>NC_055991.1:63141933-65848092 GCF_018446385.1 Zingiber officinale | reverse complement strand
TAGATCTACATGGAGAAAATCTTATACCTTCGATGCGTGCCCTTCGCGAATCCCGCTCGTCCAAGGTACGCCGGATCTCGTGATTGTCAACGTAGACAATCCTTTAGAAGTATCCACAAGAACAAGATGTGTTCTCTAACACACAAGGATGGAGAAGAGAGCACCACAAGTGTGCTAGCACACTCTAGGGCTCTCGGGTAGGATTGGAAGAAGAAGAAAGGAAAAGAAGAGAACACACTCCTCTAAAATCTCTATGTGACTTTCACTAACCTTTCTTCTTGGATTAGATTCACTCTCCTTTCTTCTCCCTTGCTTGAAACCCACGACCAAGAGAAGAGAAGGAGCAAGAAGAGAGCTTAGGAAGAGGAAGATCACTTGAATGAGAGTTACACTTACAAAAATGAAACTCTTTTTTCATCTAATTAAGTGGTTTGTAACCTCCATGGGATACCAAGAGTCACAACTCTTGGTAACTCCCATGAGGTGGCACTTCACTTAAGTAACCATGATGATGTGGAGCATCATCATTGGTCCACTTAATGCCAACTCACCAATGAGGTGGCATAAAGTCAAGTCAAACTTGACTCTTCATCTTCCTCTCAAGTCAAGTCAAACTTGACTGAATCTCTCTCATGGTTGATCTAATCCAACCATTTAATTCAAGCCAATTTAATATAATGAATCTAATTCATTTAATTAAATTGATTCAATGAGTCATAATCTAAATTAGACTCATTGAACAAATGAATCAACTTGAGTCTAACTCAATTAGCCCAATTAGGATTACTCTTAATCCAATTTGATTCATCAAATGAATCTAATTCTCTTGGTTCATCATATGAACCTAATCTCCATCCACTTGTTCTTTGTGTGTGACCCAATAGGTTCTTTTAACGTTGGCAATGCCCCTACACTCATTTAGAAACATAAGTAATGAGCGGTATCTAGCAATACATCATTACTATCCAAGTTACAAGAATGTTGAGATCCAAACTCACCTTGTGACTACTAATTGTGACTCCTCACAATATATGACAAGTGTCCTTCTATCCTAGACATCTAGATTGATCAATGTGAGACATAGACCGTGTCATCCTCTAATCAATCTAAATCTTGAACTCCAAGTAGACTCACTCAATCAAATGAGCTCAATATCCTATATTGACTCATTTGGCATGGCCATGCTCTTCGTGGTCTCACTCTATCAAGAATACTGATGTCTCTCCTGTCATATAGGAGGGATAGATCCCATCTACATCACTCACTTCCCTCCGCATAATTTGTTACATACCCAGTAATCGCCTTTATGGTCCACCCAGTTACGGGTGACGTTTGACGAAACCAAATTACATAACTCCTTATGTAGGGAACCATGGTGACTTCAGGTCTAAGGACTAGTAGTCATACTAATAGCCACATGAGAAAGTATATGACACTCATATAACGATCCATGATACTTTCTCATGGCGGGTCATTCAGTATACATTCTCTAATGCATACCCATGTGTCAACTTGATATCTCTATATCCATGACTTGTGAGATCAAGTCATTGAGTTGACCTACATGCTAGTCTTATTGCATTAACATTGTCCATGAATGTTAATACTCGACTAGGAATGATTAAGAGTAGTGTTCCCTATATCATCTCACTATCGATTCAACTAACCGATTGATATAGGTGAGAACCGTCTACTCAAGGACGTTATTATACTTAGTTTATTTGGCACCAATACAAGTAAGTATAATAACCAAAAACCAAATGCCTTTATTTATATAGAATATGATACAACAAGTCCAAAATACAATCATCAAATGATTGGCTCTAGGGCACTAACTAATAATCTCCCACTAGCACTAGTGCCAATCAGTGTAGGCTCTAAGCCCAAATGACCTAGTGTGACCATCATGCTTCCTCTGTGCCAAAGCCTTGGTCAAGGGATCTGCGATGTTAGCCTCTGTAGGTACTCTGCAAATCTTCACATCTCCTCTCTCGATGATCTCTCGAATGAGATGGAAGCGACGTAGTATGTGTTTGGTCCGCTGGTGTGAGCGAGGTTCCTTCGCCTGTGCTATAGCTCCATTGTTGTCATAATATAGCTCAATAGGGTCAGCAATGCTAGGAACCACCCCAAGTTCAGTGATGAACTTGCGAATCCAAACTGCCTCCTTCGCCTCCGATGCAAGCAATATACCGGCCTCGCCGTTGAATCACCTCGTGTCTGCTTGAACTCTTGAACTCACACCACCACCATTAATGCAAAACACGAACCCCATCGCGATCTATAGTCATCCCGGTCGGGAAGCTAGCATCAGTAACCCTTTACGCCTAGCTCATCATTGCCTCCATATATCAAGAAATATTCTTTAGTCCTTCTTAAGTACTTAAGAATATTCTTTACCGCTATCCAGTGACTTTCACCTGGATCTGACTCGTCATGCTCAAAGCATACGAGACATCAGGTCGAGTACATAGCATGGCGTACATGATCGATCCTATGGCTGAGGCATAAGGGATCTGATCCATGCGGTCTCTCTCCTCTCTAGAAGAGGGACCTTGAGTCTTCGAAAGTCTCATGCCATGTGACATCGACAGAAATCCCTTCTTGGAGTTCTGCATGGCAAACCGAAGGAGTACCTTGTCAATGTATGTACTCTGACTTCAACCAAGCAATCTCTTAGATCTATCTCTATAGATCTGTATCCCTAGAATGCGGGATGCCTCACCTAAATCCTTCATTGAGAAGCAACTCCCTAGCCATGTCTTGACAGACTGAAGCATAGGGATGTCCTTCCCAATGAGCAGTATGTCATCCACATACAATATGAGGAAGACAACTATGTCCCCTACAATCTTCTTGTAGACACAAGGTTCATCTTCGTTCTTGATAAAACCAAACTATGAAACCAAAATGTTTGATTGCATCATCGAATCGAAGATTCCAGCTCCGAGAAGCTTGTTTTAGTCAATAAATGGACCTATGCAGCTAGCATACTCAGCTAGTATGCTGTGGATCTACAAAACCCTCAGGTTGTGTCATGTACACATTCTCAAGTAGGTTTCCATTCAAAAACACGGTTTTGACATCCATCTGCCATATCTCATAGTCATGGTAGGCTGCAATAGCAAGCATGATCCGAATGGACTTAAACATCGCTACTGGAGAAAAGGTTTCATCATAGTCAATACCATGAATCTGCTTGAAACCTTTAACTACCAAGCGACCCTTATAGATAAGTCCATCCATGTCAGTCTTTCTCTTAAAGACCCAGTTACACCCAATGGGTTTTACCCCTTCAGGTGGATCAACCAAAGTCCATACTTGGTTGGTGTACATGGATTCCATTTCGGATCTCATGGCCTCTAGCCATTTCTCGGAATCTGGTCTCATCATAGCTTCCTGATAGGTGGTAGGCTCATCCTCTATGAGCACAATGCCATCATGGTCAAGAAATGAGTATCTCTCGGTGACACCTATCGATCCCGGGAGGTATGTCTCATGAGCGGTTGTTCCTCAACCTTGTGGAACAACATCTTCCACAACACTTTATGGTTCGACTTCTCGAGGCTTGAGGCTTCTATTGTTCGCATCTTGAACTTCTTCAAGATCGAACGTGCCCCCACTAGTCTTTCTAGAAACAAAGTCCCTTACTAGAAAGACCCCATCTTTGCCACAACTACCTTGTCAGGGGAATGGTAGAAGTAATATCCCTTAGTTTCCTTGGGATATCAATAAAAAAACACTTCTCGATTTGGGTCCTAACTTGTCTAACACTTGACGCTCAACGTAAGCCTCACAACCCCCTCATGAAAGACACAGGTATCTCTCCCCATATCTTATATGGTGTTTTATCACGGCCTTGGATGGAACTTTTGAGTATAAAGCTGCGTGGTGTCATAACCCCAAAGGTATGTGGAAGATCTGGTGACTCATCATAGATTGCACCATATCTAATAGGGTACGATTCCTCCTTTCGGATACACCATTCCACTGTGGTGTTCCAGGAGGAGTGAGTTGGGATAGGATCCCACACTCTGCTAGATAGTCACGAAACTCATGGCTAAGGTATTCTCCACCTCGATCGGATCGAAGTATCTTAATACATTTGCCAAGCTGGTTCTGTACTTCATTCTTGAATTCTTTGAAATTTTCAAAGGATTCAGACTTATGTGTCATCAAGTACACATAACCATATCTACTGAAGGTATCAGTAAATGTGATGAAGTAACTATAACCGCCTCTAGCAGCAACATTGAAAGGGCCACATACATCACTATGTATGAGTCCTAGCAAATCAGTTGCTCTCTCGCTGTGCCCACTAAAAGGAGTCTTGGTCATCTTGCCTCGTAGGCATGACTCGCATATATCATATGATTCAAAATCAAATGAGTCCAACAAACCATCCTTATGGAGCAGGGATAAGCCCTTGTCATTTATATGACCTAAGCGAAAGTGCCAGAGGTAGGTTTGGTTCATGTCATTTGACTTGAACCTCTTGGTATTTATGTTATAGATAGGTCTCTCAAAGTCTAGAATATAGAGTCCGTTTATCAGAGGTGCACTACAATAGAACATATCATTTAAAAAGACGGAACAACATTTGTTCTTTATTATAAACGAAAATCCTTTCTTGTCCAAACAAGAAACTGAAATTAAATTCTTAGTCAAGGCAGGCACATAACAACAATCATCTAATTCTAGTACAAGCCCAGAAGGTAAAGATAGATAGTAAGTTCCTACAGCAATAGCAGCAACCCGTGCTCCATTGCCTACTAGTAGGTCTTCATTTTACCTTACCTAATGCCCCGTTATTTCTCGTCATTGTACATTAGTAGTACATGTCTGCACATCGGTATCTAATACCCGATGAAGAAATAGAGAGATTGACTTCTATAACATGTATACCTGAAGTAGAAATCTTATTTCTCTTCTTCGTAAGATCTTCCAGGTATTCTTTGGAGTTCCTCTTCCAGTGCCTCGCTTGTCCTTGATATAGGTGACAAAGATGTTCAACCATATCGTAAGCGCCCATCAACTCATGTTGCATTTGAAGCTCAGAGTTCATGGTTGCGAGCATAAGACAGGACACATCTAATGCGTCATCTTGATGTTTCTTGTAAGCATCTCAGTCTGCTCGTGTGGCAGTGGCAAGAGGGGCTCTAGAACGTACAGTTTACGTTCTTGGGTGAGAACTATTCTCGTGTTCCAGTTCAGGAAATTTGCTCCATTGAGCTTGTCCTTCTTAATGAACGCAGAGAAGTTGTGTTCGTTGTTATCTACAACAGAAAAATGAAATAAATATCATATTCTTTAAATCATTTAATTAGGCCTTCAACTAAATGCTCCCACCGAATTCTATAATTCATGTGGGACAAGATCCACATCATACTAACTCTTGAGTTAGCTTTGGCTAATACGCCCAAGACTTAGTATGATCGGTAGGTATCGATTACCAATTACATCTCTATGCAACTCTTGTTTATAGGATCAAAATCCGCATTTATATTAAAACTCGAGTTAGCTTTGGCTAATAAGAGTTAATATATATGTGATTTTGACCTATCTTTCCAACCGCTGGAAGAATGCCTATAGTTATACTCGATCCAACCGAGTTAACTAGGAATACTCAATCTAATTGAATTGTACTCACCCATGCCTTGATAAGCGGACCAAGATTGTCCTCCCACTACCAGTATGTAGTATGTCTTTATGTATTCAACAACAACATGCGATCGAGGTAGTGGTAGGTATCATGGCAGGCATCTTGTGACACGTTTTAGATCTAATCTAAATGATGATGCGTATCAAATACTTGTTTAGATCTAATCTAATCGTGGGGTGCATCATGTAATACCCACTAAGCTTGTAAGATAAATATATGAATGTGGGATTTTTCCTTAGTAAAATAATAGGAAGTGAGTTGAAGCAAAAAAAAAAAGAAATAAAATGAAATAAAAAGAAGAGGAGGTCAAGGATTGAACCATGAACCTCTTATATTATATTTTATAGAATTAATTAGTGGAAACCAATTGGGATAGAGAGAAGATATTGATAGCAAAGGAGGGAAACTCATGATAAAGGTAAGAGTAAAAGCTAGCCAAAAGAAAACAAGAAAAGAGCAAGAGAAAGGCAACTTGCCTTCCTCCCTTTCTCTCCCTCTTCCTCTTTGGTTTTGCCGAAAATTTAAAGAGGAATTAAGGGGATTCATTCCCCCTTATTTCAACATGAATGATGAGGATAAATAAATAAATAAAAAAAATAAAATAGAAAAGGCTAAGGGAGAAGGAAAGCAAAACTAAGTTGCTACCTCTTCCCTTAACATAAAAGAGAGCAAGAAAAGAGAAAATTATTTTTCTCTCATTTTCTCTCATTCATCCTCTCCCTCACCGAGAACACCACAGTCCCCTCTCCTCCATCTTCAGCCCCAAAGCCAAGTTTTTCCCTAAGAAAGCCTAAGATACAAGGAGGACTTAGCAAAGGAATCAAGGGAAAGGAACTAGAAGAAGAGGCTACTTAGATCCACAAGAGAAAAGGATGTAAGCTTCCCCTCACCTGTGGTACAAGGCTTTTATGTGATTTTCGGATTCTATAAGGATTAGAAAACCTAGGAAAGAATTTAAGAAAATTCGGCTAAAGAAAGGGTTTTCAAATCTAGGATGATTTAAACAATTCCTTATTTCATGATATTCTTTCTATGCTATGTAGGAAGGATTTTCTTCATGTTTTTATACTTAAATGATGCTTGATTAGAGGAGTACCTAACACTAGAATTTCGGCCAAAAATATGTTAAGGAGGTTAGGGAAAAATATTGTTTAACTAAACTAGTACAAAATTTCTCCCATGAAATACTAAGGGTTTTTATTGGTTTTCTTGCTTGAAAGTTACTTGAAACCAAAGAAATCCATTTATATGTTTCGGCCAAGAAAAGGGTTTAGGGTTAGGAAGACCTTTAAATTTAAATAACCATGTTTGTATGATAGAATATAGAGTTCTATTAAAGAATTGCATGTTGTACATTGCTAGAAATTCATTAACACTTATTTTAGATTTTCGGCCATGATAAGATGGATAGTTTAGAAAAACTTAAACAAATTCTAATATGCTCAAGACCTCTGTGATATTATGATATGAAAGTTTTTTAATGCTCTTATGTTTAAATTGAGTATAGAAAATTAGTTACATGATATATGACATGTAAGATCACAAGGGTCCTAGCTTGTTTATGAACCAACTTTGTATATGATGTTCTTAGTAATTTTTGCCATGAAACTTACTTAGGTTTTCCATGCTTTAGGCCACTTAAAACCTAGTTTAAAGGTTGGTAGGTTTCGGCCATGAGGAAAAATAAAAGAAAAAGGGAAAGAAACCTAGGAAGCCTAAGACACAATTCACATGTATGTTTATTATGCTTGTCTTTATACATGCTATGAAACTTGTATGATTTATTATGCTTTTAGGCTATTTGAAGCAAGTTTATATTCTGTGAGTTTCGGCCAAGTAGGGTTTAAAAGACCTAGAGGCCTTAGAAATGAAACCAAATGTGTTAAAAGTACTTCTTATGAAAATATGATAAGGTGTTGATTGTGTCACATATTTGTATAATTTTTCCATGACCTAAATGGATCATTGTGTGTTTCGGCCATGATGGAATAGATGCCCTAGAAACCCTAGAACAAGAATTAAATATTCTTATGTCACTCTACATGAAATATGATAAGTAGAAAACCAAAGTTCTCATACTATATGTTGTTTAGTGACCTAAATGAGGCTAGGGTAAGTTTCGGCCATACCTATTGTATGATGTCTTGTTATGAATTTATACATGATGTTAGTTCAAGTTCACATGCTTGTATGTTTGTTTTTATCCCTAATGAACACTTGTTAAAAGTTTGACCAAGATATACGTTAAGGGCTTGAAGGACTTAAGAACTAGCTCAATATGCTTACTATGCTATTTGAAAAAAATGCTATAAATATGGTATAAGGTTTCCATGCTTTCATGACATTTGGGACCTTGTTTATATACTGATAGGGTTCAGCCACATGAGTTTAAGGCCTTGGAGAACTTAGAAACCAAGTTAATCATGCTTATAATGCTTCCTATGAAATTTATGTGATGATGATTTAGGTTTCACATGCTTGGAGGTTGTTTTTACCTAAATTGAGACCTAAGGGGGTTCGGCCATGATAGGAACCCAAGGGTTTAGGAAGCTTAGAACCCAAGTTAACTATATTACCATGTTTCTTATGATAGTATAATCACATGATATACCCTTATGCTTAACCATGTATGCTTGTGATTTATACCTTTTTATGATATGATATGTGGATAGAAATATGCATGTTTTAATGATATGTTATGTGCTTAGAAATATGCATGTTTTAATGATATGATATGTGCTTAGAATATGCATGCTTGATGATATGCTATATGCTTAGAATATGCATGCTTTTTATGTGGTGAAAATATGCATGTTTTTATGACATGATGCATGCCTAAGTGATGCATACCTTTATGATATGATGTATGCCTAAGTGATGCATACTTTTATGACATGATGTATGCCTAAGTGATGCATACTTTTATGATATGATGTATGCCTAAGTGATGCATACTTTTATGACATGATGTATGCCTAAGTGATGCATACTTTTATGATATGATGTGTGCCTAAGTGATGCATGCTTTTATGATGTATGATATGTATAAGTATGACATGTACTTTACTTTATGTGGCTTGTACCAAGGGTGGGCTCCATAAGCGCCCCGGGGTCGATGGAATAAGACTCGGGCCTCGTTAGGGATGGGCTCCTAAGTGCCCCTAGGTCGATGGAGTAAGACTCGGGCCTAGTATGTTTGCCTTGTAGGGTTCAAGACTTGCTACCTTGGGCCTACATAGGTTGCGCGCAATATGTAAGTGGTACATAGCTGGGATCCCCTTTAAGTTGAGATTATGTTCAAGTATATATGTAAGAAGAAATGGTTTTAAAGATCATGAGACATACACATGTTTTTTTCGGATACATGTTTTCAAAAATCATATTGCATATACTTTATGATCATGTTGTGATGATGCTATGATTTATGATATGCCATGATATGATTATGCTGTTGGGTCTTTCGGGCCGCGAAAACCGCTTTTCGCGTCGCGAAAACCCCGAATCGCCCAAGCCACGGATCTCGTGCAAGGTAAAACCAAACGTAAATACGAGTACGAGTTTGAAAACTTTAATCTACAGTAGATCTACATAAGGATAAACCATTTATACCTTTGTAGCGAAGCCCTTCGCAATCCCGCTTGTCCTTGGTTCGCCGGATCTCAAAAGTGTCAAAGTAGACACTTCTCTATTTGTATCCACACAAGCAAGAGATGGAGAAGAAACCTTAGAGTGTGCTAGCACTCAAGCAAGGTCTCGGCAAGAAGGAGAAGAGGGAGAGAAGAAATGTGAGCAAGAGGAAGAAGATGAAAATCAATTAGCCTTGAATGAAAAATAAAACATTCATTTTACACTCAAAGTGGCCGGCCACATTAAACCTTGTAACCCCCATGGAATATCAAGAGTCACAACTCTTGGTAACTCCCATGAGGTGGCATTTGGTCAAGTCAAACTTGACCAAATGAAGAGGCCTTGATGATGTGGCATTGGTCAAGTCAAAGTCAAGTCAAAAACATGACTCTTCATCTTCCTACTTAAGTCAAGTCAAACTTGACCACTTCTATCCCTTGGTTGATCTAATCTAACCATTGGTTCAAGCCAATTTTAATTTAATGAATCTCTATTCATTGAATTAAATTAATTAAATGAGTGTAAGTCCAAATTAGACTCACTTAACACATGAACCAACTTGAGTCCAACTCAATTATCCTACTTTGGATTACTCTTAATCCAATTTGGTTCATCATATGAACCTAATCATTTAGGTTCATCAAATGAACCTAGTCTCCATCTATTTGCCCTTAGTGTGTGACCCTATAGGTTCTTGTAATGTTGGCAATGCCCCTAAACCCATTTAGGAGCATAAGTAATGAGCGGTATCTAGCAACACATCATTACTACCCAAGTTACAAGAATGTCGAGATCCGACATCACCTTGTGACTACTAATTGTGACTCCTCACAACATGTGACATTGTCATTCTATCCTAGACATCTAGATTGATCAATATGAGGCATAGACCGTGTCATCCTCTAATCAATCTAAATCTTGAACTCCAAGTAGACTCACTCGATCAAATGAGCTCAACATCTAATGTTGACTCATTTGGGCATGGCCATGCACTTAGTGGTCTCACTCTATCAAGAATAGCGATGTCGCTTCCGTCATATGGGAGGGATAGATCCCATCTACATCACTCACATCCCTCTGCATAATTCGTTATATACCCAGTAATCGCCTTTATAGTCCACCCTATTACAGGTGATGTTTGACGAAACCAAAGTACATAACTCCTTATGTAGGGATCCATGGTGACTTCAGGTCAAAGGACTAATAGTCATACTAATAGCCACATGAGAAAGTATATGACACTCATATAACGATCCATGATACTTTCTCATGGTGGGTCATTCAGTATACATTCTCTAATGCATACCCATGTGTCAGCTTGATATCTCTATATCCATGACTTGTGAGATCAAGTCATCGAGCTGACCTACATGCTAGTCTTATTGTATTAACATTGTCCCTGAATGTTAATACTCGACTAGGAATGATTTAGAGTAGTGTTCCCTATATCATCTCACTATCGATTCAACTAATCGATTGATATAGGTATGAACCTTTTACTCAAGGACGCTATTATACTTAGTCTATTTGGCACTAATACAAATAAGTATAATAACCAAACAAATGTCTTTTATTAATATACAAGAATATGATACAATGAGTCCATACAATCATCAAATGATTGGCTCTAGGGCTCTAACTAACAATCTTCCACTAGCATTAGTGCCAATCAGTATAGGCTCTAAGGCCTAATGACCTAGTGTGACCATCATGCTTCCTCTGTGCCAAAGCCTTGGTCAAGGGATCTGCGATGTTAGCCTCTGTAGGTACTATGCAAATCTTCACATCTCCTCTATCGATAATCTCTCGAATGATATGGAAGCGCCGTAGTATGTGCTTGGTCCGCTGGTGTGAGCGAGGTTCCTTCGTCATATAGCTCCATTGTTGTCACAATAGAGCTCAACTGGTCGATGTTAGAACCACCCCAAGTTCGATGATGAACTTAGGATCCAAACCGCCTTTCAGCCTCGATGCGAATGTACCTAGAATCACCCGATCCCGCTCAACTCTTCCACCGACACCACCATTAATGCAAAATACGAACCCCGACTGCGATCTATAGTCATCCTGATTGGTCTGGAAGCTAGCATCACTGTAACCCTTTACGGCTAGCTCATCATTGCCTCCATATATCAAGAAATATTCTTTAGTTCTTCTTAAGTACTTAAGAATATTCATGACCGCTATCCAGTGACTTTCACCGATGACTGGTATCTGCCCGTCATGCTCAAAGCATACGAGACATCCGGTCGAGTACATATGGCGTACATGATCGATCCTATGGCCGAGGCATAAGGGATCTGATCCATGGTCTCTCTCCTCTCTAGAAGAGGGACTTTGAGTCTTCGAAAGACTCACGCCATGTGACATCTGCAGAAATCCCTTCTTGGAATGGAAAACCGAAGGAGTACCTTGTCAATGTACTCCGACTTAGGCCAAGCAATCTCTTAGATCTATCTCTATAGATCTGTATCCCTAGAATGGGGATGCCTCACCTAAGTCCTTCATTGAGAAGCAACTCCTTAGCCATGTCTTGACAGATGAAGCATAGGGATGTCCTTCCCAATGAGTAGTATATCATCCACATATAATATGAGGAAGACAACTATGTCCCCTACAACCTTCTTGTAGATACAAGGCTCATCTTCGTTTGATGAAACCAAACTGCTTGATCGCATCATCGAATCGAAGATCTCCGAGAAGCTTGCTTTAGTCCATAAATGGACCTATGCATACTCTACTAGTATTTGTGGATCTACAAAACCCTCGGGTTGTGTCATGTACACATCCTCGAGTAGGTTTCAATTCAGAAACGCGACTTCCATCCGCCATATCTCATAGTCATGGTAGGTTGCATAGCAAGCATGATCCGAATGGACTTAAAGATCGCCACCGGAGAAAAGGTTTCATCATAGTCAATACCATGAATCTTGAAGCCTTTAGCTACCAAGCGACCCTTATAGATAAGTCCATCCATGTCATTTTCTCTTAAAGACCCACTTGCACCCAATGGGTTTTACCCTTTGTGGATCAACCAAAGTCCATACTTGGTTGGTGTACATGGATTCTATCTCGGATCTCATGGCTTCTAGCCATTTCTCAGAATCTGGTCTCATCACAGCTTCTTGATAGGTGGTAGGCTCATCCTCTATGAGCACAATGTCATCATGGTCAGATAAGAGAAATGAGTATCTCTCAAGCTGACGACGTACCCTATCAGACCTGCGAAGAGGTATGTCTACATGAACCGGTTGTTGTTCCTCAACTCCTTGTGGAACAACATCATCCACAACACTTTGTGGTTCCAGTTCAATTTCCATCGTGGCATGAGTGCTATTGTTCGCATCTTGAATTTCTTCAAGATCGAACGCGCTCCCACTAGGCTCCTCCTGCCAATCCCCATAGATATGTCGGAAGATCTGTGTGACTCATCATAGATCGTACCATATCTAATAAGGTACGATTCCTCCTTTCGGATACACCATTCCACTGTGGTGTTCCAGGAGGAGTGAGTTGAGATAAAATCCCACACTCAGCTAAGTAGTCACGAAACTCATGGCTTAAGTATTCACCACCTCGATCTGATCGAAGTACCTTAATACTCTTGCCAAGCTGGTTCTGTACTTCATTCTTGAATTCTTTGAACTTTTCAAAGGATTCAGACTTATGTTTCATCAAGTACACATAACCGTATCTACTGAAATCATCAGTAAATGTGATGAAGTACCTATAACCGCCTCTAGCAGCAACATTGAAAGGGCCACATACATCACTATGTATGAGTCCTAACAAATCAGTTGCTCTCTCGCTATGCCCACTAAAGGGCGTCTTGGTCATCTTGCCTCGTAGGCATGACTCACATATCTCATATGATTCAAAATCAAATGAGTCCAGTAATCCATCCTTATGGAGCTGGGATAAGCGCTTGTCATTTATATGACTTAAGCGACAGTGCCAGAGGTAGGTTTGGTTCATGTCATTTGACTTGAACCTCTTGGTACTAATGTTATAGATAGGGCTCTCAAGGTCTAGAATATAGAGTCCGTTTATTAGAGGTGCACTACAATAGAACATATCTTTTAAATATACAGAACAACATTTGTCTTTTATTATAAAAGAGTATCCTTTCTTGTCTAAACAAGAAACTGAAACTATGTTCTTAGTAAGAGCAGGCACATAACAACAATCATCTAAATCTAGTACAAGCCCAGAGGGCAGAGATAGCTGATAAGTTCCTACAACAACAGCAGTAACCCGTGCTCCATTGACTACTCGTAGGTCCACCTTGCCCTGCTATTTCTCAGCGCCTGCACATCAGGACAAATGTGAGAAGCACATCCAGTATCTAATACCCATGATGTATAAATAGATAGATTGACTTCTATAACATATATACCTGAAGTGGAAGTCTCACTTCTTCTTCTTAGATCCTCCAAGTATACCTTGCAGTTCCTCTTCCAGTGCCCGGTCTGACCGCAATGGAAGCAGGTAGCATCCTTGGCCTTGCCTTTGCCCTTGGTTTGGGACTTTCCCTTACCTTTGGGCTTGCCCTTGCCCTTGTGCTTCGGACCATCGAATGGGCTTAACCTTCTTAAGGTTAATCTCAGTAGTTCAAACATACTAAGTAGCTCGGCAGTGGCTTGTCAATCTCGTTCATGTTGAGAACCAATTGACTATAGCTATCCGGCAAGGACTGCAAGATCAAGTCATTGGCCAGCTCTTGGCCAAGTGGGAACCCCAGTCTTTCTAGGTTCTCTATGTACCCAATCATCTTGAGTACATAAGGACCTACAGGAGACCTCGACATCTGCACTGAAACAGTGCCTTCGAGATCTCAAATCTCTCATGCCTCGCTTGTCCTCGATATAGTTGGCGAAGATGCTCAACCATATCAAAAGCGCCCATCAACTCATGTTGCTTCAAGCTCGAGTTCATGGTCGCGAGCATAAGACAGACACATCTAATGCGTCGTCTTGATGCTTCTTGTAAGCATCTTTGTCGGCTCACGGGGCATTGGCAGGAGGAGCCTCGGAATGGGCTGCTCCAGAACGTACAACTTGTCAAGTTCCTGTACCAGTCCAGGAAATTCGCTCCGTTGAGCTTGTCCTTCTCAAGGATAGATCGCAGGAGAAGGAATTTGTGTTCGACGTCATGGTTATCTACAATGAAAAATTTACAGAAATAAATATCATATTCTTTAAAAATCATTTAATTAGGCCTTTTAATTAAATGATGCTCCCACTGAATTCTATAATTCTTGTGGGACAAGATCCACATCATACTAACCCTTGAGTTAGCTTTGGCTAATACGCCCAAGGCTTAGTATGATCGGTAGGTAACGATTACCAATTACATCTCTATGCAACTCTTGTTTATAGAATCAATATCCGCATTTATATTAAAACTCGAGTTAGCTTTGGCTAATACGCCCGAGAGTTAATATAGATGTGATATTGATCTATCTTTCCAACTATTGGAAGAATGCCTATAGTTGACTCGATCCAACCGAGTAACTATGAATACTCAATCTAATTGAGTTTGTATTCACCCATGCGTTGATAGATGGGACCAAGATTGTCCCTCCGTATCCTACCAAGATAATATATATTGCTCTGCTTTGGCAGATTCAACAATACATATGATCGAGGTAGTGATAGGTATCATGGCACGGTTAGGCATTAGAGTTGAGTCGATTGAGATCTAATCTAATCGAGAAGGGATGCATCTTGTGCACGACTTAGATCTAATCTAATCGCAAAGGTGCATCATGTGCACGACTTAGATCTAATCTAATCATAAGGCACTAATTAATTAACTACTTATTAAATATGCATCACATACACAAGCAATTAATTAATCTATTTGTGATTTAGTCATGGCCCTACTACGATCTTTTCAAGCCAATGAGAAGATCAATTGGTCAACCTAGGGTCAACAGCTTCTTCAAGCTACTCCCTTTGACCACCTTGTGTTGCTCGTGCCCGCCTCGGAACTTCGTCTCGTGTGGACCCTCCACCGCTCCAATTTGTACATTACAATTTGAAACTCGAGTTACATTCGAGTCTAGATCTAATTTACAACAAGAAAATAAGATAAGGCACGACGCGCAGGTCGCGAATATAATACAACACGGCACGCAGGCAGTATTATGAATTACAAGAGAACCAATCATATTGGGTTTTGGGCCATGACTATCACAAAATTAATATATAATTCAAAATTATATATTTTCATAATTTTCTATAATTTTAAAATTAATTTTTACAATTTTTACGAGTAAAATTTCCCGGCGGTCCCGTTTAGCGGTTTCGGGCGCAATCGCGGAACGGATCCCCTTGCAGGGGCAGCGCCCCTACCCGCGATCTAACCATCGCGAGGGTTCCTTTGCGATCCAACAGCGCCTAAACCCGCTGTCCCAAAACGATTTGGGCCGAGACATTGCCGTTTCGGAAAAATCTTCCCGGCGGGTTCGTTTTTAGCGATTTCGGGTGCAATCGCGGAGCAAATCCCCTTGCGGGGTTAGGGGCAGTACCCCTACCCACGATCTAACCATCGTGAGTTGCTCCTTTGCGATCTAATGGCACCCAAGCCCGCTGTCCCAAATGGATTTGGGGCAAAACGAAGCCGGTTTTGAAAGATCTTTCCGATAGCCGAAGCCTACAAGTGCCGAGACACTTGTGCTTCGCTTCTACGGAAAAATTACCCATAAAATCATAAAAAACTAATTTTTACAGAAAATCACAGAAGGTTTTATTTTTCATAAAAATAAAAACAAACTCATACAAGCCTTGCACGTGGCTCTGATACCACTGTTGGGTCTTTCGGGCCGCGAAAACCGCTTTTCGTGTCACGGAAACCCCGAATCGCCCAAGCCACGGATATCGTGCAAGGTAAAACCGAACGAAAATACGAGTACGAGTTTGAAAACTTTAATCTACAGTAGATCTACATAAGGATAAACCATTTATACCTTTGTAGCGAAGCCCTTCGCAATCCCGCTTGTCCTTGGTTCGCCGGATCTCAAAAGTGTCAAAGTAGACACTTCTCTATTTGTATCCACACAAGCAAGAGATGGAGAAGAAACCTTAGAGTGTGGTAGCACTCAAGCAAGGTCTCGGCAAGAAGGAGAAGAGGGAGAGAAGAAATGTGAGCAAGATGAAGAAGATGAAAATCAATTAGCCTTGAATGAAAAATAAAACATTCATTTTACACTCAAAGTGGCCGGCCACATTAAACCTTGTAACCCCCATGGAATATCAAGAGTCACAACTCTTGGTAACTCCCATGAGGTGGCATTTGGTCAAGTCAAACTTGACCAAATGAAGAGGCCTTGATGATGTGGCATTGGTCAAGTCAAAGTCAAGTCAAAAACATGACTCTTCATCTTCCTACTTAAGTCAAGTCAAACTTGACCACTTCTATCCCTTGGTTGATCTAATCTAACCATTGGTTCAAGCCAATTTTAATTTAATGAATCTCTATTCATTGAATTAAATTAATTAAATGAGTCTAAGTCCAAATTAGACTCACTTAACACATGAACCAACTTGAGTCCAACTCAATTATCCTACTTTGGATTACTCTTAATCCAATTTGGTTCATCATATGAACCTAATCATTTAGGTTCATCAAATGAACCTAGTCTCCATCTATTTGCCCTTAGTGTGTGACCCTATAGGTTCTTGTAACGTTGGCAATGCCCCTAAACCCATTTAGGAGCATAAGTAATGAGCGGTATCTAGCAACACATCATTACTACCCAAGTTACAAGAATGTCGAGATCCGACATCACCTTGTGACTACTAATTGTGACTCCTCACAACATGTGACATTGTCCTTCTATCCTAGACATCTAGATTGATCAATATGAGGCATAGATCGTATCATCCTCTAATCAATCTAAATCTTGAACTCCAAGTAGACTCACTCGATCAAATGAGCTCAACATCTTGTTAGAGTGTATACTAAAAGCCTAGCTTTTGGTATAAACATTTATCTAGAAATAAGAATCACATTGGTCAAATATCTACATTTATGATAAATGTAGTTGTTCAATTAATTTATATTGTAGATAACATGGTGTGTGGTGTCACACACAGAGGATCATGTTATCAGTACCTTATAAATTATAAACAGTAGCTCACGACCATAATGGAAAGGAACAAACCATTGGAAGGTCGTAGTGTAATTAGGTATTTGTTTATCTTAACTATATAATTACACTAGTACACTTAGAGTGTATTGAGTAGAACCATTAGAGGTCGTTTCTTTTATACTGATTTTATAAAGAAACAAAGACCTCAGTTATTATGGAAGTGTGTGCTCTTAATCCTAATATAATAACAAGCACATATATTTGATATTTATTTCTTTAATTTATCAATGGGTGAGATTTAGTTCGATGAATCAATAAGCCCGATAAGTTGGGAAATAATATCACTTATAGTGTGTGTTGTTGATTATAAAAGGAAACTGTGTCCTAGTGATCTAGGTTGAGAATGTCCCCAAGAGGAGCTCATAAGGATTGTCATCTTAAACCCTGCAGGTGGACTTAGTCCGACATGACGATGAAGTTGAGTGGTACTACTCTTGGAGCTAGATATTAATTAAGTGAGTTGTCAGTAACTTACTTAATTAGTGGACATTTGTTATCTTAAACACAGGGAGACTAACACACTCATAATAAGAAGGAGCCCAAAATGTAATTTGGGATTGGTGCGGTAGTTCAATAATAGTTCTTTAGTGGAATGAATTATTATTGATGAAATTAAGTTGTGTGTTCAAGGCGAACACGGGATGCTTAATTTCATCGGAGACCAAAACCAATTCCTCCTCTCGGTCCCTATCGTAGCCTCTAGTATATAGAGATTTATACCCACCGATACCCACCTTCTTACCCATCCAATGGGGCCCCAAGCTAGCTTGGAACCCAAGCTAGGGCCAAGACCAAATGGATGAGCCATGTAGGTGGTCACCAAAGCTTGGGTCCCAAGCTTAGGTGGCCGCCACTAGAATATTAAAAGGATTTTATTAAAATTATTTCTTATGTGGATATCATGATTTTAAAAGAAAGTTTAAAAATTAAAATTTTCCTTTTATAACTTTCTACAAAAGATTAAGAGAAGAGATTAATCTCTTTCCTTATTTGTAGTTTAAAAGGATGGTTTTAATTTTTGGTAAAAACTTTCCTTATTTGTAAATCATCTACATGTTTAAAAGAGAGTTTAAAATTTGAAATCTTTCCTTATTTGTTGATTAAAGGTGGATTTTAAATTTTAAGAAAACTTTCCTTTTTAATCATGTTCATGATTTAAAAGAGAGTTTAAAATTAAATATTCTCTTTTATAAGTTTCTACAAAAGATTAAGAAAATATTTGATATCTTTCCTTATTTGTAGATTAAAAGAGATTTTAATTTTTAGAGATAACTTTCTTTTTATCCACATGTTTAAAAGAAAAATTTTAATTTATAAAATTTCCTTTTTATTAACCAATCATGAAGGGATAAAATTATTGGAGAAATTTTTATAAATTTCTAGAAACAAATTAGGAAGTTTTAATTTTTGTTTTAATTAAAATTTTCCTTGATTTGTGGATTGAAGGTGGCCGGCCAAATAAGTTGGAAAAAGGAAATTAATTTTTAATTAATTAATTTTTCTTTTTCATGGCAAAAGAATTAAGGAAGGTTTTATTAATTTTTCCTTATTTGCCAAGACCAAGGATTATAAAAGAGGGGATAGAGGAGGCTTCATTGTGAACAACTCTATTCTTTTTCTTCCTCTCTTTTCTTCTTTGGTGTGGCCGGCCCTATTTCTCTCCTCTCCTCTTGTTGGCCGAAACTTATCTCTTGGTGGAGTTTTTGTTAGTGGCCGGATCAAGGAAGGAGAAGAAGGAGAGAAAGCAAGCCTCGTTTCTAGCATCCCTTGGAGCATGGTGGTGGTGGCCGAACCTCTTCATCCTAGAAGATGTTTTGATGGCCGAAACTTGCAAGGAAGAAGAAGGTGCTTGGTGGTTCTCATCTCGGAAGATCGTTGCCCACACAACGTCCGAGGTTAGAAGAGGAATACGGTAGAAGATCAAGAGGTCTTTCTAAAAGGTATAACTAGTAATTTTTCTTTCCGCATCATGCTAGTTATTTATGGAAATAATACCAAATACAAGAGGCTTACGATTCTAGTATTTCAATATGTTTTTCGAAGTTGTGTTCTTTTATTTTATTTTCCTTGTGATTTGATTGTTCTTTTCGGTTAACCTAAAGTTATTTTAGGAAATTAAATATTAGATTTCTATAAAAGGTTTTGTCTAGTCGGTGGTGGTTGCTCCCATATCCAAGAAGGTCATGTGCCTCTCCACGTCAGTACTGGAAACCAATTATGGAAATTAATATTTAATGGAATTAATAACTTAAGGCAATTTGGGTCGAACGTGTTAAGTTCCGCAGGAGATCCAAGTCAAAACCTAAAAGAACAAATAGATTAAGTTTTGGATCAAACGTGTTAAGTTCCGCAGGCGATCCAAAATTTAATTTAAAAGAACACATGGTAGCTAGGAAAAGGTTCAGACCTTTGTACAAAATTTTTGTACAATGGAACCTCTAGGTTTTCCGAGTAGCAACCAACAATTGGTATCAGAGCTAGGGTTTTGCCTCTGTGTATTTGGTATTAGTTTAATTATGCACATGTCATACATAATTTAGGCAGGTTAATAGTAGGATGTGCTAACTTTGTGGATGCAGGATCCAACTATTATGGCTTATAGTTATTATGTGTGTGATTGGACCCTTGGACATGTCAAGGGCATTTTATTGTGTGTGTATGATTGTATTATAAAATACAGCAGGAGCTGTATTTAGTTTTATTAGGATTTTATTTTTTGATCTAGATACATGTACATTCCTTCGAGGAATATAGGATCGAAAAATGTAAAATTCTATATATGTCGCAAATCGAATCTTGCAAGGCGTGGAACTTTTTGAGGACCAGAGGCGCAGCGGAACAAGGAGGATGCGACAACTAGACCCGGTGGCAGTGGCCAAAGATGGCAGCAGCTAGGGTTGGTGACACACGGAGGACAGCAATAGATAAAAGCCATAATAGTTGAAAATTAGATTTTCTATTTATTGCTTTTATATTGTGTTGTGTGTGTATGTTAGTATACATAGACTAGTATAGTTAAAAATTCCTCGTTTATAAATAACTAAGTGGGAGAGGGATTTTTAAATCCCATGGTCTCCATTACTGGTTTGTAAGTGATGCAAACAAGTTTGCGCGTTGGCTCTGAGTGCCTTCCTCCATAACGGATGAGCTTGTTTGTGGATCACTAGAACAGACTTCCAATTTTGGATGACTATAGGAAGTTAATTAAGAGCGTGTGATCTTCCCCAATGGAAGGGGCATAATCTTATTAATGGACTTAGTGTCAAGTAATGGTATACACTTAGGCACGTCTAATAGTATCCTCCCCATCGGAGTCACTGCTATTATTTGTGTGACTGAAGAAAACCAACTATTAATTTGTCAAATAAATAGGTTGACAAGATAATAAAATTAAAAACCCCTCTTACAAATGTTTGATTTTGTATACGTCCACACTAACGTGGCATACAAAATTCACGGTGTTTGAGGTAATTTTATTTGTCATAAAGATTTATTGACAAGATGATTAATGGGTAAAACCCTCCTCTTACAAATGTTTAAATTTTGTATACGTCCACACTAACGTGGCATGCAAAATTCACGGTGTTTGAGGTGTTGGTGAATTTAAATAATATTGTTTGAGGAATCAATGTTATTTTAAATTAAAGTTTTGACCAAATATTTGATCAAAGACAGATCAACTATTAATTTTATTCGTCATAAAGTAAAGTTGACGAGATAATAAAATTAATGAATAAAATCTCCTCTTCGATTTTGTATATACAAAATTCATGGAGATTTTAAGGAGTTGATCTTGACCAAATATTTTTGTGATTCTTAGGATGTTTGTCAATCCCTAGTAGTCATACTATAGAAAAAGACTTAGTAGTCCCAATTGTAATGATTGGAAATAGGACTTGGACATTAAGGTAGACTGTCTTCTTAGAACTAAGAACAATTTAGGTGTATTTAATTCATTAGTTGAAACATGTCTAGTGGTGTTATCTACCAGAACCTGGAGTGTAGATACAAGATGCCATTAATCATGTCTGCAATTCATTGCAGGGTTCCAGGAAACCCGACAACTAAATGAAAGGTAAATCACCGTCCACATGAGCACTACTGTAAAAGTGGTAGTTGTTGCAGTGGGAGATGTTTATCCTTTGATAAGAATAAAATATGGATTTTAAGTAATTGTCTTTACGTACCAAGTTTAGAAAGAACCTGATTTCAGTTTCTAAACTATTATAGATATTGTGTCTATTTTGATAACAAAGATGTTATCAAGAAAAATAAGGAAATTATCTATTCTGGTATGATGGTTGACAATTTATAATCCAATAACTCCCACGATGCAACAAATGGAAATTAGTAACACATCTTTTAATTTTAAGAGAAAGCAATCTTCAGAAAAGAACCAATTATATCTTTGGCATCTAAAAGCTAGGTTATACTTGAGTAGGATTCATTGGTAGCTGATGAACTTTTGGGTTCATTGGTAGTGGAAATCTTTCCAACCTGCGAGTCTTACTTAGAAGGAAAATAACCAAGAAGCTTTTAAGTCCAAGGGGTATGGAGTCAAAGATATGTTGAAAATGGTTCATTCTGATTTGTGTGATCCTATGACTATCCAGACAAGAGGTAGTATTGAATATTTTGTCTATTTTATAGACAACTATTCAAGATACAAATAAATTTACTTAATGTGCCGCAAGACTAAGTACTTTGATTAGTTCAAAGAGTACAAGGCTGATGCGGAGAAATGTTAAAGTAAAAGCCACTATGGTAAGATTGTAGTGGCAAGTACCTCTTGGGAGAATTTAGGAGTCACTTATCAGAAGTTGGATTTCAATCCCAACTAACTGCATCTGGTACACCCCAACAGAATGGTGTGGTAGAAAGAAGGTATAGGACTCTTATGGAATAATTAGATAGATGATGAGTTATTCAGAAAATTACCAAATTTGTTTTAAGGATATGCTCTGGAAACGGAAGTGAACGTAGTACCTTCCAAAGTCATAATTCTCTACTCATATAGAGTTACTGAATAGGCGTAAGCCTATTTTGAAGCATATTCGGATTCAGGTAATCCAGCACATATGAGAGATAATGATAAGTTGGATAGGAGTTCACTTGTTTGTAAGTTATCCTAGATAAACAAAAGTAGGTTTATAGTCTTAAAAATCAGAAGGTCATTGTTAACATCAATGACTATTTTTAAAAGGACTATATAATGAACCACGTGCTCATAAGTAAATTTGTTCTTAAGGAAATAATAAAAGGCATGTCTAATCTAGTACCAACTGTACAAGATGAGATACCACAAGAAAAACTGTAACACGTATCACAAATGATACACAATTGCAGAAAATGCCTTGTCGTAGTGGGAGGGTTGTTAAGCAACCTTAAAAGATTCATGTTTTGGGAGAGTTTTTGGACTCGATCCCTGAAGGACATGAACCTGATCTCCGGACATATGACGATGCACTCCAAGATAAATATGCAGCATCTTGGCAAAGAGTAATGAATAATAGAATTAGAATATATGTATTCTAATAAAATCTGGAAGCTTGTAAAACCACCAAGTGGTGTAAAAGCCTTTGGGTGTAAAAGGTCTATAATAGGAAAAGAAGGATAGATAGGAAGGTAGAAATCTTCAAAGCAAGGCTTGATGAAAAAGGAAATTTTTTTCACTGGAAGCCATGCTAAAATCTATCTGGATTCTTTTATCTATTTAGCAAGTGGATGTCAAGACAGCATTCCTTAATGGAAGTCTTGAAGAAAGCATCCATATAAAGCAACCAGAAGGGTTCATTGCAGAGGGCTAAGAGCATCTTGTGTAAGCTCAATCAGTCTATGGACTGAGGCAAAGCTTCAAGGTCTTGGAACATCTGGTTTATCAAAGTAATCCAGACCTATGGATTTATTTAGTAACCGGATAAGTCTTGTGTATACAAAAGGCGTGATGGAAACGTGGTGGTATTTCTTGTACTATACATAGATAACATTTTTGGTAGTTGGAAACAATATCAAAGTGTTGTCAGTAGTAAGGGTATGGTTGTCCAAACAATTCGATATGAAGGACTTGGGAGAATGTATATATTCTTGAGATCAAAATAATAAGGGATCGCAAGAAAAGAATATTTTACTTATCCCAAGCTTCATACATCGAAAAAATCCTTGCTCGTTTTAAGCATGCAAAACTCCAAGAAAGGTTTCTTACCTTTTTAGGATGGAGTAACTTTATCTAAAGATATGTCTCTGTAGACATCAAAGGAGATAAAGGAAATAAAGGCAGTTCTTTGTGCTTCGGCTGTCGGAAGCCTAATATATGCTATGCACGAGATCAGAAATCTGTTTTGCCAAGGGCATAGTTAGCAGATATCAAAGTAACCCTGGACAAGGATAGTAGACTGCAGTAAAGCATATAGTACCTTAGAAGCACTAGAGATTATATGCTAGCTTACAAGGCAGTTAATTTGGTCCTTGTGGGTTACATGGATTTTGATTTCCAATCAGATAGGGACAATAATAAGTCAACCTCGGGGTTTTGTGTTTACTTTAGGAGGTAAAGTCATAACTATGGAAGAGTGATAAGCATAGGTGTTTTTCTGGACTCCAACATAGAAGTTTACTATATGGCAAGCCTCTGAGGCAGCCATAAAAGCTGAATGACTCAATAACCTCAAGATAGACTTAGATATGATTTCTGGTTTGTCCAAAGATTAATACAATTTATTGTAATAATGTTGGTGCAGTAGCAAACTCGAAGAAACCATAAGTCTATAAGGCAAGTAAACACAATAGAGCGCAAGTACCACCCAATACGAGAAATCGTATAAACGAGGAGAAGTTGTTGCCGCCTAGATTGCATCAGGTGATGACCTATAGATCCTTTCACTGAGGTCCTTAAGGCAAGAGCTTTTGATGGACATGTTGAAGGGTTGGGAATCAGATGTATGGCAGCAGATATGGCAGCTTAGTCTTTTAGTATAAGTGGGAGATTGTTAGAGTGTATACTAAAAGCCTAGCTTTTGGTATAAACATTTATCTAGAAATAAGAATCACATTGGTCAAATATCTACATTTATGATAAATGTAGTTGTTCAATTAATTTATATTGTAGATAACATGGTGTGTGGTGTCACACACAGAGGATCATGTTATCAGTACCTTATAAATTATAAACAGTAGCTCACGACCATAATGGAAAGGAACAAACCATTGGAAGGTCGTAGTGTAATTAGGTATTAGTTTATCTTAACTATATAATTACACTAGTACACTTAGAGTGTATTGAGTAGAACCATTAGAGGTCGTTTCTTTTATACTGATTTTATAAAGAAACAAAGACCTCAGTTATTATGGAAGTGTGTGCTCTTAATCCTAATATAATAACAAGCACATATATTTGATATTTATTTCTTTAATTTATCAATGGGTGAGATTTAGTTCGATGAATCAATAAGCCCGATAAGTTGGGAAATAATATCACTTATAGTGTGTGTTGTTGATTATAAAAGGAAACTGTGTCCTAGTGATCTAGGTTGAGAATGTCCCCAAGAGGAGCTCATAAGGATTGTCATCTTAAACCCTGCAGGTGGACTTAGTCCGACATGACGATGAAGTTGAGTGGTACTACTCTTGGAGCTAGATATTAATTAAGAGAGTTGTCAGTAACTTACTTAATTAGTGGACATTTGTTATCTTAAACACAGGGAGACTAACACACTCATAATAAGAAGGAGCCCAAAATGTAATTTGGGATTGGTGCGGTAGTTCAATAATAGTTCTTTAGTGGAATGAATTATTATTGATGAAATTAAGTTGTGTGTTCGGGGCGAACACGGGATGCTTAATTTCATCGGGAGACCAAAACCAATTCCTCCTCTCGGTCCCTATCGTAGCCTCTAGTATATAGAGATTTATACCCACCGCATACCCACCTTCTTACCCATCCAATGGGGCCGGCCAAGCTAGCTTGGAACCCAAGCTAGGGCCAGCCAAGACCAAATGGATGAGCCATGTAGGTGGCCGGCCAAAGCTTGGGTCCCAAGCTTAGGTGGCCGGCCACTAGAATATTAAAAGGATTTTTATTAAAATTATTTCTTATGTGGATATCATGATTTTAAAAGAGAGTTTAAAAATTAAAAATTTCCTTTTATAACTTTCTACAAAAGATTAAGAGAAGAGATTAATCTCTTTCCTTATTTGTAGTTTAAAAGGATGGTTTTAATTTTTGGTAAAAACTTTCCTTATTTGTAAATCATCTACATGTTTAAAAGAGAGTTTAAAATTTGAAATCTTTCCTTATTTGTTGATTAAAGGTGGATTTTAAATTTTAAGAAAACTTTCCTTTTTAATCATGTTCATGATTTAAAAGAGAGTTTAAAATTAAATATTCTCTTTTATAAGTTTCTACAAAAGATTAAGAAAATATTTGATATCTTTCCTTATTTGTAGATTAAAAGAGATTTTAATTTTTAGAGATAACTTTCTTTTTATCCACATGTTTAAAAGAAAAATTTAATTTATAAAATTTCCTTTTATTAACCAATCATGAAGGGATAAAATTATTGGAGAAATTTTATAAATTTCTAGAAACAAATTAGGAAGTTTTAATTTTTGTTTTAATTAAAATTTTCCTTGATTTGTGGAATTAGGTGGCCAAATAAGTTGGAAAAAGGAAATTAATTTTTAATTAATTTTTTCTTTTCATGGCAAAAGAATTAAGGAAGGTTTTATTAATTTTCCTTATTTGCCAAGACCAAGGATTATAAAAGAGGGGATAGAGGAGGCTTCATTGTGAACAACTCTATTCTTTTTCTTCCTCTCTTTTCTTCTTTGGTGTGGCCGGCCCTATTTCTCTCCTCTCCTCTTGTTGGCCGAAACTTATCTCTTGGTGGAGTTTTTGTTAGTGGCCGGATCAAGGAAGGAGAAGAAGGAGAGAAAGCAAGCCTCGTTTCTAGCATCCCTTGGAGCATGGTGGTGGTGGCCGAACCTCTTCATCCTAGAAGATGTTTTGATGGCCGAAACTTGCAAGGAAGAAGAAGGTGCTTGGTGGTTCTCATCTCGGAAGATCGTTGTCCACACAACGTCCGAGGTTAGAAGAGGAATACGGTAGAAGATCAAGAGGTCTTTCTAAAAGGTATAACTAGTAATTTTTCTTTCCGCATCATGCTAGTTATTTATGGAAATAATACCAAATACAAGAGGCTTACGATTCTAGTATTTCGAATATGTTTTTCGAAGTTGTGTTCTTTTATTTTATTTTTCCTTGTGATTTGATTGTTCTTTTCGGTTAACCTAAAGTTATTTTAGGAAATTAAATATTAGATTTCTATAAAAGGTTTTGTCTAGTCGGTGGTGGTTGCTCCCATATCCAAGAAGGCCATGTGCCTCGCCACGTCAGTACTGGGAACCAATTATGGAAATTAATATTTAATAGAATTAATAACTTAAGGTGATTTGGGTCGAACGTGTTAAGTTCCGCAGGAGATCCAAGTCAAAACCTAAAAGAACAAATAGATTAAGTTTTGGATCAAACGTGTTAAGTTCCGCAGGCGATCCAAAATTTAATTTAAAAGAACACATGGTAGCTAGGAAAAGGTTCAGACCTTTGTACAAAATTTTTGTACAGTGGAACCTCTAGGTTTTCCGAGTAGCAACCAACACATCTAATGTTGACTCATTTGGGCATGGCCATGCACTTAGTGGTCTCACTCTATCAAGAATAGCGATGTCGCTCCCATCATATGGGAGGGATAGATCCCATCTACATCACTCACTTCCCTCTGCATAATTCGTTATATACCCAGTAATCGCCTTTATAGTCCACCCTGTTACGGGTGACGTTTGATGAAACCAAAGTACATAACTCCTTATGTAGGGATCCATGGTGACTTCAGGTCAAAGGACTAATAGTCATACTAATAGCCACATGAGAAAGTATATGACACTCATATAACGATCCATGATACTTTCTCATGGCGGGTCATTCAGTATACATTCTCTAATGCATACCCATGTGTCAGCTTGATATCTCTATATCCATGACTTGTGAGATCAAGTCATCGAGCTGACCTACATGCTAGTCTTATTGTATTAACATTGTCCCTGAATGTTAATACTCGACTAGGAATGATTTAGAGTAGTGTTCCCTATATCATCTCACTATCGATTCAACTAATCGATTGATATAGGTATGAACCTTCTACTCAAGGACGCTATTATACTTAGTCTATTTGGCACTAATACAAATAAGTATAATAACCAAACAAATGCCTTTTATTAATATACAAGAATATGATACAATGAGTCCATACAATCATCAAATGATTGGCTCCAGGGCTCTAACTAACATATGCTTTAAGAGATGATATGCCATGATATGATTATGTTATGTTTCATGCTATGCTTTAAGAGATGATATGCCATGATATGATTATGTTATGTTTCATGCTATGCTTTAGGAAATGATATGCCATGACTAGTTATGATGTTTGTTATGCTGCATGATATGCTTAAAGAATAGGATATGTTATACCATGACTAGTTGAGATTATGTTAAGTTGAGACATTCTTTGATTATATGTTGATTTTGGTTTTAGTGAGTAGGAAAGGAACTTACTGAGCCATGAGTGCTCACAGCTTACTTTCCTTGTACCACAGATAAAGGAAAAAGCTGGATGAGCTAAAGAAGCAGCAGGAGGGGCAACGAAGATGTGTGTGGCGGTGGCTAGGCAACTAATTAAAGAACCTGCTTTAAAACCTTTAAGAACTATGCTTTGGTTTTGTGAAATGTAATACAATATGGGTGACTTGATGTTAAGTTTTTATTTAACTTGTTATCATGTTATGGAAACCATATTAGTGTAGTTCGGTTTTCATTAAACCAAGAAAAATGATTTTTAAGTCTTCCGCTGTAATATGTACGTAGAGTATCGTAACCCCGCCCCTTAGGGTTAGCAGGGAGGGCGGGCGTTACAGGTTGGTATCAGAGCCAAAGTTATTGCCAGCTCACTACACACACATCAAGCCTCCTACCTGCCGCTCCAAGTAAGAATGTTTATGCTAAATTTACTTGTTATATGCTTATGTTTAATTTTCTTGTTACATGCTTATGTTTAGTTTCATGTTATATAACTTATGCTTTATTTTTCTTTCTTGTTATATTGCCTATGTTTTATTTCTTTACTACATTGCTTATGCTTTATTTCCTTATGTTACATTGTTTGTCATTATATTCCTTATTTTTTTACTTATGTTGTTTATGCCTTAGATTCATGTTTTACTTGCTTATATTTGATGCTTTATTCTATGCTTTAAGTTATAAATTAGATTAGGAGTACATATAGGTAGTTTAGGAATAATACCAGAATAAATAGATAGAAACAAAATAGTACGTTAGATTGGCTAAAAACGATAACCACTTACAATAGTCTAGTTGTCCTTATTTAGATAAACATGGTTAAGACACGCAATGCCCGAACCGAGAGGAAACAGTGGAATAACACAAAAGGTGGTCCGGCCAATAAGCAAACCAAGTACCCTCAGTGTGGCACATGTGGGAAGATGCATTCTGGAGTATGTTTTCTGAACACCAGGAAGTGCTACAACTGCAGAAAGGAAGGTCATTTGGCAAGAAATTGCCCTACTCAGTCTCAGGCACTACCTCTGCAGAACAGCCAGAATATAAGTACCCCCGCACAGCTTCACCAGATGCAAGCCGCCATAGAAGGGACTTCAATCAGCCAAGGAAGATTGGAGGCCCCTCCTACTATGACGGACGCCAGAGTCTAGTCCCTTACCAAGGAGGACGTGGCGAATGCCTCTACCGTTGTCACAGGTCAGCTACTTATTTACAATCAGTATGTTGTAGTATTATTTGATACCGGGGCAATGCACTCGTTTGTCTCAATCCCTTTTATGAAGAAGCTAGATATACCACTCCGAACTCTAGAGGACACATTCTTAATAACCTTACCATCCGGAGAGATTATGCCATCAGACCATATGCTGCAAGCAGTACTTATTCGGATCGCAAACAGAGAACTCTACTGCAATCTGATAGTACTTGATATGCAGGATTATGACATAATTTTGGGCATGGATTTCCTTAGCAAGTACGGCGCTTCAATCGAGTGCCGCAGAAGAAAAGTGATTTTCCGACCCGAGAACGAACCAGAGTTTGAATTTTATGGGGAATCAAAAGGAACGGAGAAGTTATTGTCATCTATTAAAGCACAAAAGATGTTAGATAAGGGATGTATGGGCTTTCTAGCACACGTGGTTGATATCAATCAAGTCAAAGACCCTAAGTTAGAAGACGTCAGAGTAGTATGCAACTATCCAAAAGTATTTCCTGATGAACTACCAGGGTTGGCCCCTGACAGAGAGATAGAATTCGGAATCGAATTGATTCCTGGTACTCAGCCGATTTCAAAAGCACCTTATCATATGGCTCCGGCTGAATTAAAGGAACTTCAGGAACAGTTATCCGAATTACTCGACAAGGGACTTATTCGTCCTAGTCACTCTCCATGGGGAGCTCCAGTGCTGTTCGTAAAGAAGAAGGATGGGTCTATGCGAATGTGTATAGACTACCGAGCGCTGAATAATGTGACGATCAAGAACCGGTACCCACTCCCACGAATCGATGACCTGTTCGATCAACTGAAGGGTGCGACCATTTTCTCAAAGATAGATCTACGATCCGGTTATCATCAAATGAAGGTGAAACCAGATGATATACCAAAAACAGCATTTCGAACCCGATATGGACACTATGAGTTCATAGTTATGCCTTTTGGAGTAACCAACGCTCCTGCAGTATTTATGGACCTAATGAATCGGGTATTTTCGGCATATCTTGATAAGTTTGTAATCGTCTTTATTGACGATATACTTATCTACTCGAGAACCCCAGAAGAACATGCTGAACACCTGAATACTGTACTACAGATCCTTCAAGAGAAACAACTATATGCAAAATTCTCCAAATGTGAGTTTTGGCTTGACCGGGTAATATTTCTAGGTCATGTCATCTCCAAAGATGGAGTCATGGTGGATCCAAGTAATATCGAAGCTGTGAATAGCTGGAATCGACCAAAGAATGCCAGCGAAGTCAGGAGTTTTCTCGGACTAGCTGGTTATTACAGGAAATTTGTAGAGAATTTCTCCAAAATCGCAGCCCCTACGATAGCTCTCACCAAGAAAAATACAAAGTATGAATGGATAGAAGCTTGCGAGAAGAGTTTCGCAGAATTAAGAAGGAGACTGACCAGTGCTCCGATTCTTACTCTTCCGGAAACCAACAGAGGCTTCGATATGTACAGCGATGCTTCCATCACAGGACTTGGAGCTGTACTCATGCAAGATGGCAAAGTCATTGCCTACGCTTCTAGACAACTTAAAGAACATGAGAAGAATTATCCCATTCACGACTTAGAACTAGCAGCCGTGGTCTTCGCTCTAAAAATATGGAGACATTATTTATATGGAGCTCAGTGTAAGATTTATACCGACCATCAGAGTCTGAAATATTTCTTCACACAAAAAGACCTAAATATGAGGCAACCCCGATGGCTCGAGTTAGTTAAAGATTACGACTGCGAGATTCTTTATCACCCAGGAAAGGCGAACAAAGTGGCCGATGCACTCAGCCGAAAGTTCAGTGCCACCTGATGCAACTATTTTAAAGTTCGAGGACGAACTTTTTATGAGGTACGGGGTACTTTAATATCCACTAAGCTTGTAAGATAAATATATGAATGTGGGATTTTTCCTTAGAAAAATAATAGGAAGTGAGTTGAAGCAAAAAAAAAAAGAAATAAAATGAAATAAAAAGAAGAGGAGGTCAAGAATTGAACCATGAACCTCTTATATTATATTTCATAGAATTAATTAGTGGAAACCAATTGGGATAGAGAGAAGATATTGATAGCAAAGGAGGGAAACACATGATAAATGCAAGAGTAAAAGCTAGCCAAAAGAAAACAAGAAAAGAGCAAGAGAAAGGCAACTTTCCTTCCTCCCTTTCTCTCCCTCTTCCTCTTTGGTTTTGCCAAAAATTTAAAGAGGAATTAAGGGTATTCATTCCCCCTTATTTCACCATGAATGATGAGGATAAATAAATAAATAAAAATAAAAATAAAATAGAAAAAAAGGCTAAGGGAGAAGGAAAGCAAAAACTAAGTTTGCTACCTCTTCCCCCTTAACATACAAGAGAGCAAGAAAAGAGAAAATTATTTTTCTCTCATTTTCTCTCATTCATCCTCTCCCTCACCGAGAACACCACAGTCCCCTCTCCTCCATCTTCAGCCCCAAAGCCAAGTTTTTCCCTAAGAAAGCCTAAGATACAAGGAGGACTTAGCAAAGGAATCAAGGGAAAGGAACTAGAAGAAGAGGCTACTTCTTCTCCACCATACCTTAGATCCACAAGCGAAAAGGATGTAAGCTTCCCCTCACCTGTAGTACAAGGCTTTTATGTGATTTTCGGATTCTATAAGGATTAGAAAACCTAGGAAAGAATTTAAGAAAATTCGGCTAAAGAAAGGGTTTTCAAATCTAGGATGATTTAAACAATTCCTTATTTCATGATATTCTTTCTATGCTATGTAGGAAGGATTTTCTTCATGTTTTTATACTTAAATGATGCTTGATCAGAGGAGTACCTAACCCTAGAATTTTGGCCAAAAATATGTTAAGGAGGTTAGGGAAAAATATTGTTTAACTAAACTAGTACAAAATTTCTCCCATGAAATACTAAGGGTTTTTATTGGTTTTCTTGCTTGAAAGTTACTTGAAACCAAAGAAATCCATTTATATGTTTCTTCCAAGAAAAGGGTTTAGGGTTAGGAAGACCTTTAAATTTAAATAACCATGTTTGTATGATAGAATATAGAGTTCTATTAAAGAATTGCATGTTGTACATTGCTAGAAATTCATGAACTCTTATTTTAGATTTTCGGCCATGATAAGATGGATAGTTTAGAAAAACTTAAACAAATTCTAATATGATCAAGACCTCTGTGATATTATGATATGAAAGTTGTTTAATGCTCTTATGTTTAAATTGAGTATAGAAAATTAGTTACATGATATATGACATGTAAGATCACAAGGGTCCTAGCTTGTTTATGAACCAACTTTGTATATGATGTTCTTAGTAATTTTTGCCATGAAACTTACTTAGGTTTTCCATGATTTAGGCCACTTAAAACCTAGTTTAAAGGTTGGTAGGTTTCGGCCATGAGGAAAAATAAAAGAAAAAGGGAAAGAAACCTAGGAAGCCTAAGACACAATTCACATGTATGTTTATTATGCTTGTCTTTATACATGCTATGAAACTTGTATGATTTCTTATGCTTTTAGGCTATTTGAAGCAAGTTTATATTCTGTGAGTTTCGGCCAAGTAGGGTTTAAAAGACCTAGAGGCCTTAGAAATGAAACCAAATGTGTTAAAAGTACTTCTTATGAAAATATGATAAGGTGTTGATTGTGTCACATATTTGTATAATTTTTCCATGACCTAAATGGATCATTGTGTGTTTCGGCCATGATGGAATAGATGCCCTAGAAACCCTAGAACAAGAATTAAATATTCTTATGTCACTCTACATGAAATATGATAAGTAGAAAACCAAAGTTCTCATACTATATGTTGTTTAGTGACCTAAATGAGGCTAGGGTAAGTTTCGGCCATACCTATTGTATGATGTCTTGTTATGAATTTATACATGATGTTAGTTCAAGTTCACATGCTTGTATGTTTGTTTTTATCCCTAATGAACACTTGTTAAAAGTTTGACCAAGATATACGTTAAGGGCTTGAAGGACTTAAGAACTAGCTCAATATGCTTACTATGCTATTTGAAAAAAATGCTATCAATATGGTTTATGGTTTCCATGCTTTCATGACATATGGGACCTTGTTTATATACTGATAGGGTTCGGCCACATGAGTTTAAGGACTTGGAGATCTTAGAAACCAAGTTAATCATGCTTATAATGCTTCCTATGAAATTTATGTGATGATGATTTAGGTTTCACATGCTTGGAGGTTGTTTTTACCTAAATTGAGACCTAAGGGGGTTCGGCCATGATAGGAACCCAAGGGTTTAGGAAGCTTAGAACCCAAGTTAACTATATTACCATGTTTCTTATGATAGTATAATCACATGATATACCCTTATGCTTAACCATGTATGCTTGTGATTTATACCTTTTTATGATATGATATGTGGATAGAAATATGCATGTTTTAATGATATGTTATGTGCTTAGAAATATGCATGTTTTAATGATATGATATGTGCTTAGAATATGCATGCTTGATGATATGCTATATGCTTAGAATATGCATGCTTTTTATGATATGCTATGTGGTGAAAATATGCATGTTTTTCTTTATGACATGATGTATGCCTAAGTGATGCATACCTTTATGATATGATGTATGCCTAAGTGATGCATACTTTTATGACATGATGTATGCCTAAGTGATGCATACTTTTATGATATGATGTATGCCTAAGTGATGCATACTTTTATGACATGATGTATGCCTAAGTGATGCATACTTTTAAGATATGATGTGTGCCTAAGTGATGCATGCTTTTATGATGTATGATATGTATAAGTATGACATGTACTTTACTTTATGTGGCTTGTACCAAGGGTGGGCTCCATAAGCGCCCCGGGGTCGATGGAATAAGACTCGAGCCTCGTTAGGGATGGGCTCCTAAGTGCCCCTAGGTCGATGGAGTAAGACTCGGGCCTAGTATGTTTGCCTTGTAGGGTTCAAGACTTGCTACCTTGGGCCTACATAGGTTGCGCGCAATATGTAAGTGGTACAAAGCCGGGATCCCCTTTAAGTTGAGATTATGTTCAAGTATATATGTAAGAAGAAATGGTTTTAAAGATCATGAGACATACACATGTTTTTTTCGGATACATGTTTTCAAAAATCATATTGCATATACTTTATGATCATGTTGTGATGATGCTATGATTTATGATATGCCATGATATGATTATGTTATGTTTCATGCTATGCTTTAAGAGATGATATGCCATGGTATGATTATGTTATGTTTCGTGCTATGCTTTAAGAGATGATATGCCATGATATGATTATGTTATGTTTCATGCTATGCTTTAGGAAATGATATGCCATGACTAGTTATGATGTTTGTTATGTTGCATGATATGCTTAAAGAATAGGATATGTTATACCATGACTAGTTGAGATTATGTTAAGTTGAGACATTCTTTGATTATATGTTGATTTTGGTTTTAGGTAGTAGGAAAGGAACTTACTGAGCCATGAGTGCTCACAGTTTACTTTTACTTATACCACAGATAAAGGAAAAAACTGGATGAGCTAAAGGAGCAGCAGGAGGGGCACCGAAGATGTGTGTGGCGGTGGCTAGGCAACTAATTAAAGAACCAGCTTTAAAACATTTAAGAACTATGCTTTGGTTTTGTGAAATGTAATACAATATGGGTGACTTGATGTTAAGTTTTTATTTAACTTGTTATCATGTTATGGAAACCATAGTAGTGTAGTTCGGTTTTCATTAAACCAAGAAAAATGATTTTTAAGTCTTCCGCTGTAATATGTACGTAGAGTATCGTAACCACGTCCCTTAGGGTTAGCAGGGAGGGCGGGCGTTACACATCATGTGCACGATTTTGATCTAATCTAATCGCAAGGCACTAATTAATTACTTAATTAACTAGCATGCATCACATGCACACAAAACAATTAATTAAATAATTAATCAAATAATTTTTTGATTATGTCATGGCCCTACTACGATCTTCTCAAGCCAATGAGAAGATCGGATGGTGAACCTAAGGTCAAAATCTTCTCAAGTTTCTTCGTTTGACCACCTTGTGTTGCTCGCGCCCTCCTCGTAACTCCGTCTTGTGTGGACCTTCCACCACTTCAAAACTTACATTACAATTTTTGAAACTTGAGTTACATTCGAGTCTAAATCTAATTTACAACTAGAATATAAGAGAAAGGCACGACGCGCAGGTCATGAAAATAAAATAAAATAAATACAACACGCACATTACATAACGGCACGCAGGCCGTATTATGAATTACAACACATTTCCAAATCCAATTTGGGTCTTTGGGCCATGACTATCACAAAAATAATATATAATTCAAAATTATATATTTCTATAATTTTCTGTAATTTTTCTATAATTTTTACAATTTTACGAGTATAATTTCCCGGCGGTTCCGTTTAACGATTTTCGGGCGCAATCGCGAAACGAATCCCCTTGCGGGGCCAGGGGCAGAGCCCCTACCCTCGATCTAACCATCGTGAGGGTTCCTTTGCGATCTAACAGCGCCTTAACCCGCTGCCCCAAAAAGATTTGGGGCGAAACCAAGCCGTTTTTGGAAAATTTTCCCGGTAGCGGAAGCCTATAAGTGCCGAAACAGTTGTGCTTCGCTTCTACGAGAAAATTACCCATAAAAACTATAAAAAACCTAAATTTACAGAAAATCACAGAAGCTATTTTTTCATAAAAAATCAAAAACAAACTCGTACACGCCTTCGCACGTGGCTCTGATACCACTGTTGGATTTTTCGGGCAGCGAAAACCGATTTTTCGCGTCGCGGAAACCCCGACACCCCCTAGTCATTGGATCCGTGCGAAGAAAACTTTCGAAAATACGAGTACGAGTTTCAAACTATGATCTACAGTAGATCTACAAAGGAAAAATATTTTATACCTTAGAAGCGTGCCCTTCGCGAATCCCGCTTGTCCAAGGTACACCGGATCTCGTGATTGTCAACGTAAACAATCCTCTAGAAGTATCCACACGAACAAGATGTGTTCTCTAACACAAGGATGGAGAAGAGAGCACCACAAGTGTGCTAGCACTCTCTAGGGCTCTCGGGTAGGATTGGAAGAAGAAGAAAGGAAAAGAAGAGAGCACACTCCTCTAAAATCTCTATGTGACTTTCACTAACCTTTCTTCTTAGATTAGATTCACTCTCCTTTCTTCTCCCTTGCTTGAAACCCACGACCAAGAGAAGAGAAGGAGCAAGAAGAGAGCTTAGGAGGAGGAAGATCACTTGAATGAGAGTTACACTTGCAAAAATGAAACTCTTTTTTCAACTAATTAAGTGGTTTGTAACCTCCATGGGATACCAAGAGTCACAACTCTTGGTAACTCCCATGAGGTGGCACTTCACTTAAGTAACCATGATGATGTGGAGCATCATCATTGGTTCACTTAATGCCAACTCACCAATGAGGTGGCATAAAGTCAAGTCAAACTTGACTCTTCATCTTCCTCTCAAGTCAAGTCAAACTTGACTGAATCTCTCTCATGGTTGATCTAATCCAACCATTTAATTCAAGCCAATTTAATATAATGAATCTAATTCATTTAATTAAATTTATTCAATGAGTCATAATCTAAATTAGACTCATTGAACACATGAATCAACTTGAGTCTAACTCAAATAGCCCAATTAGGATTACTATTAATCCAATTTGATTCATCAAATGAATTTAATCCTCTTGGTTCATCATATGAACCTAATCTCCATCCACTTGTTCTTTGTGTGTGACCCAATAGGTTCTTGTAACGTTGGTCAATGCCCCTAAACTCATTTAGAAACATAAATAATGAGCGGTATCTAGCAATACATCATTACTACCCAAGTTACAAGAATGTTGAGATCCAACATCACCTTGTGACTACTAATTGTGACTCCTCACAATATATGACAAGTGTCATTCTATCCTAGACATATAGATTGATCAATGTGAGGCATAGACCGTGTCATCCTCTAATCAATCTAAATCTTGAACTCCAAGTAGACTCACTCAATCAAATGAGCTCAATATCCTATATTGACTCATTTGGGCATGGCCATGCACTTCGTGGTCTCACTCTATAAAGAATACCGATGTCTCTCCCGTCATATAGGAGGGATAGATCCCATCTACATCACTCACATCCCTCCGCATAATTTGTTACATACCCAGTAATCGCCTTTATGGTCCACCCAGTTACGGGTGACGTTTGACGAAACCAAAGTACATAACTCCTTATGTAGGGAACCATGGTGACTTCATGTCTAAGGACTAGTAGTCATACTAATAGCCACATGAGAAAGTATATGACACTCATATAACCATCCATGATACTTTCTCATGGCGGGTCATTCAGTATACATTTTCTAATGCATACCCATGTGTCAACTTGATATCTCTATATCCATGACTTGTGAGATCAAGTCATCGAGTTGACCTACATGCTAGTCTTATTGCATTAACATTGTTCCTGAATGTTAATACTCGACTAGGAATGATTAAGAGTAGTGTTCCCTATATCATCTCACTATCGGTTCAACTAACCGATTGATATAGGTGAGAACCGTCTACTAAAGGATGTTATTATACTTAGTTTATTTGGCACCAATACAAGTAAGTATAATAACCAAAAATCAAATGCCTTTATTTATATAGAATATGATACAACAAGTCCAAAATATAATCATCAAATGATTGGCTCTAGGGCTCTAGCTAACACCTAAATGGGTTTAGGGGCATTGCCAACGTTACAAGAACCTATAGGGTCACACACTAAGGACAATTAGATGGAGATTAGGTTCATATGATGAACCAAGAGGATTAGGTTCATGTATTGAACCAAATTGGATTAAGAGTAATCCAAGTTAGGCTAATTGCGTTGGACTCAAGTTGATTCATGTGTTCAATGAGTCTAATTTAGATTATGACTCATTGAATCAAATTAATTAAATGAATTAGATTCATTATATTAAGTTGGTTTGAATCAAATGGTTAGATTAGATCAACCATGAGAGAGATTTGGTCAAGTTTGACTTGACTTGAGAAGGAAGATGAAAGGTCAAGTTTGACTTGACCATTTGCCACCTCAATTGTGAGTTGGCAATAGGAGGACTAATGATGATGTGCCACATCAACAAAGCAAGCACATGTGTGTGCCACATCATGGAGGTAACAAACCCCTTTCCATTTAATGTGGCCGGCCACATTAATTGTAAGGGAGTTACAACTGTGGCCGGCCACTCAAAATGAATGAGAATAAATTTTTCATTCAAGGCATTCATTCTATCTTCTTCCTCCTTGAGCGCTTTCTTCTCTCTCTCTCATCCTACCTTGGTCGAACCCTACTAAGGTGCTAGCACACTTTAGTTTGGTTTTCTCCCTCTTTTGTTCGTGTGGATACGTGTAGAGGATTGTCTACTTTGACAATCTTGAGATCCGGCACCTTTGACGAGCGGGATTCGTGAAGGGCGCGCATCAAGGGTAAAAGGCTCTTCTCCTAGTGTAGATCTAGGCTTTAGTAAACTCGTACTCAAATTTTTGTTTTATTTTACTTCGCACGGATCCGGTGACGGGGGTTTCGGGGTTTCTGCGACGCGAAAAAGCGGTTTTCACGGCCCGCAAATCCCAACAGTAGTATCAGAGCCACGTGCGAAGTCTTGTACGAGTTTATTTTGTATTTTTATGAAAAATAGCTGTTCTGTAATATTCTATAAATTTCCTATTTTTATATTTTTTATGGGTATTTTTCTCGCAGAAGCGAAGCACAAGTGTTTCGACATTTGTAGGCTTCGACTACCGAGAAGTTTTTTCCGAAACGGCAAGGTTTCGCTCCAAATCTTTTTGGGACAGCGGGCTAAGGCGCTGTAGGATCGCTAAGGAACACTCACAATGGTTAGATTACGGGTAGGGGCGCTGCCCCTGGCCCTGCAAGGGGATTCGTTCCGCGATTGCGCCCGAAAACCCGGTAAACGGAACCGCCAGGAATTTTATTCATAAAAATTGTAAAAATTGTAGTAAAAATTAAAGAAAATTATAAAAAATACATAATTTAGAATTATGTATCATTTTTTGATAGTCATGGCCCAAAAATACCTAATTTGATTAGAAATGTGTTGTAATTCATAATACGGCCTACGTGCCGTCTTGTGATGTGAGTGTTGTATATTTGATTAGTGACCTGCGCGTCGTGCCTTTCTCTATTTTATATTCTTGTTGTAAATTAGTTTAGACTCGAATGTAACTCGAGTTTCAAAAATTGTAATGTACAAAATTGGAGCTGTGGAAGGTCCACTCGAGACGGAGTTACGAGGAGGGCGCGAGCAACACAAGGTGGTCAAAGGGAGGAGCTAGAGAAGCTATTGACCTTAGTTTGACCATCCAATCTTCTCATTGGCTTGAGAAGATCGTAGTAGGGTCATGACTAATCACAAAAATTTAATTAATTGCTTGAGTGTATGTGATGCATAATTAGTAATTAATTAGTGCCTAACGATTAGATTAGATCTAAATCGTGTACAAGATGCACCCTCTCGATTAGATTAGATCTCAATCGCATCAACTCAAATGCCTACCGTACCGTGATACCTATCACTACCTCGATCATGTGTTGTTGAATCTGCCAAAGCAGAGCAACACATATTATCTTGGTAGGGTACGGAGGGACAATCTTGGTCACGCTTATCAACGCATGGGTGAGTACAACTCAATTAGATTGAGTAACTAGTTAACTCAATTGGATCGAGTTTAATTATAGGAATTTTCCAATGGTTGGTAGATAGGTCAAAATCACATTTATATTAATTCTTGGGCGTATTAGCCAAAGCTTACTCGAGTTTTAATATAAATGCGCATCTTGATCCTATAAACAAGAGTTGCATAGAGATGTAATTGGTAAATTGTTACCTACCGATCATACAAAGTCTTGGGTGATTTAGCCAAAGCTAACTCAAGGTGTAGTATGATGTTGATCTTGTCTCACATGAATTATAGAATTCAGTGGGAGCATCATTTAGTTAAAGGCCTAATTAAATGATTTAAAAGAATATGATATTTATTTTCTGCATTTTTCTGTTGTAGATAACCATGACGTCGAATACGAACTCTTTCTCCCTGTGTTCTGTCCTTGAGAAGGGCAAGCTCAACGGAGCAAATTTCCTGGACTGGTACAGGAACTTGAGAATAGTTCTCACTCAGGAACATAAACTGTACGTTCTGGAGCAGCCCATTCCGGAGGCTCCTCCTGCCACTGCCACGCGAGCTGACCGAGATGCTTACAAGAAGCATCAAGATGATGCATTAGATGTGTCCTGTCTGATGCACGCGACCATGAACTCTGAGCTTCAGAAGAAACATGAGTTCATGGGCGCTTATGATATGGTTGAACATCTTCGTCAACTGTATCAAGGACAAGCGAGGAACGAGAGATTCGAGATCTCAAAAGCACTATTTCAGTACAAGATGTCAGATGGGACTCCCGTAGGCCATATGTACTCAAAATGATTGGGTACATAGAAAACCTACAGAGGTTGGGATTCTCGCTTGGCCAAGAGCTGACCACTGACCTGATCTTGCAATCCTTGCCGGATAGCTATAGTCAATTCGTTCTAAATTACAACATAAACGAAATTGACAAGCCACTGCCCGAGCTGCTTAGCATGTTAAGAACTGCTGAGCTGAACCTAAAGAAGGTTAAGCCCCACTTTGTTTTGATGGTTCAGAAACACAAGGGCAAGGGCAAGCCCAAAGGCAAAGAAAAGTCCCAAGCCAAGGGCAAAGGCAAGGCACTGAAGCCTAAAGGAGGGGTCGCCAAGGATGCTACCTGCTTCCACTGCGGTCAGACCGGGCATTGGAAGAGGAACTGCAAGGTGTACCTGGAAGATCTTAAGAAGAAGCGAAGTGAGAATTCAACTTCAGGTATATATGTTATAGAAGTCAATCTATCTATTTCTTCATCATGGGTATTAGATACCGGATGTGCTTCTCACATTTGTACTAATGTGCAGGCGCTGAGAAATAGCAGGGCATTGGCAAAGGGCGAGGTGGACCTACGCGTAGGCAATGGAGCACGGGTTGCTGCTGTTGCTGTAGGGACTTATTTTCTATCTCTGCCCTCTGGGATTGTACTAGAGTAGGATGATTGTTGTTATGTGCCTGCTTTAACTAAGAACATAATTTCAATTTCTTGTTTGGACAAGAAAGGTTTCTCTTTTATAATAAAGGACAAATGTTGTTCAGTTTATTTAAAAGATATGTTCTATTGTAGTGCACCTCTGATGATTGGACTCTACATTCTAGACCTTGAAAGCCCTATCTATAACATAAATACCAAGAGGTTTAAGTCAAATGACTTGAATCAAACCTATCTCTGGCACTGTCGCTTAGGTCATATAAATGACAAGCGCTTATCCCAGCTCCATAAGGATGGTTTGCTGGACTCATTTGATTTTGAATCTTATAAGACATGCGAGTCATGCCTACTAGGCAAGATGACCAAGACTCCCTTTAGTGGGCACAGCGAAACAACGACTGATTTGTTAGGACTTATACATAGTGATGTATGTGGCCCTTTCAATGTCGCTGCTAGAGGCGGTTATAGGTACTTCATCACATTTACTGATGACTTCAGTAGATATGGTTATGTGTACTTGATGACACATAAGTCTTAATCATTTGAAATGTTCAAAGAATTCAAGAATGAAGTACAGAACCAGCTTGGCAAGAGTATTAAGATACTTCGATCAGATCGAGGTGGTGAATACCTTAGCCATGAGTTTCGTGACTATCTAGCTGAGTGTGGGATTCTATCCCAACTCACTCCTCCTAGAACACCTCAGTGGAATGGTGTATCCGAAAGGAGGAATCATACCCTATTAGATATGGTACGATCTATGATGAGTCACACAGATCTTCCGATATTCCTTTGGGGCTATGATCTAGACACGGCAGCTTTTATACTCAACCGAGTTCCATCCAAGGCCGTGATAAAGACACCATATAGGATATGGACTGGGAGAGATGCCCAGGTGTCTTTCATGAGAATTTGGGGTTGTGAGGCTTACGTTCGACGTCAAGTTTTAGACAAGTTAGGAACCAAATCCGGCAAGTGCTACTTTATTGGATATCCTAAGGAAACTAAGGATATTACTTCTACATTCCCAGTCAGCACAAGGTAGTTGTGGAAAAGACTGGGGTCTTTCTAGAAAGGGACTTTGTTTCTAGAAAGACTAGTGGGAGTACGTTCGATCTTGAAGAAGTTCAAGATGTGGACCATAACACTGAAGCCTTGATGGAAGTTGAATTGGAACCATAAAGTGTTGTGGATGATGTTGTTCCATAAAGAGTTAAGGAACAACAACCAGTTCGAGTAGACATACCTCTTCGCAGGTCTGATAGGGTACGTCGTCAACCTGAGAGATACTTATTTCTCTTGTCTGACCATGATGACGTTGTGCTCATAGAGGATGAGCCTACCACCTATCAGGAAGCTGTTCTGAGACCAGATTCCGAGAAATGGCTAGAGGCCATGAGATCCGAGATGGAATCCATGTACACCAACCAAATATGGACTTTGGTTGATCCACCTGAAGGGGTAAAACTCATTGGGTGTAAGTGGGTCTTTAAGAGAAAGACCGACATGGATGAACTTATTTATAAGGGTCGCTTGGTAGCTAAAGGTTTCAAGAAAATTCATGGTATTGACTATAATGAAACCTTTGCTCTAGTAGCGATGTTTAAGTCCATTCGGATCATGCTTGCTATTGCAGCATACCATGACGATGAGATATGGCAGATGGATGTCAAAACCGCGTTTCTAAATGGAAACCTACTCGAGGATGTGTACATGACACAACCTGAGGGTTTTGTAGATCCACAGCATACTAGTAGAGTATGCAAGCTGCATAGGTCCATTTATGGACTAAAGTAAGCTTCTCGGAGCTGGAAAACTTTGATTCGATGATGCAATCAAATAGTTTGGTTTCATCAAGAATGAAGATGAACCTTGTGTCTACAAGAAGGTTGTAGGGGACATAGTTGTCTTCCTCATATTGTATGTGGATGACATACTGCTCATTGGCAAAGACATCCCTTTGCTACAGTCTGTCAAGACTTGGCTAGGGACTTGTTTCTCAATGAAGGACTTAGGTGAAGCATCCTGCATTCTAGGCATACAGATCTATAGAGATAGATCTAAGAGGTTACTTGGCCTAAGTCAGAGTACATATATTGACAAGGTACTCCTTCGATTTGCCATGCAGAACTCCAAGAAGGGATTTCTGCCGATGTCACATGGTATGAGTCTTTCGAAGACTCAAGGTCCCTCTTCTAGAGAGGAGAGAGACCGCATGGATCAGATCCCTTATGCCTCAGCCATAGGATCTATCATGTATGTCATGCTATGTACTCGTCCTGATGTCTCGTATGCTTTGAGCATGACGAGCAGATACCAGTCAGATCCAAGTGAAAGTCACTGGATAGTGGTCAAGAATATTCATAAGTACTTAAGAAGAACTAAAGAATATTTCTTGATATATGGAGGCAATGATGAGCTAGCTGTAAAGGGTTACAGTGATGCCAGTTTCAATACCGATCAGGATGATTATCGATCACAGTCAGGGTTCGTGTTTTGCATTAATGGTGGTGCTGTGAGCTGGAAGAGTTCGAAGAAGGACACAGTCGCTGATTCTACAATAGAGGCCGCGTATATTGCGGCATCAGAGGCAGCAAAGGAGGCAGTTTGGATCCGCAAGTTCATCACTGAACTTGGGGTGGTTCCTAGCATTGCTGACCCCATTGACCTCTATTGTGACAACAATGGAGCTATAGCACAGGCAAAGGAACCTCGCTCACACCAGCGAGCCAAACACATACTACGACGCTTCCATCTCATTCGAGAGATTATCGAGAGAGGATATATGAAGATTTGCAGAGTACCCACAGAGGCTAACAACGCAGATCCCTTGATCAAGGCTTTGGCACAGAGGAAGCATGATAGTCACACTAGGTCATTGGGGTTTAGAGCCTACACTGATTGACACTACTACTAGTGGGAGATTGTTAGTTAGAGCCCTAGAGTCAATCATTCGATGATTGTTGTATGGACTCATTATATTATATTCTTATATAAATAAAGGCATTTGTTTTCATTATTATACTTACTCTTATTGGTGCCAAATAACTAAGTATAATAGCATCCTTGAGTAGAAGGTTCTTACCTATATCAATCGATTAGTTGAATCGATAGTGAGATGATATACGGAACACTACTCTTAATCATTCATAGTCGAGTATTAACATTCAAGGACAATGTTAATGCAATAAGACTAGCATGTAGGTCAACTCGATGACTTGATCTCGCAAGTCATGGATATAGAGATATCAAGTTGACACATGGGTATGCATTGGAGAATGTATACTGAATGACCCGCCATGAGAAAGTATCATGTATGATTATATGAGTGTCATATACTTTCTCATGTGGCTATTAATATGACTACTAGTCCTTGGACCTGAAGTCACCATGGATCCCTACATAAGGAGTTACGTACTTTGGCTTCGTCAAACGTCACCCGCAACTGGGTGGACTATAAAGCCGATTACTGGGTATGTAACGAATTATGTGTTAGGATCGATGGTCACGGCTAGAGAGGGGGGTGTGAATAGCCGCCCCAAATTCTTCGTTTCTTTCTACAATTAGGGTTAGCGCAGCGGAAATAAAACGAATAGAAACGAAAGCGGAGAATAGCAAACCTCAAACTCATCGATGTAACGAGGTTCGGAGATGAAACTCCTACTCCTCGGCGTGCCCATAAGGTGGACGAAGCCTATCAATCCGTCGGTGGATGAGTCCCCGGAAAACCGGCTAATATAAACTCCTTATGGGTGGAGAAACCTCATCACAAGAACTTTGCAACAGCGATAAGGAGTACAAAGAAGAGCAAGAACAAAATACACAATAAATGTACAAATACTCGCTTGCCTTCTCGTCGACTGAAGTCCCGGATGAAGCACCAACTTCACGGACGAATGCCAACAAGCAACTCAGTCAAAGAAGCTCCCCCGAAGCTTCGGAGCTCAGCAAAGCTCAAGCACAGCTTTCAGAAGAACAGCAGCTCGAGGAGGAAGAAGAAGAGTGGTAGTCAGCAGCCCTCGATCTCTCCTTATAACCTCTGATATCCTGAGCCAACCTGCGAACCTGCAAGCAAAAAGAACAGAACACAGAAGCCCGAAATAACTTAGCCGTTGTCACTCACAACGGCTAGTCCTGGACCGATCAGGCTCCAACCTGATCAGTCCACACTGTCCCTAATCGGTCTTGGGGACCGATCAGGCTAAGCCTGGACCGATCAGGCTATGTCCTGATCGGTCCAGGAGGAGTCTGATCGGTCCCTTGGACCGATCAGCCTTTCTCCTTCTTCTCTTCTGTTTGCTTCCTGATCGGTCTTCTGACCGATCAGATAATCCACAGAAGCATTTTGTTTGATTACTGATCGGTCACTAGACCGATCAGCCGTATCACTGGATCGGTCCCCAGATCGATCCAGAGCTTCGTTTTTGCCCAAACCAAGTCCCTAACCTTCCAAACCAACATCCAGTCAACCTTGACCTGTTGGTACATCATGCTTAGCATCCGGTCACTCCCTTGACCTGCTAAGACTCCCCACCAAGTGTCCGGTCAATCCCTTTGACCCACTTGGTCTTTTCTCTTCGTGTCAAGTATCCGGTCACTCCCATGACCTACTTGACCTTCTCAACACCAGATGTCCGATCACCCTTGATCCATCTGGATTTTCCCTTGCCCGGCTTCACTCACCAGGACTTTCACCTAGCTTCACTCACTAGGGTTTTCACCTGGCTTCACTCACCAGGATTTCTAATCTGCCCGGCTTCACTCACCAGGACTTTCCAACTGCCTGGCTTCACTCACCAGGACTTTCCCGTCTGCCTGGCTTCACTCACTAGGACTTTCCACATCCGGTCCAGAGAACGAGCTACCGAGCCCTCTCTGACCACAGTTCGGAGAACGAGCTACCGAGCCCTCTCCGACTTCCATCCGGTCCAGAGAACGAGCTCCCGAGCCCTCTTTGACCACAGTCCGGAGAACAAGCTACCGAGCCCTCTCCGACTTCCATCCGGTCCAGAGAACGAGCTCCCGAGCCCTCTCTGACCACAGTCCGGAGAACGAGCTACCGAGCCCTCTCCGACTTCCCATGTGCCAAGCTTCCATACTTGGACTTTTCCGTGCCAAGTCTCCATACTTGGACTTTTCCCGTGCCAAGCTCCCTGCTTGGACTTTTCACCATGCCAAACTCCCTGCTTGGACTTTCCCGTGCCAACCTCCCTGCTTGGACTTTTCTGAGTCAGGTCAACTCACCTCGGGTCAACCAGGTCAACCTTGACCACGGGTTGCACCCACAATCTCCCAAGTTTGTTCTCGTCAAACATCAAAATACAACTTGAGTCAAGTCAACTCGAGTCTGGTCAACCAGGTCAACCTTGACCTAAGGTTGCACCAACAATCTCCCATCATGTTCTCGTCAAACATCAAAATACAACTCGAGTCAGGTCAACTCGAGTCGGGTCAACCAGGTCAACCTTGACCTAAGGTTGCACCAACATTATGCAGAGGGATGTGAGTGATGTAGATGGGATCTATCCCTCCTAAATGACGGGAGCGACATCGATATTCTTGATAGAGTGAGACCACGAAGTGAATGACCATGCCCAAATGAGTCAATATGAGATATTGAGCTCATTTGATTTAGTGAGTCTACTTGAAGTTCAAGATTTAGATTGGTCAGAGGATGACATAGTCTATGCCTCACAATGATCAATCTAGATGTCTAGGATAGAAGGACACTTGTCATATATTGTGAGGAGTCACAATTAGTAGTCACAAGGTGATGTTGCATCTCAACATTCATGTAACTTGGGTAGTAATGATATGTTGCTAGATACCGCTCATTACTTATGCTCCTAAATGGGTTTAGGGGCATTGCCAACGTTACAAGAACCTACAGGGTCACACACTAAGGACAATTAGATGGAGATTAGGTTCATATGATGAACCAAGAGGATTAGGTTCATGTATTGAACCAAATTGGATTAAGAGTAATCCAAGTTAGGCTAATTGAGTTGGACTCAAGTTGATTCATGTGTTTAATTAGTCTAATTTGGATTATGACTCATTGAATCGATTTAATTAAATGAATTAGATTCATTATATTAAGTTGGTTTGAATCAAATCGTTAGATTAGATCAATAATGAGAGAGATTTGGTTAAGTTTGACTTGACTTGAGAAGGAAGATGAAACGTCAAGTTTGACTTGACCATTTGCCACCTCATTTGTGAGTTGGCAATAGGAGGACTAATAATGATGTGCCACATCATCAAAGCAAGCACATGTGTGTGCCACATCATGGAGGTTACAAACCCCTTTCCATTTAATGTGGTCGGCCACATTAATTGTAAGGGAGTTACAATTGTGGTCGACCACTCAAAATGAATGAGAATGAATTTTTTCATACAAGGCATTCATTCTATCTTCTTCCTCCTTGAGCTCTTTCTTCTCTCCCTCTCATCCTACCTTGGCCGAACCCAACTAAGGTGCTAGCACACTTTAGTTTGGGTTTCTCCCTCTTTTGTTCGTGTGGATACGTGTAGAGGATTGTCTACTTTGACATTCTTAAGATCCAGCACCTTGGACGAGCGGGATTCGTGAAGGGCGCGCATCAAGGGTAAAAGGCTCTTCTCCTAGAGTAGATCTAGGCTTTAGTAAACTCGTACTCAAATTTTTATTTTATTTTACTTCGCACGGATCCGGTGACGAAGGTTTCGGGGTTTCCGTGACGTGAAAAAGTGGTTTTCACCGCCCGAAAATCCCAACAAGAATAAAAATAATCATACCATATGAAAGCATAAACATAATAATATCAAGTGAGAGCATAAGCATAATCATAGCATATCATGTGAAAGCATAAGCATAATCATAGAGCATCTTTCCTAAAGCATCAAGAATCATATAGCATAAGTTATGGGGATGGAAGAATGCGCTTTCGAAAACATGTACATGTACAATGAAATGAGAATATGCAAGATGTTCTTTTGAAAACATATATCATATAGGTACTTAAACATAATCTCAACATGAGGGCCCGACTTTGTACCACATACATACATGAATGCGCGCATCCTAAATAGATCCAAGGTAGCTAATCTTGAACCTACTAGGAACTAGGCTCGTTTCTTTGACCATCGACCTAGGGGCACTTTGGAGCCCATCCCTTTTTACTAGGCCCGTTTCATAAACTATCAACCTAGGGGCACTTAGGAGCCCATCCCCGGTACAAGCCATACAAAGTAAAATAGCATGTCATATCATGTCATATCATACTCTTTTCATATCATAACATATCATGTTCTTGTCATATCATGAAGAGTGCCCTTGATCCCAACTCAAGGAAAGCATCTCTTAGGCTTTTCATCTTACATAAGCCTTGCATAAACATACATGATGGCACAAAGTGCACATAACATATAGCATGTCATATAAATCTTAGCATTATGGCATAGAGTGCACAAATAGCATAGCATAGAAATCACAATAGCATGGAGTGCACATAACATATAACATGTCATATAAATCTTAGCATGATGGCATGAAGTGCACAAATAGCATAGCATAGAAATCATAACATAATAGCATGGAGTGCACATAACATATATCATGTCCTATAACTCATATCATGAAGGTATAAGTGCACATGTCTCACAACATGGTGACATAACATTTATATCATATCATAGGAGTCATTTTCATACATGGTTAAGGTTTTTTTGAACTTTCTACTACCCTAAGTCATATTAGCCGAAACATATAAGCTTGAGTCATGGACTTCTAAGCAACATAAAGAATGAAATCAAATGCTTATCCAAACATGTGAGACCCATAGGAGCCCTAGGTACCTTCTTAACCTAGTTTTCTTGTATTGGCCGAAACATATGAACATAGATCATAGAGTTCCAAGCAACATAAAAAAAAAACCTGAAACTTAACTAGCATCATAGAGGAGGTTATAAATCATGAGAAAGCAATAGCAAGCATATGTAAGTTTAAAAAAAATTCATCTAGTCTTTTAAATCCATCTTGGCAGAAACCCTTAGAACAAAGTTCTAGGTTATAATCAACAACATTCATGAATGATTTTAATCTAACATCATTTAATGGATTGCATATCATAAGAATTCATGAGTAAATATTGTTTAGGTCTTAAATCTTCCTCTATTCTCCTTATCTTTTCTTGGCCGAAACCCTTCTAGCATGCATCCATATTTTAAGCAATGACAAGCATGAGAAACTTTAATCTAACATCATTTAATGGATTGCATATCATAAGAATTCATATATAAGCATTGTTTAGGTCTTAAATCTTCCTCTAGTTCTTTTTCTTTCCTTGGTATAGAAAATTTAGGTCTAGATACAACATAATACATGGAAATTTAACACAACATGGTATAGAAAATCATACATCATGAGGAAGCATAAAACATGCATAGTTTAGGTCTAAAACTTTCTCTAGTTCTTTTTCTTTCATTGGCCGAAACCTAAAGGTGTGCAACTCGAAATTTTTCCAACAACATGAAGCATAAAAGACTCTTAACATCCATAGATAGTCCCTTAACTTATCATGGCCGAAACTCATATGGAAAGACCTTAGTTTTCAAGTAACCTATAAGCATAAAAACATCTTAAACTACTTGTACTGCAGGTGAGGGGACACTTACTTCCTTTCGCTTGGTTTACAATGAAAAGAAACCTTGCTTGTGAAGTTCTCCTAGGGAGAAGACCTCTTGCTTGTTCTCCGCAAGGAGGAAGAGGAGGCTTGGAATTTTCGGTGGAGAGGAGGAGGGAGGAGGAAGAAAAGAAAATGAAATTCTCCCCTCCTTTCTCTTATTTAGGCTAAGTGAGAGGAAGAAGAAAAATGAACATTGCCTTCCCTTTTTCTTTTAACTCATCCTTAATGAAGGGAGAAAGTAAAAATCATTTTTTCATTAGAGAGGTAGAGGGCAACTCCAACTTTTCTTCTAAGTGAAAGGAGCCTTCTCTTTCCCTACCTTTAACTAACATTTCCCTCTCTTCATAATAGCACTCCCCTGCTGGGGCTACTGGTTATAACATGGAACCACTTACTAAGAGGTCCAAGGTTCAATCCTTGGTCATGCCTCTTTTTGGTTCTTTTTTTTTTCTTTTTAAAGAAGAGTCCATATAAAACCTATTTAACCATGCATAATTTCATGTAAAATTTCAAGGGATCCTATGGGTGTTACAGTCCCCCATACCTCATAAAAGTTCGTCCTCGAACTTAAAATAGCTCTGGGTAACTAAGGTGGCCTAGGACTTCCTGCTGAGTGCATCAGCCACTTTTTCGCCTTTCCCAGATGGTAGAAGATCTCGCAGTCATAGTACTTGACCAGCTCAAGCCATCTACGTTGTCTCATGTTTAGGTCCTTCTGTGTGAAGAAATATTTTAAACTCTGGTGATCTGTATAAATCTTACACTGTGCTCCATATAGATAATGCCTCCATATCTTGAGAGCAAAGACCACGGCTGCTAGCTCTAAATCATGAGTGGGTAATTTCTTTCATGTTCTTTGAGTTGCTTAGAGGCATAGGCAATGACCTTGCCATTTTGCATGAGTACAACTCTGAGTCCTAATCTGGAAGCGTCGCTGTACATATCGAACCCTTCGTTACTTTTCGGAAGAGTGAGAATTGGAGCACTGGTCAGTCTCCTTTTCAATTTTGTGAAACTCTTCTCGCAATCGTCTGTCCATTCATACTTCTTATTCTTACGGGTGAGAGCTGTCATAGGGGTTGCAATTTTGGAGAAACCCTCTACGAACTACCGGTAATAGCCTGCTAGCCCGAGAAAGCTTCTGATGTCACTGGCATTCTTTGGCCTGTTCGAGTTACTCACAGCTTCAATTTTGATTGGGTCTACCTTCACTCCATCTTTAGAGATAACATGACCCAAAAATGATACTCGATCGAGCCAGAACTCACATTTAAAAAATTTCGCATACAGCTGCTTCTCCTGAAGAATTCGTAAAACTATGTTCAGGTCTTCGGCATGCTCCGCTTGGGTTCTCGAATAGATGAGGATATCATCGATGAAGACGATCACAAATTTGTCGAGAAATACTGAGAATACCCGATTCATCGGGTCCATAAACAAGGCAGGAGCATTCATCACTCCAAAGGGCATAACTACAAACTCATAGTGTTCGTATCTTGTTTGAAAGGCCGTCTTTTGTATATCATCCCGTTTCACTTTTACTTGATGATAGCCAAACCTCAGGTCAATCTTAGAGAAGACAGTGGCACCCTTTAACAGGTCAAACAGGTCGTCAATCCGTGGTAGAGGGTACCGGTTCTTGATCGTCACATTATTTAGCGCTCGGTAGTCTATGCACATTCACATAGACCCATCTTTCTTCTTCACAAACAGTACTGGAGCTCCCCATGGGGAGTGACTAGGGCGGATAAGTCCCTTGTCTAGCAACTCTCGTAGCTGTTCTTGAAGTTCCTTCAATTCAGCAGGCGCCATACGGTAAGGTGCTTTAGAGATCGGTTTAGTACCCGTAATCAATTCGATCTCAAATTTGATTTCTCTATCTGGGGTAAACCCTGGTAGTTTGTCGAGAAATACCTCTAGGTAATTGTATACAACTCTGACATCTTCCAACTTCAGTTCCTCTGCTTGACTTGTATCAACCACATGTGCTAGAAACCCAGTGCATCCGTTATCTAACATCTTACGTGCCTTTAAGGATGATAAGAATTTTTTAATTTCTTTCCTTGTCTCTCTGATAAATTCGAACGTCGACTCTGCTTCAGCCCGAAAAATCACTTTTCTCTTATGACACTCTATCGAAGCACCGTACTTGCTCAGGAAATCCAAGCCCAATATACTATCATAGTCCTGCATGTCGAGCACTATAAGATCACAGTAGAGTTCCCTGTCTGTGATTCTAATGGGCGCGGCTCGCAACATATGAGTAGATGGCATTACTTCTCCCGAAGGCAGGGTCGTTAAGAATTTACAGTCTAAAACTTGTGGCGGCATGTCTATCTTCCTTGTGAACGGTGTAGAGACGAATGAGTGCGTTGCCCCAGTATCAAATAATACTGTAGCATGCTGACTGAAAATAAATATCTGACCTGTGACAACGGTAGAAGCATTCGCCACATCTTCCTTGGTGAGGGAGAAAATTCTGGCATTCATCGTAACTGGCGGGGCCTCCAATCTCCCTTGGCTTATCTGAGGACCTTCTATCGCAGCTTGCATCAGGTGTAGCTGTGGGGGAGCACCTCTGTTCTGGACATACTGCTGAAGAGGTGTCTAACTCTGGGTAGGATTGTTTCTGGCCATATGTCCTTCCAATCCACAGTTGTAGCACTTATTTGTGCCCATACGATATTTTCCCGGATGCTTCTTCCCACATGTGGTACACTGAGGGAACGTAGGTTACTTGCTTGCTGGACCACCCTTAGAGTCGTTCCATTGCTTTCTCTTGCCACTGTGGTTTCCTTTCCAGTTGGCTTTGGTGTTTTGAGATTTCTGTCCTCCCGGCTGGGCTTGACTTTTGCCCTCGTTCAGCGCCTTCAAGTAGTGTTCGGTGATCAGGGCACTGATGATTAGCTCTTCGGCAGTCTGCGGTCTATTAACTCCGCCGGCCACATTCAGAGCTATCTCGGGTCTGAGCATCTTCAGCATAAGTCTGACCCTTTCTCTTTCTGTGCTGACCAACTCTTGGCATAGGCGCGCTAGACGGTTGAATCTCTTCACAGCTTTATTAACTGAGAAGTCACCTTGTCGGAACTCGGTGAACTCGTCGTAGTGCTTGTTTGTCACACGCATGTGGAAGAATTCCTCAAAGAATTTAGTCTCGAAGTCTGTCCATCTCATTTGGTTTACTTGTCTCTTTGCTTTAACTCGGTCCCACCACATTCTGGCATCGCCCGTAAGGCAGAACGATCCACACTTGACTTTCTCATGTTCTGTCCAGTCCAATAGCTCCACTATGCTCTCCACAGTCTTGAACCAGGGTTGGGCGTCTCATGGCTCAGAGTTACCAGAGAAAGCTTCCGGCTTCAGCCTCTGCGACTGAATCAGATACGCCTCCTGCCGAACCACTAGGGCTAGGCCTACCGGTGGTGCAGGTGCCGGTGGCACTGTTGCAGCCGCAAGTATGACTAGCATCACATTTTGATTCCCTGGTGGCGTAGCAGGGTTTCCTTGCTGATTCATCAGAGTATTTATTATTTGCTGCTGTTCTGTGACCTGACGCTGAAGTTCAGTGACTACATGCATCAGATCAGGTGGAGGTACTGTCTCATCGACTCTAGTATTGCGTCTTCTAGCCATGCTTATCTTCATGAATGACAATAAGGCTAGCATAAGTTATTATTATTCCTAATCTACCATCATGCATACTTAAACTAAAACTGTAACTTATCATAATTAAAAATGGAGTAGACATGCATACTTAAATTAAAGCATTCCTTATCATACATAAAAAAAATAGAGTAGGCATAGAAATTCTTACTTGAAGCGGCAGGATGTAGGCTTGATGTGTGTGTAGTGGAAAGACAGACCTGCTATGATACTAAATTGTAACGCCCGCCCCCTCCTATGCTAATACTACTGTAGGGAGGGACAGGGGTTACTTAAACTTACATATCATACATATGCATATGAACTCATGGCAGCGGAAGACATATTTAAAATTTTCTAATTTATCATATGCATAGTTCTAAACATGGCATGTGAGTAATATAATCATATAACATAATGGATATGCTACGTACTAGTATTCATGCATAATACTTGAACATGATTCATAATTCCATAACTAGGGCATAGGCATACCAACATAAAATCAAAACATGGTTCACATGCAAGTTTAGACATATATAGGTTCTAAAACATAAATGGATTTATTCCACCATGCCACTTCCACACACATCATCATTGCCTTTCCTGCTGCTCCCCTTAGTTTAGTCATTCCTTACCCTTATTTGCAGTACATGGAAATATAAACTATAAGCACACAGGCTTAGTAAGTTTCTTTCCTACTCAGAAAACCATAAATCATAACATAGTATATGGCAAATATAATTAGAACATGTGAGTGCATAAGGTAAATCATAGCATATCATGTGACAGCATAAACATAATCATAGCATATCATGTAAGAGCATAAACATAATCATATCATATGAGAGCATAAACATAATCATATCATGTGAGAGCATAAGCATAATCGTAGCATATCATGTGAGAGCATAAGCATAATCATAGAGCATCTTTCCTAAAGCATCTAGAATCATATAGCATGAGTTATGGGGATGCAAGAATGCGCTTTTGAAAACATGTACATATACATTGAAATGAGAATATGCAAGATGTTCTTTTGAAAACATATATCATATAGGTACTTAAACATAATCTCAACATGAGGGCCCGGCTTTGTACCACATACATACATGAATGCGCGCATCCTAAATAGATCCAAGATAGCTAATCTTGAACCTACTAGGAACAAGGCCTGTTTCTTTGACCATCGATCTAGGGGCCCTTAGTAGCCCATCCCTTTTTACTAGGCCTGTTTCATAGACCATCGACCTAGGGGCACTTAGGAGCCCATCCCCGGTACAAGCCATACATAGTAAAATAGCATGTCATATCATGTCATATCATATCATATCATGCTCTTGTCATATTGTAACATATCATGTTCTTGTCATATCATGAAGAGTGCCCTTGATCCCAACTTAAGGGAAGCATCTCTTAGGCTTTTCATCTTACATAAGCCTTGCATAAACATACATGATGGCACAAAGTGCACATAACATATAGCATGTCATATAAATCTTAGCATGATGGCATGGAGTGCACAAATAGCATAGCATAGAAATCACAATAGCATGGAGTGCACATAACATATAACATGTCATATAAATCTTAGCATGATGGCATGAAGTGCACAAATAGCATAGCATAGAAATCATAACATAATAGCATGGAGTGCACATAACATATATCATGTCCTATAACTCATATCATGAAGGTATAAGTGCACATGTCTCACAACATGGTGACATAACATTTATATCATATCATAGGAGTCATTTTCATACATGGTTAGGATTTGTTTGAACTTCCTACTGCCCTAAGTCATATTGGCCAAAACATATAAGCTTGAGTCATGGACTTCTAAGCAATATAAAGACATGAAATCAAATGCTTATCCTAACATGTGAGACCCATAGGAGCCCTAGGTACTTTCTTAACCTAGTTTTCTTGTATTGGCCGAAACATATGAACATAGATCATAGAGTTCCAAGCAACATAAAAAAAAAAAACATGAAACTTAACTAGCATCATAGAGGAGGTTATACATCATGAGAAAGCAATAGCAAGCATAGGTAAGTTTAAAAAAAAATCATCTAGTCTTTTAAATCCATCTTGGCCGAAACCCTAAGAACAAAGTTCTAGGTTTTAAACAACAACATTCATGAAGGATTTTAATCTAACATCATTTAATGGATTGCATATCATAAGAATTCAAGAGTAAACATTGTTTAGGTCTTAAATCTTCCTCTATTCTCCTTATCTTTTCTTGGCCGAAACCCTTCTAGCATGCATCCTTTTTTAAGCAACAACAAGCATGAGAAACTTTAATCTAACATCATTTAATGGATTGCATATCATAAGAATCCATGAATAAGCATTGTTTAGGTCTTAAATCTTCCTCTAGTTCTTTTTCTTTCCTTGGCCAAAACCTAAAGGCGAGCTTCTACGTTCTAGATACAACATAATACATGGAAATTTAACACAACATGGTATAGAAAATCATACATCATGAGGGAGCATAAAACATGCATAGTTTAGGTCTAAAACTTTCTCTAGTTCTTTTTCTTTCATTGGCCGAAACCTAAAGATGAGCTTCTAGGTTCTAGATACAACATAATACATGGAAATTTAACACAACATGGTATAGAAAATTATACATCATGAGGAAGCATAAAACATGCATAGTTTAGGTGTAAAACTTTCTCTAGTTCTTTTTCTTTCATTGGCCGAAACCTAAAGGTGTGGAACTCCAAATTTTTCCAACAACATGAAGCATAAAAGATTCTTACATCCATAGATAGTCCATTAACTTATCATGGCCGAAACTCATATGGTAAGACCTTAGTTTTCAAGTAACCTATAAGCATAAAAATGTCTTAAACTACTTGTATTGTAGGTGAGGGGACACTTACTTCCTTTCGCTTGGTTTACAATGAAAAGAAACCTTGCTTGTGAAGTTATCCTAGGGAGAAGACCTCTTGCTTGTTCTCGGCAAGGAGGAAGAGGAGGCTTGGAATTTTCGGTGGAGAGGAGGAGGGAGGAGGAAGAAAAGAAAATGAAATTCTCCCCTCCTTTCTCTTATTTAGGCTAAGTGAGAGGAAGAAGAAAAATGAACTTTGCCTTCCCTTTTTCTTTTAACTCATCCTTAATGAAGGGAGATAGCAAAAATCATCTTTTCATTAGAGAGGAAGAGGGCAACTCCAACTTTTCTTCTAAGTGAAAGGAACCTTCTCTTTCCCTACCTTTAACTAACATTTCCCTCTCTTTCATAATAGCACTCCCCTTCTGGGGCTACTGGTTATAATATGGAACCACTTACTAAGAAGTCCAAGGTTCAATCCTTGGTCATGCCTCTTTTTGGTTCTTTTTTTTTCTTTTTAAAGAAGAGTCCACATAAAACCTATTTAACCATGCATAATTTCATGTAAAATTTCTAGGGATCCTATGGGTGTTACAAGGAAAGAGACAAAAGAAGTGGGCAAGGGAAAAAAAGGAGAGAGAAAGAAAAATATCTTTTAAGCAAAAAAAAAAAAAGTGAGATCAAAGGAGCTTTGTTTTCAAATCAGCTGCCCCTTATCCTTTTATATAAGGAGGCACTTCTGAGCACTAACGACCTTATCAGTTCTTTGCCTAGTGTTATTATTTCTCTCTTACAGGAATTCGAGGTGGTCTTTCCTGAAGAGGTTCCGCATGGTTTACCTCTAATTAGAGGAATTGAGCACCAAATTGACTTCATACCCGGTGCATCCATTCCAAATCAACCTACCTATGGAAGCAATCCAGAGGAATGAAAGGAACTTCAGAGGCAAGTTAATGAATTATTAGAACAGGGGTATGTTCCAGAAAGCATGAGCCCTTGCGCCACGCCTGTGTTACTCGCTCCCAAGAAGGATGGAACATTGAGGATGTTTGTGGATTGTCGAGCCATCAACAACATCACGGTAAAGTATCGCCATCCAATTCCTAGGATTGATGATATACTTGATGAATTGCATGGTTCTTGTGTGTTCACAAAAATTGATCTTAGAAGTGGATATCATCATATTAGGATGAAGAAAGGTGATAAATGAAAAATTGGTTTTAAAACCAAGCATGACTTATATGAATGGTTAGTAATGCCTTTTGGCTTAACTAATGCTCCTAGCATTTTTATGTATTTGATGAACCATGTTTTGCGTGCTTTCTTAGGAAAATTTATAGTTGTGTATTTTGATGATATTTTGATTTATAGCAAAAGCTTAGAAGAGCATGTTACACATTTAAGGTTAGTTTTGAGTGTGCTAAAAGAAGAAAAGCTTTTTGCTAACCTCATTAAATGCTCCTTTTGTACGGAGAAAGTCATGTTTCTTGATTTTGTTGTTAGCACTAAAGGCGTTGAGATGGATGAGGAAAAGGTGAAAGCAATCCAAGAGTGGCCAACACCGACAACAATTAGCCAAGTGAGGAGTTTCCATGGTTTGGCCAGCTTCTATCGATGGTTTGTTCATAATTTTAGTAATATTGCAGCTACTCTTACTAAAGTCATTAAGAAAAATGAGTCCTTCAAGTGGGGAGAGGGGCCAGAGAGGGCCTTCAACATTTTGAAAGAAAAGCTATGTTCTGCTTCTTTACTAATCCTACCAGATTTTTCTAAAATATTTGAAATCGAATGTGATGCTTCTAGTGTTGGTATAGGTGCTATGCTTATGCAGGAGATGAAACCCATTGCTTACTTTAGTGAGAAGTTGAGTGGAGCCACTCTCAACTATCCCACATATGAAAAGGAGATGTATGCATTGGTGAGAGCATTGGGGATACGACAACATTACCTATGGCCAAAAGAATTCATGATTCACACAGATCATCAATCTCTAAAGCATTTGAAGAGCCAACATAAGTTGAACCGACGCCAAGCTAAATGGGTAGAAGGTATTGAGACATTACCTTATGTGATCAAATACAAGCAAGGAAAGGAGAACGTAGTTGCTAATTGATGCATAATCTCGAAGGTATGCTTTACTGTCCACTTTAAATACGAAGTTACTTGGATTTGAATATATCAAGGATTTATATACTAATGATACTGATTTTTCTGATGTGTTCAAAGCATGTGATAAGGTTGCATTTGGTAAGTTCTATAGGCATGATGGGTTTTTATTTTGTTAAAATATATTATGTGTGCCTATGTGTTCGTTACGTGAATTATTCACTATGGAAGCCCATGGTAGTGGTTTGATGGATCATTTTGGCGTTACTAAGACTTTAGGGGTTTTACAGGATCATTTCTTTTGGCCTCATATGAAACGTGATGTGGAAAGAATCTGGGAGAAGTACATCACTTGCAAACAAGCTAAATCTAAATTGAAACCCCATGGCTTGTATACCCCTTTGCCTAGTGAACCTTGGACTGATATTTCAATGGACTTTGTTTTGGGATTACCACAGACCAAGAGGGGGAGAGATTCAATTTTTATTGTGGTAGATAGATTCTCCAAAATGGCGCATTTCATTCCATGTCATAAAATCGATGATGCATCGCATATAGCTGAATTGTTTTTTAAAGAGGTTATTAGGTTGCATGACATGCCTAGGACCATTGTCTCTGATAGGGATGCAAAGTTTTTGAGTTATTTTTGAAAGACTTTGTGGGGGAAATTAGGAACTAAATTTTTGTTCTCTACTACTTGCCACCACCAAACTGATGGGCAAACTGAAGTGGTCAATCGAACCTTGTCCTTTTTACTTCGTGCGGTCAATAACAAGAATTTGAGAATATGGGAAGATTGTCTACCTCATGTTGAATTTGCTTACAATAGGAGCATACATTATGCGACTAAATATTTTCCATTTGAAATTGTTTATGGTTTCAATCCCTTGTCACCATTAGATTTGATTCCTTTAGTTGTAAGTGAGCACATAAACTTAGATGGTAAGCAGAAGGCCGAATTCACAAAGAAGATTCATGAATAAGCACGACTCAATATTGAGAAAAGAACTCAGTAATACATACAACAAGCTAACAAGGGGTGCAAGAAGATTGTGTTTGAACCAGGAGAATGGGTTTGGTTACACCTCCGAAAGGAGTGATTTCTGGATAAACGTCATTCTAAACTTCTACCTCGAGAGGATGGCCCATTTGAAGTATTAGAGCGCATCAATGATAATGCCTACAAACTTGAACTACTAGGTGAGTATGGCGTACATTCTAATTTTTAATGTTGCTGACTTATCCCTGTTTGATGCAGGTGATGATTTGAAGACAAATCCTTTTCAAGAAGGGGAGAATGATGTATGCCCAATGGCTAAATATAGGAGAGATCAGTTATCACTTCCTGAACGCCCAATTACAAGACTGCTATCAAAGCGTTTCAAGGAAGCACTAAATGGGCTAATCAAAAAATATTGGGAGAACTATGAGCAAGGAGAGACCAAGATAGTCCCAACTGCTAGTCGTGGCATAATCCATGCAATCGGACATAACCATCCATGATTGGCAATGCTTAACGGAAGAACGGTAATAAGCATGGGAACTCGTTCATGCATGAAGACTTAAGTATTTTAGTTTGTTTAATGAAGCATGCGACTTGAGACTCTAATTGTACATGCATTTATTTTGTTTTGGGTTCCTAGATTGCTTGCATGCATGAGACATGCAACATTGGGACTGTAATTGTGGATGCACTTATCTTGTACTTTTCCTTGTTAACTCCCATTATATAAGGGAGGGACATCTTAGTATGAAGCAACTTAGTTTTTGGTGAGATTGTGTGCTCTCTTAGTTCTTGAAAGGACTTTCTGAACTTATCGAGTTTACTCTCATGGCGTTCAACCCATCGAAACTTATCACCCCGGGTGTGGCGTTTCTTTCCTTCGCAGGCTTGGTTCTGTTAGTTAGAGTCATAGAGCCAATCATTTGATGATTGTTGTATGAACTCATTGTATCATATTCTTGTATATAAATAAAGACATTTGTTTTGGTTATTATACTTACTTGTATTGGTGCCAAATAACTAAGTATAATAGCGTTCTTTAGTAGAGGGTTCTTACCTATATCATTCGGTTAGTTGAACCGATAGTGAGATGATATAGGTAACACTACTCTTAATCATTTCTAGTTGAGTATTAACATTTAGGGACAATGTTAATGCGACGAGACTAGCATGTAGGTCAACTAGATGACTTGATCTAACAAGTCATGGATATAGAGATATCAAGTTGACACATGGGTATGCATTGGATAATATATACTGAATGACCCGCCATGAGAAAGTATCATGGATCGTTATATGAGTGTCATATACTTTCTCATGTGGCTATTAGTTTGACTACTAGTCCTTGGACCTGAAGTCACCATGGTTCCCTACATAAGGAGTTACACACTTTGGCTTCATGAAACATCACCCGTAACTGGGTGGACTATAAAGGCGATTACTGGGTATGTAACAAATTATGCGGAGGGATGTGAGTGATATAGATGGGATCAATCCCTCCTATATGACGGGAGAGACATCGTTATTCTTGATAGAGTGAGACCACTAAGTGCATGGTCATGCCCAAATGAGTCAATATAAGATATTGAGCTCATTTGATCGAGTGAGTCTACTTGGAGTTCAAGATTTAGATTGATTAGAGGATGACACGGTCTATGCCTCATATTGATCAATCTTGATATCTAGGATAGAAGGACAATGTCATATATTGTGAAGAGTCACAATTAGTAGTCACAAGGTGATGTTGGATCTCAACATTCTTGTAACTTGGGTAGTAATGATGTGTTGCTAGATACCGCTCATTACTTATGCTCCTAAATGAGTTTAGGAGCATTACCAACGTTACAAGAACCTATAGGATCACACACAAAGGACAATTAGATGGATATTTGGTTCATTTGATGAACCTAAAGGATTAGGTTCATGTGATGAACCAAATAGGATTAAGAGTAATCCAAATTAGGCTTTTTGAGTTGGACTCAATTTGGTTCATGTATTAAATGAGTCTAATTTGGACTTAGACTCATTGAATCAATTTAATTCAATGAATAGGGATTCATTAAATTAAGATTGACTTGAACCAATGGTTAGATTTGATTAACCATTGGAGAGAAGTGGTCAAGTGTAAGATATCGTAAAATAATAATAAATAATATTGGAGGAAAAATCTTATGGGATTTTTCCAGGATTTTTAGAAATTTTCTGGGAATTTTTCGGATCTTATACAGAGGGTTTTGAGGGGATTGAGCGGCGGGCGCGGATAAAGCCTGTTAGGAATACCCAATTAAAGTGGGATTTGATTGAGAAATTAACTTAGGTTTTAATTACTTAAACCTAAGTTTATAATCCCTAATTTCCGAGTCATTCTCCTCAACCCCGAGCATTTCTCCTCTTCTCCCTCACGCACTGCCCTCTCCGGCGATTTCTCTCCCGGTGATGTTGCGCCACCGCATAGTGGACAGTCCGATTGTGTTGACGCAACTCAGCCAATGCCGGCTGAGTCTCCTTTCTTCCTCCCTCTCCCTCGCGATTCATCCCCAAACCCACGACGCCGACACTGTGCTGCTCCGATCGTCGATCGCCGGACATCCATGAGCAGCCGATGCTGTCCATCGCTTCCTGAGCCATAGCTTCAGGTCTGCAACCTTCTTCTTGACCCACGACGCCACCCTAGCATGACTCGATCTTGGACTAAAGCAAGAATCGGAGCCCTAGCTCCCATTCCTCGTCGCAGTGGCTGTGGATCGCACAACACCCGCTGTAGGGATTGATTGAGGTAAGGCTTGGTCGAGGGATTCTATGAATTCAAGGATTTTTCTGCGTTTATGGTGCTCTCTCTGTTCTGGTCTATGAGGATGCTTCGGATAAACCTAGTGATGGATCTTCCTTGAGAAGAACTTCATCTTCTCCAATTCTTGTGGCTGGGGTCTTTGGTAGCTCTCGGGTGAAGAGGTAAGGTGCATAGTTGTTGTTGGAAATGAGTTAGTGATGTGTTGTTTGGATGAATTCTGATCCCTCTTTCTTGATCCTGGTGGTGAACAGCAGCTTGATTTGGGATCAATTGAGGTGAGTGTGATTCCGGGTGTAGGATTCAGTAGATACATTGCTGTATTTTTGCTTCTTGGACAAATTTTTGGAAGGATTGATGTATGAATGCTTTGGTAGCTATTGGCAGGGTTATGGTGGGAGCTGTGAGTGTGGATCAGCTACAACCTTCCAAGGTAAGTGATGTATCAATGAGGTATTTCTGATTGGATTGGAATTGTTGATGATGATGTTAGGTTGTTGTAGATTTATGATAGAAATTTGTTATTGGATTAAAGGATGTGTTGATTTGGAGGATTAGTCAGAGATCAGTTTTGACTAGAGTGATCCTATTGGGTTAGGGATTTTATTTAGCTATTTAATTCATATAAATTTAGCTAAATAAAATATAAACATATTGATTGCTGCAGGACTTAGATTCGGGACGAGAGTCTCAACGCGGGATTACTTGGCACGATCTACATTTTAAGGCGAGTATTTCTTCCTTTGCCTCTATGTAGATTTTCTTTGAGCTTAGTGCATGGTTGTTATTTGACGGATTAGGTTGCTTAATCTTATATCATGATCGATTGTTGTTCTTCCTGCATGATACTTATGCTTGACCCTTGTGATGATCTATTTAATTCATATACAGTCTCTACTCTTGATTTCTACTCTGCTGTGATTACGCGTGTAGAGTATGTATTGTAGGGATTGTCGAGTGGTAGGATTTACCATGCTGATTTTGCATATAATGTGGACTGTACGTAGCTTAGTATGTGTTTTAGGAGACATCATGTTGACCGTACATTTGCATCTTGTATGTACACACGTGTTTGGTTATGTACTTTTGGAGGAGTTGTGTTGATTGTATGTTTATGGTTTATACACGTGTCTGATGTGGTTATTATTGGAGGATACATGTTGATTGTACTTACGTTCGGTGCATATGTGTCCAGTGGATTATTGGAGATTTTTGGTTGATTATACGCGTATAGTTGTGTATATGTGTTTGGTGGGATGTGTTGGATTTACCATGATGATTATATTCACGTTGTGGAGTACTTATGTGGATTTAGAGGTTGCATGGATGATGACGATGTTTGTATCATGATTATATATATGTCATGTTCATCATTCATTGCATGCTGGCGACTGTTGTCTCCCTTGTGGTAAGAGAGAGTCGTGAGTCATATCTAGCGCCGCACACTCGACCACTCATGGGTAGTGGTAGTGGGAGCAGTTACCACTGTCCTGTCCTGCTCATTAGGCTGCTCAGTGTGTACTCTGTCCGCCTCGATCACTTAGTGGGTCTGGAGGGTTCAGTAGTCAGGGGGCTTATGATGTGAGTAGTCAGGGACCCTGATGCTATGTAGTTAGATAACTACTTAGCGTACCGAACGCCTCAGCCGCTTTATAGCGGTTACGCCCTGTTGAGGTTAGTATGGTTTGTCACAGACCCAAGCCTCTCGGCCATACTGGGGTCGTGGTGTCTGGAGAGGTGTCGGGGGTGACCATGGAGCATGCATACGCAGTTATTATTCCTACATTTGATGCGCGGTGCATCTGCATTTGCATACATGCCTAGTAGATACTAGTTGCATGTGATTGTCGTTGTTGCACTTGATTGAGATATGGTTGTTGCATTTGATTGTCATGCTGCATACATGTCATTTATTTTACATGTATATGCAGTCGTACTTATATTGCATAGGTGTCACGGGTATATCTGTTGCAGATCCGGTGAGTTTACTGATCATTGTACCATGTGTCAATTCCAGATTGGGTATGTATCTATCATTATGTTAGTTGTAGTTTGTACAGTTTATGTCAGGTTATTATGTCAGGTATGTTCAGATGCATTGATTATGATAGTATGATCATGTTCTTATTCCCTACTGAGACTGTATACTTGTGATCTCCATGTTGTTTATGGACCATGCACTATCTTTTCTATTACCCGCTGAGTTACCTATACTCACCACCGCATGTATACATTTATGTTTTTAGGTAGCCTGTAGATGGTTGGTGTCGCTCGGAGTATCCTGTCTGCTGGGTCCTACGTCACATCCGAAGACCGTGCTTACTTTCTTTTGTATATTCTTTTCTTATTTTTGGCATTGTATTTGTGTATAGCCATGTGGCTATCCTATGGTTTTGGTGTTGTATTTGTGTTTAAGCCGTGCCGGCATACATTGTATTTATTTGTGTTGTGTGGGCTTTCTGTCATTTTTTCGCTGTGTTTTAGTACAGCCGTGTGGGCTGTTTTATATATAACTGCGTGGTTATGATTGTTTCATTCCAGCCGTGTGGGCTGTTATTATAACTGCGTGATTGTGTATATAAATATTCCAGTCGCATGTGCCTGATGTATTTTTCTTGTAGTGATGCTTCAGATTGTCACCGGTACAGGGGAGATGCTGTCGGATTTTTGTCTGGCAGAGACTCCTTTGGGGGCGTGACATCAAGTTTGACTTGACTTGAGAGGAAGATGAAGAGTCAAGTTTGACTTGACCATTTGCCACCTCATTGGTGAGTTGGCAAGAAGTGGACCAATGATGATGCTCCACATCATCATGGTTGCTTAAGTGAGATGCCACCTCATGGGAGTTACCAAGAGTTGTGACTCTTGGCATCCCATGGAGGTTACAATCTCTCTAAAAGTGGCCGGCCACTTTAGATGAGGGAGTTAGTGCATTTTGTGCGCTTGGTGAGTAACTCCTTCTTCTTCCTCAAGCTCTTCTCTTCTCTCCCTCTCCTCCACCATTACTGATCTTCTAAGGTTGCTAGCACATCCTTAGAGGTTCTCTCAATCGAGTTGTTCGTGTGGATACACATAGAGGAGTATCTACTTTGATACTCTCGAGATCCGACGACGAACCTTGGACGAGCGGGATTGCGAAGGGCTTCGCATCAAAGGTAACCTTTTTCTTTTGTAGATCTAATGTAGATCTAGGAGTATAAAACATGTATATGAAAGTTTAGAATAATTTTATTTCTTCACACGGATCTGTGGCATGGGGGTTTCGGTGTTTCCGCAACGCAAAAAAATTGGTTTTTGCGGCCCGAAAAATCCAACAGTGGTATCAAAACCACGTGTGAAGCGTATACATGTTTTATTTTGAATTTTATGAAATTATACAGATCTGTAAGTTTCTGTATTTTTATGATTTTTATAGATTTTATGGGTAATTTTCTCGTAGAAGCGAAGCACAAGTGTTTAGACACTTGTAGGCTTCGACTACCGAGAAGATATTTCCGAAACGGCAAGGTTTCGCCCCAAATCCTTTTGGGACAGCAGACTAAGGTCCTATAGGATCGCTTAGGAACACTCACAATGGTTATATCGTGGGTAGGGGTGCTTCCCCTGACCCCGCAAGGGGATTCGTTCCGCGATTGCGCCCGAAAATCGCTCAACGGGACCACCGAGAATTTTTACTCATAAAAATTGTAAAAATTGTAAGAAAAATTATAGAAATTTATAGAAATTACATAATTTAGAATTATGTATTATTTTGTGATGGTCATGGCTCAAAAGACCCAATTTTATTGGAAATTGTGTGTTGTAATTCATAATACGACCTGCGTGTCGTCATGTGATTGTGTGTGTTGTATTTGATACGCGACCTGCACGTCGTGCCTCTCTATTTTATATTCTTGTTGTAAAATAGTTTTAGACTCGAATGTAACTCAAGTTTCACCTTTTCTAATGTACAAAATTAGAGCGGTGGAAGGTTCACTCGAAACGGAGTTTCGAGGAGGGCGCGAGCAACACAAGGTGGTTAAAGGAAGGAGCTTGAGAAGCTATTGACCTTAGGTTGACCATCCGATCTTCTCATTGGCTTGAGAAGATCGTAGTAGGGCCATGACTAATCACAAAATATTTAATTAATTGCTTGTGTGTGTATATGTGATGCATGCTAGAATAAGTAATTAATTAGCGCCTTAATGATTCGATTCGATCAATCGCGTATATGATACACCTCGACGATTAGATTAGATCTAAATTGCGTACATGATGCGCCCTAACAATTAGATTAGATCTAAATCGTGTATATGATACACCTCGTCGATTAGATTAGATCTCAATCACGTCAACTCGTAATGCCTACCATGCCGTGATACCTATCACTACCTCGATCGCATGTTGTTGTTGAATCTGCCAAAGCAGAGCAACACATACTATCTTGGTAGGGTACCGAGGGACAATTTTGGTCTCGCCTATCAACGCATGGGTGAGTACAACTCAATTAGATTGAGTAACTAGTTAACTCAATTGGATCGAGTTTAACTATAGGCATTTTCCAATTGTTGGTAGATAGGTCAAAATCACGTTTATATTAACTCTTGGGCGTATTAGCCAAAGCTAACTCGAGTTTTAATATAAATACAGATCTTGATCCTATAAACAAGAGTTGCATAGAGATGTAATTGGTAATTAGTTACCTACCGATCATACTAAGTCTTGGGCGATTTAGCCAAAGCTAACTCAAGGTGTAGTATGATGTGGATCTTGTCCCACACGAGTTATAGATAGTTGGTTAGAATCTAGTTAGTGTGGTTTGACCACATCACTCACTTGATTCTACAAAAATTCTATAATTCAGTGGGAGCATCATTTAATTAAAGGCCTAATTAGATGATTAATAGAATATGATATTTATTTTTCTGCATTTTTTGTTGTAGATAACCATGACGTCAAATATGAACTCTTTCTCCCTATGTTCCGTCCTTAAGAAGGACAAGCTCAACAGAGCTAATTTCCCGGACTGGTACAGGAATTTGAGAATTATTCTCACACAAGAATGTAAACTGTACGTTCTGGAGCAGCCCATTCATGAGGTACCTCCCTACCACTGCCATGCAAGCTGACCGAGATGCTTACAAGAAGCATCAAGATGACGCATTAGATGTGTCATGTCTCATACTCGCAACCATGAACTCTGAGCTTCAGAAGCAATACCAGTTGATGGGTGATTATGATATGGTTGAGCATCTTCGTCAACTGTATCAAGGACAAGCAGGGCACTGGAAGAGGAACTGCACAGGATAACTGGAAGATCTTAAGAAGAAGAGAAATAAGATTTCTACTTCAGGTATACATGTTATAGAAGTCAACCTCTCTATTCTTCATCGTGGGTATTAGATACCGAATGTGCTTCTCACATTTGTACTAATGTACAAGCGCTGAGAAATAACTGATCATTGACAAAGGGCGAGATAGGCCTACGAGTAGGCAATGGAGCACAGGTTGCTGCTGTTGCTGTAGGAACTTACTATCTATCTCTATCCTCTGGGCTTGTACTAGAAATAGATGAATGTTGTTATGTGTCTGCCTTGACTAAGAACATAATTTCAGTTTCTTGTTTGGACAAGAAAGGTTTTTCATTTATAATAAATAACAAATGTTGTTCAGTTTATTTAAATGATATGTTTTATTGTAGTGCACCTCTGATGAACGGACTCTATATTCTAGACCTTGAGAACCCTATCTATAACATAAGTACCAAGAAGTTCAAGTCAAATAACATGAACCAAACCTATCTCTGGCACTGTCACTTAGGTCATATAAATGGTAAACGCTTGTCCCAGCTCCATAAAGATGGATTGCTGGACTCATTTGATTTTGAATCATATGAGACATGCGAGTCATGCCTTATAGGCAAGATGACCAAAACTCCCTTTAGTGGACATAGTGAGAGAGCGACTGACTTGTTAGGTCTTATACGTAGTGATGTATGTGGCCCTTTCAATGTCACTGCTAGAGGTGGTTATAAGTACTTCATTACATTTACTGATGACTTCAGTAGATAAGGCTATGTGTATTTGATGACAAATAAGTCAGAATCCTTTGAAAAGTTCAAAGAATTCCATAATGAAGTACAAAATCAGCTTGGCAAGAGTATTAAGATACTTCGATCAGATCGAGGTGGGTAATACCTTAGCCATGAGTTTCGTGACTATCTAACTGAGTGTGAGATTCTATCCCAACTCACTCCTCCTGGAACACCACAGTGGAATGGTGTATCTGAAAGGAGGAATCGCACCTTATTAGATATGGTACGGTCTATGATAAGTCACACAGATCTTCCTACATTCCTTTGGGGCTATGCTCTAGACACGGCAGCCTTTATACTCAACCGAGTTCCATCCAAGGTAGTAATAAAGTCACCATATAGGATATGCACTGGGAGAGATGCCCAGGTGTCTTTTATGAGGATTTAGGGTTGTGAGGCTTACGTTCGACGTCAAGTCTCAGACAAATTGGGACCCAAATCTGGAAAGTGCTATTTCATCGGATATCCCAAGGAAACGAAGGGATATTACTTCTACATTCCCAGTCAACACAAGGTAGTTGTGGCTAAGACTGGGGTATTTCTAGAAAGGGACTTTGTTTCTAGAAAGACTAGTGGGAGTACGTTTGATCTTGAAGAAGTTCAAGATGTGGACCATAGCACTGAAGCCTCGATGGAAGTTGAACTAGAATCACAAACTGTTGTGGATAATGTTGTTCCATAAGGAGTTGAGGAACCGCAACCAGTTCAAGTCGACCTACCTCTTCACAGATCTGATAGGGTACATCGTCAGCCTGAGAGATATTCATTTCTCTTGTCTGAACATGATGACGTTTTGCTCATTGAGGATTAGCCTACCTCCTATCAAGAAGTTGTGATAAGACCAGATTCCGAGAAATGGCTAAAGGCCATGAGATCCGAGATGGAATCTATGTACACTAAAAAAGTATGGACTTTGGTTGATCCACCTAAAGGGGTAAAACCCATAGGGTGTAAGTGGGTCTTTAAGAGAAAGACTGACAAGGATGGACTTATCTATAAGGGTTGCTTGGTAGCTAAAGGTTTCAAGCAGATTCATGGTATTGACTATGATGAAACCTTTTCTCCAGTAGCGATGTTTAAGTCCATATGGATCATGCTTGCTATTGCAGCATACCATGACTATGAGATATAGCAGATGGGGCCAAACACATACTACGGCGCTTCCATCTCATTCGAGAGATTATCGATAGAGGAGATGTGAAGATTTGCAGAGTACCTACAGAGGCAAATATCGCAGATCCCTTGACCAAGGCTTTGGCACAGAGGAAGCATGATGGTCACACTAGGTCATTGGGCCTTAGAGCCTACACTGATTGGAACTAGTGCTAGTGGGAGATTGTTAGTTAGAGCCCTAGAGCCAATTATTTGATAATTGTATTATGGACTTGTTGTATCATATTCTTATATAAGTAAAGACATTTGTTTTTAGTTATTATACTTACTTGTATTGGTGTCAAATAAACTAAGTATAATAGCGTCCTTGAGTAGAAGGTTCTTACCTATATCAATCGATTGGTTGAATCGATAGTGAGATGATATAGGGAACACTACTCTTAATCATTCCTAGTCGAGTATTAACATTCAGGGACAATGTTAATGTGACGAGACTAGCATGTAGGTCACTCGATGGCTTGATCTCACAAGTCATGGATATAGAGATATCAAGTTGACACATGGATATGCATTGGAGAATGTATACTGAATGACGCGCAATGAGAAAGTATCATGGATCATTATATGAGTGTCATATACTTTCTCTAGTCCTTAGACTTGAAGTCACCATGGATCCCTACATAAGGAGTTATGTACTTTGGTTTCGTCAAACGTCACCTGTAATTGGGTGGACTATAAAGGCGATTACTGGGTATGTAACGAATTATGCAAAGGGATGTGAGTGATGTAGATGGGATCTATCCCACCTATATGACGGGAGAGACATTGATATTCTTGATAGAGTGAGACCACTAACTGCATGGACATGCCCAAATGAGTCAATATGAGATATTGAACTCATTTTATTGAGTGATGTTGGGTTCTTCGGGCCGCGAAAACCGCTTTTTCGCGTCACGGAAACCCTGAAACCCTGCCACCGGATCCGTGCGAAGAATAAAACTTTCGAAAAACATTACGAGTATGAATTTTATGTTAGTTCTAAACTAGATTTACAAGGAGAAAACCTTTTACCCTTGATGCGTACCCTTCGCGAGTCCCGCTTGTTCAAGGAGATGCCGGATCTCAAGTTGTCAAGGTAGACAACTCTCTATGCGTATCCACATGAACTAATTAGGTGGAGAAACCAAACAATAGGTGTGCTTGCACCTAGATGGTTCGTCCAAGGAGAAGAGGGAGAGGAGAAGGAGAGCTTGAGGAAGAAGATGATGTGAAAAAAGGCCTTGAATAAAATTGAATCTCATTCAACACCATAAGTGGCCGGCCATAATAGGAATTGAAACCCCCATTCTCATTTAATGTGGCCATTAAAGAGATTTGTAACCTCCATGAGGTGACACACACATGTACTAAACATGATGATGTGTAACACCATTATTGGCCACTTAATGCCAACTCACAAATGAGGTGGCAAATAGTCAAGTCAAACTTGACTCTTCTTCTTCTTCTCAAGTCAAGTCAAACTTGACTTAATCTCTCTCATGGTTGATCTAATCCAACCATCTAATTCAAGCCAATTTAATATAATGAATCTAATTCATTTAATTAAATTGATTCAATGAGTCATAATTTAAATTAGACTCATTGAACACATGAATCAACTTAAGTCCAAATCAATTAGATCAATTAGGATTACTCTTAATCCAATTTGAATCATCACATGAATCTAATCCTCTTGGTTCATCATATGAACCTAATCTCCATCTAATTGTCCTTAGTGTGTGACCCTATAGGTTCTTATAACATTGGCAATGCCCCTAAACCCATTTAGGAGCATAAGTAAATGAGCGGTATCTAGCAACACATCATTACTACCCAAGTTACAAGAATGTTGAGATCCAACATCACCTTGTGACTACTAATTGTGACTCCTCACAATATATGACAAGTGTCCTTCTATCCTAGACATCTAGATTGATCAATGTGAGGCATAGACCGTGTCATCCTCTGACCAATCTAAATCTTGATCTCCAAGTAGACTCACTAAATCAAATGAGCTCAATATCTCATATTGACTCATTTGGGCATGGCCATGCACTTCGTGGTCTCACTCTATCAAGAATATCGATGTTGCTCCTGTCATGTAGGAGGGATAGATCCCATCTACATCACTTACATCCCTCTGCATAATTCGTTATATACTCAGTAATCGCCTTTATAGTTCACCCAGTTACGGGTGACGTTTGACGAAACCAAAGTACATAACTCCTTATGTAGGGATCCATGGTGACTTCATGTCTAAGGACTAGTAGTCATACTAATAGCCACATGAGAAATTATATGGCACTCATATAACGATCCATGATACTTTCTCATGGCGGGTCATTCAGTATACATTCTCCAATGTATACCCATGTGTCAACTTGATATCTCTATATCCATGACTTGTGAGATCAAGTCATCGAGTTGACCTACAGACTAGTCTTATTGCATTAACATTGTCCCTGAATGTTAATACTCGACTAGGAATGATTAAGAGTAGTGTTCCCTATATCATCTCACTATCGGTTCAACTAACCGATTGATATAGGTAAGAACTTTCTACTCAAGTACGCTATTATACTCAGTTTATTTGACACCAATACAAGTAAGTATAATAACCAAAAACAAATGCCTTTATTTATATATAAGAATATGATACAACAAGTCCATAATACAATCATCAAATGATTGGCTCTAGGGCTCTAACTAACGAGTCTACTTGGAGTTCAAGATTTAGATTGGTCAGAGGATGACACAGTCTATGCCTCACAATGATCAATCTAGATGTTTAGGATAGAAGGACACTTGTCATATATTGTGAGGAGTTACAATTAGTAGTCATAAGGTGATATTGGATCTCAACATTCTTGTAACTTGGGTAGTAATGATGTGTGGCTAGACACCGCTCATTACTTATACTCCTAAATGGGTTTAGGGGCATTGCCAACGTTACAAGAACCTATAGGGTCACACACTAAGGACAATTAGATGGAGATTAGGTTCATATGATGAACCAAGAGGATTAGATTCATGTGATGATTCAAATTGGATTAAGAATAATCCTAATTGGGCTAATTTAGTTGGACTCAAGTTGATTCATGTATTCAATCAGTCTAATTTAGATTATGACTCATTGAATCAATTTAATTAAATGAATTAGATTCATTATATTATATTGGCTTGAATTAAATGGTTGGATTAGATCAACCATGAGAGAGATTAAGTCAAGTTTGACTTGACTTGAGAGGAAGAGGAAGAGTCAAGTTTGACTTGACTTTATGCCACATTATTTGTGACTTGGCATTAAGTGGCCAATAATGGTGTTACACATCATCATGTTTAGCACATGTGTGTGCGACCTCGTGGAGGTTACAAATTTCTTTAATGGCCACATTAAATGAGAATGGGGGTTTCAATTCCCATTGTGGCCGGCTACTTATGGTGTTTAATGAGATTCATTTTTCATTCAAGGGATATTCATTCCATCTTCTTCCTTGCTCTCTCTTCTTGCTCTCCCTCTCCTCCTCTTGCCGTGACTGATCAAGGGTGCTAGCACACCTTTGTTTGGTTTTTCTCTACCCATTTGTTCGTGTGGATACTTCTAGAGGATTATACACTTGACGATCTCGAGATCCGGCACTTCCTTGGACGAGCGGGATTCGTAAAGGGCACGCATCAAGGGTAAAAGGTTTTCTCCTTGTAAATCTAGTTTAGAACTAAGTCTAAGAAACTCGTACTCGTAAAATTTTGTTTTTATTTTACTTCACACGAATCCGGTGACGGGGGTTTCGGGGTTTCCGCGACGCGGAAAAGCGGTTTTCGCGGCCCGAAAAACCCAATCGAGACATCGATATTCTTGATAGTGTGAGACCACTAAGTGCATGACCATGCCCAAATGAGTCAATATAAGATATTGAGCTCATTTGATCGAGTGAGTGTACTTGGAGTTCAAGATTTAGATTGATTAGAGGATGACACGGTCTATGCCTCATATTGATCAATCTAGATGTCTAGGATAGAAGGACAATGTCATATATTGTGAAGAGTTACAATTAGTAGTTACAAGGTGATGTTGGATCTCAACATTCTTGTAACTTGGGTAGTAATGATGTGTTGCTAGATACCGCTCATTACTTATGCTCCTAAATGAGTTTAGGAGCATTACGAACGTTACAAGAACCTATAGGGTCACACACAAAGGACAATTAGATGGATATTAGGTTCATTTGATGAACCTAAAGGATTATGTTCATGTGATGGAGCAAATTGAATTAAGAGTAATCCAAATTAGGCTAATTGAGTTGGACTCAATTTGGTTCATGTATTAAATGAGTCTAATTTGGACTTAGACTCATTGAATCAATTTAATTCAATGAATAGGGATTCACTAAATTAAAATTGAATTGAACCAATGGTTAGATTTGATCAACCATGGGAGAGAAGTGGTCAAGTTTGACTTGACTTGAGAGGAAGATGAAGAGTCAAGTTTGACTTGACCATTTGCCACCTCATTGGTGAGTTGGCAAGAAGTGGACCAATGATGAAGCTCCACATCATCATGGTTCCTTAAGTGAGATGCCACTTCATGGGAGTTACCAAGAGTTGTAACTCTTGGTATCGCATGGAGGTTACAATTTCTCTTAAAGTGGCCCGGTCACTTTAGATGAGGGAGTTAGTGCATTTTGTGTGCTTGGTGAGTAACTCCTTCTTCTTCCTCAAGTTCTTCTCTTCTCTCCCTCTCCTCCACCATTATTGATCTTCTAAGGTTGCTAGCACATCCTTAGAGGTTCTCTCCATCGAGTTGTTCGTGTGGATACACATAGAGGAGTATCTACTTTGATACTCTCGAGATCCGGCAACAAACCTTGGACAAGCGGGATTGAGAAGGGCTTCACATCAAGGGTAACCTTTTTCTTTTATAGATCTAATGTAGATCTAGGAGTAGAAAACATGTATATGAAAGTTTTACATAATTTTATTTCTTCGCACGGATCTGTGGCATGGGGGTTTCGGGGTTTCCGCAACGCAAAAATCGGTTTTTGCGGCCCGCCCGAAAAACCAAACAGGTTCATGCCAGTTCTAGGTTATGGGTCAAGACTCACACTCTTGTCATTTAGTTCTTGGGGTTCCATCCACCTTTGTCTCGGGTTCCATCACATTTGTTGGTGGGGTTCGTATCAAGTAGGGAATCTTTCCTTCCTCATATAAACCCAAACCCAATCCCCGGGTTCAAAGATCATTTTCTTTCGTCACTTTTTGTCTTACGCAGTATATTGTTCAATCGTCTTTTTAATTTGCAATCGAACTTTCTCATGCAGTTGCCTCACAAACTCATCTTTTCTGGTGCTATCTAAACTAGCACACTCAGAGATAGGCAAAGGTCACAAATCTAAAGGAGTTAAAGGTTTGAACTCATATACCACTTCTAAAGGTGAAAAATTAGTAGTAGAATGCATAGATCTATTATAGGCAAATTCAACATGTGCTAAACAATCTTCCCAACCTTTTAAATTCTTTTGAATGATAGCTCTCAATAAAGTAGATAAAGTTTGATTGACTACCTCAGTTTTTCCATCTGTTTTTGGATGACAAGTTGTGAAAAACATAAGCTTTGTTCCTAACTTTCCCCATAATGTCTTCCAAAAGTAGCTTAAAAACTTTGCATCACAATCTAAAACGATGTTCCTCGGTACTCCATGAAGTCGCACGATCTCCCTAAAAAATAGATCAGCAATATGGTTAACATCATCTGTTTTCCTATAAGGAATAAAATGAGCCATTTTAGAAAATATGTCCACAACCTCAAAAATATAATCCATACCTCGTTTGGACCTTGATAGTCATAAAACAAAGTCCATGGAAATATCAACACAAGTTCACTAGGAATTGGTAAAGGTGTATACATTTCACGAGATAAAGATCTAGATTTTGCTTGCCTACATGTAATAATACATTTCCCACAAAATTTGAATACATCTCGTTTCATGTTTGGTCAAAAGAAATGCTTTATCAACACTTCTAGAGTTTTTTTAACTTCAAAATGTCTCATTAGTCCCCCACCATGAGATTCTTGGATTAATAATTCCCTTAAAATTGATTTGAAGTCTTTGATTTGGCTGGTCGATTAGGAATGGTTGCTCCTGGGATAAAGTCAATATGGTGCTCTATTCCCCTAAGTGGTGGCAATCCATCAAGAACTTCTTCAAGAAAGACATTATCAAATTCCTGCAAAAGAGATTTAACAACACTAGGCAAAGAATGGAATAAGCCTCCTTGTACAAAAGTACAATCATCGGCTCTTGAGAATAAAAAGCTCTCTTAACCTCTCTTTCTTTTGCATAAAAGCTCACTTTTTTACTCTCTTCTCTAGATTTTTTTTTCTTTTCATTCTTTTTTTCACTCTCATTCTCACTTTTTCTTTTCTCACACTCCTTTTCTTTTCCATTTTTTAACTGACAATCGTTTCTTTTTTCACTGTCATTTTTTATCCTCAATTGATCTTCACATACTTAGGAGTTAATGGTACAAGAGTTACATGTTTAACATACATCTTCAAAGAATATTTATTTATGAACCCATCGTGCATGACCCTCCTATCAAATTGTGTAATGCCCCGCCCCTTCCTTCTTAAGCTGACGGGGGTTACTTATCTTTTCTTCTTAAAATAGCGGAAGTCTTATCTATAGTATATTTTTTTAAAAAACTTTTTCTTTACTTTTCAAATAATCATCACTAACCACCTATCATATGAGTCACATAACATGCTTAACATAAATTTAAGCCATAATACTAAAGAGTATGATGAAATGTCATGGAGTCATAAAAGAGAGACATAAGCATAATTCTTATTAACAAGAAGCAGGTCTTTCTCTTTAGCCGAGTCACTACTACACACGTCCTTCTTGCCCCCTCCTGCTGCTCCCTTAGTACATCCATTCTTTGCCCTTATCTGTGGTACAAGGAAAGTAAGCTGTGAGCACACAAGGCTCAGTAAGATTCTTTCCTACTTACAAAAACCGTGTAGCATAACTTAATCTCCAAGGCATATAGCATAAAGACAACTCATCATATCATGTATAGAAGCATCATATCGTAACATAATCATAAGGTATCATGGCATATCATAACATAATCATAAAGTGCATCCTAGCATAACATATCATAATCATAAGCATCATGGCATATCATGGTGAAATCATAATGTGCATCCTAGCATAACATAAAATAAACATAAGCTTTATGACATATCATGATATAATCATAAAGTGCATCCTAGCATAACATAATCAAAAGTATCATGGCATATCATAACATAATCATAAAGTGCATCCTAGCATAACATATCATAATCATAAGCATCATGGCATATCGTAACATAATCATAAAGTGTTATGCGAGATGACTTTCAAAAACATGATTCATGCAAAAATATATGCAACATGTCTTTTGAAAACTTATTACATACATACTTAAACATAATCATAACATGATTAGGGCCTCGGCTTGTACCACATACATAAATGTGCGCGTCCTATGTAGGTCCAAGGTAGCAAGTCTTGAACCCTACAAGGCATACATACTAGGCCCGTTTCTTAGTCCATCGACCTAGGGGTACTTAGGAACCCATCCCTAACGAGGCTCGTTTCTTAGTCCATCGACCCCGGGGCACTTATGGAGCCCACCCTTGGTACAAGGCATAAAAAGTAAAGTAGCATGTCATACATATCATGGTTCTTATTATTTCATGCACATCATATTTCTTATCATATCATACCATACAAAATTTGGGGACACAGCTCATCATAATAGCATGTATAATTTGGGCACATAGCACATCATAAATACATGCATAGTTTGGGCACACAGCTCATCATAAAAGCATGCATAGTTTGGGCACACAGCTCATCATAAATAGCATGCATAATTTGAGCACACAGCTCATCATAATATCATGCATAAATTGGGCACACAGCTCATCATAAATAGCATGCATAAATTGGGCACACAGCCAGCATAAGGGTTACCAACATACATAGATCATAATTATACATAATTAAACATAGAAGCATAGCAAGCTCTTACCACATCATAAAACATTGCATGTGAGATACATGGGAATCATATTTAGATTTCTAACCCTAATGTCATATAGTAGCCAAAACCTATAGTTGTGACTTAGGTTAAAAATCAACATACAAGCATGTGAACCCTAAATCAATATCATATCATATACCATAAGAAAACATCATGAGCATGTTTAGGTTAGGTTCTAGGTTTCCTAAGCTTATAAACTTATCATGGCCGAATCTTATCAAGCATTACATTGGGTTAAAAATCAACATTCAAGCATGTGAACCCTAAACCAATTTCATAGCAAATATTTCAAGGAACATCATGAGCATAATTAGGTTAGGTTCCAAGTTTCCTAGGCCTTTAAACTTGTTGTGGCTGAAACCCTTAAGGCTTGGAACTAGGTTTCAAGTGTCATAAAAGCATGGAAACCCTAAACCAATTTCATAGCAATTATTACAAGGAACAACATGAGCATAATTAGGTTAGGTTCCAAGTTTCCTAGGCCCTTAAACTTGTTGTGGCCCAAACCATTAAGGCTTGGAACTAGGTTACAAGTGTCATGAAAGCATGGAAACCCTAAACCAAATTTCATAGCAATTATTACAAAGAACAACATAAGCATAATTAGGTTAGGTTCTAAGTTTCCTAGGCCCTTAAACTTGTTGTGGCCGAAACTTGTAAGGCTTGAATCTATTTTTCAAGTGTCATAAAAGCATGAGAACACTCAACCAATTTCATAACAATTATTACAAGGAACAACATAAGCATAATTAGGATAGGTTCCAAGTTTCCTAGGCCCTTAAACTTGTTGTGGCTGAATGTTCATGGGGCATGAAAACAAATTCTAACCACACTACCACATGATTATGTCATATTAATTTTCATGTCTTGTCTTAAGGAGGATCATGGCATGATTAGTTTAGGTTTAACAATTTTCTAGGCCCCTAATCCTATCATGGCCGAATACTTAGGAGCATGGAATAAAGTTCAATCATCATATAGGCATGAGCAAATCATGTTAACAACTTTCTCATCATGAAGTACATATCATAAAACAAAAAGGAGCATGCTTGGTTTGAGTCTTAACTTACCTATTTCCTTTATTCATGTTTGGCCAAGAGTCTAGGGATATGATTCTAAGTTCTAACAAAAAATTCTAGCATATGAACATTAGATAAATCCCTACCATAAGATACATGTTACAAGAAGCATATTGAGCATGTCAAAATTTAGGTCTTTACATTTCCTAGGTCCTTCTTTTTAGTCTTGTCTTGGCCGAAAATTTCATGAAGGTATCCTAGGTTTTTAGGCAACCAAAACTCATAGAAAACACAGAAACTATTGTACCACAGGTGAGGGAAACTTACATCCTTTTGCTTGTGGTTTTTCTTAAGGAAAAAGGTATCCTAAGTTCCAAGGAAGGAGAGAGCTTCTTCTTCTTGTACCTCTTTTTGCTTCTCTTGCTTGGAAGGGATGGATCTTGAAGGCTTCTTCTCGAAATTTAGTTTTCTTTGAGAGGAACTTAGCTTAGCTTTTGGAATAAGGAGGGGGAGGGCCTCTTGGTTTCGGTGAGGAATGAAGAAGGAGAAGGAAGGAGGAAGAAAAAGAATTTAATCTCTTATTTTTATTCTCCCAATCAATTTATTCCTTTGCAAATGAAACATGTCTTCATTCATTCCCTCAACTCCTCTTTTCCCTCATTCCTTTAATTCCCATGAAAACAGAGAGAGGGAGGGAAGTAGACAATTTATCTTTTGCTTGCTTCTTCTCTTAACCAAGAGGAAGAGGAGGTAAGCAACTTGGTTTTCTCTTGCTCTTTTGCTTAGTTTTCTTTTATTTTCTTCTCACCTTTTACTAAATTTTCATTCCTTTCTATCCATATATTATTCATTATTCTAGTGGTTATCATACATCAATTTATCTCTATTATTTGTGGGAGGTTCAAGGTTCAATCCTTGACCTTACCTCTTCTTATTCTATTTTGGTTTTTATTTTCCCTTTTCTCTTATCGTTTTTATTTCTATGCTCTAAAGAAAAATAACACCCATATACTTATCTTATAATTTCGTGGGTTTTACAGTACCCCATACCTCATAGAAAGTTCGTCCTCGAACTTAGAATAGCGACGGATACTTCTGTCTCATATCATCTTCCCGTTCCCACGTGGCTTCTTTGTATCGTTGATTTTGCCATAGGACCTTTACTAAGGGTACTTCTTTGTTCCTTAGTCTTTTGACATCTCGATCCAATATCTGAATTGGTCGGCTCTCGTAGGTTAGGTCCTCTTGTACTTGTACTGCCCGTGGTTCGATCACTTGGTCCATGTTCGGAATGCATTTCTTTAGCATCGAAACGTGGAACACGTTGTGAATGGCAGACATCTCTTGAGGCAGCTCTATTTCGTAAGCTACTTTGCCGATTATTTTCAGAACTCGGTATGGTCCCACATAACTCGGGCTTAGTTTTCCCTTCTTACCGAACCTCATTACTCCTTTCATAGGAGCTACTTTGAGAAATACTGAGTCTCCGACACTGAATTCCAATTGTCTTCATCGCTTATCCGTATAATTCTTCTGTCGACTCTGAGCAGTTTCTATTCGTTGGCGGATGTTCTGTATAGCCCGGGTGGTGTTATCGATGAGCTCGGTTTGGAATCCCATCTCTTTCTTTTCACCGCCTTCATACCAACATATAGGGGATCTCTATTTCCTTCCGTATAGAGCCTTGTAGGGCGCCATCCCAATAGTAGCCTGGTAACTATTGTTGTAGGCGAATTCCACTAGGCATAAATATCGGCTCCAGCTCCCTTTGAAGTCTAATGCGCATGCCCGTAACATATCTTCTAATACTTGGTTAACCCTTTCGGTTTGTCCGTCGGTCTGAGGGTGGAAGGCAGTACTGAATAATAGCTTCGTACCAAGAGCCTTCTGGACGCATTCCCAAAAATGTGAAACGAAATGACCATCTCTGTCTGAAATGATGGTTTTAGGAATCCCATGTAGCCTAACAATTTCCTTGACATATAATTGAGCCAGTTGCTCAATTGAATAAGTCATCTTGATTGCTAGAAAATGGGCGGATTTGGTTAATCTATCCACAATTACCCATATGGCGTCGTAGTCGTTTGTTGTCTTGGGTAATCCTACTATAAAGTCCATAGAGATATCTTCCCATTTCCATTCTAGAATTTGGACAGGTTGCAGTAATCCTCCAGGCCTCTGATGTTCTGCTTTAACCCTCTGACAGGTCAGGCAAGTACCGATATACTGAGCCACATCTCTTTTCATACTGGACCACCAGAATTTCTTTTTCAAATCCTGGTACATTTTGGTGGATCCTGGATGCATTGCATAGGGCGTTGAATGAGCTTCCTCTAGTATCCTTCTTCGCAACTCTGGATCCCCGGGAATACATAATCGATCCCTGAGGTATAATATTCCACTGTCCGCGATCAGGAATCCGTCCTTCTTTCCTTCTAGAGTTTCTTGTTTAATCCTTTGGAGACTTTGGTCACTGGTTTGTTTCTCCAATAGGTTGTCGAATATTGTGGGTGCTATGGTCATGGTAGAGAGCTGCCCGGACATATTTTCGATCCATTGACACGTAATATCTCTGGGTTTCCCGATAATTTCGAACACTGGTTCGCCTTCAGCATCAGATATAGCTTTAGCATATTGACTAAAAGTAGATAACTGACCTGTGATGACAGTAGGGGCGCTCGCCACATCTTCTTTAGTAAGAGAGAAAACCCTGGCGTTCGTTGTAGTTGGCGGGGCTTCTAATCTCCCTTGGCTAATCGATGTTCCTTCAATAGTAGCTTGCATTTGATGTAGTTGTGAGGGGGTACTCTTGTTCTGGTTGTTCTGCTGGGGTGGTGCCTGAAACCGATTAGTGCAGTCTCTGGCCAGATGTCCTTCCCTTCCGTAAATATAGCACCTTCTTGTACCCTTGTGACATACTCCGGAATGCATCTTTCCGTAAATAGTGCACTGGGGGTATTTCGGTTGCTTATTCACTGAGCCACCTTTAGCATTGTCCCATTGTTTCCTTTTTCCGGTAGAGGTCCCTTTCCAGCTTGTTTTGGTACCTGAGGGTCTCTGTCCTTCTGTTCCGGCCTGACTCTTATTCTCATTCATCGCTTTTTGATAATGTTCTGTGATTAGGGCACTGCTGACCAATTCCTTTGTAGTATGTGGTCTATTAATTCCGCCGGCCACGTTCAGTGCTATCTCGGGTCGAAGCATCTTCAGCATCAGTCTAACCCTTTCTCTTTCTGTGCGAACTAACTCTGGACATAGGCGTGCCAGACGGTTGAAGCGCTTTACTGCTTCGTTCACTGATAGGTCACCTTGCCGAAACTCGGTGAACTCGTCGTAATGTCGGTTCGTCACTTGCATATGCAAGAACTCTTCGAAGAACTCTGTCTCGAAGTCCGTCCAGTTCATCAGATTAATCTGTCTCTTTGTCTTTACTCTTTCCCACCACATCCTTGCATCTCCGGAAAAGCAGAATGATACACATTTGATCTTCTCCGATACTGGCTAGTCCAGTAATTCCACTATGCTTTCCACTCTCTTGAACCAGGCCTGAGCGTCCCATGGCTCGCAAGTACCTGAGAAGTTTTCCGGCTTCAGCCTCAGCCACTATATCAAGTAGGTCTCCTGTCGGACCACTAGGACAGGGGCTATCGGTGATACTGGTGCAACTACGGGGATGACGGGCACTGCATTCTGATTTACTGGCGGGGTGGCAGGATTTTCTTGCTGACCCATCAAAGTCGTGATCAGCTGTTGTTGCTCCGTGATCTGACGCTGGAGATCGGTAACTACCTGGGTCAGATCTGGTGGAGTTGCTGTCTCGTCTGCTCGGGTATTACGTCTTCTAGACATGCTTATCTTCATTAGATGACAATAAATTATCGTTATTTCTACCCAGGCTAACATAAGATCATTATTATTCTTATCCTACCATCATGCATACCTAAACTAGAACTGTGATTTATCATCATCAAAGTATAAGCAAACATGCATAATATTAAAGCATCATAGAAGAATTAAATTAAGCATATAGATTCTTACTTGGAGCAGCAGGATGGAGGCTTGACATGTGTGTAGTGAAAAGGCTAAACCCGGCTCTGATACCAAACTGTAACGCCCCGCCCCTTCCTGCTCAAGCTGACGGGGGTTACTTATCTTTTCTTTTTAAAACAGTGGAAGTCTTATCTATAGTATATATTTTTTCAAAACTTTTCCTTTACTTTTCAAATAATCATCACTAACCACCTATCATATGAGTCACATAACATGCTTAACATAAATTTAAGCCATAATACTAAAGAGTATGATGAAATGTCATGGAGTCATAAAAGAGAGACATAAGCATAATTCTTATTAACTAGAAGTAGGTCTTTCTATTTAGCCGAGTCACTACTACACACGTCCTTCTTGCCCCCTCCTGCTGCTCCCTTAGTACATCCATTCTTTGCCCTTATCTGTGGTACAAGGAAAGTAAGCTGTGAGCACACAAGGCTCAGTAAGATCCTTTCCTACTCACAAAAATAGTATAGCATAACTTAATCTCCAAGGCATATAGCATAAAGACAACTCATCATATCATGTATAGAAGCATCATATCGTAACATAATCATAAGGTATCATGACATATCATAACATAATCATAAAGTGCATCCTAGCATTGTAGGACCGTTAGATTCGATAGAGGGGGGTGTGAATATCGATTCGAAAATATCGAGTATAAACGCAGCGGAAAAGTAAAATAGACACAGATGTTTTTTACTTCATTCGGAGCCTGTGACGACTCCTACTCGAAGGCCCGAGGTCCTTGACCACTTTTGTTGGGCAATCACTAACAAGTCAAAATATGATTACAGAATAAGTACAGGAAATGCTAGTGAAAATAAAGCAATACCGACAAGGAAAATAAATAAAAATCGAAGGAACACTTTGTCGGAGCGTTGTTGGCGTCGCACTGAACGTCGAGCAGCAAGACCAGCAGTAGAAGAGTTCTCAGATCAATTGATTCTGAAGCTCCTGTCTGGGGCTTCTTTTATATGCTGTTCCGGGCGCCTGGATCCCTTCCGGGCGCCTGGATCCCTTCCGGGCGCCTGGATCCCTTCCGGGCGCCTGGAATGTGACATAGCTGCTCAAACCGAGATGCTCCACGTGGCGATGCGTAATCAGGATAAAGTTTGCCTCCCGGGCGCTCGGATCCCTTCCGGGCGCCCGGACCTCAGGGCGCCTGAATTCCTTCCGGGCGCCCGGACCCTGTTTTCTCGTAGAATCCGTCCTGCACGACAAACGTTAGTCCAGAGGCAAATATATATCCTGTAAAATAGATTGTTAGCACAATTAAAGTTCAGCAGAGTAATAGCAAAGAGTATGACTTAGATTCCGTCTTTCCGAGACCGGAATCTAGTCACGATCTCGACTTAGACATCCGAAATGGATCTAAGCCGGATCGACGCCTAATGTTCCCTTCCCGCGAACGCGTCCTCGCAGTCACTCCCCTCCAGTGACTTACCTCACTTACCTGCCAGACGTCCGGTCAGCCCTTCGACCCGTCTGGACTTCTCGCCAAGCGTCCGGTCAGCCCGTCGACCCGCTTGGACTTCTCGCCAGCTATCCGGTCAGCCCGTCGACCTAGCAGGACTTCTCGCCAAGCGTCCGGTCAGCCCGTCGACCCGCTTGGACTTCTCGCCAGCTATCCGGTCAGCCCGTCGACCTAGCTGGACTTCGTGCCAGACATCCGGTCAGCCCGTCGACCTGTCTGGACTTCTCCTGCACACTCGATCAAGGTGTCAGACAACAACAAAACTAACTTAACATATTTGTCATTCATCAAAACCTGGGTTAGACCGTTAGTGCTACCTGCACCAACAATCTCCCCCTTTTTGATGGAATGACAACTTGGTTAAGTTAGTGAAAGAACGAAAAAATCAGGTACATTGGTTTTACAGTTAGTTTCAGTGTTTTCAATTTGGTTTATCTAACTTAACCACCTAACCCTCCCCCTTTGGCATTCATCAAAAAACAAGGGTAAATAATCATAGTGTTGAGTTTCTGTAAAACTAATTACAGCTAATCTTGAAGAAATCTGAGTTTGGTTGAAGAAAACAATATACTTTTTTTTTAAAATCCAAGGAAGAAATCAAGTAGACTTGGGGAAGACAAGTTGAATTTTGAAAAGTATAAAATTTAAAGTTTTAACTTCTCAAGCGTGAAAAGAATTTTTAAATTAGTTTTTTCAACTTTTCAAAAGGAAATTTTTTCTTTTCAGGTTAAATTAGTTAAATTTAACTGTTTTTGTAAATTAATGTTCAAACATAAGCTAGTTTTTAAAAAGCATTTGTCAAACACATTAATTTCTCCCCCTGAACTTGACACTTAAAATTAAACAGCTGTCTAACCAATTAGGTACTAACTAGCTATCAGAAGATAGTAGCTTTCACTTGGTTAGTTAGATTAAGTTGATTATAAGCAGTCAGTGTTTGACTTGACTGATGAACTTAATCTGATTAATGTCTGAGTTGTATTTAACGTCCAGACTTATGTTGATGCACTGAAATAAGCATCTTAAGTCCAGACAGTTGGCCTATGCATCTCACCCCTTTCTATGTTTGTCAAACACAAGCAAGGTAAACCTAAGGTGTTGGTGAGATGCTCAAAAACTAGTCCTATGGGTACATGCTTTCTAAGGATTCAAAACTAGTCTAAGGCCAAAACTGTTTTTGAAAATCTAAAAATGGAAAGTTTTGAAAACAAACAAGTTTAACTTATAATTTGATAAACCCATTTTTGAAAGTATTTTTGAAAGATCCTAGTCTATCAAGATAGAACATAATCAATGTAAGTCTGAAATATCACTAGATAGATCCAAAATATTTTACAGGTAGTGTAGCTACAGAAGTGAGTCATAACTAGATCTACTGAGATGATGAAGGGGGTGGTCCAGATCCCAAGGATCGGAGAAGCGCCATCAGCTCAGTGTGTCAGGTATCCCCGGTGGCTTTTAACTCGGCTATCTCTCGCCGAATGTCCCGATGAAAATCAGAGTTCTCCTGCTGGAGACTCGCCATAGCTCTCTCTAGTCCGGTCATACGGTCGGCTAGAGTGCGGGAAGCATGTCGTGGTGCTCGAGCTCGGGGCGGTGGTGGAGCCGGTGCGGCTTCCTCTGGAAATATTGCGAGCATGAACTCGTCCATCTGTGCGTCTGGATCGGGCTGGTGCTGTGCCCCCCTCGGCCAAGACATAGTCCCGTCATCTCTATCTATCTGGATATCGGCTAGGGAGATGTTCCGAGCTGCTATAACATCAAACTCGGTCATATGGGCAATGTCTCCTCTAGTGACATCAATGTGCAACGAGGACATATAGGCTATCAGAATGTGACCAAATGGCATATGGACTCGTCTATCAGTCACGAATCCAGCTGAGTAGATAATGGCGGAGAAGATATATAGGCTGATGTCAATGTCTAACCTATGAATCAGGGCATAGAGTAAGAACGAATCGAATGGGCGCATCACAGCGATGTCCCGAGTAGTCAGTGGTAAAATGCAAAGGACTACAACCCTATAAAGAGCGTAGTCCTGGACCCGAAGTTCTACTGACCTACACTGTGTCACAGTGGGATCTCTCTCTCCCCCAAAAAAATACGAATGAATCGTATCGAGAGTAATATGTGAGTAGGGATCTCCGAATGGTAGATCCCTCGGAGGATAGCACAAAAAGGAACAAGTAGATGGACGCAACTCTAAAAACTCTCGGATAGTCGTAGGGGAAAATGTGATATCAGTGCCTGCTGCCCTAGTGGTATAGGTGAGATCGTCTACTAGGTTATTGCAAGATTCAGCACACAGACTTATGTTTATTGGACTGGTACATTCGACAAGGTTCCTTAAGTTATAGTGGCCTATAACCTCTAAAGCGGAGGGACATGACCTTAGAAAAAACGATCTATCTATGCAAGTAGTCCTAATGGCCTTATAAATGGTTGACTCAAACTTAATCCTAAGTTCGTCTGTGGGAAACCTAGGGTCTGTACTAGCATTGGAGGGTCTAGCACCAGTATTTGTTCGTTTCCTACTGTATATAAATAAAAGAATATTCTAAGAAAAAATTGAGAAGACAAATTCTAATAAAATTTTTAGAGAGGGGAAGAATTTTTACCAAGGAGCCATCGAAAAATATAGATTTGACGACCTCGGTTGAATCGCAATAGCGTCTTCACCGCAAGAAAATTTTGATTTAGAGTACTTTCGCACTGTGGTTCAGAGTGAACCTTGGCAAAAGTGAGAATTGGTGGGGCAAAGGTTGGGGGCGCCTGCTGCCCCTTATTTATAGGGGACTCCGGGCGCCCGGATCCTTTCCGGGCGCCCGGCGTTGCTAGGGCGGGGCGCCCGCCCCTGGTTTTTGACTTTTTTTTTTTTTTTTGGAAATTAGGTTTGAAGTTAAGTTTTAAGTTTAAAATTTTGAAAATAATTTTTTAAGTTTAGAATTTTGAAATTAATTTTTTAAGTTTAAAATTAGAATTTTGAAAATAATTTTTTAAGTTTAAAAATAAAATTTTGAAAATAATTTTTTAAGTTTAAAATAAAAATTTTGAAATTATATTTAAAATTAAAATTTTGAAATTAATTTTTTTAGGTTTAAAAATAAAATTTTGAAAATAATTTTTTTTAAGTTTAAAATTAAAATTTTGAAATTAATTTTTTAGTTTAAAAATAAAATTTTGAAAATAATTTTTTTAAGTTTAAAAATAAAATTTTGAAAATAATTTTTTAAGTTTAAAATTAAAATTTTGAAATTAAGTTTAAAATTAAAATTTTGAAATTAATTTTTTTTTAGGTTTAAAAATAAAATTTTGAAAATAATTTTTAAAGTTTAAAATTAAAATTTTGAAATTAATTTTTTAAGTTTAAAATTAGAATTTTGAAAATAATTTTTTAAGTTTAAAATTAAATTTTGAAAATAATTTTTTTAAGTTTAAAAATAAAATTTTGAATATAATTTTTTAAGTTTAAAAATAAAATTTTGAAAATAATTTTTTAATTTTAAAATTAAAATTTTGAAATTAATTTTTTAAGTTTAAAAATAAAATTTTGAAAATATTTTTTTTTTAAGTTTAAAAATAAAATTTTTAAAATAATTTTTTAAGTTTAAAATTAAAAATTTGAAATTAAGTATAAAATTAAAATTTTGAAATTAATTTTTTTTTAAATTTAAGATTAAAATTTTGAGATTAATTTTTAAGTTTAAAATTAAATTTTGAAAATAATATTTTAAGTTTAAAAATAAAATTTTGAAAATAATTTTTTAAGTTTAAAAATAAAATTTTGAAAATAATTTTATAAGTTTAAAAATAAAATTTTGAAAAGTTTAAAAATTTTGAAATTAATTTTTTTAAATTTAAGATTAAAATTTTGAGATTAGTTTTTAAGTTTAAAATTAAAATTTTGAAATTAATTTTTAAGTTTAAAAATAAAAATTTTTAAGTTTAAAATTAAAATTTTTGAAGCCTTATTCATCTCACCCGATGTATATTTTCAATCAGGGAATCCTATGATTTCGTGAGATGAAATTGGATTTTTAATTATGGGGTTTTGGTTTAACGTGTGTTAGATTCAGATTTAGTTTTGGTTTCCACAAATAGGCATTCTTCGGATAAACTTCTAAGCTTGGTGAGTCACATGGACATCATTAGAAGTAACCAACCTTTCGAAGTTTTCCGAATAGTCCTATCCACGGAACTTAGTACTAAATCTTGGTCTAACTGGTTAGGATTCATTTAAGGGTAGCTTCGGTCAGTTCCACTTGGCCAAATGCACCAGATCGAAGTCATATCTTTCTAAACATGCGATGCCCAAGCTTCCCTAACGTACTATCATCCAAAAATTTCACCAGTACCATGATTCAAGTTAAACTTGGTCTCTTTTTAACTAATCTTAATTACCCTGCCGGGTTGGTAAATTTTGGGTTACCCTGTCGGGTAAGTTAATTTTGGAGGTGCTAGCTATTCTGCAGCCTCCCCCTGAATTATTGGCATTTAATAAATTTTGATTTTAGGCTTGTATCGATTCTTTTTATAGTTATGGTTAACTGGGTAATAATTTTGTTGATTTTTAAACTGTTTAGATTTTGAATTTGATTTAGGTTTGTATTTTGGATTTTGGTTTGGTTTATTCGATTTTATATAATGTATTTTTTCTTTAGGTATATAATATTGATTAAGTCCTACTTACGTGGTCAGACACGCTTTCGGAACCCAAGCTAGATTGGTTTATTTGTATTGGGTTATTAATGATTTGAAGATTTTATTTGAATTCGACTTATATCCTAGTCCAGTTTTATTATAACATGTTTTTTGATTATTTAGGATTAAGTCTAAATTTTTTGATCTTGTTGTAAATTTTTCTAGCATTTCTTTTAAATTTTTAACATCATTTTTTAATGATAGATTCTCCTCCTCAACTGTTAGGTCTTGAGTTGGATTTGAATTTTTGATTTGTTCCTTGAGGTTTTGATTTTCCTCAAGAAGTGATTTGTTTTCATTTTCTACTTTAGTTAATTTACTATTTAAACAAGAGATGATTCTAAAAAACTTTTTGTTTAAATTAAAATATACCTCATTCGAGCCTTCGGAAACGAGTACGGACTCGTGGCTTATTTCGGGTTCAGACCCGTCTTCATCTTCCGACTCATTTTCTGTTTCGGCTTCGCGGGCCATCAGTGTGAGGTGGCTCTGATGTTTCTGCTCTTCTTCCTCCGATTCGTCCGAGGAGTCGTCCCACGTTGCTTTGAGTGCCTTCTTTTTGGTTGGCTTTGGTTTGAAGAACTTTAGTTTTGGTCATTCGTTCTTGTAATGTCCCTTTTTGTTGCAGCCGTAGCAAGTCACGTTCTTTTGTTCTGAGGGAGAGCTGATCTTTTGAAGGTCCTTTTTGCTGAAGCTACTCTTTCTCCTGGTGAACATTTTTCTTACCAAGTTCACCAGGTGTTCTTCGTCTTCGGAGTCTTGGCCAGATTCTTCTTCAAATTCAGGCTTGCTTTTCTTTTCTTTGGAGGATCCTGCAAATAGAGCTATACCTTTCTCGGCTCCAGCATTAGTTTGTTCGTGTAATTCTAATTCACAGAAAAGCTCGTCTAATTTTAATTCAGAAAGATTCTTAGAAATTTTGTAGGAATCCACTATTGATGCCCACAAACTATTACGTGGAAAGGTGTTTAATGCGTAACTTATTAAGTCTCTGTTCTCCATCTGGTGGCCTATCGCATGAAGCCCGTTGAGGATGTCCTTGATCCTCGCGTGGAGCTGATTCGCTGTTTCTCCTTCCTGCATTTTTATATTAAAGATTTTATTTAAAAGCAGGTCTTGTTTTGTTACCTTAGCGTCGCTCGTTCCCTCGTGCAGCTCGATCAATTTGTCCCACAGCTCTTTAGCATTTTTGTTTGGACCGACTCTGTTCAGTTCTTCTCTTGTCATTCCGCACTGTAGAGTGTTGATCGCTTTATTTTCTGTTGATGCTTTTTTCTTCAGATCTGCTGTCCAGTCTTCAGGATCCACTAGATTCCCGGAGTTGTCCACTGGAATTTTGTAGGGTCTCGTAATGCTCATCCACTGGTCGAAGTCTGTTTTGAGGTAGACCTCCATGCGCTTCTTCCAGTACGGGAAGTCATCCCCGTTGAAGAGTGGAGGTCGCACTGTGCTGAATCCTTCTTGTTGGGACATTCTGTGCACAGGTAAATAACCGAAAAAAATATCCCAAGACTTGGTCTTGGATTAGTAGTGCGGGAAGAGAAAAACAGTAGAAAAATCTAGATTGGTGTTGCACCAATTTAGCCTTTTAAAAAAAATAAAAAAAAATGATAAACAAGTTTGGAGTTTGAGTGTAAAACTGAAAACCGAAAAAAGAAGAAAAAAAATTTCACCCCCAGTCTGATTGGTGGTTGCACCAAATCAGAGCGGTACCTGCTCTGATACCACTTGTAGGACCGTTAGATTCGATAAAGGGGGGTGAATATCGATTCGAAAATATCGAGTATAAACGCAGCGGAAAAGTAAAATAGACACAGATGTTTTTTACTTCGTTCGGAGCCTGTGACGACTCCTACTCGAAGGCCCGTGGTCCTTGACCACTTTCGTTGGACAATCACTAACAAGTCGAAATATGATTACAGAATAAGTACAGGAAATGCTAGTGAAAATAAAGCAATACCGACAAGGAAAATAAAAAAAAACCGAAGGAACACTTTGTCGGAGCGTTGTTGGCGTCGCACTGAACGTCGAGCAGCAAGACCAGTAGTAGAAGAGTTCTCAGATCAATTGATTCTGAAGCTCCTGTCTGGGGCTTCTTTTATATGCTGTTCCGGGCGCCTGGATCCCTTCCGGGCGCCTGGAATGTGACATAGCTGCTCAAACCGAGATGCTCCACGTGGTGATGCGCAATCAGGATAAAGTTTGCCTCCCGGGCGCCCGGATCCCTTCCGGGCGCCCGGACCTCCGGGCGCCTGAATTCCTTCCGAGTGCCCGGACCCTGTTTTCTCGCAGAATCCGTCCTACACGACAAACGTTAGTCCAGAGGCAAATATATATCCTGTAAAATAGATTGTTAGCACAATTAAAGTTCAACAAAGTAATAGCAAAGAGTATGACTTAGATTCCGTCTTTCCGAGACCGGAATCTAGTCACGATCTCGACTTAGACATCCGAAATGGATCTAAGCCGGATCGACGCCTAATGTTCCCTTCCCGGGAACGCGTCCTCGCAGTCACTCCCCTCCAGTGACTTACCTCACTTACCTGCCAGACGTCCGGTCAGCCCGTCGACCCGTCTGGACTTCTCGCCAAGCGTCTGGTCAGCCCGTCGACCCGCTTGGACTTCTCGCCAGCTATCCGGTCAGCCCGTCGACCTAGCTGGACTTCTCGCCAAGCGTCCAGTCAGCCCGTCGACCCGCTTGGACTTCTCGCCAGCTATCCGGTCAGCCCGTCGACCTAGCTGGACTTCGTGTCAGACATCCGGTCAGCCCGTCGACCTGTCTGGACTTCTCCTGCACACTCGATCAAGGTGTCAGACAACAACAAAACTAACTTAACCTATTTGTCATTCATCAAAACCTGGGTTAGACCGTTAGTGCTACCCGCACCAACAAGCATAACATATCATAATCATAAGCATCATGGCATATCATGGTAAAATCATAATGTGCATCCTAGCATAACATAACATAAACATAAGCATTATGGCATATCATGATATAATCATAAAGTGCATCCTAGCATAACATAATCATAAGTATCATGGCATATCATAACATAATCATAAAGTGCATCCTAGCATAACATATCATAATCATAAGCATCATGGCATATCGTAACATAATCATAAAGTGTTATGCGAGATGACTTTCAAAAATATGATTCATGCAAAAATATATGCAACATGTCTTTTGAAAACTTATTACATACATACTTAAACATAATCATAACATGATTAGGGCCCCGGCTTGTACCACATACATAAATGTGCGCGCCCTATGTAGGTCCAAGGTAGCAAGTCTTGAACCCTACAAGGCATACATACTAGGCCCGTTTCTTAGTCCATCGACCTAGGGGCACTTAGGAGCCCATCCCTAACGAGGCCCGTTTCTTAGTCCATCGACCCCGGGGCGCTTATGGAGCCCACCCTTGGTACAAGCCATAAAAAGTAAAGTAGCATGTCATACATATCATGGTTCTTATTAGTTCATGCACATCATATTTCTTATCATATCTTACCATGCAAAATTTAGGCACACAGCTCATCATAATAGCATGTATAATTTGGGCACACAGCACATCATAAATACATGCATAGTTTGGGCGCACAGCTCATCATAAAAGCATGCATAGTTTGGGCACATAGCTCATCATAAATAGCATGCATAATTTGGGCACACAACTCATCATAATATCATGCATAAATTGGGCACACAGCTCATCATAAATAGCATGCATAAATTGGGCACACAGCCAGCATAAGGGTTACCAACATACATAGATCATAATTATACATAATTAAACATAGAAGCATAGCAAGTTCTTACCACATCATAAAACATTGCATGTGAGATACATGGGAATCATATTTAGATTTCTAACCCTAATGTCATATAGTAGCCGAAACCTAAAGTTGTGACTTAGGTTAAAAATCAACATACAAGCATGTGAACCCTAAACCAATATCATATCATACACCATAAGAAAACATCATGAGCATGTTTAGGTTAGGTTCTAGGTTTCCTAAGCTTATAAACTTATCAAGGCCGAATCTTATCAAGCATTACATTGGGTTAAAAATCAACATTCAAGCATGTGAACCCTAAACCAATTTCATAGCAAATATTTCAAGGAACATCATGAGCATAATTAGGTTAGGTTCCAAGTTTCCTAGGCCTTTAAACTTGTTGTGGACGAAACCCTTAAGGCTTGGAACTAGGTTTCAAGTGTCATAAAAGCATGGAAACCCTAGACCAATATCATAGCAATTATTACAAGGAACAACATAAGCATAATTAGGTTAGGTTCCAAGTTTCCTAGGCCTTTAAACTTGTTGTGGCCGAAACCCTTAAGGATTGGAACTAGGTTTCAAGTGTCATAAAAGCATGGAAACCCTAAACCAATTTCATAGCAATTATTACAAGTTACAACATGAGCATAATTAGGTTAGGTTCCAAGTTTCCTAGGCCCTTAAACTTGTTGTGGCCGAAACCATTAAGGCCTGGAACTAGGTTACAAGTGTCATGAAAGCATGGAAACTCTAAACCAAATTTCATAACAATTATTATAAGGAACAACATAAGCATAATTATGTTAGGTTCTAAGTTTCCTAGGCCCTTAAACTTGTTGTGGCCGAAACTTGTAAGGCTTGAATCTAGTTTCAAGTGTCATAAAAGCATGAGAACCCTAAACCAATTTCATAACAATTATTACAAGGAACAACATAAGCATAATTAGGTTAGGTTCCATGTTTCCTAGGCCCTTAAACTTGTTGTGGCCGAATGTTCATGGGGCATGAAAACAAGTTCTAACCACACTACCACATGAGTATGTCATATTAATTTTCATGTCTTGTCTTAAGGAGGATCATGGCATGATTAGTTTAAGTTTAACAATTTTATAGGCCCCTAATCCTATCATGGCCTAATACTTAGGAGCATGGAATAAAGTTCAATCATCATATAGGCAGAGAAAATCATGTTAACAACTTTCTCATCATGAAGTACATATCATAAAACAAAAAGGAGCATGCTTGGTTTGAGTCTTAACTTACCTATTTCCTTTATTCATGTTTGTCCGAGAGTCTAGGGATATGATTCAAAATTCTAACCAAAAATTCTAGCATATGAACATTAGATAAATCCCTACCATAAGATACATGTTACAAGAAGCATATTGAGCATGTCAAAATTTAGGTCTTTACATTTCCTAGGTCCTTCTTTTTAATCTTGTCTTGGCCGAAAATTTCATGAAGGTATCCTAGGTTTTTAGGCAACCAAAACTCATAGAAAACACACAAGCTATTGTACCATAGGTGAGGGAAACTTTCATCCTTTCGCTTGTGGTTTTTCTTAAGGAAAAAGGTATCCTAAGTTCCAAGGAAGGAGAGAGCTTCTTCTTCTTGTACCTCTTTTTGCTTCTCTTGCTTAGAAGGGATGGATCTTGAAGGCTTCTTCTCGAAATTTAGTTTTCTTGGAGAGGAACTTAGCTTAGATTTTGGAATAAGGACGGGGAGGGGCTCTTGGTTTCGGTGAGGAATGAAGAAGGAGAAGGAAGGAGGAAGAAAAAGAATTTAATCTCTTGTTTTTCTTCTCCCAATCAATTTATTCCTTTGCAAATGAAACATGTCTTCATTCATTCCCTCAACTCCTCTTTTCCCTCATTCCTTTAATTCCCATGAAAATAGAGAGAGGGTGGGAAGTAGGCAATTTATCTTTTGCTTGCTTCTTCTCTTAACCAAGAGGAAGAGGAGGTAAGCAACTTGGATTTCTCTTGCTCTTTTGCTTAGTTTTCTTTTATTTTCTTCTCACCTTTAACTAAATTTTCATTCCTTTATATCCATATATTATTCATTATTCTAGTGGTTATCATACATCAATTTATCTCTATTATTTGTGGGAGGTTCAAGGTTCAATCCTTGACCTTACCTCTTCTTATTCTATTTTGGTTTTTATTTTCTGTTTTCTCTTATCCTTTTTATTTCTATGCTCTAAATAAAAATAACACCCATATACTTATCTTATAATTTCATGGGTGTTACAAATTGTCATGGTCTACCTAAAAGAAAATGACTTGCAAGCATTGGTACTGCATCACAAAGAACATCATCATGATACTTACCAATGGATAATGAAACCAACACATGCTTAGTGACCTTAACTTCATCACAATCATTCAACCATTGTAGTTTATAAGGTCTAGGATGTTTAGTGGTAGGTAAGCATAATTTCTCAGCCAAGATAGTACTAGCCACATTAGTGCAACTTCCCCCATCAATAATCATATTACATACCTTGTCTTTGATGGGACAACGGGTATGAAATATGTTGTCTCGTTGTTCTTCATCTTCTTCCTTCACTTGCACATTTAGAGCATGCCTAGTGACAAGGGATTCACCTTCAATGGCATACTCTTCTACATCACTTTGTATCAATGGTGGCAAGGCATTATCATCTTCAGACTCACTCTTAATTTCAATATCACCATTTTCTTTCAAAAGCATACTTCTTTTGTTTGGACATTATGAAGCAATATGTCCTCTCTTAAAAGCATTTAACATCTCTATTTCTTGAAGATTGGATGGGTTATTTATCTTTAACCAATGGAGAATTAGCATCTTTATTCTTCAAAAACTCGGTCTTACTCTTTGATGCAACTTTATCATCTCTTTTGTTGCAACTAGATTTCCAAGTGGATGAATTAGAGTTTTGACCATGTTTGATTGAACCCTTCCTTTTGAGTTGCCTTTCAACTTTCATGGACATATGCACCATATCTTCCAGCTCCACATAATGTTGTAACTCCACTACATTTGTAATTTCTAAATTCAAACCTTGTAAAAATCTTGCCATGGTTGCTTCTCGGTCCTCCTCCACATTGGCTCGAATCAAGGAACTCTCCATCTCTTTTTGGTATTCCTCCACGGTCTTGGATATTTGGGTTAGACTTTGTAGCCGTTGGTACAAATCTCAATAGTAATGTGATGCAATGAACCTCTTTCTCATAATTGATTTCATCTCTTCCCAAGTACCAATGGGTCTCTTATTGTTTCTTCTCCTGCTTAGAATAACTTGATCCCACCAAACAATAGCATAATCAATAAATTCAACAGCAACAAGTTTTACCTTCTTCTCTTCATAGTAGTTGTGAAATCAAATATTAATTCCACTTTCTTTTCCCACTCCAAATATGCGTCTAGATCACTTTTGCCTTGAAAAGAAGGAATCTTCATTTTGATATTTCCCAAGTTTTTATCAACATAATCACTCATCCTTCCCCTTCTACCACTAATTCTGATACATCAATGTCCTCAGAAATGTCATCATCATCATCATTGTTGCCTTCATCGTTATATTACTTTGAACTTTGTGTAGGAATTCTACCAACTTGGTTATTTTGTAATTTAATAATTATAGCATCTTGTCTCTCCAATCTGTCGATGATTTGATTGAATCTGATTTCCATGCATTCCAAGTGTCGTCTCAAGGCACATTTTTCAAGTGTTTCTCTAGGTCTTGCTTCTTCTCCACTTGTCGCTATTAATGCAATATGTTGTCACTCAACTCGCTAATGTTAGCTCTTTAAAGAACTTAGAATTGTGGCAATTCCTTGTAAATGATCGTTGACTGATTGAAAATCCCAAAGGTATTTGGTTAAAATAAAGGAATTAACAGAAGAATGCAAATTATAGAATTGAAAACTTAAATTAAGTTCAGAATGGAAATTTGCCAGAATTGAATCTGGGGAAAACTTATGAGAATACTGGACTAAAAGATAAAGATACTTGAAATAAGAACTGAAAAGGAATTTGCCAGAACTTAATCAAGGTAGGTGTCAGAATTAATCTAGGTAAAACTTTAAAGAAAATGTGAAATTTGAAAGTGCAAGTATACTAGGCAAAACTTTAAAGGAAATGCGGAATTGGAAAGTGCAAATATACTAGGCAAAACTTTAAAGGAAATATGGAATTAGAAAGACAAGTATAATAGGCAAAATTTTAAAAGAAATACGCAATTGGAAAGTGCAAGTGTAGAAATAACAAATCTCTATACTCACCTTTTTTATTTCCTTTTTTTCTAGTTTTCTAAAAGTTTTTTTTTTTTTAAATTTCAGCCTTTTTTTTTGCCAAAAATATTTTTTTTTAATTTCGACCCTTTTTTTGCTGAATTTTTTTTTTATTTCAGCCTCTATTTTGTTGTTTTTTTTTATTTTAGCCTTTTTTTACCAAAACTATATTTTTTTTTAAATTTGTCCTTTTTTGTTCGAATATATATATATATATATATATATATATTTGGCCTCCTTTTTTTGTCGAAAATAATTTGATAGTAATAAGACGAATAAAATTCACTAAGATCGAGATGATAATATATTTATTTTAAATTTTGGGCCTTTTTTGTCATAAATATTTTTTAAAAAAATTTTGGCCTTTTTTGGCCTAATATATATATATATATATATATATTGAATTTCGGCCTCCTTTTCTTTTTTTTTTTTTTGCTGAAAATAATTTGATAGCAACAAGACGAATAAAACTCACTAAGATCGAGTAAATAGACAAAGATTCAAGTACAAAGAAAAATGATAACCAAATCGATTTAGAAAAACCAAAGCTCTGATACCAAATGATGTGAACCCAACGAGAAAGATATCTCAATAACCCACAACGAATTGAAGACAGAAAGGAGGAAGGTCTAAGACGATAAGATGGATAAAAAGAAATCTCGGCCGAATGCTTAGGAAAGCTCGAACCTTGGTATAAAAGATGGGAGATGCCACAATCTTGGGATTGAGGTTGATAAGTCTTTGAACGTTTCAAGGAGAAGCCTTGGTTCAATGAAGAACCAACAAGCGAGAGCCTCACCTTGCTTTAGATTAAAAAATATGTCAAAGATACATGTGTGACCATAACCCCCTTTATTTATAGTTATAGGGTGACCAAAAAATCCTAAAATGTCAAAAGAAAACTCATTTAGTAAAGGCCTGTATAGACTACTTAGCCATTTTAAGTTTATGGCATTATTTCAACCCAAATAAAGGTAGAAATTGAGTCTAAATTGAGCCTACATATCTATACTACATAGATATGAGACTTAAATGCTAATTTAGCTCATCTAAGGCTTGAATTAGGTTGACTAAACCGGATGACTTGCTCTTGGTCAAACCTTCTTCAATGGTAACTTTGGCTTTCACATCAATTAGCACATTAAGTTCATCCTTCATCTTTTTAGTCTTAGCCCTTGTAATTGGGCCTCCATTGATGCATATGGATTATTATTAATAGAGTTGGTTAAGGATGATCCATATCATAAGCTTGTTGCGTAACTTGTTGTTCTCCTTCTTTTACTCCATCACTCATATAAAACTTAGTATAGGTTTCCTTTCGCATGGATATTCTGGAGGAACTAGATGTTTTCCATTACATTTTCGCGTGTTTAGCGCCCTAGATCCCTACAACTTGTACTCTTCCTCATCCTCAGTAATCGTATTGCAAGACCACGGATGTTGAAGACAAGCTTGTGTTTCCTGGTAGTGACCATGCGAGAAGAATAAGGTTTCTTTGCTGAGGGCCCTCGTCGAAGCCAAAGACCATGACGCCCAGGTCACACCTTATCACTTCTACACCGTCAATTGACGAAGTAAACGACTGGTAGATTTCTTTCCTTTTTAGTCCTTGTTTATTCTAGATGCATTTAGTCATTAAGGAACTTCTCTACATTAATCCTCATCTTTTCTGATCACAAAAACTTATCCTTTTGGTTTAAATTACAAGGTGCAGACAATTTGACTCTGGTTTCTTCGTGCTTGATCGGTGAGTATAAAGTTCCTTTCTTTTCCATCTTCTCCTTGTTTTTCTCTCTCTCTGGTTTTGTTGTATTAGATTACGTTTTGATACATAAGTGTTGGTTTTCCTTGTTCTATGCTCTTGTTCTCAATTTCGTGCTTGTGATGCTTTGTGTTGAAGAACCACGCGATTCAAGGGAAAAACTTCTCAGTTGGGTGAAATGCAAGGCATAAGGGCTGCTATGGACGTCATTGGGAGCAAGAGGAAGCGATCTGAATAGAAATCTCCTGTGAAGCAACAGTGAGTTGATACTTCCGATCCCCTCTTTTTGTCATATTCATCTCTTCCTTTTTCTCCTGCTTAGGTATTGGCTATTATTTTTTTATTTTTTATTTTTTTTTAGGGGGGGGGGCATTTGTGAAGTACAACTGAGCTTACCTATATTTGGGATGCAGAATTAAAGTTAGAATTCATAGATTTCATTTGGTATGCGATGATTCGCAATGCAATTTAAATGTTGACAAGTACAAAGAATTCCTCTAGATTATGCACCCATTGTGCATAGTTTGATGTGTAAAATACCAAAAAATGGCAGATAATAATAAGGGAATTTTTAAGAATTTTTAGAAATTTTCCGGGAATTTTTCGGAGCTCATATGGACGAGTTTACGGGGATAACGATGGGGCCCGGGAAAGCCTGTTTAAGGTACCCCATTTTAACAAGGAAATGTTTGATTTTCCTCTTCATTTTCTTTTTCTATTTCTTATTTTCTTCCGCCAACAGTGTGGATCCGTCCCCGATTCTCTTCTTCTCCTCACGGCGCCGTCTCCTCTGTGCCCTAACCGGCGCCGAGGCGGTTTCTTCTCCTCCTCTCTTCCTCTCTTTTTCCGAATGCCCGCAGCCGACCAATTGCATCTGCCCTAGTTTGGATCAAAAGCCCTCTCCGCCGCTGAAATCAGGAACGCGCCGGTGACGTTCAAGCCACTGCCGACCCCCTCCTCTGGGCCCTAACTCCCTGATTTGAGGAGTTTCCTCTTCTGTAATTGCCCTAGCTCGCTGGGAGCCGAGAACCGCCGTCGCACGGAGCAGTGTCGGCCACCAGATCTGGCCCAGCGTACCCCTTGCTTCTGCCCTAGGTGCCAACGCCGAGGGCCCTACTTTCTTCCTCACTGTGGTCACATTCCGAGCCCTAATTCCGAGCTTTCCATGTTGATTCCATCTTTGCTAGTTTCTACAGCCGGTTATTGAGGTTTCTGTCGGAGAGGGAAATTTCTAGCACTAAGATATGGTAAGTCTGATGGATTTGGGTTTCAGACTTGGTATAGGATGTTGTGTTCACCGGGTGGATGTCTCTGGTTGCAATTTCAGTGTAGCTTCACTCAAGAATCTGCGACAGCAAGTACTTTCAGCTAGCAATTTCCAGCAGCGAGGTTTGCCGGCAGTGAATCCACAAGGGAAGATCTAAGATCCGGGTGAGTGTTGGCATTAATCTATGTTTTAGCTTAATTTGTTGTGATTATGGAAGGGTTAGGGTTAATTACTCCACTTTTATTGTGAAATTATTGGCGATAATTAACCCAGTTGGATTAATTGAATTAGCAATGTGGGTTCTTATGGTTTGATTCATTATGTAGTAAATTGGTAATTAAAAGATGGATTGGTTATTGGTTTAAGAAAAAGAATTAGTGGATGAGTTGATATTGATAAATAAGGGGTTAAACTAATCTAAGGAAGATGATGACTTTATTAGGGTTAAACCAGTTTAACTCTAGCCTGGGTGGTAATCAATAATAGTATTCGATTATGATTATCCTAAATAGGTTTGGGGATTTGATTTAGCTATTTAACTCATAAGTAATTAGCTAAATCTATATGTTTGATTTGCAGGACTTTGAGGCGAGACGAGCGTCTCGACGAGGGATTGGTTTATCTTCACATTTGAGGCGAGTACCTCTTGGCTTATCTTTTATGATATTGTCAATTGGATATGCATAGTATTTTATAGCTACAAGCAATGATCATGTTTGCCTTTGGTATGTCACGGTTTGATACCCATAGCATGTTCTGTTTGTCGCTTGTTATGTATCCATGTTTATACCTCGTGAATATTACCATGAGTACCTTAGTTCCTAGAGTAAGTGACATACCATGCTTTACTGAGTTTAGGACTAGATTCTGGATTTTTATTATCTGGCATGTGTATCTATATTTTTATATCATACCTGATCTATGTACCTAGACCTTTTGCTTTGATCCATATACATTATTGGTACATATTTTATGGAGGTGAATATGTTCAGGACCTAGGTTGTTATACCATAGAGGGCCTGTATACCCTAGATCTATAGATTTGACTTACTTGTACTAGGGTACACATTTATATATATATATATATATATGGATTTGGTTCAGGATATTGTCATGCTTAGTTTCATGCACCATTCACATGATTGCATGCTGCGTGATAGGCTGCTCCATTATTGTAGAGCATATCGCCAGATTCATCACTGTTCGGTGCTCCGTTGGTCCGCTCATGGGTAGTGTGACGTAGCGTGGTAGCACGTCAGGGATCCCTCTCCGTCATGGTGTACCGAGAGATGAGAGCATTGCGCTCCCCCACTTATGATTTGGGGTAGGAGTATGTGTGTACTCCGACAGCATCCCGTCCACTCAGTCACTCATCAGGAGAAGTGACGTCAGAGTGCATGGTTGTCACAGCCCAACCCACTCAGTCTCACCATTGTGTGTGAGATGACTGACTGGCGTCAGGGGTGACCATGTCATTGGCACCATATGCATTTATTGCATTTATTTGCTTGTGTTTGCTGCACTTATATGCTGCATTTTGGTGGATGCATTTGTTTGACATGCATACAGGAGGCATATTGTGTATCTGGTTTGACGACCCTTTTGTTTGGATAGGAGTTCCTGGTGAGTACAGCTTCCTCAGTTACCTTTCAGTTTTGCATATTTCCTATATATGATTAGGAATCTGTATTCCATGTTTATTGTTGTTAGATATATCTTACTAGACATGTCCATTTGTAATCGCTGAGTTGTTGAACTCACCCCCGTTGACACTATATTTTTCAGGTACTAGATTATTATGGTCGCTTGAGAGTATCCTGGCTGCCGATTCCCACGTCACATCAGAAGACTATAGTTTCCGTTAAGTTTTATTTGTTTTATGTATCAGTGTGTTTAGCTCTGTACTCCGGTTTTGCTTCTGGAGCGTTGATGTTGTTATGTGGTGTTTTGTATTGGTTGTTGGTTGTGTAAGCCTAGCCGGCAAGCAGTTTGTGTTTTGGTTTGTATTTGGTTTCTGTCAATTTTTCGTTGTGTTTTAGTTTTGGTACAGCCGAGTGGGCTGCTTTACATATAACTGCGTGGTTGTGTTTTGTTATTGTATCAGCCGAGTAGGCTGTATCATATAACTGCGTGGTTGTGTGTATATTCCAGCCGCCTGTGGCTGATGTATATTGTGCATGTAGAAATGTTTCAGATTGTCACTCGTACAGGGGAGGTGCTGCCGAAATTTCTTCAGACAAGAACTCCCCCGAGGCGTGACATGATGTTAATTTTTCATTTACGGTCTTACCTTTGCTGTTAATTGCAGGATCTCTCGAGTTGTCGCTATAAAGAAGGTGAAAGAGTTGCTCCGTGAACATCCTAGGTTACTTTTGGGCTTCAATGACTTCCTAACCAAGGGATTGGAAGAAACAGATCTTGAACTTGTTCCAGGCAGAGTGAAGTGATAAGTTATTACTTCTTGAAGGCTATAAATATCATTCCTTGATCTGCCCAAATATTTTTGTTGAATTTTGCAAAGTCTATTTTATATCATTCTTGGTGTAATTATTCTCTCGATACATGATTGCTTGTGAAAGCTATAGGGAAGAAGATTCTAAGAATCATTTATCATGGTGTATGTGTTGGATTGAAAGCGCTAGAGGGGGGCTGAATAGCGCTTGTGGCTATTTCGTATCGGATTTGTAAAACTATCGAGTTAAAGCAGCAGAAAATAACAACACACACAAAGACCCATGAGTTTTTACTTGGTTCGGTGCCTTGGGCGACTCCTACTCCAAGGCCCACGCTCGTTGAGCATTTACTATTGGCAATCACTATAATCGCGTAAAAAGGTACAAGTATGAAATAAGTTCAACAGAAATTTGAGCAATACCGATAACAAAAATTACAGAAATCGGAGTGTCGGGTTGTCGGGGACTTGTCATAGCTCAACCGGAATGTCTAGTTAGCAGCACGTTGTAGATGGATTGCTTGGAAATTTATTATTGAAGTGCTGCCTCGACAACCCCTTTTATACACTGCTGATGGTGCCTCCAAGCACGTCCGAGGCGCCTCCAGGCTGCTCGAGTTGCACGCATGGATCAGCATAGAACTGGTCGCACTTATTTGCTTTAAGCCGCCTCCAAGCCTCTTCAAGGTTCTTTCAAGCCTTGGTCCAAGACGCCTCCAGCTTCATCTGAGGTGCCTCTAGTACTGTTTCGCAGCCAGCACCCTCTATGCACCCGAGGCACCTCCAAGCTCCTTGGAGGCGCCTCAGACACTGTTAATCTGAGGCTTAAGGTTGGTTTTTTGTACCTGCAAGATGTGTTAGTCCCAAAACAATAGCATACCCTGCAAGATAATGTTAGCATACATAAAATATAGTAGAAACAGTAATTGATAATCTCCGGACTGTCTGGGTCTAACTTCAGATTTCCGACAGGAAACCCTAGGTCGACCCAACGCCTACTATTCCCTCTACGGGGAATGCGTCCTCACCTACTCCCCTCAGTAGAGATTACCTGATGCCAGCCCGGTCCTCCAAACCAACTAGACTTTCTACCAAGGGTTACCACGCCTAGGACCTAGGGTTACTATCTCTAGGGTTTTTCTCCACCTAGGGTTACCACCCCCTAGGACCTAAGGTTACCCCCCCTTAAGATTTTCACCACCTAGGGTTACCACCCCCTAGGACCTAAGGTTATCGCCCCTTATGATTTTCCTACCACCTAGGGTTACCACCCCCTAGGACCTAGGGTTACCACCCCCTAGGATTTTTCGCCTACCTAACCGTAGTTAGGACTTTCCTACAATCTCATTTAAGCACATTAGATAACAAGGAATCTTAACTTTGAATCCATTTGCCATTATCAAAACTTAGGTTCGATCGTCGGATGCTTCCCGTACCAACAATCTCCCCCTTTTTGATTATGGCAACAAAGATTCAAAGTTAAGTAAAACGAGATGCATAAAATAAAGATAAGCAAACAGATAAGCAAACTATAACCAGTGCAAGCATGATTTAAGCTAAAAACATCATGTATAAGGCTCCCCCTTAATGAGAGCTCTATTTTTCTTATCACTTAATTCAAATTAGTATACTTAATTTGAATTTGTCCTACACTTAATTTGAATTTCTCCTACTCTCCCCCTTTGTCATATATCAAAAAAAACTTTTGGAGAAAGAAGGAGACAAGTTGAAAGGTCTAAGTTTTTAAAACCAATAAATTACGTTTTCAACCAAGCAATATTTCTAGTAGGTTTTACTTTAAAATTATCTTAGTTTTGAAGAACTTAGCATAATATGTGCAAAGGTAGGTTAAATTTTAAAACGATTTTCGAAAGGCAAGTTTCAAAAATAATAGGCTAAGTTTACAAAAGAGAAATTTTGAAAGCTTTTGTTGAAAAAATATTTCGTTAAATTTTTAAAGCCTTTAAAACCATAAATTTCGAATTGCCTTCTCTTTTTTAAAATAAAAAAAAGTTTAAAAGATTTTAAAAAAATTGGGTTAATTGGAGACCTTAATTTTTGAGATAAAGTTCAAAAAGTGTTTTGATATGACTTAGTTATTCTTGATCAAGGTTATAGAAGTCAGAAAATAAATTTTTAAGAGGTTTGAAAATCCTTAAAGGCAAGGGAGGAGCAGTAAGCTTAAAGCCCTAATGTCCAAGCATGAGTTGAAAATTAATCAATTTCCTTTAGTAGGGTATCAGAGTCTTAAAGTGCAAGCTGAGTTAATTTGAAATTTTAATATCCTCCACCAACTGTCTAACCTTTAGCTACTGGCTGAATGCCTAGAGGGCCACAGTTTTCACTTGGTTAGTCAAGTTAAGGTAGTAATCTAGTTAGATTTGACTACGGCTAGATCATTTAACTTGATTAATGTAACGTTAGCTTTTAACGCCCAAACTCACTATGATGCACAGAGATAAGCATTCTGGAGTCCAGGCTGTACCCTATGCATCTCACGCCGTTCTAAGTTTCTTTCAACCACAAACAAGTTATGGCTAGTGTGTTTGTGAGATGCTCTAGCTGAAGCTAAGGGAGCATGATATCTAAGGAGAAGATTCTAAGCTAAGTCCAAATTTTGAAAGACTAATAAGATTGGGATTTTTGAAAATATTATTTTTCCTAGAATTTTAATAGATAATTTTAAGATTAGGCAATTTTTGAAAAAAAAAAATTAAAATTAGATGTAGGAAATTTATTTGAAAATCAAGATCTATTCTACCAAACACATTCCTACTTGTCTTCTAAGTGTACTGAACTCAAGTTCAGGTAAGGGTTTTGTGAAAATGTTAGTTAGGTTAGATTTGGACTCAACATGGTTAAGTACAATTTCACCTCTAGCTACATTATCCCTTACTAAATGGTGTTTTACCTCTATGTGTCTAGTTCTAGAGTGGTGAATTAGATTTTTGGTTAGATTAATTAAACTTATATTATCAATAAAAATTTTTGTATTTCTATTCTAGTTGATAGTCTTTTAGTGTATGCATCATCCACAGAAGTTGAGAAGTGCATTCTCCTAGAGCTATGTATTCAGATTCTATAGTGGATAGAGCAACGCAGTATTGCTTTCTTCTTGACTAACTTACTAGGCACTGGCCTATAATTTGGCCGCTACCACTTGTGCTTTTTTTATCTAGTTTGCACCCAGCATAGTCTGAATCAAAATAGCCAAAAAGGTCAAAGGTGCAGGTTCTAGGGTACCAGAGTCCTACATTAGGGTGCCCTTAATGTAATTAAGTATTCTTTTAGCACATGTTAGATGTGACTCTTTTGCACAGGAATGGTATCTTGCGCACATACGTACTGCAAATAGTATGTCGAGTCGACTTGCAGTTAGGTAGAGTAAGCTGCCTATTACGCTTCTATAGTATTTTGGATCTACTGGTTTTCCTTCTGGGTCAACATCAATGTTGATATTAGTTGTCATTGGTGTATTTATAATTTTTGAATTTGCCATGTCAAATTTTTTAATTAATTCTTTGGCATATTTGGTTTGGCATATGTAAATTCCATCCTTTGTTTACTTAATTTGTAGACCTAAGGAAAAGTTAAGTTCTCCTGCTAAATTCATTTCAAATTCACTTTCCATTAAGTTTGTAAATTCTTTTAAAAATTTTAAGTTTGTTGATCCAAATATTATATCATCTACATAAATTTTAGCTATGAAAATGTCTTTTTCTAAGGTTTTCACAAAAATGGTTGGATCTACTTGTCCTTGGTGGAATCCTTTTTCTAAAAGATAATTAGACAGCCATTCATACCAGGCCCTAGGTGCTTGTTTTAGTCCATATAGGGCCTTTTTTAGTTTAAGGACATGGTTTGGATGCTCTAAGTCTTCAAATCTAGGGGGTTGGCTAACATACACTTCTTCTTTAATAAATCCGTTTAGGAAGGCAGATTTTATATCCATTTGGTAGAGCTTGAATCCTTTATGTGCTACATAGGCCAGCACCATCCTAATAGATTCAAGTCTAGCTATAGGAATGTAGGTCTCATCATAGTCTAACCCTTATACTTGATTAAACCCTTTAGCTACTAATCTTGCTTTGTTTCTAACTATTTCACCTTGATCATTTAGTTTGTTTCTGAAAACCCATTTAATATCAATTATAGTTTTATCAGTAGGTTTCAGTATTAAGTCTCAGACCTGGTTTCTTTCAACTTGGGATAATTCTTCCTACATTGCTAGTGTCCAGTCTAGATCGGGTAGAGCTTCGTCTACAGTTTTGGGTTCAATTTCAGATATCAAGCCTATTTGGCTACTGTTTCTATAGGATGACCTAGTTCTAACTCCTAGAGATGGATCATCCAAGATTTGGTCAGATGGGTGATCTGTGTTTGTTCTTGTTGGTCTTAAGTTTGGGTTAGTGATTAGTTCTTCACATTCATTGGGTTCAGGTTGAATTTCATCATCTTCTATATTTAGTGGGTTAATAGTTTCTATATTATTTTCATTTGTTATAGTGGTTACTTTATGATCTTCATCAAATATTATATTTATTGTTTCTTCAACTTTTAGGGTATATTTATTATACACTCTATATGTCCTACTAGTTGTTGAATACCCTAAAAATATTCTTGTGGTTGTTTTTGATGAAAATTTCCTAAATAGTCTTTAGTGTTTAAAATATATGCTTTACATCCAAAAACTTTTAGATAATTTATATTAGGGATTTTATTATAATATATTTCATAGGGTGTTTTGGTATAAGATTTGTTAATTAAAATTCTATTTTGTATATAACATGCTGTATTTATTGCTTCAACCCAGAATTGGTTGGATAGCTTGTATTCGTTTAACATAGTCCTAGCGGCTTCTTGTAGGGTTTGGTTTTTACGCTCTACTAGGTCATTTTGTTGGGGGGTCCTAGGGCAAGAGTATTCATGTTTATACCCATTAATTTCACAAAATTCAGGAAAGTTGTGATTTTCAAATTCCCCCCCGTGGTCACTTCTAATTCTTTTTATTTAAGTGTCTTTTTCATTTTCTATTAGTGTGCAGAAGATGTTAAATACTTCAAAGGTTTCATCTTTAGTTTTTATAAATTTTACCCAAGTAAATCTTGAGTAATCATCGATTATTACTAAGCAATATTGATTTTTACTTAGTGACTTGGCTCCATGCGAATCAAACAAGTCTAGGTGAAGGAGCTCAAGTATTGAGGTAGTTCTATCTAGGTTGGTTAACTTATGGTTTGACTTGGTTTGTTTACCTTGTTGACAAGCATTACAGGTTGAGTTTTCAATAATTTTTAATTTGGGCAAACCTCTAACTAGACCATTTTGACTCATTTCTAAAATGAATCTAGTGTGAGTGTGACCCAGTCTTCTGTGCCACAACTCAATTTCCTCTTGTTGTGTTAGAAAACTCTTTATTGAGGATGTTGGTAAGTTAATGGTGTAGACATTATCTTTCCTACTACCCTTAAGTATGATTTCACAATTATCAGTACTTTTAACGATACATTCAGATTTGGTAAAGTTGACTGAATAACCACGGTCACATAATTGACTTATACTGAGTAAATTAAAGTTAAATTTTTCAACTAATAATAATTTTCGAATGATAAAGTCAGAATTGAGTTCGATGTTACCTCTTCCGATTACCTTAAGTTTGTTATCGTTGCCGAATGCAACAGATCCAAGATTCTTTAATTTAAGCATTGTGAACTTCAGTTTATCTCTAATCATATGTCTAGAGTATCCACTATTCAACATCCATTGATCCAATTCTTTATGTTACTACACATAAACTGATTGAATTGGAATCTCTTTGATGAAAAGATAGTGAAGTTATTGGCTCATTTAGTTATTGGTAGGATAATTAGGTATTAAGTTAATTAAAAAAAATTAAGTTTAATTAAATTTTAAAAAATATTAAATTTTAAAAGTTAATTAAATTTTAAGTTAATTAAAGTTTGAAAAAGTTAATTAAATTTTGAAAAATATTAATTTAATTAAATTTTGAAAGATATTAAGTTAATTAAATTTTGAAATGTTAATTAAATTTTGAAAGATATTAAGTTAATTAAATTTTGAAAAATATTAAGTTAATTAAATTTTGAAAGATATTAAGTTAATTAAAATTTGAAAAGTTAATTAAATTTTGAAAGATATTAAGTTAATTAAAATTTGAAATGATATTAAGTTAATTAAAATTTAAAAAGTTAACTGAATTTTGAAAGATATTAAGTTAATTAAATTTAGAAAAATATTAAGTTATTTAAAATTTGAAAAATATTAAGTTAATTAAAATTTTAAAAGTTAATTAAATTTTGAAAGATATTAAGTTAATTAAATTTTGACAATTATTAAATTTGAAAATATTAAGTTAATTAAAATTTGAAAAGTTAATTAAATTTTGAAAGATATTAAGTTAATTAAATTTTGAAAAATATTATGTTAATTAAAATTTGAAAAGTTAATTAAATCTGAAAAAGATATTAAGTTAATTAAATTTGAAAAATATTAAGTTAATTAAATTTGAAAAATATTAAGTTTTAAAAACTATTAAATTTAATTAAATTTGAAAATTTATTTAAATTTTAATTAAATTTTAATTTACGTTAATTTAATTTTAATTTTCACTTGATTTAATTTTAATTTTGTCCTTAGTCATCTCACCCAATTTGGATTTTTCTATCAGGGGGCCCTATAATTTTGTGAGATGAATTAGTTTTATTATAACGTTTGGTTTAACTTTATGTTAGATTCAGGTTTAGCTTTGGACTCAACAAATAGACATTATTTGGATAAACTTCTGGGTTATAGTGAGTCACTTGGACATCATTAAAGTAACCATGCCTTCGAGGTTTTCCAAAGAGTCATATCCACTGAACTTAGTACAAAACCTTGGTCTAACTAGTTAGGATCCATAAAGGGTAGTTTCGGTCAGTTCCACTTAGCCAAATGCACCAGGTCGAAGTCATATCTTCCTAGACATGCATAGACTAAGCTTTCCTAACGTACTTAGCCCTTTTTATTCTAGTCCTAATTACCCAATACTTCACCAGTACCGTGACTAAGTTAAACTTAGCCCTTTTTATTCAAGTCCTAATTACCCTGCCGGGTAGGTTGCGTTCGGTTACCCTGTTGGGTAGATTCCTTTTTGGAGGTGTCAGCTATTCTGTAGCCTCCATTATTGGTTAGTTATTTGTTAAGATTATTTTTATTTATTTATTAATTAAAATAATTTTTCTTTTTGCTCCCCCTGGATCATCGCTTCGATAAGTTTTTTCTAGATAATATACTTGATCCTTAGGGGCCCAATATTTACCAAGTCCAACTTGATTGACCAAGTTGGACTTGGGTACCCATGCTTGGACTAGTTTACTATTTGGTCTGTTGACTAAGGATAGATAGGATCTATATTTCTTTTTGGATTTAAAACCTAGTCCAGTTCTATTGTAAATGGCTCTTTGAGTCCTAAGAATTAGGTCAAGGTTCTTGGACCCCAAAGAAAATCGTTCTAGGGTCTTCTCCAAATCCTTGACCTGAGTTTTCAGACTAGAATTTTCTTCCTCAAGCTTTTGGACTTGAGTTGAATTTCCAGTCTGAACTACGTCAGGTAAGGTTATGGGGTTAGTTACTTCTTTAAGGGAAGTTAATTCCATTGTAAGTGACTTGATTCGAACTTTGGAGTTGGCTACTTTATGCATTAAATAATTGATTAAACTGTATAAACGACATTTACTTACAGAGGGGTTTGGCCCTTCGGAAATGGATACGGATCCGTGGCTTCTCTTGGACTCTGCTTCCAATTCGTCCTCGCTTTTGGTGTAGTCCTGAGCTGTCGATGCGAGGAAACTTGCCTGCTCTACTTCTTCGTCGTCGGATTCCTTGGAAGAAGATTCGTCCCAAGTTGCCTTCAGGGCCTTCTTCCTTCTTGGTTTCTTTGGATCCTTTTGGTTCGGGCAGTTCACCTTGATGTGCCCCTTCTGATTGCACCCGTAGAAAGTCACCTCGAATTTGACCTTTGAGCTTGATTGGGCTTCTTTGGTCTTGATGGCCTTTTTGACATCCTTTTTGTTGAAGCCCTTCTTTTTGTAGAGTTTTTTCATCAGGTTGACGAATTCGCTTGTAAGCTCGTCGTCGTCTTCCGAATTTTGTTCCTCTTCTTATTCTTGTTCGGTTCTACGTTTTGATTTTGACTCGCGTGCTCTTCCTGTACCTGCAATCAAAGCCAACCCTTTCTTGGCAAGACGTGAGTTAGTCTGTTCATGAAGCTCAAACTCGGAAAACAACTCGTCTAATTTAATAGTAGAGAGGTCCTTAGAAACCTTGTAGGCATCTACCATGGATGCCCACAAGGTATTCCTCGGAAAGGCATTTAAGGAGTACCTTATGATGTCCCGGTTATATACCTTCTGTCTGATCACATGGAGTCCATTTAGTAGTTCTTGAATTCGGGCGTGGAGTTGGCTAGCCGTCTCACCTTCCTACATTTTTAAGTTATACAATTTATTGAATAACAAATCTCACTTACTTACTTTGGTATCGGAGGTCCCTTCGTGAAGCTCGATCAGCTTCTCTCATAGCTCTTTGGCGCTCGATAATGGACCGACACGGTTTAGCTCCTCCTTTGTTAGTCCGCACTGGAGGGTACAAGTTGCTCTGGCATTTGCCTCCACCTTCTTGATTAATGCTGGTTCCCAGTCCTAGCAGGGTATAGGTTTGCCATCTTTAATGGTTGGTAGTTCCAAACCAGTCTTGACGATCATCCATGTCTCGAACTGGATCTTTAGGAAGTTCTCCATTCTACCTTTCCATTAACCAAAGTCCTCTCTGGTGAAGAGCGGGGGATGGACAGTGCTATAACCCTCTTGTTGGGCCATTGATACCTTGCACGACAAAAACAATAAAATCTATTCCAAGACTTCGTCTTGGATTAGTAGTGCGGGAATAAAAAAAATGAACTCGAGTGGTGTTGCACCAACCTCGAGCAAAACTGATTCAAACGAGAAATAGATCGGAATATAGTAATTATACTAATTCTGGTCGACTCCAAAAAACTGAAAATACCACACAAAAATTACTTGATTGGCGGTTGCACCAAATCAAAGTGATCCCGCTCTAATACCAATTGTTAGATCGAAAGCGCTAGAGGGGGGGTGAATAGCGCTCGTGGTTATTTCGTATCGAATTCGTAAAACTATCGAATTAAAGCAGCGAAAAATAACAACACACATAAAGACCCAAGTGTTTTTACTTGGTTCGGTGCCTTGGGCGACTCCTACTCCAAGGCCCACGCTCGTTGAGCATTTACTTTGGGAAATCACAATAATCGCGTAAAAAGGTACAAGTATGAAATAAGTACAATAGAAATTTGAGCAATACAGACAACAAAAATTACAGAAATCGGAGTGCCGGGTTGTCGGGGACTTGTCGTAGCTCAACCGGAATGTCTTGTTAGCAGCACGCTGTAGATAGATCGCTTGGCAATTTATTATTGAAGTGCTGCCTCGACAACCCCTTTTATACATTGTTGAAGGTGCCTCCAAGCACGTCCGAGGCGCCTCCAGGCTGCCCAAGTCGCACGCATGGATCAGCACAGAACTGGTTGCACTTATCTGATTTAAGGTGCCTCTAAGCCTCTTCAAGGCGCCTAGAAGCGTTGGTCCAAGGCGCCTCCAACTTCATCTGAGGTGCCTCTAGTACTGCTTCGCAGCCAGCTCCCGCTTTGCACCCGAGGCAACTCCAAGCTCCTTGGAGGCATCTCAGACACTATTAATCCGAAGCTTAAGGTTGGTTTTTTGTACCTGCAAGATGTGTTAGTCCCAAAACAACAGCATACCCTGCAAGACAATGTTAGCACACATAAAATATAGTAGAAACAGCAATTGACAGTCTCCGGACTGTCCGGGTCTGACTTCAGATTTCTGACGAGAAACCCAAGGTCGACCCGACGCCTACTGTTTCCTCTACGGGGAACGCGTTCTCACCTACTCCCCTCAAGAGAGATTACCTGATGCCAGCCCGGTCCTCCAGACCGACTGGACTTTCTGCCTAGGGTTACCACCCCCTAGGACCTAGGGTTACCGCCCCCTAGGGTTTTTCTCCACCTAGGGTTACCACCCCCTAGGACCTAAGGTTACTCCCCTTAGGATTTTCACCACCTAGGGTTGCCACCCCCTAGGACCTAAGGTTACCGCCCCTTTGGATTTTCCTACCACCTAGGGTTACCACCCATAGGGTTTTTTGTCTGCCTAACCGTAGTTAGGATTTTCCTGCAATCTCATTTAAGCACATTAGATAACAAGGAATCTTAATTTTGAATCCCTTTGCCATTATCAAAACATAGGTTCGACCGTCGGATACTTCCCGCACCAATAGTATGAATCCCCTCGTCTTATAACCGTTCATGTTTGTGCTTTAATCAATTTCAAATTTAGGGATTCTATAGGGACTTGAGTTTGATACATCTAATGTTATAACTTTCCTTTCTTTTTGCAGTTTGAGAGCTGGATAGAATTTGATATAAATTCACTCTATGCTCTTTTGCATGAATCTATATACTATCAGGTAAAACAAGAACACTCTCTAACTAACTTCTTTGTGAAGCTTATTGAAATTAATAAATTAATGCATATTATTTTCTTTGCTCCATTTTTCTACTGGGTGCCCCATCAAAATGGTCAGCTCAAAAAATAAGGAGCGAACATGAAAACATATTTGATCCAATTGGAGCTACTAAAGAATGTCGCCCTATATATTTTACAGGAGAGGCAAATGTTAGCCATAAAATTGCTAGAAATATTTTGATCTGGTTAAGATGCATTTTGATTGACATAATTGAGGCCATGTGGACAAAGAAAATATATTCCTCCAATTTAGGTTGCAACATGCAAGAAGTTAATCAGGGCATCTCCCTATAATTTTTCCAAAACTACCCCTGTGCTTGTGCATGGGTGATAGGAACCCCACCAACAAATATGATGGAACCCGAGACAAAGGTGGATAGAACCGTAACTAAGTTGAGTCTTGACCCGTAACCTAGAACTGGCATGAAGCAAGCCTGCGAAGGAAAGAAACGCCACACCCGGGGTGATAAGTTTCGATGGGTTGAATCCACTAGAGTAAACTCGATATGTTCAGAAAGTCCTTTCAAGAACTAAGAGAGCACACAATCACACCAAAAATTAAGTTGCTTTTACTAAGATGTCCCTCCCTTATATAATGGGAGTGAATAAGGAAAAGTACAAGATAAGTGCATCCACAATTAGAGTCCCAATGTTGCATGTCTCATGCAAGCAATTTAGGAACCCAAAACAAAATAAATGCATGCACAATTAAGTCTCAAGTCACATGTTTCATTAAACAATCTGAAATACTTAAGTCTTCATGCATGAACGAGTTCCCATGCTTATTAGCATTCTTCCGTTAAACACGGCCAGTCATGGATGGTTATGTCAGATTATGTGGATTAGGCCACGACTAGCAGTTGAGATTATCTTGGTCTCTCCTTGCTCATAGTCCTCCCAATATTTTTTGATTAACCCATTTAGTGCTTCCTTGAAACGCTTTGCCCGTAGTCATGTAATTGGGCCTTCTGGAAGTGATAACTAATCTCTCCTATCTTTAGCCCTTGGGCATACATCATTCTCCCCTTCTTGAAAAGGATTTGTCCTCAAATCATCACCTGCATCAAATGGGGATAAGTCAGTAACATTAAAAGTAGAATGTACGCCATAGTCACCTAGTAGTTCAAATTTGTAGGCATTATCATTGATGCCCTCTAATACTTGAAATGGGTCATCCCTTCGAGGTAGAAGTTTAGAACGACGTTTATCCGGAAAACCCTCCTTTCAGAGGTGCAACCAAACCCATTCTCCTGGTTCAAACACAATATTCTTGCGCCCCTTATTAGCTTGTTGTATGTATTGCTGAGTTATTTTCTCAATATTCAGTTTTGTTTGTTCATGAATCTTCTTTAAGAATTCGTCCTTCTTCTTACCATCTATGTTTATGTGCTCACTTACAGCTAAAGGAATCAAATCTAATAGTGACAAGGGATTGAAACCTTAAACAATTTCAAATGGTGAAAATTTAGTCCCTGAATGTATGCTCCTATTGTAAGCAAATTGAACATGATGTAGACAATCTTCCCATATTCTCAAATTCTTGTTAATGACCTCATGAAGTAAAAAGGACAAGGTTCGATTAACCACTTCAGTTTGCCCATCAGTTAAGGGATGGCAATAAGTAGAGAACAACAATTTAGTTCCTAATTTCCCCCACAAAGTCTTCCAAAAATAACTCAAAATCTTTGCATCCTTATTAGAGACAATGGTCCTAGGCATGCCATGCAACCTAATAACCTCTTTAAAGAACAATTCAGCTATATGCGATGCATCATCGGTTTTATGATATGGAATGAAATGCATCATTTTGGAGAATCTATCTACCACAACAAAAATTGAATCGCTCCCCCTCTTGGTCCGGGGTAATCCCAAAACAATGTCCATTGAAATATTAGTCCAAGGTTCACTAGGTATAGGCAAAGGGGTATACAAGCCATGGGGTTTCAATTTAGATTTAGCTTATTTGCAAGTGATGCACTTCTCACAGATTCTTTCCACGTCACATTTCATATGAGGCGAAAAGAAATGATCCTATTAAATCCCTAAAGTCTTAGTAATGCCAAAATGGCCCATCAAACCACCACCATGGGCTTCCCTAGTGAATAATTCACGTAATGAACACATAGGCACCCATAATATATTTTCATGAAATAAAAACCCATCATGCCTATAGAACTTACCAAATGCAACCTTATCGCAAGCTTTGAACACATCAGAAAAATCAGTATCGTTAGTATATAAATCCTTGATATATTCAAATCCAAGTAATTTCGTATCTAAAGTGGACAGGAAAGCTTACCTTCGAGATAGTGCATCAGCAACTACATTCTCCTTTCCTTGCTTTTATTTGATCACATAAGGAAATGTCTCAATGAATTCTATCCATTTAGCACGGTGTCGGTTCAACTTATGTTGGCTCTTCAAATGCTTTAGAGATTGATGATCTGTGTGAATCACGAATTCTTTTGGCCATAGGTAATGTTGTCATGTCTCCAATGCTCTCACCAATGCATACATCTCCTTGTCATATGTGGGATAGTTGAGAGTGGCTCCACTCAACTTCTCACTGAAGTAAGCAATGGGTTTCATCTCCTGCATAAGCACAACACCTATACCAACACTAGAAGCATTACATTTGATTTCAAATGTTTTAGAAAAATCTGGTAGGATTAGTAAAGGAGCAGAACTTAGCTTTTCTTTCAAAATGTTGAAGGCCCTCTCATGCTCCTCTCCCCACTTGAATGACTCATTTTTCTTGAAGACTTTAGTAAGAGGAGCTGCAATATTGCTAAAATTACGAACAAACCATCGATAGAAGCTAGCCAAACCATGGAAACTCCTCACTTGGCTAATTGTTGTCGGTGTTGGCTACTCTTGGATTACTTTCACCTTTTCCTCATCCATCTCAATGCCTTTAGTACTAACAACAAACCCAAGAAACATGACTTTCTTTGTACAAAAGGAGCATTTAACGATGTTAGCAAAAAACTTTTTTTCTTTTAGCACACTCAAAACTAACCTTAAATGTGTAACATGCTCTTCTAAGCTTCTGCTATAAATCAAAATATCATCAAAATACACAACTACAAATTTTCCTAAGAAATCACGCAAAACATGGTTCATTAAACGCATAAAAGTGCTAGGTGCATTAGTTAAGCCAAAAGGCATTACTAACCATTCATATAAGCCATGCTTGGTTTTTAAACCACTTTTCCACTTATCACCTTCCTTCATCCTAATCTGAAGATATCCACTCCTAAGATTAATTTTTGTGAACACACAAGAACCATGCAATTCATCAAGTATATCATCAATCCTAGGAATTGGATGGCTATACTTTACCGTGATGTTGTTGATGGCTCGACAATCCACACACATCCTCCATGTTCCATCCTTCTTGGGAACGAGTAACATAGGCACAGCGCAAGTGTCATGCTTTCTCGAACATATCCCTTTTCTAATAATTCATTAACTTGCCTCTAAAGTTCCTTTGTTTCCTCTGGATTGATTCTATAGGCGGGTCGATTTGGAATGGATGCACTGGGTATGAAGTCAATTTGGTTCTCAATTCCTTTAATTGGAGGTAAATCATGCGGAACCTCTTCAGGAAAGACCACCTCAAATTCCTGTAAGAGAGAAATAATAACACTAGGCAAAGACTGTTAAGCTCGTTAGTGCTCAGGAGTGCCTCCTTATACAAAAGGATAAGGGGCAGCTGATTTGAAAACAAAGCTCATTTGATCTCACTTTTTTTGCATAAAATCTATTTTTCTTTCTCTCCCCTTCTTTTTCCATGCCCACTTCTTTTGTCTCTTTCCTCTCATTTTCTTTCCTCTCATTTTTCTTTTCCTCGACTTCTTTGTTCTCAATTTTTTTTCTCTCAATTTCTTTTTTTTTCTTCTTTTCATTTGCTTTTTGTAGTCTTAACTGCTCCTCCATAACTTGTCTTGAAGGGTTCTTGAAGGGTTCAATTTTGGCTTATTTTAAGGTTGTTCCTCCTTTCTTGGAGACGTCCGTCATGTACCGTGAGTAATCATTGGTTGTCCCTTTCTAGCCAATCCTCTCCTCTTGGTGGACCATATCCGACAGCTCAACATAATGCTGCAATTCAACAATATCAGCAATTTCTGGATTTAAACCATGTAAAAATCTGGCCATGGTGCCTTCCCAATCTTCAGCGATTTAGCTCGGATCATGGACAACTCCATCTCCTTGAAATATTCATCCACACTTTTGGAGCCATGAGATAACCTTTGAATCCACTGATATAAGCTTCTGTAATAATGGCTGGGTATAAACCTCCTTCTCATGAGCACTTTCATCTCTTCCCAAGTGGACACAGGCTGCTCTCTATTCCTTCTCTGAGTTATCACCACTTGATCCCACCAAACAATAGCATAATCAGTGAATTCAATGGTAACTAACTTTACCTTTTTAAACTCTAAGAATTCATGACAGTCAAACACCATTTCCATCTTAGTTTCCCATTCCAAGTAAACTTCTGGGTCATTTCTTCCTTGGAAGTTTGGAATTTTCATCTTAATCCCACCTAAATCATTCTTTCTTCTAGTTCTAATTCTATCTCCTCGATATCCAATCTTGCCCCAATTGTAGTTTTGCTCATCAAAGTCTTCCATAATAACCTCTTAATCTTCTTCGACATCAATCCCTTAGGCATGTCTTCGTTGTTGTCTAGTAATACGGTCTTGTTGATGTCTTCTTGGTCTCTCATCCTCCACTCGATCCAACCTCTCATGGATAGATTCTAATTCTGCCCTCATCATCCGTTGTGTCTCCTCTATCAATGCTTGTAATTGAAGGTTCGGAAGTGCCCTAGCCCCCTCATTTGCTCCATCCTCCTGGTTGTTGGACATGGCTGCAAAATTAAAGAAAACCTCATAAGCACTCAACTCACATTTGGGTGGTAGCTCTCAATTGATGATATCTCTCAGTCCTTGATCAAACTCTAGAACAAATCAGAATATCACGTAGCAATTCAAAAGATACCACCGAAACTTATGATGGCATAATTTTAAGAGAAAATGAAAGAGTAGAAGTTTGAGAATGAGGAAAACAAGAAAAGAATTATTGAAGACAATTTACTTGGATTCACACAAGTAGCTTTTTTTTCTGCGCTTTCTTCTTCTTCTTTTTTTTTGTCTTTCATTGCGCTCTTCTTTTTTTCCCCCCATGATTTTTTTTTTGCTTTTGGTTGAACAACAAGTAAAGATAGATTTGCACTTGCCTTTGAACCTAGCTCTGATACCAAATGATACGAACCCCACCTATAAATGTGGATAAACCCCCAAGAACTAAATGACAAGAGTGTGAGTCTTGACCCGTAACCTAGAACTGGCAAGATCCAAGTCTGCGAAGGAAAGAAACGCCACACCCGGGGTGATAAGTTTCGATGGGTTGAACGCCACGAGAGTAAACTCGATAAGTTCATAAAGTCCTTTCAAGAACTAAGATAGCACACAATCTCACTAAAAACTAAGTTGCTTCATACTAAGATGTCCCTCCCTTATATACTGGGAGTGAACAAGGAAAAGTAAAAGATAAGTGCATTCATAATTAGATTCCCAATGTTGCATGTCTCATGCAAGTAATCTAGAAACCCAAAACAAAATAAATGCATGCACAATTGGAGTCCCAAGTCATAGGCTTCATTAAAAAATCTAAAATACTTAAGTCTTCATGCATGAATGAGTTCCCATGCTTATTAGCGTTCTTCCATTAAGCACGGCCAGTCATGGATGGTTATGTCCGATTACGTGGATTAGGCCACGACTAGCAGTTGGGATTATCTTGGTCTCTCCTTGCTCATAGTCCTCCCAATATTTTTTGATTAGCCCATTTAGTGCTTCCTTGAAACACTTTGCCCGTAGTCTTGTAATTGGGCCTTCCGGAAGTGATTACTGAACTCTCCTATCTTCAGCCCTTGGGCATACATCACAACTCTCCCCATCAATAATAACACTGCAAACCTTGTTATTGACAAAGCAACGGGTAAGAAACAAATTCTTCCTTTGATTACCTTCTTCCTCCTTAGCTTGTAGATTGAGAACTCGTCGGGTCACCAATAAGTCTCCAATAACAGCATGTTGTTCATCACCACTATCCTCTTTTTGTGGCACTCCTTTAACTATTTCATCCTCATCTTCTGACTCAAGTTCACCTTGGGCGTTTATTACCATCACCCTTTTGTTCACACATTGACTAGCTATATGGCCATGACCTTGACATTTAAAACACTTGATATCACGAGTTTTGGAGGAAATCGGCTCACGGTTACCTTGAGTAGTAGATGGTGTGGGTTTGGGCTTCTTGAAGGGTTCAAACTTTGTCTTATTTTGAAGTTGTTCCTCCTTTCTTGGAGACGTCCGCCATGTGTTGTGAGTAGTCATTGGATGTCCCTTCCTAGCCAATCCTCTCCTCTTGAGTTGTTCTTCCACTTTTTGTGCTTGGTGGACCATATCTGACAGCTCAACATAATGCTGCAATTCAACAATATCAGCAATTTCTGGATTTAAACCATGTTAAAACCTGGCCATGGTGGCTTCCCGATCTTCATCGATATTAGCTCAGATCATGGAATACTCCATCTCCTTGAAATATTCATCAACACTTTTGGAACCTTGAGATAACCTTTGAAGTCGCTGATATAAGCTTCTATAATAATGGCTGGGTACAAACCTCCTTCTAATGAGCACTTTCATCTCATCCCAAGTGGACACAGGTTGCTCTCTATTCCTTCTCCGAGTCATAACCACTTGATCCCACCAAACAATAGCAGAATCAGTGAATTCAATGGAAGCTAACTTCACCTTTTTAAACTCTGAGAATTCATGATAGTCAAACACCATTTCCATCTTAGTTTCCCATTCCAAGTAGGCTTCTAGGTCATTTCTTCTTTGGAAGGTTGGAATTTTCATCTTAATCCCTCCTAAATCATTATTTCTTCTAGTTCTGTTTCTATCTTCACGATATCCGATCCTGCCCCGATTGTAGTTTTGCTCATCAAAGCCTCCCACAAAAACCTCTTCATCTTCTTCAACATCAATCGCTTGGGTATGTCTTCGTTGTGGTCTAGTAAAACGGTCTTGTTGATGTCTTCTTGGTGCCCCATCCTCCACCCGATCTAACCTCTCCCCCATCAATGCTTGTAATTGCAGGTTTGGAAGTGGCCTAGCCCCCTCATTTGGTCCATCATCCTGGTTGTTAGACATGGCTACAAAATGAAAGAAAACCTCACAAGCACTCAACTCACGTTTGGGTGGTAGGTCTCAATTGATGATATCTCTCAGTTCTTGATCAAACTCTAGAACAAATCAGAATATAACGTAGCAATTCACAAGATACTACCGAAACTTTTGATGGCAAAATTTTAAGAGAAAATGAAAGAGTAGAAGTTTGAGAATAAGGAAAACAAGAAAAGAATTGTTAAAGACAATTTACTTTGATTTACACAAGCAGTTTTTTTTTCTGCGCTTTCTTCTTCTTCTTTTTTGTCTTTTCGTAGTGCTCTTCTCCCTCTACGATTTTTTTTCTTTTGGTTGAACAACAAGTAAAGATAGATTTGTACTTTCCTTTGAACCGAAGCTCTGATACCAGATGATACGAACCCCACTAACAAATGTGATGGAACCCCAGACAAAGGTGGATAAAACCCCAAGAACTAAATGACAAGAGTGTGAGTCTTGACCCATAACCTAGAACTGGCACCAAGCCTGTGAAGGAAAGAAACGCCACACCCGAGGTGATAAGTTTCGATAGGCTGAACGCCACAAGAGTAAACTTGATAAGTTCCGAAAGTCCTTTCAAGAGCTAAGATAGCACACAATCTCACCAAAAACTTAGTTGCTTCATACTAAGATGTCCCTTCCTTATATAATGGGAGTGAACAATGAAAAATACAAGATAAGTACATTCATTATTAGAGTCCCAATGTTGGATGTCTCATGCAAGCAATCTAGGAACCAAAAACAAAATAATTGCATGCATAATTAGAGTCCCAAGTCACAAGCTTCATTAAACAATCTAAAATAATTAAGTTTTCATGCATGAACGAGTTCCCATGATTATTAGCATTCTTCCGTTAAGCACGGCTAGTCATGGATGGTTATGTCCGATTACATGGATTAGGCCACGACTAGTAGTTGGGATTATCTTGGTCTCTCTGATGTGAACCCAACGAGAAAGATATCTCAAGAATCCACAAGGAATTGAAAACAGAAAGAAGGAAGGTCTAAAGATGATAAGATGGATGAAAGAAACCTCGACCCAATGCTTAGAAAAGCACGGACCTTGGTATACGAGATGGAAGACACCACAACCTTGGGTTTGAGGTTGATAAGTCTTTGAACACCACAAGGAGATGCCTTGATAAGTTCAAGTTCAATGAAGAACGAACAAGCAAGAGCCTCACCGTGCTTTAGATTGAAAATATGTTAAAGATACATGTGTGGCCGTCACCCCCTTTTTTTATAGCTATAAGGTGATCAAAAAAATCCTAAAAGGCCAAAAGAAAGCCCATTTAGTAAAGGCCTATGTAGACTACTTAGCCATTTTAAGCTTATGGCTTTATTACAACCCAAATAAAAAGTATAAATTGAGTCTAATTTAAGCCTACATATCCCTACTATATAGACATGAGACATAAGTGATAATTAAGCTCATGTAAGGCTCCTCGGTACTCCATGAAGGTGCATGATCTCCCTAAAAAATAGATCAGTAATATGGTTAGCATCATCTATTTTCCTATAAGTAATAAAATGAGCTATTTTAGAAAATCTGTCCACAACCACAAAAATAGAATCCATACCTCATTTGGACCTTGGTAGTCCTAAAACAAAGTCCATGAAAATAGCAACCCAAGGTTCACTAGGAATTGGTAAAGGTGTATACAGTCCATGAGGTAAAGATCTAGATTTTGCTTGCCTACATGTAATACACTTCTCACAAAATTTAACTACATCTTGTTTCATGTGTGGCAAAAAGAAATGCTCTACCAACACTTCTAGAATTTTTCTTACTCCAAAATGTCCCATTAGTCCCCCATCATGAGATTCTTGGATTAATAATTCCCTTAATGAACAATTAGGCACACACAACCTATTCACTCTAAAAAGAAACCCCTCATGCCTATAAAACTTCCCAAAAGCAGCATGTTCACAAACGTCAAACACATTTCCAAAATTAGAATCATTAGAATATAGATCTTTAATGTATTCAAATCCTAACAATTTAGTGTTTAAAGTAGAGATCAAGGTATACCTTCGAGACAAAGCATCAGCAACAATATTTTCCATACCTTGTTTATACTTGATTACATAACGGAATGATTCAATGAATTCTACCCATTTTGCATGACGCCTATTCAACTTACTTTGGCTCTTCAAATTCTTCAATGATTCATGATCAGTGTGAATAACAAATTCTTTGGGCCACAAGTAATGCTGCCAAGTCTATAAAGCCCTCACCAATGCATACATCTCCTTGTCATAAGTTGGATAGTTCAAAGTTGCTCCATTGAGTTTCTCACTAAAATAAGCAAGGGGTCGACCTTCTTGTATTAGCACAGCTCCAATACCTACTCCTGATGCATCACACTCAATTTCAAAAGTTTTAGCAAAGTTAGGTAATGCAAGTAATTGTACCGAACTTAGCTTCTCCTTAAGCAAGTTGAAAGTTGTAACTTGTTCACTATCACAACGGAACCCAACATTCTTTTTAACAACTTCAGTCAAGGGTGCAGCTATAGAACTAAATTTTTTAACAAACCTTCTGTAGAAACTTGCCAACCCGTGAAAGCTACATACCTCAATATCATTTTTGGTGTTGGCCACTCACAAATTGCCTTAACATTTTCTTCATCAACTGCTATTCCCTTAGAACTAACAATAAAACCAAGAAACTCTATCTGACTAGTGCAAAAAGAACATTTTTGAAGGTTAGCATATAATTTTTCATTTCACAAAACAAGTAGAACTTTTTGTAAATGGTTGACATGCTCATCTAAATTCTTACTATAAATCAAGATGTCATCAAAATATACTACAACAAAGTTTCCAATATAAGCACACAAAATATAGTTCATTAATCTCATGAAAGCACTAGGTGCATTAGTTAGCCCAAATGGCATGACTAACCATTCGTACAAACCATACCTAGACTTAAAAGCAATTTTCCATTCATCTCCCTCACGCAAACGAATTTGATGATAGCCAGACATCATATCAATTTTAGAGAAAATACAAGAACCATATAGTTCATCTAGCATATCATCTAATCTAGGAATAAGATAACGATACTTTACCGTAATTTTGTTGATAGCCTTGCAATCAACGCACATTCTCCAAGTTCCATCCTTCTTAGGCACAAGAAAAACAGGAACTGCAAAAGGATTCAAACTTTCTCGAACATACCCTTTTCACATCAACTCTTTAACTTGCTTTTGAAGCTCATTCATCTCCATAGGATTGCACCTATAGGCTGGTCGATTAGGAACGACTGCTCCTGGGATGAAGTTGTTGGAATGTATACTAAAAGCTTAACTTTTTGCATAAACATTTATTTAGAAATAAGAATCATATTGGTTAAATATCAACATTTATAAGCTAAGTATAGTTGTTCAATTAATTTATATTGTAGATAACATAGTGTGTGGTGTCACACACAGAAGATAATGTTATCAGTTTCTTATAAATTATAAACAGTAGCTCACGACTGAGATGGAAAGGAACAAACCATTGGAATAGTCGTAGTGTAATTAGGTATTAGTTTATCTTGACTGATAAATTACACTAGTACACTCTGAGTGTATTGAGCAGGACCATTTAAGGTAAATTCTTTTTATACTGACTTAATAAAATAACAAGAGCTTAGTTATTATGGAAGTGTGCGCTCTTAATTCTAATATAATAACAAGCACATATATTTTGTATTTATTTCTTTGACTTATCAAAGAGTGAGATTTAACTCGATAAATCAATAGGCCTGATAAGTTGGGAAATGATATTACTTATAGTGTGTGTTGTTAATTATAGAAGGAAACTGTGTCCTAGTAATCTAGGTTGATAATGTCCCCAAGGGGAGCTCATAAGGATTGTCATGTAAACCCTGCAGGTGGACTTAGTCCGACATGACGATAATGTTGAGTGGTACTACTCTTGGACTAAGATATTAATTAAAGTGAGTTGTTAGTAACTCATTTAATTAGTGGACATTCGATATCTTAAACACAGGGAGTCTAATGCACTGATGATAAGAAGGAGCCCATAATGTAATTTGGAATTGGTGCGGTAGTTCAATAATAACTCTTTAGTGGTATGTGTTATTATTGATGAACTTGAGTTGGGTGTTCGGGGCGAACACGGGAAGCTTAAGTTCATCGGGAGACCAAAACTAATTTCTCCTATCGATCCCTGTTGTAGCCTCAATAAAACTTTATATTCACCTAAGCCCATCTTCTAGTCAGTATGTTGATGTTGCTATCCAAGGTTGGTTCTCAACTCTGATGTGTCAACGTTTGAGAGCTTTGAAAAGCAAAGCTTTGAAAAAACGTTGAAGAAGTTTTGAGAAGCTTTGAAAAGCAAGCTTTGAGAAACGTTGATGTAAGTTTTGAGAAGTTTTGAAAAGCAAAGCTTTGAGAAATTTTAAAAACATTGATGTGTCAACGTGAAAAAGTTTTGCAAGCAAATTTTTGAGAAAGCAAGTTTTGTTTCGTCAACGTTTTGTTTGAAAAGCTTGCTTGCCTTGACGAGTGCACGATGGAAGCTATGGCCGATCATATTAAAAAAAAGGGGATGTGTTTTTTTTTTAAAAAAAATTCTCTTCTTTGTTTTTAAAAGAGATTTTAAATTTTAAAACTTTTCTCTTTTATAATCGGTCACATGATTTTAAAAGAGAATTTTAATTTTTTAATAAATTTTTTTTTTAATCATGATTTAAAAAAGAAGTTTTAATTAATCTTTCCTTTATTGTAGTCGTCTACATAGTTAAAAGAGAGAGATTAATTTTAAAACTTTCCTTTTGTTGTCATATACAATAGGAAATTTAAAAAAAAAAAGAGATTTTAATTGTTATTAAAATTTCCTTTTTTGCCAAGACCAAGGATTATAAAAGAGAGGGAGAGGGTGCCTCATGAGACATAACCTTAGGGTTTCTCCTCCCTTCCTTGGCGTGGTCGGCTCTCCTTATGCTTCTCTCTTTTCTTTGGTGGTCGACCATGGCTTCTTTCCCTTCTCTTTGTTTTCTTCTCTTAGGCCGGCGACACCTTTCTGTTGGTTAGTCCTAGAAAAGTCGTACCGGTTCCACTGTACAAAAAATTTGTACAAGTGTCGAACCTTTTCCTAAATAACCTATTGTGTTCTTTAGAAGTTAAATTAGGAATCGCAGACGGAACTTAACATCATTGATCCCAAATTTAACTTATCTGTTCTTAATGGTTTAGAATTGGATCGCAAGCGGAACTTAACACTATTGATCCAAATCCACCTATGTTATTAATTCCATTAAATATTAATTTACAAAGTTGGCTTCCAGTACTGCATGGAGAGACACATGACCTTCTTGGATATGAGAGCAACCACCACCGCCTAGACAAAGTCTTTTAAGGAAACTAATATTTAATTTCTTTAAATAACTCTAGGTTAACCAAAAAGAACAATCGAATCACAAATTCGAAAAACAAAGAAAACACAAACTCGAAAAATAAATTTGAAAAAACTAGATCTAATGTCTCTTGTGTTTGGAATTCATACAAAGAAAAATAAACTAGCATGATGCGGAAAATAAATACTAGTAATACCTTTCTTTGTGAACTTTAATGACCTCTTGATCTTCTAACGTATTCCTCTTCTAACCTCGGACGTTGTGTGGGCAACGATCTTCCGAGATGAGAACCACCAAGCACCTTCTTCTTCCTTCTAGGTTTCGGCCACCAAGAGTCCTTCTTGATGGATAGGTTCGGCCACCACCAATGCTCTAAGGGATGCTAGAGACTAGGCTTCCTTTCTCTCCTTCTTCTCCTTGCTTGATCCGGTCACCAAGAGAACGCCACCATTGAAGAAGTTTCGGCCACAATAAGGAGAGGAGATAAAACAAGGGGCCGGCCACACCACCAAGGAAGAGTGGGAGGAATAAAAAGAATAAAGTTGTTCACCATAAAGGCATCTCTACTCCCTCTTTTATATTCCTTGGTCTTGGCAAATAAGAAAATTTTAATAAAAACTTCCTTAATTCCTTTGCCATGAAAAAGAAAATTTATTTAATTAAAAATAATTTTCTTTTCATAATTATTATGGCCGGCCACTTTTATTCCCCAATCAAGGAAAGTTTAATTCACACAAGAATTAAAACTTCCTAATTTGTTTCCGGAAATTTATAAAAAAATATCTCTAACAATTTTTCCCTTTATGGTGGTTTGTAAAAAGGAAATTTTATAAATTAAAATCTTTCTTTTAAACACGTGGATGATTTCTAAAAAGGAAAGTTATCTCTAAATATTAAAATCTCCTTTCAATCTACAAATAAGGAAAAATATCAAATCTTTTCTTAATCTTTTGTAGAAACTAATAAAAGAGAATATTTAATTTTTAAACTCTCTTTTAAATCATGAACATGGTTAAAAAAGGAAAGTTTTCTCAAAATTAAAATCTACCTTTCAATCTATAAATAAGGAAAGATTTAAAATCTTTTCTTAATCTTTTGTAGAAAGCTATAAAAGGAAAGATTTAAATTTTAAACTCTCTTTTAAAACCAATAAATCCACATAAGAAAAATTTTTAAAAATAAAAATTTAATAAATAAAATTCCTTTTTATTTGAATAGGGTCGACCACCTAAGCTGGGGTTCAAGCTAGGGCCGGCCACCTCATGAACCCATGAACCATGCCTTTGGCCGGCCCTAGCTTGGACTCCAAGCTAGCTTGGCCGACCCCTATAGGATGGGTAAGAAGATGGGTATAGGTGAGTATAGTACTCTATAATTAAGAGGTCTACGATAGGGACCGAGAGGAGGAATTGGTTTTGGTCTCCCAATGAAATTAAGCATCCCGTGTTCGCCCCGATCACATAACTTAATTTCATCAATAATAATTCATTCTGCTAAAGAACTATTATTGAACTACTACATCAATCCCAAATGACATTTTGGGCTCCTTCTTATTATGAGTGTGTTAGTCTCCCTGTGTTTAAGATGTCGAATGCCCACTAATTAAATAAGTTACTGACAACTCACTTAATTAATATCTTAGTCCAAGAGTAGTACCACTCAACCTCATCATCATGTCGGACTAAGTCCACCTTCAGGGTTTAACATGACAATCCTAATGAGCTCCTCTTGGGGACATTATCAACCTAAATTACTAGGACACAGTTTTCTTCTATAATCAACAACACACACTATAAGTAATATCATTTCCCAACTTATCGGGCTTATTGATTTATCGAGCTAAATCTCACCCATTGATAAGTCAAAGAAATAAATTCTAAATATATGTGTTTGTTATTATATTAGGATTAAGAGCACACACTTCCATAATAACTAAGGTCTAGTTCTTTTATCAAGTCAGTATAAAAAGAACTTACATAAAATGGTCCTACTCAATACGCTTAGAGTGTACTAGTGTAATTTATTAGTCAAGATAAACTAATACCTAATAACACTACGACTATTCCAATGGTTTGTTCCTTTCCATCTTAGTCGTGAGCAACTGTTTATAATTTATGAAAAACTGATAACATGATCTTCTGTCTGTGACACCACACACCATGTTATCTACAATATAAATTAATTGAACAACTACATTTAACAAATAAATGTAGGTATTTGACCATTGTGATTCTTTATTTCTAAATAAATGTTTATACAAAAACTAGGCTTTTAGTATACACACTCTAACAATCTCCCACTTATACTAAAAGACTAAGCTGCCATATTTGCTACCATATATCTAATTCCCATCCCCTCCACATGGCGATCAAAAGCTTTCGCCGGAAGGGCCTGAGTGAAAAGATCTCTCAGGCTCCTTGTTATACAATATCTCGTATTGGGTGGTACTTGTGCTCTATTGTGTTTATTTGCCTTATGGACTTCTGGTTTCTTCGAGTTTGCTACTGCACCATTATTATTACAATAAATTGTAATAATTTTTGGGCAAACTAGAAAACATGTCTAAGTCCATCATGAAGTATCTGAGCCATACAACTTCTATGACTGCCTCAGAGGCTGCCACTTACTCAGCTTCAATGGTGGAGTCCGAAAAAATACTTTTGCTTATCACTCTTCCATAGTTATGACTTCACCTCCTAAAGTAAACACAAAACCCCGAGGTTGACTTATTATTGTCCCTATCCGATTGGAAGTTAAAATCCGTGCAACCCACAAGGAGCAAATTATCTGGCTTGTAAGCTAGCATATAATCTCTAGTGCCTCTAAGGTACTTCTATATATGTTTTACCGCAGTCCAATGTCCTTGTCCAGGGTTACTTTGATATTTGCTAACCATGCCCACGGCAAAGCAAATATCTCGTCTCGTTCACAGCATTGCATACATTAGGCTTCCCAGAACCAAAGCATAAGGAACTGGCTTCATGTCCTCTATCTCCTTTGATGTCTTCGGAGACATCTCTTTAGATAAAGCTACTTCATGCCTAAAAGGTAAGAAACCTTTCTTGGAGTTCTGCATGATAAAACGAGCAAGGATTGTATGAAGCTCGGTATAAGCACAACATTCTTTTCTTGCAATTCCTTATGACTTTGATCCCAAGAATGTGTGCTCATTCTCCTAAGTTCTTCCTATTGAATTGTTTGGGAAACCATACCCTTACTTCTGACAATATTTTGATATTGTTTCCAACTATCAAAAATGTCATCTACGTATAGTACAAGAAATACCACCATGTTTCCATCACACTTCTTGTATACACAAGACTTATCTGGTCACTAAATAATTCCATAGGTCTGGATTACTTCATTAGACCAGATGTCCAAGACCTTGAAGCTTTTCTTCAGCCCATAGACTGATTGAGCTTGCTCAAAAGATGCTCTTTGCCCTTTGCAATTGCTTTATATGGATGCTTTCTTCAAGATTTCCATTAAGGAAAGCTGTCTTGACATCCACTTGCCAAATAGATAAAAGAATCCGGATAGACATAAGCATGACTACCGGTAAAAAAGTTTCCTTTTTCAACAAGCCTTGCTTTGAAAGTTTCCACCTTCCCGTCTATCCTCTTTTCCTATTGTAGTCCTGTTTTCACTTAATGGCTTTTACATCATTTGGTGATTCTATAAGCTCCTAGACTTTATTCGAATAGATATATTCTAATTCTGTATTCATTGCATTTTGCAAAGATGCTGCATCTTTATCTTGGAGTGCTTCGTCATATGTCTGGGGATCAGGTTCATGTTTACCCGGGATCAAGTCGAAGGCTTTCCAAAAAACATGAATCTCTCAAGTTGCCTCACAACCCTCCCACTACGACAAGACATTGTCTGTTGTTCTGTATCATTTGTGATACGTGTTGTAGTATCTTGTGATATTTCATCTTGTATAGTTGGTACTAGATTAGACATGTCCTTTATTATTTTCTTAAGAACAAATTTACTTATGGGCTTATGGTTTATTATATAGTCCGTTTCTAAAAATCGGGCATTGGTGCTTACAATGACCTTCTGATTTTTAAGGACTACAAACCTCCTTTCGTTTCTTTAGGATTACCCACAAACAAGTGAACTTTTGTCCAACTTCTCAGTGTCTCCCTTCAGCACATGTGCTGGCCTATCCCAAATCCGAATATGCTTCAGATTAGGCTTTCGCCTATTCTATAACTCTATGGGAGTAGAGAGTTGTGACTTAGAAGGTACTATGTTAACTTCCGTATCCAGAGTATATCCTTAAAATGAATTTGGTAATAACTCATCATCGATCTACTTATTTCCATAAGAGTCCTATACCTTCTTTCTTCTACACCATTCTGCTGGGGTGTACCAGGTGCAGTTAGTTGGGATTGAGTCCCAACTTTTGATAAGTGACTCCTAAACTCTCCTAAAAGGTGCTCGCCACTACGATCTAACTGTAGTATCTTGATACTTTTACCTTGAGGTTACTCCACATCAGCCTAGTACTCTTTGAACTAATCAAAGCACTTAGACTTGCAACGCGTCAAGTAAATGCATCCTTATCTCGAATAGTCATCTATAAAAGAGATGAAATATTTGAAACAACCTCTTGCCTGGATAGTCAAAGGTCTATACTAATCAGAATGAACCAATTCCAATATATCTTTGGCTCCATACCCCTTAGACTTAAAAGCTTCTTGGTTATTTTTCCTTCCAAGTAAGACTCACAGGTTGGAAAGATTTCCACTACCTATGAACCCAAGAGTTCGTTGGTTATTATCCTTTGAATCCTACTCAAGTTAATATAACCTAGCTTTAGATGCCAAAGATATGATTGGTTCATCTCCGAAGGTTGCTTTCTCTTATTAAAGTTAGAAGATATGTTAATATTTTCTATTTGTTGCATTGTGGGAGTAATTAGATTTTTAAATTGCCAACCAACGTACCAGAACAGATAAATTTCCTCTTTTTCTTGATAACAACTTTGTTATTAAAAGAGGCAGAATATCAAGTTCTATAAATAGTTTAGAAACTGAAAACTAGTACTTTTTAAACTTGGTACCTAAAGACAATTTCTCAAAAAATCCATGTTTTATTCCTCTCGGAGAATAAACATCTCCCACTGCAACAGCTACTACTTTTGCAGCAGTGCCCATGTAGACGGTGATTTTCCTTTCATATAGTTGTCGGGTTTCCTGGAACCCCTGCAATAAATTACAGACATGATTAGTGGTTCCCGTATCTACACACCAGGTACCGGTAGATAATACCACTAAACATGTATCAACTAATGAATAAAATACACCTATATTGTTCTTAGTTCTAAGAGGACAGTCTACCTTAATGTCCAAGTCCTATTTCCAATCATTATAATTGGGACCACTAAGTCTTTTCTATAGTATAACAACTAGGGGATTGACAAACATTTTAAATCCTAAGAATCACAAAAATATTTGGTTAAGACCGACTCCTTAAAATCCCCAAGAGTTTTGTATGCCACGATAGTGTGGACGTATACAAAATCAAAGAGGAGATTTTATCCATTAATTTTATTATCTTGTCAACTTTACTTTATGATGAATAAAATTAATAGTTAATCTGTCTTTGATCAAATATTTGGTCAAAACTTTGAATTTAAAATAATATTGATTCCTCAAATAATATCATTTAAATTCACCAACAACTCAAACACCATGAATTGTGTATGCCACTATCGTGTGGACGTATACAAAATTGAAAGTTTGTAAGATGAGAGTTTTACCCATTAATTATCTTGTCAATAAATCTTTATGACAAATAAAATTACCTCTAGTACCGTGAATTTTGTATGCCACGATAGTGTGGACGTATACAAATCCAAACATTTGTAAGAGGGGATTTTAATTTTATTATCTTGTCAACCTATCTTTATGACAAATTAATAGTTGGTTTTCCTTCGGTCACACAAATAATAGTAGTGTCTCCGATGGGAAGGATACTATTAAATGAGCCTAAGTGTATATACCATTACTTGATACTTAGTTCATTAAATAAGATTATGCCCCTTCCGATGGGGAAGATCACACGCTCTTAATTAATTTCCTATAACCATCCAAAATGGAAGTTTGATCTAGTGATCCGCAAACAAACTCATCCGATATGGAGGAAGACACTCAGAGCCAACGCGCAAGCTTGTTACATCACTTACAAACAAGTAATGGAGATCATGGGATTCATATACTAATCCCTCTCCCACATAGTTATTTATGGTGAGGAATTTTAACCTATGCTAGCATACATCACATTTACACACACGTCACAATAAATAAAAGCAATAAATATGGAAATTAATTTTTTAACTATTATGGTATTTTCATCACTATACTCCGTGTGCTCCTCCAACCCTAGCTGCTGTCACCTTAATTAAGCCACCACCATCGGGTCGAGTTGTCGCATCTAACTTGCTTCTTATTCCGCTACGCCACTGGTCCTCCGATAGCACCACGCCTCGCAAGGATATGATCCGCGACAAATATAGAATTTTACATACATCGATCCTATATTCCTTAAAGGAATGTACATATATTCCAGATCGAACAAAAATAAAATTCTAAAAAAAACACAGCTCCTGCTGTATTTGATACATACAATCATGCACACACAATAAAATGCCCTTGTGTAACGCCCGAAAATTCTCAAAACTATTTTAGGAATATTCTATGATTTTTCTGGAATTATTAGATATTTTTCGGGAATTTTTAGAGTATCGGAAGTAGCAAAAATGAATAGAAAAGTAAAATGGTTTAGGCGGGAATCGAACCCGGGACCTCCCGGGTCCGCTAAACCTTTAGTTAGCCATAGTAATCGGTGAACCCAGCAAGGCCGTGCTGAGAGAAAGGAGAATCGAATATATTTATAATTGAGTTGGGCGAAAATACCCACTTAATATAAATAGGAAAACATAAGTTGGTTTGGGTTTATTCTTTGGTTCGGCAAAAACCTTCTCCACCGAGACCTCACGCCGTCCCTCTCCTCCCTCTTCCTCTCGGCGCCCAAAAAAACCACAAGGAGACCTAGGGTTCTCTCCCTAGGGCCCCAAGGACACCTTTCCGGCGATAACTCCGGCAAGAGGACGCACTCCTTCGCGAGAGGAACGCATAAACGCGAGAAGTTTGTCGAAGGGGTCACCTCCACCAGAATTTCAGCGATTAGAATCGTAAGAAACTTCATATACGAGGTAAGAAACCGCTCACCTGCAGTATAAGTAGCTCCGTTTGGTTTTATACGCACTAGTTTAGTTATATGCAGTTTTTATCGACGCATAGGGTGAATTTGACCCTCCTCGTAGATTTAGGGATTTAGTGAGTATTTCTGGATGGGCCAAACATGTATTCCCTCTTCAGTGGGGGTTCCTAGACGTTGTCGGGTGCCTAGAAGTGGTCTCCCTAATAGAGGGGAGAGTTGGGGCACACTAGGTGTTCGATAAAATAGCTAGTTAAGTTAAAATGCAAATTAGGCATTTTAATAGCTCAGTCAAATGCATTAGAAGCTTTTAAATCAGTAAATCAGTTTATTTTAGCTTATATGGGACCACGGTCCAATGGGTGGGCTCCCACAGTCGCCTCTAGATTTAGACAACCTAGCTCTAGGTTCAGATAACCTAGAAACAACAAGTTAAAACAGTTAGCTATATTCAGTATTTTATTTTCAGTGGCACTGTACTGGATTAGATATCCATTGGGTTGGACTCCCACAGTCGTCCCTAGGTTTAGATAACCTAGTTAACCCTACTAAATTCGGGACTTGCAAACCCGGGTCTAGTTAGGGATGCGCGCACAGCAAGTACAGTTGCCGGGCCCAAACAGCATGATTATGTATTTTCACTTATTATGAATTAGTTTTCAAATCTCAAATTAGTTATGTTAGTTGAGTTGGAATTCAGTATCAGTTTAGCTATAGTTTAGCTTATTATATGTTCAGTTGAGTTATCTTTATTGATTCATATGATTAGTTGCCATGCCATGTTCAGTATGCATGTTCAGTTATTTCAGTTTATGCTTGCAACCATAGTATGCCATGTCAGTACATGTTTTCAAATAGCATTCTTTAAAAACATGTTTGCATCGTTGCATGTTTTAGTGAGGTAGTTGGTTTCTTACTAAGCTTTAAGCTTACAGATTCTATTTTCCTTATACTGCAGATAAAGGTAAGGGATAAATGGACTAGCAGAGGAAGCTGGAGGTCAATGCAGAGATGGTGTGTGTGGCAGGAACAGGAATAAAAGATTCTTAGGGGACTTAGCAAGTTTAAACCGTAGAACTCTTCAGTGTTTTTATTTTCATGCACGTTTAGTTGTGTAATGTTATGAATCAGTGAACTATGTATCATGTTAAGTTTAGAGTACTAGTTTATGTCATTAGAGTGTTTCTCATGTAGTGTATAACTCATATGTGAGATTTTGCGTCAAATCGAGTTTCAGTGAAATCGAGTTTCGTGCAAAATCGAGTTTCAGTCGAAATCGAGTTTCAGTGAAATCGAGTTTCAGTGAAATCGAACTCGATCGGTCTGACCGATCGAGTGAGTTGCCGCTGGATCGGTTAGTGACCGATCCATGCGCCGTAACAGAGTTGGCCTCTGTTATGGATTGGTCACCGACCGATCCATTATGCGAACGAGAGCACAGACGCTCACCGATCGGTCACCGACCGATCGGTGCTAATCGGATCGGCCACCGATCGATGTGCTCTTGGATCGGTCGGTGACCGATCCACCGCTACTGAGGCGAGGGCATATGGATCGGCGTCGGACCGATCCAGAGAGTTTTTCCGTGCTAGTAAATAGCTGGATCGATCACGGGATTGATCCGACAGGCCAATCGATCTATGGATCGATTGAAATGCCTGATTACAGCTAGCAGGCCATCCGAGAGGCATAGATTATCTTCCCTAGCATGTGTACAACTCCTAGGTACACCTAAAATATTAAGTTCAGTTTACAATAATCAGTTTAGTAAAATTTTAATAAATCCATATTTTCCGCAATAGTAATTTAGCACAGCATAACTGTAGCGATCGGCCTCGCAGCCTAGTCAGTAGGAGGCGGGTCGTTACTGAGTGGTATCAGAGCAGTGTTCCATACTTCCTACACACACATCAGCATTGAACCTGCAGCTTCCAAGTAAGAATACCTCTACTTTATTTATGCTTTCTGTTTCCTTGTTATAGATCATGTTTATAGATAAACTACTGCATGATAGTATGTGATAGTATATAACATGATAACGATAGTTATACAATTATGATTGTAATAGTTATTCATGTTCTGTCCTCTATGTCTTTAGCAATGGCACGAGGACGCCCAACTAGAAGGGCCCCAGCAAGAGGCAGGCAGTTCAGTGCCTCCTCCCGACCTTACAACATTAGTGGCTCAGTTACAGCAGCAGCTAGCTGAACAGCGACAGGAAATAGCCACCTTAAAGGCTAATCAGCAGAGTACCCCCACAGTCACCCCGGAACCGAATCTGACGACTCCAGAAGTCTTAGAGGTTCCACCAGCCCAGCCTACAGCGCCAGCAGCTGAGCCAAGAAAGGAAGCCTATCTGATCCAGTGGCAGCGAGTCAAGCCAGAGAACTTCTCAGGCACTAGTGAACCATGGGATGCACAAGCCTGGTTCAAAACACTAGAGAGCACGATGGAGCTTCTGGACTGGCCAGAACACGAGAAGGTGAAGTGTGCCTCCTTCTGCCTGACAGGAGATGCACGCATGTGGTGGGAAAGAATCAGAACGAAGCGGCGAGTGAACCAGATGTTATGGGCTGACTTCGAGAAAGAATTCTTCGAGGAGTTCTTTCACATACGGGTTACAAACCGCCACTACGACGAGTTCACTGAGTTTCGTCAGGGCAACCTTTCAGTTGAGGAAGCCGTGAAGAAATTCAACAGGTTGGCTCGTCTATGCCCAGAGCTAGTCAGCACAGAGAAGGAACGAATCCGGTTGATGCTCAAGATGCTGAGGCCAGAGATAGCAGTGAACGTGGCTGGTGGCATACATAGGCCACAAACCACAGAGGAGTTAGTGAGCAGTGCCTTGACCACAGAGCATTACCAGAACAGCATAAAACAGCAGAAGCAAGTCTCCTCAGAGTCCAAAGGCCAAGGAAACTCTCACACTCAAAAACAGCAAGGCCACAGCTCTAACTGGAAAGGGAACTCCTACAGCAAGCGCAAATCAGGGAGTGACCCAAAAGGAGGACCATCTAGCAAGCGACCCAATTATCCAAAGTGTGCTACTTGTGGGAAATTCCACCCAGGGGTTTGTCGCAAGGGCACACGAGGATGCTTTGAATGTGGACACATGGCCAAGCAGTGCCCGAACAAGACCGGTCTTCCTCAGCCACAGCAGATTCAGTATGCAGGCCAACCAGCTCAGTTATATCAGATGCAGGCCGCTCTAGAAGGTCCACTTATCAGTCAGGGCAGATTAGAAGCCCCTCTAGCTATGGTGAATGCGAGGATCTACTCACTCACCAGAGAGGACGTAGCCAATGCCTCGACAGTTGTCACAGGTCAGATTAGCATTTTACAGTATAGTGCTACTGTTCTATTTGATACTGGGGCAACCCATTCATATATAGCCAAGATGTTCTCCAAAAAATTAGAAATACCCTCAGAGGTACTCAGTGGTCAGTTTTTGACGGCACTACCTTCAGGGGAGATCATGGCATCCACGCACTGGCTCAGAGCAGTGCCGGTCATTATAGCAGACAGAGAGCTCTTTTGTGATCTGATAGTGCTAGAGATGACCGACTATGACGTTATCTTTGGAATGGACTTTCTGATCAGATACGGTGCTACCATAGAGTGCCGTAAACAGAAAGTCATCTTCCAACCTGAAGCGGCAGTGCAATTTGAATACAGCGGGGAACCAAAGAGAAAGGCCAAGAAGTTTCTCTCAGCTATGAAAGCACAGAAGCTACTGGATTCAGGATGTACAGGATTCCTAGCACACGTAGTCAACGCCAGCCAGGACAAGAACCAACAGCTAGCAGAGGTTCGAGTCGTATGTGACTACCCAGCAGTCTTCCCAGAAGAGTTACCAGGCTTAGCACCAGACAGGGAGATTGACTTTGAGATAGAGCTCATTCCCGGTACAAATCCTATCTCCAAAGCGCCTTATCGCATGGCTCCAGCAGAACTGAAGGAACTTCAGGAGCAACTACAGGAGCTGCTTGACAAGGGTTTCATACGCCCGAGTCACTCACCATGGGGAGCGCCTGTATTGTTCGTGAAGAAGAAGGATGGAAGCATGCGACTGTGCATAGACTACAGATCACTGAACCAATCAAGAACAGGTATCCCCTTCCCAGAATCGATGACCTGTTCGACCAGCTGAAGGGAGCAGCAGTGTTCTCTAAGATAGATCTCAGATCAGGTTATCATCAGGTGAAGGTTAAAGAAGGGGATATACCCAAGACAACATTCAGAACCAGATACGGACACTACGAGTTCGTAGTCATGCCCTTTGGCGTGACCAATGCTCCAGCTACATTCATGGATCTCATGAACAGAGTATTCAGGGAGTATTTAGATAAGTTTGTTATTGTGTTTATTGATGACATCCTTATCTACTCAGGAACTCAAGAAGAACACTCAGAGCACCTGAAACTAGTATTACAGAACCAGCTATACGCCAAGTTCACGAAATGTGAATTTTGGCTAGATCAGTGTCCTTCCGGTCACATCATCTCAAAGGATGGTATTATGGTAGATCACAGCAAGGTAGAAGCGTGACTGGAAGAGACCTAAGAACGCCGGTAATCAGGAGCTTTCGGGATTAGCAGGATATTGAAAGTTTGTAGAGGGTTTCTCCGGATAGCCTCCCCAGCGGCTCTTACCGAAAGAACAGAAATTTCGGTGGGCGGAGGATGTGAGAACAATGAGCTAAAGGAGATTGACCAGTGCTCCCATTTTGGCTCTACCAGACAACACCAGCAGCTTTGACATCTATAGTGATGCCTCTAAGTTGGGACTAGGAGCAATGCTGCAAAACGGCAAGGTGATCGCCTATGCCTCCAGACAACTCAAGGATTATGAGAAGAATTACCCTACTCATGACCTTGAGCTTGCAGCAGTAGTGTTCGCTCTCAAAATTTGGAGACATTACTTATATGGAGCTCAGTGCAGGGTGTATACAGATCATCAGAGTCTGAAGTACTTCTTCACTCAGAAGGATCTGAATATGCAACAGCGCAGATGGCTTGAGCTGGTCAAAGACTACGATATAGACATCCTCTACCATCCAGGGAAAGCCAATAAGGTAGCCGACGCACTTAGCAGAAAATCCAGTGCTACCTTATTATCTCTTACAGCCATGTCACCGCCCCTACAGAAGGAGATCGTAGATTTCGGTCTTGAACTCATCGTTGGACAGCTCTCTACTATGACCTTAGAGTCTACCTTGCTTGGTGATATTCAGTCAGCTCAGGAGCAGGACCCTGAAATTCAAAAAATCAAGCAAGGGCTAGCAGAATCAGAAAGTAGAGAATTCAGAGTGTCCGATAGCGGGGTGTTGTATTTTGGTGACAGACTCTGTGTTCCAGATCAGGAGGAGCTACGGAGACAGATTTTAGATGAGGCTCACAAGACTCCCTATGCGATGCATCCAGGTTCCACCAAAATGTATCAAGACCTGAAGAACCATTTTTGGTGGCCCGGGATGAAGCGAGACATCGCCAGATATGTTAGCATCTACCTCACCTGTCAGAGGGTCAAGGCAGAACATCAGCGACCAGGAGGAGTTCTGCAGCCTATACATATTCCAGAATGGAAGTGGGAGGATATCTCTATGGATTTCATAGTGGGACTGCCCAGAACCACGAATGGTTTTGACGCCATCTGGGTAATAGTCGACAGGTTGACTAAATCAGCCCACTTCTTAGCTATCAAGATATCCTACTCCATGGAGAAGCTAGCTCAGTTGTATCTCCAGGAGATCGTCAGACTACATGGAGTCCCACGAACCATTATTTCAGACAGAGACAGCAGATTCACATCACACTTCTGGGAGTGTGTACAGTCAGCGTTGGGCACTAAGTTAAAGTTCAGACGAAGCGAGTAAATCAGGTACTCGAAGATATGCTCCGAGCGTGTGCCCTAGACTTCAAGGGAAGTTGGTGCAAATATCTGAGCTTAGCAGAATTTGCATACAACAACAGCTATCAGACCACTATCGGCATGGCACCTTACGAGGCTCTCTATGGGCGGAGGTGTAGATCCCCAATCTGTTGGTATGAGAGTGGTGAACAGAAAGAACTAGAACTTCTGACAGATCTAGTAGCAGATACCACAACAGCTATACAGCAGATCCGCCAGAGGATAGAGATAGCTCAGAGCCGCCAGAAAAGCTATGCTGATACACGGCGCAGACCCTTAGAGTTTTCAGTCGGGGATACAGTGTTCCTCAGAGTAGCTCCCATGAAGGGAGTGATGCGTTTTGGGAAGAAGGGCAAACTTAGTCCAAGATATGTGGGACCATACCTTATCAGCAGAAGAGTGGGCAAGGTAGCATATGAGCTAGAGCTACCCCAGGAAATGTCAGCTGTCCACAACGTATTTCATGTCTCTATGCTGAAGAAGCATACCCCAGATGCCACCCAGGTGATTGAGCCCCAGTCGGTACAGATCCGCGAAGACCTCAGCTATGATAGTCGGCCTATTCAGATAATAGACCGAGCAGTTAAGAAATTGTGGAACAAGGAAGTACCAATAGTCAAAGTCATTTGGCACAGTCACACAGCAGAAGAGGCAACTTGGGAGACAGAAGCCAGTATGAGACAGAAGTACCTAGAATTATTCTAACTTCGAGGACGAACTTTTTATAAGGTATGGGGGATTGTAATGCCCGAAAATTCTCAAAACTATTTTAGGAATATTCTATGATTTTTCTGGAATTATTAGATATTTTTCGGGAATTTTTAGAGTATCGGAAGTAGCAAAAATGAATAGAAAAGTAAAATGGTTTAGGCGGGAATCGAACCCGGGACCTCCCGGGTCTGCTAAACCTTTAGTTAGCCGTAGTAACCGGTGAACCCAGCAGGGCCGCGCTGAGAGAAAGGAGAATCGAATATATTTATAATTGAGTTGGGCCAAAATACCCACTTAATATAAATAGGAAAACATAAGTTGGTTTGGGTTTATTCTTTGGTTCGGCAAAAACCTTCTCCACCGAGACCTCATGCCGCCCCTCTCCTCCCTCTTCCTCTCGGCGCCCAAACAAACCACAAGGAGACCTAGGGTTCTCTCCCTAGGGCCCCAAGGACACCTTTCCGGCGACAACTCCGGTACGAGGACGCACTCCTTCGCGAGAGGAACGCATAAACGCGAGAAGTTTGTCGAAGGGGTCACCTCCACCAGAATTTCAGCGATTAGAATCGTAAGAAACTTCATATATGAGGTAAGAAACCCCTCACCTGCAGTATAAGTAGCTCCGTTTGGTTTTATACGCACTAGTTTAGCTATATGCAGTTTTTATCGACGCATAGGGTGAATTTGACCCTCCTCGCAGATTTAGGGATTTAGTGAGTACTTCTGGATAGGCCGGACACGTATTCCCTCTTTAGTGGGGGTTCCTAGACGTTGTCGGGTGCCTATAAGTAGTCTCCCTAATAGAGGGGAGAGTTGGGGCACACTAGGTGTTCGATAAAATAGCTAGTTAAGTTAAAATGCAAATTAGGCATTTTAATAGCTCAATCAAATGCATTAGAAGCATTTAAATCAGTAAATCAGTTTATTTTAGCTTATATGGGACCACGGTCCAATGGGTGGGCTCCCACAGTCGCCTCTAGGTTCAGACAACCTAGCTCTAGGTTCAGATAACCTAGAAATAGCAAGTTAAAACAGTTAGCTATATTCAGTATTTTATTTTCAGTGGCACTGTACTGGATCATATATCCATTGGGTTGGACTCCCACAGTCGTCCCTAGGTTTAGATAACCTAGTTAACCCTACTAAATTCGGGACTTGCAAACCCGGGTCTAGTTAGGGATGCGCGCACAGCAAGTACAGTAGCCGGGCCCAAACAGCATGATTATGTATTTTCACTTATTATTAATTAGTTTTCAAAACTCAAATTAGTTATGTTAGTTGAGTTGGAATTCAGTATCAGTTTAGCTACAGTTTAGCTTATTATATGTTCAGTTCAGTTATCTTTATTGATTCATATGATTAGTTGCCATGCCATGTTCAGTATGCATGTTCAGTTATTTCAGTTTATGCTTGCAACCATAGTATGTCATGCCAGTACATGTTTTCAAATAGCATTCTTTTAAAGCATGTTTGCATCGTTGCATGTTTTAGTGAGGTAGTTGGTTTCTTACTAAGCTTTAAGCTTACAGATTCTATTTTATTTATACTGCAGATAAAGGTAAGGGAAAAATGGACTAGCAGAAGAAGCTGGAGGCCAATGCAGAGATGGTGTGTGTGGCAGGAACTGGAATAAAAGATTCTTAGGGGACTTAGCAAGTTTAAACCATAGAACTCTTCAGTGTTTTTACTTTCATGCACGTTTAGTTGTGTAATGCTATGAATCAGTGAACTATGTATCATGTTAAGTTTAGAGTACTAGTTTTAAGTCATTAGAGTGTTTCTCATGTAGTGTATAACTCATATGTGAGATTTTGGCACCCCCAAGTGCTGAAATCAGAGTTTCAGGCTGAAATCAGAACTCTGATCGGTCTACAGACCGATCAGAGAGTGGGTTGTGCCGCTGGATCGGTCAGCTGACCGATCCATGCGCGAACAGAGAGTTGGCCTCTGTTATGGATCGGTCAGCCGACCGATCAGTGAGCCACTGGATCGGTCGACCGATCGATCGGTGATCAGTGAGCCACTGGATCGGTCTACCGACCGATCAGTGTGCTCCTTGATCGGTCGGTAGACCGATCCAGCCGCATACAGAGGCGAGGGAGCATATGGATCGGTCTGCCGACCGATCCAGAGAGTTTTTCCGTGCCAGTAATAAGCTGGATCGATCACGGGATCGATCCGACAGGCCAATCGATCTATGGATCGATTGAAACGACTGATTACAGCTAGCAGGCCATCCGAGAGGCATAGATTATCTTCCCTAGCATGTGTAAAACTTCTAGGTACACCTAGAATATTAAGTTCAGTTTATGGTAATCAGTTTAGTAAAATTTTAATAAATCCAGATTTTTCACAATAGTAATTTAGCACAGCATAACTGTAGCGATCGGCCTCGCAGCCTAGTCAGTAGGACGCGGGTCGTTACACCTTGACAAGTCCAAGGGTCCAATCACACACAATATCTATATGCCATAATAGTTGGAGCGTGCAACAATAAAGTTAGCACATCCTACTATTATCCTTCCTAAATTATGTATGACATGTGCATAATCTATTTGAAAACCAAACACACAGAGGCAAACCCTAGCTCTGATACCAATTGTTGGTTAGTCATAGGAAGGTCATACCGGTTCCACTATACAAAAATTTCATACAAGTGTCGAACCTTTTCTTAAATAACCTATTGTATTCTTTAGAAGTTAAATTAGGAATAGTAGACGGAACATAACATCATTGATCCCAAATTTAACTTATCAGTTTTTAATGGTTTAGATTTGGATCGCAAGCGAAACTTAACACAATTGATTCAAATCCACCTATGTTATTAATTTCATTAAATATTAATTTCTAAAATTAGCTTCCAGGACTGCATGGCCAGACACATGGCCTTCTTGGATATGGGAGCAACCACCACCGCCTAGACAAAGCCTTTTAAGGAAAGCTAATATTTAATTTCCTTAAATAACCCTAGGTTAACCAAAAAAATAATCAAATCACAAATTTGAAAAACTAAGAAAACACAAACTCGAAAAATAAATTTGAAAAAATTAGATCTAATGCCTCTTGTATTTGGAATTCATACAAATAAAAATAAACTAGCATGATGCGGAAAATAAATACTAGTAATACTTTTTTTTGTGAACTTTAATGACCTCTTAATCTTCTACCGTATTCCTCTTCTAAACTCGGACGTTGTGTGGGCAACGATCTTCCAAGATGAGAACCACCAAGCACCTTCTTCTTCCTTCTAGGTTTTGTCCACCAAGAGTCCTTCTTGATGGATAGGTTCGGCCACCACCAATGCTCTAAGGGATGCTAGAGACTAGGCTTCCTTTCTCTCCTTCTTCTCCTTGCTTGATCCGGCCACCAAGAGAACTCCACCAATGAAGAAGTTCAAATCCAAACCTGAGTTCAAAGATGAATCAGACTCAGAGGATGAAGACGAGGTTATTTCCAAATTAATAAAACTCGTACGGAAGATGTGCAAATCGAAGAAAGCAACTCAAATGAACACAAAGGACAAATCTGAAGTCACTAGCTTCGGCTGTAACCAGAAAGGGCACTACAAGCCGGATTGTCCAAACAAAAACCAACGCAAAAAGAAGGCGTTGAAAGCAACCTGGTCTGAGTCATCAGACAAATCCGAATAGATGAAGAAGAGCAAGCGAGCCATCTCACTCTACCAGTACTAGCACATGTTGTTGAAACCGAGTCTGAGTTCGAGTCCAATTCAGAAACCGAGAGCGAGTCGGAAACTGAGTTCGAGCGAAGCCACGGATCCGCATCCATTTCCGAAGGTCCAAACCCCACTGTAAGTGCCTTACTTGTTGAAACTCAATTAGATGACTTAAGAAATTTAGTTCCTTATTTACTAAAGAAGTTGGCTAAATCCAACGTCCGGGTCAAATCACTCCAAAAGGAGGTAACAGCCCTTATGAAAGCGACTAACTTAAGTTCTTTAAATGAACCAGTTCAAATTGGAAGTTCAACTCAAGTCCAACAACTTGAGGAAGAAAATTCCAATTTGAAAACTCAAATTAAAGAACTCAAGGACACGTTGGAACGGTTTATCATGGGTTCCAAGAATCTGGATCTGATTCTTGGAAAACAGCGAGCCGTTTACAACAAATCCGGACTTGGATTTAAGACCAAAATAAAATATAAATCATATCTATCTTTAGTAAATAGAAATAATAAAACCATAGTTCAAGCATGGGTCCCCAAGTCAAACTTGGTCAATCAAGTTGGGCTTGGACTATATTGGGTTCCCAAGGATCAGATACACTACCTCGATAGACCATATCGAGGCTATGATCCAGGGGGAGCAAAGAGAAAAACAATATTAATAAATCAAAAATAATTCAATTAAAAATTCGAAATTAATTCAAAATTTAAAATTCAAATTACAAACTCAAAATTTGAAATTAAATTAAAATTCAAAAATTCAAAATTCAAATTACAAACTCAAAATTCGAAATTATACAAATTCAAAATTCAAAATTAAATTAAAATTCAAAATACAAATTCAAAATTCAAAATTAAATTAAAATTCAAAATTCAAATTACAAATTCAAAATTCGAAATTAAAACAAAATTCAAAAATTAAATATTCAAACTTAAATTAAAAATTTACTTAAAAATACAAAATGATTCGAATTCAAATCAAATAAAATATAGATGGAGGATCCAGAATTGCTGGCACCCCCAACTGAACTACCCGACTTGGTAATTGAACTTAATCTACCCGAAATGGGTAAAACAAGAGTAGATTACCCGATAGGGTAATTAAGGTTAGGTTAAAACGAGCTAGGTTTAACTTGACCCACATTACTGGTGAAGTTTTTGGATTATAGTACGTTAGGGAAGCTTGGGCATCGCATGTCTAGGAAGATATGGCTTCGACCTGGTGCATTTGGCCAAGTGGAACTGACCGAAGCTACCTTTAAATGGATCCTAACTAGTTAGACCAAGGTTTAGTATTAAGTTCAATGGGTAGGACTATTTGGGAAACCTCGAAGGTATGGTTACTTTAATGAGTTCCTTGTGACTCACCATAGCCCAGAAGTTTATCGAAAGAATGCATACTTGTTGAACTCAAAGCTAAACCTGAATCTAACACAAAGTTAAAACAAACCCTTAAATTGAACCTCAATTCATCTCACAAAAATTATAGGATTCCCTGATTGAAAATTTAGATCGGGTGAGATGACTAAGAAATTAAAACTGACTTAAACTTAAATCAAGTATATTCAACTAAATTAAACTAATTAAAATTAATTAACTTAAAATTCTTTTTCAAAAATTAATTAACTTAAAATTCTTTTTCAAAAATTAATTAACTTAAACTTCTTTTTCAAAAATTAATTTTCTTAATTTTATTTTCAAAATTAATTAAATCAAAATTATTTTATAACTTAATTTAAAAATGATTTTAAAACATAATTTCAAAATTATTTTAAAACTTAATTTCAAAATGATTTTAAACTTAATTTCAAAATTATTTTAATTAATTTAAAAATCTTTTAAAAATTATTTTAAAATTAATTTAAAAATTCCTTTAAAAATCCTTTAAAACAAATTATTTTGAAAATCATTTTAAAAATTCCTTTAAAAACCCTTTTGAAAATCATTTTAAAAATTATTTTAAAAACCCTTTTAAAAATTCTTCAAAAATCTTTTAAAAATCTTTTAAAAATTATTTTAAAAATTCTACAAAAATCTTTTAAAATTATTTTAAAAATCCTTTTAAAAATTTCCTTCAAAAATCCTTTGAAAAATATTTCAAAAACTTATTTAAAAATCCTTTGAAAAATATTTGAAAAATTCTTTTAAAAATCCCTTGAAAAATATTTGAAAAACTTATTTAAAAATCCTTTGAAAAATATTTGAAAAACTATTCAAAATCACTTGAAAAATATTTGAAAAACTTATTTCAAAGTCCTTTAAAAATTATTTGAAAAATCTTTTGAAAATAAATTTCAAAATCATTTAAAATTTATTTGAAAAATCCTTTGAAAATTCATTTCAAATATCTTTTGAAAATTGATTCCAAAATCATTTAAATTTTTTTTCGAAATATTAGTCAATTAATTACAGAATATTATTCAATTAATTCAAAATATTTATCAATTTAAAAGGGTTTAAAAATCTTTAATTCTCAAATCATATTATGATTACAAATGTTAACTCCAATTAATTTTTACTATAGTCTCAAAGTTTACTATTTACTAATTTGAAATTCAAACTTATATTTTCAATAGTTTTAGTGACAAAGTTAACTTTATCTGACACTCACTCATAAGCTAAACATGCCTAAAAACCTAGAATGGGTGAGATGGAAAATTAGACAAAATATAAAAGACCTATTATATTTTATACATGCTTGGACTCTAGAACCCTAGGAATTCATGTTTGCATTAAGGGGGAGTGAACGGAGTGAAGCTAATTATCAAGTAACTTTTGAAGAGCTTTTCAAATTTAATTAAATATCTTTCGAAAAACTTTTCAAATGGAGATGGTAGGATACGCATGTTTGATCTTTAGGGCTCTGATACATCTTAAAGTAAAACTAGATAATTTGAAATCTATTGAACTTGACTCATGCTTGGACTTAAGGACCAACTGACTTTTGAATAAATAACCTAAACCAAATTTTTAGCTACTCCACTCCCTCCAAGTCCAAAAATTTAATAAGTATTGTTCAAAACTAAGTTTTTTTACCTAAGCGATAGCTTTCAAAATCCAATACTTGCAAAAAACATACCTAAGTTCCAATCTTTATTTTCAAATTTTTAAAACTAAGCCCACTTTTAGAAATCTAACATTGTAAATTCTTGCTTTCCTAAGTAAATCACAATTTTACAAAATTTAATTCAAAGTCTTGTTATCCCTCTTTAAAAATCAAATGACTAATTTTATTTTATTTTTTATATATGTCAAAGGGGGAGAGTAGCAAATTCAAATACTCAAATAATTATCAAATTCAAAAATGAGAGTAGCAAATTCAAATACTCAAATAATTATCAAATTCAAAAATGAGAGTAGCAAATTCAAATTTAAAATGAGTAACAAAATATTAAAGGGGGAGTAACAATTAAGGGGGAGCCTAAACTTAATGTTATGCTTGCTTTAAATGTTTTTACTTGCATCTATTATTTGATATCAGTTTACTTAACTTTGAATTCAAGTTGTCATAATCAAAAATGGGGAGATTGTTGGTGCGGGAAACATCCGACAATCGAACTCGTGATTTGATAATGGCAAAGGATTCAAAGTTAAGGTGTTTTGTGAGCTAACAAGTCTACTTGAGTATTTTAGGAAAGTTCTAGCTGCGGTTAGGCAAAGGGAAAACCCTAGGGGGTGGTAACCCTAGGTCATAGGGGGTGGTAACCCTATGCGGAAAGTCTTGGTAGGTCAATGGCTTCAGGCAAAAGTCCTACGGGGTGGTAACCCTAGGTGGAAAGTCCTGGTGTCGCGAACCAGGTGAAAGACTGGACTAGCCGGGAAGCGGATGTCCAGCAGAAAGTCCGGAAGCGTCGATTGCTGAGCAAAAGTCCAGTCGATCTGGAGGATCGCATTGGCAGCAGGTAAATCTCCTGAGTGGAGTAGGTGAGGACGCGTTCCCCGTAGAGGGAACAGTAGGCGTCGGGTCGACCTAGAGTTTCCGGACGAAAATCCGAAGTCAGACCCGGACAGTCCGGAGACTGTCATTACTCTATTATCATATTTTTTGTTGTATTGTGCTAACTTTGGTTTGCAGGGTATGTGTTTGGGACTAACACTGTTGCAGGACCAAAGGAGCACAAGTTAACCTAGGATAAACAGTGTCTGAGGCGCCTTCATGGGACTTGGTGGCGCCTCGGGTGCAAAGCTGGAGCTGGCTGCGAAGCACTCTGGAGGTGCCTTGAAGGAGTCATAAGGCGCCTTGAATGAGGCATAAGGCGCCTTGAAGAGATAAAAATTGACCAGTTCAAGCTTGATCCACGCAGGCGACTCGGCTTGTTTATGGCGCCTTGGATGGCTTTCAAGGCGCCTTGAACACCCTTTATAAAGGGGTTTCGAGCAGCACCTTCATTCATCAGATTCTAAGTAATCCTCTTACTGCGTGCTGCTTAATCAACGACTCGGAAGTGCTACGACTTGACACCGACGACCCGGAGCTCTATAACTTGTGATTTCTATACTATTGTCGGTATAACTGTGTTTCTTTTTATTGTACTTATTTGCAATAATTGTACTCTATTCTAACTTATAGTTGTTGCCCATGAAAAGCGATCAAAGATCGTGGCCCTACGAGTAGGAGTCGTCACAGGCTCTGAACGAAGTAAATTCCCCTGTGTTTGTATGTTTGTTTTTATTCCGCTGCGTTTTAACTCCGATAGTTTTGCGATTCAAAAAGTGTGAAAGTCGCGAGCGCTATTCACCACCCCCTCTAGCGCGTTTCGATCAAACATCTTGGAACCTAAATGCATGCCACTTTAGGGTTTTAGGGTTTCGGCCATGATAGAAATGAAGGTCTAGGAGAGTTTAAAATTTAATCTATCATGCTTATGATTTTTCTTATGATATGGTATGAAGATTACTTAGTATTTTCATGCTCGCATGTTGCTTGGAACCTAGATGCATCCCACTTTAGGGTTTCGGCCATGATGAGATTAAGGGTCTAAGAAAGCTTAAAATCAAATCTAAATCTAGCATGCTCATGGTTTTCCTTATGATATGATATGAAGTTAGCTTGATATTCTTATGCTTGTATGTTGCTTAGACTTAGTTTCATGCTCCTTAAACATTCGGCCATAACAAGATTAAAATACCTAGGAAGCTTAGAACTTAAACTAAACATGCTCATGATGTTCCTTATGATATATGATATGAAGTTGGTTTAGGGTTCACATGCTTTTATGTTACTTGTAACCTAAATTCATGCTTGGCAAGTTTCCGCCATAACAAGTTTAAAAGACCTAGGAAGCTTAGAACCTAAACTAAACATGCTCATGATGTTCTTTATGATAAGTGCTATGAAGTTGGTTTAGGGTTCATATGCTTTTATGTAGCTTGTAGACTAGGACAATACCTTGCATGTTTCGGCCACTCCATGGAATTAGGGTTAGAGACCCAATTATGATTTACTATGTGTCTCCTATGCTATGATATGAATTAGGAGATGATAGTTAATGTTTTCCATGCATGATTATGTTTCCCTATGATATGTTAAATTCTCATTTATGTATGCTTATGAATCATGCATGATAATGACTCTTATGATGGGCTATATGCTCAAGTATGCATACTTTATGATATGACAAGAAAAGGCCTAAGAGATGCTTCCCTATTAGTTGGGATTAAGAGCACTCTTTATGATATGACAAGTAAAGGCCTAAGAGTTGCTTCCCTATTAGTTGGGACTAAGAGAACTCTTCATGATATGATAAGTAAATATGACATTCTACTTTACTTTTTATATGGCTTGTACCGGACCTTAGTGTCCAAGGGATGGGCTCCTTAGTTCGCCCCTAGGTCGACGGTCGTAGTACGGACCTAGTTCCCTAGTAGGTTCGGAACTAGCTACCCTGTCCTAGGGATTGCATGCATTTATATTATGAGTACATAGCCGGGCCCTCATGTTGAGATTATATTTAAGTATTATATGATATGGTTTTTTTAAAAGACATCTTGCACATGACATGACACATGTTTTTGAAAGACATCTTGCATAGAGATGTGTGTGGTGGTGGCTCTGCTAAGGAAAAAGACCTTCTTATGTTAATTTATGCTTGATATGAACTATGCCTACCCTATGTTAATGTTTTACATGATTACTTAACACTTATTCATGCTTATGTTAGAAGTTGATATCATGACTTCTAAAATTTAAAATTATGCTAATCATGCTCACATGATTATAGATGTTTAGATAATTGGTTATTTGTGTTTAAAAGAAAAGAAAAATATATAAATAAATTCTTCCGCTGCTTTAGAAATAGATTAATATGCATGCATGTTCCCGTAACCCCGTCATATGAGAAGGGTGGACGTTACAAGTTGGTATCAGAGCCAGGTTAGGCTTCCCATTACACACACATCAAGCCTCCATCCTGTCGCTCCAAGTAAGAATCTTTGTACTTACTCTATTTCTTTATGCATGATAAGAATTGCTTTTAGTATGCATGAACATAAGTATAACTGATACGAATTTCCTTTATGTATGATAAGCGATGTTTTAATATTCACAGATATAAGTAGGGATGACCATGGACTTATGCTTGCCTTATTGTCATTTATGAAGATAGATATTGCTAGAAGACGCGGTAGCAGGACCGATGAGACAGTGACTCCACCAGATCTGACACATGTAGTCACAGACCTCCAGCGTCAGATCACGGATCAACAATAAGTAATCACTGCTTTGATGAATCGGCAAGGAAACCCTGTCACCCTACCAGCAAATCAGGATACATTGCCCGTCATAGCTACAGCTGCACCAGTACCACCGGTAGCCCCTGCCCCAGTGGTTCGGCAGGAGACTTACTTAATACAGTGGCTAAGGCTGAAGCTGGAGAACTTCTCGGGTACTTGTGAGCCATGGGACGCCCAAGCCTGGTTCAAGACGGTGGAAAGTATAATGGAACTGCTGGACTGGCAAGTACCAGAAAAGATCAAGTGCGTGTCATTTTGCTTTTCTGGAGACGCAAGAATGTGGTGGGAAAGGGTTAAGATCAAGAGACAAGTTAGTCAGATGAACTAGGCGGACTTCGAAGCAGAGTTCTTCGAGGAGTTTTTCCATATGCGGGTAACAAACCGGCATTACGACGAATTCACCGAGTTCCGGCAAGGTGACTTATCAGTTAACGAAGCAGTGAAGCGCTTCAACCGTCTCGCACACCTCTACACAGAGTTGGTCAGTACGGAAAGAGAAAGGGTCAGACTGATGCTGAAGATGCTCCGACCCGAGATAGCTTTGAAGGTGGCCGGCGTAATTAATAGACCGCAGACTACAGAAGAGCTGGTCAGTAGTGCCCTGATCACCGAACACTATCAGAAGGCGATGAACGAGAGTAAGAATTAAGCACAGAAAGAAGGACAGAAACCTCAAGGTACCAGAGCAAGCTGGAAAGGAAACCCTAATGGAAAAAGAAAGCAATGGAACAACGCTAAAGGTGGTCCAGTGAATAAGCAACCTAAGTACCCTCAGTGTACCACTTGTGGGAAGCAGCATTCCGGGGTATGCCACAAGGGTACGAAAAAGTTGTACAGTTACGGACAGGAAGGACATATGGCCAGAGACTGCCTTATCCGGTTCCAGGCACCATCCCAGCAGTATAACCAGAACAGGAGTGCCCCCTCACAGCTACACCAGATGCAAGCTACCATAGAAGGGACTCCGGAATGCCAGGGTTTTCTCTCTCACCAAAGAAGATATGGCGAGTGCTTCTACAGTTGTCACAGGTCAGCTACCTATTTTCAGTCAGTATTCTACTGTGTTATTTGATACTGGGGCGACACACTCGTTTGTCTCTACACCCTTCATGAAAAAGATAGACATGCCACCCCAAGCCTTAGATCGCAAGTTCTTAACGACCCTGCCTTCGGGAGAAGTGATGCCATCTAATCATATGCTGCGAGCCGTGCCTATCCAAATCGCAGACAGAGAACGCTACTGCGATCTGATAGTACTTGACATGCGGGAATATGACATTATACTGGGCATGGATTTCTTGAGTAAGTACGGCGCTTCAATCGAGTGCCGTAAAAGAAAGGTGGTCTTCCGACCTGAAGCTGAACCGATGTTCGAATTTGTTGGAGAACCAAGGAAGGAAACTGAGAGATTCTTATCAGCCATAAAGGCACAAAAGATGTTAGATAAGGGATGTACTGGTTTTCTAGCACACGTGGTCGATACAAGTCAACCCGAGGACCAGAAGCTAGAAGATGTCAGGGTTGTATGCAACTATCCGGAAGTGTTTCCCGATGAACTACCAGGGTTAGCCCCCAATAGAGAAATAGAATTCGAGATAGAATTGATTCCTGGTACTAAACCAATCTCTAATGCACCTTATCGTATGGCGCCAGCTGAGTTGAAGGAACTTCAGGGACAGCTACTAGAGTTACTCAACAAGGGACTTATTCACCCTAGTCACTCTCCATGGGGAGCTCCAGTACTGTTTGTGAAAAAGAAGGATGGGTCTATGCGAATGTGTATAGACTACCGAACGCTGAATAATGTGACAATCAAGAACAGGTACCCTCTTCCACGGATCGACGACCTGTTTGACCAATTAAAGGGTGCAACCGTCTTCTCTAAGATTGACCTAAGGTCCGGCTATCATCAAGTGAAAGTAAAACAGGATGATATACCGAAGCCGACATTTCGAACAAGACACGGACACTATAATTTCATAGTTATGCCCTTCGGAGTGACCAATGCTCCTGCTGTATTTATGGATCTGATGAATCGGGTATTTACGGCATATCTCGATAAATTTGTGATCGTCTTCATTGACGATATTCTCATCTATTCAAGAACTCAAGAATAGCATGCTGAACACCTGAATACCATACTACAGATCCTTCAAGAGAAACAACTATATGCAAAGTTCTCCAAATGCGAGTTCTGGCTCGATCGAGTATCATTCTTGGGTCATGTTATCTCCAAGGACGGAGTAATGGCAGATCTGAACAAGATCGAAGCTGTAAGTAACTGGAACAGTCCAAAGAATGCCAATGAAATCAGAAGTTTTCTCGGGCTAGCAGGCTGCTACAGGAAGTTTGTAGAGGACTTCTCCAAAATTGCAGCCCCTATGACAATTCTCACCAAGAAGAACAAAAAGTATGAATGGACGGATGACTGTGAGAAGAGTTTCACAGAATTGAAAAGGAGACTGACTAGTGCTCCGATCCTTACTATTCCGGAAAGTAACAAAGGATTCGATATGTACAGCGATGCTTCCATATTAGGACTTGGAGCTGTACTCATGCAAGACGGCAAGGTCATTGCCTACGCCTCTAGACAACTCAAAAAGCATGAAAGGAATTATCCCACTCATGACCTAGAACTAGCAGCCGTAGTCTTTGCTCTCAAAACATGGAGACATTATTTATATGGAGCCCAGTGTAAGATTTATACCGACCACCAGAGTCTAAAATATTTCTTCACACAGAAAGACCTGAATATGAGACAACGCAAATGACTCGAGATAGTCAAGGACTATGACTACGAGATCTTTTATCATCCAGGAAAAGCGAACAAAGTGGTCGATACACTCAGCAGGAAGTCTTGTGCCACCTGATGTCGCTATTCTAAGTTTGAGGACGAACTTTCTATGAGGTATGGGGTACTGTAACACCCGCGAAATTTTTTTAGCTATACATATGGGTATTCTCTTTTAGAATAAAAGAAAAAGGGAAATAGAACCAAAAAGAAATAAAAAGATAGAGAAGTTAAGGCTTGAACCTTGAACCCCTCACAAAGGATAAAGCTAAATTGGTGTATGATAACCAATAGGGTCATGAATGATATATGATTAGCAAAGAATGGAAATTTGTAGTTAAAAGAAATAGTATGATTAAGTAAGGAAGCAAGAAAATGTCAAGTAGCTTTCCTCCTCTTTCTCTTGGTTAAGAGAAGAAGCATGCAAAAGACAAAAGACAAGTTACCTTTTTCTTCGTCCTTCTTTCTATTTTCGTGAGAATGAATGAGGGTGAGGGAATAGAGGAATCAAGGGGATGAATTGGGACATTTTTTTCCTTTTTCCTCATTGAGGATAAATAGGAATGAGAGAAGAGAAGGGAAAGAAAGGTTGGCTACTTCTTCCTCCTTCTTCTTCCTCCTCATTCTTTCCCCTTTTCCCTCCTCCACCGAGACCTAAAACTCTCCCCCCTCCCATTTCCGAATCCCAAGCTAAGGTTTTCTCCCTAAGGAAACTAATTCACAAGAAGGAGTTCTCAAGATCTACTCCTTACAAGCAAGAGAAGCAAAAAGGGAGAACTAGAAGGAGAAGCTTTCTTCTTCCTCTTCACAAGGGTACCTTCTTTTAAGAAAAAAAAACCAAGCAAGAGGAGGTAAGTATCCCCTCACCTGCGGTACAAGTAGTTCATGTGTTTTTCCATGAGTTTAGATTGCATAAAAATCTAGGGTTGCTTCTTGAAACTTTCGGCCACCAAAGTATAAAAACTTAAGGAAGCTTAAGACCTAAACTAAACATGCTCACTACGTTCTTATGATATGTAGCTCATGATAGGAGAGTAGTTTAGTGTTCTTATGCTTGTACGTTGCTTAGAACTTAGATTCATATTCTTTAAACTTTCGGCCAAGGCATGAATAAAAGACCTAGGAAAGCTTAAGACCTAACTAAACATGCTCACGATGTCCCTTATGATATGTAACTTAGGATATGAGTTCTGTTTAGAATTCTAATGTTTTTTTTTATGTTGCTTGAAATCTAGATCTATGCCTAGTAGGTTTCGGCCATGATAGAAATGAAGGCCTCGGAGAGTTTAAAATTTAATCTATCATGCTCATGACTTTCATTATGATATGGTATGAAGATTTCTTAGTGGTTTCATACTTGTATGTTGCGTGGAACCTAAATGCATGCCACTTTAGGGTTTTAGGGTTTCGACCATGATAGAAATGAAGGTCTAGGAGAGTTTAAAATTTAATCTATCATGCTCATGACTTTTCTTATGATATGGTATGAAGATTACTTAGTGTTTTCATGCTCGCATGTTGCATGGAACCTAGATGCATCCCACTTTAGGGGTTCGGCCATGATGAGATTAAGGGTCTAAGAAAGCTTAAAATCAAATCTAAATCTAACATGCTCATGGTTTTCCTTATGATATGATATGAAGTTAGCTTGATATTCTTATGCTTGTATGTTGCTTAGACTTAGTTTCATGCTCCTTAAACATTTGGCCATAACAAGATTAAAATACCTAGGAAGCTTAGAACCTAAACTAAACATGCTCATGATGTTCCTTATGGTATATGATATGAAGTTAGTGTAGGGTTCACATGCTTTTATGTTACTTGTAACCTAGATTCATGCTTGGCAAGTTTCGGCTATAACAAGATTAAAAGACCTAGGAAGCTTAGAACCTAAACTAGACATGCTCATGATGTTCTTTATGATAAGTGCTATGAAGTTGGTTTAGGGTTCATATGCTTTTATGTTACTTGTAGCCTAGGACAATACCTTGCATGTTTCGGCCACTCCATGGAATTAGGGTTAGAGACCCAATTATGATTTACTATGTGTCTCCTATGCTATGATATGAATTAGGAGATGATAGTTAATGTTTTCCATGCATGATTATGTTTCCCTATGATATGTTATATGCTCATTTATGTATGCTTATGAATCATGCATGATAATGACTCTTATGATGGGCTATATGCTCAAGTATGCATGCTTTATGATATGACAAGAAAAGGCATAAGAGATGCTTCCCTATTAGTTTGGATTAAGAGCACTCTTTATGATATGACAAGTAAAGTCCTAAGAGTTGCTTCCCTATTAGTTGGGACTAAGAGCACTCTTCATGATATGTTAAGTAAATATGACATGCTACTTTACTTTTTATATGGCTTGTACCGGACCTTAGTGTCCAAGGGATGGGCTTCTTAGTTCGCCCCTAGGTCGACTGTCGTAGTACAGACCTAGTTCTCTAGTAGGTTCGGGACTAGCTACCCCGTCCTAGGGATTGCGCGCATTTATGTTATGTGCTACATAGTCGGTCCCTCATGTTGAGATTATATTTAAGTATTATATGATATGTTTTTTTTAAAAGACATCTTGTATATACTTTTATGATAAGATATGTTATGATATGATATGACATGATGCTCTTTTATGATATGATATGTTATGATATGACATGATGCTCTTTTATGGAATGATATGTTATAATATGATCTGACATGATGCTCTTTTATGATATGATATGTTATAATATGATATGACATGATGCTCTTTTGTGATATGATATGTTATGATGTGATATGACATGATGCTCTTTTATGATATGATATGTTATGATATGATATGACATGATGCTCTTTTATGATATGATATGTTATGATATGATATGACATGATGCTCTTTCATGATATGATACGAATGACATGATACTCTTATATAAGATGATATGATATGTTATGATGCTCTTTTACATGATATGATGTTTAGATGATTATGTCTCCATGCTATATGCTTATGTGATTATGCTATGATATATGTTTTTTTTGTGAGTAGGCAAGGATCTTACTAAGCCTGTGTGCTTATAGTTTACTTTCCTTGTACCGCAGATAAAGGTAAAGGATGGATAAACTAAGGGAGCAGCAGGAGGGGCAAGAGATGTGTGTGGTGGTGGCTCGGCTAATGAAAAAGACCTGCTTATGTTAATTTATGCTTGATATGAACTATGTCTACCCTATGTTAATGTTTTGCATGATTACTTAACACTTATTCATGCTTATGTTAGAAGTTGATATCATGACTTCTTAAATTTAAAATTACGCTAAACATGCTCACATGATTATAGATGTTTAGATAATTAGTTATTTGTGTTTAAAAGAAAAGAAAAATATATAAATAAATACTTCCGCTGCTTTAGAAATAGATTAATATGCATGTATATTCCCGTAACCCCGTCATATGAGAAGGGCGGGCGTTACATCCGTAAAGCATATATTAAAGTACCTTAGAGGGACTAGAGATTATATGCTAGCTAACAAGGCAGATGATTTGCTCCCTGTGGGTTACATGGATTCAAACTTCCAATCACATAGGGACAATAGTAAGTCAACCTCGGGGTTTTGTGTTTACTTTAGGAGGTGAAGCCATAACAATGGAGGAGTGTCAAGCATAGGTGTTTTTCAGACTCCACCATAGAAGCTGAGTATGTGGCAGCCTCTGAAGCAGCCATAGAAGTTATATGGCTCAAAAACTTCATGATGGACTTAGACATGATTTTTTATTTGCCCAAAAAAAATTATTACAATTTATTGTAATAATATTGGTGGAGTAGCAAACTCGACGAAACCATAAGTCCATAAGGTAAGTAAATACAATAGAGCATAAGTACCACCCAATACGAGACATCGTATAATGAGAAGAAGTTGTTGTCGCCTAGATTGCATCAGGTGATAACCTAGGAGATCCTTTTACTAAGGCCCTTAAGGCAAGAGCTTTTGATGGGCATGTTAAAGGGTTGGGAATCAAATGTATGGCAGGGTATATGGCAGCATAGTCTTATAAGTGAGAGATTGTTGGAATGTATACTAAAAGTCTAGCTTTTGTATAAACATTTATTTATAAATAAGAATCATATTGATCAAATATCTACATTTATAAGCTAAGTATAGTTGTTCAATTAATTTATATTGTAGATAACATAGTGTGTGGTGTCACACACAGAATATAATGTTATCAGTTTCTTATAAATTATAAACAGTAGCTCACGACTGAGATGGAAAGGAACAAACTATTGGGATAGTCATAGTGTAATTATGTATTAGTTTATCTTGACTGATAAATTACACTAGTACACTCTGAGTGTATTGAGCAGGACCATTTAAGGTAAGTTCTTTTTATACTGATTTAATAAAAGAACAAGACCTTAATTATTATGGAAGTGTGTGCTCTTAATCCTAATATAATAACAAGCACATATATTTAGTATTTATTTCTTTGACTTATCAAAGAGTGAGATTTAGCTCGATAAATCAATAGGCCTGATAAGTTGGGAAATGATATTACTTATAGTGTGTGTTGTTAATTATAGAAGAAACTGTGTCCTAGTAATCTAGGTTGATAATGTCCCCAAGGGGAGCTCATAAGGATTGTCATGTAAACCCTGCAGGTGGACTTAGTCCAACATGACGATAAGGTTGAGTGGTACTACTCTTGGACTAAGATATTAATTAAAGTGAGTTGTTAGTAACTCATTTAATTAGTGGGCATTCGATATCTTAAACACAGGGAGTCTAATGCACTCATGATAAGAAGGAGCCCATAATGTAATTTGGAATTGGTACGGTAGTTCAATAATAACTCTTTAGTGGTATGAGTTATTATTGATGAACTTGAGCTGGGTGTTTTGGGTGAACACGGAAAACTTAAGTTCATTGGAAGACCAAAACTAATTTCTCCTATCGATTCTTGTTGTAACCTCAATAAAATTTTATATCCACCTAAGCCCATCTTCTAGTCAGTATGTTGATGTTGCTATCCAAGGTTGGTTCTCAACTCTGATGTGTCAACGTTTGAGAGCTTTGAAAAGCAAAGCTTTGAAAAAACGTTGAAGAAGTTTTGAGAAGCTTTGAAAAGCAAGCTTTAATAAACGTTGATGTAAGTTTTGAGAAGTTTTAAAAAGCAAAGCTTTGAGAAATTTTAAAAACGTTGATGTGTCAACGTGAAAAAGTTTTGAGAATTTCTCAAACGTTGGCAAGCAAGTTTTTGAGAAAGCAAGTTTTGTTTTGTCAACGTTTTGTTTGAAAAGCTTGCTTGCCTTGACGAGTCCACGTTGGAAGCTATGGCCGATCATATTAAAAAACAAGGGGATGTGTTTTTTTTAAAAAAAAAAATTCACTTCTTTGTTTTAAAAAGAGATTTTAAATTTTAAAATTTTCCTGTTTTATAATCAGCCACATGATTTTAAAAGAGAGTTTTAATTTTTTAATAATTTTTTTTTTGTAACCATGATTTAAAAGAGAAGTTTTAATTAATCTTTCTTTTATTTTAGTTGTCTACATGGTTAAAAGAGAGAGATTAATTTTAAATTTTTCCTTTTGTTGCCATAGACAATAGGAAATTTTTTTTTAAAAAAAAAGATTTTAATTGTTATTAAAAGTTCCTTTTTTGTCAAAACCAAGGATTATAAAAGAGAGGGAGCGGGTGCCTTATAAGCTCCTCTCTTCCTTGGTGTGGTCGGCCCTCCTTATGCTTCTCTCTTTTCTTTGGTGGCTGGCCATGGCTTCATTCCCTTCTCTTTGTTTTCTTCTCTTAGGCCGGCGGCACCTTTCCTCTTGTCTCCTTTTCATTTTTTTCCTTAGGGCCGGCGACATCAAGGCTTTGAAAACCTTGTGGCCAGTTGCTTAGAGAGGAAGAAGAAGAAGAGGAGAAGCACATGGTGGCCGGTTGTTTGGAGAAGAAGAAGAGAAGGAAATTTCCTATTTTGGCATCGCTTGGTGGCTAGAGATTCTTGGAGAAGAAGAAGTGGCTCAGGGGGTTTCATCTTGGAAGATCGTCGCCCACACGACGTCCAAGAAAAGGAGAGAAATACAATAGAAGATCAAGAGGTCATTAGAGCATAAAAAAGGTATAACTAATTAATTGTTTCCGCATCATGATTATTTAGTTCATGTTTATTTTTGTATGAGTTTTGAAATACCGAACACAAGAAGCTAGAGATTCTAGATGTTCGGATTTGTTTCGAATTTGTGTTTCTTTTATTTTTCGATCTTGTGATTCGATTGTTCTTTTTGGTTAAGCCTAGAGTTATAAAAGGAAATTAAATATTAAATTTCGTTAAGAGGCTTTGTCGAGGCAGTGGTGGATGTTCCCATACCTAAGAAGGCCAAGTGCCTCGCCATTTTTGACTTGGGAGCCGATTTCCGAAATAAATATTTAATTGAATTTGTAACATAGGTGGACTTGAATCTATAATGTTAAGTATCATTTGCGATCCAAGTCTAAACCTCTAAGAACAGATAAGTTAAATTTGGAATCAATAATGTTAAGTTCCGTTTACGATTCTGAATTTAATTTCTAAAGAACACAATAGGTTGCTAGGAAAGTTCAGGACTTGTACAAAATTTTTGTACAGGGGAACCGATACGATCTTCCTAGAATCAACCAACAAAAGTCAATCTAGTGCTCTATTCCCCTAAGTGGCGGAAATCCATTAGGAACTTCTTCCGGAAAGACATCATTAAATTCCTGCAAAAGAGATTTAAAAATACTAGGCAAAGAAAAGTTAAGGTTGTTAGTGTTGAAATAAGCCTCCTTGTACGAAAGTACAATCGTCGGCTGTTGAGAATAAAAAGCTCTCTTAACCTTTCTTTCTTTTGCATAAAAGCTCCCATTTTTACTCTCTAGATTTTTTATTTCTTTTTCATTCATTTTTGCACTCCTCTCATCCTCACTTTTTCTTTTCTCACACTTCTTTTCTTTTCCATTTTTTTTCCTCTCACAATCTTTTCTTTTTTCACTCTCATTTTTTATCCTCAATTGATCTTCATATACTTGCTTAGGAGTCAATGGTACAAGAGTTACAAGTTTACCATGCATCTTAAAAGAATATTTATTTGTGAATCCATCATTCATGACCCTCCTATTAAATTGCCATGGTCTATCTAAAAGCAAATGACTTGCATGCATTGGTACTACATCACAAAGAACATCATCATGATACCTACCAATGGATAATGAAACAAACACTTGCTTAGTGACCCTTAACCTCCCCGCAATCATTCAACCATTGTAGTTTATAAGGTCTAAAATGTTTAGTGGTAGGTAAGCATAATTTCTCAACCAAGATAGTACTAGCCACATTAGTGCAACTTCCTCCATCTATAATCATACTACATACCTTGTCTTTGATTTGGCAACGGGTATGAAATATGTTGTTTCGTTGTTCTTCATCTTCTTCCTTCACTTGCACATTTAGAGCATGCCTAGTGATAAGGGCTTCCCCTTCAACAGCATACTCTTCTACATCACTTTCCATCAATGGTGGCAAGGCATTATCATCTTTGGACTCACTCTCAGTTTCAATATCACCATTTTCTTTCAAAAGCATACTTCTTTTGTTTGGACATTGTGAAGCAATATGTCCTCTTCCCAAACACTTAAAGCATTTAATATCTCTATTTCTTGAAGATTGGATAGGTTCTTTACCTTTAACCAATGGAGAATTAGCATCTTTATTCTTCAAAACTCAGTCTTATTTTTTAATGCAAATTTATCATCTCTTTTGTTCCAACTAGATTTCCAAGTGGATGAATTAGAACTTCGACCATGCATGATTGAACCCTTCCTTTTGAGTTGCCTTTCAACTTTCATTGACATATGCATCATATCTTCCAACTCCACTTAATGTTGTAACTCTACTATATTTGCAATTTCTGAATTCAAACCTTGAAATAATCTTGCTATGGTTACTTCTCAGTCCTCCTCCACATTGGCTCGAATCATGGCAATTTCCTGTTGGGATTTTCGGGCCGCAAAAACTGTTTCTTGCGTTGTGGAAACCCCGAATCCCATGCCACCGGATCTGTGCAAAGTTATAAAACAAAATTTTCTACCTGTATGAGTTTCTCTAACCTAGATCTACACTAGATCTACAAAGAAAAAGAGATTACCCTTGATGCGAAGCCCTTCGCAAATCCCGCTCGTCCAAGGTTCGTCGGATCTCAAGGTTGTCAAGTGTACAACCCTCTATGTGTATCCACATGAACAAATCGATGGGGAGAACCTCTAAAGATGTGCTAGCAACCTTAGAGGATCAGCAATAGTGGAGGAGAGGGAGAGAAGAAAGGTAGAGAGGAAGAAGAAGAAGGTTACCAAAACCAAATGAAACTCACACTTGTGAATTAAGTAGTCGACCACCTTTTGAGGCTTATAAACCTCCATGGGATTTCAAGAGTCACAACTCTTGATCTCCTTCATGAGGTGGCACACACATGTGCTAGCCTTAATGATGTGGCACATCATCATTAGTCCACTTAATGCCAACTCACAAATGAGGTGGCAATGGTCAAGTCAAATTTGACCTTTCATCTTCCTCTCAAGTCAAGTCAAACTTGACCACTTCTCTCCCACGATTGATCAAATCTAACAATATGATTCAAATCAATTTAATATAATGAATCTCAATTTATTGATTAAATTAATTCAATGAAACATAATCTAAATTAGATCCATTGAACACATGAATCAAATCGAGTCCAAATCAATTAGTTTAATTTGGATTACACTTAATCTAACATGGTTCATCACATGAACCTAATCCTCTTGGTTCATCAAATGAACCTAATCTCCATCTAATTGCCCTTTGTGTGTGACCCTATAGGTTATTGTAACGTTGGCAATGCTCCTAAACCCATTTAGAAGCATAAGTAATGAGCGGTATCTAGCAACACATCATTACTACCCAAGTTACAAGAATGTTGAGTTCCAACATCACCTTCTGACTACTAACTGTGACTCTTCACAATATATGATAAGTGTCCTTCTATCCTAGACATCTAGATTGATCAATGTGAGGCATAGACCGTGTCATCCTCTAATCAATCTAAATCTTGAACTCCAAATAGATTCACTCAAATCAAATGAGCTCAATATCTCATATTGACTCACTTGGACATGGTCATGCACTTAGTAGTCTCACTCTATCAAGAATAACGATGTCACTCCTGTTATATAGGAGGGATAGATCCCATCTACATCACTCACATCCCTCCACATAATTTGTTACATAACCAGTAATCGCATTTATAGTCCACCCAGTTACGGGTGACGTTTGACGAAGCCAAAGTATGTAACTCATTATGTAGGGAACCATGGTGACTTCAGGTCCAAGAACTAATAGTCATACTAATAGCCACATGAGAAAGTATATGACACTCATATAACGATCCATGATACTTTCTCATGACGGGTCATTCAGTATACATTCTCCAATGCATACCCCTGTGTCAACTTGATATCTCTATATCCATGACTTGTGAGATCAAGTCATCGAGTTGACCTACATGCTAGTCTCGTCGTATTAACATTGTCCCTCAATGTTAATACTTGACTAGGAATGATTAAGAGTAGTGTTCCCTATATCATCTCACTATCGATTCAACCAATCGATTGATATAGGTAAGAACGTTCTACTCAAGGACGCTATTATACTTAGTTATTTGGCACCAATACAAGTAAGTATAATAACCATAAACAAATGCCTTTATATACATAAGAAATATGATATAATGAGTCCATACAACAATCATCAAATGATTGGCTCTAGGGCTCTAACTAACAATCTCCCACTAGTACTAGTGTCAATTAGTGTAGGCTCTAAGGCCTAATGACCTAGTGTGACCATCATGCTTTCTCTTTGCCAAAGCCTTGGTCAAGGGATCTGCGATGTTAGCCTCTGTGGGTACTCTGCAAATCTTCACATCTCCTCTATCGATAATCTCTCGAATGAGATGGAAACGCCGCAGTATGTGTTTAGTCCGTTGGTGTGAGCGAGGTTCCTTAGCCTGCGCAATTGCTCCATTGTTGTCACAATAGAGCTCTATGGGATCTGCAATGCTAGGAACCACCCAAGCACAGTAATGAACTTGCGGATCCAAACTGCCTCCTTTGCTGCTTCTGATGCAACTGTGTCCTGCTTCGAACTCTTCCAGCTCACAACACCACCATTCAAGCAAAACACGAACCCAGACTGCGATCTATAATCATCCTGGTCAGTTTGGAAGCTGGCATCACTGTAACCCTTTATAGTTAGCTCATCATCACCACCATATATCAAGAAATATTCTTTATTCCTTCTCAAGTACTTAAGAATATTCTTGACCGCAATCCAGTGACTTTCACCTGAATCTGACTGGTATCTTCTCGTCATGCTCAAAGCATACGAGACATCAGGATGAGTACATAGCATGGCGTACATGATAGATCCTATGGCTGAAGCATAAGGGATCTGATCCATGCGGTCTCTCTCCTCTCTAGAAGAGGGACCTTGAGTCTTCGAAAGACTCACACCATGTGGCATCGGCAGAAATTCCTTTGTTGGAGTTCTGCATGGCAAACCGAAGTAATACCTTGTCAATGTATGTACTCTGACTTAGGCCAAGCAATCTCATAGATCTATCTCTATAGATCTGTATGTCTAGAATGAGGGATGCTTTACCTAAGTCCTTTATTGAGAAACAAGTCCTACCCAAGTCTTGACAAACTGCAGCAAAGGGATGTCTTTCCCAATGAGTAATATGTCATCCACATACAATATAAGGAAGACAACTGTGTTCCCTTCAACATTCTTATAGACACAAGATTTATCTTCATTCATGATGAAACCAAACTGTTTGATCGCATCATCGAATCAAAGATTCCAGCTCCGAGAAGCTTGCTTTAGTCCATAAATGGACCTATGCAGCTTGCATACTCTGCCAGTATGTTGTGGATCTACAAAACCCTCAGATTGTGTCATGTACACATCCTCGGGCAGGTTTCCATTCAGAAACGCGATTTTGACATCCATCTGCCAGATCTCATAATCGTGGTATGCTGTAATAGCAAGCATGATCCGAATGGACTTAAACATCGCTACTGGAGAAAAGGTTTCATCATAGTCAATACTATGAATTTGCTTGAAACCTTTAGCTACCAATCGACCCTTATAAATAAGTCCATCCATGTCAGTCTTTCTCTTAAAGACCCACTTACACCCAATGGGTTTGACCCCTTCAGGTGGATCAACCAAAGTCCATACTTGGTTAGTGTACATGGATTCCATCTCGGATCTCATGGCCTCTAGCCATTTTTCGGAATCTGGTCTCATCACAGCTTCCTTATGTAACGCCCCGCCCCTCCTGCTAAGGCGACGGGGGTTACTTTGCGACACATACATACTTAACACAGCGGAAGTCTTACTTAGAGAATTTAAAAACCTTTTTCTTACTTAAAAATCACAATAGACATAAAAGGTCCACATAGCATACTTATCATAAATTTTGGGTCTTAATACCAAACACATACTTAAAGTCATGAAGTCATCAAGAAAAAAAACATCAACATGGCAAATTTCTTATTAAATGAAAGCAGGTCATTTCTTTTAGCCAGTCCACTACCGCACACATCCTTCAAGCCCTCCTGCTGCTCCCCTAGTACATCCATTCCTTGCCTTTATCTGTGGTACAAGAAAGTAAGCTATGAGCACTCATGGCTCAGTAAGTTCCTTTCCTACTCACAAAAACCGTAAAGCATATATGATCACAAGTCATAAGGTATAAAGACAATTTCAACATATCAAGCAGCATATCATGGCATATCATACATAACATAAAGTATCATGGCATAATAAACGTGATCATCAAGTGTATCCTGTCATAGCATGACATCATCATAAAAATCATGGCATAATCATAAAGCATAAGCAAGGTAAAGTCCTAAACATATATCATGCAACATATGCAACATGTCTTTGAAAACTTATACAATACATACTTAAACATAATCTCAACATGATTGGGATCCCGGCTTGTACCACATACATAAATACGCGCGTCCTATGTAGGTCCAAGGTAGCAAGTCTTGAACCCTACAAGGCATACATACTAGGCCCGTTTCTTAGTCCATCGACCTAGGGGCACTTAGGAGTCCATCCCTAACGAGGCCCGTTTCTTAGTCCATCGACCTCGGGGCACTTATGGAGCCCACCCTTGGTACAAGCCATACATAAAATAAAGTAGTTCTTATTCTTACATGCATATCATGTTTCTTGACATATCATAAAACATGCATTTTTTTGGGCACACAGCACATGCATGAATCATAGCATACATCATGAACTTATCACTTAGCATATCATAAAGCATGCATATTTGGGCACACAGCACATGCAGGAAACATAAGCTTGTATAATGAACATATCATTTTTATCATATACTAAAGTATGCATGATTGAGCACATAGCACATACATGGATCATAAGCATACATAAAGGAGCATATCACTTATCATAAAAAGACATAACCATTCATGGAATCGTTAAATATCATTTCATAATTCATTCATAGCATGTGAGGTACATCTAGGTCACTAAACTTATATGGACGAAAGTCATGAATAGAGGCATGATCTCTAAACAACATACAAATATAAAAATCTCATGATATCTTCACATACTAGCATATGAAAGGTCATAAGCATGTTAACCTAAATTTTTAAGCCCTCCTAGGTTTCTATTTCTTCATGGCCAAAACCTTACTTGTAGAGCAAACAAGTTCTAAGTAACATGCAAACATGTAAACCCTAAACTCATATCATATCATATTTCATAAGGAACCACTTAAGCATATTTAGTTTGGTTTCTAAGTTCCTTAAGCTCCCAAACCTATCATGGCCGAACCCTAACATGTCTCCTTCTAGGTTACAAGTAGCATGGAAGTGTTGAACCTTAAGCCAATATCTTATACATTTTTCATGAGAAACAACATAAGCCTATTAGTTTTAAATTCCAAGCTTCCTAGACCCCTTAACTCAAGGTGGCCGAAACCTACAACTCATGGAATTAGGTTTATAATGGCATAAGAGCATGGTAACCACAACTACATTTCATAGCATATATCACAAGGCATCATAAGCATATATAAGTTGGTTTCACATTTTTCTCTAGGCCTTTGTACTATTATTGGCCGAACCCTAATAAACATGTACTACATTTCTAGTGGCATAAGAGCATGGAACCATAACTATATATCATAGTACTTACCACAAGAAGCATCATGAACATATATAAGTTAGGTTCTAAGTTTTCCTAGTCCTTAAATTCCAAGGTGGCCGAAACATGTGAGTTAGGTTTTTACTTTTCATATGGCCTAAAAGCATGGAAAAACCTTACACAATTTTCATGACATCATAACAAGGAGCAACATGAATAAATTTAGTTAAAAATCTACACCTACTTGCTTTAAAACTTAGTGTGGCCGAAAGTTACATGTACTCAAAATTCTATGCAACAAACAACCATAAAAACATCCACTAGTTTCATATTATTTTATCAAGAAAGTCATGTGCTTCCTAGCCTTAGTTTAAATTTTCCTAGACTTCAAATCCCATCATGACCGAATCCTTATAAGCATGAAGTAGGATTTATAACTAACATACAATCATGGCATAAAACTTCATACCTTGTCTTAGGAAAAATCTTAGCATGCTTAGCCCTAAATTTAAAACTCTCTTAAGCCTTTTCTTCTTACATGGCCGAATAGTCATGGGCATGAAAATGGAGTTTCAATAATATACGAGTAAGAGAAAAAGTTAACAACATCATTATCATAGGTTACATAATTCAAGAATAAGGAACATGCTTAGTTTGAGTCTTAAACTTACCAAATCTTCTTGTTCATGCTTGGCCGAAAGTTTAAAGCTTATGGATCTAAGTTTTCATCATTTATTCTAGCATGGAAACCTTAGATTAACCTTTTACATAAAATACATATCACAAGAAAAATAGTAAGCATATCTAGTTACAATTTTCTTAAACTCCTCTTCTTCTTTTGGCCGAATTTTCTTAAGGCAAGTCCTAGGTTCTTAAGCGATCTAACTCCATGAAAAACCATACAAACTATTGTACCACAGGTGAGGGGAAGCTTACCTAGAAATCACTTGTTAATCTTTAAGAAATGGTACCCTTGGTGAAGAGGAAGTAGGGAGCCTCTTCTTCTAGCACTCCTTTCGATTTCTCTTGCTTGGAAAGGCACACCTTGAAGGCTCCTTCTTGTAGTTTAGTTTTCTCTTAGGGAGAAACCTAAACTTGGCTTGTGGAGATGAGGGAGGAGGATGCTAGTCTCGGCAAGGGTGAGGGAGAAGGGAAAAAAAATGAAATCCTTTAGTTCCTTTCCCTTTTATGCTAAGTAGGTGGAAGTTACCAAAATGAACTTTGCTTCCCTTCCTCCTTAATTCATGCATGTATTTTCTTAATGAGAATATGTCTTCATTCCTTTCCCTAAATCCATCTCTTTACTTCCCTCTTAAACCCCACGAAAATAGAGAAGAAAAGGGAGAAAGACAACTTGTCTTTTGCTACTTTTCTTTCTTAACCAAGAGGTAAACAAGGGAAGAAAGCCACTTGATTTTCCCTGTTCCTTCACTAAATTTTAACTTTACTTTCAACTACAATTCCCATCATTTCCCTTTCACATATTATTCATTATCCTAGTGGTTAACATACATAAATTTTATTTCTATCCTTGGTGGGAGGTTCAAGGTTCAAACCTTCACCTCTTCTTTTTATTTCTCTTATTTCTTCTTTTCTTTGATTCTTCTTCTTTTATGTTCTAAAGCAAATAACACCCATATACTTATCTTATAATTTCTTTTTGTGGGTGTTACACCTTATAGGAGGTAGGCTCATCCTCAATGAGCACAACGTCATCATGATCACAAAGAGAAATGAGTATCTCTCAGGATGACGACGTACCCAATCAGATCTGCGAAGAGGTAGGTCTACTCGAACTGGTTATGGTTCCTCAACTCCTTGTGGAACAACATCATCCACAACACTTTGTGGTTCCAATTCAACTTCTATCGAGGCTTCAGTGCTATGGTCCACATCTTGAACTTCTTCAAGATCGAACGTACTCCCATTAGTCTTTCTAGAAACAAAATCCCTTTCTAGAAATACCCAGTCTTAGTCACAACTATCTTTTGTTGACTGGGAATGTAGAAGTAATATCCCTTCGTTTCCTTGGGATATCCAATAAAATAGCACTTATCATATTTGGGTCTCAATTTGTCCGAGACTTGACGTCGACCGTAAGCCTCACAACCCCAAATCCTCATAAAAGACACCTGGTCATATCTCCCAGTCTATATCTTATATAGTGTCTTTATTACAGCCGTAGATGGAACTTGGTTGAGTATGAAGGCTGCTGTGTCTAGAGCATAACCCCAAAGAGATGTAGGAAGATCTGTGTGACTCATCATAGACCGTACCATATCTAATAGGGTACGATTCCTCCTTTCAGATACACCATTCCACTGTGGTGTTCCAGGAGGAGTGAGTTGAGATAAAATCCCACACTCAGCTAGATAGTCACGAAACTCATGTCTAAAGTATTCACCACCTCGATCTGATCGAAGTATCTTAATACTCTTGCTAAGCTGGTTTTGTACTTTATTCTTGAATTCTTTTACCTTTTTAAAGGATTCAGACTTATGTGTCATCAGATACACATAACCATATCTACTGAAGTCATTAGTAAATGTAATGAAGTACCTATAACCACCCCTGGCAGCGACATTGAAAGGGACACATACATCACTATGTATAAGTCCTAACAAGTAAGTCTCTCTCTCGCTGTGTCCACTAAAGGGAATCTTGGTCATCTTGCCTAGCAGGCATGACTCGGATGTCTCATATGATTCAAAATCAAATGAGTCCAACAAACCATCTTTATGGAGTTGGGATAAGCGTTTGTCATTTATATGACCTAAGCGACAGTGCCAGATATAGGTTTGGTTCATGTCATTTGACTTGAACCTCTTGGTACTTATGTTATAGATAGGGTTCTCAAGGTCTAGAATATAGAGTCCGTTCATCAGAGGTGCACTACAATAGAACATATCATTTAAATAAACTGAACAACATTTGTTCTTTATTATAAATGAAAAGCCTTTCTTGTCTAAACAAGAAACTGATATAATGTTCTTAGTCAAAGCAGGCACATAACAACAATCATCCAATTCTAGTACAAGCCCAGAGGGCAGAGATAGAGAATAAGTTCCTACAACAACAGTAGCAACCCGTGGTCCATTGCCTACGCGTAGGTCCACCTCGCTCTTTGTCAATGCTCTGCTATTTCTCAGCGTCTGCACATTAGTACAAATATGAGAAGCACATCTGGTATCTAATACCCATGATGAAAAAATAGATAGATTAACTTCTATAACATATATACCTGAAGTGGAAGTCTCACTTCTCTTCTTCTTAAGATCTTCCAGGTACACTTTGCAGTTTCTCTTCCAGTGCCCGGTCTGACCGCAGTGGAAGCAAGTAGCATCCTTGGCAACCCCTCATTTGGGTTTCAGTGCCTTGTCATTTCCCTTGGCTTGGGACTTTCCCTTACCTTTAGGCTTGCCCTTGGCTTTGTGCCTATGCACCATCAAAATGGAGTTGGGCTTAACCTTCTTATGGTTGAGCTCAGCAGTTCTTAACATGCTTAGCAGCTCTGGCAGGGGTTTATCAGTTTCGTTCATGTTATAATTTAGAACAAATTGATTGTAACTATCTGGCAAGGATTGCAAGATCAAGTCAGTGGCCAGCTCTTGGCCAAGTGAGAATCCCAACCTCTGTAGGTTTTTTGTGTACCCAATCATCTTGAGTAAATATGGGCCTACGGGAGTCCCGTCTTGCATCTTGCACTGAAACAGTGCCTTAGAGATCTCGAATCTCTCGTGCCTCGCTTGTCCTTGATATAGTTGACGAAGATGATCAACCATATCATAAGCACCCATCAACTCATGTTGCTTCTGAAGCTTAGAGTTCATGGTCGCGAGCATTAGACATGACACATCTAATGCGTCATCTTGATGCTTCTTGTAAGCATCTCGGTTAGCTCGTGTGGCAGTGGCAAGAGGTGCCTCGGGAATAGCCTGCTCCAGGACGTATAGTTTTCGTTCCTGTGTGAGAACGATTCTTAGGTTCCTGTACCAGTCCAGGAAGTTAGCTCCATTGAGCTTGTCTTTATTAAGGACAGAACGCAGGGAGAAGTTGTTCGTATTTGACGACAAGGCAATCTACAATAGAAAATGCAGAAAATATAATCATATTCCACTAATCATTTAATTAGGCCTTTAATTAAATGATGCTCCTACTGAATTATAGAACTTTTGTAGAATCAAGTCATGGATGTGGTCAAACCACACCTACTAGATTCTAACCAACTATAATTCGTGTGGGACAAGATCCACATCATACTACGCCTTGAGTTAGCTTTGGCTAAATCGCCCAAGACTTAGTATGATCGGTAGATAACTAATTACCAATTACATCTCTATGCAACTCTTGTTTATAGGATCAAGATCCGCATATATATTAAAACTTGAGTTAGCTTTGGCTAAATCGCCCAAGAATTAATATAAATGTGATTTTGACCTATCTACCAACCATTGGAAAATGCCTATAGTTAAACTCGATCCGATTGAGTTAACTAGTTACTCAATCTAATTGAGTTGTACTCACCCATGCGTTGATAGGCGGGACCAAGATTATCCCTCCGCATCCTACCAAGATAATATGCGTTGCTCTGCTTTGGCAGATTCAACAACAACATGTGATCGAGGTAGTGTCTATCACGACATGGTAGGCATTTCGAGTTGATGCGATTGAGATCTAATCTAATCGACGATATGTATCATATACACGATTTAGATCTAATCTAATCGTGGAGGTGCATCATGTACGTGATTTAGATCTAATCTAATCGTTAAGGCACTAATTAATTACTATTCTAGCATGCATCACATACACACACAAGTAATTAATTAAATTTTGTGATTAGTCATGGCCCTACTACGATCTTCTCAAGCCAATGAGAAGATTGGATGGTCAACCTGGGTCAACAGCTCCTCAAGCTCCTCCCTTTGACCGTCATGTGTTGCTCGCACCCTCCTCGTAACTCCGTCTCGAGTGGGCCTTCCACCGCTCCAATTTTGTACATTAAAAAAGGTGCCACTCGAGTTACATTCGACTCTAAAAACTATTTTACAACAGGAATATAAATAGAAGGGCACGACGCGTAGGTCGTGAATCAAGTACAAAACGCACAAATACACAAAATGGCGCGCATGTCATATTATGAATTACAACACATATTTCCAATCAAATTGGGTTCTTTGGGCCATGACCATCACAAAATGATACATAATTCTAAATTATGTGATTTTCATAAATTTCTTTAATTTTTCTAATATTTTTACGATTTTATGAGTCGCAACTTCCCGGCGATCCCGATTAGCGATTTTCGGTCGCGATCGCGGAACAAAGCCCCTTGCGGGGTTAGGGGCAGCTCCCCTACTTGCGATATAACCATCACGAGTATTACTAAGTGATCTTACAGTGCCTTAGCCCGCTGTCCTAAATCATTTTGGGCGAGACCTTGCCGATTCGAAAGGTATTTCTCGGTAGTCGAAGCCGACAAGTGTTCAAACACTTGTTGCTTCGCTTCTACGAGAAAAATACCCATAAAATACATAAAAATCATAAATTTACAGAAAGTTACAGAACTGATATTTTTCATAAAAAATACAAAAGAAACTCATACACGCTTCGCATGTGGCTCTGATACCACTGTTGGATTTTTCGGGCCGCAAAAACCGCTTTTTGCGTTGTGGAAACCCCAAATCCCATGCCACCGGATCCGTGCAAAGTTATAAAACAAAATTTTCTACATGTACGAGTTTCTCTAACCTAGATCTACAAAGAAAAAGATATTACCCTTGATGCGAAGCCCTTCTCAAATCCCGCTCGTCCAAGGTTCGCCGGATCTCAAGGTTGTCAAGTATACAACCCCTCTATGTGTATCCACACGAACAAATCGATGGAGAGAACCTCTAAAGATGTGCTAGCACCCTTAGAGGATCAGCAATGGTGGAGGAGAGGGAGAGAAGAAATGTAGAGAGGAAGAAGAAGGAGGTTACCAAAACCAAATGAAACTCACACTTGTGAATTAGTGGCCGGCCACCTTTTGAGGCTTATCAACCTCCATGGGATTTCAAGAGTCATAACTCTTGATCTCCCTCATGAGGTGGCACACACATGTGCTAGCCTTGATGATCTGGCACATCATCATAAGTCCACTTAATGCCAACTCACAAATGAGGTGGCAATAGTCAAGTCAAACTTGACCTTTCATCTTCCTCTCAAGTCAAGTCAAACTTGACCACTTCTCTCCCAAGGTTGATCAAATCTAACCATTTGATTCAAATCAATTTAATATAATGAATCTCTATTCATTGATTAAATTGATTCAATGAAACATAATCTAAATTAGATCCATTAAGCACATGAATCAAATCGAGTCCAACTCAATTAGTTTAATTTGGATTACTCTTAATCCAACTTGGTTCATCACATGAACCTAATCCTCTTGGTTCATCAAATGAACCTAATCTCCATCTAATTGCCCTTTGTGTGTGACCCTATAGGTTCTTGTAACGTTGGCAATGCTCCTAAACCCATTTAGAAGCATAAGTAATTAGCGGTATCTAGCAACACATCATTACTACCCAAGTTACAAGAATGTTGAGATCCAACATCACCTTCTGACTACTAATTGTGACTCTTCACAATTTATGACAAGTGTCCTTCTATCCTAGACATCGAGATTGATCAATGTAAGGCATAGACCGTGTCATCCTCTAATCAATCTAAATCTTGAACTCCAAGTAGACTCACTCAAATCAAATGAGCTCAATATCTCATATTGACTCACTTGGGCATGACCATGCACTTAGTGGTCTCACTCTATCAAGAATATCGATGTCTCTCCCGTCATATAGGAGGGATAGATCCCATCTACATCACTCACACCCCTCCGCATAATTTGTTACATACCCAGTAATCGCCTTTATAGTCCACCTAGTTACGGCTGACGTTTGACGAAGCCAAAGTATGTAACTCATTATGTAAGGAACCACGGTGACTTCAGGTCAAAGGACTAATAGTCATACTAATAGTCACATGAGAAAGTATATGACACTCATATAACGATCAATGATACTTTCTCATGGCGGGTCATTCAGTATACATTCTCCAATGCATACCCATGTGTCAACTTGATATCTCTATATCCATGACTTGTGAGATCAAGTCATCGAGTTGACCTACATGCTAGTCTCGTCGCATTAACATTGTCCCTGAATGTTAATACTTGACTAGAAATGATTAAGAGTAGTGTTCCCTATATCATCTCACTATCGATTCAACCAATCGATTGATATAGGTAAGAACGTTCTACTCAAGGACGCTATAATACTTAGTTATTTGGCACCAATACAAGTAAGTATAATAATCATAAACAAATTCCTTTATATACATAAGAAATATGATTCAATGAGTCCATACAACAATCATCAAATGATTGGCTCTAGGGCTCTAACTAACATTTCCATCTCTTTATGGTATTCCTCCACAGTGCTGGATCCTTGGGTTAGACTTTGTAGCCGTTGGTACAAATCTCGATAGTAATGTAATGGAATGAACCTCTTTCTCATATTTGATTTCATCTCTTCCCAAGTGTCAATAGGTCTCTCGTTATTTCTTCTCCTGCCTAGAATAACTTGATCCCACCAAATAATAGCGTAATCAATAAATCCAACAGCAGCAAGTTTTACCTTCTTCTCTTCAGAGTAGTTGTGACAATCAAATACTAATTCTACTTTCTTTTCCCACTCCAAATATGCGTCTGGATCACTTTTGCCTTGAAAAGAAGGAATCTTCATTTTGATATTTCCCAAGTTTCTAGCAACATAATCACTCCTCCTTCCCCTTCTACCACCAATTCTGATACCACCAGATCTGCCACTAGAAGCTCTATCATCAATGTCCTCAGAAATGCCATCATCATCATCGTTGTTGTCTTCACGATTATATTACCTCGAACTTCATGTAGGAACTCTACCAACTTGGCTATTTTGCAATTCAGTAATTACAGCATCTTGTCTCTCTAATCTGTCGAGGATTTGATTGAATCTGATTTCCATGCATTCCAAGTGTTGTCTCAAGGTACGTTGTTCAAGTGTTTCTCTAGGTCTTGCTTCTTCTCCACTTCTCGCCATTAATGCAATCTGTTGTCACTCAATCACTCAACTCGCTAATGTTAGCTCTTTAAAGAACTTAGAATTGTGGCAATTCCTTGTAAACGATCATTGACTGATTGAAAATCCCAAAGGTATAAGATAAAAGAAAGGAATTGATATAAGAATTCACATTTTAGAATTGAAAACTTAAATTAAGTTCAGAAAGAAAATTTGCCAGAATTGAATCTAGGCAAAACTTATGAGAATGCGGGACTAAAAGATAAAGATATTTGAAATAAGAACTGAAAATGAATTTGCCAGAATTTAATCTAGACAGATGCAGAATTAAATCTAGGCAAAACTTTAAAGGAAATGCGGAATTGGAAAGTCAAAGTATATTAGGCAAAACTTTAAAGGAAATGCGGAATTGGAAAGTGCAAATATACTAGGTAAAATTTTAAAGGAAATGCGGAATTGGAAAGTGAAAGTATAGAAATAACAATTCTCTACACTTACTTTCTTTTCCATTATTTTCGATTTTTTTTAAGAACCAACAAGCAAAAGCCTCCCGTGCTTTAGATTGAAAATATGTCAAAGATACATGTGTGGCCGTCACCCCCTTTATTTATAGCTATAAGGTGAGCAAAAAATCCTAAAAGGCCAAAATAAAGCCCATTTAGTAAAGGTCTATGTAGACTACTTAGCCATTTTAAGCTTATGGCTTTATTACAACCCAAATAAAAAGTAGAAATTGAGTCTAAATTAAGCCTACATATCCCTACTACATAGACATGAGACTTAAGTACTAATTAAGTTCATCTAAGACTTGAATTAGGTTGACTATGTCTTGGTCAAACCTTCTTCAATGGTAGCTTTGGCCTTCACATCTTCAATTAATATATTAAGTGTTTCCTTCATCTTTCTAGTCTTAGCCCTTGTAATTGGGGCTCCATTGATGCATAATGGATCATCATTAACATATAGAGTGGGTTGACCATGATCCATATCGTTAGCTTGTTGCTCTTTTTCTTTGACTCCATCACTCTCCTTGCTCATAGTCCTCCCAATATTTTTTGATTAGCCCATTTAGTTCTTCCTTGAAATCCTTTGTCTGCAGTCTTGTAATTGGGCCTTCCGGAAGTGATAACTGATCTCTCCTATCTTCAGCGCTTGGGCATACATCAATGGGTATTGGAACATAACATTTATCATCTCTTCCATCCAATTTGCCAAACTTTTGTTTCTACCATAGTCATCAGTGCAAGAGTATTCAATCCAAGAGTTAAGGTACTTAAAACTATTATCAAGAGTAAAGTCTCAAGGAAGTTCCTAAAATATAGAAGTAGAACTTCTTCCACGACTTTGGTGTTGAACCATCAAGAAGAAGCATTAACATCGAAGTAGAAAGAAAAAGGGATTGCATTTGATTCTTCTATACATCAAAATGCAATGATATTTCTCTCCTTCCTTTCTCATTACCCAAGTAAACAATATTTATCCCTTCTCTCACCACCTCCTCTCTCTCCACGTTCCCTTCTCCCATTCTCCTCCTCACACTCTAACTACCCTCCATGGGAGTGAAGTCCCTCAGAGAATTAGTCTATAACATTAGTCCCATAAGCGATATTATGGACTGTGAATGAGATTTGTAAGCTCATATCGCTTAGATATAAAGGCTAATATTAATTTGGAATGATATTTGTAAGCTCGTATCACTTAGATATGAGGGCTAATATTAACTTGGTTTATGAATTTTGGATGAAAAATAGGGACTAGTATGATTCTTTCATCTAACTAGGTTATTGGTACCAAGGCCTAATATGGTTCTTCCAAATATGTTCCTGCTTGGTGTTTTTGTAATTGTTTGATGTTTCTACCTTTGATTCATTTAATGCAATATTTGAAATTTCCTGATAGAGCAATTACTTATTTCAATGTGATTCCTTTTTTTCATGTTTAATTTCCCTTTTTGGTTTTTGTGTTATCTTTGGTTATTTATTTGAATAGTGTTTTTCCACTTGAGAATTTATTTAAATTTCTCGACTTCATTTATTTTTGTGAATACTTATGTTGCTTATACTTTGTTTTACTCAGCCGATTGGTTGAATGAAAAAAAAGAAGGGTGGGCCCCAATATTTGTGATAAGAGTTGTTTTCTTGCTTTTGCAACCTCCATGATTGCAACACATATCTGGTGAAAAGAGCTTCAGAGATTGTATAAATATGAATGTCATGGAATAAATATGTTGTAAACAGCCTGATATCATGCATTTTAATTTGTTTTTCTCCCTTTTCTTTCAACAGACTACATAGACACCAGCACATGAATGACATCTAGTTGTGTATAAATAAGGATGAGAAAATTAGAGTGCTAAATGATGACCTACATACATGTATATCATCTTTATTGATATATCACGTATTGATGGAGCAATGAAATAGATAGTTTGAACAATGATTTCATACATGTATATCTATACCTTTATTGATATAACCATGCAATGTATCATGTATCAAGAACTCTTATTGTCTATATTAGAATAATGGTTTCATATTGGATCGACTGGAAATTTCGGTTTAGAAGCAATCACATTAAGTGTGAAGGGGACAAATGTATACATAGTTTGAAGTTGAGATTCACAATACGTTATAAAGTTTGAATTACATGGCATTTTTCTGGCCTTAGTTTTAAGATGTATCAGTGATCCGTTATAGGCATCAAGAATCTTTGAGAAACTATTTTGGAGTAGTTGTCTATTCAAACACTATTTGATATTTTAACTTTGACCCCGTCCGGAAGCTGAGTCGGATGAAGACGGGCTTCAATGTACTAGAAGTTGATGGAAAGTCGCTGCGGAGTCCGATCGATCTTGCACTCTCAGGAAGGGTTCCCACGGGCGTATGACGAGGGATGATGATCAAGATGACGACGCGAGGATTCTGCGCACACTCAGACGAGCCCACGAGTTGTTAGAGGCCAAAAACAGGGGAAAAGTCCACGGGACAGGCCCTCCAACGCTTAAGTCAGGTACTTTTTCCCTAGAAACATAGAGAAAGGACGAAAAGTAAAGATGTGTAAAAAGTGACGAGTCAGCGTACCTGCGTAAGGGACAAAGCAACCTTTTTATACTGCAATGGGTGTTTCTGGATTCTGACGAGTGTCAGGGAATGTCGGATGTCAGGCTTTGTCTGGCGGTGAATGACACGCGGTGTCCTCCTATAGGTCTAGGAAGGAATCAACGGGTGGTGAGCACCAGACCGTTAGCATATTCTCTGACAGATAGTGATTATTCCCTGACAGGTTGTTACGATTCCTTGGCTTGCTTGTCGTGTAGTGTATGCTTGCCCCGATCTGTTAACCCTGGACTGGGTCCCTATGCTTGCCGGCCTCGCCCTATGGGGTGTAGACCTATATTTCTTAACCTGCGTTTGTCGCTTCACCAATCCAGATCTGTACATCTAGCTCTGTCCTATGTATCCTGTCTTGTGAACTCCTGACCTGCCTTACCTTGTATCGTGACCTATATGCCTTGGTTTGGTTCCTCTTATCCTGCGTCCCGACCTGTACGGCTCCCTCCGATTCCGTCTTTCCCGACTTGTACGCCTTAGTCCATGTCTCCTCTGCCAGAAGTCCTGATCTGTATCCTTGGTTTGCAAATCCCCGACCTGTATGCTTTGGTCCAGGTGTCTTGTGCCGCAAGGCTATAAATCCTGACATGTATCCTTGGTTTGTACATTCTGACCTATACGCTTTGGTCCATGTATATTGTGTCGCAAGGCTATAAGTCCTGACCTGTATCCTTGGCTAGCACATCCCGACCTGTACGCTTTATATTGGGACTTTCGGGACATAAAAATCACTTTTTGCGTTGCAGAAACCCCGAAGTCTTGCCACAGATCCGTGCGAAGATATATAAAAATTATCATGTACATGTTTCCTAATCCTAGATCTACACTAGATCTACAAGAAAGGCGTTTATACCTTTGAAGCGAAGCCCTTCGCAAATCCTGCTCGTCAAGAAGGGTTGCCGGATCTCCAGAGTGTCAAACGTACACTCCTCTATGTGTATCCACACGAACAATAGGTGGAGAAAAACACAACTAAGAGTGTGCTAGCACTCTTAGAAGGTCACGACAATGGAGGAAGAGAGGGAGAGAAGAGAGGAAGAAGAAAAAGAAGAAGAAGACCTCTTGAATGAACACACAAATTCAATCACTCACACATTCAAGTGGCCGTCCACAATAGAGAGGTTATAAACCTCCATGGGATACCAAGAGTCATGACTCTTGGTCTCCCTCATGAGGTGGCATTTGGTCAATTCAATCTTGACCAAATGATGTGGCCTTGATGATGTGTAACACCATCATTGGCCGACCCTATGCCAAGTCACAATGACATGACATTTGGTCAAGTCAAAGTCAAGTCAAACTTGACTCTTCATCTTCCCTCTTAAGTCAAGTCAAACTTGACCTCTTATCTCCCATGGTTGATCAAATCCAACCATTTGATTCATATCAATTTAATCTAATGAATCTATATTCATTGGATTAAATTGACTTAATGAATCCAAGTCTAAATTAGACTCATTTAACACATGAATCAAATTGAGTTCAACTCAATTAGTTTAATTTAGATTACTCTTAATCCAATTTGGTTCATCATATGAACCTAATCCTCTTGGTTCATCATATGAACTCATTCTCCATCTAATTGCCCTTTGTGTGTGACCCTATAGGTTCTTGTAACGTTGGCAATACTCCTAAACTCATTTAGAAGCATAAGTAATGAGCGGTATCTAGCAACACATCATTACTACCCAATTTACAAGAATGTTGAGATCCAACATCACCTTGTGACTACTAATTGTGACCCTTCACAATATATGAAAATGTCCTTCTATCCTTGACATCTAGATTGATAAAATTGAGGCATAGACCGTGTCATCCTCTAATCAATCTATATCTTGAACTCTAAGTAGATTCACTATAAACAAATGAGCTCAATATCTCATATTGATTCACTTGGACATGTCCATGCACTTAGTGGTCTCACTCTATCAAGAATAATGATGTCGCTCCCGTCATATAGGAGGGATAGATCCTATCTACATCACTCACATACCTCCACATAATTGGTTACATACCCAGTAATTGCCTTTATAGTCAACCCAATTACGGGTGACGTTTGACGAAGCCAAAATATATAACTCCTTATGTAGGGAACCATGTTGACTTCAGGTCCAAAGACTGATAGTTATACTAATAGTCATATGAGAAAGTATATGACACTCATATAACGATCCATGATATTTTCTCATGGCGGGTCATTCAGTGTACATTCTTCAATGCATACTCATGTGTCAACTTGATATCTCTATATCCATGACTTGTGAGAACAAGTCATCGAGTTGACCTACATGCTAGTCTCGTCACATTAACATTGTCCCTGAATGTTAATACTTGATTAGGAATGATTAAAAGTAGTGTTCTCTATATCATCTAACTATCGATTCAACCAATCGATTGATATAAATAGAACTTTCTACTCAAGAACGCTATTATACTTAGTTATTTGACACCAATACAAGTAAGTATAATAACCATAAAGAAATGCCTTTATTAATATAGGAATATGATACATCGAGTCCATACAACAATCATCATATGATTGGCTCTAGGGCTCTAACTAATAATCTTCCACTAGCACTAGTGCCAATCAGTGTAGGGTCTAATACCCAATGACCTAGTGTGACCATCATGCTTTCTCTGTGCCAAAGCCTTGGTCAAGGGATCAGCGACATTAGCCTCTGTGGGTACTTTGCAAATCTTCACATCTCCTCTATCGATGATCTCACGAATGAGATGGAAGAGCCGTAGCATGTGTTTAGTCCGCTGGTATGAGCGAGGTTCCTTAGCCTGCGCAATTGCTCCTTTGTTGTCACAATAGAGCTCAATAGGATCTACAATGCTAGGAACCACCCCAAGCTCAGTAATGAACTTGCGGATCCAAACTACCGCCTTTGCTGCTTCTGATGCAGCAATATACTCGGCCTCTGTTATAGAATCAACAACTGTGTCCTGCTTCGAACTCTTCCATCTCACAGCACCACCATTCAAGCAAAACACGAACCTAGACTGCGATCTATAATCATCCTGGTCAGTTTAGAAGCTGGCATCACTGTAACCCTTTACAGCTAGCTCGTCATCACCTCCATATATCAAGAAATATTCTTTAGTCCTTCATAAGTACTTAAGAATATTCTTGACCACTATCCAGTGACACTCACCTGGATCTGACAGGTATCTTCTCGTCATGCTCAAAGCATACGAGACATCAGGACAAGTACATAGCATGACGTACATGATAGATCCTATAGCTGAAGAATAAGAGATCTTATCCATGCAGTCTCTCTCCTCTCTAGAAGAGGGACTTTGAGTCTTCAAAAGACTCATACAATGTGACATTGGTAGAAATCCTTTCTTGGAATTTTGCATGGCAAATAGTAGTAATACCTTATCAACATATGTACTCTGACTTAAGCCAAGTAATCTCTTAGATCTATCTCTATAGATCTTTATACCTAAGATATAGGCTGCTTCACCTAAGTCCTTCATCGAGAAACAATTCCCCAGCCAAGTCTTTACAGACTGCAGCAAAGGGATGTCATTCCCAATGAGTAGTATGTCATCCACATACAATACAAGGAAGACAACTGTATTCCCAAAAACCTTCTTGTAGACACAGGGTTCATCTTCATTCTTGATGAAACCAAACTATTTGATTGCATCATCGAATCGAAGATTTCATCTCCGAGAAGCTTGTTTTAGCTCATAAATGGACTTATGTAGCTTGCATACTCTGCTAGTATGCTGTGGATCTACAAAACCCTCAGGTTGTGTCATGTACACATCCTCGAGCAAGTTTCCATTCAGAAACGCGGTTTTGACATCCATCTGCCAGATCTCATAATCGTGGTATGCTGCAATAGCAAGCATGATCCGAATGGACTTAAAGATCGCTACTGGAGAAAAGGTTTCATCATAGTCAATATAATAAATTTTCTTGAAACCTTTAGCTACCAAGCGACCTTTATAAATAAGTCCATCCATGTCAATCTTTCTCTTAAAGACCCACTTACACCCAATGGGTTTGATGCCTTCAGGTGGATCAACCAAAGTTCATACTTGGTTGGTGTACATGAATTCCATCTCGGATCTCATGGCCTCTAGCCATTTCTGAGAATCTGGTCTCATCACAGCTTCCTGATAGGAGGTAGGCTCATTCTCAACGAGCATAACATCATCACGGTCAGACAAGATAAACGTGTATCTCTCAAGTTGACGACGTACCTATCAGACTTGCAAAGAGGTATGTCTACTTGAACTGGTTGTTGTTCCTCAACACCTTGTGGAACAATCTTATCATCCACAACACTTTGTGGTTCCAGTTCAACTTCCATCAAGGCTTCAGTGCTATGGTCCATATCCTGAACTTCTTCAAGATTGAACGTACTCCCACTAGTTTTTCTAGAAATACCCTAGTCTTAGCCACAACTACTTTGTGTTGACTGGGAATGTAGAAGTAAAAACCCTTCGTTTCCTTGGGATATCCTATAAAATAGCACTTATCAGATTTGGGTCCCAGTTTGTCTGAGACTTGACGTCGAACGTAAGCCTCACAACCCTAAATCCTCATAAAAGACACCTGAGCATCTCTCCCAATCCATATCCTATATGATGTCTTTATCACAGCCTTGGATGGAACACGGTTAAATATGAAGGCTGCTATATCTAGAGCATAGCCCCAAAGAGATATAGGAAGATCTATGTGACTCATCATAGATCGCACCATATCTAATAGGGTACGATTTCTCCTTTCGGATACACCATTCCACTGTGGTGTTCCCGGAGGAGTGAGTTGGGATAGAATCCCACACTCAGCTAGATAGTCACGAAACTCATGGCAAAGGTATTCTCCACCTCGATCTGATCGAAGTATCTTAATACTCTTGCCAAGCTGGTTTTGTACTTCATTCTTGAATGCTTTGAACTTTTCAAAGGATTCTGATTTATGTGTCATCAAATACACATAACTATATATACTGAAGTCATCAGTAAAGGTAATGAAGTACCTATAACCACCTCTGGCAATGACATTGAAAGGGCCACATACATCACTATGTATAAGTACTAACAAGTCAGTCGCTCTTTCGCTGTGTCCCCTAAAGGGAGTTTTGGTCATCTTGCCTAGTAGGCATGGCTCGCATGTCTCATATGATTCAAAATCAAATGAGTCTAGCAAACTTTCTTTATGGAGCTGGGATAAGCGTTTGTCATTTATATGCCCTAAGCGACAATTCCAGAGATAGGTTTGGTTCATTTCATTTGATTTGAACCTTTTGGTATTTATGTTATAGATGGGATTCTCTAAGTCCAGAATATATAGTCCGTTCATCAGAGTTTCACTACAATAGAACATATCGTTTAAATAGATGGAACAACATTTGTTCTTTATGATAAACGAAAAGTCTTTCTTGTCCAAACAAGAAACTGAAATTATATTCTTAGTAAGAGCAGACACATAACAACATTCATCTAATTCTAGTATAAGCCCAGAGAGCAGAGATACAAAGTAAGTCCCTACAGCAACAGCAGCAACCCATTCTCCATTGCCTACTCGTAGGTCAACCACGCTCTTCGTCAATGCCCTGCTATTTCTCAATGCCTACACATTAGTACAAATGTGAGAAGCACATCCGGTATCTAATACTCATGATGAAGAAATAGAGAGATTAACTTCTATAGCATATACACCTGAAGTAGAAGTCTCACTTCGCTTCTTCTTAAGATCTTCCAAGTAAACTTTACAGTTCCTCTTCTAATGCCCGATCTGACCGCAGTGGATGTTAGTTAGAGCCGTAGAGCCAATCATTTGATGATTGTTGTATAGACTCAATGTATCATATTCTTGTATATAAATAAAGGCATTTGTTTTGGTTATTATACTGACTTGTATTGGTGTCAAATAACTAAGTATAATAACGTCCTTGAGAAGAAGGTTCTTACCTATATCAATCGATTGGTTGAATCGATAGTGAGATGATATAGGGAACACTACTCTTAATCATTCCTAGTCGAGTATTAACATTCAAGGACAATGTTAATGTGATGAGACTAGCATGTAGGTCAACTCGATGACTTGATCTCACAAGTCATGGATATGGAGATATCAAGTTGACACATGGGTATGCATTGGAGAATGTATATTGAATGACCCGCCATGAGAAAGTATCATGGATCATTATATGAGTGTCATATACCTTCTCATGTAGCTATTAGTATGACTACTAGTCCTTGGACCTGAAGTCACCATGGTTCCCTACATAAGGAGTTACGTACTTTGGCTTCGTCAAACGTCACCCGTAACTGGGTGGACTATAAAGGCGATTACTGGGTATGTAACAAATTATACGGAGGGATGTGAGTGATGTATATGGGATCTATCCCTTCAATATGATGGGAGAGACATCGATATTCTTGATAGAGTGAGACCACTAAGTGCATGGCCATGCCCAAATGAGTCAATATGAGATGTTGAGCTCATTTGATTGAGTGAGTCTACTTGGAGCTCAAGATTTAGATTGATTAAAGGATGACACTGTCTATGTCTCACATTGATCAATCTAGATGTCAAGGATAGAAGGGCACTTGTCATATATTGTGAAGAGTCACAATTAGTAGTCACAAGGTGATGTTGGATCTCAACATTCTTGTAACTTGGGTAGTAATTATGTGTTGCTAGATACCGCTCATTACTTATGCTCCTAAATGAGTTTAGGAGCATTGTCAACGTTATAAGAACCTATAGGGTCACACACAAAGGGCAATTAGATGGAGACTAGGTTCATTTGATGAACCTAAAGGATTAGGTTCATATGATGAACCAAATTGGATTAAGAGTAATCCAAATTGTGCTAATTGAGTTGGACTCAATTTGGTTCATGTGTTAAGTGAGTCTAATTTGGACTTAGACTCATTTAATTAATTTAATTTAATGAATATAGATTCATTAAATTAAAATTGACTTGAACCAATGGTAAAATTAGATCAACCAAGAGAGAGAAGTGGTCAAGTTTGACTTGACTTGAGAGGAAGATGAAGGGTCAAGTTTGACTTGACCATTTGCCACCTCATTGGTGAGTTGGCATTAAGCGGCTAATGGTGATGTGCCACAGCATCAAGACTAGCACATGTGTGTACCACCTCATGAGGGAGATCAAGAGTTTTTGACTCTTGAAATTCCATGGAGTATATAACCCCTCATGAAAAGTGGTCGGCCACTTTTAGTGCTTGTGGAGTTTCAATTTTGTTTTGTAACTCCATCATCTTCTTCCTCCTCTCAAGCTCCCATCTTCTTCTCCCTCTTCTCCACCTCCTTGGCCGAAACTTCTAAGGGTGCTAGCACACCTTTTAGTTGTTTTCTCCATCATTTGTTCATGTGGATACACATAGAGGAGTATCTACTTGGATACTCTCGAGATCCGGCGAACCTTGGACGAGCGGGATACGCGAAGGGCATTGCATCAAGGGTAAACTCTTCTCCTTGTAGATCTAGTGTAAATCTAGGTTAGAAAACTCATACTCAAAGTTTTACAAAATTTTATTCTTCGCACGGATCCGGTGACTGGGGTTTCGGGGTTTCCGCAACGCAAAAAGCGATTTTTGCGGCCCGAAAAAACCCAACAGTGATATCAGAACCACGTGCGAAGCGTGTATGAGTTTTAATTTGTATTTTATGAAAATTACAGATCTGTAACTTTCTGTGAAATTATGATTTTTGGTATTTTTATGGGTATTTTTCTCGTAGAAGCGAAGCACAAGTGTTTAGACACTTGTAGGCTTCGACTACCGAGAAGATTTTTCCAAAACGGCAAGGTTTCGCCCCCAATCATTTTAGGACAGCGGACTAAGGCGCTGTAGGACCGCTTTGGAACACTCGCGATGGTTATATCACGGGTAGGGGCGCTGCCCCTGACCCCGCAAGGGGCTTCGTTCCGCGATTGTGCCCGAAAATCGCTAAACGAGACCGTCGGGAATTTTTACTCATAAAAATTTTAAAAATTGTAATAAAAATTACATAAATTTATAGAAATTGCATAATTTAGAATTATGTATTATTTTGTGATGGTCATGGCCCAAAAGACCCAATTAGATTGAAAAATTATGTTGTAATTCATAATATGGCCTGCGTGCCATTTTATGTTTGTGCGTGTTGTACTTGATTCGCGACCTGCGCGTCGTTCCTTCCTCTATTTTATATTTTTTGTTGTAAATTAGTTTAGACTCGAATGTAACTCGAGTTTCACTTTTGTAATGTACAAAAATGGAGTGGTGGAAGGACCACTCGAGACGGAGTTACGAGGAGGGCGCGATCAACACAAGGTGGTCAAAGGGAGGAGCTTGAGAAGCTGTTGACCTTAGGTTGACCATCCGATCTTCTCATTGGCTTGAGAAGATTGTAGTAGGGTTATGACTAATCACAAAATATTTAATTAATTGCTTGTGTGTGTATATGTGATGCATGCTATAATAAGTAATTAATTAGTGCCTTAACGATTCGATTCGATCAATCGCGTATATGATACACCTCGACGATTAGATTAGATCTAAATCGCGTACATGATTCGCCCTAACGATTAGATTGATCGAAATCGAGTATATGATACACCTCGTCGATTAGATTATATCTTAATCGCGATAACTCGTAATGCCTACCATGTCGTGATACCTATCACTACCTCGATCACATGTAGTCGTTGAATCTGTCAAAGCAGAGCAACACATATTATCTTGGTAGGGTACGGAGGGACAATCTTGGTCCCGCCTATCAACGCATGGGTGAGTAAAACTCAATTAGATTGAGTATAACTAGTTAAATCAAGTTTAACTGTAGGCATTTTTCCAATTATTGGTAGATAGGACAAAATCACGTTTATATTAACTCTTGGGCATATTAGCCAAAGCTAACTCGAGTTTTAATATAAATGCGGATCTTGATCCTATAAACAAGAGTTGCATAGAGATGTAATTGGTAATTAGTTACCTACCGATCATACTAATTCTTGGGCATTTTAGCGAAAGCTAACTCAGGGCATAGTATGATGTGGATCTTGTCCCACATGAATTATAGAATTCAGTGGGAGCATCATTTAATTAAATGCCTAATTAGATGATTAATTGGAATATGATATTTATTTTTCTGCATTTTTCTGTTGTAGATTATCATGACGTCAAACACGAACACCTTCTCTCTATTTTCAATCCTTGACAAGGACAAGCTCAACGGAGCAAATTTCCTGGACTGGTACGGGAATCTGAGAATAGTTCTCACCTAAGAACGTAAACTGTACGTTCTAGAGCATCCCATTCCGGAGGCTCCTCCTGCCAATGCCAGGCGAGTAGACAAAGATGCTTATAAGAAGCATCAAGATGACACATTAGATGTATCATGTCTAATGCTCGCGACCATGAACTCTGAGCTTCAGAAACAACATGAGTTAATGGGTGCTTATGATATGGTTGAACATCTTCGTCAATTATATCAAGGACAAGCGCGACACGAGAGATTTGAGATCTCAAGGGCACTATTTCAGTGCAAGATGTCAGATGGGGCTCCCGTAGGTCCATATGTATTCAAGATGATTGGGTACATAGAGAATCTACAGAGGTTTGGATTCTCACTTGGCCAAGAGCTGGCCACTGACCTGATCTTGCAATCTTTGCCAGATAGCTACAGTCAATTCGTTCTAAATTATAACATGAACGAAATTGACAAGTCACTGCCCGAGCTGCTTAGCATGTTAAGAACTATTGAGCTCAACCTTAAGAAGGTTAAGCCCAACTCTATTCTGATGGTTCAGAAACACAAGGGCAAGGGCAAGGGCAAGCCTAAAGGCAAGGGAAAGTCCCAAGCCAAGGGCAAAGGCAAAGCACTGAAGCCTAAAGGAGGGGTCGCCAAGGATGCTACCTACTTCCACTGCGGTCAGACCGGGCACTGGAAGAGGAACTACAAGGTGTACCTGGAAGATCTTAAGAAGAAGAGAAGTGAGACTTCCACTTCAGGTATATATGTTATAGAAGTCAATCTATCTATTTCTTCATCATGGGTATTAGATACCGGATGTGCTTCTCACATTTGTACTAATGTGCAGGCGGTGAGAAATAGTAGGGCATTGACGAAGGGTGAGGTGGACCTACGCATAGGCAATGGAGCACGGGTTGCTGCTGTTGCTATAGGGACTTATTTTCTATCTCTGTCCTCTGGGCTTGTATTAGAGTTGGATGACTGTTGTTATGTGCCTGCTTTGACTAAGAACATTATATCAGTTTATTGTTTAGACAAGAAAGAGTTTTCATTTATAATAAAGAACAAATGTTGTTCAATTTATTTAAATGATATGTTCTATTGTAGTGCACCTCTGATGAACGGACTCTGTATTCTAGACCTTGAGAGCCCTATCTATAACATAAGTACCAAGAGGTTCAGGTCAAATGACATGAACCAAACCTATCTCTGGCTCTGTCGCTTAGGTTATATAAATGACAAGCGCTTATCCCAGCTCCATAAAGATGGTTTGCTAGACTCATTTGATTTTGAATCATATGAGACATGCGAGTCATGCCTACTAGGCAAGATGACCAAGACTCCTTTTAGTGGACACAGTGAGAGAGCAATTGACTTGTTAAGTCTTATACATAGTGATGTATGTGGCCCTTTCAATGTCGCTGCTAGAGGTGGTTATAGGTACTTCATTATATTTACTGATGACTTCAGTAGATATGGTTATGTGTACTTGATAACATATAAGTCTGAATCCTTTGAAAAGTTCAAAGAATTCAAGAATGAAATACAAAACCAACTTGGCAAGAGTATTAAGATACTTCGATCAGATCGAGGTGGGGAATACCTTAGCAATGAGTTTCGTGACTATCTAGCTGAGTGTGGGATTCTATCCCAACTCACTCCTCCTGAAACACCACAGTGGAATGGTGTATCTGAGAGGAGGAATTGTACCCTATTAGATATGGTACGGTCTATGATGAGTCACATAGATCTTCCTACATTCTTTTGGGGCTATGCTCTAGACACGGCAGCCTTTATACTCAACCGAGTTCCATCTAAGGCTGTAATAAAGACACCATATAGGATATGGACTGGGAGATATGCCCAGGTGTCTTTCATAAGGATTTGGGGTTGTAAGGCTTACGTTCGACGTCAAGTCTCAGACAAATTGGGACCCAAATTCGACTAGTGCTATTTTATCTGATATCCCAAGGAAACTAAGGGATATTACTTCTACATTCCCAGTCAACACAAGGTAGTTGTGGCTTAGACTAGGGTATTTCTAGAAAGGGATTTTGTTTCTTGAAAGACTAGTGGGAGTACGTTCGATCTTGAAGAAGTTCAAGATGCGAACAATAGCACTGAAGCCTCGATGGAAGTTGAACTAGAACCAAAAAGTGTTGTGGATGATGTTGTTCCACAAGGAGTTGAGGAACAACAACCAGTTCAAGTAGACATACCTCTTCGCAGGTCTGATAGGGTACTTCGTCAGCCTGAGAGATACTCATTTCTCTTGTTTGACCATGATGACGTTGTGCTCATAGAGGATGAGCCCACCTCCTATCAGAAAGCTGTGATGAGACCAGATTCCGAGAAATGGCTAGAGGCCATGAGATCTGAGATGGAATCCATGTACACTAACCAAGTATGGACTTTGGTTGATCCACCTGAGGGCGTAAAACCCATAGGGTGTAAGTGGGTCTTTAATAGAAAGACTGACATGGATGGACTTATCTATAAGGGTCGCTTGGTAGCTAAAGGTTTCAAGCAGATTCATGGTATTGACTATGATGAAACTTTTACTCCAGTAGCGATGTTTAAATCCATTCGGATCATGTTTGCTATTGGAGCATACCATGACTATGAGATATGGCAGATGGATGTCAAAACCGCGTTTCTGAATGGAAACCTGCTCGAGGATGTGTACATGACACAACCCGAGGGTTTTGTAGATCCACAGCATACTAGCAGAGTATGCAAGCTGCATAGGTCTATTTATGGACTAAAGCAAGCTTCTCGGAGCTTTAATCTTCGATTCGATGATGCAATCAAACAGTTTGGTTTCATCAAGAATGAAGATGAACCTTTTGTCTACAAGAAGGTTGTTGAGAGCACAGTTATCTTCCTTATATTGTATGTGTATGACATACTACTCATTGGAAAATACATCCCTTTACTACAATCTGTTAAGACTTGGCTAGGGACTTGTTTCTCAATGAAGGACTTAGGTGAAGCATCCTGCATTCTAGGAATAAAGATCTATAGACATAGATCAAAGAGATTGTTTGGCCTAAGTTAGAGTACATACATTGACAAGGTATTATTTCGGTTTGCCATGCAGAACTCCAAGAAGGGATTTCTGCCGATGTCACAAGGCATGAGTCTTTTGAAGACTCAAGGTCCCTCTTCTAGAGAGGAGAGAGATCGCATGGATCAAATCCCTTATTCCTTAGCTATAGGATCTATCATGTACGCCATGCTATGTACTCGTCCTGATGTCTCGTATGCTTTGAGCATAACGAGCAGGTACCAGTCAGATCCAGGTGAAAGTCACTTGATAACGGTCAAGAATATTCTTAAGTACTTAAAAAGGACTAAAGATTATTTCTTGATACATAGAGGCAATGATGAGCTAGCTGTAAAGGGTTACAGTGATGCCAGCTTCCAGACCGACCAGGATGATTATCGATCACAGTCAGGGTTCGTGTTTTGCATATATAGTGGTGCTGTGAGCTGGAAGAGTTCGAAGCAGGATACAGTCGCTGATTCTACAACAGAGGCCGAGTATATTGCTGCATCAGAGGCAACAAAGGAGGCAGTTTGGATCCGCAAGTTCATCACTGAACTTGGGGTGGTTCCTAGCATCGCTGACCCTATTGAGCTCTATTGTGACAACAATGGAGCAATTGCGCAGGCTAAGGAACCCCGCTCACACCAGCGGACCAAACACATACTACGGCGCTTCCATCTCATTCGAGAGATCATCGATAGAGGAGATGTGAAGATTTGCAGAGTACCCATAAAGGCTAACATCACAGATCCCTTGACTAAGGCTTTGGCACAGAGAAAGCATGATGGTCACACTAGGTCATTAGGCCTTAGAGCCTACACTGATTGGCACTAGTGCTAGTGGGAGATTGTTAGTTAGAGCCCTAGAGCCAATCATTTGATAATTTTTGTATGAACTCATTGTATCATATTCTTGTATATAAGTAAAGGCATTTGTTTTGGTTATTATACTTACTTGTATTGGTGCCAAATAACTAAGTATAATAGCGTCCTTGAGTAGAAGGTTCTTACCTATATCAATCGATTGGTTGAATCTATACTGAGATGATATAGGAAAACTACTCTTAATCATTCCAAGTCGAGTATTAACATTCAGGGACAATGTTAATGCGATGAGACTAGCATGTAGGTCAACTCGATGACTTGATCTCACAAGTCATGGATATAGAGATATCAAGTTGACACATGAGTATGCATTGGAGAATGTATACTGAATGACCCGCCATGAGAAAGTATCATGGATCGTTATATGAGTGTCATATACTTTCTCATCTGGCTATTAGTATGACTACTAGTCCTTGGACCTGAAGTCACCATGGTTCCCTACATAAGGAGTTACGTACTTTGGCTTCGTCAAACGTCAGCCGTAACTAGGTGGACTATAAAGGCGATTACTGGGTATGTAACAAATTATGCGGAGGGGTGTGAGTGATGTAGATGGGATCTATCCCTCCTATATGACGGGAGAGACATCGATATTCTTGATAGAGTGAGACCACTAAGTGCATGGCCATGCCCAAATAAGTCAATATGAGATGTTGAGCTCATTTGATTGAGTGAGTCTACATGGAGCTCAAGATTTAGATTGATTAGAGGATGACACGGTCTATGCCTCACATTGATCAATCTAGATGTCAAGGGCACTTGTCATATATTGTGAAGAGTCACAATTAGTAGTCACAAGGTGATGTTGGATTTCAACATTCTTGTAACTTGGGTAGTAATGATGTGTTGCTATATACTGCTCATTACTTATGCTCCTAAATGAGTTTAGGAGCATTGCCAATGTTATAAGAACATATAGGGTCACACACAAAGGGAAATTATATGGAGATTAGGTTCATTTGATGAACCTAAAGGATTAGGTTCATATAATGAACCAAATTGGATTAAGAGTAATCCAAATTGTGCTAATTGAGTTGGACTCAATTTGGTTCATGTGTTAAGTGAGTCTAATTTGGACTTAGACTCATTTAATTAATTTAATTCAATGAATAGAGATTCATTAAATTAAAATTAACTTGAACCAATGGTTAGTTTAGATCAACCAAGGGAGAGAAGTGTTCAAGTTTGACATGACTTTAGAGGAAGATGAAGGGTCAAGTTTGACTTGACCATTTGCCACCTCATTGGTGAGTTGGCATTAAGCGGCTAATGGTGATGTGCCACATCATCAAGGCTAGCACATGTGTGTGCCACCTCATGAGGGAGATCAAGAGTTTTTGACTCTTGAAATTCCATGGAGTATATAACCCCTCATGAAAAGTGGCCTACCACTTTTAGTGCTTGTGGAGTTTCAATTTTGTTTTGTAACTCCATCATCTTCTTCCTCCTCTCAAGCTCTCATCTTCTTCTCCCTCTTCTCCACCTCCTTGGCCGAAACTTCTAAGGGTGGTAGCACACCTTTTAGTTGTTTTCTCCATCATTTGTTCATGTGGATATACATAGAGGAGTATCTACTTTGATACTCTCGAGATCTGGTGAACCTTGGAGGAGCGAGATACGCGAAGGGCATCGCATCAAGGGTAAATTCTTCTCCTTGTAGATCTAGTGTAGATCTAGGTTAGAAAACACATACTCAAAGTTTTATGAAATTTTATTTTTCGCACGGATCCGGTGGCTGGGTTTCGGGGTTCCGCAACGCAAAAAGCGATTTTTGCGGCCCGAAAAAACCCAACAGTGGAAGCAGGTAGCGTCCTTGGCGACCCCTCCTTTGGTTTCAGTGCCTTGCCTTGCCCTTGGTTTGGTACTTTCCCTTACCTTTAGGTTTGCCCTTGCCTTTGCCCTTTTGCACCATCAAAATGGAGTTGGGCTTTACCTTCTTAAGGTTGAGTTCAGCAGTTCTTAACGTGCTTAGCAGCTCAGGCAGGGGTTTATCAATTTCGTTCATGTTGTAATTTAGAACAAATTGATTGTAACTATCCGGCAAGGATTGCAAGATCAAGTCAGTGGTCAGCTCTTGGCCAAGTGGGAATCCCAACCTCTGTAGGTTTTCAATGTACCCAATCATCTTGAGTACATATGGGCCTATGGGAGTCCCATCTTGCATCTTGCACTGAAATAGTGCCTTAGAGATCTCGAATCTTTCATGCCTTGCTTGTCCTTGATATAGTTGACGAAGATGTTCATCCATATCATAAGCAGTCATCAACTTGTGTTGCTTCTGAAGATCAGAGTTCATGGTCGCGAGCATGAGGCATGACACATCTAATGCGTCATCTTGATGCTTCTTATAATCATCTCGGTCAGCTCACGTGGTAGTGGCAGGAGGTGCCTCCGGAATGGGCTGCTCCAGGACATACAGTTTTCATTCTTGTGTGAGAACGATTCTCAAATTTCTGTACCAGTCCAGAAAATTAGCTCCATTGAGCTTGTCCTTGTCAAGGATAGAACGTAGAGAGAAGGTGTTCATGTTTGTCAACATGGCAATCTACAACAGAAAAATACAGAAAATAAATATCATATTCCACTAATCATTTAATTTGACCTTTAATTAAATGATGCTCCCACTGAATTATAGAACTTTTGTAGAATCAAGTCATGGAAGTGGTCAAACCACACTTACTAGATTCTTCCAACTAGATATAATTCTTGTGGGACAAGATCCACATCATACTATGCCTTGAGTTAGCTTTGGCTAAATCGACCAAGACTTAGTATGATCGGTAGATAACAAATTTATCAATTACATCTCTATGCAACTCTTGTTTATAGGATCAAAAATCTCATTTACATTAAAACTTGAGTTAGCTTTGGCTAAATCACCCAAGATTTAGTATAAATGTGATTTTTATCCTATCGTCCAACCTTTGGAAAAATGACTATAGTTATACCTGATCTAATTGAGTTAACTAGTTATACTCAATCTAATTGAGTTTGTACTCACCCAAGCCTTGATAGGCGGGACCAAGATTGTCCCTCTGCACCCTACCAAGATAATATGCGTTGCTCTGCTTTGGCAGATTCAACAACAACATGTGTTCGAGGTAGTGATGGGTATCAAAACTTGGTAGACATTTCGAGTTGAGTTGATTTAGATCTAATCTAATCGTGGATTCGTATCTTATACGCATCATGGCACTAATTAATTACTCTACATTATCATGCGTCACATACACAAGCAATTAATTAAATTTTGATTAGGTCATAGCCCTACTACGATATTCTCAAGCCAATGAGAAAATTGGACGGTCAACCTAGGGTCAACAGCTTCTTCAAGCTCCTCCCTTTGACCACCATGTGTTGCTCGCACCCTCCTCATCGTTCCTTCTCGAGTGGACCTTCCACCGCTTCATTTTGTACATTACAAAAAGGTGAAACTCGAGTTACATTTAAGTCTAAAACTATTTTACAACAGGAATATTAAAATAGAGGAGGCACGACATGCAGGTCGCATATCAAATACAACACGCACAATCCAAAAATGGCACGCAGGCCATATTATGAATTACAACACATTTGTCTAATCAAATTGGGTTCTTGGGCCATGATCATCAAAAAAATTATACATAATTCTAAATTATGTAATTTCCATAAATTTCTATAATTTTACTACTAATTTTATGATTTTATGAGTCGCAACTTCCCGGCGGTCCCGTTTAGCGATTCTCGAGCACGATCGCTAGACAATGCCCCTTGCGGGGTTAGGGGCAGCGCCCCTTCTCACGAAATGAGTCACACGAGTGTCCATTTACGATCTTACAATGCCTTGAGCAGCTGTCCCAAAATAATTTGGGCGAGACCTTGCATATTCGGAAGGTTTTTCTCGATAGTCGAAGCCTACAAGTATCCAAACACTTGTTGCTTCGCCTCTACTAGAAAAATACCCATAAAATACATAAAAATAGAAAATTTACAGAAACTTACAGATCTGATATTTTTCACAAAAATACAAAATTAAACAAGTACATGCCTCACACGTGGCTCTGATACCACTATTGGGACTTTCGGGCAGCAAAATAGCTTTTTGCATTGCAGAAACCCCGAAGTCTTGCCACGGATCCGTGTGAAGATATATAAAAATTATCATGTACATGTTTCCTAATCCTAGATCTACACTAGATCTACAAGAAAGGGGTTTATACATTTGAAGCGAAGCCCTTCGCAAATCCTGCTCATCCAGAAAGGTTGCCGGATCTCGAGAGTGTCAAACGTACACTCCTCTAAGTGTATTGTAACGCCCGCCCCTCTACTACCCTAAGGGAGGGACGGGGTTACTGTTAGGATGTATACTAAAAGCCTAGCTTTTGGTATAAACATTTATCTAGAAATAAAGAATCACATTGGTCAAATGTTTACATTTATTTGTTAAATGTAATTGGTCAATTAATTTATATAGTAGATAACATGGAGTGTGGAGTCACACTTAGAAGATCATGTTGTCGGTTCTCTATAAATTATAAACAGTTGCTCATGACTAAGATGGAAAGGAACAAACCATCAGAATAGACGTAGTGTAATTAAGTATTAGTTTATCTTGACTAATAAATTACACTGATACACTTTAAGTGTATTGAGTAGGATCATTTAGGTAAGTTCTTTTTGTACTGACTTAGTAAAAGAACTAGACCTTAGTTATTATGGAAGTGTGTGCTCTTAATCCTAATATAATAACAAGCATGTATATTTAATATTTATTTCTTTGACTTATCAAAGGGTGAGGTTTAGCTCAATAAATCAATATGCCCGATAAGTTGGGAAATGATACTACTTATAGTGTGTGTTGTTGATTATAGAAGGAATCTGTGTCCTAGTTATCTAAGTTGAGAATGTCCCCAAGAGGAGCTCATAAGGATTGTCATGTTAAACCCTGCAGGTGGACCTAGTCTAACATGACAATAAAGTTGAGTGGTACTACTCTTGGAGCTAGATATTAATTAAATGAGTTGTCAGTAACTCACTTAATTAGTGGACATTCGTAATCTTAAATACAGGGAGACTAACACACTCATGATAAGAAGGAGCCCATAATGTAATTTGGGATTGGTGCGGTAGTGCGGTAATAACTCTCTAGTGGAATGAGTTATTATCGATGAACTTGAGTTGTGTGTTCGGGGCGAGCACGGGATACTCAAGCTCATCGGAAGGCTAAAACCAATTTCTCCTCTAGGTCCCTATTGTAGAATCAATAAAGCCTCAAGTCCATCCAAAGAAAAGCCTATCTTGGTGTCCAAGAAGGAGCCGGTTCATTGCTTGGTGACCAAGCAATGGCCGGCCACATATTCTCTAGAAGTGGCCGGCCCTTGTCTTGGGCAAGGGGGCCGGCCGCAATATTTAAATTAGGAAGGTTGTTTTTGAATTTTTAAATTTCCTCAGATATTTACAATTTGTAAAAAGAGAGATTTTAAAAATATATAAGATTTTCTTAATTTAAATTAGGTCACAAGGTTTTAAAAGAGAGTTTTAAAATTTATAAAACTTTCTTTTAAAAAGAAATATTATTAGAGATGTTTTAAATTTTAAAACTTGGTTTTAAATTTTAAAACTTTCCTTTTAATATCCACATTAGAAAAAAAAAAGAGTTTGTAAAATTTTATTAGAAGTTTTCTTCTTTTAAAATTTTATAAAAAATTTTTTTTCTTTCTTTCTCTTTTAATAAGTGGCCGGCCACCTTTCTTGGTGCCCAAGCAAAGGGCCGGTCAAATAATTAAATATCAACAAATAGTTGTTTAATTAATAAATCAATCTAGGATTGATTAATTAAAAGGAAAGAAAAAGAAAAATTAAAAGGAAATAGGATTGAGTCTAATTTTTTATAAAACTCTTTCCATAATTTTCCGTTGGGAAACTAATATAAAAAGGGGGGGAATGGGAGGCCTTGAAAAACATAACAATTGATATTGTGTTGTTGGAGATCATCAAGTGGCCAGCCCCTCTCCCTCTCTTCCCTTTGCTCTCTTTTGCTCCTTTGTGGTGGTGGTGGCCGAATTCTAGAGTAGGAGGAGAAGCTCTCCGGGTGGTGTTCGTCTTGGAGGATCGTCGCCCACACGACGTCCAAGAGGAGGCGAGGGATACGACAGAAGATCTCGAGGTTTTTAGCACACAAGGAAGAGGTATAACTAGTATTTAATTTCCGCATAATACTAGTTAATTTTTCTTTGTATAAATACCAAATACAAGAGGCATTCGATTCTTGTTTTTTGAATTTAATTTCGATGTTGTGTTCTTTGTCTTTTTTCCTTGTGATTTGATTGTTCTTTTTAGTTAACCTAGAGTTATATAAGGAAATTAAATATTAACTTTCCTTAAAAGGCTTTGTCTAGTCGGTGGTGGTTGCTCCCATATCCAAGAAGGCCAAGTACCTCGCCATGCAGTACGGGAAGCCAATTTTGGAAAACTAATATTTAATTGAATTTATAACCTAGGTGATTTGGATTAAACGTGTTAAGTTCCGCAGGAGATCTAAATCTAAACCTAAAAGAACATATAAGTTAAACTTGGAATCAAACGTGTTAAGTTCCGCAGGAGATACAAGTTTAACTTAAAAGAACACATGGTAGCTAGGAAAGGTTCAGATCACGTACAAAATTTTTGTATAGTGGAGCCATTGGGTTTTTCGAGTAGCAACCAACAATTGGTATCTGAGCTAGGGTTTTGCCTCTGTGTATTTGGTATTAGTTTAATTATGCACATGTCATACATAATTTATGCAGGTTAATAGTAGGATGTGCTAACTTTGTGGATGCATGATCCAACTATTATGGCTTATAGTTATTATGTGTGTGATTGGACCCTTGGATATGTCATGGGCATTTATTATGTGTGCATGATTGTATTATAAAATACAGCAGGAGCTGTATTTAGTTTAATTAGGATTTTATTTTTTTTGATCTAGATACATGTACATTCCTTTTATGGAATATAGGATCAATGGATGTAAATTTTATTTTATGTTCAATCTAGTTTACATGTACATTCCTTCGAGGAATATAGGATCGAAAAATGTAAAATTATATTTATGTCGCGGATCGAATCTTGCAAGGCTTGGAACCTTTTGAGGATCAGAGGCGCAGCGGAACAAGAAGCAAGATGGATGCGACAACTAGACCCGGTGGCGGTGGCCAAGGATGGCAGCAGCTAAGGTTAGCAACACACGGAGGACAGCAATAGATAAAAGTCATAATAGTTGAAAATTAGTTTTTCTATTTATTGCTTTTTATGCTGTGTTGTGTGTGCTTGTTAGTATGCATGTTAAGTAGGCTAGCATAGTCAAAATTCCTCACTTTAAATAACTAAGTGGGAGAGGGATTTATTTTTAAATAAATTCCACGGTCTCCATTACTGGTTTATAAGTGATGCAACAAGTTTGCGCGTTGGCTCTGAGTGCCTTCCTCCATATCGGATGAGCTTGTTTTCGGATCACTAGATTAAACTTTCATTTTGGATGATTATAGGAAGTTAATTAAGAGTGTGTGATCTTCCTCATCGGAAGTGACACAATCTTATAAATGGACTTAGTGTCAAGTAATGGTATACACTTAGGCACGTCTAATAGTATCCTCCCCATCGGAGTCACTACTATTATTTGTGTGACCGAAGAAAACCAACTATTAATTTGTCAAAGAAATAGGTTGACAAGATAATAAAATTAGAAACTCCTCTTACTAATGTTTGATTTTGTATACGTCCACACTATCGTGGCATACAAAATTCACGGTGTTTGAGGTAATTTTATTTTGTCATAAAGATTTATTGACAAGATAATTAATGGGTAAAACCCTCCTCTTACAAATGTTTAAATTTTGTATACGTCCACACTATCGTGGCATGCAAAATTCACGGTGTTTGAGGTGTTGGTGAATTTAAATAATATTGTTTGAGGAATCAATGTTATTTTAAATTCAAAAAGTTTTGACCAAATATTTGATCAAAGACAGATCAACTATTAATTTTATTCGTCATAAAGTAAATTTGACAAGATAATAAAATTAATGGATAAAATCTCCTTTTTGATTTTGTATACGTCCATACGATCGTGGCATATAAAATTCATGGGGATTTTAAAGAATTGATCTTGACCAAATAATTTTGTGATTCTTAGAATTTAAAATGTTTGCCAATTCTCTAGTTGTTATACTATAGAAAAGACTTAGTAGTCCCAATTGTAATGATTGGAAATAGGACTTGGACATTAAGGTAGACTGTCTTCTTAGAACTAAGAACAATATAGGTGTATTTAATTCATTAGTTGAAACATGTTTAGTGGTGTTATCTACCAGAACCTAGAGTGTAGATACAGATATCATTAATCATGTCCGTAATTCATTGCAGGTTCCAGGAAACCCGACAACTAAATGAAAATAAAAACACCGTCCACATGGGCACTGTTGTAAAAGTGGCAGCTGTTGCAGTAGGAGATGTTTATCCTTTGATAAGAATAAAATATGGATTTTAAGTAATTGTCTTTACGTACCAAGTTTAGAAAGAACTAGTTTTCAGTTTCTAAACTATTCAAAGAACTTGATATTCTACCTCTTTTAATAACAAAGTTGTTATTAAGGAAAAAAAAAGGGAAGTTATCTGTTCTGGTACGTTGGTTGGCAATTTATAAATCCAATAACTCCCACGATGCAACAAATGGAAATTAGTAACACATCTTCTAACTTTAAGAGAAAGCAACCTTCGGAAATGAACTAATTATATCTTTGGCATCTAAAGCTAGGTTATATTAACTTGAGTAGGATTCATTGGTAGCTGATGAACTTTTGGGTTCATTGTTAGTGGAAATCTTTCCAACCTGCGAGTCTTACTTGGAAGGAAAAATAACCGAGAAGCTTTTAAGTATAAGGGGTATGGAGCCAAAGATACATTGGAATAGGTTCATTCTGATTTGTGTGATCCTATGACAAGAGTTAGTATTGAATATTTCATCTATTTTATAGACAACTATTCAAGGTACAAATACATTTACTTGATGTGCCGCAAGACTAAGTGCTTTGATTAGTTCAAAGAGTACAAGGCTGATGTGGAGAAATGTTAAAGTAAAAGTATCAAGTCACTATGGTAAGATCGTAGTAGCAAGTATCTCTTGGGACAATTTAGGAGTCACTTATCAAAAGTCGGGACTCAATCCCAACTAACTGCACCTAGTACACCCCAACAGAACGGTGCAGTAGATAGAAGGTATATGACTCTTATGGAAATAAGTAGATTGATGATAAATTAATTACCAAATTCGTTTTAAGGATATACACTAGAAACAGAAGTGAACATAATACCTTCTAAAGTCAGAACTCTCTACTCCCACAGAATTGCAGAATGGTCGTAAGCCTAGTTTGAAGCATATTCAGATTTGGGTGGTCTAGCACATGAGAGACACTGATAAGTTGGGTAGGAGTTCACTTGTTTGTGAGTTATCCTAAAGAAACGAAAGTAGGTTTATAGTCTTAAAAAATCAGAAGGTCATTGTTAGAATCAATGACCGATTTTTAGAAAAGGACTATGTAATAAACCACAAGCCCATAAGTAACTTTGTTCTTAATAAAAGACACGTCTAATCTAGTACCAACTGTACAAGATGAAATATCACAAGAAACTGCAACACGTATCACAATTGATACACAATTATAGACAGTGCATCATCGTAGTGGGAGGGTTGTCAAACAACCTAAAAGATTCATGTTTTGGAAAAATCTTTGGACGTGATCTCAAATGAACATGAGCCTGATCCCGGACATATGATGAAGCACTCCAAGACAAAGGTGCAGCATCTTGGCAAAGAGCAATGAACACAGAATTAGAATATATGTATTCTAATCAAATCTGGAAGCTTGTAGAACCACCAGATGGTGTAAAAGCCAGTGGGTGAAAATAGGTCTACAATAGGAAAAGATGGAAAGACAGGAAGGTGGAAACTTTCAAAGCAAGACTTGATGAAAAAGGAAACTTTTTCACTAATAGTCATGCTTAAGTCTATCCGGATTCTTTTATCTATTTGGCAAGTGGATGTCAAGACAGCGTTCCTTAATGGAAGTCTTGAAGAAAACATCCATATAAAGCAACCAGAAGGGTTCATTGCAAAGGGCAAAGAGCATCTTGTGTGCAAGCTCAATCAGTCTATGGACTGAGGCAAAGCTTCAAGGTCTTAGAACATCTGATTTATCAAAGTAATCAAGACCTATGGATTTATTTAGTAACCGGATAAGTCTTGTGTATACAAAAAGTATGATGGAAACGTGGTGGTATTTCTTGTACTATACATAGATAACATTTTTGGTAGTTGGAAACAATATCAAAGTGTTGTCAGAAGTAAGGGTATGGTTGTCCAAACAATTCGATATGAAGCACTTGGGAGAATGTATATATTCTTGGGATTAAAGTAATAAGGGATCACAAGAAACGAATATTTTACTTATCCCAAGCTTCATATATCGAAAAAAATCCTTGCTCGTTTTAAGCATGCAGAACTCCAAGAAAGGTTTTTTACCTTTTGGGCTTGGAGTAGCTTTATTTAAAGAGATGTCTCCGAAGACATCAAAGGAGATAGAGGAAATGAAGGTAGTTCTTTATGCTTCGGCTGTCGAAAGCCTAATGTATGCTATGCACGAGATCAGAAATCTATTTTGCCAAGGGCATAGTTAGCAGATATCAAAGTAACCCTGGATAAATACATTGAACTGCAGTAAAGCATATATTGAAGTACCTTAAAGGCACCTGAGATTATATGCTAGCTTACAAGGCAGTTAATTTGGTCCCTGTGGGTTGCACGGATTTTGACTTCCAATCAGATAGGGATAATAGTAAGTCAACCTCGGGGTTTTGTGTCTACTTTATGAGGTAAAGTCATAACTATGGAAGAGTGATAAGCATAGATGTTTTTCTGCACTCCACCATAGAAGTTGAGTATATGGCAAGCCTCTGAGATAGTCAAAAAAGCTGAATGACTCAATAACCTCAAGATAGACTTAGATATGATTTCTAATTTGTCCAAAGATTATTATAATTTATTGTAATAATAGTGGTACAGTAGCAAACTCGAAGAAACCATGAGTCTATAAGGCAAGTAAACACAATAGAGCGCAAGTACCACCCAATACGAGAAATCGTATAAACGAGGAAAAGTTGTTGCTGCATAGATTGCATCAGATGATGACCTATAGATCTTTTCACTAAGGCCCTTAAGGCAAGAGCATTTGATGGGCATGTTGAAGTGTTGCGATTCAGATGTATGGCAGCAGATATGACAGCTTAGTCTTTTAGTATAAGTGGGAGATTGTTAGGATGTATACTAAAAGCCTAGCTTTTGGTATAAACATTTATCTAGAAATAAAGAATCACATTGGTCAAATGTTTACATTTATTTGTTAAATGTAATTGTTCAATTAATTTATATAGTAGATAACATGGAGTGTGGAGTCAAACTTGAAGATCATGTTGTCGATTCTTTATAAATTATAAACAGTTGCTCACGACTAAGATGGAAAGGAACAAACCATCAGAATAGACGTAGTGTAATTAAGTATTAGTTTATCTTGACTAATAAATTACACTGATACACTTTAAGTGTATTGAGTAGGATCATTTAGGTAAGTTCTTTTTGTACTGACTTAGTAAAAGAACTAGACCTTAGTTATTATGGAATTGTGTGCTCTTAATCCTAATATAATAACAAGCATGTATATTTAATATTTATTTATTTGACTTATCAAAGGGTGAGGTTTAGCTCGATAAATCAATATGCCCGATAAGTTGGGAAATGATATTACTTATAGTGTGTGTTGTTGATTATAGAAGGAATATGTGCCCTAGTTATCTAGGTTGAGAATGTCCCCAAGAGGAGCTCATAAGGATTGTCATGTTAAACCCTGCAGGTGGACCTAGTCCAACATGACAATAAAGTTGAGTGGTACTACTCTTGGAGCTAGATATTAATTAAATGAGTTGTCAGTAACTCACTTAATTAGTGGACATTAGTAATCTTAAACACAGGGAGACTAACACACTCATGATAAGAAGGAGCCCATAATGTAATTTGGGATTGGTGCGGTAGTGCGGTAATAACTCTCTAGTGGAATGAGTTATTATCGATGAACTTGAGTTGTGTGTTCGGGGCGAGCACGGGATACTCAAGCTCATCGAGAAGGTCAAAATCAATTTCTCCTCTAGGTCCCTGTTGTAGCCTCAATAAAGCCTCAAGTCCATCCAAAGAAAAGCCTATCTTGGTGTCCAAGAAGGAGCTGGTTCATTGCTTGGTGACCAAGCAATGATCAACCACATATTCTCTAGAAGTGGCCGGCCCTTGCCTTGGGCAAGGGGGCTGACCACAATATTTAAATTAGGAAGGTTGTTTTTGAATTTTTATATTTCCTCAGATATTTACAATTTGTAAAAAGAGAGATTTTAAAAATTTATAAAATTTTCCTAATTTAAATTAGGCCACAAGGTTTTAAAAGAGAGTTGTAAAATTTATAAAACTTTCTTTTAAAAAGAAATATTATTAGAGATGTTTTAAATTTTAAAACTTGGTTTTAAATTTTAAAACTTTCCTTTTAATATCCACATTAGAAAAAAAAGAGTTTATAAAATTTTATTAGAAGTTTTCTTCTTTTAAAATTTTATAAAAAAAAAATTTTCTTCCTTTCCCTTTTAATAAGTGGTCGGCCACCTTGCTTGGTGCCCAAGTAAGGGGCCGGTCAAATAATTAAACATCAATAAATAGTTGTTTAATTAATAAATCAATGTAGGATTGATTAATTAAAAGGAAAGAAAAAGAAAAATTAAAAGGAAATAGGAATGAGTCTAATTTTTTATAAAACTCTTTCCATAATTTTCCATTGGGAAACTAATATAAAAAGGGGGAAGGGGAGGCCTTGAAAAACATAACAATTGATATTGTGTTGTTGGAGATCATCAGGTGGTCAGCCCCTCTCCCTCTCTTCCCTTTGCTCTCTTTTGCTCTTTTGTGGTGGTGGTGGCCGAATTCTAGAGAAGGAGGAGAAGCTCTCCGGGTGGTGTTCGTCTTGGAGGATCGTCGCCCACACGACGTCCAAGAGGAGGCGAGGGATACGACAGAAGATCTCGAGATTTTTAGCACACAAGGAAGAGGTATAACAAGTATTTAATTTCCGCATCATACTAGTTAATTTTTCTTTGTATAAATACCAAATACAAGAGACATTGATTCTTGTTTTTCGAATTTAATTTCGATGTTGTGTTCTTTTTCTTTTTTCCTTGTGATTTGATTGTTCTTTTTGGTTAACCTAGAGTTATATAAGGAAATGAAATATTAACTTTCCTTAAAAGGCTTTGTCTAGTCGGTGGTGGTTGCTCCCATATCCAAGAAGGCCAAGTGCCTCACCATGTAGTACTGGAAGCCAATTTTGAAAACTAATATTTAATTAAATTTATAACCTAGGTGATTTGGATCAAACATGTTAAGTTCCGCAGGCGATCTAAATCTAAACCTAAAAGAACATAAAAGTTAAACTTGGAATTAAACGTGTTAAGTTCCGCAGGAGATACAAGTTTAACTTAAAAGAACACATGGTAGCTAGAAAAGGTTCAGATCACGTACAAATTTTTTGCACAGTGGAGTCATTGGTTTTTCCGAGTAGCAACCAACAGTTACTTACTTTAATCATACATACATATGAAAATCATGGCAGCGGAAGTACATACATACATAAAAAAAACTAACTACTGATCATGCTATCATAAAAGCATACTAATAAAACATGGCATGTGAGCTATAACCTCATGTAACATAGTAAACGTGTCAACATGCTAGTGCATATAACTTGATTTAATATTTTCTACTTACAACATGATCATATTACTAAAGCACAAAATATGAAACATAAGTTCACCACAAGTATAACTATCCAAAAGTATCTAGTAGGAAAATAGTTCATAAGCAAAACTTAGAGAATAAATAAGTCTTGAAATATAAAATAGATCTTCTTTCCACCATGCCACTTCCACACATATCTTTCGCCCTTCCTGCTGCTTCTCTTTGTGTAGTCATTCCTTACCCTTTTCTGCAGTACAAGGAAAACATAAAACTATAAGCACATAAGCTTAGTAAGATTCTTTCCTACTCACAAAACATAAGTCATGCATCTTAACATAAAGTGGTGACATGTTCATTTAATCAACATCTAGATATAAATTTGCATGCTAGCATAAAGTAGAGTCATACTCATGTAAGTAAATCATAACATAGCATGAGAGAAACTCATACGTAAGGAGTAGCATGATCATCGAAGCATCATAGACATATTTAAAAAAAGGAAACATCTTACTAAAACATAAAGAACCATTTAGCATGAATAAACATATGCAAGATGTCCTTTGCAAACATATATCATGAAATGAGTATATGCAAGATGTCCTTTGAAAACATATATATCATATAAATACGTAAACATAATCTCATCATGAGGGTCCAGCTTTGTACCACATACATACATGAATGCGCGCATCCTAAGTAGATCCAAGGTAGCAAATCTTGAACCTACTAGGAACAAGGCCCGTTTCATTGACCATCGACCTAGGGGCAACTTAGGAGCCCATCCCTTTTATTAGGCCCGTTTCATAGACCATCGACCTAGGGGTGCTTAGAAGCCCACCCTTGGTACAAGCCATACAAAAGTGAAATAGCATACATGTTTTTTTTTTTGTCATAACATAGCATATCTTATCTCTTGTCATATCATGAAGAGTGCTCTTAGTCCCAACTTAAGGGAAGCATCTCTTAGGCTATCATGAAGAGTGCTCTTAATCCCAACTTAAGGGAAGCATCTCTTAGGCTTTTTTCCTTATACTTAAGCCTTGCACACACATAACATGATGGCAATGGGTGCCCATAATATATAACATATCATAAGAATCATATCTTGGCGGCATAATATGCACATAACATGTGGCATATCACAGAAATCATAACATGATGGCATAAAGTGCCTATAGCATATCATAGGAATCACACAAGATGGCATAAAGTGCACATAACATAATAACATATCATAGGAATCGTAACATGATGGCATGAGCATATATATCAAATAGCATGGTGACATAAATTCCTATTCTATCATAGTAAGTCATTATCATGCATGGTTAGGGTTTTCATCTTCCTACAAAACCTAAATCACAACCTAGTAGAGACCTAGAAGTAGAGTTCTAGGTTTTTAACCCAACATGAAGCATGAAAACTTAAACTAACCATATATCAAAAATCATACATCATGGGGAAACATAACAAGCATAGTTAGGTTTTAAAACTTTTCCCTAAACCTTTCATTCAATCTTGGCCGAACCTTAAGGGTCAGGTTCTCAAACTTCTAATATCACAAAAATCATAAAAACTTAAACTCACAACATATAATGGTCTACATATCATGAGAACTAATAAACAAGCATAGTTGAGGTCTTAAATTGTCTCTAACCGCTTTATCATTCTTTGGCCGAAACCCTAAAAGGATGGCATGGAATTTCTAAGCAATTTAGAAGCATGAAAATTTTACACTAACATGATATCATGGTCTACATATCATGAGGACAAATAAACAAGAATAGTTGTGGTCTTAAACTGTCTCTAATCCTCTTATCTTTCCTTGGCCGAAACCCTAAAGTATAGAATGAAATTTCTAAGCAACATGAAACATAAAACTTTAACTAACAACGCATAAGAGATCATATATTATGGAGGAGCATAAACAAGCATGTTTTCCTTGCAAAACTTTGCTCTAGACCTTGTATCTAAACTTGGCCGAAACTTCAAGGTAGGGTTCCTAAACTTTTAATACCACATGAAGCATAAAACTTTAACTAAAAACATATAAGAGATCATATATCATGAAGAAGCATAAACAAGCATGTTTTCATTTCAAAACTTTGCCCTAGACCTTGTATCTAAACTTGGCTGAAACTTCAAGGTAGAGTTCTTAAACTTTTAATACCACATGAAGCATAAAAGTTTAACTAACAACATATAAGGGATCATATATCATGAAGGAGCATAAACAAGCATGTTTTCATTTCAAAACTTTGCCCTAGACCTTGTATCTAAACTTGGCCGAAACTTCAAGGTAGGGTTCCTAAACTTTTAATACCACATGAAGCATAAAACTTTAACTAACAACATATAAGGGATCATATATCATGAAGGAGCATAAACAAGCATGTTTTCATTTCAAAACTTTGCCCTAGACCTTGTATCTAAACTTGGCCGAAACTTCAAGGTAAATCTCTAGATTTTCAAACAACTTTTAAAACCTAAAACATACGAGAGCAACTTGTACTGCAGGTGAGGGAATACTTACATCCTTTTTGCTTGTTTTACTAATGAAAATACCCTTGCTTGTGAAGCTTTTTCCTAGGGAGAATTCCTTGGCTTGAGTTCGGCACAATGAAGAGGAGAGAGCTTAGGTTTCGGTGGAGGGAGAAAGGAGAAGGAAGGAAGAAGAAAAAATGGATTTTTCCCTTTCTTTCTCTTATTTATGCTCAATGAAGGAAGAAAGCAAATTCATCTTTTTCATTAGGGAGGAAGAAGGCAACTCAAACTTTTCCTTCTAAGTCTCCTTCTAAGTGAAAGAGCCTTCACTTTAACTACAATCTCCCTTCTTTTCCTAACAACACACCCCTGCTGGGGCTACTAGTTATCACATACATGCATCTAACAAGAGGTCCAAGGTTCAAACCTTGGTCATGCCTCTTTTTAAATTTTATTTTCTCTTATTTTTAGGAAAATTCACATAAGGTCTATTCTAATCATGATAAAATTCATATGAAATTATTAGAGATCCTATAGGTGTTACAGTCCCCCATACCTCATAAAAGTTCGTCCTCGAACTTAAAATAACTACAGGTACTTTTGTCTCATATCGTCTTCGCATTCCCATGTGGCTTCTTCGAACCGTTGATTTTGCCATAGGACCTTTACTAAGGGCACCTCTTTGTTCCTTAGTCTTTTGACATCTCGATCTAATATCTGAACCGGTCGGCTCTCATAACTTAGGTCCTCTTGAACCTGCACTGTCTATGGTTCGATCATTAGGTCTGTGTGAGGAATACATTTCTTGAGCATTGAAACATTGAACACGTTGTGAATTGCCGACATCTCCGGGGGCAGCTCTAGTTCGTAAGCTACCTTGCCGACTCTTCTCAGAATCTAATAGGGTCCCACATAGCGTGGGCTTAGTTTTCCCTTCTTTCTGAATCTCATCACTCCTTTCATAGGAGCTACCTTGAGAAATACTGAATCCCCGACACTAAATTCCAATGGCCTACGTCGTTTATCTGCATAATTCTTCTGCTGACTTTGAGCAGTTTCTATTCTTTGACGGATGTTCTGTACAGCACGGGTGATGTTGTCAATGAAATTTGTTCGGAATCCCATCTCCTTTTTTTCACCACCTTCATACCAACATACAGGGGATCTACATTTCCTCCCGTACAATGCCTCGTAAGGCGTCATTCCAATAGTAGCTTGGTAACTATTGTTGTAGGCGAATTCCGCTAAGCATAGATATCGGCACCAGCTTCTCTTAAAGTCTAAGGCACAAGCTCGTAGCATATCTTCTAGTACTTGGTTCACCCTTTCTATTTGTCCGTGGGTCTGAGGGTGGAAGGCGGTACTGAACAATAACTTCGTACCAAGAGCCTTCTGAACACATTCCCAGAAATGTGAGACAAAGCGACCATCTCTATCAGAAATGATGGTCTTAGGAATCTCATGTAGTCTAACAATTTCCTGACATATAATTGAGCCAATTGCTCAATTGAGCAGATCATCTTGATTGCTAGGAAGTGGGTGGATTTCGTCAATCTGTCCACGATTACCCATATAGCATCGTAAGCGTTCGTCGTTTTTGTTGGGTTCTTCGGGCCGCGAAAATCGCTTTTTCACGTCGCGGAAACCCCGAGTCACCCAAAGCCATGGATCTCGTGCAAAGATTCATAAACAAAACTTTTCGAAAAACCTTTTTCTTGTACGAGTTTGTAAAAACTTTAGATCTACACTAAAGTTAAGATCATTACCCTTGTAACGAAGCCCTTCGCGTTCCCGCTCGTCCAAGGTGCCGGATCTCTAGACCGTCAAGTGTACGGTCCTCTAGAAGTATCCACACGAACAATCCTTGATGGAGAAGACCAAACAAAGGTGTGCTAGCACCTTGTCTTGTTCGGCCAAGAGAGGAGGAGAGGGAGAGGAGAGAGCTCTAGAGGAAGAAGATGACTTAATCACACTTGAATGAAAAATGAATATTTTCATTCCCCACTAGAGTGGCCGGCTACATCTTGGAGGTGTAACTCTCCACATTAATTCCAATTAATGTGGAGACCATTAAAAGTTGTAACCCCCATGAAGTGGCACTCTAGGATGATGTGGATCAACACTATTGGTCCACATCTTGCCACCTCACTAAATGACATGGCAACAAGTGTAACCTCCTCATTTAATGTGGGCCGGCCACATTAAATGCTATGGAGGCTTGTAACCTCCATGAGGTGGCACACATTGATGATGTGGAGCAATCCTATTGGTCCACATCTTGCCAACTCCCTAGTGATGTGGCAAAAAGTCAAGTCAAACATGACTTTTTCTCTTCCTCTCAAATCAAGTCAAACTTGATCAAATCTCTCTCATGGTTGATCTAATCCAACCATATGATTCAAGCCAACTTAATATAATGAATCTAATTCATTAAATTAAGTTGATTTAATGAGTCATAATCTAAATTAGACTCATTAAATACATGAATCAACTTGAGTCCAACTCAATTAGCCCAATTCGGATTACTCTTAATCCAATATGATTCATCAAATGAATCTAATCCTCTTGGTTCATCATATGAACCAAATCTCCATCTAATTTTCCTTAGTGTGTGACCCTATAGGTTCTTGTAACGTTGGCAATGCCCTAAACCCATTTAGGAGCATAAGTAATGAGCGGTATCTAGTAACACATCATTACTACCCAAGTTACAAGAATGTCGAGATCCGACATCACCTTGTGACTACCAATTTGACTCCTCACAAAATATATGACATTGTCCTTCTATCCTAGACATCTAGATTGATCAATGTGAGGCATAGACCGTGTCAACCTCTAATCAATCTAAATCTTGAACTCCAAGTAGACTCACTCGATCAAATGAGCTCAACATCTAATGTTGACTCATTTGGGTATGGCCATGCACTTAGTGGTCCCACTCTATCAAGAATAGCGATGTCGCTCCCGTCATATGGGAGGGATAGATCCCATCTACATCACTCACATCCCTCTGCATAATTCGTTACATACCCAGTAATCGCCTTTATCGTCCACCCAGTTACGGGTGACATTTGACGAAACCAAAGTACATAACTCCTTATGTAGGGATCCATGGTGACTTCAGGTCCAAGGACTAATAATCATACTAATAGCCACATGAGAAAGTATATGACACTCATATAACGATCCATGATACTTTCTCATGGCGGGTCATTCAGTATACATTCTCCAATGTATACCCATGTGTCAGCTTGATATCTCTATATCCATGACTTGTGAGATCAAGTCATCGAACTGACCTACATGCTTGTCTTATTGCATTAACATTGTCCCTGAATGTTAATACTCGACTAGGAATGATTTAGAGTAGTGTTCCCTATATCATCTCACTATCGATTCAATTAATCGATTGATATAGGTATGAACCTTCTACTCAAGGATGCTATTATACTTAGTCTATTTGGCACTAATACAAATAAGTATAATAACCAAACAAATGCCTTTATTAATATACAAGAATATGATATACATGAGTCCATACAATCATCAAAATGATTGGCTCTAGGGCTCTAACTAACAATCTCCCACTAGCACTAGTGCCAATCAGTATAGGCTCTAAGGCCTAAAGACCTAGTGTGACCATCATGCTTCCTCTGTGCCAAAGCCTTGGTCAAGGGATCTGCGATGTTAGCCTCTGTAGGTACTCTGCAAATCTTCACATCTCCTCTATCGATAATCTCTCGAATGAGATGGAAGCGCCGTAGTATGTGCTTGGCCCGCTGGTGTGAGCGAGGTTCCTTTGCCTGTGCTATAGCTCCATTGTTGTCACAATAGAGCTCAACTGGGTCAGCGATGCTAGGAACCACCCCAAGTTCAGTGATGAACTTGCGGATCCAAACTGCCTCCTTTGCTGCCTCTGATGCAGCAATATACTCGGCCTCTGTTGTAGAATCAGCTACTGTGTCCTGCTTCGAACTCTTCCAGCTCACAGCACCACCATTTAAGCAAAACACGAACCCTGACTGCGATCGGTAATCATCCTGATCGGTCTGGAAGCTAGCATCACCTTAACCCTTTACAGTTAGCTCATCATTGCCTCCATATATCAAGAAATATTCTTTAGTTCTTCTTAAGTACTTAAGAATATTCTTGACCGCTATCCAGTGACTTTCACCTGGATCTGACTGGTATCTGCTCGTCATGCTCAATGTATACGAGACATCAGGTCAAGTACATAGCATGGCGTACATGATTAATCTTATGGCTGAGGCATAAGGGATCTGATCCATGCGGTCTCTCTCCTCTCTAGAAGAGGGACCTTGAGTCTTCAAAAGACTCACGCCATGTGACATCGGCAGAAATCCCTTCTTGGAGTTCTGCATGGCAAACCGAAGGAGTACCTTGTCAATGTATGTACTCTGACTTAGGCCAAGCAATCTCTTAGATCTATCTCTATAGATCTGAATCCCTAGAATGCGGGATGCCTCACCTAAGTCCTTCATTGAGAAGCAACTCCCTAGCTAGGTCTTGACAGACTGAAGCATAGGCATGTCCTTCCCAATGAGTAGTATGTCATCCACATACAATATGAGGAAGACAACTATATCCCCAACAACCTTCTTGTAGACACAAGGCTCATCTTCGTTCTTGATGAAACCAAACTGTTCGATTACATCATCGAATCGAAGATTCCAGCTCCGAGAAGCTTGCTTTAGTCCATAAATGGACCAATGCAGCTTGCATACTCTGCTAGTATGTTGTGGATCTACAAAACCCTCAGGTTGTGTCATGTACACATCCTCGAGTAGGTTTCCATTCAGAAACGCGGTTTTGACATCCATCTGCCATATCTCATAGTCATGGTAGGCTGCAATAGCAAGCATGATCCGAATAGACTTAAACATCGCTACTGGAGAAAAGGTTTCATCATAGTCAATACCATGAATTTGCTTGAAACTTTTAGCTACCAAGCGACCCTTATAGATAAGTCCATCCATGTCAGTCTTTCTCTTAAAGACCCACTTACATCCAATGGGTTTTACCCCTTCAGGTGAATCAACCAAAGTCCATACTTGGTTGGTGTACATGGAATCCATTTCGAATCTCATGGCTTCTAGCCATTTATCGGAATCTGGTCTCATCACAGCTACCTGATAGGTGGTAGGCTCATCCTCTATGAGCACAACCTCATCATGGTCAGACAAGAGAAATGAGTATCTCTCAGGCTGACGATGTACCCTATCAGACCTGCGAAGAGGTATGTCTACATGAACCGGTTGTTGTTCCTCAACTCCTTGTAGAACAACATCATCCACAATACTTTGTGGTTCCAGTTCAATTTCCATCGTGGCATTAGTGCTATTGTTCGCATCTTGAACTTCTTCAAGATCGAACGCCCTCCCACTAATCTTTCTAGAAACAAAGTCCCTTTCTAGAAAGACCCCAGTCTTTGCCACAACTACCTTGTGCTGACTGGGAATGTAGAAGTAATATCCCTTAGTTTCCTTGGGATATTCGATGAAATAGCACTTGTCGGATTTGGGTCCTAATTTGTCTGAGACTTGACGTCGTACGTAAGCCTCACAACCCCAAATTCTCATGAAAGACACCTGGGCATCTCTCCCAGTCCATATCCTATATGGTGTCTTTATCACGGCCTTGGATGGAACTCGGTTGAGAATGAAAGCTGCCGTGTCTAGAGCATATCCCCATAGATATGTCGGAAGATCTGTGTGACTCATCATAGATCGTACCATATCTAATAGGGTATGATTCCTCCTTTCGGATACACCATTCCTTATGGAGCTGGGATAAGCGCTTGTCATTTATAAGACCTAAGCGATAGTGCTAGAGGTATGTTTGGTTCATGTCATTTGACTTGAATCTCTTGGTACTAATGTTGTAGATAGGGCTCTCAAGGTCTAGAATATAGAGGTCGTTTATTAGTGGTGCACTACAATAGAACATATCTTTCAAATAAACAGAACAACATTTGTCTTTTATTATAAAAGAGTATCCTTTCTTGTCTAAACAAGAAACTGAAACTATGTTCTTAGTAAGAGCAGGCACATAACAACAATCATCTAAATCTAGTATAAGCCCAGAGGGCAGAGATAGCTGATAAGTTCCTACAGCAACAGCAGCAACCCGTGCTCTATTGCCTACTCGTAGGTCCACCTCGCCCTATGCCAGTGCTCTGCTATTTCTCAGCACCAGTACAAATGTGAGAAGCACATCCAGTATCTAATACCCATGATGTAGAAATAGATAGATTGACTTCTATAACATATATACCGAAGTGGAAGTCTCACTTCGCTTCTTCTTAAGATCCTCCAAGTATTCTTTGGAGTCTGATCGCAGTGGAAGCAGGTAGCATCCTTAGCGACCCCTCCTTTAGGCTTCAGTGCCTTGCCTTTGCCCTTGGTTTGGGACTTTCCCTTACCTTTGGGCTTTCCCTTGCCCTTGTGCTTCTGGACCATCAGAATGGGCTTAACCTTCTTAAGGTTAATCTCAGCAGTTCGTAACATACTAAGTAGCTCGGGCAGTGGCTTGTCAATCTCGTTCATGTTATAGTTGAGAACGAATTGACTATAGCTATCCGGCAAGGACTGCAAGATCAAGTTAGTGGCCAGCTCTTGGCCAAGTGGGAACCCCAGTCTTTGTAGGTTCTCTATGTACCCAATCATCTTGAGTACATAAGGACCTACAGGAGCCCCGTCTGACATCTTGCACTGAAACAGTGCCTTCGAGATCTGAAATCTCTCATGCCTCGCTTGTCCCTGATATAGTTGGCGAAGATGCTCAACCATATCGAAAGCGCCCATCAACTCATGTTGCTTCTGAAGCTCTGAGTTCATGGTCGCGAGCATTAGACAGGACACATCTAATGCGTCGTCTTGATGCTTCTTGTAAGCATCTTTGTCTGCTCGCGGGGCATTGGCAGGAGGAGCCCCGGAATGGGTTGCTCCAGAACATACAGTTTACATTCCTGGGTGAGAACTATTCTCAAATTCCTGTACCAGTCCAGGAAATTCGCTCTGTTGAGCTTGTCCTTCTCAAGGACATATCGCAGGGAGAAGGAATTCGTGTTTGGCGTCATGGTTATCTACAACAGAAAATTTACAGAAATAAATATCATATTCTTTTAAAAATCATTTAATTAGGCCTTTAATTAAAAGATGCTCCCACTGAATACTATAATTCATGTGGGACAAGATCCACATCATACTAACCCTTGAGTTAGCTTTGGCTAATACGCCCAAGGCTTAGTATGATCGGTAGGTAACGATTACCAATTACATCTCTATGCAACTCTTGTTTATAGAATCAATATCTGCATTTATATTAAAACTCGAGTTAGCTTTGGCTAATACGCCCGAGAGTTAATATAGATGTGATTTTGACCTATCTTTTCCAACCGTTGGAATAATGCCTATAGTTGACTCGATCCAACCGAGTAACTAGGAATACTCAATCTAATTGAGTTTGTATTCACCCATGCGTTGATAGGCGGACCAAGATTGTCCCTCCGTACCCTACCAAGATAATATGTATTGCTCTGCTTTGGCAGATTCAACAATACATGTGATCGAGGTAGTGATAGGTATCACGGCACGGTTAGGCATTTAGAGTTGGTTCGATCTAGATCTAATCTAATCGAGAAGGATGCATCTTGTGCACGACTTAGATCTAATCTAATCGCAAGGGTGCATCATGTGCACGACTTAGATCTAATCTAATCATTAAGGTACTAATTAATTAATTAATTATTAAACATGCATCAGATACATAACAATTAATTAATTAATCTATTTGTGATTTAGTCATGGCCCTACTACGATCTTCTCAAGCCAATGAGAAGATCGATTGGTCAACCTAGGGTCAACAGCTTCTCCAAGCTCCTCCCTTTGACCACCTTGTGTTGCTCGTGCCCGCCTCGGAACTCCGTCTCGTGTGGACCCTCCACCGCTCCAATTCGTACATTACAATTTGAAACTCAAGTTACATTCGAGTCTAAATCTAATTTACAACCAGAATAAGAGAAAGGCACGATGCGCAGGCCGTGGGAAAAAAAAATAAAAATACAGCACACACAATCATATGACGGCACGCAGGCCGTATTATGAATTACAACAGAAATCCAATCTTAGTGGGTATTTTGGGCCATGACTATCACAAATTAATATATAATTCAAAATTATATATTTTTATAATTTTTCTGTAATTTTAAAAATATTTTTTACAATTTTTATAAGTAAAATTTCCCGGCGGTCCCGTTTAGCGGTTTCGGGCGCAATCGCGGAACGGATCCCCTTGCGGGGCCCAAGGGCAGCGCCCCTACCCGCGTTCTAACCATTGCGAGGGTTCCTTTGCGATCCAACAGCGCCTAAACCCGCTGTCCCAAAACGATTTGGGTCGAGACATTGCCGTTTCGGAAAAATCTTCCCGGCGGGTTCGTTTTTAGCGATTTCGGGTGCAATCGCGGAGCAAATTCCCTTGCGGGGTTAGGGGCAATGCCCCTACCCACGATCTAACCATCGTGAGTTGCTCCTTTGCGATCTAATAGCACCCGACCCCGCTGTCCCAAACGAATTTGGGGCAAAATGAAGTCGTTTAAAAGAAAACTTTCCGGTAGCCGAAGCCTACAAGTGCCGAGACACTTGTGCTTCGCTTCTACGGAAAAATTACTCATAAAAACTCTAAAAACTCAATTTTTACAAAAAATCACAGAAGGTATATTTTTCATAAAAATACAAATGAACTCGTACAAGTTTTTGCACGTGGCTCTGATACCAACCGCTTTTTCGCGTCGCGGAAACCCCGAGTCACCCAAAGCCATGGATCTCGTGCAAACATTCGTAAACAAAACTTTTCGAAAAACCTTTTTCTTGTACGAGTTTGTAAAAACTTTAGATCTACACTAAAGTTAAGATCATTACCCTTGTAGCGAAGCCCTTCGCGTTCCCGCTCGTCCAAGGTGCCGGATCTCTAGACCGTCAAGTGTACGGTCCTCTAGAAGTATCCACACGAACAATCCTTGATGGAGAAGACCAAACAAAGGTGTGCTAGCACCTTGTCTTGTTCGGCCAAGAGAGGAGGAGAGGGAGAGGAGAGAGCTCTAGAGGAAGAAGATGACTTAATCACACTTGAATGAAAAATGAATATTTTCATTCTCCACTAGAGTGGCCGGCCACATCTTGGAGGTGTAACTCTCCACATTAATTCCAATTAATGTGGAGACCATTAAGAGTTGTAACCCCCATGAGGTGGCACTCTAGGATGATGTGGATCAACACTATTGGTCCACATCTTGCCACCTCACTAAATGACATGGCAACAAGTGTAACCTCCTCATTTAATGTGGGCCGGCCACATTAAATTCTATGGAGGCTTGTAACCTCCATGAGGTGGCACACATTGATGATGTGGAGCAATCCTATTGGTCCACATCTTGCCAACTCACTAGTGATGTGGCAAAAAGTCAAGTCAAACATGACTTTTTCTCTTCCTCTCAAATCAAGTCAAACTTGATCAAATCTCTCTCATGGTTGATCTAATCCAACCATATGATTCAAGCCAACTTAATATAATGAATCTAATTCATTAAATTAAGTTGATTTAATGAGTCATAATCTAAATTAGATTCATTAAATACATGAATCAACTTGAGTCCAACTCAATTAGCCCAATTCGGATTACTCTTAATCCAATATGATTCATCAAATGAATCTAATCCTCTTGTTTCATCATATGAACCAAATCTCCATCTAATTGTCCTTAGTGTGTGACCCTATAGGTTCTTGTAACGTTGGCAATGCCCTAAACCCATTTAGGAGCATAAGTAATGAGCGGTATCTAGCAACACATCATTACTACCTAAGTTACAAGAATGTCGAGATCCGACATCACCTTGTGACTACCAATTGTGACTCCTCACAAAATATATGACATTGTCCTTCTATCCTAGACATCTAGATTGATCAATGTGAGGCATAGACCGTGTCATCCTCTAATCAATCTAAATCTTGAACTCCAAGTAGACTCACTTGATCAAATGAGCTCAACATCTAATGTTGACTCATTTGGGCATGACCATGCACTTAGTGGTCTCACTCTATCAAGAATAGCGATGTCGCTCCCGTCATATGGGAGGGATAGATCCCATTTACATCACTCACATCCCTCTGCATAATTCATTACATATCCAGTAATCGCCTTTATAGTCCACCCAGTTACGGGTGACGTTTGACGAAACTAAAGTACATAACTCCTTATGTAGGGATCCATGGTGACTTCAGGTCTAAGGACTAATAGTCATACTAATAGCCACATGAGAAAGTATATGACACTCATATAACGATCCATGATACTTTCTCATGGCGGGTCATTCAGTATACATTCTCCAATGTATACCCATGTGTCAGCTTGATATCTCTATATCCATGACTTGTGAGATCAAGTCATTGAACTGACCTACATGCTAGTCTTATTGCATTAACATTGTCCCTGAATATTAATACTCGACTAGGAATGATTTAGAGTAGTGTTCCCTATATCATCTCACTATCGATTCAACTAATCGATTGATATAGGTATGAACCTTCTACTCAAGGATGCTATTATACTTAGTCTATTTGGCACTAATACAAATAAGTATAATAACCAAACAAATGCCTTTATTAATATACAAGAATGTAACGCCCGCCCTTCTTACCCAACCAAAGGCGGCGCTACGTTCTTTATACTACTTACGTACATGCTTTGGTTATACTATAGCAGCGGAAGAAAAACTTTTAAACTATTCATTTTATTTAAATAAGCATGATATCACAGATTAAATATGCATATATTGATTCTATAACTAATCATATTAATCTGTCCGAATCGTTCTTTGCCGAGCCACCACCACACACATCATTATCCGCTCCTCCTGTTGCTCCTCTAGTTCATCCAGTTCTTTTATCTGCGGTACAAGGAAAGTAAGCTGTGAGCACTCATGGCTCAGTAAGTTCCTTTCCTACTCACTAAAACCGAAAATCATCGTATATTAACATCATGCGTAATATCATAAGCATACATCATACAAAGGTATCATATTCATATCATCATGGCATCATATCAAATCATTAGCTAATTCAAGCACATATGCAGGCAATGCATCATGAATTTGAAAACTTATACTTATAAATACTTGAAATTAATATCATCATTGAGGGGATCCCGGTTTGTACCACATACATCATGCGCGCGCTTCTTAAGTAGGTCCAAGGTAGCAAGTCTTGAACCCTACCATACATACATACTAGGCCCGAGTCTTACTCCATCGACCTAGGGCATTCAGAAGCCCATTACTGACGAGGCCCGAGTCTTATTCCATCGACCCCGGGGCGTTTACGGAGCCCACCCTTGGTACAAACCATACAAAGTAATTTATCATGCATAACTATCATATCATATCCCTAACAATCTTTCATGCATTTCATTTTTCATTCTTCTCATTATGTATAGCATTTCATATGCTATCACATATCATGGCATTCACATAATTTCATTCTTCTCATTATGTATAGCATTTCATATGCTATCACATATCATGGCATTTACATACATTTCATTCTTCTCATTATGTATAGCATTTCATATGCTATCACATATCATGGCATTTACATAAATTTCATTCTTCTCATTATGTATAGCATTTCATATGCTATCACATATCATGGCGTTTACATAAATTTCATTGCATAACATTTCCTAGGTTTCTTTCTTTCCCTTTTTTTTTCTTTTATTTCTTTCACATGGCCGAAACCTACCATTCTTTAGCTAGGTTTTTAAGTAGTCTAAAGCATGAAAACCTAAGTGAGTTTCATGGTAAAATTTACTAAGAAACAAACATATAAATTTAGTTCATGAACAACTTGGCCGAAACATACAAATCTTTTAACATCTTTGTATCCTACCTCATGAGCATGTTTATTTAAATTTAAGGGTATTCCTAACCCTAAACCCCTTCTTGGCCGAAACATATGGGTGGGTTTCCTTTTAGTTCAAACATCTTCTAAGCAAGAAAACTAATTACATGGTCCCTAACATTTCATAGGAAGAATCTTGTACTAGTTGAGTAAAACAATGAATTTCTCTAGCCTCTTAAAAATATTTTTGGCCGAAATTCTAGGGTTGAGTGCTCCTCTTATCAAGCATCATATAGGTATAAAAACATGAAGAAGAATCCTTTTCCATGGCATAGAAAATCTATCATTTAGTGAAAACTAGTTAAACATCACTAGATTTCGAAAGCTCTTCTTAACCGAATTTTCTCATACTTGTTTCTAGGTTTTAAAATCCTCATAAAATCATAAAAACATGTAAAAAGCCTTGTACCACAGGTGAGGGGAAACTTACCTTCTTCGCTTAAGTTTCCTAGAATTGAGAACTTGCTTGGACCTTTCTTCTTGCTTGCTAGGTTCGGCACCAATGGAGGGAAAGGAGTGGCTAGGTCTTTTGGTGGAGAGGGGAGGAAGAAGAAGCTTCTTCCTCTTGTGTTGCTCGGAAACAACAAGGAAGAAAGAAGAGGGAGGGAGTGAGGAGGAAGAGGAGCTTCCTTCCTCTTGTGTTGCTTGGCAACAAGAAGAAGAAGAGAGGGAGAGGGGGTCTCGGCACAAGAGGGAGGAGGAGAGGGAGAGGAGTGGAGGATGAATTTGAAGTCACCCCTCCATGCCTATTTATACTAAAATGAGGGGAGGAAATTTGACTTGATTCATCCTCCCCATTTATTCCTCTTCTTTATGATAGGAATATTCTAGAGATATGCCTTGTGAGTTCTCTCTTAATCTCTCTCTTTTCTCTCCTTTAATAAAATTTTCTATCTCTCCTCTTACAATATCCTCTCTTATCCCACTTGGTTAATACATGCATGCATCCACAAGAGAACCAAGGTTCAAAACTTGGTTATGTATATTTTATTTCTTTTACTTCCTTTTTCTTTTAAGTAAAAAGAATCCTTTCTTATTCTTAACTACTTAATCCTTTCTCTCCTTATCAATAATTCTCCTATCCCCTTTGGTATCCTATACATGTTCCTTACAAGAGGTCCAGGGTTCAATCTCTCTTCTAACATTTTTATTTTCTTTTGTACATAATAATTCGTATATTTCCCTATTATGCATTATGCATAAATATTTCATACATGTATTCATATTTCTTCCTTTTGTCTACATTAATTCCATACATTATAAATCATGCATAGATGATTTATATTCTCAACTTTATTTTCTTTCATAATCATCTAAATCCTTCCCATCGTAACATTCAACGTAGACTATCTACACATTCTTTTCATTACATTCGTACTCTCATTGCCCTTACTTTATCTAGGCTTTCTAGGGGTGTTACAAACTCCCCTACTTATTGAAAGTTCGTCCCCGAACTTAGAATAACAATTTCAGCATATCGGGTTCATCCGTGAACTCGAGGTATTCACCAAAATATTCTATATCCTCGGGATCGTATTCGAACGGGATATAGTTCATTTCTACAAGATTTTAAAGATTCATTATTCCTCTTATATTATAGCCTAAGGTTCTTGTGTCTAGGCTACCATTCATGCATCCTACTTATCATCATGCACCATTCTCTAGGGTATAGCTTAAGGTATCCTTCCTAGGCTACCATTCATGCATCCTAGAGTATCATACTATTTTTGCATACAAATAAATTATGCAACTGTACTTACTTGGAGCGACAGGAAGGAGCTTGATGTGTGTGTAGTGAGCTGGCAAAACTTCGCTCTGATACCAACTGTAACGCCCGCCCTTCTTACCCAACCAAAGGCGGCGCTACGTTCTTTATACTACTTACGTACATGCTTTGGTTATACTATAGCAGCGGAAGAAAAACTTTTAAACTATTCATTTTATTTAAATAAGCATGATATCACAGATTAAATATGCATATATTGATTCTATAACTAATCATATTAATCTGTCCGAATCGTTCTTTGCCGAGCCACCACCACACACATCATTATCCGCTCCTCCTGTTGCTCCTCTAGTTCATCCAGTTCTTTTATCTGCGGTACAAGGAAAGTAAGCTGTGAGCACTCATGGCTCAGTAAGTTCCTTTCCTACTCACTAAAACCGAAAATCATCGTATATTAACATCATGCGTAATATCATAAGCATACATCATACAAAGGTATCATATTCATATCATCATGGCATCATATCAAATCATTAGCTAATTCAAGCACATATGCAGGCAATGCATCATGAATTTGAAAACTTATACTTGTAAGTACTTGAAATTAATATCATCATCATTGGGGATCCCGGTTTGTACCACATACATCATACGTAGGTCCAAGGTAGCAAGTCTTGAACCCTACCATACATACATACTAGGCCCGAGTCTTACTCCATCGACCTAGGGCATCAGAAGCCCATTACTGACGAGGCCCGAGTCTTATTCCATCGACCCCGGGGCGTTTATGGAGCCCACCCTTGGTACAAACCATACAAAGTAATTTATCATGCATAACTATCATATCATATCCCTAACAATCTTTCATGCATTTCATTTTTCATTCTTCTCATTATGTATAGCATTTCATATGCTATCACATATCATGGCATTCACATAATTTCATTCTTCTCATTATGTATAGCATTTCATATGCTATCACATATCATGGCATTTACATACATTTCATTCTTCTCATTATGTATAGCATTTCATATGCTATCACATATCATGGCATTTACATAAATTTCATTCTTCTCATTATGTATAGCATTTCATATGCTATCACATATCATGGCATTTACATAAATTTCATTGCATAACATTTCCTAGGTTTCTTTCTTTCCCTTTTTTTTTTTCTTTTATTTCTTTCACATGGCCGAAACCTACCATTCTTTAGCTAGGTTTTTAAGTAGTCTAAAGCATGAAAACCTAAGTGAGTTTCATGGTAAAATTTACTAAGAAACAAACATATAAATTTAGTTCATGAACAACTTGGCCGAAACATACAAATCTTTTAACATCTTTGTATCCTACCTCATGAGCATGTTTATTTAAATTTAAGGGTATTCCTAACCCTAAACCCCTTCTTGGCCGAAACATATGGGTGGGTTTCCTTTTAGTTCAAACATCTTCTAAGCAAGAAAACTAATTACATGGTCCCTAACATTTCATAGGAAGAATCTTGTACTAGTTGAGTAAAACAATGAATTTCTCTAGCCTCTTAAAAATATTTTTGGCCGAAATTCTAGGGTTGAGTGCTCCTCTTATCAAGCATCATATAGGTATAAAAACATGAAGAAGAATCCTTTTCCATGGCATAGAAAATCTATCATTTAGTGAAAACTAGTTAAACATCACTAGATTTCGAAAGCTCTTCTTAACCGAATTTTCTCATACTTGTTTCTAGGTTTTAAAATCCTCATAAAATCATAAAAACATGTAAAAAGCCTTGTACCACAGGTGAGGGGAAACTTACCTTCTTCGCTTAAGTTTCCTAGAATTGAGAACTTGCTTGGACCTTTCTTCTTGCTTGCTAGATTCGGCACCAATGGAGGGAAAGGAGTGGCTAGGTCTTTTGGTGGAGAGGGGAGGAAGAAGAAGCTTCTTCCTCTTGTGTTGCTCGGAAACAACAAGGAAGAAAGAAGAGGGAGGGAGTGAGGAGGAAGAGGAGCTTCCTTCCTCTTGTGTTGCTTGGCAACAAGAAGAAGAAGAGAGGGAGAGGGGGTCTCGGCACAAGAGGGAGGAGGAGAGGGAGAGGAGTGGAGGATGAATTTGAAGTCACCCCTCCATGCCTATTTATACTAAAATGAGGGGAGGAAATTTGACTTGATTCATCCTCCCCATTTATTCCTCTTCTTTATGATAGGAATATTCTAGAGATATGCCTTGTGAGTTCTCTCTTAATCTCTCTCTTTTCTCTCCTTTAATAAAATTTTCTATCTCTCCTCTTACAATATCCTCTCTTATCCCACTTGGTTAATACATGCATGCATCCACAAGAGAACCAAGGTTCAAAACTTGGTTATGTATATTTTTATTTCTTTTTACTTCCTTTTTCTTTTAAGTAAAAAGAATCCTTTCTTATTCTTAACTACTTAATCCTTTCTCTCCTTATCAATAATTCTCCTATCCCCTTTGGTATCCTATACATGTTCCTTACAAGAGGTCCAGGGTTCAATCTCTCTTCTAACATTTTTATTTTCTTTTGTACATAATAATTCGTATATTTCCCTATTATGCATTATGCATAAATATTTCATACATGTATTCATATTTCTTCCTTTTGTCTACATTAATTCCATACATTATAAATCATGCATAGATGATTTATATTCTCAACTTTATTTTCTTTCATAATCATCTAAATCCTTCCCATCGTAACATTCAACGTAGACTATCTACACATTCTTTTCATTACATTCGTACTCTCATTGCCCTTACTTTATCTAGGCTTTCTAAGGGTGTTACAAAGAATATGATATACATTAGTCCATACAATCATCAAAATGATTGCCTCTAGGGCTCTAACTAGCATTTTTGGGTAGTCCAGAGATGAAATCCATAGAAATGTCCTCCCATTTCCATTCTGGAATTTGAATTGGCTGCAGTACTCCTCCAGGTCTCTGGTGTTCTACTTTAACTCTTTGGCAGGTTAGGCAGATACTGACATACTGAGTCAGGTCTCTTTTCATACCGAACCACCAGAATTTCTTTTCTAAGTCTTGGTACATCTTGGTGGATCCAGGATGCATCGCATAGGGTGTTGCATGGGCTTCTTTCAGTATTTTCTTTCGTAACTCTAGATCGTCGGGAATACATAAGCGGTCCCTGAGGTATAATACTCCACTGTCAGTGATACGGAATCCGTCATTTTTCCTTCTAAGCTCTCTTGCTTGATCCTTTGGATGCTTGGGTCACGGGTTTGCTTCCCCAATATATCGTCGAACAGCGTCGGTGCTATTGTCAGGGTAGAGAGCTGTCCGGACATATTTTCGACCGCGTAACACATAATTCCCCTTGGTTCCCAATAAACTCAAACATCGGCTCTGCTTCAGGCCGAAAGACCACTTTTCTTTTTCGACACTCAATCGAAGCACCACATTTGCTCAGGAAATCCATGCCCAATATAAGGTCATAATCCTGCATGTCGAGCACTATCAGATCACAATAGAGTTCTCTGTCTGCGATTCTGATGGATGCAGCTCACAGCATATGAGTAGATGGCATTACTTCTCCCGAAGCAGGGTCGTTAAGAACTTGCAATCTAAGGTTTGTGGTGGCATGTCTATCTTCCTTGTGAAAGGCGTAGAGACGAATGAGTGCGTTGCCCCAGTATCAAATAATACAGTAGCATGCTGACTGAAAATAAATATCTGACCTGTGACAACTGTAGAATCATTCGCCACATCTTCCTTGGTGAGGGAGAAAATCCTAGCATTCGTTGTGACTGGCGGGGCTTCCAATCTCCCTTGGCTTATCTGAGGCCCTTCTATCGTAGTTTGCATCAGGTGTAGCTGTTAGGGAGCACCTCAGTTATGAACATACTGCTAAGGAGGTGTCTGAACCTGAGTAGGGCAGTTTCTGGCCATATGTCCTTCCAATCCACAGTTGTAGCACTTATTTGTGCCTATTCGGCATATCCCTGGATGCTTCTTCCCACATGTGATACACTGACGAAACATGGGTTGCTTGCTTGCTGGACCACCTTTAGAGTCGTTCCATTGCTTTCTCTTGCCACTGTGGTTTCCTTTCCAGTTGGCTCTGGTATTTTGAGGTTTCTGTCCTCCTGACTGGGCTTGACTCTTGCCCTCGTTCATCGCCTTTTGATAGTGTTCGATAATTAAGGCACTGCTGATTAGCTCTTCTGCAGTCTGCGGTCTATTAACTCCACCGACCATGTTCAAAGCTATCTCGGGTTTGAGCATCTTCAGCATGAGTCTGACCCTTTCTCTTTCTGTACTGACCAGCTCTGGGCATAGGCGCGCTAGTCGGTTGAATCTCTTCACCGCTTCATTAACTGATAGGTTGCCTTACCGGAACTCGGTGAACTCGTCGTAGTGCTTGTTCGTCACATGCATGTGGAAGAATTCTTCGAAAAACTCAGTTTTGAAGTCCGTCCATCTCATTTGATTTACTTGTCTCTTTGCTTTGACTCTGTCCCACCACATTCTGGCATCACCCGTAAGGCAGAATGATGCACACTTGACTTTCTCATGTTCCGACCAATCCAGAAGTTCTACTATGCTCTCCACAGTCTTGAACCAGGCTTGAGCGTCTCATGGTTCGCAGTTACCAGAGAAAGTTTCCGGCTTCAGTCTCTGCCACTAAATCAGATACGCCTCCTGTCTAACCACTAGAGCAGGGCCCACAGGTGGTACTCGTGCTGGTGGTACTAGCACAGCTGTAGGTACGACTGACATCGTATTCTGATTTCCTGGTGGGGTAGCAGGGTTCCCTTGCTGATTCATTAGAGCATTAATCACCTGCTGTTGTTCCGTAACCTGACGCTGGAGCTCGGTAACCACATGCATCAGATCAGGTGGAGGTACTGCCTCATCAGCTCTGGTATTGCGTCTTCTAGCCATTCTTATCTTCATCGACAACAACAAGGTTAGCATAAGATTACCATTCTAACCTATATCCATGCATACTTAGACTAAAGTATTTCTTATCATAATTAAAGAAGAGAGTAAGCATGTATACTTATACTAAAGCATTCTTTATCATAATTAAAAGAAGTAGGGTAGACATAGAGATTCTTATTTGGAGTGGCAGGATGGAGGCTTGATGTATGTGTAGTGGAAAGGTAGACCTGCTCTGATACCTAACTGTAATGCCCGCCCCTCTACTACCCAAAGGGAGGGACGGGGTTACTTACTTGAATAATACATACATATGAAAATCATGACAGCGGAAGTACATACATACATAAAAAAAACTAACTACTGATCATGCTATCATAAAAGCATACTAATAAAACATGGCATATGAGCTATAACCTCATGTAACATAGTAAACGTGTCAACATGCTAGTGCATATAACTTGATTCAATATTTTCTACTTGCAACATGATCATATTACTAAAGCACAAAACATGAAACATAAGTTCACCTCAAGTATAACTATCCAAAAGTATCTAGTAGGAAAATAGTTCATAAGCAAAACTTAGAAAATAAATAAGTCTTGAAATATAAAATAGATCTTCTTTCCACCATGCCACTTCCACACACATCTTTCGCCCTTCCTGCTGCTCCTCTTAGTGTAGCCATTCCTTACCCTTTTCTGCAGTACAAGGAAAACATAAAACTATAAGCACATAGGCTTAGTAAGATTCTTTCCTACTCGCAAAACATAAGTCATGCATCTTAACATAAAGTGGTGACATGTTCATTTGATCAACATCTAGATATAAATTTGCATGCTAGCATAAAGTAGAGTCATACTCATGTAAGTAAATCATAACATAGCATGTGAGAAACTCATACATAAGGAGTAGCATGATCATCTAAGCATCATAGACATATTTAAAAAAAAGAAACATCTTACTAAAACATAAAGAACCATTTAGCATGAATAAACATATGCAAGATGTCCTTTGAAAACATGTATCATGAAATGAGTATATGCAAGATGTCCTTTGAAAACATATATATCATATAAATACTTAAACATAATCTCATCATGAGGGCCCGGCTTTGTACCACATACATACATGAATGCGCGCATCCTATGTAGATCCAAGGTAGCAAATCTTGAACCTAAAAGGAACTAGGCCCGTTTTATTGACCATAGACCTAGGGTCAACTTAGGAGCTCATCCCTTTTACTAGGCCCGTTTTATAGACCATCGACCTAGGGGTGCTTAGGAGCCCACCCTTGGTACAAGCCATATAAAAGTAAAATAGCATACATATTTTTTTTTTGTCATAACATAGCATATCATATCTCTTGTCATAACATGAAGAGTTCTCTTAGTCCCAACTTAAGGGAAGCATCTCTTAGGCTATCATGAAGAGTGCTCTTAATCCCAACTTAAGGGAAACATCTCTTAAGCTTTTTTCCTCATACTTAAGCCTTGCACAAACATAACATGATGGCAATGGGTGCCCCTAACATATAACATATCATAAGAATCATATCATGGTGGCATAATGTGCACATAACATGTGGCATATCACAGAAATCATAACATGATGGCATAAAGTGCCTATAGCATATCATAGGAATCATACATGATGGCATATAGTGCACATAACATAATAACATATCATAGGAATCGAAACATGATTGCATGAGCATACATATCAAAGAGCATGGAGACATAAATTCCTATTCTATCATAGTAAGTCATTATCATGCATGGTTAGGGTTTTGATCTTCCTACAAAATCTAAATCACAACCTAGACGAAACCTAGAGGTAGGGTTCTAGGTTTTTAACCCAACATGAAGAATGAAAACTTAAACTAACCATATGTTAGTTAGAGCCATAGAGCCAATCATTTGATGATTGTATTATGGACTTATTGTATCATATTCTTATATAAATAAAGACATTTGGTTTTTGGTTATTATGCTTACTTGTATTAGCTAGTGCCAAATAAACTAAGTATAATAACGTCCTTGAGTAGAAGGTTCTTACCTATATCAATCGGTTAGTTGAACCGATAGTGAGATGATATAGGGAACACTACTCTTAATCATTCCTAATCGAGTATTAACATTCAGGGACAATGTTAACGCAATAAGACTAGCATGTAGGTCAACTCGATGACTTGATCTCACAAGTCATGGATATAGAGATATCAAGTTGACACATGGATATGCATTGGAGAATGTATAGTGAATGACCCGCCATGAGAAAGTATCATGGAACGTTATATGAGTGTCATATACTTTCTCATGTGGCTATTAGTATGACTACTAGTCCTTAGACCTGAAGTCACCATGGATCCCTACATAAGGAGTTATGCACTTTGGTTTTGTCAAACGTCACCCGTAACTGGGTGGACTATAAACGCGATTACTGGGTATGTAACGAATTATGCAGAGGGATGTGAGTTATGTAGATGAGATCTATCCCTCCTATATTGTGGGAGCGACATCGATATTCTTGATAGAGTGAGACCACGAAGTGCATGGTCTTTCGCAAATGAGTCAATATAAGATATTGAGCTCATTTGATTTAGTGAGTCTACTTGGAGTTCGAGATTTAGATTGGTCAGAGGATGACACGGTCTATGCCTCACATTGATCAATTTAGATGTCTAGGATAGAAGGACACTTGTCATATATTTTGAGGAGTCACAATTAGTAGTCACAAGGTGATGTTGGATCTCAACATTCTTGTAACTTGGGTAGTAATGATATGTTGCTAGATACCACTCATTACTTATGCTCCTAAATGGGTTTGGGGGCATTGCCAACGTTACAAGAACCTATAGGGTCATACACTAAGGAAAATTAGATGGAGATTAGGTTCATATAATGAACCAAGTGTTGGTGCGGTTAGCACTAACGATTTAACCAAGGTTTTGATGAATGACAAATAGGTTAAGTTAGGTTTATTGTTGATCTAACACTCTGATCGAGTGTGCAGGATAAGTCTAGACAGGTCGACGGGCTGACCGGATGTCTGGCACGAAGCCCAGCTAGGTCGACGGGCTGACCGGATAGTTGGCACGAAGTCCAAGCGGGTCGACGGGCTGACCGGACGCTTAGGCACGAACCCCAGCTAGGTCAACGGGCTGACCGGATAGCTGGCAGGAAGTCCAGACGGGTCGACGGACTGACCGGACGTCTGGCAGGTAAGTAAGGTAAGTCACTGGAGGGGAGTGACTACGAGGACGCGTTCCCAGGAAGGGATCATTAGGCGTCGATCCGGCTTAGATCCATTTCGGATATCAAAGTCGAGATTGTGACTAGATTCCGGTCTCAGAAAAACAGAATCTAAGTCATACTTTTTCTGTTAATTCATACTTTATAAATTGTGCTAACAATATGTGTTGTAGGATATATTTTGCCTCGGACTAACCTTGTTTTGCAAGAGAAGGAATCTCTGGAAAAAGGTGGTCCGGGCGCCCGGAGGCAACTTTTTTCCTCTGCGTCGCCTCGCCACGTGGAGCATCCTGACTGGACTTGCCACGTCGCACCAGGGCGCCCGGAGCAGCATATAAAAGAAGCCCCAGGGGTGGAGCTTCAATATCATCTCAGAATTCCCAGATTGCTTTGCTGCTCTGTGCTCCAGCGATGCTAACAAAGCTCCGACAACGCGCCCTTGCTCTTTAAGCTTTCTTTTCTGTCGGTATAGCTTTGTGTTTTTTTTCATTAGCATTTCTTGCACTCTTTTCGTATTCACATTCGAATTGCTAGTAACTGCCCAACGAAAGTGGTCAAGGACCACGGGCCTTCGAGTAGGAGTCGTCATAGGCTCCGAACGAAGTAAAATCAATTGTGTTCATTTACTTTTCCGCTCCGTACTTTTACACTCGAGTTTTCGAATCGATATTCACCCCCCCTCTATCGAACGATCACGGTCCTACAAGTGGTATCAGAGCAGGTACCGCATTGATTTGGTGCAACCACCAATCAGACAGGGGGTGAAAAATTAATCTTTTTTTCGGTTTTCAGTTTTACGTTTAATTTCAAACTAGTATTTTTACCTGTTTTGAATTTTTTTTTCTCGTTGCAATTAAATCTAAATTGGTGCAACACCAATTTAGATACTTCTATAATTTTTCTTCTTCCGCACTACTAATCCAAGACCAAGTGTTGGGATTTTTGTTTTTCTTTTCTTTCTTCTGTGCGCAGAACTAAAATGTCTCAGATAGAAGGATTCAGCACAGTACGACCTCCACTCTTCAACGGGAACGACTTTCCGTACTGGAAGAAGCGCATGGATGTTTATCTCAAAACAGACTTCGACCAGTGGATGAGCATTACGAGACCCTATAAAATTCCAGCGGACAACTCCGGGAATATACTGGATCATGAAGACTGGACAGCAGATTTGAAGAAAAAGGCATCAACAGAAAATAAAGCGATCAACACTCTACAGTGCAGATTAACAAGAGAAGAACTAAACAGAGTCGGTCCACACAAAAACGCTAAAGAGCTGTGGGACAAATTGATCGAGCTGCACAAGGGAACGAGCGACGCCAAGGTAACAAAACGAGACCTGATTTTAAATAAAATTCTTAATATAAAAATGCAGGAAGGTGAAACGGCGAATCAGCTCCACGCGAGGATCAAGGACATCCTCAACGGGCTTCATGCGATATGCCACCAGATGGAAAATAGAGACTTAATAAGGTACACATTAAATGCTTTTCCACGAAATAGTTTGTGGGCATCAATCGTAGATGCCTACAAAATTTCTAAAATCTCTCTAAGTTAAAATTAGACGAGCTTTTCTGTGAATTAGAATTACATGAACAAACTAATGCTGGAGCCGAGAAAGGTATAGCTTTATTTGCAGGTTCCTCTAAAGAAAAGAAGAGCAAGCCTGAATATGAAGAAGATTCCGACCAAGACTCCGAAGACGAAGAACACCTGGTGAACTTGGTAAGAAAGATGTTTACCAGGAGAAAAAGGACCTTCAGCAAAAAGGACCTTCAAAAGATCAGTTCTCCCTCAGAATAAAAGAACGTGACTTGCTTCGGCTGCAATAAAAAGGGACACTACAAGAATGAATGCCCAAAACTGAAGTTCGACAAACCGAAGTCAACCAAAAAGAAGGCCCTCAAAGCAACATGGGACGACTCCTCGGACGAATAGGAGGAAGAAGAGCAGAAACATCAGAGCCACCTCGCATTGATGGCCAGCGAAGCTGAAACAGAAGACGAGTCGGAAGATGAAGACGGGTCTGAACCCGAAACAAGCCACGAGTCCTTACTCGTTTCCGAAGGCCCAAATGAGGTATATTTTAATTTAAACAAATTTTTTTTTAGAATTATTTCCTGTTTAAATAGTAAATTAATTAAAATAGAAAATGAAAACAAATCACTTCTTGAGGAAAATCAAAACCTCAAGGAACAAATAAAAAATTTAAATCCAACTCAAGATCTAACACTTGAGGAGGAGAATTTATCATTAAAAAATGATATTAACAATTTAAAAGAAATGCTAGAAAAATTTACAACAAGATCAAAAAATCTTGACTTAATCCTGAACAATCAAAAAGCATGTTATAATAAAACCGGACTCGGATACAAGTCGAACTCAAATAAAACTTTTAAGTCATTAATAACTCAATACAAATCAACTAATCAAGCTTGGGTTCCAAAAGCGTGTCTGACCACGCAAGTAGGACTTAATCAATATTATATACCTAAAGAAAAAGTATATTATATAAACTTGATTAAACCAAATAAAAAACCAAAATACAAACCTAAATCGAAAAATTCAAAATTTAAAACTCAACAAAATATAAACTATCACCAAGTTAATTACAATTATAAAAGAAACAGACACAAACCTAAAATGAAAATTTAAATTAAAGGTCAATAATTCAGGGGAAGGCTCCAGAATAGCTGGCACCTCCAAAATTAACTAACCCGGCAGGGTAATTAGGATTAGTTAAAAAGAGACCAAGTTTAACTTGAATCATGGTACTGGTGAAGTTTTTGGATGATAGTACGTTAGGGAAGCTTGGGCATCGCATGTCTAGAAAGATAAGGTTTCGATCTGGTGCATTTGGCCAAGTGGAACTGACCGAAGCTACCCTTAAATGAATCCTAACCAGTTAGACCAAGATTTAGTACTAAGCTCCATGGATAGTACTATTCGGAAAACCTCGAAAAGTTGGTTACTACTAATGACGTCCATGTGACTCACCAAGCTTAGAAGTTTATCCGAAGATTGCCTATTTGTGGAGACCAAAGCTAAATCTGAATCTAACACAAGTTAAACCAAATCTCCATAATTAAAAATCCAATTTCATCTCACAAAATCATAGGATTCCCTGATTGATAATATAGATCGGGTGAGATGAACAAGGCTTAAATTTGTTTACTTAAAAATTAATTTCAAAATTTTAATTTTAAACTTAAAAATTAATTTCAAAATTTTAATTTTAAACTTAAAAATTAATTTTAAAATTTTAATTTCAAACTTAAAAAATTAATTTCAAAATTTTAATTTCAAACTTAAAAATTAATTTCAAAATTTTAATTTCAAACTTAAAAAATTAATTTCAAAATTTTAATTTAAAAATTAAAAATTAATTTCAAAATTTTAATTTTAAAATTAAAAATTAATTTCAAAATTTTAATTGTAAACTTAAAAATTAATTTCAAAATTTTAATTTTAAACTTAAAAATTAATTAACTTAAAAATTAATTTCAAAATTTTAATTTTAAACTTAAAAATTAATTTCAAAATTTTAATTTCAAACTTAAAAAATTAATTCTAAATTTTAATTTCAAATTTTAAACTTAAAAATTAATTTCAAAATTTTAATTTTAAACTTAAAAAAATAATTTCAAAATTTTATAACTTAAAAATTAATTTCAAAATTTTAATTTTAAACTTAAAAATTAATTTTAAACCTAATCTCTAAATCTTAAATGTAAAAAAAAAAAAAAAAAAACAGCGGGCGCCCCTGGTATTCACTTCCGGGGCGCCCGGGAGGGAATCCGGGCGCCCCGCCTAAAATCAACTCCGGGCGCCCGGAATAGCTCCAGGCGCCCGGAGCTCCCTATAAATAAGGGGCAGCGGGCGCCCCCAACCCTTGCCCCACAAAATCTTCACTTTTGCCAAGGTTCACTCAGAACCTCAGTGCGAGAGTATTTTAAATCAAATTTTTCTTGCGGTGAAGACGCTGTTGCGATTCAACCGAGGTCGTCAGATCTATATTTGTCGATGGCTCCTCGGTAAATCTTCTTCCCCTATCTGAAAATTTATTAGAATTTGTCTTCTCATTTTTTCTTAGAATATCTTTTTTATATACAGTAGGAAACGAACAAATACTGGTGTTGGACCCTCTAATGCTAGCACTGACCCTAGGTTTCCCATAGATGAACTAAGGCTTAAGTTTGAGTCAACCATTTATAAGGACATTAGGACAAAATGTATAAATAGATCGTTCTTTCTAGGTTCGTGTGCCTCCGTTATAGAGGTTATAAACCACTATAACTTAAAGAACCTTGTCGAATGTACCAGTCCAGTAAACATAAGTCTGTGTGCTGAATTTTGCAATAACCTAGTGAAAGTAGACGATCTCACCTATACCACTAGGGCAGCGGGTACTGATATCACGTTTTCCCCTATGACTATCCGAGAGTTTTTAGAGTTACGTCCATCTATTTGCCCTTTCTTGTGCTATCCTCCCAGGGATCTACCATTCAGAGATCCCTACTCACATATTACTCTCGATACGATTTATTCGTATTTTTTTGGGGGAGAGCGAGATCCCACTGTGACCCAGTTTAGGTCGGTAGAACTCCGAGTCCAGGACTACGCTCTTTATAGAGTCTTAGTCTGTTGCATTTTACCACTGACTACTCGGGACATCGCTGTGATGCGCCCATTCCATTCATTTTTACTCTACGCCCTGAGTCATCGGTTAGATATTGACATCAGCCTACATATCTTCTCCACCATTATCTACTCGGCTGGATACGTGACTGATAGACGAGTCCACATGCCGTTCTGTCACATTCTGACAGCATATATGTTCTCGTTGCACATTGATGTCACTAGAGGAGACATTGCCTATATGACCGAGTTCGATGATATAACAGCTAGGAACTTCTCCTTAGCTGGTATCCACGTAGATAGGGATGACGGGACTATGTCTTGGCGGAGGGGGGCACAGCACCAGCCCGATCCAGACGCAGAGGGGGACGAGTCATGCTTGCACTTTTTCCAGAGGAAGCCGCACCGGCTCCACCACCGCCCCCAGCTCGAGCACCACGTCATGCTCCCCGCACTCTAGCCGACCGTATGACCGGACTAGAGAGAGCTATGGCGAGTCTCCAGCAAGAGAACTCTGATTTTCATCGGGACATACGGCGAGAGGTTGCCGAGTTACGAGCTGCCGGGGAGACCCGACACACTGAGCTGATGGCGCTTCTCTGATCCTTGGGGTCTGGACCACCCCCTTCATCATCTCAGTAGCTCTAGTTATGACTCATTTCTGTAGCTACACTACCTGTAAAATACTTTGGATCTATCTAGTGATATTTCAGACTTGCATTGATTATGTTCTATCTTGATAGCCTAGGAATTTTGAATTTCAGAAATATTTTCAAAGATGATTGTTTTTAACTCATAGGTTCAACCATGTGTCAGTTTTTAAAACCTTCCTATTTTTAGATTTTTAAATAAACTTTTAGCCTTAGACTAGTTTTGAATCCTTAGAAAGCATGTACCCATAGGACTAGTTTTGAGCATCTCACCAAAACCTAGGCTTACCTTGCTTGTGTTTGCCAAACAATAGAAAGGGGTGAGATGCATAGGCCACTTGCCTAAGACTTAAGATGCTTATTTCAGTGCATCGACATAAGTGGGCATTAAAAACAAAATATATATTAATCAAGTTAAGATTGACCTTAACTTGACTAACCAAGTGAAAACTGCTATCTTTTGATAAGTCAGTCGGTAACTAAATGGTTAGACATTTGATTTGATGTCCGATCCAGGGGGAGGAATCAATTAAATTTTTTTCGGTTTTTCAAAACATTTTTTTAAAAATTTCTTAAACCTATTTTTGAAAACTAAGTTATTGAATTTCAAAATTAGACGTAGTTTTGAAAATTGAATTTAAAAATCTAGTTCTGAGAATTTGACTTTACTCAGTTCTACTTAATTCTACAAAAATTAATTTTTGTAAACTAAACGTAAGTTTATAAACTAAGTCTTTTTAAAAAAATTTAAATTTTTTACAAACTTAGTATTGAAAATTAGACTTCAATCAATCTTGAAATATATTTTAAAACTTAGCTTTGAAATCTTGCTTATGTTTGAAAAGAGGTGAAACCTGTTTTAAAATTTTTTTTTCTTGAAATTTTGAACTTATTCTTAAACCTTAACCTTAGAAGCTATACTTGAAAAATTAGCTATTTTTCACAAAACTTAGCCTTTAAATCTAAATTTTTTTTATATATACACCTATTTTTGAAAACTAGCTTTAAAAAAAATCAAGTCTTTTATGTTCTTAAGTCTTGAAAGTTGAATCCTTTACCAACACAGTTTTAGAAAATCAATTTTAGCTAGTTTTGAAAAATATATCTTTTAAACTTGTCCCAAAACTTAGCTCTTTTACAAAAGATAAATTACTAAATTTAACTCCCCCAGATTAACTTGACATGACTCCTTACTTTGTCTGAAGTTTGTATTTTTAATTACTTTAAACATGCTTATTTTTGATGAATGTCAAAGGGGGAGGGTTAGGTGAGTTAAGTTAGCCAAACCAATTGAAAATACAAACTAACTTAAAAACTCCACATAATGATTTTATCTATTTTTCTTGCAAATATCTTCACTAACTTAACCAAGTTGTCATTCCATCAAAAAGGGGGAGATTGTTGGTGCGGTTAGCACTAACGATTTAACCTAGGTTTTGATGAATGATAAATAGGTTAAGTTAGGTTTATTGTTGATCTAACACTCTGATCGAGTGTGCAGGATAAGTCCAGATAGGTCGACGGGCTGACCGGATGTTTGGAATGAAGCCCAGCTAGGACGACGGGCTGACCGGATAGCTGGCACGAAGTCCAAGCGGGTCGACGGACTGACCGGACGCTTAGGCACGAAACCCAGCTAGGTCAACGGGCTAACCGGATAGCTGGCACGAAGTCCAGACGGGTCGACGGGCTGACCGGACGTCTGGCAGGTAAGTAAGGTAAGTCACTGGAGGGGAGTGACTACGAGGACGCGTTCCCAGGAAGGGAACATTAGGCATCGATCCGGCATAGATCCATTTCGAATATCTAAGTCGAGATCGTGACTAGATTCCGGTCTCGGAAAGACAGAATCTAAGTCATACTTTTTCTGTTAATTCATACTTTATAAATTATGCTAACAATCTGTGTTGTAGGATATATTTTGCCTCGGACTAACCTTGTTTTGCAGGAGAAGGAATCTCTGGAAAAAGATGGTCCGGGCGCCCGGAGGGGATCCGGGCGCCTGGAGGTCCGGGCGCCCGGAGGCAACTTTTATCCTCTGCGTCGCCTCGCCATGTGGAGCATCCTGCCTAGACTTGCCATGTCGCACCAGGGCGCCCGGAAGGGATCCAGGCGCCCGGAGCAGCATATAAAAGAAACCCCAGGGGTGGAGCTTCAAAATCATCTCAGAATTCCCAGATTGCTTTGCTGCTCTGTGCTCCAGCGACGCTAACAAAGCTCCAACAACGCGCCCTTGCTCTTTAAGCTTTCTTTTCTGTCGGTATAGCTTTGTGTTTTGTTTCATTAGCATTTCTTGCACTCTTTTTGTAATCACATTCGAATTGCTAGTGATTGCCCAACGAAAGTGGTCAAGGACCACGGGACTTCGAGTAGGAGTCGTCACAGGCTCCGAACGAAGTAAAATCAATTGTGTTCATTTACATTTCCGCTGCGTACTTTTACACTCGAGTTTTCGAATCGATATTCACCCCCCCTCTATCGAACGATCACGGTCCTACACCAAGAGGATTAGATTCTTTTGATGAATCAAATTGAATTAAGAGTAATCCTAATTGGGCTAATTGAGTTGGACTCAAGTTGATTCATGTGTTCAATGAGTCTAATTTAGATTATGACTCATTGAATCAATTTAATTAAATGAATTAGATTCATTATATTAAATTGGCTTGAATTAAATGGTTGGATTAGATCAACCATGAGAGAGATTAAGTCAAGTTTGACTTGACTTGAGAGGAAGATGAAGAGTCAAGTTTGACTTGACTTTATGCCACCTCATTGGTGAGTTGGCATTGAGTGGGCCAATGATGATGCTCCACATCATCATGGTTGCTTAAGTGGGATGCCACCTCATGGGAGTTACCAAGAGTTGTGACTCTTGGCATTCCATGGAGGTTACACATCCTCTTAATGTGGCCGGCCACATCAATTGGATGAATAAGTTTCCTTTTGTGAATTATTCTCATTCATTCCTTCATCTTCTTCCTTGCTTCATTTTCTTCTCTCCCTCTCCTCATCTTGCCAAACCTAACTAAGGTGCTAGCACACTTTAGTTTGGTGATCTCCTTCTTGTGTTCGTGTGGATACTTCTAGAGGGTTGTCTACTTTGACAACCTTGAGATCCGGCACCATTGGACGAGCGGGATTCGTGTAGGGCGCACATCAAGGGTATATTCTTTGTTTCCATTTATAGATCTACTGTAGATCGAGGTTTAGAAACTCGTACTCGTAAGTTTTTGTAAAGTTTTTACTTCACACGGATCCGTGGCTGGGGGTTTCGGGGTTTCCGCGACGCGAAAAGCGTTTTTCGCGGCCCAAAGAACCCAACATTGGTATCAGAGCCACGTGCGAATACTTGTACGAGTTTAATTTGATTTTTTATAAAAAATATAGGTTCTGTGATATTCTGTAATTTTATGATTTTTAGAGTTTTTATGGGTATTTTTCTCGTAGAAGCGAAGCACAAGTGTCTCGACACTTGTAGGCTTCGACTACCAAGAAGTTTTTTCCAAAACGGCAAGGTTTCGCCCCAAATCTTTTTGGGACAGCGGGCTAAGGCGCTATTGGATCGCTAAGGGATACTCACGATGGTTAGATCGTGGGTAGGGGCGCTGCCCCTGGCCCCACAAGGGGATTTGTTCTACGATTGCGCCCGAAAACCGCTAAACGGGACCGTCGGGAATTTTTACTCGTAAAAATTGGTATTAAAATTGCAAAAAATTATAGAAAATACATAATTTAGAATTATGTATAATTTTTGATAGTCATGGCCCAAAAGACCTAATTGGATTGGAATAAATGTGTTGTAATTCATAATACGGCCTACATGCCGTGATGTGATGTGCGTGTTGTATTTTTATTCGCGACCTGCGCGTCGTGCCTTTCTCTATTTTATACTCTTGTTGTAAATTAGTTTAGACTCGAATGTAACTCGAGTTTCAAAAATTGTAATGTACAAAATTGGAGCGGTGGAAGGTCCACTCGAGACGGAATTACGAGGAGGACGCGAGCAAAACAAGGTGGTCAAAGGGAGGAGCTTGAGAAGCTGTTGACCCTAGGTTGACCATCCGATCTTCTCATTGTCTTGAGAAGATTGTAGTAGGGCCATGACTAATCACGAATTAATTTAATTAATTGCTTGTGTATACGTGATACATGATTAAGTAATTAATTAGTGCCTAACGATTAGATTAGATCTAAGTCGTGCACATGATGCACCCTTTGATTAGATTAGATCTATCGGGTATATGATACGCATCATCATTTAGATTAGATCTAAATCACTTCAACTCTAATGCCTACCGTGTCGTGATACCTATCACTACCTCGATCACATGTGTTATTGGATCTGCCAAAGCAGAGCAACACATATTATCTTGGTAGGGTACGGAGGGACAATCTTGGTCCCGCTTATCAACGCATGGGCGAATACAAACTCAATTAGATTGAGTATTCCTAGTTAACTCGGTTGGATCGAGTACAACTATAGGCATTCTTCCAACGGTTGTAAAGATAGGACAAAAATCACATTTATATTAATTCTTGGGTGTATTAGCCAAAGCTAACTCAAGTTTTAATATAACTGCGAATAATGATCCTATAAAAAAGAGTTGCATAGAGATGTAATTGGTAAATCGTTACCTACCGATCATACTAAATCTTGGGCTTTTAGCCAAAGCTAACTCAAGGGTTAGTATGATGTGGATCTTATCCCACATGAATTATAGAATTCAGTGGGAGCATCATTTAGTTAAAGGCCTAATTAAATGATTTAAAAGAATATGATATTTATTTTCTGCATTTTTCTGTTGTAGATAACCATGACGTCGAATACGAACTCCTTCTCCCTGCGTTCAGTCCTTGAGAAGGACAAGCTCAACGGAGCAAATTTCCTGGACTGGTACAAGAACTTGAGAATTGTTCTCACCCAGGAACGTAAACTGTACGTTCTGGAGGCTCCTCCTGCCAATGCCCCGCGAGCTGACAAAGATGCTTATAAGAAGCATCAAGATGACGCATTAGATGTGTCCTGTCTAATGCTCGCGACCATGAACTCTGAGCTTCAGAAGCAATACGAGTTGATGGGCGCTTACGATATGGTTGAACATCTTTGTCAACTGTATCAAGGACAAGCGAGGCATGAGAGATTTGAGATCTCAAGGGCACTGTTTCAGTCCAAGATGTCAGATGAGGCTCCCGCAGGCCCATATGTACTAAAAATGATTAGGTACATAGAAAACCTACAGAGGTTGGGATTCCCGCTTGGCCAAGAGCTGGCCACTGACCTGATCTTACAATCCTTGCCGGATAGCTATAGTCAGTTCGTTCTAAACTACAATATGAATGAAATTGACAAGTCATTGCCCGAGCTGCTTAGCAAGTTGGGAACTGCTGAGCTGGACCTTAAGAAGGCAAAGCCCCACTCTGTTCTGATGGTTCAGAAACAAAAGGGCAAGGGCATGCCCAAAGGCAAAGGAAAGTCCCAAGCCAAGGGCAAAGGCAAGGCACTGAAGCCTAAAGGAGGGGTCACCAAGGATGCTACCTGCTTCCACTGCGGTCAGACCGGGCACTGGAAGAGGAACTGCAAGGTGTACCTAGAAGATCTTAAGAAGAAGCGAAGTGAGACTTCTACTTCAGGTATATATGTTATAGAAGTCAATCTATCTATTTTTTCATCATGGGTATTAGATACCGGATGTGCATCTCACATTTGTACTAATGTGCAGGCGCTGAGAAATAGCAGGGCATTGGCGAAGGGCGAGGTGAACCTACGCGTAGGCAATGGAGCACGGATTGCTGCTATTGCTGTAGGGACTTATTTTCTATCTCTGCCCTCTAGGCTTGTATTAGAGTTGGATGATTGTTGTTATGTGCCTGCATTAACTAAGAACATAATTTCAGTTTCTTGTTTGGGCAAGAATTGTTTCTCTTTTATAATTAAGGACAAATGTTGTTCTGTTTATTTAAAAGATATGTTCTATTGTAGTGCACCTTTGATAAAAGGACTTTATATTCTAGACCTTGAAAACCCTATCTATAACATAAATACCAAGAGGTTCAAGTCAAATGACTTGAATCAAACCTATCTCTGGCATTGTCGTTTAGGTCATATAAATGACAAGCGCTTATCCCAGCTCCATAAGGATGGTCTGTTGGACTAATTTGATTTTGAATCTTATGAGACGTGTGAGTCATGCCTACTAGGGAAGATGACCAAGACTCCCTTTAGTGGGCACAGTGAGAGAGCGACTGACTTGTTAGGTCTTATACATAGTGATGTATGTGGCCCTTTCAATGTCGCTGTTAGAGGTGGTTATAGGTACTTCATCACATTTACTGATGACTTCTATAGATATGGTTATGCGTACTTGATGACACATAAGTCAGAATCCTTTGAAAAGTTCAAAGAATTCAAGAATGAAGTACAGAACCAGCTTGGCAAGAATATTAAGATACTTCGATCAGATCGAGGTGGAGAATACCTTAGCCATGAGCTTCGTGACTACCTAGCTGAGTGTGAGATTCTATCTCAACTCACTCCTCATGGAACACCACAGTGGAATGGTGTATCCGAAAGGAGGAATCGTACCCTATTAGATATGGTACGATCTATGATGAGTCACATAGATCTTCCGACATACCATTGGGGTTATGCTCTAGACACGACAGCTTTTATACTCAACTGAGTTCCATCCAAGGCAGTGATAAAGACACCATATAGGATATGGACTGGGAGAGATGTCCAGGTGTCTTTCATGAGGATTTGGGGTTGTGAGGCTTACGTTCGACGTCAAGTCTCAAACAAGTTAGGACACAAATCCGACAAGTGCTACTTTATTGGATATCCCAAGGAAACTAAGGGATATTACTTCTACATTCCTAGTCATCACAAGGTAGTTGTGGCAAAGACTGGGGTCTTTCTAGAAACGGACTTTGTTTCTTGAAAGATTAGTGGGAGCACGTTCGATCTTGAAAAAGTTCAAGATGCGAACAATAGCACTGAAGCCTCGATGGAAGTTGAACTAGAACCACAAAGTGTTGTGGATGATGTAATTCCACAAGGAGTTAAGGAACAACAACCAGTTCAAGTAGACATACCTTTTCGTAGGTCTGATAGGGTACGTCGTCAGCCTGAGAGATACTCATTTCTCTTGTCTGACCATGATGACGTTGTGCTCATAAAGGTTGAGCCTACCACCTATCAGGAAGCTGTGATGAGACCAGATTCCGAGAAATGGCTAGAGGCCATGAGATCCGAGATGGAATCCATGTACACCAACCAAGTATGGACTTTGATTGATCCACCTAAAGGGGTAAAACCCATAGGGTGTAAGTGGGTCTTTAAGAGAAAGACTGACATTGATGCACTTATCTATAAGGGTCGCTTGGTAGCTAAAGGTTTCAAGCAGATTCATGGTATTGACTATGATGAAACCTTTTCTCCAGTAGCGATGTTTAAGTCCATTCGGATTATGCTTGCTATTGCAACATACCATGACTATGAGATATGGCAGATGGATGTCAAAACCACGTTTCTGAATGGAAACCTGCTCGAGGATGTGTACATGACACAACCTGAGGGTTTTGTAGATCCACAGCATACTAGCAGAGTATGCAAGTTGTATAGGTTCATTTATGGACTAAAGCAAGCTTCTCGGAGCTGGAATCTTCGATTTGATGATGCAATCAAACAGTTTGGTTTCATCAAGAACGAAGATGAGCCTTGTGTCTACAAGAAGGTTGTAGGGGATATAGTTGTCTTCCTCATATTGTATGTGGATGACATACTACTCATTGGGAAGGACATCCATTTGCTTCAGTCTGTCAAGACCTGGCTAGGGAGTTGCTTCTCAATGAAGGACTTAGGTGAGACATCCCACATTCTAGGGATACAGATCTATAGAGATAGATCTAAGAGATTGCTTGGCCTAAGTCAGAGTACATACATTGACAAGATACTCCTTCGGTTTGCCATGCAGAACTCTAAGAAGGGATTTCTACCGATGTCACATGGCGTGAGTCTTTCGAAGACTCAAGGTCCCTCGTCTAGAGAGGAGAGAGACCGCATGGATCAGATCCCTTATGCCTCAGCCATAGGATCTATCATGTAGCCATGCTATGTACTCGACCTGATGTATCATATGCTTTGAGCATGACGAGCAGATACGAGTCAGATCCAGGTGAAAGTCACTTGATAGCGGTCAAGAATATTCTTAAGTACTTAAGAAGGACTAAAGAATATTTCTTGATATATGGAGGCAATGACGAGCTAGCTGTAAAGGGTTACAGTGATGCTAGCTTCTAAACCGACCAGGATGATTATCGATCATAGTCAGGGTTCGTATTTTGCATAAATGGTGGTGTTGTGAGCTGGAAGAGTTCGAAGTAGGACATAGTAGCTGATTCTACGACAGAGGCCGAGTACATTGCTGCTTCAGAGGCAGCAAAGGAGGCAGTTTGGATCCGCAAGTTCATCACTGAACTTGGGGTGGTTCCCAGTATCGTTGACTTTATTGAGATCTATTGTGATAATAATGGAGCTATAGCACAGGCGAAGGTGTAACGCCCGCCCTCCCTGCTACTCAAAGGGACGGGGCTACTTACTTACTTAACTATTCCAGGATACATGCATATTTAAAATTTCTTTCTTATAACATAAAGCAGCGAAAATGTTATAAAGTTATACTAGAATGTAACATAAATACAAATGGTTTATGTCAAACATAACAAAATATTATAGCAGGTCTTATTTGTCTCAGCCGAGCCACTGCCACACACACCTCCTTGCCTCTCCTGCAGCTCCCTTAGGTCATCCATCCCTTGCCTTTATCTGTGGTACAAGGAAGTAAGCTATGAGCACATAAGCTCAGTAAGATTCTTTCCTACTCACAAAAACCATATCTCAAGCATAATCATATAAGCATATCATCATTGAAAACATAATCATCTATCAATATATAATGTGAGCATAATTTCTGATCATAACATATCCTTATAAACCATGTTTCTAACATATCATAAATAAAGGAATCATATGAGGAGAGTCATGAGAAGCATAACATATCATCAGATTACATAAAACATAGAAGAAACATATCATATATGAATGGGTGCATTATGCAAAATGTCCTTTTAAAATATATGCAATGTCGAGTGCAAGATGTCTTTAAAAATATCTTTTAATACTTGAAGATAATATCATCATCATGAGGGTCCGGCTTGTACCACATACATACATAAATGTGCGCAATCCCTAGTGTTACGCTCCGCAAGTGTACGGAAATGTCGCAAGTAATATAAAAGATTATCGTATCCACATGGACTGGAATAAGCACTAGAAATGCCTCAATGCGAATTAGCTAAACAACTATCCAATTGTTTCAAATGCAAAGTGAAGGTAAACAAATCTAATATTAAAGATCAACAAACAAGAGTTTAGTGTTTTGGGTTATGATAAGGGGAGATTCTAGGATTTTCGATTTCTTTGTAAGATTTCTGGAATGTAAATGGTTCACCAATTCTTATCCCTCAATTGCCAAACACTTGTAGAAAGTTGCCGGTTCTCTCTTGCAATAGATAACCGGCTAAGGACTGAGAAATGTATCTAAATATGATCAATTAGATGTGAACCTACGTTGTCCTTACACAGAAGCGCACATATTACTATGCCTTCCTCGGATATCAACATAGAAGCCCACAACTTATTAATCTATCAAGATACAAGAAACTAATCACAAGATCCATCCTACTCTCTTGAATATTCCTATTTCCTCTTCAAGATTATCTCTTAAACGTCCTTACACGGGCTTGCACCTGTCACGTGGATCCCTCGGATGATCGAGTGAGAGTTTATCTTTACTAAGTCTACAAGAAATCCAAACAATCAATCGAGAATGAGAATTAAGCACAAATCACCATTAATCATTCAAGATCTAATTGATACAAGCAAGACAATGTCATTGAAACAAGAAATTGGCAAATCCATAAGAGATTACATCAATCCATCATACAAATACTCCCTTAATCCTAGAATACAAGATCTACTCCATGAATCGAGGAAGAATACCCGAAGAAATAAAGATTACAAGCATTTCTTAAATCCCCAATCCAAGAAACCAAGAAAAGGGGGAAAGAGAAAACTTATCTACGAAGAAGCCTCATCTTCGGATCCAATCCTCGCTCCGGAGTCGAAATCGTCAAGAACTCCCCTCGAATCGCCCAGAAATACTCCCAAGAATGGGAGGATACCACCAAATCTTGCCTTCTCCCAAAGGGGAAGAGATCCCCTTTCAATTCATGAAGGAGAGTTTAAATAGAGGAGGAAATCGGGCGCCACACGGCCCCATGACACGGCCGTGTGAGATTCACACGGCCATGTCCAGTTCCTTCTCTGCCAAGGCTGCACGGCCGTGTGACTCACACGGCCAGGACCCTTCTGTTCTCTGGAAATGCTACACGGCCGTGTGGTACACACGACCACCACCTGCTTGGCCTCTGGAAACCTCACACGGCCGTGTAGATCTACACGGCCATGTAAGGCATCTGCTCTAATTTCTTCAAATCAAGACACGACCGTGTGAGATTCACACGGCCATGTCCTCTTCCCTTCCTGTTAAAACTACACGGTCGTGTGTGGTACACGGCCTGATGCTCTCTCCCTTCAATTCCTTCCAAGCTTGTCCGAGGACGCATAATCTTCACCAATTTCGACTCCTGTGTACAGAAAATGCACAAAAAACAGATCTCCGAACCAAAAGAGTAAATATGCTAAAAGGAAAGCTGGAAGTATAAAAATGCATAGATCAAGCATGCTCAAAGTATGTAAATGTGTGTAAAAGCATGCATAAAAGAGTATATAATCTACGCACATCACCTAGGACAGAGTAGCTAGCCCCGAACCTACTAGGGATCTAGACCCGTTCATAGTCCGTCGGCCTAGGAGCGTACTAAGGAGTCCATCCCTTTTTACTAGACCCGTTCATAGTCCGTCGGTCTAGGGGCGCTTATGGAGCCCACCCTTGGTACAAGCCATACAAAGTAAAGTACATGTCATGCATATCATATCATCATAACTGTCATATCATATCATCATAACTATCATATCATATCATCATAGATGTCATGCTCTTGTCTTAACATGAAGAGTGCTCTTAATCCCAACTTAAGGGAAGCAACTCTTTGTCATTTTCTTATCATATCATAAGGCATACATTCTTGGCACATGGCCATCATATAAAACCATTATCATGCTTGGTTCATAAGCTTACATAATGAGCATGCAACATATTTGAAATCATACATGCTTGAGTACATAGTCATCATAAGAATCATATCATGCATAATTCATAACATACATAATCAAACATGTTACTGGTCTTGTCATAAAGCATGCATACTTAACATAAAACATATCATAAGGGTCATCATCATGCATAATTCATGAGCATCCTTAATTAAGTACATAAATTATCTTAGGCAACCATAATCATACATGGAAAACATTTACTAGTATCTCCTAGTTCATATTCAAGTATGTGAGACACCTAGCAAAGTCATGATTAGGTCTCTAACCCTAGTTTTATATGGTGGCCGAGAGTCTCCATGCTAAGTTTTAGGTTACAACTACATATAAGCATGTGAACCTTAAATCAAATTCATGTCATAAGCTAATAAGAATGTCATGAGCATGGGTAGTAGGTTCTAAGCTTCTTATCCCTTTCAACTTAGTTGTGGCCGAACCTCTAAGAGTATGGAATTAAGTTCTACATGAGCATAAAACAACAAACTACTTTCATGTCATATCATAAGGAAAATTCATGGCTTGCTAAGTTAAGTTTAAACTTTCTTGAATCCTAGGTTATAGTTATGGCCGAGAGTTCATAACAAAAGATAACTTCTAAGCAACATACAACATGAATACTTAGCAAATTTCATAACATATCATAAGAAGTCTATGAACATACTACATTAGGTTTTGAGTCTCATGAATCCTAAAACCTCATTATAGCCGAAACATCATATAACAAGAAGTAAACTTCTAAGCAACATATGAACATAAGTACTTAGCCAATTTGATAACATATCATAAAGAAGTCCTATGAGCATGCTAGATTAGGTTTTGAACTTTATGAAACCCTAAAACCTTATCATGGCCGAAACTTCATAAGTCAAGAATATACACTTCTAAGCAACATGTAACATGAACACCTAGCTAATTCCATCATATATCATAAAGAAGTCTATGAGCATACTAAATTGGGTTTGGAGCTTCATGAACCCTAAGAATTCATCATGGCCGAAACTTCATCAAGTAGGAAATGAACCTCTAAGCAACATATAAGCATGAGTTTCTAGCACATTTTATAACATATCATAAAAAGTCTATAAGCATACTAACTTAGGTTTTTGAGCTTCTTGAACCCTAAAAATTTATCATGGCCGAAACATCATACAACAAGAAGTAGACTTCTAAGCAACCTTTGAACATGAATACCTAGCCAATTTGATAACATATCACAAGGAAGCCTATGAACATGCTAAATTAGGTTTGGAGCTTTATGAAACCCTAAAACTCTATCATGGCCGAAACTTCATAAGCTAAGGAGTAAACTTATAAGCAACATGTAAACATAAATCTCTAACTAATTTCATAACATATCATATGGAGATCTATGAGCATACTAGCTTAGGTTTTGAGCTTCATGAACCCTAAAATTTCCATTATGGCCGAAACTTTCTCAAGCAAGAGTGAAACTTTTAAACAACATATAAACATGAATCTCTAGCTAATTTCATGACACATCATAAATAAATCCATGAGCATGTTAAATTAAGTTTTAAGCTTCATGAACCCTACAAATTCATCATGGACGAAACTTCCTCAAGCAAGAAAATAACTTCTAGACAACCTATAAACATGAATCTCTAGTTAATTTCATAACACATCATAAATAAGTCCATGAGCATATTAAATTAAGTTTTAAGCTTCATGAACCCTACAATTTCATCATGGCCGAACCTTATAAAGAAAAGAGAAGGTCAATAAACATATTCATAAGAAGATCAAGCTTAAAATATCATACACATAATTTTTTTCTAACTAAATTCATATCATAACTTACTAAGATTCATGAGCATGGTTTCTTCTCTTTTTATTTTAAATTTCAAGAGTTCAAATCTTTCGAAATACCGTAAGCGACATGTACCACAGGTGAGGGAATACTTACATCCTTGTTTGATTTACTTAAGGGAAATATCTTGCTTGTGGAGCCTTCCTAGAGAGGGGTCCTCCTTTGTTTTTGGATTTCGGCAAGGAGAGGTGAGGAGAGGTCTTGGTCACGGTGAGGAGAAGGAGGGAGGAGGAAGAGGAGAAAATGAGTTTTCCTCTTTAATTTTCCCTTTTATTCATCATGAGAGAAGGAAGGGAAAATATACTTTTCCTTCCCCTTTCTTTTATTTCTCCTTAATGAAAAGAGGAAGAAAGAATCCTCTTTTCTTTTGAGAGGGAGAAGGCAACTCTAACTTCTCCTTCTCAATGAAAAAGCTCTTTTCTTACTCTTAACTATATTGTAACTTCTCTCTTTAATAATAACTTCTCTTGGTCTATTGGTTAACACCTACATATATCTAGTAAGAGGTCCAAGGTTCAAGCCTTGGTCATCTCTTTTTGGTTCTATTTTATTTTATTATTTTCGCACATTTACACAATAGGCCTATTTTTATTCATGATAAAAATATATCTAAAATCTTGCTAAGTACTCCATGGGTGTTACAGAAGGAACCTCGCTCACACCAGCGGACCAAACACATACTACGGGGCTTCCATCTCATTCGAGAGATTATCGAGAGAGGAGATGTGAAGATATGCAGAGTACCTACAGAGGCTAACATCGCAGATCCCTTAACCAAGGCTTTGGCACAGAGGAAGCATGATGGTCACACTAGGTCATTGGGGCTTAGAGCCTACACTGATTGGCACTAGTGCTAGTGGGAGATTGTTAGTTAGAGCCCTAGAGCCAATCATTTGATGATTGTATTATGGACTTATTGTATCATTTCTTGTATAAATAAAGGCATTTGGTTTTTGGTTATTATGCTTACTTGTATTAGTGTCAAATAAAATAAGTATAATAACATCCTTGAGTAGAAAATTTTTACCTATATCAATCGGTTAATTGAACCGATAGTGAGATGATATAGGGAACACTACTCTTAATCATTCCTAGTTGAGTATTAACATTCAGGTACAATGTTAATGCAATAAGACTAGCATGTAGGTCAACTCGATGACTTGATCTCACAAGTCATGGATATAGAGATATCAAGTTGACACATGGTTATGCATTGGAGAATGTATACTGAATGACCCGTCATGAGAAAGTATCATGGATCGTTATATGAGTGTCATATACTTTCTCATGTGGCTATTAGTATGACTACTAGTCCTTAGACCTGAAGTCACCATGGATCCCTACATAAGGAGTTATGTACTTTGGTTTCGTCAAACGTCACCCGTAACTGGGTGGACTATAAAGGCGATTACTGGGTATGTAACGAATTATATAGAGGGATGTGAGTGATGTAGATGAAATCTATCCCTCCAATATGACGGGAGCGACATCGATATTCTTGATAGAGTGAGACCACGAAGTGCATGGCCATGCCCAAATGAGTCAATATGAGATATTGAGCTCATTTGATTTAGTGAGTCTACTTGGAGTTCAAGATTTAGATTGGTCAGAGGATGACACGGTCTATGCCTCACATTGATCATTCTAGATGTCTACGATAGAAGGACACTTGTCATATATTGTGAGAAGTCACAATTAATAGTCACAAGGTGATGTTGGATCTCAACATTCTTGTAACTTGGGTAGTAATGATGTGTTGCTAGATACCGATCATTACTTATACAACTAAATGGGTTTAGGGGCATTGCCAACGTTACAAGAACCTATAGGGTCACACACTAAGGACAATTAGATGGAGATTAGGTTCATATGATGAACCAAGAGGATTAGATTCTTTTGATGAATCAAATTGAATTAAGAGTAATCCTAATTGGGCTAATTGAGTTGGACTCAAGTTGATTCATGTGTTCAATGAGTCTAATTTAGATTATGACTCATTGAATCAATTTAATTAAATGAATTAGATTCATTATATTAAATTGGCTTGAATTAAATGGTTGGATTAGATCAACCATGAGAGAGATTAAGTCAAGTTTGACTTGACTTGAGAGGAAGATGAAGAGTCAAGTTTGACTTGACTTTATGCCACCTCATTGGTGAGTTGGCATTGAGTGGGCCAATGATGATGCTCCACATCATCATGGTTGTTTAAGTGGGATGCCACCACATGGGAGTTACCAAGAGTTGTGACTCTTGGCATTCCATGGAGGTTACACATCGTCTTAATGTGGACGGCCACATCAATTGGATGAATAAGTTTCCTTTTGTGAATTATTCTCATTCATTCCTTCATCTTCTTCCTTTCTTCATTTTCTTCTCTCCCTCTCCTCATCTTGCCAAACCTAACTAAGGTGCTAGCACACTTTAGTTTGGTGATCTCCTTCTTGTGTTCGTGTGGATACTTCTAGAGGGTTGTCTACTTTGACAACCTTGAGATCCGGCACCATTGGACGAGCGGGATTCGCGTAGGGCGCGCATCAAGTGTATATTCTTTGTTTCCATTTGTAGATCTACTGTAGATCGAGGTTTAGAAACTCGTACTCGTAAGTTTTCCGAATGTTTTTACTTCGCACGGATCCGTGGCTGGGGGTTTCGAGGTTTCCGCGATGCGAAAAGCGGTTTTCACGGCCCGAAGAAGCCAACACCATATATCAAAAATCATACATCATGGGGAAACATAACAATCATAGTTAGGTTTTAAAACTTTTCCCTAAACCTTTCATTCAATCTTGGCCGAACCTTAAGGGTAAGGTTCTCAAACTTCTAATACCACAAAAAGCATAAAAACTTAAACACACAACATATAATGGTCTACATATCATGAGAACTAATAAATAAGCATAGTTGAGGTCTTAAATTGTCTCTAACCCCTTTATCATTCTTTGGCCGAAACCCTAAAAGGATGGCATGGAATTTCTAAGCAATTTAGAAGCATGAAAAATTTACACTAACATCATATCATGGTCTACATATCATGAGGACAAATAAACAAGTATAGTTGAGGTCTTAAACTGTCTCTAATCCTCTTATCTTTCCTTGGCCGAAACCTTAAAGTATAGCATGAAATTTCTAAGCAACATGAAACTTAAAACTTTTACTAACAACACATAAGAGATCATATATTATGGAGGAGCATAAACAAGCATGTTTTCCTTGCAAAACTTTGCTCTAGACCTTGTATCTAAACTTGGCCGATACTTCAAGGTAGGGTTCCTAAACTTTTAATACCACATGAAGCATAAAACTTTAACTAACAACATATATGAGATCATATATCATGAAGAAGCATAAACAAGCATGTTTTCATTTCAAAACTTTGCCCTAGACCTTGTATCTAAACTTGGCCGAAACTTCAAGGTAGGGTTCTTAAACTTTTAATACCACATGAAGCATAAAACTTTAACTAACAATATATAAGGGATCATATATCATGAAGGAGCATAAACAAACATGTTTTCATTTCAAAACTTTGCCCTAGACCTTGTATCTAAACTTGGCTAAAACTTCAAGGTAGGGTTCCTAAATTTTTAATACCACATGAAGCATAAAACTTTAATTAACATATAAGGGATCATATATCATGAAGGAGCATAAACAAGCATGTTTTCATTTCAAAACTTTTCCCTAGACCTTGTATCTAAACATGGCCGAAACTTCAAGGTAAATCTCTAGATTTTTAAACAACTTTTAAAACCTAAAACATACGAGAGCAACTTATGCCAAATCACAATGACATGGCATTTGGCCAAGTCAAAGTCAAGTCAAACTTGACTCTTAGTTTGGCCATCAGTTTGGGGGAGACAAGTAGTAGAGAACAACAATTTAGTTTGTAATTTCACCCATAAAATCTTCCAAAAATAACTCAAAAACTTTGCATCCCTATCAGAGACAATGATCCTAGGCATGCCATGCAACCTAATAACCTCTTTAAAGAACAATTCAGCTATATGTGATGCATCATTGATTTTATGACATGGAATGAAATGCGCCATTTTGAAGAATCTATCTACCACAACAAAAATTGAATCTCTCCCCCTCTTGGTCCAGGGTAATCCCAAAATAAAGTCCATTGAAATATCAACCCAAGGTTCACTAGGTATAGGCAATGGGGTGTAAAAGTCATGGGGTTTCAATTTAGATTTAGCTTGTTTGTAAGTGATGCACTTCTCACAGATTCTTTCCACGTCACGTTTCATATGAGGGAAAAAGAAATGATCCTGTAAAATCCCTAAAGTCTTAGTAACGCCAAAATGATCCATAAAACCACCACCATGGGCTTCCCTAGTGAATAATTCACGTAACGAACACATAGGCACACACAATCTATTTTCACGAAATAAAAACCCATCATGCCTATAGAACATACCAAATGCAACCTTATCACATGCTTTGAATACATCAGAAAAATCAGTATCGTTAGTATATAAATCCTTGATATATTCAAATCCAAGTAATTTCGTATCTAAAGTGGACAGTAAAGCATACCTTCGAGATAGTGCATCAGCAACTACGTTCTCCTTTCCTTGCTTATATTTGATCACATAAGGAAATGTCTTAATGAATTCTACCCATTTAGCATGGCGTCGGTTCAACTTATGTTGGCTCTTCAAATGCTTTAGAGATTGATGATCTGTGTGAATCACGAATTCTTTTGTCCATAGGTAATGTTGTCATGCCTCCAATGCTCTCACCAATGCATACATCTCCTTGTCATATGTGGGATAGTTGAGAGTGGCTCCACTCAACTTCTCACTGAAGTAAGCAATGAGTTTCATGTCCTGCATAAGCACAACACCTATACCAACACTAGAAGCATCACATTCGATTTCAAATGTTTTAGAAAAATCTGGTAGAATTAGTAAAGGAGCAGAACTTAGCTTTTCTTTCAAAATGTTGAAGGCCCTCTCTTGCTCCTCTCCCCACTTGAATGACTCATATTTCTTGATGACTTTAGTAAGAGGAGCTGTAATTTTGCTAAAATTACGAACAAACCGTCGATAGAAGCTGGCCAAACCATGGAAACTCCTCACTTGGCTAATTGTTGTCGGTGTTTATGTAGTTTTTGAATGATTAGAATGAGTTTTATGTGGGTTCTTTCTACCAAAAAAAAAGAGAAAAAAAAAAGAGACATGGTTAAGGTTAGAACCTTGAACCTCTTAACAAATGGCAAGCTTTAAGTAGAATGGGATAACCAATAGCCCAAGAGGAAGTATTGTTAGGAAGGAAAAGGGAAGTTGTAGTTAAGAGTAGGGAGGGTGAAGGGACACCTTTCACTTAGAAGAAAAGTTTATCTTTTCTTTCTCCCTCCACTTAGAATGGAAAAGATTCATTTTACTTCATCCTTTTAAGAAATAAAGAGAAATAAAAAGGTAAGGGAAAGAAAAGTTCATTCTTTCTTCTTCCTTTTCATGTAGAATAAGAAGGAAGAAGATGGCAAGGGAATTTGGTTTCTCCTTCTTCTTCTTCCTCCACCAAAACTCCAAGCTTCCTCTCTTCCATTGCCGAATTCAAGCTAAGGGGTTTCTTCCAAGGAAAACTTCACAAAGAGAAGTCCTTGAAACGTACTTTTTATTACAAGCAAAAATAAGGAAAAGGGAGTTCTAGAAGCGAAAAGGGTCTTCTTCTTCTTCTCCACCAAGGGTATTCTCTAGTAAACCAAGCAAGAGGATGTAAGTATCTCCCACACCTGCGGTACAAGTAGTTAACGAGTGTTTTCCATGTTTTGATGTTGCTTAAGAATCTAGAATAATGCCTAGTAGTTTCGGCCAAGAAGAGATAAAGGGCCTAGAAAAGTTTAAACTCCATTTAGGTTGCTTATGTATTCTCTCATGATACCTAATAAGTAATGTGATGTTATTAAGATGTTATTAATAATTTATGTTGCTTAAAAACCTAGAATTTATGCTTTAAAGTTTCGGCCAAGAAGAGATCAAGGGCCTAGGAAAGTTTAAACTCCATTTAGGTTTGCTTATGTATTCTCTCATGATACCTAATAAGTTATGTGATGTTATTAAGATGTTATTCATGATTTATGTTGCTTAAAAACCAAGAATTCATGCTTCGAAGTTTCGGCCAAGAAGAGATCAAGGGCCTAGGAAAGTTTAAACTCCATTTAGGTTTGCTTATATATTCTCTCATGATACCTAATAAGTTATGTGATGTTATTAAGATGTTATTCATGATTTATGTTGCTTAAAAACCTAGAATTCATGCTTTGAAGTTTCGACCAAGAAGAGATCAAGGGCCTAGGAAAGTTTAATCTCCATTTAGATTTTCTTATGTATTCTCTCATGATACCTAATAAGTTATGTGATGTTATTAAGATGTTATTCATGATTTATGTTGCTTAAAAACCTAGAATTCATGCTTTGAAGTTTCGACCAAGAAGAGATCAAGGACCTAGGAAAGTTTAAACTCCATTTAGGTTTATTTATGTATTCTCTCATGATACCTAATAAGTTTTGTGATGTTATTAAGAAGTTATTCATGATTTATGATGCTTAAAAACCTAGGAACAAGTCTTGTAAGTTTCAGCCAAGAAGAAAATGAAAAGGCTTAGGGAAGTTGAACTCCAACTAGACTTGCTTATGTTTTCTATGTCATGCTATGTATCATATGATGTTAATTTAAAGTTCATGCTTGAAGTTGCTTAAAAGAACCCTAGAATCATGCTCATAGGTTTCGGCCAAGACTTAGAATTAGGGTTGGAAATTTCATGTATGCTTGCTAAGAGTCTCACTTGTTATGCCATGTATCATGTGATATTAATTTAAGGTTTCAAGCTCAAAGTTTCTTATAAGAACCCTAGAATCATGCTCATAGGTTTCGGCCAAGACTTGGAATTAGGGTTGGAAATTTCATGTATGCTTGCTAAGAGTCTCACTTGTTATGTCATGTATCATGTGATATTAATTTAAGGTTTCAAGCTCAAAGTTGCTTATAAGAACCCTAGAATCATGCTCATAGGTTTCGGCCTAGACTTGAATTAAGGTTGGAAATTTCATGTATGCTTGCTAAGATTCTCACTTATTATGCCATGTATCATGTGATATTAATTTAAGGTTTCATACTTGAAGTTGCTTATAAGAACCCTAGAATCATGCTCATAGGTTTCGGCCAAGACTTGGAATTAGGGTTGGAAATTTCATGTATGCTTGCTAAGAGTCTCACTTGTTATGCCATGTATCATGTGATATGAATTTAAGGTCTCATGCTTAAAGTTGCTTATAAGAACCCTAGAATCATGCTCATAGGTTTCGGCCAAGACTTGGAATTAGGGTTGGAAATTTCATGTTTGCTTGCTAAGAGTCTTACTTATTATGCCATGTATCATGTGATATTAATTTAAGGTTTCATGCTTAAAGTTGCTTATAAGAACCCTAGAATCATGCTTATAGGTTTCGGCCAAGACATGGAGTTAGGGTTTGTAGAAAGATCAAGACCCCAATTATGCTTGATAATGACTTTTTATGATATGTTATGTGATATGTGGACTTTATGTCACCATGTTATGCTTATGCAAGGCTTATGTATGAGGAAATGCCTAAGAGTTGCTTCCCTATAAGTTGGGATTAAGAGCACTCTTCATGATATGACAAGTAACATAAGACCTAAGAGATGCTTCCCTATAAGTTGGGATTAAGAGAACTCTTCATGATATGACAAGAAACATTATATGCTATTTTACTTTTGTATGGCTTGTACCAGACCCTAAGAATGGTCCATGGGATGGGCTCATAAGTTGCCCCTAGGTTGAAGCACGGGCCTAGTTCCGAGTAGGTTCGAGATTAGCTACCTCGAATTTATTTAGGATGCGCGCAATTCATGTATGTGGTACAATGCCGGGCCCTCATGTTGAGATTTATGTTTAAGTATTTATATAATATGTGTTTTCAAAAGAACATCTTGCATTTATATGTGATTTCATGTTATATGATTTTTATGCTTTAGGAAGATGCTCTCTTGAGATATGTCTATGATACCTAGAAGAACATGCTACTACTTATGCTTATGCTCTCTTTTACTATGTTATGATATGCCTAAATGAATATGACACAACCTCATGCTAACATGAAATGTTAAATCTAGATGTTGGTTAAATGAATATATCACTACTCCATGTTTAATTCATGAATTATGGCTTTTGTGAGTAGGAAAGGATCTTACTAAGCCTATGTGCTTATAGTTTTATTTTCCTTGTACTGCAGAAAAGGGTAAAGCATGGCTAAACTAAAGGGAGCAGCAGGAAGAGCAAAAATGTGTGTGGCAGTGGCATGGTGGAAGAGATCTGTTTTGTGTTTCAGGACTTATGCATATTCTAAGTTTTGCATGTTAACTTGTTTCCCTATTTGATGCTTTTGATGGTTGCTACTTGATATTAATTTGAATTTGTTTGGATAGTTGAATGCTTAATGCGAACTATTACTCTCTTTTGTTCCATGAAACCTTGAAATGTTAAGTACTTGTTTAATTAGAGAATTGTTAGTTATCATGAACTCTAGAGAACAATATATATATGTTTAGTTTTCCCCTTATTTAGTAAGCTTTATGCTCTAGTTAAACAAGCATGTACCATGTTCAAGTAATAGATAGTAAAAAAAAAATCAAATTTATATGACTAAGTGTTAGCATGTTCACATGTTTTGTTTATATGATTAAGTTTTAATAAAAAGAATTCTTCCGCTGTAATGATTTCATATGCATGTATGTATGTTCGCGTAGCGTCGCCCTTGCTGTACCAGGGAAAGAGGAAGGGCGAGTGGTACATTGGCCACTCTTGGATTGCTTTCACCTTTTCCTCATCTATCTCAACGCCTTTAGTACTAACAACAAAACCAAGAAACACGACTTTCTCCGTACAAAAGGAGCATTTAACGAGGTTAGCAAAAAGATTTTTGTTCTTTTAGCACACTCAAAACTAACCTTAAATGTGTAACATGTTCTTCTAAGCTTCTTCTATAAATCAAAATATCATCAAAATACACAACTACAAATTTTCCTAAGAAAGCACGCAAAACATGGTTCATCAAACGCATAAAAGTGCTAGGTGCATTAGTTAAGCCAAAAGACATTACTAACCATTCATATAAGCCATGCTTGATTTTAAAATCAGTTTTTCATTTATCACCTTCCTTTATCCTAATCTAATGATATCTACTCCTAAGATCATTTTTTGTGAACACACAAGAACCATTCAATTCATCAAGTACATCATCAATCCTAGGAATTGGATGACGATACTTTACCGTGATGTTGTTGATGGCTCGACAATCCACACACATCATCCATGTTCCATCCTTCTTGGGAACGAGTAACACAGGCACGACGCAAGGGCTCATGCTTTCTCGAACATACCTCTTTTCTAATAATTCATTAACTTGCCTCGGAAATTCCTTTGCTTCCTCCGGATTGCTTCTATAAGTAGGTCGATTTGGAATGGATGCACCGGGTATGAAGTCTATTTGGTGCTCAATTCCTCTAATTGGAGGTAAACCATGTGGAACCTCTTCAGGAAAGACCACCTCGAATTCCTATAAGAGAGAAACAATAACACTAGGCAAAGAACTGTTAAGGTCATAAGTGCTCAGGAGTGCCTCCTTATACAAAAGGATAAGGGGCACCTGATTTGAAAACAAAGCTACTTTGATCTCACTTTTTTTTTGCATAAAAGCTATTTTTCTTTCCCTCTCTTTTTTTCCTTGCCAACTTCTTTTGTCTCTTTCCTCTCATTTTCTTTCCTTTCATTTTTCTTTTCCTCGACTTATTTTTTCTCAATTTTTTATATTAATTTCTTTTTCATTCTTCTTTTTATTTGCTTTTTGTAGTCTCAACTGGTCCTCCATAACTTGTCTTAGAGTCAATTGTACAAGAATAATAGGTTGTCCTTTCATAATAAAACTATACTTATTTGTGAGGTCATCATGTGTTACCTTTTGATCGAACTGCCAAGGTCTCCCCAACAATAGTTGGCATGCATCCATGGGAACCACATCACACAACAGCTCATCTTCATATTTGCCGATGGAGATTGCTACCAAGACTTGTTTTGTTACCTTGATTTCTGCGCAATCGTTTAGCCACTAGAGTAGGCAAGATCGCGAATGTTTCCGAGTTGGTAGTGATAATTTCTCCACCAAATCAGTATTTGCCACATTGGTGCAACTCCCCCCATCAATAATAACACTGCAAACCTTGTTATTGACAAAGCAATGGGTATGAAACAAATTCTCCCTTTGATTACCTTCTTCCTCCTTAGCTTGTAGATTGAGAACTCGTCGGGCCACCAATAAATCTCCAATAACAGTATGTTGTTCATCATCACTATCCTCTTTTTGTGGCACTCCTCATCTTCCAACTCAAGTTCACCTTGGGTGTTTATTACTATCACCCTTTTGTTCACACATTGACTAGCTATATGGCCATGCCCTTGACATTTAAAACACTTGATATCACGAGTTTTGGAGGAAATGGGCTCGCGGTTACCTTGAGTAGTATATGGTGTGGGTTTGGGCTTCTTGAAGGGTTTAAACTTTGGCTTATTTTGAGGTTGTTCCTCCTTTCTTGGAGACGTCCGCCATGTGCCGTGAGTAGTCATTGGTTGTCCCTGCCTAGCCAATCCTCTCCTCTAGAGTTGTTCTTCTACTTTTTATGCTTGGTAGACCATATTTGACAACTCAACATAATGGTACAATTCAACAATATCAGCAATTTCTGGATTTAAACCATGTAAAAATCTGGCCATGGTGGCTTCCCGATCTTCATCGATATTAGCTCGGATCATGGACAACTCCATCTCCTTGAAATATTCATCCACACTTTTGGAGCCTTGAGATAACCTTTGAAGGCGTTGATATAAGCTTCTATAATAATGGCTGGGTACAAACCTCCTTCTCATGAGCACTTTTATCTCCTCCCAAGTGGACACAGGTTGCTCTCTATTCCTTCTCCGAGTCATCACCACTTGATCCCACCAAACAATAGCATAATCAGTGAATTCAATGACAGCAAACTTCACCTTTTTAAACTCTGAGAATTCATGATAGTCAAACACCATTTCCATCTTAGTTTCCCATTCCAAGTAAGCTTCTAGGTCATTTCTTCCTTGGAAGGTTGGAATTTTCATCTTAATCCCTCCTAAATCATTATTTCTTCTAGTTCTATTTCTATCTCCTTGATATCCAATCCTGCCCCGATTGTAGTTTTGCTCATCAAAGTCTTCCACAATAACCTCTTCATCTTCTTCAACATCAATTCCTTGGGCATGTCTTCGTTGTGGTCTAGTAATACGGTCTTGTTGATGTCTTCTTGGTGTCCCGTCCTCCACCCGATCCAACCTCTCATGGATAGATTCTAATTCCACCCTCATCATCCACTTCATCTCCCCTATCAATGCTTGTAGTTGCAGGTTCGGAAGTGGCCTAGCCCCCTCATTTGCTCTATCCTCCTGGTTGTTGGACATGGCTGCAAAATGAAAGAAACCTCACAAGCACTCAACTCACGTTTGGGTGGTAGCTCTCAATTGATTATATCTCTCAGCTCTTGATCAAACTCTAGAACAAATCAAAATATCACATAGCAATTCAAAAGATACCACCGAAACTTATGATGACAGAATTTTAAGAGAAAATGAAAGAGTAGAAGTTTGAGAATAAGAAAAATAAGAAAAGAATTGTTGAAGACAATTTACTTCGATTCACACAAGCAACTTTTTTTCTGCGCTTTCTTCTTCTTATTTTTGTCTTTTCGTTGCGCTCTTCTTTTTTTTCCCCCACAATTTTTTTTTTTTGCTTTTCGCTGAACAACAAGTAAAGATAGATTTACACTTGCCTTTGAACCAAAGCTCTGATACCACATGATACGAACTCCACCAACAAATGTGATGGAACCTGAGACAAAGGTAGATAGAACCCCAAGAACTAAATGACAAGAGTGTGAGTCTTGACCCATAACCTAGAACTGGCAGGAACCAAGCCTGCGAAGGAAAGAAATGCCACACCCGGGGTGATAAGTTTCGATGGGTTGAACGCCATGAGAGTAAACTCGATAAGTTCAGAAAATCCTTTCAAGAACTAAGAGAGCACACAATCTCACCAAAAACTTAGTTGCTTCATACTAAGATGTACCTCCCTTATATAATGGGAGTGAACAAGGAAAAGTACAAGATAAGTGCATTCACAATTAGAGTCTCAATGTTGCATGTCTCATGCAAGTAATCTAGGAACCCAAAACAAAATAAATGCATGCACAATTAGACTCCCAAGTCACACGCTTCATTAAGCAATCTAAAGTACTTAAGTCTTCATGCATGAACGAGTTCCCATGCTTATTAGCGTTCTTCCGTTAAGCACGGCCAATCATGGATGGTTATGTCCGATTACGTGGATTAGGTCATGACTAGCAGTTGGGATTATCTTGGTCTCTCCTTACTCATAGTCCTCCCAATGTTTTTTGATTAGCCCATTTAGTGCTTCCTTGAAACACTTTGCCTGCAGTCTTGTAATTGGGGCTTCCGGAAGTGATAATTGATCTCTCCTATCTTCAGCCCTAGGGCATACATCAGCCCACCCTTTTCCTTTTCTCTTCTCCTTTTGTTTTCTCTCTTGGAGGCCGGCGACATCAAGCATTGCTTTCTCTTGGTGGCCGGTTGCTTGAAGGAGAAGAAGGAGAGAAGGAAGCTCTCTTGTCTAGCATCCCTTGGAGGTTAGTTGGTGGCCGAATCTTGGAAGCAAAGGAAGAAGCTTGGGTGGATTTCATCTTGGAAGATCGTCGCCCACACGACGTCCAAGAGAAGGAGAGAAATATAGTAGAAGATTAAGAGGTCTATAAGCTACAAAAGGTATAACAAGTTATTAGTTTCCGCATCATAACTAGTTCATCTTTTGTATAGATCTTAAAAAACCAAACACAAGAGGTTATCAATTTTAGGTTATCGTTTTGTTATCAATTTTACTTTTCAATTTCATGTTTTGATATTGTGTTTCTATTGAGGTCTCTGTAGTAAAATCTAGTTTACTGTAAGAAGATAAATATCTGATTTCTTTGAAAGGCTTTGTCTAGGAAGTGGTGGATAATCTCATATCCAAGAAGGCCTAGTGCCTTGCCATGTTTAACCTAGAAGCCGATCATTAAAATAGATATTTGATTGATTTCTATAATATGGTTTAACTTAGGAAGATCATATCGGTTAAACTTGGAGTAAAAATGTTAAGTATCATTTCCAATCCAAGTTTAACTTCTGAAGGACAATTTGGATTAATAATATTAAGCATCATTTGCAATCTAAATTTAATTTCAGTAGAGCACATGGGTAGCTAGGATAGTTCTATGCTTGTACAAAATTTTTGTACAGGGGAACTAGAACGGTATTCCGAGTATCAACCAACACTTTGATAGCCGAGCGGGGTTGATACTGTATATCGTATTTACTGAGTTCGGTTGTCCACTTAATTAGTCATCCAGATGCTTCCAGATTAAGGAGTACCCGGCCGAGAGTACTATTGGTTAATACTATAATTACATGTGATAAAAAGTAAGGATGCAACCTTCTAGCTATTAACACCAATGCTTAAGCTAATTTTTCGAGTGTAGTATATCTACACTCGGCTACTTTTAAAAATAGCTTGAGAAATACATCGACTGCTATACTTTACCCTCCTGCCTCACCAACACTGAGCCTATAACATGCTCATTTGCCGAAAGATAAATCCATAAAGGTTCTCCTACTACGGGTTTAGCTAAGACAGGGAGGGTTGACAAATAATTTTTCAATTCTTGAAATGCTTTGTCACATTCTTCAATCCACTGAAATTTAGTAGCCTTCTGGAGTACCTTGAAGAAATGGAAACTTCGGTCGGCTGATCAAGAGATGAAGCGAGATAAAGCAGTAATTCAACTAGTCAATCTTTGGGCCTCTTTCATGTTGCGTGGGGGCTCCATATCTTGGATTGGTCGGACTTTGCTAGGATTTGCTTCTATCCCCCGTTCTGTAACCATATAACCCAAGAATTTAGCTCCTTTGGCTCCAAATAAGCATTTGCAAGGGTTGAGCTTAAGTCCATACTGCCGTAAAATCTTGCATGTTTCTTCTACATCCTTGCATAAATCTTCTGCCTGAAAAGATTTAATTAATATGTTGTCTACATATACTTCCATGTTTTTTCCCATCTGTTCTCGGAAAACGTTATTCATAAGTCTCTGGTAGGTTGCACCTGCATTCTTTAATCCAAAAGGCATAATATTATAACAATAAATACCTTCGATCATTATAAAACTAACATTTTCTTGATCATCCTTGGCTAAGGGAACCTGATGATAGCCTTGATAGGCATCTAGCATGCAAATATATTAACAGTCGGCTGCAGAATCCACCACTCGATCAATGTGAGGTAGGGATAATAATCTTTCGAGCAGACTTTGTTGAGATCTCGAAAATCGATACACACTCACCATTTGTGTTCTGGTTTAGAGACCAGAACCACATTTGCTAGCCAACTAGGAAATTGTACCTCCCGAATGTAGCCTGCCTCCATTAATTTATCTACCTCTTCCTTGATGATCTGGTTTTAGTCAGCCCCGAAACCTCTTTTCTTCTGCTTGATAGGCCAAGCATCTGGATAAGCATGCAGTGAATGCTCCATCACGAGGGGGGAGACACCCGTAACTTCCTTGGGGATCCATGCAAACACATCGTTGTTCCGCATCAGACATTGTATCAGCTCAGTCTTAAGTGGAAGATCTAAATCCGCGGCCACATAAGTCACAGCCTCTGATCACCCGACCTATAATTGTATCTCTTCTTTTTCCTCATATATCTGACCAGGCGGTCTTTCATGAATAGTATTGACTTCCATTCTCTGAGCTTTGTGAGCAGTATTGCCTTCTGTCCGGATGATTTCCACATAACACTTCCGTGCTAGTAATTGATCTCCACGAACTTCTCCAACTTGATCATCAATAGGGAATTTCACCTTCTGACAAAAAGTAGAAACGACCGCCCAAAACTCATTCAAGGCGGTCGACCCAGTATGACATTGTGATGGAGTCAAAGAAAGAGAGCAACAAGCTAACGATATTGATCATGGTCAACCCACTCTAGATGTTAATGATGATCCATTATGCATCAATGGAGGCCCAATTACAAGGGCTAAGACTAGAAAGATGAAGGAAGCACTTAATGTACTAATTGAAGATGTGAAGGCCAAAGCTACCATTGAAGAAGGTTTGACCAAGAGCAAGTCATTCAGCATAGTCAACCTAATTCAAGCCTTAGATGAGCTTAATTAGCACTTAAGTCTTATGTCTATGTAGTAGGGATATGTAGGCTTAATTTAGACTCAATTTCTACTTTTATTTGGGTTGTAATAAAGCCATAAGCTTAAAATGGCTAAGTAGTCTACATAGACCTTTACTAAATGGGCTTTCTTTTGGCCTTTTAGGATTTTTTTGTCACCTTATAGCTATAAATAAAGGCGGTGATGGTCACACATGTATCCTTGACATATTTTCAATCTAAAGCACGGTGAGGCTCTCGCTTGTTGGTTCTTCATTGAACTTTAACTTATCAAGACATCTCCTTGTGGCGTTCAAAGACTTATCAACCTCAATCCCAAGGTTGTGGCATCTTCCATCTCATATACCAAGGTTTGTGCTTTTCTAAGCATTGGGTCGAGGTTTCTTTCTTCCAGCTTATCGACTTTAGACCTTCCTTCTTTCTGTTTTCAATTCATTGTGGGTTCTTGAGATATCTTTCTCATTTGGTTCAAATCACATTGTAAGTAGAAGGTGCATCCACCACCATGAAATAGGATCTTCTGGTTCTCATAAGGGGCTCCTCCCCTAAAGATATGACCAACTTTATTTGGCCAAGCGGTTGTACTTCATTACCCGTGTACCCATATAGAGGAGTTACCATTGGTTGAAGTTCACTTGGATCTATTTGCACTTGATCAAAAGCTTTTTTGAAAATAATATTAACAGAACTACCGATGTCAATGAAAGTAAGAGAAATATTGTAGTTAGCTATAAAAACTTTAATTATTAAGACATCATCAAGGGGTACTTCTACCCCTTCCAGATATCTGGGACCAAATCTAATCTCCGGTCCTGCTGACCTTTCCTGGCTACATCCTACTGCATGGATCTATAATCGTCGGGCATGTGATTTTCTCGCCCGGTTTGAATCTCCATCGGTAGGTCCACATGTTATCATATATTTTTTTTTGATGAAAGGTAAATTATATATCATCAAAGAAAAGTGTACAACCTACATGTCCTAGGATAACCAGTCAGCTCTGACGAAGTGTCAGATCCGGGTGGCTATTTGAGGTATGGCCTCTAAGAAGTCCCTGTACATGTAATGTACTCTCACTATACCATACTCTCAAAATACATCCTGTCACATGTGTGCTCACTATACCATCCACTAAAAAACCAACATACAATCAACATCTCGCACTCCACTGCACTAAGCTCTGTAGATACTAAGAAGGCGCCATGATCGTAATGCTTATCCTCCATGTATCCACCCTCATCAGCCCCGGAAGTATGCAAAGGTGTCCCAGCACTGGCCACATCCTGCATCTCAATCATTCAAGGCCCACAGGTGTCTGCATGAAGGGTGTGTCCGACCCTGGCCGCAACTCATCTGCACCTCATCCACTGCCCTGCTCCCATCCGCAGCAAACGCTCGTAAATGCATCCATCTACTATAATGTGCAGTCCATCTCCTGTAATCACTCTGCAAAGCCCCACAAGGTCACCATACCAGGGATGTCATCCTGCAAGTGTCGTCGCCCCACTTTAAGCAAGTGGTCAGCTATCAACGGATTTGTCGTGTCTTTACCGCGAGCCATTTGTTGCGGACTAGATAGATCCTTATGGTGGATCTATGTACCCTGTTGGGATTTTTGGCAAAGCCCCATCCTTCAACGGATTTGGCATTGTCCTTACCGCGAGCCGTTTACTGCGGACTAGATAGGCCGTTATGGTGGACCTTTTCACCCTCTTGGTGTTAGTTAGAGCCCTAGAGCCAATCATTTGATTATTGTTGTATGGAATCAATGTATCATATTTCTTATTATATAAAGGCATTTGTTTATGGTTATTATGCTTACTTGTATTGGTGCCAAATAACTAAGTATAATAGCGTCCTTGAGTAGAAGGTTCTTACCTATATCAATCGATTGGTTGAATCGATAGTGAGATGATATAGGGAACACTACTCATAATCATTCTTAGTCAAGTATTAACATTCAGGGACATTGTTAATGCGACGAGACTAGCATGTAGGTCAACTCGATGACTTGATCTCACAAGTCATGGATATAGAGATATCAAGTTGACACATGGGTATGCATTGGAGAATGTATACTCAATGACCCTCCATGAGAAAGTATCATGGATCATTATATGAGTGTCATATACTTTCTCATGTGGCTATTAGTATGACTATTAGCCCTTGGACCTGAAGTCACCATGGTTCCCTACATAAGGAGTTACATACTTTGGCTTCGTCAAACGTCACCCGTAACTGAGTGGACTATAAAGGTGATTACTGGGTATGTAACAAATTATGTGGAGGGATGTGAGTGATGTAGATAGGATCTATCCCTCCTATATGACGGGAGTGACATCATTATTCTTGATAGAGTGAGACCACTAAGTGCATGGTCATGCCCAAATGAGTCAATATGAGATGTTGAGCTCATTTGATTGAGTGAGTCAACTTAGGATTCAAGATTTAGATTGATTAGAGGATGACACAGTCTATGCCTCATATCGATGAATCTAGATATCAAGGATAGAAGGACACTTGTCACATATTGTGAAGAGTCACAATTAGTACTCACAAGGTGATGTTGGATCTCAACATTCTTGTAACTTGGGTAGTAATGATGTGTTGCTAGATACCGCTCATTACTTATGCTTCTAAATGGGTTTAGGAGCATTGTCAACGTTACAAGAACCAATAGGGTCACACATAAAGGGCAATTAGATGGAGATTAGTTTCATTTGATGAACCAAGAGGATTAGGTTCATGTGATGAACCAAATTGGATTAAGAGTAATCCAAAGTAACTAATTGAGTTGGACTCAATTTGGTTCATGTGTTAAATGAGTCTAATTTGGACTTAGACTCATTGAGCCAATTTAATTCAATGAATTGAGATTCATTAAATTAAAATTGACTTGAACCAATGGTTAGATTTGATCAACCATGGGAGAGAAGTGGTCAAGTTAGACTTGACTTGAGAGGAAGATGAAAGGTCAAGTTTGACTTGATCATTGCCACCTCATTTGTGAGTTGGCATTAAGTGGGCCAATGATGATGTTCCACATCATCAAGGTTGGATTATGTGTGTGCCACACCATGAGAGAGATCAAGAGTTGTGACTCTTGATATCCCTTGGAGGTATATAACCTCATTTCAATGTGGCTGGCCACTTAATGTCATTGTGGGAATTTCATTTTGTGTGTGTAACCTCCTTCTTCTTCCTCTCTACCTTTCTTCTCTCCCTCTCCTCCACCATTGCTGATCCTCTAAGGTTGCTACCACATCTTTAGAGGTTCTCTCCATCGATTTGTTCGTGTGGATACACATAGAGTGTTGTACACTTGACAACCTTGAGATCCGGCGAACCTTGGACGAGCGGGATACGCGAAGGGCTTTTCTACAGAGGTATAAGTCTCTTTCTTGTAGATCTAGTGTAGATCTAGGTTAGAAAATATGTACATGAAGTTTTACGAAATTTTATAACTTCACACGGATCCGGTGGCATGGGATTCGGGGTTTCCGCAACGTAAAATATGATTTTTGCGGCCTGAAAACCCAACAGTGGTATAAGAGCCACGTGCAAAGTGTGTACGTGTTTTATTTGTATTTTTATGAAAAATATCAGTTCTGTAACTTTCTGTAAATTTATGATTTTTATGTATTTTATGGGTATTTTTCTCGTAGAAGCGAAGCAACAAGTGTTTGAACACTTAGAGGCTTCGACTACCGAGAAACACCTTCCGTATCGGCAAGGTCTCGCCCAAAATGATTTGGGACAGTGGGCTAAGGCACTGTAGGATCACTTAGGAACACTTGCGATGATTATATCGCAAGTAGGGGTGCTGCCCCTAACCCCGCAAGGGGCTTCATTCCGCGATTGCGCCCGAAAATCGCTAATTGGGGCCGCCGGAAAGTTGCGACTCATAAAATCATAAAAAAAATTAGAAAAATTACAAAAATTTTTGGAAATCACATAATTTAGAATTATGTATCATTTTGTGATGGTCATGGCCCAAATAACCCAATTTGATTAGAAATATGTGTTGTAATTCATATTATGGCCTGCACGCCATTTTGTGTGTTTGTGCGTGTTATACTTGATTCGCGACCTGCGCGTTGTCCCCTTCTATTTATATTCCTATTGTAAAATAGTTTTTAGACTCGAATGTAACTCGAGTTTCACCTTTTGTAATGTATAAAATTGGAGCGGTGGAAGGTCCACTCGAGACGGAGTTACGAGGAGGGTGCGAGCAACACATGACGGTCAAAGGGAGAAGCTTGAGGAAGCTATTTACACTAGGTTGACCAACCGATCTACTCATTAGCTTGAGAAGATCGTAATAGGGCCATGACTAATCACAAAATTTAATTAATTGCTTGTGTGTGTGTATGTGATGCATGCTAGATTAGTAATTAATTAGTGCCTTAATGATTAGATTAGCTCTAAATCGCGCACATGATGCACCTCCACGATTAGATTAGATCTAAATCGCGTATATGATACACATCGTTGATTAGATCAGATCTCAATCGCGTCAACTCGAAATGCCTACCATGCCGTGATACCCATCACTGCCTCGATCACATGTTATTGTTGAGTCTGCCAAAGCAAAGTAACGCATATTATCTTGGTAGGGTGCGGAGGGACAATCTTGGTCCCGCCTATCAACGCATGGGTGAGTATAACTCAATTAGATTGAGTAACTAGTTAACTCAATTGGATCGAGTTTAACTATAGACATTTTCCAATGGTTGGTAGATAGGTAAAAATCATATTTATATTAATTCTTGGGCGATTTAGCCAAAGCTAACTCAAGTTTTAATATATATGCGGATCTTGATCCTATAAACAAGAGTTGCATAGAAATGTAATTGGTAATTAGTTACCTACCGATCATACTAAATCTTGGGCGATTTAGCCAAAGCTAACTTAAGGCGTAGTATGACGTGGATCTTGTCTCACTTGAATTGTAGAATTCAGTAGGAGCATCATTTAATTAAAGGCCTAATTAGATGATTAATTGGAATATGATATTTATTTTTATGCATTTTTCTGTTGTAGATTACCATGTCGTCAAACACGAACTCCTCCCTGCATTTTGTCCTCGATAAGGACAAGCTCAATGGAGCTAACTTCCTAGATTGGTACAGGAACCTGATAATAGTTCTCACACAGGAACGAAAACTGTAAGTCTTGGAGCAGCCCATTCCTGAGGCACCTCCTGCCACTGCCACGCGAGCTGATCGTGATGCTTACAAGAAGCATCAAGATGACGCATTAGATGTGTCATGTCTTATGCTCGCGACCATGAACTCTAAGCTTCAGAAGCAACACGAGTTGATGAGCGCTTCTGATATGGTTGAACATCTTCGTCAACTATATCAAGGACAAGCGAGGCACGAGAGATTCGAGATCTCTAAGGCACTATTTCAGTGCAAGATGCAAGATGGGACTCCCGTAGGCCCCTATGTACTCAAAATGATTGGGTACATAGAAAACCTACAGAGGTTGGGATTCCCGCTTGGCCATGAGCTGGCCACTGACCTAATCTTGCAATCCTTGCAAGATAGCTATAGTCAATTCGTTCTAAATTATAACATGAACGAAATTGACAAGCCACTTCCCTAGCTACTTAGTATGTTAAGAACTACTGAGCTCAACCTTAAGAAGGTTAAGCCCAACTATATTCTGATGGTTCAGAAACACAAGGGCAAGGGCAAGCCCAAAGGTAAGGGAAAGTCCCAAGCCAAGGGTAAAGGCAAGGCACTGAAACCTAAAGGAGGGGTTGCCAAGGACGCTACCTGATTCCACTGCGGTCAGACCGGGCACTGGAAGAGGAACTGCAAAGTGTACCTGGAAGATATTAAGAAGAAGAGAAGTGAGACTTCCACTTCAGGTATATATGTTACAGAAGTTAATCTATCTATTTCTTCATCATGGGTATTAGATATCGGATGTGCTTCTCACATTTGTACTAATGTGCAGGCGCTGAGAAATAACAGGGCATTGACAAAGGGCGAGGTGGACCTATGAGTAGGCAATGGAGCACGGGTTGCTACTGTTGCTGTAGGAACTTATTCTCTATCTCTGCCCTCTAGGCTTGTACTAGAATTGGATGATTGTTGTTATGTGTCTGCTTTGACTAAGAACATTATATCAGTTTCTTGTTTAGACATGAAAAGGTTTTCATTTATAATAAAGAACAAATATTGTTCAGTTTATTTAAATGATATGTTCTATTATAGTGCACCTTTGATGAACGGACTCTATATTCTAGACCTTGAGAACCCTATCTATAACATAAGTACCAAGAGGTTCAAGTCAAATGACATAAACTAAACCTATATCTGGCACTGTCGCTTAGGTCATATAAATGGCAAACGCTTATCCCAGCTCCATAAAGATAGTTTGCTGGACTCATTTGATTTTGAATCATATGAGACATGCGAGTCATGCCTACTGGGCAAGATGACCAAGACTCCCTTTAGTGACACAGCGAGAGAGCGACTGACTTGTTAGGACTTATACATAGTGATGTATGTGGAACTTTCAATGTCGCTGCAAGGGGTGGTTATAGGTACTTCATTACATTTCCTGATGATTTCAGTAGATATGGTTATGTGTATATGATGACACATAAGTCAGAATCCTTTGAAAAGCTCAAAAAATTCAAGAATGAAGTACAAAACTAGCTTGGCAAGAGTATTAAGATACTTCGATCAAATCGAGGTGGAGAATACCTTAGCCATGAGTTTCGTGACTATCTAGCTGAGTGTGGGATCCTATCCCAACTCACTTCTCCTGGAACACCACAATGGAATGGTGTATCCAAAAGGAGGAATCGTACCTTATTAGATATGGTACAGTTTATGATGAGTCACACAAATCTTCCCATGTATCTTTGGGGCTATACTCTAGACACAGCAGCCTTCATTCTCAACCGAGTTCCATCTAAGGCTGTAATAAAGACACCACATAGGATATGGTCTGGGAGAGATGCTCAGGTGTCTTTTATGAGGATTTGGGGTTGTGAGGCTTACGTTCGACGTCAAGTCTCGGACAAATTGGGACCTAAATTCGATAAGTGCTATTTTTTGGATATCCCAAGGAAACGAAGGGATATTACTTCTACATTCCCAGTCAACACAAGATAGTTGTGGCTAAGACTGGGGTATTTCTAGAAAGGGATTTTGTTTCTCGAAAGACTAGTGGGAGTACGTTCGATCTTGAAGAAGTTCAAGATGTGAACCATAGCACTGAAGCCTTGATAGAAGTTGAACTGGAACCACAAAGTGTTGTGGAAGATGTTGTTCCACAAGGAGTTGAGGAACCACAACCAATTCAAGTTGACCTACCTCTTCACAGATCTGATAGGGTACATCGTCAGCCTGAGAGATACTCATTTCTCTTGTCTAACCATGATGATGTTTTGCTCATTGATGATGAGCCTACCTCCTATCAGGAAGCTGTGATGAGACCAGATTCCGAGAAATGGCTAGAGGCCATGAGATCCGAGATGGAATCCATGTACACTAACCAAGTATGAACCTTGGTTGATCCACCTGAAGGGGTCAAACCCATTGGGTGTAAGTGGGTCTTTAAGAGAAAGACTGGCATGGATGGACTTATCTATAAGGGTCGCTTGGTAGCTAAAGATTTCAAGTAAATTCATGTTATTGACTATGATGAAACCTTTTCTCCAGTAGCGATGTTTAAGTCCATTCGGATCATGCTTGCTATTGCAGCATACCACAATTATGAGATATGGCAGATGGATGTAAAACCGTATTTCTGAATGGAAACCTGCTCGAGGATGTGTACATGATACAACCTGAGGGTTTTGTAGATCCACAGCATACTGGCAGAGTATGGAAGCCGCATAGGTCCATTTATGGACTAAAGCAAGCTTCTCGGAGCTGGAATCTTCGATTCAATGATGCAATCAAACAGTTTGGTTTCATCAAGAATGAAGATGAACCTTATGTCTACAGGAAGGTTTTTGGGAGCACAGTTGTCTTCCTTATATTGTATGTGGATGGCATACTACTCATTGGGAAAGACATCCCTTTGCTGTAGTCTGTCAAGACTTGGCTAGGGACTTGTTTCTCAATGAAGGACTTAGGTGAAGCATCCCGCATTCTAGGCATACAGATCTATAGAGATAGATCTAAGAGATTTCTTGGCCTAAGTCAGAGTACATACATTGACAAGGTACTACTACGATTTGCCATGCAGAACTCCAAGAAGGGATTTCTGCCGATGTCACATGGTGTGAGTCTTTCGAACACTCAAGGTCCCTCTTCTAGAGAAGAAAGAGACAGCATGGATCAGATCCCTTATGCTTCAGCCATAGGATCTATCATGTACGCCATGTTATGTACTCGTCCTGATGTCTCATATGCTTTGAGCATGACGAGCAGATAGCAGTCAGATCCAGGTGAAAGTCACTAGATAGCGGTCAAGAATATTTTTAAGTACTTGAGAAGGACTAAAGAATATTTCTTGATATATGGACGCGATAACGAGCTAACTGTAAAGGGTTACAGTGATGCTAGCTTCCAAACTGACCAGGATGATTATCGATCGCAGTCTAGGTTTGTGTTTTGCATAAATGGTGGTGCTGTGAGCTGGAAGAGTTCGAAGCAGGACACAGTTGCTGATTCTACAATAGAATCTGAGTATATTGCTGCATCAGACGTGGCAAAGGAGGTAGTTTGGATCCGCAAGTTCATTACTGAGCTTGGGGTGGTTCCTAGCATAGCTGATCCTATTGAGCTTTATTGTGACAACAATGGAGCAATTGCACAGGCTAAGGAACCTCACTCACAATAGCGAACCAAACACATACTACGACGCCTCCATCTCATTCGAGAGATTATCGATAGAGGAGATGTGAAGATTGCAGAGTACCCACTGAGGCTAACATCGCAGATCCCTTGACCAAGGCTTTGGCACAGGAAAAGCATGATGGTCGTCACACTAGGTCATTAGGCCTTAGAGCCTATACTGATTGACACTAGTGCTAGTGGGATATTGTTAGTTAGAGCCCTAGAGCCAATCATTTGATGATTGTTGTATGGACTCATTGTATCATATTTCTTATGTATATAAAGGTATTTGTTTATGGTTATTATGCTTACTTGTACTGGTACCAAATAACTAAGTATAATAGCGTCCTTGAGTAGAAGGTTCTTACCTATATCAATCGATTGGTTGAATCGATAGTGAGATGATATAGGGAACACTACTCTTAATCATTCCTAGTCAAGTATTAACATTCAAGGACAATGTTAATGCGACGAGACTTGCATGCAGGTCAACTCGATGACTTGATCTCACAAGTCTTGGATATAGAGATTGTTGGAGCAATCCCAATGGTCCGCGGGACCATGTGTTTTGGTGTTTGGGCAAAGGGTTTAAGTTAGGTTCACCCTTGTATTTGATATGTGTATTTGAGTTGTGCAGGTTTGCAGGATACACATATGACTCAGATTGATGGCTTCGGGTCCGGTGAAGGATGGAGCATCCGAGGGACCGTGGACAAGACAGCGAGGACAAGAGCCAAGGGAAGCGACTTCGAGGCATACGCGAAGGATGTCATTGGGGACGAGCCGCGGGCTTGAATGCATCCGAGGGACGAGAGCCAAAGGAAGTAGGCTTGAAGGCAAAAGGTCAAAGCTGCAAAGGAAGAATCAAGTGAGTCATAAGGGTGAGGGTACGAGTGCACGAGAGATTGTACTCGGAGTAAAATCCTAGTTTTTAGGGTTTTACTGTAGCAGTACTGTAGCGCTACTGTAGTAGTACTGTAGCACTACTGTAGCAGTACTGTAGCAGTCGACTGCATGTTTTAGCAGTCGACTGGTGCAGTCGACTGGGGCAGTCGACTGGCATCGAACAGAATGTGTGGAATCGAGCCGTTGGGATGTAACGGTCGAATTTCCACAGAGGGCAGTCGACTGCATGTTTTAGCAGTCGACTGGTAGGCGGGGTTTTCCAACCCGTGGCCTATAAAACCAAAGCTTGGGAGCTTGGTTTGAGTTGACGAAATAGAGGTGGTTAATCTCTATTAGTAGTCTACCTGTGCCCTAGCGTCAAAGGAGCTCTTGTGAGGGTTGTGGTGAGGTTTCTCCACCCACAAGGAGGTTTGAGCTAGCCGGAAGTTTTCCGGGGAGTAATCCACCGAAGGATCGGGATCGTCCACCTTACGGACAGCCGTGGAGTAGGAGCTTTATCTCCGAACCACGTAAACGAGCTTGTTAGCGGTTTGCATTCTTTCTTATTCTTGTCTTTAGTTTAGCTTGTATTTTGTATTGTATTTCCGCTGCGCAAGCTAACGAGTGTAGAAAGCAAAGGATTTGGGGGCGCCGTCTATCCAACCCCCCTTCAAGCCGGCCGACCGATCCCCAACAAGTGGTATCAGAGCGAGGACGCTCTCCGTTGGACTAACCGCCAAGGAAGCACAAGATGGCCGGGTTTATTGTCCCTCCAAAATTTGAAGGAGGAAGCCTTGGGGATATCATGTATTGGATGATGAGGATGGAGGTTTTCTTCAACACGGATTGGGACACCATGATGGTGGTTAAAGAACCGTTTGAAGTCCCAAAAGACAAGAAAGGAAAAAGACTCCAACCACGACGTTGGACGGAAGAGCAAACCACACGATCGAAGGCAAATTCAAAGGTAATATCTATATTGATTGATATTTTGCCTAATCATGTGATAAATGGTGTAGGTGAGTATAAGAACGCCCATGAGTTGTGGAGCAAGGTGAAGATGGTTCTACAAGAAGAACCTAAACCTACACAAGAGGAAGAAGAACCCATTGAGATGGGTCTAGTTGCTCAAGTTGAAGAGGAGCAAACGGAAGTTGAGCCATGCTCAACATCCGAGGAGGAGAAGGAAGATGAGGCATCATCTACATCCTCAATAATTGAAGAAAATTCCACGGCAAGTGAAGAAGAAGAAGAGGTCTTGGAAGAGGTCAATTTAGCAAGCACCTCCACCGAAGCAAAGTCAAAGGACCACATTATGTGCTTCGGGTGCAATGAGAAGGGACACTACAAGAGTAGGTGTCCATTGGGTAAGAAGAAGGTAATTCCTAAACCCAATCAAGTTATTTTAGACACTAACAAGGGTTGTAGGAATGAAGAAGCCCAAAGAAGGAAAATGCGCATTATATGCTTCACGTGTGGAGAGAAGGGCCACTACCACACCAAATGCCCAAAGAAGAAAGAGCTCAAGAAGCTTGCACATTTAAAGAAATGGGAGAAGAAGAAGAAGAGCTCAAATCAAGGGGGAGCTTCAAGGGTAAGGGAGGTATACCCTAATTTGAAGTGTAATTCAAATTCAAATTCTTATCTTCCCATGCATGCTAGGAGAAATAATGATTATCATTATGTAGCAATGAAAAATTTTGGATTTAGATATTATGATAGGAGTAGGGTAAATGTGGATCATAACCCTAGGAAATCTATGCATGATAAATTTAGAAATGATAGACCTAAGGAGACCCAAGGCATTAATCCCAAGAAGGGGAGACACATGCCTAGAAAGGGTAGGTCTAGGAATGTCCATGGTGGACATGTTGACTCTAGGGTTAGGAACCTAGAGAGGGAGAATCAAGCTTTGAAGTTAAAGCTTGATAATTTGGAGAAATTCCTTAAGAGATTCACTATTGGATCTAAGGGATTAAATATGGTGTTGGGTAGTCAAAGACCCAACAATGATAGATCGGGCTTGGGATACCGATCTAGTCCCTCCAAGGTTAAAAGAAGACCATGTGCTAGGGTGGCACATGATAAGTGCAAGGGAGAGTCATCCAAGGCCAATAAAAAGAAATATGCTAGGGTTGCATATGATTATGGCAAGGATGATATGTCCAAGGTCAAGAAGATAAGGAGATCTTCTAAGGGACATCATTGTGGTTTGGTCACAATAGATGAGTCACCTAGGGAGGTGACTAAGGTAAAGAGCTCTAGGGGGAGCTCCAAGAGTCAATTTGGGACCCATGGCCAATGGATCTCAGGTGGGTTCTACTTGGGGGTCTAGAGGAGCCATGGAGTGTGCCAAATGGTTTGGAGACGGACTTGAGTCTCAAACCTAGGGTTTTGGCATAATTGGGTTATATTTCATGCTTGAGAATATGACATTGGGGTCATATAGCATGATAATTGGTTTTAGATGTATAGATGTCATATAAACCAATGCTAGGGATGCATTGTGGGTTAGTATGGGCAAATACATCAAGAGGAAGCCAAAACTAGGACTTTAGGTCAAGGTTCAATTGAACTTTTTAGCTAGTTTTGAGTTTTGTGTCAATCTTGGGATTGGTGATAGATACATTTTTGAATGTATTTTTCCCAAGTAGAAATGGGTAAAACAGACCTCTCCACAAAATTTGGGAATTTTTGGAGGTCTGTGGAATTTCTGGTGCATTTCTGAAATTGGGTCAGAAATGCTGAAAAAGGCTGAAAAACTGTGCCAGTCGACTGCAACTTTTAGCAGTCGACTGCACCAGTCGACTGCTAAAAGTTGCAGTCGACTGGCTGGAAACAGAAGCATTCTGTTCGCTCGACCAGTAGCGACCAGTCGACTGGTAGTTCTTGCAGTCGACTGATACCAGTCTGAAATTGTTTTCAGCATTGAATTTTGACCAAGTCAACTCATACAGGTGTATGAAATCCATGGGGGATTAATACATGAGTTTAGGGTCAATTGGAATGACAAGTTTTCAACAATTGGGATATTGTTGGAGGACTTTTTGGATGTTAGGCAAAGGGGGAGAAGTAAGGTTTAGTTGGGAAAACCTGAAAGTGCCTTTGCGTAGGGGGAGCCTTGGGATAGGTTCTTAAAAAACCTGTTGTAAAATTCCTAACTCAATGGGGAGCTTAGGTGTAGGGGGAGCCTTGTGATAGGTTCAAATGCATTGATTTTTATACGGCGGTTGCCAAGTGTGTAGCCTTGGCAACGTAAGTCCATTTGGCGTTGTAAGTCCAAGTGTGTAGCCTTGGCATCGTAAGTCCATTCGGCAGTGTAAGTCCAAGTGTGTAGCCTTGGCAACGTAAGTCCATTCGGCGGTGTAAGTCCAAGTGTGTAACCTTGGCAACGTAAGTCCATTTGTTTTAGCATGTTTATTTGCTATATGTTTTCCCTAACTTAAACGTATTACCAAACACCAAAAAGGGGGAGATTGTTGGAGCAATCCCAATGGTCCGCGGGACCATGTGTTTTGATGTTTGGGCAAAGGGTTTAAGTTAGGTTCACCCTTGTATTTGATATGTGTATTTGAGTTGTGCAGGTTTGCAGGATACACATATGACTCAGATTGATGGCTTCGGGTCCGGTGAAGGATGGAGCATCCGAGGGACCGTGGACAAGACAGCGAGGACAAGAGCCAAGGGAAGCGACTTCGAGGCATACGCGAAGGATGTCATTGGGGACGAGCCGCGGGCTTGAATGCATCCGAGGGACGAGAGCCAAAGGAAGTAGGCTTGAAGGCAAAAGGTCAAAGCTGCAAAGGAAGAATCAAGTGAGTCATAAGGGTGAGGGTACGAGTGCACGAGAGATTGTACTCGGAGTAAAATCCTAATTTTAGGGTTTTGCTGTAGCAGCACTGTAGCGCTACTGTAGCAGTCGACTGCATGTTTTAGCAGTCGACTGGGGCAGTCGACTGGCAGCGAACAGAATGTCTCTGTTCGCTCTGTTAGTGTGGAATCGAGCCGTTGGGATGTAACGGTCGAATTTCCATAGAGAGCAGTCGACTGCATGTTTTAGCAGTCGACTGGTAGGCGGGGTTTTCCAACCCGTGGCCTATAAAACCAAAGCTTGGGAGCTTGGTTTGAGTTGACGAAATAGAGGTGGTTAATCTCTATTAGTAGTCTACCTGTGCCCTAGCGTCAAAGGAGCTCTTGTGAGGGTTGTGGTGAGGTTTCTCCACCCACAAGGAGGTTTGAGCTAGCCGGAAGTTTTCCGGGGAGTAATCCACCGAAGGATCGGGATCGTCCACCTTACGGACAGCCGTGGAGTAGGAGCTTTATCTCCGAACCACGTAAACGAGCTTGTTAGCGGTTTGCATTCTTTCTTATTCTTGTCTTTAGTTTAGCTTGTATTTTGTATTGTATTTCCGCTGCGCAAGCTAACGAGTGTAGAAAGCAAAGGATTTGGGGGCGCCGTCTATCCAACCCCCCTTCAAGCCGGCCGACCGATCCCCAACAGAGATATCAAGTTGACACATGGGTATGCATTGGAGAATGTATACTGAATGACCCGCCATGAGAAAGTATCATGGATCGTTATATGAGTGTCATATACTTTCTCATGTGGCTATTAGTATGACTATTAGTCCTTGGACCTGAAGTCCCCATGGTTCCCTACATAAAGAGTTACAAACTTTGGCTTTGTCAAACGTCACCCGTAACTGGGTGGACTATAAAGGCAATTACTGGGTTTGTAACGAATTATGCGGAGAGATGTGAGTGATGTAGATGAGATCTATCCCTCCTATATGACGGGAGTGACATCAGTATCCTTGATAGAGTGAGACCACTAAGTGCATGGTCATGCCCAAATGAGTCAATATGAGATGTTGAGCTCATTTGATCGAGTGAGTCTACTTGTGATTCAAGATTTAGATTAATTAGAGGATGACACGGTCTATGTCTCATATTGATCAATCTTGATGTCAAGGATAGAAGGACACTTGTCACATATTGTGAAGAGTCACAATTAGTAGTCACAAGATGATGTTGGATCTCAACATTCTTGTAACTTGGGTAGTAATGATATGTTGCTAGATACCGCTCATTACTTATGCTTCTAAATGGGTTTAGGAGCAATGCCAATGTTACAAGAACCTATAGGGTCACACACAAAGGGCAATTATATAGAGATTAGGTTCATTTGATGAACCAAGAGGATTAGGTTCATGTAATGAACCAGATTGAATTAAGAGTAATCCAAAGTAAACTAATTGAGTTGGACTCAATTTGGTTCATGTGTTAAATGACTCTAATTTGGACTTAGACTCAGTGAGCCAATTTAATTCAATGAATAGAGATTCATTAAATTAAAATTGACTTGAACCAATGGTTAGATTTGATCAACCTTGGGAGAGAAGTGGTCAAATTTGACTTGACTTGAGAGGAAGATGAAAGATCAAGTTTGACTTGACCATTGTCACCTCATTTGTGAGTTAGCATTAAGTGGGCCAATGATGATGTTCCACATCATCAAGGTTGGCTTATGTGTGTATCACACCATGAGGGAGATCAAGAGTTATGACTCATGATATCCCATGGAGGTATATAACCTCATTTCAATGTGGCCGGCCACTTTATGTCATTGTGGGAATTTCATTTTTTGTGTGTAACCTCCTTCTTCTTTCTGTCTACCTTTCTTCTCTCCCTCTCCTCCACCATTGCTGATCCTCTAAGGTTGCAAGCACATCTTTAGAGGTTCTCTCCATAGATTTTTTCGTGTGGATACACATAGAGGGTTGTACACTTGACAACCTTGAGATCCGGCGAACCTTGGACGAGCGGGATACGTGAAGGGCTTCACTACAAAGGTATAAGTCTCTTCCTTATAGATCTAGTGTAGATCTAGGCTAGAAAACATGTACACAAAGTTTTATGAAATTTTATAACTTCGCACGGATCTAGTGGCATGAGATTCAGGGTTTCCGCAACGTAAAAAGTGGTTTTTGCTGCCTGAAACACCCAACACTTGGCCTTTTTGGCAAAGCCCCAGCCATCAATGGATTTGACGTTGTCCTTACCGCGAGCCATTTGCTCCGGACAAGATAGGTCGTTATGGTGGACCTATTCACCCTCTTGGACTTTTTGGCAAACTCTAACCATCAACGGATTTGGTGTTGTCTTTACCGTGAGCCGTTTGCTGCGGACTAGATAGATCGTTATGGTGGATCTATTCACCATCAACCCATGCCATCACATATTCATCAGCACTATACAAACTAATACAGTCTCACAGCCTCTCTTATCTCATCATGTACTCCACACAGATGGTAGTAATAATAACCCACAGCCTCTCCTCTCACACCACAGAACTCTCCCACTCACCCTTTAAAACATCATGTAACAAAGCAACAAGTGAACTCTCCCACTCACCCTTTAACAACATCATGTAACAAAGCAACGAGTGATTACAATGCTTGGCCTTTCTAGAATTATTATCAGCTTCCAACCTTAGCCTTACATCAATGCCCTTCTAGACCCTGCAATCAGCCGCTCAAGCCTACCCCTCCAGACCATCCAACGCTGCCTACAAGACTTGTGTTTCAAACTGCACATTTTGCTCAATCTGTGTTTTCAGCCCCATTCACACAAAAGCGGCACCTTCCGAAACCTGCACAACAGCTTGCACAGCTGTTCAACGAGGAGCATCACTTTCTACATATTCTGCATTTGGAAACCCATGCAAGCAAACTCTGCACATTCCCAAAACCTGCAAACTCCAGCCTCTGCATCCAGATTGCAGAAATGGACCTGCATTTCCAGAACCGGTCAGTCAAATTTGCACAGTTCAAATCTGCACAACATAGTTTGCACCATCTTGACAGTCAACGTTGTATTCAGGGACGCCAAAGTCAGATAACTAGCCTGTTTGCACCACCTGCAGTTCAAAAAACCGATCTGATCAATTTTGCATAATTCAAAATCGGCACTCCAACTTGCACACTCTGGTTAATCAAAATCTGCACAATAAAACTTGTACAATCTACATTTGCCAATCAAGATTACTCAAAGTCTGCACATTTTCAATCTGTATAACACATCAAATCACAGCCCAAGATCACCAAAGCGGCACTCACAGACCAGCATTTCAAAACCCATCGAAACCGAATATGCACATTCTAAAATCCACACTTCAGCTTGCACAATCAGAGTTAATCAAAATTTGCACAGGGCAATTTCGCACAAAGTATCAGGCACAGTCTGCAATAAAAATCTACGCCTTTCAAAATCCCCGCAGATCACAGCCAACCAGATCTCTGCCCAATCAGGTCTGCACGTTCCAAAATCTGCACAGCATAGCTTGTATAATCTAGCCTAACTACATCAATGCTGCCTCTGAAATGATGTCAAGAGAGCGATATACATGAATCTGAACTTTTCTGAAGATATCATCAGGCCGGAATGTGACACTTTCAAACCGTAAACAGTTGCGAGCATGCCAAACAAAATGCACCATTGCTGCAATGGCCGTGTGTCGCGCTCTCACCAACAATCCTTTGCCTCGGTAGTGTCTGATGAATACTCGCAGCATCCTCCGGTATGTAGTCATCATATGGGTCATATGTAGCCACTCTCTAATGCGATCCCATAGCTGTCTTCTCTGCAAGCACCCAAAAAATATATGATCCTGTATCTCCTGCACCATCCTACAGAATGGGCATACTCTATCCGTGTCCAGTAGGTAATCTAGTCGATCTGTGGTGGGTAGTCTATGGTGTGCTAGTAGCCATAAGGTGAATCGATGGCTGGGCTGGATATGGGTCTTCCAAACTGTCTTCGCTCTTGGTTTGCGTGCTCCAGAAGCTCTGAAAAAATCATAGGCACGACTAGTGGCTAGAGGCCCCCCACTATACTGACTGAACCAGCCATTCAATGTCAGCTGTGCTGACTGAATGGAACCACCTGATCTAACTAGCTGGTCTCTTATCTGGGCTAACCGCTTGAGTAAAGGAAAATCAGTGAGATTGGGCAGCCACCTCCATATGTCTGTATCCCGTAGATAAGTGTGGTGCACCCATCGCACCCAAAGAGCATCCTTCTTGTCATGTATATGCCATAGTACCTTGGATAGCAAAGCAGTGTTCCATGCTGTCAGCTCTTGAAACCCTAGTCCACCTTCTTCCTTCGGTTGCAGATCTCAGCCCATGCTATGGGGGTGCTTGGTTGTCCATAAGAGATTCCTATATAATCTGTACATACGCTCAACCACTCCTACCGGTATTGGTAATATCGACATCCAGTAGCACTCCACCCCCTGCAAGACTGACTGTATCAACTGTGCTTTCCCTGCATAAGAGAGAGTGAGTTTCGGCCATAGGTTTATCCTGCTACTCAGTGCATCAATCAATGGCCCATAATCCGCAATCTTCAATTTCTCCCATGACAGTGGAATCCCCAGATACCGATAAGGCATGTGACCCTCCTGGAATCCTGTGATAGTGCATAACTCCTCCCTGGCAGTGTCCTGAAGTCTAGCCATATAAATTCATGACTTGCTCAAGTTTGGCCTTAGGCCCGCCATCATCCCAAAGTCCTCCAAGCAACACATGAGTACTCTAACAGAGGCTGCATCTCCCATGGCAAAAAGCAAAAGATCATCCGCATAGGCAAGGTGTGCTATTTTGAGGTCACCGCACTTTGGGTGAAAGTGGAAATCAGCTCTCTGTGTCTGCTGGCTTAGCAATCTAGCCAAATACTCCATACAAATCCCAAAAAGATACAGTGAGAGTGGATCACCCTGTCTTAGCCCTCTCCCATCCCGGAAGTGACCATGCATACCACCATTGATGGACAAAGAGAAACTCATGGTAGTGACACATTCACATATCCAAGCAATGTACATAGGAGGGAACCTGAGTCTAGCAAGTGCATCCATCAGAAACTCTCAGTGTACCGTGTCAAAAGCCTTTTAGAGATCAACCTTCATGGTGACCCGTGGGGTGATCCGCTTCCTTGTGTAGTTTCTCATGATCTCCTGAGCTAGGTGTATGTTATCTGCAATACTTCTCCCTTTGATGAAATCCACCTGAGCAGGGTGAAAGATATCTTCAGCAACATCCGCAAGTCTAGAGGATAGGAGTTTTGAGATGATCTTATAGAACACAGTACAACATGATATGGGTCTGAAATCTGTGACTCGATTAGCTTGTGGTACTTCGGGGACGAGTGATATGAGTGAGTGGTTCTATTGTTTAAGTAGTTTCCCATGTCTGAAGAACTCACTAACCGCTGCAAACAAATCATGTCGAATGGTATCCCATGAGTGTTTGAAGAATTTTGCTCCATACCCATCTTGTCCAAGTTCTTTTTGGTCACCAATACTAAATAGTGCTCGCTTTATGTCATCTCCATAGTGCTCGCTTTATGTCATCTCCTGTGGACATCCTTTGCAAAGCTTGCTGCTGTTCTGGTTCCAGAAATTTCCCAAAAGTCAAGCAAGCTCCGGCTGGAATTGGGTTCATTGGAGGCTAGTTCCCAGCAAAGTCTGGAAATTATCCAAGAATTTATCCACAATTTCACTCAGGCTAGTTGTGTTCCCTCCTTCCCTCTTCTCAAGCACCACAATCTCCCGTCTCCTGTTCGTCCTTTTGACCAGTGCATGAAAGTATGCAGTGTTTCTATCCACCTCTCTGAAATATCTGCACTTTGCTTTCTGTGCACAGTATAGAAATTCTGCTCTACTCAGCTGATCTGCATGCTTCCGGGCCAGGCTGTATGTGGCTACAAAAGTACCAGATGTATAACCCTGCTACTGCAGCTGATGTAACTCATCTTGAGCTCTGCTGGCCCTCTCTTTAATATGCTGAAAGTGTAGGCGATTGAATTGTTTAAATTCTGCTTTTAACCGCTGCAACTTCTACTTGAATCTATACTGTGTTGTGCCCCCATGGATGTCCAAACTCAAGCTAGCCCACTTATCATTGACTACTGTGTGATATTCGTCATGTGTTGTCCACATATTAAAGTACTTGAAAGGTTTGCTGGTGTGCTCCATTGCTCCCAGAATGCTCACAAGACACAAAGTGTGATCAGAAATGTGCCTAGGTGTAAGAAAATCTGCAACTCCACACATATCATGCTCCAACCATGCTTTGTTAACCATGCACCTGTCTAGCTTGCAGGATACTTCTGTATTTGTCCAAGTGTAAGCACATCCAGTCTGTGGCAAATCTTCTAGACCATTTTACAGTGCAAATTCCTAGAAATCAGCAACTTGATAGGAAGTAACTGGCATGCCACCCTGTTTATCCATGACTGATAGTAGTGAGTTGAAGTCTCCAAGTAATAACCATGGCGCTTCAATACCAGCACCAAACTCATTTAGCTTCCCCTTGAGGCAGCGCGTTTTACTGACCGTAAGCAGACCATAAATAATGGAGATAACAAAGGATTTTTGTGTGATTCTGTAAGTGATGTTACCATGAAGATATTGCTCATCCATTTCCTACAGGACAAAGTCAACTTTCTGTGGATCCCAAATAACCATAATTCTGCTCCGGAGGGAACTATCTTTAATAAAGTGCCAGCATTCCAGATGCTGGAATCTTCTTGATACCATCCTTTGGAAAGCTTGCTCAGTTAACTTTGTCTCCAGAACACCCATCACTGCGAACTTATGCTGCAGAAAGAAGTGCTGCACTTCTCTCTGTTTGGGGGTTTGGTTAAAAGCCCTCACATTCCATGATGCAATCTTCATGTGGAGGTAGACGGTCTAGACCGCCTTGCTGCTTGGTTTCGAGTTTGAACTCTATCATCCATCCCAACCTCATTGCTGCACAAATCAGCACCAGCCCTGTTGCCTACTAGTTCCTGCTGTTTACTTAGCAAAAATCTATTTTTCCCCTGAACTGTGCATAGCTTGTTATGGTGATGTTCTAATTGTCCAGGTTGCTGTCGATAGTTGCTGCAACGCTGCCTGTTATCCTTTTTCTGTACTGATCGCAGCCTCTCTGTGATGGCAGAATTCTGCTTCCTGTTTACTGGTTTGTGTGCATGCAGGCTCTGGAGAAAATCAAATGCAGGTAATGCTGAAACCATATCAATCTCTTGTCCATTCAGTACTTTGATATGCATTTGTTTTGCAAGCATCCTTCGTTTAGCTGAACGAGCTCTTGTTTGCACTGTCTATTGCTGCTGCAAGCCTTCTTCCACTGCTGTGCCAGAATCTAGATTACTAGTACTGCTATTAGCATAACTGGTGTCAATAAATCCTTGCATCGGTGAGGAGCAGTCACTGCCTTCGCCTGAGTCTGATTGTTGTGAGCTGTTGGAGTCCAACTTGCAAGTTGTGCACTCCCGAGCCTCAATTTGCTTCCTTGTTTGGGTTGGGTAGCTAAGGACAGGTTGTGGTGCCTGCTGATCCTCTTCTCTGCCTTGTGTAGTCTTTTGCTGCTGATCATAGACCGCTTACTGTTTAGCCTTAGTAATTACTCCATCTGGTCCAGTTGGCAGAGCATTCTCCCATAGGAGCAGTGATCATCACCAATCTGAGTATCCTACCTAGTGTCTGACATTCCAATAGGAGTAGTGGTTTGGTAGTGCCTATTTTCAAGATTCCCCACCTCTACTGTGTCCCTAATGCATTCTCCCTTCTTGCTGTTAAGTTGAGGAGTGGCAGACGCCATGACTGATTGTTGTACCAACTCCTGAGCCAAGTTTTGGTGCAAATCAAAGGCCTTGTACAAATTCTGCTTCTTCCTTGTACTGAGTTTACTGCGTACTGGTTGAGGTCTATGATTACTAACTTTGAAGCCCACTCTCATTTTGTCTCTCTACATTGCTGATTAGAATTGTCTCATTGTGGCTCTACCTGTCACTATCTTTGGAGTTGGATTTGTCACCATACGACCCTTAGCCTTGCCTTGTTGATCTTCATAAACTACTGGTACAGGCCTCTGTGCAGGTATTATCCTAGGAATAGTTTGATCTATATTTTGAGTATTTGATGTGCTCTGTTGCTTCTGGTTAAGCCCCTGCATATCTGATATCCTTTGGCTAGCATGGCCCTGTGCAACTTCACTATTCTATTGTCTATTCAGCATTCCACTGTCTGATATGCTACAGTGCCCCTCATCTCCCTGATTTCGATCAACTGGAATAGTATCAGTGAAGTTCCTTGTACCAACACCTGCCATCCCTACTGATTGCATCTGAATATGGTGTTGGATCTGCTTGCTCCTGTGTCTAGACTTTTGATGCACTGATTTTGCCCTTTTTCTAATCATCTTGAACCCCAAGCAGTGGCCTTTTCTTATGCTAGGTGCTGCTATCTGATCTTTCTGGTTGCGCTGATGGTGTGACGATGATGCTCCTTGTCCATTTGTCATCAGGCCAGTCTATTTATTGGGAGCTACAGTGTTGACCTTAGTTGCAATGTGGTTAAGTGATAAGCACTCTTGTTGAACCGGTTTCTGCTTCTCCACTATCTAAACTTGGTGATCTGCTGTGGAGCCTGCCGATTTGTTTGTATCAGTAACTTCTTTGCCCTTTTCTTTCTGTCTAATATATTTTTGAATTCCACTCAGCGTTCATTATTGTAGCGTGCCAGCAGGTATTGCAAATTCAGTATGTGTGCCAGTCTGGGGTGTGCCGGTTCTTTAGGTATGAGTTTGTATTGCAGCCTGCGTATATGTCAATATGAATTCACCTTCTTCCATTATCGCCTCTTCCATTAGCCTTTGCACATTCAGATACTGCTCCTTTCGCAGGTTGCTTGGCCCAATATCAACAATCTTTGATCCATTCCTCTCCAGCATAGGACAATTCAGTTGATAGTGCCCCAATTTATTACATGTTAAACATAGTTTGAGGGCAACTTCAAAGGTAATCCGCAAATCTAGTTCTCTACTATCCGGTAGGGTGACTGGGATACTCTCTGGTAGTGGTTTAGTGATGTCCACTTCGACCAAGACCCTAGCAAAACTGATCCTGTCCTTGACTTTGGTAACTCGATCTGTATAGAGAGGGTTGCCGACCATTGACAAAACGTTGCTGAGGCCTGAATGTGTCCAGCAGTCCAGTGGCAGTCCGAATATTTGCATCCAGAGTGGTATCTGCGTTTGTGGCTCGATTTGGAAACTAAAACATTGTGGCATGAGCTTCACATATAGAGGACAGCCATGCATCACATAAGGACCACCCTGCAGCACACGATCAGTATCCTCTTTCGTTTCAAATTTAAAAACTAACCAGAGGGTGTGGTGGTGAAACATCTTGTGCGGTGCCATCTAGCGATGCGTCAGCTCTAGAAGTGCACGCCATCCCAAGAAGCGTCCAATGAATCTCCCTATCAGGCAGTGTTCCATAGCTTTTTCAATTGGTTCCATATAATTGAGTGAGAGAACCGCACTGGTTCCCTGCTTCGGCATCCTACTGAGCGTCATATCTCCGTTACAGTGACGGTTGTCCTTGAAGAGGTCCAACCAGTGTTTTGTGGTGCCAGATGGCTCTGGATTTGCGATGGAGCCCTTGCTCGCCACTGGTCTCCATGCACGCACTCGATCGCCAGAGGTTGTTTTGCCGGTAGCCGGCGGCTGCAGCAGCCCTGCCACCTGGCTTCGCAGGATTCCAACCAAGAAGATGTACAGTGCACGAGCACCTCACAACCGTCAGATCTCGTGCTTTGACTGGTTTCTGTGAAGGACTTTAGCTGACCGTTCACGGGCACCTCAAGACTCAGTTGACTCAGTCAATTAACTGCTGACTCAGATGCGTGGTACAAAACCAAGGCTCCGTTGACCCCAACGCTCTGGAAGCTAAACAACTGATGCTACAGTGCCGCGTAAGTTAAATGGGTGGCGGATCTTGCATTAACAAATGTTGGCCCCCTGACCCGATCCAATAATGCTTGCATTCAAAATACACAGCTCAACCCACCTCGAGAACTGTGCATCCTTATCTTATATGTGCTTCTCTGTGATTGGCCGATGCTAGGATTTGGGCAGATACCCGTTGGCACAGCGATCGGTGCAGTGATCGATGATCGTCGTCCCTATCTTCCCTTGTAACGCCCCGCCCCTCCTGCTAAGGCGACGGGGGTTACTTTGCGACACATACATACTTAACACAGCGGAAGTCTTACTTAGAGAATTTAAAAACCTTTTTCTTACTTAAAAATCACAATAGACATAAAAGGTCCACATAGCATACTTATCATAAATTTTGGGTCTTAATACCAAACACATACTTAAAGTCATGGAGTCATAAAGTAAAAAAACATCAACATGGAAAATTTCTTATTAAATGAAAGCAGGTCATTTCTTTTAGCCAGTCCACTACGGCACACATCCTTCAAGCCCTCCTACTGCTCCCCTAGTACATCCATTCCTTGCCTTTATCTGTGGTACAAGAAAGTAAGCTATGAGCACTCATGGCTCAGTAAGTTCCTTTCCTACTCACAAAAACCGTAAAGCATATATAATCACAAATCATAAGGTATAAAGACAATTTCAACATATCAAGCAGCATATCATGGCATATCATACATAACATAAAGTATAATGGCATAATAAACGTGATCATCAAGTGTATCCTGTCATAGCATAACATCATCATAAAAATCATGGCATAATCATAAATCATAAGCAAGGTAAAGTCCTAAACATATATCATGCAACATATGCAACATGTCTTTGAAAACTTATACAATACATACTTAAACATAATTTCAACATGATTGAGATCCCGAATTGTACCACATACATAAATGCGCGCGTCCTATGTAGGTCCAAGGTAGCAAGTCTTGAACCCTACAAGGCATAATTTCTAGACCCGTTTCTTAGTCCATCGACCTAGGGGCACTTAGGAGCCCATCCCTAACGAGGCCCGTTTCTTAGTCCATCGACCCCGGGGCGCTTATGCAGCCCACCCTTGGTACAAGCCATACATAAAGTAAAGTAGCATGTCATACATATCGTAGTTCTTATTCTTACATGCATATCATGTTTCTTGACATATCATAAAATATGCATTTTTTTGGGCACACAGCACATGCATGGATCATAGCATACATCATGAACTTATCACTTAGCATATCATAAAGCATGCATATTTGGGCACACAGCACATGCATGAAACATAAGCTTGCATAATGAACATATCATTTTTATCATATACTAAAGTATGCATGATTGAGCACATAGCACATACATGGATCATAAGCATACATAAAGGAGCATAATCACTTATCATAAAAAAAAAAGACAACCATTCATGGAATCGTTAAATACCATTTCATAATTCATTCATAGCATGTGAGGTACATCTAGGTCACTAAACTTATATGGCCGAAAGTCATGAATAGAGGCATGATCTCTAAACAACATACAAATATAAAAATCTCATGATATCTTCACATACTAGCATATGAAAAGGTCATAAGCATGTTAACCTAAATTTTTAAGCCCTCCTAGGTTTCTATTTCTTCATGGCCGAAACCTTACATGTAGAGCAAACAAGTTCTAAGTAACATGCAAACATGTAAACCCTAAACACATATCATATCATATTTCATAAGGAACCACTTAAGCATATTTAGTTTGGTTTCTAAGTTCCTTAAGCTCCCAAACCTATCATGGCCGAACCCTAACATGTCTCCTTCTAGGTTACAAGTAGCATGGAAGTGTTGAACCTTAAGCCAATATCTTATACATTTTCCGTGAGAAACAACATAAGCCTATTAGTTTTAAATTCCAAGCTTCCTAGACTCCTTAACTCAAGGTGGCCGAAACCTACAACTCATGGAATTAGGTTTATAATGGCATAAGAGCATGGTAACCACAACTACATTTCATAGCATATATCACAAGGCATCATAAGCATATATAAGTTGGCTTCACATTTTTCTCTAGGCCTTTGTACTATTATTGGCCGAACCCTAATAAACATGTACTACATTTCTAGTGGCATAAGAGCATGGAACCATAACTATATATCATAGTACTTACCACAAGAAGCATCATGAACATATATAAGTTAGGTTCTAAGTTTTCCTAGTCCTTAAATTCCAAGGTGGCCGAAACATGTGAGTTAGGTTTTTACTTTTCATATGGCCTAAAAGCATGGAAAAACCTTACACAATTTTCATGACATCATAACAAGGAGCAACATGAATAAATTTAGTTAAAAATCTACACCTACTAGCTTTAAAACTTAGTGTGGCCGAAAGTTACATTTACTCAAAATTCTATGCAACAAACAACCATAAAAACATCCACTAGTTTCATATTATTTTATCAAGAAAGTCATGAGCTTCCTAGCCTTAGTTTAAATTTTCCTAGACTTCACATCCCATCATGACCGAATCCTTATAAGCATGAAGTAGGATTTATAACTAACATACAATCATGGCATAAAACTTCATACCTTGTCTTAGGAAAAATCTTAGCATGCTTAGCCCTAAATTTAAAACTCTCTTAAGCCTTTTCTTCTTACATGGCCGAATAGTCATGGGCATGAAAATGGAGTTTCAATAATATACGAGTAAGAGAAAAAGTTAACAACATCATTATCATAGGTTACATAATTCAAGAATAAGGAACATGCTTTGTTTGAGTCTTAAACTTACCAAATCTTCTTGTTCATGCTTGGTCGAAAGTTTAAAGCTTATGGATCTAAGTTTTCATCATTTATTCTAGCATGGAAACCTTAGATTAACCTTTTACATAAAATACATATCACAAGAAAAATAGTAAGCATATCTAGTTACAATTTTCTTAAACTCCTCTTCTTCTTTTGGCCGAATTTTCTTAAGGAAAGTCCTAGGTTCTTAAGCGATCTAACTCCATGAAAAACCATACAAACTATTGTACCACAGGTAAGTGGAAGCTTACCTAGAAATCACTTGTTAATCTTTAAGAAATGGTACCCTTGGTGAAGAGGAAGTAGGGAGCCTCTTCTTCTAGCACTCCTTTCGATTTCTCTTGCTTGGAAAGGCACACCTTGAAGGCTCCTTCTTGTAGTTTAGTTTTCTCTTAGGGAGAAACCTAAACTTGGCTTGTGGAGATGAGGGAGGAGGATGCTAGTCTTGGCAAGGATGAGGGAGAAGGGAAAAAAAAATGAAATCCTTTAGTTCCTTTCCCTTTTATGCTAAGTAGGTGGAAGTTACCAAAATGAACTTTGCTTCCCTTCCTCCTTAATTCATGCATGTATTTTCTTAATGAGAATATGTCTTCATTCCTTTCCCTAAATTCATCTCTTTACTTCCCTCTTAAACCCCACGAAAATAGAGAAGAAAAGGGAGAAAGACAACTTGTCTTTTGCTACTTTTCTTTCTTAACCAAGAGGTAAACAAGGGAAGAAAGCCACTTGATTTTCCCTTTGTTCCTTCACTAAATTTTAACATTACTTTCAACTACAATTCCCATCATTTCCCTTTCACATATTATTCATTATCCTAGTGGTTAACATACATAAATTTTATTTCTATCCTTGGTGGGAGGTTCAAGGTTCAAACCTTCACCTCTTCTTTTTATTTCTCTTATTTCTTCTTTTCTTTGATTCTTCTTCTTTTATGTTCTAAAGCAAATAACACCCATATACTTATCTTATAATTTCTTTTTGTGGGTGTTACATCCCTCCGCCGGCAGCTTCCCCTCCGGCACCTGCTGTGATGACACTCGAAGCGAAGGTACCTCCAGAGGACTCGCTTCTCAGCGATACTGTAGCAGCATTTCTTCTGATTCCGTTTTCCTTCGGCGTCGTCCGTGCCTGATCGCCATCGAAGCTTCTCTGATACAACGTGTCTACTATTATCTGTGCCTGTGCTTGTTCCTGTGTGCAGGAATGATGCGCTGCAGTGTTGACACTCAAGGCAAAGGTTCCCCAGAAGGCGCTCCACTCGGCGTAGGCGCGCTTCTTCTAATTCCTTCCTCCCTCAGCGTCGCCAGTGCCTGATCACCTTCCACACTTCTCCGGTATAAGTGTCTCCTGGTATCTGTGCCTGTGTGTCCTTCTGTGTGCTGTGCTTGCTTGTATCTATGTGATGTTTTGCATCTGGAGCTATCCTGCACCCCGTGCCACCCGATTGTACCTCCTGCTGCGGGACCACAGACCTCTAGCCCCTCAATCTGCCAGCAGATGTCGCCGCCACAACCCGCGACGGGAGAGCCGCGCTCTCTGAACAAATATTGAGCAGGTGAGTCTGGGGGTCTGAAGGCTCCCTCAAGTACCTGTGACCTCCCGCCGGCACTGTGCCATAGGGAGGTTACACCACCACCTACCGCTATATGCCTTCTCTAAGGGCTTTGACACCCCTTTCTCGTCCGTACTCTCTTCCCAGCAACAGTCACTCACCCTCATTCCTCACCGGTGGAGAAGTTTGCCAGAGTTCTAGAGAGATGCCAGAGCTTCTCTCTCTAACCCCAACTAACTGAGAGCCCGCATGTTATCATATTGATATTACCTCGGGTGATACTGTTGCGATTCTCTTATTGCCGAGCAGTTGTTATCTCTGGCTGTATTTGTTTGGGCGCTCGAGGTGGCTCACCTGGTAATTGCAATACTCCTGACTATGGTTCTGTTGCCCGATATTTTAGCTTAAGCGGGTTGCCTTGTCTCGAGTATGATTGCCGGTTGGGAGATCGTCTACGATATCTGGCATCATTTGTCCTCTAGTTCTTTAGGGAAAAGCAATTTTCTATGTAATGAGTCCCCGACATATGATACGTACACCACCTTCTTAGGATTTCTTGTGGCACCCCCACATGCTACATTGCTTGAGGTCTAAGTTTAGGTTGACGATGTGGAGGAGGAGCTGCACGAGGACCCCTGGGTGGATGAACAGGAGCTATGGGTCGGTCGTTAGTTGGAACCGAAATAGGCACAACATTCTCCTTCTTGCGAGCTGCTTGAGCCTCTTCAACATTAATAAATTCAGTTGCTCGCTCAATTAATAAATCAAAATTAGTTGGAGGATTTCGTACTAGGTCCTTGAAGAAATCATTATCATTGAGCCCTTGAGAAAAAGCACTCACCAGAATTTCAGTGGTGGCATTAGGGACATCAATGGCTACTTGATTAAATCATTTAATATAAGTTCTAATGCTTTCCTTGGGCCCAAGCTTGATAGAGAAAAGACTCCAAGGTATTTTATGATACCTTCTATTACTAGAAAAATGATGAAGAAACACTTTTCAAAAATCCTTGAAGTGTCAAATAAAATTCTCTGGTAATCTTTTAAACCATCTTTAAGCCACTACCCCGAGAGTAGTAAGAAACATTCGACACTTAACCCCATTAGAAAACTATTGTAGCAGAGTCGCACTCTCAAATTTAGAAAGATGATCTTTCGGATCGGTAGTTCCAGAGTATTCTCCAATATTGAGATACTGATAATGTTTTGGTAATGGGTCGTCAAGAATCCTTTGAGCAAATGGTGTAACAATTCTTTCGAGGGAACTATCCCTGACCACCATCTTCCCTTTACATTTCTCCTTTATAGGCGCTTCACCCGAAGACTCTTGAAGTACCGGTCTTCATCCTCCTTGCTCCATAGGCATACAGAAAAAGCTTGAGGGTGTCGAGTAGGAGAACTAGGAGCAAGGGTTATATAAGCAAAATCCTCTTCTTCCATACCTCTATTTTTCTGATGATCCGAGGTTGAAATTGTAGGATTTACTGCAATGGGCAAGGTACCTCCCGTATTCGCTTTTTGTTGTTGTTGTAACACTTTTTGCACTCTTGCGCTGATGAGCCTCTCCAATTCCTCCTGTGTTAGAGTAATGGTCGTCAGCTTTCCAGCGTCCTCCATCACGTAGTCTCAGATTCAGGTAAAGATTCCCATAGAGTGTAACGCCCGCCCTCCACCTGCTGGGTGGCGGGGTTACTTACGGGAAACATACATGCATGCATATAAATCTATTTCTAAACAACGGAAGTATTTATTTCTATATTCTTTAATTTCTTTTCTTTCAACCACAATAATTAATTATCCACACATTTATAGTCATGTGAGCATAATTTTAAATTTAAAAAGTCATGATATCAATTTCTAACATAAGCATGCATAAGTGCTAAGTAATCATGCAAAGCATTAACATAAGTAAACATAGTTCATGTCAACATAAAATAACATAAGCAGGTCTCTGTTTTTTTTCTTAGCCGAGCCACCACAACACACATCTCTTGCCCCTCCTGCTGCTCCTTTAGTTTATCCATCCTTTACCTTTATCTGTGGTACAAGGAAAGTAAGCTATAAGCACACAGTCTTAGTAAGATCCTTTCCTACTCACAAAAACCAAGTATCATAGCATAATCAAATAAGCATATAGCATGGAGACATAATTATCTAAAACATCATATCATGTAAAGAGCATCATGTCATATCATATCATAACATAAAAGAGCATCATGTCATATCATATCATAACATAAAAGAGCATCATGTCATATCATATCATAATATAAAAGAGCATAATGTCATATATTATCGTAACATAAAAGAGCATCATGTCATATCATATCATAACATAAAAGAGCATCATGTCATATCATATTGTAACATAAAAGCATATGCAAGATGTCTTTCAAAACATGCATCATGTCATGTGTAAGATGTCTTTTAAAACAAATATCATATAATACTTAAATATAATCTCAACATGAGGGGGGGGGGCCGGCTATGTACCACATAACATAAATGCGCGCAATCCCTAGGATGGGGTAGCTAATCTCGAACCTACTAGGGATACTAGGTCCGTACTACGTCCGTCGACCTAGGGGCGAACTAAGGAGCCCATCCCTTGGACACTAAGGTCCGGTACAAGCCACATAAAAAGTAAAATAGCATGTCTTATTTACTTATCATATCATGAAGAGTGCTCTTAGTCCCAACAAAAAGGGAAGCAACTCTTAGGCCTTTACTTGTCATATCATAAAGAGTACTCTTAGTCCCAACAAAAAGGGAAGCAACCCTTAGGCCTTTACTTGTCATATCATAAAGCATGCATACTTGAGCATATAACACATCATAAGGGTCATTATCATGCATGGTTCATAAGCATACATAAATAAGCATATTACTTGTCATATCATAAAGCATGCATACTTGAGTATATAACACATCATAAGAGTCATTATCATGCATGGTTCATAAATATACATAAATGAGCATATAATATATCATAGGGAACATAATCATGCATGGAAAACATTAACTAGCATATCCTAATTCATATCATAGCATGTGAGACACATAGTAAAATCATAATTGGGTCTCTAACCCTAATTCCATGGAGGGCCGAAACATACAAGATATTGTATCTATGTTTTAAGTAACATAAAAGCATGTGAACCCTAAACCAATTCCATATCATACACCATAAAGAACATCATGAGCATGTTTAGTTTAAGTTCCAAACTTCCTAGGTCCTTGGTCTTGTTATGGCCGAAAGTTACCAAGGCTAACCCTAGGTTACAAGCAACATAAAAGCATGTGAACCCTAAACTAATTTCATATCATAAACCATAAGGAACATCATGAGCATGTTTAGGTTAAGTTCTAAGCTTCCTAGGTCCTTGGTCTTGTTATGGCCGAACGTTACCAAGCCTAACCCTAGGTTACAAGCAACATAAAAGCATGTGAACCCTAAACCAATTTCATATCATAAACCATAAAAAACATCATGAGCATGTTTAGTTTAAGTTCTAAGCTTCCTAGGTCTTTTAACTTGGTTATGGACGAAACTTGAGGAGCATGAACTAAGTTCTAAACAACATACAAGCATAAGAATATCAAGCTAACTTCATATCATATAATAAGGAAAATCATGAGCATGTTAGTTTTGATTTTAAGCTTTCTTAAACCCTAAAACTCATCATGGCCGAAACCCTTAAACCCTAGAGGGACATGTATCTATATTACAAGCAACATTCAAGCATGAGAACCCTAAGTTAGCTTCATATCATGTCATAAGGAAAGTCATGAGCATGTTAGACTACGTTTTTAAGCTCTCCTAGGTCTTTAATCCCATCGTGGCCGAAACCCTAAGGTGGAATACATCTAGGTTCCAAGCAACATACAAGCATGAAACACTAAGAAATCCTCATACCATTTCATAAGGAAAGTCATGAGCATGAAAGCTTAAATTTTAAACACTTCTAGGCCTTCATTTCTATCATGGCCGAAACCCTAATTCCCTAAGGTGGCATGCATTTAGGTTCCAATCAACATAAAAGTGTAAAAACACTATGTACTCTTCATACCATATCATAAAGCAAATCATGAGCATGGTAGACTAAATTTTTAACCTCTCCTAGGCATTTATTTCCATCATGGCCGAAAGCTATATGAACATGAATTTAAGTTTTAAGCAACATACAAGCATAAGAACACCAAACTAATCTCCTATCATAGGGTACATATCATAAGAACATAGTGAGCATGTTTAGTTTAGGTCTTAAGCTTTCCTAGATCTTTTATTCATACCTTGGCCAAAAGTTTAATAACATGAATCTAAGTTTTAAGTAACCATACAAGCATAAGAACATTAACTAACCTCCTATCCTAGGGTACATATCATAAGAACATAGTGAGCATGCTTAGTTTGGTCTTAAACTTCTCTAAGTCTTTTATTCATGTCTTGGCCAAAAGTTTCAAGAATAACCCTATGTTTTTAAGCAATCTAATCTCATGGAAGAACACATGAACAACTTGTACCATAGGGGAGGGGATACATACAACTTCTTGGTTAGTTTTTTTTCTTAAAAGAAAGTACTCTTGTGAAGAGGAAGAAGAAGCTTCTCTTCCTAGTTCTCCCTTTTTCTTCTCTTGCTTGTAAGGAGTAGATCTTGAGGACTCCTTCTTGTGAATTAGTTTTCTTAGGAAGAAAACCTTAGCTTGGATTTCGGAAATGCGAGAGGGGAGAGCTTTAGGTCTCGGTGGAGGAGGAAGAAGGAGAAAGAAGGAGGAGGAAGAAGAAGGAGGAAGAAGTAGCCAAACTTTCTTTCCCTTCTCTTCTCTCATTCCTATTTATTCTCAATGAGGATGAAAAATGTCCCAATTCATCCCCTTAACTCCTCTATTCCCTCACCCTCTTCATTCCCACGATAATAGCAAGAAGAAAGGAGAAAAAGACAACTTGTCTTTGTCTTTTGCTTGCTTCTTTTCTTAACCAAGAGGAAGAGGAGGAAAGCTACTTGATTTTCTCTTGCTCCCTTCCTTAATCATACTCTTACTTTTAACTACAATTTCCAATCTTTTCAATTCATATATCATTCATGACTCTAGTGGTTATCATGCACCAATTTAGCTTTATCTATTATGAGAGGTTCATGGTTCAAACCTTAACTTCTCTTTCTTTTTATTTCTTTTTGGTTCTATTTCCATTTCCCTTTTATTCTAAAAGAGAATGTACCCATATTTATAGCTTAAATATTTTGTGGGTGTTACAGTACCCCATACCTCATAGAAAGTTCGTCCTCGAACTTAAAATAGCGACATCAGGTGGCACAGGACTTCCTACTGAGTGCATCGGCCACTTTGTTCGCTTTTCCTGGATGATAAAAGATCTCGCAGTCATAGTCTTTGACTAGCTTGAGCAATCTGCGTTGTCTCATATTCAGGTCTTTCTATGTGAAGAAATATTTCAGACTCTAGTGGTCGGTATAAATCTTACACTAGGCTCCATATAAATAATGTCTCCATGTTTTGAGAGCGACGACCACGGCTGCTGGTTCTAGGTCATGAGTGGTGTAATTCCTTTCATGTTCTTTGAGTTGTCTAGAGGCGTAGGCAATGACTTTTCCATCTTGCATGAGTACAGTTCCAAGTCCTAATAGGGAAGCATCGCTGTACATATCGAAGCCTTTGTTACTTTCCGGAAGAGTAAGGATCGGCGCACTGGTCAGTCTCCTTTTCAATTCTGTAAAACTCTTCTCGCAGTCATCCGTCCATTCATACTTTTTGTTCTTCTTGGTGAGAATGGTCATAGGGGCTGTAATTTTGGAGAAGTCCTCTACAAACTTCCTGTAGTAGCCTGCTAGCCCAAGAAAACTTCTGATTTCACTGGCATTATTTGGCCTGCTCCAGTTACTCACAGCTTTGATTTTGTTCAGATCTACCATTACTCTGTCCTTAGAGATAATATAACCCAAGAATGATACTCGATCGAGTCAGAACTCGCATTTGGAGAACTTTGCATATAGTTGTTTCTCTCGAAGAATCTGTAGTACGGTATTCAGGTGTTCAGCATGCTCTTCTTGGGTTCTTGAATAGATGAGGATATCGTCAATGAAGATGATCACAAATTTATCAAGATATGCCATAAACACCCGATTCATCAGATCCATAAATATAGAAGGAGCATTTGTCACTCTGAAGGGCATAACTATGTGTTAGTTAGAGCCCTAGAGCCAATCATTTGATGATTGTATTATGGACTTATTGTATCATATTCTTATATATAAATAAAGGCATTTGTTTTGGTTATTATACTTACTTATATTGGTGCCAAATAAACTAAGTATAATAGCGTCCTTGAGTAGAAGGTTCTCACCTATATCAATCGGTTAGTTAAACCGATAGTGAGATGATTAGGGAACACTACTCTTAATCATTCCTAGTCGAGTATTAAAATTCAGGGACAATGTTAATGCAATAAGACTAACATGTAGGTCAACTTGATGACTTGATCTCACAAGTCATGGATATAGAGATATCAAGTTGACACATGGGTATGCATTGGAGAATGTATACTGAATGACCCGCCATGAGAAAGTATCGTGGATCGTTATATGAGTGTCATATACTTTCTCATGTGGCTATTAGTATGACTACTAGTCCTTAGACCTGAAGTCACCATGGTTCCCTACATAAGGAGTTATGTACTTTGGTTTCATCAAACGTCACCCGTAACTGCGTGGACTATAAAGGCGATTACTGGGTATGTAACGAATTATGCAGAGGGATGTGAGTGATGTAGATGAGATCTATCCCTCCTATATGATGGGAGCGACATCGATATTCTTCATAGAGTGAGACCATGAAGTGCATGGCCATGCCCAAATGAGTCAATATGAGATATTGAGCTTATTTGATTTAGTGAGTCTACTTGGAGTTCAAGATTTAGATTGGTCAGAGGATGACACGGTCTATGCCTCACATTGATCAATCTAGATGTCTATGATAGAAGGACACTTGTCATATTTTGTGAGGAGTCACAATTAGTAGTCACAAGGTGATGTTGGATCTCAACATTCTTGTAACTTGGGTAGTAATGATGTATTGCTAGATACCGCTCATTACTTATGCTCCGAAATGATAGAGGCATTGCCAACGCTACAAGAACCTATAGGGTCACACACTAAGGACAATTAGATGGAGATTAGGTTCATATGATGAACCAAGAGGATTAGATTCATGTGATGAATCAAATTGGATTAAGAGTAATCCTAATTAGGCTAATTGAGTTGGACTCATGTTGATTCATGTGTTCAATGAGTCTAATTTAGATTATCACTCATTGAATCAATTTAATTAAATGAATTAGATTCATTATATTAAATTGGCTTGAATTAACTTGTTGGATTAGATCAACCATGAGAGAGATTAAGTCAAGTTTGACTTGACTTGAGAGGAAGATGAAGAGTCAAGTTTGACTTGACTTTATGCCACCTCATTGGTAAGTTGGCATTGATTGGGCCAATGATGATGCTCCACATCATCATGATTGCTTAAGTGGGATGCCACCTCATGGGAGTTACCAAGAGTTGTGACTCTTGGCATTCCATGGAGGTTACAACTCCTCTTATTGTGGCCGGCCACATGAATGTGATTGTGAGTTTTCATTTATGAAGTAATTATCATCTTCTTCCTCAAGCTCTTCTCAAGCTCTCCCTCTCCACTCTTGGCTGAACATCCTAGGTGCTAGCACACCTTTGTTTGGTCCCCTCCACCTAATTTTGTTCGTGTGGATACTTCTAGAGGGTTGTCTACTTTGACGATCTTGAGATCCGGCAAACCGTTGGACTACTAGGATAGCGAAGGTCATCGCATCGAGGGTAATGCTCTTATCTAGTGTAGATCTAGACTTTAGAAACTCGTACTCGTATTTTGTTTTTATTTTTCTTCGCACGGATCCGGTGGCGGGGGGGGGGGGGGGGGGTTTCGGGGTTTCCGTGACGTGAAAAAGTAGTTTTCGCGGCCCTAAAAACCCAACACTATGAACTCATAGTGTCCGTATCTTGTTCAAAATGTCGTCTTCGGTATATCATCCTGTTTCACCTTCACTTGATGATAGCCGGATCTTAGGTCAATCTTAGAGAAGATGGTTGCACCCTTTAATTGGTCGAACAGGTCGTCGATCCGTGGAAGAGGGTACCTGTTCTTTATTGTCACATTATTCAGTGCTCGGTAGTCTATACACATTCGCATAGACCCATCCTTCTTTTTCACAAACAGTACTGGAGCTCCCCAAGGAGAGTGACTCGGGCGAATAAGTCCCTTATCGAGTAACTCTAGTAGCTGTCCCTGAAGTTCCTTCAACTCAGCCGGCGCCATACGATAAGGCGCTTTAGAGATTGGTTTAGTACCAGGAATCAATTCGATCTCAAATTCTATTTCTCTATCAGGGGCTAACCCTGGTAGCTCATCGGGAAACACCTCCGGATAGTTGCATATTGACATCTTCTAGCTTCTGGTCCTCGACTCGACTTGTATTGACCACGTGTGCTAGAAACCAGTACATCCCTTATCTAACATCTTTTGTTCCTTTATGGCTGATAAAAATCTCTCTGTTTCTTTCCTTGGTTCCCCAATAAATTCGAACATCGGTTCAGCTTCAAGTCGGAAAATGACTTTACTTTTACGACAATCGATCGAAGCACCGTACTTGCTCAGGAAATCCATGCCCAATATACTATCATAATCCTGCATGTCAAGCACTATCAGGTCACAGTAGAGTTCTTTGACTGCGATTTTGATGGGCGCAGCTCGCAACATATGAGTAGATGGCATTTCTTCTCCCAAAGGCAGGGTTGTTAAGAATTTGCCATTTAAGGCTTGTGGTGGCATCTCTAACTTTTTCATGAAGGGTGTAGAGACAAACGAGTGTGTCGCCTCAGTGTCAAATAACACAGTTGCAAACTGACTAAAAATAGGTAGCTGACCTGTGACAACTGTAGAAGCACTCGCCACATCCTCTTTGGTGAGAGAGAAAACCCTGGCATTCGTCGTAACAGGCGGGGCTTCCAATCTCCCTTGGCTAATCGGAGTCCCTTTTATGGTAGCTTACATCTGGTGTAGCTTTGAGGGGGCACTCTTGTTCTGGTTATACTGCTGGGATGGTGCCTGGGACTGGGTAGGGCAGTCTCTTGCCATATGTCCTTCCCGTCCGCAACTGTAACACTTTCTCATACCCTTGTGGCATACTCCAGAATGCTGCTTCCCACAAGTGGTAAACTGAGGGTACTTAGGTTGCTTATTCGCTGGACCTCCTTTAGTGTTGTTCCATTGCTTCCTTTTTCCATTAGGGTTTCCTTTCCATCTTGCTCTGGTACCTTGAGGTTTCTGTCCTTCTGTCTGTGCTTGATTCTTACTCTCATTCATCGCCTTCTGATAGTGTTCGGTGATCAGGGCACTGCTGACCAACTCTTCGGTAGTCTGCGGTCTATTAATTCCGCCGACCACATTCAAAGCTATCTCGAGTCGGAGCATCTTCAGCATCAGTCTGACCCTTTCTCTTTCCGTGCTGACCAACTCTGGGCAGAGGCGAGCGAGACGATTGAAGCGCTTCACTACTTCGTTAACTGATAAGTCACCTTGCCGGAACTCGGTGAACTCATCGTAATGTCGGTTTGTTACCCGCATATGGAAAAACTCCTCGCAGAACTCTGCTTCGAAGTCCGCCCAGTTCTTCTGATTAACTTGTCTCTTGATCTTAACCCTTTCCCACCACATTCTTGCGTCTCCAGAAAAGCAGAATGACACGCACTTGATCTTTTCTGGTACAAGCCAGTCCAGCAGTTCCACTATACTTTCTACCGTCTTGAACCAGGCTTGGGCATCCCATGGCTCACAAGTACCCGAGAAATTCTCCGACTTCAGTCTTAGCCACTGTATTAAGTAAGTCTCCTGTTGGACCACTGGAACAGGGGCTACCGGTGGTACCGGTACAGCTGTAGCTATGACGGGTAGAGAATTCTGATTTGTTGGTGGGGTGACAGGGTTTCCTTGCTGATTCATTAAAGCAGTGATTACTTGTTGTTGTTCCGTGATCTGACGCTGGAGGTCTGTGACTACATGTGTCAGATCCGGTGGATTCCCTATCTCTTCTGTCCTGGTACCATGTCTTCTAGCAATATCTATTTTCGTAAATAACAATAAGGCTAGCATAAGCCCATGATCATTCCTACTTATATTCGTGCATATTAAAACATCGCTTATCATACATAAAGGCAAATCATATCAGTTATACTTATGTTCATGCATATTAAAACCATTTCTTATCATGCATAAAAATAGAGTAAGTACAGAGATTCTTACTTGGAGCAGCAGGATGGAGGCTTGATGTGTGTGTAGTGGGAAGGCTAACTTGGCTCTGATACTAACTTGTAATGCCCGCCCTCCACTTGCTGGGTGGCGGGGTTACTTACGGGAAACATACATGCATGCATATAAATCTATTTCTAAACAGCGGAAGTATTTATTTCTATATTCTTTAATTTCTTTTCTTTTAACCACAATAATTAATTATCTACACATTTATAGTCATGTGAGCATAATTTTAAATTTCTAAAGTCATGATATCAATTTCTAACATAAGCATGCATAAGTGCTAAGTAATCATGCAAAACATTAACATAAGTAAACATAGTTCATGTCAACATAAATTAACATAAGTAGGTCTCTTTTTTTTTCTTAGCCGAGCCACCACCACACACAACTCTTGCCCCTCCTGCTGCTCCTTTAGTTTATCCATCCTTTACCTCTATCTGTGGTACAAGGAAAGTAAGCTATAAGTACACATGCTTAGTGAGATCCTTTCCTACTCACAAAAATCATGTATCATAGCATAATCACATAAGCATATAGCATGGAGACATAATTATCTAAAACATCATATTATGTAAAGAGCATCATGTCATATCATATCATAACGTAAAAGAGCATCATGTCATATCAAATCATAACATAAAAGAGCATCATGTCATATATTATCGTAACACAAAAGAACATCATGTCATATCATATCGTAACATAAAAGAGCATCATGTCATATCATATCGTAACATAAAAGTATATGCAAGATGTCTTTCAAAATATGCGTCATGTCATGTGCAAGATGTCTTTTAAAACAAATATCATATAATACTTAAATATAATCTCAACATGAGGGGAGCCCGGCTATGTACCACATAACATAAATGCGGCAATACCTAGGACGGGGTAGCTAATCCCGAACCTACTAGGGATACTAGGTTCGTACAACGTTCGTCGACCTAGGGGCGAACTAAGGAGCCCATCCCTTGGACACTAAGGTCCGGTACAAACCACATAAAAAGTAAAATAGCATGTCTTATTTACTTATCATATCATGAAGAGTGCTCTTAGTCCCAACAAAAAGGGAAGCCACTCTTAGGCTTTTACTTGCCATATCATAAAGAGTGCTCTTAGTCCCAACAAAAAGGGAAGCAACCCTAGGCCTTTACTTATCATATCATAAAGCATGCATACTTGAGCATATAACACATCATAAGGGTCATTATCATGCATGGTTCATAAGCATACATAAATGAGCATATTACTTGTCATATCATAAAACATGCATACTTGAGCATATAACACATCATAAGAGTCATTATCATGCATGGTTCATAAGTATACATAAATGAGCATATAATATATCATAGGGAACATAATCATGCATGGAAAATATTAACTAGCATCTCCTAATTCATATCATAGCATGTGAGACACATAGTAAAATCATAATTGGGTCTTTAACCCTAATTCCATGGAGGGCCGAAACATACAAGATATTATATCTAGGTTTTAAGTAACATAAAAGCATGTGAACCCTAAACCAATTCCATATCATACACAATAAAGAACATCATGAGCATGTTTAGTTTAAGTTCTAAACTTCCTAGGTCCTTGGTCTTGTTATGGACGAAAGTTACCAAGCCTAACCCTAGGTTACAAGCAACATAAAAGCATGTGAACCCTAAACTAATTTCATATCATAAACCATAAGGAACATCATGAGCATGTTTTGGTTAAGTGCTAAGCTTCCTAGGTCCTTGGTCTTTTTATGGCCGAAAGTTACCAAGCCTAACCCTAGGTTACAAGCAACATAAAATCATGTGAACCCTAAACCAATTTCATATCATAAACCATAAAGAACATCATGAGCATGTTTAGTTTAGGTTCTAAGCTTCCTAGGTCTTTTAACTTGGTTATGGCCGAAACTTGAGGAGCATGAACTAAGTTCTAAACAACATACAAGCATAAGAATATCAAGCTAACTTCATATCATATCATAAGAAAATTCATGAGCATGTTAGATTTTATTTTAAGCTTTCTTAAACCCTAAAACTCATCATGGCCGAAACCCTTAAACCCTAGAGAGACATGTATCTAGATTACAAGCAACATTCAAGCATGAGAACCCGAAGTTAGCTTCATATCATGTCATAAGGAGAGTCATGAGCATGTTAGACTAAGTTTTTAAGCTCTCCTAGTTCTTTAATCCCATCATGGCCGAAACCCTAAGGTGGAATACATCTAGGTTCCAAGCAACATACAAGCATGAAACACGAAGAAATCCACATACCATTTCATAAGGAAAGTCATGAGCATGATAGCTTAAATTTTAAACACTTCTAGGCCTTCATTTCTATCATGGCCGAAACCCTAATTCCCTAAGGTGGCATGCATTTAGGTTCCAATCAACATATAAGTGTGAAAACCCTAAGTACTCTTCATACCATATCATAAAGCAAATCTTGAGCATGGTAGACTAAATTTTTAACCTCTCCTAGGCATTTATTTCCATCATGGCCGAAAGCTTTATGAACATTAATTTAAGTTCTAAGCAACATACAAGCATAAGAACACCAAACTAATCTTCTATCATAGGGTACATATCATAAGAACATAGTGAGCATGTTTAGTTTAGGTCTTAAGCTTTCCTAGGTCTTTTATTCATACCTTGGCCAAAAGTTTAATAACATGAATCTAAGTTTTAAGTAAGCATACAAGCATAAGAATATTAACTAACCTCCTATCCTAGGGTACATATCATAAGAACATAGTGAGCATGCTTAGTTAGGTCTTAAACTTCTCTAAGTCTTTTATTCATGTCTTGGCCGAAAGTTTCAAGAATAACCCTAGGTTTTTAAGCAATCTAATCTCATGGAAGAACACATGAACAACTTGTACCACAGGTGAGGGGATACTTACAACTTTTTGCTTAGTTTTTTTTTCTTAAAAGAAAGTACTCTTGTGAAGAGGAAGAAGAAGCTTCTCTTCCTAGTTCTCCCTTTTTCTTCTCTTGCTTGTAAGGAGTAGATCTTGAGGACTCCTTCTTGTGAATTAGTTTTCTTAGGAAGAAAACCTTAGCTTGGATTTCGGAAATGAGAGAGGGGAGAGCTTTAGGTCTCGGTGGAGGAGGAAGAAGGAGAAAGAAGGAGGAGGAAGAAGAAGGAGGAAGAAGTAGCCAAACTTTCTTTCCCTTCTCTTCTCTCATTCCTATTTATTCTCAATGAGGATGAAAAATGTCCCAATTCATCCCCTTAACTCCTCTATTCCCTCACCCTCTTCATTCCCACAAAAATAGCAAGAAGAAAGGAGAAAAAGACAACTTGTCTTTGTCTTTTGCTTGCTTCTTTTCTTAACCAAGAGGAAGAGGAGGAAAGCTACTTGATTTTCTCTTGCTCCCTTCCTTAATCATACTCTTACTTTTAACTATAATTTCCAATCTTTTCTATTCATATATCATTCATGACTCTAGTGGTTATCATGCACCAATTTAGCTTTATCTATTATGAGAGGTTCATGGTTCAAACCTTAACTTCTCTTTCTTTTTATTTCTTTTTGGTTCTATTTCCATTTCCCTTTTATTCTAAAAGGGAATGTACCCATATGTATAGCTTAAATATTTCATGTGTGTTACATAGACGGTGCCAAATTTGATCCTATCTGAAAGCATACCGTGATGAAGAGCTGGGGGTGACGAACAATGACTTTGGGGAGCAAGTAGATGGTGACTCCAGGGAAGGGGAATCACAGTGGATCTGAGAAACCCAAAGTAGATCTCGAAGAAATATTATCAGAAAGTGCTTCTCAACGAAGAGAATAGCAAGTGGGAGCTAGATTGGAGAAACCCAAAGTCGATCTAGGGGAGACTTCGACAAATAAGAACACCGTGATGAAGAAGATCCAGCTCACGGTTCCGGCGGATACCATCGTCTTTTGCACACCACGCAGCCAATCAACAAGACGTTAGTGACCAAAGACCGGGGTGGGAATCTCTGGCTAGGCCCTCCGACGCTCAAGTTAGTTTTCCTCCTTTCAGGTAGGAAAAGGAAGAAGAAGTATATTGAACTCAAATGGAACTTAGAGTTTCAATGGTGGAGCTATGCGTGCGTGGACCTAGCCAACAGAGAGGATTCCCCTTTTTATACAGCTTCATATAACCTCCATTGTCATGAAGTGGACCCCAGTTTGTTAGAGTTTGTTATGAGATGACGTAAGCACCTGCAATAATACTTTAAGGAATCTTTTTCGTACCCCAGATGTACCTTCTTTGTCATCTTGCAAACCTACAGAAGTTTCTAGCAGTTGTTTCCCGCTAAATTACCATATGATTGTATATTATTCATTCATCACTGGTATTTGGTTGTAATACTCCTTACTGGCTATGCTCATAAGATTTAATGAATGTGAGTGTCTCTATGCCCAGCAAGATTTTGCCGGGTCGACTTTTTACTAATAGCCTCCTAAAGGCACGTTAGTATATCCGCCCGAGTTTATACTACCGAGCGAGTTATGTGTATACTCGACTGGATTTATTCTACCGACTGGGCTTCCTCTACCGACCGTGTTAAGACGGGTCCTTTCTGACAATTTAAGTTCGTACACCTGTTCGGTCGTCCAAGATTACATTACCAAGTGAGTTATATATACGCTCACCGGGACTTATTCTACCGGTCGTATTAAGTCGGGTTCCTTCTGAAAATTTAGGTTCGTACACCTGTTTGGTCGCCCGAGATTGCATTACCGAGTGAGTTACGTATACGCTCACCCGCGATTATTCTACCGACCGTGTTAAGCTGGGTCCCTTCTGACAATTTAGGTTCGTACACCTGTTCGATTTCCCGAGATTACATTACCGAGCGAGTTACGTATACGCTCACCCGTGCTTATTCTACCGACCATGTTAAGCCCAGCCCCACCTGACAATTTAGGTTCGTATGCCTGCTCGATCACCTGAGATTGCACTACCGAGTGAGTTATGTATATGCTCATCCGAGATTCTTCTACCGACCGAGCTTACTCTACCGACCGTGTTAAGCCGGGTCCCTTCTGACGACCTTGGTTCGTACGCCTGCTCGATCGCCCGAGATTACACTACCAAGCAAGTTATGTGTATGCTTGTATGAGATTCTTCTACCGACCAGGCTTCCTCTACCGACCGTGTTAAGCCGGGTCCCTTCTAACGACCTTGGTTCGTACGCTTGCTCGATCAAGACTTCTTCGTTGGGCGTAGACGCGCTTGCCAATACTTTACCCATTTGGGTTTGTCTGATCTCATATACCTATTTATATCATATGCTCTGTTATTTTTTATCCCGGCTTGTCTAAAGTGGCCGCCCGAGATTTGATTACTGAGCGCATTTGTCTTGACCGAACCTCCTTATTCCTCTTTCTTCTCCTTATATCCCCTTTCACGTATTACACGGAATCCACCCCTTATAACCCATATCAGTGAGAGTTCTAGGAGTTCGGTTTCATTGTGATATTTATCAATGTAAGGTGGTCTACCAATTCTTATTCTCAATTGTCATGCATTTGTAGGAAGTTGTCGGTTTCCTCCTGCAAAAGTCAACCGGCTAGGAACTTTTATCTATGCATCTAGTAATTTTATAGTTATGGTCTCCATGAATTCACTTAGTGGGCCAGCCTGTCACCAACACCCCTCAGTCATACAATATAGAAGCATATCACCATTCAATCCACATAAAAGGCTTAAGGAATAAATGCACTCAACCAATCCACCTCCTTGTAAGACTAGCTTCACCCTTCAAGGTGATTCCCTAGATGTCCATTAGCGGGGCAGCCTATCACTAGCGCCCCTCGATCATACGATCTAGGAAATCTCTCTACGAGATCCATAAGTAGCACAAACATCGAATCAAGCATGGAAATCAGATCCAAACAGAACAAACCACACAAGATCAAATAGATATAAAACATAACAACATCATTGATATAGGAAATTGGCATATCCATGAGATTCTTACATCAAATCACATCACAAATACTCCCTTAGTCCTAGAACAATCAATCTACTCCGTAATGTAAAGATAGAGATCTGAAGACAAAGAGATCACAAACATTTCAATCCAAATCGGGAGAAGAGAATAGAAATGCTTATCTAGCGACGATTAGTGATCTTCGGAACCAACCCTCGCTTCTGGAGTTGAATCTGAGATGGAAATAACTTAGGAACGCTGGATCACACCTGGAGAAGATGGAGATTGGCCCCAAACTTGATCTCCCCAAAAGGGAGAGCGTCTCTTTTTAAAAAGAGGAAGAAGCTCCTTATATGGTGCAGGGCACGGGCACCACATGACCCGTGCCACGGTCGTGTGGCACACACGGCCCAGCTGCTCTACCCTCGGCCAAGGTCACACGGTCGTGTGGCCTTCACACGGCCGTGTATCTCTCTTCCTCTAGGTGGCTCACACGGCCGTGTGGATCACACGACTGTGCCAATCTTTGCCTCTGAAAACCTCACACGGCCATGTAGAACAGACGACCTGGGCTTGCCTCTTCTCTATAAATGTTGCACGACCATGTGGAAAAGTTGCTTGGGTCGTGTAGATCTACATGGCCAGGTTCTGGTCGTGCATGCTGGGATGACACGGTCGTGCCAATCCACATGGCCGTGTCATTCTCCACCTCTGGTGAAGCTACATGGTTTGTCTGCTCCATACGACCAAGGTCATTTTCCTCCCTACTACTTTGACACGACCGTGTGGCTCACATGGCCAATATTGTCTTCCTTTGCTTGTTGCCTAGATCAGCCACGAACATCATTTCTTCTCCAAATTCAACTCCTGATGACAGAAAATACACAAGAGTAGATATCCAAATAAAGAAAAGTATTTATGCTGAAAGTAAGTCAAAGAGTATGAAAGTGTATAGACAAAGCATGCGTAAAATATGTAAATGTGCGTTAAAACATGCTAAACAAGTGTATATAATCTACGCACATCACATAACCATGGCCTTACATTCTAGCCATCTTTCCTCAGCCTTGCGTTCCTCGGATGCTTCTCCATCTTTCACGTCTTTCCTTCCAGATGATTCCTTCGATCTCACATCCCTCAGATGTTTCTCCATCCTTCATGGCTTGTACTTGATGTTGGGACTTCACCATGCCATGTCACACTTAGACATATATTGCCAAGGCTACACACCTGGACTTACACCTCCATGACTCTACTTGGACTTTCACCTTTGCCAAGTCACACTTGGACTTACGTTACCAAGGCTACACACTTGGACTTACTCCGCCATGACTCTACTTGGACTTTCACCTTTGTCAAGTCACACTTGGACTTATACCGCCAAGACTCCACTTGGACTTTACCTTGTTGTACCTGCGTCCTGCACACTCACAAGCGCATATCAAATACAACAATAAGTCTAACTTAGGGTCGCACCTATTGCTCCAACAATCTCCCTTTTTGATGTTTGGCAACCCGTTTAATCTATTGAAACATATAATGTAATAAACATGTAAACAAAATATATAATCAACTCATGCATAAGAAATGGAACTTGATCATAGGCTCCCCTTTCAAATAAACACCCCCCTGAGCTTAAATTTCTTGCAAAGGTATTTAGATTTCCTACTTAAACCTAAACTTCTCACTTGACCCTTTGCTAAATATCAAAAAGAGCTCCAACAATATCATAATCATTGAACTCTATTATAACCTTTAATGACCATTAATCATCCATAAGGTTACATACATATATACCACCATGTTTGGTCATTTCCTATTGCTGAAAATAATATCAGACAATATCAGTCAACTGTCTTAGACCCCAGTCGTCTACTCTCATCGAATTAACCCCACAGAAATATTTTCTGCTCGATGAATAGTGCTATTAGTTGGCTGTCACCAATTTCAGCCCAAACAATAATTTTGAATCGAGCTTTAAAAATGCACAAAAAATTTCACAACCCTCCAAAAATCCTTAAATTTTATGGAGAGATTTGTTTTACCCTTGTCTTCTTTGGAAGACTATATTTAAAAAATATATCTATCACAGATCCCAAGATTAAAATAAAATTCAAAACTATCTAAATGGTTCAATTGAACCTTGACCTAAAGTCTTAGTGTTAGCTTTCTCTCGATGTATCTATCCATAATAAATCATAATGCATCCTTGGTATTAGTTATATCACATCTATACATCTAAAACTAATTTTTATACAATATTAACCCAATGTCATATTTCTTACATGACAACTTAACTCAATTGTACCAATTCTTTAGATTTGAGAGTCAAGTCCATCTTCAAACTACTTAGCACATTCCATGACTAATCTAGAATCCCAAGCAAGGCCACTTAAGATCCATTGACCATGGGTCCTAACATGACTCTTTGAGCTCCCCTTAGAGCTCTTAACCTTGGACACCTCATCCTTGCCATAATCAAATGCAATCCCCCTTGCATATTTCTTCTCATTGGCCTTGGATGACTCTCCCTTGCCCTTGCTTGCTCCTTCCATGCCACCATTATCATGTGCCATCCTAGAATATGATTTTTTTTTCTTTGGAGGGACATGATAGGTATCCCAAACCTAATCTATCTTTATTGGGTGGTTGACTACCCAACACTTTATCTAACCCTATAGATCTAACCTTAAATCTTTTTAGGGTTTTCCCCAAACTATCAAGCATTACCTTCAAAGTTTAATTTTCCTTTTCTTGATTCCTCACTTTGGACTCTTGTTGTCCACCTTGGACATTTCCAGACCTACCCATTTTTCTAGGCATGTGGCTCCCTTTCTTCATATTTTTTGTCTAGGTCCTCCATTACCTTCTTCTCCTTTGATAATGAAAATCTAACTTGCCTAGGTTTATCATGCATAGGTACCCTAGGGTTAATTCCAAATTTTACCCTACTTCAATCATGATAACTAGATACAAAAGTTTTCATTGCTATATATCATGATAAACATTATCAATCCTAGCATGTATGGGAAAATAACAATTTGAATTACAATTCAAATTAGGGTATACCTCCCTTACCCCGAAGCTCCCCCTTGACTTGAGCTTTTCTTATTCTCCCATTTCTACAAATGCGCTAGCTTCTTGATTTTCCTCTTCTTAGATCACTTGGTGTGATAATAACCTTTCTCCCCACACGTGAAGCACACAATGTACATTCTCCTCCTTTTGGCTTCTTCATCCCTACAAGTCATATTAGTATCTAAAACAACTTGAGTGGATTAAGGATTTACTTTCTTCTTACCCATTGGACACCTACTCTTGTAGTGTCCCTTTCATTGCAATCAAAGCAAATGATGTGGTCCTTTAACTTGACTTCAGTGGAGATGCTTGCAAGGTTGACTTCCAATACTTCCTCTTCACTTATCTTGGATTATTCTTCAACCCTTGAAGATGTGGATGACAATTCTTCATCTTCCTTCTCCACGGAAGTGGAACACATGTCAACTTCCGGTTTCTCCTTCTCCACTTGAGCCACTATATTCCTTTCCTTAGACTTTTATTCTTCGTGTGTAGGCTTAGGTTCTTCACCTAGAACCATCTTTACCTTTCTCCACAAATCATGGGCATTCTCGTACTCACCTAAATAACTCATCACGTCATTAGGCAGAATGTCAATCAAAATTGATAATACCATTTAATTTTCCTTTGATAGTGAGCTTTTCTCCTTAGTCCAATAATGTGGTCAGAGTTTCTTCGCTTATCTTTTAGAATTTAAACTACTCCTCAACAACCATCATGGTGTCCCAATCTATCTCTAAGAAAGCCTCTATTTTCATCATCCCAAATGTGATATCCCATAGATTTCCCTCTCCATACTTTGGTGGAACAATCAAACTAGCCATCCTTAGCTTCCTCAGCAGTTAGTCCGATGGAGAGTAACCTTGTACTGATATTACTTGTTGAAGATCGATGACCAGGCTAGAGGGGGTTGAATAGATGATCACCCCAAGCATTCTCTTTCCTACGTATTCATTAGTGCACAGCAAAAATACCAAACTAATATGAATACAAAACCTAAAGACAAGAAAAAAAACCAACAAACCCTAATAGGTTCATTTAACATGGTTCGGAGATAAAACTCCAACTCCACGGCATGTCCTTGAGGTAGACAATCCCTCAATCTGTCGTTGGATTAGTCTCTAGAACTCTAGCTAGCTCAATTCTCCTTATGTTAGTATTATCCCTAGTACCAATTATGAGATGATTGTAAAATGCTCATTTTGTATCATATATCATTATTAATAAAAGACAATGTTGGTTATTATATTTATTTCAGTTCAGTGCCAATTGAATAAGTATAATAATATCCTTGGGTAGTAGGTTCTTATCTACAACATATCAATTGGTTGAATTGATAGTGAGATATTGTAGATATACATGGAACACTACTCTTAACTATTCCTAGTCATGCATTAATATGCAAGGACAATATTAATGCGTTGAGACTAGCATGTAGGTCAACAGATGACTTAATCTCACAAGTCATGGATATGATATATCAGGTAGACACATGGGTATATATTAGAAAATATATACTGAATGACCCGCCATGAGAATTTTTCATGGATCATTATATGAGTGTCATAAACATTCTCATGTGACTATTGGTTTGAATAGCTCTTAGACCTGAAGTCACTATAGTTACCTACATAAGGAATTGTGTACTTTGGTATCGACAAATGTCACCTGTAACAAGGTGGCCAATAAAGTCGATCACTGGGTATGCAATAAATTATGCGGAGGGATGTGAGTGATGTAGATGGGATCTTTCCTTCCATATGACGGAAGTGATAACTGTGGGCCCCTTGATTAGTAGGACACAAGAATGCATGGTCATTCTCAAATGAGTCAATATGCGATATTGAGCTTATTTGATTGAGTGTGTCTACTTAGAGATCAAGAAACACAAAGATTGATAAGAGGATAACACGTTCTATGCCTCATTGATCAATCTAGATATCAAGGATAGAAGGATTGAGTCATACAAGATAATAGACACGGAAAGGTTAGGTCGGATCTCGACATTCTCATCACTTGGGCAGCAATGATGCATTTCTAGATGTCACTCATTGCTTATGTTTCTAAAATGATTTTAGATACATTACCAATGTTACGAGAGCCTATTGGATCACACACAAAGAACATGTTGATTTGGAGATGGATTATGGGGTTAAGTTTAATTCGAATCATACATATTGTGTTGGACTCGAATGAATTCGGATTAGACTTATTGAGTAATTGGTTAGACTCATTGATTTATTAGGTTTATAGCTTATTGGATTAATGATTAATCCAATATTCTAAATCTAACCCATTAAGATTAATGAATATTAATAGAGATTAATATATCATTAATCAAAAGGAAGATCAAGAGACAAAAATATTTTGTATTCATGGGATGAATACAAAAGCCATTTGTAAAAGTAACCTTTAGGTGAAGTAACCTTTTTGGTAAAGTAACCTTTTCGGTGAAGTAACTTATTTGGTAAAGTAACCCTTTTGTGAAGTCACCTTATATAGATGAAGTGACCTTTTGGGTGGGTGTGCTCTTCTTGTCTTTTGCTCTTCTTCCTTCTTCAACTCTTGGCCAAAACTTCCACAAGAGGTTGCTAGCACAACCTTTGGTTGTTTCTTTCTCCATTTCATAAGTTCGTGATACGGACGGAGAACGTGTTCGTATGGATACCATAGAGGTGCGGATGTGTTGATCGCGTTGAGATTTACATCCTAAAGAAACGTTGCTATCGGGATTACGAAGGGCATGCAACAAAGGTATAACTTTCTCATGTAGAAAATTAGTACTTAGTATATGGTTTCCTTTTGCATGGATCTTCTGAATAGGAACTTATTTTTCAGCTATACTTTTGGGCGTGTTTAGCGCTATAGTTCCTTACAGTGGTATTAGAGCCATTTGCAAAGGTATATACTAAGTTGTAGTAGATTTTGATATGTGATATAGAAATGCATGAGATTTTACTATGATTTAGATGATTATTAGTAAGATTTAGGCCAATGGTCTCGATTAAAGTTTTGTGGATAGCGGAGTCTCGGGCATGGCAGCAACTCATACAATGAGTATGCAACTCTAGGGGCGCTGCCCCCTCACCCCGCAAGGGGCGCTGCCTCCTTGAACCCGCCTGATAACTGGCTAGCGGGACCGTCGTGGCGTTGCGACTCATAAGTCTTTGCTTAAATCATAGTAGATTTTATGTCATAAAATATTGTGAATGTTATGTGACATGGTGCATGGTTATGACCCTTTACCTCGATGTGATTGGATGTGTGTTGTAATTTATAATATGGCTTGCGTGTCGTACCTCTCCTCTTTCACTCCTGTTGTAAATTTAGACTATCCTCAAATGTAACTCGAGGTTTCTTTAGGTTTTGTAATGTACAAATTAGAGAAGAACAAGTCTACTGGATGACGGTGAAAAGGGAGGAGGACAACAACACGAGACGATCGAGGAAGCACTTGAAGAAGATGCTTTGACCTAGGTTGACCTTACAATCTTCTCATTGGCTTGAGAAGACCATAGAAAATGGGGCCATAACCATGTCACGTTTATTTTATGCATATATGTAATGTATGCCATGATATGCTAATTTTGTATGAGATGCATGTGTAGTTTAATCATGATTAGGTCTTTTTAAATATGCCTACCAAAGTTCTATACTCACTACTACCTCGATCATTTGTAGTCAAGTTTGCTAAAGCAAAGTGAGTCGTTTTATCTTGGTAGAGTGCGATAGGACAATAATGATATCCAACTATTGAACTTTAGGTGTGACTTAACTAAGTTGAGAACTTAGAGGCATATCCCATACAATGTAATTCAATTATACTAGTCTTGGGTGATTAGCCAAAGCTAACACAAGATGTATTATAATGTGGATTTCATAAGATGGGCAAATGAACAAATAGTCTTGTTCACCTAATGATACAAGAGTTACATATGATATAATTGGTAAACGTTGTCTACCTAAGTTATACAAACCTTTGGCGATTAGCCAAAGCTAGATCAAGAAAAGGTATAATATGGATCTTGTCCAATTGGTACACATTGCCTACCTAAGTTATACTAAGTGTTGGGTGATTAGCCAAAGCTAACTCATGATGAGGTATAATATGGATCTTGTCCCACATGAATGTTATCACAATTGGATTTGATGTTGGTAGTGTGGGTAAAACCACATCCATGACTTGCTTCTACCAAAGCTTTACAATTTAGTGGGAGAATCTGATGTGAGCCAAGAAGAGGCATTGAAGGGAATTGAGGGACCCATGACGAGGTCCAAGACTAAGAGAATGAAGCAAGATTTGGAAGGTTTAATAATGTGGCTCAAGGAAAAGGAGGATCAATGCACAAGGGAGGCAACAACTAAATGGATCACATTCCTTCAAATTGAAAGTGAAATTGGACCAACATGATGACCATTTTCGTATGCATTTTTGGGGTTTTTTTTTCTAAAGTGACTTTTGATGTCCTTTGTGGGTTTTTAATGTATTTTTTAGAGTTCCTAATCTAGTATAATAAATACCATGCATGCATGGTTGCATTAAGCTAGTATTAGGGATTAGTGGTTGCATTAGTGGATAATAAATACCATGGATGCAAGCATGATATTTATTGCATAATTAGTGCATAGTGGATCTTAAGGGATGTTAAATAGGAGAACTCTTGTATGGAAAATCAAGTAAGTTTGAATGAAAATTTTAGTTTCTCTTTGGTGAGAGCTTCCTTCTAGTTCTTAGGCAAAAAACTAATTCCAATCTTATCAAGGCAACTTGTGGCGATCAAACCCCATGACTTATCACTCACCTTCTCATCTTACTTGAGTGTGGCGTCAATACCCTTCCCCAAGTTGAATTTCAAGGCGATCCATTTACAAGGTTCCTTATCATTTGGTATCAGAGCCTTGGCTCCTTGATTCACTACAAGAAAAAAGTCAAACAACAACGGTTTTTCACCGTTGTCGTAGGCCATTTTGAACTGTTGTTAAAGGCCGTGTTGTTAAAAGGAGTGGCAAAAGACAACAGTTTTTAACCGTTGTCTTTGAAGGCAAAGACAACATTTTTTACAACGGTGAAAAACTGTTGTCTTTTCCTTCAAAGACAACAGTTTTTCACCGTTGTCTTTGAGCGTCTACCTTTAATAACAGGGTTTTCAACAACAGTTTTAAACTATCTACGACAACGGTGAAAAACCGTTGTCTTTTTTAGAAAAAAAATAAAAAAAAATTAATACACAATTTTCCAATATTATAAATCATTCAAAATACTGAATTTCAAAATAAAATTTAATATACAATTTTCTAACATTCAAAAATAATATCTATAACATTCCGAAGAAATTTCATAAGCAACCAACAAAATTTCATAAGCAACCAACAAAATACAACAAAGCTATGACCAAGTGCTTTTGAAGCAAATTCTCCCCTAGGAAGGCTATCACATTGTTTGCTCACTTCAGCTAAAATTGCATCAACATTGACACCATCTCCAGCAATGACAAGAACTACCTGACTGTCAGGACCATGTTCTGCCTGTAAAATTAGCGATTTTATAAAAGAAGAGCACCAAACCCATGGAACAACTATCCTTATAGCAATTTGAAAGGTTTCATTGTGGATTTTTATCAAGTCTTCAGGTAATAAATTCCAGCTACTGAAAATTACAACAAAAAACATTAATAACACAGGCACAATAGAACAAAAGACTCTGCACCTGAGAGAGTAGATCTGCAGCTATGTGAACTGGATTGGCATGTCTGTCGGCGATGACCAGCACCTCTGAAGGGCCAGCAGGCATATCAATGGAAACCATGGCTTCACTATTCTGCAAATCAGCCAAAGTATTCACCAAGGATCATTCTCTTCGTGATCAACAAAATGAACAGCTATGAGGATTGAACAGAAATTTAACTACTGTAGAGACATATCTCTAATACAATATCTATGAGATATATCCATACCAATTGAACACCTTACTGGGAATCAAAAATGAAGCCACGACACTGGCAAAGGTTATCGGAATTAGGGAGAAACAAATAAATAACACCCAAGTTGATAGGTTAAAGCAGATTTATCTTTTTAAGTGTCAGAAAATTGATGGTAGATGATTTGTGTATTACTTGGGCAATGATGTAGTTGTTTCCACTCCAATCCTGAGTCTAGTTTTAACAGCTCAAAAATGATATTTGCATTCACTATTTAGAGGCTATCAATGTCACAATTTTTTAAGCTAAGAACATAAACATTATTATAGTTCCCACTGGCTATGAAACTTTCTTGATAAAATTTGGTTCCTGTGTTTCTGTTAATCACTTTTCCAGGAAATAACAGTACCTGAGGTACAGGATTCAATTTTATTCTTAAGGCAGGGATTTAGCTGAATGATTGTTCCTAACAAATCTTATCTGACCTATAGCTCCAAGTTTCTGATTAACTGCAAGGGGAAAAGAGCTAATAGTTTACAGAAGAGCCAACTGATCTGTCATTTCATTCCTGAAAGATCTAGAAAGGAATGGCCATATTATCTGTTACATTTTGATCTTCTTACTTAACATATTATCTTCTTCCAAAAATCACCACAAAACAAGATAATTAATACTACAGATTTGATTTGATTGATCACTACATTTCCAGTACCTCATGACAAGGAAAAAATCATTTGTGCATAGGACTAAAACAAGGTAAGTAGATGTAATCAAATGATAAGAGCAATATTCATAGAAATGTGAGGCTACAGAATTATTATCATACCTGAAGAATCATTTTTGCAGCAGTAACATATTGATTTCCTGGCCCAAAAAATTTTTCAACCTGAAAAAAGCAATTAAAACATAGACGTAAAAGTAAGTGCAATCAATATTACATAATGCTTAAACCAAATGAAGAGGAGTATCAATTAAAAGCTTGACAGAAAACAAAGATTGAGTTAGTAGGGAGATCCTGCACCACAAGAGAATCTCATATAGGTGTATATTTGTTCATGTATGATATGTAGGATTGACACAACAGCTAGAGGAGGGGGTAGTGAATAGCTGATGTCTGAAATACACAAATCAAAATCTTGAGTGCAAAGCTTAATTAAATGTTCGTTACTCAATGGAAATAAAATAAGCAACACTAGCAACACTAACTCCGTTGGTTCAGAACGCCTACATTCCAAATGTTTTTGTACTAACTAAATGAGAGATTCAAATATAGAATGCAGCAGAGAAATTTGCACACAATGCTCAGGCAACAAAATCCACCGTAATATAGTATCATATTCATGAAACAAGGCTCATAATGATGAAAAAAATTATATATATGTATATATATAATTGAAGCATGAGAATAATAGTTTGTGGTCAAGATTGCAAAAATGATGATTTTGTATGCAAGACAGCTCTCCTGTAAAAAAGTTTGTAAAAGTAGAAGATGAGTTAGTGCTAGTGTTCCTAGTTCCTACTCTTTCTAGCCAAGATGCCCACCTATCACTATTAAGTTTCCCAAAATGATAAAGAGATACCACCTCAAAATCAAGCTACATATACAAAGCACAAAATTACAATCCAGATAAAGCAAAGACAGAAGAAACTTGAAAATACTGCCAAACAAGAGATGCAACTTTCAATGGTGAGGGTTTGCAATCAACGTATTAGATGTTTGTAAGGATTACCTTTGGGCAAGATGATGTTCCCCAAGCCATCGCTGAGATCGCCTAAGATAGAATGCATAGATACCATTGTGAGAAAAGACTTGTTGAAGAAAAAAAGAATGAAAAGGGTTAGAAATTGACGAACCTGAGCTCCCCCAGCTTTTAGAATGTGGGTGACGCCAGCTTTCTTTGCACAATATAACACTTCCTGTTGTCACATAATCATGTTAACCTATGTCTTAACATGGAAAACCAGTGTAGGGATAGTGATGATAGATTATTTTTTAAGGCTACCTTGCAAATACTGCCATCACGACCAGGCGGAGTTGCTAGAACAATGGTTTTGCACCCGGCAATCTGTGGAGGCTGGTGCATACATAAATAAATTGAAAGTTAAACCAGATCCTTTTGCCTAAATGTGTCAAAATTCACTATGACTACAACATTGGATATTGTAAACAAGGATACTATACCACCGAGAGCATCAAAGCAGTTGAGGGTAAGACTGCAGTACCCCCTGGAACATAAAGGCCAACAGATGCAATGCACCGTGCTATTCCTTGGTGTGCAGCTTCATAGCAACGGTCCTCATCTCGTCAACGAACGAGCAGTCCCGGGAGGCCTGCCGCTTCTTCGGCATCTCTGCGGTGGTCGCCGTGACGACCATGGTGCACAGGGGCTTCCGGTAGGAGGCCTCTCTCCGGTGATGGTGAGAGAGGGCGAAACGAACCGGACCAGAAAGGGAGGCAAGGATGAGGCGTGCTCAAGCACAGAAAGCTTGGGATTGGGAGATAGGGAGCGTGGAGGAGGCCATACTTATGCTTCTGCCGCTACTCTTCCTCCTCCTGTCCCAGGCTGCTGTTACAGCTACGGCGCAGCAGCAGCAGCAGTGGAGCCAAGAAGCTTGTGCTCCCTTCTCTTGCGGTCTGTTCCACGACATCAGCCACCCATTTCGTCGAACAACTGATCTGCCTCAGTGCGGGGATCGGATGTACGAGCTCACCTGCGACGGCGACAAAGCCACCATCTCCATCGGCTCCACACACTACTTGATCACTCAGCTATCTTACAAAAGCGGCACGATCCGCTTGGTGGATCCGAAGTTTGCGAGCGGAAGCTGTGGCCTCCCTTCCCAATCTTTGTCACCCTCCGATCTTTCAAGCTCTGGCTTCGACCATTACCAAAATAGTTGGTGGGCAAGTTTCATGAGTTGTAGGAGAAGAATCGAGGCCCAGAGTTTGTATCAGCTTGTTCCTTGCTTGAGCAACAAAAACAACACTTTTGTCTATGTCGTTGTTGCAGATAAAGGAAATAGTTTGTCGTACCTTTATCCATCATGTCATTTTGTGTCGATGATTCCAGCAGCAGAAGTGAGGAGGCACTAGTGAGGAGGCAGCGAAGATGGATGAAAGTCGAGGTGGCGAGGAGGAGGCGCTGGTGAGAAGGAGGCAACAAAGATCGCTGAAAGTCGAGGCGACGAGGAGGAGGCAGTGAAGATGGCTGAAAGTAGAGGCCGCGAGGAGGAGGTGGCGAGGACGAAAGTTGAGGCGACGAAGAGGGCAACGAGGAAGGAGGCAGCGAAGAGGGTGGTGAGGAGGGAGGCGGCGAAGAGGGCGGTGAGGAGGGAGGCGGCGAAGAAGGCGGTGAAGAGGGTGGTGAGGAGGGAGGCGGCGAAGAGGGCGGTGAGGAGGAGGCGGCGAAGAGTAGGGTTTTGGGAAAGAGACAGAAAAAAACAAGGCGTAAACAACACTGACAGAAAAATGACGAAGGAGAAAAAGTGGCGAAAGAAAAAACAATCGCATTCAACAACATTTAATAGACAACGGTTTTTAAAAACCGTTGTCGTAATCCCAAAAAAGCACACATAGACAACAGTTTTAAAAAACTGTTGTCGTACCCTTTAAAAACCGTTGTCGTATCCCAAAAAAAACATAAATAGACAACAGCTTTTAAAAACCGTTGTCATAGGCCAAAAAAATTACTAAAAGACAACAGTTTTTGTTAAAACCGTTGTTAAAAGGCAAAAAGACAACGGTTTGGTATAAAACCGTTGTCGTTTGTGTGTTGTTGAATGTCATTTTTCTTGTAGTGATTTTCATGTTTGTGTCTTGTTTTCATCTTTGTTCTTGTCCATCTTTGTTGATCTCTCCATCCCTATCTGTCATAAATTTCTATTCACTATTTGGGTCCTCAACTCAAGAAAAAAAAGAAGGAAAATTCAGGAAAAAAAAAGAAGAATTATTAGTCATTGTTTTCTGATTAAAAAAAAGAAAAAAAAGGAGGATTTGTGAATTGAAAGGACTCAATATTCTTTCTTTGTGAAATCTAAATTCAAGGATATTCCTTTCATTGCTCTTGATCGTTGCTGAATTTCTCGTTTTATCCGTTTATTTCTCTTGTTCTACAAATATTTCTCTTATTGGTTTCTTGTTCACTTGATTGTCTACTAGCTGTCTTGAGAAAGACATTGATAAGGTTCTTTCCTTAAGAGCTTATAAAGGAAGCTGAGTGGATAAATTTGAGTGCAACCACGTGAATAGAGTGTTGAGGTCCGTCTAACATTTCTTTTGTAATTTTCCTTGTCATCTTCTTTTTTTTTGCAAGCATGAGTGGGGAAAAATTGTTGGAACCCCAAGGTGTTTTGATGTGAACAAACAAGCTAAGTTAGGTCCTGCGTTTGTTTAACCCTTGTGTCTAAGTGTGCAGGAGCTTAGGAACACAGGAAGTCGAGCGGAAGACGCGGCTAGCGAGAAGGACGGCACGGGAGAGAGCCGACGGGCTCGGTGCGTCCGAGGGACGAGGTGACTGCGGAAGAGTACACCGGTGGACGAGAAGAACGTGCGCGGCGTTCGAGGGATGAGAAACCGGGAAGGAAGGCTGCTCGAGGAGAAGGCCGGAACATGGGTTCGGGTGAGCCCTATTCCCGATGGCCGAGATCACCCAAGCTAGTGGAGCTGAAACAGAAGACCCGGACCGAGACGAGCTGAACCGAAGCTGAGCGACCCGACGTAAAAAGTCAACCAGAGTTGACTTTTGGGGTCCGGGGCGCCCGGACCCCTCCTGGGCGCCCGGACCGAAGTTTTTGACCAAATTGAGTCAAACTCGATCTGAACGCTGGGGGATAAAGTTTTATCCCCCCAGGGTGCGCTGAACCCCTTCAGGGCGCCCCGACCAGTGCTATAAATATAGCACTGGTTTGCACAGATCTTTAGAACTCACTTGTAATCAATTCCTTCTGTGCTTTCAATTTTGTTCTTTACATTTGTGCTGTCAACGTTGTAAAGAGGCTACTCCGCCCAGAGGAGAATCAGATAGTGCGCTTACATTCCTTGGATTAGCAATCCCCTGATTGCAAACCAAGTAAAACTCTGGTGTCTGCTTTTCTTTACTTAGTCTCTTTTATTTATTTATTATAAGTGTTCATTATATAGTTGAAATCCGAGAAAGGTTCGAGTTTTATTTTGTAGGGAAATTCACCCCTCCCCTCTTGCCGGCCTCCAAAGGGACCAACAAGTGGTATCAGAGCCAGGTTCACTTCAGGAGGACTAACCGCCGATCGAAGCAACAAGATGGCCGGACCAAGCATCGTCCCACCAAAATGCGAGGAGAACTTCGCAGACTGGAAGCGTCGTATGGAGGTATTACTAAAAATAGATTTTGAAATTCGGTTTATTATGAAATATGGTTTTTTAGCTCCAATATATAAAGATGGAAAAGAAAAAGAAGAGAGCGATTGGACAAAGAAGGAGCAGAATGAGTCGGTAGCAAACAACCGTGCGGAACATCACCTGCTGAGCGTGTTACCGCCTCAAGAGGTCAACCGCATCGGAAACTATTTATCTGCTAAAGAACTTTGGGAGAAGTTCTTGGAACTCCACGAAGGCACGTCCGAAGCAAAGCTCGCTAGAAGGGACATCCTCCGCAACAAACTGATGAATATCCGTGTGGAGAAAGGTGAAAAAGTAGCCGGTCTACATGCAAAGGTAAAAGAACTAGTTACTGGTCTCGAAAACCTTGGTGAAACGGTAACAAACCGAGACACTATACGCTACGCGCTCAACGCATTTCCAAGAACTCCGGAGTGGACATCAATCGTCGATGCTTACTACATCTCAAAAGACCTTGAGGTAAGTACTTTAGAAGAGTTGTTTTCTACCCTTGAATTACACGAAACTAGATATGCAGAGATATCAAAGGACACAACCCAGACAATGGCGCTGAACGCAACCAACAAGGATGAACCCGAGTCAGACTCCGAAGACGATCAAGAAGCGTACATGGTAAGAAACTTTAAAAAGTTTTTTAGATCTAATAAATTTAAAATGAAGAATAAAAAGAATCAAAAAGGTAGAAGAAAGGTACGGTGCTACCAGTGTCAGAAGGAGGGACACCTAAGGGAAAACTGGCCAGAACTCAAGAAGGTCAAAATGAAGGAACCTAAGAAACACAACCTAAAAGCAACTTGGGATGACACTTCTTCATCTGAATCAGAAGCTCAAGAATATGCGGGGATTGCACTGATGGCAAGTCACGAAGGACAAAGTACATCAGAACCCAGCATCGATGAAGGGGGAGCGACCTCAGATGGAAGTAGCGAAGCAGGGGGAGATTCAGGCTTCAAGTCTGATATGGTAAGTGAGGTATGCCTCTTACCCCCTGATGAACTTTACTTTGGTATCAAAGCTATGACTAAATCCATGTATAAATTAGAAAATAAAAATGCCAAATTAGAAAATAAAATTTTAGAAACAAAGAGAATTTTGGCAAAATCATGTCTTATAGAGGATTTTGAAAAATTGAAAATTGAAAATGAAAAACTAAAAGAAAAAATAGAAAGATTGAAAAAATCTAATTGTTCAAATATTTCTACTTTTGGAAATTATAAATGTTTGAATTGGTATTATAGATTTCATCAAAGTCAAATTAGAAATATATCAAAAATCCATATACCTAGAAAATACTTGATTAATCCTGTAGGTAGGAACCTCTATTGGGTTCCAAAAACCTATTTAATTTAAAATTAAAATTAGATTTAGCATTTTCAGCAAGGAAATTAAACAACTAATTTATTTATGAGGCTTTGTCTAAGAAAGTGGTTGTTGCTCCAATAACCAAGAAGGCCTAGTGCCTCGCCACGACCTGGAAGCCAAGTATCGAAATGAAAAGTTTAATTGATTAACTGAAAAAGTATTAATTTAAATTACTTAATGCTTTAAAAGAGTTATTCAATTTGTGTTAAAAAATATTTAAATTTTTTTTTAACATAACTTACCAATTTTTTATTATCTTAGAAATTTTTATGAAAATTGACTTAGATTTTTTTTATAAAAGTAAACATAGAGTTTTTTTTAATATTGCCTTATCATTTTTTAAAAAATTGACTTAGAATTGTTTCTTATGAATATTTACTTAGAATTTTTTTTTAGAAATTTTTTTTTGGGGAATGCTGAGATAAGTTTTAAAACTTCAATTTTTTAACACTTATGACTTTTCTTATCTGAAAAATATTTTTTTCGAACAAAAAAAATTCTGAAGAGAGTATTTACTTAGACATTATTTTACACTTGAAAGTTCATGTTTGAATTGTCCTTAGACTTGTTTATAACCCCAAATTTTATGTGATCAAAGGGGGAGAAGTATGTTAAGTCTAGGGGGAGGTACTATAATACTATAATTTTTCAATTGAAAAATATTTGGACTTATTTGAATATAAATTATTTTTATTGCATATGGTTACCCTAACTTAACTTGGGTTGCTCACATCAAAAAGGGGGAGATTGTTGGAACCCCAAGGTGTTTTGATTTGATCAAACAAGTTAAGTTAGGTCCTGCGTTTGTTTAACCCTTGTGTCTAAGTGTGCAGGAGCTTAGGAACACAGGAAGTCGAGTGGAAAACGCGGCTAGCGAGAAGGACGGCACGGGAGAGAGGCGACGAGCTTGGTGCGTCCGAGGGACGAGGTGACCGCGAAACCGGTGGACGAGAAGAACGTGCGCGGCGTTCGAGGGATGAGAAACCGGGAAGGAAGGCTGCTCGAGGAGAAGGCCGGAACATGGGTTCGGGTGAGCCCTATTCCGGATGGCCGAGATCACCCAAGCTAGTGGAGCCGGAACAGAAGACCCGGACCCAGACGAGCTGAACCGAAGCGGAGCGACCGGACGGAAAAAGTCAACCAGAGTTAACTTTTGGGGTCCGGGGTGCCCGGAACCATCCGGGGCGCCCGGACCCCTCCTGGGCGCCCGGAACCCTCCGGGGCGCCCGGACCGAAGTTTTTGACCAGATCGAGTCAAACTCGATCTGAACGTTGGGGGATAAAGTTTTATCCCCCCAGGGCGCCCGGAACCCCTTCGGGGAGCCCCGACCAGTGCTATAAATATAGCACTGGTTTGCACAGATCTTTAGAACTCACTTGTAATCAATTCCTTCTGTGCTTTCAATTTTGTTCTTTTCATTTGTGCTGTCAACGTTGTAAAAAGGCTACTCCGCCCAGAGGAGAATCAGATAGTGCGCTTACATTCCTTGGATTAGCAATCCCTTGATTGCAAACCAAGTAAAACTCTGGTGTCTGCTTTTCTTTACTTAGTCTCTTTTATTTATTTATTACAAGTGTTCATTATATAGTTGAAATCCGAGAAAGGTTCGAGTTTTATTTTGTAGGGCAATTCACCCCTCCTCTCTTGCCGGCCTCCAAAGGGACCAACAAAAATCACCTCATTCCCCTAGGCGAGATCTTAATAGTCTTCAAATGGAGGCACTTACTCATCAATTTTAAAGAATGTTTCAAAGACAACTTGAAGAAATACATGAAAGGATGGACCGACTTGAAGGAGAAAATGTTTCCAACCATGGGGGCAATTCTAATTATGAAGAATCTCGTCGAAGTGACCCATTCTATGATTCACCCAGAGAAGAAGGAGGCATGAAGGGGAAAGAAGACGTGAGAGAAGAGGTAGAGACCATAGACGTGAAGATGATCTAGGAGGTGTGAAAGTCCAGATACCTTCCTTCCAAGGGAGGAATGACCCCGAAACATATCTTGAGTGGGAGATGAAAATAGAGCAAATCTTCTCATGCTACAATTACAATGATGCAAAGAAAGTAAAGGTGGTTGCCTTTGAGTTCACCGATTATGCCTTAATTTGGTGGGATCAATAGCAAAAGGAGAGAAGAAGGTATGGAGAGCATCCTATCAACACTTGGGACGAAATGAAGACTTTGATGAGAAGGAGATTTGTGCCTTCCTACTACCATAGGGAATTGCACAACAAATTGCAAAGTCTCACCCAAGGGAGTAGGAGTGTGGATGATTACTACAAGGAGATGGAGGTGGCTTTGATTAGAGCCAATATTGTGGAGGATAGGGAAGCTACCATGGCTCGGTTTCTCCATGGCCTAAACCGAGATATTGGAGACATTGTGGAGTTACAACATTTTGTGGAGCTTGATGAATTAGTGCATCAAGCAATGAAAATAGAGCAACAATTAAAGAGAAAGGGTGTTATGAAGAAATCCTCTTCTCCAAACTACTCCTCAAGTTGGAAGGACAAGCCAAAGAAGGAGGGTTCTTCTTCAAATTCTAAGGAGGCAGCAAGCACTAAGAAGCCTATTCCTACTACCTCTTCTTCCACTTCTAAGAGTAGGGATATCAAGTGTTTTAGGTGTTTGGGAAAAGATCATATTGCATCCGAATGCCCGAATAAGAAGACAATGGTGGTGAGGGATAATGGGAGTATTTCTAGTGAAGAAATTTCTTCTCATTCCTCTTCCTCAAGCGATGAGGAAAATGATGGAGCAGCCTATGCTCAAGATGGAGATCTCTTGGTGGTTAAGAGATTATTGGGAAGCCAAGCCAAGGAGTATGAGGAGGACCAAAGAGAAAAAATTTTTCATACCCGCTGTCTTATTCAAGGTAAGACATGCTCTATGATCATTGATGGTGGAAGTTGTACCAATGTGGCAAGCACTTGGTTGGTCACCAAACTCAAACTCAAGACTACACCACATGCAAGACCATATAAACTCCAATGGCTAAGTAATAGTGGTGAATTGGTAGTTAACCGGCAAGTGTTGATTAATTTCTCCATTGGCAAATATGAAGATCAAGTTCTATGTGATATTGTGCCTATGGAGGCAAGCCACATTCTTCTTGGAAGACCTTGGCAGTTTGATAGGCGAGCTCACCATGATGGATTCTCCAACAAGTTCTCTTATGTCCACAATTCTCGCAAAGTCACACTTGTACCATTATCACCTAGGGAGGTTTGTGAGGATCAAATAAAAATGAGAGAGAAAAGAGAAAAAGAAGAGCGAGAGCTTAAGAAAAAGAAAGAGTGTGTGAAAAAAAAAATACTTGATTTTGAGGACAAAATTCTAAAGAAAAGAGAGAATGAGGAAAAGAAAGAGAGAAAAATAGAAAATTTGTTTACAAGAGGAAGTGAGGCGAAGAAAACTTATTTAACAAGGAAGCCTATATTTCTTCTTTTGTGCAAGGAAACTTGCTTGGAATCTAATACTAACTCCTTGCCTAGTGATGTTGTTGTTATTTTGCTGGATTTTGAGGATGTGTTTCCCAAGGAAGTACCTCATGGTTTGCCTTCAATGAGGGGGATTGAACACCAAATAGAACTTATTCCTGGTGCTTCTCTGCCCAATAGGCCAGCTTATAGGAGCAGCCCTCAAGAAACAAAGGAGATACAAAATCAAGTAGAGGAGTTATTGCAAAAAGGATGGGTCAGAGAAAGTTTAAGTCCTTGTGTTGTTCCCATAATTCTGGTGCCTAAAAAGGATGGATCATGGAGGATGTGCACTGACTGTAGAGCCATCAACAACATCACAATTCGGTATAGACATCCTATCCCTAGACTTGATGATTTGCATGATGAATTGCATGGTGCTTGCTTCTTTTCTAAAATTGATTTGAAAAGTGGGTACCTTCAAATTAGGATAAGGGAAGGGGATGAATGGAAAACAACTTTTAAAACCAAATATGGATTGTATAAATGGTTGGTAATGCATTTTGGGTTAACTAATGTACCAAGCACTTTTATCAGGCTTATGAATCATGTCTTATGAGATTTTCTTGGAAAATTTATGGTAGTATACTTTGATGATATTTTGGTATATTCCAAGAGTTTTGTTGAGCATATTGCATATCTCCAATCTGTCTTGTATGCCCTTAGAAAGGAAAAACTATATGCTAACTTGGAAATGTGTTCTTTTTGCACTAATCATGTGGTTTTTCTTGGGGTTGTCTTAAGCTCTAAAGGAGTACAAGTTGACGAAGGTAAAGTTAAGGCCATTAGAGATTGGCCAACTCCTAAAACTGTGAGTGAGGTTTGTGAAGGATTTCAACACAGTGGCTTCCATGGGTTGGCAAGTTTCTATAGGAGGTTTGTGAAGGATTTCAGCACAGTGGCAACACCCCTAAATGAAATTGTTAAGAAAAACATGAGTTTTAGATGGGGAGAGAATCAATAAAATACATTTCGAACACTTAAGGATAAACTCACACATGCACCCATTCTTGCTTTACCTGATTTTTCCAAATCATTTGAAATTGAATGTGATGCATCTCATGTGGGCATTAGGGCTGCTTTACTTCAAGATGGTCATCCCATTGCATATTTTAGTGAGAAACTAAGTGGCTCCACTCTCAACTATTTCACTTATGATATAGAATTGTATGCACTTGTTAGAGCATTGCAAATATGGCAGCATTATCTTTTGCCTAAAGAATTTGTCATTCATAGTGATCATGAATCTTTGAAGTATTTGAAAGGGCAAGGGAAGCTCAACAAAAGGCATGCCAAATGGGTCAAATTTCTTGAACAATTTCCTTATGTGATTAAGCATAAGCAAGGAAAGGTAAATGTTGTAGCAAATGCACTTTCAAGAAGGTATAACTTGTTAGCTACACTTGAAATTAAATTGCTTGGCTTTGAACATATTAAGGAATTGTATGTACATGATAATGATTTTTCCCAATTATATGCTACGTGTGAAAATAAATCACAAAATGGGTTTGTTAGGCATGTCAACTACTTGTTTAAGAATAACAGACTTTGTGTGCCTAGAGGATCCATGCGTAAATTGCTAGTTAGGGAAGCACATGAGGGGGGTTTAATGGGACACTTTGGGGTTCAAAAGACCTTAGAAATACTGCTTGAACATTTTCATTGGCCACACATGAAACACGATGTGCCGAAATTTTATGCACGGTGTATTGTGTGTAGAAAAGCAAAATCTAAGACATTACCTCATGGACTTTACACGGCTTTGCCTATTCCTAATTTTTCTTGGACTGACTTGTCTATGGATTTTGTTTTAGGGCTACCACGTACTCAAAAAGGTAAGGACTCCATTTTTGTGGTAGATGATAGATTCTCCAAGATGACACACTTCATACCTTGCCACAAAGTGGATGATGCAACTCATGTGGCAGATTTGTTTTTCAAAGAGGTGGTAAGACTTCATGGCATGCCTGTAACGCCCGCCCTTCCCCTACTGTTAGCAAGGGCGGTGCTACGCAAACATACATACATGCATAAGAAATCATTGCAGCGGAAGAAAAAAATGTTCTTTTTTTTTTCTTTACTTACTTAAATTTAATCATATAACCAAAACATGTGAACATGCTAGCATTCATGTATATAAAAATTCATTTACTATCTATTACTTGAACATGATACATGTGTTAGTTAGAGCCCTAGAGCCAATCATTTGATGTTGTAGATGATGTTGTTCCACAAGGAGTTGAGAAACAACAACCAGTTCAAGTAGACATACCTCTTCGCAGGTCTGATAGGGTACGTCATCAGCCTGAGAGATACTCATTTCTCTTGTCTGATTATGATGACGTTGTGCTCATAGAGGATGAGCCTACCACCTATCAGGAAGCTGTGATGAGACCAGATTCTGAGAAATGGCTAGAGGCCATGAGATCCTAGATGGAATCCATGTACACCAACCAAGTGTGGACTTTGGTTGATCCACCTGAAGGGGTACAACCCATTGGGTGTAAGTGGGTCTTTATGAGAAAGACTGACATGGATGGACTTATCTATAAGGGTCGCTTGGTAGCTAAAGGTTTCAAACAGATTCATGGTATTGACTATGATGAAACCTTTTCTCCAGTAGCGATGTTTAAGTTCATTCGGATCATGCTTGCTATTGCAGCATACCATGACTATGAGATATGACAGATGGATGTCAAAACCGTGTTTCTGAATGGAAACCTGCTCGAGGATGTGTACATGACACAACCTGAGGGTTTTGTAGATCCACAGCATACTGAGATATAGCGACCCATCTGCCATATCTGCCATATCTCGCAGATAAAGGCAAGGAATGGATGTACTAGGGGAGCAGTAGGTGGGGCTAGAAGGATGTGTGTAGAAGTGGTTGGCTAAATGGAAAGACCTGCTTTTGTTTAATAAGAAATATGCCATGTTATGTTATTACATTATGACTCCATGACATTAGTTATGTGTTAAGTATTATGATTTAAAAATTCATGTTAAGTATTCTATGTGGTTAATATGTCCATGGTGATCTTAAAGTAAGGTAAAGTTTTAAATTCTCTAAGTAAGACTTCCGCTGTAGTAAGTAAGTATGCATGTCCAAGTAACCCCCCGTCGCCTTAGCAGGAGGGGCGGGGCATTACAGTTTGGTATCAGAGCCAAGTTTAGCCTTTCCACTACACACATGTCAAGCCTCCATCCTGCCGCTCCAAGTAAGATTCTACATGCTTAAATTAATTTTTTTTTTGTTTTGTTTTGTTTTGATGCTTTAATATTATGCATGTTTATTTATTCTTTGATTTAGTTTAGGTATGCATGATGGTAGGATAGGAATAGTATTGACCTTATGACAGTCGAATAGGAATAACGATAATTTGTTGCTATTTAATGAAGATAAGCATGGCTAGGAGACGCACTACCCGAGTGAACGAGACAGTAACTCCACCAGATCTGACTCAGGTAGTTACCGACCTCCAACGTCAGATCACAGAACAACAACAGCTGATCATGACCTTGATGGGTCAACAAGGAACTCCTACCACCCGGCCAGTGATTCATAACGCAGTGCCCGTCGTGCCAATTGTTACACTAGTACCACCGGTAGCCCCTGCCCTAGTGGTTCGACAGGAGACCTACTTAATACAGTGGCTGAGGCTGAAGCCGGAGAACTTCTCGGTTACTTGCGAGCCGTGGGATGCCCAGGCCTGGTTCAAGACGGTAGAAAACACAGTGGAACTACTGGACTGGCCTGAATCAGAGAAGATCAAATGCGTATCTTTCTGCTTCTCCGGAGATGCGAGAATGTGGTGGGAAAGAGTTAAAGCTAAAAGGCAAGTTAATCCGATGAATTGGACGGACTTCGAGATAGAGTTCTTTGAAGAGTTCATCCATACGCAAGTGACGAACCGGCATTACGACGAGTTCACCGAGTTCCGGCAAGGTGATTTATCAGTGAACGAAGCAGTAAAGCGCTTCAATTGTCTAGCACGCCTTTGTCCCGAATTAGTGCGTACAGAAAGAGAAAGGGTCCGACTGATGCTGAAGATGCTTCGACCCGAGATAGCACTGAATGTGGCCGGCGGAGTTAATAGACCGCAGACTACAGAGGAATTAGTCAGCAGCGCACTGATTACGGAACATTATCAGAAAGCAATGAATGAGAATAAAAGTCAGACCCGAGCTGAAGGACAGAAATCCCAGAGTACCAAACCAGGCTGGAAAGGAACTTCTACCGGAAAAAGAAAGCAGTGGGACAATGCCAAAAGTGGGTCAGTGAATAAGCAACCGAGATACCCCCAGTGTTCTATTTGTGGGAAGCTGCATTCCGGGATGTGTCACAAAGGTACGAGAAAATGCTATAATTGTGGACAGGAAGGACATTTGGCCAAAGACTGTCCTACTCAGTTCCAGGCACCATTCCAGCAGAATAATCAGAACAAGAGTGCCCCTTCACAGCTACACCAGATGCAAACTACTATAGAAGGGACTTCGATCAGCCAAGGGAGATTGGAAGCCCCGCCAGCGACGACGAATGCCAGGGTTTTCGCGCTTACTAGTGAAGATGTGGCGAACGCCTCCATTGTCGTTATAGGTCAGCTACTTATTTTTAATCAGCATGCTTTAGTATTATTTGATACTGGGGCGACACACTCGTTCGTCTGAACACCATTTACAAAGAAATTAGACATACCACCTCAAACACTAAATGGTACGTTCTTAACAACCCTACCATCCGGGGAAGTTATGCCATCGGATCATATGCTGCGGGCCGTACCTATCCGAATCGCAGACAGAGAACTCTACTGTAATCTGATAGTACTTGACATGCGGGATTTTGACATTATACTGGGCATGGACTTCCTGAGCAAGTACGGTGCCTCAATCGAGTGTCGTAATAGGAAGGTAGTCTTCCGACCTGAATCTGAACCGATGTTCGAATTTATTGGGGAATCTGGAAAAGGAACTGAAAGATTTTTATCAGCGATAAAGGCACAAAATATGGTAAACAAAGGTTGTAATGGATTTCTAGCGCACGTGGTCGATACAAGACAAGCCGGAAGCCAGAAGCTAGAAGAGTTCAGAGTAGTGTGTGAATATCCGGAAGTATTTCCTGATGAACTACCGGGATTAGCACTTGATAGAGAAATAGAATTTACGATTGAAGTAGTTTCAGGTACTAAACCAATTTCTAAAGCACCTTACCGGATGGCACCGACTGAGTTGAAGGAACTTCAGGAACAACTATGGGAGTTACTTGACAAGGGACTTATTCGCCCTAGTCACTCTCCATGGGGAGCTCCGATACTGTTTGTGAAAAAGAAAGATGAGTCTATGCGAATGTGTATAGATTACCGAGCACTGAACAACGTGATAATCAAGAACAGATACCCCCTTCCGTGGATCGATGATCTGTTTGACCAATTGAAGGGAGCAACTGTCTTCTCAAAGATTGACTTAAGGTCCGGCTACCATCAAGTGAAAGTGAAACAGGAGGATATACCAAAGACAACCTTTCGAACAAGATACGAGCATTATGAGTTTGTAGTTATGCCCTTCAGAGTGACAAATGCCCCTGCTGTGTTCATGGATTTGATGAATCGGGTATTTGCGGCGTATCTCGACAAATTTGTGATTGTCTTCATTGACGATATTCTCATTTACTCGAGAACCCACGAAGAGCATGCCGAACACCTGAATACGGTATTGCAAATCCTCTGAGAAAAATAACTATATGCAAAATTCTCCAAATGTGAGTTCTGGCTCAATCGAATATCATTCTTGGGTCATATTATCTCCAAGGATGGAGTAATGGTGGATCCGAATAAGATTGAAGCTGTAAGCAACTGGAATAGGCCAAAGAATGCCAGTGAAGTCAGAAGTTTTCTCGGGCTAGCAGGCTACTACAGGAAGTTTGTGGAGGACTTCTCCAAGATAGCAGTCCCGATGACCATTCTCACCAAGAAGAATAAAAAGTATGAATGGACGGATGACTGCGAGAAGAGTTTTACGGAACTGAAACGGAGACTGACCAGCGCTCCGATTCTTACTCTTCCGGAAAGCAACAAGGACTTTGATATGTATAGCGATGCTTCCTTTTTAGGACTCGGAGCTGTACTTATGCAAGATGGCAAAGTCATTGCCTATGCCTCTAGGCAACTCAAAGAACATGAAAGGAATTACCCCGTTCATGATTTAGAGCTAGCAGCGGTGGTCTTCGCTCTAAAGACATGGATGCATTACTTATATGAGACTCAGTGCAAGATTTATACAGACCACCAGAGTCTAAAATATTTCTTCATGCAGAAGGACCAAAACATGAGACAACACAGATGATTCGAGCTAGTCAAGGACTATGATTGCGAAATCTTTTATCACCCTGGTAAAGCAAACAAGGTAGCCGATGCACTCAGCAAGAAGTCCGGTACCACCTGACGGAGCCATTTTAAGTTCGAGGACGAACTTTCTATGAGGTATGGGGTACTGTAACACTCACAGAATTATAAGATAAGTATATGGGTGTTATTTTCTTTAGAGAATAAAAGTAAGAAGAATCAAAAGAAAAAGAAATAAGAGAAATAAAAAGAAGAGGTGAAGGTTTGAACCTTGAACCTCTCACAAAGAATAGAAATAAATTTATGTATGATAACCACTAGGATAATGAACAACATATGAATGGAAAATGATGGGAATGGTAGTTAAAAGTGAGGATATAATTAAGTGAGGGAACAAGAGAAAATCAAGTAGCTTTCTTCCTCTTGTTTACCTCTTGGTTAAGGAAAAGGAGTAAGCAAAAGACAAGTTGTATTTTCTATTTTTTTTCTCCTTGTTTTCGTGGGGATTAAGAGAGTGAGAATGAGGAGAATTAAGGGAGATGAATGAGGACATATTCTCATTAGAAAAGTATATACATGAATTAAGGAGAAAGGGAAGCAATGTTCATATTTGTTTCTTCCACCCACTTAGCATAAAAAGGAAAGAAAGAAAAGGGTTTCATTTTCTTTCTTCTTCCTCACCATTGCCGAAACTAGAGTCTTTCTTCCTCATCACCACAAGACAAGTTTAGGTTTCTCCCTAAGAGAAAACTAAATTACAAGAAGGAGCCTTCAAGGTGTACCCTTCCAAGCAAGAGAAACCAAAAGGAGTAGCTCTCTTCTTCCTCTTCACCAAGGGTACCATTTCCTTAAGGATTTACAAGTGAACACTAGGTAAGCTTCCCCTCACCTATGGTACAATAGCTTATATGTTTTTTCATGAAGATAGAGTGCTTAAAAAGAAACCTAGGGTTGTTTTATGGAACTTTCGGCCAAGACAAAAGGAAGAGGCTAAGAAATTTAAACTAGATGTGCTTATTATTTTCCTTATGACATGTATCTTATGTAGGAGGTTAATCTAATGTGTTCATACTAGAATGATTAATTAGAACTTAGATCCATGAAACTTAGACTCTCGGCCAAGCATGAACAAGAGGACTAGGTAAGCTAAAGACTCCAACTAAACATGCTCCCTTGTTCTGGTGTTATGTACCCTATGATAATGTTGTTATTAACTTTTCCTCTTACTTGTATGTTGATTTAAACTCCATTTTATGCTCATGAATATTCGGCCATGGAAGAATAAAAGGCCTAGGAGAGTTTTAAACCTAAAACTAAGCATGCTATGATTTTTCCTAAGACAAGATATGAAGCTAAGATGTTATGCCATGATTGTATGTTGGTTTTGAATTCTATTTCATGCTTGTAAAGATTCGGCCATGTTGAGATTTGAGGCCTAGGAAAAGTTTAAACCAAGTCTAAGATGCTCATGACCTTCTTGATGAAATGTTATGAAACTAGTTTGATGTTCCTATGGTTGCTTATTACATAGAAATTTGGCTACATGTAACTTTCGGCCACACTAAGTTTTAGGGCTAGGATGCTTAGATTTTTTAAACTAAGTTTACTCATGTTGTTTCTTGTAATGATGCCATGAAAATTGTGTAAGGTTTCCATGCTTTTAAGCCACATGAAAAACAATTTCATGCTCACATGTTTCGGCCACCATGGGTTTAAAGGCCTAGGAAATTTAGAACACAACTTAGATATGCTCATGATGTTTCTTGTGATAAATGCTATGAAATGTAGTTGTGGTTTCCTTGCTCTTATGCCACTAGAAAGCTAGTTTCCATGTTTAATATGTTTCGGCCACCTTGAGTTAATGGGTTTAGGAAGTTTAGAACTCGAACCAAATGTGCTTATGATGTTCCTCATGAAATGTGTAGGATATTGGCTTAAGGTTCAACATTTTCATGCTACATGTAACCTAGAATAAGGCCTTGCTAGGGTTCGACCATGATAAGGTTAGAAGCTTAGGGAACTTAGAACCCAAATTAAACATGCTCAAGTTGCTCCTTATGAAATATGATGTGATATGAGTTTAGGTTTGTAACGCCCGCCCTTCTTACCCAACCAAAGGCGGCGCTACGTTCTTATACTACTTACGTACATGTTTTACTATAACAGCGGAAGAATAAAATTTTTAAAGAATTTAATTTATTAAGTATAATATCACATATTCTGATTTGTTCAAATGTGCATATATTGAACTTATAACTAAAAATATTAATTTGTCCGAATCGTCCTAGCCGAGCCACCACCACACACATCACTATCTGCTCCTCCTGCTGCTCCGTTGTTCATCCAGCTCTCTCTTTTATCTGCGGTACAAGGAAAGTAAGCTATGAGCACTCATGGCTCAGTAAGTTCCTTTCCTACTCACTAAAACCGAGAATCATCGTATATCAAGAATGGATCAACATATCATCGTCTCAACTAATCATAACATAACATATCATTCTATTCAAACATATCATGCATATTTCTTATTCACATATCATTTCATAGAAGCATGAATATCATATCATAAAACAAATAAATCACAAGCATAAGACATACAAGGGCATCATATTCATATCATAATATCACATGACATTATATCATATCATCATATAATTCAAGCACATATGAATGTAGGCAATGCATCGTGAATTTGAAAACTTATACTTAATAGTACTTGAAATTAATATCATCATCATTTGGGATCCCGGTTTGTACCACATACATAATCCGTAGGTCCAAGGTAGCAAGTCTTGAGCCCTACCATGCATACATACTAGGCCCGAGTCTTACTCCATCGACCTAGGGCACTCAAAGGCCCATTACTGACGAGGCCCGAGTCTTACTCCATCGACCCCGGGGCGTTTACGGAGCCCACCCTTGGTACAAACCATAAAAATAACTTATCATGCATAACTATCATATCATGTCCTTAACAATCTTTCATGCATTTATTCTTTTCATTTCTTTTCATTATGTATAGCATTTTCTATGCTATCACATATCATAACATAACTTCATTTCTTTTCATTATGTATAGCATTTTCTATGCTATAACACATCATGGCATATTTCATAATATAACTTCATTATGCATATCATTTCATAACTAAAGCAATCATGCATTCTAACTTATTATCATATCATTTTCATACAGCATGGCATAGACATATTTAATTTTTGTTCTAAGGTTTCTAGGGCATCTATCCCTTCTTGGCCGAACACATAATGATTCATTTAGGTCATACAAACATGTATCACATTCACACATTATCAAGTTTTCATAAGAAGTACTTTTAACCCCTTAGGTTTCATTTCCAAGGCCTCTAGGTCCTTTAATTCTTTCTTGGCCGAAACATGAGAGTGGGGTTCTTTTGGTTCCATTCAACTTCCAAGCAAGAAAACCATAGGAAGGTCCCTAGCATTTCATAGAGGGAACCTTGCACTAGTTTGGTTAGACAGTAATTTTCCTAACCTATTTACAATATTTTTGATTGAAATTCTAGGGTTACATACACCTCTGATCATGCATCATATATGTATAAAAACATAGGGGAAAACTTTCTTTCAAGGCATAGAAAAATAATCCGAAAATCACATGAAAGCCTTGTACCACAGGTGAGGGGAAGCTTACCTTCTTTGCTTAAGTTTCCTAGAGTTGAGAACTTGCTTGTGGACCTTTCTTCCTTGCTTGCTTTGCTCGGCACCAATGGAGGAAGAAGTGGCTAGGTCTTTTGGTGGAGAGGAGGAGGAAGAAGAGGAGACTTCTTCCTCTTGTGTTGCTCGGCAACAAAAAGAAAGAAAGAAGGGGAGAGTTGTTGCTCTCGGAAACAAGAGGAAAGAGGGAGGGAGAGTGCTCGGCACAAATGGAGGAGAGGAGGAGAGTGAGTTGAGGATCAAGCCCCCCCCCCCTCCATGCCTATTTATACTAAAGTGAGGGGAGGAAAACTTGACTTGATTCATCCTCCTCATTTACTTCTCCTCTTAATGAGAAAGAATATGCTAGAGAAATGCTTCTTGAGTTTCTCTCTTTTCTTTCTCTTAATTTCTCTCCTTTCTTTCCCTTAATTATAATTCCCATCTCTCCTCTTACAATATTCACTCCTATCACACTTGGTTAACACATGCATGCATACACAAGAGAACCAAGGATCAAATCCTTCTCCTAACATATTTTTGTACAAAATAATTCATGTATATGCATTATGCATAAATATTTCACACATGAATATATTATCTCATATTTCTTCCTTTTGTCTACATTAATTCCATACATTATAAATATAGATGATTTATATTCTCAACTTTATTTTCTTTCATAAAGTTTTAATCATCTAAATCCTTCCCATCTTAATATTCAACTTAGAATATTTACACCTTCTTTTCACTACCTTCAAACTCTCATTATCCTTACTTTCTTATCTAGGCTTTCTAGGGGTGTTACAAGGTTTACATGTTTGCATGTTGCTTAGAACTTGATTGCTCTTTATGAAGGTTTCGGCCATGAAAGAATTAGGAACCTAGGAGAGCTTAAAAATTTAGGTTAACATGCTTATGATCTTTCTTATGATAGGTTATGAAGTTATCATGAATTTCTTATGTTTGTATGTTGTTTAGAATTCATGTCCCTACTCTTAACTTTCGGCCATAAAAGGTTTAGTGACCTAGTTGTGCCTCACATGCCATGTTATGAAATAAGAGATGTTATTTAAATGATTCCATGTATGATTATGTCTTTGTATTATGAGTGATATGTTCATTATGTATGCTTATGACCCATGCATGTGCTATGTGCCCAATTATGCATGCTTTATGATATGATAAATGACATGTCCATTATGTACGTTTATGATCCATGCATGTGCTGTGTGCCCAAATATGCATGCCTTATGATGTGATAAATGACATGTTCATTATGTATGCTTATGATCCATGCATGTGCTATGTGCCCAAATATACATGTTTTATGATATGTTAAGAAATATGATATGCATGAAATGATAAGAATTATGATATGTATGACATGCTACTTTACTTTATGTATGGCTTGTACCAAGGGTGGGCTCCATAAGCGCCCCGGGGTCGATGGACTAAGAAACGGGCCTTGTTAGGGATGGGCTCCTAAGTGCCCCTAGGTCGATGGACTAAGAAACGGGCCTAGTATGTATGCCTTGTAGGGTTCAAGACTTACTACCTTGGACCTACATAGGACGCGCACATTTATGTATGTGGTACAAGCCGGGGCCCTAATCATGTTGAGATTATGTTTAAGTATGTATACTATAGTTTTCAAAAGACATGTTGCATATGTTTCATGATATATGATTAGAAATTTACCTTGTATATACGTTATGATTATGCCATGTTATTTATGATGATGTTATGCTGTATCAGGACACATTTGATGATTATGTTATATTATGCCATGATACCTTATGCTGGTTATGTTACGATATGCCATGATATGTTGCTTGATATGATAGATTTGTTTCCATGCATTATGACTTATGATTTTGATATGCTATGCGATTCTTTTTGTGAGTAGGAAAGGAACTTACTGAGCCATGAGGGCTCACAGCTTACTTTCTTGTACCGCAGATAAAGGCAAGGAATGGATGTACTAGGGGAGCAGTAGGAGGGGCTAGAAGGATGTGTGTGGAAGTGGTTGGCTAAATGGAAAGACCTACTTTTGTTTAATAAGAAATATGCCATGTTATGTTATTACATTATGACTTCATGACATTAGTTATGTGTTAAGTATTATGATTTAAAAATTCATGTTAAGTATGCTATGCGGTTTATATGTCCATGGTGATCTTAAAGTAAGGTAAAGTTTTAAATTCTCTAAGTAAGACTTCCGCTGTAGTAAGTAAGTATGTATGTCCAAGTAACCCCCCGTCGCCTTAGCAGGAGGGGCGGGGCATTACAGTTGTCTTCCTCATATTGTATGTGGATGACATACTACTCATTGGAAAGGACATCCCGTTGCTTCAGTCTGTCAAGACGTGGCTAGGGAGTTGCTTCTCAATGAAGGAATTAGGTGAGACATCCTAGGGATACAGATCTATAAAGATAGATCTAAGAGATTGCATGACCTAAGTCAGAATACATACATTGATAAGGTACTTCTTCGGTTTACCATGCAGAACTCCAAGAAGGGATTTCTGCCGATGTCACATGGCGTGAGTCTTTCGAAGTCTCAAGGTCCCTCTTCTAGAGAGGAGAGAGACTGCATGGATCAGATCCCTTATGCCTCAACCATAGGATCTATCATGTACGCCATGCTATGTACTCGACCTGATGTCTCGTATGCTTTGAGCATGACGAGCAGATACCAGTCAGATCTAGGTGAAAGTCACTGGATAGCGGTCAAGAATATTCTTAAGTACTTAAGAAGGATTAAAGAATATTTCTTGATATATGGAGGCAATGATGAGCTAGCTGTAAAGGGTTACAGTGATGCCAGCTTTCAGACCGATCAGGATGATTATCGATCGCAGTCAGGGTTCGTATTTTTGCATAAATGGTGGTGCTGTGAGCTGGAAGAGTTCGAAGTAGGACACAGTAGCTGATTCTACGACAGAGGTCGAGTACATTGCTGCATCAGAGGCAGCAAAGGAGGCAGTTTGGATCCGCAAGTTCATCACTGAACTTGGGGTGGTTCCCAGTATCGCTGACCCTATTGAGCTCTATTGTGACAACAATGGAGCTATAGCACAGGCGAAGGAACCTCGCTCACACCAGCGGACCAAACACATACTACGGTGCTTCCATCTCATTCAAGAGACTATCGAGAGAGGAGATGTGAAGATTTGCAGAGTACCTACAGAGGCTAACATCGCAGATCCCTTGACCAAGGCTTTGACACAGAGAAAGCATGATGGTCACACTAGTTCATTGGGGCTTAGAGCCTACACTGATTGACACTAGTGTTAGTAGGAGATTGTTAGCTAGAGCCCTAGAGCCAATCATTTGATGATTGTATTATGGATTTGTTGTATCATATTCTTAAATATAAATAAAGACATTTGTTTTTGGTTATTATACTTATTCGTATTGGTGCCAAATAAACTGAGTATAATAGCGTCCTTGAGTAGAAGGTTCTTACCTATAGCAATCGGTTAGTTGAACCGATAGTGAGATGATATAGGGAACACTACTCTTAATCATTCCTAGTCAAGTATTAACATTCAGGGACAATGTTAATGCAATAAGACTAGCATGTAGGTAAACTCGATGACTTGATCTCACAAGTCATGGATATAGAGATATCAAGTTGACACATGAGTATGCATTGGAGAATGTATACTGAATGACCCGCCATGAGAAAGTATCATGGATCGTTATATGAGTGTCATATAATTTCTCATGTGGCTATTAGTATGACTACTAGTCCTTAGACCTGAAGTCGCCATGGATCCCTACATAAGGTGTTTTGTACTTTGGTTTCGTCAAACGTCACCCGTAACTGGGTGGACTATAAAGGCGATTACTGGGTATATAACGAATTATGTAGAGGGATGTGAGTGATGTAGATGGGATCAATCCCTCCTATATGACGGTAGCAGCATCGATATTCTTGATAGAGTGAGACCATGAAGTGCATGGACATGCCCAAATGAGTCAATATGAGATATTGAGCTCATTTGATTTAGTGAGTCTACTTGGATATCAAGATTTACATTGGTCAGAGGATGACATGATCTATGCCTCACATTGATCAATCTAGATGTCTAAGATAGAAGGACACTTGTCATATATTGTGAGGAGTCACAATTAGTAGTCACAAGGTGATGTTGTATCTCAACATTCTTGTAACTTGGGTAGTAATGATGTGTTGCTAGATACCGCTCATTACTTATGCTCCTAAATGGGTTTAGGGGCATTGCCAACGTTACAAGAACCTATAGGGTCACACACTAAGGCCAATTAGATGGAGATTAGGTTCATATGATGAACCAAGAGGATTAGATTCTTGTGATGAATCAATTTGGATTAAGAGTAATACTAATTGGGAAAATTGAGTTGGACTCAAGTTGATTCATGTGTTCAATGAGACTAATTTAGATTATGACTCATTGAATCAATTTAATTAAATGAATTAGATTTATTATATTAAATTGGCTTGAATTAGATGGTTGGATTAGATCAACCATGAGAGAAATTAAGTCAAGTCAACTTGACTTGACTTGACTTGAGAAGAAGAGGAAGAGTCAAGTTTGACTTGACTATTTGCCACCTCATTTGTGAGTTGGCATTAAGTGGCCAATAATGGTGTTACACATCATCATGTTTAGCACATGTGTGTGCCACCTCATGGAGGTTACAAATATCTTTAATGGCTACATTAAATGAGAATGGGGGTTTCAATTCCCATTGTGGCCGGCCACTTATGGTGTTGAATGAGATTGAATTTTATTCAAGGCATTTGTTCACATCATCTTCTTCCTCAAGCTCTCCTTCTCCTCTCCCTCTTCTCCTTGGCCGAACCATCTAGGTGCTAGCACACCTATTGTTTGGTCTTCTCCACCTAATTAGTTCGTGTGGATACGCATAGAGAGTTGTTTACCTTGACAACTTGAGATCTGGCATCTCCTTGGAAAAGCGAGACTCAGGAAGGGCACGCATCAAGGGTAAAAGGTTTTCTCTTTGTAAATCTAGTTTAGAACTAGCATAAAACTCATACTCGTAATGTTTTTTGAAATTTTTATTCTTCGCACAGATCCGGTGGCGGATTTTTGGGGTTTCTGCCACGGGAAAAAGCAGTTTTCGCGGCCCGAAGAACCCGATAGTGGTATCAGAGCCACGTGCAAAGACTTGTACGAGTTTAGATTGTATTTTTATGAAAAATATAGATTCTGTAACATTCTGTAATTTTAAGTATTTTATGGTTTTTATGGGTAATTTTGTCGTAGAAGCGCAGCACATGTGTTTCGACACCTGTAGGCTTCAACTACCGAGAAGATTTTTTCGAAACGGCAAGGTTTCGCCCCAAAACTTTTTGGGATAGCGGGTTAAGCCGCTGTAGGATCACTAAGGAACCCTCGCGATGGTTAGATCATGGGTAGGAGTGCTTCCCCTGGCCCCGCAAGGGGATTCGTTCCGCGATTGCGCCCGAAAATCGCTAAACGGGACCGCCGGGAAATTTTACTCGTAAAAATTGTAAAAATTAGTATTAAAATTACCGAAAATTATGGAAATTATGTAATTTAGAATTATGTATAATTTTTGATGGTTATGGCCCAAAAAGACCCAATTGGATTGGTATATTTGTGTTTTAATTCATAATACGACCTGCATGCCGTCATGTGATTGTGTGTGCTGTATACTTGATATGCGACCTACGCGTCATGCCTTTCTCCATTTATTCTTGTTGTAAATTAGTTTAGACTCGAATGTAACTCGAGTTTCAAAATTGTAATGTACAAAATTGGAGCCGTCGAAGGTCCACTCAAGACAGAGTTACGAGGAGGGCGCGAGCAACACAAGGTGGTCAAAGGGAGGAGCTTGAGAAGCTGTTGACCCTAGGTTGACCATCCGATCTTCTCATTGGCTTGAGAAGATCATAGTAGGGCCATGACTAATCACAAATTAATTTAATTAATTGCTTGTGTGTATCTAATGCATGATTAGTAATTAATTAGTGCCTAACGATTAGATTAGATCCAAATCGTGTACAAGATGCACCCTCTCGATTAGATTAGCTCTCAATCGCATCAACTCTAATGCCTACCGTGCCGTGATACCTATCACTACCTCGATTACATGTGTTGTTGAATCTGCCAAAGCAGAGTAACACACATTATCTTGGTAGGGTACTGAGGGACAATCTTGGTCCTGCATATCAACGCATGGGCGAGTACAAACTCAATTAGATTGAGTATTCTTAGTTAACTCGGTTGGATCGAGTACAACTATAGGTATTCTTCTAACAGTTAGAAAGATTGGGCATAAATCACATTTATATTAATTCTTGGGCGTATTAGCCAAAGCTAACTCAAGTTTTAATATAACTGTGGATAATGATCCTATAAACAAGAGTTGCATAGAGATGTAATTGGTAAATCGTTACCTAACGATCATACTAAGTCTTGGGCGATTTAGCCAAAGCTAACTCAAGGCGTAGTATGATGTGGATCTTGTCCCACATGAATTATAGAATTTAGTGGAAGCATCATTTAGTTAAAGGCCTAATTAAATGATTTAAAAGAATATGATATTTATTTTTTGCATTTTTCTGTTGTAGATAACCATGACGTCGAATATGAACTCTTTCTCCCTGCATTCTGTCCTTGAGAAGGACAAGCTCAACGGAGCAAATTTCTGGACTGGTACAGGAACTTGAGAATAGTTCTCACCTAGGAACGTAAACTGTACGTTCTGGAGTTGCCCATTCCGGAGGCTCCTCCTACCAATGCCACGCGAGTAGAAAAAGATGTTTACAAGAAGAATCAAGATGACGCATTAGATGTGTCCTGTCTAATGCTCGCGACCATGAACTCTGAGCTTCAGAAGCAACTCGAGTTGATGGGCGCTTACGATAAGGTTGAACATCTTCGTCAACTGTATCAAGGACAAGCGAGGCATGAGAGATTTGAGATCTCAAGGGCACTATTTCAGTGCAAGATGTCAGATGGGGCTCCCGTAGGCCCATATATACTCAAAATGATTGGGTACATAGAAAACCTACAGAGGTTGGGATTCCCGCTTGGCCAAGAGCTGGCCACTGACCTGATCTTGTAATTCTTGCCGGATAGCTATAGTCATTTCGTTCTAAACTATAATATGAACGAAATTGACAAGCCACTGCCCCAGCTACTTAGCATGTTAAGAACTGCTGAGCTGAACCTTAAGAAGGCTAAGCCCCACTCTGTTCTGATGGTTCAGAAACACAAGGGCAAGGGCAAGCACAAAGGCAAAGGAAAGTCCCAAGCCAAGGGCAAAGGCAAGGCACTGAAGCCAAACGGAGGGGTCGCCAAGGATGCTTCCTGCTTCCACTGCGGTCAGACCGGGCACTGGAAGAGGAACTGCAAGGTGTACCTGGAAGATCTTAAGAAGAAGCGAAGTGAGACTTCCACTTCAGGTATATATGTTATAGAAGTCAATCTATCTATTTCTTCATCATGGGTAATAGATACCGGATGTGCATCTCACATTTGTACTAATGTGCAGGCGCTGAGAAATAGCAGGGCATTGGCGTAGGGCGAGGTGGACCTACGCGTAGGCAATGGAGCACGGCTTGCTGCTGTTGCTGTAGGGACTTATTTTCTATCTCTGCCCTCTGGGCTTGTATTAGAGTTGGATGATTGTTGTTATGTGCCTGCATTAACTAAGAACATAATTTCAGTTTCTTGTTTGGACAAGAAAGGTTTCTCTTTTATAATTAAGGACAAATGTTGTTCTGTTTATTTAAAAGATATATTCTATTGTAGTGCACCTCTGAAGAACAGACTCTATATTCTAGACCTTGAAAGCCCTATCTATAACATAAATACCAAGAGGTTCAAGTCAAATGACTTGAATCAAACCTATCTCTGGCACTGTCGCTTAGGTCATATAAATGACAAGCGCTTATCCCAGCTCCATAAGGATGGTTTGCTGGACTCATTTAATTTTGAATCTTATGAGACGTGCGAGTCATGCCTACTAGGCAAGATGACCAAGACTCCCTTTAGTGGGCACAGTGAGAGAGCGACTGACTTGTTAGGTCTTATACATAGTGATGTATGTGGCCCTTTCAATGTCGCTGCTAGAGGCGGTTATAGGTACTTCATCACATTTACTGATGACTTCAGTAGATATGGTTATGTGTACTTGATGACACATAAGTCAGAATCCTTTGAAAAGTTCAAAGAATTCAAGAATGAAGTACAGAACCAGCTTGACAAGAGTATTATGATACTTCGATCAGATCGAGGTGGAGAATACCTTAGCCATGAGTTTCGTGACTATCTAGCTGAGTGTGGGATTCTATCCCAACTCACTCCTCCTGGAACACCACAGTGGAATGGTGTATCCAAAAGGAGGAATCGTACCCTATTAGATATGGTACGATCTATGATGAGTCACACAGATCTTCCGTCATTCCTTTGGGGCTATGCTCTAGATACGGCAGCTTTTATACTCAACCAAGTTCCATCCAAGGCCGTGATAAAGACACCATATAGGATATGTACTGGGAGAGATGCCCAGGTGTCTTTTATGAGGATTTGGGGTTGTGAGGATTACGTTAGATGTCAGGTCTCAGACAAATTAGGACCCAAATCCGACAAGTGCTACTTTATTGGATATCCCAAGGAAACTAAGGGATATTACTTCTACATTCCAAGTCAGCACAAGGTAGTTGTGGCAAAGACTAGGGTCTTTCTAGAAAGGGACTTTATTTATAGAAAGACTAGTGGGAGCACATTCGATCTTGAAGAAGTTCAAGATGCGAACAATAGCACTGAAGCCTCGATGGAAGTTGAACTGGAACAACAAAGTGTTGTGGATGATGTTGTTCCACAAGGAGTTGAGGAACAACAACCAGTTCAAGTAGACATACCTCTTCGCAGGTCTGATAGGGTACGTCGTCAGCCTGAGAGATACTCATTTCTCTTGTTTGACCATGATGACGTTGTGCTCATAGAGGATGAGCCTACCACCTATCAGGAAGCTGTGATGAGACCAGATTCCGAGAAATGGCTAGAGGCCATGAGATCCGAGATGGAATCCATGTACACCAACCAAGTATGGACTTTGGTTGATCCACCTCAAGGGGTAAAACCCATTGGGTGTAAGTGGGTCTTTAAGAGAAAGACTGACATGGATGGACTTATCTATAAGGGTCGCTTGGTAGCTAAAGTTTTCAAGAAGATTCAAGGTATTGACTATGATGAAACCTTTTCTCTAGTAGCGATGTTTAAGTACATTCGAATCATGCTTGCTATTGCAGCATACCATGACTATGAGATATGGCAGATAGATGTCAAAACCGCGTTTCTGAATGGAAACATGCTCGAGGATGTGAACATGACACAACCTGAGGGTTTTGTAGATCCACAGCATACTAGCAGAGTATGCAAGCTGCATAGGTCCATTTATGGACTAAAGCAAGCTTCTCGGAGCTGGAATCTTCGATTCGATGATGCAATCAAACAGTTTGGTTTCATCAAGAATGAAGATAAACCTTGTGTCTACAAGAAGGTTGTAGGGGATATAGTTGTCTTCCACATATTGTATGTGGATGACATACTACTCATTGGGAAGGACATCCCTTTGCTTCAGTCTGTCAAGACCTAGCTAGTGAGTTGCTTCTCAATGAAGGACTTAGGTGAGGCATCCCACATTCTAGGGATACAGATCTATAGAGATAGATCTAAGAGATTGCTTAGCCAAAGTCAGAGTACATACATTGACAAGGTACTCCTTCGGTTTGCCATGAAGAACTCCAAGAAGGGATTTCTGCCGATGTCACATGGCGTGAGTCTTTCGAAGTCTCAAGGTCCCTCTTCTAGAGAGGAGAGAGACCGCATGGATCAGATCCCTTATTCCTCAGCCATAGGATCTATCTTGTACGCCATGCTATGTACTCGACCTGATGTCTCGTATGCTTTGAGCATGACGAGCAGATACCAGTCCGATCCAGGTGAAAGTCACTGGATAGCGGTCAAGAATATTCTTAAGTACTTAAGAAGGACTAAAGAATATTTCTTGATATATGGAGGCAATGATGAGCTAGCTGTAAAGGGTTATAGTGATGCCATCTTCCAGACCGATCAGGATGATTATCGATCGTAGTCAGGGTTCGTATTTAGCATAAATGGTGGTGCTGTGAGCTGGAAGCGTTCGAAGCAGGACACAGTAGCTGATTCTACGACAGAGGCCGAGTACATTGCTGCATCAGAGGTAGCAAAGGAGGCAGTTTGGATCCGCAAGTTCATCACTGAACTTGGGGTGGTTCCCAGTATCGCTGACACTATTGAGCTTTATTGTGACAACAATGGAGCTATAGCACAGGCGAAGGAACCTCGCTCACACCAGCGGACCAAACACATACTACGACGCTTCCATCTCATTCAAGAGATTATCGAGAGAGGAGATGTGAAGATTTGCAGAGTACCTACAGAGGCTAACATCGCAGATCTCCTGACCAAGACTTTGGCACAGAGAAAGCATGATGGTTACACTAGGTCATTGAGGCTTAGAGCCTACACTGATTGGCACTAGTGCTAGTGAGAGATTGTTAGTTGGAGCCCTAGAGCCAATCATTTGATGATTGTATTATGGACTTGTTGTATCATATTCTTATATATAAATAAAGGCATTTGTTTTTGGTTATTATACTTACTTGTATTGGTGTCAAATAAACTGAGTATAATAGTGTCATTGAGTAGAAGGTTCTTACCTATATCAATCGGTTAGTTGAACCGATAGTGAGATGATATAGGGAACACTACTCTTAATCATTCCTAGTCGTGTATTAACATTTAGGGACAATGTTAATGCAATAAGATTAGCATGTAGGTCAACTCAATGACTTGATCTCACAAATCATGGATATAGAGATATCAAGTTGACACATGGGTATACATTGGAGAATGTATACTGAATGACCTGCCATGAGAAAGTATCATGGATCGTTATATGAGTGTTATATAATTTCTCATGTCGCTATTAGTATGACTACTAGTTCTTAGACCTTAAGTCACCATGGATCCCTACATAAGGAGTTATGTACTTTGGTTTCGTCAAACGTCACCCGTAACTGGGTGGACTATAAAGGCGATTACTGGGTATATAACGAATTATGCAGAGGGATGTGAGTGATGTAGATGGGATCTATCCATCTTATATGACGGGAGCGACATCGATATTCTTGATAGAGTGAGACCACGAAGTGCATGATCATGCCCAAATGAGTCAATATGAGATATTGAGCTCATTTGATTTAGTGAGTCTACTTGGAGATCGAGATTTAGATTGGTCAGAGGATGACACGGTCTATGTCTCACATTGATCAATCTAGATGTCTAGGATAGAAGGACACTTGTCATATATTGTGAGGAGTCACAATTAGTAGTCACAAGGTGATGTTGGATCTCAACATTCTTGTAACTTGGGTAGTAATGATGTGTTGCTAGATACCGCTCATTACTTATGCGCCTAAATGGGTTTAGGGGCATTGCCAACATTACAAGAACCTATAGGGTCACACACTAAGGACAATTAGATGGAGATTAGGTTCATATGATGAATCAAGAGGATTAGATTCATGTGATGAATCAAATTGGATTAAGAGTTATCCTTATTGGGCTAATTGGGTTGGACCCAAGTTGATTCATGTGTTCAATAAGTCTAATTTAGATTATGACTCATTGAATCAATTTAATTAAATGAATTAGATTTATTATATTAAATTGGCTTGAATTAGATGGTTGGATTAGATCAACCATGAGAGAGATTAAGTCAAGTTTGACTTGATTTGAGAAGAAGAGGAAGAGTCAAGTTTGGCTTGACTATTTGCCACCTCATTTGTGAGTTGACATTAAGTGGCCAATAATGGTGTTACACATCATCATGTTTAGCACATGTGTGTGCCAACTCATGGAGGTTACAAATCTCTCTAATGGTCACATTAAATAAGAATGGTGGTTTCAATTCCCATTGTGGCCGGCCACTTATGGTGTTGAATGAAATTGAATTTTATTTAAGGCATTTTTTCACATCATCTTCTTCCTCAGGATCTCATTCTCCTCTCCCTCTTCTCCTTGGCCGAACCATCTAGGTGCTAGCACACCTATTGTTCGGTCTTCTCCACCTAATTAGTTCGTGTGGATATGCATAGAGAGTTGTCTACCTTGACAACTTGAGATCCGGCATCTCCTTGACAAGCGGGACTTGCGAAGGGCACGCTTCAAGGGTAAAAGGTTTTCTCCTTGTAAATCTTGTTTATAACTAGCATATAACTCGTACTCGTAATGTTTTTCGAAAGTTTTATTCTTCGTATGGATCCGGTGGCGGGGTTTCGGGGTTTCCGCGATGCGAAAAAGCGATTTTCGCGGCCCGAAGAACGCAACAACATGCTTGTCTAACTAAAGAATAAAGCATACTAGGATAAGAAGAAAACAAAATATGTATACTGATCTCTAGAGCTCATGATCACTAACAATTCTCTGAATAAACAAATACTTAGCATTTCGAGGTATCATGGAAGCAAGGGTAAGTATAGTTCACCTTAAGTATAAAACATCCAACAAGTCAAGCTAATATCATCAAAAGTAGTAAGAAAGAAATAATTCACATGCAAAAGCTTAAAAATATATAAATCCTGAAAACACAAAACAGATCTCTTCCACCATGCCACTGCCACACACATCCTTTGCCCCTCCTGCAACTCCCTTTAGTTTAACCATGCTTTTCCCTTTTCTGCAGTACAAGGAAAATAAAACTATAAGCACATAGGCTTAGTAAGATCCTTTCCTACTCACAAAAACATACATCATGAAGTTAATATAAAGTAATGACATGTTCATCTAATCAAACAAGCATAAGCATAAGGTAGTAGCATGTTCATTTAGGCATCATAGACATATGACACAAGAGCATTTTCATGAAGCATAATAATCATGTAGCATGAGATAAGCATATGCAAGATGTTCTTTTGAAAACATAAATTCTAATCATATAGCATGAAACAAACATATGCAAGATGTTCTTTTGAAAACACATATCATAATCATATAGCATGAAACAAACATATGCAAGATGTTCTTTTGAAAACATATATCATAATCATATAGCTTGAAACAACATACGCAAGATGTTCTTTTGAAAACATATATCATAATCATATAGCATGAAATAAACATATGCAAGATGTTCTTTTGAAAACATATATCATAATCATATAGCATGAAACAAACATATGCAAGATGTTCTTTTGAAAACATATATCATAATCATATAGCATGAAACAAACATATGCAAGATGTTCTTTTGAAAACACATATCATAATCATATAGCATGAAACAAACATATACAAGATGTTCTTTTGAAAACATATATCATATAGGTACTTAAACATAAATCTCAACATGAGGGCCCCGCATTGTACCACATACATGAATTGCGCACATCCTAAATAAATCCGTGGTAGCAAATCTCGAACCTACTAGGAACTAGGCCCGTTTCCTTGACCATCGACCTAGGGGCAACTTAGGAGCCCATCCCATGGACCATTCTTAGGGTCTGGCACAAGCCAATACAAAAGTAAAATTGTATATCATGTTCTTGTCATATCATGAAACGTAGCATGTTCTTGTCATATCATGAAGCATATCATGTTCTTGTCATATCATTAAGCATATCATGTTCTTGTCATATCATGAAGCATATCATGTCCTTGTCATATCATGAAGCATATCATGTTCTTGTCATATCATGTAGCATATCATGTTCTTGTCATAAAATGAAGCATATCACATAGCATATCATAGAGAGTCATTATCATGCATGGTTAAGATTTTGAACTTTCCATAATTACTAATCCACATCTTGGCCAAAACTTGCATGGACATGGTCTTAAATTTTTAAGCAACTTTAACCAAGAAAAGCGTCATACTAGCATCACATCATACATAGCATAACATGGGAGAAAACATAAGCAAGTATAGTTGGAATTAAGATACCCTAAATCCCTTCCTTTCTTCTTGGCCAAAACTTACAAGGTATGGCCTTAGGTTTTAAGCACTTTTAAAACAAGGAAAGTATCATACTAGCATCACATGGTACTCATCCTAACATGGGAGACCTTTAGCAACATTAAAGGACTTCTCACCCTATTTTTCAATGGTTGGCCGAAACTTACAAGAGGTGTCATCCTAGGTGTTAAGCAACATAAAATATGGAAACTTTACACTAACATCATATAATGGATTACACACCATGAGCAAGCATAGTTAGGTTTTAAAACTTTCCTAAATCCATTTTATTCCTCCTTGGCCGAAACCTAAGAGCATGGTTCTGGGGTTTTTAGCAACTTTAAAATATGAAAACCTTAACTAACATAATATAGTAGATCACATACGATAAGGAATCATAAGCAAGCATAGTTTAGGTTTAAAACTTTCTGAAATCTATTTTATTCCTTCTTGGCCGAAACCCTAAGAGCATGGTTATAGGGTTTTTAGCAACTTTAAAACATGAAAAACCTTAACTAGCATAATATAGTAGATCACATACCATAAGGAATCATAAGCAAGCATAGTTTAGGTTCAAAAACTATCTTAAATTCATCTTATTCTTTCTTGGCAGAAACCTAAGAGCATGGTTCTAGGTTTTTTGCAACTTTAAAACATGAACACCTTAACTAACATAAAATAGTGGATCACATACCATAAGGAATCATAAACAAGCATAGTTTAGGTTTAAAAACTTTTTTAAATATATTTTATTCCTTCTTTTTTTTTCTTTTCTTTTTGGTTCCATTTTCTCTTATTCTTAAAAGTAATTCATATGAAATTGCTGGGTGTTACAATCCCCATACCCTCTAAAAGGTTCATCCTCAAACTTAGAATAGCTCTGGGTATCTTTGTTTCATATCGTCCTCACGTTTCAAGTGGCTTCCTGCTAAGTGCATCGGCCACTTTGTTCGCCTTCCCCGGATGATAAAAGATTTCACAGTCATAGTCCTTGACTAACTCGAGACATCTGCATTGTCTCATGTTTATGTCTTTCTATGTGAAGAAGTATTTCAGACTCTGGTGGTCTGTATAGATCCTACACTGAGCTCCATATAGATAATGCCTCCATATTTTGAGAGCAAAGACCATAGCTGCTAGCCCTAGATCGTGAGTGGGATAATTTCTTTCGTATTCGTTGAGTTTCCTAGAGGCATAGGCAATGACCTTGCCGTCCTACATGAGTACAACTCCGAGTCCTAATCTGGATGTGTCACTGTACATATCGAAACTTTCGTTACTTTCCGGAAGGGTGAGGATTGGAGCACTGGTCAATCTCCTTTTCAATTCTGTGAAACTCTTCTCGCAGTCGTCTGTCCATTCGTACTTCCTGTTCTTCTTGGTAAGAGCTGTCATAGGGGCTGCAATTTTAGAGAAGCCCTCTACGAACTTCCTGTAATAGCCTGCTAACCCGAGAAAACTTTTGATCTCACTAGCATTTTTTGGCCTGTTCCAGTTACTCACAGCTTCAATCTTTATTGGGTCTACCATCACTCCATCCTTGGAGATAATATGACCCAAGAATGATACTCGGTCGAGCCATAACTCGAATTTGGAGAATTTCGCATACAGTTGCTTCTGCCGAAGAATCTATAATACAATGTTCAGGTGTTCGGCATGCTCTACTTGGTTTCTCGAATAGATGAGGATATCGTCAATAAAGACGATCATAAATTTGTCGAGGTATGTCGAGAATACCCGATTCATCAGGTCCATAAACATAGCAGGAGTATTCGTCACTCCGAAGGGCATAACTACGAACTCATAGTGTCCGTATCTTGTTCGGAAAGCCATCTTCGGTATATCATCCTGTTTCACTTTTACTTGATTATAGCCAGACCTCAGGTCAATCATAGAGAAGACGGTGGCACCTTTTAACTAGTCAAACAGGTCGTCAATCCGTGGTAGAGGGTACCTGTTCTTGATCGTCACCTTATTTAGCGCTCGGTAGTCTATGCACATTCGCATAGACCCATCTTTCTTCTTCACGAACAGTACTGGAGCTCCCCATGGAGAGTGACTAGGGCAGATAAGTCCCTTTTCGAGTAATTGTCGTAGCTGTCCCTAAAGTTCCCTCGATTCAGTCGGCGCCATACGGTAAGGTGCTTTAGAGATTGGTTTAGTACCAGGAATCAATTCGATCTCAAATTCAATTTCTCTATCAGGGGATAACCCTAGTAGTTCATCGGGGAATACCTCTGGGTAGTTGCAGACAATTATGACATCTTCCAGCTTCTGGTCCTCTGCTTGGTTGGTATCGACCACATGTGCTAGAAACCCAGTGCATCCTCTGTCTAACATCTTTTATGCCCTTAAGGCTGATAGGAATTTCTTAGTTCCTTTCCTTGGTTCTCCAATAAATTCAAACATCGGTTCTACCTCTGTCCGGAAGACCACTTTTCTTTTACGACACTCGATCAAAGCACCGTACTTGCTCAGGAACTCCATGCCCTAAATAATGTGATAATCCAGCATGTCGAGCACTATCAGATCATAATAGAGTTCCTTGTCTGCGATTTTGATAGGTGCGGCTCGCAGCATATGAGTAAATGGCATCACTTCTCCTGAGGGCAGGGTTGTTAAGAACTTGCAATCTAAAACTTGTGGTGGTATGTCTATCTTTTTTGTGAAAGGTGTAGAGACGAATGAGTGTGTTACCCCAGTATCAAATAATACAATAGCATGCTGATTGAAAATAAATATCTGACCTGTGATAACCGTAGAAGCATTCGCCACGTCTTCCTTGGTGATAGAGAAAATCCTAGCATTTGTCGTAATTGGCGGGGCTTCCAATCTCCCTTGGCTTATCTGAGTACCCTCTATCGCAGCTTGCATCTGGTGTAGTTGTGAGGGAGCACCCCTGTTCTGAATATACTACTGAGGAGGTGTCTTAACCTGGGTAGGGCAGTCTTTGGCTCTATGTCCTTCCAGTCCACAGTTGAAGCACCTATTTGTGCCCTTGTGACACACCCCGGGATGCTTCTTTCCACAAGTAGTGCACTGGGGGTACGTGGGTTGTTTGTTAGTTGGACCATCCTTAGGATTGTTCCATTGCTTTCTCTTACCATTGTGGTTTCCTTTCCAGCTGGTTTTAGTACCTTGAGGTTTCCGTCCTCCTAACTGGGTTTGACTCTTGCCCTCGTTCAGCGCCTTCGGGTAATGTTCCGTGATCAGGGCACTGCTGATCAGCTCTTCTGCGGTCTACGGTCTGCGATCTATTAACTCCACCGGCCACATTCAGAGCTATCTCGGGTCTAAGCATCTTCAGCATGAGTCTGACTCTTTCTCTTTCTATGCTGACCAACTCTGGGTATATGCGTGCTAGTCGGTTGAATCTTTTCACCACTTCATTAACTAATTGATCACCTTGCCGGAACTCGGTGAACTCGTCGTAGTGCTTGTTCGTAACACGCATATGGAAGAATTCTTTGAAAAATTCAGCTTCAAAGTCCGTCCATCTCATCTGGTTCACTTGCCTCTTTGCTTTAAATTTGTCCCACCACATTCTGGCATCTCCCGAAAGGCAGAATGATGCGCACTTGACCTTTTCATGTTCAAGCCAGTCTAGTAGCTCAACTATACTTTCTACAGTCTTGAAACTGGCTTGAGTGTCCCATGGTTCACAAGTGCCAGAGAAATTTTCTGGCTTCAACCTCTACCACTGAATTTGATACGCCTCTTGTCGAACCACCGGGGTTGGCCTATCAGTGGTACTGGTGCAGCTGTAGGCACGACTGGCATCTGATTCACTGGTGGGGTGGTAGGGTTCCCTTGCTGATTCATCAGAGCATTAATTACTTGTTGCTGCTCTGTAACCTGACGCTGAAGTTCAGTAACTACATGCATCAGATCAGGTGGGGGTACTGTCTCATCGACTCGGTTATTGCGTCTTCTAGCCATGCTTATCTTCATATATGACAAAAAAGCTAGCATAAGTTATCATTATTCCTAACAAGGCTAGCATAAGATTATTATCATTCCTACTTACATTCTTGCATGCTTAGACTAAAAACATTTCTTTATCATATATAAGAAAAATAAAGTAGACATAGAACTTCTTACTTGGAGCGGCAGGATGGAGGCTTGATGTGTGTGTGTAGTGGAAAGGTAGACCTGCTCTGATACCAAACTGTAACGCCAACCCTTCCCCTACTATTAGCAAGGGCGGTGCTATGTGAACATACATACAAGCATAAGAAATCATTGCAGTGGAAGAAAATTTTTTTCTTTTTTTTTCTTTACTTACTTAAACTTAATCATATAACCGAAACATGTGAGCATGCTAGCATTCATGTATATAAAAATTTATTTACTATCTATTACTTGAAACATGATACATGCTTGTCTAACTAAAGCATAAAGCGTACTAGGATAAGAAGAAAACTAAACATGCATACTTCTCTCTAGAGCTCATGATCACTAACAATTCTCTAAATAAACAAGTACTTGGCATTTCGAGGTATCATGGAAGCAAGGGTAAGTATAGTTCACCTTAAGTATAAAACATCCAACAAGTCAAGCTAATATCATCAAAAGTAGCAAGAAAGAAATAGTTCACATGCAAACGCTTAAAACATATATAAATCCTGAAAACACAAAACAGATCTCTTCCACCATGCCACTGCCACACACATCCTTTTCCCCTCCTGCTGCTCTCTTTAGTTTAACCAAGCTTTACTCTTTTCTGCAGTACAAGGAAAATAAAACTATAAGCACATAGGCTTAGTAAGATCCTTTCCTACTCACAAAAACATACATCATGAAGTTGATATAAAGTAATGACATGCTCATCTAATCAAACAAGCAAAAGCATAAGGTAGTAGCATGTTCATTTAGGCATCATAGACATATCACACAAGAGCATTTTCATGAAGCATAATAATCATGTAGCATGAGATAAGCATATGCAAGATGTTCTTTAGAAAACATATATCCTAATCATATAGCATGAAACAAACATATGCAAGATGTTCTTTTGAAAACACATATCATAATCATATAGCATGAAACAAACATATGCAAGATGTTCTTTTGAAAACATATATCATAATCATATAGCATGAAACAAACATATGCAAGATGTTCTTTTGAAAACATATATCATAATCATATAGCATGAAACAAACATATGCAAGATGTTTCTTTTGAAAACACATATCATAATCATGTAGCATGAAACAAACATATGCAAGATGTTCTTTTGAAAACATATATCATATAGGTACTTAAACATAAATCTCAACATGAGGGCCCCGCATTGTAGCACATACATGAATTGCATGCATCCTAAATAAATTCGAGGTTGCAAATCTCGAACCTACTAGGAACTAGGCCCGTTTCCTTGACCATCGACCTAGGGGCAACTTAGGAGCCCATCCCATGGACCATTCTTAGGGTCCGGTACAAGCCAATACAAATGTAAAATAGTATATCATGTTCTTGTCATATCATGAAACATAGTATGTTCTTGTCATATCATGAAGCATATCATGTTCTTGTCATATCATGAAGCATATCATATTCTTGTCATATTATGAAGCATATCATGTTCTTGTCATATCATGAAGCATATCATGTTCTTGTCATAAAATGAAGCATATTACGTAGCATATCATAGAGAGTCATTATCATGCATGGTTAGGTTTTTGAACTTTCCATAATTCTAATCAACATCTTGGGCGAAACTTGTATGGACATGGTCTTAAATTTTTAAGCAACTTTAACCAAGAAAAGCATCATACTAGCATCACATCATACATAGCATAACTTGGGAGAAAACATAAGCAAGTGTAGTTGGAATTAAGCTTCCCTAAATCCCTTCCTTTCTTCTTGGCCGAAACTTACAAGGTATGGCCATAGGTTTTAAGCACTTTTAAAACAAGGAAAGTATCATACTAGCATCACATGGTACTCATCCTAACATGGGAGACCTTTAGCAACATAAAACGACTTCTCACCCTATTTTTCCTTGGTTGGCCGAAACTTACAAGAGGTGGCATCCTAGGTGTTAAGCAACATAAAGCATGGAAACTTTACACTTATAATGGATTACACACCATGAGCAAGCATAGTTAGGTTTTAAAACTTTCCTAAATCCATTTGATTCCTCCTTGGTAGAAACCTAAGAGCATGGTTCTAGGGTTTTTAGCAACTTTAAAATATGAAAACCTTAACTAACATAATATAGTAGATCACATACCATAAGGAATCATAAGCAAGCATAGTTTAGGTTTAAAAATTTCTGAAATCTATTTTATTCCTTCTTGGCCGAAACCCTAAGAGCATGGTTGTAGGGTTTTTAGCAACTTTAAAAAATGAAAAAGCTTAACTAGCATAATATAGTAGATAACTTACCACAAGGAATCATAAGCAAGCATAGTTTATGTTTAAAAACTTTTAAATTTATCTTATTCTTTCTTGGCCGAAACCTAAGAGCATGGTTCTAGGTTTTTAGCAACTTTAAAATATGAAAACCTTAACTAACATAATATAGTGGATCACATACCATAAGGAATCATAAACAAGCATAGTTTCGGTTTAAAAATTTTCTTAAATCTATTTTATTCCTTCTTTTTTTTCCTTTTCTTTTTGGTTCCATTTTCTCTTATTCTTAAAAGAAATTCATATGAAATTGTTAGGCGTCTCAATGCCTAGGAGCATTGTTTCAGATCATGACACCAAATTTTTAAGCCATTTTTGGAGGACCTAATAGAACAAGCTAGGAACAAAGATTCTTTTCTCCCCCACATTCCACCCACAAACTGACGACCAGACTGAGGTGGTAAATAGGACACTTTCTACTCTTCTTAGAGCAATTATTAAGAAGAACATCAAATCTTGGGAAGAATGTTTACCTCATGTTGAATTTGCTTATAATAGGGCGGTCTATTCTACTACTCAATTTTCTCTTTTTGAGATTGTTTATGGGTTCAATCCACTAACACCTCTTGATTTGCTTCCTTTACCTAACACTTCTTCTTTAGTTCACAAGGATGGCAAAACAAAGGCAGAATATGTGAAGAAGCTTCATGAGCAAGTTAAAGCTCAAATTGAGATGAAAATGGAGCAATATGCAAATTGAACCAATAAAAGGAGAAAAAGAGTTGTCCTTGAACCCGGTGATTGGGTGTGGGTTCATATGAGGAAGGAATGGTTTCCTACCCAAAGGAAATCAAAGCTTCAACCCAGAGGAGATAGACCATTCCTAGTGTTGGAAAGAATTAATGATAATGCTTACAAATTGATTTGCCCGGTGAGTATGGTGTAAGTGCAACATTTAATGTGGCTGATTTAAGTCCTTTTGATGTAGGTGATGAAGACCTAAATTCGAGGATGAATTCACTTAAAGAAGGAGGGAATGATGTGAGCCAAGAAGAGGCATTGAAGGGAATTGGGGGACCCATGACGAGGTCCAAGACTAAGAGAATGAAGCAAGCTTTGGAAGGTTTAATAATGGCGCTCAAGGAAAAGGAGGATCAATGCACAAGGGAGGCAACAACTAAATGGATCACATTCCTTCAAATTAAAAGTGAAATTGGACCAACATGAGGACCATTTTCGTATGCATTTTTGGGGGTTTTTTTTTCTAAAGTGACTTTTGATGACCTTTGTGGGTTTTAATGCATTTTTGAGAGTTCCTAAGCTAGTATAATAAATACCGTGTATGCAAGGTTGCATTAAGCTAGTATTAGGGATTAGTGGTTGCATTAGTGGATAATAAATACCATGCATGCAAGCATGATATTTGTTGCATAATTAGTGCATAGTGGATCTTAAGGGATGTTGAATAGGAGAACTCTTGTATTGAAAATCAAGTAAGTTTGAATGAAAATTTTGGTTTCTCTTTGGTGAGAGCTTCCTTCTAGTTCTTAGGCAAAGAACTAATTTCGATCTTATCAAGGCAACTTGTGGCGATCAAACCCCATGACTTATCACTCACCTTCTCATCTTGCTTGAGTGTGGCATCAATACCCTTCCCCAAGTTGAATTTCAAGGCGATCCACTTACAAGGTTCCTTATCAGAATCATTTAATTAAAGTCCTTGTTAAATGATCAAAATATGATACTTATTTCTGTATTTTATTGTTGTAGATCACCATGTCATCAAATACGTCAAATACTCTCTCTATGTGATCTGTCCTTGATGAGGACAAGCTCAATGGAGCTAACTTCCTAGACTGGTATAGAAACCTTAGAATAGTTCTCAAACAAGAAAGAAAATTGTATGTCCTAGAGTAGCCCATTCCTGAAGCACCCCCCATGACTACTACTAGAACTGATAAGGATGCTTATAAGAAGCATCATGATGATGCATTAGATTTATCATGCCTTATGCTCGCCACAATGAACTCTGAGCTTCAGAAGCAACATGAGAACATGGATGCTTATGATATGGTTGAACATCTTAGACAACTATATCAAGGACAAGTAAGGAATGAGAGATTTGAGATCTCCAAGGCTCTATTTCAATGCAGAATGCAAGAAGGAAGTCCTGTAGGGCCTTATGTGCTGAAAATGATCAGGTATGTGGAGAACCTACAACAATTGGGATTTCCACTAGTCCAAGAATTAACCACTGACCTTATTTTGCAATTATTGCCTCAAAGCTATAGTCAATTTGTCTTGAATTATAACATGAATGAAATTGACAAGTCATTGCCTGAGATGTTGAACATATTGAGAAACTGCTAAACTCAACCTTGAAAAGGTAAAGCCTAGTACCATTTGGATGGTGCTAAAGTGAAAAGGCAAGTGGAAGCCTAAAGGTAAGGGTAAGACCCAAGCCAAAGGCAAAGGCAGGACTCATGCACTGAAACCTAAATGAGGGGTAGCTAAGGAAGGAACCTACTTCCACTGTGGTGAAAAAGGACACTGGAAGCAAAACTGCAAGTTATACCTAGAGGAAGTGAAACGGAAGAAAAGTGAGACTTCTGCCTCAGGTATAAATGTTATAGAAGTTAATTTATCTATTTCTTCTTCATGGGTATTAGATACCGGGTGTGCATCACACATTTGTACTAATGTGCAGGGGTTGAGAAATAGTAGATTTTTGATAAAGGACGAAGTGGACCTACGAGTAGGCAATGGTGCAAGAGTTACCGCTATAACTGTAGGAACATATTCCTTATCTTTGCCCACTGGGCTTGTTTTAGAACTTGAAGAGTGTTGTTATGTGCCTTCCTTAACTAAGAACATCATCTCTCTTTCTTGTTTGGAGAAGAAAGGATTCTCATTTGTAATAAAGGATAAATCTTGTTCCATTTATTTCAATGAAATGTTCTATTGTAGTGCACATCTCGTGAATGGACTCTATGTTCTAGTCTTTGACAACCCTATCTATAACATAAATACCAAATGGTTCAAGTCTAATGACTTGAACCAAACATATCTCTGGCATTGTCGCTTAGGTCACATAAATGAGAGTCACATATCCCAACTCCATAAGGGTGGACTTTTGGACTCATTTGATTTTGAATCATATGAAGTATGTGAATCTTATCTTCCAGGCAAGATGACAAAAATTCCATTTAGTGGATATAGTCAAAGAGCTAATGACTTATTAGGACTCATACATACTGATCTATGCGACCCTTTCAAGATAGCAGCTAGAGGAGGCTATCATTATTTCATTACTTTCACTGATGATATTAGTAGATATAGCTACGTGTATCTGATGAGACACAAGTCAGAATCCTTTGAAAAGTTCAAAGAATTCAAGAATGAAGTACAAAACCAACTTGGTAAGCGTATTAAGATACTTCGATCAGATCGAGGTGGGGAATACCTTAGCTAAGAATTTCATGACTATCTCGTTGAGAGTGGGATCATATCTCAACCTACTCCACCTGGCACACCATAATGGAATGGTGTATCAGAAAGAATAAATTGTACTTTATTAGATATAGTACGTTCGATGACGAGTCAAACAGAACTTCCTACTTCCTTCTGGGGATATGCTCTAGAGACAGCCGCTTTCACACTTAACCGCGTTCTATCTAAGGCTGTCATAAAGACACCATATACAATATGGACTGGGAAGAGCCCCAAGATGTCTTTAATGAAGATTTGGGGTTGTGAGGCTTACGTTCGATGGTAAGTCTCAGATAAACTATGACCCAAATCAGAAAAGTGCTACTTTGTAGGATATCCCAAGGAAACAAAGGGATATTACTTCTATAATCCCACACAAGGCAAAGTGTTTATTGTTAGAACCAGTGTCTTTTTAGAAAAGGAATTCATTTCTAAAAAAACTAGTGGGAGTTAAATCGATCTTGAAGAAATTCAAGATACACAAACTATCACCGAAGCCTTAATGGAAACTGACCAGGTACCATAAGATATTGTGAATCATGATTTTGTTACACCACAAGAAATTGTGGAGCAACAACCTATTCAAGTAGTACAAGCTCTACGCAGATTTGATAGGGCCCATCGGCAACCTGATAAATATTCTTTTCTCTTGTCTGACAACGGTGATGTAGTGCTAGTTTGTCTCAATGAGCCTATGTCTTATCAGGAAGCTGTACAGGGCCCAGATTCTGAGAAGTGGCTAGAGACCATGAGATCTAAATTGGAATCCATGTACACTAACCAAGTATGAACTTTGGTTGATCCACCTGAAGGGATCAAACCCATTGGGTGTAAGTGGGTCTTCAAAGTAAAGACTGATATGGATGGGCATATGCATACCTATAAAGGTAGATTGGTAGCTAAATGTTTCAAGCAAATTCATGGTATAGACTATGATGAAACTTTTTCACCAGTTGCGATGCTCAATTCTATTCGGATTTTACTTGCTATTGCAGCTTACTATGATTACGAGATCTGGCAGATGGATATCAAAACTGTATTTCTTAATGGAAATCTACTCGAGCATGTGTACATGACACAACCTGAGGGTTTTTTAGAACCAAAGAATGTTTGAAAGGTTTGTAAGCTGCAAAGATCCATTTATGGATTAAAGCAAGCTTCTAGAAGCTGGAATCTTCGATTCAATGATGCAATCAAAATGTTTGGTTTCATTAAGAATGAAGATGAACCTTGTGTCTACAAGAAGGTTAGTGGAATCATAGTCATCTTTCTCATATTGTATGTAAATGACATACTTCTTATTGGAAATGATATGCTTACTCTTCAATCAGTGAAGACTTAGCTGGGGAATTGTTTTTCAATGAAAGACTTAGGTGACGTAGCCTACATTTTAGGCCTTAAGATCTAAAGAGATAGATCTAAAAGATTGCTTGGCCTAAGCCAGAGTACATACATTGACAAGGTGCTTAAACGTTTTGCCATCAAGAATTCCAAGAAAGGATTGTTGCCGATGTCACATGGTGTGAGTCTTTCGAAGACTCAATGCCCTTCTTCTAAGAAAGAAAGGGATTGTATGGATCAGATTCCTTATGCATCTGCTATAGGGTGTATCATGTATGCCATGCTTTGTACTCGCCCAGATGTCTCGTATGCTTTGAGCATGACGAGCAGATACCAGTCAGATCGAGGTGAAGGTCACTGGACAGCAGTCAAAAATATTCTTAAGTACTTGAGAAGGACTCAAGATTATTTCTTGATCTTTAGAGGCGATGAAGAGCTTGTTGTAAAGGGTTACACCGATGCTAGTTTCCAAACTGACAAGGATGATTACAGATCGTAGTCAGGGTATGTGTTTTGCTTAAATGGTGGTGTTGAGAGCTGGAAGAGTTCAAAGCAAGACACAGTCGTTGATTCTACAATAGAGGCAGAGTATATTGCTGCTTCGACAGCAACAAAGGAGGTTGTTTGTGTTGGATTTTTCGGGCCGCGAAAATCGCTTTTTGCGTCGCGGAAACCCCGAATCACCCAAAGTCGTAGATCCGTGCAAGGAAAACCGAACGAAATACAAGTACGAGTTTCAAAAACTTTAGATCTACTCCTAGATCTACATGTTGAGAGCTTTTACCTTTGAAGCGTGCCCTCGCAAAATTCCCGCTCGTCCAAGGTACGTGTCGGATCTCCAAAGTATCAAGGTAGATACTTCTCTAGTGATATCCACACGAACAAGGAGTGCTCTCTAGCACTCAACGATGGAGAAGAGAGCCCCAAGTGTGCTAGCACTTTCTAGAGCTCTCGGATGGGATTGAAAAAGGGATAAAAGAGAGAAAACAAGAAGACTCTCACATACTCAACTAGTAGTATCCTCTTCTTGTGTCCTTCACACTCTCTTATCTTTTCTTGGATGAAAACTCAACACCTTCTCACCACCATGGAAGTCACGGCAACAACCAAGAGAAGCAAGCATCCAAGGAAGAAGAAGCAAGAATGAATGCAAATCAATTGCATTCACACCCATCAAATGTGTGGCCGGCCACACAAATGTAACCCCCTCATTTAATGTGGCCGACCACATTAAAAGGAATGGGTGTGTAACCTCCATGAGGTGGCACACCATTATGAGGTGGTGATGATGTGGCAAGGATGTGTCATGCCATGTAGGATGAGTCAACCTACATGATGTGGCAATGCATCAAGTCAAACTTGATGTTTCAACATCCATTTGGTCAAGTCAAAATTGACCAATTTTCTTCCTTGTTGAGTTAAATCCAACCTTTGATTCAAGTCAATTTCAATTTAATGAATCTCAATTCATTAATATAAATTGACTCAATAAATCAAATTTAAATTAGACTCATTCAACAATTGAATCTAATTGATTCTAACTCAATAAGTCTAATTTGAATCTAATCCTTGGTGCATCAAATGAACCTAATCCAATTGGTTCATCATATGAACCTAATCTCCATCCACATGTTCTTTGTGTGTGACCCAATAGGTTCTTCTAACGTTGGCAATGCCCCTAAACTCATTTAGAAGCATAAGTAATGAGCGGTATCTAGCAATACATCATTACTACCCAAGTTACAAGAATGTTGAGATCCAACATCACCTTGTGACTACTAATTGTGACTCCTCACAATATGTGACATTGTCCTTCTATCCTAGACATCTAGATTGATCAATGTGAGGGATAGACCGTGTCATCCTCTAATCAATCTAAATCTTGAACTCTAAGTAGACTCACTCGATCAAATGAGCTCAACATCTCATGTTGACTCATTTGGGCATGGCCATGCACTTAGTGGTCTCACTCTATCAAGAATATTGATGTCGCTCCCGTCATATGGGAGGGATAGATCCCATCTACATCACTCACATCACTCTGCATAATTTGTTGTTAGTTAGAGCCCTAGAGCCAATCATTTGATGATTGTATGGACTCATTGTATCATATTCTTGTATATTAATAAAGACATTTGTTTGGTTATTATACTTATTTGTATTAGTGTCAAATAGACTAAGTATAATAGCATCCTTGAGTAGAAGGTTCATACCTATATCAATCGATTAGTTGAATCGATAGTGAGATGATATAGGGAACACTACTCTAAATCATTCCTAGTCGAGTATTAACATTCAGGGACAATATTAATGCAAGAAGACTAGCATGTAGGTCAGCTCGATGACTTGATCTCACAAGTCATGGATATAGAGATATCAAGCTGACACATCGGTATACATTGGAGAATGTATACTGAATGACCCGCCTTGAGAAAGTATCATGGATCGTTATATGAGTGTCATATACTTTCTCATGTGGCTATTAGTATGACTATTAGTCATTAGACCTGAAGTCACCATGGATCCCTACATAAGGAGTTATGTACTTTAGTTTCGTCAAACGTCACCCGTAACTGGGTGGACTTTAAAGGCGATTACCGGATATGTAACAAATTATGCAGAGGGATGTAAGTGATGTAGATGGGATATATCCCTCCCATATGACGGGAGCGACATCAATATTCTTGATAGAGTGAGACCACTAAGTGCATGGCCATGCCCAAATGAGTCAACATGAGATGTTGAGCTCATTTGATTGAGTGAGTCTACTTGGGGTTCAAGATTTAGATTGATTAGAGGATGACACGGTCTATGCCTCATATTGATCAATCTAGATGTCTAGGATAGAAGGACACTTGTCATTATTTTGTCAGGAGTCACAATTGGTAGTCATAAGGTGATGTCTGATCTCGACATTCTTTTAACTTGGGTAGTAATGATGTGTTGCTAGATACCGCTCATTACTTATGCTCCTAAATGTGTTTAGGGCATTGCTAACGTTACAAGAACCTATAGGGTCACACACTAAGGACAATTAGATGGAGATTAGGTTCATATGATGAACCAAGAGGATTAGATTCATTTGATGAATCAAATTGGATTAAGAGTAATCCTAATTGGGCTAACTTGAGTTCGACTCAAGTTGATTCATGTGTTCAATGAGTCTAATTTAGATTTTGACTCATTGAATCAATTTAATTAAATGAATTAGATTCATTATATTAAGTTGGCTTGAATCAAATGGTTAGATTAGATCAACCATGGAAGATATTGGGTCAAGTTTGACTTGACTTAAGAAGGAAGACCAAAGGTTAATTTTGACTTAACCTTTTGCTATCTCATTGGTGAGTTGGCATTAGGTGGACCAATGATGATACTCCACATCATCATGGGTGCCACCTCATGGAAGTTACAAAGCCATTCTCTTTAATGGTTTCATATTAATTGCAATTAATGCAATTAATTTGGGAGTTTTTCACCATTGAGCTTGGCCGGCCACTTTATGTTTGATTGTGATTTCAATTTTCATTCAAGTGGTGTATCTTCTTCTTCCTCCTCTTGAAGCTCTTCCTCTCCCTCTCCTCATTGCTTGGCCGAACCTTACCAAGGTGCTAGCACACCTTTGTGTGAGGTTTTATCCACCTACGTGTCTGTGTGGATACTTCTAGAGGACCGACGCTTGACGGTCTTGAGATCCGACAACTCCTTGGACGAACGGGAACGCGAAAGGGCTCGCTTCGAAGGTATAACTCTCATCTAGTGTAGATCTAAAGTTTTTACAAACTCGTAAAAGAAAAAAGGTTTTTCGATAATTTTGTTTACGAATCTTTGCACGAGATTCATGGCTTTGGGTGACTCGGGGTTTTCGCGACGCGAAAAAGCGGTTTTCGCGGCCCGAAGAACCCAACAGTGGTATCAGAGCCACGTGCAAAGACTTGTACGAGTTTGTTTGTATTTTTATGAAAAATATACCTTCTGTGATTTTCTGTAAAAATTGAGTTTTTAGAGTTTTTATAAGTAATTGTTACGTAGAAGCGAAGCACAAGTGTCTCGGCACTTGTAGGCTTCGGCTACCGGAAAGTTTTCTTTTAAACGGCTTCGTTTTGCCCCAAATCCGTTTGGGACAGCGGGGTCGGGTGCCATTAGATCGCAAAGGAGCAACTCACGATGGTTAGATCATGGGTAGGGGCATTGCCCCTAACCCCGCAAGGGAATTTGCTTCGCGATTGCACCCGAAATCGCTAAAAACGAACCCGCCGGGAAGATTTTTCCGAAACGGTAATGTCTCGACCCAAATCGTTTTGGGACAGCGGGTTTAGGCGCTGTTGGATCGCAAAGGAACCCTCGCGATGGTTAGATCGCGGGTAGGGGCGCTGCCCCTGGGCCCCGCAAGGGGATCCATTCCGCGATTGCGCCCGAAACCACTAAACGGGACTGCCGGGAAATTTTACTCATAAAAATTATTTTTTAAAATTACAGAAAAATTATGAAAAATATATAATTTTGAATTATATATTAATTTGTGATAGTCATGGCCCAAAATACCCAATAAGATTGGATTTGTGTTGTAATTCATAATACGGCCTGCGTGCCGTCATATGATTGTGTGTGCTGTATTTTTATTTTTTTTCCCACGGCCTGCGCGTCGTGCCTTTCTCTTATTCTGGTTGTAAATTAGATTTAGACTCGAATGTAACTCGAGTTTCAAATTGTAATGTACAAATTGGAGCAGTGGAGGGTCCACATGAGACGGAGTTCCGAGGCGGGCACGAGCAACACAAGGTGGTCAAAGGGAGGAGCTTGGAGAAGCTGTTGACCCTAGGTTGACCAATCGATCTTCTCATTTGCTTGAGAAGATCGTAGTAGGGCCATGACTAAGTCACAAATAGATTAATTAATTGCTTGTGTATGTGATGCATATTTAATAAGTAGTTAATTAATTAGTGCCTTACGATTAGATTAGATCTAAGTCATGCACATGATGCACCCTTGCGATTAGATTAGATCTAAGTCGTGCACAAGATGCATCCCTTTCGATTAGATTAGATCTCAATCGACTCAACTCTAATGCCTAACCGTGCCGTGATACCTATCACTACCTCGATCACATGTATTGTTGAATCTGCCAAAGCAGAGCAATACAAATTATCTTGGTAGGGTACGGAGGGACAATCTTGGTCCCGCCTATCAACGCATGGGTGAATACAAACTCAATTAGATTGAGTATTCCTAGTTACTCGGTTGGATCGAGTCAACTATAGGCATTCTTCCAATAGTTGGAAAGGTAGGACAAAATCACGTTTATATTAACTCTCGGGCGTATTAGCCAAAGCTAACTCGAGTTTTAATATAAATATGGATCTTGATCCTATAAACAAGAGTTGCATAGAGATGTAATTGGTAATCGTTACCTACCGATCATACTAAGCCTTGGGCGTATTAGCCAAAGCTAACTCAAAGGTTAGTATGATATAGATCTTGTCCCACATGAATTATAGTATTCAGTGGGAGCATCATTTAGTTAAAGGCCTAATTAAATGATTTTTAAAGAATATGATATTTATTTCTGCAAATTTTTCTGTTGTAGATAACCATGACGTCGAACACGAATTCCTTCTCCCTGCGATCTGTCCTTGAGAAGGACAAGCTCAACGGAGCGAATTTCCTGGACTGGTACAGGAACTTGAGAATAGTTCTCACCCAGGAACGTAAACTGTACGTTCTGGAGCAGCCCATTCCGGAGGCTCCTCCTGCCAATGCCCCGCGAGCAGACAAAGATGCTTACAAGAAGCATCAAGACGACGCATTAGATGTGTCCTGTCTAATGCTCGCGACCATGAACTCTGAGCTTCAGAAGCAACACGAGTTGATGGGCGCTTACGATATGGTTGAGCATCTTCGACAACTATATCAGGGACAAGTGAGGCATGAGAGATTTGAGATCTCTAAGGCACTGTTTCAGTGTAAGATGTCAGACGGGGCTCCTATAGGTCCTTATGTACTCAAGATGATTGGGTACATAGAGAACCTACAAAGACTGGGGTTCCCACTTGGCCAAGAGCTTGCGACTGACTTGATCTTGCAGTCCTTGCCGGATAGCTATAGTCAATTCGTTCTCAACTATAACATGAACGAGATTGACAAACCACTGCCCGAGCTACTTTGTATGTTACGAAATGCTGAGATTAACCTTAAGAAGGTTAAGCCCATTCTGATGGTCTAGAAGCACAAGGGCAAGGGCAAGCCCAAAGGTAAGGGAAAGTCCCAAACCAAGGGCAAAGGCAAGGCACTGAAGCCTAAAGGAGGGGTCACCAAGGATGCTACCTGCTTCCACTGCGGTCAGACCGGGCACTGGAAGAGGAACTTGGAGGATCTTAAGAAGAAGCGAAGTGAGACTTCTACTTCAGGTATATATGTTATAGAAGTCAATCTATCTATTTCTACATCATGGGTATTAGATACTGGATGTGCTTCTCACATTTGTAATGATGTGCAGGCGCTGAGAAATAGCAGAGCATTGCCAAAGGGCGAGGTGGACCTACGACTAGGCAATGGAGCACGGGTTGCTGCTATTGCTGTAGGAACTTATCAGCTATCTCTGCCCTCTGGGCTTGTACTAGATTTAGATGATTGTTGTTATGTGCCTGCTCTTACTAAGAACATAGTTTCAGTTTCTTGTTTAGACAAGAAAGGATACTCTTTTATAATAAAAGACAAATGTTGTTCTGTTTATTTGAAAGATATGTTCTATTGTAGTGCACCACTAATAAACGGACTCTATATTCTAGACCTTGAGAGCTCTATCTATAACATTAGTACCAAGAGGTTCAAGTCAAATGACATGAACCAAACCTACCTCTGGCACTGTCGCTTAGGTCATATAAATGACAAGCGCTTATCCCAGCTCCATAAGGATGGTTTGCTGGACTCATTTGATTTAGAATCATATGAGATAAGCGAGTCATGCCTACGAGGCAAGATGACCAAGACCCCCTTTAGTGGGCATAGCGAGAGAGCAACTGATTTGTTAGGACTCATACATAGAGATGTATATGGCCCTTTCAATATTGCTGCTAGAGGCGGTTATAGATACTTCATCACATTTACTGATGACTTCAGTAGATATGGTTATGTGTACTTGATGACACATAAGTCTGAATCCTTTGAAAAGTTCAAAGAATTCAAGAATGAAGTACAGAACCAGCTTGGCAAGAGTATTAAGATACTTTGATCAGATCGAGGTGGAGAATACCTTAGCCATGAGTTTCGTGACTACCTAGCTGAGTGTGGGATTCTATCCCAACTCACTCCTCCTGGAACACCATAGTGGAATGGTGTATCCGAAAGGAGGAATCGTACCCTATTAGATATGGTACGATCTATGATGGGTCACACAGATCTTTCGACATATCTATGGGGATATGCTCTAGACACGGCAGCTTTCATACTCAACCGACTTCCATCAAAGGCCGTGATAAAGACACCATATAGGATATGGACTGGGAGAGATGCCTAGGTGTCTTTCATGAGAATTTGGGGTTGTGAGGCTTACGTACGACGTCAAGTCTCAGACAAATTAGGATCCAAATCCGACAAGTCCGATTTCATCGGATATCCCAAGGAAACTAAGGGATATTACTTCTACATTCCCAGTCAGCACAAGGTAGTTGTGGCAAAGACTAGGGTCTTTCTAGAAAGGGACTTTGTTTCTAGAAAGACTAGTGGGAGCGGGTTCGATCTTGAAGAAGTTCAAGATGCAAACAATAGCACTAATGCCTCGATGGAAATTGAACTGGAACCACAAAGTGTTGTGGATGATGTTGTTCCACAAGGAGTTGAGGAACAACAACTAGTTCAAGTAGACATACCTCTTCGCAGGTCTGATAGGGTACGTCGTCAGCCTGAGAGATACTCTTTTCTCTTGTCTGACCATGATGACATTGTGCTTATAGAGGATGAGCCTACCACCTATCAAGAAGCTGTGATGAGACCAGATTCTGAGAAATAGCTAGAAGCCATGAGATCCCAGATGGAATCCATGTACACCAACCAAGTATGGACTTTGGTTGATCCACCTGAAGGGATAAAACCCATTGGGTGCAAGTGGGTCTTTAAGAGAAAGACTGACATGGATGGACTTATCTATAAGGGTCGCTTGGTAGCTAAAGGTTTCAAGCAGATTCATGGTATTGACTATGATGAAACCTTTTCTCCAGTGGTGATGTTTAAGTCCATTCGGATCATGCTTGCTATTGCAGCCTACCATGACTATGAGATATGGCAGATGAATGTCAAAACCATATTTCTGAATGGAAACCTACTCGAGGATGTGTACATGACACAACCTGAGGGTTTTATAGATCCACAGCATACTAGTAGAGTATGCAAGCTTCTCGGAGCTGGAATCTTCGATTCGATGATGCGATCAAACAGTTTGGTTTCATCAAGAACGAAGATGAGCCTTGTGTCTACAAGAAGGTTGTAGGGGACATAGTTGTCTTCCTCATATTGTATGTGGATGACATACTACTCATTGGGAAGGACATCCCTATGCTTCAGTCTATCAAGACCTGGCTAGGGAGTTGCTTCTCAATGAAGGACTTAGGTGAGGCATCCCGCATTCTAGGGATACAGATCTATAGAGATAGATCTAAGAGATTGCTTGGACTAAGTCAGAGTACATACATTGACAAGGTACTCCTTCGGTTTGCCATGCAGAATTCCAAGAAGGGATTTCTGCCAATGTCACATGGTGTGAGTCTTTCGAAGACTCAAGGTCACTCTTCTAGAGAGGAGAGAGATCGCATGGATCAGATCCCTTATGCCTCATCCATAGGATCGATCATGTACGCCATGCTATGTACTCGACCTGATGTCTCGTATGCTTTGAGCATGACGAGCAGATAACAGTCAGATCTAGGTGAAAGTCACTGGATAGCGGTCAAGAATATTCTTAAGTACTTACGAAGGACTAAAGAATATTTCTTGATATATGGAGGCAATGATGAGCTAACTGTAAAGGGTTACAGTGATGCCAGCTTCCAGACCGATCAGGATGATTACCGATCACAGTCAGGGTTCGTGTTTTTCTTAAATGGTGGTGCTGTGAGCTGGAAGAGTTCGAAGCAGGACACAGTAGTTGATTCTACAACAGAGGCCGAGTATATTGCTGCATCAGAGGCATCAAAGGAGGCAGTTTGGATCCGCAAGTTCATCACTGAACTTGGGGTGGTTCCTAGCATCGCTGATCTAGTTGAGCTCTATTGTGACAACAATGGAGCTATAGCACAGGCGAAGGAACCTCGCTCACACCAGCGGACCAAGCACATAGTACGGCGCTTCCATCTCATTCGAGAGATTATCGACAGAGGAGATGTGAAGATTTGCAGAGTACCTACAGAGGCTAACATCGCAGATCCCTTGACCAAGGCTTTGGCACAGAGGAAGCATGATGGTCACACTAGGTCATTAGGCCTTAAAGCCTATACTGATTGGCACTAGTGCTAGTGGGAGATTGTTAGTTAGAGTCCTAGAGCCAATCATTTGATGATTGTATGGACTCATTGTATCATATTCTTGTATATTAATAAAGGCATTTGTTTGGTTATTATACTTATTTGTATTAGTGTCAAATAGACTAAGTATAATAGCGTCCTTGAGTAGAAGGTTCATACATATATCAATCGATTAGTTGAATCGATAGTGAGATGATATAGGGAACACTACTCTAAATCATTCCTAGTCGAGTATTAACATTCAGGGACAATGTTAATGCAATAATACGAGCATGTAGGTCAGCTCGATGACTTGATCTCACAAGTCATGGATATAGAGATATCAAGCTGACACATGGGTATACATTAGAGAATGTATACTGAATGACCCGCCATGAGAAAGTATCATGGATCGTTATATGAGTGTCATATACTTTCTCATGTGGCTATTAGTATGACTATTAGTCCTTAGACCTGAAGTCACCATGGATCCCTACATAAGGAGTTACGTACTTTGGTTTCGTCAAACGTCACCCGTAACTGGGTGGACTCTAAAGGCGATTACCGGGTATGTAACAAATTATGCAGAGGGATGTGAGTGATGTAGATGGGATATATCACTACCATATGATGGGAGCGACATCAATATTCTTGATAGAGTGAGACCACTAAGTGCATGGCCATGCCCAAATGAGTCAACATGAGATGTTGACTCATTTGATTGAGTGAGTCTACTTGGGGTTCAAGATTTAGATTGATTAGAGGATGACACGGTCTATGCCTCATATTGATCAATCTAGATGTCTAGGATAGAAGGACACTTGTCATTATTTTGTGAGGAGTCACAATTGGTAGTCACAAGGTGATGTCGGATCTCGACATTCTTGTAACTTGGGTAGTAATGATGTGTTGCTAGATACTGCTCATTACTTATGCTCCTAAATGTGTTTAGGGCATTGCCAACGTTACAAGAACCTATAGGGTCAGACACTAAGGGCAATTAGATGGAGATTAGGTTCATATGATGAACCAAGAGGATTAGATTCATTTGATGAATCAAATTGGATTAAGAGTAATCCTAATTGGGCTAACTTGTGTTCGTCTCAAGTTGATTCATGTGTTCAATGAGTCTAATTTAGATTTTGGCTCATTGAATCAATTTAATTAAATGAATTAGATTCATTATATTAAGTTGGCTTGAATCAAATGGTTAGATTAGATCAACCATGGAAGAGATTTGGCCAAGTTTGACTTGACTTAAGAAGGAAGACCAAAGGTTAATTTTGACTTAACGTTTTGCCATCTCATTGGTGAGTTGGCATTAGGTGGACCAATGATGATACTCCACATCATCATGAGTGCCACCTCATGGAAGTTACAAAGCCATTCTCTTTAATGGTTTCATATTAATTGCAATTAATGCAATTAATTTGGGAGTTTTCACCATTGAGCTTGGCCGGCCACTTTGTGTTTGATTGTGATTTCAATTTTCATTCAAGTCGTGTATCTTCTTCTTCCTCCTCTTGAAGCTCTTCCTCTCCCTCTCCTCCTTGCTTGGCCGAACCTTACCAAGGTGCTAGAACACCTTTGTGTGAGGTTTTCTCCACCTATGTGTCCGTGTGGATACTTCTAGAGGACCGACGCTTGACGGTCTTGAGATCCGGCAACTCCTTGGACGAACGGGAACGCGAAAGGGCTCGCTTCGAAGGTATAACTCTCATCTAGTGTAGATCTAAAGTTTTTACAAACTCGTACAAGAGAAAAGATTTTTCGATAATTTTGTTTACGAATCTTTGCACGAGATTCATGGCTTTGGGTGACTCGGGGTTTCCGCGACGCGAAAAAGCGGTTTTCGCGGCCCGAAATACCCAACATTTGTTATATACCCAGTAATCGCCTTTATAGTCCACCCAGTTACGGGTGACGTTTGACGAAACTAAAGTACATAACTTCTTATGTAGGGATCCATGGTGACTTCAGATCAAAGGACTAATAGTCAAACTAATAGCCACATGAGAAAGTATATGACACTAATATAACGATCCATGATACTTTCTCACGGCGGGTCATTCAGTATACATTCTCTAATGCATACCCATGTGTCAGCTTGATATCTCTATATCCATGACTTGTGAGATCAAGTCATCGAGCTGACCTACATGCTAGTCTTATTGTATTAACATCATCCCTGAATGTTAATACTCGACTAGGAATGATTTAGAGTAGTGTTCCCTATATCATCTCACTATCGATTCAACCAATCGATTGATATAGATAAGAACCTTCTACTCAAGGACGTTACTATACTTATTTTATCTGGCACTAATACAAATAAGCATAATAACCTAAAACCAAATGTCTTAAAATATATACAAGAATATGATACAATGAGGCCTTACAATCATCAAATGATTGGCTTTAGGGCTCTAACTAATAATCTCCCACTAGCACTAGTGCCAATCAGTATAGGCTCTAAGGCCTAATGACCTAGTGTGACCATCATGCTTTCTCTGTGCCAAAGCCTCGGTCAAGGGATCTGCGATGTTAGCCTCTGTAGGTACTCTGCAAATCTTCACATCTCCTCTATCGATGATCTCTCGAATGAGATGGAAGCGTCGTAGTATGTGTTTGGTCCGCTGGTGTGAGCGAGGTTCCTTCGCCTGTGCTATAGCTCCATTGTTGTCACAATATAGCTCAACTAGGCCAGCGATGCTAGGAACCACCCCAAGTTCAGTGATGAACTTGCGGATCCAAACTGCCTCTGATGCAGCAATGTACTCGGCTTCTGTTATAGAATCAACTACTGTATCCTGCTTCGAACTCTTCCAGCTGACAGCACCACCATTAATGCAAAATATGAACCCTGACTGCGATCGATAATCGTCCTGGTCGGTCTGGAAGCTAGTGTCACTGTAACCCTTTACAGCTAGCTCATCATTGCCTCCATATATCAAGAAATATTCTTTAGTCCTTCTTAAGTACTTAAGAATATTCTTGACCGCTATCCAGTGACTTTCACCTAGATCTGACTGGTATCTGCTCGTCATGCTCAAAGCATACGAGACATCAGGTCGAGTACACAGCATGGCGTACATGATCAATCTTATGGCTGAGGCATAAGGGATCTGATCCATGCGGTCTCTCTCCTCTCTAGAAGAGGGACCTTGAGTCTTCGAAAGACTCACGCCATGTGACATCGGCAGAAATCCCTTCTTGGAATTCTGCATGGCAAACCGAAGGAGTACCTTGTCAATGTATGTACTCTGACTTAGGCCAAGCAATTTCTTAGATCTATCTCTATAGATCTGTATCTCTAGAATGCGGGATGCCTCACCTAAGTCCTTCATTGAGAAGCAACTCCCTAGCCAAGTTTTGACAGACTGAAGCATAGGGATGTCCTTCCCAATGAGTAGTATGTCATCCACATACAATATGAGGAAGACAACTATATCCCCTACAACCGTCTTGTAGACACAAGGCTCATCTTCGTTCTTGATGAAACCAAACTGTTTGATTGCATCATCGAATCGAAGATTCCAGCTCCGAGAAGGTTCCTTTAGTCCATAAATGGACCTATGCAGCTTGCATACTCTGCTAGTATGTTGTGGATCTACAAAACCCTCAGGTTGTGTCATGTACACATCCTCGAGCAGGTTTCCATTCAGAAACGCGGTTTTGACATCCATCTACCATATCTCATAGTCATGGTAGGCTGCAATAGCAAGCATGATCCGAATGGACTTAAACATCGCTACTGGAGAAAAGGTCTCATCATAGTCAATACCATGAATCTGCTTGAAACCTTTAGCTACCAAGCGACCCTTATAGATAAGTCCATCCATGTCAGTCTTTCTCTTAAAGATCCACTTACACCCAATGGGTTTTACCCCTTCAGGTGGATCAACCAAAGTCCATACTTGGTTGGTGTACATGGATTCCATTTCGGATCTCATGGCCTCTAGCCATTTCTCGAAATCTGGTCTCATCACAGCTTCCTGATAGGTGGTAGGCTCATCCTCTATGAGCATAACGTCATCATGGTCAGACAAGAGAAATGAGTATCTCTCAGGCTGACGACGTACCCCATCAGACCTACGAAGAGGTATGTCTACTTGAACTGGTTGTTGTTCCTCAACTCCTTATGGAACATCATCCACAACACTTTGTGGTTCCAGTTCAACTTCCATCGAGGCTTCAGTGCTAGTATTCGCATCTTGAACTTCTTCAAGATCGAACGTGCTTCCACTAGTCTTTCTAGAAACAAAGTCCCTTTCTAGAAAGACCCCAGTCTTTTCCACAACTACCTTGTGCTGACTGGGAATGTAGATGTAATATCCCTTAGTTTCCTTGGGATATCCGATGAAATAGCACTTGTCGGATTTGGGTCCTAATTTGTCTGAGACTTGACGTTGTACGTAAGCCTCACAGCCCCAAATCCTCATGAAAGACACCTGGGCATCTCTCCCAGTCCATATCCTATATGGTGTCTTTATCACGACCTTGGATGGAACTCGGTTGAGAATGAAAGCTGCCGTGTCTAAAGCATATCCCCATAGATATGTCGGAAGATCTGTGTGAATCATCATAGATCATACCATATCTAATAAGGTACGATTCCTCCTTTCGGATACACCATTCCACTGTGGTGTTCCAGGAGGAGTGAGTTGAGATAAAATCCCACACTCAGCTAAGTAGTCACGAAACTCATGGCTTAAGCATTCACCACCTCGATCTGATCGAAGTACCTTAATACTCTTGCCAAGCTGGTTCTGTACTTCATTCTTGAATTCTTTGAACTTTTCAAAGGATTCAGACTTATGTGTCATCAAGTACACATAACCATATCTACTGAAGTCATCAGTAAACGTGATGAAGTACCTATAACCGCCTCTAGCAGCGACATTGAAAGGGCCACATACATCACTATGTATGAGTCCTAACAAATCAGCCGCTCTTTCGCTGTGCCCAATAAAGGGAGTCTTGGTCATCTTGCCTCGTAGGCATGACTCACATATCTCATATGATTCAAAATCAAATGAGTCCAGCAAACCATCCTTATGGAGCTGGGATAAGCGCTTGTCATTTATATGACCTAAGCGACAGTGCCAGAGATAGGTGTGGTTCATATCGTTCGATTTGAACCTCTTGGTACTAACGTTATAGATAGAGCTCTCAAGGTCTAGAATATAGAGTTCGTTCATCAGAGGTGCACTACAATAAAACATATCGTTTAAATAGATAGAACAACATTTGTTCTTTATTATAAACGAGAATCCTTTCTTGTCCAAACAAGAAACTGAAATTATGTTCTTAGTCAAGGCAGGCACATAACAACAATCATCTAATTCTAGTACTAGCCCAGAGGGCAGAGATAGATGGTAAGTTCCTACATCAATAGCAGCAACCCGTGCTCCATTGCCTACTCGTAGGTCTATCTCACCCTTCGTCAATGCTCTGCTATTTCTCAGCGCTTGTACATTAGTACAAATGTGCGAAGCACATCCAGTATCTAATACCCACGATGAAGAAATAGAGAGGTTGACTTCTATAACATGTATACCTGAAGTAGAAATCTTATTTCTCTTCTTCTTAAGATCTTCCAGGTATTCTTTGGAGTTCCTCTTCCAGTGCCTTGCTTGTCCTTGATATAGGTGACAAAGACGTTCAACCATATCATAAGCGCCCATCAACTCATGTTGCTTTTGAAGCTCAGAGTTCATGGTCGCGAGCATAAGACAGGACACATCTAATGAGTCATCTTGATGCTTCTTGTAAGCATCCCGGTCAGCTCGCGTGGTAGTGGCAGGAGGAGCCTCAGGAATGGGCTGCGCAAGAACGTTGTAACGGCCGCCCTCCCTGCTACCCTAAGGGACGGGGCTACGATACTCTACGTATAAATTTTTCTTTATAAAACAGCGGAAGACTTAAAATAATTTTCATAGTTTTAATAAAAACTTTTCTTTTAAATTTCTTTTGAACTATACTATCACATGGCATCAAAATCATAACATCAAATCCAGTGGAACCATAATGTCAAGCCACACATGTTTAGGTATCACAAGTCATAAAATACCAATGCATAGTCCTTTAAAGAAACTTTAAGCAGGTTCTTAATTAGTTGCCTAGCAACCGCCACACACATCTTCGTTGCCCCTCCTGCTGCTCCTTTAGCTCATCCAGCTTTTCCCTTTATCTGTGGTACAAGGAAAGTAAGCTGTGAGCACTCATGGCTCAGTAAGTTCCTTTCCTACTCACTAAAGCTAAAAATCAGCACATAATCAAGAATGCATCAACAAGTCATAATTTCAACTAATCATGGCATAACATAGCATTCTATTCAAGCATATCATGCATCATAATATAATCACAACTAGTCATAGCATATCAAGCATCACCATGGCCGAAACATATACATAGTGCATTGCATAAAACATAGCTAGACATGGCATAACAAACAAGTATCATGGTATATCAAAGCATGGCCGAAACATGTATATCAAAGCATCATACTATGGCCGAAACATGTACATCAAGGCATCATCATATCTATGGCCAAAATCTATATATCAGGCATCAACAAATTCCATGGCCGAAACATGTCTATAAGGTATAGCTTGAACATAACATAATCATACCTTATCATGGCATATCATAATCAAGAGCATAACATGAAACATAGCATAATCATAAGGTGTATGCAATATGATTTTGGAAAACATGTATCCGAAAAACATGTGTATGTCTCATGATCTTTAAAACCATTTTCTTTTACATATATACTTGAAAGTAATCTCAACATAAGGGGGATCCCGGCTATGTACCTCTTACATATTGCGCGCAACCTTGTAGGTCCAAGGTAGCAAGTCTTGAACCCTACGAGGCAAACATAATAGGCCCTTAGTCCTAGGGGCACTTAGAAGCCCATCCCTAACGAGGTCCTTAGTCCCCGGGGCGCTTATGGAGCCCACCCTTGGTACAAGCCACTCATAAAGTAAAGTACATGTCATACATATCATGTATCATAAAAGCATGCATCACTTAGGCACACATCATATCATAAAGGTATGCATCACTTAGGCATACATCATGTCATAAAAGTATGCATCACTTAGGCATACATCATATCATAAAAGTATGCATCACTTAGGCATACATCATGTCATAAAAGTATGCATCACTTAGGCATACATCATATCATAAAGGTATGCATCACTTAGGCATACATCATGTCATAAAGGTATGCATCACTTAGGCATACATCTCATCATAAAGGCATGCATCACTTAGGCATACATCATGTCATAACAATATGCATCACTTAGGCATAGATCATAAAAACATGCATATCTTAAGCATAAAGCATATTATCAAGCATGCATGATTTAACCACATAGCATATCATGAAAGCATGCATATTTTAAGCACTAAACATGGCATCAAAGCATGCATAATTCAACCACATATCATAACATAAGCATGCATATTTTAAGCACAAAGCATATCATATCATAAAAGCATGCATATCATATCATAAGTCATGAATCACAAGCAAACATTTTAAGCATAAGGGTGTATCTTGTGATTATCCTATCATAGGAAACATGGTATCATATTTATCTTGGGTTTAAGCTTCCTAAACCCTTGTGGCCGAAACCCTTTAGAGCTCAATTTAGGTTAAACACAACATCCAAGCATGTGGCACCTAAATTATCATCATAACATTTTCATAGGAAGCATTATAAACATGATTAACTTAGTTTCTAAGTTCCTCAAGTCCCTAATTTTCATATGGCTGAAACCTTAAGGTGTGAAACAAGGTTCCATATGATATAAAAGTATGGACAACTTTAAATCATATTTATAACATTTTTACCAAGGAACAAGGTAAACACATTTGACACATTTGAATTAGTTCCTAAGTTCTTTAAGCCCTTAACATATGTCATGGCCGAAATTTAACAAGTTCTCATTAGGGCTACAAACAAGCATACAAGCATGTGAACTTGGACTAACATTATGTATAAATTCATACAAGGCATCATACAATAGTTATGGCCGAAACATACCCTAGCATCATTTTAGGTCATAAAACAACATATAGCAATTGCACCTTGGCTTTCTACTTATCATATTTCATGTAGAGTGACATGAGCATATTTAATTTAAGTCCTAGGGTTTCTAGGACATCTATTTCTTCATGACCGAAACATTCAAGGGTTCATTTAGGTCATGGAAAAATTATACAAGCATGTGAAACAATCAACACATTATCCTATTTTCATAAGAAGTACTTTTAACACATTTGGTTTCATTTCTAAGGCCTCTAGGTCTTTTAAACCCTACTTGGCCGAAACTCACAGAATATAAACTTGCTTCAAATAGCCTAAAAGCATGATAATTTATACAAGTTTCATAGCATGTATAAGGACAAGCATAATGAGTATACATATGAATGGTGTCTTAGGCTGTCTAGGTTTCTTTTTCTCTTTTTCTTTTATTTTTTTCTCATGGCCGAAACCTACCATTCCTTAGCTAGGTTTTTAAGTGGCCTAAAGCATGAAAAACCTATGTAAGTTTCATGGAAAAAGTTACTAAGAAACAAATATACAAATTGGTTCATGAATAAGCTAGGACCCCTTGTGGTCATACATATTATATGTCATGCAACTAATTTTTTTTACACCCTAATTAAGCATGAGGGCATTAAACAACTTTCATATCTAAATAGCACAGAGGTCTTGAGCATATTAAAATTTTTGTTTAAGCTTTTCTAAGCTATCCATCTCATCATGGCCGAAAAACCCTAAGAAGGAGTTCATGAAATTCTAGCAATATTCAAGCATACAAATCCTTTAAGATTTTTGTATTCTATCACATGAGCATGGTTATTTAAATTTAAAGGTCTTCCTAACCCTAAAACCTTTCTTGACCGAATCATATGAGTGGGTTTTCTTTTAGTTTCAATATCTTCTAAGGAAGAAAAACTAATACATGATCCTTAATATTTCATAGGGAGAACCTTGTACTAGTTGGGTAAAACAATAAATTTCCCTAGCCTCTTAAGAATATTTTTGGCCGAAATTCTAGGGTTCAGTACTCCTCTGATCAAGCATCATATAGGTATAAAAGCATGAAGAAGAACCCCTTTACATAGCATAGAAAAATCTATCATGTAGTGAAGACTAGTTTAAACACCATTAGATTTTGAAAGCTCTTCTTGGCCGAATTTTCTCAAACTTGTTTCTAGGTTTTAAAATCTTCATAAAATCCGAAAAGCACATAAAATCCTTGTACCACAGGTGAGGGGAAGCTTACATCCTTTTTCGCTTGTGGATCTAAGGTATGAAGAAGAAGAAGTAGTCTCTTCTTCTAGTTCCTTTCCCTTGATTCCTTTGCTAAGTCCTCCTTGTATCTTAGGCTTTCTTAGGGAAAACCTTGGCTTGGGGCTGAAGATGGAGGAGAGGGGAAACTGAGGTTTCGGTGAGGGAGAGGAGAGAATGAGAAAAATGAGAGAAAATAGAATTTTCCCTTTACATATTCTCTTTTATGTTAAGGGGGAAGAGGTAGCAAACTTAGTCTTTGCTTTCCTTCTCCCTTAGCCCTTTTTTTTCTATTTTATTTTTATTTTTATTTATTTATTTATCCTCATCATTCATGGTGAAATAAGAGGGAATGAATCCCCTTAATCCCTCTTTAAGTTTTCGGCAAAACCAAAGAGGAAGAAGGAGAGAAAGGGAGGAAGGCAAGTTGCCTTTCTCTTGCTCCTTTCTTGTTTTCTTTTGGCTAGCTTTTACTCTTACCTTTATCATGAGTTTCCCTCCTTTGCTATCAATATCTTCTCTCTATCCCAATTGGTTTCTACTATTTAATTCTATGAATTATAATATAAGAGGTTCAAGGTTCAATCCTTGACCTTCACTTCTTTTTTATTTCATTTTATTTCTTTTTGCTTCAACTCACTTCCTATTATTTTTCTAATGCAAAATCCTACATTCATATATTTATCTTACAAGCTTAGTGGGTATTACAGTACCCCGTACCTCATAAAAAGTTCATCCTCGAACTTTAAAATAGTTGCATCAGGTGGCACTGAACTTTCGGCTGAGTGCATCGGCCACTTTGTTCGCCTTCCCTGGGTGATAAAGAATCTCGCAGTCGTAATCTTTAACTAACTCGAGCCATCGGCGTTGCCTCATATTTAGGTCTTTTTGTGTGAAGAAATATTTCAGACTCTGATGGTCGGTATAAATCTTACACTGAGCTCCATATAAATAATGTCTCCGTATTTTTAGAGCGAAGACCACGGCTGCTAGTTCTAAGTCGTGAATGGGATAATTCTTCTCATGTTCTTTAAGTTGTCTAGAAGCGTAAGCAATGACTTTGCCATCTTGCATGAGTACAGCTCCAAGTCCTGTGATGGAAGCATCGCTGTACATATCGAAGCCTTTGTTGGTTTCCGGAAGAGTAAGAATCAGAGCACTGGTCAGTCTCCTTTTTAATTCCGCGAAACTCTTCTCGCAAGCTTCTGTCCATTCATACTTGGTATTTTTCTTGGTGAGAGCTGTCATAGGGGCTGCGATTTTGGAGAAATTCTCTACAAATTTCCTGTAATAACCTGCTAGTCCGAGAAAACTTCTAACTTCGCTGGCATTCTTTGGTCGGTTCCAGTTATTTACAGCTTTGATTTTACTTGGATCCACCATAACTCCATCTTTGGAGATGACATGACCTAGAAATATTACCCGGTCAAGCGAAAACTCGCATTTGGAGAATTTTGCATATAGTTGTTTCTCTTGAAGGATCTGTAGTACAGTATTCAGGTGTTCAGCATGTTCTTCTGGGGTTCTTGAGTAGATAAGTATATCATCAATGAAGACGATTACAAATTTATCAAGATATGCCGTAAATACTCGACTCATCAAGTCCATAAATACTGTAGGAGCGTTGGTTACTCCGAAAGGCATAACTATGAACTCATAGTGTCCATATCGGGTTCGAAATGCTGTTTTTGGTATATCATCTGGTTTCACCTTCACTTGATGATAACCGGATCGTAGATCTATCTTTGAGAAAACAGTCGCACCTTTCAGTTGATCGAATAGGTCATCGATCCGTGGGAGTGGGTACCGGTTCTTGATTGTCACATTATTCAGCGCTCGGTAGTCTATACACATACGCATAGACCCATCCTTCTTCTTTACGAATAGCACTGGAGCTCCCCATGGAGAGTGACTAGGATGAATAAGTCCCTTGTCGAGTAATTCGGATAACTGTTCCTGAAGCTCCTTTAATTCAGCCGGAGCCATACGATAAGGTGCTTTTGAGATCGGCTGAGTTCCAGGAATCAATTCAATTCCGAATTCTATCTCTCTGTCAGGGGCCAACCCTGGTAGTTCATCAGGAAATACTTTTGGATAGTTGCACACTACTCTGACATCTTCTAACTTCGGGTCTTTGACTTGATTGGTGTCAACCACGTGCGCTAAAAACCCCATACATCCTTTATCTAACATCCTTTGTGCTTTAATAGATGACAATAACTTCTCCGTTCCTTTTGATTCCCCGTAAAATTCAAACTCTGGTTCATTTTCGGGTCAGAAAATCACTTTTCTTTTGCGGCACTCGATTGAAGCACCGTACTTGCTAAGGAAATCCATGCCCAAAATTATGTCATAATCCTGCATATCAAGTACTATCAGATTGCAGTAGAGTTCTCTGTTTGCGATCCGAATGAGTACTCCTTGCAGCATATGGTCCGATGGCATAATCTCCCCCGATGGTAAGGTTGTTAAGAAGGTGTCCTCTAGAGTTCAGAGTGGTATGTCTAGCTTCTTCATAAAAGGTGTTGAGACAAACGAGTGTGTTGCCCCGGTATCAAATAATACTACAGCATACTGATTGTAAATAAGTAGCTGACCTGTGACAACAGTAGAAGCATTCGCCACGTCTACCTTGGTAAGAGAGTAGACTCTGGCATTGGTCATAGTGGGAGGGGCCTCCAATCTTCCTTGGCTGATTGAAGTCCCTTCTATGGCAGTATGCATCTGGTGAAGCTGTGCGGGGGCACTCTTGTTCTGGAAGTTCTGCGGAGGTAGTGCCTGAGACTGAGTAGGGCAATTTCTTGCCAAATGACCTTCCCTTCCGCAGTTGTAGCACTTTTTGGTGCTGAGAAGACATACTCCAGAATGCATCTTCCCACATGTGGCACACTGAGGGTACTTGGTCTGCTTATTGGCCGGACCACCTTTCGTTTTATTCCACTGTTTCCTCTTTCCACTTGAGTTTCCTTTCCAGTCAGTTCTGGTACTGTGCGATTTTTGTCCTCCGATCAGTACTTGGTTCTTGCCCTTATTCATTGCTTCCTGATAGTGCTCGGTAATCAGGGCGCTGCTGACCAGCTCCTCTGCAGTCTGCGGTCTATTAACTCCGCCAGCTACGTTGATGTGCGTAGATTATATACTCTTTTATGCATGTTTTTACGCACATTTACATACTTTGAGCATGCTTGATCTATGCATTTTTATACTTTCAGCTTTCCTTTTAGCATATTTACTCTTTTGGTTCGGAGATCTGCTTTTTGTGCATTTTCTGTACACAGGAGTCGATTTGGTGAAGAATCTATATCCTTGGGCAAGCATTGGAGGTGTAACACCCCTAGAAAGCCTAGAAGGGTAATGGGAGTACTAATGAAAAGAGGATGTAAATACTCTATGTTAAATATTAAGATGGATTTAGATGATTAAAACTTTATGAAAGAAAAATAAAGTTGAGAATATAATCATCTAAGCATGATTTAAAATGTATGGAATTAATGTGGACAAAAGAAAGAAATAAGAGATAATATGTACATGTATGAAATATTTATGCATAATGCATAATATATATGAATTATTATGTGTAAAAAGAAAATAAAATGTTAGAAGAGAGATTGAACCTTGGATCTCTTGTAGGGAACATGTATAGGATACCAAAGGGGATAGGAGAATTATTGATAAGGAGAGAAAGGATTAAGTAGTTAAGAATAAGAAAGGATTCTTTTTACTTAAAAGAAAAAGGAAGTAAAAAGAAATAAAAATATACATAACCAAGTTTTGAACCTTGGTTCTCTTGTGGATGCATGCATGTATTAACCAAGTGGGATAAGAGAGGATATTGTAAGAGGAGAGATAGAAAATTTTATTAAAGGAGAGAAAAGAGAGAGATTAAGAGAGAACTCACAAGGCATATTTCTAGAATATTCCTATCATAAAGAAGAGGAATAAATGGGGAGGATGAATCAAGTCAAATTTCCTCCCCTCATTTTAGTATAAATAGGCATGGAGGGGTGACTTCAAATTCATCCTCCACTCCTCTCCCTCTCCTCCTCCCTCTTGTGCCGAGACCCCTCTCCCTCTCCTCTTCTTCTTGTTGCCAAGCAACACAAGAGGAAGGAAGCTCCTCTTCCTCCTCACTCCCTCCCTCTTCTTTCTTCCTTGTTGTTGCCGAGCAACACAAGAGGAAGAAGCTTCTTCTTCCTCCCCTCTCCACCAAAAGACCTAGCCACTCCTTTCCCTCCATTGGTGCCGAACCTAGCAAGCAAGAAGAAAGGTCCAAGCAAGTTCTCAATTCTAGGAAACTTAAGCGAAGAAGGTAAGCTTCCCCTCACCTGTGGTACAAGGCTTTTACATGTTTTTATGATTTTATGAGGATTTTAAAACCTAGAAACAAGTATGAGAAAATTCGGTTAAGAAGAGCTTTCGAAATCTAGTGATGTTTAACTAGTCTTCACTAAATGATAGATTTTCTATGCCATGGAAAAGGATTCTTCTTCATGTTTTTATACCTATATGATGCTTGATAAGAGGAGCACTTAACCCTAGAATTTTGGCCAAAAATATTTTTAAGAGGCTAGAGAAATTCATTGTTTTACTCAACTAGTACAAGGTTCTTCCTATGAAATGTTAGGGACCATGTAATTAGTTTTCTTGCTTAGAAGATGTTTGAACTAAAAGGAAACCCACCCATATGTTTCGGCCAAGAAGGGGTTTAGGGTTAGGAATACCCTTAAATTTAAATAAACATGCTCATGAGGTAGGATACAAAGATGTTAAAAGATTTGTATGTTTCGGCCAAGTTGTTCATGAACTAAATTTATATGTTTGTTTCTTAGTAAATTTTACCATGAAACTCATTTAGGTTTTCATGCTTTAGACTACTTAAGAACCTAGCTAAAGAATGGTAGGTTTCGGCCATGTGAAAGAAATAAAAGAAAAAAAAAGGGAAAGAAAGAAACCTAGGAAATGTTATGCAATGAAATTTATGTAAATGTCATGATATGTGATAGCATATGAAATGTTATACATAATAAGAAGAATGAAATTTATGTAAATGCCATGATATGTGATAGCATATGAAATGCTATACATAATGAGAAGAATGAAATATATGTAAATGCCATGATATGTGATAGCATATGAAATGCTATACATAATGAGAAGAATGAAATATATGTAAATGCCATGATATGTGATAGCATATGAAATGCTATACATAATGAGAAGAATGAAATTATGTGAATGCCATGATATGTGATAGCGTATGAAATGCTATACATAATGAGAGGAATGAAAAATGAAATGCATGAAAGATTGTTAGGGATATGATATGATAGTTATGCATGATAAATTACTTTGTATGGTTTGTACCAAGGGTGGGCTCCGTAAACCGGGGTCGATGGAATAAGACTCGGGCCTCGTCAGTAATGGGCTTCTGATGCCCTAGGTCGATGGAGTAAGACTCGGGCCTAGTATGTATGTATGGTAGGGTTCAAGACTTGCTACCTTGGACCTACGTATGATGTATGTGGTACAAACCGGGATCCCCAATGATGATGATATTAATTTCAAGTACTTACAAGTATAAGTTTTCAAATTCATGATGCATTGCCTGCATATGTGCTTGAATTAGCTAATGATTTGATATGATGCCATGATGATATGAATACGATACCTTTGTACGTTGTATGCTTATGATATTACGCATGATGTTAATATACGATGATTTTCGGTTTTAGTGAGTAGGAAAGGAACTTACTGAGCCATGAGTGCTCACAGCTTACTTTCCTTGTACCGCAGATAAAAGAACTGGATGAACTAGAGGAGCAACAGGAGGAGCGGATAATGATGTGTGTGGTGGTGGCTCGGCAAAGAACGATTCGGATAGATTGATATGATTAGTTATAGAATCAATATATGCATATTTAATCTGTGATATCATGTTATAAAATGAATGTTTAAAAAGAAAAAATTTTTGTTCTTCCGCTGCCATAGTATAACTGAAGCATGTACGAACGTAGCGCCGCCTTTGGTTGGGTAAGAAGGGCGGGCGTTACAGTTGGTATCAGAGCGAAGTTTTGCCAGCTCACTACACACACATCAAGCTCCTTCCTGCCGCTCCAAGTAAGTACAGTTGCTTAATTTATTTATATGCAAATATTTGTATGATACTCTAGGATGCATGAATGGTAGCCTAGGAAGGATACCTTAAACTATACCCTAGAGAATGGTGCATAATGATAAGTAGATGATATGCTAAGATGCATGAATGGTAGCCTAGATACAAGAACCTTAGGCTATAACATAAGAGGAATAATGAATCTTTAAAATCTTGTAGAAATGGACTATATCCCGTTCGAATACGATTCCGAGGATGTGGAATATTCTGGCGAATACCTCGAGTTCGCGGATGAACCTGAGATGCTGGAATACTTCGCCGCGGGATCTCCGGAACACGGCGAGTTCGGAGAGGAAGATCTCGAGGAAATCGAGGAAGGAAATTTGAACGATTATGAAGATGAAAATGAAGAAATTATGGAATACTATGAAGAAGAGAACGAGTTTCCTGAGATGGTCGAGGATGAATTTAACCTTGCTGAAAACATGGAAATGGGTTTCAACCCCAACGATATAATAGACTTCGAGTGGGGACTGAACAACCTCGAGGAGGAACTAGACGAAGACCCGATGGAACTGGACGAACCTGTTGAAGAAGACGAGGGAATGGATGAAGAGACAATAATCGACCCGGAAGAGGCACCGGAGATTCAACCTCCGATAATGCCTGATCCACCCCAGGATGGTCTGGGCAAGTCGATACAGGTTGGGTTGATAATGACTACTGCTCTCATGTCCTTTATGGCAGGAGTAGTCGCAACCTACCTGGCTTTTTAAGAGAAGAAGTTATGTAATAAAAGCTTTTTGATGAATACAAAGAGTAGAAATGGTATCAATCTAAGTATAAGAATGATAATACCATCGGCTAGATCTTGACGTGTAAGAAAGATAAGGTAATCTAAAGGTGATATGACAACCTAAGAAAGAATACCTCAATGATGACCCAAAAATGGCATGAAACCTAGACATGATGTGTTAAGATATTCATGCATGAATGATAACTTAGGCTAATCTTGTTATCATTTAGGAAATCAGGTATGGCTAGAAGACGAAATGCCAGAACGGAGGAGACAGTACCTCCACCTGATTGGGCACAAGTAGTTACTGAGCTACAACGACAGCTTACGGAACAGCAACAAATGATTGCTGCCATGATAAATCAACAAGGGAATCCCGCTACCCCAAATCAGAATAATACGCCAAACATACCAGTAGTGGAACCGGAGCCAGTGGCAGCACCGGTACCACCGTAATCCAGTGGCAAAGACTGAGGCCGGAGAAATTCTCTGGAAATTGTAAAGCATGGGACGCACAAGCTTGGTTTAAGACAATGGAGAGCATGGTAGAACTATTGGACTGGCCTGAGCATGAAAAGGTCAAATGTGTATCCTTCTGTCTCACAGGAGACGCCCGAATGTGGTGGGACAGAGTGAAAGTGAAAAGGCCAGTGAATCAAATGAGTTGGGCAGATTTTGAGACGGAATTCTTCGAAGAATTCTTCCACACTCGGGTGACAAGTAGGCACTATGATGAATTCACTGAATTTCGGCAAGGTGACCTAACGGTGGAAGAAGCGATAAAAAGATTCAACCGCCTGGCGCGACTATGCCCGGAATTAGTTAGGACGGAAGGAGAAAGGGTCAGGCTTATGCTAAAGATGCTCAGACCCGAGATAGCACTTAATGTGGCCGGCGGAGTTAACAGACCACGGACCACAGAAGAGTTAGTTAGCAGTGCCCTGAATACTGAACACTACCTGAAGGCACTAGACAAGGACAAGAAGCAAGCTCAGAAGGAAGAACTGGAAAATGTTAAAGCCAACTGGAAAGGGAACCACGGCGGAAAGGGAAAACGACGGAATGACACTGAGATTGGTCCGTCCAACAAGCAGCTCAAGTTTTCTCTGTGCAATACATGTGGGAAGAAACATCCAGGGACATGTCGTACGGGCACTAATAGGTGCTACAACTGTGGGATAGAGGGTCATAAAGCAAAAGACTGTCGTAAGGGCAAAATTAAATGCTACGACTGTGGACTAGAAGGACATCTATCTAGAGACTGCCCTACTAAAGCACCACAGTATGTTTCGAATCAAGGCGGTCCCGCAAGGTTACACCAACTGCAGACTTCCATTGAGGGACCCTCAATAAGTCAAGGGAGATTAGAAGCTCCACCAACATCTAGGGGAATCTGAGCAGAAATTGTCATTCTAAGTTCGGGGACGAACTTTCAATAAGTAGGGGAGATTGTAACACCCCTAGAAAGCCTAGAAGGGTAATGGGAGTACGAATGAAAAGAGGATGTAAATACTCTATGTTAAATATTAAGATGGATTTAGATGATTAAAACTTTATGAAAGAAAAATAAAGTTGAGAATATAATCATCTAAGCATGATTTAAAATGTATGGAATTAATGTGGACAAAAGAAAGAAATAAGAGATAATATGTACATGTATGAAATATTTATGCATAATGCATAATATATATGAATTATTATGTGTAAAAGAAAATAAAATGTTAGAAGAGAGATTGAACCTTGGATCTCTTGTAGGGAACATGTATAGGATACCAAAGGGGATAGGAGAATTATTGATAAGGAGAGAAAGGATTAAGTAGTTAAGAATAAGAAAGGATTCTTTTTACTTAAAAGAAAAAGGAAGTAAAAAGAAATAAAAATATACATAACCAAGTTTTGAACCTTGGTTCTCTTGTGGATGCATGCATGTATTAACCAAGTGGGATAAGAGAGGATATTGTAAGAGGAGAGATAGAAAATTTTATTAAAGGAGAGAAAAGAGAGAGATTAAGAGAGAACTCACAAGGCATATTTCTAGAATATTCCTATCATAAAGAAGAGGAATAAATGGGGAGGATGAATCAAGTCAAATTTCCTCCCCTCATTTTAGTATAAATAGGCATGGAGGGGTGACTTCAAATTCATCCTCCACTCCTCTCCCTCTCCTCCTCCCTCTTGTGCCGAGACCCCTCTCCCTCTCCTCTTCTTCTTGTTGCCAAGCAACACAAGAGGAAGGAAGCTCCTCTTCCTCCTCACTCCCTCCCTCTTCTTTCTTCCTTGTTGTTGCCGAGCAACACAAGAGGAAGAAGCTTCTTCTTCCTCCCCTCTCCACCAAAAGACCTAGCCACTCCTTTCCCTCCATTGGTGCCGAACCTAGCAAGCAAGAAGAAAGGTCCAAGCAAGTTCTCAATTCTAGGAAACTTAAGCGAAGAAGGTAAGCTTCCCCTCACCTGTGGTACAAGGCTTTTTACATGTTTTTATGATTTTATGAGGATTTTAAAACCTAGAAACAAGTATGAGAAAATTCGGTTAAGAAGAGCTTTCGAAATCTAGTGATGTTTAACTAGTCTTCACTAAATGATAGATTTTCTATGCCATGGAAAAGGATTTTTCTTCATGTTTTTATACCTATATGATGCTTGATAAGAGGAGCACTTAACCCTAGAATTTTGGCCAAAAATATTTTTAAGAGGCTAGAGAAATTCATTGTTTTACTCAACTAGTACAAGGTTCTTCCTATGAAATGTTAGGGACCATGTAATTAGTTTTCTTGCTTAGAAGATGTTTGAACTAAAAGGAAACCCACCCATATGTTTCGGCCAAGAAGGGGTTTAGGGTTAGGAATACCCTTAAATTTAAATAAACATGCTCATGAGGTAGGATACAAAAATGTTAAAAGATTTGTATGTTTCGGCCAAGTTGTTCATGAACTAAATTTATATGTTTGTTTCTTAGTAAATTTTACCTTGAAACTCATTTAGGTTTTCATGCTTTAGACTACTTAAGAACCTAGCTAAAGAATGGTAGGTTTCGGCCATGTGAAAGAAATAAAAGAAAAAAAAAAGGGAAAGAAAGAAACCTAGGAAATGTAATGCAATGAAATTTATGTAAATGTCATGATATGTGATAGCATATGAAATGCTATACATAATAAGAAGAATGAAATTTATGTAAATGCCATGATATGTGATAGCATATGAAATGCTATACATAATGAGAAGAATGAAATATATGTAAATGCCATGATATGTGATAGCATATGAAATGCTATACATAATGAGAAGAATGAAATATATGTAAATGCCATGATATGTGATAGCATATGAAATGCTATACATAATGAGAAGAATGAAATTATGTGAATGCCATGATATGTGATAGCGTATGAAATGCTATACATAATGAGAGGAATGAAAAATGAAATGCATGAAAGATTGTTAGGGATATGATATGATAGTTATGCATGATAAATTACTTTGTATGGTTTGTACCAAGGGTGGGCTCCGTAAACGCCCCGGGGTCGATGGAATAAGACTCGGGCCTCGTCAGGAATGGGCTTCTGATGCCCTAGGTCGATGGAGTAAGACTCGGGCCTAGTATGTATGTATGGTAGGGTTCAAGACTTGCTACCTTGGACCTACGTATGATGTATGTGGTACAAACCGGGATCCCCAATGATGATGATATTAATTTCAAGTACTTACAAGTATAAGTTTTCAAATTCATGATGCATTGCCTGCATATGTGCTTGAATTAGCTAATGATTTGATATGATGCCATGATGATATGAATACGATACCTTTGTACGTTGTATGCTTATGATATTACGCATGATGTTAATATACGATGATTTTCGGTTTTAGTGAGTAGGAAAGGAACTTACTGAGCCATGAGTGCTCACAGCTTACTTTCCTTGTACCGCAGATAAAAGAACTGGATGAACTAGAGGAGCAACAGGAGGAGCGGATAATGATGTGTGTGGTGGTGGCTCGGCAAAGAACGATTCGGATAGATTGATATGATTAGTTATAGAATCAATATATGCATATTTAATCTGTGATATCATGTTATAAAATGAATGTTTAAAAAGAAAAAATTTTTGTTCTTCCGCTGCCATAGTATAACTGAAGCATGTACGAACGTAGCGCCGCCTTTGGTTGGGTAAGAAGGGCGGGCGTTACAGTTGGTATCAGAGCGAAGTTTTGCCAGCTCACTACACACACATCAAGCTCCTTCCTGCCGCTCCAAGTAAGTACAGTTGCTTAATTTATTTATATGCAAATATTTGTATGATACTCTAGGATGCATGAATGGTAGCCTAGGAAGGATACCTTAAACTATACCCTAGAGAATGGTGCATAATGATAAGTAGGTGATATGCTAAGATGCATGAATGGTAGCCTAGATACAAGAACCTTAGGCTATAACATAAGAGGAATAATGAATCTTTAAAATCTTGTAGAAATGGACTATATCCCGTTCGAATACGATTCCGAGGATGTGGAATATTCTGGCGAATACCTCGAGTTCGCGGATGAACCTGAGATGCTGGAATACTTCGCCGCGGGATCTCCGGAACACGGCGAGTTCGGAGAGGAAGATCTCGAGGAAATCGAGGAAGGAAATTTGAACGATTATGAAGATGAAAATGAAGAAATTATGGAATACTATGAAGAAGAGAACGAGTTTCCTGAGATGGTCGAGGATGAATTTAACCTTGCTGAAAACATGGAAATGGGTTTCAACCCCAACGATATAATAGACTTCGAGTGGGGACTGAACAACCTCGAGGAGGAACTAGACGAAGACCCGATGGAACTGGACGAACCTGTTGAAGAAGACGAGGGAATGGATGAAGAGACAATAATCGACCCGGAAGAGGCACCGGAGATTCAACCTCCGATAATGCCTGATCCACCCCAGGATGGTCTGGGCAAGTCGATACAGGTTGGGTTGATAATGACTACTGCTCTCATGTCCTTTATGGCAGGAGTAGTCGCAACCTACCTGGCTTTTTAAGAGAAGAAGTTATGTAATAAAAGCTTTTTGATGAATACAAAGAGTAGAAATGGTATCAATCTAAGTATAAGAATGATAATACCATCGGCTAGATCTTGACGTGTAAGAAAGATAAGGTAATCTAAAGGTGATATGACAACCTAAGAAAGAATACCTCAATGATGACCCAAAAATGGCATGAAACCTAGACATGATGTGTTAAGATATTCATGCATGAATGATAACTTAGGCTAATCTTGTTATCATTTAGGAAATCAGGTATGGCTAGAAGACGAAATGCCAGAACGGAGGAGACAGTACCTCCACCTGATTGGGCACAAGTAGTTACTGAGCTACAACGACAGCTTACGGAACAGCAACAAATGATTGCTGCCATGATAAATCAACAAGGGAATCCCGCTACCCCAAATCAGAATAATACGCCAAACATACCAGTAGTGGAACCGGAGCCAGTGGCAGCACCGGTACCACCAGTGAATCTGGCACCGGTAGTTCGTCCGGAAGCGTATATAATCCAGTGGCAAAGACTGAGGCCGGAGAAATTCTCTGGAAATTGTGAAGCATGGGACGCACAAGCTTGGTTTAAGACAATGGAGAGCATGGTAGAACTATTGGACTGGCCTGAGCATGAAAAGGTCAAATGCGTATCCTTCTGTCTCACAGGAGACGCCCGAATGTGGTGGGACAGAGTGAAAGTGAAAAGGCCAGTGAATCAAATGAGTTGGGCAGATTTTGAGACGGAATTCTTCGAAGAATTCTTCCACACTCGGGTGACAAGTAGGCACTATGATGAATTCACTGAATTTCGGCAAGGTGACCTAACGGTGGAAGAAGCGATAAAAAGATTCAACCGCCTGGCGCGACTATGCCCGGAATTAGTTAGGACGGAAGGAGAAAGGGTCAGGCTTATGCTAAAGATGCTCAGACCCGAGATAGCACTTAATGTGGCCGGCGGAGTTAACAGACCACGGACCACAGAAGAGTTAGTTAGCAGTGCCCTGAATACTGAACACTACCTGAAGGCACTAGACAAGGACAAGAAGCAAGCTCAGAAGGAAGAACTGGAAAATGTTAAAGCCAACTGGAAAGGGAACCACGGCGGAAAGGGAAAACGACGGAATGACACTGAGATTGGTCCGTCCAACAAGCAGCTCAAGTTTTCTCTGTGCAATACATGTGGGAAGAAACATCCAGGGACATGTCGTACGGGCACTAATAGGTGCTACAACTGTGGGATAGAGGGTCATAAAGCAAAAGACTGTCGTAAGGGCAAAATTAAATGCTACGACTGTGGACTAGAAGGACATCTATCTAGAGACTGCCCTACTAAAGCACCACAGTATGTTTCGAATCAAGGCGGTCCCGCAAGGTTACACCAACTGCAGACTTCCATTGAGGGACCCTCAATAAGTCAAGGGAGATTAGAAGCTCCACCAACATCTAGGGGAATCTGAGCAGAAATTGTCATTCTAAGTTCGGGGACGAACTTTCAATAAGTAGGGGAGATTGTAACACCCCTAGAAAGCCTAGAAGGGTAATGGGAGTACGAATGAAAAGAGGATGTAAATACTCTATGTTAAATATTAAGATGGATTTAGATGATTAAAACTTTATGAAAGAAAAATAAAGTTGAGAATATAATCATCTAAGCATGATTTAAAATGTATGGAATTAATGTGGACAAAAGAAAGAAATAAGAGATAATATGTACATGTATGAAATATTTATGCATAATGCATAATATATATGAATTATTATGTGTAAAAAGAAAATAAAATGTTAGAAGAGAGATTGAACCTTGGATCTCTTGTAGGGAACATGTATAGGATACCAAAGGGGATAGGAGAATTATTGATAAGGAGAGAAAGGATTAAGTAGTTAAGAATAAGAAAGGATTCTTTTTACTTAAAAGAAAAAGGAAGTAAAAAGAAATAAAAATATACATAACCAAGTTTTGAACCTTGGTTCTCTTGTGGATGCATGCATTAACCAAGTGGGATAAGAGAGGATATTGTAAGAGGAGAGATAGAAAATTTTATTAAAGGAGAGAAAAGAGAGAGATTAAGAGAGAACTCACAAGGCATATTTCTAGAATATTCCTATCATAAAGAAGAGGAATAAATGGGGAGGATGAATCAAGTCAAATTTCCTCCCCTCATTTTAGTATAAATAGGCATGGAGGGGTGACTTCAAATTCATCCTCCACTCCTCTCCCTCTCCCTCTCCTCTTCTTCTTGTTGCCAAGCAACACAAGAGGAAGGAAGCTCCTCTTCCTCCTCACTCCCTCCCTCTTCTTTCTTCCTTGTTGTTGCCGAGCAACACAAGAGGAAGAAGCTTCTTCTTCCTCCCCTCTCCACCAAAAGACCTAGCCACTCCTTTCCCTTCATTGGTGCCGAACCTAGCAAGCAAGAAGAAAGGTCCAAGCAAGTTCTCAATTCTAGGAAACTTAAGCGAAGAAGGTAAGCTTCCCCTCACCTGTGGTACAAGGCTTTTTACATGTTTTTATGATTTTATGAGGATTTTAAAACCTAGAAACAAGTATGAGAAAATTCGGTTAAGAAGAGCTTTCGAAATCTAGTGATGTTTAACTAGTCTTCACTAAATGATAGATTTTCTATGCCATGGAAAAGGATTTTTCTTCATGTTTTTATACCTATATGATGCTTGATAAGAGGAGCACTTAACCCTAGAATTTCGGCCAAAAATATTTTTAAGAGGCTAGAGAAATTCATTGTTTTACTCAACTAGTACAAGGTTCTTCCTATGAAATGTTAGGGACCATGTAATTAGTTTTCTTGCTTAGAAGATGTCTGAACTAAAAGGAAACCCACCCATATGTTTCGGCCAAGAAGGGGTTTAGGGTTAGGAATACCCTTAAATTTAAATAAACATGCTCATGAGGTCGGATACAAAGATGTTAAAAGATTTGTATGTTTCGGCCAAGTTGTTCATGAACTAAATTTATATGTTTGTTTCTTAGTAAATTTTACCATGAAACTCATTTAGGTTTTCATGCTTTAGACTACTTAAGAACCTAGCTAAAGAATGGTAGGTTTCGGCCATGTGAAAGAAATAAAAGAAAAAAAAAAGGGAAAGAAAGAAACCTAGGAAATGTTATGCAATGAAATTTATGTAAATGTCATGATATGTGATAGCATATGAAATGCTATACATAATAAGAAGAATGAAATTTATGTAAATGCCATGATATGTGATAGCATATGAAATGCTATACATAATGAGAAGAATGAAATATATGTAAATGCCATGATATGTGATAGCATATGAAATGCTATACATAATGAGAAGAATGAAATATATGTAAATGCCATGATATGTGATAGCATATGAAATGCTATACATAATGAGAAGAATGAAATTATGTGAATGCCATGATATGTGATAGCGTATGAAATGCTATACATAATGAGAGGAATGAAAAATGAAATGCATGAAAGATTGTTAGGGATATGATATGATAGTTATGCATGATAAATTACTTTGTATGGTTTGTACCAAGGGTGGGCTCCGTAAACGCCCCGGGAATAAGACTCGGGCCTCGTCAAGAATGGGCTTCTGATGCCCTAGGTCGATGGAGTAAGACTCGGGCCTAGTATGTATGTATGGTAGGGTTCAAGACTTGCTACCTTGGACCTACGTATGATGTATGTGGTACAAACCGGGATCCCCAATGATGATGATATTAATTTCAAGTACTTACAAGTATAAGTTTTCAAATTCATGATGCATTGCCTGCATATGTGCTTGAATTAGCTAATGATTTGATATGATGCCATGATGATATGAATACGATACCTTTGTACGTTGTATGCTTATGATATTACGCATGATGTTAATATACGATGATTTTCGGTTTTAGTGAGTAGGAAAGGAACTTACTGAGCCATGAGTGCTCACAGCTTACTTTCCTTGTACCGCAGATAAAAGAACTGGATGAACTAGAGGAGCAACAGGAGGAGCGGATAATGATGTGTGTGGTGGTGGCTCGGCAAAGAACGATTCGGATAGATTGATATGATTAGTTATAGAATCAATATATGCATATTTAATCTGTGATATCATGCTTATTTAAATAAAATGAATGGTTTAAATTTTTTTTATTCTTCCGCTGTTATAGTAAAACATGTACGTAAGTAGTATAAGAACGTAGCGCCGCCTTTGGTTTGGTAAGAAGGACGGCCCTGCACTGGTATGGAGCTCGGGCCGTGTGGAGTTTGGCACCAACAGAAGTGGAGAATGACATGGCCGTGTGAACTTCACACGGCCGTGTCAAGATTTGAAGCCAACCAGCCTTACATGGCGTGTGGATCTACAGTGTGAGGTTTCGAGACTAAGGTGTGGTGTGCACCACACGGCCGTAGCATTTCCGAGACTAAGCGTGGGTGTGCAACACACCGTGTAGCATTTCCGAGACTAAGCAGTGGCGTGTGAACCACACGTGCGTTTTGGCGGAGAAGGACTGGACATGGCCGTGTGAATCTCACACGGCCGTGTCACGGGGCCGTGTGGCGCCCGATTCCCTCCTCTATTTAAACCCTCCTTCATGAATTGAAAGGGGATCTCTCCCCCTTTGGGAGAATGCAAGATTTGGTGGTTTCCTCCCATTCTTGGGAGGATTTCTGGGCGATTCAAGTGGAGTTCTTGGCGATTCCGGCTCCGGAGCGAGGATTGGATCCGAAGACGAAGCTTCTTCGTAGATAAGTTTTCTCTTTCCCCCCCTTTTCTTGGTTTCTTGGATTGGGGATTTAAGGAATGCTTATATTCTCTATTTCTTCGGGTTTTCTTCCTCGATTCATGGAGTAGATCTTGTATTCTAGGATGAAGGGAGTATTTGTATGATGGATTGATGTAATCTCTTATGGATTTGCCATTCTCTTGTTTCAATGACATTATCTTGCTTGTATCAATTAGATCTTGAACGATTAAAGATGATTTGTGCTTAATTCTCATTCTTGATTAATTGTTTGAATTTTTTATAGACTTTGTAAAGATAAAATCTCACTCGATCATCCGAGGGATCCACGTGACAGGTGCAAGCTCGTGTAAGGACGTTTGAGAGACAATCTTGAAGAGGAAATAGGAATATTCAAGAGAGTAGGATGGATTTTGTGATTAGTTTCTTGTATCTTGATAGATTGATAAGTCGTGGGCTTCTACGTTGATATCCGAGGAAGGCATAGTAATAGGTGCACTTCTGTGTAAGGACAACATATGTTCATGTCTAATTAATCCTATTTAGATACATTTCTCAGTCCTTAGCCGGTTGTCTATTGCAAGAGAGAACCGACAACTTTCTACATGTTTGGCAATTGAGGGATAAGAATTGGTAAACCATTTACATTCGAGAAATCATACAAAGAAACCGAAACTCCTAGAATCTCCTTTTATCATACCCCAAAACACTAAACTCTTGTTAGTTGATCTTTAAGATTAGATTTGTTTACCTTACTTTGCTTTTGAAACGATTGGATAGTTGTTTGGCTAATTCGCATTGAGACATTTCTAGTGCTTATTTCAGTCCCTGTGGATACGATAATCTTTTATATTACTTGCGACATTTCCGTACACTTGCGGAGAGTGAACATACGTTCAGAGCTATCTCGGGTCAGAGCATCTTTAACATCAACCGGACCCTTTCTTTTTCAGTACGTACCAGTTCTGGGCACAATCGAGCTAAGCGGTTGAACCTCTTGACGGCTTCATTGACTGACAGATCACCTTGCCGGAACTCAGTGAACTCGTCATAGTGCTTGTTGGTCACTTGCATATGGAAAAATTCCTCTAAGAACTCTGTCTCAAAATCTGTCCACTGCATTTGGTTTATTTGCCTTTTCGCCTTTACTCTGTCCCACCACATCCGGGCATCTCCGGTAAGACAGAATGACGCGCATTTGACCTTCTCGTGTTCAGGCCAATCCAATAGTTCCATTATGTTCTCCACGGCTTTGAGCTAGGCTTGCGCATCCCATGGTTCACAATTTCCCGAGAATGCTTCCGGCTTAAGCCTTTGCCACTGAATTTGATAGGCCTCTTGTCGGACCATCGGAGTAGGGGCAGCCGGGGGCACTGGTGCGGCTGTAGGTATAACAGGTACTGGTTTCACCGGTGGGGTAACTGGGTTGCCTTGCTGACCCATTAAGGTAGTGATCAGCTGTTGTTGTTCTGCGATCTGATGCTGGAGGTCTGCGACTACCTGCGTCAGATCTGGTGGAGTCACTGTCCCTCCGGTTCGGGTATTGCGTGTCCTAACCATGTTTATCTAAAAGAAATAGACTAGTGTAAGTGGTTATCAATTTTAGCCAATCTAACGTACTGATTTGTTTCTATCTATTTGTTATGGTATTATTCCTAACCTACCAATATATACTCCTAATCTAATTTATAACTAAAAGCATAGAATAAAGCATCAAACATAAGCAAGTAAAACATGAACTAAAGCATAAACAACATGAGGAAAAAAAATAAGGAATATAATGACAAACAATGTAACATATGGAAATAAAGCACAAGCAATGTAGTAAAGGAAATAAAGCATAAGTATATGACAAGAAAATCAAGCATAAACATATAACAAATAAATTTAACATAAACATTCTTACTTGGAGCGGCAGGTAGGAGGCTTGATGTGTGTGTAGTGAGCTGGCAATAAACCTGGCTCTGATACCAACCTGTAACGCCCGCCCTCCCTGCTACCCTAAGGGACGGGGCTATGATACTCTACGTATAACTTTCCCTTTTACTTACAGTGGAAGACTTAAAATAATTTTCATAGTTTTAATAAAAACTTTTCTTTTAAATTTCTTTTGAACTATACTATCACATAGCATCAAAATCATAACATCAAATCCAGTGGAACCATAATGTCAAGCCACACATGTTTAGGTATCACAAGTCATAAAATACCAATGCATAGTTCTTTAAAGAAACTTTAAGCAGGTTCTTAATTAGTTGCCTAGCAACCGCCACACACATCTTCGTTGCCCCTCCTGCTGCTCCTTTAGCTCATCCAGCTTTTCCCTTTATCTGTGGTACAAGGAAAGTAAGCTGTGAGCACTCATGGCTTAGTAAGTTCCTTTCCTACTCACTAAAGCCAAAAATCAGCACATAATCAAGAATGCATCAACAAGTCATAATCTCAACTAATCATGGCATAACATAGCATTCTATTCAAGCATATCATGCATCATAATATAATCACAACTAGTCATAGCATATCAAGCATCACCATGGCCGAAACATATACATAGTGCATTGCATAAAACATAGCTAGACATGGCATAACAAACAAGTATCATGGTATATCAAAGCATGGCCGAAACATGTATATCAAAGCATCATACTATGGCCGAAACATGTACATCAAGGCATCATCATATCTATGGCCAAAATCTATATATCAGGCATCAACAAATTCCATGGCCGAAACATGTCTATAAGGTAAAGCTTGAACATAACATAATCATACCTTATCATGGCATATCATAATCAAGAGCATAACATGAAACATAGCATAATCATAAGGTGTATGCAATATGATTTTGGAAAACATGTATCCGAAAAACATGTGTATGTCTCATGATCTTTAAAACCATTTTCTTTTACATATATACTTGAAAGTAATCTCAACATAAGGGGGATCCCGGCTATGTACCACTTACATATTGCGCGCAACCTTGTAGGTCCAAGGTAGCAAGTCTTGAACCCTACGAGGCAAACATACTAGGCCCTTAGTCCTAGGGGCACTTAGGAGCCCATCCCTAACAAGGTCCTTAGTTCCCGGGGCGCTTATGGAGCCCACCCTTGGTACAAGCCACTCATAAAGTAAAGTACATGTCATACATATCATGTATCATAAAAGCATGCATCACTTAGGCACACATCATATCATAAAGGTATGCATCACTTAGGCATACATCATGTCATAAAAGTATGCATCACTTAAGCATACATCATATCATAAAAGTATGCATCACTTAGGCATACATCATGTCATAAAAGTATGCATCACTTAGGCATACATCATATCATAAAGGTATGCATCACTTAGGCATACATCATGTCATAAAGGTATGCATCACTTAGGCATACATCTCATCATAAAGGCATGCATCACTTAGGCATACATCATGTCATAACAATATGCATCACTTAGGCATAGATCATAAAAACATGCATATCTTAAGCATAAAGCATATCATCAAGCATGCATGATTTAACCACATAGCATATCATGAAAGCATTCATATTTTAAGCACTAAACATGGCATCAAAGCATGCATAATTCAACCACATATCATAACATAAGCATGCATATTTTAAGCACAAAGCATATCATATCATAAAAGCATGCATATCATATCATAAGTCATGAATCACAAGCATACATTTTAAGCATAAGGGTGTATCTTGTGATTATCCTATCATAGGAAACATGGTATCATATTTATCTTGGTTTTAAGCTTCCTAAACCCTTGTGGCCGAAACCCTTTAGAGCTCAATTTAGGTTAAACACAACATCCAAGCATGTGGCACCTAAATTATCATCATAACATTTTCATAGGAAGCATTATAAACATGATTAACTTAGTTTCTAAGTTCCTCAAGTCCCTAATTTTCATATGGCCGAAACCTTAAGGTGTGAAACAAGGTTCCATATGACATAAAAGTATGGACAACTTTAAATCATATTTATAACATTTTTACCAAGGAACAAGGTAAACACATTTGACACATTTGAATTAGTTCCTAAGTTCTTTAAGCCCTTAACATATGTCATGGCCAAAATTTAACAAGTTCTCATTAGGGCTACAAACAAGCATACAAGCATGTGAACTTGGACTAACATTATGTATAAATTCATACAAGGCATCATACAATAGTTATGGCCGAAGCATACCCTAGCATCATTTTAGGTCATAAAACAACATATAGCAATTGCACCTTGGCTTTCTACTTATCATATTTCATGTAGAGTGACATGAGCATATTTAATTTAAGTCCTAGGGTTTCTAGGACATCTATTCCTTCATGATCGAAACATTCAAGGGTTCATTTAGGTCATGGAAAAATTATACAAGCATGTGAAACAATCAACACATTATCCTATTTTCATAAGAAGTACTTTTAACACATTTGGTTTCATTTCTAAGGCCTCTAGATCTTTTAAACCCTACTTGGCCGAAACTCACAGAATATAAACTTGCTTCAAATAGCCTAAAAGCTTGATAATTTATACAAGTTTCATAGCATGTATAAGGACAAGCATAATGAGTATACATATGAATTGTGTCTTAGGCTTTCTAGGTTTCTTTTTCTCTTTTTCTTTTATTTTTTTCTCATGGCCGAAACCTACCATTCCTTAGCTAGGTTTTTAAGTGGCCTAAAGCATGAAAAACCTATGTAAGTTTCATGGAAAAAGTTACTAAGAAACAAATATACAAATTGGTTCATGAATAAGCTAGGACCCCTTGTGGTCATACATATTATATGTCATGCAACTAATTTTTTTTACACCCTAATTAAGCATGAGGGCATTAAACAACTTTCATATCTAAATAGCACAGAGGTCTTGAGCATATTAAAATTTTTGTTTAAGCTTTTCTAAGCTATCCATCTCATCATGGCCGAAAAACCCTAAGAAGGAGTTCATGAAATTCTAGCAATATTCAAGCATACAAATCCTTTAAGATTTTTGTATTCTATCACATGAGCATGGTTATTTAAATTTAAAGGTCTTCCTAACCCTAAACCCTTTCTTGACCGAATCATATGAGTGGGTTTTCTTTTAGTTTCAAATATCTTCTAAGGAAGAAAAACTAATACATGATCCTTAATATTTCATAGGGAGAACCTTGTACTAGTTGGGTGAAACAATAAATTTCCCTAGCCTCTTAAGAATATTTTTGGCCGAAATTCTAGGGTTCAGTACTCCTCTGATCAAGCATCATATAGGTATAAAAGCATGAAGAAGAACCCCTTTACATAGCATAGAAAAATCTATCATGTAGTGAAGACTAGTTTAAACACCATTAGATTTTGAAAGCTCTTCTTGGCCGAATTTTCTCAAACTTGTTTCTAGGTTTTAAAATCTTCATAAAATCCGAAAAGCACATAAAAGCCTTGTACCACAGGTGAGGGGAAGCTTACATCCTTTTTCGCTTGTGGATCTAAGGTATGAAGAAGAAGAAGTAGTCTCTTCTTCTAGTTCCTTTCCCTTGATTCATTTGCTAAGTCCTCCTTGTATCTTAGGCTTTCTTAGGGAAAACCTTGGCTTGGGGCCGAAGATGGAGGAGAGGGGAAACTGAGGTTTCGGTGAGGGAGAGGAGAGAATGAGAAAAATGAGAGAAAATAGAATTTTCCCTTTACATATTCTCTTTTATGTTAAGGGGGAAGATGTAGCAAACTTAGTTTTTGCTTTCCTTCTCCCTTAGCCCTTTTTTTTCTATTTTATTTTTATTTTTATTTATTTATTTATCCTCATCATTCATGGTGAAATAAGGGGGAATGAATCCCCTTAATCCCTCTTTAAGTTTTCGGCAAAACCAAAGAGGAAGAAGGAGAGAAAGGGAGGAAGGCAAGTTGCCTTTCTCTTGCTCCTTTCTTGTTTTCTTTTGGCTAGCTTTTACTCTTACCTTTATCATGAGTTTCCCTCCTTTGCTATCAATATCTTCTCTCTATCCCAATTGGTTTCTACTATTTAATTCTATGAATTATAATATAAGAGGTTCAAGGTTCAATCCTTGACCTTCACTTCTTTTTTATTTCATTTTATTTCTTTTTGCTTCAACTCACTTCCTATTATTTTTCTAAGGCAAAATCCTACATTCATATATTTATCTTACAAGCTTAGTGTGTATTACAAACGTACAGTTTACGTTCCTGAGTGAGAACTATTCTCAGGTTCCTGTACCAGTCCAGGAAATTTGCTCCGTTGAGCTTGTCCTTCTTAAGGATAGAACGCAGGGAGAAATAGTTCGTATTCGACGTCATGGTTATCTACAACAGAAAATTTGCAGAAATAAATATCATATTCTTTTAAAATCATTTAATTAGGCCTTTAATTAAATGATGCTCCCACTATAATTCTTGTGGGACAAGATCCACATCATACTAACTCTTGAGTTAGCTTTGGCTAATACGCCCAAGACTTAGTATGATCGGTAGGTAACGATTACCAATTACATCTCTATGCAACTCTTGTTTATAGAATCAATATCCGAATTTATATTAAAACTCGAGTTAGCTTTGGATAATACGCCCGAGAGTTAATATAGATGTGATTTTGACCTATCTTTTCCAACCGTTGGAAGAATGCCTATAGTTGACTCGATCTAACCGAGAAACTAGGAATACTCAATCTAATTGAGTTTGTATTCACCCATGCGTTGATAGGCGGGACCAAGATTGTCCCTCCGTACCCTACCAAGATAATATGTATTGCTCTGCTTTGTCAGATTCAACAATACATGTGATCGAGGTAGTGATAGGTATCACGGCACGGTTAGGCATTTAGAGTTGGTTCGATCGAGATCTAATCTAATCGAAAAGGATGCATCTTGTGGACGACTTAGATCTAATATAATCGTAAGGCACTAATTAATTAATTACTTATTAAACATGCATCATATACATAAGCAATTAACTAATTAATCTATTTGTGATTTAGTCATGGCCCTACTACGATCTTCTCAAGCCAATGAGAAGATCGAATGGTCAACCTAGGGTCAACATCTTCTCCAAGCTCCTCCCTTTGACCACCTTGTGTCGCTTGTGCCTGCCTAGGAACTCTGTCTCGTGTGGACCCTCCACCGCTCCAATTTGTACATTACAATTTGAAACTCGAGTTACATTCGAGTCTAAATCTAATTTACAACAAGAATATAAGAGAAAGGCACGACGCGCAGGTCGCGGAAAAATAAAAAAATACAACACGCGCAAACACATAACGGCACGCAGGCCGTATTATGAATTACATCACAATCCAATCATATTGGGTTTTTGGGCCATGACTATCACAAAATTAATATAAAATTCAAAATTATATATTTTCATAATTTTCTATAATTTTAAAAATAATTTTTATAATTTTTACGAGTAAAAATTTCCCGGCGGTCCCGTTTAGCGGTTTCGGGCGCAATCGCGGAACGGGTAGCGCCCCTACCCGCGATCTAACCATCGCGAGGGTTCCTTTGCGATCCAACAGCGCCTAAAATCGCTGTCCCAAAATGATTTGGGATGAAACCTTTGAGAAGAATTTTCCCGGCGGGTTACAATCGCGAAGCAAATCCCCTTGCGGGGTTAGGGGGAGTGCCCCTACCCACGATCTAACCATCGTGAGTTGCTCCTAAGCGATCCTACAGCACCTTCGCTCACTGTCCCAAACGGATTTGGGTCGAAACATCACCGTTTTGGAAAAAACTTCCCGGTAGTCGAAGCACTTGTGCTTCGATTACTCGAGAAAAATACTCATAAAACCAAAAATCATAATTTTACAGAAACTTTAGTTTTCATAAAACCAAAAATTAAACTCGTAAAAGCCTTGCGCGTGGCTCTGATACCACTGTTGGAAACCCCGAATCACCCAAAGCCGTAGATCCGTGCAAGGAAAACTGAACGAAATACAAGTACGAGTTTCAAAAAACTTTAGATCTACTCCTAGATCTACATGTTGAGAGCTTTTACCTTTGAAGCCTGCCCTCGCAAAATTCCTGCTCGTCCAAGTTACGTGTCGGATCTCCAAAGTATCAAGGTAGATACTTCTCTAGTGATATCCACACGAACAAGGAGTGCTCTCTAGCACTCAACGATGGAGAAGAGAGCCCCAAGTGTGCTAGCACTTTCTAGAGCTCTCGGATGGGATTGAAAAAGGGAGAAAAGAGAGAAAACAAGAAGACTCTCACATACTCAACTAGTAGTATCCTCTTCTTGTGTCCTTCACACTCTCTTATCTTTTCTTGGATGAAAACTCAACACGTTCTCACCACCATGGAAGTCACGGCAACAACAAAGAGAAGCAAGCATCTAAGGAAGAAGAAGCAAGAATTAATGCAAATCAATTGCATTCACACCCCATCAAATGTGTGGCCGGCCACACAAATGTAACCCCCTCATTTAATGTGGCCGGCCACATTAAAAGGAATGGGTGTGTAACCTCCACGAGGTGGCACACCATTATGAGGTGGTGATGATGTGGCAAGGATGTGTCATGCCATGTAGGATGAGTCAACCTACATGATGTGGCAATGCATCAAGTCAAACTTGATGTTTCAACATCCATTAGGTCAAGTCAAAATTGACCAATTTTCTTCCTTGTTGAGTTAAATCCAACCTTTGATTCAAGTCAATTTCAATTTAATGAATCTCAATTCATTAATATAAATTGACTCAATGAATCAAATTTAAATTAGACTCATTCAACAATTGAATCTAATTGAGTCCAACTCAATAAGTCTAATTTGAATCCAATCTTTGGTGCATCAAATGAACCTAATCCAATTGGTTCATCATATAAACCTAATCTCCATCCACATGTTCTTTGTGTGTGACCCAATAGGTTCTTGTAACGTTGGCAATGCCCCTAAACTCATTTAGAAGCATAAGTAATGAGTGGTATCTAGCAATACATCATTACTACCCAAGTTACAAGAATGTTGAGATCTAACATCACCTTGTGACTACTAATTGTGACTCCTCACAATATGTGACATTGTCATTCTATCCTAGACATCTAGATTGATCAATGTGAGGCATAGACCGTGTCATCCTCTAATCAATCTAAATCTTGAACTCCAAGTAGACTCACTCGATCAAATGAGCTCAACATCTCATGTTGACTCATTTGGGCATGGCCATGCACTTAGTGGTCTCACTCTATCAAGAATATTGATGTCGCTCCCGTCATATGGGAGGGATAGATCCCATCTACATCACTCACATCCCTCTGCATAATTTGTTATATACCCAGTAATCGCCTTTATAGTCCACCCAGTTACGGGTGACGTTTGACGAAACTAAAGTACATAACTTCTTATGTAGGGATCCATGGTGACTTCAGGTCAAAGGACTAATAGTCATACTAATAGCCACATGAGAAAGTATATGACACTCATATAACGATCCATGATACTTTCTCATGGCGGGTCATTCAGTATACATTCTCTAATGCATACCCATGTGTCAGCTTGATATCTCTATATCCATGACTTGTGAGATCAAGTCATCGAGCTGACCTACATGCTAGTCTTATTGTATTAACATCATCCCTGAATGTTAATACTCGACTAGGAATGATTTAGAGTAGTGTTCCCTATATCATCTCACTATCGATTCAACCAATCGATTGATATAGGTAAGAACCTTCTACTCAAGGACGTTACTATACTTATTTTATCTGGCACTAATACAAATAAGCATAATAACCAAAAACCAAATGCCTTAATATATATACAAGAATATGATACAATGAGTCCTTACAATCATCAAATGATTGGCTCTAGGGCTCTAACTAACAGTTTGGATCAGGAAGTTCATCACAGAGCTTGGTATTGTTCCTAGTATAGCGAACCCAATAGACCTCTATTGTGATAAAAATGGGGCTATTACACAGGCTAAGGAACCTCGCTCTCATCAGAGATCCAAACACATACTATGGCGATTCCATCTCATTCGAGAGATCATCGAAAGAGGAGATGTGAGGATATGTAGAGTCCCGACCGATGCTAACATTGCAGATCCTTTGACCAAGGCTTTGGCACAGAGGAAGCATGATGGTCACACTACGTTAATGGGCATTCGGTATCTTAGTGATTGGCACTAGTGCTAGTGGGAGATTGTTAGTATTAGCCCTAGTACCAATTCTGAGATGATTGTAAAAGGCCCATTTTGTATCATATATCATTATTAATAAAAGACAATGTTGGTTATTATATTTATTTCAGTTCAGTGCCAATTGAATAAGTATAATAATGTCCTTGGGTAGTAAGTTATTATCTACAACATATCAATTGGTTGAATTGATAGTGAGATATTGTAGATATACATGGAACACCACTCTTAACTATTCCTAGTCAAACATTAATATGCAAGGACAATATTAATGCGTTGAGACTAGCATATAGGTCAACAGATGACTTAATTTCACAAGTCATGGATATGAGATATCAGGTTGACACATAGGTATATATTAGAAAATATATACTGAATGACCCACCATGAGAATGTTTCATGGATCGTTATATGAGTATCATAAACAATATCTGTCAGCCCCTCAATTATTAGGACACAAGAATGCATGACCATACTTAAATGAGTCGATATGAGATATTGAGTTTATTTGTTTGAGTGTGTCTACTTAGAGATAAAGAAACACAAAGATTGATAAGATTATGACACGGTCTATACCTCATTGATCAATCTAGATATCAAGGGTAGAAGAATAGAGTCATACAAGATAATAGCCACGGAAATGTTAAGTTAGATCTCAACATTCTCGTCACTTGGGTAGCAATGATGCATTGTTAGATGCCACTATTTCTTATGTATCTAAAATGTTGATTTGGATACATTGCCAACGTTATGAGAGCCTATTGAGTCATACACAAAGAACATGTTGGTTTGGAGATGGGTATTTTAGTTTGACTAAAATACTAAGGATCGTAAGAATAATGGGTTAATCCAAAGTGTTGGTGTTATCTTTGTGGTGATTGGCACTAGTACTAGTGGAAGATTGTTGGTATTAGCCCTAAGAGCCAATTATGAGTTGATTAGGCTTTTTGGGTTACTCATTGAGTTAGACTTAAATGAATCCACTCATTGGATTGAGTACTCATTGAATTGAGTCCAATTCGAATTAGACATATTGGATTGATGGGTTTGACTCATTGAATTATTGGATTAATGGGTTAGACTCATTGGGTTATTGGATTAATGGTTAAATCAATATAATAATCCAACCCAATAAGAGGATTACAAAGAGACAAAAATACTTGGTATTCATTGGATGAATATAAATAGGTTTTTGATTAGATTTTTCATTAGAGATGAAAAATGTGACTTTTGATCATCCCTTCTTCATCCTCTTCTCCCTTCTTGGCCGAATCCAATTTTTTAGCCGAATCACCTTGTCGGGCTAGCATCACAAAGGTGATTCTTCTCTAAAGGCTTAGTTCATGTGACAAATGAAGGATGTTTACGTGTGGATACCATCGTTGTGCGAACACTTGATTGTGTTGAGATTTGCATCTAAAGAAAAGTTGCTGTGGGGATTGCGAAGGGCACGCAACAAAGGTATAAATCTCATCAAACTTAGTATATGTGTTTTTCTCCTTCACATGGATCTTTTAGAGAGGATCTAGTAAAATTTTTGCTGCACTTTTTGTGTGTTTAGCGCGCTAGATCTCTACAGCTATTGGAGGTCATCTATATCTGAGAGTTGCAGTTCCTGAGTTGGTTAGCCAATGTAGTCCTAGTGTCCAAGTCGGGAAATAAATAGAGGGTCTACATCGACTTCAAGGACCTCAATAAAGCATGCCCCAAGGACTACTATCCCTTACCAAGAATTGACCAAGTAGTAGATTCAATTTCTGGATGTGAGTTAATTTGCATGTTGGATGCCTATCAGGGGTATCATCAATTACCATTTGCTAAGGACGACTAGGAGAAAATTAGCTTTATAACCGCTAAAGGAACTTACTGATATAATATTATGTCGTTTAGACTAAAGAATGTAGGTGCTATCTACCAACAGTTTATGAACAAAGTATTCTGAAAGAAAATTAGGAGAAATATGGAGGTTTATGTGGACGACATTTTTATCAAATCCCTCAGGGTGACCGATATGTGTGGGTGCAATCAACCTATATTTGATCAGGTACGATCATGATTTTGATGTGTCTGTCAAAGAGTTTAAGTTATGTTTCATATCTATTTGATACGTGTGTTTGAGTTATGCAGGATTTGGTGAAATACACATGAGGAGCTTGGTGAGGCCAAGCTTAGGAAGCTCATCCTTGGGCTTGGGTCCTTGAGATGGTGAAGGATGATGTGGAAGGCATCTGAGAGACCGCTAGACGAGGAGCAATGGTGTGGAGCTAAGGGAAATGGACTTCAAGGCAATGCGAAGGATGCATAGAAAGGAGTCACGGGCTCAAATGCATCTGAGGGACGAATGCTAAGGAAGAGGGCTTCAAAGGGTGACTATAGAAAGGATGAGTGTGAGTGAATGTAAGGTATCAGTCAATTAGTACTAAGACCAGTTAACTAGTCCAAACTCATGAGAGCATAGAATGCCTCTATTCTTGAAGGTTGTGAAAATTAGTTGACAGGTAAAATGACACCAGGCAACTGATGGAAAACCATTGGCAAAATCTTGGATTCTACGGAGAGCCATTGGTTGTGTCCAATGGCTACACCAGTTGACTGGTGCATAGACCAGTCGACTGGTGCCGAGATAAGTTGACCTTGTGTTCAACTCTCTTCTCTTATTTATAGGGAGATTAGGGCATTAAAGGAGGTTACTGAATATATCTGAAAAAGTCCTAAGTCATCCCTCAAGCTTCCAAGTCTTCTCTTCGTCCTAAACCTAAGTTCCATCTTGTAAAGAGGAGAGAGCTTTGTGAGAGCTTTGCTCCACTGAGAAGGAGAAAGCTCTAGCCAAAGATTATCGGGGACTAATCCACCGAACGATTGAGGGTTTGTCCACCTCAAGGACAAGCCATGGAGTAGGATAAAACAATCTCTGAATCATGTTACATCGATCTTGTTAGAGTTTGCCTTCTCTTTTACTTTAATTTTATTGTTATTATTTGCTACGCACTAACATTATAGGAAGGAAAATAATTTGGGGTGACCAAGCTATTCAACCTCTATTCTAGCCAGTCAATGATCTTCAATAAGTGGTATTAGAGCGAGAGCGCCCTTCAACGGACTAATCGCCGAGAAGAGCACTTTCAACGAAATGGTCGGTTCAAACATTCATCCACCCAAATTTGAAGGATAATTCTCTTGGTAGAAAAAGAGGATGAAGGTATTTTCGAAACCGATTTTGATATTATGCTAATCATGAAAAATAATTTTGAAATGCCTAGGGATCAAAACAATGAGACACTAGAGAAAATAAGATGGAGCAAGAAGCAAAGGGAAGAATATTTGATAAATTCAAGAGCAATGCATCACCTCCTAAGTGTTCTTCCCCAACAAGAAGTACACGGATTCTCTAATGCATACCCATGTGTCAGCTTGATATCTCTATATCCATGACTTGTGAGATCAAGTCATCGAGCTAACCTACATGCTAGTCTTATTGTATTAACATTGTCCCTGAATGTTAATACTCGACTAGGAATGATTTAGAGTAGTGTTCCCTATATCATCTTACTATCGATTCAACCAATCGATTGATATAGGTAAGAACCTTCTACTCAAGGACGCTATTATACTTAGTCTATTTAGCACTAATATAAATAAGTATAATAACCAAACAAATGAATTTATTAATATACAAGAATATGATATACATGAGTCCATACAATCATCAAATGATTGGCTCTAGGGCTCTAACTAACAATCTCCCATTAGCACTAGTGCCAATCAGTATAGGCTCTAAGGCCTAAAGACCTAGTGTGACCATCATGCTTCCTCTGTGCCAAAGCCTTGGTCAAGGGATCTGCGATGTTAGCTTCTGTAGGTACTCTGCAAATCTTCACATCTCCTCTATCGATAATCTCTCGAATGAGATGGAAGCGCCGTAGTATGTGCTTGGTCCGCTGGTGTGAGCGAGGTTCCTTCGCCTGTGCTATAGCTCCATTGTTGTCACAATAGAGCTCAACTGGGTCAGCGATGCTAGGAACCACCCCAAGTTCAGTGATGAACTTGCGGATCCAAACTGCCTCCTTTGCTGCCTCTGATGCAGCAATATACTCGGCTTCTGTTGTAGAATCAGCTACTGTATCCCACCATTAATGCAAAATATGAACCCTGACTGCGATCGGTAATCATCTTGATCGGTCTGAAAGCTGGCATCACTGTAACCCTTTACAGTTAGCTCATCATTGCCTCCATATATCAAGAAATATTCTCTAGTCCTTCGTAAGTACTTAAGAATATTCTTGACCGCTATCCAGTGACTTTCACCTGGATCTGACTGGTATCTGCTCGTCATGCTCAAAGCATACGAGACATCAGGTCGAGTACACAGCATGGCGTACATGATCGATCCTATGGCTGAGTCATAAGGGATCTGATCCATGCGGTCTCTCTCCTCTCTAGAAGAGGGACCTTGAGTCTTCGAAAGACTCACGCCATGTGACATCGGCAGAAATCCCTTCTTGGAATTCTGCATGGCAAACCGAAGGAGTACCTTGTCAATGTATGTACTCTGACTTAGGCCAAGCAATCTCTTAGATCTATCTCTATAGATCTGTATCTCTAGAATGCGGGATGTCTCACCTAAGTCCTTCATTGAGAAGCAACTCTCTAGCCATGTCTTGACAGACTGAAGCATAGGGATGTCCTTCCCAATTAGTAATATGTCATCCACATACAATATGAGGAAGACAACTATGTCCCCTACAACCTTCTTGTAGACACAAGGCTCATCTTCGTTCTTGATGAAACCAAACTGTTTGATCGAATCAAAGATTCCAGCTCCGAGAAGCTTCCTTTAGTCCATAAATGGACCTATGCAGCTTGCATACTCTACTACTATACTGTGGATCTACAAAACCCTCAGGTTGTGTCATGTACACAACCTCGAGTAGGTTTCCATTCAGAAACGCGGTTTTTACATCCATCTGCCATATCTCATAGTCATGGTAGGCTGCAATAGCAAGCATGATCCGAATGGTCTTAAACATCGCTACTGGAGAAAAGGTTTCATCATAGTCAATACCATGAATCTGCTTGAAACCTTTAGCTACCAAGCGACCCTTATAGATAGGTCCATCCATGTCAGTCTTTCTCTTAAAGACCCACTTGCACCCAATGGGTTTTACCCCTTCAGGTGGATCAACCAAAGTCCATACTTGGTTGGTGTACATGGATTCCATCTCGGATCTCATGGCTTCTAGCCATTTCTCGGAATCTGGTCTCATCACAGCTTCTTGATAGGTGGTAGGCTCATCCTCTATGAGCACAATGTCATCATGGTCAGACAAGAGAAATGAGTATCTCTCAAGCTGACGACGTACCCTATCAGACCTGTGAAGAGGTATGTCTACATGAACCGGTTGTTATTCGTCAACTCCTTATGGAACAACGTCATCCACAACACTTTGTGGTTCTAGTTCAATTTCCATCGTGGCATTAGTGCTATTGTTCGCATCTTGAACTTCTTCAAGATCGAACGCGCTCCCACTAATCTTTCTTGAAACAAAGTCCCTTTCTAGAAAGACCCCAGTCTTTGCCACAACTACCGTGTGCTGACTGGGAATGTAGAAGTAATATCCCTTAGTTTCCTTGGGATATCCGATGAAATAGAACTTGTCGGATTTGGGTCCTAATTTGTCTGAGACTTGACATCGTACGTAAGCCTCACAGCCCCAAATCCTCATGAAAGACACCTGGGCATCTCTCCCAGTCCATATCCTATATGGTGTCTTTATCACGACCTTTGATGGAACTCGGTTGAGTATGAAAGCTGCCGTGTCTAGAGCATATCCCCATAGATATGTCGGAAGATCTGTGTGATTCATCATAGATCGTACCATATCTAATAGGGTACGATTCCTCCTTTCGGATACACCATTCCACTGTGGTGTTCCAGGAGGAGTGAGTTGAGATAAAATCCCACACTCAGCTAAGTAGTCACGAAACTCATGGCTTAAGTATTCACCACCTCGATCTGATCGAAGTACCTTAATACTCTTGCCAAGCTGGTTCTGTACTTCATTCTTGAATTCTTTGAACTTTTCACAGGATTCAGACTTATGTGTCATCAAGTACACATAACCATATCTACTGAAGTCATCAGTAAACGTGATGAAGTACCTATAACCGCCTCTAGCAGCAACATTGAAAGGGCCACATACATCACTATGTATGAGTCCTAACAAATCAGTCGCTCTTTTACTGTGCCCAATAAAGGGAGTCTTGGTCATCTTGCCTCGTAGGCATGACTCGCATATCTCATATGATTCAAAATCAAATGAGTCCAGCAAACCATCCTTATGGAGCTGGGATAAGCGCTTGTCATTTATATGACCTAAGCGACAGTGCCAGAGATAGGTGTGGTTCATATCGTTCGATTTGAACCTCTTAGTACTAACGTTATAGATAGAGCTCTCAAGGTATAGAATATAGAGTCCATTCATCAGAGGTGCACTACAATAGAACATATCGTTTAAATAGACAGAACAACATTTGCTCTTTATTATAAACGAGAATCCTTTCTTGTGCAAACAAGAAACTGATATAGTGTTCTTAGTCAATGCAGGCACATAACAACAATCATCTAAATCTAGTATAAGCCCAGAGGGAAGAGATAGAAAATAAGTCCCTACAGCAACAGCAGCAACCCGTGCTCCATTGCCTACTCGTAGGTCTATCTCGCCCTTTGTCAATGCTCTGCTATTTCTCAGTGCTTGTACATTAGTACAAATGTGCGAAGCACATCCGGTATCTAATACCCACGTCGAAGAAATAGAGAGGTTGACTTCTATAACATTTATACCTGAAGTAGAAATCTTATTTCTCTTCTTGTTAAGATCTTCCAGGTGTCCTGTGAAGTTCCTCTTCCAGTGCCCTGCTTGTCCTTGATATAGTTGACGAAGATGTGCATCCATATCGTAAGCACCCATCAACTCATGTTGCTTCTGAAGCTCAGAGTTCATGGTTGCGAGCATTAGACAGGACACATCTAATGCGTCATCTTGATGCTTCTTATAAGCATCCCGGTCAGCTCGCGTGGCAGTGGCAGGAGGAGCCTCCAGAATGGGCTGCTTCACGTTCCTGAGTGAGAACTATTCTCAGGTTCCTGTACCAGTCAAGGAAATTTGCTCCGTTGAGCTTGTCCTTCTTAAGGACAGATCGCAGAGAGAAAGTGTTCGTATTCGACGTCATGGATATTCTACAACAGAAATAAATGCCGAAATAAATATCATATTCTTTTAAAATCATTTAATTAGGCCTTTAATTAAATGATGCTCCCACTGAATTCTATAATTCTTATGGGACAAGATCCACATCATACTAACCCTTGAGTTAGCTTTGGCTAATACGCCCAAGGCTTAGTATGATCGGTAGGTAACGATTACCAATTACATCTCTATGCAACTCTTGTTTATAGAATCAATATCCGAATTTATATTAAAACTCGAGTTAGCTTTGGCTAATACGCCCGAGAGTTAATATAAACGTGATTTTGTCCTACCTTTCCAACTATTGGAAGAATGCCTATAGTTGACTCGATCCAACCGAGTAACTAGGAATACTCAATCTAATTGAGTTTGTATTCACCCATGCGTTGATAGGCGGGACCATGATTGTCCCTCCGTACCCTACCAAGATAATATGTATTGCTCTGCTTTGGCAGATTCAACAATACATGTGATTGAGGTAGTGATAGGTATCACGGCACGGTTAGGCATTTAGAGTTGGTTCGATCTAGATCTAATCTAATCGAGAAGGATGCATCTTGTGCACGACTTAGATCTAATCTAATCGCAAGGGTGCATCATGTGCACGACTTAGATCTAATCTAATCGTTAAGGCACTAATTAATTAATTAATTATTAAACATGCATCAGATACATAACAATTAATTAATTAATCTATTTGTGATTTAGTCATGACCCTACTACGATCTTCTCAAGCCAATGAGAAGATCGAATGGTCAACCTAGGGTCAACAGCTTCTCCAAGCTCCCTTTGACCACCTTGTGTTGCTCGTGCCCGCCTCGGAACTCCGTCTCGTGTGGACCCTCCACCACTCCAATTTGTACATTACAATTTGAAACTCGAGTTACATTCGAGTCTAAATCTAATTTACAACAAGAATAAGAGAAAGGCACGACGCGCAGGCCGTGGAAAAAAAAAATACTGCACACACAATCATATGACGGCACGCAGGCCGTATTATGAATTACAACACAAATCCAATCTTATTGGGTATTTTGGGCCATGACTATCACAAATTAATATATAATTCAAAATTATATATTTTTCATATTTTTCTATAATTTTAAAATAATTTTTTACAATTTTTATGAATAAAATTTCCCGGCGGTCCCGTTTAGCGGTTTCGGGCGCAATCGCGGAACGGATCCCCTTGCGGGGCCCAGGGGCAGCGTCCCTACCCGCGATCTAACCATCGTGAGGGTTCCTTTGCGATCTAACAGCGCCTAAACCCGCTGTCCCAAAACGATTTGGGTCGAGACATTGCCGTTTCGGAAAAATCTTCCCGGCGGGTTCGTTTTTAGCGATTTCGGGTGCAATCGCAAAGCAAATTCCCTTGCGGGGTTAGGGGCTATGCCCCTACCCACGATCTAACCATCGTGAGTTGCTCCTTTGCGATCTAATGGCACCCGACCCTGCTGTCCCAAACGGATTTGGGGCAAAACGAAGCCGTTTAAAAGAAAACTTTCCGGTAGCCGAAGCCTACAAGTACCGAGACACTTGTGCTTCGCTTCTACGGAAAAATTACTCATAAAAACTCTAAAAACTCAATTTTTACAGAAAATTACAGAAGGTTTATTTTTCATAAAAATACAAACGAACTCATACAAGTCTTTGCACGTGGCTATGATACTACTGTTGGGTTCGTCGGGCCGCGAAAACCGCTTTTTCGCGTCGCGGAAACCCCGAGTCACCCAAAGCCATGGATCTCGTGCAAAGATTCGTAAACAAAAATTTTTTGAAAAACCTTTTTCTTGTACGAGTTTGTAAAAACTTTAGATCTACACTAAAGTTAAGATCATTACCCTTGATGCGCGCCCCACGTGAATCCCGCTCGTCCAAATGGTGCCGGATCTCAAGACCGTCAAGCGTACGGTCCTCTAGAAGTATCCACACGGACACACTAGATGGAGGTGACAAAAAACCACGGTGTGCTAGCACCTATGTGGTTCGGCCAAGGAAGGAGGAGAGGGAGAGAGCAAGAAGAACTCTAGGAGGAAGAAGAAGGAATGAATGATGGAATAATTTTCAAAATGAAAATTATTCTCCTCATTCAAGTGGTCGGCCACCTTCTCATGTCTAACTCCCATTTCCACATTAAATGCAATTAATGTGGAGCCATTAAAGAGTTGTAACCCCCATGAGGTGGCACTCTAGGATGATGTGGATCAACACTATTGGTCCACATCTTGCCACCTCACTAAATGACATGGCAACAAGTGTAACCTCCTCATTTAATGTGGGTCGGCCACATTAAATGCTATGGAGGCTTGTAACCTCCATGAGGTGGCACACATTGATGATTTGGAGCAATCCTATTGGTCCACATCTTGCCAACTCACTAGTGATGTGGCAAAAAGTCAAGTCAAACATGACTTTTTCTCTTCCTCTCAAATCAAGTCAAACTTGATCAAATCTCTCTCATGGTTGATCTAATCCAACCATATGATTCAAGCCAACTTAATATAATGAATCTAATTCATTAAATAAGTTGATTTAATGAGTCATAATCTAAATTAGACTCATTGAATACATGAATCAACTTGAGTCCAACTCAATTAGCCCAATTTGGATTACTCTTAATCCAATATGATTCATCAAATAAATCTAATCCTCTTGGTTCATCATATGAACAAAATCTCCATCTAATTGTCCTTAGTGTGTGACCCTATAGGTTATTGTAACGTTGGCAATGCCCTAAACCTATTTAGGAGCATAAGTAATGAGCGGTATCTAGCAACACATTATTACTACCCAAGTTACAAGAATGTCGAGATCCGACATCACCTTGAGACTACTAATTGTAACTCCTCACAATATATGACAAGTGTCCTTCTATCCTAGACATCTAGATTGATCAATATGAGGCATAGACCATGTCATCCTCTAATCAATCTAAATATTGAACTCCAAATAGACTCACTCGATCAAATGAGCTCAACATCTAATGTTGACTCATTTGGGCATGGCCATGCACTTAGTGGTCTCACTCTATCAAGAATATCGATGTCGCTCCCGTCATATGGGAGGGATAGATCCCATCTACATCACTCACATCCCTCTACATAATTCATTATATACCAGTAATCGCCTTTATAGTCCACCCAGTTACGGGTGACGTTTGACGAAACCAAAGTACATAACTCCTTATGTAGGGATCCATGGTGACTTCAGGTCTAAGGACTAATAGTCATACTAATAGCCACATGAGAAAGTATATGACACTCATATAACGATCCATGATACTTTCTCATGGTGGGTCATTCAGTATACATTCTCTAATGCATACCCATGTGTCAGCTTGATATCTCTATATCCATGACTTGTGAGATCAAGTCATCGAGCTAACCTACATGCTAGTCTTATTGTATTAACATTGTCCCTGAATGTTAATACTCGACTAGGAATGATTTAGAGTAGTATTCCCTATATCATCTCACTATCGATTCAACCAATCGATTGATATAGGTAAGAACCTTCTACTCAAGGACGCTATTATACTTAGTCTATTTTGCACTAATATAAATAAGTATAATAACCAAACAAATGTCTTTATTAATATACAAGAATATGATATACATGAGTCCATACAATCATCAAATGATTGGCTCTAGGGCTCTAACTAACAATATGCATATTAAAATTTCTTTCGAAAATAAAACACTTAAGAATATCTTGAAGTCATACGGACAATAACATAACACACTAGTCCATGTTAACATAACCAAATAACTTAAGCAGGTCTTCATTTGTCTTAGCCGAGCCACCACCACACACATCTCCTTGCCTCTCCTGCAGCTCCCTCAGGTCATCCATTCTTTGCCCTTATCTGTGGTACAAGGAAAGTAAGCTATAAGCACACAGGCTTAGTAAGATCCTTTCCTACTCACAAAATCCATATATCAATGTATAAACACATAAGCATACAACCATAAAAAAAAAATGATCATCTAACATCATAAGGGCATAACATGTCATATCATACATCATAAGGAACATCATGCTATATCATGTCATAAATCAAAATATCATAAGAGCATAGCATGTCATTTTATAAATCATATCATATCAGCTCATAAATAACAACATGCTATATCATATCATAAGAGCATAGCATGTCATATCGTAAATCATATCATATCATAAATCATCATGTCCTATAAATCATAAATCGTATCATGCAAGATGTCTTTTAAAACATATGTCATGTCATATGCAAGATGTTTTAAAGCATAGCATATAGTATTTGAACATAATATCATCATGAGGGCCCGGCTTGTACCACATACATACCTGAATGCGCGCAATCCCTAGGACAGGGTAACTAGCCCCGAACCTACTAGGGATCTAGGTCCGTTCATAGTCCGTCGACCTAGGGGCGTACTAAGGAGCCCATCCCTTTACTAGACCCGTTCATAGTCCGTCGGCCTAGGGGCGCTTATGAAGCCCACCCTTGGTACAAGCCATACAAAGTAAAATATCATATCATGGTTCATATCATAACATAACACATCTTATCTTATCATATCATGAGGAGTAAAGCATGCATATTTGGGCACACAGCGCATGCATGGATCATAAGCATACGTAATGAACATGTCATTTATCATATCATAAAACATGCATATTTGGGCACACAGCACATGCATAGATCATAAGCATACATAATGAACATGTCATTTATCATATCATAAAACATGCATATTTGGACACACAGCACATGCATGGATCATAAGCATACATAATGAACATGTCATCTATCATATCATAAAACATGCATATTTGGACACACAGAACATGCATGGATCATAAGCATACATAATGAACATGTCATCTATCATATCATAAAACATGCATCCTTGGGCACATAGCACATCATAAAAAAGTACAATCATGCATATCATCAATAAATAACATTTCCTAATTCATAACGCATCATGTGAGGCATATCTAAGCTTTTAAACTCATAATGGCCGAACCACTCATAAGGAGAAAATCAAGCTATAGGCAACATGCAAGTGTGAACACCTAGCTAAATTCATATCATATTATCAAGAGGTACATGAGCATGCTAGGTTAACTTTTTAGCTTCTCTAAACCCTAATTTGGTTCTTGGCCGAAACATACATGAAGGGAAAGCTAACTTTAAACCAACATATAAGCATGAACACCTAACTACATTCATATCACATTATCAAGAGATACATGAGCATGCTAGGCTAACTTTTTAGCTTCTTTAAGCCTTAGTTTTGTTCTTGGCCGAAACACACATTAAGGGAAAACTAGGTTTTAAATCAACATATAAGCATAATCACCTATCTAATTTCATATCATATTATTAAGAGATACATGAGCATGTTAGGTTAACTTTTTAGCTTCTTTAAGCCCTAATTTTGTTCTTGGCCGAAACATACTTGAAGGGAAAGCTAACTTTTAAACAACATATAAGCATGAACACCTAACTACATTCATATCACATTATCAAGAGATACATGAGCATGCTAGGTTAACTTTATAGCTTCTTTAAGCCTTAGTTTTGTTCTTGGCCGAAACACACATTAAGGGAAAACTAGGTTTTAAATCAACATATAAGCATAATCACCTAGCTAATTTCATATCATATAATTAAGAGATACATGAGCATGTTAGGTTAACTTTTTAGCTTCTCTAAGCCTTAGTTTTGTTCTTGGCCGAAACACACATTAAGGGAAAACTAGGTTTTAAATCAACATATAAGCATAATCACCTAGCTAATTTCATATCATATTATTAAGAGATACATGAGCATGTTAGGTTAGCTTTTTAGCTTCTCTAAGCCCTAGTTTTGTTCTTGGCCGAAACATACTTGAAGGGAAAACTAACTTTAAACCAACATATATGCATGAGCACCTAACCACATTCATATCACATTATCAAGAGATACATGAGCATGCTAGGTTAACTTTTTAGCTTCTCTAAGCCTTAGTTTTGTTCTTGGCCGAAACATACATGAAGGGAAAGCTAACTTTAAGCAACATTTAAGCATAATAAAAACCAACCCAATCCCTTAACATAGCATACATATCATAAGGATGTAGTAAACATGGTTAGTTTAGGTCTTAAGCTTTCCTAGGTCCTTCATCTATACTTGGCCGAAAGTTCATGTTTAAAAAATCTAGGTTTTAAGTCAACATACAACATGAGAATATTAACTAGCTTCTTATACTAGGGTACTTATCATAAGAACATAATGAACATGCTTTATTTAGATCTTGATCTACCCAAATCTTTCTTTTTATTTTATACTTGGCCGAAAGTTTCCACTTGTAATCCTAGGTTTTAAAAATTCTACTCCTATGTAAAAACAAGAGCAACTTGTACCACAGGTGAGGGGATACTTACATCCTTTCTCTTGTGGTTTTTCTTAAAGAAAGGTACTCTAGGTGAAGAGGAAGAAGAGAGCTTCTTCTTCTAGCACTCCCTTTGATTTCTCTTGCTTGGAAGGGGTAGACCTTGAAGGCTCCTTCTTGTAAATTAGTTTTCTTGGAGAGGAACCTTAGCTTAGCTTTTCGAAATGAGGAGGGGGAGAGCTTTTGGTTTCGGTGGAGAATGAAGAATGAGAGGGAAAGGAGGAAGAAGAAGAAAGGATTAATCACTTGTCTTTTCTTCTTTCCATCCTATTTATTTCCTATGTAATGAACATACCTTCATTCATCCCCCTTAGCCCTCCTATTTTCCTCACTCTTTTAATTCCACGAAAATAGAGAGAAGGAGGGAAGCAAGCAACTTGTCTTTTGCTTGCTTCTTCTCTTAACCAAGAGGAAGAGAAAGTAAGCTACTTGGTTTTCTCTTGTTCCTTTACTTAACCATCCTCTCACCTTTAACTAATATTTCTATTCTTTCCTATTTACATATCATTCATTACTCTAGTGGTTCTATGCACCAATTTAACTCTATCATTTGTAGGAGGTTCAAGGTTCAATCCTTGACCTCACCTCTTTTTATTTTGGTTTCTATTTTTCTCTCTCTTTCTTTTATTCTTCCATTTTAAAGAAAAATACTCCTAGGTATAGCTTAACATTTCGTGGGTGTTACACATAGATACATGTATATGCATATGAAATCATGGCAGCGGAAGTGGGTTGTCTAAAAATTTAATCTAATCATATGCATATGGACTAAACATGACATGTGAACCATATAGTCATATAACATAGAACCATGCTTAACATACTAATCTTTCAATCATAACATGTGAATGTACTAGTATTCATGCATATAACCTAATTTATCATCAACTACTTAAAACATGATTCATGATATCATAAGCATCCCAACATGAAACAAGGAGGACATAAGTGCATAACTATCCATACTAGTTCAAGTTATTTTTAAAAGCATAAAGTCAAAACATGGTTCTCATGAACAACATAGGTATATATAAGTTATGAAATATAAATGGATCTATTCCACCATGCCACTTCCACACACATTCTTGCCCTTCCTGCTGCTCTTCTTAATTTAGCCATTCCTTTCCTTTTTCTGCAGTACAAGGAAACATAAAACTATAAGCACATAGGCTTAGTAAGTCCCTTTCCTACTCACAAAACCACGAATCATGCATAACCATGAAGTAGTAACATGTTCATTTCGCAAATCATAACATAACATGTGAAAACATAAGCATAGAATCATATCATATCATATGAGATCATAGACATAAAATCATATCATAGCATGTGAGACCATAACATAAAATCATATCATATCATATGAGAGCATAATCATAAAATCATATCATATCATGTGAGAGCATAATCATAAAATCATATCATATAATGCGAGAGCATAAACATAAAATAGTAACATGATCATATAAGCATCATAGACATACTTTCAAGAGCATCTTACATAAGCATAAAGGAGAACCATAAAACATGAACATGTAGATGCAAGATGTACTTTTGAAAACATGTATCATGAAATGAACATATGCAAGATGTCCTTTTGAAAACATATATCATATACATACTTAAACATAATCTCAACATGAGGGTCCGGCTTGTACCACATACATACATGAATGCGCGCATCCTAAGTAGATCCAAGGTAGCTAATCTTGAACCTACTAGGAACTAGGCCCGTTTCATAGACCTTCGACCTAGGGCAACTTAGGAGCCCATCCCTTTTACTAGGCCCGTTTCATAGACCATCGACCTAGGGGCGCTTATGGAGCCCACCCTTGGTACAAGCCATACAAAAGTAAAATAACATATCATGTTTCTTATCATATCATACATATCATGTTCTTTTCATATCATGGCATATCATGTTCTTGTCAAATCATGAAGAGTGCTCTCGATCCCAACTAAAGGGAAGCATCTCTTAGGCTTTTCATCTTACATAAGCCTTTAATAAACATATCATGTTCTTGTCATATCATGTAACATAGCATGTTGTTGTCATATCATGAAACATAGCATATTTTTAACATATCATGAAAGCATAAAGTGCACATAACCTAAAGCATATCATAAGGAATCATAAGTGCACATAACATAAAGCATTTCATAAGGAATCAAAACATGATGGCATGTGTGTACATAACATAAAGCATATCATAACATAAAAGTTCATACCATATCATATAGAATCATTATCATGCATGGTTAGGGTTTTGAACTTCCTACAAACCCTAAAACCTAACTTGGCTGAACCATCAAAAGCATGAATCCTAGGTTTTCAAGCAACATAAAACATGAAAATCAAATACCTAAATTTTCATAATACTTAACATAGCATGTAAGACCTTTAGAAACCCTAGGTAGCTTTTAACCTAATCTCTTTTTTTTATTCTTGGCCGAACCCTAGTAGCATGGTTCTCAATCTTTTTCTTCAACATGAAGCATGAAAAATCTTAAACTAACATCATATATTGGGTGACATATAATGAGGATTCATAAACAAGCATAATTAGGTTCTTAGACTTCCTCTAATTCCTTTATTCCCTCTTGGACGAAACCTTAAGAGCTTGGATCTAGATCTTTAACCAACATGAAGCATGAAAACTTTAATCTAACATCATGTAGTGAGTTACAAACCATAAGGGATCATAAGCAAGCATAGTTTACATTTTAAACTTTCTCTAAACCTCTTTATCTTTTCATGGCCGAACCCTAAAGAGCAAAGTTCCAAGATCTAAGCAACATCAAACATGAAGAACCTTAACCTAACATCATGTAATGAGTTACAAACCATAAGAAATCATGTACAAGCATAGTTTACATCTTAACTTTCTCTAAACTTCTTTATCTTTTCATGGCCGAACCCTAAAGAGCAAAGTTCCAAGATCTAAGCAACATCAAACATGAAGAACCTTAACCTAATATCATGTAGTGAGTTACAAACCATAAGAAATCATGTACAAGCATAGTTTACATCTTAACTTTCTCTAAACTTCTTTATCTTTTCATGGCCAAACCCTAAAGAGCAAAGTTCCAAGATCTAAGGAACATCAAACATGAAGGATCTTAACCTAACATCATGTAGTGAGTTACAAACCATAAGAAATCATGTACATGCATAGTTTACATCTTAACTTTCTTTAAACCTCTTTATCTTTTCATGGCCCAAACCTAAAAGAGTGTGCTTCTAAGTTTTTTTTCTTTTTTTTTAAACACATGAAGCAATAAAACTTTAACAACCATAGATAACGAAAAACTAATAGATGGCATGTTTCTAAATTTACTTATCATGGCCGAACCCTACAAGGTAACTTCCTAGATTTTTCAAATCATTTTTAAGCATAGAAAACATATGAGCTACTTGTACTGCAGGTGAGGGGGATACTTACATCCTCTCGCTTGATTTACTAGGAGAAGTAACCTTGCTTGTGAAGCTTTCCCTAGAGAGAAAATCCCTTTGGTTGGTTTCGGCAATGGTGAGGAGAGGGACTTGATTTCGGTGGAGAGAAGGAGGAGGAGGAAGAGGGAAGAAAAAAAATGAAGTTCTCTTTCCCTTTTTCCTATTTATTCTCCATGAAGGAAGAAGGCAAAAATCAACTTCTCATTGAAAGAAGAAGAAGGAAACTTAAACTTTTCCTTCTTAGTGAAGAGAGCCTTCACTTTCCTTACCTTTAACTCTCTTGTCCCTTTCCTTCCTAACAGCACACCCCTGCTGGGGCTACTGGTTATGACATTCATGCATATAACAAGAGGTCCAAGGTTCAAACCTTGGTCATGTCTCTTTTTGGTTCTATTTTGCTTTTATTTTTGGAAATATTCATATAAGGCTTATTCTAATCATGCAACAATTCACATAAAATGACTAGGGATCCTATGGGTGTTACAGTCCCCCATACCTCATAAAAGTTCATTCTCGAACTTAAAATTGCTCTGGGTACTTTTGTTTCATTTCGTCTTCGCGTTCCCAAGTGGCTTCTTCGAACCGTTGATTTTGCCACAGGACCTTTACTAAGGGTACCTCTGTGTTCCTTAGTCTTTTGACATCTCGGTCTAATATCTGAACCGGTCGGCTCTCATAACTTAGATCCTCTTGAACTTGTATTGTCTGTGGCTTGATCACTTTGTCTGTGCTCGGAATACATTTCTTTAGCATCGAAACGTGGAACACGTTGTGGATAGCTGACATCTCTTGAGGCAGCTCAATCTCATAAGCTACCTTGCCGACCCTTTTCTGAATCTGATATGGTCCCACGTAGTGCGGACTCAGCTTTCCCTTCTTTCCGAACCTCATCACTCCTTTCATAGGAGCTACCTTGAGAAATACTAAATCCCCGACCCTAAACTCCAACGGCCTACGTCGCTTATCTGCATAATTCTTTTGCCCACTCTGAGCAGTTTCTATTCTTTGGCGGATGTTCTGTATAGCACGGGTGGTGTTGTCAACGAAATCTGTTTGGAATCCCATCTCCTTCTTTTCACCGCCTTCGTACCAGTATATAGGGGATCTACATTTCCTCCCGTACAAAGCCTCGTAAGGCGCCATTCCAATAGTGGCTTGGTAACTATTGTTGTAGGCGAATTCCGCTAAGCATAGATATCGGCACCAGCTCCCCTTGAAGTCTAAGGCGCAAGCTCGTAACATATCTTCTAGTACTTGGTTCACCCTTTATGTTTGTTCGTCGGTCTGAGGGTGGAAGGCAGTACTGAACAATAGCTTCGTGCCAAGAGCCCTCTGAACACATTCCCAGAAATGTGAAATAAAGCGACCATCTCTGTTAGAAATAATGGTCTTAGGAATCCCATGTAGTCTAATTATTTCCTTGACATATAATTGAGCCAGTTGTTCAATCGAATAGGTCATCTTGATTGCTAGGAAGTGGGCGGATTTCGTCAATCTATCCACGATTACCCATATGGCATCATAGTCGTTTGTCGTTTTGGGTAGTCCCGAGATAAAATCTATAGAAATATCCTCCCATTTTCATTCTTGAATCTGAATTGGCTGCAGTACTCCTCCAGGTCTCTGGTGTTCTGCTTTAACTCTCTGGCAGGTTAGGCAGGTGCCAACATACTGAGCCACATCTCTTTTCATACCGAACCACAAGAATTTCTTTTTCAAGTCTTGGTACATCTTGGTGGATCCAGGATGCATCACATAGGGTGTTGCATGGGCTTCTTCCAGTATCTTCTTTCGCAACTCTGGATCCTCGGGAATACATAAGCGATCCCTGAGGTATAATATTCCACTGTCAGCGGTACGGAATCCATCATTCTTTCCTTCTAAGACCTCTTGCTTGATCCTTTAGATACTTGGGTCGCGGGTTTGCTTCCCCATATATCGTCGAACAGTGTCGGTGCTAGAGTCAGGGTAGAGAGCTGTCCGGACATATTTTTGACCCAGTAGCACATAATTTCTCTTTGCTTCCCAATAAATTCAAACATCGGTTCTGATTCTGGCCGGAAACCACTTTTCTATTATGACACTCAATCGAAGCACCATACTTGCTCAGGAAATCCATGCCTAATATAATATCATAATCCTGCATGTTGAGCACTATCAGGTCGCAATAGAGTTCTCTGTCTATGATTCATATAGATGCGGCTCGCAGCACATGAGTAGATGCATTACTTCTCCCGAAGGTAGGGTTGTTAAGAACTTGCGATCTAAGGCTTGCGGTGGCATGTCTATCTTCCTTGTGAAAGGTGTAGAGACGAACGAGTGCGTTACCCTAGTATCAAATAATACAGTAGCATGCTGACTGAAAATAAATATCTAAGCTATGACAATGGTAGAGGCATTCGCCATATCTTCCTTGGTGAGAGAGAAGATCCTGGCATTCGTCGTAACTGGCGGAGCTTCTAGTCTCCCTTGGCTTATCAAAGTCCCTTCTATAGCAGCCTGCATCTGGTGTAGCTGTGGGGGAGCACCTCTGTTCTGGACATACTATTGCGGAGGTGTCTGCATCTGGGTAGGACAGTTTCTGGCCATATGTCCTTCCAATCCACAGTTGTAGCACCTATTTGTGCCTATACGACATATTCCCGAATGCTTCTTCCCACATGTGGTACACTGAGGGAACGTAGGTTGCTTGCTTGCTGGACCGCTTTTAGAGTCGTTCCATTGCTTTCTCTTGTCACTGTGGTTTCCTTTCCAGCTGGTTCTGGTGCTTTGAGATTTTTGCCCTCCTGACTGGGCGTGACCCTTGCCCTCATTTAGCGCCTTCAGATAGTGTTCGGTGATCAGGGCACTGCTGATTAGCTCTTCAGCAGTCTGCGGTCTATTAACTCCGCCGGCCACATTCAGAGCTATCTTGGGTCTGAGCATCTTCAGCATAAGTCTGACCCTTTCTCTTTTTGTGCTGACCAACTCTGGGCATAGACGTGCTAGACGGTTGAATCTCTTCACAGCTTCATTAACTGGTAGGTCACCTTGTCGGAACTCGGTGAACTCGTCGTAGTGCTTATTGGTCACACGCATGTGGAAGAATTCTTCAAAGAATTCAGCTTCAAAATCCATCCATCTCATTTGGTTCACTTGTCTTTTTGCTTTAACTCGGTCCCACCACATTCTAGCATCTCTAGTAAGGCAGAATGATGCACACTTGACTTTCTCATGCTCTGGCCAGTCCAATAGTTCTACTATGCTTTCCAGAGTCTTGAACAAGGCTTGAGCATCCCATGGTTCACAATTACCAGAGAAGGCTTCCGGCTTCAGTCTCTGCCACTGAATCAGGTACGCCTCCTGTCTGATCCCTGGGGAAGGGCCCACGAGTGGTACTGGTGCCGGTGGTTCTGGCACAGCTGTAGGTATGATGAGCATTGTGTTCGGATTCCCTGGTGGGGTAACAGGATTCCCCTGTTGATTCATCAGAGTATTTATCACTTGTTGTTATTCTGTGACCTGACGTTGAAGTTCAGTGACTACATGCATCAGATCAAATGGAGGTACTGTCTCATCAGTTCTGGTATTGCCTCTTCTAGCCATGCTTATCTTTATAAATGACAACAAGGCTAGCATAAGTTATCATTATTCTTAACCTACCATCATGCATACTTAGACTAAAACTGTGACTTATCATAAATAAAAATAGAGTAGATAAGCATACTTAAATTAAAGCATTCCTTATCATAAATAAAAATAAATAGAGTAGACATTGAAATTCTTACTTGGGGCGGCAGGATGTAGGCTTGATGTGTATGTAGTGGAAAGGCAAACTTCGCTCTGATACCAAACTATAACGCCCGCCCCTCTACTGCTACTCTAAAGAAGGGACGGGGTTACTTACTTAAAACATACATACATGTATATGCATATGAAATCATGGCAGCGGAAGTGGGTTGTCTAAAAATTTAATCTAATCATATACATATGGACTAAACATGACATGTGAGCCATATAGTCATATAACATAGAACCATGCTTAACATGCTAATCTTAAAATCATAGCATGTGACTGTACTAGTATTCATGCATATAACTTGATTTATCATCAACTACTTAAAATATGATTCATGATATCATAAGCATCCCAACATGAAACAAGGAGGACATAAGTGCATAACTATCCATACTAGTTCAAGTTTTTTTCAAAAGCATAAAGTCAAAACATGGTTCTCATGAACAACATAGGTATATATAAGTTATGAAATATAAATGGATCTATTCCACCATGCCACTTCCACACACATTCTTGCCCTTCCTGCTGCTCCTCTTAATTTAGCCATTCATTTCCTTTTTCTGCAGTACAAGGAAACATAAAACTATAAGCACATAGGCTTAGTAAGTCCCTTTCCTACTCACAAAGTCACGAATCATGCATAACCATGAAGTAGTAACATGTTCATTTGGCAAATCATAACATAACATGTGAAAACATAAGCATAGAATCATATCATATCATATGAGATCATAGACATAAAATCATATCATAGCATGTGAGAGCATAACATAAAATCATATCATATCATATGACAGAATAATCATAAAATCATATCATATCATGTGAGAGCATAATCATAAAAACATATCATATCATGTGAGAGCATAAACATAAAATAGTAACATGATTATATAAGCATCATAGACATATTTTCAAGAGCATCTTACATAAGCATAAAGGAGAACCATATAACATGAACATGTAGATGCAAGATGTACTTTTGTAAACATGTATCATGAAATGAACATATGCAAGATGTTCTTTTGAAAACATATATCATATACATACTTAAACATAATCTCAACATGAGAGCCCGACTTATACCATATACAAACATGAATGCGCGCATCCTAAGTAGATCCAAGGTAGCTAATCTTGAACCTACTAGGAACTAGGCCCGTTTCATAGACCATCGACCTAGGGGCAACTTAGGAGCCCATCCCTTTTACTAGGCCCGTTTCATAGACCATCGACCTAGGGGCGCTTATGGAGCCCACCCTTGGTACAAGTCATACTAAAGTAAAATAGCATATCATGTTTCTTATCATATCATACATATCATGTTTTGTCATATCATGGCATATCATGTTCCTGTCATATCATGAAGAGTGCTCTTGATCCCAACTTAAGGGAAGCATCTCTTAGGCTTTCATCTTACATAAGCCTTTCATAAACATATCATGTTCTTCTCATATCATGTAACATAGCATGTTCTTGTCATATCATGAAACATAGCATGTTTTTAACATATCATGATAACATAAAGTGCACATAACCTAAAGCATATCATAAGGAATCATAAGTACACATAACATAAAACATGTCATAAGGAATCATAACATGATAGCATGTGTGTACATAACATAAAGCACATCATAACATAAAAGTTCATACCATATCATATAGAATCATTATCATGCATGGTTAGGGTTTTGAACTTCCTACAAACCCTAAAACCTAACTTGGCCGAACCATCAAAAGAATGAATCCTAGGTTTTCAAGCAACAAAAAACATGGAAATCAAATACTTAAATTTTCATAATACTTAACATAGCATGTAAGACCTTTAGAAACCCTGGGTAGCTTTTAACCTAATCTCTTTTTTTTTCTTCTTGGTCGAACCCTAGTAGCATGGTTCTCAATCTTTTTCTTCAACATGAAGCATGAAAAATCTTAAACTAACATCATATAGTGGGTGACATTTAATGAGGATTCATAAACAAGCATAATTAGGTCCTTAAACTTCCTCTAATTCCTTTATTCCCTCTTGGCCGAAACCTTAAGAGCTTGGTTCTAGATCTTTAACCAACATGAAGCATGAAAACTTTAATCTAACATCATGTAGTGAGTTACAAACCATAAGGGATCATAAGCAAGCATAGTTTACATTTTAAACTTTCTCTAAACCTCTTTATCTTTTCATGGCCGAACCCTAAAGAGCAAAGTTCCAAGATCTAAGCAACATCAAACATGAAGAACCTTAACCTAACATCATGTAATGAGTTACAAACCATAAGAAATCATGTACAAGCATAGTTTACATCTTAACTTTCTCTAAACTTCTTTATCTTTTCATGGACGAACCCTAAAGAGCAAAGTACCAAGATCTAAGCAACATCAAACATGAAGAACCTTAACCTAACATCATGTAGTGAGTTACAAACCATAAGAAATCATGTACAAGCATAGTTTACATCTTAACTTTCTCTAAACTTCTTTATCTTTTCTTGGCCGAACCCTAAAGAGAAAAGTTCCAAGATCTAAGCAACATCAAACATGATGGACCTTAACCTAACATCATTTAGTGAGTTACAAACCATAAGAAATCATGTACAAGCATAGTTTGTAACGCCCGCCCTTCCAGGTAGAACTAAGGCCACCCCGGAGGGACGGACGTCACTGAAACATAGACATCAATTATACTAATGCATATGGATTCATGGCAGCGGAAGACTTATTTAAATCTTTTTTTTTTTATATCATATGCATTTAGTTTACTTATCATGGCATGTGAATCAAAGCATACTGAACATTATCATCATATCATCATTATTCTAACGTGAGTAAAATATCATAAGTGTATGAAATACTAGCTGAAATCATCAGCATAAGCATAGGTCCAACATTGTTCACATGCATAACTTAGATAATTCAAAGAAACTTAAATAGATCTATCCACCAGCACTTCCACACACATCTTCCTTGCCTTTCCTGCTCTGCTCCCCTTAACCAATCCATTCCTTGCCTTTATCTGCAGTACAAGGAAAACGTGTAGCTATAAGCCAAAGGCTTAGTGAGATCCTTGCCTACCCATAAATCCGAAAGAAACACATAACATAGCATAACATGTAGAAAACATAGCATAGCATAACATAGCATGGAGAATCATAACATAGAACATATCTTATTATGTAAAAACCATAACAACTCATAGCGTCACATGAGGGAAAGCAGAACATAATATATCATATCACATAAAGAGCATAACATATCCAAGTCTATCATGTGAAGGTATATCATGATTCATATCACATTCTTTAAGTACATATCATGAAGCCTATCATATCATGTAAACATGTATCATAACTCATACCTGTTCATAAGGGTGCATAAACATAATTTCATAAATATGTGCATGTAGATGCAGTATGTATATTTTTAAAACATGTATCATGGAATGCACATATGCATCATGCTTCTTTCAAAACATATAGTATACATACTTGAATATCATATCATCATCATCATGAGAAGGACCCTGGCTTGTACCACATGTAAACATAAATGCGTGCAATCCCTAGGACAGGGTAGCTAGCCCTGAACCTACTAGGGATCTAGGTTCGTTCATAGTCCGTCGACCTAGGGGCGTACTGAGGAGCCCATCCCTTAACGAGGTCCGTTCATAGTCCGTCGACCCCGGGGCGCTTATGGAGCCCACCCTTGGTACAAGCCATACAAAGTAAAATATCATGCATATCATATCTCATCATATCATACATGTCATAATTCTTGTCATATCATTAAGAGTTCTCTTGATCCCAACTTAAGGGAAGCATCTCTTTACCATAGCATGAAGAGTGCTCTTGATCCCAACTTAAGGGAAGCAACTCTTAAGAGTTCTCTTGATCCCAACTTAAGGGAAGCAACTCTTTTCCATAACATGAAGAGTGCTCTTGATCCCAGCTTAAGGGAAGCAACTCTTTTGGCTTTTCTTCTTACATAAGCCATTCATACATGCATTATGAAACATAACATGTTCTTATCATAACATAAAGCATAACATGTCATTTTCATATCATCAAACATGGCATATCATCTCATGAACTTAACATACATATCATGAACATGGCATATCATATCATGAGTCTAGCATATCATATCATTAACATGGCATATCATGTCATAAGTCTATCATGTCATATCATAAGCATGGCACATCTTATCATAAGACATAGAAATGCAACATATCATAAAGCATGAAAGCTTACTTCACTTATATATCAAAGACTACATATCATGAAAATGCCTAAGCATGTTTGGTTAGGTTTAACTCTTTCCTAACCCAATTTATCCATCTTGGCCGAACCATATCAGTAGGTTTCATCCTCATTTCATTCCATATTAAGCATAGAACTTACCCACATAACATGTAAAACTTAATCTAAGCACATACAAGGTAATATACTTCATGAATAAGCATGTTTGAGTTCAAAACTCTAACCTTAACCCATTTATCTCAATTTGGACAAAACATATCAGTAGGGTTCTTATATCATTTGGTTCCATATGAAGCATAAAACTTATCCACATAGCATGTAAACTTGATCTAAGCACATACAAGGTAATATACTTCATGAATAAGCATGTTTGAGTTCAAAACTCTAACCTTAACCCATTTATCTCAATTTGGAAAAAACATATCAGTAGGTTTCATCCTCATTTCATTCCATATTAAGCATAGAACTTACCCACATAACATGTAAAACTTAATCTAAGCACATACAAGGCAATATACTTCATGAATAAGCATGTTTGAATTCAAAACTCTAACTCTAACCCATTTGTTTCAATTTGGCCGAAACATATCAGTAGGATTTCATATCATTCTACTCCATAAGAAGCATAAGTCTTAAACATATAACATGCACATTTAATCTAAGTTCCTATAGAGCATAGTACAAGTACCTACAAGGAACCATACTTCATGAATAAGCCTATTTGGGTTCAAAACTCTAACCCTAACCCTATTATTTTCATTTGGCCGAAACATATCAGTAGGGTTTCATGTCTTTTTATCCCTTAGGAAGCATAAAACTTAAACTTGTAGCATGCACATTTAATCTAAGTACCTATAGAATATTGTACAAGTACTTACAAGGAACCATACTTCATGAATAAGCTTATTTGAGTTCAAAACTCTAACCCTAACCCTTTTATTTTCATTTGGCCGAATCATATCAGTAGAGTTCCATATCATTTTATTCCATAAGAAGTATAAAACTTAAACTTATGACAAGCCCATTTAATCTAAGTGTCTACAAGGTATTGTACTTCATGTTCTAAGCATATTTGAGTTCAAAAACTTAAACCCTAACCCATTTATTCAATTTTGCCAACCATATCAGTAGGGTTTACCACCATTTCATTCCATATGAAGCATAAAGACCTTAGTTATAAACATGTAAAAATTCATACATCACAAAGAGGTACAACTAGTATGGTTTCTAACTAAAATTCTTGACCTAAGGCCTTATAATCAATTTGGCCGAACCATATAGCTAGGTTTCTCTTTTTTTTTTTCTTCACGACATGAAGAATGAAGACTAAACTAAAAACATATGAAATTCATATATCATAGAGTATAAATTTAAGTATGTGATCAAAGAAAAAAAAAACTTATTCTAGATCATTTCTTCCATCCTTGGCCGAATCATGCAACAAGTTCTAAATTTCTTTTTTTTTTTTTTTTTTATAACATGAAGCATCGCTTATCACTTGTTAACCCTAAGTAACTACCTATTCTTTATCTTGACCATCTTCTTTCAAGAAAAGTTTTTAGAGTTTCGAAAGTGAAAAACATTCTAAAAACCGAAGCTACTTGTACTGCAGTGAGGGGATACTCACATCCTTCGCTAAATTCTCTAAGGAGGGAACCTTACTTGTGAATCCTTCCTAGAGGAGAGCTTCCTTGCTCCTTGGTCTCGGCAAGAAGAAGAAAGGGAGAGAGAGGTCACGGTGAGGGAGAGTAGGAGGAGGATGAGAGCAAATGACAACTCATCTTTAATTTCCTCCTTTTATTCATTATTTAATTTCCTCCTTTTAATTTCTTTTACTCTCTTCATAATTAAGAGAAAAGTCTAGATACATCCCTTCTTGGTGAGTAAGAAAGGAATATTCTAGAGCATCTCTTCATTAGAGAGGGAGAAGACAACTCTCACTTCTCCTTCTTAAGAGAAGAGTCTTTTCTTCTTACATTTAATTATGGTTTCCCTCTCTTTCCTTACAATAATTTCTCTTGGTCTAGTGGTTATCTTATTCAGGTGTTTAATGAGAGATCTAGAGTTCAAGTCCTAGACCTTATGTATTTTTATTCCTATTTTATTTATTTAAGTGTTTGGCTAGGAGCAAAAATTCAACTAAAGCATATATATTTTTCTTTATTCTTTATTCTTTATTCATGATAGAATATTCTAGAATTTTGCTAAGGATCCTATGGGTGTTACAGTCTCCCATACCTCATAAAAGTTCTTCCTCGAACTTAAAATAGCTCGGGGTACTTCTGTCTCATATCGTCTTCGCGTTCCCAAGTTGCTTCTTCCAACCGTTGATTTTGCCACAGAACATTTACTAAAGGTATTTCCTTGTTCCTTAGCCTTTTAATATCTCGATCTAATATCTGCATCGGTCGGCTCTCGTAGCTCAGGTCCTCTTGAACTTGAACTGTCTGTGGTTCGATCACTTGATCTGTGCCACCTATGTACTTCTTGAGCATTGAGACATGGAACACATTGTGAATAGCCGACATCTCTGATGGTAACTCTAGTTCATAAGCCACCTTGCCAACTCTCTTCAGAATTTGATATGGTCCTACATATCGAGGACTTAGTTTTCCCTTCTTTCCAAATCTCATCACTCCTTTCATAGGAGCTACTTTGAGGAATACTGAATCCCCGATGCTAAATTCCAGCGGCCTACGTCGCTTATCTGCATAATTCTTCTGCCGACTTTGGGCAGTCTCTATTCTTTGGCGGATCTTCTGTATTGCACGGGTGGTGCTGTCGATAAGATCGGTTTGAAATCCCATTTCCTTCTTTTCACCGCCTTCATACCAACATATAGGGGATCTACATTTTCTCCCGTACAATGCTTCGTACGGTGCCATACCAATGGTAGCTTGATAGCTATTGTTATAGGCAAATTCTGCTAAGCATAGATATCAGCACCATCTCCCTTTGAAGTCCAGGGCACAAGCTCGTAACATATCTTCCAATACTTGATTCATCCTTTCTGTTTGCCCGTCAGTCTGAGGGTGAAAGGCAGTGCTGAATAATAATTTCGTACCCAGGGCTTTCTGAACACATTCCCAAAAATGTGAAATAAAACGGCCATCTCTATCAGAGATGATGGTCTTAGGGATCCCATGCAGTCTGATAATCTCTTTGACATATAATTGGGCTAGCTGTTCGATCGAGTAGGTCATCTTGATTGCCATAAAATGGGCCGATTTGGTCAACCTGTACACGATTACCCATATAGCATCATAGCCATTCGTCGTTTTGGGAAGTCCCGAAATGAAGTCCATGGAAATATCTTCCCATTTCCATTCTGGAATCTGAATTGGCTGCAGTACACCTCCAGGTCTCTGGTGTTCTGCTTTAACTCTTTGGCAGGTCAGGCAAGTACTGACGTGCTGAGCCACATCTCTCTTCATACCAAACCACCAGAATTTCTTCTTCAGGTCTTGGTACATTTTGGTGGATCCAGGATGCATTGCGTATGGTGTCGCATGCGACTCCTCAAATAACTTTTTCCGCATCTCTGAATTGTCGGGAATACATAGGCGATCCTTGAAGTACAGTATTCCACTATCAGCGATACGAAATCCGTTATCCTTCCCTTCTAAGACTTCTTGCTTGATCATTTGGATACTGGTGTCACGGGTTTGTTTCACCAATATATTGTCGAATAATGTTGTTGCTAGGGTCAGGGTAGAGAGTTGCCCGGTCACATTCTCGATCCCCTGACCGGTAATGTTTCTCGGATTCCCGATAAATTCATATTTCGGTTCGCATTTAGGATTTGATAACATATTTGCATAATGACCAATAATAGGTATCTGACCTGTAATGACCATCGAAGCACTTGTCCCATCTTCTCTGGTGAAGGAATGGATCCTGGCATTCGTCATAGCTGGCGGGGCTTCCAGTCTCCCTTGGCCAATTTAAGGGCCTTCTAGTGCAGCTTGCATTAGATGTAGCTGTGAGGGGTACCTCTGTTCTGGATACTCTGCTGCTGAGGTGTTTGCATCTGAGTAGGACAATTTCTGGCCAAGTGTCCTTCCAATCCGCAGCTGTAGCACTTATTCGTGCCCACACGGCATTTTCCCGGATGCTTCTTTCCGCAGGTGGTGCACTGAGGAAACATAGGTTGCTTGTTCGCTGAACCACCCTGAGAACTGTTCCATTGTTTCCTCTTACCGTTGGAGTTTCCCTTCCAGTTGGTTCTGTTATGTTGAGGTTTCTGAACTTGACTCTTACCCTCATTCATCGCCTTCTGATAGTGTTCAGTGATCAGAGCACTGCTAATTAATTCCTCGGTGGTCTGTGGTCTATTAACGCCGCCGGCCACATTTAGGGCTATCTCGGGTCTGAGCATCTTCAGCATTAGTCTGACCCTTTCTCTTTCTGTACTGACTAGCTCTGGACATAGGCGTGCTAATCGGTTAAATTTCTTCACGGCCTCATTCACTGATAGGTCACCTTGCCGAAACTCGGTGAACTCATCGTAGTGTTTATTGGTCACCCGCATATGGAAGAACTCTTCAAGGAATTCAGTCTCGAAGTCTGTCCATCTCATCTGATTCACTTGTCTCTTTGCTTTGACTCGGTCCCACCACATTCTGGCATCGCCTGTAAGGCAAAATGATACACACTTAACCTTCTCGTGTTCGGGCCAATCTAAAAGCTCCACGATGCTTTCCACAGTCTTAAGCCACGCCTGAGCATCCCATGGCTCACAGTTTCCGGAGAAGGCTTCTGGCTTCAACCTCTGCCACTGAATCAGGTATGCCTCTTGTCGGACCACTGGAATAGGAGCTACCGGTGGTACCGGTGCCGGAGGTACTGGTGCCGGAGGTACTGGTACAGCCGCAGGTATAATAGGTATCGCATTTGGGTTCCCTGGTGGTGTAACAGGATTCCCTTGCTGATTCATCAATGCAGTGATCGTTTGTTGCTGTTCTGTGACCTGACGCTGGAGCTCGGTAATCACATGCATCAGATCGGGTGGAGGTACCGTCTCATTTGCTCGGGTAGTTCGTGTTCTAACCATGCTTTATCTTCAATAATCACAATAAGCTAATATAAGTTATCATTATTCATAACCAGACTACCCTAAGGTTGTTATTGTTCCTAATCTACCATCATATATATCTAAGCTAAAAAAAAATGTGATAACTAAATAAATAAGATAATAAGCATGCATATTATCAAACATCATAAAGAAATAGATCAAGCATAAATATCACCTCAAAATAAAATTTAAGCATAAAATCCTTACTTGGAGCGGCAGGATAAAGGCTTGATGTGTGTGTAGTGGAAGGTAGACCTGCTCTGATACCAACTTGTAACGCCCGCCCTTCCAGGTAGAACTAAGGCCACCCCGGAGGGACGGACGTCACTGAAACATAGACATCAATTATACTAATGCATATGGATTCATGGCAGCGGAAGACTTATTTAAATCTTTTTTTTTTTATATCATATGCATTTAGTTTACTTATCATGGCATGTGAATCAAAGCATACTGAACATTATCATCATATCATCATTATTCTAACGTGAGTAAAATATCATAAGTGTATGAAATACTAGCTGAAATCATCAGCATAAGCATAGGTCCAACATTGTTCACATGCATAACTTAGATAATTCAAAGAAACTTAAATAGATCTATCCACCAGCACTTCCACACACATCTTCCTTGCCTTTCCTGCTCTGCTCCCCTTAACCAATCCATTCCTTGCCTTTATCTGCAGTACAAGGAAAACGTGTAGCTATAAGCCAAAGGCTTAGTGAGATCCTTGCCTACCCATAAATCCGAAAGAAACACATAACATAGCATAACATGTAGAAAACATAGCATAGCATAACATAGCATGGAGAATCATAACATAGAACATATCTTATCATGTAAAAACCATAACAACTCATAGCGTCACATGAGGGAAAGCAGAACATAATATATCATATCACATAAAGAGCATAACATATCCAAGTCTATCATGTGAAGGTATATCATGATTCATATCACATTCTTTAAGCACATATCATGAAGCCTATCATATCATGTAAACATGTATCATAACTCATACCTGTTCATAAGGGTGCATAAACATAATTTCATAAATATGTGCATGTAGATGCAGTATGTATATTTTTAAAACATGTATCATGGAATGCACATATGCATCATGCTTCTTTCAAAACATATAGTATACATACTTGAATATCATATCATCATCATCATGAGAAGGGCCCTGGCTTGTACCACATGTAAACATAAATGCGCGCAATCCCTAGGACAGGGTAGCTAGCCCCGAACCTACTAGGGATCTAGGTTCGTTCATAGTCCGTCGACCTAGGGGCGTACTGAGGAGCCCATCCCTTAACGAGGTCCGTTCATAGTCCGTCGACCCCGGGGCGCTTATGGAGCCCACCCTTGGTACAAGCCATACAAAGTAAAATATCATGCATATCATATCTCATCATATCATACATGTCATAATTCTTGTCATATCATTAAGAGAGCTCTTGATCCCAACTTAAGGGAAGCATCTCTTTACCATAGCATGAAGAGTGCTCTTGATCCCAACTTAAGGGAAGCAACTCTTTTCCATAAAATGAAGAGTGCTCTTGATCCCAACTTAAGGGAAGCAACTCTTTTCCATAACATGAAGAGTGCTCTTGATCCCAGCTTAAGGGAAGCAACTCTTTTGGCTTTTCTTCTTACATAAGCCATTCATACATGCATTATGAAACATAACATGTTCTTATCATAACATAAAGCATAACATGTCATTTTCATATCATCAAACATGGCATATCATCTCATGAACTTAACATACATATCATGAACATGGCATATCATATCATGAGTCTAGCATATCATATCATTAACAAGGCATATCATGTCATAAGTCTATCATGTCATATCATAAGCATGGCACATCTTATCATAAGACATAGAAATGCAACATATCATAAAGCATGAAAGCTTACTTCACTTACATATCAAAGACTACATATCATGAAAATGCCTAAGCATGTTTGGTTAGGTTTAACTCTTTCCTAACCCAATTTATCCATCTTGGCCGAACCATATCAGTAGGTTTCATCCTCATTTCATTCCATATTAAGCATAGAACTTACCAACATAACATGTAAAACTTAATCTAGCACATACAAGGTAATATACTTCATGAATAAGCATGTTTGAGTTCAAAACTCTAACCTTAACCCATTTATCTCAATTTGGAAAAAACATATCAGTAGGTTTCATCCTCATTTCATTCCATATTAAGCATAGAACTTACCCACATAACATGTAAAACTTAATCTAAGCACATACAAGGCAATATACTTCATGAATAAGCATGTTTGAATTCAAAACTCTAACCCTAACCCATTTGTTTCAATTTGGCCGAAACATATCAGTAGGATTTCATATCATTCTACTCCATAAGAAGCATAAGTCTTAAACATATAACATGCACATTTAATCTAAGTTCCTATAGAGCATAGTACAAGTACCTACAAGGAACCATACTTCATGAATAAGCCTATTTGAGTTCAAAACTCTAACCCTAACCCTATTATTTTCATTTGGCCGAAACATATCAGTAGGGTTTCATGTCTTTTTATCCCTTAGGAAGCATAAAACTTAAACATGTAGCATGCACATTTAATCTAAGTACCTATAGAATATTGTACAAGTACTTACAAGGAACCATACTTCATGAATAAGCTTATTTGAGTTCAAAACTCTAACCCTAACCCTTTTATTTTCATTTGGCCGAATCATATCAGTAGAGTTCCATATCATTTTATTCCATAAGAAGTATAAAACTTAAACTTATGACAAGCCCATTTAATCTAAGTGTCTACAATGTATTGTACTTCATGTTCTAAGCATATTTGAGTTCAAAAACTTAAACCCTAACCCATTTATTCAATTTTGCCAACCATATCAGTAGGGTTTACCACCATTTCATTCCATATGAAGCATAAAGACCTTAGTTATAAACATGTAAAAATTCATACATCACAAAGAGGTACAACTAGTATGGTTTCTAACTAAAATTCTTGACCTAAGGCCTTATAATCAATTTGGCCGAACCATATAGCTAGGTTTCTCTTTTTTTTTTCTTCACGACATGAAGAATGAAGACTAAACTAACAACATATGAAATTCATATATCATAGAGTAGAAATTTAAGTATGTGATCAAAGAAAAAAAAAACTTATTCTAGATCCTTTCTTCCATCCTTGGCCGAATCATGCAACAAGTTCTAAATTTCTTTTCTTTTTTTTTTTTATAACATGAAGCATCTCTTATCACTTGTTAACCCTAAGTAACTACCTATTCTTTATCTTGACCATCTTCTTTCAAGAAAAGTTTTTAGAGTTTCGAAAGAGAAAAACATTCTAAAAACCGAAGCTACTTGTACTGCAGTGAGGGGATACTCACATCCTTCGCTAAATTCTCTAAGGAGGGAACCTTGCTTGTGAATCCTTCCTAGAGGAGAGCTTCCTTGCTCCTTGGTCTCGGCAAGAAGAAGGAAGGGAGAGAGAGGTCACGGTGAGGGAGAATAGGAGGAGGATGAGAGCAAATGACAACTCATCTTTAATTTCCTCCTTTTATTCATTATTTAATTTCCTCCTTTTAATTTCTTTTACTCTCTTCATAATTAAGAGAAAAGTCTAGATACATCCCTTCTTGGTGAGTAAGAAAGGAATATTCTAGAGCATCTCTTCATTAGAGAGGGAGAAGACAACTCTCACTTCTCCTTCTTAAGAGAAGAGCCTTTTCTTCTTACATTTAATTATGGTTTCCCTCTCTTTCCTTACAATAATTTCTCTTGGTCTAGTGGTTATCTTATTCAGGTGTCTAATGAGAGATCTAGAGTTCAAGTCCTAGACCTTATGTATTTTTATTCCTATTTTATTTATTTAAGTGTTTGGCTAGGAGCAAAAATTCAACTAAAGTATATATATTTTTCTTTATTTTTTATTCATGATAGAATATTCTAGAATTTTGCTAAGGATCCTATGGGTGTTACATAGTTTACATCTTAACCTTCTCTAAACCTCTTTATCTTTTCATGGCCGAAACTTAAAAGAGTGTGCTTCTAAGTTTTTTTTCTTTCTTTTTTTAAACACATGAAGAAATAAAACTTTAACAACCATAGATAACGAAAAACTAATAGATGGCATGTTTCTAAATTTACTTATCATGGTCGAACCCTACAAGGTAACTTCCTAGATTTTTCAAATCATTTTTAAGCATAGAAAACATGGGAGCTACTTGTACTGCAGGTGAGGGGGATACTTACATCCTCTCGCTTGATTTACTAGGAGAAGTAACCTTGCTTGTGAAGCTTTCCTTAGAGAGAAAATCCCTTTGGTTGGTTTCGGCAATGGTGAGGAGAGGGACTTGATTTCGGTGGAGAGAAGGAGGAGGAGGAAGAGGGAAGAAAAAATGAAGTTCTCTTTCCCTTTTTCCTATTTATTCTACATGAAGGAAGAAGGCAAAAACCCACTTCTCATTGAAAGAAAAAGAAGGAAACTTAAACTTTTCCTTCTTAGTGAAGAGAGTCTTCACTTTCCTTACCTTTAACTATCTTGTCTCTTTCCTTCCTAACAGCACACCCCTGCTGGGGCTACTGGTTATGACATTCATGCATCTAACAAGAAGTCCAAGGTTCAAACCTTGGTCATGCCTCTTTTTGGTTCTATTTTTCTTTTATTTTTGGAAATATTCATATAAGGCTTATTTTAATCATGCAACAATTCACATAAAATAACTAGGGATCCTATGGGTGTTACATAAAAGACACCTGGGCATCTCTCCTAGTCCATATCCTATATGGTGTATTTATCACAGCCTTGGATGGAACTCGGTTGAGTATGAAGGCTGCTGTATCTAGAGCATAGCCCCAAAGAGACATAGGAAGATCTGTGTGATTCATCGTAGATCGCACCATATCTAATAGGATACGATTCTTCCTATCGGACACACCATTCCAATGTGGTGTTCCAGGAGGAGTGAGTTGGGATAGAATCCCACACTCAGCTAGATAGTCACGAAACTCATGGCTAAGGTATTCACCACCTCGATCTGATCGAAGTATCTTAATACTCTTGTCAAACTGGTTTTTCACTTCATTCTTGAATTCTTTGAACTTTTCAAAGGATTCAGACTTATGTGTCATCTGATACACATAACCATATCTACTGAAGTCATCAGTAAATGTAATGAAGTACCTATAACCACCTCTAGTAGCGACATTGAAAGGTCCACATACATCACTATGTATAAGTCCTAACGAGTTAGTCGCTCTCTCGCTGTGTCCACTAAAGGGAGTCTTAGTCATCTTGCCCAGTAGGCATGACTCACATGTCTCATATGATTCAAAGTCAAATGAGTCCAGCAAACCATCTTTATGGAGCTGGGATAAGCATTTGTCATTTATATAACCTAAGCGACAGTGCCAGAGATAGGTTTGGTTCATTTCATTTAATTTGAACCTTTTGGTATTTATGTTATAGATGAGATTCTCTAAGTCTAGAATATAGAGTCTGTTAATCAGAGGTGCACTACAATAGAACATATCATTTAAATAAACTAAACAACATTTGTTCTTTATTATAAATGAAAAGTCTTTCTTGTCCAAATAAGAAACTGATATAATGTTCTTAGTAAGAGCAGGCACATAACAACAATCATCTAATTATAGTACAAGCCCAGAGGGTAGAGATAGAGAATAAGTCCCTACAATAACAGCAACAACCCGTGCTCCATTGCCTACGCGTAGGTCCACCTCGCCCTTCGTCAATACTCTGTTATTTCTCAACGCCTGCACATTAGTACAAATGTGAGAAGCACATCCGGTATCTAATACCCATGATGAAGAAATAGATAGATTGACTTCTATAATATATATACCTGAAGTGGAAGTCTCACTTCTCTTCTTCTTAAGATCTTCCAGGTACACTTTGCAGTTCCTCTTCCAATGTCCGGTCTGACCACAGTGGAAGCAAATAGCATCCTTGGCAACCCCTCCTTTGGGTTTTAATGTCTTGCCTTTGCCCTTGGCTTGGGACTTTCCCTTGCCTTTAGGCTTGCCCTTGCCTTTGTGCCTTTGCACCATCAGAATGGAGTTAGGCTTAACCTTCTTGAGGTTGAGCTCAGTAGTTCTCAACATGCTAAGCAGTTCGGGCAGTGGCTTGTCAATTTCGTTCATGTTGTAATTCATGACAAATTGACTGTAGCTCTCTAGCAAGAACTGCAAGATCAAGTCAGTGGCCAGCTCTTTGCCAAGGGGAAATCCCAACCTTTATAGGTTTTCTATGTACCCAATCATCTTGAATACATATGGACCTATGGGAGTCCCGTCTTGCATCTTGCACTGAAACAGTGCCTCAGAGATCTCAAATCTCTCATGCCTTGCTTGTCCTTGATATAGTTGACGAAGATGTTCAACCATATCATAAGCACCCATCAACTCGTGTTGCTTCTGAAGCTCAGAGTTCATGGTCGCGAGCATGAGACAGGACACATCTAATGCGTCATCTTGATGCTTCTTATAAGCATCTCGGTCAGCTCGCGTGGCAATAGCAGGAGGTGCCTCAGGAATGGGCTGCTCCAGGACGTACAGTTTTTGTTCCTGTGTGAGAACTATTCTCATATTCTTGTACCAGTCCAGGAAGTTAGCTCCATTGAGTTTGTCCTTATCGAGGACAGAATGCAGGGAGAAGGAGTTCGTGTTTGACGACATGACAATCTACAACAAAAAATGTAGAAAATAAATATCATATTCCAATTATCATTTAATTAGGCATTTAATTAAATGATGCTCCCACTTGATTATAGAACTTTTGTAGAATCAAGTCAGGGATGTGGTCAAACCACACTTACTAGATTCTAACCAACTAGCTATAATTTTGTGAGACAAGATCCACATCATACTATGCCTTGAGTTAGCTTTGGCTAAATCGCCCAAGACTTAGTATGATTGGTAGGTAACTAATTACCAATTACATTTCTATGCAACTCTTGTTTATAGGATCAAGATCCGCATGTATATTAAAACTTGAGTTAGCTTTTGCTAAATCGCCCAAGATTTAATATAAATGTATTTTTGTCCTATCTTCCAACTATTGGATAATGCCTACAGTTAAATCCGATTTAACTATTTATACTTAATCTAATTGAGTTTGTCGTCACCCATGCGTTGATAGGTGGGACCAAGATTGTCCCTCTGCATCCTACCAAGATAATATGTGTTGCTCTACTTTGGCAGATTCAACAACAACATGTGATCGGGGTAGTGATGGGTATTACGGCATGGTAGGCATTTTGAGTTGACATGATTTAGATCTAATCTAATCGTTAATATGTATCATATACGCGATTTAGATCTAATCTAATCGTTAAGGCACTAATTAATTATTCTACTCTAGCATGCATCACACACACACAAGTAATTAATTAAATTGTGATTAATCATGGCCCTACTACGATCTTCACAACCCAATAAGAAGATCGGATGGTCAACATAGGGTCAACAGCTTCTCCAAGCTCCTCCCTTTGACCACCATTTGTTGCTCGCACCCTCCTCGGAACTCCTCCTCGAGTGGACCTTCCACCGCTTCAATTTTTTTACATTACAAATTTGAAACTCGAGTTACATTCGAGTCTAAACTATTTACAACAGGAATATAAAATAAAGGAAGGCACGACGCGCAAGCCGCGATCATATACAACAGGCACAAGCACACAAAATGGCACGCAGGCCATATTATGAATTACAACACATTTTGTCCAATCTTATTTGGGTATTTGGGCTATGACCATCACAAAAATTATACATAATTCTAAATTATGTAATTTCCCTAATTTATGTAATTTTACTACTATTTTTTATGATTTTATGAGTCGCAACTTCCCGGCGGTCCAGTATAGCGATTTTCGGGCAAGATCGCTGGACAATGCCCCTTGCGGGGTTAGGGGCAGCGCCCCTTCTCGTGATATGAGTCTCACGAGTGTCCTATGACGATCTTACAGTGCCTTGACCCACTGTCCCAAAACATTTTGGGCGAGACCTTGCCATTTCAGAAGGTGTTTCTCAGTAGTCGAAGCCTACAAGTGTTCAAACACTTGTTGCTTCGCTTCTACGAGAAAAATACCCATAAAATACATAAAAATCGAAAATTTACAGAAACTTACAGATCTGTAATTTTTCAAAAAAATTAAAATAAAAACAAGTAGATGTTCGCACATGGCTCTGATACCACTGTTGGGTCTTTCGGGCATCAAAAACCACTTTTTGCGTTACGGGAACCCCGAAATCCCATGCCACCGGATTAGTGCAAATATTAAATTTTTCATGTAAGTGTTTTCTAATCCTAGATCTACTTTTGATCTACATGTTTAGGAGTTTATACCTTTGATGCGAAGCCCTTCGCTTATCCCGCTCGTCCAAGAAGAAGCCAGATCTCAAGGGTGTCAAGTGAACACCCCTCTATGTGTATCCACACAAACAATTAGGTGGAGAGAAAACCTTAGAGTGTGCTAGCACTCTTTGAGGGTTTCGGCCAAGGAGGAGGAGAGGGAGAGAAGAAGAAGCAAGGAGGAATAATAATGATCGATTATGAAAATAAGAGTAAAAAATGGCTAAAGTATTTTCATCTAATGAAAATACTTAATGCTCATTAACACCATTAATGAGCCTTAATGAATATTTAATGAATATTCATTCTTCATTAAATGACCATTTTGAAACTCATTCAAAATTTGAATCTAAAATTCAAATTAAATTCCATTTATCATTGAATTCAAAATTCAATGAATATCATCATTAAGCCTCACTTGAGTCTAACTCAAGTCTAGCCTCACTTGAGTCTAACTCAAGTCTAACTCAATCAAGTCTTACTCAATTAATCTAATTTGGATTACTCTTAATCCAATTTGGTTCATCACATGAACCTAATCCTCTTGGTTTATCATATGAACCGAATCTCCATCTAATTGTCCTTTGTGTGTGACCCTATAGGTTCTTATAACGTTGGCAATGCTCCTAAACTCATTTAGAAGCATAAGTAATGAGTGGTATCTAGCAACACATTATTACTACCCAAGTTACAAGAATGTTGAGATCCAACATCACCTTGTGACTACTAATTGTGACTCTTCACAATATATGACAATGTCCTTCTATTCTTGACATCTAGATTGATCAATGTGAGACATAGACCGTGTCATCCTCTAATCAATCTAAATCTTGAACTCCAAGTAGACTCACTCTAATCAAATGAGCTCAATATTTCATATTGACTCATTTGGGCATGGCCATGCACTTAATGGTCTCACTCTATCAAGAATAATGATGTCACTCTCGTCATATAGGAGGGATAGATCCCATCTACATCACTCACATCCCTCCACATAATTTGTTACATACCCGGTAATCGCCTTTATAGTCCTCCCAGTTACGGGTGACGTTTGACGAAGCCAAAGTATGCAACTCCTTATGGAGGGAACCATGGTGACTTCAGGTCCAAGGACTAGTAGTCATACTAATAGCCACATGAGAAAGTATATGACACTCATATAACGATCCATGATACTTTCTCATGGCGAGTCATTCAGTATACATTCTTCAATGCATACCCATGTGTCAACTTGATATCTCTATATCCATGACTTGTGAGATCAAGTCATCGAGTTGACCTACATGCTAGTCTCATCGCATTAACATTGTCCCTGAATGTTTATACTTGACTAGGAATGATTAAGAGTAGCGTTTCCTATATCATCTCACTATTGATTCAACCAATCGATTGATATGTGTAAAAACTTTCTACTCAAGGACGCTATTATACTTAGTTATTTGTCACCAATACAAGTAAGTATAATAACCAAAACAAAAGCCTTTATATATATACGAATATGATAGAATGAGTCCATACAATAATCATCATATGATTGGCTCTAGGCTCTAACTAACACATTGTATGGGATATGCCTCTAAGTTCTTAATTTAGTTATGTCACACCCAAAGTTTTAGTAGTCGGACATCACAATTGTCCTTCGCACTCTAGAAAGATAAATCGAGTCACTTTGCTTTGGCAAAACCTGACTACAATTGATTGAGCTAGATGTGAGTACCAAACTTTGGTAGGCATATTTAAAAGACCTAATCATGATTAAACTACACATGCATCACATACAATCATAGCATATCATGGTATACATCACATATATGCATAAAATAAATCGTGACATGGTTATGGCCCCATAATCTATGATCCTCTCAAGCCAATGAGAAGTTCAAAAGGTCAACCTAGGCAAAAGCATCTTCTCCAAGTACTTCAAAAGCATCTTCTCCAAGTGCTTCCTTGGTCGTTTTGTGTTGTTGTCCTTCTCCTTTTTCACGTTCGTCAAGTAGACTTATTCTTCTCTAATTTGTACATTACAAAGTCTAAAGAGAAACTCGAGTTACATTCGAGTGTAGTCTAAATTTACAACTAGAATGAAAGAGGAGAGGCACGACACGCAGGGCGTATTATGAATTACAACACACACATCCAATCACATCGGGGTTTAAGGGCCATAACTATGCACCATGTTGTATAACATTCTCAATCTATTATTACAAAATTTATTATGATTTAAACAATTAATTATGAGCCACAATGCCATGATGGTTTCGCTAAAAACCTCTTGGCCAAAACTTGCTCATAATCATGCAAATCATAATAAACCTGTCTTGCAATTTCTATATCACATATGAAATTCTATTATAACTTAGTATATGCCTTTGCAAGTGGTTCTGATACCACTATAAGGAACTAGGGCGCTAAACACGTGAAGGCACAGCAGAAAACATCTAGTTCCTTTCCAATAGATCCATGCGAAAGGAAACCATATACTAAGTATTAATTATCTACATGAGAAAGTTATACCTTTGTTGCATGCCCTTCGAAATCCCGATTCTAACATTTCTTTAGATGTGGATCTTAGCGCGATCAAGTGACCGCGCCTCTATGGTATCCAGACGAACAAGTCTCGTTTGTCTCACAAACTCACAAGGTGGAGAATGAAACAACCAAAGGTTGTGCTAGCAACCTTTCTTGTAGGTTTAGACCAAGTGGAAGAGAGGAGGAGGAAGAAGAGCTAGAGCACCAAAAACTCATCATGAAAATGAATCCAAAAACCCCTTTTTATAGATTCATGAAATTACCTCATGCCTTAATGTCAATTGCCTTGATTGACATTAATATTTGTCTTCATCCAATGAATCTAATGCATCCTATGCATGAGCCATTCAAATGGTTTACTCTTCATCTAATGAATTCAATGCATCCAATGCATGCAATTCATGAGCAATTCAAATTGTTCACTCTTCATCCAATGCATCCAATGCAAGAATAATTCAAGTTGTACACTCCTTTTTCTTCATGAATTCAAATTCAAGAAATCATATTCATGAAACATATAATGAAATGAAATCATATAATGAGTCCAATTCATTAATCATCAATTAAATTTATGAAATCATATAATGAGTCCAACTCATTAATCATCAAACCAATTGATTCAATGAGTCTAATTTGAATTGGACTCAATCCAATAGTTGGATTTAATTGAGTCTTACTCATTGAGTCCAATTTGAATTAGACTTAATCCAATGATTCATCATATGAATCCATCTCCATTGACTTGTTCTTTGTGTGTGACCCAATAGGTTCTCGTAACGTTGGCAATGTATCCAAATCAATGTTTAAATACATAAGCAATGAGTGACATCTAGCAAGGCATCATTGCTACCCAAGTGACGAGAATGTCGAGATCCGACTTAACCTTTCCCTGGCTATTATATTGTATGACTCAATCCTTCTATCCTCGATATCTAGATTGATCAATGAAGCATAGACCGTGTCATCCTCTTATCAATCTTTATGTTTCTTGATCTCTAAGTAGACACACTCAATTAAATAAGTTCAATGTCGCATATTGACTCATTTAAGCATGGTCATGCATTCTTGTGTCCTACTAATCAAGGGGCCCATAGATATCACTTCCGTCATATGGAAGGGATAGATCCCATCTATATCACTCACATCCCTCCGCATAACTTATTACATACCCAATGATCGACTTTATGATCCACCCTGTTACGAGTGACGTTTGACAATACCAAAGTATACAACTCCTTATGTAGGTGACCATAGTGATTTCAGGTCTAAGGACTATTCATAGTAATAGTCACATGAGAATGTTTATGACACTCATATAACGATCCATGAAATATTCTCATGGCGGGTCATGTTGGGTTTTTCGGGCCGCGAAAACCACTTTTTCGCGTCGCGGAAACCCCGAATCACTCATGCCACTGGATCTCGTGCGAAGAATAGATTTCAAAATTTACAAGTACGAGTTTACAACTTAGATCTACTCCTAGATCTACATAAAAAGATTTTATACCTTCGATGCGTGTCCTTCGCAATCTCGCTTGTCCTTAGTTCGCCGGATCTCAAAAGTGTCAAAGTAGACACTTCTCTATGTGTATCCACACAAGCAAGAGATGGAGAAAAATCTCTAAGGATGTGCTAGCAACCTTAGAGATCAGTAATGGAGGAGAGGGAGAGCAAGAAGAAAGCTTGAGGAAGAAGAAGGGAGTTACACATGCAAAATGAAACTCATCCCTTGAATAAAATTGGCCGGCCACAATTTTTGGCTTGTAACTCCCATGGAATATCAAGAGTCACCACTCTTGGTAACTCCCATGAGGTGGCATTTGGTCAAGTCAAACTTGACCAAATGAAGAAGCCTTGATGATGTGGCATTGGTCAAGTCAAAGTCAAGTCAAAACTTGACTCTTCATCTTCCTACTTATTGTTGGATTGTATACTGAAAGACTAAGTGTTTGATATTTATTTCTTTAATTTATCAATGGGTGAGATTTAGTTCGATGAATCAATAAACCCGATGAGTTGGGAAATGGTATCACTTATAGTGTGTGTTGTTGATTATAGAAGGAAACTGTGTCCTAGAGATACTAGGTTGATAATGTCCCCAAGAGGAGCTCATAAGGATTGTCATGTTAAACCCTGCAGGTGGACTTAGTCCGACATGACGATAAGGTTGAGTGGTACTACTCTTGGACTTAGATATTAATTAAATGAGTTGTCAGTAGCTCACTTAATTAATGGACATTCGATATCTTAAACACAGGGAGACTAACACACTCAAAATAAGAAGGAGCCCAAAAATGTAATTTGGGATTGGTGCGGTAGTTCAATGATAGTTCTCTAGTGGAATGAATTATCATTGATAAAATTAAGTTGTGTGTTCGGGGCGAACACGGGATGCTTAATTTTATCGGGAGACCAAAACCAATTCCTCCTCTCGGTCCCTATCGTAGCCTCTTATTTGTAGAGTTCTATACCCACCTTCTATACCCACCCAATAGGGGCCGGCCAAGCTAGCTTGGGAACAAGCTAGGGCCGGCCTAGGTATGAATTTGGGTGGCCGGCCCTAGCTTGAACCCAAGCTAGTGGGGGCTGGCCAAATTAAATTAAAAAGAAATTTTAATTTTAATTTTTATTATGTGGAAGAAATAATTTATTAAAGAGAATTTAAATTAAAATATCTCTCTTATAAAAGATCTACAAAAGATTAAAGAAAGAGATTAGATCTCTTTCCTTATTTGTAGATTGGTGAGATATTTTATTTTTTCTTTAAAATTATTCACATGTTGATAAAATTAAAATTATAGAAATTTCCTTTTATCAACCATGAAGAGATTTTTAAAGAGAAATTTTATTTTTTAAAATTTCCGGAAACAAATTAGGAAGTTTTAATTGTTGATTGAAACTTGTCCAATTTGTTCTCCAATGATGTGGCCGGCCAATGTAGATTTAATTGGGAAATTTTATTTTATTTTTATCAATTAAATCATGTCAAGGAAATTGAGGAAATTTTATTGTAATTAAATTTCCTAATTTGCCTAGGCCAAGGAATATAAAAGAAGGGGTGAGGGTGCCCTCATGAGACACAACATCTATTATTTCTCTCCCTCTTTTGTTCCTTGGTGTGGCCGGCCATCCTCTCCCTCTCTTCCTCTTGTGGTGGCCGAACCCTTCTCTTCCATTGGAGCTCTTGTGGTGGCCGGATACTACTCGGAGAAGAAGAAGAAGAAGGAGAGAAAGCTAGCATCTCTTGGAGCTTGGTTAGTGTTTTGATTTTCTTCCTTGGTGAAGCTTCCTCTTTGTTGGCCGAACCTAGCTAGGAGGAGAAGAAGGTGATTGGTGGTTTCTCGTCTCGGAAGATCGTTGCCCACACAACGTCCGAGGTTAGAAGAGGAATACGGTAGAAGATCAAGAGGTTTTTCTACAAGGTATAACTAGTAATTTTTCTTTCCGCATCATGCTAGTTATTTATGGAAATAATACCAAATACAAGAGGCTTACGTTCTAGAATTTCGAATATGTTTTTCGAAGTTGTGTTCTTTTGTTTTTTCTTTTCGTTGTGATTTGATTGTTCTCTTTGGTTAGCCTAAATTATTTTAGGAAATTAAATATTATCTTTCTATAAAAGGTTTTGTCTAGTCGGTGGTGGTTGCTCCCATATCCAAGAAGGTCATGTGCCTCGCCACGTCAGTATTGGGAACCAATTATGGAAATTAATATTTAATGGAATTAATAACTTAAGGAGACTTGGGTCGAACGTGTTAAGTTCCGCAGGAGATCCAAGTCAAAACCTAAAAGAACAAATAGATTAAGTTTTGGATCAAACGTGTTAAGTTCCGAAGGCGATCCAAAGTTTAATTTAAAAGAACACATGGTAGCTAGGAAAAGGTTCAGACCTTTGTACAAAAATTTTGTACAGTGGAACCTATAGGTTTTCCGAGTAACAACCAACAATTGGTATCAGAGCTAGGGTTTTGCCTTTGTGTATTTGGTATTTAGTTTAATTATGCACATGTCATACATAATTTAGGCAGGTTAATAATAGGATGTGCTAACTTTGTGGATGCAGGATCCAACTATTATGGTTTTTAGTTATTATGTGTGTGATTGGACCCTTGGACATGTCAAGGGCATTTATATGTGTGTGCATGATTGTATTAAAATACAGCAGGAGCTGTATTTAGTTTTATTAGTATTTTATTTTTGATCTAGATACATGTACATTCCTTTTATGGAATATAGGATCAAAAATATAAAATTCTATTTATGTCGTGGATCGAGTCTTGCAAAACGTGGAACCTTCTTAGGACCAGAGGCGCAGCGGAACTAAGAGCAAGATGGATGCGACAGCTAGATCCGGTGGCGGTGGCCAGATATGGCAGCAGCTTGGGATGACAACACACGGAGAACAACTAGAGATAAAAGCCATAATAGTTGAAAATTAAATTTTCTATTTATTGCTTTTATATTGTGCTGTGTGTGCATGTTAGTTTACAAGTTTAGTAGGCTAGCATAGTTAAAATTCCTCATTTATAAATAACTAAGTGGGAGAGGGATTTTTAAATAAATCCCATGGTCTCCATTACTGGTTTGTAAGTGATACAAACAAGCTTGCGCGTTGGCTCTGAGTGCCTTCCTCCATAACGGATGAGCTTGTTTGTGGATCATTAGAACAGACTTCCATTTTTGGATGACTATTGGAAATTAATTAAGAGCGTGTGATCTTCCCCAATGGAAGGGGCATAATCTTATTAATGGACTTAGTGTCAAGTAATGGTATACACTTAGACACATCTAATAGTATCCTCCCCAACGGAGTCACTACTATTATTTGTGTGACCAAATAATACCAACTATTAATTTTATTTGTCAAAAAGTTAGGTTGACAAGATAATAAAATTAATGGGTTAAACCCCTCCTTTTACAAATGTTGAATTTGTATACGTCCACACTAACGTGACATACAAAATTCACGGTGTTATGAGGTGTTGGTTAATTTAAAATAGTATTGTTTGAGGAATCAATATTATTCTAAATTTAGAGTTCTGACCAAAAGTTATTTGTGATTCTTAGGATGACTTTCAACCCACTGTCCATCATACTTCAACAAAATAGACTTACTGGACCTAATTACATAGATTGAAAAAGGAACCTGGACATTGTTCTGACTGCTGAAAGTTATAAATTTGTACTGACTGAACCTTGTCCTGATGCACCCACTAGTGAATCTACCCAAGAGGAGATTGAATATCATAAGAGATGGGTAAAGGCAGATGAGATGGCGCGGTGTTACATTTTGGCTTCAATGTCAAATGTATTGCAACATCAGCATCAAGATTTACCAACAGCTTATGATATTATGAACAATCTCAAGGAGCTCTTTGGTCATCAGGATAGGGCTTCTAGACAAGAAGCTATGAGAAAGATAATGACAACCACCATGCAAGAGGGTACTCCTGTAAGGGATCATATCCTAAAGATGATGGCTTATCTGAACGAGATACAGATCCTTGGAGGAGAAATTGATGGGGAAACCCAGATCGATATGATCCTCCAAACGCTACCTAGAAGTTTTGAGCAGTTCCGCCTGAACTATAATATGAATAAAAGGATTTATTCATTAGGGGAACTACTGACAGAACTTCAAGCAGCGGAAGGATTATTTCATCACAATTCTCAAATTCACTTTGCTGAAAATGGTTCTACTTCTAAACCGAAAGGAAAGAAGAAGAAGAAACAAGCTGGCTCAGCAAAGAAAGTGAATAAATCTCAGAATACGGGATTTAAAGCTGGAGTGAAGAAGCCGAAGGGCAAGTGCTTCATCTGCAAGCAGGCAGGACATTGGAAGGTGGACTGTCCTCGTAGGAACCAAAACAAAGGTATATCTCATGCTCTAGTTGTTGAAACATGTTTAGCGGTGTTATCTACCAGCACCTGGTGTGTAGATACGGGAGCCACTGATCATGTCTGTAATTCCTTGCAGGGGTTCCAGGAAACCCGACGACTATCTGAAGGGGAGATTACCGTCTACATGGTCAAAGTTACTAAGGTGGCAGCTGTTGCAGTGGGAGACGTCTACTTATCTTTTACTAGAAATAAAAATTTGGTTTTAAGAAATTGTCTTTATGTACCCAGTTTTAGAAAGAATTTAATTTCAGTTTCTAAACTATTTTTAGATGGATATTCAGTTTCTTTCAGTAACGATGTAGTTATTAAAAGAAATAAAGTGATTATCTGTTCTGGTGCATTAGTTGGCAATTTATATACTTTAAATCCAATTTCTTCCACAAAGTAAAACATGGAAATTTATAACTCATCTTCTAATTCTGATAAGAGAAAAGAACCTTCGGAAATGAACCAAGCATATCTTTGGCATCTAAGGCTTGGTCATATTAACTTAAGTAGGATTCAGAGGCTTATAGCCGATGGACTTTTGAGTTCATTAGAGTTGGAAAATTTTCCAACTTGTGAATCCTGCTTAGAAGGAAAAATGACCAAGAGGCCGTTCAAGGCCAAGGGGTATAGAGCCAATGAAGTGTTAGAATTGGTTCACTCTGATTTGTGTGGTCCTATGTCTGTCCAAGCAAGAGGAGGTTTTGAATATTTTGTCTCTTTCATAGATGATTATTCAAGATACGGATACATTTACCTAATGCGCCGCAAGTCCGAGTGCTTTGATAAGTTCAAAGAATACAAGGCTGATGTGGAGAAACGATTAGGTAAAAGTATCAAGACACTACGATCTGATCGTGGTGGCGAATACCTCTTAGGGGAGTTTAGGAATGACTTATCAGAGGTTGGGATTCAATCCCAATTGTCTGCACCTGGAACACCCCAACAGAATGGTGTAGCAGAACGAAGGAATAGGACTCTTATGGAGATGGTTAGATCGATGATGAGTTATTCAGAATTACCAAATTCGTTTTGGGGATATGCTCTGGAAACAGCAGTATACGTTCTGAACTTAGTACCTTCTAAATCAGTTTCTTCTACTCCCATAGAATTGTGGAATGGGCGAAAACCCAGCCTAAGACATATTCGGATTTGGGGTAGTCCAGCACATGTGCTGAAACTAGATGATGATAAGTTAGAATCTCGTACAGAAGTTCGCGTGTTTGTAAGATATCCCAAAGGAACGAAAGGTGGTTTATTTTATAGTCCTAAAGACCAGAAGGTCATTGTTAGCACCAATGCCCAGTTTTTAGAAGAAGACTATATAATGGATCACAAGCCCAGTAGTAAAGTTGTTTTAGAAGAACTTAGAGAGGACATGTCTACTTCAGTACCAACAGTACAAGATGAAGTACCACAAGAGACTGCAACACGTGTCACACATGATACACAACCACAGACAGTGCCTCGTCGTAGTGGGAGGGTTGTAAGGTAGCCTGAAAGATTCATGTTTTTGGGAGAGTCTTCGGACTTAATCCCGGGTAAACATGAACCTGATCCACGAACATATGACGAAGCACTCCAAGATATAGATGCAGCATCTTGGCAAAAGGTAATGAATTCTGAAATAGAGTCTATGTACTCTAATAAGGTCTGGGAGCTTGTAGAACCACCTGATGGTGTAAAAGCCGTTGGATGCAAGTGCATCTACAAAAGGAAAAGAGGGACAGACGGGAAGGTAGAAACCTTCAAAGCTAGGCTTGTTGCGAAAGGGTACACTCAGAAAGAGGGAATCGATTATGAGGAAACCCTTTCACCGGTAGCCATGCTTAAGTCTATCCGGATACTCTTATCCATTGCTGCTCATATGGATTATGAAATTTGGCAAATGGATGTCAAGACAGCTTTCCTTAATGGAAGTCTTGAAGAGAACATCCATATGAAGCAACCAGAAGGATTTATTGAAAAAGGCAAAGAGCATCTAGTGTGCAAGCTCAATCGGTCCATTTATGGATTAAAGCAAGCTTCAAGATCTTGGAACATCCGGTTTAATGAAGTAATCCAGTCATATGGATTTATTCAAAGTCCGGATGAGTCTTGTGTATATAAGAAGTGTAACGGAAACGTGTTGGTATTTCTTGTACTATACGTAGATGATATTTTGTTAATTGGCAACAATGTCAAGGTATTATCAGACGTAAGGGTATGGTTGTCCAAACAATTTGATATGAAGGACTTAGGAGATTGTGCACACATTCTTGGGATCAAAGTTATAAGGGATCGTAAGAAAAGAATGTTGTGTCTATCCCAAGCTTCATATATAGATACAATCCTTGCTCGTTTTAGCATGCAGGATTCCAAGAAAGGTTTCTTACCTTTTAGAAATGGAGTAGCTCTATCTAAAGAGATGTCTCCAAAGACATCAAAAGAGATAGAGGACATGAAAGCAGTTCCTTATGCTTCGGCTGTAGGAAGCCTAATGTATGTAATGCTATGTACGAGACCTGATATCTGTTTTGCCGTGGGCATGGTCAGCAGATATCAGAGTAACCCTGGACAAGGAAATTGGACTGCGGTAAAGCATATATTAAAGTACCTGAGAAGGACTAGAGCTTATATGCTAGTTTATCAAGCAGACGATTTGCTCCCTGTGGGTTACACGGATTCAGATTTCCAATCAGATAGGGATAACAGTAAGTCTACATCAGGCTATGTGTTTACTTTAGGAGGTGGAGCCATTTCATGGAGGAGTGCTAAGCAGAAATGCGTTTCAGACTCAACCATGGAAGCTGAGTATGTAGCAGCCTCTGAGGCAGCTAAAGAAACAGTATGGCTCAGGAACTTTCTAATGGACTTAGATGTGATTCCTGGTTTGCCCAAAATCATCACAATTTATTGTGATAATAGCGGTGCAGTTGCAAACTCGAAGGAACCACGAGCCCATAAGGCAAGTAAACATATAGAGCGCAAGTAAACATAGTATATGGATAACCTGGCAGATCCTTTCACTAAGGCCCTTTCGGCGAAAGCTTTCGATCGGCATGTGGAGGGAATGAGAATCAGATGTATGGTAGAAGATATGGTAGCTTAGTCATTAGTATAAGTGGGAGAATGTTGGATTGTATACTGAAAGCCTAAGCTTTGTAAACATTCATTATGAATAAAGAATCACATTTGGTCAAATTGTCTACATTTGTTTGTAGTTGTTCATTTAATTTATATTGTAGATAACATAGTATGTGGTGTCACATACAGAAGATGATGTTATCAGTACCTTATAAATTATAAACAGTAGCTCACGACTAAAATGGAAAGGAACAAACCATTAGAAGGTCGTAGTGTAATTAGGTATTAGTTATCTTGACTATATAATTACACTAGTACACTCAGAGTGTATTGAGTAGGACCATTAGAGGTCGTTTCTTTTATACTGACTTTATAAAGGAACAAAGACCTCAGTTATTATGGAAGTGTGTGCTCTTAATCCTAATATAATAACAAGCACATATGTTTGATATTTATTTCTTTAATTTATCAATGGGTGAGATTTAGTTCGATGAATCAATAAACCCGATAAGTTGGGAAATGGTATCACTTATAGTGTGTGTTGTTGATTATAGAAGGAAACTGTGTCCTAGAGATACTAGGTTGATAATGTCCCCAAGAGGAGCTCATAAGGATTGTCATGTTAAACCCTGCAGGTGGACTTAGTCCGACATGACGATAAGGTTGAGTGGTACTACTCTTGGACTTAGATATTAATTAAATGAGTTGTCAGTAGCTCACTTAATTAATAGACATTCGATATCTTAAACACAGGGAGACTAACACACTCATAATAAGAAGGAGCCCAAAAATGTAATTTGGGATTGGTGCGGTAGTTCAATGATAGTTCTCTAGTGGAATGAATTATCATTGATAAAATTAAGTTGTGTGTTCGGGGCGAACACGGGATGCTTAATTTTATCGGGAGACCAAAACCAATTCCTCCTCTCGGTCCCTATCATAGCCTCTTATTTGTAGAGTTCTATACCCACCTATACCCACCCAATAGGGGCCGGCCAAGCTAGCTTGGGTTCAAGCTAGGGCCGGCCTAGGTATGAATTTGGGTGGCCGGCCCTAGCTTGAACCCAAGCTAGTGGGGGTCAGCCAAATTAAATTAAAAAGAAATTTTAATTTTAATTTTTATTATGTGGAAGAAATAATTTATTAAAGAGAATTTAAATTAAAATATCTCTCTTATAAAAGATCATCAAAAGATTAAAGAAAGAGATTAGATCTCTTTCCTTATTTGTAGATTGGTGAGTTATTTTATTTTCTCTTTAAAACTATTCACATGTTGATAAAATTAAAATTATAGAAATTTCCTTTTATCAACCAAGAATGAGATTTTTAAAGAGAAATTTTATTTTTTAAAATTTCCGGAAACAAATTAGGAAGTTTTAATTGTTGATTGAAACTTGTCCAATTTGTTCTCCAATGATGTGGCCGGCCAATGTAGATTTAATTGGGAAATTTTTTTTTTTTTCTCAATTAAATCATGTCAAGGAAATTGAGGAAATTTTATTGTAATTAAATTTCCTAATTTGCCTAGGCCAAGGAATATAAAAGAAGGGGTGAGGGTGCCTTCATGAGACACAACATCTATTATTTCTCTCCCTCTTTTGTTCCTTGGTGTGGCCGGCCATCCTCTCCCTCTCTTCCTCTTGTGGTGGCCGAACCCTTCTCTTCCATTGGAGCTCTTGTGGTGGCCGGATACTACTCGGAGAAGAAGAAGAAGGAGGAGAGAAAGCTAGCATCTCTTGGAGCTTGGTTAGTGTTTTGATTTTCTTCCTTGGTGAAGCTTCCTCTTTGTTGGCCGAACCTAGCTAGGAGGAGAAGAAGGTGATTGGTGGTTTCTCGTCTCGGAAGATCGTTGCCCACACAACGTCCGAGGTTAGAAGAGAAATACGGTAGAAGATCAAGAGGTTTTTCTACAAGGTATAACCAGTAATTTTTCTTTCCGCATCATGCTAGTTATTTATGGAAATAATACCAAATACAAGAGGCTTACGTTCTAGAATTTCAAATATGTTTTTCAAAGTTGTGTTCTTTTGTTCTTTCTTTTCGTTGTGATTTGATTGTTCTCTTTGGTTAACCTAAAGTTATTTTAGGAAATTAAATATTATCTTTCAATAAAAGGTTTTGTCTAGTCGATGGTGGTTGCTCCCATATCCAAGAAGGTCATGTGCCTCGCCACGTCAGTACTGGGAACCAATTATGGAAATTAATATTTAATGGAATTAATAACTTAAGGAGACTTGGGTCGAACGTGTTAAGTTCCGCAGGAGATCCAAGTCAAAACCTAAAAGAACAAATAGATTAAGTTTTGGATCAAACGTGTTAAGTTCCGCAGGCGATCCAAAGTTTAATTTAAAAGAACACATGGTAGTTAGGAAAAGGTTCAGACCTTTGTATAAAATTTTTGTACAGTGGAACCTATAGGTTTTCCGAGTAGCAACCAACACTTATGTCAATTCAAACTTGACCACTTCTCTCCCTTGGTTGATCTAATCTAACCATTGGTTCAAGTCAATTTTAATTTAAAGAATGTCTATTCATTTAATTAAATTAATTAAATGAGTCTAAGTCCATATTAGACTCACTTAACACATGAACCAAATTGAGTTCAACTAAATTAGCCTACCTTGGATTACTCTTAATCCAATTTGGTTCATCATATGAACCTAATCCTTTAGGTTCATCAAATGAACCTAATCTCCATCTAATTGCCCTTTGTGTGTGACCCTATAGGTTCTTGTAACGTTGGCAATGCTCCTAAATCCATTTAGAAGCATAAGTAATGAGCGGTATCTAGCAACACATCATTACTACCCAAGTTACAAGAATGTTGAGATCCAATATCACCTTGTGACTACTAATTGTGACTCCTCACAATATATGACAAGTGTCCTTCTATCCTAGACATCTAGATTAATCAATGTGAGGCATAGACCGGTCATCCTCTAATCAATCTAAATCTTGAACTCCAAGTAGACTCACTAAATCAAATGAGCTCAATATCTCATATTGACTCATTTGGGCATGGTCATGCACTTCGTGGTCTCACTCTATCAAGAATATCGATGTCTCTCCCGTCATATAGGAGAGATAGATCCCATCTACATCACTCACATCTCTCTACATAATTCGTTACATACCCAGTAATCGCCTTTATAGTCCACCCAGTTACGGGTGACGTTTGACGAAACTAAAGTACATAACTCCTTATGTAGGGATCCATGGTGACTTCAGGTCTAAGGACTAATAGCCATACTAATAGCCACATGAGAAAGTATATGACACTCATATAACGATCCATGATACTTTCTCATGGCGGGTCATTCAGTATACATTCTCCAATGTATACCCATGTGTCAACTTGATATCTCTATATCCATGACTTGTGATATCAAGTCAGCGAGTTGACCTACATGCTAGTGTTATTGCATTAACATTGTCCCTGAATGTTAATACTTGACTAGGAATGATTAAGAGTAGTGTTCCCTATATCATCTCACTATTGGTTCAACTAACCGATTGATATAGGTGAGAACCGTCTACTCAAGGACGTTATTATACTTAGTTTATTTGTCACCAATACAAGTAAGTATAATAACCAAAAACCAAATGCCTTTATTTATATAGAATATGATACAACAAGTCCAAAATACAACCATCAAATGATTGGCTCTAGGGCTTTAGCTAACAATCTCCCACTAGCACTAGTGCCAATTAGTGTAGGCTCTAAGCCCCAATGACCTAGTGTGACCATCATGCTTCCTCTGTGCCAAAGTCTTGGTCAAGGGATCTGCGATGTTAGCCTCTGTGGGTACTCTGCAAATCTTAACATCTCCTCTCTCGATAATCTCTCGAATGAGATAGAAGCGTCGTAGTATGTGTTTGGTCCGCTGGTGTGAGCGAGGTTCCTTCACCTGTGCTATAGCTAAATTGTTGTCACAATAGAGCTCAATGGGGTCAGCAATGCTAGGAACCACCCTAAGTTCAGTGATGAACTTGCGGATCCAAACTGCCTCCTTTGCTGCCTCTGATGCAGCAATGTACTCGGCTTCTGTTATAGAATCAGCTACTGTATCCTGCTTCGAACTCTTCCAGCTGACAGCACAACCATTAATGCAAAATACGAACCCCGACTGCGATCTATAGTCATCCTGGTCGGTCTGGAAGCTATCATCACTGTAACCCTTTATAGCTATCTCATCATCACCTCCATATATCAAGAAATATTCTTTAGTCCTTCTTAAGTACTTAAGAATATTCTTGACCGCTATCCAGTGACTTTCACCTGGATCTGACTAGTATCTGCTCGTCATGCTCAAAGCATACGAGACATCAGGTTGAGTACATAGCATGGCGTACATGATCGATCCTATGGCTGAGGCATAAGGGATCTGATCCATGCGGTCTCTCTCCTCTTTAGAAGAGGGACCTTGAGTCTTCGAAAGACTCACACCATGTGACATCGGCAGAAATCTCTTTTTGGAGTTCTGCATGGCAAACCGTAGGAGTACCTTGTCAATGTGTGTACTCTGACTTAGGCCAAGCAAATCTTAGATCTATCTCTATAGATCTGTATCCCTAGAATGCGGGATGCCTCACCTAAGTCCTTCATTGAGAAGCAACTCCCTAGCCAGGTCTTGACAGACTGAAGCATAGGGATGTCCTTCCCAATGAGCAGTATGTCATCCACATACAATATAAGGAAGACAACTATGTCCCCTACAACCTTCTTGTAGACACAAGGTTCATCTTCGTTCTTGATGAAACCAAACTGTTTGATTGCATCATCGAATCAAAGATTCCAGCTCCGAGAAGCTTGCTTTAGTCCATAAATGGACCTATGCAGCTTGCATACTCTGCTGTGGATCTACAAAACCCTCAGGTTGTGTCATGTACACATCCTCGAGCAGGTTTCCATTCAGAAACGCGGTTTTGACATCCATCTGCCATATCTCATAGTCATGGTAGGCTGCAATAGCAAGCATGATCCGAATGGACTTAAACATCGCTACTGGAGAAAAGGTCTCATCATAGTCAATACCATGAATCTGCTTGAAACCTTTAGCTACCAAGCGACCCTTATAGATAAGTCTATCCATGTCAGTCTTTCTCTTAAAGACCCACTTACACCCTATGGGTTTTACCCCTTCAGGTGGATCAACCAAAGTCCATACTTTGTTGGTGTACATGGATTCCATCTCGGATCTCATGGCTTCTAGCCATTTCTCGGAATCTGGTCTCACCACAGCTTCCTGATAGGTGGTAGGCTCATCCTCTATGAGCACAACGTCATCATGGTCAAACAAGAGAAATGAGTATCTCTCAGGCTGACGACGTACCCTATTAGACCTGCGAAGAGGTATGTCTACTTGAACTGGTTGTTGTTCCTCAACTCTTTGTGGAACAACATCATCCACAACACTTTGTGGTTCCAGTTCAACTTCCATCGAGGCATCAGTGCAATTGTTCGCATCTTGAACTTCTTCAAGATCGAACGCGCTCCCACTAGTCTTTCTAGAAACAAAGTCCCTTTCTAGAAAGACCCCAGTCTTTGCCACAACTACCTTGTGCTGACTGGGAATGTAGAAGTAATATCCCTTAGTTTCCTTGGGATATCCAATGAAATAGCACTTGTCGGATTTGGGTCCTAATTTGTCTGAGACTTGACGTCGTATGTAAGCCTCACAACCCCAAATCCGCATGAAAGACACCTGGGCATCTCTCCCAGTCCATATCCTATATGGTGTCTTTATCACGGTCTTTGATGGAACTCGGTTGAGTATAAAAGCTGCCGTGGCTAGAGCATAGCCCCAAAGGTATGCCGGAAGATCTGTGTGACTCATCATAGATCGTACAATATCTAATAGGGTACGATTCCTCCTTTCGGATACACCATTCCACTGTGGTGTTCCAGGAGGAGTGAGTTGGGATAGAATCCCACACTCAGCTAGGTAGTCACGAAACTCATGGCTAAGGTATTCTCCACCTCGATCTGATCGAAGTATCTTAATACTCTTGCCAAGCTGGTTCTGTACTTCATTCTTGAATTCTTTGAACCTTTCAAAGGATTCTGACTTATGTGTCATCAAGTACACATAACCATATCTACTGAAATCATCAGTAAATGTGATGAAGTACCTATAACCGCCTCTAGCAGTGACATTGAAAGGGCCACATACATCACTATGTATGTGTCCAAACAAATCAGTCGCCCTTTCGCTATGCCCACTAAAGGGAGTCTTGGTCATCTTGCCTCGTAGGCATGACTCGCATATCTCATATGATTCTAAATCAAATGAGTCCAGCAAACCATCCTTATGGAGCTGGGATAAGTGCTTTGTCATTTATATGACCTAAGCGATAGTGCCAGAGATAGGTTTGGTTCAGGTCATTTGACTTGAACCTCTTGGTATTTATGTTATAGATAGGGCTCTCAAGGTCTAGAAAATAGAGTCCGTTTATGAGAGGTGCACTACAATAGAACATATCATTTAAATAGACGGAACAACATTTGTTCTTTATTATAAACGAGAATCCTTTCTTATCCAAACAAGAAACTGAAATTATGTTCTTAGTCAAGGCAGACACATAACAACAATTATCTAATTCTAGTACTAGCCCAGAAGGTAGAGATAGATGGTAAGTTCCTACAGCAATAGCAGCAACCCGTGCTCCATTGCCTACTCGTAGGTCTACCTCACCCTTCGTCAATGCCCTGCTATTTCTCAGCGCTTGTACATTAGTACAAATGTGCGAAGCACATCCGGTATCTAACACCCACGATGAAGAAATAGAGAGGTTGACTTCTATAACATATATACCTGAAGTAGAAATCTTATTTCTCTTCTTCTTTAGATCTTCCAGGTATTCTTTGGAGTTCCTCTTCCAGTGCCTTACTTGTCCTTGATATAGGTGAAAAAGATGTTCAACCATATCGTAAGCGCTCATCAACTCATATTGCTTCTGAAGCTCATAGTTCATGGTCGCGAGCATAAGACAGGACACATCTAATGCGTCATCTTGATGCTTCTTGTAAGCATCTCGGTCTGCTCGCGTGGCAGTGGCAGGAGGAGCCTCCAGAATGGGCTGCTCCAGAACGTACAGTTTATGTTCTTGGGTGAGAACTATTCTCAGGTTCCTGTACTAGTCTAGGAAGTTTGCTCCGTTGAGCTTGTCCTTCTCAAGGACAGATCGCAGAGAGAAAGTGTTCGTATTCGGCGTCATGGTAATATACAACAGAAATAAAAGCAGAAATAAATATCATATTCTTAATCATTTAATTAGGCCTTTAACTAAATGATGCTCCCACTGAATTCTATAATTCATGTGGGACAAGATCCACATCATACTAACCCTTGAGTTAGCTTTGGCTAATACGCCCAAGACTTAGTATGATCGATAGGTAACGATTACCAATTACATCTCTATGCAACTCTTGTTTATAGAATCAAAATCCGCATTTATATTAAAACTCGAATTAGCTTTGGCTAATAAACCCGAGAGTTAATATATATGTGATTTTAACCTAACTTTCCAACTGTTAGAAGAATGCCTATAGTTATACTCGATCCAACCGAGTTAACTAGGAATACTCAATCTAATTGAGTTGTACTCACCCATGCGTTGATAGGCAGGACCAAGATTGTCCCTCCGTACCTTACCAAGATAGTATGTGTTGCTCTGCTTTGGCAGATTCAACAACTACATGCGATCGAGGTAGTGGTAGGTATCACGGCATGGTAGGCATTACGAGTTGACATGATTTAGATCTAATCTAAATGATGATGCATATCAAATACTTGATTTAGATCTAATCTAATCGTGGGGTGCATCATATGCACGATTTAGATCTAATCTAATCACTAGGCACTAATTAATTACTTAATTAAACATGCATCACATACACAAGTAATTAATTAATTTTTTGTGATTATGTCATGGCCCCTACTACGATCTTCTCAAGCCAATGAGAAGATCGGATGGTCAACCTAAGGTCAACTTCTCAAGCGCCTTCCTTTTGACCACCTTGTGCTGCTCGCGCCTTCCTCGTAACTCCGTCTTGAGTGGACCTTCCACTGCTCCAATTTTGTACATTACAATTTTGAAACTCGAGTTACATTCGAGTCTAAATCTAATTTACAACAAGAATATAATCAGGGAAGGCACGACACGCTGGTCGCGAATAAAAATAAAATAAAATAAAATACAGCACACACATCACATAACGGCACGCAGGCCGTATTATGAATTACAACATATTTCCAAATCTAATTTGGGTCGTTTGGGCCATGACTATCACAAAATTAATATATAATTCAAAATTATATATTTCTGTAATTTTTCTATAATTTTTCATAATTTTACAGATTTTATGAGTAAATTTTTCCCGGCGTTCCCGATTAGCGATTTCGGGCGCAATCGCGGAGCAAATCCCCTTGCGGGGTTAGGGGTAGTACCCCTACCCGCGATCTAACCATCGTGAGTTGCTCCTAAGCGATCCAAGAGCACCTTATCCCGCTGTCCCAAAAAGAATTGGGTCGAAACGATGCCGTTTCGGAAAAAACTTCTCTGTAGTCGAAGCCTACAAGTGTATAAACATTTGTGCTTCGCTTCTACGAGAAAAATTACTCTTAAAACTATAAAAACCATAAATTTACAGAAATGTACAGAAGCTTTAATTTTTCATAAAAATCAAATTAAACTCGTACAAGCTTCGCACATGGCTCTGATACCACTGTTGAGTTTTTCGGGCCGCGAAAACCGCTTTTTCGCGTCGCGGAAACCCCGAATCACCCATGCCACTGGATCTCGTGCGAAGAATAGATTTCAAAATTTACGAGTATAAGTTTACAACTTAGATCTACTCCTAGATCTACATAAAAAGATTTTATACCTTCGATGCGTGCCCTTCGCAATCCCGCTTGTCCTCAGTTCGTCGGATCTCAAAAGTGTCAAAGTAGACACTTCTCTATGTGTATCCATACAAGCAAGAGATGGAGAAAAATCTCTAAGGATGTGCTAGCAACCTTAGCGATCAGTAATGGAGGAGAGGGAGAGCAAGAATAAAGCTTGAGGAAGAAGAAGGGAGTTACACATGTAAAATGAAACTCATCCCTTGAATAAAATTGGCCGGCCACAATTTTTGGCTTGTAACTCCCATGGAATATCAAGAGTCACCACTCTTGGTAACTCCCATGAGGTAGAATTTGGTCAAGTCAAACTTGACCAAATGAAGAAGCCTTGATGATGTGACATTGGTCAAGTCAAAGTCAAGTCAAAACTTGACTCTTCATCTTCCTACTTATGTCAAGTCAAACTTGACCACTTCTCTCCCTTGGTTGATCTAATCTAACCATTGGTTCAAGTCAATTTTAATTTAATGAATCTCTATTCATTTAACTAAATTAATTAAATGAGTCTAAGTCCAAATTAGACTCACTTAACACATGAACCAAATTGAGTCCAACTCAATTAGCCTACCTTGGATTACTCTTAATCCAATTTGGTTCATCATATGAACCTAATCCTTTAGGTTCATCAAATGAACCTAATCTCCATCTAATTGCCCTTTGTGTGTGACCCTATATGTTCTTGTAACACTGGCAATGCTCCTAAACCCATTTAGAAGCATAAGTAATGAGCGGTATCTAGCAACACATCATTACTACCCAAGTTACAAGAATGTTGAGATCCAACATCACCTTGTGACTACTAATTGTGACTCCTCACAATATATGACAAGTGTCCTTCTATCCTAGACATCTAGATTAATCAATATGAGGCATAGACCGTGTCATCCTCTAATCAATCTAAATCTTGAACTCCAAGTAGATTTACTAAATCAAATGAGCTCAATATCTCATATTGACTCATTTGGGCATGACCATGCACTTCGTGGTCTCACTCTATCAAGAATATCGATGTCTCTCCCATCATATAGGAGGGATAGATTCCATCTACATCACAAACATCCCTCTACATAATTCATTACATACCCAGTAATCGCCTTTATAGTCCACCCAGTTACGGGTGACGTTTGACGAAACTAAAGTACATAACTCCTTATGTAGGGATCCATGGTGACTTCAGGTCTAAGGACTAATAGCCATACTAATAGCCACATGAGAAAGTATATGACACTCATATAACGATCCATGATACTTTCTCATGGCGGGTCATTCAGTATACATTCTCCAATGTATACCCATGTGTCAACTTGATATCTCTATATCCATGACTTGTGAGATCAAGTCATCGAGTTGACCTACATGCTAGTCTTATTGCATTAACATTGTCCCTGAATGTTAATACTCGACTAGGAATGATTAAGAGTAGTGTTCCCTATATCATCTCACTATCGGTTCAACTAACCGATTGATATAGGTGAGAACCGTCTACTCAAGGACGTTATTATACTTAGTTTATTTGGCACCAATACAAGTAAGTATAATAACCAAAAACCAAATGCCTTTATTTATATAGAATATGATACAACAAGTCCAAAATACAATCATCAAATGATTGGCTCTAGGGCTCTAGCTAATAGGTCATACAGTATATATTCTCTAATATATACCCATGTGTCTGTAACACCCACAAAATTATGAGATAAGTATATGGGTGTTAGTTGCTTTAGAGCATAAAGGTTAGAAGAATCAAAAAGAAAAAAAGAAATAAGAGAAATAAAAGAAGAGGTGAAGGTTTGAACCTTGAACCTCTCACAAAGGATGAAAATAAAATTATGTATGATAACCACTAGGATAATGAATAACATGTGAATAGGAAATGATGGGAATTGTAGTTAAAAGTAAAGATATAATTAAGTGAGGGAACAAGAGAAAATCAAGTAACTTTCTTCCCCTTGTTTACCTCTTGGTTAAGAAAAGGAGTAGCAAAAGACAAGTTGTCTTTCTTCCTTTTTTCTTCTCTATTTTCGTGGAGTTTAAGAGAACAATGAAGAGAAGAGTTAAGGGGAAGGAATGAGGACATATTCTCATTAGAAAAAATACATGCATGAATTAAGGAGGAAATGAAGCAAAGTTCATCTTTGTAACTTCCACCCACTTAGCATAAAAAGGAAAGGAACTAAAGGATTTCATTTTTTTCCTTCCACCATTGCCGAAACTAGAAGCCTCCTCCCTCATCTCCACAAGCCAAGTTTAGGTTTCTCCCTAAGAGAAAACTAAACTACAAGAAGGATCCTTCAAGGTGTACCCTTCCAAGCAAGAGAAATCAAAAGGAGTGCTAGAAGAAGAAGCTCCCTTCTTCCTCTTCACCAAGGGTACCAATTCTTTAAAGATTAACAAGTGAACACTAGGTAAGCTTCCCCTCACCTGTGGTACAATAGTTTATATGGTTTTCCATGAAGATAGATCGCTTAAAAACCTAGGACTTGCTTTATGAAAATTCGGCCAAAAAACAAGAAGAAGAGTCTAAGATATTTGTAACTATTTATGCTTAGGATTTTTCTTATGACATGTATTTTATGTAAGAGGTTAATCTAAGGTTTCCATACTAGAATGAATAATGAAAACTTAGATCCATGAACCTTAGACTCTCGGCCAAGCATGAACAAGAGGACTAGGTAACCTTAAGACTCAACTAAGCATGTTTCCTTATTCTTGTATTATGTACCCTACGATAATGATGTTGTTAACCTTTCCTCTTACTTGTATGTTGTTTGAAACTCCATTTTCCATGCTCATGAATATTCGTCCATGGAAGAAGTAAAGGCCTAGGAGAGTTTTAAACCAAAAACTAAGCATGCTAAGATTTCTCCTAAGACAAGACATGAAGCTAAAATGTTATGCCATGATTGTATGTTAGTTATGAATCTTATTTCATGCTTATGAAGATTCGGTTATGATGAGATTTGAAGTCTAGGAAAGTTTAAACCAAGTCTAGGAGGCTCATGACCTTCTTGATAAATGATATGAAACTAGTTGATGTTTTTATGGTTGTTTGTTACATAGAATTTTGGTTACATGTAACTTTCGGCCACACTAAGTTTTAAAGCTAGGATGTGTAGATTTTTAACTAAGTTTACTCATGTTTTTCCTTGTTATGATGCCATGAAAATTGTGTAGGGTTTTCCATGCTTTTAGGCCATATGAAAAACAAAACCAAGCTCACATGTTTCGGCCACCTTTGGATTTAAGGCCTAGGAAAACTTAGAACCCAACTTATATATGTTCATGATTTTTCTTGTGATAAGTACTATGAAATGTAGTTGTGGTTTCCATGCGCTTATGCCACTAGAAACTTAGCTTCATGCTTGATAGGTTTCGGCCAAAACTAGTGTAAAGGCCTAGAGAAATTTTGAAACCAACTTACATATGTTCATGATGTTTCTTGTGATAAGTACTAGGAAATGTAGTTGTGGTTACCATGCTCTTATGCCACTAGAAACTTAATTTCATGCTTGATGTGTTTCGGCCACTACAAGTTTAAAGGCCTAGAGAAAATTTAGAACCTAACTTATATATGCTTATGATGTCTTGTGATGTATGCTATGAAATGTAGTTGTGTTTTCCATGCTCTTATGCCACTAAAAATCTAGTTCCATGATAGATATGGTTCGACCACTATAAGTTAATGGGTCTAGGAAGTTTGAAATTTAAAACAAATGTGTTTATGTTGTTCCTCATGAAAATGTATAAGATATTGGCTTAAGGTTCAACACCTCCATGCTACTTGTAACCTAGAATGAGACATGCTAGGGTTCGGCCATAATAAGATTAGGAGCTTAAGGAACATAGAACCCAAACTAAATATGCTTAAGTAGTTCCTTATGAAATATGATATGATATGGGTTTAGTGTTTACATGTTTGCATGTTGCTTAGAACTTGACTTCTCTTCATGAAAGGTTTCGGCCATGGAAGAATTGGAAACCTAGGAGGGCTTAAAAATTTAGGTTAACATGCTTATGACCTTTCTTATGCTAGTATGTGAAGATAGCAAGAGATTTTTATGTTTGTATGTTGTTTAGAGATCATGCCTCTACTCATGACTTTCGGCCATATGGTTTAGTGACCTAGATGTACCTCACATGCTATGAATGAATCAAGAGATGTTATTTAATGATTCCATGAATGGTTATGTCTTTTTATGATAAATGATATGCTCTTTTATGTATGCTTATGATCCATGTATGTGCTATGTGTTCAATCATGCATGCTTTAGGATATGATAAAATGATATGTTCATTATGCAAGCTTATGATTCATGCATGTGTTGTGTGCCCAAATATGCATGCTTTATGATATGATAAGTGATATGTTCATGTTGTATGCTATGATTCATGCATGTGCTGTGTGCCCAAAAAAATGTATGTTTTATGATATGTCAAGAAACATGATATGCATGAAAGAATAAGAACTATGATATGTATGACATGCTACTTTACTTTATGTATGGCTTGTACCAAGGGTGGGCTCCATAAGCACCCCGGGGTCGATGGACTAAGAAACGGGCCTCGTTAGTGATGGGCTCCTAAGTGCCCCTAGGTCGATGGACTAAGAAACGGGCCTAGTATGTATGCCTTGTAGGGTTCACGACTTGTTACCTTGGACCTACATAGGACGCGCGCATTTATGTATATGGTACAATCCGGGGCCCCAATCATTTTGAAATTATGTTTAAGTATGTATTGTATATGTTTTCAAAAGACATGATGCATATGTTGCATGATATATGTTAGGAGTTTACCATGTTTATACTTTATGATTATGCCATGATAGTTATGATGATGTTATGCTATGACAGGATACGTTTGATGATCATGTTATGTTATGCCATGATACTTTATGTTATGTAACGATATGTCATGATATGCTTTTAACATGATACATTTGTCTTTATGCCTTATGACTTGTGATTTTAATATGTTTTATGATTTTTGTGAGTAGGAAAGGAACTTACTGAGCCATGAGTGCTCACAGCTTACTTTCTTGTACCACAGATAAAGGCAAGGAATGGTTGTACTAGGGGAGCAGCAGGAGGGGCTAGAAGGATGTGTACGGTAGTGGACTAGCTAAAGGAAAAGACCTGCTTTTTGTTTAATAAGAAATATGTCATGTTGATGTTTTTATTTCATAACTCCATGACCTTAAGTATGTGTTTGGGTATTAAGACTCAAACAAAAAAAAATATATGATAGGTATGCTATGTGGTTCTTTGATGTCTATGGTGATTTTTAAGTAAGAAAAGGTTTTTAAATTTTCTAAGTACGACTTCCGCTGTGTTAAGTATGTATGTGTCGCAAGTAACCCCCGTCGCCTTAGCAGGAGGGGCGGGGCGTTATAGTTTGGTATCAGAGCCAGGTTAGCCATTCCACTACACACATGTCAAGCCTCCATCCTGCCGCTCCAAGTAAGATTTTATATGCTTAATGTAATTTTTATTTCTGATGCTTTAATATTATGCATGTTTACTTATTCTTGATTTAATGTAAATTTTGTTTTTGTTGCTTTATTATTATGCATGTTTACTTATTCTTGATTTAGTTAATTTAATTTTTGATTCTTTAATATTATGCATGTTTACTTATTCTTGATTTTGTTAATTTAATTTTTGATGCTTTAATATTCTGCATGTTTACTTATTCTTTGATTTAGTTTAATTTAAATTTTGTTAATGCTCTAATATTCTACATGTTTAATTATACCTTGAATTAGGATAGGTATGCATGATGGTAGGATAGGAATAGTAATAACCTTATGACAGCGAATAGGGATAACGATAAATTATTATTGTTTAATGAAGATAAGCATGGCTAGGAGACGTACTACCCGAGCAGACGAGGCAATCACTCCACCAGATCTGACTCAGGTAGTCACCTACCTTCAACGTCAGATCACGGAACAACAACAGTTGATCACGACCTTGATGGGTCAACAAGGAACCCCTACCACCCCACCAGTAGTTCAGAATGCAGTGCCCGTTGTGCCAATAGTTGCACCAGTACCACCGGTAGTCCCTGCCCCAGTAGTTCGACAGGAGACCTATTTGATTCAGTGGTTGAGACTGAAGCTGGAGAACTTCTTGGGTACTTACGAGCCGTGAGATGCCCAGGCCTAGTTCAAGACAATAGAAAGCACAGTGGAACTTTTGGACTGGCCTGAATCAGAGAAGATCAAATGCGTAGCTTTCTGCTTCTCCGGAGATGCGAGGATGTGGTGGGAAAGAGTTAAAGCGAAGAGGCAAATTAATCTGATGAATTGGACGGACTTCGAGACAGAGTTCTTCGAAGAATTCTTTCATACGCAAGTGACGAACCGGCATTACGACGAGTTCACCGAGTTCCGGCAAGGTGACTTATCAGTGAACGAAGCAGTAAAATGCTTCAACCGTCTAGCACGCCTTTGTCCCGAATTAGTGCGTACCGAGAGAGAGAGGGTCAGACTGATGCTGAAGATGCTTCGACCCGAGATAGCACTGAATGTGTAACGCCCGCCCTCCCTGCTAACCCTAAGGGACGGGGTTACGATACTCTACGTACATATTACAGCGGAAGACTTAAAATTATTTTCTTGGTTTAATAAAAACTGAACTACACTAATATGGTTTCCATAACATAATAACAAGATAAATAAAAACATAACATCAAGTCATCCATTTAGTACTACAATTTATGAAACCAAAGCGTAATTCTTAAAGGTTCTTAAAGCAGGTTCTTATTTGATTGCCTAGCCACCGCCACACACATCTCCTTGCCTCTCCTGCTGCTCCTTTAGCTGATCCAGCTTTTCCCTTTATCTGTGGTACAATGAAAGTAAGTTGTGAGCACTCATGGCTCAGTAAGTTCCTTTCCTACTCACTAAAACCAAAATCAACATATAATCAAAGAATGTCTCAACTTAACATAATCTCAACTAGTCATGGTATAACATATCCTATTCTTTAAGCATATCGTGCAGCATAACAAACATCATAACTAGTCATGGCATATCATCTCCTAAATCATAGCATGACACATAACATAATCATATCATGGCATATCATCTCTTTAAGCATAGCATGAAACATAACATAATCATATCATGGCATATCATCTCTTAAAGCATAGCATGAAACATAACATAATCATATCATGGCATATCATAAATCATAGCATCATCACAACATGATCATAAAGTATATGCAATATGATTTTTGAAAACATGTATCCGAAAAACATGTATATGTCTCATGATCTTTAAAACCATTTCTTCTTACATATATACTTGAACATAATCTCAACTTAAAGGGGATCCCGGCTATGTACCACTTACATATTGCGCGCAACCTATGTAGGCCCAAGGTAGCAAGTCTTGAACCCTACAAGGCAAACATACTAGGCCCGAGTCTTACTCCATCGACCTAGGGGCACTTAGGAGCCCATCCCTAACGAGGCCCGAGTCTTATTCCATCGACCCCGGGGCGCTTATGGAGCCCACCCTTGGTACAAGCCACATAAAGTAAAGTACATGTCATACTTATACATATCATACATCATAAAAGCATGCATCACTTAGGCACACATCATATCATAAAAGTATGCATCACTTAGGCATACATCATTTCATAAAAGTATGCATCACTTAGGCATACATCATATCATAAAAGTATGCATCACTTAGGCACACATCATGTCATAAAAGTATGCATCACTTAGGCATACATCATATCATAAAAGTATGCATCACTTAGGCATACATCATGTCATAAAAGTATGCATCACTTAGGCATACATCATATCATAAAGAAAAACATGCATATTTTCACCACATAGCATATCATAAAAGCATGCATATTCTAAGCACATAGCATATAATCAAAGCATGCATATTTCTATCCACATAGCATATCATAAGAACATGCATATTCTAAGCACATTAAGTATCATCAAAGCATGCATATTCTAAGCACATATCATATCATGGAAAGTATAAATCACAAGCATACATGTTTAAGCATAAGGGTGTATCATGTGATTATACTAACAAAAGAAACATGGTAACATAATTAACTTGGGTTCTAAGCTTCCTAAACCCTTGGGTTCCTATCATGGCCGAATCCCCTTAGGTCTCAATTTAGGTAAAAACAACCTCCATGCATGTGAAACCTAAATTATCATTACATGAATTTCATAGGAAGCATTATAAGTATGATTTACTTGGTTTCTAAGTTCTCCAAGTCCTTAAACTCATGTGGCCGAACCCTATTAGTATATAAACAAGGTCCCAAATGTCATGAAAGAATGGAAACCTTAATCCATATTTATAGCATTTTTTTCAAGTAACATAGTAAGCATATTGAGCTAGTTCCTAAGTCCTTCAAGCCCTTAACATATGTCATAGTCAAACTTTTAAAAAGTGTTCATTAGGGCTAAAAACAAACATACAAGCATGTGAACTTGAACTAACCTCATGTATGAATTCATAACAAGACATTATACAACATGTATGGCCGAAACTTACCCTAGCCTCAATTAGGTCATTAAACAACATATAGCATGGGAACTTTGTCTTTCTACTTATCATATTCCATGTAAAGTGACATAAGCATATTTAATTCTTGTTCTAGGGTTTCTAGGGCATCTATTCCTTCATGGCCGAAACATACAATAGTCCATTTAGGTCATGGAAAAATTATACAAGCATGTGACACAATCAACACATTATCCTATTTTCATAAGAAGCACTTTTAACACATTTGGTTTCATTTCTAAGGCCTCTAGGTCTTTTAAACCCTACTTGGCCGAAACTCAACAGTAAATAAACTTGCTTCAAATAGCCTAAAAACATAAGAAATCATACAAGTTTCATAGCATGTATATAGACAAGCATAATAAACATACATGTGAATTTTTCTTAGGCTTCCTAGGTTTCTTTCCCTTTTTCCTTTATTTTTTTCCTCATGGCCGAAACCTACCATTCTTTAAACTAGGTTTTAAGTGGCCTAAAGCATGGAAAACCTAAGTAAGTTTCATGGCAAAAATTACTAAGAATATCATATACAAAGTTGGTTCATAAACAAGCTAAGACCCTTGTGATCTTACATGTCATATATCATGTAACTAATTTTCTATACTCCAATTGAACATGAGAGCATTAAACAACTTTCATATCATATTATCACAGAGGTCTTTAGCATATTAGAATTTTGTTTAAGCTTTTCTAAACTATCCATCTTATCATGGCTGAAAATCTACAATAAAAGTTCATGGATTTCTAGCAATGTTCAACATGAAATTCTTCAAGAGAACTCTATATCCTATCATTCAAACATGGTTACTTAAATTTAAAGGTCTTCCTAACCCTAAGCCCTTTTCTTGGCCGAAATATATAAATGGATTTCTTTTGGTTCCAAGTAACTTCTAAGCAAGAAAACCAATAAAAGATCCTTCATAGTTCATGGAGAAAATCTTACACTAGTTTGGTTACACAATATTTTCCCTATCCTCCTTAAAATATTTTTGGCCGAAATTTTAGGGTTAAGTACTCCTCTATTCAAGCATCATTTAGGTGTAAAAACATGAAGAAAATCCTTCCTACATAGCATAGAAAACATATCATAAAACAAAGACTTGTTTAAACCTTCCTAGATTTGAAAACCCTTTCTTTAGCCGAATTTTCTTAAATTCTTTCTTAGGTTTTCTAATCCTCATAAAATCTGAAAATTACATAAAAGCCTTGTACCACAGGTGAGGGGAAGCTTACATCCTTTTCTCTTGTGGATCTAAGGTATGGTGGAGAAGAAGTAGCCTCTTCTTCTAGTTCCTTTCCCTTGATTCCTTTGCTAAGTCCTCCTTGTATCTTAGGCTTTCTTTGGGAAAAAACTTGGCTTTGGGGCCGAAGATGGAGGAGAGGGGACTGTGGTGTTCTCAGTGAGGAAGAGAATGAGTGAGAGAAAATGAGAGAAAATAGAATTTTCCCTTTACATATTCTCTTTTATGTTAAGGGGGAAGAGGTAGCAAACTTGGTTTTTGCTTTCCTTCTCCCTTAGCCTTTTTTTCTATTTCGTTTTATTTTTATTTATTTATTTATCCTCATCATTCATGGTGAAATAAGGGGGAATGAATCCCCTTAATTAGCCTCTTTTATTTTCGGCAAGAGAAGAGAGAAAGAGGGAGAGAAAGGGAGGAAGATCAAGTTGCCTTTCTCTTGCTCCTTTCTTATTTTCTTTTGGCTAGCTTTTACTCTTACCTTTATCATGAGTTTCCCTCCTTTGTTATCAACATCTTCTCTCTATCCCAATTGGTTTCTACTAATTAATTCCATGAAATATAATATTAGAGGTTCAAGGTTCAATCCTTGACCTTCACTTCTTTTTATTTCATTTTATTTCTTTTTGCTTCAACTCACTTCCTATTATTTTTCTAAGGAAAAATCCCACATTCATATATTTATCTTACAAGCTTAGTGGGTATTACAGAATGTGGCCTGCGGAGTTAATAGACCGCAGACTACAGAGGAATTAGTCAGCAGTGCACTGATTATGGAACATTATCAGAAAGTAATGAAGGAGAATAAAGGTCAGACACGAGCCGAGGGACAGAAACCTCAGAGTACCAAGTCAGGCTGGAAAGGAACTTCTACCGGAAAAAGAAAGCAGTGGGACAATGCAAAAAGTGGGTCAGTAAATAAGCAACCGAGATACCCCTAGTGTTCTATTTGTGGGAAGCTGTATTCCGGATTGTGTCACAAAGGTACAAGAAAGTGCTATAATTGTGGACAGGAAGGACATTTGGCCAGAGACTGTCCTACTCAGATGCAGGCACCATTCCAGCAGAACAACCAGAACAGGGGTGCCCCTTCACAGCTACACCAGATGCAAACCGCTATAGAAGGGACTTCAATCAGCCAAGGGAGGTTGGAAGCCCCGCCAAAAACGACGAATGCCAGGGTTTTCACGCTTACCAATGAAGATGTGGCGAACGCCTCTACTGTTGTTACAGGTCAACCGCTTATCTCTAGCCAACATACTAAAGTTTTATTAAATACTGAAGGTAGACCAGTGGTCGAATCTATCGGGAAACCGAGAAACATTTCGTGTCATGGGGTCGAGACTATGTCCGAGCAACTTTCCACCCTGACCATAGCACCCACCCTATTCGACAATATATTAGAGAAGCAAACCAGTGACCAAAGCCTCCAAAGGATTAAACAAGAGATCTTAGAGGGAAAGAATGTAGGATTTCGTACCGCGGACAACGGAATATTATACCTCAGAGATCGATCATGTATTCCCGAGGACCCTGAGTTGCGAAGGAAGGTATTAGAAGAAGCTCATTCAACGCCTTATGCAATGCATCCGGGATCCACCAAAATGTACCAAGACTTGAAAAAGAAATTCTGGTGGTCCGGTATGAAGAGAGATGTGGCTCAGTACATCACTGCCTGCCTGACCTGTCAGAGGGTTAAAGCAGAACACCAGAGGCCTGGAGGATTACTGCAGCCTGTCCAAATTCCGGAATGGAAATAGGAGGATATCTCTATGGACTTTATTTCAGGATTACCCAAGACAACAAACGGCTATGACGCTATATGGGTGATCGTGGATACACTAACCAAATCCGCCCACTTTCTGGCAATTAAGATGACTCATTCAATTGAGCAGCTGGCTCAATTATATGTCAAGGAAATTATTAGATTACATGGGGTCCCTAAGACCATCATCTCTGACAGAGATGGTCGTTTTGTTTCGCACTTTTGGGAATGTGTTCAGAGGGCTCTTGGTATAAAGCTATTATTCAGTATTGCCTTCCACCCTCAAACCGACGGACAGACAGAGAGGGTGAACCAGGTGCTAGAAGACATGCTACGGGCTTGTGCCTTGGACTTCAAAGGAAGCTGGTGCCGATATTTATGCTTAGCAGAATTCGCTTATAACAATAGCTACCAAGCTACTATTGGGATGACACCCTACGAGGCTCTGTATGGTAGGAAATGTAGATCACCTATATGTTGGTATGAAGGCGGGGAAAAGAAAGAGATGAGATTTCAAACGGAGCTTATCGATAACACCACCCGTGTCATACAGAATATCCGACAAAGAATAGAAATTGCTCAAAGTCGATAGAAGAATTATGCGGATAAGCGACGAAGGCCATTGGAATTCAATGTCGGAGACTCAGTATTCCTCAAGGTAGCTCCTATGAAGGGAGTAATAAGGTTCGGTAAGAAGGGAAAACTAAGCCCGCGCTATGTGGGACCATACCAGGTTCTGAAAAGAATTGGAAAGGTAGCATACGAAATAGAGCTGCCTCAAGAGATGTCAGCCATTCATAACGTGTTCCACGTTTCGATGCTGAAGAAATGTATTACGAACACGGGCCAAGTGATCGAACCACAGACGGTACAAGTGCAAGGGGACCTAACCTACGAGAGCCGACCAATTCAGATATTGGATCGAGACCTCAAAAGACTAAGGAACAAAGAAGTACCCTTAGTAAAGGTCCTATGGCAAAATCAACAGTACGAAGAAGCCACGTGGGAACGAGAAGATGATATGAAACAAAGGTATCCGGAGCTATTTTAAGTTCGAGAACGAACTTTCTATGAGGTATGGGGTACTGTAACACCCACAAAATTATGAGATAAGTATATGGGTGTTAGTTGATTTAGAGCATAAAGGTTAGAAGAATCAAAAAGAAAAAAAGAAATAAGAAAAATAAAAGAAGAGGTGAAGGTTTGAACCTTGAACCTCTCACAAAGGATGGAAATAAAATTATGTATGATAACCACTAGGATAATGAGTAACATGTGAATAGGAAATGATGGGAATTATAGTTAAAAGTAAAGATATAATTAAGTGAGGGAACAATAGAAAATCAAGTAACTTTCTTCCCCTTGTATACCTCTTGGTTAAGAAAAGGAGTAGCAAAAGACAAGTTGTCTTTCTTCCTTTTTTCTTCTCTATTTTCGTGGAGTTTAAGAGAACAATGAAGAGAAGAGTTAAGGGGAAGGAATGAGGACATATTCTCATTAGAAAAAATACATGCATGAATTAAGGAGGAAAGCAAGCAAAGTTCATCTTTGTAACTTCCACCCACTTAGCATAAAAAGGAAAGGAACTAAAGGATTTCATTTTTCTCCCCACCATTGCCCAAACTAGAAGCCTCCTACCTCATCTCCACAAGCAAAGTTTAGGTTTCTCCCTAAGAGAAAACTAAACAACAAGAAGGAGCCTTCAAGGTGTACCCTTCCAAGCAAGAGAAATCAAAAGGAGTGCTAGAAGAAGAAGCTCCCTTCTTCCTCTTCACCAAGGGTACCAATTCTTTAAAGATTAACAAGTGAACACTAGGTAAGCTTCCCCTCACCTGTGGTACAATAGTTTATATGGTTTTCCATGAAGATAGATCGCTTAAAAACCTAGGACTTGCTTTATGAAAATTCGGCCAAAAAACAAGAAGAAGAGTCTAAGAAATTTGTAACTATTTATGCTTAGGATTTTTCTTATGACATGTATTTTATGTAAGAGGTTAATCTAAGGTTTCCATACTAGAGTGAATAATGAAAACTTAGATCCATGAACCTTAGACTCTCGGACAAGCATGAACAAGAGGACTAGGTAAGCTTAAGACTCAACTAAGCATGTTTCCTTATTCTTGTATTATGTACCCTACGATAATGATGTTGTTAACCTTTCCTCTTACTTGTATGTTGTTTGAAACTCCATTTTACATGCTCATGAATATTCGGCCATGGAAGAAGTAAAGGCCTAGGAGAGTTTTAAACCTAAAACTAAGCATGCTAAGATTTCTCCTAAGACAAGACATGAAGCTAAAATGTTATGCCATGATTGTATGTTAGTTATGAATCTTATTTCATGCTTATGAAGATTCGGTTATGATGAGATTTGAAGTCTAGGAAAGTTTAAACCAAGGCTAGGAGGCTCATGACCTTCTTGATAAATGATATGAAACTAGTTGATGTTTTTATGGTTGTTTGTTACATAGAATTTTGGTTACATGTAACTTTCAGCCACACTAAGTTTTAAAGCTAGGATGTGTAGATTTTTAACTAAGTTTACTCATGTTGTTCCTTGTTATGATGCCATGAAAATTGTGTAGGGTTTTCCATGCTTTTAGGCCATATGAAAAACAAAACCAAGCTCACATGTTTCGGCCACCTTTGGATTAAAGGCCTAGGAAAACTTAGAACCCAACTTATATATGTTCATGATGTTTCTTGTGATAAGTACTATGAAATGTAGTTGTGGTTTCCATGTGCTTATGCCACTAGAAACTTAGCTTCATGCTTGATAGGTTTCGGCCAATACTAGTGTAAAGGCCTAGAGAAATTTTGAAACCAACTTACATATGTTCATGATGTTTCTTGTGATAAGTACTAGGAAATGTAGTTGTCGTTACCATGCTCTTATGCCACTAGAAACTTAATTTCATGCTTGATGTGTTTCGGCCACTACAAGTTTAAAGGCCTAGAGAAAATTTAGAACCTAACTTATATATGCTTATGATGTCTTGTGATGTATGCTATGAAATGTAGTTGTGTTTTCCATGCTCTTATGCCACTAAAAACCTAGTTCCATGATAGATATGGTTCGGCCACTACAAGTTAATGGGTGTAGGAAGTTTGAAATTTAAAACAAATGTGCTTATGTTGTTCCTCATGAAAATGTATAAGATATTGGCTAAAGGTTCAACACTTCCATGCTACTTGTAACCTAGAATGAGACATGCTAGGATTCGGCCATGATAAGATTAGGAGCTTAAGGAACTTGGAACCCAAACTAAATATGCTTAAGTAGTTCCTTATGAAATATGATATGATATGGGTTTAGGGTTTACATGTTTGCATGTTGCTTAGAACTTGACTTCTCTTCATGAAAGGTTTCGGCCATGGAAGAATTGGAAACCTAGGAGGGCTTAAAAATTTAGGTTAACATGCTTATGACCTTTCTTATGCTAGTATGTGAAGATAGCAGGAGATTTTTATGTTTGTATGTTGTCTAAAGATCATGCCTCTACTCATGACTTTCGGCCATATGGGTTTAGTGACCTAGATTTACCTCACATGCTATGAATGAATCAAGAGATGTTATTTAATGATTCCATGAATGGTTATGTCTTTTTATGATAAGTGATATGCTCTTTTATGTATGCTTATGATCCATATATGTGCTATGTGTTCAATCATCCATGCTTTAGGATATGATAAAATGATATGTTCATTATGCAAGCTTATGATTCATGCATGTGCTGTGTGCCCAAATATGCATTCTTTATGATATGATAAGTGATATGTTCATGTTGTATGCTATGATTCATGCATGTGCTGTGTGCCCAAAAAAATACATGTTTTATGATATGTCAAGAAACATGATATGCATGAAAGAATAAGAACTATGATATGTATGACATGCTACTTTACTTTATGTATGGCTTGTACCAAGGGTGGGCTCCATAAGCGCCCCGGCGTCGATGGACTAAGAAACGGGCCTCATTAGAGATGGGCTCCTAAGTGCTCCTAGGTCGATGGACTAAGAAACGGGCCTAGTATGTATTGTTGGAGCAATCCCAATGGTCCGCAGGACCATGTGTTTTGGCGTTTGGGTAAAGGGTTTAAGTTAGGTTTACCCTCGTTATTTGATATGTGTACTTGAGTTGTGCAGGACTGCAGGTGACACATGTGACTCAGGTTGATAGCTTCGGGTCCGGTGAAGGATGGAGCATCCGAGGGACCATGGACAAGGCAGCAAGGACAATGGCCGAGGGAAGCGACTTCGAGGCATACGCGAAGGATGGAATTGGAGACAAGCCGCGGGCTTGGATGCATCTGAGGGACGAGAGCCAAAGGAAGTAGGCTTGAAGGCAAGAGGTCAAGGCTGCAAAGAAGAGTCAAATGAGTCGTGAGGGTACGAGTGCATGAGAGATTGTACTTGGAGTAAAATCCTAGTTTTAGGGGTACTATAGCGGCACTGTAGCAGTTACTGCAGCGCATTGTAGCAGTTACTGTAGCGTACTGTAGCAGTCGACTGGTGTATGGACCAGTCGACTGATGCACTGTAGCAGATAGCCGTTGAGAGAGTCGTTGGGCTGACATCAGTCGACTGGTGCAAGGACCAGTCGACTGGTAACGGGCAAATCAGGTTCTGATTTGTTCCAAGCTCTATAAGAAGGAGCTTTGTATGGCCGGCCAAGGTGACGAAATTAGACTTGGTTAAAGCCTAATTAGTAGTCACTAAGTGCTCAAAGGTTCCCTTGTGTCCAAGTGTTTATTGTGAGTGTTGTGGTGAGGTTTCTCCACCCACAAGGATGTTGAGCTAGCCGGAGTTTGCCGGGGACTAATCCACCGACGGATTGAGGGATCGTCCACCTTACGGACACGCCGTGGAGTAGGAGCAAGTTATCTCCGAACCACGTAAACAAACGTGTTAGGGGTTTGCATTTCCATTCTTGTATTTGGTATTTAGCTTTCGTATTTGTGTTGTATTATTTGTATTCCGCTACGCAACTAACAAATACGTAGAAAGCGATTGATTTGGGGGGCGCCGTCTATCCAACCCCCTTCAAGCTGGCCGCAAGATCCTCCAACAAGTGGTATCAGAGCGAGGGCGCACTTCATCAGACTAACCGTCGAGAAGATCAACGCATAAGAAGATGGCCGGGTTGATTGTCCCTCCAAAGTTCGAAGGAGGAAGCCTTGGGGACATCACCTATTGGATGATGAAGATGGAGATCTTCTTCAACACGGATTGGGACATAATGATGGTGGTCAAAGAGCCATTCAAAGTCCCGAAGGACAAGAAAGGAAAAAAGCTCCGAACACGACATTGGACGGAGGAGCAAACCTCACGATCGGAGGCAAACTCAAAGGTAATAGCAATTTTAATTGATTTGTTGCCTAATGATGTTGTGAGTCGTGTAGGTAAATATGAGAATGCCCATGAATTATGGAGCAAAGTGAAGAAATTTCCATGGGAGGAATTTTTGCCTACACAAGAAGAAGAAGAAAAATCCAAAGAAAGTGACGAAGTGGTCCAAAAGGAGAAGAAGGACCAATCGGATGTGGAACCCATTGAGATGGGTCTAGTTGCTCAAGTTGAAGAGGAGCAAACGGAAGTTGAGCCATGCTCAACATCCGAGGAGGAGAAGGAAGATGAGGCATCATCTACATCCTCAATAATTGAAGAAAATTCCACGGCAAGTGAAGAAGAAGAAGAGGTCTTGGAAGTGGTTAATCTAGCAAGCACCTCCACCGAAGCAAAGTCAAAGGACCACATTGTGTGCTTCGGATGCAATGAGAAGGGACACTACAAGAGTAGGTGTCCAATGGGTAAGAAGAAGGTAACTCCTAAACCCAATCAAGTTATTTTGAATACTAACATGGGTTGTAGGAATAAAGAAGCCCAAAAGAAGGAGAAGAAATGGCAAATAGTGTGCTTCACGTGTGGTGAGCGGAGTCATTACCACACCAAATGCCCAAAGAAGAAAGGAATCAAGAAGTTGGCGCATTTGAAGAAATGGGAGAAGAAGAGAAGCAAGAGTCAAGGGGGAGCTTCAAGGGTAAGGGAGGTATACCCTAACTTGAAGGTTAATTCAAATTTAAACTCCTCCATGCATGCTAGGAAAAATAATGTTAATCATTATATGCCCATGCAAAATTTTGGTTTCAAATATCATGATCGGAATAGGGTAAATGTAGATCATAACCCTAGGAAATCTATGCATGAAAAACCTAGAAATGGTAGACCTAAGGAGACCCAAGGAATTAATCCCACGAAGGGGAGACACATGCCTAGAAAGGGTAGGTCTAGGAATGTCCAAGGTGGACATGTTGGCTCTAGGGTTAGGAACCTAGAGAGGGAGAATCAAGCTTTGAAGTCAAAGCTTGATAATTTGGAGAAATTCCTTAAGAGATTCACTATTGGATCTAAAGGATTAAATATGGTGTTGGGTAGTCAAAAACCCAACAATGATAGATTGGGTTTGGGATAACGATCTAGTCCCTCCAAGGTCAAAAGGAGACCATGTGCTAGGGTGGCACATGATAAGGGCAAGGGAGAGTCATCTAAAGCCAATGAAAAGAAATATGCTAGGGTTGCATATGATTATGGCAAGGATGATATTTCCAAGGTCAAGAAGATAAGGAGATCTTCTAAGGGACATCATTGTGGTTTGGTCACAATAGATGAGTCACCTAGGGAGGTGACTAAGGTAAAGAGCTCTAGGTGGAGCTCCAAGTGTCAATTTGGGACCCATGGCCAATGGATCTCTGGTGGGCTCTACTTAGGGGTCTATAGGAGCCATGGAGTGTGCCAAGTGGTTTAGAGACGAACTTGAGTCTCAAACCTAGGGAATTGACACACATGGTTTGTGTTTCATGCAAGAAATATGACAATTGGGGTCATATTGCATGATAATTGGTTTTGGATGTATAGATGCCATACAAACCAATGCTAGGGATGCATTGTGGGTTGGTATGGACAAATACATCAAAAGGAAGCCAAAACTAGGACTTTAGGTCAAGGTTCAATTGAACCATTTAGCTAGTTTTGGATTTTATGTCAATCTTGGGATTGGTAATAGATATATTTTTTAATATATTTTTCCCAAGTAGACAAGGGTACAATAGACCTCTCCACAAAATTTGGGAATTTTTGGAGGTCTAGGGAATTTCTAGTGCATTTCTGAAGGTGGCCTGAAAAGGCTGAATTTTTCAGAAATAGGGTACCAGTCGACTGGTACAGATACCAGTCGACTGGTAACAATGTTTTTGAGTACAGAATGGTTCTGTAAGCTCATTTTGACGAGGGCAGTCGACTGGTATCGACACCAGTCGACTGGTAACAGTAGATTTTGACCACAGAATGCTTCTGTAAGGTTCTGTCGAAGGGGGCAGTCGACTAGCACTTAGGGCAATCGACTGATACTAGTCTGAAATTGTTTTCAGCATTGGTTTGTGACCATGTCAACTCGCTTAGATGTATGGGATCCAAGGGGGATTAATACATGAGTTTAGGGTCAGATTGGATGATAAATTTTCAACAATTGGGATATTGTTGGAGAACTTTTTGGATGTTAGGCAAAAGGGGAGAAGTAAGGTTTAGTTGGGAAAACCTTTGGTGCCTTTGCGTAGGGGGAGCCTTGTGATAGGTTCTTAAAAAGCCTTGTGATAAAATCCTAGCTCAACGGGGAGCTTAGGTGTAGGGGGAGCCTTGTGATAGGTTCGAAATGCATGTTTGCATTTTGTTTCGGCGGTTGCCAAGTGTGTAGCCTTGGAAATGTAAGTCCATTCGGCGGTGTAAGTCCAAGTGTGTAGCCTTGGCATCGTAAGTCCATTTGTTTTAGCATGTTTGTTTTGCTATATGTTTTCCCTAACTTAAACGTATTGTCAAACACCAAAAAGGGGGAGATTGTTGGAGCAATCCCAATGGTCCGCAGGACCATGTGTTTTGGTGTTTGGGTAAAGGGTTTAAGTTAGGTTTACCCTCGTTATTTGATATGTGTACTTGAGTTGTGCAGGACTGCAGGTGACACATGTGACTCAGGTTGACAGCTTCGGGTCCGGTGAAGGATGGAGAATCCGAGGGACCAAGGACAAGGTAGCAAGGACAATGGCCGAGGGAAGCGACTTTGAGTCATACACGAAGGATGGAATTGGAGACAAGCCGCGGGCTTGGATGCATCCGAGGGATGAGAGCCAAAGGAAGTAGGCTTGAAGGCAAGAGGTCAAGGCTGCAAAGAAGAGTCAAATGAGTCGTGAGGGTACGAGTGCATGAGAGATTGTACTCGGAGTAAAATCCTAGTTTTAGGGGGTACTGTAGCGGCACTGTAGCGCACTGTAGCAGTCGACTGGTGTATGGACCAGTCGACTGATGCACTGTAGCAGATAGCCGTTAAGAGAGCCGTTGGGCTGGCATCAGTCGACTGGTGCAAGGACCAGTCGACTGGTAACGGGCAAATCAGGTTCTGATTTGTTCCAAGCTCTATAGGAAGGAGCTTGGTATGGCCGGCCAAGGTGACGAAATTAGACTTGGTTAAAGCCTAATTAGTAGTCACTAAGTGCTCAAAGGTTCCCTTGTGTCCAAGTGTTTTTGGTGAGTGTTGTGGTGAGTTTCTCCACGCACAAGGAGGTTGAGCTAGCCGGAGTTTGCCGAGGACTAATCCACCGACGGATTGAGAGATCATCCACCTTACGGACACGCCGTGGAGTAGGAGCAAGTTATCTCCGAACCACGTAAACGAACGTGTTAGCGGTTTGCATTTCCATTCTTGTATTTGGTATTTAGCTTTCGTATTTGTGTTGTATTATTTGTATTCCGCTGCGCTACTAACAAATACGTAGAAAGCGATTGATTTGGGGGCGCCTTCTATCCAACCCCCCTTCAAGCCGGCCGCAAGATCCTCCAACATGTATGCCTTGTAGGGTTCAAGACTTGCTACCTTGGACCTACATAGGACGCGCGCATTTATGTATGTGGTACAAGTCGGGGCCCCAATCATGTTGAAATTATGTTTAAGTATGTATTGTATAAGTTTTCAAAAGACATGATGCATATGTTGCATGATATATGTTAGGAGTTTACCATGTTTATACTTTATGATTATGCCATGATAGTTATGATGATGTTATGCTATGACAGGATACGTTTGATGATCATGTTATGTTATGCCATGATACTTTATGTTATGTTACGATATGTCATGATATGCTCTTGACATGATACATTTGTCTTTATGTCTTATGACTTGTGATTTTAATATGCTTTACGGTTTTTGTGAGTAGGAAAGGAACTTACTGAGCCATAAGTGCTCACAGCTTACTTTCTTATACCACAGATAAAGGCAAGGAATGGTTGTACTAGGGGAGCAGCAGGAGGAGCTAGAAGGATATGTGCGGTAGTAGACTGGCTAAAGGAAATGACCTTCTTTTTGTTTAATAAGAAATATGTCATGTTGATGTTTTTATTTCATAACTCCATGACCTTAAGTATGTGTTTGGGTATTAAGACTCAAAAAAAAAAATTTATGATAGGTATGCTATGTGGTTCTTTGATGTCTATGGTGATTTTTAAGTAAGAAAAGGTTTTTAAATTCTCTAAGTAAGACTTCCGCTGTGTTAAGTATGTATGTGTCGCAAGTAACCCCCGTCGCCTTAGCAGGAGGGCCGGGGCGTTACAGTGTCAACCTGATATCTCATATCCATTACTTGTGAGCTTAAGTCATCCGTTGACCTACATGCTAGTCTCAACGCATTAATATTGTCCTTGCATATTAATGCTTGACTAGGAATAGTTAAGAGTAGTGTTATATGTATATCTACAATATCTCACTATCAGTTCAACCAATTGATATGTTGTAGATTAGAACCTCCTACTCTAGGACATTATTATACATATTCATTCGGCACTAAATTGAAATAAATATAATGACCAACTTCGCCTTTATTAAAAATGAAATATAATACAAAAGGAGGTCTTTACAATCATCTCATAATTGGTACTAGGGTTAATACTAACAGACCATACATTTGAGAAATCAGATTTTGTATTTTAAACAACTTGTCGAAGAGGAATTACATCAGGCTTGGAAAGATATTCATCTTTTCTGCATTTATGTCCGCATCATGGTATTGAGAAAGGGTTGATTTTACACTTATTATATATTGGGATTTCTTTTCGAAATAAGAGTCAGTTAGATTTGGCATCTGGAGGATCTTTCATGAAGAAAAGTTTTGACAAAGCATATGAAATAATCTATCAAATAGTATCAAATCTTAATGATTGGTCAGGGAAAAATCTAATTACTTTATCATTAAAAGCATTCGAAGGTAAGGACAAAGAAAATGATGGGGTCTAAAATGAGAAAATAAACAAGAGCTTGTAGATGGTGAAATTTAGAATGGCTTCGAAGAAGACATCACTCTGAATCAAAAGAATCTCCAAGCTTTATTCCCTTGGTGCTGTAAGTCTTTATCAAAAATATTTGGAGAAAGGATTTCTTCGACTGATCTTATTGTAAGGGAGGAATGTGGAAATGTTTCTTATGCAGAAGATAGCTCTGATTATGAAGAAGATGAAGAAATGATATTGGAAACTGAAGAGAAGTTAGGGAAAGAGTTAGCAAGAGAAGAAATAAAGTTGCTAGAGTAAGATCCAACTTTGCCAAAAATTATGCCGCCTCAGCTAGAGTTAAAGGTCTTGCCACCCAACCTCAAATATGCATTTCTTGGTTTGAATTATACTTTTCTAGTGATAATCTATGCAAATTTAACTTAGCTGGAAACACAAAGATTAATTGACGATTTAAGGTTGCATAGAAAAGTGATTGGGTACACCATTGATGATATTAAAGGAATTGTCCCTCTCTTTGTATGCATAGAATTCTACTTGAAGAAGAATATAAAAATTCAATCGAACATCAAAGGAGATTGAACCCAAATCTGAAAGAGGTGGTAAAGAATGAAGTGCTTAAGCTTCTTGATGTCGATATCATTTATCTTATTTTTTATAGTGAATTGGTGAGTCCAGTGCACATGGTTAAAAAAAGGGGAGGAATGACTATAATCAAAAATGAGAACAATAAATTGGTTCCAATGGGAATAGTCACAGGGCGGCAGATGTGTATTGATTACAGGAAGTTAAATAAAGAAACTACGAAGGATCATTTTCCTTTACCATTTATTGATGAGATGTTGAAGGCTGGCAAAGCACTCATATTTTTGCTATTTGGATGGTTATTCGGGATTCATTCATATTCCAATTCACCCTCAAGATCAAGAGAAGACTACCTTCACATGTCCATACAGAACCTTCGCTTATCGACGCATGTCGTTTGAACTTTGTAATGCTTTGGCTACGTTGCAAAGGTGCATGATGGCAATTTTTTCAGACCTAATAGAGAAAATCATGGAGGTATTTATAGATGATTTCTCAGTGTATGGAAATGACTTCAACACTTGTTTACTAAATCTTTCTATGATTCTTCAATGGTGCGATGATGTAAACATAGTGTTAAATTGGGAAAAGTTTCACTTCGTGGTTAAAGAAGGGATTGTCTTAGGACACAAGATATCAGAACATTGGATTGAGGTGGATCAGGCAAAGGTAGAAGTAATAGAGAAGTTACCCCCGCCAATTAATATAAAAGGAGTAAGGAGTTTCTTGGGGAATGCTAGATTCTATAGGCACTTTATCAGGGATTTCTCAAAAATCTCCAAGCCACTGACTAACTAGCTGATTAAATATATTGAATTCTGTTTTGATGATGATTGAATGGAGGCTTTCAAAGAGATTAAAAATGCTCTAATCTCAGCTCCAGTAATCCAAGCCCCATATTGGGAACTTCCAATTGAAATTATGTGTGTTGCCAGTGACTTTACAATAGGAGCAGTTTTGGGGCAAAAAAAGAACAAGATTTTACATGCAAGCAAGACACTAGATGCAGCATAAGTAAACTATTCTACTATAGAAAAAGAATTTTTAGTAGTAGTCTTTGCGTTTGACAAGTTCAGATCTTATCTAGTGGGCTCAAAAGTGATAGTATATACTAATCATGCTGCCATTCGGTATTTACTTGACAAGAAAGATGTCAAACCACAGCTTATCAGATGGATCTTACTTCTTCAAGAATTTAATTTAGATATCAGAGACAAGAAAGAAGCAGAAAATGTAATGGCAGATCATTTATCTCGAGCATGACAAAATGAAAAAAAAATGATGCAGAGTTTGATGCACCTATTAATGACATTTTTCCGGATGAACACCTTCTACCATTAGCATGTGTAAAGACACCTTGGTATATAGATTTGGTTAATTATCTTGCGAGTGGAGTTCTATCCCCAAATTTAACTAGACAGCAAAGAAAAAATTCCTTTCAGATATCAAAAACTATATTTGAGATGAATCATTTCTTTACAAGAAATGCAGCGATGTAATTTATCGAAGATGTATACTCAAGGAAGAAGTGAAGGACATTTTGTTCCATTGCCATTCTTCATCTTACGGTGGGCATCTGGTATTTTTGAAAACAGCTACAAAAATCTTGCAGGTACGATTTTATTAGCCAAATTTATTTAAAGATACATGAGAATTTGTACAATCCTATGATGAATGCCAAAGGACTAGATGCATCACCAAGAGAAATGAAATGCCACTAAAGTACATTCTTGAAGTTGAGTTATTTGATGTATGGGGAATAGATTTCATGGGACCATTTCCTTCATCATGTGGAAATAAATTTATTTTAGTGTCAGTGGACTATGTGTCAAAATGGGTAGAGGCCATAGCTTCTCCGACAAGCGATGCAAAGACAATCATTAAATTATTTAAAAAGATAATTTTCCCATGATTTGGCATACCTAAAGCAGTTATTAGTGATGGCCGTATTTCATAGAAAAATACTTCAAAAACTTACTCAAGAAATATAGGGTAAATCACAAAGTAGCAACATCATACCATCCACAAACTAATGGGCAAGTTGAGATCTTTAATCGAGAAATTAAGGCCATATTAGAGAAAACAGTCTCTACTTCACGTAAAGATTGGTCATTGAAGTTAGATGATGCTTTATGGGTGTACCGTATGGCTTACAAAACTCCAATTGGTATGACCCCATTCTGGCTAGTCTATCGAAAGTCATGCCATCTTCCAGTAGAATTGGAACATAAAGCTTACTGGGTAATTAAAAAGCATAATATGGATCTCAGGGCAACAGGAGAAAAAAGAAAGCTTCAGTTAAATAAACTTGATGAATTAAGAATGGATGCTTATGATCATGCCAAATCTTATAAAGAAAGAACAAAGAAATCACATGATCAACATATATTACGCAGAGATTTCAAAGAAGGAAACTTAGTCCTATTATTTAATTCAAATTTAAAACTTTTTCCAGGGAAGCTAAAATCACGATGGATAGGCCCATTTAAAGTTAAAAAGGTTTATCCTTTCAGAGCAGTGGATATTTCGAATGAAAAGCTCAGAGTCATTAAGGTGAATGGTCAACATTTAAAAGGATATGCTTTTGGTATGCAGATAGAAGGGAATCAAAAGTTATACTTTTCTGAGCTATACCCCCCAGAATGAACTCATATTGGTCGAGCTAATGACCTTAAACAAGCGCTTCTTGGGAGGCAACCTAAGGGTTCTTTTTAGTTAGACTCAATTTTAGTTTCCTTTTTCATTTGTTAGTGTTTTTAAACTTTTGTTATTTTTGTTTTCAGGTTGTATATTGCCTCCATGAGCTGTCAATGATTATTTCATGGGCATGGAAGCGTTGGAGAAGCCAGAAAGGAGTAAACTCAGTAATTTTGGACTTAACAGAGCTCGACCGTGTACCTTACACGACAGTGTGACAAAGACAGAAAAGGAGTAGCTGGCCATGTAGCTCACATAGGCCGTGTGAGCTCACCTGAGGAGAAGATAGACAAGGCCATGTGAAAATTCCAAAGAAGAAGAAGAAGGTGGCCATGTGACATACACGGCTGTGTGAGGCCAACAGTGAAGGAAAAGAATTCGGTCGTGTGACACACATAGGCCGTGTGAGCTCACCTGAAGAAGAAAAGTACTTGGTCATGTCAATTGACACTTCCGTGCAGAAATACCTGAGGAGAGAAGGGTTAGGCCATGTCATAGACACGGCCATGTGCAGCTCACATGGCCCAACCCAGGATGAATAAATTAGGGTATGGGGGTGTGAGAGCCACACGCCTGTGGCCGTCACATGCTCTCTTTTTCTCTACACCTTTCCATCTCTTCTTCTTCCCAAAAGCCCCAAATTGTTCCCTTCTAATTTCTTCACCTAATCCCCATAAAAGTTTAACTTCTCTAGAAATTACAATGTCAGATCTAATCAAGGAAACTACACCAACAAGAAAAGGGAAAGAGAAGATGCTTGTTTCAAAATGAAGGAATTCATGTTTCAAAGGTATTTCTAACAACTTTGGCGTCATTTTTCTAGTGACGAACAAAAACATTGCTTTTTCTCCTTATGTAAACGCTCCATCTTGAGTACTAAGTTTATAGATTATGCAATATTGGATACTTTAGGTTTTTTAAGCGATATTGATTGGCTTCTTGAAAGAATAGGTTGGAATAAATTGATGAACATGAAATATCCAACTTATCTTAGAATTGTCTTAGAAATTTTAAGTTCTATCACGGTTGACAATGTACAAGGTGGGGGGAAACTCAAATTCCATTTATTAAATGATGATTATGAATGGACATTAAGTGATTTCAATACTTGTTATGATTTGCCTAGGAATGATGTATGTACAATTTTACCTAAATTTGAAAATTCACACTTTTGGCAATTAATCTCTGGGCAATATTATTTTAACCCTCACACATCCAAAGCCTCTGATATCATCAATTCCATCTTTAGATATATTCATTTAGTTATGAAGAACACTATATTTAGATGGGAGGATAAAGAAGGAATAGTAAGACTTACTAATTTATATTGTCTATGGGAAAAGGTTGAAAACGTTTCAATAAATTTTGGTTATTTCTTCCTTAAGAATTTAGTGAAATTAGGGAAAGTAGCATCTACTACACCCATTATCTTAGGAGGGATGCTAACTCATATGACATTAGTGCTAGGTTATGATCTTGATGAATTAGAGATGGTTGATGATACTTGTGGATTAGATTTGAATTTATGTTTAGCAATCCATATGTTAAGATGTGAGGAATATGGATATAGCCTTCTTGTTTTAAATAATTTCCCTTTACGATTGCCCAATCCTAACTTAACTATCGTTCGAATTAAGGATAATTGGCTTTTATCCCTAGCAAATCAACACTCTAGATCCCTATCAACTTCAGTTTCGAGAGTTGTTCCTCCAGTTATTCATGAAATTCTTAGATTCAATTTCCATGAACTTCATTCAATTTTGAATAACATTCATAATGACTTAGAATTGACTAATAAATTATTTACAAATAAAGATTGCATGGGAGATGAACAATTTAAGAAATTACAAAGGTGTTTCAATAGTGAAAAAGAGTTATGCATGAAAATTTCTGAATTCATGAACTCTTACAGGGCTTAATTGAGGTTTAATGAGGATTTTCAAGGTTTTATGAGATATCTTAAGGATGACCTAAACAAATTATTTGAATATCACAAATTTTTTAGGGATGAGGTACGATGGTTCATTGATTTGTTCCCTTTTTCCCTTCCTGATTTCCCTGAACTCCCTCCCTTCCCACCATATTGATTTCATCGGGACGATGAAAAGTTTAAGTCTGGGGGGGTGTTTGCAATCTGAATTTTCTTTTACATTTTTGTTTGTTCTGTATTTTGTTTTACATTTTTTTTCTTTGCTTGTTTTCAGTTTTTCTTATGTCCTGCATTTGTTTTTGTTTTGTTTGCTAGACTTGGTTTTGACTATCACTTGATTGTCTTTTGAAACACTGTGGCATATTGAGAACATCATTCCTCATTGCTGCTGACTTGTCTAATTACAAAATTATCTGCACGTTCATATCTTGATTCATGATGTTGTGGATATAATGCTAGTATGTTTAGTGTGCCTCTTTTCCCTATCTCAAGTAGTATGATATGAGCTAAGTATTGTGCGAAAACAAACTTGAGTTTTGTCTTAACCTTAAGGATCTTATTCTCACTTTACTTGAGTTTGATGGTTGATATCATCGGAATAGTCATGATTCATCTTATTTATTTAGTATAGTCCCTATGGTGATTTCTCAAACTACATTTTGGTTACTGGATGATGCTCGAATCATGTAAGCTCATTTGGAAAAATCAAATATCCCAACATTTACATTTATGTGCATTTGTGTTCAAGTGTTGCATCTTGCAATCACTTATATATAAAAATACTTAAGTGATATAAAAAGCAATTGTTGTGAGTCAATACTAGCAATTTACCCCTTTGAGATCAAGTTAGGTTACTAGGGAAATGATAACTATGTTTCTCTTGATATCGAGCATGCCTTTAAGACCTTGGGTAGATTGAGGAATATGAACTAGGTGTGTGGTAGGTAAGTGTTTATCACCGGGAGCATTAGGAACTCAATTAGATGACGACTTGACTAGGACAAGGATTGAAACTTAAAGAATTTGGGTTACTTATTGCACTGTGCACAAGAAACTTATGCTTAGTCCATACTTGAGTTACTTCCATAATCATGCTCATCAATGAAACTTGTAGATAGAGTTAGGAAAGTGTACTAGGGATTATGACGCATTATAGAGCAGATGAGTTTAGATTACGACATTTTACTTGAGGACAAGCAAAAGTTTAAGTCTGGGGGTATGATGTGCGTAGATTATATACACTTATTAAGAATATTTTGATGCGCATTTATATACTTTACGCATGTTTGTCTATGAACTTTTATACTCCTTGTCTTACTTTCAGCATAATTATTTCATTATTCAGAGATTTGCTTTTTGTGCATTTTCTATTGACCGGAGTTAAGTGTGGACAAAAAGCGATATTCATGGTCAATCCAGATAGCTACCAAAGGCAAATAGTAATGGCCATGTAATCCACATGGCCATGTCAAATAAGCAAGGAGAAAAATGACTCTGGTCGTGTGGTGCGCATTGCCCTTGTGGTTTCACCAGAGGAGGAGCAAGGCATGGCTGTGTGGCCTCCACACGGCCGTGTCACCCTAACTAGCATATCCAAAGCATGGGCGTGTAGATCCACATGGTCGTGCAATATCTCCAGAGAGCAAGCATAGGTTGGTCATGTGACCTACACGGTCGTGCAACATCTCCAGAGAGCAAGCATACGTTCGTCGTATGACCCACACGTCTATATAAGATTTCTAGAGAGAAAAAATGGCCAGACCGTGTGAGATACATGGCCATGTAGGCCATCCAGAGACAAAGCATAACACGGTCGTGTGACCTCCACACGACCGTATAACCTTGGCCGAGAGCAGAATGCAGGAGGCCATGTGAGAGCGACTTGGTCGTGTGGTGCCTGTGCTCCAACTCTATAAAAGGGGGTTTCTTCCCCTTTCTTGAGGAGGAGGCTCTCCCTTTGGGAAGATCCATCTTAATGCTATTCTCCATCATCTCCAACCCCTATATGATGATCCAAGGCTGTCTCCTTTTCCACATCGACTCTAGAAGCTCAAGATTGGTTCTGAAGATCACTCGTCGCCTTTGGATAAGCATTTCTCTTCTCTTCTCTTAGATTTGGGAATAGAATGCTTGTAATCTTTATGTCTTCGAATCTTATTTCTTGTACCATAGAGTAGATCTATTGTTCTAGGATTAAGAAAGTAATTGTGGTGTGACTCGATGTAAGAACTCATGGATATGCCAATTCCCTATCTCGATTATGTTAGTATGTTTTGTATCTATTTGATCTTGTGTGAATTCATGTGTGTGGACTTAATTACCATGTCTGATTGAATGTTTATGATACTTGTGGATCCTGTAGAGGGATACCCTAGATCGTATGACCAAGGGACCCTAGTGACAGGCAGTCCTGCTAACGGACGTCTAGGGTGTCATCTTGAAACGTGAAGCAAGTTTCTACATGGAGGTGGGATGGATGAATGCAATTGTTATCTTCATCAATATGTACATTAAGTAGAGATGTGTTTCTGTGTTGTATGATCGAGGGACGCTAGTGACAGGTAGTCCCGCTAATGGATTTCATTGGAATCATATCTATTTAGTGGCTAATGATGTCGATCAAAGCCCCTTGCTAGTTGTCTTTTACAGGAGATGAATCACAACTTCCTACAAATGCATGTTAATTGAGGATATTAGTTGGTGAACCATCTTACATTGATGAATATCACAACGAAACCAAACTCCTAGAACACCCACAAAAACCAAAGTTTATATTTACTTTCTTATTTCTATTTCTAGTTTCTTGCTCAACACAACTTTTATCTGATTGATTGTTTTGCTAATTTTTCATGAGACGTCTCTAGTGCTTATAATCAGTTCTTGTGGATTCGATATTTTTTTGTATTACTAACGACGTAACTATGCACTTGCGATACATAACAGGGAGCTCTTTGAGAAGTCAATGACAGCCTATAAATTGTTGAGAAGGTTCTGCTAATAGATAGCCACCCTCCCGTAATTGTTGAACAACTCCTCCGACTGCATGGCAGAGCGTTCTTGCAATGCGCTTAGCAAACTTTTTACCAAATTTGGGAGAATTGAGATGAGCTCTCCATCTAACCTCAAAATACTTGTCTTCCCCGACCTTATACATTTCCAACTCAATCTTTGCATAGTCCAACTCAGCTTGTAGTGACTCCAATTGAGCTGCTTGCATGTCTAATTTCCCCTGTTGTTCTAGTATCATTATGTCCTTGGAGGATAATTCATCATTTTCTTCAGAGGAGCCGGGTGTGTGAGAAAATCTTAGCTCCTCTAGAAGGACAATTTTTTTATACAGGTCAGAAATGTCCTTGGCCCTTATAACGCTCTCTGCTCGGATTTTGGATTTGTTGGTATGTTGCAAGATCTCCAATCTTTTATTGTCCATCTATTGGGAATCTACTAATTGTTGGGATTCCTTCAAGGTTTGCCCCGTAGTTAAGAGAAGCTTGGCCTAAACTTTAATCTCTTCTGGTAAATTAGCCATCTTGGTACTTGGAGCAGATGTGGAAGATTCTAATTCTTCTACTCATTCTCCTAAGATTTTATTAGCCCACTCCAAGTCCATAAACAGTTGGCTCAAATGCATCTGAGGCAGCAAGATGGGCTATTTAGGTTCAGTACTCTATAAGAAGATGAGGCAGCAACCCCTAATCCTTGTTGAGATGCTAATACATAAGCTTGTTTGAAGTATTGATGGGGACTAGCCAGAGAGTTGGGCCTTGAAGGAGTGCCTAAAGCCCTTGGAAATACTGAACGAATGCCCATGGAGGGTTCTAGTATTATCCCGATTGGCTCAAGATCCTGCGCAACTACAGAGAGTGTGGGTGTAGGATCTGTCAGCCTTATAACAAACGTTTGCCTTGAACTCCCAATGTGGTGGAAGGAATGCCTAAGGATTGTGGCAAGATCGGCCAACCATGTAAGGATTCCTGTATCATCTCGATCAGCTTAGGATCCTGAGCGACTATACAAGGCATGGGTGTAGTACTGGTCAGCCTCATAACAAGTTTAGATTGATGACACTTTGGTGGCATGGGCTCTTTTCCTAGAGCAAAGAAAATCTCAGTCATATAAAGTAAGCCTACTGGTCTGGTGGTTGCTCGGGTAGATTCAGATTCTCTGATTGGGGCCTTTTGTGCTTAAACACGAGCAAAGTATCTGAATCAGATGAAGTAGAAGAGGTGGTTTCTACGAGACGATATAGAGGAGAAAGGTAGCCAACAAAGGATAAGGCTTGCCCAATATTGCGCTCCTTTAGTAGGGCTTCACCCAGTCGGTTCTGAGTGTCCTTCGTTACCCAAGTATTTTTAAAGACAAATGCCAGGGTAATAACCTCCACTATAAAAATAACTAAATATTATGAGAAAGACCTTCATAGATAATTGGGAGGGGGTAAGCCTTAAAATACCCAAAGTAGAGCTCAGCCTAATATCAATAGGAGTAAGCCTTAAAATATATAACAAGTCATCTATAGTCAGCTCGGATAGACTGAACTTCAAACCTTTTAGCTTCTCCAAGGTCTTGCGTAGGGCTGGATCCATGTGGATACTGGCCAAATCTGGGATGGGGGGGGGGGGAGGTACTACTATCATGTCGTTGGGAAAAATAAGGAAATCGGGAGTCAAATGAAGAAGTATTTACTTTTCCACTCACCTTGAGATGGAATCCTATCAAATAATGTCACCTAAGGGCAGGCACAGAAACGGAATAAGCCATCTGTCACTTGTTGAGGGTAAAAATAATGTTGAAATAAGCGAGGAGACAAAAGGGCACCAAGAAGAAGGAAAGTAACAGTGGTGTCGGTTAGGATATGAATGACGTTTGAAACAAGTTGATGAATTGGAATATAGAAATATTGGCTAATAGCAGCAAAGAAATGGTGGATAGGGAAGCGAAGCTCTGCTACAATCTGCTCCTTAAAAATAATGACGCTTTCATTGGGAGGAAGGAGGGGACGATCTTGGCTATTGGGTTTGACTACATAGGTGGGGAAACCATAGTTGAAACGGAGGTCGTAAACATTCATAGCATAAAGATCTGAGGAATAGAGTGTGTACCACACGCTATCCTTAGCCATTCTGAGAAAGAAGATGAAGAGAACGAAAAATGTGGGAACAACAAAGAAGGAGAAGAAGTGAATACGCTAAGGTTCTCAAACTTTTCTTATGAAATCCCTTAAAAAGATACTTTTTAGGCCTTTTTGAGCAAGGTCGTCGGATCATAACAGTAAAAAGGCTGGCTAAATTTTGAACCGTAGGATGATAAAATGAAATGGAGGGTTTGTGGAAAAGTGTACACTGATAATAATATGTATGCACACATGTTACCAATAGGAAACACACATTTGCAATGGATTTGATAGGTACTTAGCCCAAAACCTCGGCGGATTTACTGAGATGTACTTTGATTTTTATGCAAGCCCTTAGGGAAGCCCGATTGATACTAAGATCAATCGAGTTCTTATGACTTGTCCAAAGGGGCAATAATTGAACATCTGGCCAAGTTCATTCTGGACTAGTTTTAACTACGAGCAGAATTAATTTTGAATAGATTTAAAGCCAAACAATTTCTAAAAATTGCTGCCCACGCTTAAGTAATCCTCACCTCATTATAGCTCTTCTGGACATTGGCCTAGATGGATCTACGCTGTCCTTAATCTTAGATGGATGTATGTTGTTCTTAATTTATTATTCACACTCAGAAAAAGTAGCATCTATTAGACAATCAAAGATAACCAAACATTAGAGTGAGGACATAACATAATTCAATAGAAACTTCATTATATATATGGTAAATACAAACATTAAGTTCTAGTTCATTAACTAAAAGTATAAAATAAGAAAAAGCAAATAATAGTAAATTTGGAAACAAGCCAGGCGGACAATTCTAGAGTAATTTCTTGCTATCAAGGAAGCGAGCGGGAGGTTCAGAATCTAGATAGCTGCCCTCCCTTAATTGCTCCATTGCACCATCCACCCTAAGACGAAAAACATTGTTAATGGAGTTGGCGATGGGTGCGTTGAATTCACGTGATTAAAGGAGGGCCTTTTTCCTTGTTTCAAATATCTTGTCATCCCCCACTTGGTAGGCCGCTAACTCCGCCCGAGCGGTTATTAATTCGGTCAAGAGACCTACCAACTCAGATTCTTTTTTAGACAATGTGGTCTAGCGATTGGTAGGTCCAAGCGCAAGGAATCCTACTCAGCATTTTGAGTCACCAACTCAGAATCTTTGGTGTCTAGCTCGGTGTCATATGTCACTCTTAACTCCTTTAGCGGAGCGGAAAGGTATTCAACCACTATGGTTTTCTCATCCAGCTCCGCCTTCACTTTCACCTGAAGAGTTGTATCCAATCAGAGTTGGACTTCAGAAGTTTCCAAGGAGGTCTTTAATTTGGCTACTTTCTCGAGCTCAATTTTCATGAACCTTTGAGCTTCTTGAAGCTAAGTCTCTAGCCCACTCAACTAATCATGGGAGGGTACGGAAGTAGCTTCAAAAATGTGCTGCCTCAGAGATTCATTTTCCTGAGCTAGGATAGACAATTACTGTGTAAGGCTCATCTCGATCGCCAGAGCTAGAAGACAAATAGCGTTAGAAACATCCAATATGGGAAATAATAAATAAAATTATATTACCTTAGTCAGTTTATATGACCAGGTATCTATAAACTCGCTAAGCTAGTTTCTGCATCTTCCCATGTATCTATTTAATGATCCCCTCAGTAGTATTCGGCCAGTAGGTAGAGGGGTGGGTGGTGGAGAAACTATAGCCGGGTGGATAATAAATCAAAGGTAGTCAAAAATTGGTAAGGCCTCATCGGTGTAGCAGAAGTGGAGATCGAAAAGGTCCTCCCACGTGGAGCCATAAGGGGAGCAGGAGCTGGAGGGTCTCTCGGCTGAGAAATGACTTTCTGTGCTTGAGCGATGCCGGCATGGGACTACCAGAAGGAAGGGCAGATAAGGTATGCTCCAAAGATTTCTCTAGCGCCTCCTCCCAGGAAGGATTTTCTCGGGCAATAGATGAATGTGCGGAGGGTGCTTTAATGGAGGGTACTTCAGTGGAGGGAGCTCACCCTTCAAGGACTTAGGCGTAGATGAGCTTGCGCCTCTTATGTCTCTTCTGTGGAGGGACCTCTTCTTTCGTCAGGGAGTCCTCGGACACTAGGAGAGGATCGGGAGATAACTCCCTCGAAGTAGCTGCCACGCTAGATTTGGCCGGCTGGCTATCGGAGGCACCACTGGAAGGGACAATCGGTTGAGCAGCCTGCTCAGCTATTAGTGCTCGCTCTTGAGCAAGAAACTCCTCTTCTTCTAAATTAATCTCCTCAGCAACCAAGGCTTCAAAGATGTCGTCCACTGCATAAAATAAAAACTACCTTAGTTAGTCATAATGCAATGATTAAGTTATCAAAACTTACCGAAAGAGCAGTGAAGCTTCTTTCGAATGGGGCTCAAGCGAAACAAATACAGAAGGCTTTCGCGCAGGCACTTGTGAATTTTAAAACAATGACCGCTCAACTTAGTGGAATAGGAAATAAGGGCTAGATCCTGCTTAAACTTTCTAAGGTCAAGAAGAGGACGAAAGGAAGATTGTCATTCGACTAACCAAGTAGCAGGTTCAGTTATCTCCATGAAAAAAAAGCAAGATTTCCAGCTTTTGTTTGAGGATGGCATGTCCTCAAAAAAGACCACCTTTGAGCGAGACTAGAAAAAAAAAACCTAGGGCTCCAATTTTTTAGGATAGAAAAAAAGATAAAGATGTGTGATATAGGAGGAATACTATATAGGCAAAATAATAGGAACATGCCGCACACAATGTAGACTGCATTCAAGGTGAACTATTGTAAAGGGATATTGAAATATTGACTTACCTCCAATAAGAATGGAGGGACATGAAAACGTAGACCAGCAGTTAACTGGTCCTCAAATAAACTGATGTGGTTAGCGGGAGGATGATGAGGATGAGCATCCTAGGAAGGGAAAACAATACGATAGTTTTTTGGGATCTCATACCGAGAACAGATGTAAGCGCTATCTGAATCATCAAAATCTGAGCAGGTAAGATTATACCTGGCAGGGGTGAAGGATTCTTGATCCATGAAAGAATGCAAAGTATACAAGGAATGAGTGACTTACTAGATCACTTAGGGAGGAAAAGAGAAGAAGTTTGCAAAAGAGAGTTCGTCAGAGAGAAAATTGGGAAAGACAAAAGGCAAAGTACTCAGAATATGTGTCATTTAAAGTTTTTATAAAGTATAAATTAATTACAATCATTTGATCAGAACGACATACGCCCAAAGGATCGTTGATTTGCAGGGAGAAATGTATCGTGGAGCCGTACCAAGAGACATGCATCAGAGGTCGTTTCAAAAAATGAGGGGGTGCCACATGACAGCCATCCATAAATAGGTATTTATAATGGAGGTGATAACCAAATCATTCTGCTATCAAAGCACCTCTCCGCGTGTCCTCGATACTCCCTTTTGAACAACACGTCTCTAACAGGTAATTTTTGAAAAAAAAAATGTTACTAACTATTCAAGGTATGAAGGAAAACAGGAATTTTCTGGACGACTCTAATAAAAGGGGCGAACAGACAAAAAATTAAACTTGGGTTAAGTTAGTCGGCTACACCTTTTTCGACTAGACTTAAAGGAGAGGATAGTGATACGAGTTGTAATGAGCTAACCTAGAAGATGATGGGGATATCAAAGTCAAGATGATGTGGGAGTCAAAGTCAAGGAGATGTGGCGGTCAATGTCAAGGGTGTTGGGTTCGTCGGGCCGCGAAAACCGCTTTTTCGCGTCGCGGAAACCCCGAGTCATCCAAAGCCGTAGATCCGTGCAAAGATTCGTAAACAAAACTTTTCGAAAACTTTTTCTTGTACGAGTTTGTAAAACCTTTAGATCTACACTAGACAAGGGTTATACCTTCGAAGCGTGCCTTACGCTTATCCCGCTCGTCCAAGGAGTTGCCGGATCTCTAGACAGTCAAGCACCGGTCCTCTAGAAGTATCCACACGGACACGTAGGTGGAGAAAACCTCACACAAAGGTGTGCTAGTACCTTGGTGAGATTCGGCCAAGCAAGGAGGAGAGGGAGAGGGAGAGCTTGAGAGGAAGAAGGAAGAAGATGCACACAAGTGAATGAAAAATGAATTCACACCAATTCACAAAGTGGCCGGCCACTTTCTTCTCAAGAGTTACTCCCCATTAAATGCAATTAATGTGAAGTTAATAAGAAAATGGCTTTGTAACTTCCATGAGGTGGCACACCATGATGATGTGGAACATCATCATTGGTCCACCTAATGCCAACTCACCAATGAGGTGGCAAAAGGTCAAGTCAAAATTGACCTTTGGTCTTCCTTCTCTAGTCAAGTCCAACTAGATCCAATCTCTACCATGGTTGATCTAATCCAACCATTTGATTCGAGCCAACTTAATATAATGAATCTAATTCATTAAATTAAATTGATTTAATATGTCATAATCTAAATTAGACTCATTAAATACATGAATCAACTTGAGTCGAACTCAAGTTAGCCCAATTAGGATTACTCTTAATCCAATTTGATTCATCAAATGAATCTAATCCTCTTGGTTCATCATATGAACCTAATCTCCATCTATTTGTCCTAAGTGTGTGACCCTATAGGTTCTTGTAACGTTGGCAATGCCCTAAACCCATTTAGGAGCATAAGTAATGTGCGGTATCTAGCAACACATCATTACTACCCAAGTTACAAGAATGTCGAGATCCAACATCACCTTGTGACTACTAATTGTGACTCCTCACAAAATAATGACATTGTCCTTCTATCCTAGACATCTAGATTGATCAATGTGAGGCATAGACCGTGTCATCCTCTAATCAATCTAAATCTTGAACTCCAAGTAGACTCACTCGATCAAATGAGCTCAACATCTAATGTTGACTCATTTGGGCATGACCATGCACTTAGTGGTCTCACTCTATCAAGAATAGCGATGTCGCTCCCGTCATATGGGAGGGATAGATCCCATCTACATCACTCACATCCCTCTGCATAATTCGTTACATACCCAGTAATCTCCTTTATAGTCCACCCAGTTACGGGTGACGTTTGACGAAACTAAAGTACATAACTCATTATGTAGGGATCCATGGTGACTTCAGGTCTAAGGACTAATAGTCATACTAATAGCCACATGAGAAAGTATATGACACTCATATAACGATCCATGATACTTTCTCATGGCGGGTCATTCAGTATACATTCTCTAATGCATACCCATGTGTCAGCTTGATATCTCTATATCCATGACTTGTGAGATCAAGTCATCGAGCTGACCTACATGCTAGTCTTATTGTATTAACATTGTCCCTGAATGCTAATACTCGACTAGGAATGATTTAGAGTAGTGTTCCCTATATCATCTCACTATCGATTCAACTAATCGATTGATATAGGTATGAACCTTCTACTCAAGGACGCTATTATACTTAGTCTATTTGACACTAATATAAATAAGTATAATAACCAAACAAATGCCTTTATTAATATACAAGAATATGATATACATGAGTCCATACAATCATCAAATGATTGGCTCTAGGGCTCTAACTAACAAAGGGAAGGGAGCATTCCCCACCTAGCTTGATTGTTTGCCCATAGTCAAAGCTTTTAGGTCTAGCTCGACCGAATTGCAAGCCGTTTGGGAGAAGGTAGACCAACCCTTAAGCTAGTTGAACATAAGGGGTTTGAGGCTTTACTCTTGAACTGAAAAGATATATAGCATGTCTGGTCATTCAATAGTCGATCGGGTTTAAAGACAGTCATCCTTATAGGTCAGCCAGAATGTTCGACCCACCTCATAATCATCCGACGATATGTATGGTCAGAATACGGACCAACCTCCCTAAGGCTCATAAATCTCTTTGCATGCTCGGCTAGATAAACGATCGGCCGAGCTTAAGGCACAATAGTCGATTGGGCTTAAGACACTTATTCTCACAAATCTCTGTATGCATGCCCGACCAGATAAAAGGCTGTGTTGGGTTTTTTCGGGCCACGAAAACCGCTTTTCGCGTCGCGGAAACCCCGAAACCCCCACCACCGTATCCGTGCAAAGATAAAACTTTTGAAAACTTATGAGTACGAGTTTCTAAACCTCGATCTACAGTAGATCTACAAAGGAGAAGGAATATACCCTTGATGTGAAGCCCTTCGCAATCCCGCTTGTCCTCGGTTCGCCGGATCTCGAAAATGTCAAAGTAGACACTTATCTATGTATATCCACACAAGCAAGAGATGGAGAAAAACCTCTAAGGATGTGCTAGCAAGCTTAGAGATCAGTAATGGAGGAGAGGGAGAGCAAGAAGAAAGCTAGAGAGGAAGAAGATGGGAGTTACCACAAAAAATGAAACTCTCCACATGAAATCAAAGTGGTCGGCCACTTTAGTGGAGGTTGTAACCTCCATGGGATACCAAGAGTCACAACTCTTGGTAACTCCCATGAGGTGGCATCTCACTTAAGTAACCATGATGATGTGGAGCATCATCATTGGCCCACTCAATGCCAACTAACCAATGAGGTGGCATAAAGTCAAGTCAAACTTGACCACTTCTCACCCATGGTTGATCAAATCTAACCATTGGTTCAAGTCAATTTTAATTTAATGAATCTCTATTCATTGAATTAAATTGATTCAATGAGTCTAAGTCCAAATTAGACTCACTTAACACATGAACCAAATTGAGTCCAACTCAATTAGCATAATTTGGATTACTCTTAATCCAATTTGATTCATCACATGAACCTAATCCTTTAGGTTCATCAAATGAACCTAATCTCCATCTAATTGCCCATTGTGTGTGACCCTATAGTTTCTTATAACGTTGGTAATGCTCTTAAACCCTTTTAGAAGCATAAGTAATAAGCGGTATCTAGCAATACATCATTACTACCCAAGTTATAAGAATGTTGAGATCCACCATCACCTTTCGACTACTAATTGTGACTCCTCACAATATATGACAAGTGTCCTTCTATCCTAGATATCTAGATTGATCAATGTGAGGCATATACCGTGTCATCCTCTAACCAATCTAAATCTTGAACTCCAAGTAAACTCACTAAATCAAATGAGCTCAATATCTCATATTCACTCATTTGGGCATGAACATACACTTCGTGGTCTCACTCTATCAAGAATATCGATGTCTCTCCGGTCTTATAGGAGGGATAGATCCCATCTACATCACTCACATCTCTCTGCATAATTCATTACATACCCAGTAATCGCCTTTATAGTCCACCCAGTTACGGGTGACGTTTGACGAAACCAAAGTACATAACTCCTTATGTAGGGATCCATGGTGACTTCAGGTCTAAGGACTAGTAGTCATACTAATAGCCACATGAGAAAGTATATGACACTCAAATAATTATCCATGATACTTTCTCATGGTGGGTCATTCAGTATACATTCTCTAATGCATGCCCATGTGTCAACTTGATATCTCAATATCCATGACTTGTGAGATCAAGTCATCGAGTTGACCTACATGCTAGTCTTATTGCATTAACATTGTCCCTGAATGTTAATACTCGACTAGGAATGATTAAGAGTAGTATTCCCTATATCATCTCACTATCGGTTCAACTAACCGATTGATATAGGTGAAAACCTTCTACTCAAGGATGCTATTATACTTAGTTTATTTGCCACCAATAAAAGTAAGTATAATAACCAAAACACATGCCTTTATTTATATAAGAATATGATACAATAAGTCCATAATACAATCATCAAATGATTGGATCTAGGGCTCTAACTAACAATCTCCCACTAGCACTAGTGCCAATAAGTGTAGGCTCTAAGCCCCAATGACCTAGTGTGACCATCATACTTCCTCTATGCCAAAGCCTTAGTCAAGGGATCTGCGATATTAGCGTCTGTAGGTACTCTGTATATCTTCACATCTCCTCTCGCGATAATCTCTCGAATGAGATGGAAGCGCCGTAGTATGTGTTTGGTCCGCTGGAGTGAGCGAGGTTCCTTCGCCTGTGCTATAGCTCCATTGTTGTCACAATAGAGCTCAATAGGGTCATCGATACTGGGAACCACCCCAAGTTCAGTGATGAACTTGCGGATCCAAACTGCCTCCTTTGCTGCCTCTGATGCAGCAATGTACTCGGCCTCTGTCGTAGAATCTGCTACTGTGTCCTACTTCAAACTCTTCCAGCTCACAGCACCACCATTAATGCAAACTACAAACCCTGACTACGATCGATGATCATCCTGGTCGGTCTGGAAGATAGCATCACTGTAACCCTTTACAGCTAGCTCATCATTGTCTCCATATATCAAGAAATATTTTTTAGTCCTTCTTAAGTACTTAAGAATATTCTTGACCGCTATCCAGTGAATTTCACCTGGATTTGACTGGTATCTGCTCGTCATTCTCAAAGCATACGAGACATCAGGTCAAGTACATAGCATAGCGTACATGATAGATCCTATGGCTGAGGCATAAGGGATCTGATCCATGCGGTCTCTCTCCTCTCTAGAAGAGGGACCTTGAGTCTTCGAAAGACTCACACTATGTGACATCGGCAGAAATCCCTTTTTGGAGTTCTGCATGGCAAACCGAAGGAGTACCTTGTCAATGTATGTACTCTGACTTAAGCCAAGCAATCTCTTAGATCTATCTCTATAGATCTGTATCCCTAGAATGCAGGATGCCTCACCTAAGTTCTTCATTGAGAAGCAACTCCCTAGCCAGGTCTTGACAGACTGAAGCAAAGGGATGTCCTTCCCAATGAGTAGTATGTCATCCACATACAATATGAGGAAGATAACTATATCCCATACAACCTTCTTGTAGACACAAGGCTCATCTTCGTTCTTGATGAAACCAAACTGTTTGATTGCATCATCGAATCGAAGATTCTAGCTCCGAGAATCTTGCTTTAGTCCATAAATGGACCTATGCAGCTTGCATACTCTGCTAGTATGTTGTGGATCTACAAAACCCTCAGGTTGTGTCATGTACACATCCTCGAGTAGGTTTCCATTCAGAAACGCGGTTTTGACATCCATCTGCCATATCTCATAGTCATGGTATGCTGAAATAGCAAGCATGATCCGAATGGACTTAAACATCGTTACTGGAGAAAAAGTTTCATCATAGTCAATACCATGAATCTACTTAAAACCTTTAGCTACCAAGCGACCCTTATAGATAAGTCCATCCATGTCAGTCTTTCTCTTAAAGACCCACTTACACCCAATAAGTTTTACCCCTTCAGGTGGATCAACCAAAGTCCATACTCGGTTGGTGTACATGGATTCCATCTCGGATCTCATGGCCTCTAGCCATTTCTCGGAATCTGGTCTCATCACAGCTTCATGATAGGTGGTAGGCTCATCCTCTATGAGCACAATGTCATCATGGTCAGAATAGAGAAATGAGTATCTCTCAGACTGACGACGTACCCTATCAGACCTACTAAGAGGTATGTCTACTTGAACTGGTTGTTGTTCCTCAACTCCTTGTGGAACTACATCATCCACAACACTTTTTGGTTCCAGTTCAACTTCCATCGAGGCTTCAGTGCTATTGTTCGCATCTTGAACTTCTTCAAGATCAAACGTGCTCCCACTAGTATTTCCAGAAACAAAGTCCCTTTCTAGAAAGACCCCAGTCTTTGCCACAACTACCTTGTGTTGACTGGGAATGTAGAAGTAATATCCCTTAGTTTCCTTGGGATATCCAATAAAGTAGCACTTGTCGGATTTGAGTCCTAATTTGTCTGAGACTTGACGTCTAACGTAAACCTCACAACCCCAAATCCTCATAAAAGACACCTGGGCATCTCTCCCAGTCCATATCCTATATGGTGTCTTTATCACGGCCTTGGATGGAACTCGGTTGAATATAAAAGCTGTCGTGTCTAGAGCATAGCCCCAAAGGTATGTTGGAAGATCTGTGTGACTCATCATAGATCGTACCATATCTAATAGGGTACGATTTCTCCTTTCGGATACACCATTTTACTGTGGTGTTCCAGGAGGAGTGAGTTGGGATAGAATCTCACACTCAGCTAGATAGTCACGAAACTCATAGCTAAGGTATTCTCCACCTCGATCTGATCGAAGTATCTTAATACTCTTGCCAAGCTGGTTCTGTACTTCATTCTTGAATTCTTTAAACTTTTCAAAGGATTCAGACTTATGTGTCATCAAGTATACATAACCATATCTTCTGAAGTCATCAGTAAATATGATGAAGTACCTATAACCGCCTCTAGCAGCGACATTGAAAGGGCCACATACATCACTATGTATAAGACCTAACAAATCAGTCGCTCTTTCACTGTGCCCACTAAAGGGAGTCTTGGTCATCTTGCCTTGTAGGCATGACTCGCACGTCTCATAAGATTTAAAATCAAATGAGTCCAGCAAACCATCCTTATGGAGCTGGGATAAGCGCTTGTCATTTATATGACCTAAGCGACAGTGCCAGAGATAGGTTTGGTTCATGTCATTTGACTTGAACCTCTTGGTATTTATATTATAGATAGGGCTTTCAAGGTCTAGAATGTAGAGTCCGTTCATCAGATGTGCACTACAATAGAACATATCTTTTAAATAAACAGAACAACATTTGTCCTTTACTATAAAAGAGAAACATTTCTTGTCCAAACAAGAAATCGAAATTATGTTCTTAGTTAATGCAGACACATAACAATAATCATCTAATTCTAGTACAAGCCCAGAGGGTAGAGATAGATAGTAAGTTCCTACAGCGACAGCAGCAACCCGTGCTCCATTGCCTACTCGTAGGTCTATCTCGCCCTTCATCAATACTCTGCTATTTCTCAGCGCTTGTACATTAGTACAAATGTGAGAAGCACATCCGGTATCTAATACCCACAATGAAGAAATAGAGAGGTTAACTTCTATAACATTTATACCTGAAGTAGAAATCTTATTTCTCTTCTTCTTAAGATCTTCCAGGTATCCTATGCAGTTCCTCTTCCAGTGCCCTGCTTGTCCTCTATACAGTTGACAAAGATGTTCAACCATATCATAAGCGCCCATTAACTTGTGTTGCTTCTGAAGCTTAGAGTTCATGGTCGCGAGCATAAGACAGGACACATCTAATGTGTCATCTTGATGCTTCTTGTAAGCATCTCGGTCAGCTCGTATGGCAGTGGCAGGAGGAGCCTCCGTAATGGGCTACTCCAGAACGTATATTTTACGTTCTTGGGTGAGAACTATTCTCAAGTTCCTGTTCCAGTCCAGGAAATTTGCTCCGTTAAGCTTGTCCTTCTCAAGGACAGAACGCAGGGAGAAAGATTTCGTATTCGACGTCATGATTATCTACAACAAAAAAATACATAAAATAAATATCATATTCTTTTAAATCATTTAATTATGCCTTTAACTAAATGATGCTCCCAGTGAATTCTATAATTCATGTGGGACAAGATCCACATCATACTAACCCTTGAGTTAGCTTTGGCTAATACGCCTAAGATTTAGTATGATCGGTAGGTAACGATTTACCAATTACATCTCTATGCAACTCTTGTTTATAGGATCATTACCCGCAGTTATATTAAAACTTGAGTTAGCTTTGGCTAATACGCCCAAGAATTAATATAAATGTGATTTATGTCCTATCTTTCCAACCGTTAGAAGAATGCCTATAGTTGTACTCGATCCAACCGAGTTAACTAGGAATACTCAATCTAATTGAGTTTGTACTCGCCCATGCGTTGATAAGTGGGACCAAGATTGTCCCTCCGTACCCTACCAAGATAATATGTATTGCTTTGCTTTGGCAGATTCAACAACACATGTGATCGAGGTAGTGATAGGTATCACGGCACGGTAGGCATTAGAGTTGATGCGATTTAGATCTAATCTAAATGATGATGCGTATCATATACTCGATAGATCTAATCTAATCGAAAGGGTGCATCATGTGCACGACTTAGATCTAATCTAATCGTTAGGCACTAATTAATTACTTAATCATGCATCACATATACACAAGCAATTAATTAAATTAATTTGTGATTAGTCATGGCCCTACTACAATCTTCTCAAGCCAATGAGAAGATCGGATGGTCAACCTTGGGTCAACAGCTTCTCAAGCTCCTTCCCTTGACCACCTTGTGTTGCTCGCGCCCTTCTCGTAACTCCATCTCGAGTGGACCTTCCACCGCTCTAATTTTATACATTACAATTTTGAAACTCGAGTTACATTCGAGTCTAAAATAATTTACAACAAGAATAAATAATAGAGAAAGGCACGACGCGCAGGTCACGAATCAAATGTACAACACGCACAACACAAATAACGGCGCGCATGCCGTAATATGAATTACAACACAAATCCAATCAGATTGGGTCTTTTGGGCGATCACTATCACAAATTATACATAATTCTAAATTATGTAATTTCCATAATTTTCTATAATTTTAATACTAATTTTTACAATTTTTACGAGTAAAATTTCTTGGCGGTCCCGTTTAGCGGTTTTCGGGCGCAATCGAGGAACGAATCCCCTTACGGGGCCAGGGGCAGCGCCCCTACCCATGATCTAACCATCGCGAGGGTTCCTTAGCGATCCTACAGAGCCTTAGTCCGCTGTCCCAAAAAGTTTTGGGGCGAAACCTTACCGTTTCGAAAAAATCTTCTCGGTAGTCGAAGCCTACAAGTGTCATAACACTTGCACTTCGCTTCTACGAGAAAAATACCAATAAAAACTCTAAAAATCAGACATTTACAGAATGTTACAGTACTAAATTTTTGTCATAAAAACAAAAACTAAACTCGTACAAGCTTCGCACGTGGCTCTGATACCACTGTTGGGTTTTTTCGGGCCACGAAAACCGCTTTTCGCGTCGCGGAAACCCCGAAACCCCCGCCACCGGATCCGTGCGAAGATAAAACTTTCAAAAACTTACGAGTACGAGTTTCTAAACCTCGATCTACAGTAGATCTACAAAGGAGAAGGAATATACCCTTGATGCGAAGCCCTTCGCAATCCCGCTTGTCCTCGATTTGCCGAATATCGAAAGTGTCAAAGTAGACACTTCTCTATGTGTATCCACACAAGCAAGAGATGGAGAAAAACCTCTAAGGATGTGCTAGCAACCTTAGAGATCAGTAATGGAGGAGAGGGAGAGCAAGGAGAAAGCTAGAGAGGAAGAAGATGGGAGTTACCACAAAAAATGAAACTCTCCACATGAAATCAAAGTGGCCGGCCACTTTAGTGGAGGTTGTAACCTCCATGGGATACAAAGAGTCACAACTCTTGGTAACTCCCATCAGGTGGCATCTCACTTAAGTAACCATGATGATGTGGAGCATCATCATTGTCCCACTCAATGCCAACTCACCAATGAGGTGGCATAAAGTCAAGTCAAACTTGACTCTTCATCTTCCTCTCAAGTCAAGTCAAACTTGACCACTTCTCTCCCATGGTTGAGTAAATCTAACCATTTGTTCAAGTCAACTTTAATTTAATGAATCTCTATTCATTGAATTAAATTGATTCAATGAGTCTAAGTCCAAATTAGACTCACTTAACACATGAACCAAATTGAGTCCAACTCAATTAGCATAATTTGGATTACTCTTAATCCAATTTGGTTCATCACATGAACCTAATCCTTTAGGTGCATCAAATGAACCTAATCTCCATCTAATTACCCTTTGTGTGTGACCCTATAGGTTCTTATAACGTTGGCAATGCTCCTAAACCCTTTTAGAAGCATAAGTAATGAGCGGTATCTAGCAACACATCATTACTACCCAAGTTATAAGAATGTTGAGATCCAACATCACCTTGTGACTACTAATTGTGACTTCTCACAATATATGACAAGTGTCCTTCTATCCTAGACATCTAGATTGATCAATGTGAGGCATAGACCGTGTCATCCTCTGACCAATCTAAATCTTGAACTCCAAGTAGACTCACTAAATCAAATGAGCTCAATATCTCATATTGACTCATTTGGGCATGACCATGCACTTCGTGGTCTCACTCTATCAAGAATATCGATGTCTCTCCCGTCATATAGGAGGGATAGATCCCATCTACATCACTCACATCCCTCTGCATAATTCGTTACATACCCAGTAATCGCCTTTATAGTTCACCCAGTCACGGATGAAACCAAAGTACATAACTCCTTATGTAGGGATCCATGGTGACTTCAGGTCTAAGGACTAGTAGTCATACTAATAGCCACATGAGAAAGTATATGACACTCATATAACGATCCATGATACTTTCTCATGGCGGGTCATTCAGTATACATTCTCTAATGCATACCCATGTGTCAACTTGATATCTCTATATCCATGACTTGTGAGATCAAGTCATCGAGTTGACCTATATGCTAGTCTTATTGCATTAACATTGTCCCTGAATGTTAATACTCGACTAGGAATGATTAAGAGTAATGTTCCCTATATCATCTCACTATCGGTTCAACTAACTGATTGATATAGGTGAGAACCTTCTACTCAAGGACGCTATTATACTTAGTTTATTTGGCACCAATACAAGTATAATAACCAAAACACATGCCTTTATTTATATAAGAATATGATACAATAAGTCCATAATACAATCATAAAATGATTGGCTCTAGGGCTCTAACTAACAGGCTGGCCAGGCCAAAGGCACTCAGTTTCATATTAATTCCTAAGTGGATTTCCAACACAGTTCGTCATATGGTTTTTTGAACGGATTTTAGCATGCCCAATGCATCATCTTATTTTCTGAACGGATCACTAATATTATGCAAAACATAATTGAGCACGCCTAATGCAGCTTAATGTAAGGATAGACATAAAGGCGATCGATCTTATGGGCCGGCCGAGATATACTCAGCCAACAACATAAGTAGAGAATCCTAACAATCTGTCAGAATAACAAACACATGTTAGAAAATATTCAACTAGACCTTCTTCAAGGATTATTGTATCTCTTATCAGCTGACCACTTATAAAAGTATATTCCTTCAATGGTCCCAGTAACGACGTAAGCTATAAATGATAAAAGAGGTATACATATAAGTAAATGGAATATTTCTCGGATAATTATTTCACATTGCCTAGGTTGTACACTTTTCATTATCCAAAAACCTTTGACATCACTAGTCACCTCATGATTACAAAGGTTATCAAAGATTGTATATAAAGGGGGAGGGAAGGGAGGGGGGGGGGGGGGGGCGTCATCTCCGTTGGGAAGGTATGTTCTCTAAACATTTGAATCTTACTTCCACGTACACGTTCTTTGCTATTCTTCATTCACCCATCCGAAATTGTATTAACTTGAGCGTTGGAGGACCTTCGCCGAGGACTCTCCTCTAGTTTTTGGGCACTGATGTTGTGTTTGCTCATCTGAGTGTGCATAGGATCAAAAAGGAGCCTTACCGTGGAGTAAAAATTCTTCTCCCAATTAACAACCATGTCATCGAGCCTAGTGCACCATCTCTGCAGTTTTCAGACAAGATCAACACTGTTATTAGATTGACTTCTATGGGTTGACCTTTGACGTCAAGGTTCACTTCTCTTGGGTCGGTCTCTATTGGGTCGATTGTGTTGGAACCCTAAGGTTGTTTTGATGTGATCAAACAAGTTAAGTTAGGTCATGTTTGGTTTAACCTTTATGTCTAAGTGTGCAGGAGCTTAGGAGCACAGGAAATCAAGCGGAAGACGCGGCTAGCGAGAAGGACTGCACGGGAGAGAGCCGATGGGCTCGGTGCGTCCGAGAGACGAGGTGTCGTGGAAGAGTACACCGATGGATGAGAAGAATGTACGCAACAATCGAGGGATGAGAAATCAAGGAGGAAGGCTGATCGAGGAGAAGGCCAGAAGTTGGGTTCGGGTGAACCCTATTCCGAATGGCCGAGATCACCCAAGCTAGCGGAGCCGGAGCGGAAGACCCAGACTGAGACGAGCAGAACCGGAGCATAGAAATTGGATCATAAAAAGTCAACTTTGTTGACTTTTGTGGTCCGGGTGCCCGGAGCCTATAGAGTTTGGGTGCTCGGAACCCAAAGTTTATCACAAGTGACGTGGACGTTGACCGACGCGTCGGGGATAGAATTCTATGTAACGACCCAACTCCTGGGTACTAATCTGTGAGCCGGATCGCTACATTTACTACTGAAGATACTGCGCGAAAAACTGGGTAAAATAAAATTTCACTAACTGACTCGGTTAATCTGACAACTGATACACCCATGCTGTTATAAGGAAGGATTCAAGACCCTTTTCGGTTGGTGTACATGTGCTAAGGAGGATACTTGACCTCCCATCTGAGCTAGGAACTCAGAACTAACTTCCCAGCTAGCTGCTGATCGATCCACGGATCGATCAAACTTGCTACGATTCTGTGCCCTGCTGAATCGGTCTGCGGACGGCTAGATCGGTCGGCAAACCGATCCAGGTGTGTCTGGATCGGTCTGCAGACCGATCCAGGCACCTGGAAACGCTGGATGCTCTCTGTTCGGTGCTGGATCGGTCGGACGACCGATCAGATAGCATACAGTAGCATACTGTATGCCTCTGGATCGGTCGGCTGACCGATCCAGGATCCTGATACTGCAACGGATCGGTCGGCAGACCGATCCAACTCTGATACAAAATCAGAGTTTCTGATTTCAGAACTTTCAGGCACTGGAACGTACCACAACTCACAAACATAGGTTCTAGATACATGAAAACACTCTAGCACGTAAATAATAACATTCTAAACATGATAATCTAAACAAAACATAGTTCACTAAGCTATAACACCTAGCAACAAGGCTAAGTCATAAAACTAGTCATGTTAAGTATCAAAACTGAAATGGAAGCGTATAGATCCCCAAGGATCTTTATTCCAAACCCCTTGCACACACACATCATCGTAGCATCGCCCTCCAGCCTCCGCTAGTCCACTTTTCTTTTACCAGTATCTGCAGTATAAGAAAAGTAGCATCTGTAAGCTTAAAGCTTAGTAAGAAACCATCTACCTCACTAAAACATGCAACGATGCGATTATGTTTTTAAATCATGCTGTTTGAAACATACTGAATATGAAAGCATGGCATGGTATCATACAAAGCATAAACTGGAACTGAAATATGGCATAGCATATAAACTGAACATGAAACTGAACTAGTCATACATATATCTAAATCTGTACATGAACTCAAATCATGTAAACTGAACCTGAACTGAACTGAAAGCTAAATTAGTGTTCTCATCACTAGTTTCAAATTTGAAAACTATACATATAATAGATAAAAATACTAAACATGCTGTTGGGCCCTGACAACTGTACTTACTGTGCGCGCGATTGCAAGTTCGAATCCAGCAGGTTACTAGGTTATCTGAACCTAGGGACGACTGTGGGAGTCCAGCCCATGGATATCTGATCCAAATACAGTGCCAACTGAATAAAAGTAAAATACTGTTTTATTTTACTTTGCTGTTCTAGGTTATCTGAACCTAGAGCTAGGTTATCTGAACCTAGAGGCTACTGTGGGAGCCCACCCAATGGATATCTGATCCATATAGCTGTAATAACTGATAATAAACTGAATAAAATGTTTCTAATACATTTTACATGCTGTTAGGACGCCTACTAGTGCATCCTTCTGAACTGGGCATTCTACCGAATGCTTGGTGTGCACTAAAAGCACACCCTAAAACTGAAAACTGTAAAATTACTGAACTAACGCCAAAACTAACAAGCGAGAGCAATTATACTGCAGGTGAGGGGTTTCTTACCTCAATCGCAAGGTTTTCTTACGATTCTACTTTCGCTAGGTTCGACGAACCACTTATGTCCTCGCATTCCTCTCGTGGAGAAGAACCTTTTTCGTGTTGGAGTCATCGCCGGAAGATGTTCCCTGACCCTTAGTTTGGTGTGTGCCGTGCGTGAGGAAGATGGGAAGAGGAGAGGTGCGGCGGTTTTAGGTTTCGGGTGAGGAAAAGCTACGGTGAGAAAATAATCTAAACTTCTCACTTAAATCCTTATTCATATTTACTAATTAATTCATCAGAAATCAATTATAAATATAATTGATTCCCTCTTCTTTCAGCACGGCCCTGCTGGGTTCAACTGGTTACTAGCATTATCCCTTACACCATAGGTCTCGGGTTTGATTCCCGCCTAAGCTATTTTGCGACCTATTTGTTTTTGCTACTTCTGGTACTCCAAAAATTATGTAAAAATATCCTAAAAATCTAGAGAAATCATAAGATATTTCTAAAATAAATTCGGGAATTTTTCGGGCTTTACATTCTATCCCACTCCAGGCGCTTGGAACCCTTCCAGGCGCCCGGAACAGTGCTATAAATATAGCGCATATTTCAATAGTTAGAACAACAACTTGTAATTCTATTCTTTCTATTCTACTTTTGTTTGTAAGTTGTTAACGTTGTAAGAGACTACTCCACCCAAAGGAAATCTTCAGAAAAATGTGCTTCATTCTCCTTGGATTAGGAATCTTCTAATTGCAAACCAAGTAATTCCTCTTGTGTCTATTTCTTTTTAATTAGTCTTTTTATTTTTAATTACAAGTGTTCTTATTGAAGCTATAAGTCGAGAAAGGGTTGATTTATTTTTGTAAGACAATTCACCCGTCCCCTCTTGTCGGCCACCAAGGGACCAACAAGTGGTATCAGAGCAAGGACGCTTCAGAAGGACTAACCGTTGACCGAGCAAAGAAATCAATGGTCGGACCACTCAGCAAAGAAATCAATGGCCGGACCAAACATCGTTCCACATAAATTCGACGGAGACTTCACACATTGGAAACATCGGATGGAGGTATTCCTAAAAATAGACTTTGAAATTCATTTAATAATCAAGTACGATTTTGTAGCTCCTACGAATTAAAATGGAGAGGAGAAGGAAGAGAGTCTTTGGATGAAGAAATGGCAAAATGATTCCGTAGCAAATAACCGAGCAGAGTATCATATGCTGAGTGTGCTGCCGCCTCAAGAAGTCAATCGCATCGAGAGCTACTCATCGGCCAAAGAACTCTGGGAAAATTTCCCGGAACTCCACGAAGACACATCCGAAGCCAAGCTCGCAAGAAGAGACATACTTCGGAACAAACTGACAAATATCCATCTAGAAAGAGGTGAGATGGTAGCCGATCTACACGCGAAGGTAAAAGAATTGATCACCAGATTCGAAAACCTCAGTGAAACGGTAACCAACCGGGACACGATATGCTACGCACTCAATGCCTTTCCCAGTACTCTAGAATGGACCTTAATAATTGACGCCTACTACATCTCAAAGGACCAGGAGGTAAGTACCCTAGAGGAACTCTTTTTTACTCTAGAATTACATGAAACCAGATGTGCAGGGACAACAAAAGACTCAAGCCAAACTATGGCACTAAATGCAACCAAGAAGGATGAACCCGAGTCAGACTCAGAAGAAGATCAAGAAGCTTATATGGTAAGGAATTTCATAAAATTCTTTAGATCTAACAAATTTAAAGAAATACAGAATAAGAAAAATCCAAGAAATAGAAGAAGGGTTCGATGCTACTAGTGTCAAAAGGAAGAACACTTAAAAGAGGACTACCTCAAACTTAAAAAGGAAAAAGGCAAGATACCCAAGCAAAAAAAACACAAGACTTTAACTGCTACTTGGGACAACAGCTCATCATCAGAATCAGAAATAAGAGAATATGTCAGACTAGCACTCATGGCAAACTATGAAGAGCTAAGCACCTCATAAACCAGCATCGATGAAGGAGAAGCGACTTCAGATGAATGCAGCGAAACAGGGGGAGGGACAGACTTCAAGTTTGATATGGTAAGTGAGGTATGCCTCTTACCTCCTGATCAACTTTATTTTGGTATTAAGTCTATGGAAAAATATATGTACAAGTTAAAAAGTAAAAATAATAAATTAAAAAATGAAAACTTAAAATAATTTTTTTTTTTAGCAAAATCATGTTTGATAGAAGATTTTGAAAAAGTAAAACTTGAAAATACTAAATTAAAGGAAGAAATAGATAACTTAAAAAATTATGCACATCCAAATGTTTCTGTTTTTAGAAACTATAGAGGATTAAATTGGTATTATAGATTTAACAAAGGACAAAAAAATAACAAAAGTCTATATTCCTTGAAAATACCTGATTAACCCTGTAGGAAGGAACCTATATTGGGTTCCAAAAATTTGTTTAAATTAAAAGTGAAATTAGACTTAGGGCTTTCTAGTAGAAAATTAAATATTTAAATTCATTAAAAGACTTTGTCTAGAAGTGGTTGATGATCCAATAACCAAGAAGACCAAGTGTCTCGCCACAGCCTGGAAGTCAATTTCTGGATGAAATATTTAATTGACAAATCGATAAGCATGAAATAATTTGCTTTCAATAATTGTCAATGATTTAACATCTGTTAATTTTTTTTTGCAAACTTCACTTAAAAATTTTATCTTTAAACTTAGAATTTTTTTTTTCTACTTCAAATTTTCTATTAAATTTTTTTTGCAAACTTCACTTAAAAATTTTATCATTAACTTAGAAAAAAAATTTCTGCTTAAAATTTTCTTACTTAAAAATTTTTTTTACAACACTTAAAACTTTCTAATTTATTGTAATTTTTTAAAAAAAAAATAAAATTAACCTTAGACTTTTAAGACCCCCATTTTTTTATGTGATCAAGGGAGAGAAGAATGTTATGTTTAGGGGGAGGTATAATCTAAATGTTTTAATTGAAAAATCTTTTTGCACTTATTTGCAAAATTATTTATTTTTACATTATATTTGTTTACCCTAACTTAACTTGGGTTGCTCACATCAAAAAGGGGGAGATTGTTGGAACCCCAAGGTTGTTTTGATGTGATCAAACAAGTTAGGTCATGTTTGGTATAACACTTGTGTCTAAGTGTGCAGGAGCTTAGGAGCACAGGAAGTCGAGCGGAAGACGCGGCTAGCAAGAAGGACGACACGGGAGAGAGCCGACAGGCTCGGTACTTTCGAGGGACGAGGTACCGGAGAAGAGTACACCGGTGGACGAGAAAAATGTACGCGACATTCGAGGGACGAGAAATCGGGGAGGAAGGCTGCTCGAGGAGAAGACCGGAAGTTGGGTTTGGGTGAGCCCTATTCCGGATGGCCAAGATCACCCAAGCTAGCGGAGCCGAAGCGGAAGACCTAGACCGAAACAAGCAGAACTCGAGCAGAGGAACCGGACCGTAAAAAGTCAACCTTGTTGACTTTTGTGGTCCGGGTGCCCGGAGCCTATAGAGTCCAGGCGCCGGAACCCAAAGTTTATCACAAGTGACGTGGGCGTTGACCAACGCGTCGGGGATAGAATTTTATCCCACTCCAGGCGCCCGGAACCCTTCCAGGTACCCGGAACCCTTCCTAGCACCCGGAACAGTGGTATAAATACAACGTTGATTTCAACAGTTAGAACAATAGCTTGTAATTACATTTTTCTGTTCTACTTTTGTTTGTGAGTTGTTAACGTTGTAAGAAGCTACTCCGTCCAAATGATATCTTCAGAAATGTACGTTTCATTTTTCTTGGATTAGCAATCTTCTAATTATAAACCAAGTCATTTCTCTTGTGTCTATTTCTTTTAATTAGTCTCTTTATTTTTAATTACAAATATTCTTATTCAAAGTATAAGTCGAGAAAGGGTTGATTTATTTTTGTAGGATAATTCTCCCCTCTTCTCTTGTCAGCCACCAAGGGACCAACAGATTGTTACTGTGCTGAGCAATGTAAGGACTCTACTGGCCACAGCGACTAGAAAGATAGGAAAAAGGATTAGAAGGGAGGCCAAGATGAATGGATTGAGCTCTGACGTCGGGGTTGACGTCTCTTGGATCAGTTTTTGTTGAGTCAATTGTTGCTTTGCTGAGGAATGCAAAGACTCTTCCGACGAGAGCTATCGGAAAGACAGGAAAAATGATTAGAAGAGAGGTCAAGATGAATTTTTTCATGAAATCCCTCTGACGTTCAAGTTAGATCTAGTAGAAAAGTTGAAGTAAGAAATAAGACGAGTGAAAATAATAATATCTTAGCTTGTACTTCGTTCACCATTATCTTTATATAGAGAATAGATTTTTAAAGGAGTACCTCTTTCCATTTCACCAAAGGGCACGATGCACGACCTCTCTAAAATGGGTGCTTTTGTAACTGCTATTAACTGTTAAGTCGCATTCGAGTTCAGGAGCAGCTGGTGCTTTTGTAATCGCTATTAATTGTGTCGCATCCGATTCCGAGTTCAGGAGCAACTTGAACTTAATGATTCAAACTGACTCAACTTGAAGAGGATTGGAATTGTTTGACTTGACCGAGTTTGATTGACCTCAGCATGAGAACTTACGTTGACTTATTGTTGACCCAGTCGTGAATTGGCCACGTGGCTTTTGCCCTCTCCGTCATCTAAAGATTCGAATCTTTATTTTTTTATTATTATTCTCCTAAAATTTCACATTAAAAATATAGGAAGAATCATAAATTTATGAAGAAAAAATATCTTTTTTGGTATAATTTTTTTTTAAATATTGTTAAAAATAAAATTATGAAAATTTAAATTTAAAATAGATAATATCATATTATTATAAAGATCTATGAATTCCTTTTAGTCCTAATAATTTATATCAAAATTCGAACTAACAGAAGACTAAATATCGACTGTGCATTAAATCATAATTTAATTGAGCTATGTGGATAGAACATTGACCTCTAACAAAATAAATGAAAATTCTCATGTCTGATAAAGATGATCCAGACATAAAATAAAGAAGTCCTAATTACAATTAGATTAAAAAGACTTAATTAATAAATATAAGGCCTTTTAAGTAAAGTCTATAAATAAAATTATAAAAGATTAGACATACTCATTATATTATTATAGGATATATATTCCTTTTATTCTAACCATTTGCGTACGTTCAATGTCTTTTTTATTTGCAGATCTGTCAACCTGTTTAATTTTTGTCAGCTGACAACCAAAATTGATCTGTGTCAAAAAGACTTATATTTCAAAGTCCTTGCTGCATTGGCCTACACAAGATTCATTTGTCGTACTTAAAAAATCTCATCCAACTTTGTGAAGTTGGATGATAACAATGTTAGTATAGCTTGCTGACACATCACTTCTTGGATTCTCAGGTTTTAAATACACCACTATGGCTATCTCTCTTTGTATTTATTGGCCATTCCACTGGGTGGTGTATCTTCTATTAATTCATGGAATTAGAATCTTAGTTTGATGGGTTCAAGTTGTAGTATTCTACGGCATTCCACAAGTTCCTTGTTGCCTCCAAATCGTGACGGTAGATGTAAGGAAGAAGAAGAAGCTACACCGAGGGTTCGACCATCATGGATTCTGCAACAATTTTTTCCTGGGTGTCTAAAGACGCGTAGGAATAAAAACGAAGATGACAACGAAGAAATGGAAAAGGCAAAACCAACCTTGGAGGAGTGGCTTCTCTTTTCGCCTAGTCTTGACCCACAACCATGCAAGCAAATTCCAAAGATTCATTCATTGGCTTCCTTTTTTGTCTATGAACAACTTGACTCAACGCCAAGAGATAGTTTCGCGATGGATGAGGAAGGCAAGCATGACCATGGCAAAGGGTTAGATTCTTTCAGCAGTGGACAAGTCAAGAGGAGGGTAACATTTCGATTGCCCGAGGAAGGAGACATACATATTATATAACATCATGATGACTAATTATATTTAATAGTCTGAACATTGGACAATGTCACAAGTAGTTTTAAATATGTGGTTCAAATTCTGTGAGATTTACTTGTTAGAATATATTCATGAATATCCAAATCAAGTACTTTTATTTGTATAATTTTAAATGTCAAAGATTTTAAAGTAAATAATTTTTAAAATACAATACTTGAAATTAAATAATACCTTATGATGCAACAGATAAATATCGAATCAATTAATTCGTGTACGAATATCAAAAGTGACTATCGAATTTATTGATTCAAGCATGAATATCAGAATTGATCTTCTAAATCTATTGATTCACGTATGAATATTAGAAAATAAGTATCCAAAAACTAAACAAAATTTTAGGAAAAGAAAAATGACATGACCAAAATTTTATTAATCAAAGACCCCGCAAACATTAACTAAATGGATCCTTATATAGACTTAAACCTTAAGACCAAAGAAAAGAAATAAATTTCAATATATAGACTCCAATTTCTAACTTGTAAAGAAAATAAAGAAATCCTATCAAAAAGAAAAAGGCTCACAATTCAAGAATATCTAAATAGACTCCAAATATAAAAATAAAATAAAATAAAATATAGAAATTACCAAAAAAATATTTTAAATACCAAATTCGGCAATAATAATAAAAAGATTAAAATTACTTTCTCAATTTGCTATTCCATCTACATCCGGATAAATATCTAATCAATTAATTCATACAGGAATACCAAAAATGATATTTTAAACATGTTGATTTAAGCACAAATATTAGGAAATAGGTAGCCAAAAATTAAATGAAGATTTGGGAAAGAAGATCGATATGGCTGAATTTAATTTTTATTAATCAAAGACGTCTAAACATTAACTAAATATACCCTTTAATTTTTATTAATCAAAGACCTCTAAATATTAACTAAACATACCTTTATATAGACTCTAAATCATAAAATTAAAGAAAGAAAATAAATTTCAATATATAGACCCTAATTTATAACTTATAAAGAAAATAAAAGAATCCTACCAAAATGAAAAAAAAAATCTCAAATTCAAAAATATCTAAACAGACTCTAAATATAAAAATAAAAAGATAGAAATTACTAAAAATATCCTAAATATCAAACTCGACGATAATAATAAAAAGACTAAAATTACTTTCTCATTTGTTATTATGTCTACATCATTCTCTCTATGGTAGAGAAAATTGGTAATCTAGGATAAAAATCATCTGGTATCAACTTGATAAAATCTATAGATAGTTGTTGTACTTTACAATAACAAAACACTAAGGGGTGTATTCAATGTTGGACATTTAATTACTTTCAATGACTTTTATGGATTTTAAAAGTCTAGGTGTATTCAATCTAGACTTTTATAATCTTTATAAAAATCTAGTGGTATCCAAATTAGATTTTTTTAGAGTTTTTAAAAGTATGTGATATTCAAACTTCACATTTTAAAACTCTATGAAAATCTTTTAGTATCCAAAGTTTCAATAGATTTTCATGGATTCTTTTAGAAATCATTAGATATAAATTTTAACCAATAAAATCTCTCCAAATACTTGGTACAATTTTAAAAATAAAATAAAAATTCTTCTCCTCATCCTTGAGATTTCTGTAGATTTAAAATCTCTTTAATTTTTTACAAATAAGTCTTTCTCTTCCCGCTCCTCAATTTTGATTATTTCTTTGATCTTAAAGGCCCTATCCTTGTTCAACCTCTCGGCGGCCCGCATCAACCTCTCAGCATGTATTTCATGCGAAGCATAGAGTTCTCTGAAATGTCATTCTCTTACGTTATAACGAAAAAAGAATGGATCGGAACGGCTGAAACAGAACAGTAGCCTCTTCCAGCCTTTTCTCCGGTGGTGACTCATGGTGGCGGGCTACAAGTGAAGATTTTTTTTCTCCAGTTGCTTGTGATGGGGAAACAATGATTGTCATCTGGTGATGCTTGCGATGCGCCGGAAAGGAGGAAAACAAATAAAAAAATTGTTTGAGGCAGCCGGTGATACTTCCGTCGACTACTTGCGAGCAGGTCGAAGTTGAAGTCGATTTGGACGGTGGTATTGTGTGTAGAGGGAAGAGAAACTTGAGACAGTAGATTTTGATATAAAATATATATTAATAAATCAAATTAATTCTCAACATAATTAATAGATAATTTAATAAAGTCAAATGAAATTCGACTAAAAAATATTCTAAAAAATTTATTAAATTTTAAAAATTCATAAATAAATTTTATATATTTATATTGATTTATTTTAATAATACTGTTACTAATCAAATTAAAAATAATATTATTAATTTTATTACTAATCAAATTTATCAATTTAACATTATTTTAAAAGTTTGACCAAATTAAAGAGGGTTGACCAACATTTTAGGTTAATTTGGATCAAAATTATAAATAAAAATACTTAAAATTATTATAATATTGTTGGATTTAAAATTATATTATTAATTTTTTTTAAGTGAGACATTATCTTTTCTTTGTTTTTAGCCAAAACAAGATAAAAGTATAAAAAATTGAAATAGTTTTTTATATGGACAAGTATGCTATTTATTATTTTATTAAAAAAATAAATTTAATTAGGTATTTTAGGTTTTTCTTTTAAATAAATATCATGCAAGACTATGACCGCCTACGCTTTTACAAGATTGAATACACCCCCTTAAATCCACAAGTTTTCTTGAAATTTATAAATATTTGTAAAAGTCTTGCAAAAAAGTTTATAGAACTCTATGGAATTCTTTTCACAGCTATATGAGATTCTATAAAAGTCAATAAAATTCTATCAACTCCAGAAAAGTCTATCATTAAAAAAAAATCAATAAAAGTCATTCAATCTCTTGATTGAATACACCCTCGTAAAAGAATATTATGTCGATGAAAGTAATCTGCCCACTAGATTATTGATGTGCATAGATTATATATATTTTAATTTATTTTTTGACGCATATCTACTTATCTTTCATGAGTATAATCTATGTTTATGGTACCATATTCCATTATTATGTCTTACTTCCATTTCTTTTGTCCAGAGATCTGCTTCTTGTATGTTCTCATTGACAGGACGCGATATGGAGTAAAATAGATAAAGAATGCATGGTACAACATCCTTTAGAAATCAGCATGGGTAGGTTATGCTATGAGGCACAACTGTGCCTCTAACCACATCACTACACAAGACTAGGTCATGCCACTACAAGAAAACCCTCATAGACATCGGTTTTCCACCGTTGTCTATTACAAAATCGACCGATGTCTATGAAGGCAATGTAAAAGGTCTGTCATTTTAGACATCGGTTTATAACCGGTGTAGTATCACTTACCGACATCGATTTTCGAATCGGTTATAAACCGGTGTAGTATCACTTAACGACACTGTTTCAGCAACGGTGTAAAACCGATGTAATATTAGTTAATGACACCGGTTTTAGCAGCGGTGGAAAGCCGATGTAATTTCAGTATTGTTTAACGACACAGATTCGATTTTTGAAACAGTGAAAAACTGATATTATACAAACAAGTTAATATCCATATAATCAACACATAAATATTATTCTTACAACATAAAAAGATAATAGATATTGTACACATCAAATTCGTATCCACAAATTACATAAATATTTTTCTTCAACAGTATCCATAAAATACACAAATATTCTTTTTACAACATCAAAAGGTATAATAGATATTGTACACATCAAGGTAGTATCCACAATTTACATTCCATGCAAATGCATGGATCATCCAAAGTTTTCAAAAATCAAATACCTTTCCTACTCAAATGTAATCTAGCATGCATTCAGCCCACTCGAACCGCACTTCATCAATTTCAACTCTGGAATACTTGAGATTTGTAAACTGTAAAACACATAAATAATATATTAGTAAACCAAGACCAAAAATCATAGTTGAAAGAGAGAAGAGAAGTCCATTTTAGACCAAACAAATGGTATGCTGCAACTTAACTTAAGAAGATCGTTTCCACAACCTCCAGATTCCTTGGATGGGCAAGGAATGTTGCTTCCATGATTCTTAGCCTTGCTATCAGACTCAACGGTGGATAAAGATGAGTTATCTGGTCGCTCGTCTATGGAACGTCTCCGTCTTTTCCCAACAATTTCTCTGATGACATACTTCTTTGCCCTCTGTCTCCTACCAGCCTTGGAGGAATCAATTGCAGGTGTCTGAGAAGCAGTCCCCTTTACTATCTTTCTGCAACAATCTAAGAAAAGTTTGTAAGAGCAATTTGAGCAGCTTATGTGAAAATCCACTAGTGAAGTCCTGCAATAATTACTGGTACCAAGGGAGAAACAAGAAAAGAAAATAATATCAATCAAGTGAACATTTTAATACATGATAAGACGATAACAAAGAACAGAATATGACATAAAAATTATAACTTGCTAAAGCAAAATAGAGTCACAAGTTTACAAATGACCATCTAAGAAACAGGCAGGACACATTATTCAGTTATTATGTCCATGATTTCAGAAACATAGCAAATTACGAAATTCTCAGAGGTGTTACAGATGTGAAGGCATACCAGTTAACAAGCTTATTGTGAGACTCATATACTCGAAGAAGTACACTAGAAAATCCACCTTCTGGATGATAGATCGATCAAGAGGATATCTAACTGGAGGAAGAAACTAAGAAATTGTTTTGAAGCTTACCATGATCCCCTTGCTTTAATTCCAGCTCATTTAATTGGTTCTGATAGATATGTTTCAGCAAGGGAAGCAATTCAGATATCAAGCTATATGTGTGCTCCTTATTATTAAACTTGTTTTGACCATTTGCCAGTTCCTGTAGGTGATACAAATTGCATATGCATATAAAAGTTCTAAACTAGAATGAAAGTTGACAGAACCGTCTCTAACTTAACAATAATTGGCTAGGAAGTTAACCTTATGCCAGTCTTCTTTTGCTCCAAGAGGAGAACAAGTCGGACAATCCAATTGTCCATGACTAACAGGGTAGACAGTTGTCACATCGATAAGACAAATCTCATCACTATCGGCATGCTCAGTCTTCCTATGCTCCTGAACAATTTCAAGATCCTGAAGATCACATAAATGGAAACTTTCATGACAAAACATTCTCAGAGTAAATAATGTTCATAAAACTTTGCATGTTAAAAGTAAGTAAACCTTATAACCATCTTTAGCTGGACTTCTAGAACATGCTTTGCAATCACAACAGTTGCGACAAACAAGACAAGCAATCTTTACCTCCTTTTCAAACATACTAGAGTACCTTGACAATACAAACTAAATCAGATAAATAGAAGTAGTTTTTTTTTATGTATAAGATCCTATATCACTGATATCAAGATGTTCAAGTCTAAAAGAGCTAAAAGAGAAAAATAAATCCAAAGCATTTTGCCAATATGGTTCAATTCTCTTCCTGTAGACAATGCATGCCATTTGAAATTTAATCACAAACAGGGTGGATATATAAACAAGATCACAATTCAAGCCAATGGATGTGAATATAGTAACAACAATATAGCTCAACCACAATGAAACTTCACAAAATAACAAAAGCAATCTAGCTCAACTCACAGTGAAACTTATACTCATAAGATAAAAAGGTAATTTAATAATATCAAAATCAAACCAAATCTGAGAAAAGGCTCAAATAAGATTAAAGCACAATTAAGATTAACCCAAACCAAAAATTAACTTGGATTCATCCTACAATAAATCAAAATTGATCTAAAAATCTCTACTAAAAGTCCTAATCCAAGTGTGCCTTGAGTGACCCTCCATAATGATAATCCATTCAAATCGAAGCTTCTCATACTAAGGAATATAACAGAACCTGCAAACTGAATCCAAAATAAATAGACTATTTGGTATTCAATTTAGGGAGTAAGAGTTCACAATTCAGCCTGATGACATAACTAGCACATCAAGGGATACATAGTGTGATTATATCCACTGTAGAATTTATATACATTCAGGACCAAGAGATACCAATTGCAAAACTAATCAGGTAGGCTGGAAACCTAAAGCCATGCTTCCCAGATGGCCGAAAGTTTAACAATAAAAATTTGTTTATATGTACCAATATATTGATGTTTCATCGACTTTAATCTAGTAACACACACAATAGGTAACAGCTTGTAGGACACATTTGGGTATAGATTAATGGGTGTCAATGAAATAAATCTTTTTGTCTTTGTGAAATGTTAATATCATGATTGGTTAGCTTATGAAGATTCACAGGATTTCATTAACTTATGAAATTGTTATGAAATCTCCCAGTTGCAGAAGCTTAGCTAGGCCAAGTATTCACACAAAACTTGTTATATTAGCAACACACTAACTAAGATGATAGTATGAGGGTGCCAATAGGAAATGCATTTATGTTAGGGAACTTACTTTCAGTTAAAGACAGTGAGTAACATGTAAATCTCGATAATAAGTTGTGAGATGCACAAATTCTGTTATTCACTAATGTGGTATCAAAGGAAGCTTTTGACATGGATTCATGATTGATTATCATTTGAAAATTTTGAGTATTACCTTTCAAATTCCTGCATATAAGATAATAATCACAGGATAATAGCATCAGTATAGCAAAAGGAAATAAATTTAGTTTAGACAATTTAAGTTTTTGGTGCTGAAACACGGAATAGGTAATAGCTTGTAGGACACATATATTTTGCTATTGACTGAAGCAGTAAGCTTTTGCCTTGGAAGCTATTATGATTGGTTATCATTTAAAATTCACAGTATTGCCTTCCAGTTCCTGCATAATCAAATGTAAATATATTAGATAATACAAGAGTCCAATTGAGAGAATGTTGTCGATGTAAAATCTGTGTGCAAAACAAGAAAATTTCATGAACTTTCACAAAAAAAATGTTACATTTGCAACATCACCACGCCACAAAGAAAGTGATGCATACGAACTTTCAAATTCAAAATAATAGTAAAAGGACAACTATAGATGCCTTTCTTCTCAGTGCATGTAGACATCCACACCAAAAGCACAAGAATGAGTAATGATCAATCTTTTTCCTTGTCCAAGTACATGAAGTGGCACCACCCAATTTTTTAGGTTTATTTAGTAGTAAGGAAAAACCAGCATGCAAGGAGGATCTAAAATCAATAAACATATGAAAAATAGAACTTGTGATCTCTTTGTGAAGACTTGATAAGAAGACAATCAAAGTCTGAGAAAGTGAAATCAATAAGTCACAGATCCATGCAATGAACTTGCAGGACAATCAGAACAATACAGTTACATTAATGAGAAAGCAGTTTTATGCCATCACCAAAATCCATAGCAGACAACTGCCTAGTGTATTAGATTCTTTGCAACTTTGATAAACACACACATAATTGCATTAAAGAGAAAGCGGACAGCAGGAATTCAGTAATGCATACTTGATACATAAAAATGTTGCAACCAATGAAAACAATACAAAGCATGCTGACAGCAAGGATACATTTTCCAGCATCTGAAGGAACAAGTCTCATTTCAGTGATATTTGACAACACCAAATCACCATTTATTTTTGAATATGAGTCTTCGGACTCCTCTTCATCATCCTCATCACCCGTCACAATCTTATCAAGCATCCAACAAACATGCATAAGCAGGAAAATGAAAATCACTAGAGAAGCCATTGACAAAATAGTCCTTTAATTCTCAAAAAATTCAAGTCAAAGTGACAAACTCAAGTTTACCAAGCAGTGAATAAGGGGAAAAAATATATCACATTTGGTGCTTTAATCCTGTTATCTTCAGATAGAACATCACGAAACTCGATCTTAAACCAAATACCTGAGTATAGATGTAAGGAAATGGGTAGGCCTCCCGGTCCCTCGATACAGCGTGAAGGGACAACGACAGAAAATCCACCACGTATCCTTTCCCTTTGTCGATGTCACTCAACCAAATCACTCTCCTACAAGGAGCTATTCGCATCAAACAGAAACACCAAGAAAGAAAGTGAGCAGTGCAACACTGATACCTGGTGGTGACATAGAGAGATCCAGGAGACTCCAGGGGCCAGGAACCGAGGGCGACAGCGACACCACGCAAAACGTATATCAGCTCCTCGCTGTCGTCGGAGCCCAACCGAGGTCGTACGTTGCCGTCGACGACGCAATCGTTGAAGTGCTGCAGCCCTGGAACAAGGTAGGTACAAAGATGTCCTTTTTTTTAAAAAAAAACTTTTAACAGAACCTATTCGCTGGTCGAGGGAGAGGTGGACAGTCCAGCCGTCGCCGTGAAGCATGAGGTTGGAGTCTCCGAACAGTTGGGTGTAGCCTTCCTCAAAGGAGATGGTGGCGAGGTTGGGCAACTTCGGGAGGAAAGCAGCCTCATGGGAAGGGAGCAGAACCGAACACAAAAATAGGAGGAAGTAGAAAGGAAAAGATAAAGTATGGACTAAGAAGGGGAAGCAAGGGCAACGTGTCTTGATCCTGATCGGGAGAGGAAGGGGCATTGATCTAGGAAGGGGAAGAGGGAGATGAGGCTGAGAGAGATGGTCAGACGGCCAGCGGCGAGGAGGAAAGTGGTGGTGGCGTCGCGACGGTATACGGTGGACGGCGCGATATAGGTTTAGGTTTGGAGGGAAGAGTGAAGTGTTACAAATTTTGGCTAAGTATTGATGGAAAAATTATATTATTTTATTTTGGTTCATAGACATCAGGTTTTAAAAAACCGCTGTTAAAATCAGTGTCTATTAACGAAAAAAAGGCGCTCATAGACATCGGCTAAAAATCGATGTCTATGAGCGAAAATCTGTGCTCATAGACACCGATTTTTGGAAAAACCGGTGTAAAATACTCAAAGACATTGGTTTTTTACTTAAAACTATTGTTGTTCCACCGATGTCTATGAGGGTTTTTGTTGTAGTGTGCCCTAAGGCATGATCATGTCTCATCCTTCAAAGCTCCACACAGTAGGGTCGTGCCTAGAGGCATGACCATACTACTCACTAGGCAAGAACACACGGACGTGCCATGCCCAGACACACTGCCGTGTCTCTTCAACCTAGCATGTCACACTGCTGTGACATGCCTAGAGGCATGACCATGTCTCTTCTACTCAGTGATTCATATGGGCAGGTCATACCCTGAGGCACGACCATACTTGCCCTAGGCTATGGTACACACACCATGGTCGTGCCTTTAGGAATGGCCGTGTGGCAAATAAAATGAGGGGATTGTGTCCCTTGCTATTAAAGGGGATTTTCTCCACTTTTCACTCATCTTAAGTTTTGGGGGTTTTACCCTTCTCCTTAGGGAGGGGTTTTCCCCATAGGGGGAACCCTAGAGCTCTTCTTCTTCATGATCCATCCACATTCGGAGCAAGGGAATGCCTCCAAAGATGTCGAGCTTCAAGAATAAGTACTATCTTCTCTCTATTTCTATATATTGAGTCATAATTTGCTATTTTCTTCATCTATTAGTTGCATTCTCTTGTAATAGATTTGATCCTCTCCTTTCTAGGATATAGGGAGTAGTTTTGATATTTTGATTGATGTATGAACTATGTTGTTATTTTTCTTATTTAATGAAGTGTTTATGTCATGTTCTATGTGTGCTACTCCTTGTAAGTATTTGATCAAATATGTGAATAGTGTAAACATGTAGATGTGAGAGATTAATCACCATGTAGAGGAGGTACTTTGTATCATATGACCAGTGATGGAGTCAAAGAAAGAGAGCAACAAGCTAACAATATGGATCATGGTCAACTCACTCTAGATGTTAATGAGGACCAATTACAAGGACTAAGGCTAGAAAGATGAAGGAAGCACTTAATGTACTAATTGAAGATGTGAAGGCCAAAGCTACCATTGAAGAAGGTTTGACCAAGAGCATTCGGTATAGTCAACCTAATTCAAGCCTTAGATGAGCTTAATTAGCACTTAAGTCTCATGTCTATGTAGTAGGGATATGTAGGCTTAATTTAGACTCAATTTCTTCTTTTATTTGGGTTGTAATAAAGTCATAAGCTTAAAATGGCTAAGTAGTCTACATAGGTCTTTACTAAATGGGCTTTCTTTTGGCCTTTTAGGATTTTTTTGGTCACCTTAAAGCTATAAATAAAGGGGGTGACGGCCACACATGTAACTTTGACATATTTTTCAATCTAAAGCACGGTGAGACTCTCACTTATTGGTTCTTCATTGAATTAGAACTTATCAAGGCATTTCCTTGTGACATTCGAAGACTTATCAACCTCCATCACAAGGTTGTGGCGTCTACCATCTTCTATACCAAGGTTCATGCTTTCCTAAGCATTGGGTCGAGGTTCTTTTCATCAATTTTATCGATTTAGTTCTTTCTTTCTTTCTTCTTCCATTCAATGTGGGTTCTTGAGATATCTTTCTCTTTGGATTCACATCATTTTGTATCAGAGCTTTGGTTTTTTCTAAATCGATTTCATTATCCTTTTTCTTTTGTAATTGAATATTTGTTTATTTTTCCAACATTATCTACTTATCGTTATCATCTCAATCTTAGTGAGTTTTTAGTCGTCTTGTTGCTATAAAAAAATAATAATAATAAGAGGCCAAAATTCAAAAAAAAGAAAAAATATATTTTCAGCAAAAAAAGGCCGAAATTCCAAAAAAAAGGGAAAAAAAATATTTTCAGCAAAAAAAAGGTTGAAATTCAAAAAAAAAAAATTCAGTAAAAAAAAAGGACGAAAATAAAAAAAAGGTTGGTATAGACAATTATTATTTCTATACTTGCATTTTCCAATTCCGTATCTTTCTTTAAAGTCTTGCCTAGTATATACTCTGCATCTCCTTTAAAGTCTTGCCTAGTATACTTACGTTTTCCAATTCCGTATTTTCTTTAAAGCCTAGCATACTCCGCATCTCTTTTAAAGTCATGCCTAGTATAATTGTGTTTTCCAATTTCGTATCTTTCTTTTAAAGTCTTGCCTAGTATACTTACATTTTCCAATTCCGTATCTTTCTTTAAAGTCTTGCCTAGTATATATACTTGCGTTTTCCAATTCTGTATTTTCTTTAAAGTCTTTTCTAGTATACTCCGCATCTCTTTTAAAGTCTTGCCTAGTATACTTGTGTTTTCCTATTCCGTATCTTTCTTTAAAGTCTTGCCTAGTATACTCCGCATCTCCTTTAAAGTCTTGACTAGTATACTTGTATTTTCCAATTCTGTATCTTTATTTAAAGTCTTGCCTAGATTTAATTCTGGCAAATTTCCTTTCAGTCCTTAATATCAGTTTTCAATTATGCAACTTGTATTTTTATATCAATTCCTATCTTTTATCCTAATATCCTTGGGAGTTTAAATTAGTCAACGAACGCTTATAGGGAAATTGCCACAATTCTAAGTTCTTTAAAGAGCTAACATTAGTGACTTGAGTGATTGAGTGTCAACAGATTGCATTAATGGTGACAAGTGGAGAGGAAGCAAGACCGAGAGAAACACTTGAACAACGAGCCTTGAGAAAACACTTGGAATGCATGAAAATCAGATTTAATCAAATCCTCGATAGATTAGAGAGACAAGATGCTGTAATTTCATGATTGCAAAATAGCCAAGTGGGTAAAGTTCCTACATGAAATTCAAGGCAATATAACCGTGATGACAACAATGATGATGATGATGATGATGGCGTATCTGATGACATTGATGATAGAGTTTCTAGTGGCAGATCTAGTCATGCTAGAATTGGTGAGAGAAGAGGAAGAATGAATGATTATGTTGATAGAAACTTGGGAAATGTCAAGATGAAGATTTCTTCATTTCAAGGCAAAAGCGATCCAGACGTATATTTGGAGTGGGAAAAGAAAGTTGAATTAGTGTTTGATTGTCACAACTACTCTGAAGAGAAGAAGGTAAAACTAGTTGCTGTTGAATTTATTGATTATGCTATTATTTGGTGGGATCAAATTATTCTAAGTAGGAGAAGAAACAACGAGAGACCCGTTGGCACTTAGGAGGAGATGAAATCTATTATTAGAAAGAGGTTCGTGCCATCACATTACTATCGAGATTTGTTCCAACGACTATAAAGTCTAACCCAAGGATCCAAAACTGTGGAGGAATATCACAAGGAGATGGAGATTGTCATGATTCAAGCCAATGTGGAGGAGGACCGAGAAACAACCATGGAAAGAATTTTACAAGGTTTGAATTCAAAAATTGCAAATGTAGTGGATTTGCAACATTATGTGGAGTTGGAAGATATGGTGCATATGTCCATGAAAGTTGAAAGGCAACTCAAAAGGAAGGGTTCAATCAAGCATGGTCAAAATTCATCCACTTGGAAATCTAGTTGGAACAAAAGAGATGATAAATTGACATCAAAGAGTAAGACAGAGTTTTTGAAAAATAAAGATGCTGGTTCTCCATTGGTCAAAGGTAAAAAACCTATCCAATCTTCAAGAAATAGAGATATTAAATGCTTTAAATATTTGGAAAGAGGACATATTGCTTCACAATGTCCAAAAAAAGAATTATGCTTTTAAAAGAAAATGGTGATATTGAAACTGAGAGTGAGTCCGAAGATGATAATGTCGTGTCACCATTGATGGAAAGTGATGTAGAAGAGTATCCCGTCGAAGGTGAAGCCCTTGTCACTAGGCGTTCTCTAAATGTACAAGTGAAGGAAGAAGATGAAGAACAACGAGACAACAAATTTCATATCCATTGCCACATCAAAGACAAGGTATGTAGTATGATTATAGATGGGGGTAGTTACACTAATGTTGCTAGTACTATCTTGGTTGAGAAATTGTGCTTACCTACCACTAAACATCCTAGACCTTATAAACTACAATGGTTGAATGATTGCGGGGAAGTTAAGGTCACTAAGCAAGTGTTGGTTTCATTATCCATTGGTAGGTATCATGATAATGTTCTTTGTGATGTAGTACCAATGCATGCAAGTCATTTGCTTTTAGGTAGACCATGGCAATTTGATAGGAGGGTCATGCACGATGGCTTCACAAATAAATATTCTTTTAAGATGCATGGTAAACTTGTAACTCTTGTACCATTAACTCCTAAGCAAGTATATGAAGATCAATTGAGGATAAAAAAAGAGAGTGAAAAAAGAAAAGATTGTGAGAGAAAAAAAAACAAAAAAGAAAAGGAGTGTGAGAAAAGAAAAAGTGAGGATGAGAGTAGTGAAAAAAAGAATGAAAAAGAAACAAAAAAAATAGAGCAAGAGAGTAAAAAAGGGGGCTATTATGCAAAAGAGAGGTTAAGAGAGCTTTTTATTCTCAATAGACGATGATTGTACTTTTGTACAAGGAGGCTTATTTCAACACTAACAATCTTAACCCCTCTTTGCCTAGTGTTGTTAAATCTCTTTTGCAGGAATTTGATGATGTCTTTCCTGAAGAAGTTCCTGATGGATTGCTACCACTTAGGGGAATAGAGCACCAAATTGACTTCATCCCAGGAGCATCCATTCCTAATCGACCAGCCTATAGGAGCAATCCTATGGAGATGAAGGAGCTTCAAAAGTAAGTTGAAGAGTTGATGAGAAAAGGGTATGCCCGGGAAAGTTTGAGTCCTTGTTCAGTTCCTATTTTGCTTATGCCTAAGAAGGATGGAACTTGGAGAATGTGCATTGATTGCAGGGTTATCAACAAAATTATGGTAAAGTATCATCATCCTATTCCTAGATTAGATGATATGCTAGATGAACTATATGGTTCTTGCATTTTCTCTAAAATTGATTTGAAGTCTGGCTATCATCAAATTCGCATGCGTGAGGGAGATGAATGGAAAACTGATTTTAAGACTAGGTATGGTTTGTACGAATGGTTAGTCATTCCATTTGGGCTAACTAATGCACCTAGTACTTTCATGAGATTAATGGACCATATTTTGCGTGCTTATATTGGAAACTTTGTTGAAGTATATTTTGATGACATCTTGATTTATAGTAAGAATTTAGATGAGCATGTTGATCATTTACAAAAAGTACTACTTGTTTTGCAAAATAAAAAATTGTATGCTAACCTTCAAAAATGTTCTTTTTGCACTAGTCAAATAGAGTTTCTTGGTTATATTGTTAGTGCTAAGGGAATAACAGTTGATGAAGAAAAGGTTAAGGCAATTTGTGAGTGGCCAACACCAAAAATGATAACTGAGGTACGTAGTTTTCAAGGATTGGCAAGTTTCTATAGGAGGTTTGTTAAAAAATTTAGTTCTATAACTGCACCCTTAACTGAAGTTGTTAAAAAGAATGTTGGATTTCATTGGGATAGTGAACAAGTTTTAGCTTTCAACTTACTTAAGGAGATGCTAAGTTCTGCACCATTACTTGCATTACCTAACTTTGCTAAAACTTTTGAAATTGAGTGTGATGCATCTGGAATAGGTATTGGAGCTGTGCTAATACAGGAAGGTCGACCTCTTGCTTATTTTAATGAGAAACTCAGTGGAGCAGCTTTGAACTATCCAACTTATGACAAGGAGATGCATGCATTGGTGAGGGCTTTAGAGACTTGGTAGCATTACTTGTGGCCCAAAGAGTTTGTCATTCACACTGACCATGAATCATTGAAGCATTTGAAGAGCCAAAATGCTTTGTCTTGAAGGGAGATTGTCCGGCTTCATGGAGTACCGAGGAGCATAGTTTCAGATCGTGATGCAAAGTTCCTAAGCTACTTTTAGAAGACACTATGGGGAAAATTGGGAACAAAGCTTTTGTTTTCTACAACTTATCATCCGCAAACAGATGGACAAACTGAGGTAGTAAATCAAACTTTATCTACTTTATTGAGAGCTATCATTAAAAAGAATTTAAAAGGTTGGGAAGATTGTTTACCACATGTTGAATTTGCTTATAATAGATATGTGCATTCTACTGCTAATTGTTCACCTTTTGAAGTGGTATATGGGTTCAACCCTTTAACTCCTTTAGGTTTGTCATCATTGCCTGTCTTTGAGCGTGCCAGTTTAGATGGTACCAAAAAAGCTAAGTTTGTGAGGCAACTGCATGAAAAAGTTTGATTGCAAATTGAAAAGAAAACTGAACAATATGCTACGCAAGCCAATAGGGGACGAAAGAAAGTGGTCTTTGAAGATGGAGATTGGGTTTGGGTTCATATGAGGAAGGAAAGATTCCCTACTAAATGTCGTACTAAGTTGTATCCACGAGGAGATGGTCCATTTCAAGTCATTGCTAGAATCAATGATAATGCATACAAGCTTAACTTACCAGGTGAGTATAATGTGAGTGCTACATTTAATCTTTCTGATCTTTCTCCCTTTAAAGTAGGTGATCAAGATTCGAGGACGAATCCTTTTGGGGAAAGGGGGAATGATGGAGTCAAAGAAAGATAGCAACAAGCTAACGATAAGGATCATGGTCAACTCACTCTAGATGTTAATGATGATCCATTATGCATCAATGGAGGCCCAATTACAAGGGCTAAGGCTAGAAAGATGAAGGAACACTTAATGTACTAATTGAAGATGTGAAGGTCAAAGCTACCATTGAAGAAGGTTTGACCAAGAGCATTCGGCATAATCAACCTAATTCAAGCCTTAGATGAGCTTAATTAGCACTTAAGTCTCATGTCTATGTAGTAGGGATATGTAGACTTAATTTAGACTCAATTTCTACTTTTATTTGGGTTGTAATACAGCCATAAGCATAAAATGGCTAAGTAGTCTACATAGGTCTTTACTAAATGAGCTTTCTTTTGGCCTTTTAGGGTTTTTTAGTCACCTTATAGCTATAAATAAAGAGGGTGACGGCCACACATGTATCTTTGACATATTTTTCAATATAAAGCACAATGAGGCTCTCACTTGTTGGTTCTTCATTGAATTAGAACTTATCAACGCATTTCCTTGTGGCATTCGAAGACTTATCAACCTCCATCCCAAGGTTGTGGTGTCTACCATCTTCTATACCAAGGTTCATGCTTTCCTAAGCATTGGGTCGAGGTTCTTTTCATTAATTTTATTGATTTAGTTCTTTCTTTCTTTCTTCTTCCATTCGTTGTGGGTTCTTGAGATATCTTTCTCTTTGGATCAAATATGTGAATAGTGTAAACATGTAGATGTGAGAGATTAATCACCATGTAGAGGAGGTACTTTGTATCATATGACCAGGGGTTAGTGATAGAGGGTATCCCTTTAATCGAACTTTCCAAAGTATCACCTTGAATTGGAGGCTAATCCTTCACAAGGGATTAGCTAACTAAGAGCTTAATGGGTTTATCCTAATTTAATATTAGGAAGTAACTTGTGCAATATAACGATTGTATGGCCAGGGGGCCCTTGGGTACCCCTTTAATAAGACTTTCTATGTTATTTCTTCTACTTAGTATCATTGAATGAGAATGGTGTAACCTTTAATCCTTGTTAGGAAGTAACTAAGAAAAGTCTAGCTATTATATGATCGGGGGCCCTTAGTGATAGAGGGTATCTCTTTCTAAAGTTACTCCTTTACTAAATGATATTGGAATTATTGTAGCCTACCTGTAATTATGTTAGAATCCCTACATGATTATAAACACAGAGGGTAGGAAGTGAACATATACTAGGGGCATTAAAAAGTATCATAATGAAACTAAAATCCTAGAAACCATCTCCTTAAGCTCATCCCCTCTCAAGATCATCTCTCTTTCTCTCTCTCTCTCTCCTTCTTTTTCTAGTTTACAATCTCTCAACCGACCTCTTGACCATCTAGATAACTTGCTTTGTGAAATTGACTAATGCTTAATCAATAGTCTCTGTGATTCAATATCTTTTTATTACTAACGATATAGTCGTGCACTTATGGTTTTGTAATAAGTTTTTGGTATCATTGTTGGGGGTTGTTTCAATTAACATTAGTTGATTAACATTTGAGTTACTTTAGATATTTTTCTTTTCCTTTTACCTTTTCTTTCTTTTTTTCCATTATGTATTTTCATTTTTATCTTTAATTCTGTTATTTTATTTTTTTTGTTATAAAATTTTTTAGACATAATAAGTATTAACATCTCAAGAGTGCCTTTAAGAAAATTTTTCATAGCCTTTTCTATAAGAAAAATATCTCCCATTGTGGAAGCTCATATCGAGGCAACAAATTTCTAACTAATTCGAGAATTATTTACCAGTATACAATGCCACAAATTTAGAGGAGAAGTTTCATAAAACTCATACTTGTACCTTGAAGCATTTCTTGAAGATTGCAACATAGTAAAATGTGAGGGAGTTTCTATTGATGTTATTCGATTGATTGCATTTCTTTTTAGAATCAAAGATAGAGCAAAGACTTGGTTTTACTCTCTCTGTCCTCAAAGCATTACAAGTTGGGAAAAGTTGGAGCAATAATTTCTGAATCATTTTTCCCTTCCTAGCAGAATAATATATATGAGAAATTGCATCACAAATTTTACTCAAGCAAATGGAGAATCATTATTTAAAGAATGAGAGAAATTCAAAAGTTTATTAAAGAATGTCCTCATCATGGGTTGGAGAAATGGCTCACTATGCACCTATTTTATATGGGAATTGATTTCTCAAACAAGATATTTTTAGATTCTACTACAAGAGATTCATTGATGATCAAAACTTTGAATGAAGCATATGAGTTCATTGATCAAGTGACACAGAATGTCCAATAGTGGTCAAATCAAAATTGGATGGAACCTTCCCCAACAATCTCAGAAGTGCAAGCCATGAATGCAAATGTGAATAATGAACAGGAACTATTGCAACCCCTCAAGAGTCTTGAAACCCATAGAGAAGTTATCATCAAGCAAAATGCGAGGTTCAAACAGTTAGAAGCTAAGTTAAATAGAGTGAGTTCACAATGCATTGGACCTCCACTACAACCCACAAGAAAACTCAACCTACCCACCACTCCAACCCACAAGAAAACTTGACCTACCCACCACTCCAACAAGGATTTATACACCACAAGTATAATTTCCTCATCATGTGATTCATATGCCTCAGGCAATCAATGAAAATGACTTCATCCCAATGCCTCCACTAAGGACTCATGTACCACAAATTTATTTTTCACAAAAGTTGGTGGAAACCAAGAACGATGAAGAATTTGATAAATTATGTGATGATGATGGTGGTGATGGAGATGTCGTGCCTGGCAAATTTTTGGATTTCCCTCCGGAGATTGTATTTGTTAATGGTGAGATAGAGTTTTTAGATGATGATTGTGACGAGGATAATTAGTTTAAAACCACCATTGAAGATGATAACTCTCCTATGGATAACATCGATATGAGTGTACTATTCTTACTAGTGATGATATTGTGGATTAAATTATAGGGACTTTCTCTATGGAAGTTGTTGATACAATCGACCTAGGTTTGATCGGTACGATCATGGTTTTGATGTGTGTGTCAAAGAGTTTAAGTTAGCTTTCATATGTGTTTGATATGTGTGTTTGAGTCTTGCAGGACTTGGTGAAACACACATGAGAAGCATGGTGCAGCTAAGCTTGGGAAGCTCAACCTAGGGCTCGGATCCTTTAGTCGGTGAAGGATGGTGTGGAAGACATCCGAGGGACCACCGAGTTAGGAGCAACGGAGTGGAGCCGAGGGAAGTGGACTTCAAGGAAATGTGAAGGATGGCACGGAGAGGAGCCGCGGGCTCAGGTGCATCTAAGGGACGAAGGCTGAGGAAGAGGAATTCAAGGGCGACTCCGGAGAGGATGAGTGTGAGTGTGTAACCAGGTGCAGTCGACTGCACCAGTCGACTGTTAGTTTTAGCAGTCAACTGCACCAATCGACTGCTAGTTTTAGTAGTTGACTGCACCAATCGACTGGTAGCGAATAGAAGCATTCTGTTCGCTGAGCCAGCAGCGACCAGTCGACTAATAGTTTTACTAGTCGACTGGTAAATGACCGTTGGCAAATCATTAGTGCTGCGAAGTAGCCGTTGACTACCTCCAACGGTAGCACCAGTCGACTGATGGTTTTACCAATCAACTGGTGCCGAGATGAGTTGATATGATGATCAACTCTCTCCTCTTATTTATAGGAAGCTTTGGGGCTCGAAGGAGGTTACTCATACTTATTGAATAACTCCTAGTCTTTGCCCAAAGCTTCCAAGTCTACTCTCTTCCTCCCAAACCTAAACTTCATCATTATAAAGAGGAAGAGATCCTTTGTGAGAGGTTTGCTCCACCGAGAAGGAGAAAGCTCTAGCCGGAGATTGTCGGGGATTGATCCACCGAAGGATCAAGGGTTCGTCCACCTCAAGGACACGCCGTGGAGTAGGAGCAAGCAATCTCCGAACCACGTAAAGGAATTGTGTTAGCGTTTGTATTTTTACTTTGTTTTTATTGTTTTAGTTTTAGTATATTCCACTTGCACACTAACCTTGTAGAGAAGAAATCGATTTAGGGGTGACATAGCTATCCAACCCCCCTTCTAGTCGGCCACCAATCTCCCCTACAGTTGGTATCAGAGTGAGGACACCTTCAATGGACTAATCGCCAAGAAGAGTACTATCAAAATGGTTGGTTCAAGCATTCATCCATCCAAATTAGAAGGAGACTTCTCTTGGTGGAAGAAGAGAATGGAGGTATTTTTTAAAACTGACTTTGACATTATGCTAATCATAGAAAATGGTTTTGAGATGCCTAGGGATCAAAATAATGAGTTAATTGAGAAAGTAAGATGGAGCAAGAAACAAAGAGAAGAGCATGTAGCAAACTCAAGAGCAATGCACTATCTCTTGAGTGTTCTTCCTCAATAAGAAGTAACTCAGATTGGGAACTACACAAAGTGCCATGGATTTGTGGGAAAGACTCATAGAGCTTCATGAAGGCATATCAGAGACAAAGTTAGCAAGAAGAGACCTTCTCCGAACTCAACTCGACAACATTAAACTTGAAAGAGGAGAAAAGGTATCGTCACTTCATGCTAAAATTAAAGAAATTTTAAGTGGACTAACAAGTGTAGGTGAGAAACTCTCCAATCGAGACATCATAATGAAAGCCATCAATACTTTCCCAAGAAACTCAACAAGGAGCTCAATTGTAGACTCGTTCTTCATTTCAAAGGACCTAGAGAAGAGCTCTCTAGATGAATTCTTTTCAATGATGGAGCTTCATGAGACACGAGTTGAAGGGCTAGATGGAGAAAGATCAAGAGGAGTAGCCCTTGTGGCAAACAAAGGAAAGGGGAAGAAGAAGAAAGCTCCATCTCCATCATCTTCCGATTCCGAGGAGTCAAGTGCCTCAATGGATAGCGATCAAGAGGCATATTTGGTAAGGAAGATGAGAAAAGTATTTAACTCTTTTTCTTCTAACAAATCTCGTGCTAGGAAAAGCTCAAGAAGTAAAAGTAGGACAAGGAAGATCATTTTCTATAATTGTCAAGGAGAAGGACACATAAGAGATGATTGCCCTCTCTTGAAGAAGAAAGAAGAAAAGAAGAAGGAAGAAAAGAAGAAGTCAAAAGAAAAAGGGAAGAAAGTCAAAAATCTAAAAGCAACATGGGATGATCCATCATCATCGGAGGAAGAAGAGCACCATGTATCTCATTTTGCACTAATGGGATTTGATGACATAGCCTCCACCTCATCCGAAAGAGAAGAAGGAAGGAGCTCAAGTGAAGATGAAGAAGGGAGCTCAAGTGAAGGGGGAGGTCAAACTTCGGATTTGGACTTCTCGGTAAGTGAGGTACATAATCTTCCTCCCTTTATATTAATTAAAATTATTTCAAGTACAAATGATGATTTGTTTAAGGCAAAAAGAAAGAATAAATCTTTGAAAAATGATATTTGCATGCTTAAGGAAAAATTAGAATCCATGTATTCTAAGGACAATGATATGCATGTTTCTTCTATAACTTCAAATGATTCATGTTTATTAGAAGAAAATAAGGCCTTAAGGGAAAAGGTAGAATATCTTACCAATGCCCTTAGAAAATTTGAAATTGGCTCTAAAACCCTAAATATCATTATTGGGAGCCAAAGGGCAAGTTTTAAGAAAAATGGGTTAGGATAAAATGAACCCAACAATGAAAAGACCTATCATTGTCTACTTGCTAGGGGGCAATCAAAAACCAAAACTATAGATAGAAAATGGATCCCTGAGGAATATTTGGTTAACCCAATTAGAAAGAATTTCTATTGGGTACCAAAATCAATCCTCAAGTGTTAGAGGATTTAGGGTCAAGTCAACCATGGAAATCATAATTTCAATTTTTTTCTATATGGTTGACTTGAGACCTTAAGGGGGAGCACTTAACCTTGATAGAAATTCACTTATGTTATTTCATCTCACAATGACTTTCATTATTTTCTAAACATAGATGTGAGATGGAAGGATGATACAAATAATTCACTTATGCTTATGGCATTTTGATGAGTTATGAAATGTATCAATTCTTAGTGATTATAGGTCAACTATGGGGAAAGTAAATGTTTAATTAATGGACATTGTGCCCATAGATCATAGTTGGATATTTTAAATGTTTTAAAAATAATTCTATGTTTTACTTACTGTGGTATAGTTATTTTGAAACATATGAATTCAAAACAAATGTTTAAATTGATACAAACTTGAGTGATTTTTAAGGTGTTTGAGTTCTTATCAAAACATCAAAAATATGATGAATTTTCATGAAAACATATTTTTCCTTGTTAAAAAATAATATAATAAATATGTGTTCACAATTTCATGATTTTTTGAATTTTCTAGAATTTTTTATGCATTTCTGAAGTTGGCTTCAAAAGGCTGAAATTCAGATTGGTAATGTGGCAGTCAACTGCAACATATGGCAGTCGACTGGTACCTATTTTCTAGCACTTTCAAGAGTTGGTTTTGGGTAATTTTAAGTCCACATTGATACCTTGGTATGTGTATATGTTTGGTACAATTTTTGATAGTGTCAAAGGGGGAGAAATGGGATGGTTTAAGTTAGAAACCAGAAAATTAAGGTTGAAGAGCATATGTTAAGGGGGAGCTTGGGAACTATGCTTCATTTTTACATATTGCTTTTAATTTTCATGTTGTTATTAATGGCTAACTTAAACATATTGCCAAACATCAAAATGGGAGAGATTGTTGATACAATCGACCTAGGTTTGATCGGTACGATCATGGTTTTGATGTGTGTGTCAAAGAGTTTAAGTTAGTCTTTCATATGTGTTTGATATGTGTGTTTGAGTCTTGCAGGACTTGGTGAAACACACATGAGAAGCGTGGTGCAGCTAAGCTTGGGAAGCTCATCCTAGGGCTCAGATCCTTGAGTCGGTGAAGGATGGTTTGGAAGACATCCGAGGGACCGCCGGGTTAGGAGCAACGGAGTGGAGCCAAGGGAAGCGGACTTCAAGGCAATGTGAAGAATGGCATGGAGAGGAGCCACTGGCTTGGGTGCATCTAAGGGACGAAGGCCGAGGAAGAGGAATTCAAGGGCAACTCCGGAGAGGATGAGTGTGAGTGTGTAACCAGTTGCAGTCAACTACACTAGTCGACTGCTAGTTTTAGTAGTTAACTGCACCAGTCAACTGCTAGTTTTAGCAGTCGACTGCACTAGTCGACTGATAGCGAACAGAAGCATTCTATTCGTTCAGCCAACAACGATTAGTCGACTGATAGTTTTACCAGTCGACTGGTAAATGCCTGTTGGCAAACTGTTGGTGCTGTGAAGTAGCCGTTGGCTACCTCCAATAGTACCACCAGTCGACTGATGATTTTACTAGTCGACTAGTGCGGATATGAGTTGATATGATGATCAACTCTCTCCTCTTATTTATAGGAAGCTTTGGGGCTTGAAGGAGGTTACTCATGCTTATTGAATAACTCTTAGTCTTTGCCCAAAGCTTCCAAGTCTACTCTCTTCCTCCCAAACCTAAACTTCATCATTGTAAATGTAATACCCACTAAGCTTGTAAGATAAATATATGAATGTGGGATTTTGCCTTAGAAAAATAATAGGAAGTGAGTTGAAGCAAAAAGGAATAAAATGAAATAAAAAAAAGAAGTGAAGGTTAAGGATTGAACCTTGAACCTCTTATACTATAATTTATAGAATTAATTAATAGAAACCAATTGGGATAGAGAGAAGATATTGATAGCAAGGAAAGGGAATGCATGATAAAGATAGGAGTAAAGATCTAAGAAGAGAAAGCAAGAAAAGAGCAAGAGAAAGACAACTTGCCTTCCTCCCTTCCTCTCTCTTTTCCCTCTCTTGCCGTGACCTTAAATGAAGAATTAAGGGGATTCATTCCCCCTTATTTCATCATGAATGATGAGAATAAATTAGAAAATAAAATAAATGAAAGAAAAATAGAAAATGGGTTAAGGGAATAGGAAAGCAAAAATCAATCTTGCTACCTCTTCCCCCTTAACATAAAAGGGAGCAAGAAAAGAGAAGTTTATTTTTCTCTCATTTTCTCTCATTCTTCCTCTCCCTCACCGAAACCATCAGTCCACTCTCCTCCATCTTCGGCCCTAAAGCCAAGGTTTTCCCCCTAAGAAAGCCTAAGATACAAGGAGGACTTAGCAAGAGGAACAAGGGAAGGGAACTAGAAGAAGAGGCTACTTCTTCCATCACCACACCTTAGATCCACAAGCGAAAAGGATGTAAGCTTCCCCTCACCTGTGGTACAAGGCTTTGTATGTGATTTTAGGATTTTATGAGGATTAGAAAACCTAGAAAAGAATTTAAGAAAATTCGGCTAAAGAAAGAGTTTTCAAATCTAGGAAGATTTAAACAAGTCTTTATTTTATGATATGTTTTCTATGCTATGTAGGAAGGATTTTCTTCATGTTTTTATACCTAATTGATGCTTGATCAGAGGAGTGCCTAACCCTAGAATTTCGGCCAAAAATATTTTAAGGAGGTTAGGGAAAACATGGTGTAACCAAACTAGTACAAGATTCCCTCCATGAACTACTAAGGGTCTTTTATTGGTTTTCTTGCTTGAAAGTTACTTGGAACCAAAAGAAATCCATTTATATGTTTCGGCCAAGAAAAAGGGCTTAGGGTTAGGAAGACCTTTAAATTTAAGTAACCATGTTTGTATGATAGAATATAGAGTTCTCTTAAAGAATTGCATGTTGAACATTGTTAGAAATTCATGAACTCTTATTTTAGATTTTCGGCCATGATAAGATATATAGTTTAGAAAAGCTTGAACAAAATTATAATATGCTCAAGACCTCTGTGATATCATGATATGAAAGTTGTTTAATGCTCTCATGTTTAATTGGAGTATAGAAAATTTGTTACATGATATATGACATGTAGGATCACAAGGGTCCAAGCTTGTTTATGAACCCACTTTGTATATGATGTTCTTAGTAATTTTTGCCATGAAACTTACTTAGGTTTTCCATGCTTTAGGCCACTTAAAACCTAGTTTAAAGATTGGTAGGTTTCGGCCATGAGGAAAAATAAAAGAAAAAGGGAAAGAAACCTAGGAAGCCTAAGACACAATTCACATGTATGTTTATTATGCTTGTCTTTATACATGCTATGAAACTTGTATGATTTTTTATGCTTTTAGACTATTTGAAGCAAGTTTATATACTGTTGAGTTTCTGCCAAGTAGGGTTAAAAGACCTAGAGGCCTTAGAAATGAAACCAAAGGTGTTAAAAATGCTTCTTATGGAAATATGATAATGTGTTGATTGTGTCACATGCTTGTACAATTTTTCCATGACCTAAATGGACCATTGTATGTTTCGGCCATGAAGGGATAGAGGCCCTAGAAACCCTAGAACAAAAATTAAATATGCTTATGTCACTCTACATGAAATATGATAAGTAGAAAGACAAAGTTCCTATGCTATATGCTGTTTAATGACCTAATTGAGGCTAGGGTAAGTGTCGGCCATACATATTGTATAATGTCTTGTTATGAATTTATACATGATGTTAGTTCAAGTTCACATGATTGTATATTTGTGTTTAGCCCTAATGAACACTTGTTAAAAGTTTGACCATGACATATGTTAAGGGCTTGAAGGACTTAGGAACTGGCTCAATATGCTTACTATGTTATTTGGAAAAAAATGCTATAAATGTGGTTTAAGGTTTCCATGCTTTCATGACATTTGGGACCTTGTTTCACACCTGATAGGGTTCGGCCACATGAAGTTTAGGGACTTGGAGAACTTAGAAACCAAGTAAATCATACTTATAATGCTTCCTATGAAATTTATGTAATGATAATTTAGGTTCCACATGCTTGGAGGTTGTTTATACCTAAATTGAGATCTAAGGGGGTTTGGCCATGATAAGAACCCAAGAGATTAGGAAGCTTAGAACCCAAGCTAACTATGTTACCATATTTCTTATGATAGTATAATTACATGATACACCATTATGCTTAAACATGTATGCTTGTGATTTCTACTTTCCATGATATGATATGTGCTTAGAAATATGCATGCTTTGATGATATGCTATGTGCTTAAAATATGCATATTTTTATGATATGATATGTGTTTAGAAATATGCATGCTTTGATGATATGTTATCTGCTTAGAATATGCATGTTTGATGATATGCTATATGCTTAGAATATGCATGTTTTTATGATATGATATGTGTTTAGAAATATGCATGCTTTGATGGTATGTTATGTGCTTAGAATATGCAAACTTGATGATATGCTATATGCTTAGAATATGCATGCTTTTTATGATATGCTATGTGGAAGGAAATATGCATACTTTGATGATATTCTATGTGCTTAAAATATGTATGCTTTTATGATATGCATGTTAATATGATGTATGCCTAAGTGATGCATACTTTTACATGATGTATGCCTAAGTGATGCATACTTTTATGACATGATGTATGCCTAAGTGATGCATACTTTTATATGATGTATGCCTAAGTGATGCATACTTTTATGACATGATGTATGCCTAAGTGATGCATACTTTTATATGATGTATGCCTAAGTGATGCATGCTTGTATGATGTATGATATGTATAAGTATGACATGTATTTTACTTTGAATGGCTTGTACCAAAAGGGTGGGCTCCTTATGCGCCCCTAGGTCGAATTACGGGCCTAGTAAAGGGTGGGCTCCTTACGTGCCCCTAAGTCGAGCTACGGGCCTAGTTTCCTAGTAGGATCAAGACTAGCTACCTTGGATCTACTTAGGATGTGCGCATTATGTATGTATGTGGTACTAAGCCGGGGCCCTGAATATGTTGATATTATGTTCAAGTATATATGTAAGAAGAAATGGTTTTAAAGATCATGAGACATACACATGTTTTTCGGATACATGTTTTCAAAATCATATTGCATATACCTTATGATCATGTTGTGATGATGCTATGATTTATGATATGCCATGATTAGATATGATTATGTTATGTATCATGCTATGCTTTAAGAGCTTGATATGCCATGCTACCTTATGATGATGCTATGATATGCCATGATTAGACATGATTATGTTATGTATCATGCTATGCTTTAAGAGATGATATGCCATGATTAGATATGATTTTGTTATGTTGCGTGATATGCTTAAAGAGTATGATATGTTATGCCATGACTAGTTGAGATCATGTTATGTTGAGATATTCTTTGATCATGTGATGATTTTCGGTTTTAGTGAGTAGGAAAGGAACTTACTGAGCCATGAGTGCTCACAGCTTACTTTCCTTGTACTGCAGATAAAGGAAAAAGCTGGATGTGCTAAAGGAGTAGCAGGAGAGGCAAAGAGATGTGTGTGGCTGTGACTAGGCAACCAAATAAGAACTTGCTTTAAGAACTTTTAAGAATTACGCTTTGGTTTCATAAATTGTAGTACTAAATGGGTGACTTGATGTTATGTTTCTATTTATCTTGTTATCATGTTATGGAAACCATATTAGTGTAGTTCGGATATGCAAACAAAAGAAAAGTTTTATTAATCTAAGAAAAATTATTTTAAGTCTTCCGCTGTAATATGTACGTAGAGTATCGTAGCCCCGTCCCTTAGGGTTAGCAGGGAGGGCGGGCGTTACAGTAAAGAGGAAGAGATCCTTTGTGAGAGGTTTGCTCCACCGAGAAGGAGAAAGATCTAGCCGGAGATTACCGGGGATTGATCCACTGAAAGATCAAGGGTTCGCCCACCTCAAGGACACGCCGTGGAGTAGGAGCAAGCAATCTCCGAACCATGTAAAGGAATTGTGTTAGCGTTTGTATTCATGCTTTGCTTTCATTGTTTTAGTTTTAGTATATTCTGCTTGCCCACTAACCTTGTAGAGAAAAAATTGATTTGGGGGTGACCTAGCTATCCAACCCCCCTTCTAGCCGGCCACCGATTTCCCCTACAGAGGTTACTCCCCAAGAATTACTTCCCTTGATTTCACAAGTTGCAATGAGCAAAATTATTGACGACCAAAGTGTAGGGACTTCTGCAGAAAAGGCAAAGCCCTAAAAATCATGACCTTTTGAAGCATCACCACCAATGCTAGAGCTAGAGCCCTTACTTTATCAAGAGGAAGTCGCATCCACTTGTTTGGAAATTTTAGGTCCCTTTAAGCATGCACTCTAATGTAAGTATTTCTTATGATCTTTTAGAAAATTTCATAAATATACTTGAGTCAGATTTTGTTGGATGTGATTCCATTTCTTATAAGTGCTTAACTATATTGATATGGTTCAAGTTCTATGGGAGTTGTTCTCTTTGTTTTGGTGTATAAGTTTTTATGAGGCCTAGAATTGGAAGCTCAGACTGAGCCATCTCTATTTGCTTGAATATTCTTTCAAGGAGACAAAGAGGGAGAGATTGATACTTCACTTTATTGTTCCCATGATAATAACACTCTCCATTTTATGGGCAATTGGAAGAAAAGTCTGGAAGCATTCTACTCTGGCCAGAGCAAGATTTAGATGACCCCAAAAGGGTCGAGCTAATAAGATAAAATAAGTACTTCTTGGGAGGTAGCCCAAGTTCTTTGTCTTGTTTTTCATCTATGTTTTTCTTTATTTTTCTTTCTCCTTAACCTAATCCCTCTACTTTGTTTTTCTTGTCTATCTTCTTTTTGCAAGATTTAAAGTTGTGGAGGAATGAGATTCCCAGATAGAGAAGTATCTACATCACATGCATGCCTCAAACATTTAAAGCATATCACTTGGTAACTTCTTTAATTTTAAAACTTCCTCCATATTACATTTTTAGTTTTTATGGGGGGCAGTGAAAATTTTAAGATCAGGGGTGTTTAGATAAGTTTTTATTTCTATTATATTTCTTTCTTTTTCCATAATAAATTTTAGTTGCATCATACATCACATCATGATTATTTGTTCTTAATGCAAATAGACTAGCACTCTTGTTCTAGATTTCATGTGGCTATAGTGACTTATGTTGCTAGTATATTTAGTGATCTATCTTTTTCTATCTATGTTAACATGAAGTCAGCAATGTTTTAACTATAAGAATTTGAGTGTTAACATTGTTTTAAGATCTCTTTTCAATTGACCTAGTCTTGATGGCAGATAACTATAAAAAATAATCATGATTCATGGAACTTGACTAATACTCATATTTCTAAGGTGACCTCTTAATTACATTTTGATTACTGGAGAATCTCAGATCATGGTAACTCATTTGGAAAAATTAAAATCCCTATAGTTATTTTTATTTTAGTGCTATATCATACAAGCACTATAAAAAAAACTAGAATAAGATATAGAAAATAGTTGTCATGAGTGGAAACTAACAATTTACTCATTTGAGACTAAGTTAGGTTACTAGAAAAATAAATGTTATATTTTTCTTGATTCTGAGTAATTCTTTGTGACCTTATATAGTTTGAGAAGCCATCCATTTATCAGGTAAGTGCCTATCACTGGAAGTATAAAAAACACAATGATATGATGACTTGACTAAGCTTAAGGATTGAAACTTGAAGAAACTTAGGCCACTATTACACTAAGCACGAAGAACAATTTCTTAAGTCATACTTAAATAATTTTTATATCTTGCTCACCAATAAAATCATTTGATAGGATTAGACTGACTCACTAGGGATTATGATGCACTATTTAGCCATAGAAGTTTAGATTATAGATTTTTTCTTGAGGACAAGTAAATTCTTAAGTCTGGGTTGGGATGTGAATAGATTATATATATTTTCATGTATTCTTTAATGCATATATACTTGTATTTCATGAGTATAATCTATATTTATTGCATCCTATTTCATTATTATATCTTACTTCGATTCTTTTTGTTCGGAGATCTGATTCTTGTATATTTTCATTGATAGGATGCAATATGGAGTAAAAATGGATAAATAATGCATGGTGCAGCATCCTTCGAAAATCAGCGTGGGCAGGTCATGCCCTGAAGAATAGTTGTGCCTCTATCCACAGCGCACATGACTAGGTTATTCCCTGAGTCACGACCAAGTTGCATCCTTCAGAGCTCCACATGGTAGGTTCATACCTAGAGGCATGGTCGTGCTAGTCCCCAGATATGGTCGCGTCATGCCTAGAGGCATGACCTTGTCTCTTCAACCTAGCATGTCACACGGTCGTGTCATGCCTAGAGGCACGACCATGTCTCTTCTACACAATGAGTCACATGGGCAAGCCATGCCCTGAGGCATGACCATGTGGGTTATGACACACATGACACGACCATGCCTTGAGGGATGATCATGTGGCAGAGAAAACGAGGGGGTTGTGCCCCCTACTATAAAAGGTAATTTTCTCCACTTTTCACGCATTTTTGGTTTTTGGGGTTTCACCCCTCTCCTTGGGGAAGGGGTTTCCCCTTAGGGATAAACCCTAGAACTCTTCTTGTTCAAGATCCATCCACCTTCAGAGCAAGGGATCACCTCCATAGATGCTGGACTTCAAGGATAAGCATGATCTTCTCTCTATTTCCATATATTGAGTCATAGTTTGCCATTTTCTTCATCTATTGGTTGTATTCTCTTGTAATAGAGTATATCCTCCCGTTTCTAGGTATAGAGAGTAGTTTTAATGTTTTGATTGATGTATGAACTATGTATATTTTATTTCCTTATTCAATGAAGTCTTTATGTGTAAGGTCTCCTCAAAGCGTTAATTAAGGAATTTAATTTAAGTAATAATATTGAATTAAGGATTCGCGAGTGATCATAAGGAGAATTTTACTAATTAATATTTTCTCCGAAATTTAGGGATTTTTAAGGTTTTAAATGAATTGGTACGACATCATTTAAGGGAGATGGAATTATTTAAGGAAAACATCTAACACCTAATAAAAATTGGGAGAAGATAGTTGGTAATTACCCTAAGTTGGGGTTAATTTCCCTAAAAAACCTAGGTATAAAGGCTTGGTGGAGTTTCCTCACGCATGCACGAGCACAGGGCCTCCAAAATGTCGTCTCACTTCGTCCTCCATCCTTTGCTGATCTCGATCGGACATATCACCGAGCTCCGATCCCCGATCCCCGATCCAGAACCTCATTAGCTCGGTGAGTTCACGGGAGCCTCGCGAGCAAGTGTGAAGGGCAGCGGCGATTCACTGGCTGCTACGCTTGAGGGAAGGGCTTCAACAGGGAGACGCGGAAGGGAAGGCAAGTTCATACCCTTTATGAATGAGTGAGATCTGTGAGGTAAGGAGGTAGGAACTTGGAAGCGAGAATCATTTTCTTAGGTAAGGATTGGTGAAATGATTTATGAAAGGTTTCTATTCTGCGGAGTCTTATTTCGGTCATGATTTTGATGGGGTTTTCTTGGCTTGAATCGTATGGTTTCTGGGCTTTGTCACTGCATCCTATGTTTTTGGATGGAGTTTGAGTTTTTGGTGGGTTATTTCTTAGTGGATTTCGTGGATCTAGCTTGCCTGTGAATGAGATTGTACTCGATTTTACTCTAAGATTTTACTGATGTGAATCGAAGGTTCATTGAAATGTTTTTGGAAACGTGGATTGAGTTCGCCCGCCACAATCTTGCTCGATTAAATGCCTGAATGGGTTGTTGAGGGGAGAACTGGTGTCATTTTGATTCTGGAATAATTTGAGTATGAAGCATGGTGTGATTTCTCTGTGGTTGCTAAGAGGTTCGAGTATGAATTGGGTTTCCACAAAGTTTTGCTAAGATTTGTGACCGAAATGGATTTCGTTTGGTTCTTCTTGTTCTTCTTGTTAAATTGATTCCGGGATCCTGCTTCTGGTAGCCTTGGTTAAATGGGATGATGATGAACTTGATTCTTTGCACATCTGGGAACATTATTAGGATTTACTATGTTATGGCTCTGTACTAAAGCAGCTATAGTTCTGTTCTCCTTTACAGTCTTGGTTTCTTCTGAGTGATTTCAGATTTCTTGATTAATGTTAGAGCCGTTTGGTATTTGGTAGCGTGTTAGATAGCTATTGTAACACCCATAGGATCCCTAATGATTTCATATGAATTGTTGCATGATTAGAATATGCCTTATGTGGATTTTCCCAAAATAAAAGAAAAATAGAACTAAAAAGAGGCATGACCAAGGTTTGAACCTTGGACCTCTTAGCAAGTGGTTTTAGGTAATAACCAGTAGCCCCAGCAGGGGTGTGCTGTTATAAAAGAGAGAGGAATTATAGTTAAAGGTAGGAAAAGAGAAGACTCCCTTTCACTATGAAGGAAAATTTTAAGTTTTCTTCTTCTTCTTGCAATGAGAAGTTGGTTTTGCCTTCTTCCTTCATGGAGAATAAATAGGAAAATGGGAAAGGAAAACTTCATTTTTGCTTCCCTCTTCCTCATTCCTCCTCCTCTCCACCGAAATCAAGCCACCCTTCCTCACCATTGCCGAACCAAGCTAAGGTCTCCTTCCTAGGATAGTTTCATGAAGCAAGGGTATTCTCTTAGTAAATCAAGCGAGAGGAAGTAAGTATTTCCCTCACCTGCAATACAAGTAGCTTCGTATGTTTTTATGCTTAAAGTTTGCTTGAAAACTAAGGTCTTGCCTTACATGTTTCGGCCAAGGAAGAATAAAAAGGGTTAGATGAAATTTAGGATCTAACCATGCTTGTTTATGACTTCACATGATATGTAACCTACTATATGATGCTAGTTAAATGTTTTCATGCTTTAGATTGCACAAGAAGTTAGAATGATGCTTTAGGGTTTCGGCCAAGGAAGAATAAAAAGGGTTAGATGAAATTTAGGACCTAACTATGCTTGGTTATGACTCCTCATGATATGTAACCTACTATGTGATGCTAGTTTAATGATCTCATGCTTTAGGTTGAATGAAAAGTTAGATCCATGCTCCTAAGATTTCGGCCAAGTAAGAATAAAAGAAGGTAGAGGAAATTTAGGACCTAACTATGCTTGTTTATGACTTCTCATGATATGTAACCTATTATATGATGCTAGTTAAATGTTTTCATGCTTTAGGTTGCACAAGAAGATAGAATGATGCTTTAGGCTTTCGGCCAAGGAAGAATAAAAATGGTTAGATGAAATTTAGGATCTAACCATGCTTGTTTATGACATCACAAGATATGTAACCTACTATATGATGCTAGTTAAATATTTTCATGCTTTAGGTTGCACAAAAAGTTAGAATGATGCTTTAGGGTTTCGGCCAAGGAAGAATAAAAAGGGTTAGATGAAATTTAGGACCTAACTATGCTTGGTTATGACTCCTCATGATATGTAACCTACTATGTGATGCTAGTTTAATGATCTCATGCTTTAGGTTGAATGAAAAGTTAGATCCATGCTCCTTAGGTTTCGGCCAAGTAAGAATAAAAGAAGGTAGAGGAAATTTAGGACCTAACTATGCTTGTTTATGACTTCTCATGATATGTAACCTATTATATGATGCTAGTTAAATGTTTTCATGCTTTAGGTTGCACAAGAAGATAGAATGATGCTTTAGGATTTCGGCCAAGGAAGAATAAAAAGGGTTAGATGAAATTTAGGATCTAACCATGCTTGTTTATGACTTCACATGATATGTAACCTACTATATGATGTTAGTTAAATGTTTTCATGCTTTAGGTTGCACAAGAAGTTAGAATGATGTTTAGGGTTTCGGCCAAGGAAGAATAAAAAGGGTTAGATGAAATTTAGGACTTAACTATGCTTGGTTATGACTCCTCATGATATGTAACCTACTATGTGATGCTAGTTTATGATCTCATGCTTTAGGTTGAATGAAAAGTTAGATCCATGCTCCTTAGGTTTCGGTCAAGTAAGAATAAAATAAGGTAGAGGAAATTTAGGACCTAACTATGCTTGTTTATGACTTCTCATGATATGTAACCTATTATATGATGCCAGTTAAATGTTTTCATGCTTTAGGTTGCACAAGAAGATATAATGATGCTTTAGGGTTTCGGCCTAGGAAGAATAAAGAGGGTTAGATGAAATTTAGGATCTAACCATGCTTATTTATGACTTCACATGATATGTAACCTACTATATGATGCTAGTTAAATGTTTTCATGCTTTAGGTTGCACAAGAAGTTAGAATGATGCTTTAGGGTTTCGGCCAAGGAAGAATAAAAAGGGTTAGATGAAATTTAGGACCTAACTATGCTTGGTTATGACTCCTCATGATATGTAACCTACTATGTGATGCTAGTTTAATGATCTCATGCTTTAGGTTGAATGAAAAGTTAGATCCATGCTCCTAAGGTTTCGGCCAAGTAAGAATAAAAGAAGGTAGAGGAAATTTAGGACCTAACTATGCTTGTTTATGACTTCTCATGATATGTAACCTATTATATGATGCTAGTTAAATGTTTTCATGCTTTAGGTTGCACAAGAAGATAGAATGATGCTTTAGGGTTTCGGCCAAGGAAGAATAAAAAGGGTTAGATGAAATTTAGGATCTAACCATGCTTGTTTATGACTTCTCAAGATATGTAACCTACTATATGATGCTAGTTAAATGTTTTCATGCTTTAGGTTGCACAAGAAGTTAGTATGATGCTTTAGGGTTTCGGCCAAGTAAAAGAAATAAAAGGGGTTAGAGGAAATGTAGAAACCTAACTATGCTTGTTATAATTCCTCATGATAAGTAACCCACCATATGATGTTAGTTTCAAGGTTTCATGCTTTAGGTTGTTAAAAGAAACCTAGACACATGCTCATAGGTTTCGGCCAAGGCTTGAGCATTAGGGTTAGAAACTTCTATATGCTTACCAAGAGTCTCACTTGCTATGCTATGTATGGTGTAAAGGTTTCATGCTTTAAAAAAAAAAGAATAGAGTCATGCTTACATGTTTCGGCCAAGACATGGAAACTATGTTAAGGAGCTACCTAGGGTTCCAAGGGGCCTCACATGTCATGCTAAATACTAGAAGAGATTAAGATATTGATTCCATATTGTTATGTTGCTTGAAAACCCATGATTCATGCTTATATGTTCCTTATAATATGATATGAATTTCATGTCACCATGTTAATTGATATGTGCACTTATGACATCATGTTATGCTTACCCATGATATATTATATGTATGGGCACTTATGCCATCATGATATGCTTTCTTATGACATGCCATATGATATGTGCACTTATGCCATCATGTTATGCTTACCTATGATATGTTATATGTATGTGCACTGATGTTATCATGTTATGTTTTCCTTATGACATGCCATATATTATGTGCACTTTATACCATCATGTTATGCTTATGTAAGGCTTATGTATGATGAAAAGCCTAAGAGATGCTTCCCTTAAGTTGGGATTAAGAGCACTCTTCATAATATGACAAGAACATGATATGCTATGATATGACAAGAACATGATATGCTATGATATGACAAGAAACATGATATGCTATTTTACTTTTGTATGGCTTGTACCGGGGATGAGCTCCTAAGTTGCCCCTAGGTCGATGGTCAAAGAAACGGGCCTAGTAAAAAGGGATGGGCTCCTAAGTTGTCCCTAGGTCGATGGTCAAGGAAACGGGCCTAGTTCCTAGGAGGTTCAAGATTAGCTACCTTGGATCTATTTAGGATATGCGTAAATTCATGTATGTGGTACAAAGTCGGGCCCTCATGTTGAGATTATGTTTAAGTACCTATATGATATATGTTTTCAAAAGAACATCTTGCATCTACTCATTTCATGCTATAAGTTAGATGTTTTCAAAAGAACATCTTGCATCTACATGTCTCATGATATATGATTTCTTATGCTTTAGAAGAATGCTCTATGGATAAAATTCATGTTGTGTGATCTTTATGCTTTAAAAAAAAAAATGCTCCCTTGAGATATGTTTATGATGCCTAGATGAATATGCTACTACCTTTTGATTATGCTCTCATATGTTATGCTTATGCTCTTTTGAGATATGCCTATGATACTTAAATGAACATGTCACTACTCTATGACTAGTTTATGATTTATGATTTTGTGAGTAGGAAAGGAACTTACTAAGCCTATGTGCTTATAGTTTTATGTTTTCCTTGTACTGTAGAAAAGGATAAGAAATGGCTACACTAAGAGGAGCAGCAGGAAGGGCGAAAGATGTGTGTGGCAGTGGCATGGTGGAATAGATCCATTTGTGTTTCAAAACTTATATATATCTAAGTTGTGCATGTGAAACATGTTTTGACTTTATGCTTATGCTTTTGATAATAACTTGAGCTCGTATGGATAGTTTATGCACTTATGTTCTTCTTGTTAATATGCTTATGATATCATGAATCATGTCTCAAATGGTTGATATTAAATAAAGTTATATGCATGAATACTAAGATGTTCACATGTTATGTTAAAGGAATAGCTTGTTAGCATGTTTAATATGTGATATGATTATATTGTTCACATATCATGTTTAGTTAATATGCATATGATCAAATTGAATTTTAAACCTCGCTTCCGTTGCCATGATTTCATATGCATATATATGTGTGTATGTATGATTCAAGTAAGTAACCCCGTCCCTCCCTTAAGGTAGTAGAGGGTTGGGCGTTATAGCTGTTCTGTGGGGTGTGGTTCCATGTACCAATGCTGGGTTTTGTTTTGATTGATTAGTATTTGTTGTTTGAGTTGTCGAACTCTTGCAATTGAGTTATTTGATACTTGCATGATGTTGCTCTGTTAATTTAATGTAGTTACTTCATCTATTTGCTTAGGAGATGTAGAATTATGAAACAACTAGAAATATTGCCTACAATTTTATCATGCACAAACAGATTTTTATATGCTCTAGATATCCCATGCTATATATGAATGTAGTTAGTGAAAGAACCGGACAGTAGGTTGATATTCTATTCCACTTGTTAGTTGTGGATTTCTAAAGTATAAGTTGTATCTATTTGTTGTTTTTATTCTGTTATTATACCGTGAGTTAACTTGTGTAGTTTTTGATTTATGGAGGTAAATTCTCATGTGGATTGGAACTTAGTATAGTGCAGTAGGGATGTAATTATTATATCTCTTCACCATGATGCAAATTTTCATTAGATTGTCCTTGTACAGATAATTGATTAGAAGATGAATTGTCATGGCTGATTGTTCACTTATGAGGATGCATGATTTCATGGTTTTGTTCAATATAAAAATGGTTATAGAATGAATGGAATAGAAAGGGCATGTTCAACTGATACAGAATAATAAGGATAGATTATGTCTTTCTTTTTTTTTTATGTAGCAAATAGGGTGAGTATGAGCATATCTGGTAGCAGTATAGGATGGGTGACCCGGGATGAGCTCCGGAGAGGGCCCATCCAAACTTAACTGATAATTTATTGTTAGCTTCGGCTATATGACTGACTGCATGTTCTCTAGGAGGTACCTCTAGGATCATGGGACTGTTGTGTAACACCCACGAAATGCTAAGCTATACCTAGGAGTATTTTTCTCTAAAATAGAAGAATAAAAGAAAGAAAGAGAAAAATGGAAAAAAATAGAAACCAAAATAAAAAGAGGTGAGGTCAAGGATTGAACCTTGAACCTCCTACAAATGATAGAGTTAAATTGGTGCATAGAACCACTAGAGTAATGAATGATATGTGAATAGAAAAGAATGAAAATGTTAGTAAAGGTGAGAAGATGGTTAAGTAAAGGAACAAGAGAAAGCCAAGTAGCTTACTTTCTTTTCCTCTTGGTTAAGAGGAGGAGCAAGCAAAACACAAGTTGCTTGCTTCCCTCCTTCTCTCTATTTTCGTGGAATTAAAGGAATAAAGAAGATAGAAGGGTTAAGGGGGATGAATGAAGGCATGTTCATTACATAGGAAATAAATAGGATGAAGAGAAGAAAAGACAAGTGATTAATCCTTCCTTCTTCTTCCTCCTCTTCCTTTTCTACTTCTTCTTTTCCCCACCGAAACCAAAGTGTTCCTCTTCTCATTTCCAAAAGCTAAGCTAAGGTTTTCTCCCTAAGAAAACTAATTTACAAGGAGGAGCTTTCAAGATCTACCCTTTTCAAGCAAGAGAAATCAAAGGGAGTGCTAGAAGAAGAAGCCCTCTTCTTCCTCTTCACATAGGGTATCTTTCCTTAAGAAAAGCCACAAGCGAAAGGAAGTAAGTATTCCCTCACCTGTGGCACAAGTTGCTTTTGTTTTGCATAAGATTAGAAGGCTTAAAACCTAGGGTCACAAGTGGTAAACTTTCGGCCAAGTATAGGAAAAGAACCTTGAAAAAAAACTTAAGACCTAAACTAACCATGTTCACTACATCCTTAGGGTATGTATGCTATGATAAGAGATTTGGTTGGTTTTCCTTATGCTTACATGTTGTTTAAAGCTTAGTTTACCTCCATGTATGTTTCGGCCAAGAACAAGGTTAGGGTTTAAAGAAGCTAAAAAGTTAACTTAGCATACTCACACACCTCTTGATGATATGATATGAATTTGGATAGATGTTTATGCTTACATGTTGTTTAAAGTTTAGTTTTTCCTCCATGTATGTTTCGGCCAAGAACAAGGTTAGGGTTTAAAGAAGCTAAAAGTTAACTTAGCATGCTCATACACCTCTTGATGATAGGATATGAATTTAGATAGGTGTTTATGCTTACATTGTAACACCCACAAAATTATAAGATAAGTATATGGGTATCATTTTCTTTAGAGAATAGAAATAAAAAGGATAAGAGAAAAGGGAAAATAGAAACCAAAAATAAAAGAGGTGAGGTCAAGGATTGAACCTTGAACCTCCCACAAATAATGGAGATAAATTAGTGTATGATAACCACTAGGATAATGAATAATAATTGGATAGAAAGGAATGAAAAATTTAGTTAAAGGTGAGAAGGAAATAAAAGAAAACTAAACAAAAGAGGAAGAGAAAACCAAGTGGCTTACCTCCTCTTCCTCTTGGTTAAGAGAAGAAGCAAGCAAAAGGTAAATTGCCTACTTCCCTCGCTCTCTCTATTTTTGTGGGAATTAAAGGAATGAGGGAAAAGAGGAGTTGAGGGAATGAATGAAGATATGTTTCATTTACCTAGGAATAAATAGGATTGGGAGAAGAAAAACAAGGGATTTAATTCTTTTTTCTTCCTCCTTCCTTCTCCTTCTCCATTCTCACCGAAACCAAGAGCCCTACCCTCTCCATATTCCGAAAGCTAAGCTAAGTTTCTCTCCAAGAAAACTAAGTTTAGAGAAGAAGCCTTCAAGATCCATCCCTTCCAAGCAAGAGAAGCAAAAGGAGGTACAAGAAGAAGAAGCTCTCTGTAACACCCACGATATTTCTTTATAAGTACATGAGTAATTATTTCCACTAGAACTTAGAAATAAAAGAAAAGAAAAAAAAAAGATATATAATAATATGATAAGAGGAGAAGGTCATGGATTGAACCTTGAACCTCCCACAAACAATGGAGAAAGATTTATGGCATGATCACCACTAGGATAGAGAGTAACATATGGATAGGAAGAGATAAAAATGTTAGTTAAAGGAGAGAAAAAGAAAATAAAGCAAGAAGAAAGAGAAAACCAAATTTGCTTACCTCTCCTTCCTCTTGGTTAAGAGAAGGAACAAGAAGAAGGCAAGTTGCCTTCCTCACTTCTCCCTCTTCTCATTCTCGTGAGAACCAAGGGAAGAGACATGGAAGAGTTAAGAAAGGGAATAAATGAAGGCATAAATTCCCCTCATGGTGAATAAATAGAAAAATGAGAAAGTAAATCTCTCATTTTCTCCTTCTTCTTCCTCCTTCCTCCTTTTCTCTTCTTCACCGAGACTAAGAGGTCTTCCCTCTCCTTGATCTGAACACTAAGTCAAGTTTCTTCTCCAAGAAAACTAATTTTCGAGAAGGAATCTTCAAGTTCTAGCCCTTCCAAGCAAAGGAAACCAAAGGAGACACAAGAAGAAGAAGCTCCTTCATTTCTTAGCTCCTAGGATATTCTTCTCCTTAAGAAAAACCACAAGCGAAAGGATGTAAGTTCCCCTCACCTGTGGTACAATAGCTATATGATTGTCATGTAAATATATTGCTAGAAAAACCTATGTTTGTTTCATGAGGGTTTCGGCCAAAACAAAAACAAAACAAAAAAAAGAGAAAGGTTTTAAGAACTTGAAAACCAACTAGGTATGTTCATGATGTTTCCTATGATATGTATCTGATGGTAAGGGGGTTAAACTAATATTTTCATGCTAGAATGTTTGGTTAGAACATAAGTTTATGGGCTTAGTCTTTCGGCCAAGAAAGAACAAAAGAACTAGAAGAACTCTAGACCTAAACCAAAGCATGCTCTCTTGTCCTTATGATATGTACCTTATGGTAGATGGTGTTGTTAATGTTTTTCCCGCTTGTATGTTAATTTAAACTTGATTCCATCTTCATGAACTTTCGGCCATGATAGAGTTGAGGGCCTAGAAGGGCTTTAAACCTAAAATTTAGCATGCTATGATTTTCATAAGACAAGATATGAAGCTAATATGACATGTCATGATCTTAGGTTAAGTTGAACTATGTTTTTTTATGCATATGATGATTCGGCCATGTTGAGATTTGAACCCTAGGAAAGTTTAAATCAAGCCTAAGATACTTATGATCTTCTTGATGAAAAGATATGAAGTAAACTAATGTTCTTATGTTGCTTGAAACTTGAATTCTTGTTCTATAACTTTCGGCCACACTTGTTTCTTTAACCTAGGATGCTCAAATTCTAAACTAAGTGGTCCATGATATTCCTTGAAATGAATGCTAGGAAAATTCTTATGGTCTTCATGCTATTATGCCACTAGAAACCTAATTCCCATGCTTAACAAGATTCGGCCACATTAGGTTAAAAAGCTTAAGAAGCTTGAAACTTAGACTAAAAGTACTTATGGTGCTTCTCATGATATGTATTGGGATATTGGTATGAAGTTCAACATTTTTATGTTACTTGTAACCTAGAAACATGTTGCTAGGGCTTCGGCCATGTTGGGGTTAAAGGCTTAGAGAACTTAGAACCTAAATCAAACATGCTCAAAGTTGTTTCTTATGAAATATGATGTGACAATTGTTAGGGTTTTTCATGCCTGTATGATGTTTATAACCCAAAATAAAGGCTTAATGGGTTTCAGCCATGTTATGAAAAGGAACCTAGAAAGCTTGGAACCTATACCTAACATGCTTAAGATGTTCCTTATGTTCTAAGAAATGATAAATGTTTAGGGTTCACATGTTTTTTTGTTGCTTGATAACCCAAGCTATCTCTACATGTTTCGGCCACCCCTTGTTACTAGGGTTAGAGACCTAATTAGGTTCTCCCATGAACTTCACATGCAATGCTTTATGATATGTTAAGAGTATGACATGCTGTGATGTTTATTTATGTATGTTAGGTCCAATTTCATGATATGCTATGTACTTAAGTTCATGATATGCTGTGTGCTAAATTTCATGATATGCTATGTGCTTACTTTCATGATATGCTGGTGCTAAATTCCATGATATGCTATGGGCTTATTTTCATGATATGCTGTGTGCTCAATTTCAGAATATGCTATGTGCTTGACTTCATGATATGCTGTGTGCTCAAATTCATGATATACTATGTGCCTAAACTCATGATATGCTATGTGCTCAAATTCATGATATGCTGTGTGCTAAAACTCATGATAGGTTGTATGCTTAATTATGCATGTGTTCATGATATGCTGTGTGCTCAAAATCATGATATGCTGTGTGCTCAAATATACATGATTTAAGCTATGCCTAAAAGAGTTGCTTCCCTATAAGTGGGATCAAGAGCACTCTTCATGACATGACTATGACATGAGTGATATGGACTATGTAGATATGACATGCTATTTTACTTTTAAGGCTTGTACCAAGGGTGGGCTCCATAAGCGCCCCGGGGTCGATGGACTAAGAAACGGGCCTCGTTAGGGATGGGCTCCTAAGTGCCCCTAGGTCGATGGACTAAGAAACGGGCCTAGTATATGTATGCCTTGTAGGGTTCAAGACTTGCTACCTTGGACCTACTAGGACGCGCTCATTTATGTACGTGGTTCAAGCCGGGATCCCCTCTTATGATTGAGATTATGTTTAAGTATCTATGCTATACGTTTTAAAAAGACATGATGCATAACTTTCATGATGTATGTTTAAGAGTTCACCCTGCATATACCGTAGGAATATGCCATGATAATTATGATGATCATGTTATGATATGCCATGCTACCTTGTGTTTATGCCATGATATCTATGATGATGCTTATGACATGTACGATGATCATGTATGTTATGCCATGATACTTTATGCTATGATGTATGCTTTGTGATTGTTGACATGCTATACAGTTTTTGTGAGTAGGAAAGGAACTTACTGAGCCATGAGTGCTCACAGCTTACTTTCTTGTACCACAGATAAGGGCAAGGGATGGATGAACTAGGAGAGCAGCAGGAGGGGCTAGCAGGATGTGTGTGACAGTGACTGGCTAAAGAAGAAAAAAGACTTGCTTTTATTTAATAGGAATTATGCCTAGTTTATATTACTACGTTATAACTCCATGACATTTTATCATGTTTACTATATATGTCCTGAAATAATGTTAAGTATGGCATATGGACTCTATGTTTCAAAATAATTTACAAGTAAGACTTTCGCTGTAATAAGGTATTAAGTTGTTAAGTATGGTAGGTAACCCCCGTCGCCTTAGCAGGAGGGGCGCGGCGTTACACTCTCTTCTTAGGATACCTTTTTCCTTAAGAAAAACCACAAGCGAAAGGATGTAAGTTTCCCTCACTTGTGGTACAATAGCTTTTGTGTTTTCTATGAGATTTGGTTACATAAAAACCTAAGATAACCTCATGAAGAATTTCTGCCAAGACAAGATCAAAAGGAAGGACCTAGGAAATATAAAGACCTAAATTTTAACATACTCAAATATGTTTCTTGTAACATGTATCTAAGGTAGGGATTTATCTAATGTTCATATGTTAGAATGTTTGATTTGGAACTTAGATTCATACCCTTAGACTCTCGGCCAAACATGAATAAAGGAGATAGATAAGTTAAGACTCAAACCAAGCATGCTTCTTTTTGTTTTATGATAAGTACTTCACGATGAGAAAGTGGTTAACATGATATGCTCATGCCTATATGATGAATAAATTATGTTCCATGCTCCTAAGTATTCAGCCATGATAGGATTAGGGGCCTAGAAAAATTGTTAAACCTAAACTAATCATGCCATGATCCTCCTTAAGACAAGTTATGGAATTTATATGACATGCTCATGTTGTAGTGAGGTTAGAACTTGTTTTCATGCTCCATGAACTTTCGGCCACAATCATGTTTAAGGGCCTAGGAAACTTAGAATCTAACCTAATTAGGCTCATGTTGTTTCTTGAAAGAATTGCTATGAAATTTTTTTAGGGTTCTCATGCTTTTATGACACTTGAACCCTAGATTCAAGCCTTGATAAGTTTCGGCCACAATATGTTTAAGGGCCTAGGAAACTTGAAACCTAACCTAATTATGCTCATGTTGTTCCTTGTAATAATTGCTATGAAATTTGTTTAGGGTTCTCATGCTTTTATGACACTTGAACCCTAGATTCAAGCCTTGATAAGTTTCGGCCACAATAAGTTTAAGGGCCTAGTAAACTTGGAACCTAACATAATTATGCTCATGTTGTTCCTTGTAATAATTGCTATGAAATTTGTTTAAGGTTCTCATGCTTTTATGACACTTGAACCCTAGCTTTAAGTTTGATAAGTCTCGGCCACATCATGTTTTAAGGGCATTGGAAACTTAGAACCTAACCTAATTATGCTCATGTTGTTCCTTGTAATAATTGCTATGAAATTTGTTTAAGGTTCTCATGCTTTTATGACACTTGAACCCTAGCTTTAAGTTTGATAAGTCTCGTCCACATCATGTTTTAAGGGCATTGGACACTTAGAACCTAACCTAACTATGCTCATGTTGTTCCTTGAAATAATTGCTATGAAAGTTGTTTAAGGTTCTCATGTTTTTATGACACTTGAAACCTAGTTCCAAGCCTTAAGGGTTTCGGCCACAACAAGTTTAAGGGCCTAGGGAACTTAGAACTTAACCTAATTATGCTCATGATGTTTCTTGTAATAATTGCTATGAAATTTGGTTTAGGGTTCACATGCTTGAATGTTGATTTTAACCCATGGAATGCTTGATAAGATTTGGCCATGATAAGTTTATAAGCTTAGGAAACCTAGAACCTAACCTAAACATGCTCATGATGTTTTCTTATGGTATATGATATGATATTGGTTTAGGGTTCACATGCTTGTATGTTGATTTCTAACCTAAGACACAACTATATGTTTCGGCCATTATATGACATTAGGGTTAGAAATCCAAATATGATTTTCCATGTATCTCACATGAAATGTTTTATGATGTGGTAAGAACTTGCTATGTTTCTATGTTTAATTATGTGCACTTATGATCTATGTATGATGGTAACCTTTATGCTGTGCTATGTGCCCAAGTTATGCATGCTATTTATGATGAGTTGTGTACCCAATTTATGCATGATATTTATGATGAGCTGTGTGCCCAATTAATGCATGATATTTATGTTGGTGCGGCTAGCACTAACGATTTAACCCAGGTTTTGATGAATGACAAATAGGTTAAGTTAGTCTTGTTGTTGTCTGACACTTTGATCGAGTGTGCAGGAGAAGTCCAGACAGGTCGACGGGCTGATCTTTCAAAATTTGATTACCTGTTACAGTAACTCTTCACTTTGATTTTTTTACCTTTGTTCATTTTTTTTGATGAATGCCAAAGGGGGAGGAGGGTTAGGTGGTTAAGTTAGCTAAACCAATTTGAAAACACAAACTAACTTTAAAACCACACAAATGCGTTGTTTCTTGCATATGCTTTCACTAACTTAACCAGGTTGTCATTCCATCAAAAAGGGGGAGATTGTTGGTGCGGCTAGCACTAACGATTTAACCCAGGTTTTGATGAATGACAAATAGGTTAAGTTAGTCTTGTTGTTGTCTGACACTTTGATCGAGTCTAGACAAGTCGACGGGCTGACCGGATGTCCGGCACGAAGTCCGGCTAGGTCGACGGCTGACCGGATAGCGCGAAGTCCAGCGGGTCGACGGGCAGACCGGACGCAGGAGAAGTCCAGGTCGACGGCTGACCGGATAGCTGGCGAAGTAAGCGGTCGACGGGCCGACCGGACGTTGGCGAGAAGTCCAGGGGCTGACCGGACGTCTGGCAGGTAAGTGAGGTAAGTCACTGGAGGGGAGTGACTGTGAGGACGGGTTCCCGGGAAGGGGACATTAGGCGTCGATCCGGCTTAGATCCATTTCGGATGTCTAAGTCGAGATCGTGACTAGATTCCGGTCTCGGAAAGACGGAATCTAAGTCATACTCTTTTTATCCATCTGTTGAACTTTAACTGTGCTAACAATTTGTTTTACAGGATGTATATTTGCCTCAGACTAACCTTGTTTTGCAGGAAAAAGGAGTCTTTCTGGAACAAGGTGGTCCGGGTGCCCGGAGGGGATCCGGGCGCCCGGAAGGCGAATTTTATCCAGACAAGTTGTCGCCACGTAGAGCATCTTGGTTTGAGCAGTTACGTCACACTCCAGGGGCCTGGAAGGGATCCAGGCGCCCGGAACAGCATATAAAAGAAACCCCAGGCAGGAGCTTCAAAATCAATTTAATCGGAGAACTCTTCTACTGCTGGTCTTGCTGCTCGACGTTCAGTGCAACGCCAACAAAGCTCCGACAAAGTGCTCCTTCGGTTTTATTTAATTTCCTTGTCGGTATTGCTTTATTTTCACAAGCAGTTCCTGTGTTTATTTTTGTAACCATATTCGAATTGTTAGTGATTGCCCAACGAAAGTGGTCAAGGACCACGGGCCTTCGAGTAGGAGTCGTCACAGGCTCCGAACAAAGTAAAAAACATCTGTGTCTATTTTACTTTTCCGGTGCGTTTATACTCTAAGTTTTCGAATCGATATTCACCCCCCCCTCTATCGACTCTAACGGTCCTACAATTTATGATGAGCTGTGTGCCCAAATTATACATGCTATTTATGATGAGCTGTGTGCCCAAACTATGCATGTATTTATGATGTGCTGTGTGCCCAAATTGTATATACCATTATGATGAGCTGTGTGCCCAAATTCTATATGGTCTGATATGATAAGAAATATGATGTGCATGAAATAATAAGAACCACGATATGTATGACATGCTACTTTACTTTATATGGCTTGTACCAAGGGTGGGCTCCATAAGCGCCCCGGGATCGATGGACTAAGAAACGGGCCTCGTTAGGGATGCGCTCCTAAGTGCCCCTAGGTCGATGGACTAAGAAATGGGCCTAGTATGTATGCCTTGTAGGGTTCAAGACTTGCTACCTTGGACCTACATAGGACGCGCGCATTTATGTATGTGGTACAAGTCTGGGCCCTAATCATGTTATGATTATGTTTAAGTATATATGTAATAAGTTTTCAAAGGACATGTTGCATATATTATTGCATGAATCATGTTTTTGAAAGTCATCTCGCATAACACTTTATGATTATGTTACGATATACCATGATGCTTATGACATGTTATGTTAGGTTGAACTTTATGATTATGTTATGACATGCTATGATCATGATTATGTTATGCTAGGATGCACTTTATGATTATATCATGATATGCTATGATGCTTATGATTATGTTATGTTATGCTAGGATGAACTTATGATCATGTTATGATGTGCTATGATTATGATTATGTTATGCTAGGATGCATGTTATGATATGCCATGATACCTTACGATTATGTTATGATATGATGCTTCTATACATGATATGATGAGTTGTATTTATGCTTTATGCCTTGGAGATTTAGTTATGCTATACGATTTTTGTGAGTAGGAATGGATCTTACTGAGCCTTGTGTGCTCACAGCTTACTTTCCTTGTACCACAGATAAGGGCAAAGAATGGATGTACTAAGGGAGCAGCAGGAGGGGGCAAGAAGGACGTGTGTAGTAGTGACTCGGCTAAAGAGAAAGACCTACTTCTAGTTATTAAGAATTTTGTTATATGTCGTTCTTTATGACTCCATGACATTTCATCATGCTCTTTAGTATCATGGTTTAAATTTATGTTAAGCATGTTATGTGACTCATATGATAAGTAGTTAGTGATGATGATTTGAAAAGTAAGGAAAAAGTTTTAAAGAAAAAAAATTATACTATAGATAAGACTTCCGCTGTTTTAAGAAGAAATGATAAGTAACCCCCGTCAGCTTGAGCAGGAAGGGGTGGGGCATTACAGTTTGGTATCAGAGCCAGGTTTAGCCTTTTTACTACACACATGTCAAGCCTCCATCCTGCCGCTCCAAGTAAGAATCTATATGCTTAAATTAATTCTTCTATGATGCTTTAATGTTATGCATATTTATTTGTTTATTTATTTATTTTTATGATGATAAGTCATAGTTCTAGTTTAGGTATGCATGATGGTAGGATAGGAATAATAATGACCTTATGTTAGCCTGGATTGAAATAATGATAATTTATTGTCATTTAATGAAGATAAGCATGGCTAGGAGACGTACTACCCGAGCAGACGAGACAGCAACTCCACCAGATCTAACTCAGGTAGTTACCGACCTCCAGCGTCAGATCACGGAGCAATAATAGCTGATCACGACTTTGATGGGTTAGCAAGGAAATCCTGCCACCCCGCTAGTAAATCAGAATGCAGTGCCCATCATCCCAGTAGTTGCACCAGTACCACCGATAGCCCCTGTCCCAGTGGTCCGATAGGAGACCTACTTGATACAGTGGCTAAGGCTAAAGCCGGAAAACTTCTCAGGTACTTGCGATCCATGGGACGCTCAGGCCTGGTTCAAGACAGTGTTAAGCATAGTGGAATTACTGGACTGGCCCGTATCGGAAAAGATCAAATGTGTATCATTCTGCTTTTCCGGAGACCCAAGGATGTGGTGGGAAAGAGTAAAAGCAAAGAGACAAATTAATCTGATGAACTGGACGGACTTCGAGACAGAATTCTTCGAGGAGTTCTTCCATATGCAAGTGACGAACCGGCATTACGACGAGTTCACCGAGTTTCGGCAAGGTGACCTATCAGTGAACGAAGCAGTAAAACGCTTCAATCGTTTACAGAAAGAGAAAGGGTCAGACTGATGCTGAAGATGCTTCGACCCGAGATAGCACTGAACGTGGCCGGCGGAGTTAATAGACCGCAGACTACAGAGGAATTGGTCAGCAGTGCCCTAATCACAGAACATTATCAGAAAGCGATGAACGAGAATAAGAGTCAGACCCGAACAGAAGGACAGAGACCCTCAGGTAGCAAAACAAGCTGGAAAGGGACCTCTACCGGAAAAAGGAAACAATGAGACAATACTAAAGGTGGCTCAGTGAATAAGCAACCGAAATACCCCTAGTGCACTATTTACGGAAAGCTGCATTCCAGAGTATGTCACAAGGGTACAAGAAGGTGCTATAATTGCGGAGGGGAAGGACATCTGGCCAGAGGCTGCATTAACCGGGTTCAGGCACCACCCCAGCAGAATAACCAGAATAAGAGTACCCCCTCACAATTACATCAGATGCAAGCTACTATTGAAGGAACACTGATTAGTCAAGGGAGATTGGAAGTCCCGCCAACTACAACGAACGCCAGGGTCTTCTCGCTTACTAAAGAGGATGTGGCAAGCGCCTCTACTGTCGTTACAGGTCAGCTGCCTATTTTCAGTCAGTATGCTTTAGTATTATTTGATACTGGGGCGACACACTCGTTCGTCTCAACACCATTTACAAAGAAATTAGACATGCCACCCCAAACACTAGATGACACGTTCTTAACAACCCTACCATCCGGGCAAGTTATGCCATCGGATCATATGCTACGGGCCGTACCTATCCGGATCGCAGACAGGGAACTCTACTGCAATTTGATAGTACTCGACATACGGGATTATGACATTATACTGGGCATGGACTTCCTGAGCAAATACGGCGCCTCAATCAAGTGCCGTAAGAGGAAGGTAGTCTTCCGACCTGAAGCTGAACCGATGTTTTAATTTATTAGGGAATCTGGGAAAGAAACTGAGAGATTCTTATCAGCTGTAAAGGTACAGAAGATGTTAGACAAAAGATGTACTGGATTTCTAGCGCACGTGGTTGATACAAGTCAAACCCGTGGCCAGAAGCTAGAAGAGGTCAGGTGGTATGCAACTTTCCAGAAGTATTTCCTGATGAATTACCGGGATTAGCCCCTGATAGAGAAATAGAATTTACGATTGAATTAGTTCCGGTACTAAACCAATCTCTAAAGCACCTTACCGGATGGCGCCGACTGAGTTGAAGGAACTTCAAGAACAGCTACGGGAGTTACTCGACAAGGGACTTATTCGCCTAGTCACTCTCCATGGGGAGCTCCGGTACTGTTTGTGAAAAAGAAGGATGGGTCTATGCGAATGTGTATAGACTATCGAGCGCTGAACAACGCAACGATCAAGAACAGATACCCTCTTCCACGGATCGACCATTTGTTCAACCAATTGAAGGGAGCAACTATCTTCTCGAAGATTGACCTAAGGTCCGGCTATCATCAAGTGAAAGTGAAACAAGATGATATACCAAAGACAGCCTTTCGAACAAGATACGGACACTATGAGTTCGTAGTTATGCCCTTCGGAGTGACAAATGCCCCTGCTGTATTCATGGATTTGATGAATCGGGTTTTTACGGCATATCTCGATAAATGTGTGATCGTCTTCATTGACGATATTCTCATCTACTCAAGAACCCAGGAAGAACATGCCGAACATCTGAATATTGTACTGCAGATTCTCCGAGAAAAATAACTATATGCAAAGTTCTCCAAATGCGAGTTCTGGCTAGACCGAGTAATATTCTTGGGTCATGTCATCTCCAAGGATGGAGTCATGGTAGATCCAAGCAAGATTGAAGCCATAAGTAACTGGAACAGGCTAAAGAATGCCAGCAAAATCAGAAGTTTTCTGGGATTAGCAGGCTACTACAGGAAGTTCGTAGAGGATTTCTCCAAAATCTCACCAAGAAAAATAAAAAGTATGTATGGACGGACGACTGCGAGAAGAGTTTTACGGAACTGAAACGGAGACTGACCAGTGCTCCGATCCTTACTCTTCCGGAAAGTAACAAAGGCTTTGATATGTATAGCGATGCTTCCTTACTAGGACTTGGAGTTGTACTGATGCAAGACAGCAAAGTTATCGCCTATGCCTCTAGACAACTCAAAGAGCATGAAAGAAATTACCCCATTCATGACTTAGAACTAGCAGCGGTGGTCTTCGCTCTAAAAACATGGAGGCATTACTTATATGGAGCCCAGTGCAGGATCTATACAGACCACCAGAGTCTGAAATATTTCTTCACGCAGAAAGACCTAAATATGAGACAACGCAGAAGGCTCGAGCTAGTCAAGGATTACGATTACGAAATCTTTTATCATCCCGGGAAAGCCGGAAGTCCGGTACCACCTGACATCGTTATTCTAAGTTCGAGGATGAACTTTCTATGAGGTATGGGGTACTGTAACACCCACGAAATTATAAGATAAGTATATGGGTATCATTTTCTTTAGAGCATAGAAATAAAAAGCATAAGAGAAAAGGTAAAATAGAAACCAAAAATAAAAGAGGTGAGGTCAAGGATTGAACCTTGAACCTCCCACAAATAATGGAGATAAATTAGTGTATGATAACCACTAGGATAATGAATAATAATTGGATAGAAAAGAATGAAAAATTTAGTTAAAGGTGAGAAGGAAATAAAAGAAAACTAAACAAAAGAGCAAGAGAAAACCAAGTGGCTTACCTCCTCTTCCTCTTGGTTAAGAGAAGAAGCAAGCAAAAGGTAAATTGCCTACTTCCCTCGCTCTCTCTATTTTCATGGGAATTAAAGGAATGAGGGAAAAGAGGAGTTGAGGGAATGAATGAAGACATGTTTCATTTACCTAGGAATAAATAGGATTGGGAGAAGAAAAACAAGGGATTTAATTCTTTTTTCTTCCTCCTTCCTTCTCCTTCTCCATTCTCACCGAAACCAAGAGCCCTACCCTCTCCATATTCCGAAAGCTAAGCTAAGTTTCTCTCCAAGAAAACTAAGTTTAGAGAAGAAGCCTTCAAGATCCATCACTTCCAAGCAAGAGAAGCAAAAGGAGGTACAAGAAGAAGAAGCTCTCTTCTTAGGATACCTTTTTCCTTAAGAAAAACCACAAGCGAAAGGATGTAAGTTTCCCTCACCTATGGTACAATAGCTTTTGTGTTTTCTATGAGATTTGGTTACATAAAAACCTAAGATAACCTCATGAAGAATTTCGGCCAAGACAAGAACAAAAGGAAGGACCTAGGAAATATAAAGACCTAAATTTTAACATACTCAAATATGTTTCTTGTAACATGTATCTAAGGTAGGGATTTATCTAATGTTCATATGTCAGAATGTTTGATTTGGAACTTAGATTCATACCCTTAAACTCTCGGCCAAACATGAATAAAGGAGATAGATAAGTTAAGACTCAAACCAAGCATGCTTCTTTTTGTTTTATTATAAGTACTTCATGATGAGAAAGTGGTTAACATGATATGCTCATGCCTATATGATGAATAAATTATGTTCCATGCTCCTAAGTATTCGGCCATGATAGCATTAGGGGCCTAGAAAAATTGTTAAACCTAAACAAATCATGCCATGATCCTCCTTAAGACAAGTTATGGAATTTATATGACATGCTCATGTTGTAGTGAGGTTAGAACTTGTTTTCATGCTCCATGAACTTTCGGCCACAATCATGTTTAAGGGCCTAGGAAACTTAGAATCTAACCTAATTAGGCTCATGTTGTTTCTTGAAAGAATTGCTATGAAATTTGTTTAGGGTTCTCATGCTTTTATGACACTTGAACCCTAGATTCAAGCCTTGATAAGTTTCGGCCACAATAAGTTTAAGGGCCTAGGAAACTTGGAACCTAACCTAATTATGCTCATGTTGTTCCTTGTAATAATTGCTATGAAATTTGTTTAGGGTTCTCATGCTTTTATGACACTTGAACCCTAGATTCAAGCCTTGATAATTTTTGGCCACAATAAGTTTAAGGGCCTAGGAAACTTGGAACCTAACCTAATTATGCTCATGTTGTTCCTTGTAATAATTGCTATGAAATTTGTTTAAGGTTCTCATGCTTTTATGACACTTGAACCCTAGCTTTAAGTTTGATAAGTCTCAGCCACATCATGTTTTAAGGGCATTGGAAACTTAGAACCTAACCTAATTATGCTCATGTTGTTCCTTGTAATAATTGCTATGAAATTTATTTAAGGTTCTCATGCTTTTATGACACTTGAACCCTAGCTTTAAGTTTGATAAGTCTCAGCCACATCATGTTTTAAGGGCATTGGAAACTTAGAACCTAACCTAACTATGCTCATGTTATTCCTTGAAATAATAGCTATGAAAGTTGTTTAAGATTCTCATGTTTTTATGACACTTGAAACCTAGTTCCAAGCCTTAAGGGTTTCGGCCACAACAAGTTTAAGGGCCTAGGGAACTTAGAACTTAACCTAATTATGCTCATGATGTTTCTTGTAATAATTGCTATGAAATTTGGTTTAGGGTTCACATGCTTGAATGTTGATTTTAACCCATGGAATGCTTGATAAGATTCGGCCATGATAAGTTTATAAGCTTAGGAAACCTAGAACCTAACCTAAACATGCTCATGATGTTTTCTTATGGTATATGATATGATATTGGTTTAGGGTTCACAAGCTTGTATGTTGATTTCTAACCTAAGACACAACTATATGTTTCGTCCATTATATGACATTAGGGTTAGAAATCCAAATATGATTTTCCATGTATCTCACATGCAATGTTTTATGATGTGGTAAGAACTTGCTATGTTTCTATGTTTAATTATGTGCACTTATGATCTATGTATGATGGTAACCTTTATGCTGTGCTATGTGCCCAAGTTATGCATGCTATTTATGATGAGCTGTGTGCCCAATTTATGCATGATATTTATGATGAGCTATGTGCCCAATTTATGCATGATATTTATTATAAGCTGTATGCCCAAATTATGCATGCTATTTATGATGAGCTGTGTGCCCAAACTATGCATGTATTTATGATGTGCTGTGTGCCCAAATTGTATATACCATTATGATGAGCTGTGTGCCCAAATTCTATATGGTATGATATGATAAGAAATATGATGTGCATGAAATAATAAGAACCATGATATGTATGACATGCTACTTTACTTTATATGGATTGTACCAAGGGTGGGGTCCATAAGCGCCCCCGGGGTCGATGGACTAAGAAACGGGCCTCGTTAGGGATGAGCTCCTAAGTGCCCCTAGGTCGATGGACTAAGAAATGGACCTAGTATGTATGCCTTGTAGGGTTCAAGACTTGCTACCTTGGACCTACATAGGACGCGTGCATTTATGTATGTGGTACAAGCCGGGGCCCTAATCATGTTATGATTATGTTTAAGTATGTATGTAATAAGTTTTCAAAGGACATGTTGCATATATTATTTCATGAATAATGTTTTTGAAAGTCATCTCGCATAACACTTTATGATTATGTTACGATATACCATGATGCTTATGACATGTTATGTTAGGTTGAACTTTATGATTATGTTATGACATGCTATGATCTTGATTATGTTATGCTAGGATGCACTTTATGATTATATCATGATATGCTATGATGCTTATGATTATGTTATGTTATGCTAGGATGAACTTATGATGATGTTATGATGTGCTATGATTATGATTATGTTATGCTAGGATGCATGTTATGATATGCCATGATACCTTACGATTATGTTATGATATGATGCTTCTATACATGATATGATGAGTTGTATTTATGCTTTATGCCTTGGAGATTTAGTTATGCTATACGATTTTTGTGAGTAGGAAAGGATCTTACTGAGCCTTGTGTGCTCACAGCTTACTTTCCTTGTACCACATATAAGGGCAAAGAATGGATGTACTAAGGGAGCAGCAGGAGTGGGCAAGAAGGACGTGTGTAGTAGTGACTCGACTAAAGAGAAAGACCTGCTTCTAGTTAATAAGAATTATGTTTTATGTCGTTCTTTATGACTCCATGACATTTCATCATGCTCTTTAGTATCATGGTTTAAATTTATGTTAAGCATGTTATGTGACTCATATGATAAGTAGTTAGTGATAATGATTTGAAAAGTAAGGAAAAAGTTTTAAAGAAAAAAAATTATACTATAGATAAGACTTCCGCTGTTTTAAGAAGAAATGATAACTAACCCCCGTCAGCTTGAGCAGGAAGGGGCGGGGCGTTACATACATGATGTTTAAAGCTTAGTTTTCCTTCATGCATGTTTTGGCCAAGAGCCAAAACTAGGGTTTAAAAGAAGCTAAAAAGATAACCTAGCATACTCATGCTCCTCTTGATGATATGATATGAATTTAGCTAAGTGTTTATGTTTACATGTGGTTTAAAGTTTAGTTTCCCTTCATATATGTTTCGGCCAAGAGCCAAATTAGGGTTTGGAGAAGCTAAAAAGTTAACCTAGCATGCTCATGTACCTCTTGATGATATGATATGAATTTAGCTAGGTGTTTATGTTTACATGTTGTTTAAAACTTAATCTCCCTTCATGTAAGGTTCGGCCAATAACCAAATTAGGGATTAGAGAAGCTAAAAAAGTTAACCTAGCATACTCATGCACCTCTTGATGATATGATATGAATTTAGCTAGGTGTTTATGTTTACATGTTGTTTAAAACTTAATTTCCCTTCATGTAAGGTTCGGCCAAGAACCAAACTAGGGTTTAGAGAGGCTAAAATGTTAACCTAGCATGCTCATGTACCTCTTGATTATATGATATGAATTTAGCTAGGTGTTTATGTTTACATGTTGTTTTAAAGCTTAACTTCCCTTCATGTATGTTTGGGCCAAGAACCAAATTAGGGTTTAGAGAAGCTAAAAAGTTAACCTAGCATGCTCATGTACCTCTTGATAATATGATATGATTTTAGCTAGGTGTTTACACTTGCATGTTGCCTATAGCTTGGTTTCCTCTTTATGAGTGGTTCGGCCACTATGAAGTTAGAAGCTTAGATATGCCTCACATGATACGTTATGAATTAGGAGATGTTATTTAATGATGTCATGCATGATTGTGTCTTTTATGATGTGCTATGTGCCCAAAGATGCATGCTTTATGATATGACAAATAACATGCTCATTATGTATGCTTATGATCCATGCATGTGCTGTGTGCCCAAATATGCATGCTTTATGATATGGTAAATGGCATGCTCATTATGTATGCTTATGATCCATGCATGTGCTATGTGCCCAAATATGCATGCTTTATGATATGGCAAATGACATGCTCATTATGTATGTTTATGATCCATGCATGTGCTGTGTGCCCAAATATGCATGTTTTACTCCTCATGATATGATAAGATAAGTTATGTTATGTTATGATATGAACCATGATATGATATTTTACTTTGTATGACTTGTACCAAGGGTGGGCTCCATAAGCGCCCCTAGGCCGACGGACTATGAACGGGTCTAGTAAAGGGATGGGCTCCTTAGTACGCCCCTAGGTCAACAGACTATGAACGGACCTAGATCCCTAGTAGGTTCGGGGCTAGCTACCCTGTCCTAGGGATTGAGCGTATTTATGTATATATGTGGTACAAGCCGGGCCCTCATGATGATATTATGTTCAAGTACTATATGATATGTTTTAAGACATCTTGCATATGACATGACACATGTTTTAAAAGACATCTTGTATGATATGATTTATGATTTATATGACATGATGATTTATGATATGATATAGCATGATGTTCTTTATAAGATGATATGATATGATTTACGATATGACATGCTATGCTCTTATGATATTTATATGACATGATGATTTATGATATGATATAGCATGATGTTCTTTATGATTTATGATATGACATGCTATGCCCTTATGATGTTAGATGATCGTATTTTTATGGTTGTATGCTTATGTATTTATGCTTGGATATATGGATTTTGTGAGTAGGAAAGGATCTTACTAAGCCTGTGTGCTTATAGCTTACTTTCCTTGTACCACAGATAAGGGCAAAGAATGGATGACCTAAGGGAGCTGCAGGAGAGGCAAGGAGATGTGTGTGGTGGTGGCTCGGCTAAGGCAAATAAAGACCTGTTTAAGTTATTTTGTTATGTCAACATGAACCAAGTGTCTTATGTTATTGTTCCGCACGACTACAGGATATTTTTAAGTGTTTTATTTTCGAAAGAAATTTTAATATGCCTATATATTTCCGCAAATAGATAAGTAAAGTAACCCCGCCCTACTAGCAGGAGGGGCGGGCGTTACATGTTGACTGGCTCAAATCGTGGTTACCGGATATGTGACATATTCACTATATTAGCTATATAGGATGACTTGTGCAATGAGTATTTCTTTTTGCTATATGATATCTAACATATGCTTTCGTATGGTTTCTGGTTACTATCTCCTCTACTTTATGGATATCCTCTTATGCATATTGGTCTGTACTTGCTAGGTCATAGACTCACGGCATTTTTATTATAGGAGAGGATGACTTCCAGGATATGTCGGAAGGCCCTCGAATGGAGTAGGTGAGGAGGCGGGATGGACACATGGTTCTGTGCATTGTCCGGGAGTGCAAAGCCTACTGGGTTTACTGCGAGGGATTTTTTTTCATTTCTTTATCATTCGGGTGGGAAATGTTTGAGGAGTTTTTGTTCATCTTGATAAACCTAGTTTGATACTATCGTGCCCATTGGTTATGATAATTTCTTTGATGGTACTGCATTATGATCAATCAAATAGTAGTTGATAAGGGGGATTTAAAAAAAAAACTGGGGATGTTTCAGTTGGTATCAGAGCACACTCCTAAGGGACAGCATCCGACAGCCATCTCGTCAGGAACTCGACTACTTCAGCCCACAAGTTTGTAAGATTTACATTATTATAGTTTTTCAGTTAATGTGATAACTTAGTCCTGCTATGATTGATATACTGATATGTAATTATGGGACACAAATGAGACTAAATCAGAAATATACAGGTTATGGCTGGTCGAAGGAACAACGGTGATATAGGTGGACAGAACAACCAGTTTATAGAGGGACTTACTGCACTCTTACGTGAGTAGAATCGTATTCATAGGGAGCATATTCAACAACTGTTGCAGACTAGGGAACAAGAGAGTACACCTAGACATCCTACACCCAGTGTGCACCCGGTCTACAAGCAATTTCGGGAGTTAGGATCGACGGAGTTTAAAGGCACCACAGATCCGATCGTCGCAGAAGGATGGATTCGACCTCTTGAGATGATATATAATTTCATGCAACTCACAGATGCAGATAAGGTCAGGTGCGCGATATTAATGCTGCGAGATGATGCACGAGTATGGTGGGAAGGTGCACGGTTGACAGTGGACTTGGCTACATTGACATGGGCTTATTTCAAGGAGGTATTCTACGGGAAATACTTCACCACTAACAATAGAACTCGGTTGGCAAGGGAATTCTTAGAACTTCGCCAGGGAGATCTGACGGTGGCAGAGTATGTCAGAAGGTTAGAGAGGGGACGCTACTTCGTACCCATGATTGTTAGCCAACCAGTTGAGGAGTTGAAGCACTTCACTGAAGGATTAAGAGCTTCCATTCATCATGACGTCAGACTAAGCTGGGTGACCACATTCAGAGAGGTAGTTGATCAAGCACTGATGTCTGAAAGGGATAGAAACGACATGGTCAAGGAAGCTCAGAACAAGAGATTGAGTTATCAGGGAAGGGATCAACAGGAGCCAAGTAAGAAGAAGTCAGTTTCAGGCCAGTATCAAGGCAAGCAACCACCTAGATAGACACAGCCACGTCCTCAGTTTCAAAAATCACAACCAGCTGAAGGTACTACTTCCAAGGTTGAGAACAAAGTCCGGTGCCCCAGGTGCGAAAAGATACATGCTGGACAGTGTCTGACGGGTACCGATGTTTGCTATATGTGTAAGAAGGCAGGACATTTTGCTAGGGGCTGCCCTCAGCTTAAGGAGCCAACCAAAGGAAGAGTATTCGCTATGACTCAAGAGCAGGTGGATCTAGACACAGCTATCATCACAGGTATGATTTATGTAGCTGATATGCCGGCCCATGAATTAATAGATTCTGGGGCTACCCATTCTTTCATATCTATGGCTTACATCACAAAATTGAACATTATACCTGAATGAATGGTTACGGGATATAGTGTGCCTTTACCGTCCGGGGAGGAATTACATAGTAACAGGATAGTAAAGGACTGCCAAATGAAGATGCAAGATCATATGGTAGGCGCAAGACTCATTGTGCTGGAAATGACAGAGTTTGATGTGATCCTCAGAATGGACTGACTGGTTCGACATGAGGCAGTCATTGATTATAAACAGCGAATGGTTAAGTTGAAGCTACCGAATGGAGAATTTCTTATTTTTCATGCAGTTCCACAACTAGCTGTTCCCCATATAATTTCTGCGTGTAAAGCCCGACGAATGCTAAGTAAGGGATGTGAGGGTCTTCTGGTCAATATTAGGGTCAAATCAAAGACTCGGCGACCAAGATTGGAGTTGGTGGAGGTAGCTCAAGACTTTCCAAATGTATTCCCAGAGGATATTGCAGGGCTTCCCCCAGATCGGGAAGTGGAGTTTGGAATAGAACTGTTACCGGGAACCACCCCAGTGCCAAAAGCACCATACCGATTGACGTCTACTGAAATGAAAGAACTGAAGGAGTAGTTGAAGGAGCTACTGGACAAGGGTTTCATCCGACCAAGCGTATCGCCATGGGGAGCACCGGTGTTGTTTGTATGGAAGAAGGATAGAAGTATGCACCTATGTATTGATTACCGGGAGCTAAATCGGGTCACGATAAAAAATAAGTACCCACTGCCCAGGATCGACGATATGTTCGACCAATTACAAGGATCAACGGTGTTTTCCAAAATCGACCTGAGATCAGGATACCATTAGATGAAGGTGAAAGAAATGGATGTGCACAAAACAACATTCAAAACCTGTTATGGACAATACAAGTTCCTGGTTATGCCATTTGGACTCACTAATGCCCCGACAACATTTATGGACTTGATGAATCGGGTCTTCCAATCTTACTTAGACCAATTTGTTATTGCCTGCTTTGATGATATACTAATTTACTCACGAGATTGTCAGGAGCATCGCATGCATTTGGCAACAGTGTTGCAAACATTGAAGGATCAACTTTTGTATGAAAAATTCAGTAAGTGTGATTTTTGGTTAAGTCAGATACCATTTCTGGGGCACATAGTCTTGGAGAAGGGGATAGAAGTGGATCCGGCCAAAGTGGAGGCAATCCAGAATTGGAGCACGCCAAAGAATGCTATAAAAATTCAGAGTTTCTTGGGGTTAGCAGGCTATTACCGGAGGTTCATACAGAATTTTTCACGAATTGCTCTACCTTTTACTTCGCTGACTAAGAAGGGGGTAAGATATGCATGGACAGAGCGGTGCAAGAAAAGTTTTGAGGAGTTAAAAGAAAAATTGACTACGTTGCCTGTGCTTGCAATACCGAATGGCTCTGGACGGTTTGTGGTGTACACTAATGCTTCCAAAACTGGATTGGGAGCCGTGATGATGCAAAATAGAAAGGTCATTGCATATGCCTCACGTCAGTTGAAAGTGCACAAGCAAAACTATCCCACCCATGATCTGGAGCTAGCGACAGTCATATTTGCTCTAAAGATTTGGAGGCATTACCTTTATGGAGAACGTTGTGAGATTTTTACTAATCACAATAGTTTGAAATATTTCTTCACACAGAAGGAACTGAATATGAGACAGAGGTGTTGGCTGGAGTTAGTGAAGGACTATGACTGTGATATCAACTATCATCTAGGCAAGGCCAATGCCGCGGCAGACGCATTGAGTCACAAATCTGCAATGTTGTTGCAACTAACCACCCAGCAGCAGTCGATATCAGAATTCCAACGATTGAGTCTGGATGTGGTAACACAAAAGGAGCACCTTAGGTTGTCAGCAATGACCACAAAATCAAACCTACTGGACTAAATTCGGAAAGGACAGATGGTGGATCAACAGTTAGCAGAATGGAAGCGGAGAGACGAGGAAAGGGGGCAGGCTGTTTACACAACCATCAGTCGAGTGGTGCGATAAAAGGGCCGCATTTGGGTGCCTAAGATGGGGACTCTTCGAGAGGATCTCATGAACAAGGCGCACAACACACCATATTCCACGCATCGTGGAAGCACAAAAATGTACAAGGTTATGCAATTACTGTATTGGTGGCCATGTATGAAAAGGGTGTTGGTTAGTCCTAGGAAAATTGTACCGGTTCCACTGTACAAATTTTTTTTGTACAAGTGTGGAACCTTTCCTTAAATAACCTATTGTGTTCTTTAAAAGCTAAATTAGGAATCGCAGATGGAACTTAACATCATTGATTCCAAATTTAACTTATCTGTTCTTAATGGTTTAGATTTGAATCGCAAGTGAAACTTAACACTATTGATTCAAATCCACCTATGTTATTAATTCCATTAAATATTAATTTCCAAAATTGGCTTCCAGGATAGCATGGCGAGCCACATGGCCTTCTTGGATATGGGAGCAACTACCACCGCCTAGACAAAGCCTTTTAAGGAAAGCTAATATTTAATTTACTTAAATAACTCTAGGTTAACGAAAAAGAACAATCGAATCACAAATTCAAAAAATAAAAGAAAAGAAACACAACTTCGAAACAAATCCGAAAACTCTAGAATCATATGCCTCTTGTGTTTGGTATTTCCAAAAATAACTATACAAAGAAAACTAGTATGATGGGGAAAACAATTACTAGTTATACCTTTATTTGTAAGCAAATAAGCTCTTGATCTTCTACCGCATTCCTCTTCTTATCCCGGACGTTATGTGGGCAACGATCTACCGAGATGAGAATCCACCTAAGCCACCTTCTTCTCCACCACAATTCTCCAAGAGAAGTAGAGGTCCGGCCACCACTACCAAGCTCCAAGGGATGCAAGAAACAAAGCCTCCTTTCTCTCCTTCTTCTCCTAGCTAGAACCAGCCACCATCAAGAGCTCTAAGAGAGGATAAAACCGTGTTGGTTAGTCCTAGGAAAACGTACCAGTTCCACTGTACAAAAAATTTTTGTACAAGTGTCGAACCTTTCTTTAAATAACCTATTGTGTTCTTTAGAAGTTAAATTAGGAATCGCAGACGAAACTTAACATCATTGATTCCAAATTTAACTTATCTGTTCTTAATGGTTTAGATTTGAATCGCAAGCGGAACTTAACACTATTGATTCAAATCCACCTATGTTATTAATTCCATTAAATATTAATTTTTAAAATTGGCTTCCAGGACTGCATGGCGAGGCACATGGCTTCTTGGATATGGGAGCAACCACCACCTCCTAGAAAAGCCTTTTAAGGAAAGCTAATATTTAATTTCCTTAAATAACTCTAGGTTAACCAAAAAGAACAATCGAATCACAAATTCGAAAAATAAAACAAAAGAAACACAAATTCGAAACAAATATGAAAACTCTAGAATCATATGCCTCTTGTGTTTGGTATTTCCAAAAATAACTTATACAAAGAAAATTAGTATGATGCGGAAAACAATTACTAGTTATATCTTTCTTTGTAAGCAAATAACCTCTTGATCTTCTACCGTATTCCTCTTCTTATCCCGGACGTTGTGTGGGCAACGATCTACCGAGATGAGAATCCACCTAAGCCACCTTCTTCTCCAATCAATATTCGGCCACCACAATAGCTCCATGAAAGGATGAGGTTCGGCCACCACCAAGCTCAAAGGGATGCTAGAAACGAAGTCTCCTTTCTCTCCTTCTTCGCCAAGCTAGAACCGGCCACCATGGACTTCTCTTATGTTGATGCCGCCGGCCACAAAGGAGGAAGAAAAGAGAAGGAGAAGAGGCCCTAGGGCCGGCCACACCAAAGAAGAAAAAGAGAGGAAGAAAATAATAGAGTTTGCATCAATGAAGGCACATCTACCCTCTCTTTTATAATCCTTGGCCTTGGCAAATAAGGAAATTTAAATAAAAACTCCCTTAATTCTTTTGCCATGAATAGGAAAATTTATTTTAATTAAAAAACAATTTTCTTCTCATTATTATAATGGCTGGCCACAACCAAATCTCCAAGCAAATAAAATTTTAAACATAAATTAAAACTTCCTTATTTGCTTCCGGAAATTTTATAAAAAATTTCTCCAATAATTTTTCCCTTCATGGTGGATCATAAAAAGGAAATTTTATAAATTAAAATCATTCATTTAAACATCTGGATAATTTCCAAAAAGGAAAGTTATCTTTAAAAAATTAAAATCTCCTTTCAATCTACAAATAAGGAAAGATATCACATCTTTTCTTAATCTCTTGTAGAAACTTATAAAAGAGATATTTAATTTTTAAACTCTCTTTTAAATCATGAACATGGTTAAAAAGGGAAAGTTTTCTTAAAATTAAAATCCACTTTTCAATTTACAAATAAGGAAAGATTTCAAATCTTTTCTTAATCTTTTGTAGAAAGCTATAAAAGGAAAGATTTAAATTTCAAACTCTCTTTTAAAACCATGATATCCACATAAGAAATAATTTTTTTAAAAAAATCCCTTTTTATTTTCTAGTGGTCGGCCACCTAAGCTTGGGACCCAAGCTTTGGCCGGCCACCTAAATTTAGCTTCACCATTAGCTTTGGCCGGCCCTAGCTTGGGCTCCAAGCTAGCTTGGCCGACCACCTTAAGGTGGGTAGAAAGGTGGGTATAGGTGGGTATAAATCTCTATATATAAGAGACTACGATAGGGACCGAGAGGAGGAATTTGTTTTGGTCTTCCGATGAAATTAAGCTTCCCGTGTTCGCCCCGAACACTCAACTTAATTTCATCAATAATAATTCATTCCACTAAAGAACTATTATTGAACTACCGCACCTATTTAAATTATATTTTGGGCTCCTTCTTATTATGAGTGTGTTAGTCTCCCTGTGTTTAAGATGTCAAATGATGACTAATTAAATGAGTTACTGACAACTCACTTAATTAATATCTTAGTCCAAGAGTAGTATCACTCAACCTTATCATCATGTTGGACTAAGTCCACCTACAGGGTTTAACATGACAATCCTTATGAGCTCCTCTTGGGGTCATTCTCAACCTAGATTACTAGGACACAGTTTCCTTCTATAATCAACAACACACACTATAAGTATTATCATTTCCCAACTTATCGGGCTTATTGATTTATCGAACTAAATCTCACCCATTGATAAATTAAAGAAATAAATATCAAATATATGTGCTTGTTATTATATTAAGATTAAGAGCATACACTCCCATAATAACTGAGGTCTTTGTTCCTTTATAAAGTCAGTATAAGAAGAAACAGCCTCTATTGGTCCTACTCAATACACTCTAAGTGTACTAGTGTAATTATATAGTTAAGATAAACTAATACCTAATTACACTACGACCTTCCAATGGTTTGTTCCTTTCCATCTTGGTCGTGAGCTACTGTTTATAATTTATAAGGTACTGATAACATGATCCTCTGTGTGTGGACTCCACACACCATGTTATCTACAATATAAATTAATTGAACAACTACATTTATCATAAATGTAGACATTTTATCAATGTAATTCTTATTTCTAGATAAATGTTTATACCAAAAGCTAGGCTTTTAGTATACATCCTAATAATCTTCCACTTATAATAAAAGACTGAGCTGCCATATCTGCTACCATACATCTGATTCCTAACCCTTCAACATGCCCATCAAAAGCTCTTGCCTTAAGGGCCTTAGTGAAAGGATCTTCCAGGTTATCACTTGATGCAATCTAAGCGGCAACAACTTCTCCTCGTTATACGATTTTTCGTATTGGGTAGTACATGCGCTCTATTGTGTTTGCTTGCCTTATGGACTTATGGTTTCTTCGAGTTTGCTACAGCACCAAATTATTTTAGGCAAACCAGAAATCATATCTAAGTCTATCTTGAAGTATTTGAGTTATACAGCTTCTATGGCTACCTCAGAGGCTGCCATATACTTAGCTTCTATGGTGGAGTCCAAAAAAACACCTATGCTTAACACTCCTCCATAGTTATGACTTCACCTCCTAAAGTAAACACAAAACCCCGAGGTTGACTTACTATTGTCCCTATCTGATTGGAAGTCAAAATCCGTGCAACCCACAGGGAGTAAATTATCTGCCTTGTAAGCTAGCATATAATCTCTAGTGCCTCTAAGGTACTTCAATATATGCTTTACCGCAGTCCAATGTCCTTGTCCAGGGTTACTTTGATATCTACTAACCATGCTCACGGTAAAGCAGATTTCTGATCTTGTTCATAGCATACATTAGGCTTCCGACAGCCAAAGCATAAGGAACTGCCTTTATTTCCTCTATCTCCTTTGATATCTTTGGAGACATCTCTTTAGATAAAACTACTCCATGCTGAAAAGGTATGAAACCTTTTTTGGAGTTTTGCATGCTTAAAATGAGCAAGGATTGTTTCAATATATGAAGTTTGGGATAAGTAAAATATATTCTTTTATTGCGATCCCTTTGATCCCAAAAATATATGCATCCCAAGTCCTTCATATCGAATTGTTTGGACAACCATACCCTTACATCTGATAACACTTTGATATTGTTTCCAACTACCAAAAATGTTATCTACGTATAGTACAAGAAATACCACCACGTTTCCATCACACTTATTGTATACACAAAACTCATTCGGTTATAAAATAAACCCATAGGTCTGGATTACTTTATTAAACCGGATGTACTAAGACCTTGAAGCTTTACTTTAGTCCATAGATTGATTGAGCTCACACACAAGATGTTCTTTGCTCTTTGCAAAGATGCTGCATCTTTATCTTGGAGTGCTTCGTCATATGTCTGGGGATCAGGTTCATGTCCACTAGGGATCAAGTCCAAAGACTTTCCTAAAACATGAATCTTTCAGGTTGCCTAACAACTCTTCCACTATGACGAGGCGCTATCTTCAATTGTGTATCATTTGTGATACGTGTTGCAGTTTCTTGTGATATTTTAACTTGTACAGTTGGTACTAGATTAGACGTGTCCTTTAAGAGCAATTTTTACTCATGGGCTAGTGGTTCATAGTATAGTCCTTTTCTAAAATCGAGCATTGGTGCCAACAATGACCTTCCGATTTTAAGGACTATAAACCTCTTTTTATTTTTCTAGGATAACTCACAAACAAGTGAACTCATGTCCAACTTATCAGTGTCTCTCATGTGCTAGACCACCCAAATCCGAATATGGTTCAGACTAGGCTTACGCCCATTCTGCAATTCTATGGGAGTAGAAAGTTCTGACTTAGAAGGTACTACGTTCACTTCCGTTTCCAGTGTATATCCTTAAAATGATTTTGATAATTTTCTGAATAACTTATCTTTGATCTAATTATTCCATAAGAGCCTTATACCTTCTTTCTACTACACCATTCTGTTGGGGTGTACCAGGTACAGTTAGTTGGGATTAAATCCCGTCTTCTGATAAGTGACTTCTAAACTCTCCTAAGAGGTACTCGTTACTACGATTTCACCGTAGTGTCTTAATACTTTTACTTTGACGTTACTCCACATCAGCCTAGTACTCTTTGAACTAATCAAAGCACTTAGACTTGTGGCACGTCAAGTAAATGTATCCTTATCTCGAATAGTCATCTATAAAAGAGATGAAATATTCGAAACAACCTCTTGCCTGGATAGTCAAAAATCTACACAAATCAGAATGAACCAATTCCAACATATCTTTGGCTCCATACCCCTTAGACTTAAAAACTTCTTGGTTATTTTCCTTTCAAGTAAAACTTGCAGGTTGGAAAATGATGTGCGTAGATTATATACACTTTTATGCATGTTTTTACGCACATTTACATACTTTGAGCATGCTTGATCTATGCATTTTTATACTTCCAGCTTTCCTTTTAGTATATTTACTCTTTTGGTTCGGAGATCTGCTTTTTGTGCATTTTTTGTACACAGGAGTCGATTTGGTGAAGAATCTACATCTTTGGGCAAGCCTTGGAGGAAACAAAGGGAGAAAGCATCAGGCCGTGTACCTCACACGACCCTGCACTGGTATGGAGCTCGGGCCGTGTGGAGTTTGGCACCAACAGAAGAGGAAGATGACATGGCCTCACACGACCGTGTCAAGATTTGAAGCCAACCAGCGAAGCCTTACATGGCGTGTGGATCTACAGTGTGAGGTTTCCAAACCAAGCAGTGGGTGTGCACCACACCGATAGCATTTCCAGAGAGCGAAGGGTCCCGCCATGTGAGTCACACGTGCAGCTTTGGTAGAGAAGGAACTGGACATGGCCGTGTGAATCTCACACGTCCGTGTGGCGCCCGATTCCCTCATCTATTTAAACCCTCCTTCATGAATTGAAAGGGGATCTCTCCCCCTTTGGGAGAAGGAAAGATTTGGTGGTTTCCTCCCATTCTTGGGAGGATTTTTGGGCGATTCTAAGGGAGTTCTTGATGATTTCGACTCCGGAGCGAGGATTGGATCCGAAGACGAGGCTTCTTCGTAGATAAGTTTTCTCTTTCCCCCTTTTCTTGGTTTCTTGGATTGGGGATTTAAGAAATGCTTGTAATCTTCATTTCTTCGGATATTCTTCCTCGATTCATGGAGTAGATCTTGTATTCTAGGATTAAGGGAGTATTTGTATGATGGATTGATGTAATCTCTTATGGATTTGCCATTTTCTTGTTTCAATGACATTGTCTTGCTTATATCAATTAGATCTTGAATGATTAATGGTGATTTGTGCTTAATTCTCATTCTTGATTGATTGTTTGGATTTCTTGTGGACTTTGTAAAGATAAACTCTCACTCGATCATCCGAGGGATCCACGTGACAGGTGCAAGCCCGTGTAAGGACGTTTGAGAGATAATCTTGAAGAGGAAATAGGAATATTCAAGAGAGTAGGATGGATTTTGTGATTAGTTTCTTGTATCTTGATAGATTAATAAGTTGTGGGCTTCTATGTTGATATCCGAGGAAGGCATAGTAATAGGTGCGCTTCTGTGTAAGGACAACGTAGGTTCACGTCTAATTGATCATATTTAGATACATTTCTCAGTCCTTAGCCGGTTATCTATTGCAAGAGAGAACCGACAACTTTCTACAAGTGTTTGGCAATTGAGGGATAAGAATTGGTGAACCATTTACATTCAAGAAATCTTACAAAGAAACTGAAACTCCTAGAATCTCCCTTATCATAACCCAAAATACTAAACTCTTGTTTGTTGATCTATAATATTAGATTTGTTTACCTTCACTTTGCATTTGAAACGATTGGATAGTTGTTTAGCTAATTCGCATTGAGACATTTCTAGTGCTTATTCCAGTCCCTGTGGTTACGATAATCTTTTATATTACTTGCGACATTTCCGTACACTTGCGGAGCGTGACAAGTTTTTGGCGTCGTTGCCGGGGACTGCGCTATAACATTAGGAATTATCAATTGAGTTAGACTAAACATAACTTTTCTTTCTTTCTTTACATTTCCATAGTTGTAACTAATTTTTTTTTTTAGAATTCTGTTTCTATAAGCTTTTCTTTTCTTGAATAACATTCTTGACAATTCTTTTTGTTGCAATTCTAATTTTAATTCTAACTTTGCATTCTTGATTTCTAGCACTTTAATCTAACTTTTCTGTGTTTTCTCTGTTGATCTAGTTGCTTTCTTCTTTTCTTTTGTAAACATATCTTGCAATCTTTAGCATATGAATTATTCTAGACATTTTTCTTTTTCCTTTTATTTTTTCTTTCTAGTTTTCATTATGCACTTTATTTCTTGTCTTTAATTCTGCATTTTTAGTTTTGCTCGTAATTTTTTTTAGATATCTTGAGCACTAACATGTCAAGCAGGGCTTCAAGAGTATTTTTCACACCCATGAGCGTAAGATCTTCCATTGATGAATATTATGGTTCAGAAGATGATCAATTTGTGACGCTCGCCCTTCCAGGTAGCACTAAGGTCACCCCGGAGGGACGGACGTCACTGAAACATAGACATCAATTACTAATGCATATGGATTCATGGCAGCGGAAGACTTATTTAAAATTTTTCTTTTCTTTTATCATATGCATTTAGTTTACTTATCATGGCATGTGAATCAAAGCATACTGAACATTTCATCATATCATCATCATTCTAACATGAGTAAAATATCATAAGTGTATGAAATACTAGCTGAAATTATCATCATAAGCATAGGGTCCAACTTAGTTCACATGCACAGCTTAACTAATTATAAGTTCCAAAACTTAAGTAGATCTATCCACCGAGCACTTCCACACACATCCATCACCTTTCCTGCTACTCCCTTTAATTTATCCATTCCTTGCCTTTATCTGCAGTACAAGGAAAACGTGTAGCTATAAGCCAAAGGCTTAGTGAGGTCCTTGTCTACCCATAAATCCGAAAAACACATAACATAACATAACATGTAGAAACCATAGCATAGCATAACATAGCATGGAGGATCATAACATAGAACATATCTTATCATGTAAAAACCATAACATCTCATAACATAACATGAGAGAAAGCAGAACATAATATATCATATCACATAAGGAGCATAACATATCAAAGTATATCATGTGAGTGCATATCATGATTCATATCACATTCTGTAAACACATATCATGAAGCCTATCATATCATGTAAACATGTATCATAACTCATACCTGTTCATAAGGGTGCATAAACATAATTTTATAAATATGTGCATGTAGATGCAATATGTATATTTTTAAAACATGTATCATGGAATGCACATATGCATCATGCTTCTTTCAAAACATATAGTATACATACTTGAATATCATATCATCATCATGAGAAGGGCCCTGGCTTGTACCACATGTAAACATAAATGCGCGCAATCCCTAGGACAGGGTAGCTAGCCCCGAACCTACTAGGGATCTAGGTCCGTTCATAGTCCGTCGACCTAGGGGCGTACTGAGGAGCCCATCCCTTAACGAGGTCTGTTTATAGTCCGTCGACTCCGGGGCGCTTATGGAGCCCACCCTTGGTACAAGCCATACAAAGTAAAATATCATGCATATCATATCTCATCATATCATACATGTCATAATTCTTGTCATATCATTAAGAGAGCTCTTGATCCCAACTTAAGGGAAGCATCTCTTTACCATAGCATGAAGAGTGCTCTTGATCCCAACTTAAGGGAAGCAACTCTTTTCCATAACATGAAGAGTGCTCTTGGTCCCAGCTTAAGGGAAGCAACTCTTTAGGCTTTTCTTCTTACATAAGCCATTCATACATGCATTATGAAACATAACATGTTCTTATCATAACATAAAGTATAACATGACATTTTCATATCATCAAACATGGCATATCATCTCATGAACTTAGCATACATATCATGAACATGGCATATCATATCATGAGTCTAGCATATCATATCATTAACATGGCATATCATGTCATAAGTCTATCATATCATATCATGAACATGGCATATCATATCATAAGACATAGCAATGCAACATATCATAAGGCATATTTTCATCATATCATGAAGCATGAAAGCTTAGTCTACACATATATCAAAGGCTACATATCATGAGAATACATAAACATGTTTAGTTAGGTTTAAACTCTTTCCCAACCCAATTAATCCATCTTGGCCGAACCACATCAGTAGGTTCCATCCTCATTTCATTCCATATTAAGCATAGAACTTACCCACATAACATGTAAACTTGATCTAAACACATACAAGGCATTATACTTCATGAATAAGCATGTTTGAGTTCAAAACTCTAACCTTAATCCATTTATCTCAATTTGGCCGAAACACATCAGTAGGGTTCTTATATCATTTCGTTCCATATAAAGCATAAAACTTATCCACATAACATGTAAACTTGACCTAAGCACATACAAGGCATTATACTTCATGAATAAGCATGTTTGAGTTCAAAACTCTAACCCTAACCCATTTAATTCAATTTGGCCGAAACATATCAGTAGGGTTCTTATATCATTTGGTTCCATATGAAGCATAAAACTTATCCACATAACATGTAAACTTGACCTAAGCACATACAAGGCATTATACTTCATGAATAAGCATGTTTGAGTTCAAAACTCTAATCCTAACCCATTTATTTCAATTTGGCTGAAACATATCAGTAGGGTTTCATATCATTTTATTCCATATGAAGCATAAAACTTAAACATATGACATGCAAATTGGATCTAAGTATATACAAGTCACTATACAAGCATATACAAGGCACTATACTTCATGAATAAGCCAATTAGAGTTCAAAACTTTAACCTTAACCTATTTATCTCAATTTGGCCGAAACATATCAGTAGGGTTTCATATCATTTTATTCCATATGAAGCATACAACTTAAACATATAACTTGCAAATTTGATCTAAGCATATACAAGGCACTATACAAGCATATACAAGGCACTATTCTTCATGAATAAGCCTATTTGAGTTCAAAACTTTAACCTTAACCTATTTATCTCAATTTGGCTGAAACATATCAGTAAGGTTTCATATCATTTTATTCCATATGAAGCATACAACTTAAACATATAACATTCAAATTTGATCTAAGCATATACAAGGCACTATACAAGCATATACAAGGCATTATACTTCATGAATAAGCCTATTTGAGTTCAAAACTTTAACCCTAACCTATTTATCTCAACTTGGCCAAAACATATCAGTAGGGTTTCATATCATTTTATTCCATATGAAGCATAGAACCTAACCATATAACATGCAAACTTAATCTAAGTATATACAAGGCATTGTACAAGCACATACAAGTCACCATACTTCATGAATGAGACTATTTGAGTTCAAAATTCTAACCCTAACTTATTTATATAAATTTGTCCGAAACATATCAGTAGGGTTTCATGATTTTTCATTCCATATCAAGCATAAAAATTTAAGTTATCCACATGTAAAAATTCATACATCATAAAAGAGTACAACTACTATGGTTTCTATGCAAAATTCTTGACCTAAGGCCTATAAGTCATGTTGGCCGAAACATATGTATAGAAATCTCCTTGTTTTTGTCACAACATGAAGAATGAGAACTTAACTATCAACACATAAAATTCACATATCATATAAGTATGAAATCAAGCATGTTCTCACAAGAAAAAGAACCTAGCCTTAACCCTCTTTTGTCTCTTGGCCGAAATATTCATAGTGAGGGTTTAGATTTCTTTTTTTTTTTTTTTTATAAAACATAACTTGAAACTTGTTGACCCTAAAAGATCATCCATCAAAACCCACATGAAAATTTTACGTTTTTGAAAACTCTTGAAAAAAAACTTAACGATCGATTCGACAACAACTTGTACTGCAGTGAGGGGAATACTCACATCCTTCGCTAAATTCTCTAAGGAGGGAACCTTGCTTGTGAATCCTTCCTAGAGGAGAGCTTCCTTGCTCCTTGGTCTCGGCAAGAGGATGAGAGGGAGAGAGAGGTCACGGTGAGGGAGAGTAGGAGGAGAATGAGAGCAAAAATGACAACTCATCTTTAATTTCCTCCTTTTATTCATTATGAGAGGAGGAAGGAAAATATATTTTTCTTCCTCCTTTCTTTTACTCTCTTCATAATTAAGAGAAAGTCTAGATACATCCCTTCATGGTGAGTAAGAAAGGAATATTCTAGAGCATCTCTTCATTAGAGAGGGAGAAGACAACTCTTACTTCTCCTTCTAAGAGAAGAGTCTTTTCTTCGTACATTTAATTTTGGTTTCCCTCTATTTCCTAACAATAATTTCTCTTGGTCTAGTGGTTATCTTATTCAGGCATCTAATGAGAGATCTAGAGTTCAAGTCCTAGATCTTATGTATTTTTATTTCTATTTTATTTGTTTAAGTGTTCGTCTAGGAGCAAAATTCAACTAAAGCATATATATTTTTCTTTATTCATGATAGAATATTCTAGAATTTTGCTAAGGACCCTATGGGTGTTACAGTCTCCCATACCTCATAAAAGTTCATCCTCGAACTTAAAATAGCTCGGGGTACTTCTGTCTCATATCGTCTTCGCGTTCCCAAGTCGCTTCTTCCAACCGTTGATTTTGCCACAGAACCTTTACTAAAGGTATTTCCTTGTTCCTTAGCCTTTTAATATCTCGATCTAATATCTGAATTGGTCGGCTCTCATAGCTCAGGTCCTCTTGAACTTGAACTTTTTGTGGTTCGATCACTTGATCTGCGCCACCCATGTACTTCTTGAGCATTGAGACATGGAACACATTGTGAATAGCCGACATTTTTGGTGGTAACTCTAGTTCATAAGACACCTTGCCAACTCTCTTCAGAATTTGATATGGTCCTATATATCGAGGACTTAGTTTTCCCTTCTTTCCGAATCTCATCACTCCTTTCATAGGAGCTACTTTGAGGAATACTGAATCCCCGACGCTGAAGTCCAGCGGCCTACGTCGCTTATCTGCATAATTCTTCTACCGACTTTGGGCAGTCTCTATTCTTTGGCGGATCTTCTGTATTGCACGGGTGGTGTTGTCGATAAGATCGGTTTGAAATCCCATTTCCTTCTTTTCACCGCCTTCATACCAGCATATAAGGGATCTACATTTTCTCCCGTACAATGCTTCGTACGGTGCCATACCAATGGTAGCTTGATAACTATTGTTATAGGCGAATTCCGCTAAGCATAGATATCGGCACCAGCTCCCTTTGAAGTCCAGGGCACAAGCTCGTAACATATCTTCCAATACTTGATTCACCCTTTCTATTTGCCCGTCAGTCTGAGGGTGAAAGGCAGTGTTGAACAATAATTTCGTACCCAGGGCTTTCTGAACACATTCCCAGAAATGTGAAATAAAATGGCCATCTCTATCAGAGATGATGGTCTTAGGGATCCCATGCAGTCTGATAATCTCTTTGACATATAATTGGGCTAGCTGTTCGATCGAGTAGGTCATCTTGATTGCCATAAAATGGGCCGATTTTGTCAACCTGTCCACGATTACCCATATAGCATGGTAGCCATTCGTCGTTTTGGGAAGTCCCGAAATGAAGTCCATGGAAATATCCTCCCATTTCCATTCTGGAATCTGAATTGGCTGCAGTACACCTCCAGGTCTCTGGTGTTCTGCTTTAACTCTTTGGCAGGTCAGGCAAGTACTGACGTGCTGAGCCACATCCCTCTTCATACCAAACCACCAGAATTTCTTCTTCAGGTCTTGGTACATTTTGGTGGATCCAGGATGCATTGCGTATGGTGTCGCATGCGCCTCCTCTAATATCTTTTTCCGCATCTCTGAATCGTCGGGAATACATAGGTGATCCTTGAAGTACAGTATTCCACTGTCAGCGATACGAAATCCATTATCCTTCCTTTCTAAGACTTCTTGCTTGATCCTTTGGATACTGGGGTCACGGGTTTGTTTCTCCAATATATTGTCGAATAATGTTGTTGCTATGGTCAGGGTAGAGAGTTGCCCGGTCACATTCTCGATCCCCTGACCGGTAATGTTTCTCGGCTTCCCGATAAATTCATATTTCGGTTCGTATTTAGGATTTGATAACATATTTGCATAATGACCAATAATAGGTATCTGACCTGTAATGACCGTCGAAGCACTTGTCCCATCTTCTCTGGTGAGGGAGTGGATCCTGGCATTCGTCTTAGCTATTGGGGCTTCCAGTCTTCCTTGGCTTATCTGAGGGCCTTCTAGTGCAGCTTGCATTAGATGTAGCTGTGAGGGGGCACCTCTGTTCTGGATACTTTGCTGCTGAGGTGTCTGCATCTGAGTAGGACAATTTCTGGCCAAGTGTCCTTCCAATCCGCAGCTGTAGCACTTATTCGTGCCCACACGGCATTTTCCCGGATGCTTCTTTCCGCAGGTGGTGCACTAAGGAAACATAGGTTGCTTGTTCGCTGAACCACCCTGAGAACTGTTCCATTGTTTTCTTTTACCGTTGGAGTTTCCCTTCCAGTTGGTTCTGATATGTTGAGGTTTCTGAACTTGACCCTTACCCTCATTCATCGCCTTCTGATAGTGTTCAGTGATCAGAGCACTGCTAATTAATTCCTCGGTGGTCTGTGGTCTATTAACGCCGCCGGCCACATTTAAGGCTATCTCGGGTCTGAGCATCTTCAACATAAGTCTGACCCTTTCTCTTTCTGTACTGACCAGCTCTGGACATAGGCGTGCTAATCGGTTAAATTTCTTCATGGCCTCATTCACTGATTGGTCACCTTGCCGAAACTCGGTGAACTCGTCGTAGTGTTTATTAGTCACCCGCATATGGAAGAACTCTTCAAGGAATTCAGTCTCGAAGTCTGTCCATCTCATCTGATTCACCTGCCTCCTTGCTTTGACTCGGTCCCACCACATTCTGGCATCGCCTGTAAGGCAAAACGATGCACACTTAACCTTCTCGTGTTTGGGCCAATCTAAAAGCTCCACGATGCTTTCCACAGTCTTAAGCCACGCCTGAGCATCCCATGGCTCACAGTTTCCGAAGAAGGCTTCTGGCTTCAACCTTTGCCACTGAATCAAGTATGCCTCTTGTCGGACCACTGGAATAGGAACTACCGGTGGTACCGGTGCCGGAGGTACTGGTACAGCCGCAGGTATAATAGGTATCGCATTCGGGTTCCCTGGTGGTGTAACAGGATTCCCTTGCTGATTCATCAATGCAGTGATCGTTTGTTGCTGTTCCGTGACCTGACGCTGGAGCTCGGTAATCACATGCATCAGATCGGGTGGAGGTACCATCTCATCTGCTCGGGTAGTTCGTGTTCTAACCATGCTTTATCTTCAATAATCACAATAAGCTAATATAAGTTATCGTTATTCATAACCAGGCTACCCTAAGGTTGTTATTGTTCCTAATCTACCATCATATATATCTAAGCTAAAAAAATGTGATAACTAAATAAATAAGATAATAAGCATGCATATTATCAAACATCATAAAGAAATAGATCAAGCATAAATATCACATCAAAATAAAATTTAAGCATAAAATTCTTACTTGGAGCGGCAGGATAAAGGCTTGATGTGTGTGGAGTGGAAGGTAGACCTGCTCTGATACCATACTGTGACGCCCGCCCTTCCAGGTAGCACTAAGGCCACCCCGGAGGGACTGACGTCACTGAAACATAGACATCAATTACTAATGCATATGGATTCATGGCAGCGGAAGACTTATTTAAAATATTTCTTTTCTTTTATCATATGCATTTAGTTTACATATCATGGCATGTGAATCAAAGCATACTGAACATTTCATCATATCATCATCATTCTAACATGAGTAAAATATCATAAGTGTATGAAATACTAGCTGAAATCATCATCATAAGCATAGGGTCCAACTTAGTTCACATGCACAGCTTAACTAATTATAAGTTCCAAAACTTAAGTAGATCTATCCACCGAGCACTTCCACACACATCCATCACCTTTCCTGCTACTCCCTTTAATTTATCCATTCCTTGCCTTTATCTGCAGTACAAGGAAAACGTGTAGCTATAAGCCAAAGGCTTAGTGAGGTCCTTGCATACCCATAAATCCGAAAAACACATAACATAACAAAACATGTAGAAACCATAGCATAGCATAACATAGCATGGAGGATCATAACATAGAACATATCTTATCATGTAAAAACCATAACATCTCATAACATAACATGAGAGAAAGCAGAACATAATATATCATATCACATAAGGAGCATAACATATCAAAGTATATCATGTGAGTGCATATCATGATTCATATCACATTCTGTAAGCACATATCATGAAGCCTATCATATCATGTAAACACGTATCATAACTCATACCTGTTCATAAGGGTGCATAAACATAATTTCATAAATATGTGCATGTAGATGCAATATGTATATTTTTAAAACATGTATCATGGAATGCACATATGCATCATGCTTCTTTCAAAACATATAGTATACATACTTGAATATCATATCATCATCATGAGAAGGGCCCTGGCTTGTACCACATGTAAAGATAAATGCGCGCAATCCCTAGGACAGGGTAGCTAGCCCCGAACCTACTAGGGATCTAGGTCCGTTCATAGTCCGTCGACCTAGGAGCGTACTGAGGAGCCCATCCCTTAACGAGGTCCGTTCATAGTCCGTCGACCCCAGGGTGCTTATGGAGCCCACCCTTGGTACAAGCCATACAAAGTAAAATATCATGCATATCATATCTCATCATATCATACATGTCATAATTCTTGTCATATCATTAAGAGAGCTCTTGATCCCAACTTAAGGGAAGCATCTCTTTACCATAGCATGAAGAGTGCTCTTGATCCCAACTTAAGGGAAGCAACTCTTTTCCATAACATGAAGAGTGCTCTTGGTCCCAGCTTAAGGGAAGCAACTCTTTAGGCTTTTCTTCTTACATAAGCCATTCATACATGCATTATGAAACATAACATGTTCTTATCATAACATAAAGTATAACATGTCATTTTCATATCATCAAACATGGCATATCATCTCATGAACTTAGCATACATATCATGAACATGGCATATCATATCATGAGTCTAGCATATCATATCATTAACATGGCATATCATGTCATAAGTCTATCATATCATATCATGAACATGGCATATCATATCATAAGACATAGCAATGCAACATATCATAAGGCATATTTTCATCATATCATGAAGCATGAAAGCTTAATCTACTCATATATCAAAGGCTACATATCATGAGAATACATAAACATGTTTAGTTAGGTTTAAACTCTTTCCCAACCCAATTAATCCATCTTGGCCGAACCACATCAGTAGGTTTCATCCTCATTTCATTCCATATTAAGCATAGAACTTACCCACATAACATGTAAACTTGATCTAAACACATACAAGGCATTATACTTCATGAATAAGCATGTTTGAGTTCAAAACTCTAACCTTAATCCATTTATCTCAATTTGGCCGAAACACATCAGTAGGGTTCTTATATCATTTGGTTCCATATGAAGCATAAAACTTATCCACATAACATGTAAACTTGACCTAAGCACATACAAGGCATTATACTTCATGAATAAGCATGTTTGAGTTCAAAACTCTAACCCTAACCCATTTATTTCAATTTGGCCGAAACATATAAGTAGGGTTCTTATATCATTTGGTTCCATATGAAGCATAAAACTTATCCACATAACATGTAAACTTGACCTAAGCACATACAAGGCATTATACTTCATGAATAAGCATGTTTGAGTTCAAAACTCTAACCCTAACCCATTTATTTCAATTTGGCCGAAACATATCAGTAGGGTTTCATATCATTTTATTCCATATGAAGCATAAAACTTAAACATATGACATGCAAATTGGATCTAAGTATATACAAGGCACTATACAAGCATATACAAGGCACTATACTTCATGAATAAGCCAATTAGAGTTCAAAACTTTAACCTTAACCTATTTATCTCAATTTGGCCAAAACATATCAGTAGGGTTTCATATCATTTTATTCCATATGAAGCATACAACTTAAACATATAACATGCAAATTTGATCTAAGCATATACAAGGCACTATACAAGCATATACAAGGCACTATACTTCATGAATAAGCCTATTTGAGTTCAAAACTTTAACCTTAACCTATTTATCTCAATTTGGCCGAAACATATAGTAGGGTTTCATATCATTTTATTCCATATGAAGCATACAACTTAAACATATAACATGCAAATTTGATCTAAGCATATACAAGGCACTATACAAGCATATACAAGGCATTATACTTCATGAATAAGCCTATTTGAGTTCAAAACTTTAACCCTAACCTATTTATCTCAACTTGGCCGAAACATATCAGTAGGGTTTCATATCATTTTATTCCATATGAAGCATAGAACCTAACCATATAACATGCAAACTTAATCTAAGTATATACAAGGCATTGTACAAGCACATACAAGTCACCATACTTCATGAATGAGACTATTTGAGTTCAAAATTCTAACCCTAACTTATTTATCTAAATTTGGCCGAAACATATCAGTAGGGTTTCATGATTTTTCATTCCATATCAAGCATAAAAATTTAAGTTATCCACATGTAAAAATTCATACATCATAAAAGAGTACAACTACTATGGTTTCTATGCAAAATTCTTGACCTAAGGCCTATAAGTCATGTTGGCCGAAACATATGTATAGAAATATCCTTGTTTTTGTCACAACATGAATAATGAGAACTTAACTATCAACACATAAAATTCACATATCATATAAGTATGAAATCAAGCATGTTCTCACAAGAAAAAGAACCTAGCCTTAACCCTCTTTTGTCTCTCGGCCGAAATATTCATAGTGAGGGTTTAGATTTCTTTTTTTTTCTTTTTTTTTTATAAAACATAACTTGAAACTTGTTGAACCTAAAAGATCATCCATCAAAACCCACAAGAAAATTTTACGGTTTTGAAAACTTTTGAAAAAAAACTTAACGATCGATTCGACAACAACTTGTACTGCAGTGAGGGGAATACTCACATCCTTCGCTAAATTCTCTAAGGAGGGAACCTTGCTTGTGAATCCTTCCTAGAGGAGAGCTTCCTTGCTCCTTGGTCTCGGCAAGAGGATGAGAGGGAGAGAGAGGTCACGGTGAGGGAGAGTAGGAGGAGAATGAGAGCAAAAATGACAACTCATCTTTAATTTCCTCCTTTTATTCATTATGAGAGGAGGAAGGAAAATATATTTTTCTTCCTCCTTTCTTTTACTCTCTTCATAATTAAGAGAAAGTCTAGATACATCCCTTCTTGGTGAGTAAGAAAGGAATATTCTAGAGCATCTCTTCATTAGAGAGGGAGAAGACAACTCTTACTTCTCCTTCTAAGAGAAGAGTCTTTTCTTCTTACATTTAATTATGGTTTCCCTCTATTTCCGAACAATAATTTCTCTTGGTCTAGTGGTTATCTTATTCAGGCATCTAATGAGAGATCTAGAGTTCAAGTCCTAGATCTTATGTATTTTTATTTCTATTTTATTTGTTTAAGTGTTCGGCTAGGAGCAAAATTCAACTAAAGCATATATATTTTTCTTTATTCATGATAGAATATTCTAAAATTTTGCTAAGGACCCTATGGGTGTTACACAATTTGAGTTTCTTTGTGGAGTGTGTGGTAGCACATCTCATCCAGCTGCTATTTGCCATTTTTTTCAAAAGACTGCTATAACTCCGGAACTTCAGTGTTTGGTTCAACCTCAATATCAAGATACATATGAGCAAGTTCCTGATACTTATGGCTATGACTGGGAAGATCATCAAATTCAGTACCTTCAACCCCAGCTAATTTAAGAGCAGAGTGAGCAATCATTATTCCAGCAGCAGATCTCTGACCCTCCTCAACATTATAATCACTTTTGGATGAATCAACAAAATTCGGACTACAACTACATACAAAATGTTGAGTATACTTCCCAAGTAAATCAGAGTTTGTCAAAATTTCAGGATGATTCTTCATTAGATGGACCACATCGTTCACAATTTGATGAGCCAATTATTTGGGAGGACTCCCAAAACTCAAATACTCTTGCTCCCAATCAGATGAATACCACAACACAAGATTCTGAAGAGCTAATGGTACAACGGGGAATCTTAGCTTTACGACTACTACTACAAAAGTCCAATAAAGTTGTTGATTCCTCTATTGATGATATTGATGTTAGTGGACTCTTCACTACTTATGATGATGATGTGGTGGATAAAAGTGTAGGGACATGTACTATGGAGGATATGTCCCAAGGATCACCTCCTTTGGTCACACAACCAATTGATTCTATGGAATGTGTAAGAATAGAATTGGTTGATGATAATTGTGTAGGGACTTCTGCAATGGAAGCAAAGTGCCAAGAATCACCATTTTCAGAAGCACCACCTTTTGAGTCTGAGCTAGAGACACTATATAATTCTGAAGAAGTCACATCCCATTGTTTAGAACTTTCAGGTACATCTCAACAATGCAAGGGTAGTATTCTTAGTGATCTTTTAGAAAATTTCATAGATGTACCTATAATTGATTTTGTTGGATGTGATTCATTTTTTGATACATACTTAATTCATACTAATATGGTTTTAGTTCCTTCTTATATAACATGCTTGTGGGAGGTTTGTTTTTCTTTTTGGTGTGAAGGTTTTCAAGAAGCCAATAATTGGAAGCTCATACTGAACCGTCTTCGACCACCTGAAAGAACTTTAAAGAAGGCAAAGATGGAGAGGGCGATATTTTACTTTTTAACTCCAATATTGAAAGCTCCCTCCATAATAAGAACCCTTGGTAAGAAGGTTCTAAAATATCTTACCCCTCCAAGAGAGAGATTTCGATGAATCTAATGAGGTGGTCGAGCTAATGACCTTAAACAAGAGCTTCTTAGGAGGCAACCCAAGTTCATTTTCCTTATTTTCTTTTATGTCTTTAGTTCTTTCTTTATAATAAACATGTATCCTCTACTTAATTTTTCTTGTCTATTATTTTTATAGAATTCAAAGTTGTAGAGGAATGTGAGCATTGGATAGAGGAGTATTTTTAAAATATGAATGTCAACCATTTGGAGCTCATCACTTGGTAACTTCTCTAAATTTCATAAATCTTCTCCACATTGTTTTTTGATTTCATCGGGACCATGAAAAGTTTAAGTCTGGGGGGGTGTCATGTACTGTTTAGTTTGGTTTTCATTTTCAGTTTTTAGTTTTTGTTAGTTTTTCATGTTGGTTCTTGTTGCTTTGTTTTGCTTGTTTTTGAAATAATCATGGCAAAAAAAAAAAAAAAAATTGAGAACATCAATCTTCACTTATATGCTCTCTTGGATTTAAGTGAAATGTTAGCACGATTATTGTCTTGATTCATGGTGTTCGAATGATGCTAGTAGTAAACTTTGTGTAGTTCTTTTTTCTATCTTGGGAAGCATTAATAAGCTGAGAATCTTATGGTGATGAGTTTTAGTTTTGGTTCAACCTTAAGGATTTTATCTTCACTACACTTGTGCTTGATGCTTGAATAGTTGATGTCATTGAAATAGTCATGATTCATCTTGTTTGCTTAGTACTTGGTTTCCATGGTGATTTCTCAACTTTCATTTTGGTTACTGGATGAGGCTCAAATCATTAAAGCTCATTTGGAAAAATCAAAATATCCCAACATGTGTGCTAAAAAGTACATTTGTGAATAAGTTTTGCACAATGCAAACACTTATAAAATAAAAAATAAAAAATAAAAAAAGGATATAAAAAATAGTTGTCATGAGTGGAATCTAGCAAGTCACCCCTTTGAGACCGAGTTAGGTTACTGGGGAAATGACTGCTTAGCTTCCCTTGAGATTGAGCACACCTTTGAGACCTTGGATTAGTTGAGAAATATGAACCAAGTGAATGGTGAGTAAGTGCCTATCACTGGTTACTTGTCTTTCACTGGAAACACTAGGAATTTAAATTTGATGACGACTTGACTAGGACATGGATTGAAACTTGAAGGATGTTGAGTTACTTTTACACTGTGCACAAGATTCTTATGCTTGAACCATACTTTACTTGTTTCTATGATCATGCTTGTTAATGAAACTTTTTGATAGAGTTAGGAAAGTGCACTAGGTTTTATGAATGTGTTGTAGAACATATGAATTTAGACTACGACATTTTGCTTGAGGACAAGCAAATGTTTAAGTCTGGGGGTGTGATGTGCGTAGATTATATACTCTTTTATACATGTTTTTACGCACATTTACATACTTTGAGCATGCTTGATCTATGCATTTTTATACTTCCAGCTTTCCTTTTAGCATATTTACTCTTTTGGTTCGGATATCTGCTTTTTGTGCATTTTTTGTACACAGGAGTCGATTTGGTGAAGAATCTACATCTTTGGGCAAGCCTTGGAGGAAACAAAGGGAGAAAGCACCAGGCCGTGTACCTCACACGGCCCTGCACTGGTATGGAGCTCGGGCCGTGTGGAGTTTGGCACCAACAGAAGAGGAAGATGACATGGCCGTGTGAACCTCACACGGCAGTGTCAAGATTTGAAGCCAACCAGAGCAGAAGCCTTACATGGCCGTGTGGATCTACACGGCCTTGTGAGGTTTCCAGAGGCCAAGTGTGAGTCACACGGCCGTGCAGCTTTGGCAGAGAATGAACTGGACATGGCCGTGTGAATCTCACACGGCCATGTCACGGGGCCGTGTGGCGCCCGATTCCCTCCTCTATTTAAACCCTCCTTCATGAATTGAAAGGGGATCTCTCCCCCTTTGGGAGAAGGCAAGATTTGGTGGTTTCCTCCCAATCTTGGGAGGATTTCTGGGCGATTCTAAGGGAGTTCTTGACGATTTCGACTCCGGAGCGAAGATTGGATCCGAAGACGAGGCTTCTTCGTAGATAAGTTTTCTCTTTCCCCCTTTTATTGGTTTCTTGGATTGGGGATTTAAGAAATGCTTGTAATCTTCATTTCTTCGGATATTCTTCCATGATTCAAGGAGTAGATCTTGTATTCTAGGATTAAGGGAGTATTTGAATGATGGATTGATGTAATCTCTTATGGATTTGCCATTTTCTTGTTTCAATGACATTGTCTTGCTTGTATCAATTAGATCTTGAATGATTAATGGTGATTTGTGCTTAATTCTCATTCTTGATTGATTGTTTGGATTTCTTGTGGACTTTGTAAAGATAAACTCTCACTCGATCATCCGAGGGATCCACGTGACAGGTGCAAGCCCGTGTAAGGACGTTTGAGAAATAATCTTGAAGAGGAAATAGGAATATTCAAGAGAGTAGGATGGATTTTGTGATTAGTTTCTTGTATCTTGATAGATTAATAAGTTGTGGGCTTCTATGTTGATATCCGAGGAAGGCATAGTAATAGGTGCGCTTCTGTGTAAGGACAACGTAGGTTCACGTCTAATTGATCATATTTAGATACATTTCTCAGTCCTTAGCCGGTTATCTATTGCAAGAGAGAACCGACAACTTTCTACAAGTGTTTGGCAATTGAGGGATAAGAATTGGTGAACCATTTACATTCAAGAAATCTTACAAAGAAACCGAAACTCCTAGAATCTCCCTTATCATAACCCAAAACACTAAACTCTTGTTTGTTGATCTATAATATTAGATTTGTTTACCTTCACTTTGCATTTGAAACGATTGGATAGTTGTTTAGCTAATTCGCATTGAGACATTTCTAGTGCTTATTCCAGTCCCTGTGGATATGATAATCTTTTATATTACTTGCGACATTTCCGTACACTTGCAGAGCGTGACAGAAAGATTTCCACTACTAATGAACCCAAGAGTTCATTGGTTATTATCCTTTGAATCCTACTCAAGTTAATATAACCTAGCCTTAGATGTCGAAAATATGATTGGTTCATTTTCGAATGTTACTTTCTCTTATTTAGAAAATGTGTTATTTATTGCATCGTGGGAGTTATTGGATTATAAATTGTCAACCAACGTATCAAAACAGATAACTTCCCTATTTTTCTTGATAACAAGTTTGTTATCATAATAGACAGAATGTCTATTCTTTAATAGTTTAGAAACTGAAATCAGGTTCTTTCTAAACTTAGTACGTAAAGACAATTTCTGAAAATCCATATTTTATTCCTATTTGAGGATAAATATCTCCCACTACAACAGCTACCACTTTTGCAGCTGTGCCCATGTAGACGGTGACTTTCCCTTCATATAGTTATCGGGTTTCCTAGAACCTCTGCAATGAATTGCAGACATGATCAGTGGCTCCCGTATCTACACACCAGGTACAGGTAGATAACTCCACTAATCATGTATTAACTAATGAATGAAATACACCTATATTGTTCTTAGTTCTAAGAGGATAGTCTACCTTAATGTCCAAGTCATATTTCCAATCAATACAATTGAGACTACTAAGTCTATTCTATAGTATAACAACTAGGGGATTGACGGATATTTTAAATCCTAAGAATCACAAAAAATTTTGGTCAAGACCAACACCTTAAAATCCCCATGAATTTTGTATGCCACGATAGTGTGGACGTATATAAAATTAAAGATGAGATTTTATCCATTAATTTTATTATTTCGTCATCCTAACTTTATGACAAATAAAATTAATAGTTGGTCTATCAAATATTTGGTCAAGACTCTAAATTTAAAATAATATTGATTCCTCTAACAATACTATTTAAATTTACTAACACCTCAAAACACCGAGAATTTTGCATGCCACGATAGTGTGAACGTATACAAAATTGAACATTTGTAAGAGGAGGGTTATACCCATTAATTATCTTGTCAATAAGTCTTTATGACAAATAAAATTACCTCAAACACCATGAATTTTCTATGCCATGATAGTGTGGACGTATACAAAACCAAACATTTGTAAGAGGAGTTTTTCCCATTAATTTTATTTTTCTTGTCAACCTGACAAATAAAATTATCTCATACACCGTGAATTTTGTATGTCATGATAGTGTGGACGTATACAAAAACTCGACATTTGTAAGAGGGGGTTTTAATTTTATTATCTTGTCAACTTGTCTTTTTGACAAATTAATTGTTGGTTTTCTTCGGCCACACAAATAATAGCAGTGACTCCGATGGGGAGGATACTATTAGATATGCCTAAGTGTATACCATTACTTGACACTAAGTCCATTAATAAGATTGTGCCCCTTCCGATGGGGAAGATCACAAGCTCTTAATTAATTTCCTATAGTCATCTAAAATGGAAGTTTGATCTAGTGATCCGCAAACAAACTCATCCGATATGGAGGAAGGCACTCAGAGCCAACGCGCAAGTTTGTTTGCATCACTTACAAACTAGTAATGGAGACCGTGGAATTTATTAAAATAAATTCCTCTCCCACTTAGTTATTTAAAGTTAGGAATTTTAAACTATCCTAGCATACATCACATGCATACACACACATCACAGTAAATAAAAGCAATAAATATGGAAATTTATTTTCCAACTATTATGGCATTTTTCCATCACTGTCTTTCGTGTGCTCCAACCCTAGCTGCTGCCATCTTTATCCACCGCCATCGGGTCAAGTCGTTGCATCCATCTTGCTTCTTATTCCACTGCGCCTCTGGTGCTCCAAAAGTACCACGCCTCGCAAGAATCTGATCCGCGATAAAAATAGGATTTTACATATATCGATCCTATATTCCACGAGGGAATGTACATGTAATCTAGATGGAAATTTTTTTTTAAAATCCTAGGGCTAATACAGCTCCTGCTGTATTAGTTACATACAATCATGCATACATAAAATAATGCCCTTCATATGTCCAAGGGTCCAATCACACACAACATCTATAAGCCATAATAGTTGGAGCCTGCAACCACAAACTTAGCACATCCTACTATTATCCTGCCTAAATTATGTATGACATGTACATAACCTAATTTGAAAACCAAACACACAGAGGCAAACCCTAGCTCTGATACCAATTGTGGGTTAGTCGTAAGAAAACGTACCGGTTTCACTGTACAAATTTTTTTTGTACAAATGTCGAACCTTTCCTTAAATAACCTATTGTGTTCTTTAGAAGTTAAATTAGGAATCGCAGATGGAACTTAACATCATTGATTCCAAATTTAACTTATCTGTTCTTAATGGTTTAGATTTGAATCGCAAGCGGAACTTAACACTATTGATTCAAATCCACCTATGTTATTAATTCCATTAAATATTAATTTCCAAAATTGGCTTCCAGGATTGCATGGCGAGGCACATGGCCTTCTTGGATATGGGAGCAACCACCACCGCCTAGACAAAGCCTTTTAAGGAAAGCTAATATTTAATTTCCTTAAATAACTCTAGGTTAACCAAAAATAACAATCGAATCACAAATTCGAAAAATAAAACAAAAGAAACACAAATTTGAAACAAATCCGAAAACTCTAGAATCATATGCCTCTTGTGTTTGGTATTTCTAAAAATAACTTATACAATGAAAACTAGTATGATGCGGAAAACAATTACTAGTTATACCTTTCTTTGTAAGCAAATAACCTCTTGATTTTCTACCGTATTTCTCTTCTTATCCCGGATGTTGTGTGGGCAATGATCTACCGAGATGAGAATCCACCTAAGCCACCTTCTTCTCCAAGCAATATTCAGCCACCACAATAGCTCCATGAAAGGATGAGGTTCGGCCACCACCAAGCTCCAAGGGATGCCACAATAGCTCCATGAAAGGATGAGGTTCGGCCACCACCAAGCTCCAAGGGATGCTAGAAACGAAGCCTCCTTTCTCTCCTTCTTCTCCTAGCTAGAACCGGCCACCATGGACTTCTCTTATGTTGATGCAGCCGGCCACAAAGGAGGAAGAAAAGAGAAGGAGAAGAGGCCCTAGGGCCGGCCACACCAAAGAAGAAAAAAGAGAGGAAGAAAGTAATAGAGTTTGCATCCATGAAGGCACATCTACCCTCTCTTTTATAATCCTTGGCCATGACAAATAAGAAAATTTAAATAAAAACTTCCTTAATTCTTTTGCCATGAAAAGAAAATTTTATTTTAATTAAAAAACAATTTTCGTCTCTTAATTATAATGGCCGGCCACAACCAAATCTCCAAGCAAATAAAATTTTAAACACAAATTAAAACTTCCTTATTTGCTTCCAGAAATTTTATAAAAAATTTCTCCAATAATTTTTCCCTTCATGATGGATTATAAAAAGGAAATTTTATTAATTAAAATCATTCTTTTAAACATGTGGATAATTTCCAAAAAGGAAAGTTATCTTTAAAAAATTAAAATCTCCTTTCAATCTACAAATAAGGAAAGATATCAAATCTTTTCTTAATCTCTTGTAGAAACTTATAAAAGAGATATTTAATTTTTAAACTCTCTTTTAAATCATGAACATGGTTAAAAAGGGAAAGTTTTCTTAAAATTAAAATCCACTTTTCAATCTACAAATAAGGAAAGATTTCAAATCTTTTCTTAATATTTTGTAGAAAGCTATAAAAGGAAAGATTTAAATTTCAAATTCTCTTTTAAAACCATGATATCCACATAAGAAATAATTTTTTAAAAAAATCCCTTTTTATTTTCTAATGGCCGGCCACCTAAGCTTGGGGCCCAAGCTTTGGCCGGCCACCGAAATTTAGCTTCACCATTAGATTTGGTCGGCCCTAGCTTGGGCTCCAAGCTAGCTTGGCCGGCCACCTTAAGGTGGGTAGAATGGTGGGTATAGGTGGGTATAAATCTCTATATATAAGAGGCTACGATAGGGACCGAGAGGAGAAATTGGTTTTGGTCTCCTGATGAAATTAAGCTTCCCGTGTTTGCCCCGAACACTCAACTTAATTTCATCAATAATAATTCATTCCACTAAAGATCTATTATTGAACTACCGCACCAATCTCAAATTACATTTTGGGCTCCTTCTTATTATGAGTGTGTTAGTCTCCCTGTGTTTAAGATGTCAAATGACCATTAATTAAATGAGTTACTGACATCTCACTTAATTAATATCTTAGTCCAAGAGTAGTACCACTCAACCTTATCGTCATGTCAGACTAAGTCCACCTGCAGGGTTTATCATGACAATCTTTATGAGTTCCTCTTGGGGTCATTCTCAACCTAGATTACAAGGACACAGTTTCCTTCTATAATCAACAACACACACTATAAGTAATATCATTTCCCAACTTATCGGGCTTATTGATTTATTGAACTAAATCTCACTCATTGATAAATTAAAGAAATAAATATCAAATATATGTGCTTGTTATTATATTAGGATTAAGAGTGCACACTCCCATAATAACTGAGGTCTTTGTTCCTTTATAAAGTCAGTACAAAAAAAAACGACCTCTAATAGTTCTACTCAATACACTCTAAGTGTACTAGTGTAATTATATAGTTAAGATAAACTAATACCTAATTACACTACGACCTTCCAATGGTTTGTTCCTTTCCATCTTGGTCGTGAGCTACTGTTTATAATTTATAAGGTACTGATAACATGATCCTCTGTGTGTGACTCCGCACACCATGTTATCTATAATATAAATTAATTAAACAACAACATTTATCATAAATGTAGACATTTGACCAATGTAATTCTTATTTCCAGATAATTTATACCAAAAGCTAGGCTTTTAGTATACATCCTAACATACCGGCCACTAAAGAAGAAGAGAAGAGGAGAGGGAAAAAACACTAGGGCCGGCCACACCAAGGAGAAAAAGAGAGGAAGAAAAGAATAGAGTTCTAAGCCATGAAGGCATGTCTACCCCCTCTTTTATAATCCTTGGTCTTGGCAAATAAGAAAATTTAAATAAAAACTTCCTTAATTCTTTTGCAATGATTAAGAAAAATTAATTAATTAAAAAACAAATTTTCTTTTCTTAAACAACATGGCCGACCACTTAAAGCTATAAACAAGGAGAGTTTTAATTAATTAAAACTTCCTAATTTGTCACCGGAAATTTATAAAAAATTTCTCCAATAATTTTTCCCTTCATGGTGGATTATAAAAAGGAAATTTTATAAATTAAAACTTTCTTTTAAACATGTGGATAAAAAGAAAGTTATCTCTAAAAATTAAAATCTCTTTCAATCTACAAATAAGGAAAGATATCTAATCTTTTCTTAATCTTTAGTAGAAAGTTATAAAAGATAATATTTAATTTTTAAACTCTCTTTTAAATCATGAACATAGTTAAAAAGGAAAATTTCCTTAAAATTAAAATCCACCTTTCAATCTACAAATAAGGAAAGATTTCAAATCTTTTCTTAATCTTTTGTAGAAAGCTATAAAAGGAAAGATTTAAATTTTAAACTCTCTTTTAAAACCATGGAATCCACATAAGAAAACATTTATAAATAAAATCCTTTTTAATATGATGTGGCCGACCACATCATGCTTGGACTCCAAGCATTGACCGGCCACCAACTTGGCTCAACCTTTCGGTCTTGGCCAGCCCTAGCTTGGGTTCCATGCTAGCTTGGCCGGCCACCAAAGAGTGGGTAAGAAGGTGAGTATGTGGTGGGTATAAATCTCTATATACAAGAGGCTACGATAGGGACCGAGAGGAGAAATTGGTTTTGGTCTCCCGATGAAATTAAGCATCCCGTGTTCGCCCCGAACACATAACTTAATTTCATTAATAATAATTTATTCTACTAAAGGACTATTATTGAACAACCGCACCAATCCCAAATTACATTTTGGGCTCCTTCTTATTATGAGTGTGTTAGTCTCCCTGTGTTTAAGATGTCGAATGTCGACTAATTAAATGAGTTACTGACAACTCACTTAATTAATATCTTAGTCCAAGAGTAGTACCACTCAACCTCATCATCATGTCGGACTAAGTCCACCTGTTGGGTTTAACATGACAATCCTTATGAGCTCCTCTTGGGGTCATTCTCAACCTAGATTACTAGGACACAGTTTCCTTCTATAATCAACAACACACACTATAAGTAATATCATTTCCTAACTTATCGGGCTTATTGATTTATCGAACTAATTCTCACCCATTGATAAATTAAAGAAATAAATATCAAATATATGTGCTTATTATTATATTAGGATTAAGAGCACACACTTCCATAATAACTGAGGTCTTTGTTCCTTTATAAAGTCAGTATAAAAAGAAACGACCTCTAATGGTCCTACTCAATATACTCTTAGTGTAATAGTGTAATTATACAGTGAAGATAAACTAATACCTAATTACACTACGACCTCCCAATGGTTTGTTTCTTTCCATCTTGGTCGTGAGCTACTGTTTATAATTTATAAAGAACCAATAACACTATCTTCTGTGTGTGACACCACGCACTATGTTATCTAAAATATAAATTAATTGAACATCTACATTTCGTATATATAAATATAGACACTTGACCAATGTGATTCTTATAAATGTTTATGCCAAAAGCTAGGCTTTTAGTATACACTCCAACAATCTCCCACTTATATTAAAAGACTATGCTGCCATAAATGCTGGCATACATCTGATTCCCATCCATTCAACATGTCCATCAAAAGCTCTTGCCTTAAGGACCTTATTGAAAAGATCTACAGGTTATCACTTGATGCAATATAGGCGGCAACAACTTCTCCTCGTTATACGATGTCTCGTATTGGGTGGTACTTGCGCTCTATTGTGTTTAATTGCCTTATGAACTCATGGTTTCTTCGAGTTTGCTACTGCACCACTATTATTATAATAAATTGTAATAATCTTTGGACAAACTAGAAATTATATCTTAGTCCATCTTGAGGTTACTGAGTCACGCAGCTTCTATGGCTACCTCTGAGGCTGCCACATACTCAACTTCCATAGTGGAATCTGAAAAACACCTATGCTTAACACTCCTCCATAGTTATGACTTTACCTCCTAAAGTAAACACAAAACTCCGAGGTTGACTTACTATTGTTCCTATTCGATTGGAAGTTAAAATCTGTACAACCCATAGGGAGCAAATTATCTGCCTTGTAAGTTAGCATATAATCTCTAGTGCCTCTAAGGTACTTTTATATATGTTTTACCGCAGTCCAATGTCCTTGTCCAGGATTACTTTGATATCTGCTAACTATGCCCTTGGCAAAACAGATTTCTGATCTTGTGCATAGCATACATTAGGCTTCCGACAGCTGAAGCATAAGGAACTACCTTTATTTCCTCTATCTCCTTTGATATCTTTGGAGACATCTCTTTAGATAAAGCTACTCTATGTTGAAAAGGTAAGAAACCTTTCTTGGAGTTTTGCATGCTTAAAACGAGCAAGGATTGTTTCGATATATGAAGCTTGGGATAAGTAAAATATATTCTTTTCTTGTGATCCCTTTGATCCCAAGAATATATGCATTCTCCCAAGTCTTTCATATCAAATTGTTGGGGCAACCATACCCTTACTTCTGAAAACACTTTGATATTGTTTCCAACTACCAAAAATGTTATCTACGTATAGTACAAGAAATACCACCACGTTTCCATCACACTTCTTGTATACACAAAACTCATTCGGTTATAAAATAAATCCATAGGTCTGGATTACTTTATTAAACCGGATGTTCCAAGACCTTGAAGTTTTACTTCAGTCTATAGACTGATTGAGCTTACACACAAGATGCTCTTTGCTCTTTGCAATGAGCCCTTCTGGTTGCTATATATGGATGTTTTCTTCAAGACTTCCATTAAGGAAAGCTGTCTTGACATCCACTTGTTAAATCACATAGCTAAAAGAATCCGGATAGACTTAAACATGGCTACCGGTAAAAAGTTTCCTTTTTCAACAAGCCTTGCTTTGAAAGTTTCCACCTTCCCGTCTATCCTCTTTTCCTATTGTAGACCTATTTTCACTTAATGGCTTTTACACCATTTGATGATTCTACAAGCTCCCAGACTTTATTAGAATACATATATTCTAATTCTGAATTGCAAAGATGCTGCATCTTTATCTTGGAGTGCTTCGTCATATGTCTGGGGATCAGGTTCATGTCCACCAGGGATCAAGTCCAAAGACTCTCCCAAAACATGAATATTTTAGGTTGCCTAACAACCCTCCCACTACGACGAGGCACTTTCTGCAATTGTGTATTATTTGTGATACGTGTTGCAGTTTCTTGTGATATTTCATCTTGTACAGTTGGTACTAGATTAGACGTGTCCTTTAATTTCTTTAAGAATAATTTTTACTCATGGGCTTGTGATTCATAGTCCTTTTCTAAAATCAGGCATTGGTGCCAATAAAGACCTTCTTATTTTAAGGACTATAAACCTCTTTTCATTTTTCTAGGATAACTCACAAACAAGTGAACTCATGTCCAACTTATCAGTGTCTCTCATGTGCTAGACCACCCAAATCCGAATATGCTTCAGACTAGGCTTACGCCATTCTGCAATTCTATGGGAGTAGAGAGTTCTGACTTAGAAGGTACTATGTTCACTTCCGTTCCCAGTGTATATCCTTAAAATGAATTTGGTAATTTTCTAAATAACTCATCATCGATCTAGTTTTTCCATAAGAGCCTTATACCTTCTTACTACTACACCATTCTGTTGGGTGTACCAGGTGTAGTTAGTTGAGACTAAATCCTGACTTCTGATAAGTGACTCCTAAACTCTCCTAAGAGGTACTCGTTACTATGATTTCACCGTAGTGTCTTGATACTTTTACATTGACGTTACTCCACATCAGCCTAGTACTCTTTGAACTAATCAAAGCACTTAGACTTGGGGTGCATCAAGTAAATTTATCCTTATCTCGAATAGTCATCTATAAAAGAGACGAAATATTCGAAACAACCTCTTACCTGGATTGTCAAAGGTCTACACAAATCAGAATGAACCAATTTCAACATATCTTTGGCTCCATACCCCTTAGACTTAAAAACTTCTTGGTTATTTTCCTTTCCAAGTAAGACTCGTAGGTTGGAAAGATTTCCACTACTAATGAACCCAAGAGTTCATTGGTTATTATCCTTTGAATCCTACTCAAGTTAATATAACCTAGCCTTAGATGCCAAAAATATGATTGGTTCATTTCCGAAGGTTACTTTCTCTTATTAAAGTTAGAAAATGTGTTATTAATTCCCATTTATTGCATCGTGAGAGTTATTGGATTATAAATTGTCAACCAACGTACCAAAAATGATAACTTCCTATTTTCTTGATAACAATTTTGTTACCAAAATAGATAGAATAGTTTAGAAACCGAAATCATATTCTTTCTAAACTTAGTACGTAAAGACAATTTCTTAAAATCCATATGTTATTCCTATCAAAGGATAAACATCTCCCACTTCAACAACTGCTACTATTACAGCAGTGCCCATGTAGATGGTGATTTATATAGTTGTCGGGTTTCCTGGAACCCCTGTAATGAATTGCAGGCATAATTAGTGGTTCATGTATCTACACACCAGGTACCGGTAGATAACACCACTAAATATATTTCAACAACTAATAAAATACACCATTATTGTTCTCAGTTCTAAGAGGACAGTCTACCTTAATGTCCAAGTTTTCCAATCATTACAATTGGACTACTAAGTCTATACTATAGTATAACAACTAGGGGATTGACTAACATTTGAAATCCTAAGAATCACAAAAATATTTGGTCAAGACTAACATCTCAAAATCCCCGTGAATTTTGTATGCCTCGATAGTGTGGACGTATACAAATTCTAAAAGGAGATTTTATTAATTTTATTATCTTGTCAACTTATGACAAATAAAATTAATAGTTGGTCTGTCTTTAATTAAATATATGGTCAAGACTCTAAATTTAAAATAATATTGATTCCTCTAACAATACTATTTAAATTTACCAACACCTCAAAACACCATGAATTTTGCATGCCACGTTAGTGTGGACGTATACAAAATCAACATTTGTAAGAGGAGGGTTTTACTCATTAATTATCTTGTCAACCTAACTTTATGACAAATAAAATTATCTCAAACACCGTTAATTTTGTATGCCACGTTAGTGTGGACGTATACAAAATCAATCATTTGTAAGAGGGGTTTTAACCCATTAATTTTATTATCTTGTCAACCAAGTTTTATGACAAATTAATAGTTGGTATTCCTTTGGTCCCGCAAAACAATTGCAGTGACTCCATTGGGGAGGATACTATTGAATGCATCTAAGTGTGTACCATTACTTGATACTTAGTCCATTAAATAGGATTATGCCCCTTCGGTTGGAGAAGATCACACACTCCTAAATAATTTCCTATAACCATCCATAAAGGAAGTTTGATCTAGTGATCCGCAACAAACCCATCCGTTGTGAAGGGAGGCACTCAGAGCCAACACGTAAGCTTGTTGCATCACTTACAAACCAGTAAGGGAGACCGTGGGATTTATATATTAATCCCTCTCCCACTTAGTTATTTAAAATGAAGAATTTTAACCTATGCTAGCATATAACACATGCGCACACACACAGAAAATATAAGCAATAAATTTGGAAATTAATTTTCCAACTATTATGGCATTTTCATCATTGTCCTCCGTGTAATGCAACCCTAGCTGCTACCATCTTTAGCCACCGCCATCGGGTCGAGTTGTCGCATCTATCTTGCTTCTTATTCTGCTGCGCCTCTGGTCCTCCAATAGCACCATGCCTCGCAAAGATACGATCCGCGACAAAAATAGAATTTTACATATATCGATCCTATATTCCATAAAGGAATGTACATGTATTCTAGATCGAACAAAAAAGTAAAATTCTAATAACTAATACAACTCCTGCTGTATTTAATTTTACAATCATGCACACACAATTAAATGCCCTTGACATGTCCAAGGGTCGAATCATACACAATAAAAATATGCCTTAATAGTTGGAGCCTGAAACCACAAAGTTAGCACATCCAACTATTATCCTGCCTAAATTATGTATGACATGTGCATAATCTATTTGAAAACCAAACACACAGAGGCAAACCCTAGCTCTGATACCAATTGTTGTTTAGTCCTAGGAAAATCGTACCGATTCCACTTTACAAATTTTTTTTGTATAAGTGTCGAACCTTTCCTTAAATAACCTATTGTGTTCTTTAAAAGTTAAATTAGGAATCGCAGACGGAACTTAACATCATTGATTCCAAATTTAACTTATCTGTTCTTAATGGTTTAGATTTGAATCGCAAGAGGAACTTAATACTATTGATTCAAATCCATCTATGTTATTAATTCCATTAAATATTAATTTCTAAAATTGGCTTCCAGGACTACATGGCGAGGCACATGGCCTTCTTGGATATGGGAGCAACCACCACCGCCTAGACAAAGCCTTTTAAGAAAAGCTAATATTTAATTTCCTTAAATAACTCTAGGTTAACCAAAAAGAACAATCAAATCACAAATTCGAAAAATAAAAGAAAAGAAACACAACTTTAAAACAAATCCGAAAACTCTAGAATCATATGCCTCTTGTGTTTGGTATTTCCAAAAATAACTATACAAAGAAAACTAGTATGATGCGGAAAATAATTACTAGTTATACCTTTCTTTGTAAGCAAATAACCTCTTGATCTTCTACCATATTCATCTTTTTATCCCGGACGTTGTGTGGGCAATGATCTACCGAGATGAGAATCCACCTAAGCCACCTTCTCCTCCAAGCAAGATTCAGCCACCACAATTCTCCAAGAGAAGTAGAGGTCCTGCCACCACCACCAAGCTCCAAGGGATGCAAGAAACAAAGCCTCCTTTCTCTCCTTCTTCTCCTAGCTAGAACCGACCACCATCAAGAGCTCCAAGAGAGGATAAAACCGGCCACTAAAGAAGAAGAGAAGAGGAGAGGGAAAAACTCTAGGGCAGGCCACACCAAGGAGAAAAAGAGAGGAAGAAAAGAATAGAGTTCTAAGCCATGAAGGCATCTCTACCCCCTCTTTTATAATCCTTGGTCTTGGTAAATAAGGAAATTTAAATAAAAATTTCCTTAATTCTTTTTCCATGATTAAGAAAAATTAATTAATTAAAAAACAAATTTTCTTTTCTTAAACAACATGGTCGGCCACTTAAAGCTATAAACAAGGAGAGTTTTAATTAATTAAAACTTCCTAATTTGTCTCTAAAAATTTATAAAAAATTTCTCCAATAATTTTTCCATTCATGGTGGATTATAAAAAGGAAATTTTATAAATTAAAACTTTCTTTTAAACATGTGGATAAAAAGAAAGTTATCTCTAAAAATTAAAATCTCTTTCAATCTACAAATAAGGAAAGATATCAAATCTTTTCTTAATCTTTTGTAGAAACTTATAAAAGAGAATATTTAATTTTTAAACTCTCTTTTAAATCATGAACATAGTTAAAAAAGGAAAGTTTCCTTAAAATTAAAATCCACCTTTCAATTTACAAATAAGGAAAGATTCCAAATCATTTCTTAATCTTTTGTAGAAAGCTATAAAAGGAAAGATTTAAATTTTAAACTCTCTTTTAAAACCATGGAATCCACATAAGAAAAAATTTATAAATAAAATCCGTTTTAATATGATGTGGCTGGCCACATCATGCTTGGACTCCAAGCATTGACCGACCACCAACTTGGCTCAACCTTTGGGTCTTGGCCGACCCTAGCTTGGGTTCCAAGCTAGCATGGTCAGACACCAAAGAGTGGGTAAGAAGGTGGGTATGTGGTGGGTATAAATCTCTATATACAAGAGGCTATGATAGGGACCTAGAGGAGGAATTGGTTTTGGTCTCCCGATGAAATTAAGCATCCCGTGTTCGCCCCGAACACATAACTTAATTTCATCAATAATAATTTATTCCACTAAAGAATTATTATTGAACTACCGCACCAATCCCAAATTACATTTTGGGCTCCTTCTTATTATGAGTGTGTTAGTCTCCCTGTGTTTAAGATGTCTAATGTCCACTAATTAAATGAGTTACTGACAACTCACTTAATTAATATCTTAGTCCAAGAGTAGTCCACTCAACATCATCATCATGTCAGACTAAGTCCACCTGTAGGGTTTAACATGACAATCCTTATGAGCTCCTCTTGGGGTCATTCTCAACCTAGATTAGTAGGACACAGTTTCCTTCTATAATCAACAACACACACTATAAGTATTATCATTTCCCAACTTATCGGGCTTATTGATTTATCGAACTAATTCTCACCCATTGATAAATTAAAGAAATAAATATTAAATATATATGCTTGTTATTATATTAGGATTAAGAGCACACACTTCCATAATAACTGAGGTCTTTGTTCCTTTATAAAGTCAGTATAAAAAGAAACTACCTCTAATGGTCCTACTCAATACACTCTAAGTGTACTAGTGTAATTATATAGTTAAGATAAACTAATACCTAATTATACTATGACCTTCCAATGGTTTGTTCCTTTCCATCTTGGTCGTGAGCTACAGTTTATAATTTATAAAGAACCGATAACACGATCTTCTGTGTGTGACACCACACACTATGTTATCTATAATATAAATTAATTAAAGATCTACATTTGGTATATATAAATATAGACACTTGACCAATGTGATTCTTATAAATGTTTATACAAAAGCTAGACTTTTAGTATACACTCCAACAAAAGGACATAGTTAAAGTAGTGCACGAATGTCTCACCTGCCAATAAGTAAAGACTGGGCATCAGAGACCAACAGGATTGTTGGAGCCACTCCTGATCCCTATCTGGAAATGGGTAGAGGTCGCTATGGACTTTGTGGTGGGATTACCCACTACTCCTAGAGGATCAAACGTCGTGTGGGTGATTGTGGATCAATTGACCAAGTCGGCTCATTTCTTACCAGTGAAAACCACCTTCACAATGACACAGTATGCGGAACTGTACATATGGGAGGTAGTACGGCTGCATGGGGTCCCGATTCAGATTGTGTCAGACAGAGACCCAAAGTTTACCTCCGGATTCTGGGAAAGCCTGCATTGAGGATTAGGTACAAGACTCACTTTTAACACCGCTTTCCATCCCCAGACAGATGGCCAGTCTGAACGGGTGATCCAAATTTTGGAGGATCTGTTGCGGGCATGTATGATGGACTTTAAAGGAAACTGGGAGTCAAAACTACCTTTAATAGAATTTATGTACAATAATAGTTATCAGGCCACAATATGAATGGCTCCCTATGAAGCATTATATGGAAGAAAGTGTTGAACGCCTCTGCATTGGGACGAGGTCGGCGAGAGGGAAGTGCTGGGCTCGGAAATAGTAAACCATATTATGGATTTGGTGGCCAAGATCTGGGACAGAATGTAAACAGCGCAAAGCTGTCAAAAGAGTTATGCTGACATGCGAAGAAGAGACTTGGAATTTGCAGTGGGGGACCATGTATTCCTCAAGGTGTCGCCACTGAAGGGGGTGTTGAGGTTCGGGAAGAAGGGGAAGCTCAGCCCAAGATATATCGGACCATTTGAGGTGTTGGATCGGGTTGGGACCCGAGCATACCGGCTTGCCCTACCACCCAACTTGTCAGGGGTTCATAATGTGTTTCACGTATCCATGCTTAGAAGGTGCTTCTTTAATTCTTCTCATAAAATTTGTCATGAGATGGTGCAGTGGGCACCAGATCTATCCTATGAAGAACGGCCAAAATAGATCCTGGATCGTTAAGTCTGGAAACTGAGGAATAAGGAGATCAAGATGGTGAAGGTTTTATGGGGAAATCAACAAATAGAGGAGGCCACCTGGGAGACTGAGCAAGATATGCGCAACCGCTATCCGGAATTGTTTGGTAAGTCAAATTTCGAGGGCAAAATTTTTATAAGGGTGGGGAGAACTATAAGGTCTCCTCAAAGTGTTAATTAAGGAATTTAATTTAAGTAATAATATTGAATTAAGGATTCGCGAGTGATCATAAGGAGAATTTTACTAATTAATATTTTCTACGAAATTTAGGGATTTTTAGGGTTTTAAATGAATTGGTACGATATCATTTAAGGGAGATGGTATTATTTAAGGAAAACATTTAACACCTAATAAAAATTGGGAGAAGATAGTTGGTAATTACCCTAAGTTGGGGTTAATTGCCCTAAGAAACCTAGGTATAAAGGCTTGGTGGAGTTTCCTCATGCACTCACGAGCACAGGGCCTCCAAAACGTCGTCTCACTTCGTCCTCCATCCTGCGCTGATCTCAATCGGACATCTCACCGAGCTCCAATCCCCGATCCAAAACCTCATCAGCTCGGTGAGTTCGCGGGAGCCTCGCGAGCGGGTGTGAAGGGTAGCGATGATTCACCTGCGACCACGGCTGAGGGAAGGGCTTCAACAGGGAGACGCGGAAGGGAAGGCAAGTTCATACCCTTTATGAATGAGTGAGATTTGTGAGGTAAGGAGGTAGGAACTTGGAAGGGAGAATCATTTTCTTAGGTAAGGATTGGTGAAATGATTTATGAAAGGTTTCAATTCTGCGGAGTCTTGTTTCGGTCGTGATTTCGATGGGGTTTTCTTGGCTTGAATCGTATGGTTTCTGGGCTTTGTCACTACGTCCTATGTTTTTGGATGGAGTTTGAGTTTCCGGTGGGTTATTTCTTAGTTGATTTCGTGGATCTAGCTTGCCTGTGAATGAGATTGTACTCGATTTTACTCTAAGATTTTACTGATGTGAATCGAAGGTTCATTGAAATGTTTTTGGAAACGTGGATTGAGTTCGTCCGCCACAATCTTGCTCGATTAAATGCCTGAATGGGTTATTGAGGGGAGAACTGGTGGCGTTTTGATTCTGGAATAATTTGAGTATGAAGCATGGTGTGCTTTCTCAGTGGTTGCTAAGAGGTCCGAGTATGAATTGGGTTTCCACAAAGTTTTGCTAAGATTTGTGACCGAAATGGATTTCATTTGGTTCTTCTTGTTCTTCTTATTAAATTGATTCTGGGATCCTGCTTCTGGTAGCCTTGGTTAAATGGGATGATGATGAACTTGATTCTTTGCGCATCTGGGAACGTTATTAGGATTTACTATGTTATGGCTCTGTACTAAAGCAGCTGTAGTTTTGGTCTCCTTTTCAGTCTTGGTTTCTTCTGAGTGATTTCATATTTCTTGATTAATGTTAGAGCCATTTGGAATTTGGTAGCGTCTTAGATAGCTGTTCTGTGGGGTGTGGTTCCATGTACCAATGTTGGGTTTTGTTTTGATTGATTAGTATTTGTTGTTTAAGTTGCCGAAGTCTTGCAATTGAGTTATTTGATTCTTGCATGATGTTGCTCTGTTAACTTAATGTAGTTACTTCATCTATTTGCTTAGGAGATGTAGAATTATGAAATAACTAGAAATATTTCCTACAATTTTATCATGCGCAAACAGATTTTTCTATGCTCTAGATATCCCATGCTATATATGAATGTAGTTAGTGAAAGAACCGGACAGTAGGTTGATATTCTATTTCACTAGTTAGTTATGGATTTCTGAAGTATAGGTTGTATCTATTTGTTGTTTTTATTCTGTTATTATACCGTGAGTTAACTTGTGTAGTTTTTGATTCATGGAGGTAAATTCTCATGTGGATTGGAACTTACTATAGTGCTGTAGGGTTGTAATTATTATATCTCTTCACCACGATGCAAATTTTATTAGATTCTCCTTGTATAGATAATTGATTAGAAGATGAATTGTCATGGCTGATTGTTCACTTATGAGGATGCATGATTTCATGGTTTTCTTCAATATGATAATGGTTATTGAATGAATGGAATAGAAAGGGCATGTTCAACTGATACAGAATAATGAGGACAGATTATGTTTTTCTTTTTTTTTTATGTTGCAAATAGGGTGAGTATGGGCATATGTGGTAGCAGTACAGGATGGGTGACCCGGGATGAGCTCCGGGGAGGGTCCATTCAAACTTGACAGATAATTTATTGTTAGCTTCGGCTATATGACTGACTGCATGTTCTCTAGGAGGTACCTCTAGGATCATTGGACTATTGAATGGCTCTAGGATCATTGGATTATATGAGTGTCATATACTTTCTCATGTGGCTATTAGTATGACTACTAGTCCTTAGACCTGAAGTCACCATGGATCCCTACATAAGGAGTTATGTACTTTTGGTTTCGTCAAACGTCACCCGTAACTGGGTGGACTATAAAGGCGATTACTGAGTATGTAACAAATTATGCGTAGGGATGTGAGTGATGTAGATGAGATCTATCCCTCCTATATGACGGGAGTGACATCGATATTCTTGACAGAGTGAGACCACGAAGTGCATGGCCATGCCCAAATGAGTCAATATGAGATATTGAGCTCATTTGATTTAGTGAGTCTACTTAGAGTTCAAGATTTAGATTTATCAGAGGATGACACAGTCTATGCCTCACATTGATCAATCTAGATGTCTAGGATAGAAGGACACTTGTCATATCTTGTGAGGAGTCACAATTAGTAGTCACAAGGTGATGTTGGATCTCAACATTCTTGTAACTTGGGTAGTAATGATATGTTACTAGATACCGCTCATTACTTATGCTCCTAAATGGGTTTAAGGGCATTGCCAACGTTACAAGAACCTATAGGGTCACACACAAAGGACAATTAGATATAGATTAGGTTTATATGATGAACCAAGAGGACTAGATTCAAATGATGAATCAAATTGGATTAAGAGTAATCCTAATTGGGCTAATTGAGTTGGACTCAAGTTGATTCATGTGTTCAATGAGTCTAATTTAGATTATGACTCATTGAATCAATTTAATTAAATAAATTAGATTCATTATATTAAATTGGCTTAAATTAAATGGTTGGATTAGATCAACCATGAGAGAGATTAAGTCAAGTTTGACTTGACTTGAGAGGAAGAGGAAGAGTCAAGTTTGACTTGACTTTATGCCACATCATCATGTTTAGCATATGTGTGTGCCACCTAATGGAGGTTACAAATTCCCTTTCAATTTAATGTGGCCGGCCACATTAAATGAGGAGTTACACATGTGTGGCCGGCTACTTTTGTGAATGAATGGAATTCATTTTTCATTCAAGGTATTATTCCATCATCTTCTTCCTAGCTCTCTCTTCTTGCTCTCCCTCTCCTCCTCTTGCCGTGACTGATCAAGGGTGCTAGCACACCTTTGTTTAGTTTTTCTCCACCCATTTGTTCGTGTGGATACTTCTAGAGGATCGTACGCTTGACGATTTCGAGATCCGGCACTTCCTTGGATGAGCGGGATTCGTAAAGGGCACGCATCAAGGGTAAAAGGTTTTTCTCCTTGTAAATGTAGTTTATAACTAGCATTAAACTCATACTCATAATGTTTTCGAAAGTTTTACTTTGCACGGATCCGGTGGCATGGGGTTTTGGGGTTTTCGCGACACGAAAAAGCGATTTTCGCGGCCCAAAAAACCCAACAGTGGTATCAGAGCCACGTGCGAAGCGAGTACGAATTTAATTTATTTTTTTATGAAAAATATAGGTTTTGTAATTTTCTGTAATTTTATGATTTTTATGGTTTTTATGGGTATTTTTCTTATAGAAGAGAAGCACAAGTGTTTCGACACTTGTAGGCTTCGACTACCGAGAAGATTTTTCCGAAACGGCAAGGTTTCGCCCCAAAACTTTTTGGGACAGCGGGATAAGGTGCTGTAGGATCGCTTAGAGACACTCGCGATGGTTAGATCACGGGTAGGGGCGCTGCCCCTGGCCCCGCAAGGGGATTCGTTCCGCGATTGCCCGAAAAACGCTTTACGGGACCGCCGGGAATTTTTACTCGTAAAAAATTGTATAAATTGTAGAAAAATTACAAAAAATTATAGAAAATACATAATTTAGAATTATGTATTATTTGTATTATTTTATGATAGTCATGGCCCAAAAAGACCCAATCTGATTGGAAATGTGTTGTAATTCATATTACGGCCTACGTGCCGTCATTTGTGTTGTGTGTGCTGTATATTTGATACGCGACCTGCGCGTCGTGCCTTTCTCCATTTATTCTTTTTGTAAATTAATTTAGACTCGAATGTAACTCGAGTTTCAAAATTGTAATGCACAAAATTGGAGCGGTGGAAGGTCCACTCGAGACGGAGTTACGAGGAGGGCGCAAGCAACACAAGGTGGTCAAAGGGAGGAGTGATGTAGCCTAAAATCTATATTAAATGTCACAAATAGGCTTATCAAATTAACAAATGTATTATTCACTGAACCCCTTAATTAAACAATAATGTTGTAGTAACGAGCCCAGGATCGATCCGAGGAACCAACGGTAGAATATAATTTAGAATTGTCTTTTTATTCCAATTTTTGGGGTTTTCGATATAAAAATGGAGTTGGGGGTTTAAGCTTTAAATTTAAATCTAATAAATGAAAACAAGCAATTAAGAAACTAATCTAAAGCATAAATGAAATCTACTTGTGTGTCAACAATCAAACCCAAACGCATTGTCACTCTACGTTGTGATTAAATTATTAACACACACTTAAACTAAGATATAAAATAGCAAGACACAATTAAATCTGATCTAAAGCAAGATGTAAACCCTAACTATTTACTTAAACTCTAAACAATTAACCAAGCACAAATTAAACACAATTAAGCTTCAACAAGATAATGAAATACTAAATTACTGGCATAAAAATATAACAACATAAAAGGAATATGTTCTAAGCTGTAAAAAAACTATAACAAACTGAAATAAATCCTAACCAATCCAATCCCTCAACCAATCTCACCAAACTTCACACTCAAGCCGTCACACAAGAGGCCAAAATCGAGACCACCCAATTTCGGACCTCAGTGGAGATTCTAAGCTGCAATCAGTTCGAGGAAAGGTCACAAGTACCGACGGACCACCCCCGACACGCTGGAAACAACCCGAACCCAAGAAAATGCCGAAAATGCTGGAAATCTACTACCGGAGCTCTCTGAATCTGGATGGAAGTCGTGGATTGCAGATGGGCATCGGATGAAGTTCAATAACGCCGGCGGACCACCTCCAAGCGTCACTGATGGGAATCGGAGCGCAGATTTGGAAGACCACCTCCAAATCTGGTGAAAACAGAGAAGTCACCGTGAGCAGATTTTCCGCCGGAGAGAACACTCGCCGGTGCTCCAGATGATCGGGATGATCTGCTAAGAAGTCTTCCACCAAGGTAGAAGCTCGGGAAATGAATTGGAGAAGGAAAGGGATCGAAATCCCGGCAAAAGCTCGCCGCGGGACGCACAGCTGCGTGAGGAGATCGACACTGGAAAACACTGTAGCTTCTTTGTTTTGAATCTGTTCCAGATCTAAACCGACGGCTGAGATTGATTTGGAGCTAAATCAACGGTGAAAGCTTGCCCAAAATCCGATCCGAAGGTACTGATGTTGATCTAGGGTCTGGATCTACGCTCCCGTAGGTCGGATCGATCAGATCATCACTGGATGGCCCAGATCTGCCGATCTTCAATGAACGGGCCAGATTAATCTGGCTGGATCAATGGCTGGATGAACTCAGATCTGGATCAAAACTTCTGGATCTTCATCAATGGCTCATATCTGCTCCCCATTAGGTTGGATCGGCCAGATCTTCAACGGATGGTCCAGATCTGTCCTATTCTTGATGAACGGCCCAAATCGACCCAAAGCTTGATCTTCTTGTTTCAACTCTGATTCGAGCCCAATTTCGGTCCAAATAGATCCAAATCTAAGATCCTTTGATGCCTACAAAATAAGAATCAAATATTAGCATCAAATAACACCAAAAATAATATAATTTGCAATTAAGTCCAAAATCTATGCAATGCACAAAAAATGTAATGTAACCATGATTTAAACTATGAAACCAACATCAAAACCATGCATAAATGAATCAAAATAATGCAGTAAAATCATGGTTATCAAATCCCCCACACTTAGCCTTGAACATCCCGTGAAAGTAAATAAAACTAAAAATCATCTCCATAGAAAATTCCCTAGCAATATCTAAAAGATAGTAAAAAGAATTTAACTAAGACCATCTAAAAATCACTAACAATCATGAATACAATCCAAACAATAATCAGTAGGTATGGTAGTTTCAATCCAAATGAAAAATAAACCAAGTTGCAATCTCACAAGGAATTTGCCTATTCTATCTCTCACACTCAAGCATGTGTATAAGTGGAGCTCACTCAATGCAACTCACAACATTTCACTACCATAAGCTTGCTTCTATTCTACTTCTCCACCACTATAAAACATAGCATACATGAATCAAAAGGAATTTATCATGAAGAATTGAAATGGAATAAAAAAGAACAATTGAAATGGATAAAATTGGCAAAAGAAAAGGCATTAATGAAGAAAATGAGAAGATGAGAGTATTGGAGGAATATACTTGATGAGTTGACCATTTGATGTAAAAAGAGATGAATACCATTTGTTTTTAACAATTCAAAGCACCAAGCTAACCTCCCATTCAATTTGATGACCAACAAAGAATCTTGATACTCTATCTTCCACTTGATACTCTCTTGATGTGCCATTTTTCAATTTTTTTTTTCATCACTGTTTTTCCACATATCACTTCCAGCACTTTGAAACTAACCCAATTCAAATCACCTTATGGAGAATTTCCCTCCCCCACACTTAAAATTTGGCCGTCTCGGACAATAGAAACACATTATGCTTCCCAATTCACTTAACACACCTTAACCACTGTTTTATTTCTGTTCTGCAAAATTAATCTTCTTTTCTCTGTCTCAGATTCGAATCCATTATAAACAGAGGCCATTCTAAATTGTTGCAATTTAAAAAAAAATCTGGGTAAAACAACACTGTAATAAAATAGCAACAGTCTTCCAATTCCTGAAATTCCTGTATTCAAAAATACTGATAACTTTCTTCCAACAGAACCTTGGACTCAAGTTCAAAATTCATAGTTGAAGCAATTCCAGCTATCTAATAAACAATTCTGGATTCAAGATCATCTCCCTCAGAATTTCATTACTGAAATCAGTCTTCATTCCGTTTGCTTCTCTTAGTTTCAGAATTTTATCATGTTGTTTCAGAAGTTTAGCAAAGTTACCATCATCAATTAAGAGGTCTCTACATGGATTTAATCTCTGTAACTTCTAGCACGAGGCGCCAAAATTTGGTACAAAAACTTCAGCATTCAGCTTTCACAGCAACAGTAATTCCAGAACCCAGGGCTGTCTACACTGTTGTCACTGCCCTCTCAATTTCAGACCGGCTTCAGGCTCTATATAATCATGGAAACAATGCAACAGACAAAGGTAAAGAACTATCAACATGCCTGAAAACAAAAGGAACCAAAGATATGGAGATTGAAACAGAACTGGCACACACAAATCAGCAAATTACAGCTCCTATTCCAGAAATCCAAATTCAGAATTCAGATTTTAATAACTGCTTCAAACAAGATTACAGACTCAAAAACAGCTTCAAACATCACAGCCTTTTACAGATTGTATTATAAGCTCTCTATATTCCTGTCAACTCCATTGTTATTGAACTAAGTTCATGCCATTATCTCCATACTCCTGCATTTCTATAATTTCAGCTTTCAGCCATCAAGTGAAGGCTCTATCTCTGAAATTCTCAGCATTAGACTGATTTAAATTTTGCTAGCTCAGATTTCTGTACAGCTTCCACCATAGTTTTCCATTTACTTCTAGGTCTTGGCACAACATTGATACTAAGTTCATTTCCTGATTCTGCCATTGCAAACATTTCAGAACCCAATAACATTATCAACTACTGCTCACCATTTCCAGCATTCTTCCAATTCTTCCTCAATCCTTCTGTGTCACAGCAGAAAGAGCTTAGTAAAATCTTCATCAAGAATCACTTTCGAAATTCAGACTCATAAAGAACTCCAAAGGTTTGAACTTCCCAAAAGGATTCAGAAATAAGACTGATAAATAAACAATCAATTCCCTCCAGCAATCTAGTTCTGCACTTATAAAACTTTCCAATTCCTTAACTGAATTAAAGCTATAACCAATCAAAAATTCTAACTGTTAAACATTCCAAAGCTTTTGAGTCAATAACAGATTAGCTTCATGGAACAAATAAGACATTACATGATATCCGCAACAAATACTGCAGTAACAACTACTTGCAGCCCAATATTGACTTAAATTCTGAATACACATTCATTATAGTTGCCCCTGCATTGGCACAAAAATTGTAATTCCTGCACTTCTGCATTTCTGAATTTTTGCACTTCAGCTTTTCAATGACCAGCAATTCTCCTTTCCAATGGTTGTGAATTCCACTTGTTCTTCTTTGAATTAAGTTTCACTTCCAAACTTGAGAGATATCATTTTAATGTTGCATTCCAAATTTTGATACACCATATGATACACAAGTTCTGCATTTCTGAAATTCCAGATTCCACTCCAGATAGCAGTTGATTCTGATATTAATTTCAGATCTAAACTTATCCAATTCATAATTTCAAACCTTCCTTCTAGCACCAAGAAATCAAACTCAGAATTCAAAATTAACAGCAGCTTTGAAACTCATCTCCAAACCACTTCTGCAACTAACAGCTTGTTTTTTTTTTCCTCAGTTTGCCTCTGCGATCTCAACACACATGCACTTTATATTTCTGATCATGTTAGCAAGAAAATTTCTCCAATGCCACCTTCCTTAACAAGCTACTCACTGATTTCTTGTAAAACTGAGTAGTTTCAAAAAACCACTTCATTGGAGTATCATATTTTGATCCATGGTAAGCTCGGAAAGGAAGGAGCATCAAATGAAAATATAATATGGCCAACGATCAGAAGTTTCAAGAAAACTTTGGCACAAATCTGAACTTCCTTGAGAACAGAATTCAGATACAGAATTATGGTTTTCATCCTCACTTCCAGCTACATTTCTTGCTATTTCCCTCTTTTGTATTTGATCTACAGCAAGACTTAACCACATTTCCTTACAATGGCACAAATTTCCAGCTCTAAATTGAGCTTTCTCCTGCTGCGATAACAGTCCAAAACTCAAGCTGCAGATTTGATTCATTTTCAGTTTTCGACATTGTTTCAAAATCATAAATCAATTCCTTGTCAAAAATCGTAGAAATAGTTGAACAGTTAACTCCTTTGTCAAAACTGTTCAGTTGACCCTTTCTCTAAATAAACTGTCACTTTGAATCTTGATACAAACTTGATACACAATCCAATTTCAGCATTACTGAATTTTCAGAAAAAACCTTAATCTCCATTTTTGAATTATGCAATGGTTGCATAAGGGCAATGTTTAGAATCAATCATGTTACTGAAATCATTGTCATTAGCATTCTATTAGTAGTATTTTAATTGTCCAACAACCACTTCCATATTCAACCATGCTTTCTGCAGATTCATGTTTCTATATCTGCCTGCAAATTTCTGTTGGGACCGAAAAGTAGCTAGAGGGGGGGGTGAATAGCTCGTTGCGTGCTCGTCGTTGGCATTGCTCGTTTCTTTGATGGTATGCAGCGAAAATATAAGAAACAAAAGCATACAACGCTAACAAGGATGGTTTACTTGGTATCCACCTCACAAGAGGTGACTAGTCCAAGGATCCACACCTACTCACGCACCCTCCACTATGAATAACACTCCTTTATGGTAACTACCAAAGGTGGAGAAGCCCTACAACACTCTCAATACAAGAAGAAGACAGGGAAATACAAGATAAGCAAAAGCTTACAAGATGTGCAATAAAAACCCTAACCCTAACTTCTTCTTCTTGTTTTTGATCCGCCTCTTGACTTGGGAAACCTCCAAGAACCTTCAAGAACTGGCGATCTGAGCTTGAGAGAAGTGTGGAGAAGTCACTGTGTTGATCTGAGATGAAATCGTGAAGTTCTACCGAAGGAAATGAACGCATGCGGCTTAAATCGACACCAACGGTCGGATCCCGATCGATTGGATTGCTCCCAATCGATCGGGGAGGCTTTGGATCGATCCACCGATCGATCCAGAGCGCCTCTGTGCTCTCTGGAATAGCCTGGATCGATTGGTGGATCGATCCAGGGCTTATCGCGCATAAACAGCAGCTCCCAATCGATCCACTGATCGATTGGGACCTCTGGATCGATCCACCGATCGATCCAGAGGGGTTCTGTTCGCGGGGACTCACCGGATCGATCGGCCGATCGATCCACTGATCGATCCAGATCTGCTGGATCAATCGGCTGATCAATCCAAATCTGCTGGATCAATCGGCTGATCAATCCAGATCTTGGTTTTTGCCCAAAACCAAGTCCAAAGCCCCCTAAACCAACATCTAGTCAACCATGACTTGTTGGTACATAAGACCTAGCATCCGGTCACCCTTGACCAGCTAGGACTCTCTCACCAAGTGTCTGGTCAATCCCTTTGACCCACTTGGACTTTTCTCTTCTTGCCAAGTATCCGGTCAATCCCTCTGACCTACTTGGACTTTTCTTCCTCGTGCCAAGTATCCGGTCAATCCCTTTGACCTACTTGGACTCTCACCAGATGTCTGGTCAACCTTGACCCCTCTGGATTTCTCCTGCCTGGCTTCACTCACCAGGACTTTCCCAATTGCCTAGCTTCACTCACTAGGTCTTTCACCTGGCTTCACTCACCAGGATTTTCCTCCTGCCTAGCTTCACTCACTAGGACTTCCCAATTGCCTAGCTTCACTCACTAGGTCTTTCACCTGGCTTCACTCACCGGGATTTTCCCTTCTGCCTAGCTTCACTCACTAGGACTTTCTTCTGCCTGGCTTCACTCACCAGCACTTCCTTCTGCCTGGCTTCACTCACCAGGACTTTCCTCCTTCACAATCTTAACTGGTCAACTTTGACCAAACGGGAATTGTATCAACAATCTCCCCAAATGAACAACTGCACATGCATTGTCCATATCATCTATACCCAATATATTGTCAAACATCGAAACCCAAACCAAGACTCAGGCTTGGTTAATCAGGTCAACCTTGACCTAGGTAATATTGCACCAGCAATTTCTGCCTTTCTCCATCAACCTCTTCTACCTCAAATTTCAGAATCTTGTAACTGTCTAGAAATATCCAAATTCAATCAATTTCATAAATTCAGTACTTCAGTAGCACATGCAGATTTCAGCAACATATCTCTTCTTTTCTACAGATTCATGCTTCTGCATCTCTTGAATTCCAACTCCAGCAATTCCATTCAGTTGCAATTTTCATATTTCAGGATCTGAATTCATTCAACTTTAAATTTGTGGTACACTTAGACAATTAGAAGTACCATTTGTCAATGAATCAGTAAGAATTTAACTTGAATCTTTCACTCATTAGGGAATTGCTTAAAAGGTTTGGCACAAACTAGCTTTCCAGTTTTCTGATCTTAGCTTTAGAAATTTCCAGTTTTCATTAGGGAGTTCTTCAAGATTCAAATTCCTAAAAATTCTCTCCTAAGCACTGAACAATTCCATTCTGTAAAATAGCACCATCCAATTTTCTCTACTCCATGGTGAAATCAGAAACTGAATTGAAATCAGTGATATGCAGGAAGTTCTTGTGCCAATTAAAAATTGTTTCCTGATCAGTGCAAGCTCTAAATTTATAGAAACATCTCACCTGCATCTTGTTGCAACTTCCTTCAAAAATGAGCTGAACAGAAACTCATCAGTAATTGTCACGAAAATGTTGTTCTTCCATCTTGGTGTAGTTTCCATTGTCCTTCTCTTCATCCATGAAATGCAACCTTTATAAAGATATGAATCATTAAACAACACTCCAGTATCAAATCTCTTGATCTGTTGTAACCCCTTTTTGAAGATCCAATAAAAGAGCAAGGATAATCAAATTTGCATAAAAATTTCAGCTCCAAAATTCCACTAAGCAACTCAATAGCCGAATAATGGTACCAATATTCATGAATCCTTGCAACATCTTTAATATTTCCAAAAATTTATCATCTCTTCATTCCTCCCCCACACTTAAAACCTTGTCCATCTTAACAACCTAACTCATCAAGATAGTCAACCAAAAACTCTCAATAAAAGATTGACAAGCAAAGTTATCAAGAGTTAGAATGCTATATGAAAATGTTCTTAGAAAATTGTGGGGAAAATGAATTACACTTTGAAATAGACAAAAGAAAAGAGTTCAATGATAATTATCCTTCTTTTCCATGCATCCATATGCTATTGTGACTTTGAAAAGAAACCAAGCAAGTTCTAGAGTTCAATTGCTATGAGTGCATGCCACACAAGAGAAAATAATAGTGTATAGGCTTTAAATGGTCCTCTCTAGGTAATATTATGCAATCAAGCTCAATTAATCAAATTGGAATCCACCACCATTTTAACCAATTTCATGTAAGGAAGGAATCCAATCATGTTAAATGACCTAAAATTGATGGTCAAATTTAAGAAGCTTTTACCATCTTAAAAATATTACTTAAGAAATTCCCATGGAGATTTTTATTCAAAATGAAAATGCTATGTACTAACAAAATGCAAAGTATGAAGTAAATGTGCAAATGTAAGTATAAAACTAAAGAAAGTCTCATCAAAAAGAATTTATTAACAAAGCATGAATTAAAATGCAAGATAAAGCAAAATTAGAACCAACTCCCTTTTAATTCCGGCGGTCGAAGAAGATCTAACAAAAGAAGCCACCCCGGAAGTGGAGTATTTGTGTTTCCATTCAAATTCTTCTTATTACTAATTTTTCCCTTCTTAGCTTTTTCTGGAGGTCTAAGTCGGTTCAGTTTAAGTACCCACTCCGGAAGCTTAATTTCTCCTACAACATCAATAAAAGAAAAAACCTCCCACACGCATGTGGGATCAAAAGAAAATAGGAGAATATTAGTGTGGGTAAAAGATATATTCAAAAATGCATCACATCTAATAAAATCAATAAATGGTACCTCTATGAAATTTTCTGAAAAATCACACAAAATACTCATCTTGTCATCTAGAAAGGTACCTGGAGTGGTGATTATTACCTCCTTTTCATCAAGAAATGGCTCAAACTCTTGTTCTGATGAACGTACATCTTCATGTAGTGATTCTTGGGTGCTTGGCTCCATAGCACAAGTCCCTACACTTACATCTTCTATCCTTGGTGATTCTTGAGGTAATGCTTCCAGTAAGCATTCCCCTACACTTAAATCATCTTCTGCAACAATACCTGCATCATTCACAACATCTAGAACAACATCATTAGTAGAATCAGGAATTTTAACATTTACATCATCATCACAAATAAAACTAGATAAATCTTGTGAATAAATGGGAGTAGGGTCAGGTCTGACAGAATTACTACTTTCCATCTCTCCACTGGCGTCCTGTGCTTGTAACTGAGTAATGGATGACGCAATCTGATCTAACTGACTCTGTATATTCTGTATCCTTACAAATTGCTGCTCTTGATGCTCTAACATTTGTTGCATAACTTCATTACATTTCCACATTGATTCTTCAATTTGTTCTTGTGCATCCTCATGCCTATTCCGTTGCTCCATAGGTAGGTAGGACTGAGTCTGAAGCTGATAGTAGTTATTCTCCATCCCATCTACAAAATACGGATAATATGGATCCATGGTCAAATAAATCTCCTGTTCTTACACTGAAACACTAGTAAATAAAATTAGAAGACTCAGGAACAAATAAAATCAAACACATGGATATATAAACATAAAAGCAATCAAAACAATCCTAAAATTACTAAACATTGTACATTACAATTTATTCCCCGGCAACGGCGCCAAAATTTTATGTAGCCTAAAATCTATATTAAATGTCACAAATAGGCTTATCAAATTAACAAATATATTATTCACTGAACCCCTTAATTAAACAATAATATTGTAGTAACGAGCCCAGGATCGATCCGAGGAACCAACGGTAGAATGTAATTTAGGATTGTCTTTTTATTCCAATTTTTGGGGTTTTCGATATAAAAATGGAGTTGGGGGTTTAAGCTTTAAATTTAAATCTAACAAATGAAAACAAGCAATTAAGAAACTAATCTAAAGCATAAATGAAATCTACTTGTGTGTCAACAATCAAACCCAAACGCATTGTCACTCTACGTTGTGATTAAATTATTAACACACACTTAAACTAAGATATAAAATAGCAAGACACAATTAAATCTGATCTAAAGCAAGATGTAAACCCTAACTATTTACTTAAACTCTAAACAATTAACCAAGCACAAATTAAACACAATTAAGCTTCAACAAGGTAATGAAATACTAAATTACTGGCATAAAACATAACAACATAAAAGGAATCTGTTCTAAGCTGTAAAAAAACTATAACAAACTGAAATAAATCCTAACCAATCCAATCCCTCAACCAATCTCACCAAACTTCACACTCAAGCCATCACACAAGAGGCCAAAATCGAGACCACCCAATTTTGGACCTCAGTGGAGATTCTAAGCTGCAAATCAGTTCGAGGAATGCTCACAAGTGCCGACGGACGACCCCCGACAGGCTGGAAACAACCCGAACCCAAGAAAATGCCAAAAATGCTGGAAATCTGCTACCGGAGCTCTCTGAATCTGGATGGAAGTCATGGATTACAGATGGGCATCGGATGAAGCTCAATAACGCCGGCGGACCACCTCCAAGCGTCACTGATGGGAATCGGAGCGCAGATTTGGAAGACCACCTCCAAATCTGGCGAAAACAGAGAAGTCGCCATGAGCAGATTTTCCGCCAGAGAGAACACTCGCCGGTGCTCCAGATGATCGGGATGAGCTGCTAAGAAGTCTTCCACCAAGGTAGAAGCTCGGGAAATGGATTGGAGAACGAAAGGGATCGAAATCCCGGCAAAAGCTCGCCGCGGGACGCATAGCTGCGTGAGGAGATCGACACTGGAAAACACTGTAGCTTCTTTGTTTTGAATCTGTTCAAGATCTGAACCGACGGCTGAGATTGATTTGGAGCTAAATCAACGGTGAAAGCTTGCCCAAAATCCGATCCGAAGGTACTGATGTTGATCTAGGGTCTAGATCTACCCTCCCGTAGGTCGGATCGATCAGATCATCACTGGATGGCCCAGATCTGCCGATCTTCAATGAACAGCCCAGATTAATCCGGCTGGATCAATGGCTGGATGAACTCAGATCTAGATCAAAACTTCTGGATCTTCATCAATGGCTCATATCTTCTCCCCATTAGGTTGGATCGGCCAGATCTTCAACGGATGGTCCAGATCTGTCCTATTCTTGATGAACGGCCCAAATCGACCCAAAGCTTGATCTTCTTATTTCAACTCTGATTCGAGCCCAATTTCGGTCCAAAAGATCCAAAACTAAGATCCTTTGATGCCTACAAAATAAGAATCAAATATTAGCATCAAATAACACCAAAAATAATATAATTTGCAATTAAGTCCAAAATCTATGCAATGCACAAAAAATGTAATGTAACCATGATTTAAACTATGAAACCAACATCAAAACCATGCATAAATGAATCAAAATAATGCAGTAAAATCATGGTTATCAAGGAGCTTGAGAAGCTGTTGACCTTAGGTTGACCATCTGATCTTCTCATTGGCTTGAGAAGAGCGTAGTAGGGCCATGACTAATCACAAATAATTTAATTAATTGCTTGCGTGTATGTGATGTATAATTAGTAATTAATTAGTGCCTAACGATTAGATTAAATCTAAATCGTGTACAAGATGCACCCTCTCGATTAGATTAGATATCAATCGCGTTAAGTCAAATGTCTACCGTGCCATGATACCTATCACTACCTCGATCACATGTGTTGTTGAATCTGCCAAAGCAGAGCAACACATATTATCTTGGTAGGGTACAGAGGGACAATCTTGGTCCCGCCTATCAACGCATGGGTGAATAGAGACTCAATTTGATTGAGTATAACTAGTTAAATCGAGTTTAACTGTAGGCATTCTTCCAACGGTTGGAAAGATAGGACATAAATCACATTTATATTAATTCTTGGGTGTATTAGCCAAAGCTAACTCAAGTTTTAATATAACTGCGGATAATGATCCTATAAACAAGAGTTGCATAGAGATGTAATTGGTAAATCGTTACCTACCGATCATACTAAATCTTGGGCATATTAGCCAAAGCTAACTCAAGGGTTGGTATGATGTGGATCTTGTCCCACATGAATTATAGAATTCAGTGGGAGCATCATTTAGTTAAAGGTCTAATTAAATGATTTAAAAGAATATGATATTTATTTTCTGCATTTTTCTGTTGTAGATAACCATGACGTCGAATACGAACTCTTTCTCCCTGTGTTCTGTCCTTCAGAAGGACAAGCTCAACGGAGCAAATTTCCTAGACCGGTACAGGAACTTGAGAATAGTTCTCACCCAAGAACGTAAACTGTACGTTCTGGAGCAGCCCATTCCGGAGGCTCCTCCTGCCACTGCCACGCGAGCTAAACGAGATGCTTACAAAAAGCATCAAGATGACATATTAGATGTGTCCTGTCATATGCTCGCGACCATGACTCTGAGCTTCAGAAGCAACATGAGTTAATGGGCGCTTATGATATGGTTGAACATCTTCGTCAACTGTATCAAGGACAAGTAGGGCACTGGAAGAGGAACTGCATAGGATACCTGGAAGATCTTAAGAAGAAGCGAAGTGAGACTTCCACTTCAGGTAAATATGTTATAGAAGTCAATCTATCTATTTCTTCATCATGGGTATTAGATACCGGATGTGCTTCTCACATTTGTACTAATGTGCAGGCGCTGAGAAATAGCTGGGCATTGGCGAAGGGCGAGGTGGACCTACGCGTAGGCAATGAAGCATGGGTTGTTGTTGTTGCTGTAGGAACTTATCATCTATCTCTGCCCTCTGGGCTTGTATTAGAATTAGATGAATGTTGTTATGTGCCTGCTTTAACTAAGAACATAATTTCAGTTTCTTGTTTGGACAAGAAAGGTTTCTCTTTTATTATAAAGGACAATTGTTGTTCTGTTTATTTAAAAGATATGTTCTATTGTAGTGCACCTCTGATGAACAGACTCTACATTCTAGACCTTGATAACCCTATCTATAACATAAATACCAAGAGGTTCAAGTCAAATGACCTGAACCAAACCTATCTCTGACACTGTCGCTTAGGTCATATAAATGACAAGCGCTTATCCCAGCTCCATAAGGATGGTTTGCTGGACTCATTTGATTTTAAATCTTATGAGACGTGCGAGTCATGCCTACTAGGCAAGGTGACCAAGACTCCCTTTAGTGGGCACAGCGAAAGAGCGACTGATTTATTAGGACTTATACATAGTGATGTATGTGACCCTTTCAATGTCGCTGCTAGAGGCGGTTATAGGTACTTCATCACATTTACTGATGACTTCAGTAGATATGGTTATGTGTACTTGATGACACATAAGTCTGAATCCTTTGAAAAGTTCAAAGAATTCAAGAATGAAGTACAGAACCAGGTTGGCAAGAGTATTAAAATACTTCGATTAGATCGAGGTGGAGAATACCTTAGCCATGAGTTTCGTGACTATCTAGCTGAGTGTGGGATTCTATCCCAACTCACTCCTCCTGGAACACCACAGTGGAATGGTGTATCCGAAAGGAGGAATCATACCTTATTAGATATGGTACGATCTATGATGAGTCACACAGATCTTCCGACATTCCTTTAGGGCTATGCTCTAGACACGGTAGCTTTTATACTCAGCCGAGTTCCATCCAAGGCCGTGATAAAGACACCATATAGGATATGGACTGGGAGAGATGCCCAGGTGTCTTTCATTAGGATTTGGGGTTGTGAGGCTTACGTTCGACGTCATGTCTCAGACAAATTAGGACCCAAATTCGACAAGTGCTACTTTATTGGATATCCCAAGGAAACTAAGGGATATTACTTCTACATTCCAAGTCAGCACAAGGTAGTTGTGGTAAAGACTAGGGTCTTTCTAGAAAGGGACTTTGTTTCTAGAAATACTAATGGGAGTACGTTCGATCTTAAAGAAGTTCAAAATGCGGACCATAGCACTAAAGCATCGATGGAAGTTGAATTGGAACCACAAAGTGTTGTGGATGATGTTGTTCCACAAAGAGTTGAGGAACAACAACCAGTTCGAGTAGACATACCTCTTCGCAGGTCTGATAGGGTACATCGTCAACCTGACAGATACTCATTTCTCTTGTCTGACCATGATGACGTTGTGCTCATAGAGGATGAGCCTACCACCTATCAGGAAGCTGTGATGAGACTAGATTCCGAGAAATGCTAGAGGCCATGAGATCCGAAATGGAATCCATGTACACCAACCAAGTATGGACTTTGGTTGATCCACCGGAAGGGGTAAAACCCATAGGGTGTAAGTGGGTCTTTAAGAGAAAGACTGACATGGATGGACTTATCTATAAGGGTCGCTTGGTAGCTAAAGGTTTCAAGCAGATTCTTGGTATTGACTATGATGAAACCTTTTCTCCAGTAGCGATGTTTAAGTCCATTCGGATCATGCTTGCTATTGCAGCATACCATGACTATGAGATATGGCCGATGGATGTCAAAACCGTGTTTCTAAATGGAAACCTGCTCGAGGATGTGTACATGACACAACCTGAGGGTTTTGTAGATCCACAGCATACTAGCAAAGTATGCAAGCTGCATAGGTCCATTTATGAACTAAAGCAAGCTTCTCGGAGCTGGAATCTTCGATTCGATGATGCAATCAAACAGTTTAGTTTCATCAAGAATAAAGATGAAGCTTGTGTCTACAAGAAGGTTGTAGGGGACATAGTTGTCTTCCTTATATTGTATGTGGATGACATACTGCTCATTGGGAAAGACATCCCTTTGCTACAGTCTGTCAAGACTTGGCTAGGGACATATTTCACAATGAAGGACTTAGGTGAAGCATCCCTCATTCTAGGGATACAGATCTATAGAGATAGATCTAAGAGATTGTTTGGCCTAAGTCAGAGTACATATATTGACAAGGTACTCCTTCGGTTTGCCATGCAGAACTCCAAGAAGGGATTTCTGCCGATGCCACATTGCGTGAGTCTTTCGAAGACTCAAGGTCCCTCTTCTAGAGAGGAGAGAGGCCGCATGGATCAGATCCCTTATGCCTCAGCCATAGGATCTATCATGTACGCTATGCTATGTACTCGACCTGATGTCTCGTATGCTTTTAGCATGACGAGCAGATACCAGTCAGATCCAGGTTAAAGTCACTGGATAGCGGTCAAGAATATTCTTAAGTACTAAAGAAGGACTAAAGAATATTTCTTGATATATGGAGGCAATGATGAGCTAGCTGTAAAGGGTTACAGTGATGCCAGCTTCTAGACCGACCAGGATGATTATCGATCGCAGTTGGGGTTCGTGTTTTGCATAAATGGTGGTGCTGTGAGTTGGAAGAGTTTGAAGAAGGACACCGTAGCTGATTCTACGACAGAGGCCGAGTACATTGCTGCATCAGAGGCAGCAAAGGAGGCAGTTTGGATCCGCAAGTTCATCACTGAACTTGGGGTGGTTCCTAGTATTGCTGACCCTATTGAGCTCTATTGTGACAACAATGGAGCTATAGCACAGGCTAAGGAACCTCGCTCACACCAGCGGACCAAACACATACTACGGCGCTTCCATCTCATTCGAGAGATTATCGAGAGAGGAGATGTGAAGATTTGTAGAGTACCTACAGAGGCAAACATCACAGATCCATTGACCAAGGCTTTGGCACAGAGAAGCATGATGGTCACACTAGGTCATTGGGGCTTAGAGCCTACACTGATTGGCACTAGTACTAGTGGGAGATTGTTAGTTAGAGCCCTAGAGCCAATCATTTGATGATTGTATTATGGACTTATTGTATCATATTCTTATATAAATAAAGGCATTTGTTATGGTTATTATACTTACTTGTATTGGTGCCAAATATACTAAATATAATAGCGTCCTTGAGTAGAAGGTTCTTACCTATATCAATCAATTGGTTGAATCGATAGTGAGATGATATAGGGAACACTACTCTTAATCATTCCTAGTCGAGTATTAACATTCAGGGACAATGTTAATGCAATAAGACTTGCATGTAGGTCAACTCGATGACTTGATCTCACAAGTCATGGATATAGAGATATCAAGTTGACACATTGATATGCATTGGAGAATGTATACTGAATGACCCACCATGAGAAAGTATCATGGATCGTTATATGAGTGTCATATACTTGGGTACTAGTCCTTAGACCTGAAGTCACCATGGATCCCTACATAAGGAGTTATGTACTTTTGGTTTCGTCAAACGTCACCCGTAACTGGGTGGACTATAAAGGTGATTACTGAGTATGTAACAAATTATGCGGAGGGATGTGAGCGATGTAGATGGGATCTATCCCTCCTATATGACGGGAGTGACATCGATAATTTTGATAGAGTGAGACCACGAAGTGCATGGCCATGCCCAAATGAGTCAATATGAGATATTGAGCTCATTTGATTTAGTGATTCTACTTAGAGTTCAAGATTTAGATTGATCAGAGGATGACACGGTCTATGCCTCACATTATGCCTCACATTGATCAATCTAGATGTCTAAGATAGAAGGACACTTGTCATATATTGTGAGGAGTTACAATTAGTAGTCACAAGGTGATGTTGGATCTCAACATTCTTATAACTTGGGTAGTAATGATGTGTTGCTAGATATCGCTCATTACTTATGCTTTTAAATGGGTTTAGGAGCATTGACAACGTTATAAGAACCTATAGGGTCACACACAAAGGACAATTAGATGGAGATTAGGTTCATATGATGAACCAAGAGGGTTAGATTCATGTGATGAATCAAATTAGATTAAGAGTAATCCTAATTGTACTAATTGAGTTGGACTCAAGTTGATTCATGTGTTCTATGAGTCTAATTTAGATTATGACTCATTGAATCAATTTAATTAAATGAATTAAATTCATTATATTAAATTGGCTTGAATCAAATGGTTGGATTAGATCAACCATGGGAGTTATAATATCAACTTTGACTTGACTTGAGAGGAAGAGGAAAAGTCAATTTTCACTTGACTTTATGCCACATCATCATGTTTAGCACATGTGTGTGCCACCTAATGGAGGTTACAAATTCCCTTTCAATTTAATGTGGCCGGCCACATTAAATGAGAAGGAGTTACACATGTGTGGTTGGCCACTTTTGTGAATGAATGGAATTCATTTTTCATTCAAGGCATTATTCCATCATCTTCTTCCTAGCTCTCTCTTCTTGCTCTCCCTCTCCTCCTCTTGCCGTGACTGATCAAGGGTGCTAGCACACCTTTGTTTAGTTTTTCTCCACCCATTTGTTCGTGTGGATACTTCTAGAGGATCGTACGCTTGACGATCTCGAGATCCGACACTTCCTTGGACGAGCGGGATTCGTAAAGGGCACGCATCAAGGGTAAAAGGTTTTTCTTCTTGTAAATCTAGTTTAGAACTAGCATAAAACTCGTAGTCGTAATGTTTTCGAAAGTTTTACTTTGCACGGATCCGGTGGCATGGGGGTTTCGGGGTTTCCACGACGCGAAAAAGCGATTTTCGCGGCTCGAAAAAACCAACATGGCGAGCTCTCATCAAAAATTTATCCTTAAAGTTTATCCACCTCCGGGAGCCCAGACCCCCTCCGAGTGCATTGATCGTTGACGTGGGCTCGGCCAGTCAACGCGCTCCAACTCACTTCAGGATAAATTTTTTGGTCCGGGCATCTGGACCAACTCCGAGCGCCCAAACTGCCCGAGTGCTTGGCCACTCGCCTAGCAAAGCTGTTCCGGGCACCTGGACACTCTTTTTTTAGCCTCTTCTTTCCAGCAAAAATGAGTTAGTCCAGACAAATAAAATATGTTTATCCTGCAAAACAGATTTATCATAATACAATAAGATAGTAATAGTAATTAGATCCTATCTTCCTGAGATTAGGATTTAGTCAAGGTCTTAGCTTAGGTTTCCCAAATAGACCTAAGTTCAATGAACGCCTATTGTTCCCTCAACTGGGAATGCGCCCACACTGAATCTCTCCTCCAGTTCCTTACCTTTTATTTACTAACTATAGTCGCTTGACTTACCTTTGACCCATTAGGTCTTCTCGCCAGTTGTCAAGTCTGTAAATCCAACTAGATTTCAACTAGTTGTCAGGTCCCGTGGACCCAACCGGACTTCCCACCAGATATCGAATTTTGCAGACCTATCTAGACTTCGCACTATCTATCGATTCCTGCGGACATAGCTAAATTTCAGCGTGATGTTAGGTCCTCCAGACCCATCTTCACTTGTACACTTGGTAAAGTAATTATATCACAAATACTCTAACTTTAATTCACTTATCATTCATCAAAACTTGAGTTAGATTATTAGTGTAAATTGCACCAACAATCTCCTCGTTTTTGATGTAATGCCAACCTAGGTTAAAGTTAGAAAAATTATATTAAAAGATGATATGCAAAATGCAAATAAATGATCTAAGTTAGTTTTATATTTGATTTACTTGATCAAATTTATTTATTCCTTTTCTACATTAACCCTTACCCTCTCCCTTTGGCAATCATAAAAAAAAGCTAATGCAAAAGAAAGATAGCATAATATGGGATAAGTAACGTCAAATATTAATGCAGAAAAAAATAATGCATAAGAACCAAATGGAAAGGAAGTAAGTAGCAAAATATAGCAGGCATAATAGCATGTCAACAATTAAGGTACAGTATAGAATATATATCCAAAACCAGTAAACATAAGGACTGAAGAAAGTGCAGCTAAGATGATCTATTAAGAAGATGATGAAGAATGGCCTGAGCTCCCAGAGTGAAACTGAAGGATCAAAGAATACGATAGAGGGGGGGTGAATATCGCACGTTAAAAACTTTTCTTTTGCTTGTAAAATAAATCAAAATAAGCAGCAAAAATCAAAATGAAAGAAACACAGATGACACAAGTTGGTTACTTGGTTCGGAGCCTCAGTCAACTCCTATTCCAAGACCCATGATCCTTAACTGCATCGTTGGACAATCCACTATGATTCTTCTTTCCAAAATCTTTAGAAAGAAGCAATGCGTACAAATGCAAGTAGAAGATAGTAACAACTTACTATCTTATTTTTATTTCAAGTACAAAGCAAACTTAAATAAATGTACTGACAAAAGTGAAAGATGAAGCTCGGTCGGCACTTGAACGACGTAGCAACTTGCTTGAAGATGAGTAGCAGCACAAGCAGCTTTGCATAGAGATCAACTAGTGAATTGATTCGTTACCTTAGCCTCGGACCTCGAGCTCCTTTTTATAAGAATATCAACGATCGGTCGACCGATCCTTGGGTTCAGTCTACTGAACCCACTCCCTTCCTTCTTCGCTGAGATCCGATCTTTGGGCATTGATGACATTTAATAGTTCGATTGATCGATCACCTTGTTCGGTCGACCGAACGGTACACTTTCCTCGTTCATTGAGATTCTTCATTAATGCGCCTTTAGTGCAATGATTGTTCGATCAACGGATCCTCTGGTTCAGTCGACCGATTAGTCTGGCTTCCTTCTTTGCCTCAACTTGATTTGATCTGTGCCACGTCTGCTTGGTTCAGTCGATTGATCTGCCTCTTTACCAACTCTTCTTTGACTGATCTCTGGTTTGAATTAACTTGATTCGGTTGACTGATCCCTGGGTTTGGTTGACCGATCAGGCCGAATCTACAAAATAGAGTTAACTAAAAATACATTCTTGTAAAACAAATGTTAACACAATAATATAGTAAGATGCATGAGTAGTAATAGACAGTAACACTGTCTTGATTTCAACTTATAAACCTTCCCAGTTTCTTCAGTTGGATCAGCAACCTAGGGTTTGTTCCTTCTCGGAACACGACCTCACTTTCACTCCTCCAGTTGCTTACCACAATCTACTTGCCAAACCTTGGTCCTCCAGATCTGTTTGGACTTTGCTGCTTAGCATCAGATCGGTCCACCAGGACTTTCCCTCGATCTTCGGTCCTCCAGACCTATCAAGCTTCCCCGCCAAGTAAAGAAAATCCTCTCGACCCACTTGGTCTTTCCGCCTGGCTTTCATGATCTACTAAGTCTTTCCTGTCTAGTCAAGACTAGGGCTTTCTCGGTTGAGTAAATAGCCCTGCACACTAAGTTAACTTGTTAAATCATAACAAGACTTAAGTTGAACCTTTGACAACATCAAAACTTAAGTTTGATTCTGGTATACCCTGCACCAACAATCTCTCCATTTTTGATGTTTGGCAACCAAGGTTCATAGTTAAGTCAATATATACAAATATATAAGTAAACAAGTATTTTTTTTTTTCACATAACTTCCCTTGAGTTTAACAACTCCCCCTGAATTCTTTATCTCTCTCCCTTTGACACACATCAAAAATAAGGGAAACACAACTTAAGAGTTTGGAAATATGGTTTTGAAAATAAGGCTTTTAAAAAAATTCTTAAGCAAGTATCCAAAAAGTAGACTTTTAAAAACTTAGCAAGTTTTTGAAACATGGTTATAAAGGATGTTTTTAAATATGAATATTTGTTAAAGTAAAATTTGAATAGTGAAATTTTTGATAAAATAATTTTAAGAAGGCATTAAAATTTGAAAATTTTGATAAATTAAGGTTTAAAAATTTCTTAGAGTTAAAATATTTGTTAAGGCAAATAATTTTAAAAAGTTGCTAAGTAAAAGAATAGCATGACACTAATTTGGAGAATAATGAAAAAGTGAAATAAAAAATTTGTAAAGGTCAATTTGAAAATGACTGTGAAGATAAAAATTAAATATCAGTTTAAAAATTTATAAAGATTTGAATATAATTTTTAAAAAGACTTTTAAAGAGAAAGTTTGAAAATTTAAAAAAAAACATGTACTTTTGAAAATAATTTGAAAACAATATTGAGAAAATGTTATTAATGCTCCCCCTAAAATTGATAAGTACCTAAGAGTCCAAGCATGTTTTTAAAAGCTAGAAAAATATCCTTATAATGAAATATCCAACCTTCATACTTAACTGACTACCACAAGCTAGCAACTGTTGATTCAGGTTGGTCAATTTGAGCATATCATTCTAACTAGTTTGTTGATCATTATTTTTTGTTTAAAGTCCAGATTTATAGCAATGCACTGACTTAAGCATCTGAAATCTTAGGCTAAGTCCTAAGCATCCCACACCATTCTAGGTTTCAAAATACACAAGTAAGGTATCCTACTATGCTTGTGAGATGTTGGCTGCTAAAACTATAGGAACATGCATTTCTACGGTAAGACCTAGACTACTCCAAAAAGATAAAATATTTGGAAATATGTTTTGAAAATAAATTTTGAAAATAGTTTTGAAAAACTACTAAGTAATATTTTTTAAAAATGTGTGAAAAGATAAAGAACCCTATTCTATATATCACATTCATGATTCAATTAAGATGCAGATATAAAGAAAAAACTAAAAAGTACTCATAACTGACAAGTACCAAATCCAAATACACGGATAGGCATAATGTCAACAAGTCATAAGTGTATCAAAATAAGTATCTAGTCCTAAAGATCACTCGTCATTGTCATCATCTATAGCACGAAGATAATCAAACATTCGACGCTGCTCCCTCTCTAAGGCATCAGTATGATCATTCATCTCCTGACGAAAATCTGTAATTTATCCTTGGAGAGAGTTGTACTGATCATTCATATTGGTCTCTAAGGAGTCAAATCGTCCAAAAATGTCATCTCAAAGATGACTAAAAAAATCACTAGTTGGTGGTGGGGGTGCGAACAGCTGCCCTGAGCAGTATCAAAAAAAGGTGTCAATGCAAATCCCAGATCCAAAGGCTGCTGATGATGCTCTTCCACCACAATCAACTCCTCCTCAACTACATCTTCCTCAGCTACAACTAGTGCGTATCGGGGATGGGTCCGTTTATACACAAGTCCTTCTGCACTAGTCCTAATCTCAGCCAAAGATAATTGCCTAATCCCAATAAGATCAAAATTGGACAACTCGATCAACTCATCACGGCAAACACCTACTCCTAGAGAAGCAATGTAAGCAGTGATAATGTGACACTAGATCATGTGAACTTTATTCGAGGTGTTATATCCCGAGTAGTAGATAATAGATCTGAACACCCAGTAAACCAAGTCAAATTTGAGTTGGTGTCTCAATGCGTACATCAGAAAAAGATGTACTCGACATAGAACTCCCTGATCTCTAGACGACAACGGATGAATGCAAGAGACTTCCATCTTATAAAGGGCGTTGTCATTTGGACTAAGTGGTATAGTGGCCATCTTTTTGGGACGTGCCCCCTCAAAGAAATCGGCATACATAAGATCAAGAGTAAGATGAGCAAAAGGAGCGGGTAGTATGTCAGGAAGGGAAGCACTAAAAAAGATATGGTTAACGAATGGTCAAATTCTCAAAAATATGAGAAACATGTCAAGGTGAAATTGTTAGAGTATATACTAAAAGCCTAGCTTTTGTAAACATTTATTTGTTGAAATAAAAGAATCACATTGGTCAATATCTGCATTTATTTGTTAAATGTAATTTGTTCAATTAATTTATATAGTAGATAACATGGAGTGTGATGTCACACTCAAAAGATCATGTTGTCGGTTCTCTATAAATTATAAATAGTTGCTCGCGACTAAGATAGAAAGGAACAAACTATCAGAATAGTCGTAGTGTAATTAAGTATTAGTTTATCTTAACTAATAAATTACACTGATACACTTTAAGTGTATTGAGTAGGATCATTTAGGTAAGTTCTTTTTGTACTGACTTAGTAAAAGAACTAGACCTTAGTTATTATGGAAGTGTGTGCTCTTAATCCTAATATAATAACAAGCACATATATTTAATATTTATTTCTTTGACTTATCAATGGGTGAGGTTTAGCTCGATAAATCAATATGTCCGATAAGTTGGAAAATGATATTACTTATAGTGTGTATTGTTGATTATAGAAGGAATCTATGTCCTAGTTATCTAGGTTGAGAATGTCCCCAAGAGGAGCTCATAAGGATTTCCATGTTAAACCCTGCAGGTGGACCTAGTCCGACATAACAATGAAGTTGAGTGGTACTACTCTTGGACCTAGATATTAATTAAGTGAGTTGTTAGTAACTTACTTAATTAGTGGATATTCGTAATCTTAAACACAGGGAGACTAACACACTCATGATAAGAAGGAGCCCATAATATAATTTGGGATTGGTGCGATAGTGCGGTAATAACTCTCTAGTGGAATGAGTTATTATCGATGAACTTGAGTTGTGTGTTCGGGGAGAACACGGGATACTCAAGCTCATCGGAAGGCCAAAACCAATTTCTTCTCTAGGTCCCTGTCGTAGCCTCATTATAGCCTCAAGTCCATCCAAATGTAAGGCTCTTCTTGGTGTCCAAGAAGTGGGCCGGTCCAATGCTTGGTGACCAAGCAAGGGCCGGCCACATCCTCTCCTATAGGGGTCGGCCCTTTGCTTGGTGACCAAGCATGAAGGGGCCGACCACAATAATTTAAAAAGGGAGGGTTGTTTTGAATTTTTAAAATCTTTTCTTTGTAGAAAACTATAAGTTTTAAAAGAGAGATTTTAATTTTTAAAACTTTCCTTATTTGAATTAGGCCACATGTTTAAATAGAGAGTTTAAAAGATTTTAAAACTTTCATTTTTTAACCATCCTCATGGTTTAAGAAAAAAAAGGAAAAGAAGTTTTAAAATTTAAATTTTCTATCACCATGTTAAAAAAAAAGAAAATTTTATAAGAGAAGTTTTAAATTTTAAAACATGGTTTTAATTTTTAGAACTTTCCTTTTTTAACTCTTACTTTAGGAAAGAGAGCTTGTAAAATTTTATAAGAATTTTTCTTATAAAATTTTATATAAAAAAATATTTATTTCTTTCTCTTGTGGGGGCCGACCAACCTTGCTTGGTGCCCAAGCAAGGTGGCCGGCCATATTAAAATAATAAAATCATCATCCAATTAATTTTGGTGATTGATTCAATCAAGAGTAAAGAAAAGGAAAAATAAAAGGGAAAAGGAAAAATTAGAGGAAGATTTTTATTTTTGTAAAAATTCTTCCCTTATTTGCCTTGGGCAAGTAATATAAAAGAAGGGGTGAGGAGGCTTTATGTTATAACAATTCTTATTCTCTTGTCTGGAGACCTTGGTGGCCGGCCCTCTCCCTTTCTTTCTCTCTTTTCCCTTTTGCTCTCTTCTCCTTGTGGTGGTGGTGGTGGCCAGATTTTACAAGAAGAGGAAGGAGGCTTTTGGGTGGTATTCATCTTGGAGGATCATCGCCCACACGACATCCAAGGCGAGGCGAGGAATACGGCAGAAGATCTCGAGGTCATTAACATACAAAGAGAAGGTTTAATTAGCAATTGTTTTCCGCATCATGCTAATTTTTCTCTTTGTAAGAATTCTAAATACAAGAGGCAATTAGATCTAGTTTTTCGAAATAGTTTTTCGAGTTTGTGTTTTCTTCTTTTTCGAATTTGTGATTCGATTGTTCTTTTTGGTTAACCTAGAGTTATTTAAGGAAATAAATATTAGCTTTCCTTAAAAGGCTTTGCCTAGGCGGTGGTGGTTGCTCCCATATCTAAGAAGGTCATGTGCCTCGCCATGCAGTCCTGGAAGATAATTTTGGAAATTAATATTTATGGAATTAATAACTTAGGTAGATTTGAATCAATAGTGTTAAGTTCCGCTTGCGATTCAAATCTAAACCATTAAGAAGAGATAAGTTAAATTTGGAATCAATGATGTTAAGTTCCGTCTGCGATTCCTTATTTAACTTCTAAAGAACACAATAGGTTATTTAAGGAAAGGTTCGACACTTGTACAAAAATTTTTGTACAGTGGAACCGGTACGTTTTCCTAGGATTAACCAACACTGGTGCCGGTGGTACTGGCATAGCTGTAGGTATGACTACATCGTGTTCTGATTCCCTTGTGGGGTAACAGGAATCCCCTGCTGATTCATCAGAGCATTAATCACTTGCTGCTGTTCCGTAACCTGTCGCTGATGTTCGGTGACTACATGTATCAGATCAGGTGGGGGTACCGTCTCATCGGCTTTGGTATTGCGTCTTCTAGCCATGCTTATCTTCATAAATGACAACAAGGCTAGCATAAGTTATCATTATTCTTAACCAGGCTAGCATAAGGTCATTATTATTCTCAACAAAGCTTAATCATAAGTTATCATTATTCCTACCCTACCTTCATGCATACTTAGATTATAACATTCCTTATCATACTTAAAAGAATAGAGTAAGCATGTTATCCTACTTAGATTTCTTATCATACAAAAAAAAAATAAAGTAGGCATAAAGATGGCATAGAAATTCTTACTTTGAGCGGCAGGATGAAGGCTTGATGTGTGTGTAGTGGAAAGGCAGAACCTAACTTTGATACCAAACTGTAACGCCCCGCCCTTCCCCGCCACTCGGGAAGGGGGCAAAAGGACGGGGGTTACTTGAAAACATACATACATGGCAGCGGAAGTAAATAATGTTATTTTTTTTGAAACAAATTAAACTAACTTAAGCATACAATCATGTTGTCATAGACGGGAAGGGGGCGAAAGGACGGGGGTTACTTGAAAACATACATACATGGCAGCGGAAGTAAATAATGTTATTTTTTTTTGAAACAAATTAAACTAACTTAAGCATACAATCATGTTGTCATAGAAACATGTTCATTATCATAGGATCATATATCCAACATATCACGTTAACATTCATAACTTGATCTAACATCTACTACTTGCTACATAATGCATAGCATTTTACTTGAAATAAGCATACTATCAGAGATCATCAAAACATAAGTTCATAGTGAGTAGACATCAATAAATATCATCCATCATATGTAAAGTTTTAGAACATAGAAACATTAAGCAGATTTATGTTAGTTAGAGCCCTAGAGCCAATCATTTGATAATTGTATTATGAACTTGTTGTATCATATTCTTATATAAATAAAGGCATTTGTTTTGGTTATTATACTTACTTGTATTGGTGCCAAATAAACTAAGTATAATAGTGTCCTTGAGTAGAAGGTTCTTACCTATATCAATCGATTGGTTGAATCGATAGTGAGATGATATAGGGAACACTACTCTTAATCATTCCTAGTCGAGTATTAATATTCAGGGATGATGTTAATGCAATAAGACTAACATGTAGGTCAACTCGATGACTTGATCTCACAAGTCATGGATATAGAATATCAAGTTGACACATGGGTATGCATTGGAGAATGTATATTGAATGACCCGCCAAGAGAAAATATCATGGATCGTTATATGAGTGTCATATACTTTCTCATGTGGCCATTAGTATGACTACTAGTCCTTAGACCTGAAGTCACCATGGATCCCTACATAAGGAGTTATGTACTTTGGTTTCGTCAAACGTCACCCGTAATTGAGTGGACTATAAAGGCGATTACTGGGTATGTAACAAATTATGCGGAGGGATGTGAGTGATGTAGATGGGATCTATCCCTCCTATATGACGGGAGTGACATAGATATTCTTGATAGAGTGAGACCACGAAGTACATGGCCATGCCCAAATGAGTCAATATGAGATATTGAGCTCATTTGATTTAGTGAGTCTACTTGGAATTCAAGATTTAGATTGGTCAGAGGATGAAACGGCCTATGCCTCACATTGATCAATCTAGATGTCTAGGATAGAAGGACACTTGTCATATATTGTGAGGAGTCACAATTAGTAGTCACAAGGTGATGTTGGATCTCAACATTCTTATAACTTGGGTAGTAATGATGTGTTGCTTGATACCGCTCATTACTTATGCTTTTAAATGGGTTTAGGAGCATTGCCAACGTTATAAGAACCTATAGGGTCACACACAAAGGACAATTAGATGGAGATTAGGTTCATATGATGAACCAAGAGGATTAGATTCATGTGATGAATCAAATTGGATTAAGAGTAATCGTAATTGTACTAATTGAGTTGGACTCAAGTTGATTAATGTGTTCAATGAGTCTAATTTAGATTATGACTCATTGAATCAATTTAATTAAATGAATTAAATTCATTATATTAAATTGGCTTGAATCAAATGGTTGGATTAGATCAACCATGGGAGTTATAATGTCAAGTTTGACTTGACTTGAGAGGAAGAGGAAAAGTCAAGTTTGACTTGACTTTATGCCACATCATTTGTGAGTTGGCATTAAGTGGCCAATAATGGCGTTTCACATCATCATGTTTAGAACGTGTGTGTGCCACCTCATGGAGGTTACAAATCTCCTCCTCATTTTAATGGCCACATTAAATGAGAGGAGGTTACAATAGTGGCCGACCACTTATTGTGATGAATGGAATTCATTTTTCAATTCAAGGCATTTTAATTTCATCTTCTTCCTCTTGCTCTCATTCTCTTCTCCCTCTCCTCCTCCTTGGCCGAACACTTCATAGGTGCTAGCACACCTTTTGTTTGGCCTCTCCACCTAGTTTGTTCGTGTGGATACTTCTAGACGATCGTACGCTTGACGATCTTGAGATCCGGCGAACCGTTGGACGAGAGGGATTGCGAAGGGCATCACATCGAGGGTAACTTCCTTCTCCTAGTGTAGATCTAGATGTAAGAAACTCATACTCATAAATTTTTTGTTTTATTTTACTTCGTACAGATCCGGTGACGGGGGTTTCGGGGTTTCCGCGACGCGAAAAAGCGATTTTCGCGGCCCGAAAAATCCAACAGTGGTATCAGAGCCACGTGCGAAGTCTTGTACGAGTTTATTTTGTATTTTTATGAAAAATAGTAGTTCTGTAATATTCTGTAAATTTCCTATTTTTATAGTTTTTATGGGTATTTTTCTCGTAGAAGCGAAGCACAAGTGTTTCGACACTTGTAGGCTTCAACTACCGAGAAGATTTTTCCGAAACGGCAAAGTTTCGCCCCAAATCTTTTTGGGACACACGTACATCCCAAATCTTTTAGGATCGCTAAGGAACACTCTCGATGGTTAGATCGCGGGTAGGGGCGCTGCCCCTGGCCTCGCAAGGGGATTCGTTCCGCGATTGCGCCCGAAAACCCGTTAAACGGAACTGCCGGGAATTTTACTCATAAAAATTGTAAAAATTATAGTAAAAATTACTGAAAATTATAGAAAATACATAATTTAGAATTATGTATCATTTTGAGATAGTCATGGCCCAAAAAGACCCAATTTGATTGGAAATGTGTTGTAATTCATAATACGGCCTGTGTGCCGTCATGTGATGTGCGTGTTGTATATTTGATTCGCGACCTGTGCGTCGTGCCTTTCTCTATTTTATATTCTTGTTGTAAATTAGTTTAGACTCGAATGTAACTTGAGTTTCAAAAATTGTAATGTACAAAATTGGAGCGGTGGAAGGTCCACTCGAGACGGAGTTACGAGGAGGGCGCGAGCAACACAAGGTGGTCAAAGGGAGGAGCTTGAGAAGCTGTTGACCTTAGGTTGACCATCCGATCTTCTCATTGGATTGAGAAGATCGTAGTAGGGCCTTGACTAATCACAAATAATTTAATTTATTACTTGTGTGTATGTGATGCATAATTAGTAATTAATTAGTGCCTAACGATTAGATTAGATCTAAATCGTGTACAAGATGCACCCTCTCGATTAGATTAGATCTCAATCGCGTCAACTCAAATGTCTACCGTGCCGTGATACATATCACTACCTCGATCACATGTGTTGTTGAATCTGCCAAAGCAGAGCAACATATATTATCTTGGTAGGATACGGAGGGACAATCTTGGTCCCGCCTATCAACGCATGAGTGAGTAGAGACTCAATTTGATTGAGTACAACTAGTTAAATCGAGTTTAACTGTAGGCATTCTTCCAACGGTTGGAAAGATAGGACATAAATCACATTTATATTAACTCATGGGCGTATTAGCCAAAGCTAACTCGAGTTTTAATATAAATACAGATCTTGATCCTATAAACAAGAGTTGCATAGTGTTGTAATTGGTAAATTGTTACCTACCGATCAAACTAAGTCTTGGGTGATTTAGCTAAAGCTAACTCAAGGCGTAGTATGATGTGGATCTTGTCCCACATGAATTATAGAATTTAGTGGGAGCATCATTTAGTTAAAGGCCTAATTAAATAATTTAAAAGAATATGATATTTATTTTCTACATTTTTTTCTTTTGTAGATAACCATGACATCAAACACGAACACCTTCTCTCTGCGTCCTGTCCTTGACAAGGACAAGCTCAACGGAGCAAATTTCCTGGACTGGTACAGGAATCTGATAATAGTTCTCACTCAGGAACATAAACTGTACGTTCTGGAGCAGCCCATTCCGGAGGCTCCTCATGCCAATGCCACGAGAGCAGACAAAGATACTTACAAGAAGTATCAAGATGACGCATTAGATGTGTCCTGTCTAAAGCTCGCGACCATGAACTCTGAGCTTCAGAAGCAACACGAGTTGATGGGCGCTTACGATATGGTTTAACATCTTCGTCAACTGTATCAAGGACAAGCGAGGCATGAGAGATTTGAGATCTCAAGGGCACTATTTCAGTGCAAGATGTCAGATGGGGTTCCCGTAAGCCCATATGTACTCAAAATGATTGGGTACATAGAAAACCTACAGAGGTTGGGATTCCCACTTGGCCAAGAGCTGGCCACTGACCTGATCTTGCAATCCTTGCTGGATAGCTATAGTCAATTCGTTCTAAACTGCAACATGAATGAAATTGACAAGTCACTGCCCGAGCTGCTTAGCATGTTAAGAAGGTTAAGCTCCACTCTGTTCTGATGGTTTAGAAACACAAGGGCAAGGGAAAGCCAAAAGGCAAAGGAAAGTACCAAGCCAAGGGCAAAGGCAAGGCACTGAAGCCTAAAGGAGGGGTCGCCAAGGATGCTACCTGCTTCCACTTTTGGAAGAGGAACTGCAAGGTGTACCTGGAAGATCTTAAGAAGAAGCGAAGTGAGACTTCCATTTCAGGTATACATTTTATAGAAGTCAATCTATCTATTTCTTCATCATGGGTATTAGATACCGGATGTGCTTCTCACATTTGTACTAATGTGCTGGCGCTGAGAAATAGCAGGGCATTGGCAAAGGGCGAGGTGGACCTACGCGTAGGCAATGGAGCACGGGTTGCTGCTGTTGCTGTAGGGACTTATTTTCTATCTTTGACCTCTGGGCTTGTACTAGAGTTGGATGATTGTTGTTATGTGCCTGCTTTAACTAAGAACATAATTTCAGTTTCTTGTTTGGACAAGAAAGGTTTCTCTTTTATAATTAAGGACAAATGTTGTTCTATTTATTTAAAAGATATGTTCTATTGTAGTGCACCTCTGATGAACAGACTCTACATTCTAGACCTTGAAAGCCCTATTTATAATATAAATACCAAGAGGTTCAAGTCAAATGACTTGAATCAAACCTATCTCTGGCACTGTCGCTTAGGTCATATAAATGACAAGCGCTTATCCCAGCTCCATAAGGATGGTTTGCTGGACTCATTTGATTTTGAATCTTATGAGACGTGCGAGTCATGCCTACTAGGCAAGGTGACCAAGACTCCCTTTAGTGGGCACAGCGAAAGAGCGACTGATTTATTAGGACTTATACATAGTGATGTATGTGACCCTTTCAATGTCGCTGCTAGAGGCGGTTATAGGTACTTCATTACATTTACTGATGACTTCAGTAGATATGGTTATGTGTACTTGATGACACATAAGTCTGAATCCTTTGAAAAGTTCAAAGAATTCAAGAATGAAGTACAGAACCAGCTTGGCAAGAGTATTAAAATACTTCGATTAGATCGAGGTGGAGAATACCTTAGCCATGAGTTTCGTGACTATCTAGCTGAGTGTGGGATTTTATCCCAACTCACTCCTCCTGGAACACCACAGTGGAATGGTGTATCCGAAAAGAGGACTCGTACCCTATTAGATATGGTACGATCTATGATAAGTTACACAGATCTTCTGACATTCCTTTAGGGCTATGCTCTAGACACGGCAGCTTTTATACTCAACCGAGTTCCATCCAAGGTCGTGATAAAGACACCATATAGGATATGGACTGGGAGAGATGCCCAGGTATCTTTTATGAGGATTTGGGGTTGTGAGGCTTACGTTCGACGTCAAGTCTCAGACAAATTAGGACCCAAATCTGACAAGTGCTATTTTATTGGATATCCCAAGGAAACTAAGGGATATTACTTCTACATTCCCAGTCAACACAAGGTAGTTGTGGCAAAGACTGGGGTCTTTCTAGAAAGGGACTTTGTTTCTAGAAAGACTAGTGGGAGTACGTTCGATCTTGAAGAAGTTCAAGATACGGACCATAGCACTGAAGCCTCGATGGAAGTTGAACTGGAACCACAAAGCGTTGTGGATGATGTTGTTCCACAAGGAGTTGAGGAACAACAACAAGTTCAAGTAGACATACCTCTTTGCAGGTCTGATAGGGTACGTCGTCAGCCTGAGAGATACTCATTTCTCTTGTCTGACTATGATGACATTGTGCTCATAGAGGATGAGCCTACCACCTATCAGGAAGCTGTGATGAGACCAGATTCAGAGAAATGGCTAGAGGCCATGAGATCCGAAATGGAATCCATGTACACCAACCAAGTATGGACTTTGGTTGATCCACCTGAAGGGGTAAAACTCATATGGTGTAAGTGGGTTTTTAAGAGAAAGACTGACATGGATGGACTTATCAATAAGGGTCGCTTGGTAGGTAAAGGTTTCAAGCAGATTCATGGTATTGACTATGATGAAACCTTTTCTCCAGTAGCGATATTTTAGTCCATTCGGATCATGCTTGCTATTGCAGCATACCATGACTATGAGATATGGCAGATGGATGTCAAAACCGCATTTCTGAATGGAAACCTGCCCGAGGATGTGTACATGACACAACCTGAGGGTTTTGTAGATCCACGGCATACTAGTAAAGTATGCAAGCTGCATAGGTCCATTTATGGACTAAAGCAAGTTTCTCGGAGCTAGAATCTTCGATTCGATGATGCAATCAAACAGTTTGGTTTTATCAAGAATGAAGATGAACCTTGTGTCTACAAGAATGTTGTAGGGGATATAGTTGTCTTCCTCATATTGTATGTGGATGACATACTACTCATTGGGAAAGACATTCCTTTGCTACAGTCTGTCAAGACTTGGCTAGGGACATGTTTCTCAATGAAGGACTTAGGTGAAGCATCCCGCATTCTAGGGATACAGATCTATAGAGATAGATCTAAGAGATTGCTTGGCCTAAGTCAGATTACATATATTGACAAGGTACTCCTTCGGTTTGTCATGCAGAACCTCAAGAAGGAATTTCTGCCGATGTCACATGGCGTGAGTCTTTCGAAGACTCAAGGTCCCTCTTCTAGAGAGGAGAGAGACCGCATGGATCAGATCCCTTATGCCTCTGCCATAGGATCTATCATGTACGCCATGCTATGTACACGTCCTGATGTCATGTATGCTTTGAACATGACGAGCAGATACCAGTCTGATCCAGGTGAAAGTCACTGGATAGCGGTCAAGAATATTCTTAAGTACTTAAGAAGGACTAAAGAATATTTCTTGATAAATGGAGGCAATGATGTGCTAGCTGTAAAGGGTTACAGTGATTCCAGCTTCCAGACCGACCAGGATGATTATCGATCGCAGTCGGGGTTCGTGTTTAGCATAAATGGTGGTGCTAAGAGCTGGACGAGTTCGAAGCAGGACACAGTTGCTGATTCTACAACAGTGGCCGAGTATATCGCTGCATCAGAGGCAGCAAAGGAGGCAGTTTGGATCCGTAAGTTCATCACTGAACTTGGGGTGGTTCCTAGCATCGCTGACCCCATTGAGTTCTATTGTGACAACAATGGAGCTATAGCATAGGCGAAGGAACCTCGCTCAAACCTGCGGACCAAACACATACTACGGCGCTTCCATCTCATTCGAGAGATTATCGAGAGAGGAGATGTGAAGATTTGCAGAGTACCCACAGAGGCTAACATCGCAGATCCCTTGACCAAGGCTTTGGCACAAAGAAAGCATGATGGGCACACTAGGTCATTGGTGCTTAGAGCCTACACTGATTGGCACTAGTGCTAGTGGGAAATTGTTAGTTAGAGCCCTAGAGCCAATCATTTGATGATTGTATTATGAACTTATTGTATCATATTCTTATATAAATAAAAGCATTTGTTTTGGTTATTATACTTACTTATATTGGTGCCATATAAACTTAGTATAATAGCGTCCTTGAGTAGAAAGTTCTTATCTATATCAATCGATTGGTTGAATCGATAGTGAGATGATATAGGGAACACTACTCTTAATGATTCCTAGTCAAGTATTAATATTCAGGGACAATGTTAATGCAATAAGACTAGCATGTAGGTCAACTCGATGACTTGATCTCACAAGGCATGGATATAGAGATCAAGTTGACACATGGGTATGCATTGGAGAATGTATACTGAATGACCCACCATGAGAAAGTATCATGGATCGTTATATGAGTGTCATATACTTTCTCATGTGGCTATTAGTATGACTACTAGTCCTTATGTAACACCCATGGAATACTTAGCAGGATTTTAGATATATTTTTATCATAATAAAAATAAATAGGCCTTATGTGTACATTTGCAAAAATGATAAAACAAAATAGAACCAAAAAGAGATGACCAAGGCTTGAACCTTGGATCTATTATTAGATATATGTAGGTGTAAACCAATAGACCAAGAGAAGTTATTATTAAAGAGAGAAGTAACAATATAGTTAAGAGTAAGAAAAGAGTTTTTTCATTGAGAAGGAGAAGTTAGAGTTGCCTTCTCCCTCTCAAAAGAAAAGAGGATTCTTGCTTCCTCTTTTCATTAAGGAGAAATAAAAGAAAGAAGAAGGAAAAGTACATTTTCCCTTCCTTCTCTCATGATGAATAAAAGGGAAAATTAAAGAGGAAAACTCATTTTCTCCTCTTCCTCCTCCCTCCTTCTCCTCACCGTGACCAAGACCTCTCCTCACCTCTCCTTGCCGAAATCCAAAAATAGAGGACCCCTCTCTAGGAAGGCTCCACAAGCAAGATATTTCCCTTAAGTAAATCAAACAAGGATGTAAGTATTCCCTCACCTGTGGTACAAGTCGCTTACAGTATTTCAAAAGATTTGAACTCTTGAAATTTAAAATAAAAAGAGAAGAAACCATGCTCATGAATCTTAGTAGGTTATGATATGAATTTAGTTAGAAAAAAATTATGTGTATGATATTTTAAGCTTGATCTTCTTATGAATATGTTTATTGACCTTCTCTTTTCTTTATAAGGTTCGGCCATGATGAAATTGTAGGGTTCATGAAGCTTAAAACTTAATTTAATATGCTCATGGACTTATTTATGATGTGTTATGAAATTAACTAGAGATTCATGTTTATAGGTTGTCTAGAAGTTATTTTCTTGCTTGAGGAAGTTTCGGCCATGATGAATTTGTAGGGTTCATGAAGCTTAAAACTTAATTTAACATGCTCATGGATTTATTTATGATGTGTCATGAAATTAGTTAGAGATTCATGTTTATATGTTGTTTAAAAGTTTAACTCTTGCTTGAGAAAGTTTGGGCCATAATGGAAATTTTAGGGTTCATGAAGCTCAAAACCTAAGCTAGTATGCTCATAGATCTCCATATGATATGTTATGAAATTAGTTAGAGATTTATGTTTTCATGTTGCTTATAAGTTTACTCCTTAGCTTATGAAGTTTCGGCCATGATAGAGTTTTAGGGTTTCATAAAGCTCCAAACCTAATTTAGCATGTTCATAGGCTTCCTTGTGATATGTTATCAAATTGGCTAGGTATTCATGTTCAAAGGTTGCTTAGAAGTCTACTTCTTGTTATATGATGTTTCGGCTATAATGAGGTTTTAGGGTTAATGAGACTCAAAACCTAATGTAGTATGTTCATAGACTTCTTATGATATGTTATGAAATTTGCTAAGTATTCATGTTGTATGTTGCTTAGAAGTTATCTTTTGTTATGAACTCTCGGCCATAACTATAACCTAGGATACAAGAAAGTTTAAACTTAAACTTAGCAAGCCATGAATTTTCCTTATGATATGACATGAAAGTAGTTTGTTGTTTTATGCTCATGTAGAACTTAATTCCATACTCTTAGAGGTTCGGCCACAACTAAGTTGAAAGGGCTAAGAAGCTTAGAACCTACTACCCATGCTCATGACATTCTTATCAGCTTATGACATGAATTTGATTTAAGGTTCACATGCTTATATGTAGCTGTAACCTAAAACTTAGCATGGAGACTCTCGGCCACCATATAAAACTAGGGTTAGAGACCCAATCATGACTTTGCTAGGTGTCTCACATACTAGAATATGAACTAGGAGATACTAGTAAATGTTTTCCATGTATGATTATGGTTGCCTACGATAATTTATGTACTTAATTAAGGATGCTCATGAATTATGCATGATGATGACCCTTATGATATGTTTTATGTTAAGTATGCATGCTTTATGACAAGACCAGTAACATGTTTGATTATGTATGTTATGAATTATGCATGATATGATTCTTATGATGACTATGTACTCAAGCATGTATGATTTCAAATATGTTGCATGCTCATTATGTAAGCTTATGAACCAAGCATGATAATGGTTTTATATGATGGCCATGTGCCAAGAATGTATGCCTTATGATATGATAAGAAAATGGCAAAGAGTTGCTTCCCTTAAGTTGGGATTAAGAGCACTCTTCATGTTAAGACAAGAGCATGACATCTATGATGATATGATATGCATGACATGTACTTTACTTTGTATGGCTTATACCAAGGGTGGGCTCCATAAGCGCCCCTAGACCGACGGACTATGAACGGGTCTAGTAAAAAGGGATGGGCTCCTTAGTACGCCCCTAGGCCGACGGACTATGAACGGGTCTAGATCCTTAGTAGGTTCGGGGCTAGCTACCCTGTCCTAGGGATTGCGCGCATTTATGTATGTATGTGGTACAAGCCGGGCCCTCATGATGATGATATTATGTTCAAGTATTAAAAGATATGTTTAAAGACATCTTGCACTCGACATGACATATGTTTTAAAAGGACATTTTGCATAATGCACCCATTCATATATGATATGTTTCTTCTATGTTTCATGTAATCTGATGATATGTTATGCTTCTCTTGACTCTCCTCATATGATTCCTTTATTTATGATATGTTAGAAACATGGTTTATAAGGATATGTTATGATCAGAAATTATCTCACATTATATATTGATAGATGATTATGTTTTCAATGATGATATGCTTATATGATTATGCTTGAGATATGGTTTTTGTGAGTAGGAAAGAATCTTACTGAGCTTATGTGCTCATAGCTTACTTCCTTGTACCACAGATAAAGGCAAGGGATGGATGACCAAAGGGAGCTGCAGGAGAGGCAAGGAGGTGTGTGTGGCAGTGGCTCGGCTGAGACAAATAAGACCTGCTATAATATTTATGTTTGACATGAACCATTTGTGTTTATGTTACATTCCAGTATAACTTTATGACATTTCCGCTGCTTTATGTTATAAGAAAGAAATTTTAAATATGCATGTATCCTGGAATAGTTAAGTAAGTAAGTAGCCCCGTCCCTTTGAGTAGTAGGGAGGGCGGGCGTTACACCTTAGACCTGAAGTCACCATGGATCCCTACATAAGGAGTTATATACTTTGGTTTCATCAAACATTACCCGTAACTGGGTGGACTATAAAGACGATTACTGAGTATGTAACAAATTATGCGGAGGGATGTGAGTGATGTAGATGGGATCTATCCCTCCTATATGACGGGAGTGACATCGATATTCTTGATAGAGTGAGACCACGAAGTGCATGGCCATGCCCAAATGAGTCAATATGAGATATTGAGCTCTTTGATTTAGTGAGTCTACTTGGAGCTCAAGATTTAGATTGGTCAGAGGATGACACGGTCTATGCCTCACATTGATCAATCTAGATGTCTAGGATAGAAGGACACTTGTCATATATTGTGAGGAGTCACAATTAGTAGTCACAAGGTGATGTTGGATCTCAACATTCTTATAACTTGGGTAGTAATGATGTGTTGCTAGATACCGCTCATTACTTATGCTTCTAAATGAGTTTAGGAGTATTGTCAACGTTATAAGAACCTATAGGGTCACACACAAAGGACAATTAGATGGAGATTAGGTTCATATGATGAACCAAGAGGGTTAGATTCATGTGATGAATCAAATTGGATTAAGAGTAATCCTAATTGTACTAATTGAGTTGGACACAAGTTGATTAATGTGTTCAATGAGTCTAATTTAGATTATGACTCATTGAATCAATTTAATTAAATAAATTAGATTCATTATATTAAATTGGCTTGAATCAAATGGTTGGATTAGATCAACCATGGGAGTTATAATGTCAAGTTTGACTTGACTTGAGAGGAAGAGGAAAAGTCAAGTTTGACTTGACTTTATGCCACATCATTTGTGAGTTAACATTAAGTGGCCAATAATGGTGTTACACATCATCATGTTTAGAACATGTGTGTGCCACCTCATGGAGGTTAAAAATCTCCTCCTCATTTTAATGGCCACATTAAATGAGAGGAGGTTACAATAATGGCCGTCCACTTATTATGATGAATGGAATTCATTTTTCAATTCAAGGCATTTTATTTTCATCTTCTTCCTCTTGCTCTCATTCTCTTCTCCCTCTCCTCCTCCTTGGCCGAACACTTCATAGGTGCTAGCACACCTTTTGTTTGGCCTCTCCACCTAGTTTGTTCGTGTGGATACTTCTAGAGGATCGTATGCTTGACGATCTCAAGATCCGGCGAACCGTTGGACGAGCGGTATTGCGAAGGGAATCGCATCGAGGGTAACTTCCTTCTCCTAGTGTAGATCTAGATGTAAGAAACTCGTACTCGTAAAATTTTTGTTTTATTTTACTTCGCACGGATCCGGTGACGGGGGTTTCGGGGTTTCCGCGACCCGAAAAAGCGGTTTTTGCGGCCCGAAAATCCCAATAGTGGTATCAGAGCCACGTGCGAAGTCTTGTACGAGTTTATTTAGTATTTTTATGAAAAATAGAAGTTCTGTAATATTCTGTAAATTTCCTATATTTATAGTTTTTATGGATATTTTTCTCGTAGAAGCGAAGCACAAGTGTTTCGACACTTGTTGGCTTCGACTACCGAGAAGATTTTTCTGAAACGGCAAGGTTTCGCGCCAAATATTTTTGGGACAGCGGGCTAAGGCACTGTAGGATTGCTAAGGAACACTCGCGATTGTTAGATCGCGGGTAGGGGCGCTGCCCCTGGCCCCGCAAGGGGATTCGTTCCGCAATTGCGCCCGAAAACCCGCTAAACAGAATCGTCAGAAATTTTACACATAAAAATTGTAAAAATTGTAGTAAAAATTACAAAAAAATTATAGAAAATACATAATTTAGAATTATATATCATTTTGTGATAGTCATGGCCCAAAAAGACCTAATTTGATTGGAAATGTGTTGTAATTCATAATACGGCCTACGTCCCGTCATATAATGTGCGTGTTGTATATTTGATTCACGACCTGTGCGTCGTGCCTTTCTCTATTTTACATTCTTGTTGTAAATTAGTTTAGACTCGAATGTAACTCGAGTTTCAAAAATTGTAATGTACAAAATTGGAGCGGTGGAAGGTCCACTTGAGACGGAGTTACGAGGAGGGCGCGAGCAACACAAGGTGGTCAAAGGGAGGAGCTCGAGAAGCTGTTGACCTTAGGTTGACCATCCGATCTTCTCATTGGCTTGAGAAGATCGTAGTAGGGCCATGACTAATCACAAATAATTTAATTAATTGCTTGAGTGTATGTGAAGCATAATTAGTAATTAATTAGTGCCTAATGATTAGATTAGATCTAAATCGTGTACAAGATGCACCCTCTCGATTAGATTTGATCTCAATCGCGTCAACTCAAATGCCTACCGTGCCATGATACCTATCACTACCTTGATCACATGTGTTGTTGAATCTGCCAAAGCATAACAACACATATTATCTTGGTAGGGTACGGAAGGACAATCTTGGTCCCGCTTATCAACGCATGGGTGAGTACAACTCAATTAGATTGAGTAACTAGTTAACTCAATTAGATCGAGTTTAACTGTAGGCATTATTCCAACGGTTGGAAAGATTGGACATAAATCACATTTATATTAATTCTTGGGCGTATTAGCCAAAGCTAACTCGAGTTTTAATATAAATGTGGATGTTGATCCTATAAACAAGAGTTGCAGAGAGATGTAATTGGTAAATTGTTACCTACCGATCATATTAAGTCTTGGGCGATTTAGCCAAAGCTAACTCAAGGCGTAGTATGATGTGGATCTTGTCCCACATGAATTATAGAATTCAGTGGGAGCATCAGTTAGTTAAAGGCCTAATTAAATGATTTAAAAGAATATGATATTTATTTTTTGCATTTTTTTGTTGTAGATAACCATGACGTCGAATACGAACTCTTTCTCCCTGCGTTCTGTCCTTGAGAAGGACAAGCTCAACGGAGTAAATTTCCTGGACTGGTATAGGAACTTGAGAATAGTTCTCACTCAGGAACATAAATTGTACGTTCTGGAGCAGCCCATTCCGGAGGCTCCTCTTGCCACTGCCACGCGAGCTGACCGAGATGCTTACAAGAAGCATCAAGATGACGCATTAGATGTGTCCTGTCTGATGCTCGCGACCATGAACTCTGAGCTTCAAAAGCAACATGAGTTGATGGGCGCTTACGATATGATTGAACATCTTCGACAACTGTATCAAGGACAAGCGAGGCACGAGAGATTCGAGATCTCTAAGGTACTATTTCAGTGCAAGATGTCAGATGGGGCTCCCATAGGCCCATATGTACTCAAAATGATTGGGTACATAGAAAACCTACAAAGGTTGGGATTCCCGCTTAGCCAAGAGCTGGCCACTGACCTGATCTTGCAATCCTTGCCGGATAGCTATAGTCAATTCGTTCTAAATTACAACATGAACGAAATTGACAAGTCACTTCCCGAGCTGCTTAGTATGTTAAGAACTGCTGAGCTGAACCTTAAGAAGGTTAAGCCCCACTCTGTTCTGATGGTTCAGAAACACAAGGGCAAGGGCAAGCCCAAAGGCAAAGGAAAGTCCCAAGCCAAGGGCAAAGGCAAGGCACTGAAGCTTAAAGGAGGGGTCGTCAAGGATGCTACCTGCTTCCACTGTGGTCAGACCGGGCATTGGAAGAGGAACTGCAAGGTGTACCTGGAAGATCTTAAGAAGAAGCGAAGTGAGACTTCCACTTTAGATATATATGTTATAGAAGTCAATCTATCTATTTCTTCATCATGGGTATTAGATACCGGATGTGCTTCTCACATTTGTACTAATGTGCAGGCGCTGAGAAATAGCAGTGCATTGGCAAAGGGCGAGGTGGACCTACGTGTAGGCAATGGAGCACGGGATGTTGTTGTTGCTGTAGGGACTTATTTTCTATCTCTGCCCTCTGGGCTTGTACTAGAGTTGGATAATTGTTGTTATGTGCCTGCTTTAACTAAGAACATAATTTTAGTTTCTTGTTTGGACAAGAAAGGTTTCTCATTTATAATAAAGGACAAATGTTGTTCAATTTATTTAAAAGATATGTTCTATTGTAGTGCGCCTCTGATGAACGGAATCTACATTCTAGACCTTGAAAGCCCTATCTATAACATAAATACCAAGAGGTTCAAGTCAAATGACATGAACCAAACCTATCTCTAGCACTGTCGCTTAGGTCATATAAATGACAAGCGCTTATCCCAGCTCCATAAGGATGGTTTGCTGGACTCATTTGATTTTGAATCTTATGAGACGTACGAGTCATGCCTACTAGGCAAGATGACCAAGACTCACTTTAGTGGGCACAGTGAGAGAGCGACTGACTTGTTAGGTCTTATACATAGTGATGTATGTGGCCCTTTCAATGTCGCTGCTAGAGGCGGTTATAGGTACTTCATCACATTTACTGATGACTTCAGTAGATATGGTTATGTGCACTTGATGACACATAAGTCTGAATCCTTTGAAAAGTTCAAAGAATTCAAGAATGAAGTACAGAACCAGCTTGGCAAGAGTATTAAGATACTTCCATCAGATTGAGGTGGAGAATACCTTAGCCATGAGTTTCATGACTATCAAGCTGAGTATGGGATTCTACCCCAGCTCACTTTTCCTGGAACACCATAGTGGAATGGTGTATCCGATAGGAGGAATCGTACCTTATTAGATATGGTACGATCTATGATGAGTCACACTGATCTTCCGACATTCCTTTGAGGCTATGCTCTAGACACGGCAGCTTTTATACTCAACCGAGATTCATCCAAGGCCGTGATAAAGACACCATATAGGATATGGACTGGGAGAGATGTCCAGGTGTCTTTCATGAGGATTTGGGGTTGTGAGGCTTACGTTCGACGTCAAGTCTCAGGCAAGTTAGGACCCAAATCCGACAAGTGCTACTTTATTGGATATCCCAAGGAAACTAAGGGATATTACTTCTACATTCCCAGTCAGCACATGGTAGTTGTGGCAAAGACTGGGGTCTTTCTAGAAAGGGACTTTGTTTCTAAAAAGACTAGTGGGAGTACGTTCGATCTTGAAGAAGTTCAAGATGCGGACCATAGCACTGAAGCCTCGATGGAAGTTGAACAGGAACCACAAAGTGTTGTGGATGATGTTGTTCCATAAAGAGTTGAGGAACAACAACCAGTTCAAGTAGACATACCTCTTCGCAGGTCTGATAGGGTACATCGTCAGCCTGAGAGATACTCATTTCTCTTGTCTGACCAATATGATATTGTGCTCATAGAGGATGAGTCTACCACCTATTAGGAAGTTGTGATGAGACCAGATTCTGAGAAATGGCTAGAGGTCATGAGATCCAAAATGGAATCCATGTACACCAACCAAGTATGGACTTTGGTTGATCCACCTGAAGGGGTAAAACCCATTGGGTGTAAGTGGGTCTTTAAGAGAAAGACTAACATGGACGGACTTCTCTATAAGGGTCGCTTGGTAGCTAAAGGTTTCAAGCAGATTCATGGTATTGACTATGATGAAACCTTTTCTCCAATAGCGATGTTTAAGTCCAGTCAGATCATGCTTGCTATTGCAGCATACCATGACTATGAGATATGGTAGATGGATGTCAAAACCACGTTTCTGAATGGAAACCTGCTCGAGGATGTGTACATGACACAACCTGAGGCTTTTGTAGATCCACAGCATAATAGCAGAGTATGCAAGCTGCATAGTTCCATTTATGGACTAAAGCAAGCTTCTCGGAGCTGAAATCTTTGATTCGATGATGCAATCAAATAGTTTGGTTTCATCAAGAATGAAGATGAGCCTTGTGTCTACAAGAAGGTTGTAGGGGACATAGTTGTCTTCCTCATATTGTATGTGGATGACATACTACTCATTGGGAAAGGCATCCCTTTGCTTCAGTCTGTCAAGACCTGGCTAGGGAGTTGCTTCTCAATGAAGGACTTAGGTGAAGCATCTCGCATTCTAGGCATACAGATCTATAGAGATAGATCTAAGAGATTGCTTGGCCTAAGTCAGAGTACATACATTGACAAGGTACTCCTTCGGTTTGCCATGTAGAACTCCAAGAAGGGATTTCTGCCGATGTCACATGGCGTGAGTCTTTCGAAGACTCAAGGTCCCTCTTCTAGAGAGGAGAGAGACTGCATGGATCAGATCCCTTATGCCTCAGCCATAGGATCGATCATGTATGCCATGCTATGTACTCATCCAGATGTCTCGTATGCTTTGAGCATGACGAGCAGATACCAGTCAAATCCAGGTGAAAGTCACTGGATAGCGGTCAAGAATATTCTTAAGTACTTAAGAAGGACTAAAGAATATTTCTTGATATATGGAGGCAATGATGAGCTAGCTGTAAAAGAGTTACAGTAATGCCAGCTTCCAGACCGATCAGGATGATTATCGATCGTAGTCAGGGTTCATGTTTTGCATTAATGGTGGTGTTGTGAGCTGGAAGAGTTCGAAGTAGGACACAGTCGCTGATTCTACAACAGAGGCCGAGTATATTGCTGCATCAGAGGCAACAAAGGAGGCAGTTTGGATCCGCAAGTTCATCACTGACCTTGGGGTGGTTCCTAGCATTGCAGACCCTATTGAGCTCAATTGTGACAACAATGGAACTATAGCACAGGCGAAGGAACCTCGCTCACACCAGCGGACCAAACACATACTACGGCGCTTCCATCTCATTCGAGAGATTATCGAGAGAGGAGATGTGAAGATTTGTAGAGTACCCATAGAGGCTAACATCGCAGATCCCTTGACCAAGGCTTTGGCACAGAGGAAGCATGATGGTCACACTAGGTCATTGGGGCTTAGAGCCTACATTGATTGGCACTAGTGCTAGTGGGAGATTGTTAGTTAGAGCCCTAGAGCCAATCATTTGATGATTGTTGTATGAACTCGTTGTATCATATTCTTATATAAATAAAGGCATTTGTTTTGGTTATTATACTTACTCTTATTGGTGTCAAATAACTAAGTATAATAGCGTCCTTGAGCAGAAGGTTCTTACCTATATCAATCGATTGGTTAAATCGATAGTGAGATGATATAGGGAACACTACTCTTAATCATTTCTAGTCGAGTATTAACATTCAGGGACAATGTTAATGCAATATGACTAGCATATAGGTCAACTCGATGACTTGATCTCACAAGTCATGGATATAGAGATATCAGTTGACACATGGGTATGCATTGGAGAATGTATACTAAATGACCCGCCATGAGAAAGTATCATGAATCGTTATATGAGTGTCATATACTTTCTCATGTGGCTATTAGTATGACTACTAGTCCTTAGACCTGAAATCACCATGGATCCCTACATAAGGAGTTACGTACTTTGGCTTCGTCAAACGTCACCCGTAACTGGGTGGACTATAAAGGCGATTACTGGGTATCTAACGAATTATGCAGAGGTATGTGAGTGATGTAGATGGGATCTATCCCTCCTATATGACAGTAGGGACATTGGTATTCTTGATAGAGTGAGACCACGAAGTGCATGACCATGCCCAAATGAGTCAATATGATATATTAAGCTCATTTGATTTTGTGAGTCTACTTGGAGTTCAAGATTTAGATTGGTCAGAGGATGACATGGTCTATGCCTCACATTGATCAATCTAGATGTCTAGGATAGAAGGACACTTGTCATATATTGTGAGGAGTCACAATTAGTAGTCACAAGGTGATGTTGGATCTCAGCATTCTTGTAACTTGGGTAGTAATGATGTGTTGCTAGATACCGCTCATTACTTATGTTTCTAAATGGGTTTAGGGGCATTGCCAACGTTACAAGAACCTATAGGGTCACACACTAAGGACAATTAGATGGAGATTAGGTTCATATGATGAACCAAGAGGATTAGGTTCATGTATTGAACCAAATTGGATTAAGAGTAATCCAAGTTAGGCTAATTGAGTTGGACTCAAGTTGATTCATATGTTCAATGAGTCTAATTTAGATTATGACTCATTGAATCAATTTAATTAAATGAATTAGATTCATTATATTAAGTTGGTTTGAATCAAATGGTTAGATTAGATCAACCATGAGAAAGATTTGGTCAAGTTTGACTTGACTTGAGAAGGAAGATGAAAGGTCAAGTTTGACTTGACGATTTTCCACCTCATTTGTGAGTTGGCAATAAGAGGACTAATGATGATGTGCCATATCATCAAAGCAAGCACATGTGTGTGCCACATCATGGAGGTTACAAACCCCTTTCCATTTAATGTGGCCGACCACATTAATTGTAAGGGAGTTACAATTGTGGTCGGCCACTCAAAATGAATTAAAATGAATTTTTCATTCAGGGCATTCATTCTATTCTTCTTCCTCCTTGAGCTCTTTCTTCTCTCCCTCTCATCCTACCTTGGCCGAACCCTTCTAAGGTGCTAGCACACTTTAGTTTAGTTTTCTCCCTCTTTTGTTCGTGTGGATACGTGTAGAGGATTGTCTACTTTGACAATCTTGAGATCCGGCACCTTGGACGAGCGGGATTCACGAAGGGCGCGCATCAAAGGTAAAAACTCTTAACCATCTAGAACTCTAATGTAGATCTAGAGTTAGTAAACTCGTACTCGAAGGTTTTTCTAAATTTTATTCTTCGCACGGATCTAGTGACGGGGGTTCCGGGGTTTCCACGACGCGAAAAAGCGGTTTTCGCAGCCCGAAAATCCCAACAGTTCATGTGTCAAATGCCTCTGCTTGTTCTTGCAGTATTGGAATCATCACTTCGTTTTTGAAGCCTTAAACTAAAGGCTTCTCTCACTCACTATCTTCATCGTCTCCTTCTCTAATCCTCCCATGGCGGTGGCGGCTCTCCATTCCATCGCCTCTTGATCCAGTTGAGTTCTTCCTTCATGGTGCACGTCGCCCCTGCAGTAGACCGTATCCTTCCTTCTTCTCCTTGCTTGTCGCCTCGGCTTCGAGGGTTCGTGGAAGGGTTTATCCGGGGGTTCCTCAATCGATCATGAATGATCGCTTTTGGTTCCATTTCCTTTCTCTTTTCGTGTTTCTTTCTTAGCCGGTTGAGGTTTTGGATCCCGTACCTTTCTTCTTCTTCTTTTTTCTATAAATGGTGCTTCTCAGATCTTTGTTAGGGTTCTTTTCAATCATAAAGAAACTTGTATCAGGTTAGTTTATGCATTTCAGTTTCGCACTTTCTCGGTCATCTCAGCTTTTAGCTTTTCTTGCCAAGAAGATCGCTTTGTCTGGTTGGTATTATCCTTAACGCTACACTGCAAAAGCTTCATATTTATTGCAGAAGCTGTCTTTGGATCCTCAACCGAAGTCCAAAGATGCTGTTGAAGCCACCAAGCAGGTAATAGTTTTTATTCAGTGTAGTTTTTTTCTTGCATAAGCTATCTCTGGACCTTGAACATAATTGGTGCGAGTAAATGGTTGCTTCTGAAATTTAGGCTTTTGTTGCCCATACTGGATCGAGTAATGTTGAATCGTCAAGCATGTGGACTCCTTCAGAGGGTTCATCGGCATTTGTTCTGTCTGAATTTACTGATGGTGGCAATTATTATGTGCCCGCTTGTTATGCATCCCCAACCTATTTCTTTGGAGGTGGTGAATTGTAATGAAGATTGCATGGTCACTGCACTTATCTGTAATCTTTTGTTCCTAGCTATATAAATGTCATTTCTGTTGCATTCTTTAGGTTATGATCAGGCTGTCAAAGACTGGAATGATTACTCCACGTATGTGAATCAATGATACAACCATCATATTCAGGAACAATCTATTTGAGCGGTCAATGAAACTAAGAACTCTCAGGAGGCCTTACGAGTTCCTGACATTATTTTGCGGCAGCATGCGGAAAAATAGTATGTGAATTTCCTTCTAGTCATTTATTGTTGAAATTATGGATTACATAATTGTGGGTTTATTTGTTGCATTCTGATAGTTACAAAAATACATTTTTAGGGAATGTCTTCTTGTGAGACAATTATTTTTTCAAAACAATCCTAAAAACTTTATTGACCTTGGTGGTGGAGTCATGGGATACGGAGGTTTTCCTTCTAATTTGAGGACTTCACAAGGAGGCCTTTCTTTGAGTATTGGTAAGAACTTACAATGTCTCTACACTTCTGCTATTTGCTTTTGCTTACATTGTCATTCAATCACTTTATTTTTTTAAAAATATTATTATCTTTCTTATTTGTTGAACATAGATGTCTCTACTACTATGACTGTGTATCCTGGACTAGTGGTTGGTTTTCTACTTGCAAATCAAAATGTCAAGGATGCATACTAACTGGACTGGCACAAGGTGATTAAGAATTTGTTCTTTATTTTTATTTTCTAGGTTATTGAATGTCTATATATAATATACCTATTGAGGAAACTTGTTTTAGCTTGCTTGTTTCATTCTTCATATTGTGTCTACTAAGATTATTTTTTCACTATTTGTTGTTGCTAGGCTAGAAGAGCTTTGAAAATTCGAGAGTGAAGACAACTCATACAAATCAAGAATTTAAAATCATTGGGATAAGTGGCAAGCCTTGCAAAGATGAAACCTAACTAGTTGAGGGGATAATGACCTTGTTTTGGATATTTTTATCTTCTAATATATGTTTATATTTTGCATGTTCTATTGACAAAGTTTCCTAGCGTGCCACCAACGTTCCAAGTAACATCAAATGTTGTCCAGGATTTGACAATTACAAGTAATATTCACTCAACAATCTATATTTCTTTATCTATTTTTTTCATAATTAATTAAATGTATTAGTTGAACTGTGGTGAACTTTTGGAATTGGCTTATCTATGTTGATCATGTTTCTTCATTCATTTGGTAGTTTGATATCAACCAGATGACACGATCTAGCGGATTTAGCTTAGGAGGAACTTTTCAATCTAGCCTTCAGCAACAGCAACTGCATACTACCACAGCCCATAGTGGTGAGTTGCCTTTTGCCACTGGAAACAATCAAGACCTACGTTCACATGGCTCTGATTTCTTTCCTTCTCATGGTAATTATCATTCACAGGTACCTTGCCCTGGCTGCAATTCTTTAGATAGTTTAATCTTTATTAATGCTATGGATTAAATGGTTTTGCCCTCAACTTTATACAGATTCAAAACAGTGGAGACCCTAGTATTGGGTTGAGACCGTTGAACTCTCCTACACCAGCCTCTGGTATGAGTATGTATGAGCAACTGATTCAACAATATCAACAACCACAAAGTCTTTCTCAACTTTGACTACAGCAGATGTCTGATGTTTGCCAGTCATATAGAGTTCAAAATGTAAAGTCCACTCGGGTAACAATTACAGCTTGGTCCATTTGGCATGCTTGGATTATTGAGTGTTATTAATACGAATGATCCAGACCTAACATCTCTTTCATTGGGAATTGATTTAACAACAGTAGGACTGAGCTTGAGCTTGACAGATAGTCTTTATTAAACATTTGGTTCTCCATAGTTTGATGAGCCTGCCAAGGGGGAGCTTGAGTACTGCAGTCCAACATGCTATTATGCCAAAACACCACCACCTCTACATGTAAGCTTTTATGTTGTGGTTTTATTTGCCGATATGAATGGGGTACTTGAAGAGTATATGGTTTATCAAATCTGTTATTGTGGTTGTAGCAACTACATTTCTCTAAATTTCAGTTATCAACCATGTTTTACGTCTTCTACAGGTATTATATTCTTCCCTTTTATTTTTGGTGCTTTGCTCACATACTTTGCTTCACAAAAATCCATAATGTTGGAAAAGGTTGACATGGAAGAATCAGCAAGTGAGAAAGAGGAGTACAATGAAATTCTACAAGTTGAAGATTTTGATGGGGCTTGAGTTGACAATAATTACTTGCAATCCTACATGGCATGAACCACCATCACAAGTTTCTAGTCTTTTGACAATTGTTCATTAGTTGTAAATGAAGTTTATTTGTTTATTTTTATTAGGATAAATTTTATTTGAATATTAGACATGTTTCTTCTTTTTTGATTGTAATATAATTCTTGTATAAGTAACATTTTGAATGACATTGATATGGGAAATATACTTTCTTTTGTGATTATGATTCTTTATTATATATTTATATTGAAATATGATATATTGGTATTAAAAGATAATAATTTAAAAGACAATGATTTAAAACCGTTGTTGTCTATCACCCTCAAAGACAACGGTTAAAAACCGTTGTCGTAGCCCCAAAAATGGTTGTAAACTAATAGTGTTAATAAAAAATGCTCTAAATAACAACGATTTTAAACCGTTGTTTTTTCATTCAAAGACAACGGTTTAAAACTGTTGCAAAACTATTGTCTTTTCATTCAAAGACAACGGTTTAAAATCGTTGTCGTACCCCCACTTTTAACAAAACTGCCAATTACAACGGTTTTAAAGGGCCTACGACAACGGTTTTTAACCGTTGTCTTTTAATGTTTTTGTTGTAGTGATAGCTCCCCAAATCAACACATCATTTAATCAAATACAAATTCATCTCTTAATTACCAATACACTATATAATATGATCAATTTCTACAATCCATCATTCCTAATCCCAAACCAACATACAAATGGAAATCAACTTCCAAAACTCACCGCAATTGAACACTCCACTATAGACTCACAACCAGAGAAACTCGCTGCTGGAAAATGATGGTCGTTGCTACACTTGCTGCAGAAACTTTGTGGTTGGAACACAGCGGAGCTACTTCCCCCTTCAACTTCAACATCCCAATTCGTAATCAATACCACCATAATTAGCAATTAAACCCTAATTTTTAAGCCACAACTTTTAAACTAACAACGTACCATCAATCGATCATCAAATCTGGCGAATCTTGTTGGAAACTTCACATCTGATCAGAAGCAAGATCCAGTACTGGTGTTGGAACCAGATGGACGGCCGAAGGATGATCTTGAATAGTCCAAGATCCGGTGAGAAGGTGTCGCTGGACCTCCTTGATCCAAATCCAATGATGAGGAGGGGTGATCGGCCTCCATGAGCAACAGCTAGGGCTCGGCTCGGAGAGGAAGAACACCCCCCCAAAAGGGAGACAACGGCGTTGCTCCAAGAAACAGCACTCGTGTGGCATTCGAAAGTTCTCAAGAATCGGCATTAGGGAGAGGTGATCGACCTTCCGGCGGTGGTCGATGATGAGCTCGTGACGGCTTGGCAAAGGCGGTACCGGTGACTAGCAGGGATCACAGCACGGCGCGACATCGGGCTGAGACTCATGGCGTGGCATTAGGAGGAGACGCGCGACATCGAACGAAGACTCGCCGCGCAGCATCGGGCGGCATTGGCATCGAGCAGATGCTAGGGCAAAATGATGAAGAGGAACTGGGCAGAGAAGAAGAGAAGGTCGGGATCGAGTAGGGATTGGAATCGGTGTCGGGCATGGAGAGGGAGAGGAGAGGTGAGCTTCTCCACACCGACGGCGTCGGCTAGTAGGTGGTGATGAAGGGGAGAGGCTCGCGATCGGGGCAAGGGGAGAAGAGGAGTGGGGTTCGGGAGAAGGAATCAGGAATTATAAAGTAATTAGGATTAGAAACTTAGGGTTAATTAATCAAACCCTAACTTCATTTCTCAATCAACTCCCACTTAATTGGGTATTCCAAATAGGATTTCTCTACGCCAGATAGCTTTATCCTCTTAAACGGCTCATACGAACTCCGTTTAAATCCCAGAAAATTTCTAAAAATTCCTGAAAAATCTAATAAAATTATCTGTCAAATAACCTTATTATTTAATTATTATTTAAGTGTCATATTTTATATTCTCCCCCACTAACAAAAATTTGATCCCCAAATTTACTGCTCAAATCAGGGATCCTCATCCAAGGGTAACCACCAAGCAACGTACTCATATACCACTCCATCTAAGTATCAATACAAATCTCCAACCGTGAGAGAGTAAAGATTTTCTTATAAAACTACAAAATAACGCACTTCAAAGTAGATAATGATAACTCTGTGGGTATTGAGCTCACCATGCTTCCACTACTCCCACACCATTATCTAACCAACGGTGGGTAAATAAATTACATCTGAAATCCATAATGCAAACTATCAATAAATCATTTATCATCTATTTAGTCCACTCATATTGTCCATCTGTCTGAGGGTGAAAACCTCTATAACAACAATGCTCTAGACTCATGATCTGCTATAAACTCTGCCAAAAACGTGAGGTGAATCATGGATCTCAATCTGATACAATACTCAGAGGTATACCATAAAGTCTGGTAATCTCTCTAAAGTAAAACCCTGCTACTCGATCCAAAGAATCTGTCCTACAGATCGATAGAAAGGGAACCAATCTAGTCAATCATTCAACGATTACCCAATATCGCAACATAACCTCTATAAGTCCTGGGTAATCCCACAACAAGGACCATCATAACAAACTCCCATTTCCATTCTAGTATCTGAATCAACTGAAATTATCCGTCTAGTATCCCATGTTCAACCTCTACTGGCTAACATCCTAGACATCAAGCTACAAAATTCGTGATGTCTTTCTTCATGTCGTCCAACCGCCAAGTTTCCATACATCTATAACCCGGATGTATCGCAAATCCAGATCAATGTGTTTCCTGCAGTAACTCCTCTCGGATAAGAAGTAACTCAGAAACACACCTAATCCCCCATAGAAATAAAGAATCTCATTCTCAGTACACGAGAATTCTATCTACACTGGCATGAGACTGCTCCTCTCATGCTACATCGGAATCGCACCAAACCCTAGGTACTATACATCTGTGTAGAGTACAAATTCGTCTACATTAGAAAGTAAAACTAGGACAGGTGCAGTTATCAGCTTTTTATTTCAACACTCAAAACTGATCTCAAAAGCATAAGTCCAAGAAAATTCCACAGAAGACAATCGGAATGCGCACTACTGAACTTCGCATGTAGATGTTCCCGTCGAAACATCTCTTAAACTATGCGAAGATAGTGTACGTGATCCACCTCGGATCGAGAATAGATCACAACATCGTCAATGAAGACAATGACAACTGATCCAAATTCCCTAGGAATACCAAGTTTATCGAGTCCATGAAAATGTCTAAGACACTGCTAAGCTTATATGGTCATGCCAAGGACCCATAATGTTCATACAACAAGCACACTCAACCATAAAATCACTGGCAACAAGCCTGTAACCTGCTCATCAACTAAAATCACTAACCCCATGAATATCAAGGCATTCTACTCATATCACTATCAACATCAAGAACCAAATAATGGATCACCAAGTCAAACATCCATGAATAGATTATCAACAAATAACATATCACCACACTTGATCTAGTAATATCCACCACTCGTATCATCCTCAACATCAATCAAACCTGATAGCCTCCTGCACAAAGGCATCCATCCTTCAACCTCTGCTGCCAACAACTTAATATATTCCACCCCTGGTTCAACATTGCATGTCAATGTTGTACCACTACAAGAATTATATCCAGTGGGAAAATTTCATTATCGTATATCTTTAGTGAGACAGACTAGCCATGTACTCACCAATCTAATTTTCCACTGATCCGCTCTCATCATGAGCTACAATCAAGATGTAGAAATATATCAACATTCTACCAAAAGTGTAGCACAACTAAAGTCTAAGGAATATGTCAAATTCCATCTTTCAAATACTCAAATATCCACAGTAAAGAAGTGACAATCCAAAGTCCAAAGGGTCTCTCAACCATCTACTAAAAGTCTACACATCAGAGAATATCACCACAAATCTCATAATCATATCCGTAAATGTCTTCCAACAAATGTTGATAAAATATCGAACCTCTTGATCTAACATATAGACATCAAGACCTTTAGTAAAATGATCATGTGATCAGGGTCTTGAGCTACTTATAGAGACAATGATAGTTGAGTTGACTAACCAATGTCTTGTAACACATCATACTATGATTGCCCCACCTGAGATTCAGTAACCCCTAGTGAAATGCACACAAGGATAGAGAAACACTATCAACAAATAACTAACTGACATAACTGTCAATCGACGCTCTGCTCCTCGTAAATCATCATATGATATTTCCACTCAGTAATGGTGGAACTTCCTAGGTGTTAATCATCTAACACCACCTTGGTATCACCATGGGTCATAAATCCCTAGGTACCATCAAGGATATTTAACCACATCCGATCGGTCCATGAATCAGGATCTCCCATGGAATAACATTAGGCGTGCCAACTGATCATTGCCTTATAAACCATTACGCTTCCAAGGAAGTAAAGAAGTACTGTCTCAAAACACCTCAAAATAATCACCAAGGGATATTTTTTCCCAAAATTCATCTTCTGAATCTTCGTTCACATGGTGTCTGATCACGTAAAGGATACGTAGCTAACATCATATTTTCCGTACTAGTACAAGTCATATATCTTAATGTACTCACCAAGTTATTCAACCATATAATGATTATATCTCGTAAATGTTAAGCAACTAGCTCTAAACTTTTCACGTCAGTGGGGGTCATCTATCTCAGTGTATCTTCAAACCTATCCGACCAGGTACAGACAGTCCATGGTCAAAGTCCACATGGAATAGGATATATCGATCCTCTACAGACAAGTAAAGCCAACAATGATATGTGACTAACTCAGTCAATTCTACGTCTGTGCAAGTCATGAACTCAAATGTGTCTTCTGGGTTATCTAACCAAACACAAATAACCCAAAGGTCAACATCTTCATAAAATAGAATGAGTCAGTCATCTACTAACCGAACTAATAAAAATATCTCGGTACTCTACTAACTACACCAATAAGAATGGATCAGTCTTCTCCTGACCAAGTCAACAAAGGTAAATCAGTCCTCTACTAACTGAAACAACAAGAATAAATCGGTCCTCTACGGACCAAACCAACTAAAGTAGATCAATACTCTACTAAGCAAGTCAACAATGGTACATTGGTCCGCTACTAACCGAACCAACATAATATTTAGCAGATACTATCCACTACCAAGCTAGTGATAACAGAAACTAATAATACTGGTGGTATGGTAAAGGAAATCTCATGAGACTGTAATCTTTGATCTCTAGTAGGGTCAGTGATTGACCCAACACTTATGATGTACGCTACAAACAACTAGACAGGTACTAACAAAAGAGTACTAGTACATGACATAACTATCAAAACAACTATGCATGTACAAATAGAAATGTAAGATAACAATATGCAAACATACCTCCTATAGCTTGGAGATTCCTATCGCTGCCTGGTCCCAAAACTCAAAAAGTCACATCGAGAAACCAAATCATGAAAAATCCAAATCACGAAAAATAGGCCTCATAAATCTGTGGCTCTGATACCAATAAATTGTCACGCCCCCAGAGGAGTCCCTGCCGATAAAATTTCTACAGCATCTCCCCTGTACCAGTGACAATATAAAGCATAAGTACATATAACCACAGACATACTCATCAGTAATATATAACAGCCCACACGGCTGGACAAATAACACAACCATGCAGATTTAATATGCAGCCCACACGGCTAAAACATAACACAGCGAAAATCACAACATAAGGAACATAAAACATCAGAACAACTAACTGCGAGTCAGATCGGCTTGACACAATATTAACAAACCAAACACAAGATACCATAAACAATACTTCAAATAACAAAATACACAAATATAAGAACAAGTACAAAACCAAAATACAAATAGCGTAAGGAATACCAAAATCATAAGATCGTCGACGTGGGGCTGGTAGACAAGACCTCCAAGCGACTCCATAAATCCTTTACCTGCTACCTACTGAAATAACCAGTTTATGGGGTGGTGAGTATAAAGACTCAACGGGTAATAGACAGATAGTGCATGAGTAAAGTAAAGAACTAGAGATACAAAGGTATATAGTCTCATAGGGAAAATAGCAGATGCAACAGTGATATCGTAATAAGTGTCCATACCTGAAACCATATTCTAGGCTAGTAATAGAAGGTCAGGTGTAGTAAAGTCCTGCTACAGTACTGCTCATAACTACATGGGTAACATGTGAGGTATATACTTATTAACAATAAGTAAGCCAGTGTCTAAACACATACCACAAGTATATATCTCTACCTATATAAGCATAATATCATAAGAAGCAATAGCAGTATAAGTTGTTGGATCGAAAGCGCTAGAGGGGGGGTGAATAGCGCTCATGGCTCTTTCACATTTTTCGGAAATCATTCGAGTAACAAAACGCAACGGAAAGTAAATACAAACACACACAGAAGACACAGTCGAATTACTTCGTTCGGAGCCTAGCTCGACTCCTACTCGAAGGCCTGCGGTCGTTGACCGCTTTCGGTGGGCAACAACTATAGAATCGATGATTACAAGATTAATTACAATTAAGTGCTGTAAGAAAAATTATACCAACGAACAGTAAATATGGAACTTTGGAGCTTTAGGTCGTTGGAGCAGCAAGGCCTTATTGAAGCGTACGGAGCAGCACACAAGAGCACAGATTCTTCTTTCTGAGAGTTGTTGTTTCGAAGCTGCATCCTAAGCCTCCTTTTATAGCCTCTGCAAGTCTGATCCAGATCCCCAAGTCTCGGGATCAGCTTTGACCCGAAGCGGATCGGTCGACCGATCCTCATGTTTGGTCGACCGATCAGATGATTTCCACGGCATCTGATCCGTCGATCTGTCGCTTCGCTTCAATATGGTCAAGCTCTATCCCCAGGTTCGGTCGACGGATCCCAAGGTCCGGTCTACCGATAAGTCTCCTCTGACCCGCTCACCTCGGCCTAATCCAATCGACACTTATCCCAGGTTCGGTCGACCGATCCCAAGGTCCGGTCGACCGATCCCTGGTCGAGCCCGATCCAACTTCTGGAAACCTGATCTGCTAGCTTGGGGGTTCGGTCGACCGATCCCAAGGTTCGGTTGACCGATCTTGGTCAGTTCTAACCCTGCACAAAAGTATTAGTTTCCTACAAAATAGAGTTAGAACACAAAAGATAATATATAGAAATAAATTTGACAGTCACCGGACTGTCCGGGTCTGACTTCGGGTTTCCGACCGGAAACCCTAGGTTGACTCGACGCCTACTGTTCCCTCTATGGGGAACGCATCCTCACCTACTCCACTTAGGAGATTTACTTGTTGCCAGTGCAATCCTCCAGGTCGACTGGACTTTTTCTCGGTGCTCGATGCTTCCGGACTTTCTGCTGGACGTCAGCTTCCCGGCTGGTCCAGTCTTTCACCTGGTTCGCAACACCAGGACTTTCCACCTAGGGTTACCCCCCTAGGACTTTTACCTGAAGCACTCGACCCACCAAGACTTTCCGCATAGGGTTACCACCCCCTATGACCTAGGGTTACCACCCCCTAGGGTTTTCACCTTGCCTAACCACAGTTAGGGCTTTTGCCTAAATACACTTAGGACTTTCCTGCAATCTCATTCAGACTGTTAGATCACCACACACCTTAAAATTGAATCCTTTGCCATTATCAAAACTCAGGTTCGATCGTCGGATGCTTCCCGCACCAACAATCTCCCCCTTTTTGATTATGGCAACCCAAATTCAAAGTTAAGTAAAACAAATGCATAAAAAAAATTAAGTGAGCAAACTTAAGTATATAAATTCAAATACAGCAAAACTTAAGCTAACACTTAAATTTTGTGAGGCTCCCCCTTAATACAGGGCTTTTTGAATCAGATTTCTTTTACTTTTTGAATTTTCCCTACTCTCCCCCTTTGCCATTTATCAAAAATAAGCTAATTTTAAACCTTTTTTTTTTTAACAGATTAGCCTTTGAAAATAAGGGGAAAAAAATCTAAGTTGACTTTGAAGGATAAAAAGGAGTTTGCACCTAAGTTTAAAAGGCTAATGTATGGTTGACTTTGAAGAATGGCTTTACCCACTTTTGAAACTTAGTTGCATTTTGAAAAATACTTAGCTAAATTTTAAAAATCTGTTAAAAAAAACTTAGCTAGATTTTAAATAATTTTTGGAGCCAAATAATTTTTGAAAAAATTTGAACTCCCTTTTTACTTAGCAGAAATATTTTGAAGGAAAGAGTTTAAACTTTGCAAAACTATGATTTTTAATACTTTTAGCTAAGTAAAGAATGAATCTGAAAGGTAACTTAGGAAAATATTTTAGCAAGAATTTATAAAATATTCATGGTTGGCTAAGTTTGAAAAAGTTTGAAATTTGCTATATGAATAACTTAGCTAAGCCTTTTGCAAACAGTGAATTTTGAAAATATAGCTTAAAAAAAAGTACTTAGCTTAATTTGAATAAGACAATACTTATTGAAAAAATAGGAGTAAGAACTTGTTAATTTTTAGGATGTAGAGGGAGTAGCTAAAAATTTAGGTTATTTATTCAGTTAGTCCTTGAGTCCGAGCATGAGTTAAGTTTAAATAGCATTCAAATTATCTAGTTTGTTTTGATCAGGTATCAGAGCCCACAGTACTAGCATGCTTAATCTTAATATTTCCATTTTTCTTCACCAACTTTCTAACCTTTAGCTACTTGCTGGTTGCCTAGAGAGCAGCAGCTTTCACTTGGTTTGTCAAGTTAAGTCTATAAATCCAGTTAGACTTGACTAGTGCTGGAAGACTTGACTTGATTACTGTTAATAAAGTATTTAATGTCCAGACTCATATTGATGCACAGATATAAGCATACTTGAGTCCAGGCTATACCCTATGCATCTCACGTCGTTCTATGTTTTTCAAACACAAGCAAGGTATACCTAGGTGTTTGTGAGATGCTCTGGCTTAAATCTAGGGGAACAAGATTTCTAGGGTGGAGCCTAAATTAAGTCCAACTTTTGAAACTCTAGTAAAATTGGAATTTTAAAACCAATATTTTCCTAGAATTTTAAACTTTATTTTAAAAACAAGTAAAGCATTTAAGAATGAAGGTAGGAAATTGATTTGAAAATCAATACCTACTCTACCCAACATATTCCTATTTGTCTTCTAAGTGAGCTGAACTCAAGTTCAGGTAAGGGCTTTGTGAAGACGTCAGCTAGGTTTGATTTTGACTCTACATAGTTGAGTACAATATCACCCTTGGCTACGTGATCCCTTACAAAATGGTGCTTCACTTCTATATGTTTCGTCCTTGAGTGGTGAATTGGATTTTTTTTGTTAGATTTATTGAACTTATATTGTCAATTGAGATTTTTGTTTTATGATATTCCAGTTGATAGTCTTTGAGAGTATGCATCATCCATAGCAACTGAGATGCGCATTCACCTAAGGCTATATATTCAGCTTCAGTGGTAGATAAAGCAACACAGTGTTGCTTTCTACTTGACCAACTTACTAGGCACTGTCCTAGAAATTGACAACTACCACTCGTGCTTTTTCTATCTAGCTTACACCCGGCATAGTCTGAGTCAGAGTAGCCGGTTAGGTCAAGGGTGCTAGATCTAGGGTACCAAAGTCCTACATTTAGGGTTCCCTTAACATATCTAAGGATTCTTTTGACAAGGGTTAAGTGAGACTCTTTTGCATAAGATTGATATTGTGCACACATACCTACTACGAAAATAATATCTGGTCGACTCACAGTAAGGTACAGTAGACTTCCTATTGCACTTCGATAGTATTTCAAATCTACTGGTTTACCTTCTAAGTCTGAGTTAATTGTCGCATTAGTAGCCATTGGTGTATTAATTATTTTTGAGTTCTCCATGCCAAATTTTTTAATTAATTCTTTAGCATATTTAGTTTGATAAATATAGATCCCATCTTTAGTTTCATTAATTTGTAAACCTAAGAAGAAATTAAGTTCACCTACCAGACTCATTTCAAATTCATTTTCCATTAGTTTGGTGAATTCTTTTAGAAATTTAGAGTTTGTTGAACCAAAAATAATGTCGTCGACGTAAATTTGGGCTATAAAAATATCATTTTCTAAGGTTTTTACAAAGAGGGTTAGATCTATCTGACCTTGGTTAAATCCTTTTGATGTTAGATAATTGGAAAGACGTTCATACCAAGCCCTAGGTGCTTGTTTTAGTCCGTATAGGGCCTTTTTTAGTCTGAAGACATAATTCAGTTGTTCTATGTCCTCAAACCCTGGGGGTTGACCTACATATACTTCTTCTTTAATAAATCCATTTAAAAATACGAATTTTACATCCATTTGAAATAGCTTGAATCCCTTGTGTGCTGCATAGGCCAGCAACATCCTAATGGATTCAAGTCTTGCTACAAGGGCATAGGTCTCATCATAGTCTAACCCTTCTACTTGACTAAACCCTTTAGCTACTAACCTAGCTTTGTTTCTAACTATTTCACCTTGATCATTTAATTTGTTTCTAAAAACCCATTTAGTGTCAATTATGGATTTATTAACGGGTTTAGGCACTAATTCCCAGACTTGATTTCTTTCAAATTGGGTCAATTCTTCTTGCATTGCTAGAGTCCAATCTGGGTCTGGTAGGGCTTCTTCTATGGTTTTGGGTTTGATTTTTGAAATCAAGGCTATTTGGCTCTGGTTTCTATAAGTTGACCTAGTTCTAACTCCTAAAGTTGGGTCACCCAAAATTTGGTCAGATGGGTGATTTGTGCTTGTTCTTGTTGGTCGTATACCATTTGAGTTAGTGATTTGTTCTTCAAATTCGATAGGTTCAGGTTTAATTTCATCATCTTCTCTGTTTCTTGGGTTAATGTCAATATTTTGATCTATATTAGGTAGAATATTTTCTTCATCAAATATTACATTAGTTGTTTCTTCAACTTTTAGGGTATTTTGATTATAGACTCTATAGGCCCTATTGGTTGTAGAGTACCCTAAAAAGATTCATTGGTTTGATTTGGGTGTAAATTTTCTTAAGTAGTCTTTAGTATTTAAGATGTGGACTTTACATCCAAATACCTTTAAATAGTTTAAGTTGGGAATTTTATTATAATATATTTCATATGGGGTTTTATTATGAAGTTTGTTAATTAGAATTCTATTTTGAATATAGTTTGCTGTATTTATTGCTTCAGCCCAAAATTGATGGTTTAGATTATATTCATTTAGCATGGTTCTAGCTGCTTCTTGTAGGGTTCTATTTTTTCGTTCCACTAGACCGTTCTGTTGAGAGGTTCTAGGGCATGAGTATTCATGTTTATACCCATTGATTTTACAGAATTGGGTAAACCTATGATTTTCAAATTCTCCCCCATGATCACTTCTTATTCGTTTAATTTTAGTATCTTTTTCATTTTCTGTTAACTTACAAAAATTACTAAATTCTTCAAAAGTTTCATCTTTTGTTTTTAGAAATTTTACCCAGGTAAACCTAGAGTAGTCATCAATTATAACTAAGCAATACTGGTTCTTGCTTAGTGACTTGGCTCCATGTGAATCAAATAAGTCAAGGTGAAGGAGCTCAAGTAAAGAGTTAGTTCTTTCAATATTAGTTAATTTGTGGGTTGACTTGGTTTATTTTCCTTGTTGACAAGCATTATAGATTGAGTTTTCAATAAATTTTAATTTGGGCAAACCTCTAACTAGACCATTTTGACTCATTTTTGAAATGAGTCTAGTGTGAGTGTGACCCAATCTTCTGTGCAGCAACTCAGTCTCCTCTTCTTGTGTTAGAAAACACTTTATTGAGGAAGTGGGTAGATCAATTGAGTACATATTATTTTTCCTAAGTCCCTTAAGTGTGATTTCAGGGGTTTCAATATTTTTAACTAAACAACTAGATTTGTCAAAGGTAACTAAATATCCACTATCACATAATTGGCTTATACTTAGAAGATTAAAATTGAAGTTTTTGACTAATAGAACTTTTCGAATAATAAAATCGGAACTAAGTTCGATGTTACCTCTTCCGATTACCTTAAGTTTGTCGTCGTTGCCGAATGCAACAGACCCTAAATTCTTTAGTTTGAGCTTTGTGAACTTTAATTTATCTCCAGTCATGTGTCTGGAGCATCCACTGTCTAACATCCACTGATCCAATTCTTTATGTTTCTACACATAAATTGTTTGAATTGGACTCTATTTGCTGAAAAGAAAGTGAAGTGATTGATTTTGTATTGATTGAAATATAAGTTTAACTTTAGGTTAATTAAATTTGAAAAATAATTTAAAATAATTAATTTTTGAAAAAAAAATAGTTTAAGTTAAATAAGTTTGAAAAATAATTTCAGAAAGATAATTTTAAGTTAATTTTGAAAAATAATTTTAAGTTAATTTTGAAAAAATAATTTTAAGTTAATTTTGAAAAATATTTTTAGAAAAATAATTTTAAGTTGATTTTGAAAAATAATTTTAAGTTAATTGAAAAAATAATTTTAAGTTAATTTTGAAATATAATTTTAAGTTACTTGAAAAAATAATTTTAAGTTAATTTTGAAAAATAATTTTAAGTTGATTTTGAAAAAATAATTTTAAGTTAATTAATTTTGAAAAATAATTTTAAGTTGATTTTGAAAAAATAATTTTAAGTTAATTAATTTAAAAACATAATTTTAATTAATTTGAAAAATGATTTTAGAAAAATAATTTTGAATTAATTTAAATTATGAATTTAATTTTTAGTTTTCTTAGTTATCTCACCCGATCTAAATTTTCAAACAAGTAATCCTATAATTGTTGTGAGATGATTTGAGGTTTAAATTTAGGGTTTAGTTTAACTTTATGTTAGATTCAGGTTTAGCTTTGGGTTCAACAAGTAAACGTTCTTTGGATAAACTTCTAGGCTATGGTGAGTCACAAGGACATCATTAAAGTAACCATGCCTTCGAGGTTTTCCAAATAGTCCTACCCATTGAACTTAATACAAAACCTTGGTCTAACTGGTTAGGATCCATAAAGAGTAGCTTCGGTCAGTTCCACTTAGCCAAATGCACCAGGTGAAGCCATATCTTCCTAGACATGCGATGACTAAGTTTCCCCAACGTACTATCATCCAATACTTCACCAATACCGTGGGTCAAGTTAAACCTATCTCCTTTTACTCTAACCTTAATTACCCTGTCGGGTAGTCTACTCTTGTTTACCCATTTCGGGTAGATTAGTTAGGGGTGCCAGCTATTCTGGATCCTCTTTCTATTTTTATTTTTTTTTTTTTAATTTAATTTGGAATTTTTAATTTAATTTGAATTTTGAAATTTTAAAATTTAATTTCAAATTTTTAATTTAATTTAAATTTTTAATTTTTAATTTAATTTCAAATTTTTAATTTAATTTGAATTTTGAGTTTTTAATTTAATTTAAAATTTGAATTTTTTATTTTAATTTGAATTTTTAATTTTTAATTTAATTTAAACTTTGAATTTTTAATTTAATTTGAATTTTGTTTGTTTTATTAATATCGTTTTTCTTTTTGCTCCCCCTAGATCATTACCTCGATATGGTCTATCGAGGTAGTGTATTTGATCCTTCGGAACCCAATATTGACCAAGTCCAACTTGATTAATCAATTTGGACTTGGGGACCCATGCTTGGACTGTTTTTCTATTTGCTTTTTGTACAAGAGATAAATAGGATTTATATTTCCTTTTTGGTTTAAATCCTAGACCAGTTCTATTGTAAACGGCTCTTTGTGTCCCAAGAATCAGGTCAAGATTCTTGGAACCTAAAGAAAACCGTTCTAGTGTTTTCTCCAAATCCTTGACTTGAGTTTTCAGGCTGGAATTCTCTTCCTCAAGTTTTTGGGCTTGAGTTGAGTTTCCAGTCTGAACTAGTTCAGTCAATGATTCGGAGTTAGCCACTTCTTTAAGGACAGCTACTTCCTTTAGAAGTGACTTAACTTTAAGATTCGACTTAGCTAATTTTCGTAATAAATAATTAACTAAGTTATTGAGGCGAGGGATACTTACAGAGGGATTGGGCCCTTCGAAAAAGGATGCGGATCTGTGGCTTCTCTCCGATTCTGCTTCCGACTCGCTCTCGGACACGTCGATCTGGTTCCAGGCCATCAGTGCAAGAAGGCTCGTTTGTTCGAGCTCGTCGTCGGTATCCTCTTCTGAAGATTCGTCCCATGTTGCCTTTAGGGCCTTTTCTTCCTTGATTTCATCGAATCTTTCTGATTTGGGCAGTTCGCCTTGATGTGCCCCTTCTGATTATATCCGTAGCACGTTACCTCGAACTTCACCTTTGATTGAACTTCCTTGGACTGCACTACCTTCTTGAGGTCCTTCTTATTGAACCCCTTCTTCTTCTTGTACAATTTCTTTACCATATTGACGAGTTCAGTTGTTAGTTCATCATCTTCATCACCTGAATCTGGTTCTTCTTCTGACTCTGGTTCGGTTCTGCGCTTGATCTTTGATTCGCGCATTCTCCTTGTTCCTGCAACCAAAGCCAACCCTTTCTCGATCGGGCGTGCATTAATCTGTTCATGAAGTTCGAATTCTGCAAAAAGTTCTTCTAATTTAATGGTAGATAGGTCCCTAGAAACCTTGCAGGCATCTACCATGGATGCCCACAAGGTGTTCCTCGGAAAGGCATTTAAGGAGTACCTTATGATGTCTCGGTTATCTACCTTCTATCCAATTGCATGAAGACCGTTGAGCAGATCTTGAATTCGGGTATGGAGTTGGGCAGCCGTCTCACCTTCCTGCAGTTTGATATTAAATAATTTATTGAAGATTAGATCTCTTTTACTTACTTTGGTGTCGGACGTTCCTTCGTGAAGTTCAATGAGCTTCTCCCACAGCTCCTTGGCACTATTGAAGGGGCCAACCCGGTTAAGTTATTCCTTTGATAGGCCACACTGGAGGGTGCAGGTCGCCTTGGCATTAGCTTCCACCTTCTTAATCAGAGATGCGTCCCAGTCCTCGTATGGTAGTGGCTTGCCGGCGCTATCAGTTGGTAGTTGGAGTCCGGTTTTGACGATCATCAAGACTTCAAAATGAGTCTAGAGATATGCCTCCATCCGACCCTTCTAGTACCCAAAGTCGTCTCCGGTGAATAGTGGGGGGCGAGCTATACTGTAGCCTTCTTGAAGGGTCATTTTAGATCAATTATGAAAAAAAATAAACAACAAGAAAATTCTAGGACTTGGTCCTAGATTAGTAGTGCGGGAAGTATAAGAAATAGAACACGAACTCGGGTGGTGTTGCACCAACCTCGAGTAAAAACCGATTCGAGAAAAGAATTAGAATATAGCTATAAAGCTAAATTCTAATTGACTCTGAAAAATAAAAACAAACCACGAAAAATTATTTTGAATGGTGGTTGCACCGATTCAAAACGACCCTGCTCTGATACCAATCGTTGGATCGAAAGTGCTAGAGGGGGGGGTGAATAATGCTCACGGCTCTTTCACGTTTTTCGAAAATCATTCGAGTAACTAAACGCAATGGAAAGTAAATGCAAACACACACAGAAGACACAGTCGAATTACTTCGTTCGGAGCCTAGCTCGACTCCTACTCGAAGGCCCGCGGTCGTTGACTGCTTTCGGTGGGAAACAACTATAGAATCGATGATTACAAGATTAATTACAGTTAAGTGCTGTAAGAAAAATTATACCAACGAACAGTAAATATGGAACTTTGGAGCTTTAGGCCGTTGGAGCAGCAGGGCCTTGTTGAAGCGTACGGAGCAGCACACAAGAGAATAGGTTCTTCTTTCTGAGAGTTGTTGTTTCGAAGCTGCATCCTAAGCCTCCTTTTATAGCCTCTGCAAGTCTGATCCAGATCCCCAAGTCTCGGGATCAGCTTTGACCCGAAGCGGATCGGTCGACCGATCCTCATGTTTGGTCGACCGATCAGATGATTTCCACGGCATCTGATCCGTCGATCTGTCGCTTCGCTTCAATATGGTCAAGCTCTATCCCCAGGTTCGGTCGACGGATCCCAAGGTCCGGTCTACCGATAAGTCTCCTCTGACCCGCTCACCTCGGCCTAATCCAGTCGACACTTATCCCAGGTTCGGTCGACCGATCCCAAGGTCCGGTCGACCGATCCCTGGTCGAGCACGGTCCAACTTCTGGAAACCTGATTTGCTAGCTTGGGGGTTCGGTCGACCGATCCCAGTCTATTCTAACCCTGCACAAAAGTATTAGTTTCCTGCAAAACAGAGTTAGAACACAAAAGATAATATATAGAAATAAATTTGACAGTCACCGGACTATCCAGGCCTGACTTCGAATTTCTGACTGAAAACCCTAGGTCGACCCGACGCCTACTGTTCCCTCTACGGGGAACACATCCTCACCTACTCCACTCAGGAGATTTACCTGTTACCAGTGCGATCCTCCAGATCGACTGGACTTTTGCTCGGTGCTCGATGCTTCCGGACTTTCTGCTGGACGTCCGCTTCCCGGCTGATCCAATCTTTCACTTGGTTCGCGACACCAGGACTTTCCACCTAGGGTTACCCCCCTAGGACTTTTTCTTGAAGCACTCGACCAACCAAGACTTTCCGCATAGGGTTACCACCCCCTATGACCTAGGGTTACCACCCCCTAGGGTTTACACCTTGCCTAACCACTGTGAGGGCTTTTGCCTAAGTACACTTAGGACTTTCCTGCAATCTCATTCAGACTGTTAGATCACCACACACCTTAACTTTGAATCCTTTTCCATTATCAAAACTCAGGTTCGATCGTCGGATGCTTCCCGCACCAACATAAGTTGGCAACAAAATAAGTATGCATCAATAGCATAAGTAAGCAACAGCAGCATAAGTATAATAACAATATCGTATGCACGGATGGTCACCCCGCCCACCTCTCTGCACCACGGCCCCTGTATGGTCGAGAGGTCGGATCAATGACAATTGTATGACACTCTAGCTGCCACTACTCTTAAGTGACCGAGTGGACAGTTTGCATAGTAGCTATCTAGCTACGTAGCAATAGGGTCCCTACTGCTCACAACTCCAGTCGTCACTACCCATGAGTGGTCGAGTGCAGCATGACAGGACAAGTGCCACGCTCCAGCCGCCACTACCCATGAGCGGTCGAGTGTGCGGCCCTGGCCAACGACCCTCTCAATCACAAGGGAGACAAGGTCGCCGGCATGCATGCAATGACATGATGTGTAATATGCAGCGGTCATTATATATATAAACAGATAATAGGTATGCTACATGAAGCCAGCATGCTCGATAAATGTAAACATACAGTATACAATGTAGGTAAACATGGTAACTATAGTATCCATATATCCAATATCTAACATCTAGCATCAGGTATCTAGTATCTGGTATCCAATATCTAATATCTAGTATCAGTTAACTGGTATTTGTTAAATATCATAGATAGCAACAAGAGACTGTTTAGAAACAGAAATGTGTAGCTCAAACATTATGTGGATAAATACCAAGCTCAGGAAAAATATGAGTGGAGTTAAGATAAATATAGTAACTATCTGAACATCTAGCTCATGCTATAAGATCAATGTGATAAAGAGATAAAGCAAGAAATATCCACCTTTATACATAGATCATGTCAAACAATCCGACGTCAAGACACTCGTTCTGAATCCAAGTCCTACGATCACATAGTATATTTAGCTAATTACATAGAAACTAATTAACTAACAACTCCCCCCCCCCCCACTTAATTAGAGTAATTTTAATCACACATGGTTATAGATTAATCCTCAATTAACCTTAACCATACTATAACCTAATTAGATTAGGTTTACGATGAATCATCTCTATATAGCTCCCTAATTCAACACATCATTTAATCCAATACAAATTCATCTCTTAATTACCAATCCACTATATAATATGATCAATTTCTACAATCCATCATTCCTAATCCCAAACCAACATAGAAATGGAAATCAACTTCCAAAACTCATCGAAATTGAACACTCCGCTATAGACTCACAACCGAAGAAACTCGCTGTTGGAAATGATGGTCGGAGCTACACTTGATGCAGAAACTTTGTGGCTGGAACACAGCGGAGCTGCTGCCCCCTTCAACTTCAACATCCCAATTCATAATCAATACCACCATAATTAGGAATTAAACCCTAATTCTTAAGCCACATCTTTTAAACTAACAACGTACCATCAATCGATCATCAAATCTAGTGAATCTGGTTGGAAACTTCACATCTGATCAGAAGCAGGATCCAGTACTGGTGTTGGAACCAGATGGACGGTCGAAGGATGATCTTAAATAGACCAAGATCCGATGAGAAGGCGTCGCTGGACCTCCTTAATCCAAATCCAGTGATGAGGAGGGGCAATCGGCCTCCACAAGCAACAGTTAGGGCTCGGCTCGGAGAGGAAGAACACCCCCCAAGAGGGAGACAACGACGTTGCTCTATGAAACTGCACTCGTGTGGCATTCGAAAGTTCTCAAGAATCGGCATTAGGGAGAGGTGATCGACCTTCGGGCGGTGGTCGACGATGAGCTCGCGACGGCTAAGCCAAGGCGATAGCGGCAACTAGCCGGGATCACATCCCGGCGCGACATCGGGCTGAGATGCACGGCATGACATCAGGAGGAGATGCGCGACATCGAGTGAAGACTCACCGCGCAGCATCGAGCGACGATGGCATCAGGCAGATGCTAAGGCACAATGACGAAGAGGAACTGGGCATAGAAGATGAGAAGGCTGGGATCGAGTAGGGATTGGAATCGGTGTCGAGCAGGGAGAGGGAGAGGAGAGGTGAGCATCTCCACATCGGCGGCGTCGGCCAGTAGGCAACGATGAAGGGGAGAGGCTCGCGATCGGGCAAGGGGAGAAGAGGAGTGGGGTTCGGGAGAAGGAATCGGGAATTATAAAGTAATTAGGATTAGAAACTTAGGGTAAATTAATCAAACCCTAAGTTTATTCCTCAATAAACTTCCACTTAATTGGCTATTCCAAATAGGCTTTCTCTATGCCGGATAGCTTTATCCTCTTAAACGGCTCATACAAACTCCGTTTAAATCCTAGAAATTTTCTAAAAATTATTTAAAAACCCAATAAAATTATCTGTCAAATAACCTTATTATTTAATTATTATTTTGGTGTCGTATTTTACAAAAAATATGATTTAGATAGTCTAAGTCTTCAAAGCATAGTGGTTGACTTATGTAAACTTTCTCTTTAATTATCTCATTCAAAAATATAGATTTAACATCCATTTGGTATAACTTAAATTCTTTGTGTGATGCGTAGGCTAATAGCATCTTGATGGACTCAAGTCTAGCTACTAGGGCATACATCTCATCATAATCGAGTCCTTTAACTTTACTAAATCCTTTAGCAACTAGTCGGACTTTGTTTCTAATGATTTGTCCTTCATCATTTAATTTATTTCTAAAAACTCACTTAGTGTCGATGACTGACATATTTTTAGGTGGATGTATTAAGTCCCAAACCTGATTTCTTTTAAAATTGCCTAACTCTTCTTGCATTGGACCTACCAAGTCAGGCTCATACAATGCATCATCTAAGTTTTTGGGTTCAATTTTATATATTAAGGTGATTTTACATAGATTCCTAAAGGTTGGTTGAGTTTAGACTCTTAATTAAGGATTTTCTATTATTTGGTCAATTGGATGATTTGAATTTATACATATTTTTCTTGAATTGGTTTCTTGTTGCCTTTTTCTCCCACCCTGGGATTTCTACTGAGTGTCCCCTCGGATGGGTCTAGTGGTTAGCGCATGAGGTGTTGCCACAATGAGGTTTGGGGTTCAAATCTCGGCAAAGCCGAGGTAAATACCTCATTTATGTGCAAGTCACTATTCCAACGGCTAGTAGCCGCCCGTGATTTACCTCCTCCATGTTGGCCTTGGGACGGGTTGGCGGGGGCGCTGGGGGCGAGCGTATTCGCCTTTTGCCACAATTGAATTGGTTTCTTGTTCATTTTGACTTAGTCCTTCTTCTTCTTGATGGGTTAGACTAGATTGATTATTAATTTCTCAAAATCAATTATTTCTTTATTTCAATTAGGATTATTACGGTTAGTATTTTCATTAAAAATAATATTAGTTGTTTCTTCAACTTTTAGAGTAGTTTTGTTAAATATTCTATAGGATTTACTGGTAGATGAGTACCCAAGAAAAATTTCTTGTTGAGTTTTTAAGGTAAATTTTTCTAAGTAATCTTTAACGTTTGAAATGTGTACATTGCATCTAAATACTTTTAAGTATTTTATGTTGGGTATTTTATTGAAATTAGTTTCATATGATGTTTTGTTTTGCAACTTATTTATTATAATTCTATTTTAAACATAGTAAACCGTATTAACAGCTTCATCTTAAAAGTAGTTAGGTAGATTGTATTAATTTAGTATTGTTCTTGTAGTTTCTTGTAAAGTTCTATTTATTCATTCTACTAATTCACTTTGTTGAGGAGTTTTAGGGCATGAATATTCATGATGTAACGACCACCCTTCTCACTAATCTCTAAAGGTGTCCGTTATGTAACTACTATAGATTCTTACTTAACTAATATAAAAATCTGTACTTAATTTTTTTTTCCAGAAAACTTAAAATTCCAACAAAGTATATGCAGTTCAACAGGACTAAAATACAATACAATACTCCACAACATAAACATGCACATATATCTCATAAAAACAGAAACATATAAAACTATATCTCCATGCAAACACCAAAAGTACATACTTACTAAACTGAGTTCATCTTAGCATGCAATCTAAAACAAAAATAATCTCAAATGACATGGATCTTAAAGTACAATTTCAAATGTTTCTTAATCACTAAAACACGGAAACATAGTAATGCCCCAAATCTCTCCCATAGTCCTGGTATCACACATCATCGAACACCTCCTTGTCGCCTTCCTTTGCTAAAACTTTTCCTTTCCTGTATCTGCAGTAAGAGGAAATGCAAACTATAAGCGAATGCTTAGTAAGCGCTGTCTAACTCACAAAAACTCGAATGTGCATATAAATACAGCAATGCTAAAACTAAATCTGTAAGAAGAAAACTATTCATGCTCATCTAGTAGCAAAGCACTAAAATTTGCATACACATGATATACAAGAATAAAACTACATGCTGGAAGACAAAACTAATCATGCTCAATAAATTAATCAGGAAACAAATAAAACTAATACTGCATGCTTCGAATTAAAAGAAACTAAACTTGTTGACTCTAAACATAAGTGAAGCTTGTTTCATTTGTTCCAAAAACTTATAATCTTATACTTGAAAATAATAATAAACTTTCTCTTAGGCCCAGGCTTAGTACCAATGCGCGCTCCCTAATAGAGACTGTGATAGCTAGTCACCAGTCCTACGAGGGTAAAGACCTTGGTCTTACCAGGGCCAAGACCTTGGAATTGGTCACCTGGATTTAGTTTTACGACAACTTTGGAAGTCGGGTACTAGCCTCTTCAAAGTAAAATATCTTAATTACTTCTTCTTTAAATGTCTTGACATTTTAACAAGCACCTTGTGTGCCAAAATCCCTAAAGTCTTGACTTTGGGATCTACTTAAGGCCTTGGCCTTTTTCTTTTTTTTTTTTATCTTTCTTATACTTGTTAATACCTCTATTAAAAGGATGTCTCATACAAAACTGCACTAAAATGCTTATTAACACTACACTGAAATGCTTAACAGAAGTGCATGGAAATACTTAATAAAACTGTACTGAAATGCTTATTAAAACTGCACTAAAACTAAATCTGCATACAAGCTTAATCAATTCTGCATATAAGCTTAATCAAATCTGCATACAAGCTTAATCAAATCTGCCTACAAACTTAATCAAAATTCTGCATACAAGCTTAATCAAATCTGCCTACAAACTTAATCAAAATTCTGAACTGGAATGATATACTACACAACTGATAAATCAAAAATTGCATGTATAACAAGACAAAAACCAAATCTGCACTTGCTAAGTAAAAGACCAATCGAAATACTTAAGGAAGGGAACATGTTCTGTTCATGTTTGAGAAAAAGAAAAGGTACATGTATCACCGTATAGCACAAGAGTATGGGCTGTTCTAAGCTTCAATGGAGCTATTTGTGACAAATGTATCACTAAAACAATCAATAGTAACTATTTTAATCAATAGCTGAAGTGTACAGAGCTATTCGTGGCAAATCCAGCTTATTCGAACTTATTTCTTTTGCTTATTAACTATTCATCTAAAGTTGTTAATAAGCAAATCCAGGTGACCAATTCCAAGGTCTTGGCCCTGGTAAGACCAAGGTCTTTACCCTCGTAGGACTTGTGACTAGCTACCACAGTCTCTATTAGGGAGCGCGCTTTGGTACTACGCCTCGGCCCAAGAGAAGTTGATTATTATTTTGAAGTATTAAAGTATAAGTTTTGGAACAAATGAAACAAGATATACTTATATTTAGAGTCAGCAAGTTTAGTTTCTTTTAATTCGAAGTATGCAGTATTAGTTTTATTTGTTTCCTGATTAGTTTATTGAGCATGATTAGCCTTGTCTTCCAGCATGAAGTTTTATTCTTGTATATCATGAGTATGCAAATTTTAGTTCTTTGCTACTAGATGAGCATGAATAGTTTTCTTCTTACAGATTCAGTTTTAGCATTTCTGTATTTATATGCACATTCGAGTTTTTGTGAGTTAGACAGCACTTACTAAGCATTTTGCTTATAGTTTGCATTTCCTCTTACTACAGATAAAGGAAAGGAAAAGCTATAGAAAAGGAAGATGACAATGAGGTGCAGAAGGATGTGTGATGCTAGGACTATGGGAGAGCCTTGGGGCATTATTAAGTTTTCGTGTTTTAGTGGTTAAGAAACATTTAAGATTGTACCTTAAGTTCCATGTCATTTGAGATTATTTTTGTTTTAGATTGCATGCTAAGATGAATTCAGTTTAGTAAGTACCTTCTTTTGGTGTTTGCATGGAGATATAGTTTCATATGTTTCTGTTATTATGATATATATGTGCATGTTCATTTTTGGAGTATTGTATTGTATTTTAGTCCTGTTGAACTGCATATACTCTGCCAAAATTTTAAGTTTTCTGGAAAAATTAAGTACAGTTGGTTACACTAGTTAAGTAAGAGTCTATAGTAGTTACGTAACGGACACCTTTAGAGAGTAGTGAGAAGGGTGGTCGTTACAGTTGGTATCAGAGCAGTTCCTATTCTCCAGCATCACATATTAGCACCAGCCTTGCCGTCTTCAAGTAAGAATGTATTTATACTTTCTTTTATGCTTTTCCTTTAGTGCTTGCAGTATAGAGAAATGTTTAGAAGTACCTACTCATATGTGTTTAAAGTCAAGAATCATGCTTAAGTAAGATATATCTAGAAAGTATAGTGATGATTTCAAGTTTTCCCTCTGCATGACGAGATGTCAAGAAGAAGGCGTCCCCGTACCACTCATACTGAGAATCAAGCTCAGGAGAACGAGGAGCCCAGAACAACTGAGACCAATCTTTTTGAAGTTGTTGCTCAACTCCAGAGACAAGTAGCAGAGCAGCAATAAGTGATTGTCAATCTGATGGCTAATCAGCAGCCAGTCCCTCCCACTCCTCCAACTGTCAATGTGGAGACTCCAGTGGTGACTGAGGTTCCACCAGTCGCCCTGAAAGTCGCCACAGCACCTAGGAGACAAGAAGCATACCTGATACAGTGGTTGAAGCTAAAGCCAGAAAGTTTCTCAGGCACGACTGAGCCCTGGGATGCTCAGGCTTGGTTCAAGACACTGGAGAGCACCATGGAGCTTCTTGACTGGCCAGAAGCCAAGAAGGTCAAGTGTGCCTCTTTTTGCCTATCAGGAAATACTCGTATGTGGTGGGAGAGAGAGTTAAGAGCAAGAGAGTAGTCAATCAGATGGGCTGGATTGACTCTGAGATAGAGTTTCACGAAGAATTCTTCTGCCAACGGATCACCAATAAACATTATGAAGAGTTTATAGAATTCAGAAGGTGAACCATCCTTTGAGTTCACGGGAGTGCCGAAGAGGAAGACCCAAAAATTCCTCTCCTCCCTAACAGCTCACCAGATGTTAGCTAAAGGGTGTGCTGGTTTTCTTGCATTTATTGTGAGTACAGAAGAACAAGAAAGACCCAAGCAGGAGGAAGTTCAAAGAGTCTGTGAGTATCCAGAGGTATTTCCAGAAGAGCTACCTGGACTACCTCCCAACAGAGAAGTGGAGTTTGAAATTGAATTGGTTCCTGGTACCGGTCCAATTTCAAAAGCTCCATACCGAATGTCCCCAGCAGAACTGAAAGAGCTATAAGATCAACTCCAGGAGCTGTTTGACAAAGGCTTCATCCGTCCCAATCATTCACCATGGGGAGCTCCAGTGTTGTTTGTCAAGAAGAAGGATGGATCTATGCGGATGTGCATAGATTATAGGGCTCTGAATCAAGTGACAATCAAGAACAAGTACCCACTGCCCAGAATCGATGACTTATTTGATCAATTGAAAGGGGCAACAGTGTTCTCCAAGATAGACCTGCGCTCTGGGTACCATCAGTTGAAAGTGAAGGAAAGTGATATACCCAGAACAGCTTTCAGGACCAGATACGGACACTATGAGTTCGTAGTCATGCCTTTTGGTGTGACTAATGCACCTGCAGTCTTCATGGACTTGATGAACAGAGTGTTCAGAGAATACCTTGACAAATTTATCATCGTGTTCATCGACGACATTCTAGTCTATTCCAGAACCCCAGAGGAGCATGACATGCACTTGAGAATAGTCCTACAGACCCTACAGCAGAAATAGCTTTATGCCAAATTCTCGAAGTGCGAGTTCTGGTTAAATCAAGTGAGATTTCTAGGTCACATTATTTCTAAAGAAGGTATCCAAGTGGATCCTGCCAAGATAGAGGCAGTCAATAATTGGCATAAGCCCAAGAACGTTAGAGAGATCAGAAGTTTCCTTGGTTTAGCTAGGTATTACAGAAAATTTGTTGAGGACTTTTCCAAGATAGACTCTCCACTAACAGCCCTAACGAGGAAGGACAAGAAGTTTGAATGTTCAGACAAATGTGAGCAGAGTTTCTAAGAGCTAAAGAAGAGACTGACCAGTGCTCCCATCCTGATAGTTCCAGAAAGTGACAAGAGTTTTGACATCTACAGTGATGCTTCCAAGATGGGCCTTGGAGCTGTACTCATGTAAGAAGGAAAAGTTATAGCTTATGCTTCTAGACAACTCAAAGACTCTGAGCAGAACTACCCCACTCATGATCTTGAGCTGGCAGCTGTGGTCTTTGCACTGAAACTCTGGCGACACTACTTGTATGGAGTCCAGTGCAGAATCTTCACAGACCATCAGAGTTTAAAGTATTTCTTCACCCAGAAAGACTTAAACATGAGACGGCGCAGGTGGCTGGAGTTGGTCAAAGACTATGACTGTGAAATCCTCTACTACCCAGGCAACGCTAACAAAGTGGCAGATGCACTAAGCAGAAAATCCAGTGCATCCCTGATGTCCTTGTCATCATTAACCCTGCCACTACAGAAGGAGTTGTCATATTTTGGAATGGAAATTATTTATGGGCAACTCTTTGCATTGACCTTAGAGTCAACCCTGCTTGAGGATATACAGAGAAAGCAAAGTGAAGATACAGATATCCAAAAGATCAAGCAAGGGGTACAAAAAGGGAAAAATTCAGAGTTTCGAGTATCAGACAGTGGAATTCTTTATCAGGGGAGCCGCCTTTGTGTCCCCAATGATGAGGAATTGAGAAAGAAGATTCTCGAAGAAGCTCATAGTACACCATACTCTATGCATCCTGGTTCCACCAAGATGTATCAAGATGTGAAACAGAGATTCTGGTGATATGGACTCAAAAGGGATGTTGCAAAATATGCCAGTACCTGCCTGACATGCCAGAGAGTCAAAGCAGAGCACCAGAGACTAGGAGGAATGTTACCACCTCTCCCAATACCAGAGTGGAAGTGAGAAGACATATCCATAGACTTTATAACAGGTCTTCCAAGAACCACGAACGGATATGATGCAATATGGGTAATAGTGGACAGATTGACCAAGTCTATCCATTTTTTAGCCATCAAGATGTCCCATTCTATAGAGCAGTTGGCACAACTGTATGTTAAGGAAGTGATCAGACTTCATGGAGTTCCAAAATCTATTGTGTCTGATAGAGATGGGTGCTTCACCTCTCATTTTTGGGAGTGTGTTCAGAATGCACTAGGCACTAAACTCAAGTTCAGCACAGCCTTCCATCCTCAGACTGATGAACAGACAGAGCGAGTAAATTAGATTTTAGAAGATATGCTCAGAGCTTGTGCACTAGATTTTAAGGGAAGTTGGTGCAAGTATCTATGCTTAGCTGAGTTTGCCTACAACAATAGCTATCAGGCCACCATCAAAATGGCACCATATGAGGCGCTGTATGGCAGGAAGTGCAGATCACCCATTTGCTGGCAAGAAGCAGGTAAAAGAAAAGAAATGGAAATAGAGCTGGGCATCCAAACAGAGATAATAGATGAGACCACTCAGGCTATCCAGAAGATCAGACAGAAAATTGAGACTGCTCAGAGCAGACAGAAAAGTTATGCTGACACACGCCGTAGGCCACTTGAATTCCAAGTAGGGGATTCAGTTTTTCTCAAGGTTGCTCCTATGAAGAGAGTGATGAGATTTGGCAAGAAGGGCAAGTTAAGTCCTCGCTACGTAGGACCATACATGATCATGGAAAGAATTGGGAAAGTAGCTTACAAGCTGGACTTACCACAGGACATGTCAGCAATACATAATGTATTTCATGTCTCTATGCTAAAGAAATGTCTCCACGACCCTAGCCAAGTGATTCAGCCTCAGTCAGTGCAGATCCAAGAAGATCTTAGCTATGAGAGCAGACCTACACAGATAGTGGACAGAGCAGCCAAGAGACTAAGAAACAAAGAGGTGCCACTAGTGAAGGTCATCTGGCAAAACCAGAAGCATGAGGAAGTCACTTGGGAGCGTGAGGACAGTATGAGACAGAAATATCCAGAATTATTCTATGTTCGAGGATGAACTTTTTATAAGGTATGGGGGATTGTAACGACCCAAAATTTCCTTGTCTTAAGTTCTAAAAGTCCTTATTAATACTTAGAAATTCTATAGAAATATTCTAGAGATTTTTAGAAATTTTTAGAGTATTTTTATGCAATTTTTGGAGGTCATTTGGTATTTTTACTAAACGAAAGAAGTTTCGACAAAAATAATGTCCAAGCCGAGATTCGAACCCACGAGCTCCAGCCCGATCCAAACCTTAAGCGAATCCGACTGACCAAGTGCCCAAGCGGGCATTGCTAATTAAGGAAAGAGTGAGATATATTTAAGGGATAGCATTGAACAAGAACCCTAGGTATTATAAAAGAGAGAACTTAAGTGATTTCGGGAAAATCTTTTCCCTATGTTCCTCTCCCGACGGCGCGACTCCTCTCGGGCAAAAATGTGACAGGGACCTAGGGTTTCATTCCGGCTGCCGACGAGGGTGTTCTCCGAGGGATTCTTCACGCGGTGGTGAACCTCTCATCGAGGAGAGTCTGTGGACGCAAGGAGAGTTCGAGAGCTCGAGTTTTCCTGAAACCCTAGCTTCCTTCTTCCCGGCTGTGAGTGCAAGAACGCAAAGGTAAGTTGCTACTCACCTGCGGTAAGAGTAGTTCCGAATTTGATTTGGTGTTTCCTTGTATTTTTGAGTATGCCGTGAAGATGAACGGTTTTAAAAGTCTATGCCGTGAGTTTCATTAAGGATACAAGAGGGGAATTGTTTAGGTTTGATATGTAGTTGTCTTCTACTATTAGTTTCCTTATACATGTGGTTTTGATCTTACCATATGGATTATAGCATTTCTGCTATAGGTTTTTCTGTTAAACCTGAACAAGAATAGCCATGAAGCTTAGTATGGTTTTTAGTTTTAGTTTTAGTTCTTAGAACAATGCATTCCTCTTCAGTGCAGTTATATTCCATTGAGTGCAGAATTTTAATAAGAGTACATTTCATTAAGTGCAGTTTTCATTTGCCAAGAAAGAATTTACCATTATTTTTAGACTATAATAGATTTGGTATTTGGAATAGTGAAGTAAGAATTAGAGAGATGTTAATTCCAGCAAAGTTTTAATTGTTTTGTGCCATGAAATGGCCACGAACAGCTGGCCTTTTTGCACTTCGGATTCTGATACTTTCACATATACCACAGCTTTACAGGAACAGTTAATAAGCAAAAGAAACAAGTTCGAATAAGCTGGATTTGCCACGAATAGCTTTGTACACTTCAGCTATTGATTAAAATAGTTACTATTGATTGTTTTTGTGATACATTTGTCACGAATAGCTCCATTGAAGCTTAGAACAACCCATACCTCTTGTGTTATACGGTGATACATGTACCTTTTCTTTTTCTCAAACATGAACAGAACATGTCCCCTTCCTTAAGTATTTTGATTGGTCTTTTACTTAGCAAGTGCAGATTTGGTTTTTGTCTTGTTATACATGCAGTTTTAGATTTATCAGTTGTGTAGTATAGCATTCCAGTTCAGAATTTTGATTAAGTTTGTAGGCATATTTGATTAAGCTTGTATGCAGAATTTTGATTAAGTTTGTAGGCAGATTTGATTAAGCTTGCATGCAGATTTGATTAAGCTTGTATGCAGAATTGATTAAGCTTGTATGCAGATTTAGTTTTAGTGCAGTTTTAATAAGCATTTCAGTACAGTTTTATTAAGTATTTCCATGCACTTCTGTTAAGCATTTCAGTGCAGTGTTAATAAGCATTTTAATGCAGTTTTGTATGAGACATCCTTTTAATAGAGGTATTAACAAGTATAAAAAAGATAAAGAAAAGAAAGAAAAAGGCCAAGGCCTTAAGTAGATCCCAAAGTCAAGACTTTAGGGATTTTGGCACACAAGGTGCTTGTTAAAATGTCAAGACATTTAAAGAAGAAGTAATTAAGATATTTTACTTTGAAGAGGCTAGTACCCGACTTCCAAGATTGTCGTTAAACAAATCCAGGTGACCAATTCCAATGTCTTGGCCCTGGTAAGACCAAGGTGTTTACCCTCGTAGGACTTGTGACTAGCTACCACAGTCTCTATTAGGGAGCGTGCTTTGGTACTACACCTCGGCCCAAGAGAAGTTGATTATTATTTTGAAGTATTAAAGTATAAGTTTTGGAACAAATGAAACAAGCTTCACTTATGTTTAGAGTCAGCAAGTTTAGTTTCTTTTAATTCGAAGAATGCAATACTAGTTTTATTTGTTTCCTGATTAGTTTATTGAGCATGATTAGCCTTGTCTTCCAGCATGCAGTTTTATTCTTGTATATCATGAGTATGCAAATTTTAGTGCTTTGCTACTAGATGAGCATGAATAGTTTTCTTCTTACAGATTCAGTTTTAGCATTTCTGTATTTATATGCACATTCGAGTTTTTGTGAGTTAGACAGCGCTTACTAAGTATTTTGCTTATAGTTTGCATTTCCTCTTACTGCAGATAAAGGAAAGGAAAAGCTATAGAAAAGGAAGGCGACAAGGAGGTGCAGAAGAATGTGTGATGCCAGGACTATGGGAGAGACTTGGGGCATTATTAAGTTTCCGTGTTTTAGTGGTTAAGAAACATTTGAGATTGTACCTTAAGTTACATGTCATTTGAGATTATTTTTGTTTTAGATTGCATGCTAAGATGAATTCAATTTAGTAAGTACCTTCTTTTGGTGTTTGCATGGAGATATAATTTCATATGTTTCTGTTATTATGATATATATGTGCATGTTCATTTTTGGAGTATTGTATTGTATTTTAGTCCTGTTGAACTGCATATACTCTATTGAAATTTTAAGTTTTCTGGAAAAATTAAGTACAGTTGGTTACACTAGTTAAGTAAGAGTCTATAGTAGTTACGTAACGGACACCTTTAGAGAGTAGTGAGAAGGATGGTCGTTACACATGATAGTAGCCATTTTCTAGGCATAAGTTAGTAAATTTTTGGTTTTTAAATTCTCCTCCATTATCACTTCTAATTTTTTTTAATTTTTATATCTTTTCCTTTTTCTATTTGTTTACAAAAATTACTAAATATTTTAAAAAATTTATTTTTATGAGTTAAAAATTTTACCCAAGTATATCTAGAATAGTCATCCATTATGACTAAACAGTATAGGTTTCCTTTTAAAGACTTAACTCCATGGAGAATCAATTAAATCTAAGTGTAATAATTCAAGTATTGAATTAGTTCTACCTTGGTTAGTTAGTTTATGTGTAGATTTTGTTTGTTTTCCTTATTGACAAGGGTTACAAACTTTATTTTTAGGTTTTCCTAATTTAGGTAGACCTCTAACTAATCCCTTTATGTTTATTTTTATTATGTTTCTAACATGGGCATGAGCTAGTCTCCTATGTGACAATCATATTTCCACTTGTTGTATTAGAAGACACTTGAGTGAGAGTTTTAGTAGATTTATTGAGTAGATATTATTGTATCTAAATCCTTTTAGTAGTGTTTTAGTTGATTCAGTGTAGCTTATTAAGAATTCAAAAGACAAAAATTTAACTATAAAGCTAGTATCAAATAGTTGACTTATACTAAGTAAGTTATAATAAAAGTGTTCAACAAGAAATATCTTCCTAATTAATATGTTTGATTTTAATTGAGTTTCATCTGTTTCAATTACTTTCAGTTTTTCATTATTTCCAAAGGCAACTGATCCTAGATTTTTAAACTTGATACTTATAAATTAGTGTTGATCTCCAGTCAAACATCTAGAACATCCACTGTCCAAAATCCACTTGTCCAAAGTTTTGGGTTCCTACACATGAAGTAGGAGTTAGACCAAAGTTTGGTAAATGGAATTGCCCTAAATCATCTCATCATTTCTAGGTTATCAATCATGGTTAGCCTATGGTTTGTATGAGATGATTTTGATGTCGTATTAAGTTGATCAAATTAGGTTTAAGCATTAAGGTTTAATAATTGATTGAGTATAAGATTAAGTTTACAAATTATGAAGTTAAGTTGATAATTAATTATGAATTACTTAAAAATTATTTAAGTTTTGATTAAAGTTATTTTGTATTATTATTTTTGGATAAAGTTTATAACCTTTTTATAAATTTAATTGGTTACATATTAATTTTGATTAATTATGATTATTTTTATTTTTTATTTAAATGATTACTTTTAGATTAATTTAGATAATTGTTTAGTTTTGAATTAATGTAATTTATTAATTAAAGTTTAATTAAAGTTATTGATTAATTAATTTTGAAGCTAATTAGTTAAGATGGATTTTAATTTGTTAGTATTAATTTATTAATTAATTATATTTCAAGTTAAATCCATTTTAGTAATTAATTTGAATGTAGAATAATTTATTAATTTAATTGATTTAGTAATTTAAAATTTATAATAATTTTGAATTAATTTCAATTAAGTTAAAGTATTTTATTTATTAATTAAATATTAAAATTTATTATTTGTTTTAAGTTTAATTAAGAATAATACTTATTATTTCAATTGGTTTGAGTTATTGAAAAAGGATAAAAAGGATGTTTGACCCTTAGATTCAAACTTAGTTTTGGATTCATCAAGAAAGAGTTTATAGGACAAGTTTCTAAATTATGGTGAGTCACAATGGGCATCATTAGAGTAACCACATCTGAGATTTTAGTCTAACTAGCTCATGTTTAATTAGGGTAGCTTTGGCCAGATCCACTAGGTCTAGTGCACCAGGTAGAACACATATGATTCAGCCTAGACTTACCTTTGTCAAAGTTTCCTTAGCGTACTATTATCCCAATCCATTCCGATACTATGTTATTAGGGTTTGTTAAATCTTTTTAACTAACCATTCTAAGTTAAACATAAATGTAAATATAAACCTAAGCATGCATATTCAATCAATCAAGTAGGATGAATAATTTTTCTATTTGCTACCCCTGAGGCATAGCTTAGATATGGTCTATCTAAGAGATGGATCTAAATCTTGGGAACCAAATACCGATTTAGTTCATTTTGTTCAGTTAAACATGATTTTGAGACTCATTCTTGGATTTGATTTCTAATATTTTGACTAAGTAAAGATAAATACGATTTGTTGGATTTGTTTGGTTTGTAACTGAGTCGGGATCTGTTATACATGGCTCATTGCGATCCAAATACCATATTTAGACACTTGAGACATAGTTATTTACTTGGTTCGAAACCTATATCGATGTCTACTCCAAGATCCACGATCCTCGATCGCATCGTTGGATTATCTACTAAAATACCTTTTTCCAAAATCTTTTAAAAGAGATAATTCATATAATGAGGTTTACAATGAATTATGCAACTAAAATTAAATTTATCAATAAATAAGATTTCAGATGAAGACCATCGGGGAACTTTGATATCATAGCTTACACAAAGAAGCGTTGAACAGTTGCAACACGAGCAAAGAGAAAAAGATCAGAGAGTTGTACAAGAGTTATTCTAGATTAGAGTTTGAGGGGCACTTTTATAAGCCATGTTCAGTCGACCAAAAAGCATTTGGTCGACTGATTCTTTCGATTGACCAATATCTCTATTGGTCAATAGATCCTGCGCCCATCCTACTTTACCAAGATCCAATCTTCACGTTATTAATGGCATTTATTATTCGGTTAAATGATCACCTTCATCTGTCAACCAATCCCTTTAATTTCCAACTTTTTCCAAGATCGAATCTACCATTATATGTTACCAAATTAGATTCAATTGACCGATCCCTGAGTTTAGTCAGCCAATCCGCCTGACTTGCAACTCTACCCTGCACAAATTAAACCCTACCATATCTGCTAGATTCGATCGACTAAACCTCCTATTCAGTCGACTAATCCCATTGGTTTCTATTAAATTGAGTTAGTTCCACAGTATAAAAATATCCCTGCAATATAAATTAGCACAATAGTATAATACTACATGAGTAAGAAAAGAAAGTAAGGCCTATCTTGGTCTCAACCTGGAAACCTTCTGATTTCTTCAATTGGATTAGTAACCTAGGGTTTATCCCTTCTTGGGTCATGACCTCCCCATCGCTACACTCCAGTTGCTTATCTCTATTAGATTTTGAGAGATATCCTAAGGTAATCATCTTATAGTTTTACTATTTATTTGATAAATATAGATTCACTATTTGAGTACATATTATATGTTTGAATAGTTTTAAACTAATTTACTAAATGTCTGCAATGCACTTCATAGTATGAGAGAATTTGTAATTGGATCACAACTTATGATTATCTCTACATGTGCAATTATAAATGTATTGAAATTTCTCTAGTCGTCGAATTGGCGCATTCAAATATCATCAATTCTATAAGACTAGCATGGGTTATACTCCTTGGTTTGGCAAAGTAGCTATTTCTCACTAGCTAGAGACATTGGGATGTTGAGAGTTAAACGTGGATGCTAGTTATAGTAACTACTTCATTGAAGTGATATGCTATAAGACTTCCTATGGTTCTCTGCATATATGAATATGTCTGTGAAGTTCTTACTACAGCTCGAGTATAATTTTCCTTTAACTTGAGGTATACAAGTCATCTTGGTCATGGAGAGTTATACTTTGACATCTTAAGAAAGCATTTCTTGGAGGTGTGGACCCAAGATAATTGGGTATAAGTCAAAGTACCCAAAGTTGTTTGCATAGCCCACAAAGGATTCACCACTCCTTATGAGGAGACGTATACACTATGACCATTCGTTAGAATTATTACTCAAAGTCTGACCAAAGCATCACATGTTAAGAGTATGAGACTCTTATACACATGTACGAGTAATTTAAATCTATAGAATGAGGATGTATTACTTGGACTAAGTGTGACATAGTCAGCCTTGTGGGGGCTGACACATAAACTATGTCCTGAATCAAGTGGGTATAAGACAAGTGAAAAGAACGAGGCATGACTAACTAAATCTTTTGAAGGGTTCAGAATTAGTTCTGAGATCAACTATAATTTTTTAGTTAATTAGGGATCATAATGTACTGCTAGGTGTCACTCATGATCATTCCATAATTAAGTAGTCAATTATGGATGACCAAAATAAATCGAAAACCTATTACAAGTCTCTAAAAAGTGTAAAACAAGTTAGAAAATAGAATTCTCAGATCTAAAGATAAATGTTTGGTTGGACCATACATAAGACAAATATGGAAATAGTTGTCGAAACGGAAGCGCGGATGGACCACATCTCTTATGAAAGAGTTAACCCCTATTTGGATTAGTCATGAACTAATTTGCTTTAGCTATGAACCAATTTAGTTTAGCCATGAACCAACTTGATTTAGTTGTGAACCAAACCAAAATGTTAATGGGCTAATTTTTAGTTTAGGTATAATGGGTTTGATTTGAGCTTTCTAGTCCAACTCATTAAAGAAGACTATATATTAATATGGTTAAGAGAGAATTAATACATAATTCATTATTGACTTGATTAGGTTTTGGAAACCTAAATCCAATACCTCTCTCTCCCTCTCCTTCTCCCTCTCTCTTGTCGCCGACCACAACAAAAGGTTCTCCTCTTGTTGTCGTGAGCCGCCTAAAGGAAGAAGATCTTCCTTTTGCTTCTTCTTCCTCATCTTGATCCTTCTCTTTCGCTCATGGCTAGTGCCTTATGAAGGTGAAGCTTGTTCTCTTGGAGTTATCTTGAAGAGCTTAGTGTGGATATGAATAGAGACGAGGTTTGATATTGTCTCAAAAGGTTAATGCCTTTCTCATTACAAGTCATCCATATACCTAGAATAATTATTATTCAATTTCATTTTATTTTATGATCTTGTCTACGTGATTGTATCTTGCATGCATATGGTGTGTGTAACATAATAAATTTATTTATTTATTGTTAAGTCTTCCGTTGTGCAAGTTTACGAAATGTGTTCGTAGCACATACCACAACAGAGATATCCCAATAGTGATAGCAAATCAAGATTGTGCTTCGACATGATCATAAAATTATTTTACGGTTCATAATTAGTGTTTTAATTAATTTTTAGAGTTCTTTTAGAATTATTAATAATTTTCTATTTTTGGAAGTTTCCTAAATTGTTAGAAAATTTCACTTTTAGAATGTTTTTGAAATAATTTTAGATAATTAAATTTAAAAATATTCTGTTAATTTAGAAATTATCATTTCTATAATTTTCTAGAATTTTAAAAAAATATTTCATTTTTAGAAATTTTTTTAATTTGTTAGGTAAGGTAAAATTTGAAAAGATTCTAAAATTTTTTAAAAATCTAGATTTGAGATAAATTATAGAAATTATATTTTATGGAATTTTTAAATTTATTAAAATAATCTATTTTTGGAAAATTTCTTAAATTGTTAGGAGATACCAAATTTAGAAAGATTTAGAAAATTACAAAAATCTAGATTTGAATTATTCTATAATAAATTAAGAAATATTAATTATTTATTTCATAAATCATTAGGAAATTAATTTAAAAATTTATTTCTAAAACAATTAAATATTTTTTATTAATAGAAAGATTCTAGATGAGATATGTTAATTAAATTTAGAAATTAGTTTCCTAATTTGATTAGATAAATCTTGATTTATTAAAATCAGATTTATAATATATTTTTATTTCCAAAATAGAATTATAACATATTTAAATTTATGTCATTTTCATATCATATTGTATGTCATGTAGATGCATTAATTATGACATGATTAAATTTTTACCATGTGTGTGATGTGATTAGATCTTGCCATATGTGTAATGTGTCATGTTATGTCATGTGTGTCATATGTCATGTCATCATCTATGTCATGCGTGTGATGTGGCATGTCATCATTTATGTCATGTGTATAATGTCTTGTAGATAGAATGTTTGCATGATGTAGATGAGACCAAATCCCTTACACAATATTAAAACTTACACCTTCCATTAATATAGTAAGAACCAGAGTTTAAGTTTGTGTTTGAGTTGTTGGCCAAAGTCAAGCTCAACTTGAAATTAAATATGTTCAAATCATATAGATATAATCTCATGATTAACGGGTTGGTTTTAAACTTAAAGCATTGATTTGTTATGCAAAGACATGATCAACCCGATGTTTATGCGAAAATCAATTATTTGCTAGCATAATGTGATAGTTGGATATAAGCGATATGTAATCAATAAACTTGTTATCTACTGCTAGAGCTAAGAATGACTTGTTGGTCAAAGTCAAGGTTGTTCTTACCTATGGTGGACATCAATCCACTTGGAGAAAACCTGCCATCTCCTGAATTCAAAATAAGGGTATTTAAATTTGATCAATAAGCTGTAGGATCGAAAAGAATTTAGATATCTCCACAATTGCATGATATTGTCCACTTTGGGCCTAAGGCCTCATGGTTTTGCTCTTGGACTTTACCCAAAAGGCCTCATGCCAATGGAGATATCTTTTCTCTTATAAACCCATGATCTTTCCCATGTGTTTTCAATGTGGGACTACGTTTGCAACCTTGCAACCCCAACAATCCCCCCTCAAACAAAGGACCACAGGCTTCCCACGTCTGATCCTCGACCCACCAAGTCTTCCTGCCCCTCGGTTCACCCGACCTACTAGGACTTCCTTGCCTAGTCGCAACTAGGACTTCTTGCCTGGTGTCTGGTCCTCTTGATTCGAACATAGGAGCAATCACTTTCTTTGTTCGAGATCAATATTGTATCCACATGGCTCAATCATATCATAGCTCTTGTGCATAGTCGGTGGTTAAACCTTCTGGAAGTCCGGGCTCTGATACCAATTGTAGGATCAAAAAGAATTTAGATATCTCCATAATTGCATGATATTATTAACTTTAGGCCTAAGCCCTCATGGTTTTGCTCTTGGGCTCTCCCCAAAAGGCCTCATTCCAATGGAGATATCTTTTCTCTTATAAACGCATGATCTTTCCCATGTATTTTCAATGTGGGACTATGTTTGCAACCTTGCAACCCCAACATAAGCCACCTTTGCTTACACGTAAATTGTTTACATAAATAAAATCACGTCTCTAATACATTCTCATTTTTGTATTTTTAAGTTAATCATTTAATTATAACTTCTTTTAATCTGCGTTTGATTTTAGACTCGAACAAACTAGTTGGGCCAAACTTCTTAGACTGATTTTGAAGTTTGAGAATTGTTCTCAAAGCTGAGAAGCTAGCTTATGTTCTTAATGAGCCTCTTCCCACAAGTCTTGATACTTATGCAACTACGGACTAATTGTTGGCCCATCAAAAATATAAGGATGATTTTGTACTTACAAGTTGCATCATACTAGCCGCTATGACTCCTGAACTACAGAAACAGCATGAGCATTTGGATGCTTCTGATATTGTCTATCATCTTCATGAGCTATTTGATGAGCAAACTAGATCCAAAGGGTTTGAGGTCTCCAAGCTTCTCTTTTGCTCAAAGATGTAGGAGGGTTTGTCTGTACCACAATTTGTACTAAAAATGAACAACTATATAGAGCATTTAGCATCACTTAGTTTTGTGATGGATCATGAGTTAAGTATTGACTTAATTCTACATGGTTTGTAGAAAAGTCATTCACAATTTGTGATGAACTATTGGATGAATAATTTGGAATCGACCATCCCTGAGATGATTAATATGCTCAAGACTATGGAGCCTTCTGTCAAAGGTGGACAAAAAACTGTGATGCTCAGAGATAGCTAAAACATCAGGCTAAGGGGAAGAGCAAAAAGGCTAAGATAGTAGAACAAGCACACAAGGGCTCATGCCATCATTGTGGCAAGATGGGACACTAGCGAAGAAACTGCAATATTTATCTTGAGTTTGTAAAGAAGAATAATGTATCGGATGCCCCATCCTCTTCAAGTATTTTCGTTATTGATTGTCATATATATTATTTCCTCAGACACTTGGATATTGGATATTAGTGTGGCTCATATATATGTAATGACATATAGGAGTTAAGGAATAGTAGAAAACTCATCAAAGGAGAATCAAGTCTGCGAGTTGGAAATTGAGCAAAGGTTGTTGCAGTTGCCATTAAAACAAATTTATTAAAGCTTCCAAGTGAACTTGTCTTAGAACTGGATAATTGTTATTTTGTTCCTGCATTAATAAAGAACATTGTTTCTATTTCTTACTTAAATGGAAAAAGTTTCTATTTGACTTTTAGTAACAATTATTATTATATAACTTTGAATGATGTTCTTTATGGTACTGGAACTTTATGCATTGGCATCTACACATTAGATATATCTGATGATGTATTCAATATCGAAATGAGCAATAAATGCGCTTGAATAGATAATCAATTAACCTCTTATGTCACGCCCTGGGGGAGTCCCTACCAGAGTAAATTCCGGCAGCATCTCCCCTGTATGGGTGATAATCTGATACTTGACTACATAGCCCGCAGGTGTTGGTTGCTACACCTGAATTTCGTTCTGTTCCCCCTATACAAAAATTTGTACAAGCACAGAACTTAACCTAGCTACCCATGTGCTCTACTGAAGTTAAACTTGGATTGCAAATGATGCTTAACATTATTAATCCAAGTTGCTCTTCAGAAGTTAAACTTAGATTGGAAATGATACTTAACATTTTTACTCCAAGTTTAACCAATGTGATCTTCCTAAGTTAAACCATATTACAGAAGATAATTAAACATATATTTCAAACATCGGCTTCCAAGTTAAACATGGTGAGGCACTAGGCCTTCTTGGGTATGGGATCATCCATCACTTCCTAGACAAGGTCTTTCTAAGAAATTCGATGTTTAACTTCTTACAGTAACCCAAGGTTTAACTATAGAGACCACAATAGAAACACAAGATCGAAACGCAAAATCAAAATACAAAATCAATAGCACATAATCGATACATAAAATCGCTAGTCTCTTGTGTTGGTGTCTCAGAATCCATGTAAAGAAAACTAACTAATTAATTCGAAGCAAAAATCATTAATTAGTTATACCTTTCTTTGTAGCTAAAGACCTCTTGATCTTCTGTTATATTCCTCTCCTTCTCTTGAATGTCGTGTGGGTGACGATCTACCAAGATGAAATCCACCCGAACCACTTCTTCTCCTCCAAGACTCTCGAGCCACCAAGGGATGCCAAAATAGGAAATTTCCTTCTTCTCCTCCTAGCAACTGGCCACCAAGTGTTACTCCTCTTCTTCTTCTTCCTCTCCAAGCAACCGGCCACAAGGATTTTCCAATCCTTGATGCCGCCAGCCCTAAGGAAGCAAAAGAGGAGACAAGGAGAAAGGTGTCATCAGCTCTTATGGGAAAGAAAACAAAGAAAGAAGAAGAAAGGGGAGGGTCGACCATAAGGAAGAGAGGAGAGGAGGCAAGGCTTAGGTTGTGTGTCTCATGAGGCAACCTCTCCTTCTCTTTTATAATCCTTGGTCATGGCAAAAAAAGAAAGTTTTAAACATAATTAAAACTTCCTTATTTGTGGCCTCCCATTAAAAAGGAAATTTTAACAACAATTAAAATTTCTCTTTTCTAAATTTCCTATTGTACATGGCAATAAAGGAAAGTTTTAAAATTAATCTCTCTCTTTTAAAACATGTAGACAACTACAAAAAAGGAAATATTAATTAAAACTTCTCTTTTTAAATCATGGTTACAAAAAATGAAAGTTTTATCAAAAATTAAAATCTCTCTTTTAGATAACTACAAATAAGGAAAGATTTTAACAAAATTAAAATCTCTCTTTAATCCTTTGTAGATAGCTATAAAAGGAAATATTTTAAAATTTTAAAACTCTCTTTTAAAACCATGAGGATGGCTATAAAAGAACATTTTTAACACAAAATTAAAAACTCCTTTTATTCTTCATGTGACCGCTAAAAAGGAAAGTTTTAAACAAAAATTAAAACTTCCTTTAAACTTATATGGCTGGCCACATCTTGGACACCAAGATGTGCTTGGGGCCGGCCACCTCTTGGGCTCCAAATAATGCTTGGTCGACCCCCCTTGCTCTAAGAAAGGATGCATCCGACCCATTACTTGGGTAAGAAGTGGACTTTGTAGATACAAGGATTTATAGAGGTTACAACAGGGACCGATAGGAGAAATTGGTTTTGGTCTCCCGATGAGCTTGAGCTTCTTGTGTTTGGCCCGAACACCCAACTCAAGTTTATCAATAATAACTCATACCACTAAAGAGTTATTATTGAACTACCACACCAATCCCATATTACATTATGGGCTCCTTCTTATTATGAGTGTGTTAATCTTCCTGTGTTAAAGATATCGAATGTCCATTAATCAAATGAGTTACTATCACTCACTTAATTAACAACTAGATCCAAGAGTAGTACCACACAACTTCATTGTCATGCCAGACTAGGTCCACCAGTAGGGTTTACATGACAATCCTTATGAGCTCCACAAGGGGACATCATCAACCTAGATTAGTAGGACACAGTTGTAGGGATTTTCGGGCCGCAAAAACTACCTTTTTGCGTTGCGAAAACCCTGAATCCCATGCCACCGGATCCGTGCGAAGTTAAAAAATTCGTGTACGAGTTTCTCTACTCCTAGATCTACATTAGATCTACAAGATCAGAAGGTATACCTTTGAAGCGATGCCCTTCGCTTAATCCCGCTCGTCGAAATGATGTCAGATCTCGAGAATGTCAAAGTAGACACTCCTCTATGTGTATCCACACGAACAAGGAGATGGAGAAAAGACACTAGAGTATGCTAGCACCCTTTGTGGCTCTCGACAATGGAGGAAGAGAGGGAGAGAAGAGAGCTTGAGGAAGAAGATAAGAGTTACACACAAAATGAAAAACTCCTCTCTTGAATAATTGTGGTTGGCCACATTAAGAGGTTAATAACCTCCATGGAATACCAAGAGTCACAACTCTTGGTAACTCCCATGAGGTGGCATCCCACTTAAGCAACCATGATGATGTGGAGCATCATCATTGGTCCACTCTTTGCCAACTCACCAATGAGGTGGCAAATGGTCAAGTCAAACTTGACTCTTCATCTTCCTCTCAAGTCAAGTCAAACTTGACCACTTCTCTCTCATGGTTGATCAAATCTAACCATTGGTTCAAGTCAATTTTAATTTAATGAATCTCTATTCATTGAATTAAATTGACTCAATGAGTCTAAGTCCAAATTAGACTCATCTAACACATGAACCAAATTGAGTCCAACTTAATTAGCCTAATTTGGATTACTCTTAATCCAATTTGGTTTATCACATGGACCTAATCCTTTAGGTTCATCAAATGAACCTAATCTCCATCTAATTGCCCTTTGTGTGTGACCCTATAGGTTCTTATAACATTGGCAATGCTCCTAAACCCATTTAGAAGCATAAGTAATGAGCAGTATCTAGCAACACATCATTACTACCCAAGTTATAAGAATGTTGAGATCCAACATCACCTTGTGACTACTAATTGTGACTCTTCACAATATATGACAAGTGTCCTTCTATCCTTGACATCTAGATTGATCAATGTGAGACATAGACCGTGTCATCCTCTAATCAATATAAATCTTGAATCCCAAGTAGACTCACATAATCAAATGAGTTCAACATCTCATATTGACTCATTTGGGCATGACCATGCACTTAGTGGTCTCACTTTATCAAGAATATCGATGTCTCTCCCGTCATATAGGAGGGATAGATCCCATCTACATCACTCATATCCCTCCGCATAATTTGTTACATGCCCAGTAATCGCCTTTATAGTCCACCCAGTTACGGGTGACGTTTGACGAAGCCAAAGTATGTAACTCCTTATGTAGGGAACCATGGTGACTTCAGGTCCAAGGACTAATAGTCATACTAATAGCCACATGAGAAAGTATATGACACTCATATAACAATCCATGATACTTTCTCATGGCGGGTCATTCAGTATACATTCTCCAATGCATACTCATGTGTTAACTTGATATCTCTATATCCATGACTTGTGAGATCAAGTCATCGAGTTGACCTACATGCTAGTCTCGTCGCATTAACATTGTCCCTGAATGCTAATACTTGACTAGGAATGATTAAGAGTAGTGTTCCCTATAACATCTCACTATCGATTCAACTAACCGATTGATATAGGTAAGTGTTGGGGATCGGACGGCCGGCTTGAAGGGGGGTTGGATAGACGGCGCCCCCAAATACTCGCTTCTCCTACGATGTTAGCTTGCGCAGCGGAAATACAAAACAAACAAGCTAAACTAAAGACAAGAATAAGAAAGAGCAAACAAACCAACACACGCCGATTTACGTGGTTCGGAGATAAAGCTCCTACTCCACGGCTGTCCGTAAGGTGGACGATCCCTCAATCCGTCGGTGGATTAATCCCCGGAAACTCCGGCTAGCACAATCCTCCTTGTCGGTGGAGAAACCTCACCACAACTCGATCAAGAGCACTTGGATTGCTAGGGCACTAGTTGACTACTAATTAGAGGTTACCCACCACTAATTTCGTCAACTCAAACCAAGCTCCCAAGCTTTGGTTTTATAGGCCACGGGTTGGAAAACCCCGCCTACCAGTCGACTGCTAAAACATGCAGTCGACTGCCCTCTGTGGAAATTCGACCGTTACATCCCAACGGCTCGATTCCACACATTCTGTTCGCTGCCAGTCGACTGCCAAAACATGCAGTCGACTGCTACAGTACTGCTACAGTAGCGCTACAGTACTGCTACAGTAAAACCCTAAAAACTAGGATTTTACTCCGAGTACAATCTCTCGTGCACTCGTACCCTCACCCTTATGACTCACTTGATGCTTCCTTTGCAGCTTTGACCTTTTACCTTCAAGCCTACTTCCTTTGGCTCTCGTCCCTCGGATGCATTCAAGCCCGCGGCTCGTCCCCAATGCCATCCTTCGCGTATGCCTCGAAGTCGCTTCCCTCGGCCCTTGTCCTCGCTGCCTTGTCCACGGTCCCTCGGATGCTCCATCCTTCACCGGACCCGAAGCCATCAACCTGAGTCATATGTGTATCCTGCAAACCTGCACAACTCAAATACACATATCAAATACAAGGGTGAACCTAACTTAAACCCTTTGCCCAAACACCAAAACACATGGTCCCGCGGACCATTGGGATTGCTCCAACAATCTCCCCCTTTTTGGTGTTTGGCAATACGTTTAAGTTAGGGAAAACATATAGCAAATAAACATGCTAAAACAAATGGACTTACGTTGCCAAGGCTACACACTTGGACTTACACCGCCGAATGGACTTACGTTGCCAAGGCTACACACTTGGACTTACACTGCCGAATGGACTTACGTTGCCAAGGCTACACACTTGGACTTACACTGCCGAATGGACTTACGTTGCCAAGGCTACACACTTGGACTTACACTGCCGAATGGACTTACGTTGCCAAGGCTACACACTTGGACTTACACTGCCGAATGGACTTACGATGCCAAGGCTACACACTTGGACTTACAACGCCAAATGGACTTACGATGCCAAGGCTACACACTTGGCAACCGCCGTAACAATGCACAGGGCTTTTTAAGAACCTATCCCAAGGCTCCCCCTACACCTAAGCTCCCATTGAGATAGGATTTTCCACATAGGGCTTTTTAAGAACCTATCCCAAGGCTCCCCCTACACAAAGGTACTTTCAGGTTTTCCTAACTAAACCTTACTTCTCCCCCTTTGCCTAACATCCAAAAAGTTCTCCAACAATATCCCAATTATTGAAAACTTGTCATCCAAATGACCCTAAACTCATGTATGTATCACCCATGGATCCCATACATCTATATGAGCTGACCCGGTCAAAATCTAGTGCTGAAAACACTTTCAGACTGGTATCAGTCGACTGCCCCCATGAAAACGAGCTTACAGAGACATTCTGTGCTCGTGAACAGTGTTACCAGTCGACTGGTAACTGTACCAGTCGACTGGTACACTATTCATGAAAAAATCAGCCTTTTCTAGCCAACTTCAGAAATGCGCCAGAAATTCCACAGACCTCCAAAAATCCCCAAATTTTGTGGAGAGGTCTATTATATCAATATCTACTTGGGAAAAATATATATAAAAATATATCTATCACCAATCCCAAGATTGACACAAAACACAAAACTAGCTAAAAAGTTCAATTGAACCTTGACCTAAAGTCCTAGTTTTGGCTTCCTTTTGATGTATTTGCCCATACCAACCCACAATGCATCCCTAGCATTGGTTTATATGGCATCTATACATCCAAAACCAATTATCATGCTATATGACCCCAAATGTCATATTTCTTGCATGAAACACAATCCATGTGTGCCAAATCCCTAGGTTTGAGACTCAAATCCGTCTCTAAACCATTTGGCACACTCCATGGCTCCTCTAGACCCCTAAGTAGAACCCACCTGAGATCCATTGGCCATGGGTCCCAAATTGACTCTTTGAGCTCCCCCTAGAGCTCTTAACCTTAGCCACCTCCTTAGGTGACTCATCTATTGTGGCTAAACCACAATGATGTCCCTTAGAAGATCTCCTTATCTTCTTGACCTTGGACACATCATCCTTGCCATAATCATATGCAACCCTAGCATATTTCTTTTCATTGGCCTTGGACGACACTCCCTTGCCCTTATCATGTGCTACCTTAGCACATGGTCTCCTTTTGACCTTGGAGACACTAGATCGGTATCCCAAACCCGATCTATCATTGTTGGGTTTTTGACTCCCCAACATCATACTTAATCCCTTAGATCCAATAGTGAATCTCTTAAGGAATTTCTCTAAACCATCAAGCTTTGCCTTCAAAGCTTGATTCTCCCTTTCTAGGTTCCTAAACCTAGAGTCAACATGTCCACCTTGGACATTCCTAGACCTACCCTTTCTAGGCATATGTCTCCCCTTCTTGGGATTAATGCCTTGGTTCTCCATTACCTTCTTCTCCTTAGGTAATGAGAATTTAACGTGTCTAGGTCTATCATGTATAGGTCTCCTAGGGTTATGATCTACATTTACCCTATTTCTATCATGATATTTGAAACCAAAATTTTGCATGGGCATATAATGATTAACATTATTTTTCCTAACATGCATGGGAACATAAGAATTTGAATTTGAATTACACTTCAAATTAGGGTATACCTCCCTTACCCTTGAAGCTCCCCCTTGATTTGAGCTCTTCTTCTTCTTCTCCCATTTCTTTAGATGCTCCAACTTCTTGAACTCTCCCTTTTTGGGGCATTTGGTGTGGTAGTGACCCTTCTCTCCACACGTGAAGCATATGATGCGCATCTTCTTCTTTTGGACTTCTTCATTCCTACAATCCACATTAGAATTTAAAATAACTTGATTGGGTTTAGGATTTACCTTCTTCTTACCCATAGGACATCTATTCTTGTAGTGTCCCTTCTCATTGCACCCGAAGCATATTATATGGTCTTTTGACTTTGCTTCGGTGGAGGTGCTCACTAGGTTGACTTCTTCCAAGATTTCTTCTTCTTCTTCTTCACTTGTCTTGGATTCTTCTTCAACCTTTGAGGATGTAGATGCTATATCTTCCTCATTCACACTTGTGGATGGCCTTTCTTCATCCTCCTTCTCCTTGGATGTGACCGGATTCACTTCCTCTTCCTCTTTTGATGTTGAATTGGTCTCCACATCCAAATGGTCCTTCTTCTCCTCTTGAACCACTTCATCTTTCTTCTCCTCCTCGGATGTTGAACATTTCTCAACTTCTTGTTGATCTTCCTCTACTTGAGCTTCTACATCCATTTCTTCGGATTTTTCTTTTTCTTCTTCTTCTTGTGTAGGCATGAGTTCTTCCCATTGAACCTTCTTTATTTTGCTCCACAACTCGTGGGCGTTCTTATACTCACCTACACCATTTATCACATTAGACGGCAATATATCTATTAAGATTGATATTACCTTTGAGTTTGCCTCCGATCGTGAGGTTTGCTCTTCCGTCCAATGTCGTGGTCGGAGTCTTTTTCCCTTCTTGTCTCTTGGGACTTCAAATGGGTCCTTGATAATCATCATGATGTCCCAATCCGTATTGAAGAAGATCTCCATCTTCATCATCCAATACGTGATGTCCCCAAGGCTTCCTCCTTCAAATTTTGGCGGTTCAATCAAGCCGATCATCTTTGCTTCCTTGGCGATTAGTCCAATGGAGAGCGGCCTCGCTCTGATACCACTTGTTGGGGATCGGACGGCCGGCTTGAAGGGGGGTTGGATAGACGGCGCCCCCAAATACTCGCTTCTCCTACGATGTTAGCTTGCGCAGCGGAAATACAAAACAAACAAGCTAAACTAAAGACAAGAATAAGAAAGAGCAAACAAACCAACACACGCCGATTTACGTGGTTCGGAGATAAAGCTCCTACTCCACGGCTGTCCGTAAGGTGGACGATCCCTCAATCCGTCGGTGGATTAATCCCCGGAAACTCCGGCTAGCACAATCCTCCTTGTCGGTGGAGAAACCTCACCACAACTCGATCAAGAGCACTTGGATTGCTAGGGCACTAGTTGACTACTAATTAGAGGTTACCCACCACTAATTTCGTCAACTCAAACCAAGCTCCCAAGCTTTGGTTTTATAGGCCACGGGTTGGAAAACCCCGCCTACCAGTCGACTGCTAAAACATGCAGTCGACTGCCCTCTGTGGAAATTCGACCGTTACATCCCAACGGCTCGATTCCACACATTCTGTTCGCTGCCAGTCGACTGCTACAGTACTGCTACAGTAGCGCTACAGTAGCGCTACATTACTGCTACAGTAAAACCCTAAAAACTAGGATTTTACTCCGAGTACAATCTCTCGTGCACTCGTACCCTCACCCTTATGACTCACTTGATGCTTCCTTTGCAGCTTTGACCTTTTACCTTCAAGCCTACTTCCTTTGGCTCTCGTCCCTCGGATGCATTCAAGCCCGCGGCTCGTCCCCAATGCCATCCTTCGCGTATGCCTCGAAGTCGCTTCCCTCGGCCCTTGTCCTCGCTGCCTTGTCCACGGTCCCTCGGATGCTCCATCCTTCACCGGACCCGAAGCCATCAACCTGAGTCATATGTGTATCCTGCAAACCTGCACAACTCAAATACACATATCAAATACAAGGGTGAACCTAACTTAAACCCTTTGCCCAAACACCAAAACACATGGTCCCGCGGACCATTGGGATTGCTCCAACAGTAAGAACCTTCTACTCAAGGATGCTATTATACTTAGTTATTTGGCACCAATACAAGTAAGCATAATAACCATAAACAAATGTCTTTATATACAAAAGAAATATGATACAATGAGTCCATACAAAAATCATCAAATGATTGGCTCTAGGGCTCTAACTAACAATCTCCCACTAGCACTAGTGTCAATCAGTGTAGGCTCTAAGGTCTAATGACCTAGTGTGACCATCATGCTTTCTCTGTGCCAAAGTCTTGGTCAAGGGATCTGCGATGTTAGCCTCAGTGGGTACTCTGTAAATCTTCACATCTCCTCTATTGATGATCTCTCGAATGAGATGGAAGCGCCGTAGTATGTGTTTGGTCCGCTGGTGTGAGCGAGGTTCCTTAGCCTGTGTTATTGCTCCATTGTTGTCGCAATAGAGCTCTATGGGATCAACTATGCTAGGAACCACCCCAAGTTCAGTAATGAACTTGCGGATCCAAACTGCCTCCTTTGCTGCTTCTGATGCAGCAATATACTCGGCTTCTGTTGTAGAATCAGCAACTGTGTCCTGCTTTGAACTCTTCCAGCTCACAGCACCACCATTTATGCAAAACACGAACCCAAACTACGATCGATAATCATCCTGGTCAATTTGGAAGCTAGCATCACTGTAACCCTTTACAGCTAGCTCGTCATCGCCTCCATATATCAAGAAATATTCTTTAGTCCTTCTCAAGTACTTAAGAATATTCTTGACCGCTATCCAGTGACTTTCACCTAGATCTGACTGGTATCTGCTCGTCATGCTCAAAGCATACGAGACATCAGGACGAGTACATAGCATGGCGTACATGATAGATCCTATGGCTGAAGCATAAGGGATCTAATCCATGCAGTCTCTCTCCTCTCTAGAAGAGGGACCTTGAGTCTTCGAAAGACTCACACCATGTGACATCGGCAGAAATCCCTTCTTGGAGTTCTGCATGGCAAACCATAGTAGTACCTTGTCAATGTATGTACTCTGACTTAGGTCAAGCAATCTTTTAGATCTATCTCTATAGATCTGTATGCCTAGAATATGGGATGCTTCACCTAAGTCCTTCATTGAGAAACAAGTCCCTAGCCAAATCTTGACAGACTGCAGCAAAGGGATGTCTTTCCCAATGAGTAGTATGTCATCCACATACAATATGAGGAAGACAACTATGTCCCCTACAACCTTCTTGTAGACACAAGGTTCATCTTCATTCTTGATGAAACCAAACTGTTTGATTGCATCATCGAATCGAAGATTCCAGCTCTGAGAAGCTTGCTTTAGTCCATAAATGGACCTATGCAGCTTGCATACTCTGCCAGTATGCTGTGGATCTACAAAACCCTCAGGTTGTGTCATGTACACATCCTCGAGCAGGTTTCCATTCAGAAACATGGTTTTGACATCCATCTGCCATATCTCATAGTCATGGTATGCTGCAATAGCAAGCATGATTCGAATGGACTTAAACATCGCTACTGGAGAAAAGATTTCATCATAGTCAATACCATGAATCTGCTTGAAACCTTTAGCTACCAAGCGACCCTTATAGATAAGTCCATCCATGTCAGTCTTTCTCTTAAAGACCCACTTACACCCAAAGGATTTGACCCCTTCAGGTGGATCAACCAAAGTCCATACTTGGTTAGTGTACATGGATTCCATCTCGGATCTCATGGCCTCTAGCCATTTCTCGAAATCTGGTCTCATCACAGCTTCCTGATAGGAGGTAGGCTCATCCTCAATAAGCACAACGTTATCATGGTCAGACAAGATAAATGAATATCTCTCAGGTTGACGACGCACCCTATCAGACCTGCGAAGAGGTAGGTCTACTTGAACTGGTTGTTGTTCCTAAACTCCTTGTGGAACAACATCATCCACAACACTTTGTGGTTCCAGTTCAACTTCCATCGAGGCTTCAGTGCTATGGTTCACATCTTGAACTTCTGTTCACTCTCAGCAAGTGTACGGAATTATCGCAAGTAATATAAAAGATTATCGTATCCACAAGGACTGGAATAAGCACTAGAAATGTTTCAACATGAGTTAGTTAAACAACTAATTAATCGGTTTCCAAAAGCTAAATGTAACTAATGAAAAGTAAACATAGGAATGAAATATCAACAAACAAGATTATGGGCTATGATAAAGGAATGTTCTAGGAGTTTTGGTTTCTTTGTAAGATTCCTCAATGTAAATGATCTACCAAATCCTATTTCTCAATTGTCTAACATCCATATTAAGTTGTCGGTTCTCTCTTGCAATAGACAACCGGCCTAGGACTGAAATCTATACCTAAATGTGATCAAGTAGATATGAACTTATGTTGTCCTTACACGGGCTTGTTCCTGTCACGAAGATCCCTCAGATGATCAACACAAGATCATGCTCCTCAACCCATAAGATATAAAGATTAATCCCTAAATCTATCCTACCCTCTTGAATTATCCTCCTTTTCCCTAAATCTTATCCCTCAAGCGTCCTTACACGGGCTTGCACCTTTCGCATGCTTCCCTCGGAAAATCGAGTGGGGGATAGTCTTTATAAGATCCATAGGACATTCAAACAATCAATCAAGAATGTGAATTAGGTTCATATCACAACAATACATTCAAGATCGAATTGATACAACCAAGACAATATCATAGAAACAAGGAAATGGCAAATCCACAAGAGTTTACATCAATTCATCATACAAATACTCCCTCATCCTAAAACAAGAGATATACTCCATGAATCGAAGAGAGAAATCTGAAAATATAGAGATTACAAGCATTTCTTGATTCCCCAATCCAAGAAGAGGAGAGAAAGAAAACTTATCTAAGATGAAGCTTGGTCTTCGGATCCAATCCACGCTCCCGGAGTTGATTCCGTTGAATATCCGCCTTTAGATCGCCAAGAAATCCTCCCAAGATTGGAAGGAAAGCCCCAAATCTCGCTCTCTCCCAAGGGGGAGAAGATCCCCTTTCAAATCTTGAAGAAGGGTTTAAATAGAGGTGAGGTTTGCGCGCCACATGGCCCCGTGGCACGGCCGTGTGAGGTTCACACGGCCCTGCCCATTCTCGTCTCTGCCAGCCTTGCACGGCCGTGTATGAGACACGGCCGTGGCAAACATCTCCAATATCCCCTTTACACGGCCGTGTAGATCTACACGGCCTGAACTGTCTTAGCCTCTAGAAATCTGGCACGGCCGTGTGATGCACACGACCTGCCTCCTTCCTTGCCACTGAGAACCCCACACGGCCATGTGAGACACACGGCCGAGGCTTCTCCTTTCTCTGGAAAACTCACATGGCCGTGTGGTGCACACGACTTAGGCTCCTTCTAAATCTGGGTTCTTTGAATCCTTGCGCGGTCGTGTGAGGTTCACACGGCCATGACCTCTTTGTTTCCTGCTACAGCTTTCTAGCCCGTGATCTCCACACGGCCTGGGCAACCCCCAGAGCAGGGCAGTGTGTGGTTCAAGTAGGGCACCTTCTTCCCTTTGCTTTGCTCACAGATTTGGCTTCAAACATGAAATCTTCACCAATTTTGACTCCTGTGTACAGAAAATGCACAAAAGCAGATCTCCGAATAAAGAGAGTAAATATGCTAAAAAGGAAAGCTGAAAGTACGAAAATGCATAGATCAAGCATGCTCAAAGTATGTGAATATGCGTCAAAACATGCCAATAAATGTATACAATCTACGCACATCACACCCCCATACTTAAACCTTTGCTTGTTCTCAAGCAAAATGCTGCAATCTACATTCATATGTTCTACAACACATTCATAAACCATAATGTACTTTCCTAACTCTATCAAAAAGTTTCACTAACAAGCTTGATCATGAAAACAAAGTCTAGTATGGCTCAAGCATAAGTATCTTATGCACAGTGCAAAAACAACTCAAAACCCTTCAAGTTTCAATCTATGTCCTAGTCAAGTCGTCATCAAATTTGAATTCCTAATGTTTCCAGTGATGGACAAGTAACCAGTGATAGGCACTTACTTGCCAAACACTTGGTTCATATTTCTCAATCAACCCATGGTCTCAAAGGCGTGCTCAATCTCAAGAGAAGCTAAGCAGTCATTTCCCCAATAACCTAACTCGGTCTCAAAGGGGTGACTTGCTAGATTCCACTCATGACAACTATTTTTATCCCATATTCATTTTTTCTTTTTCATTGCTTTTTTTTTTCATAAGCATTTGCATTGTGCAAATCTTATTTCACAAGTGTACTTTTAGCATAAATATTGGGATATTTTGATTTTTCTAAATGAGCTTGCATGAGTTGAGCCTCATCCAGTAACCAAAATGAAGTTTGAAAAATCACCATAGAAATCAAGTACTAAACAAACAAGATGAATCATGACTATTTCAATGATATCACTCATTCAAGCATCAAGTCAAAGTGTAGTGAAAGTAAGATTCTTAAGGTCAAGCCAAAACTAAAACTCATCTCCATATGATTCTTAGCTTATTTCATGCTACCCAAGATAGAGAAAAGAAGTACATAAAGCTTACTACTAGCATCATTTACAACATCATGAATCTAGATAATGAACGTGCTAACATTTAATCTTGAAGACAATAAAGCATATAAGTGAAGTTTGATGTTCTCAAGATGTATGCCCTAAGATTTCAAAAGATAATCAAATGACTATCAAAACAAACACTCAAGCAAGACAATCAAAATAGAATGCAAAACAAAAACTACACATGCAGAAAACAAGAAAACACGCAAAAATTAAAACAAAAAGAAATCAGGTTTGACACCTCCCCCCCCCCAGACTCAAACTTTTCATCGTCCCGATGAAATCAATATGGTGGAGGTGGAGGTGGAGGTGGACGAGGAAAAGGGTGCCTATGACGTAGCTGACCAACTGGAAAACTAGGGAAACTTGGAGTTTCACTCAAGATTATATGATACTCAAACAAAGCATCTACTTGTTGGCTAGTGACACTCATGCTTTGCATAAAATATCTCATTCTAGCTTGATCAGTATCATAATCCTGGACAAATTCGGCCACTTGACCCTGAAAGTTCCTTGTAAACTAAAAGTGCTCTTGTACTTCTCTAAACTGATTATCTGATAAAGAGAAGCGGCCTTCCAACATTCTTCGTTGGGCATCATACTTCTCGTGGAGTGATTCTAGAGAAGTACGAAAATCAGAAAAGTCAAATCTGGAGGAACCCGTGCCATAAGCAAAAGAATGCCTAGCAGGATCCGGATGTCCGGAAGGCTGCGGGTATCCAGATGTCGAGGGCTCAATGTGCGGCTCTGTGTCCCCGGATATAGAGGGAACATTTTCGGGGTCGACATCAGTGATTACCCAATTAGCAGGGTTGCGAATAGACATTCGTTCAGGACAAGGAAGAGGTAGAGGAAAATCATTCCTCCTAGGAAATGCAAACTCATTCTCATCTCGAACGATCATCTTCATGGTGAGACATGCATCCATGTCAATCATATTATTGCCATGAATAACTTCTAACCCTTCTAAATCAAGTTCCAAATTAATGGCTACTTGGGTAATCAAACCTCCAAGCACTATTGATCCCGAAGATTCCCTCGCAGTTCTCACTAAGGTTTGTAAGAAATGAAAATCGGAATCAAAATCAACCTTATATAGCATAGCCCATAGAGAATAAAGTTCTACCTTTTTGACGACTCCATCACTATCACCCCTACCAAAAATAGTTTTGCTCATAATTCTATGTAAATACCTAAAAATAGGGTTTTGCAAGTGAGAAGCCTTGGCTCTAGAGGGTTCATAAGGATGATCTAGTCCAATAATTGAATTCCAAAAATGGTTCCAATTGAATCTAGAATAAAACCTTCGAGAGCTACCTGAGGACAATCCAAAACAAGTATTAAAGTCACTAAATGTCCATTGAACTTCTTGATTCATTAATCTAAAAGTTATTTTGCCAACATAATCGTCCTCATTAGTAAAATGGGCATCTAACAAACTTAGAAACTCCAGAACAAGGCGAGGATAAGTCGGTAGATGTGAGTACAACATATCACTCCAATCTAAGAACCCTATCTTCCAATCTATGTCATCCCTAATTCCCATCATATCTAAAACAGTTGGGTCCATATACCGAGTACACACAATCTTTCTATTGACAAGAATTGCAAATCTAGTTATTTGATCATCATTTCTAAATACAATATTGAATTCATTGTCATTACCTTCGTCGTGTGATGTCCTCTTTCCCTTTCCTTTGACTGGTTGTTTTCCCTTGTCCTTGCTTGGCTCCTTCCCTTTGTCTCCACTTGAACCACCACCTCCCTTGCGTAGTTTCTTCAAAAGATTGGACATGATGTCTAGCTTAAGTAGGGATGGGTACTATTTATGCTTAAAGGAACTAGATCTTGAGGAAATGGGTCTCAAAGGACAAGATCTTAGGTTAAGGAAATGGAGATCATATATCTAGGAGAAGAGGAGGATCTAGATCTAGATGAAATTTATGAAGAAAGGAAGGGTTTAGAACTAGATCTGAGAGACTTTAGAAGAGAGGTTTGAGGAAAGAGGAGTTTTGGAGAGAAGGGGGTGCAAAGATGAAGGGGTGTGTGGGGGACACGGCCTGGATCTGGCCGTGTATAGCAGACACAGCTTGGCAGAGTTTCCCTACACAGGCCGTGTAGATCTACATGGCCCTATCCCTTTCCTTCTCGGTTTGAGTCACACGGCTGTGCCAATTGGCACGGCCATATCCTTCTTCCTCACTGGTATCCATGCACGGCCGTGTCTAGGACACGGCCCCAACAGCTTCCTCCTCTGGATCCTTCACACGGCCATGTCAGACGGCACGGCCAGTGCAGGCCTTTGCGTTAGTTCCCTCACACGACCGTGTGTGAGACACAACCGAGAAGCCTTCCTCCTCTGGATTTTTCACACAGCCGTGTCGGGAACACGGCCGCATACCTTCTCTTCTCTGGAGACTCCACACGGTCGTGTCATGTAGACACGACCCAAGCATCTCCACTTTCTGCACCGTAAGCCTGGCCGTGTGCAGCACACGACCATGCTCTGTTTTGCTCCAATTGAAACTTCCTCCTCCATTCTAGCTCCTCCCACACTTCCATGCCCATGAAAAAATCATGGCCAGCTCATGGAAATTAAATTTCAACCTGAAAACAAAACAAAATAAACAAGAAAACAAGTAAAAGCACTACTAATGAAGAATAGAGACATGAAATGAAATTAACTAAAAAGAAACCCTTGGGTTGCCTCCCAAGAAGCGCTTGTTTAAGGTCTTTAGCTCGACCAATCTAATCACTTCTCTCTTTTCTTTGCCCTTGGAGGGCAAACATATTTGTCATTTTTGTTGGGAGGTCTCCTCCCAACATCTTCCACCACATAGTTATCTTCATTCTGTGGACTCCCATGAGGATGGAAATTCCATTCCTCTAATTTGTAAATGCTTGTCCTGCCACAAGCATTCAAGAGAGAAGAGACATGGTTAGAGGCTTTAGACAAATCATACTCCAACCGTTCCTTACCAATCACCAAAGAAAGTTTATGATTTTTAACATCAATAATAGCTCCTGCTGTAGCAAGGAATGGTCTTCCCAATATGATCAGGATTTTTGGGTCCTCTTCCATGTCTAACACAACAAAATCGGTGGGAATTATACTCCCACCAACTTCTACCGGCACATCTTCCACAATACACATAGGGTACCTGCAGGAGTGATCAGCAAGTTATAGTGCCATGGTAGTAAGTTTAAAGTTTTTGAGACCTAACTTGTTACAAATAGAATAAGGAATGAGGCTAACACTTGCCCCCAAATCACAAAAAGCTTTTTTAATAAATTTAGTTCCTATATTGCAAGGAATATAAAAGCTTCCGGGGTCCTTCAACTTTGGGGAAGTATTTTTTTTTCCCAAAAGAGCGTTGCATTCCTCTGTAAGTGCAATGGTCTCTATATCTCCTTTCTTCCTCTTATTCGACATGATGTCCTTCAGGAATTAGGCAAACTTGGACATTTGGAGAATTGCATCAATAAGTGGTACCTCCACACAAATTTCTTTCAACTTCTCCAAGAATTTGCCAAACTCTTCATCCTTTTTTAACATAATCAATCTTTGAGGAAAAGGGACTGCTATATTTTGATGGTTGAGTAGAAGAGTCTCTTCAACCTTAGTGGTACTCTCCTCATCAACTTGAATCTGATTTGGTGATGGAGGAGAGAGCTCTTCTTCATTGTGCATACCTTTTGGAGCAGTCACTTGGGGATCTCCCAAGGTCCGTGCACTCCTAAGCTCAATTCTATTACAGTGCTCCATGGAATTAACATCAAACTTTCCTGGTAATTGTCCTGGTGCTCTAGAAGATGAGGAAGCTAGTTGGGCAATCTGACTTTCCAAAATCTTTTGATGTCTATCAGAATTATCCATTCTCTGAGTAAGCTTCAAAGTGTCTTGTTTCATTTCGTTCTGAGCTTGTTTCATTTCATTCTGACTGGACATAATTTCTTCAAACATCTTTTCAATCTTGGACATAGGAAAGTTTTGAGATGATTGTTGCTGAAAATTTTGTTGCCCGGATTGAAAATTAGGCCTTGCCCCCATGGATGATACTTGATCTTGGTTATTTCTATAAGAGAAATTAGGATGACTCTTCCACCCAGGGTTGTAGGTATTTGAGTAGGGGTTGTTCTGCCTCTGATTGTAACCCATGATTGCATCACATTGCTCTAATTGATTAATTTGTGCAGTTATAGCCCCCAATGGGCATGAGACACTTAGATGTTCAGAACTTCCACATACTTCACAAGAAGCAACAATGGCATTGGCTGTATTTGAACTAGCTCCCATATTCTCAAATTTTTTTGTAAGAGCATCCAGTTTTGCAGCCAACAAGGTTACTACATCAACATCAAATTTCCCTGATGCTTTTGTTGTTGGGTTCATACAAGAATAACCACCACTTCTTTCATTGGCCCATTGATGGTGGTTTTGTGCTACGCTCTCGATTATCTCCTCGGCCTCATCTAAACTTTTGTTCATAAGTGCCCCTCCAGCAGCTGAATCAAGGGACACTTTTGTGTGATAGTTGATGTCGTTATAAAACATGTGTAACACCAGCCATCTTTCCAAATCATGGTGTGGGCATTGTCTGAGCATGTTATTGTATCTATCCCATGCTTCAAATAAAGATTCTGAGTCCGCTTGTTTGAAGCTTGCAAAAAGATTCCTCATATGAGCTGTTTTGCTAGGGGGATAAAATTTATCAAGGAATTGTTGCTCACATTGTTCCCATGTAATGATGCTATTTGGAGCGAAAGAATTCAACTATTACTTGGCTCTATCTCTCAAAGAAAGCCCAAACAATAATAGACACACTGCCTCTGAAGGCACACCATTCATTTTCATTGTACCGCATATTTCATAGAAAACCTCCAAATGTTGATTTGGGTCTTCATGCGGTCCTCCACCAAATTGATTTTGCTGCACCATAGATATGATTGCAGGTTTGATCTCAAAATTATTTGCCTCAACTGAAGGCCTAGAAATACTAGATCGAAAACCTCTAGCATATGGTGCTACATAATCCTTTAGTGGTCTGTTTGCCATAATAGAATGTTCTTGTTCTTCTTACTGTCTTTGCAAAATTTTTCTTCTATGAAATGTTCTGTCTATCTCAGGGTCTAGAGGAAGAAGTTCTCCTGCAAAGTTAGATCTTCGCATACACAAGAACAAGATGACAAGATATGTTTTCAAAAGAAAAGAAAAATAAAGAAGAGTGTTAGAAATCAAGAATGCAAAGTTAGAATTAGAATTAGAATTGCAACAAAAAGAATTGTCAAGAATGTTATTCAAGAAAAGAAAAGCTTATAGAAGCAGAATTCTAAAAAAAATTAGTTACAACTATACAAATGTAAAAAAAGAAAGAAAAGTTATGTTTAGTCTAACTCAATTGATAATCTCTAATGTTATATCGCAGTCCCCGGCAACGGCGCCAAAAACTTGTTCGCTCTCCGCAAGTGTACGGAAATGTCGCAAGTAATATAAAAGATTATCGTATCCACAGGGACTGGAATAAGCACTAGAAATGTTTCAACACGAGTTAGCTAAACAATTAATTAATCGGTTTCCAAAAGCTAAATGTAACTAATGAAAAGTAAACATAGGAATGAAAGATCAACAAACAAGATTATGGGCTATGATAAAGGAATGTTCTAGGAGTTTTGGTTTCTTTGTAAGATTCCTCAATGTAAATCATCTACCAAATCCTATTTCTCAATTGTCCAACATTTATAGAAGGTTGTCAGTTCTCTCTTGCAATAGACAACTGGCCTAGGACTGAAATCTATACCTAAATGTGATCAAGTAGATATGAACTTATGTTGTCCTTACACGGGCTTGTTCTTGTCACGAAGATCCCTCGGATGATCAACACAAGATCATGCTCCTCAACCCATAAGATATAAAGATTAATCCTTAAATCTATCCTACCCTCTTGAATTATCCTCCTTTTCCCTAAATCTTATTCTTAAAGCGTCCTTACACAGGCTTGCACCTTTCGTGTGCTTCCCTCGGAAAATCGAGTGGGGGATAGTCTTTATAAGATCCATAGGGCATTCAAACAATCAATCAAGAATGTGAATTAGGTCAATATCACAACAATACATTCAAGATCGAATTGATACAACCAAGACAATATCATAGAAATAAGGAAATGGCAAATCCACAAGAGTTTACATCAATTCATCATTCAAATACTCCCTCATCCTAAAACAAAAGATCTACTCCATGAATCGAAGAGAGAAATCTGAAAATATAGAGATTACAAGCATTTCTTGATTCCCCAATCCAAGAAGAGGAGAGAAAGAAAACTTATCTAAGATGAAGCTTGGTCTTCGGATCCAATCCACACTCCTGGAGTCGATTCCGTTGAAGATCCGCCTTTAGATCGCCAAGAAATCCTCCCAAGATTAGAAGGAAAGCCCCAAATCTTGCTCTCTCCCAAGGGGGAGAAGATCCCCTTTCAAATCTTGAAGAAGGGTTTAAATAGAGGTGAGGTTTGGGCGCCACACGGTCCCGTGGCACGGCCGTGTGAGGTTCACACGGCCCTGCCCATTCTCCTCTCTGCCAGGCTTGCACGACCGTGTGTGAGACACGGCCGTGGCAAACATCTCCAATATCCCCTTTACACGGCCGTGTAGATCTACACGGCCTGAACTGTCTTAGCCTTTGGAAATCTGTCATGGCCGTGTGATGCACACGGCCTGTCTCCTTCCTTGCCACTGAGAACCCCACACGGCCATGTGAGACACACGGCCGAGGCTTCTCCTTTCTCTGGAAAACTCACATGGTCGTGTGGTGCACACGGCCTAGGCTCCTTCTAAATCTGGGTTCTTTGGATCCTTGCACGGCCATGACCTCTTTGTTTCCTGCTGCAGGTTTCTAGCCTGTGATCTCCACACGGCCTAGGCAACCCCCAGAGCAGGGCAGTGTGTGGTTCAAGTAGGGCACCTTCTTCCCTTTGCTTTGCTCACAGATTTGGCTTCAAACACAAAATCTTCACCAATTTCGACTCCTGTGTACAGAAAATTCACAAAAGCAGATCTCCAAACAAAGAGAGTAAATATGCTAAAAAGGAAAGGTGAAAGTACGAAAATGCATAGATCAAGCATGCTCAAAGTATGTGAATGTGCGTCAAAACATGCCAATAAATGTATACAATCTATACACATCAACTTATTCAAGATCGAACGTACTCCCACTAGTCTTTCTAGAAACAAAATCCCTTTCTAGAAATACCCCAGTCTTAGCCACAACTATCTTGTGTTGACTGGGAATTTTGAAATAATATCCCTTCATTTCCTTGGGATATCCAATAAAATAGCACTTATCAGATTTGGGTCCCAATTTGTCCGAGACTTGACGTCGAACGTAAGTCTCACAACCCCAAATCCTCATAAAAGACACTTGGGAATCTCTCCCAGTCCATATCCTATATGTGTCTTTATTACAGCCTTAGATGGAACTCGGTTGAGAATGAAGGCTGCTATGTCTAGAGCATAGCCCCAAAGATACATATGAAGATCTATGTGACTCATCATAGACCATACCATATCTAATAAGGTACGATTCCTCCTTTCGGATAGACCATTCCACTGTGGTGTTCCAGGAGGAGTGAGTTGGGATAGGATACCACACTCAGCTAGATAGTCACGAAACTCATGGCTAAGGTATTCTCCACCTCGATCTGATCGAAGTATCTTAATACTCTTTCCAAGCTAGTTTTGTACTTCATTCTTGAATTCCTTGAACTTATCAAAGGTTTCTGACTTATGTGTCATCATATACATATAACCATATCTACTGAAATCATCAGTAAATGTAATGAAGTACCTATAACCACCTCTAGCAGCAACATTGAAAGGTCCACATACATCACTATATATAAGTCCTAACAAGTCAGTCGCTCTCTCGATGTGTCCATTAAAGGAAGTCTTGGTCATCTTGCCTAGTATGCATGACTCGCATGTTTCATATGATTCAAAATCAAATGAGTCCAGCAAACCATCCTTATGGAGCTGGGATAAGCGTTTGTCATTTATATGACCTAAGCGACAGTGCCAGATATAGGTTTGGTTCATGTCATTTGACTTGAAGCTCTTGGTACTTATGTTATAGATAGGGTTTTCAAGGTCTAGAATGTAGAGTCCGTTCATCAGAGGTGCACTACAATAGAACATATCATTTAAATAAACTAAACAACATTTGTTCTTTATTATAAATGAAAAAGTCTGTCTTGTCTAAACAAGAAACTGATATAATGTTCTTAGTCAAAGCAGGCATATAACAACAATCATCCAATTCTAGTACAAGCCTAGAGGGCAAAGATAGAGAATAAGTTCCTACAGCAACAGTAGCAACCCGTGCTCCATTGCCTACTCGTAGGTCCACCTCGCCCTTCGTCAATGCCCTGCTATTTCTCAGCGCCTGCACATTAGTACAAATGTGAGAAGCACATCTGGTATCTAATACCCATGATGAAGAAATAGATAGATTGACTTCTATAACATATATTCCTGAAGTGGAAGTTTCACTTCTCTTCTTCTTAAGATCTTCCAGGTACACTTTGCAGTTCCTCTTCTAGTGCCCGGTCTGACCGCAGTGGAAGCAGGTAGCATCCTTGGCAACCCCTCCCTTGGGTTTCAGTGTCTTGCCTTTGCCCTTGGCTTGGGACTTTCCCTTACCTTTGGACTTGCCCTTGCCCTTGTGTTTCTGAACCATCAGAATAGAGTTGGGCTTAACCTTCTTAAGGTTGAGCTCAGTAGTTCTTAACATGCTAAGTAGCTCGGGCAGTGGCTTGTCAATTTCGTTCATGTTATAATTTAGAATGAATTGACTATAGTTATCTGGTAAGGATTGCAAGATCGGGTAAGTGGCCAGCTCTTGGCCAAGCGGGAATCCCAACCTCTGTAGGTTTTCTATGTACCCAATCATTTTGAGTACATAGGGGCCTACGGTAGTCCCATCTTGCATCTTGCACTGAAATAGTGCCTTAGAGATCTCAAATCTCTCGTGCCTCTCTTGTCCTTGATATAGTTGACAAAGATGTTTAACCATATCATAAGCGCTCATCAACTCGTGTTGCTTCTAAAGCTCATAGTTCATGGTCGCGAGCATAAGACATGACACATCTAATGCGTCATCTTGATGCTTCTTGTAAGCATCACGATCAGCTCGCGTGGCAGTGGCAGGAGGTGCCTCAGAAATGGGCTGCTCCAGGACGTACAATTTTCGTTCCTGTGTGAGAACTATTCTCAGGTTCCTGTACCAGTCCAGGAAGTTAGTTCCATTGAGCTTGTCCTTATCGAGGATAGAACGCAGAGAGGAGTTCGTGTTTGATGACATGGTAATCTACAATAGAAAAATGCAGAAAAATAAATATCATATTCCAATTAATCATCTAATTAGGCCTTTAATTAAATAATGCTCCCACTGAATTCTATAATTCAAGTATGACAAGATCCACATCATACTACGCCTTGAGTTAGCTTTGGCTAAATCGCCCAAGACTTAGTATGATCGGTAGGTAACTAATTACCAATTACATCTCTATGCAACTCTTGTTTATAGGATCAAGATCCGCATTTATATTAAAACTCGAGTTAGCTTTGGCTAATACGCCCAAGAGTTAATATAAACATGATTTTGACCTATCTACCAACCATTGGAAAATGCCTATAGTTAAACTCGATCCAATTAAGTTAACTAGTTACTCAATCTAATTGAGTTGTACTCACCCATGTGTTGATAGGCGGGACCAAGATTGTCCCTCCGCACCCTACCAAGATAATATGCGTTGCTCTACTTTGGCATATTCAACAACAACATGTGATCGAGGTAGTGATGGGTATCACAGCATGGTAGGCATTTCGAGTTGACGCGATTGAGATCTAATCTAATCGTCGATGTGTATCATATACTCAATTTAGATTTAATCTAATCGTGGAGGTGCATCATGTGCGTGACTTAGATCTAATCTAATCGTTAAGGCACTAATTAATTACTAATCTAGCATGCATCACATATACACACACAAGCAATTAATTAAATTTTTTATGATTAATCATGGCCCTACTACGATCTTCTCAAGCCAATGAGAAGATCGGATGGTCAACCTAAGGTCAACAGCTTCTCAGGCTCCTTCTGGTGACCACCTTGTGTTGCTCTCACCCTCCTCGTAACTCCGTCTCGAGTGGACCTTCCACCACTTCATTTTGTACATTACAAAGGTGAAACTCGAGTTACATTCGAGTCTAAACTATTTTACAATAGGAAATAAAATAGGAAAGGCATGACACGCAGGTCGCATATCATATACAACACGCACATCACAGAAAATGGCACGCAGGCCATAATATAAATTACAACACAATTTTTTTTTAATCAAATTGGGGTATTTGGGCAATGACCATCACAAAATGATACATAATTCTAAATTATGTAATTTCTATAAATTTCTGTAAATTTTCCCACAATTTTTACAATTTTATGAGTAAAAATTCCCGGCGGTCTCGTTTGGCGATTTTCGGGCGCAATCGCGGAACGAAGCCCCTTGCGGAGTTAGGGGTAGCACCCCTTCCCGCGATATAATCATCGCGAGTGTTCCTAAGTGATCCTACAGTGCCTTAGTCCGCCGTCCCAAAATGAATTGGGCGAAACCTTGCCGTTTCGGAAAGGTTTTCTTGGTAGTCGAAGCCTACAAGTGTCGAAACATTTGTTGCTTCGCTTCTACGAGAAAATTACCCATAAAACACATAAAATAAGGAAATTCACAGAAGGTTACAGAACTGAAAGTTTTCATAAAAACATAAAATAAACACGTACGCGCTTTGCACGTGGCTCTGATGCCACTGTAGGGATTTTCGGGCCGCAAAAACCGTCTTTTTACGTTGCGGAAACCCCGAATCCCATGCCACCGGATCCGTGCGAAGTTAAAAAATTCATGTACGAGTTTCTCTACTCCTAGATCTACATTAGATCTACAAGATCAGAAGGTATACCTTTGAAGCGATGCCCTTCGTTTAATCCCGCTCGTCCAAATAATGTCGGATCTCGAGAATGTCAAAGTAGACACTCCTCTATGTGTATCCACACGAACAAGGAGATGGAGAAAAGACACTAGAGTGTGCTAGCACCCTTTGTGGCTCTCAGCAATGGAGGAAGAGAGGGAGAGAAGAGAACTTGAGGAAGAAGATGAGAGTTACACACAAAATGAAAAACTCCTCTCTTGAATAATTGTGGTCGGCCACATTAAGAGGTTAATAACCTCCAAGGAATACCAAGAGTCACAACTCTTGGTAACTCCCATGAGATGGCATCCCACTTAAGCAACCATGATGATGTGGAGCATCATCATTGGTCCACTCTTTACCAACTCACCAATGAGGTGGCAAATGGTCAAGTCAAACTTGACTCTTCATCTTCCTCTCAAGTCAAGTCAAACTTGACCACTTCTCTCTCATGGTTGATCAAATCTAACCATTGGTTCAAGTCAATTTTAATTTAATGAATCTCTATTCATTGAATTAAATTGACTCAATGAGTCTAAGTCCAAATTAGACTCATCTAACACATGACCAAAATTGAGTCCAACTCAATTAGCCTAATTGGATTACTCTTAATCCAATTTGGTTCATCACATGGACCTAATCCTTTAGGTTCATCAAATGAACATAATCTCCATCTAATTGCCCTTTGTGTGTGACCCTATAGGTTCTTATAACATTGGCAATGCTCCTAAACCCATTTAGAAGCATAAGTAATGAGCGGTATCTAACAACACATCATTACTACCCAAGTTATAAGAATGTTGAGATCCAACATCACCTTGTGACTACTAATTGTGACTCTTCACAATATATGACAAGTGTCCTTCTATCCTTGACATCTAGATTGATCAATGTGAGGCATAGACCGTGCCATCCTCTAATCAATCTAAATCTTGAATCCCAAGTAGACTCACTTAATCAAATGAGCTCAACATCTCATATTGACTCATTTGGGCATGGCCATGCAATTAGTGGTCTCACTCTATCAAGAATATCGATGTCTCTCCCGTCATATAGGAGGGATAGATCCCATCTACATCACTCATATCCCTCCACATAATTTGTTACATACCCAGTAATCGCCTTTATAGTCCACCCAGTTACGGGTGACGTTTGACGAAGTCAAAGTATGTAACTCCTTATGTAGGGAACCATGGTGACTTCAGGTCCAAGGACTAATAGTCATACTAATAGCCACATTAGAAAGTATATGACACTCATATAACGATCCATGATACTTTCTCATGGCGGGTCATTCAGTATACATTCTCCAATGCATACCCATGTGTCAACTTGATATCTCTATATCCATGACTTGTGAAATCAAGTCATCGAGTTGACCTACATGCTAGTCTCGTCGCATTAACATTGTCTCTGAATGCTAATACTTGACTAGGAATGATTAAGAGTAGTGTTCCCTATATCATCTCACTATCAATTCAACTAACCGATTGATATAAGTAAGAACTTTCTACTCAAGGACGCTATTATACTTAGTTATTTGGCACCAATACAAGTAAGCATAATAACCATAAACAAATACCTTTATATACATAAGAAATATGATACAATGAGTCCATACAACAATCATCAAATGATTGGCTCTAGGGCTCTAACTAACAACAGTTTCCTTCTATAATCAACAACACAGCATATAAATAATATTATTTCCCAACTAATCGGGCCTATTGATCCAACTGAATAAATCTCACCCATTGATAAATTAAAGAAATAAATACTAAGTATATGTGTTTGTTATTATATCGGGATTAAGAGCACACACTGCCATAATAACAGAGGTCTTGTTGTTTTATGCAGTCAGTATAAAAGAATAACCTCAAATGGTCCTGCTTAATACACTCATAGTGTATTAGTGTATTTTTATAGTCAAGATAAACTAATATCAAATTACACTACAACCATTCCAATGGTTTGTCCCAATCTGTTTTAGTTGTGAGCTACTATTTATAATTTATAAGGAACTGATAACATGATCTTCTGTGTGACACCACACACCATGTTATCTAAAATATAAATTAAATGGACAACTACATTTAACATAAATACAGATATTGTAACACCCATAAATTTTTCCTATTTTTAAATGGGCAAAAAGAAATAGAAGAAGAGAAAAGAAATTAAAATATATTCATAAATAGCTCGGGCAATGATTGAACCCTAGACCTCTTATTTAAGATTAGTTTAAGTAACCATTAGGTGGTGGTAAAGCATCATATTAGGAATATGAAATAATTCATTATATGTAGAATATATATGAAGAGATGCTTCAAGTTCCACTTGGTATAAAAGGTAAAGGATGAGATGAAAACCTAACTTTTCATCTCCCTCTTCCTCTTCTCCTCTCTAGACGAAATCCTCTCTTTCACCTTTGTGGTTTTCGGCCAAGATCTAGGACTAGGGTTTCTAAAGTTCTAAGTATTCAAGGGGAGGATCTAAGAGGATAATTCCACAAGGTTCTTACACACGTGAAGGGTGTTTTGGAGATCAAGGCATACAAAAGAGAGGATTTTCTTCCCTACACCCTTCATAATAGTAAGATCTAGCGAAAGGATGTAAGTATCTCTCACCTGCAGTATAAGTTGCTTCGATGTTACTTAAATTGATACATTTTAAGTATGTAAAGGAAGATGCATGTTATGAGATGTTTATTGCATGTTAAGAAAAGATAGATGATATGATATATATGATACCCCTAAAAGTTTTGGGATTAAGAGCATGTTTAGGTTATCTTGATTTGCTTCCCATTAAGTTTTGGGACTAAGAAGTATAATCAAGTGCCTAAAGTGCTTCCCTATAAATATGGGGGAAATAAGCGCATATAAGGTGTTTGGTTAAATGCCAAGCAAGTGCAAGTACAAAAAATTTAAGGTAAAAGGAAGTATTTTACTTTAGAAAGACATGTACCTGACACAAGGTCCATCGGTGGACTGCCTAGTAGTACCTTAATGGATTCGGGATTAGCTACCTCGGATCTTATTAAGGATGCCCACAAAGTGGTACAATGTCGGGTCCAAAGCAAGTTGATTATTATTTTCACTAGTATGTAAGATAAAGTTTTCAAAGCTCATTGATTCGTTAAAGTGAACACATTATTAAGTTGAGAACTAGAGTTAGAGAGTCCAGGGTCTGATCTCTATAGCATAGCAAATTTTATGTTTTTCATTGCATGGTTTTAAGTGGATATTTTGCATGATAAATTGATTTTAAAATGCATGCTATGTACATATTTCCGAGTTATGTAGTTTATGGTGAATTATGGACAAGTGCATGTTTTGTGTTTCCGTAAGAAATTTGGAAAGCATGTTCTCTTTTAAAAAGCATGATATCTTTTAATGCATTTTTTTGTGAGTAGATGGTACTTACTAAACATCCGCTTATAGATTTGCATTTCCTTATATTGCAGATAAAGGTAAAGGAAAGCTCGAGTAGGAGGAGGCAGCAGGAGCGGTGCTTGGGGGTGTGCGTGTGTGTGGCAGAACAATGGAAAAAGATCCGAGATTTGGTTATTTTGGGGAACATGTAGAACCTTAGTTTTGTTTCTTTACTTCGCTTTACCTAACATACTAGCACTAATTGGTTTAGAATGGATTTAATGGCTTGGCAGAATTTTGAATGGCAAGTGAAAGTGAATAAGAGGAGAACAAGCTTTTCCGATGGAGAAAGGGGGTCCTTCGCACGGCCCATGGCACGGCCGTGTGGGTTCGCACGGCCCTGTGCTACCTCCTCTCGGCCAAGGTGACACGGCCGTGTGGAAGCACACGGTCGTGCCCTTCCTCCTCTCGGCCAAGGTGACACGGCCGTGTGGAAGCACACGGTCGTGCACCTCCTCCTCTCAGCCAAGGCTACACGGCCGTGTGAAGTCACACGGCCGTGTCTCTCTCCCTCTCGGCCTAGGTGACACGGCCGTGTGGATTCACACGGTCGTGCATCTCTTCCCCTCTGTCAAGGGGACACGACCATGTGACCCTCACACTGCCGCGCGCTTCTAGGTGACACAGTCGTGCGACCCCTCACAAGGTCGTGCCCTGTGTTAGTTGAGAGTACAACACCTGTCAGGGCCACACGTCCCAGACCCGCTAGAAGCTTCCGACTCCCTTCGGCCCTACGTGGCTGCAAGTTAAGTCCTACCAGTCGTAACAGGTTAGAATAGGTCTATGGACTAAGCAGCCTGTAACAGGTAAGAAGGCCAAAAATTTAAGACAGTACGAGGAAAGCATAACGTTTGTCTTGTAGCTTAAGGGTATGAGTAAGGGTGGACGTTACAGTTTGGTATCAGAGCAAGTTCGATCCTTCCATCACACACCTCAAGCATTGATCCTGCAGCCTCCAAGTAAGAAATTATAGTTTTCATAACTTTTATGCATCTAGTTCTGTTATGATTAATAAGAATGCTTGTTCAGATTTAGCACGCTTATACATGAAAATGCTATCAAGTGATTATGCTAGGAAGTATGCTTATATAGGGATGTACTAATAATAGTAAATAAGAATGATGATAGGCTGATGAAATATCTCATTGGTTGGTCTATGGATATGTAGAATGGCTAGAGGACGACCAGCCAGACAGCCGAGAGTTAATGAACCTCAACCGGTGGGAAATGAGTCTGCACTCCAGCCCAATCTGTTAGAAGTAGTAGCTCAACTGCAGAGACAATTAGCTGAGCAGCAGCAGGTCATTGCCACCCTGACTGCTAATCAACAAGCTCCTCCTGTAGTCCCACCAGAAGTCAATATGGTAACACCTACTATTGCTGAAGTACCATCCGTTACACCTGTAGCCCCAGCAAAGGTGGTGAGGCAAGAAGCATACCTCATCCAGTGGTAGAAACTGAAACCAGAGAATTTCTTTGGCACCAATGAACCATGGGATGCTTAGGCATGGTTCAAAACCATGGAGAGTATAATGGAGCTGCTGGACTAGCCGGAGGTAGAAAAGATTAAGTGTTCCTCCTTTTGCTTCACTAGGGATGCAAGAATGTGGTGGGAACGAGTCAAGGCAAAATGAAAAGTAGATCAAATGACCTGGTCTGACTTCGAGACTGAGTTCTTCGAAGAGTTCTTTCATATGCGAGTCACGAACAAACATTACGATGAGTTCACAGAATTCTGACAAGGAAGTTTATCAGTAGATGAAGCTGTGAAGAAATTCAATAGATTGGCTCGCCTATGTCCTGAGTTGGTCAGCACAGAAAGAGAAAGCGTAAGACTAATGCTCAAGATGCTGAGGTCTGAGATAGCTCTGAATGTAGCTGGCGGAATTAATAGATCGCAGACTGTAGAAGAGTTGATTAGTAGTGCCCTAATCACAAAGCATTATCTAAACAGTATCAAGCAGCATAAGCCAGTACTGATGGAGAACAAAGGTCAAGGGAGTTCTGGCACTCAGAAACCCCAGAGTCATGGGTCAACCTGGAAAGGGAGCTCCAAGAGGAAGCAGTGGAGTAATAAGAAGGGAGGATCCTTAAACAAGCAACCTAAGTATGCCACATGTTCCACCTACGGAAAGATGCATCCTGGAATCTGTCGCAAGGGCACGAGTGGCTGTTATACATGTGGTCAAGAGGGGCATATGGGTAAGAATTGTCCGACCAAGATCAACCTTTCTCCTGCACAACCTGTGCAATATGGAGGCCAGCAGGCACAGCTATACAAGATGTAGGCCGCATTGGAGGGTCCTCATATTAGCCAAGGTAGACTGGAAGCTCCACCAAGTTCTACAAATGCTCGAGTTTTCTCCCTTACCAGAAAGGAGGTAGCAAACGCCTCCACCGTTGTCATAGGTCAGATATGCATTTTTAATCAATATGCAACTGTGCTATTTGATACCGGGGCAGCCCATTCGATTGTCTCCATAGTATTTGCTGAAAGAATAGGTATACCCCCGGAGGTCCTAAGCGGACAATTCTTGATGACATTATCCTCGGGAGAGATAATGACATCTACGCACTAGTTGTGAGTTGTGCCAGTCGAAATTTCAGACAGAGAACTGTACATCGATCTGATCTTGCTAAACATGTGTGATTATGATGTTATTTTTTGGGATGGACTTCCTGAGCAAGTATGGTGCTTCCATCGAGTGCCGTAAGTGAAGGGTTCTATTCCAACCTGAGGCAGAGTCTAAGTTTGAGTTCATCGGAGATTCAAAGAAGAGAACCCAGAAATTTTTATTAGCCCTGAAAGCTCAGAAGATGTTAGCCGATGGATATGCTGGGTTTCTAGCTCATGTGGTTAATACCCAGCAAGAAAGAAATCAAGAGCTAGAGGAAGTTAGAGTCATGTGTGACTACCCAGAAGTGTTTCCCGAGGAGTTGCTAGGTTTAGCGCTGGATAGGGAAATTGAATTTGAGATTGAACTCATCCCTAGTACCCATCCAATCTCAAAAGCACCCTACCGCATGGCTCTGGCAGAATTAAAAGAACATCAGGGACAGCTACAGGAGCTACTCAACAAGGGCTTCATTTGCCCTAGTCACTCACCATGGGGAGCTCCGGTGTTGTTCGTAAAGAAGAAGGACGGGTCCATGCGAATGTGTGTGGACTACCGAGCGCTGAACAAAGTAACAACCAAGAACAGGTATCCCTTGTCGAGGATTGATGATCTATTTGATCAGTTAAAGGGAGCCACAGTCTTTTCCAAGATAGACTTGCTGTCCGGATATCATCGAGTGAAAGTGAGGGCAGATGATGTACCGAAGACTACATTCCGAACGAGGTATGGGCACTACGAGTTTGTAGTCATGCCTTTTGGAGTGACGAACGCTCTGGCTGCGTTTATGGATCTGATGAACAGAGTGTTCAAATCGTATTTGGATAAGTTTGTAATCATCTTTATAGATGATATTCTTATATACTCCAAAAGTCAGGAGGAACATGTTGAACATCTGAAGGCAGTATTACAGATTCTTCAGTAGAGACAGTTGTACGCAAAGTTCTCCAAGCGCGAGTTTTGGCTCAATCAAGTGTCCTTCCTAGGTCACATTATGTCCAAGGATGGGGTTATGGTAGACCCAACAAAAATAGAAACTGTGAGTAACTAGAATAGACCCAATAATGTTAGTGAAATTAGAAGTTTCCTTGAATTAGCAGGCTATTATAGGAAATTCGTTGATAACTTCTCAAGGATTACCTCTCCATTGACAGCACTTACCAAAAAGAATAGAAAATTTGAGTGGACAGAGGATTGTGAGAAGAGTTTCATTGAACTAAAAAGGAGACTGACCAGTGCTCCAATCCTAACTCTTCCAAAAAATGGCGAGAGCTTCGATATGTATAGCGACGCTTCTAAATTGGGACTCGGAGCTGTACTGATGCAGAATGGTAGAGTCATTGCCTATGCCTCGAGACAACCCAAAGATTATGAGAAGAACTACCCCACTCATGACCTCGAGTTAGCCGTAGTAGTCTTCGCTCTAAAAGTCTGGAGGCACTACTTATATGGAACTCAGTGCAAGATTTACATAGATCACCAGAGTCTGAAGTATTTCTTCACTCAGAAAGACCTAAATATGAGACAACAGAGATGGCTTGAGTTAGTCAAAGACTATGATTGTGAAATCCTCTACCATCCAGGGAAGGCGAACAAGGTGGCAAATGCACTAAGTAGAAAACCTTGTGTAACTTTATTGTCCTTATCTGCCATGTCCCAACCCCTACGAAAGGAAGTAGTAAATTTTGAGCTAGAAATTATTACTGGGCAACTCTCCACTTTGACACTAGTGTCAACCTTGCTTGCTGATATACAGAAAGGGAAGGATGAAGATCCTAATATTCAGAAGATCAAGAAGGGAATACAAGAAGGAGAAAAAGGGGAGTTTCGAATATTAGACCGTGGGATGCTATATTATGGTAATCGTCTTTGTGTTCCTAATCAAGAAGAACTACGAAAGAAAATTTTAGATGAAGCCCATAGAACACCCTATGCAATGCATCCTGGTTCCACCAATATGTACCAAGATTTAAAGGAACGCTTCTAGTGGTCTGGAATGAAGAGAGATGTTGCTAGATACATCAGTACCTGTCTGACGTGTCAACAGATTAAAGCAGAACATTAGAGACCAGGCGGAGTTCTGCAGCCTATCCAAATCCCAAAGTGGAAGTGGGAGGATATATCTATGGACTTTATAGTAGGACTACCCAGAACCATGAATGGTTATGATGCGATCTGGGTAATAGTTGAAAGATTAACCAAGTCTGCTCATTTCCTAGCTATCAGAATATCCTACTCTATTGAGCAATTAGCACATTTGTATGTGAAAGAGGTTATCAGATTGCATGGAGTTCCCAAATCCATAATTTCTGATAGAGATGGTCATTTTACTTCACACTTCTAGGAGTGTGTTCAGAGAGCTCTTGGCACTAAGCTGCGGTTTAGCACTACATTTCATCCTCAAACTGACGGGCAAACAGAACGAGTGAACCAAGTTTTAGAGGATATGCTACGGGCTTGTGCTTTAGATTTTAAAGGAAGCTGGTGTCGATACCTATGCTTAGCATAATTTGCATACAATAATAGCTATCAAGCTACTATCGAAATGGCACCCTATGAAGCTCTATATGGGATGAGATGTAGATCTCCTATCTGTTGGTATGAAGGTGGTGAAAAGAAAGAAATGAGACTCCAAATAGACCTTATCGAGGACACCACCAAAGCCATTCAGAACATTCGCCAGAGGATAGAAACGGCTCAGAATCGGCAGAAGAGCTATGCGGATGTGCGTCGTAGACCACTAGAATTTGAGGTTGGGGACTTAGTGTTCCTCAAAGTAGCTCCTATGAAAGGAGTGATGCAGGTTGGAAAGAAAGGAAAGTTGAGTCCACGTAATGTGGGGCCATACCGGATCACTAGAAGGGTTGGCAAGGTAGCTTATGAGCTGGAACTAGCTCAGGAAATGTCAGCTATTCATAATGTCTTTCATGTCTCAATGCTGAAGAAGCATGTTCTTGATGCAAATCAAGTGATTGAGCCGCAGATGGTACAAGTTCAAGAGGATCTCAGTTTTTAAAGTCGACCTATTCAGATAATAGATCGAGAAGTTAAGAAGCTGAAGAACAAAGAGATACCGTTAATAAAAATGATGTGGCAAAGTCAACAGTATGAAGAAGCAACATGGGAATGCGAGGATGATATGAGACAGAAGTATCCACAACTGTCTAAGTTCGAGGATGAACTTTTTATAAGGTATGGGGGATTGTAACACCCGTAAATTTTTCCTATTTTTAAATGGGTAAAAAGAAATAGAAGAAGAGAAAAGAAATTAAAATATATTCATAAATGGCTCGGGCAAGGATTGAACCCTAGACCTCTTATTTAAGATTAGTTTAAGTAACCATTAGGTGGTGGTAAAGCATCATATTAGGAATATGAAACAATTCATTATATGTAGAATATATGTGAAGAGATGCTTCAACTTCCACTTGGTATAAAAGGGAAAGGATGAGATGAAAACCTAACTTTTCATCTCCCTCTTCCTCTTCTCCTCTCTAGTCGAAATCCTCTCTTTCACCTTTATGGTTTTTGGCCAAGATCTAGGACTAGGGTTTCTAACGTTCTAAGTATTCAAGGGGAGGATCTAAGAGGATAATTCCACAAGGTTCTTACACACGTGAAGGGTGTTTTGGAGATCAAGGCATACAAAAGAGAGGATTTTCTACCCTACACCCTCCATAATAGTAAGATCTAGCGAAAGGATGTAAGTATCTCTCACCTGCAGTATAAGTTGCTTCAATGTTACTTAGATTGATACATTTTAAGCATGTAAAGGAAGATGCATGTTATGAGATGTTTATTGCATGTTAAGAAAAGATAGATGCTATAATATATGTGATGCCCCTAAAAGTTTTGGGATTCAGAGCATGTTTAGGTTATCTTGATTTGCTTCCCATTAAGTTTTGGGACTAAGAAGTATAATCAAGTGCCTAAAGTGCTTCCATATAAATACGGGGGAAATAAGCGCACATAAGGTGTTTGGTTAAATGCCAAGCAAGTGCAAGTACAAGAAATTAAAGGTAAAAGAAAGTATTTTACTTTAGAAAGGCATGTACCGGACACAAGGTCCATGGGTGGGCTCCTAGATCGCCCCTAGGCTCCTAGACTGCCTAGTAGTACCTTAATGGGTTCGGGATTAACTACCTCGGATCTTAATAAGGATGCGCGCAAAGTGGTACAATGCTGGGCCCAAAGGAAGTTGATTATTATTTTCACTAGTATGTGAGATAAAGTTTTCAAAGCTCATTGATTCGTTAAAGTGAACACATTATTAAGTTGAGAACTAGAGTTAGAGAGTGCAGAGTCTGATCTCTATAGCATAGCAAATTTTATGTTTTTCATTGCATGGTTTTAAGTGGATATTTTGCACGATAAACTGATTTTAAAATGCATGCTATGTACATATTTCCGAGTTATGTAGTTTATGGTGAATTATGGACATTTGTGTTTCTGCATGCAATTTGGAAAGCATGTTCTCTTTTAAAAAGCATGATATCTTTTAATGCATTGTTTTGTGAGTAGATGGTACTTACTAAGCATCTGCTTATAGATTTACATTTCCTTATACTACATATAAAGGTAAAGGAAAGCTCGAGTAGGAGGAGGCAGCAGGAGCGCCACTACAACAAAAACCCTCATAGACATCGGTTTTCCACCGCTGTCTATTGCATTTTCGACCGATGTCTATGAAGGCGATGTAAAAGGTCTGTCATTTTAGACATCGGGTTAAAACCGGTGTAGTATCACTTAATGACATCGGGTGTAAAACTGATGTAATATTATATGTTAATAACACCAGTTTTGGCAGCGGTATACGACCGATGTAATATTAGTTAATGACATCGGTTTTGCAGCGGTGGAAAACCGATGTAATATCAGTATTGTTTAACGACACAAATTCGATTTCCGAAACAGTGAAAAATCGACAATATCTAAGAAAATACACAAATATTCACAAATTACACAAATGTTCTTCTTCCAACAGTATCTATAAAATACACAAATATTCACAAATTACATAAATATTCTTCTTACAACAGTATCCATAAAATACACTAATATTCTTTTTACAACATCAAAAGCTAATATATTCCAAATATCATAAGCTTTTGCTATCATTATGAAACCCGGAAGCATGAATAACTTTTGCAGGGAGAACTACCTCATCCTTCTCACCAACCAACACTTTAGCTAATGCATTTACTTCATCAACTTTTGGAGACACAAAAGCAAGCCCTTGATCTCAGTATCCAGTTTAATTTGTCTCGTTGACAAGGTCGACAGTCGTGTACACGAAGTTGAGACAACAAGCTTATCTACATACAAACATTAAATAACATCAACTGCATTTTGAAGAAAAACAAGAATTAGAAAGAAAGAAAAGGCATTACACCAATACGACCTTTTCCAACAATGGCCTCGAGACTCACAAGTGTGCTGAGAGAGGATGCAAAATCATTTGCCCGAATGTTCCTTCCATCAACAACTCCGACAACAAGATATTTGCCAATGGGGAAGCTACTAGATTACAAAGTGGAACAAACAATCATAAAGATGTACTTTTTATTATTTATATAGATATCAATTACAAGTTATAGACTCCACTGGATTACACACTTAAAAGATATATTTCACAGATAAAAACTTATAGACTGAAGAGTTTGTGATCTCAAATCCTTCTTTGGTAAAGTGGCTTACCCAAAAAAAATGATATATTTCACCATGCAAGTATATCTCATTTGCTGACCTGGAAAATATAGAAAGTTTTTACATGCTAGGACAAAACGAGTAGATACCTCTATAGATCGATCTTAATGTTAAATTAGCACTAGCACAGTGATTGCTATTAATTGACCCGGTCCCCGGGAAATGTAGAAAGCTAGTAAGAAAATTGAATTTCCCCACAATCACCAAGATATCTCATTCCCAACACATGTTTACTCAAAATAGAATGCAAAGAAATTACTAGTACACAAGAAAAATAATGGCACAGTAAACACATTTGATGGATGAAAGTGTGACAGAGAATAAATTAACTAGTACTTGAGAATAAATTCTTTTAAGATGATTTCATATATCAACAACAGTATCAAAAGATTGAAGACTCGATGCAATAACAAGTTCAATCGAGTTGAATATCCAAGTAATAATCTGTGCATTCGTTGTTTTCCAATTCATCTCAACACCTTTTTTACTCCGATCCATCAAGAATTTAAGATAATCCCTTATCTTCAACAAAAACCTAAAAATGAAATTCCCAAAGTGTAAAATTTTTGCCATTGAATTTGACAAATACAATTTGGAATCTGTTTGTATTAATGAAGATTAATCAAAAGTTTTGGCAAGATTGAACATATCCTCTAAAGGATACAAAAATGAGGAAAAATATTCTCAATAGAACACAAGCTACAGTAAAAAAAAAAAAAAAGAATTGCTCAATGGCTCTGAAACCGTAATAACAATTGAAGCAGAAAACTCAATTTAATCTTCATTACAAAGGATATTTGCATATTTATATACAAACTTATATCTATCCCTAGAAAACCCAATAAAACAAGGATTAATAAATAAGGAAATATACAACAATAATATACAATTATAATGCCAAAATATTATGTGACATTATCTTTCTTTATCATTTGCAAGATTTTCTTTGATTTTTGACCAGATCTTTTTCATTGGACATTTTCTCCATTCGAACAGCAACCTAATTAATAGATAAGATACAAATGCCCACCTCAACATCCAGTGCACAAGCATAACTGGGATATTTTAACCCTGTGACAGAGAGTTGTTTCCTACTTTCCTCTTTCAACAACAATTAACTTAGTATGACAAACAAAATTTGCACTTCATCATTATACCAATAAATAAACTATGAATCATTCATGAATCATCACCTAAACCCTAAACCGTATTAGGAACTATTTAGATGGATTCAGAAATTCACAAAATCATAATTAACTTGGTCATGAATCGATTTAATAAGAAGGTCAAAAGAAAATACTCACTTAATGATCAAAGCCTTTAAGTTGTATATGTAGCGCGTCTAAGAAGCCCAACACACAAATCCTGTAGAAACAACAACAACAAAAAGAGGTAAATTTATAAACCAGAAAACATGGCATATCAGTGAAAAGAATTAGCATAGACATAAAAGAAACTTGATAGTTCAAGGAATACATAAAACCAACTTAGCAACAGGAAATAACAACTCCTCAATCTAGCAAACAAAAATGATAAAATCAATTCAGGATAGTGTTTGAGGAAATTCATCAAACACATTGCATGCATCAATTAATTAATACTTGCAATCAAGAGATCAAGAAGATGAAACTGTCGAAGATGAGGAAGGACTTTAGTAGTGACGATGGATAAAATGAGGCACACATCATATAGTGGTTGTGCCCTGTCAATACAGAAATGCTGATGGTGTTGAGGGAATTTGATGTCCAGTTGCATGTTACATAGCTCAAGACACATGGCATATTGTTGGCAAGCAAGGATTCTCTGCGTATAAGTGTGAAATTCCAGTTTTTAATAAGCTATGAGAATATTATATCATTTGCGTTAATGGCAGGCACCATGATTGTTTACTGTGTTAAAATTAATGTCTGCCTTTGAAGAAACTTCTTCACCTGCTTCAAGCAACCAATTCTTTGTTCAGTCTGCTTAACCACAGCATTTACAAGGAGACTCTGCTCAAGTTTGGATGAGACAGTTCCTAAATGGTCGATTATTGCCACAACTGCTTCACATATGTAGCTCTTTGTCCCCTCCAAAATCCTAATTTTACACTAATGCACATCAACCTCCCAAAATTGTTTGTTGATGCAGGGAAAAGAAAAGAAAAGAAATGAAAGGAAGAAGAAATTAATAGCTCACATCTTCTTCTGCTGGGGTGAGGAAAATGCATGCTCACAATGTTCTGCCGCATGGTGAAGCTGAGACCGCAGGTCTTTCAACTCCTGCAACGAGAAATTAGTAGCAGAAACAATTAATTTAGCAGGAAAAAAAAATAGAGATGTTGTAAGACCAGCAAAGCGTTGTGGAAGCCCTCCTCCTCTCTCCCATTCTCTTCATACTGTGTGGATGGAGATTTAGGCAATGGCATTACGGAGCTGGCTGTTGCTCTGGAGTGCTCCACGTCTTTGCCTTCCTCCATAGATGTGCACAGAGGTGGAAGAAGAGTGGCTGCATGGGGAATTGAGGATTGAGTGCTTTGAGAGTCGAGGGAGGCACGAGATGGAGGACGAGAAGAAGACAAAAATTGTAGAATCCCGTGAGTACTCCGCTCTTCCTGGCAGCGGAGTGACCGGAGTCAACCGCACGTTGACTACTCTTCTTGCAGTAGGCGATCGCCCCTTGGATCGAGGTCTCCGCATCATAGCTCGCGCTGCTGCTCCGCATCAGCATGGACTTACCGCCGCTGAACTCGCTGGAGAAGGACGACGACTTGGAAGAAGCGGCGGAGGACTTGCTCCAGCTCTCGTCTTCTGCCATGTTTGGATTTTGATGGCGTCTCGAGGTTTTTGGGCCTTCCAATTTATCATTTGTGGGTCGAGATCTGTGGAACAGGGATTTGAAATAAGATCTGGAAGCTTTGACTTTGAGGCTGAGAGTGGCCTCCTTGAGCTTCTTGGCCCATGATTTCTTGGGGTTGAGCTCGGTGAAGCTGTCCTGGAAGTAGTCCTCTTCCTCGGGATTGAGCTCACTGCCACTGTGAAGGCTGGCAAGGACCCAGGGGCGTTTACTGTGGAAGCTCACACTCTTCACCCGGTTGCTCTTCATCTCAAATTTGGTCAGCATATCTGCTAGATCAAAAACATAGCAGACAAACGCAAATCAAAATGGAGGAAGAGGGGGTGCACACCGGAAAATAGATCTTGGGCTCGAATCCGAAGCCGGATCTATAGAAGCTTCTTCTGACTAGGAATTTAAGAACTGGATCTCGAGACTAGATCGCTGTAGATGGAGATCTGGAGGGGAGACGACAAAATTGAAGGGGTAGCCCGACGACCAGAGACGGACACAGAGACGGAGAGAGGAAGCAAGGACGTTGTGTGTTGATCCTAATCGGGAGAGGAAGGGGCGTCGATCTAGGAAGGGGAAGAGGGAGATGAGGTTAAGAGAGATGGTCGGAGGTTTAGGTTTAGGTTTATGCTGAGAGAGATGGTCGGAGGAAGGGGCGCGATATAGGTTTAGGTTTGGAGGGAACTTCATAGTGTTGCAAATTTTGGCTGGTGGGAATATTAAAATATTTTATTTTGGTTCATTAACACTGGGTTTTAAAAACCGCTGTTAAAATCAGTGTCTATTAACGAAAAAAAGGCGCTCATAGACATCGCCTAAAAAACTGATGTCTATGAGCGAAAATCTGCACTCATAGACACCGATTTTTGGAAAAACCGGTGTAAAATACTCAAAGACATCGGTTTTTACTTAAAACTGTTGTTGTTCCACCGATGTCTATGAGGGTTTTTGTTGTAGTGAGCGGTGCTTGGGGGTGTGCGTGTGTGTGGCGGAACAATGGAAAAAGATCCGAGATTTGGTTATTTTGGGGAACATGTAGAACCTTAGTTTTGTTTCTTTACTCCGGTTTACCTAAGATAATGGCACTAATTGGTTTAGAATGGATTTGATGGCTTGGCAGAATTTTGAATGGCAAGTGAAAGTGAATAAGAGGAGAACAAGCTTTTCCGGTGGAGAAAGGGGGTCCTTCGCACGACCCATGGCACGATCGTGCGGGTTCGCACGGCCCTACGCTGCCTCCTCTCAGCCAAGGTGACGGTCGTGTGGAAGCACACTGCCGTGCCCTTCCTCCTCTCGGCCAAGGTGACACGGCCATGTGGAAGCACATGATCGTGCACCTCCTCCTCTCGGCCAAGGCTACATAGCCGTGTGAAGTCACACGGTCGTGTCTCTCTCCCTCTCGACCTAGGTGACACGGCAGTGTGGATTCACACGGCCGTGCACCTCTTCCCCTCTGTCAAGGGGACACGACCGTGTAACCCTCACATAGTCATGCGCTTCTAGGTGACACGGTCGTGCGACCCCTCACACGGTCGTACCCTGTATCAGTTGAGAGTACAACACTTGTCAGGGCCACACGGCCCAGACCCTCTAGAAGATTTCGACTCCCTTAAGCCCTACGTGGCTGCGAGTTAAGTCCTACCAGTCGTAACAGGTTAGAATATGTCTATGGACTAAGCAGCCTGTAATAGGTAAGAAGGCCAAAAATTTAAGACAATACGAGGAAAGCATAGCATTTGTCTTGTAGCTTAAGGGTATGAGTAAGGGCGAGCGTTATAGATATTTGACCAATGTGATTCTTAATATAAATGTTCATACAAAAAGCTAGGCTTTTAGTATACATCCTAACAATCTCCCACTTATACTAAAAGACTATGCTGCCATATATACTGCCATACATCTGATTCCCATCCCCTCAACTTGCCCATCAAAAGCTCTCGCTGGAAAGGCCTTAGTGAATGGATCTGCCAGGTTATCATCTAATACAATCTTGGTGACAACAACTTCTCTTTGTTTTACAATGTCTCGTATCGGGTGGTACTTGCGCTCAATGTGTTTACTTGCCTTATGGCCTCGTGGTTCCTTCGAGTTTCCTACTGCACCATTATCACGATGAATTATGATAATTTTGGGCAAACCAGGAATCACATCTAAGTCCATTAAGAAGTTTCTGAGTCATACAACTTCTTTAGCTGCCTTAGAGGCTGTCACATACTCAGCTTCTATGGTGGAGTCCGAAACGTATTTTTGCTTAACACTCCTCCATGTTATGGCTTCACCTCCCAAAGTAAACACATACCCCGAGGTAGACTTAATATTGTCCCTATCTGATTAGAAGTCAGAATCCGTGTAACTCACAGGGAGCAAATCATCTGCCTGGTAAACCAGCATATAATCTCTAGTCCTTCTCAGGTATTTCAATATATGCTTTACGGCAGTCCAATGTCCTTGTCCTGGGTTACTTTGATATCTGCTAACCATGCCCACGGCAAAACAGATATCCAGTTCGTACATAGCATCGCATACATTAGGCTCCCTACAACCGAAGCATAAGGAACTGCCTTCATGTCCTCTATCTCCTTTGATGTCTTAGGACACATATCTTTAGATAAAGGTACTCCATGCCGAAAAGGTAGAAAACCTTTTTTGGAGTTTTGCATGTTTAAATGAGCTAGGATAGTATTGATGTATGAAGCTTGGGATAAGGACAATTGTTGGTTGCTACTCGAAATACCGTCCTAGTTCCCATGTACAAAAATTTATACAAGCATAGAACTATCCTAGCTACCCATGTGCTCTACTAAAGTTAAATTAGAATTGCAAACGATGCTTAACATTATTAATCTAAATTTCCCTTTAGAAGTTAAACTTGGATTAGGAACAAAACTTAACATTCTTACTCCAAGTTCAACTGATGTGATCTTCCTAAGTTAAATCATATTACAGAAGTTATCAAATATTTATTTCTAAGATCGGCTTCCAAGTTAAACATGGCGAGGCACTAGGCCTTCTTGAGTATGGGATCATCCACCACTTCCTAGACAAAGTCTCACAAAGAAATTGGATATTTAACTTCTTACAATAAACTAGGTTTAACTGTAGAGACCTCAATAGAAACACATTATCGAAACATGAAATCGAAAAATAAAATCGATAACAAAAATGATAACTTAAAAACCGATAACCTCTTGTGTTTGGTTTTTCAAGATCTATACAAAAGATAAACTAGTTATGATGCAGAAACTAATAACTAGTTATACTCTTTATAGCTTATAGACCTCTTGATCTTCTATTGTATTCATGTCCTTCTCTTGGACGTCGTGTGGGCGACGATCTTCCAAGATGAAATCCACTCAAGCCTTCTCTTCTTGCTTCCAAGTTTCGGCCACCAACAACCTTCAAGGATGATGAGTTTCGGCCACCAACCAATCTCCAAGGGATGCTAAGAAACAATGTCTCCTTCCTCTTCTTCTTCTCCAAGCAAAATCCGGCCACCAAAATCTCTCCAAGAAGGTGATGTCGCCGGCCACAAAGAAGAAGAATAGGGGAAGAGAAAGGGTCGGACACAAGGAATAAGAGAGCAGGAATAATAGATGTGTTATTGGGTGAGGCACCCCCTCCTTCTCTTTTATATTCCTTGGTCTTGGCATATAAGGAAAGTTTTAAATATAATTAAAACTTCCTTATATTCCTTGCCAATGACTAAAAAGGAAAGTTTTAAAACAAAAATTAAAACTTCTTTTTTTTTTCTTGTTATGGCCGAGGGCCCCTATTACTCCAAACAAAGAAAGTTTTAAACAAGCAATTAAAACTTCCTTATTTGTTTCCATAAAGAAAAATAAAAATTTCTCTGTTAAATCCCTTGTTGGTTATAAAAAGAAATTTTATAAATTAAAATCTTTCTTTTAAAACATGTGGATGGTTACAAAAAAGAAAAGTTTTATCAAAAATTAAAATCTTTCTCTTAACTACAAATAAGGAAAGATATCAAATCTTTCTCTTAATCCTTTGTAGAAAGATTTTAAAATTTTAAAACTTTCTTTTAAAACCATGACTCCTACAATAGGAAAGATTTCAAAATTTAAAATTCCTTTTAACCTTAAACTAAATCGCACCCTTTGATAAATTAAAGAAACAAATATTAAGTATACGTGCTTGTTATTATATCATAATTAAGAGTACGTACTTCCATAATAATAGAGGTTTTTATTTTTTAATATAGTCAGTATAAAAAGAAACTACCTCAAATAGTCCTGCTCAATACACTCATAGTGTACTAGTGTAATTTATTAGTCAAGATAAACTAATACCTAATTAACTACAACCACTCCAATGGTTTATCCCATTGCATCTTGGTTGTGAGCAACTGTTTATAATTTATAAGGAACTGATAACATGAACTTCTGTGTATCTCCTCACACCATGTTATTTATAATATAAATTAAACGGACAACTACACTTAGCATAAATATAGACATCTAACCAATGTGATTCTTATTTCAAAATAAATGTTTATATAAAAAGCTAGACTTTTAGTATACACTCTAACAATCTCCCACTTATATTAAAAGACTATGCTACCATAAACGTTGTCATATATCTGATTCTCATCCCCTCAACATGTCGATCAAAAGTTTTCGCCGGAAGGGCCTTAGTGAAAGGATCTACTAGGTTATCTGCTGATGCAATCTTGGCGATAACAACTTCTCCTCGCTTTACGATGTCTCGTATCGGGTGATACTTGCGCTCAATGTGTTTACTTGCCTTATGGCCTCGTGGTTCCTTCGAGTTTCCTACTGCACCATTATCACGATGAATTATGATAATTTTGGGCAAACCAGGAATCACATCTAAGTCCATCAAGAATTTTCTGAGTCATACAGCTTCTTTGGCTACCTCAGAGGCTGCCACATACTCAGCTTCTATGGTTGAGTCTGAAATGCATTTCTATTTAACACTCCTCCATGCTATGGCTCCACCTCCTAAAGTAAACACATAGCCTAATGTAGACTTACTATTATCCCTATCTGATTGGAAGTCAGAATCCGTGTAACGTACAGGGAGCAAATCATCTGCTTGGTAAACTAGCATATAATCTCTAGTCCTTCTCAGGTACTTTAATATATGTTTTACGGCAATCCAATGTCCCTGTCCTGGATTACTTTGATATCTGCTAACCATGCCCACGGTAAAACAGATATCCGGTCTCGTGCATAACATAGCATACATTAGGCTTCCTGCAACTGAAGCATAAGGAACTGTTTTCATCTCTTCTATCTCTTCTGATGTCTTCGGAGACATCTCTTTAGATAAAGATACTCCATGCCGAAAATGTAGAAAACCTTTCTTGGTGTCTTGCATGCTAAAACGAGCTAGGATTGTATCGATATATGAAGCTTGGGATAAGCACAACATTCTTTTATTGCGATCCCTTATTACTTTGATCCCAAGAATATGTGCACATTCTCCCAAGTCCTTTATATCGAATTGCTTGGACAACCATACCCTTACTTCCGATAACACTTTGATATTGTTTCCAACTAACAAAATGTCATAGTATAAGGAATACCACCACATTTCCATCATACTTCTTGTATACACAAGACTCATCCGGACACTGAATAAATCCATATGACTGGATTACTTCATTAAACCGAATGTTCCAAGACCTTGAAGCTTACTTCAGTCCATAGACCGATTGAGCTTACATATTAGATGCTCTTTGCCCTTTGCAATAAACCCCTCTAGTTGCTTCATATGGATGTTTTCTTCAAGACTTTCATTAAGGAAAGCTGTCTTGACATCCATTTGTCAAACCTCTTAATCCATATGAGCAGCAATAGATAAGAGTATCCGAATAGACTTAAGCATAGCTACTGGTGAAAAGGTTTCCTCATAATCGATTCTCTCTTTCTGAGTATACCCCTTCGAAACAAGCCTTGCTTTGAAGTTTTCCACCTTCCCATCTGTCCCTCTTTTCCTTTTATAGATCCATTTATATCCAATAGCTTTTACACTATTACATGGTTCTACTAGCTCCCAGACTTTGTTAGAATACATAGATTCTATTTTTGAATTCATTGCTCTTTGCCAAGATGCTGCATCTTTATCTTGGAGTGCTTCATCATATGTTCGGGAATCAGGTTCATGTTTACCTGGGATCAAGTCTGAAGACTCTCCCAAAAACATAAATCTTTCAGGTTACCTCATAACCCTCCCACTACAACGAGGCATCATTTGCGATACGTGTTACAATTTCTTGTGATATTTCATCTTGCACTGTTGGTACTAAAGTAGACGTGCCCTCTCTCATTTCTTCTAGAACAATTTCACTCATGGGTTTATGGTTTATTACATAGTCCTCTTCTAAAAATTGGGCATTCGTGCTAACAATGACCTTCTGATCTTTAGGACTATAAAACAAACAACCTTTTGTTCCTTTGGGATAACCTATAAACAGGCAAACTTCTGTACTAGATTCCAACTTATCAGTATCTCCATTCAACACATGTGCTGGACTACCCCATATCTGAATATGCACTACAACAAAAACCCTTATAGACATCGGTGGAACAACAATAGTTTTAAGCAAAAATCGATGTCTTTGAGTATTTTACACCGATTTTTCCAAAAACCGGTGTCTATGAGTGTAGATTTTCGCTCATAGACATCGGTTTTTTAGGCGATATCTATGAGCACCTTTTTTCGTTAATAGACACAGATTTTAACAGCAGTTTTTAAAACCCGGTGTTAATGAACCAAAATAAAATATTTTAATATTCCCACCAGCTAAAATTTGCAACACTATGAAGTTCCCTCCAAACCTAAACCTATATCGCGCCCCTTCCTCCAACCATCTCTCTCAGCATAAACCTAAACCTAAACCTCTAACCATCTCTCTCAACCTCATATCCCTCTTCCCCTTCCTAGATCAACGCCCCTTCCTCTCCCGATTAGGATCAACACATGACGTCCTTGCTTCCTCTCTCCGTCTCTGTGTCCGTCTCCAGTCGTCAGGCTACCCCTTCAATTTTGTCCTCTCCCCTCCAGATCTCCGTCGGCAGCGATCTAGTCTCGAGATCCAGTTCTTAAATTCCTCGTTAGAAGAAGCTTCTATAGATCCGGCTTCGGATTCGAGCCCTAGATCTGTTTTTCGGTGTGCACCCCCTCTTCCTCCATTTTGATTTGCATTTGTCTGCTATGTTTTTGATCTGGCAGATATGCTGACCAAATTCGAGACGAAGAGCAACCGGGTGAAGAGTGTGAGCTTCCACAGTAAACGTCCCTGGGTCCTTGCCAGCCTTCACAGTGGCGGTGAGCTCAATCCCGAGGAAGAGGACTACTTCCAGGACAGCTTCACCGAGCTCCTTAGAGATGTAGTATGCATCTACTAAGGACGCTCATTCTGGAGTTCTGGGGAAGGAGTTGAGTGCGTACCGGATCGAGTCTCAGTTCGTTACTTCTTCTCCAAGGTTGCTTAGTTGAGTTATTAGCTCCTTAATCCTTGCTTGGAGTTGCGCTACCTTCTCGCCGGTGTTCATCCGGATATTCGTTAGTTGTGTCCAAAGGATGTCGCGCCTCGCTAGCTTTGCTTCCAAGGTACCTTCGTGGAGTTCTAGGAATTTCTCCCAGAGGTCTTTTGCGGAGTCATAGCTTCCGATCCGACTTACCTCCTGGGGTGGAAGAACGCTGAGCAAGTGAAACTCAGCCTTTCCATTAGCCACGAAATCAGCCTGCTCCTTCTTCGTCCATTGACATTCTTCTTTGTCTTTTGGAGCTGCAAAACCATATTTCATTGTAATAAGAATGTCAAAATCTGTTTTAAAGAATACCTCCATTTTTTGCTTCCAAGTAGCGAAATCTCCGTCGAACTTTGGGGGATGAATGTTCGCGCTGGCCATTGTCCTGATCTTTATGCTTCAGACGGCGGTTAGTCCTTCTGAGGTTGTTGGGCTCTGATACCACTTGTTGGTGTAGCAGGACCGGCAAGAGGGGGGTGAATTATCTGTCACTCGAAAAGTATACCCTCCAAAAAGAACTTTAACTCAAAATGAAAGCAACAAGAGTATTATAAATTAAATGACAGAAACAAAAAGAGAGACGACTCAGCTATTTGACTTGGTTACAACCAAGACGGTTGTTAATCCACGCGGTTGGAAAGCGCACTAGAAACATCTCCTTCTTTGAAGGTGGAGAAGCCTTTTACACTTTGAGAGCACAGAAGTTACTAAGAATGAAAGTACAGAGTTATTGTTTAGAATAGCTGTTCGAGACCCCTTTATATAGGGGTTCCAGAACTTATCAGATCACCTGATCTTTGGGATCAGGTTTTGACTCGAGAGGGATCGGTCGACCGATCCCCAGGTTCGGTCAACCGAACCTGATGAACTCTCCCAGCTTTCTGTCTGGATACAGGCTCTATGGATCGAGCTTAGGTTCGGTCGACCGATCCTTGCGTTCGGTCGACCGATCAGCCAACGGTCTCCCTGAGCTGGCCCGATCAGCACGCTCGACTATATCTTCTGGTTTATCTTCGGTTCGGTCGACTGATCAGAGGGTCCAATCGACCGATCAACCAACGGCTGGATGCTGACGTGGCTGCGATGGCTGGCCTCTAAAGATAGGGTTTCGGTCGACCGATCATGGCGTTCGGTCGACCGAACACTTGTCAAGTCAACTCCCGGTTGACTTGCTCTAGTTCGGTTTGCTTGGGTGATTTGGGCCAACCGGAATAGGGTTCACCCGAACCCAATTTTCGGCCTTCTCCTCGAGCAGTCTTCCGTCCCGGCTTTACATCCCTCGAGCGCCGCGCACGTTCTTCTCGCCCACCGGTGTACTCTTCCGCAGCTCTCTCATCCTTCGGATGCACCGAGCCCGTCGGCTCCCTTCCCGTCCGTCCTTCTCACTAGCTACGTCTTCCGCTCGACTTCCTGCACTCCTAAGCTCCTATACACTTAGATACAGGGATCAGACAAACAGGACCTAACCAAAACTTGATTGATCACATCAAAATAACCACGGGGTCCAACACTATCCGGATATAAGGGTTATCAGATCAAACATATCATGTCTCCTGTATGCATGTTAATCATATGCAACCACAAAAATGAAGCATCCAAAATGTAGCAATCATAAGCAAAAATGCAATCCATGCATATGACGTAAATGACATTGTCACCCCTGACGCTAGTCAGCCACCTCACACACGATTGTGAGGTCGAGTGGGTAGGGCTATGATAATTGTGCACTCTGCCATCACTACTCCTGAGTGACTGAGTGGACAGAATGCTTTTGGAGTACACCTGTCCTCTACCCCAAATCATAGTGGGGAAGCTCAATACTCTCCTCTCCCTGTGTCATAGTCAAGAGGAGGGATCCCTGTCCGCTACCACGCTGTAATCACACTACCCATGAGTGGACCAGCGGAGCCCTGACAGAGCAACCTGCTGCAACACACCCTGCCTGATATACCACTAACCCATGAGTGGTTGTGTGTGCAGATCCATATAATTGGCGATGTGCTCAACAATAATGGAGTCAACAATCGCTCAGCATGCAATCATACAAAATGGTGCATGCCACTAAGCATGTAATCCTGATAATACCAACCTCCTCATAATGTATGTTACGAATCGCAAGTGTACGGTTACGCCATCAGTAATAATAAAAGATATCGTATCCACAGGGACTGTTGATTAAGCACTAGTCAACTTCGCACAACGAATTATCTAGACAAACCTAAGATTGGTGAGAAAAGAGAGTAAGAGAAAGAGAAGAGAAAAGAGAGAGAATGGATCTTAAGAGGGATTGAGATTAGAGGATGGTGGATGATGGATTCTAGGATTTCGGTTTTCTTGTAATGCTAGGTGATGTTACATAGATTGCTTAGTTCCTATCCTCTATGTTCATGCTCTTGTAGAAAGTTAGATTCATTACCGACTCTCCCCTGCAGTGGATAAGCCGGCATGATCTTCTACTCCATGTCCTATGCTGCTAAATGGGAATGATTCCTATGTTGTCCTTACACGGGCTTGCTTGTCACGTGACTCCCTCGGATAATCAATATAGAAACACACTAACACACAATAACATAGAAATAGAAAGAGTGATTATGCCCAATCCCCTACTTCCTTGTGGAGATTTGCTTCTCCTTTCAAGGTGATATCCTAAATCGTCCTTACACGGGCATGTCTGTCAAGTACGTCCCTTGGATAATCGATCTAGGGTATCTCCCCTACGATATTAACAATTCTACACAACCATTTGATAAAACATGCAAAAGATATAAACAAGATTCACATACACATTACATCAAACATGAACAAGGCATCAACAAGTCATTGAATAAACATGGCAAATCTACATAGTTTTACATCACCATCACATCACAAATACTTCTTATATCCTAGATCTAGAGATCTACTTCATTGCTAAGGAAGAACAACCCCAAAACATAAAGAAAAGCATACTTAAAACCCTAGATTTGAGAAGAAGGGGAAGAAGAGATGTTTGCCGATTATTCCGATGTCTTGGGGATGCCTCCTTGCTCCGGAGATGGATGGATCGCCAAGGGATGGATCAGAATGAAGCTCTAGGGTTTCCCCCTAAGGGGAGAACCCTTCCCCCATGGAGAGGGATGAAGTCCCAGATCCAAGATCCAAGAATGAGTCAAAGAATGGAGATCTTGACTCTTATATACCTCCTCCAAACTGCCCAGGAAAACCAGGAAAATAGGGGTCCGATAAACCAGTTTTCACCCATTAAACCAGGTTTTCTCGTGATTCACCCTGAACCAAAGTTGTAGCTCTTGAAATTATCTTCAATTTGATACTTTGATCAAGCCCTGGCTCCAACTGTCCCGAAAGTTATGGCGGTTCAAAGTTTGGTCTGCAGTCTGGGCGGAGGTCCAGTTGAACCCGCGGTTGGGAGGCACAGTCGTGCCATTTGGCATGGGCAGACAAGTCTCTCTCTCTATTGGACCTGAAGTAAAGTTGTAGATCTTGAAGTCTTCTACGTTTCAGTATAAAGATCATCCAAAAACTCCAACCGAGAGAAAAGTTATAACCGTTTTACGATCAGTCTGCAATCTACCCAGAATGCAGCACAGCTCTGTTTTGGCGTGGCACGGCCCGTGTTCTTCATCACACGGTTGTGTGGGATCCACACGACCTCACACGACTCCCTCCCAAGTTGAGTCACATGGTCGTGTGGGTCACACAGCCATGGCCTTCCTCTTCTCTGCCAAAGTCACACGGCCGTGTGGATTCACACGGCCGTGGCCTTCCTTGCCTCTGGAAAGTTGGCACGGGCATGCCATTTGGCACGGTATTGTGCTGCTTAGCCACAGGGATAATGGCACGACCGTGTGGGTCACACGACCGTGACCTTTCTTCACATCTGGTACTGGCATGGTCGTGTCATTTTGGCACGACCAAAGCATACCAATGGCCACACGGTCGTGTGGCATACACGACCCAAGCTGGATTTCTTCCAGAGTTGTTCCCGTGTGCGTTTTAGCTCCATTTTCACTCCAAATAGCGTCCTATCAATCAAAACAAGCAAAGAGCAGATCTCCGAGCAAAATAAAATGTAAGTATGACATTACAATAAAATAGGATGCAATAAATATAGATTATGCTAATGAAATACAAGTAGATGTGCGTCAAGACATGTATAAAAGTGTATATAACCTACACACATCAGTGTACCAAAAGGAAAACCAAGTCCATATCAATGATCTAGGTACACATGCTAAATAATAAACCTAGATACACATGCCACGTAATAAACTAGGTACACATGCCAAGTAGTAAACTAGGTACACATGTCAAATAAATCTAGTAGCTAGACCTGTATTCGGTAATGCATTCTATGTCACTACATAAGTACACAATGCAAGAATCAAGAGGACATAAGCATAAATACATAACAGATAACAATATGATAAAATACGGTATCAAGTAGTGACATACCAAGCAGATATAAGCATAACTATTACTACTAGTTATAAGTCACTAAGCATATCAGAATGATAATATCAAAAGATAAGTCAAAGGTACTCGCCTCAAAAATATAAGATCATATCCAATAATCCAACGTTGAGACGCCCGTCTCGAATCAACGTCATGCATATAGTATGCACAGTATAGCTAAATTTTATTGTAAACAAAATAGCTAAACAATCCGATTAGGAAATTGTAGTTTAATTCCTTTGATTATCCACATTTCCTTCATAGCTAATCTCAGTATGAATAAATCTAATTTGATTAGCTAACCCCTCTTGTTAACTTCAATTACCAAACCACTTACCAAATCCTCAGATGTACCGCTACTAATTCACGGCTGGAGAAGTTTGTTGCCGCAAGGTAGGGCTGGAGCTAGATGAAGCTGTTGTCCACCAAACCAGAGACAACCATCTCCCAGTTAGCATAACATCCCATACCAACACCGGAGCCCAAATCTCCACAGCTATAGAACCCAAAAACAAAATATCTTACCCTATCCTATCTCAATGATGGAACCACAGTGAATGGCTGTAGGGATTAGAGGAGCAAGACTCGGTGGAAGAAGCTCGGTTGTGGGAGATGGTCGCTGCTCCTACTGCACTATAGGTTGTGAGGCTGGGCCAGTGGTGTCCAACCAAGGCTAGGGCACAGATGGGCTGGAGTAGCACAGTCTGGTGGTCAGAACGGCGATGGGCAGAGGTGCGATGGAGAGAGATCAGATCTAGGGCACAAGCGGAACATCAAAAGAGGGAGATCGTTGAGGCTAGCTTATCCTCGAATCCCTGAACTCCCACCCACGCCGACGATCAGGTAGCACTGGCTCGATGAAGTGGCGACGGGCGATGGATCGATCGTGAGAAGGGCGAATCCAACTACGGCAGAGGGTGGCGATGAAGGATCGGGAGGAGAAGATGAGGAAGAGGGAGGAGTCGATGGAGGTGGAAGGGGTTCAGCTAGGGCATGACCTCAGCGATAGGGCTTTTCCTTGGCCGAGGGATTTTGTACGCAGGGAGAAGAAGCGTCGCGAGGCGGCGTCGGTTGGGGAAGTCGAAGAGCTCGAGGAAGAGGAAGGGGTCAGCGATGAGTTGGGATGGCAGTGGCTCGGAGTCACGCGAGAGGGGAGAAGGGAGAAGAGGAGAAGGCGTTGGGAGGCTTAGGGCACGGGTAAGAAATGAAGGAAAAGAAAAGAAATAGTTAAAAAAACAAACATTTCCTGGTTCAAATAGGGTAGCTTAAACAGACTTTCCCTGAGCCCAATAATTTATGCCCCTAACATACGTCATACGAGCTCCAAAAAATTCCTAGAAAATTCCTAAAAATTCCTAAAAATTTCAATAAGATTATTCGCCCTTTAACCTTATTATTTTATTATCATTTTGTTCAAAATTTTACATCTTATTTATGGTATTATCGCCTTATCCATATAAGCAAGAAACGCATGTCTGAATTGCAAAAGATTATAGTTCTCAAATCATTTGAATTAAATACATTTGATACATATGATTCATATATAAAATCCATGATGACAAAGTTACCTTTCTCTGGAAGGGGTGAATGAGTTGATGAGTTACTTGGGCTCATACATATTGATATATGTGGACAAATGTCAACTCGCACACTAGGAGATTATAACTACTTCATTACTTTCATTGATGATTACTCTCGTTATAGGTATGTGTATTTAATGAAGCACAAGTCTGAAGTCTTTGAAAAGTTTAGAGAATTCAGAAATAGAGTAGAGAAATAACTTGGTAAAAGTATTAAGATACTTTAATCCGATCGAGGTGGTGAGTATTTAGGCCAAGAGTTTCAAGATTATCTAAGGGACAATGGTATATTGTTTCAATGGACTCCGTTTTATATGCCACAATATAATAGTGTATCAGAAAGGCGTAACCGAACCCTATTGGACATGGTTAGGTCAATGATGGATTGTGAAAATCTTCCTAAAACCTTTTGGGGTTATGCACTCATGACAGCTGTTTATTTGCTAAATAGAGTTCCAACGAAGGTAATCTCGACTACTCCATATGACATATAGACTAATAAAAAACCCCTTATATCTTATTTAAAGATATGGGGATGCCTTGCTTATATGAAGAGGATTGTATCAGATAAGTTGGATACTAAGTTTGATAAATGTTTATTTATTGGATACTCTAAGGAAATTATGGGTTACTAATTCTATCATTCCTTAGAACAAAAGGTGTTTATTTCAAGGTATACTGTATTCCTAGAGAAAGAGTTTCTCTTACAAGAAGAAAGTGGGAGTATAGTTGAACTTGAAAAAGTTCAAAAGACTCCAATAGACACTAATGAGATGCCTAGTCAAGAACTGTAATTGATTATGACAAAACCTCCTCATAGATTAAGTAGGAAATGCAATATTCCTAAGAGATATGGATCTCTTGTAAGAGAATCGAATAACGTGTTACTCATTAAGGATGAGGAACCTACTAATTATGAAGAAGCTCTGAATAATTCAGAGAAGGACAAGTGGCTTACAACCATGAAGTCGAAAAAGGATTCCATGTACGAAAACCAAGTTTAAAATTTAGTGGACCCACATGAAGGCATTACGCCTATAGGGTGCAAGTGGATTTTCAAGAAGAAAACTGACATGGATGGTAATATAATTACCTACAACACAAGGTTGGTAGCAAAAAGCTATCGTCAAATGCAAAGCATTGATTATGATGAAACCTTCTCACCTTTAGCCATGCTTAAATCCATTTGGATACTCCTAGCCATATCAGCTCATCATGATTATGAGATATAACAAATATATGTGAAAATATCTTTCCTTAATGGAAACCTACTCAAGGATGTGTATATGATACAGCCCGAAGGTTTCACATCTGTTAACAAGAATAATATATGCAAGCTTCAACTGTCCATTTATGGACTAAAGCAAATATCTAGGAGTTGGAATATCAGTTTTGATGAGGCGATCAAAGAGTTTTATTTCTCATAAAATCCAAATAAACCTTGTGTGTATCAAAAGGTTAGTGGGAGTGTGGTTGTATTCCTAATATTATATGTTGATGACATATTACTTATAGGAAATGATGTGCTAGTTGTACAGTCAGTTAAAGTTTGGTTGTCCATGATATTCTCCATGAAAGACATGAGAGAAGTAACTTACATCCTAGGGATAAAGATCTATAGAGATAGACCAAAAAAGTTACTTGGTATTTCACAGTCGACATATATAGATAGAGTGCTAAAACGATTTAGCATGTCTAAATCCAAAAAAGGTTTTATACCTATGAGACATGGAATTGAACCTTTCAAAGTTTATGTGCCCATGCACAAAAGATGAGAGGATTTTCATGGATAAAATACCTTATGCGTCCGCAACAAGATCTATCATGTATGCTATGTTATGTACAAAGCTTGATATATCGTATGCTCTGAGTGTTACGAGAAGATACAAGTCAGATCCAAAAATGGATCATTGGGTGGCTGTCAAGATAATTCTCAAGCACTTGAGAATAACTAAGGATATGTTCTTGGTATATGGAGATGATGATATGATCATATGCGGGTATATGGATGCCAGTTTCCAGACGAACAAGGATGACTCTAAATCCCAGTCCGGATTCATATTCATATTAAATAGAGGCATAGTTCATTGGAAGAGTTCCAAGCAAGGCACTGTTATAGATTCTACCTATGAGGCAAAATACATTGCAACTTCAGAAGCACAGCAAAGGAAGCAGTTTGGATCAAGAAGTTTGTTACTGAACTTGGTGTGGTTCCATCCACTATTGAAGCATTACCTATTTATTGCAACAACACTGGAGTCATTGTGCTAGCAAAGGAACCTAGGTCTCATCAGTGATCTAAACACGTGCTTCACTGCTATCATCTGATCAGGGAGATCATTAGTAGGAAAGAAATACAACTTAAGAAAATTCCCACTAAAAGGAACCTAGCGGATTCTTTGATAAAGGCTTTACCACAAAGTAAGTTTGAGAGTCACATCCATGCTTACAGTTTAGGACATCGTGATGATTGACATTAGGCCAAGTGGAAGTGTTAGATTTTGAGGGATGTCCTAAGGTAATTACATTATGATTTTACTATTTATTTGATAAATATATATTTACTATTTGAGTGTATATTATATATTTAAATAGTCTTAAACTAATTTATTGAATATCAATAATACAATTCATAGCATGAGAGAATTTATGATTAGATCACAACTTGTGATTATCTCTACATGTGTAATTATGAACGTATTGAAATTTCTTTAGTCGTTGAATTGGTGGATTCGGACATCATCAACTTTGTAAAACTAGCACAGATTATACTCTTTAGTTTGGCCAAGCAACTATTTCTTACTAGCTGGAGATATTGGGATGTTGAGAATTAAACGTGGATGCTAGTTATGGTAACTAGTTCGTTGGAGTGACTTGTTGTAAGACATCATATGATTCTCTACATATATGGAAATGTCTATGAAGTTCTTATTACAGCTTGAGTGCAATTTTCCTTCGACTTGAGTTATACAAGTTATCTTGGTCATGGAGACTTACTTTGACATCTTAAGCAAGTATCTCTTAGAGATATGGACCCGAGATGATTGGGTATAAGTTAAAGTATCTGAAGGTATTTGGATAGCCCATAGGGGATTCACTGCTCCTTATGAGGAGACGTATACCCTATGGCTACTTATTAAGATTATTACTCAAAGTCTTTGGCCAAAGCATCACAAGTTAAGAGTATGAGACTCTTGTACTCATGTACAAGTAATTTGAATCCACAAAATGAGGAAGTATTACTTGGGCTAGATGTGACGTAGTCAGCCTAGTGGGGGTAGACACTTAAACCATATCCAAAATCAAGTTGGTATAAGAAGAGTGAAAGAAATAAGGCATGACTCACTATAGCTGTTAAAGGGTTCAAAATTAGTTCTGAGATCAACTGTGATTTTCTGGTTAATTGGGGATCATAATGTACTACTAAGTGCTCCTCATGATTGTTCCATAATTAAATAGTTAATTATAGATGGCCAAGATAAATAGGAAACCTATTGGGCCACACACACTATGAGTCCCTAAAAGACATAAAGAAGTTAATAATAGGATTCTCAAATCAAGAGATAATTGTTTGGTTGGATCATACATAAGACAAATATGAAATTATTTGTCGGAATGGAAGCACGGATGAGCCACATCTCTTATAAAAGAGTTGGATCCTATTTGGATTAGTCATGAACCAATTTGGCTTAGCCTTGAACCAACTTGATTTAGTTGTGAACCAAATCATGAGGTTAATGAGCTAATTTCTTGTTAAGGCATAATGGGTTGGATTTGGGCTTTCTAATCCAACTCATTAAAGAGGACTATATATTGATATGGTTAAGAGAGAATTAATACACAATTCATCATTGGCTTGATTATATTTTAGAAACCTAAACCCAATATCTCTCTCTCCCTCTCCCTCTCTCTTGCCACCGACCACAATAAGAGGTTCTCCTCTTGTTGCCGTGAGTCATCCAAAGGAAGAAGATATTCTTTTTCGCTTCTTCTTCCTCTTCTTGATCCTTCTCCTTCACTTATGGCTAGTACCTTTCAAAGGTGAAGCTTGTTCTCTTGGACTTGTCTTGAAGATCTCGGCGTGGATACGAATAGAGGCGAGGTTCGATAACGTTGCAAAAGGTTGATGCTCTTCTAGTTATAGGTCATCCGTAAGGTATACCTAGAATAATTATTATTTGATTTCATTTTATTTTATGATCTTATCTGCGTGATTGTATCTTGCATGTATATGGTGTGTGTGATGTAATAAATTAGTTTATTTATCATTAAGTCTTTTGCTATGCATGTTTATAAAATGTGTTTGTAGCACACACTGTATCGGGCATATCCCAATAACTTCAACCTACCTACCAAACATTAATCTTCCAAATATGTTTAGATTTTGGCTCAGCATTAGATCGGCTCACCAAAGATTCCCTTCGATATCAGGTCCTCCAAACCTATTGAGTCCAACTGCCATGTGTCAAGTTTTCTACCCACCTGGACTTTCTTGCCTAGCTTCAACAATCTACTAAGACTTCCTTGCCTAGACATGACTAGAGCTTTTCTGGTTGAGTAAACATCCTGCACACTTAGTTAGTTCATCAGATCACAACAAGAGTTAACTTGAATCTTTGACAATATCAAAACATATGTTTAATTATGATGTTCCCTACACTAACAGATTATAGTTGATGTTGAGGCCTTGCTTTAAAGAAAATTAGGTATAGGCTAAAGTGGGAGTTGTTAGACCCCGTGGTTGTTTTGATGTGATCAACCAAATTGGTTAGGTCCTGCTTTGTGTTTGATCCCTGTGTCTGAGTGTACAGGAGCTTAGGAGCGCAGGAAGTCGAGTGGAAGATGCAGCTAGTGAAAAGGATGGCACGGGAAGGGAGCCGACCGACTTGGTGCGTCCGAAGGACGAGAGAGCTGTGGAAGAGTACACCGGTGGGCGAGAAAAATGTGTGTGATGTTCGAGGGACGTTAAGCCAAGGAGGAAGGCTGCTCGAGGAGAAGGCCGGAAATTGGGTTCGGGTGAGCCCTATTTCAGTTGACCGAAATCACCCAAGCAAATAGAGCTTCGAAAGTCAAAGCAAAGAAGAAAAGGAGTCAAAAGAGGCTGGAAACTATTTATACCATGCAAGAAGGAAGGTATTTATAGCAGGAACCTTGAAGGCGCCTTAAACATGCATTGAAGGTGCCTTCAACATTGAAGGTGCCTTTATTGCTTATTGAAGGCACCTTGAGCCAGGTCAAAATGACCGTTGAGGTTTGGATAGAGTTCTATCCAAACAACTCATTGGAGGCACCTTAGACTTACGAGATAGAGTTTCCAGGGCCTATAAAAGGACCCCTGGACCTAGGAATTAGATATCAATTATTCAATCAACTCTGTAGTTATTCTTAGCAATAGTTCTGAGCTGTGAAAGTGTAAAAGGCTTCTCCGCCTTCAATAAAGGAGACTTTTTCTAGTGCGCTTTTCATCGCCCTGGATTAACAACCTTCTTGGTTGTAACCAGGTTAACAGCTGAGTCTCTGCTTTATTTCTGTTTCTTTATTTCAGTTATTTTATTATTGCTATTGCATTTTTGACTTGAAAGCACGAGGAGGGTATAGTTTTTATTTTTCAGGCAATTCATCCCCCTCTTGCCAGCCTCTGCTGCACCAACAAGTGGTATCAGAGCCCAACAACCTCAGAAGGACTAACTGCCGATTGAAGTATAAAGATCAGGACGATGGCCGGCGTGAACATTCATCCCCCGAAGTTTGACGGAGACTTCGCTACTTGAAAGCGAAAAATGGAGGTATTTTTTAAAACTGAATTTGTATATACTTTTAATAATGAAGTATGGATATGCAGCGCTAAAAGATAAAGAAGAGTGCAACTGGACAAAGAAGGAGCAGGTCGATTGCGTGGCCAACGGAAAGGTCGAATTTCACCTGCTCAATGTTCTACCGCCCCAAGAGGTAAGTCGGATCGGAAGTTACGACTCTGCCAAAGACCTCTGGGATAAATTCCTGGAGCTCTACGAAGGCACTTCAGAAGCAAAGCTAGCAAGGTGCGACATCCTCCAGACCCGGCTTACGAACCTCCGGATGAACCATGGCGAGAAGGTAGTGCAACTCCAAGCAAGGATTAAGGAGCTAATAACTCAACTAAGCAAACTTGGAGAAGAAGTAACGAACCAGGATTCGATCTGGTATGCGCTCAACGCCTTCCCCAGAACTCCAGAATGGGCCTCCTTAGTAGATGAATACTACATCTCTAAGGACTTCGAGGTAAGTACTTTAGAAAATTTATTTTCAACTTTTGAACTTCACGAATCTCAGATTGCAGAGCCCAATGAAGTGGAGAAAACAAGTCAGAATATTGCTTTAAAGGCAAGAACAAACGATTCTGACTCTGAAGCCTCGATCGACGAATCTGAAGCGGCACTATTGGTAAGATGCTTCAATAAATTTTTTAATTCTAATAAATTTAGATCGCATATAAAGAGGCATCAGCAAAGAAAAAGAACGATTCGTTGCTACAACTGCAATGAAGAAGGGCACATCAAAGATGACTACCCAAAATTAAAGAAAAGGAGAAAGAGAAGAAAAAGACAAAGTACAAGAAACTAGAATCCTTCAAGCACAAGAACCTGAAGGCCACTTGGTTAGATTCATCTTCTTCTGAATCAAACGTCGAAGCCTTCTCGGGGTTAGTGCTAATGGCTAACCATCAGCTGGAAGAAGAGTCAAGCTCAGAGATGAGCATAGATGAAGGGGGAGGAACATCAGAAGAGGAAAGCTGCAGTGAAGGGGGAGCATCACTAAGTCAGGTAAGTCAGGTGCGTAATCTTACCCCTACTCAGTCCTTTCGCTTTATTAAAGCCCTTTCTAAAGAGTTAGATAAATTAGAAAAGGAAAATGAACATTTGAAATTAGAGAATGCAAAATTGAAAGATGAAATTGAAAAATCGAAGACTGATGCATGTTTTAAAACAAATATTTTTCAAAAGTTAAAACTTAAGATTTATGGAAAATTAAATTGGTATGTTAAACATGATCAAGGTCAACTTAGGAAAATTCTCAAGAATTATATACCTCCTAAGTTTTTAATTAATCAGTAGGAAGGAACCTCTATTAGGTTCCAAAAGACTTATTAGAATAAATTTCTGTTATTATTAAAGCTTCCAGTAAGAAAATTAAACGTTAAAATTTCTTTATGAGCCTTTGTCTAAGGAAGTGGTTGTTGCTCCAATAATCAAGAAGGCCTAGTGCCTCGCCACGACTTGGAAGCTGAAATATTGAAATAAAATGTTTAATTAACTTTCTGAAAAAGCATTAAAACTAGAATTAAATAATGCTTTGAAAGTTTTTCAAACATTTTCTTGAAAATTCTAAAAATTCAGTTTACTTAGAAATTTCTTTTCTGGAAAATTCTAAAAATTTAGTTTACTTAGAAATTTCTTTTCTGGAAAAATCTAAAAATTCATTTTACTTAGATTTTTTTAAATTCTAAAAATTCAATTTACTTAGAAATTTTTTTCTGAAAAATTCTAAAAACTCATTTTACTTGGAATTTTTTTTTAAAAAAAAATCATATTCTCTTATTATTACCTCGTTTTTGTTGTGATCAAAGGGGGAGAGATAGGTACAAGTGTAGGGGGAGAGAAGTTTTAATAACTCTGAGTTTTAAAAATATTTTTGAAAAATTTTGTTTAACTCTTAATTAAATAGTTGTAATTTTATTTATTTCAAATTTATACTTAACATGTTAGTTTAGTAATTTCTTTAAAATTACTGTTTGTCTATTTTTACCCTAACTTGAACTTGGGTTGATATACATAAAAAAAGGGAAGATTGTTAGACCCCGTGGTTGTTTTGATGTGATCAACCAAATTGGTTAGGTCCTGCTTTGTGTTTGATCCCTGTGTCTGAGTGTGCAGGAGCTTAGGAGCGCAGGAAGTCGAGCGAAAGACGCAGCTAGTGAGAAGGACGGCACGGGAAGGGAGCCGGCGGGCTCAGTGCGTCCGAAGGACGAGAGAGCTGCGGAAGAGTATACCGGTGGACGAGAAGAACGTACGCGGCGTTCGAGGGACGTTAAGCCGGGGAGGAAGGCTGCTCGAGGAGAAGGCCAGAAATTAGGTTCGGGTGAGCCCTATTTCGGTTGACCGAAATCACCCAAGCAAACAGAGCTTCGGAAGTCAAAGCGAAGAAGAAAAGGAGTCAAAAGAGGCTGGAAACTATTTATACCATGCAAGCAGGAAGGTATTTATAGCAGGAACCTTGAAGGCGCCTTAAACATGCATTGAAGGCGCCTTCAACATTGAAGGCACCTTCATTGCTTGTTGAAGGCACCTTGAGCCAGGTCAAAATGACCATTGAGGTTCGGATAGAGTTCTATCCGAACAACTCATTGGAGGCACCTTGGACCTCTGTTGGAGGCACCTTAGACCTACGAGATAGAGTTTCCAAGGCCTATAAAAGGACCCCTAGACCTAGGAATTAGATATCAATTGTTCAATCAACTTTGTAGTCATTCCTAGTAATAGTTCTGAGCTGTGAGAGTGTAAAAGGATTCTCCACCTTCAGTAAAGGAGACTTTTTCTAGTGCACTTTTCATAGCCCTAGATTAACAACCTTCTTGGTTGTAACCAGGTTAACTGCTGAGTCTCTACTTTATTTTTGTTTCTTTATTTCTGTTATTTTATTATTACTATTGCATTTTTGAGTTGAAAGCATGAGAAGGGTATAGTTTTTATTTTTCAGGAAATTCACCCCTCTCTTGTCGGCCTCCGCTGCACCAACAGGAGTGTCCAGCTCTAGGGTCTCCAACTATCCATTACTTCCCACTTAGAGGGCTACATACTAATATCAGCATCTGCCTTATCTATAATCTCATCATCAATAAAGTATGAATTATCAGGATTTGTAATAATAAAAATAGGGATGTTGGTAGAGGATGCATCAATATACCTATCAGTGTTTGGAGTGTCATCCAATATATTATCGCCATGCAAATCAGTAGAGGAGTCCTATAGAGTCACAGAGTCATATACAAGTTCTGTACCCACTTTACAATCCATCCCCTCCAAAACATCATTCAACTTAAACTCCAAGTTTATACTTGACACATAAACCTGCTATAAAGATTTGAGAAATAAGATCCCTTGTTGCACTAGGAGCTCTTCTAAGTCTTGTAATATGATCTTCATCTAACTAGGAGTAAGAGCATAAGGGTCTTGGGAGTCCTCCCAGTTTGTTGCACTACAACAAAAACCCTCATAGACATCGGTGGAACAACAACGGTTTTAAGCAAAAACTGATGTCTTTGAGTATTTTACACCGGTTTTTCCAAAAACCGGTGTCTATGAGCGCAGATTTTCGCTCATAGACATCAGTTTTTTAGGCGATGTCTATGAGCGCCTTTTTTTCGTTAATAGACATCGATTTTAACAGCGATTTTTAAAACCCAATGTTAATGAACCAAAATAAAATATTTTAATTTTCCCATAAGCCAAAATTTGCAACACTGTGAAATTCCCTCCAAACCTAAACCTATATCGCGCCCCTTCCTCCGACCATCTATCTCAGCCTAAACCTAAACCTAAACCTCCAACCGTCTCTCTCAACCTCATCTCCCTCTTCCCCTTCCTAGATTGACGCCCCTTCCTCTCCCGATCAGGATCAAGACATGATGCCCTTGCTTCTCCGTCCAACCACACCGCATCTCCTCCAACTCCTCCCTTTGGGTGAGAAGAGGAGACCTTCTTTGCATTCCAGTAGTCCATACTTTATCTTTTCCTTTCTACTTCCTCCTGTTTTTGTGTTCGGTTCTGCTCCCTTCCCATGAGGCTGCTTTCCTCCCGGAGTTGCCCAACCTCGCCACCATCTCCTTTGAGGAAGGCTACACCCAACTGTTCGGAGACTCCAACCTCATGCTTCACGGCGACAGCCGGATTGTCCACCTCTCCCTCGACCAGTGAATAGGTTCTGTTAAAAGATTTTTTAAAAAAAAGAAAGGGACATCTTTGAACCTACCTTGTTCTGTGATCAGGTGCTGCATTTGCGTCGCAAGATCTCTACCTCCATGGATTCTTTAGTGCCTCCATTAAACTTCCCTCCGATTGCGTGGCTAGAGTGGTGGTTGCTTTCTACGTATGCTTCTTTGCTCTCGAGTTTAGATTTTGCAGCACTTTCCTTTACCTGTTTGAAAGAAGAAGAAGAAGAAGAAGAAGAAGAAGAAGAAGGAAAAAACAAAAATAGTCTCTCCTCCGCCGTGATGGGCTCTGCAACGGTCCTCGCATCACTCTGCTACTGCTCCCTCTCCCTCTCCTCCTCTTCCCACTCGATGAAGGAGGCCCTCCTCATCTCTTCCCGTCCGCCCTCTAGGGCTTCTCCCAAAATCCCACCTTTGTCCCATCTCCGCAGATTCCTTTCCACACTCCACCTGCCTTGACCCCCGCTGTGGGACGGCCTCAAGCCGCTGGTGAGGCCTCTTTCTTTTGGAAACTTTGCGCGCAAAGGTAACTCCTTGTCCTCCATAAGATTTTGGTCTTCTTGAAAAATGAGTTCTTTGCTTGAGAGTTGCGTGTGCATACCTAATTCTGGGAAGATTAGGGGTTCGGTCACGCTGATGCATTTATTTCCGGAACCCATCACTAATACTAAGCTTCATTCTGGTCTTCTTCTTCTTCTTCTTATTAAATAGTTAAATTAAGCATCTTTTGCTTTTATGTATAAATTGCTTACCTACTTGTAGCTGATTCATTCCTGCTGCTGGGTTTACTTTCTTGTTTTCATAGACTTCCACGGATGTCTAATCTACTTGGAAAATATGTTTGATGTTCTTTTACTTGTTTGGCAGAGAAAAAGGTGAAATTTCATGGTAAAGTTGTTCGTGCTTCTTTATTTGGAGTGGGTGCTCCTGAAGCATTGGTTATTGGAGTGGTAGCTCTGCTGGTGTTTGGCCCTAAAGGCCTAGCTGAGGCAAGTTCCTTCTTTGAACAGTAGATAAATTCATCTGTACGTTGAAAATGTGGTAGAAATACATAGGAAATCCTGTGAATCTTCATAAGCTAACCAATCATGATATTAACATTTCACAAAGACAAAAAGATTTCTTTCATGGGCACTCATTAATCTATACCCAAATGTGCCATACAAGTTGTTACCTATTGTGTGTGTTACTAGATTAAAGTCGATGAAACTTCAATATATTGGTACATATAAACAAATTTTTATTGTTAAACTTTTGGCCATCTGGGAAGCATGGCTTTAGGTTTCCAGCCTACCTGATTAGTTTTGCAATTGGTATCTCTTGGTCCTGAAAGCATATAAATTCTACAATGGATATAATCACACTCTGTATCCCTTGATGGGCTAGTTATGTCATCAGGCTGAATTGTGAACTCTTACTCCCTAAATTGAATACCAAATAGTTTATTTATTTTGGATTCAGTTTGCAGGTTCTGTTATATTCCTTAGAATGAGAAGCTTCGATTTGAATGGATTATCATTATGGAGGGTCACTCAAGGCACACTTGGATTAGGACTTTCAGTAGAGATTTTTAGATCACTCTTGATTTATTGTAGGATGAATTCAAGTTAATTTTAGGTTTGGGTTAATCTTAATTGTGCTTTAATCTTATTTGAGCCTTTTCTCATGATTTGGTTTGATTTTGATATTATTAAATTACCTTTTTGTCTTATGAGTATAAGTTTCACTGTGAGTTGAGCTAGATTGCTTTTGTTATTTTGGTGAAGTTTCATTGTGGTTGAGCTATATTGTTGTTACTATATTCACATCCAATGGCTTGAATTGTGATCTTGTTTGTATATCCACCCTGTTTGTGATTAAATTTCAAATGGCATGCATTATCTACAGGAAGAGAATTGAACCATATTGGCAAAATGCTTTTGATTTATTTTTCTCTTTTAGCTTTTTGATATTGTGAAAACAGGATGTGAATCACATATCCTTTTTAGACTTGAACATCTTGATATCAGTGATATAGGATCTTATACATAAAAAAAACTACTTCTGTTTATCTGATTTAGTTTGTATTGTCAAGGTACTCTGGTATGCTTGAAAAGGAGGTAAAGATTGCTTGTCTTGTCTGTCGCGACTGTTGTGATTGCAAAGCATGTTCTAGAAGTCCAGCTAAAGATGGTTATAAGGTTTACTTACTTTTAACATGCAAAGTTTTATGAACATTATTTACTTTGAGAATGTTTTGTCATGAAAGTTTCCATTTATGTGATCTTCAGGATCTTGAAATTGTTCAGGAGCGTATATACGATGAGTTTGTAGAGAAAGCAAAAGCCCGTGCCTTAAAACGCATTGTTGGAGACCCCTTTAAAAAGGGTGTTGAACAAGGTCCTTAGGTATCCTCCTTTTTCTGTCTTTGTTCTCTCTGAAAGGTAGAAACTACCATATTTGTTTGTATCTTAATTTATGTGCTCATACTAATTTTCATCTCATTCTATTGCTGTCTGATCGTGCATAACTCGTATAAAACATGTATGAAAAAGTCATCTAGCTTCTTAACAAAGAAGTTCTGAAACCTGTCCATATTGAGTACTTTCGTTCTTCACACATATCTCAGTTTGATGAGGAGCAGTTTAGCAAGATCTTGCATTATATCAAATCGGGAATTAACAGTGGTGCTACGCTAGTAACAGGTGGAGATCGAATTGGAAACAAAGGTTATTACATTCAGTCGACCATCTTCTCTGATGTACAAGTATGGCTTAGTCCTTAAATCTATAAAGGTTTGGTAAACTCTCAATCTGCATTTGTGATGACAGTTGTGATATTTGAAATTTATAGGATGAAATGAAAATAGCACAAGATGAGATCTTCGGTCCTGTTCAATCGATCCTTAAGTTCAGGCAAGTGCAACATCTTATGCCAGTTTTCTTAATCTCTACAATTTCAATTGTCTGGTTGTTTTCTCATGAAAGTTCCTTTGGTGATGGCAGGATCTTAATTGAGGAGCATACGAAGACTGAGCATGTCGATAGTGATGAGATGTCTTATCGATGTGACAATTGTCTACCCTGTTAGTCATGGACAATTGGATTGTCCGACTTGTTCTCCTCTTAGAACTAAAGAAGACTGACATAAGGTTAACTGCCTAGCCAATTATTGTTAAGTTAGAGACGGTTCTGTCAACTTTCATACTAGTTTAGAACTTTTATGTGCATATGCAATTTGTATCATCTTCAGGAACTGGCAAATGGTCAAAACAAGTTTAATAATAAGGAGCACACATATAGCTTGATATCTGAATTACTTCCCTTGCTGAAACATATCTATAAGAACCAATTAAATGAGCTGGAAGTAAAGCAAGGGGATCAAGGTAAGCTTCAAAACAATTGCCTAGTTTCTTCCTCCAGTTAGATATCCTCTTGATCGATCTATCATCTAGAAGGTGGATTTTCTGGTGTACTTCTTCGAGTATATGAGCCTCACAATGAGCTTGTTAACTGGTATGTCTTCACATCTATAACACCTTTGAGAATTTCATAATTTGCTATATTTATGAAATCATGGACATAATAACTAAATAATGTGTCCTGACCCTATTTCTTAGATGGTCATTTGTAAACTTGTGCCTCTATTTTTCTTTAGCAAGTTCTAATTTTTAGGTCATATTCTGTTCTTTGTTATCGTCTCATCATGCATTAAAATGTTCACTTGATTGATATTGTTTTCTTTTCTTATTTCCCCCTTGGAACCAGTAATTATTGCAGGACTTCACTAGTGGATTTTCATAGAAGCTGCTCAAATTGCTCTTACAAACTTTGCTTAGATTGTTACGAAAAGATAGTAAAGGGAACTGCTTCTCAGACACCTGCAATCGATTCCTCCAAGGCTGGTAGGAGACAGAGGGCAAAGAAGTATGTCATCAGAAAAATTGTTGGGAAAAGACGGAGACGTTCCATAGGTGAGCGACCAGATAACTCATCTTTATCTACCGTTGAGTCTGATAGCAAGGCTAAGAATCATGGAAGCAACATTCCTTGCCCACCCAAGGAATCTAGAGGTTGTGGAAACGGTCTTCTTAAGTTAAGTTGCAGCATACCATTTGTTTGGTCTAAAATGGACTTCTCTTCTCTCTTTCAACTATGATTTTTGTTCTTGGTTTATTAATATATTATTTATGTGTTTTTACAGTTTACAAATCTCAAGTACTCCAAAGTTGAAATTGATGAAGTGCAGTTCGAGTGGGCTGAATGTATGCTAGATTACATTTGAGTAGGAAAGATATTTGATTTTTGAAAACTTTGGATGATACGTGCATTTGCATGGAATGTAAATTGCGTATATTGTCCCATGTCAATTTCTTTCTGATGGTGATATTCTAGGACTTCTGCAGCATGTATAATTCTTCTGTTTTTGTTCTTTGCTATAGTTAAGTAGACCAAATGATACTTTTGTTTGATAGATTAGAACAGTGGATGTTTTAACTCAGAAAACTAGGCATTTGAAGGTGAAAAGCGGTGAGATTAGGGAAATGAAATGCGCAAGAAGAATGGAGCAGTATAGCAAGTTGAACAGATTCTGATTCTCATAATTTAATGTAGCCTCAGCTTGATTTTTAACTCACGATGTTCTACCTTGATGTGTTGTTAAAAGAATGTTCTACCTTGATTCTGATATCTATTAGCTTTTGATGTAAAAAGAATGTTTGTGTATTTTATGGATACTGCTGTAAGAAGAATATTTATGTAATTTGTGAATATTTGTGTATTTTATGGATATTGTTGAATGAAGAATATTTGTGTAATTTGTGAATATTTATGTATTTTTTTTGTTACTGTCGATTTTTCACTGTTTCGGAAATCAAATTTGTGTTGTTAAAAAATACTGATATTACATCGGTTTTCCACCGCTGCAAAACCGGTGTCATTAACTAATATTACATCGGTCGTATATCGCTGTCAAAACTGGTGTTATTAACATATAATATTACATCGGTTTTACACCGTTGATGAAACGGTGTCGTTAAGTGATACTACACCGGTTAATAACCGATTCGAACACCGATGTTGTTAAGTGATACTACACCGGTTTTAACCCGATGTCTAAAATGGCAAACCTTTTACATCGCCTTCATAGACATCGGTCGAAAATGTAATAGACATCAGTGGAAAACTGATGTCTATAAGGGTTTTTGTTGTAGCGTTGGCTCATCTAGTTGCAAATGATGTGATCCATCTAATGATGAATTAACTTAAAACTTTGATAAATTCTTATTTACTTGAGAAATATGCTTGATACTTTAAATGTAGTTATAGTCCAAATTTTGATGGTCCATCCAAACTTGATTGTAGTATTGTGGCAGATCAGGGATTTACTGCTATGGTAGTAACTGCTCATTCTCCTTAGAAGTATGTTGGGGTTGAAAGTTCTAAGTTTGATGATCTCCCCTATCATATCTAGAAGTAATAGGAACTGAATCATATATGTCTTGATGTTTCGGTTGGAATAGATTCTGAAGTGCTATGGGAGAGGTAGCAACTTTTTGGAAGAAGTTGTATAAAACAGTTGGATGGGATGAGCTGCCACAAACTGTGTAGATGTCATCAATTAGTTTAGTGGAAGGGCTAGGATCATTTTGGAAGAGGTGGTATATGGTAGTTGGGTGGATTAGGCTACCACATACTCTATAGATGTTTAACATTCTCTCATCATCTAAATTGTAAGTTGCATTGAAGCCTCCAAGTTGCCAAGAATACCAATCCATGGCTAAAGAAAATTTTTGATCTCACCTAAAATAATAACGCTAAACTCACAAGACATAGTGAGTAATCATCACATTGCACATGAATATAGGAGATATAAAATAATCAACACACCCAACCAAGATTTTTTTTGTATTGATTAAAAAAAATAAATACAGAATTTAAAAACAAGGAAGAAAATGTATAATGAAAAATAAGAAAGAAAATATAAAAATGAAAGAAAAAGAAAAAATATCTAGAGTAACTCATATGCTAATCAACTAATGTTAATTAGAAATAGTTCCTGGCAACAATACCAAAAATATGTTGTACAATCCACAAGTGCACAATTATCGTCAATTAATAGAAATATCGATCCCACATGAACTGTTGATTAAGCACCAGTCGACTTCATACAGTGAATTATCTAGACAATAAGAGGTTGGTTGGAAAAGCTTGAAGGTAAGAGAGAATGGGAGAGAGAGTTGGGAAAGAGAGAGAGAGAGAGAGAGGAGTTGGATGGTGGATAAATGACTCTAGTAGTTTGGTTTTATTATGATACTAGTTAATGTCTCTATGTATTGTTCATCTCCTTATCTCTATGTCTACACTTTGTAGGATTTCTAACTAAAGTTCGGCTTAACCCCACGAAGATTGCACCGGGGAGTTTACTGAAGTTCTAACGTCATTAAATAAAGAAGCAAGTCTAGAAAGTCCAGTAAAAGGATTACCCTAAGGCCCCTAGTCATACAATACTGGAGTTATCCAATTTACTTTCTAACAGTAGATTAATGCAACTAAGTAGAAAAGGTAACCTAGAAAGTCTAGTTAAAGGGTACCCTCTGTCATAGGGCCCCCAGTCACACAATCGCTAGATTACATAAATCACTTCCTAACATTAATTTGGGAAAAATCACCTAAACTCTAATTAGCTTTCCTTGTAGAGAATTGCCTCCCATTTTAAGGATGATACCCTAGAAAGTAAGGGATACCATCTATCACAAAGTCCTCGGTTAAACAAACTAGACTATCTTCTCTACACGGTGAACAAAACTCTATATCTACATGGCTTTACCTCACACTCATTTCATCAAATGTATACAAGGAACAACACACATAGAACATGATATAAATATATCATAACACAAGAAAATATCCAAATACATAGTTCATGCATCAACATTACATCACAACTACTTCCTATAAGTATGCTATAGTGGTTTTAATGTGATCAACTAAGTCAAGTTAAGTCATGTGTATTTAATTCTTATGTCTAAGTGTATAGGAGCTTAGGAATACAAGAAGTCAAGTAGAAGATGTAGTTAGCAGGAAGAATGACATGGGAAGCGAGTCGACGGGCTCGGTGCATCCAAGGAACGAGGTGCTATGGAAGAGTACACTGGTTGAGTGAGAAGGACACGCGCAGCGCTTCCAAAGGATGAGAAGTCGGAGCTGAAGATTGCTCAATGAGAAGGCCGGAGTTAAGTTTGGGTGAGCTTAACTCTAGAAGGCTGGATAATCACCTAAGCGATCAGAGAAAGAGCCTACGATCAAAGAAGGCACCGAATGGTCAACCCAAGGTTGACTGCTTTAGGCGCTTGAATCGTCTGGCTGTCCCAACCACCAAGGTACCTAGCTCACAGGCACCTCGTCATAGTGTCGTTGCTATGGATCACCTTCGAGTCCACATTAATAACAGTCAGGGCGCTCGGACATGGTCTAAGCGCCCAGGCATGGTCCAAGTGCCCGGACATGAAAAAATCCAATATCAAAGCCGTTGTGAAGTCGTTGCAATTGGAGATAAAGTTTACCTCATTGGTGGTGCACGAAGAGGGTCCAAGCGCTCGAAGTTGCAACATCAGCAAACGGCTAGTTTCAACTAGTAGGCTATTTCATCTACGAATTTTGTTAGTTGTTTTTGTGCTATCAACGACTGTAAGAGGCTACTCTGCCTACGATGAAAGGAGAATCTTAGTGAGCTTCATCTACCTTGAATTAACAACCTCCTCGGTTGTAGCCAAGTAAAATTCTGTTTGTCTCTTACTTACTTCTTTTTATGTATTTATTTTGTTTAAACTAACTGTGTGACTTTGCTATGAATGATAGCAAAAGAAGTGTCAAATTTCATTATAGGTAAATTCACCCTCCTCTTGTAGGTCGCATAGGGACCAACAATTGGTATCAGAGCCCAACTGCCTCAGAAGGACTAACCACTAATTAAAGCAACGAGATAACCGAAGTTAGAATCTGTCCACCAATGTTCGAGGGGGAGTTCGCATTCTAGAAATGAAGAATAAAGGATTTTTTTAAACTGACTTTGATATAATGCTTTCTATGAAATTTGATTTTGAAGTCCCCAAAAACAAAGATGAAAAAGAACTTGAGGAGAATATTTAGACTAAGAAGCAGCGTGACAAATTCATGGAAAATGGTATGTCTGAGTTCTATCTTCTGAGCATTTTGCCTGCTTAGGAACTCGATAAAATCGACAACTACCACTATGCAAAAGAACTTTGGGAAAAGTTCTTGGAGCTCTACGAACAAACAATGGAAGAAGAATTTGATTCTGCTATGGATATCGATTCATCTTTAGAAGAGTCCGAGATCGAGGAGATTACTGAAACATCACTAATTGTCAAGTACCTACTTAAAGATAATGAAAGCACCTGGAGATGAGTATCAATGAAAGGGGAGACATTGCAGAAGAAAGTAGCAATTTAGGGGGAGCGTCTACCGACAAATGTGAGTGATAAGTCAGGTAAGTAAGTTTTCTCCATAGCAATTATATAAAATTGTGTAAATGCTAAGTTGATCCTTATATAAGAAGATATGTAAAGTCAAAGAAAGAATATGCATGCCTACAGAAAATTTTGAGAAATTAAAATGAAAATACAAAATTAAAAGTTAAAATAGAAATGCTAGAAAAGGATAATTCATGCTCAAATTTTTTACTTGCTTTAGAAAAAAAATTTAAATATCACCATAGGCTTAGTTGGTGTTTTAGATACCATAAAAGTCAAATCATAAAAGTAGATAGAAAATTAATTCCCAGAAAATATTTGGTCAATCCAGTAAGAAATAATTTATTTTGGATAGTCAAATCATGCTGAACTCAATAAATTAATTTCATATATATGCTAGAAAATTAATTTATTTGATTTATTCTTTTTATTAAAATCAATTATTTCTTCAACTTTCTTGATATATTTTCTACTCAAAATTTTATCTGTGAAAAATTAAAATATTATCTACTAATAGAAAAAAAAATTGACTACTATAATATTTTTTATGAATTTTTCAACAAAAATAATAATTTTAAAATTAAAATTATTTCGTAGATTTTTTTTGAAACATTTAATTTTTTTAATAAAATATTATGTTTTCTTTCAAAAGAATTTTTTTTGAAATTTTCCAACCATTAATTAATTTTCTACAAATTTTTTTATCAAAATGATAAGGTTTAATATTAAAAATTCTCAAAAAAACAATCATCGAAAATTTAATTTTTCTACAAATATACGTTTTATTTTACATACTTAGAAAAAGTTACATGATTTTTTAAACTCGAAATATATTTTTAAAATATTTCTTAGAAAGTTGTATCTCTTTGTATAAAATAATTTATTATTGATTATATAAATCATGGTTATTCATAAAAAAAATTATCACTATTTTAGATTATTATGTTTGACAATGACAAAATTTTTAAAAAAAATTCAGAGAATAAAAGAAATTTTAAATTATTTTTTAAACTGATTTTCAATTTATACAAATTTAGTTTTTCAAAAAATAATTTCTAGATTTTTTTTAAAGTTTTAGTCACTACTGTTTATGCATCTCTTAGAACTTTTTTCGAATTTTTTTTATATATTCACCCTTATTTTTAATGTAAGCAAAGGGAGAGAGAAAAAAAAATTAAGTCTAGGGGAAATATAATTTTTTTGTATTAACTATCAATTTTTTATATTAACGGTTTCAATTTGCATATTAAATGCTTAATTTTCAAATGTATTTACTTTACTATATTTTGTTAAACCCAACTTAAATTGGGTTGATTGACATCAAAAAGGGAGAGATTGTAAATATCCTGTGGTGGTTTTGATGTGATCAACCAAATCAAGTTAGATTCTGTATATTTGATTCTTGTGTCTAAGTATGTAGGAACATAGGAACACAAGAAGTCGAGCGGAAGATACTATTAGAGAGAATGATGGCATAGGAAGCTAGTTGACAAGCTCAGTGCATCAGAGGGATGAGATGCTGCGGAAGAGTGCACCGGGTGGACCGAGAAGGACACGCATGACACTTTCGAGGGACGAGAAGCCTGAGCAAAAGACTGCTTAAGGAGAAGGTCAGAGTTAGGTTCGGGTGAGCTCAACTCTGGAAGGCCGGAGGATCGCCCAAGCGACCAAAGAAGGAGCCAGCGATAGGAGAAAGAGCCAGTGACTAGAGAAGGTGTTAGACGGTCAACACGAGGTTGACTGCTCTAGGCACTCAGACAAGATAGTTCGAGCGTCCAGACCACCAAGGCGCCTCACAGACACCTTGTCTTAGTGTTGTTGCTGTGGATCACTTTGGGTCCATGTCAGCAAAGGTCCGAGTGCCCAGACATAGTCCAGGCACCCGAACATGAAAAAAATCCAATCTCAAAGTCGTTGCGTGGAGATAAAGTTTGTCTAGCTGGGGGCTCCCGAAGAGGGTCCAAACGCTCGGAGTTGCCACATCAGCAAATAACTAGTTTCGACCAGTGGACTAAAAATAGAGCCCTGGTCTTCTTCATTTAAACAACACGCTTGTATTTCATCTATGAATTATGTTGGTTGTTTTTGTGCTGTGACCGACTATAAGAGGCTACTCCGCTTATGACAAAAGGAGAATCTTCGTGAGCTTCATTTGTCTTAGATTAATAACCTCTCCGATTGTAACCAAATAAAATTCTGTTTATCACTTACATACTTCTTTTTATGTTATTTATTTTGTTTAAACTAACCATGTGACTTTGCTAAGAATGATAACAAAAGAAAGTGTTAAATTTTATTATAGGACAATTCACCCTCCTCTTGTCACCCGCATTGGGACCAACACTTTCTACATTCTAGATCTGAAGAATCTACTCCATTGTGAAGGATTTACAAAGAAGAGACAAGAAATTAAGCAGCATACATTCCAAAATGCAAGATAGAGAAGAGAGGAATTCTTATTTATGTGTTGTCGTTCTTCTTACTTGCAATCCTTGCTAATGGGAAGATAGAGGTGGATAGTGTTGGAGCAATCTAGGTGCCCTAGGTTTTGATGTTTAAGCAAAGGTTTAAGTTAGGTTTATTGTTGTATTTGATATGCATTGTGAGTGTGCAGGATACAGGTACAACAAGGAAAGTCCAAGTGTGATCTTGGCAAAGGAGGAAAGTCTAAGAATGTAGTCTTGGCAACGTAAGTCCAAGTGTGACTTGGCAATGGATGAAATCCCGGAGGTGAGGAGCCTCTTTGCAAAGGAAGACCCGACAATATGGACAAGGCCGAAGGAAGCTCCAGAAGGCAAGATGTGAAGGATGGGGAGACATCCGAGGGACGCGAGGCTGATGGAGGAGGCTAGAAGGCTAGGTCTAGGTTGGTCGGGCGAGGACGAGTGCTGAGTGATTGTACTTAGGGCAAAATTCTATGTTTTTTTAGGATTTACTGTAGCGACACTGTAGCAGTACTATAGCGACACTGTAGCAGTACTGTAGCGACACGGCAGCAGTACTGTTGTGACACTGTAGCAGTCGACTGGTTACTGTAGCAGTCGACTGGTACACTGTAGCAGTCGACTGGTAGCCGAACGTTGGGTAACGGTCGGCTTCACTTAAAGGACCAGTCGATTGGTGCATACACCAGTCGACTGGTAGCGGGAAAACAGCGTAGTATTTTCCTCTCGAGCTCTATTTAATAGAGCTCGAGGTGCTTGGGCATGGTTGACGAAATAGACTTGGTTAAAGCCTATTAGAGTCTCCCAAGCCTTTGTGTGATCGGTGTGCTTGTATTCAAGTATTTATGGTGAGGTTTCTCCACCGATAAGGAGCTTGAGCTAGCCGGAGGTTTTCCGGGGAGTCATCCACCGACGGATCGAGATCGTCCACCTTACGGACAGCCGTGGAGTAGGAGCTTTATCTCCGAACCACGTTAAATCAGTGTGTTAGGTTTGCTTTCTCTTGTTAGTATTTGTTTTTGTATTTTCGCTGTGAACTAACATTATAGGAAGTGATCGATTTGGGTGAGACGCTATTCACCCCCCCCCCCTCTAGCGAACGTCAAGGTCCCAACAAGTGGTATCAGAGCTAGGTCGCTCTTCTACGAACTAACTGCCAAGAGAGCAAGAAGCTAGAGGAAGAAGAAGATGGAGTTCGAAGGACCGCTCGGATGGGATATCCGAATTCCACCTCCGTACGACAAAGAAGACTTCAATTATTGGAGGAAGCGGTTGGAGACATGGTTCCAAATGGATTGGAACCAATGGGTTGTCTTGAGTGACCCATTTGAAGCTCCTACGGACAAGAAGGGTAAACGCCTCCGACCTCGGCATTTGACCGAAGAGCAACGAGAGCAATCGGAGGTGAACAAGGAGGTAACGAGAATTTTGCATAATTTACTACCTTCTAATATTTTGTTGAGTGTAGGTGAAACCACAAATGCAAGTGATCTTTGGAAAAAGATCATTGCCTATCATGAAGACCCTATAAAAATCCAAGGAGTGGAAGAACCCAAGGAGAATGGCTCATTGGTCCAAGAATAGAAGGACCAATCCGATGTTGACAAGAGGTCAACATTCGAGGAGGAAAAGGAAGAGGAGGAAGAGAAAGAGAAGGAAGAGGTGGAAGAGGAGAGATCTTCCACATCCTCAAGAGATGAAGAAGTGGAAGAGTCCACATCTTCAAGTGAAGAGGAAGAAGAGAAATCCGAGGAAGAGGAGATCTTGGAAGCTCAACCCTCTACCTCAACTACCAAGAAGAGCACAAAGGACCACATCAAATGTTTTGAGTGTGGTAAGATGGGGCACTACAAGAGTAGGTGTCCTTCACTCAAGAAGGTAAACCCTAAACTCACTAAAGTTAATTTAGAAACTAATGTGAGTTGTAGGAAGAAGAAGAAGGAGAAGAAGCACATTAGATGCTTTACATGTGGTGAGTGGGGTCACTAGCACACAAAGTGCCCAAGGAGAGGAGAGCTCAAGAAATTGGCGCACTTGAAGAAGTGGGAGAAGAAGGGGGCTTCCAAGGTAAAAACCAATGTATCATTTAATGAATTCATTCCGTTGACACATGATAAAAAGCATACTAGAAATAACTCTTATCATCTTAATGCTATTTATCATGAGAATAGGAGGCATGATAACCTTAGGGATAAATATATTCCTCCTCATGCTAGATTTACCACACCTAAGGTTAGGAAGGTAAATAACAACTTAGGCAATAACACCAAGGATTTTAGATATAAGCCTAAAAATAGAAATGCTCAAAGATTAAATGAAAAACCAAAACCTAGGGATTTATGGAGTGAAAATCAAGTCTTGAGGACAAGACTTGATAATTTAGAAAGGACCTTAGCAAGAATGGAAAACATGCTTAGGGGTCAAAATGAGCATAACCTAGGAAAAGCTAGACAAGAGTCATCCAATGGCGATAGGGGTTTGGGATACAAACCTAAAGCCAAGGAGGATGTGACTTCCTTTCATAGGGTTTCATATAGCTATGGGGTCAACCCTAGGTGTAGAGGTCAAGTCAAAGATACTAGGGAAGGAATCCCTAAGAGTACTTTTGACAAGACAAATGTGACTAAGAGTTCTAAGAAGTCTAACAAAGTCACAAAGAAGGTCGCAAGGGAGGTCATCCTTAAAGTTGATCTAGTAAAGGTGACTAAGGCTCCAAAAAGGCCTAATAAAGTCACAAAGAAGGTTACAAGGGAAGTTATTCCTAGAAGTGACCTAGTAGAGGTGACCAAGGCTTCTAAGAAGCCTAGAAAGTTCCTTAGGAAGGTATCTAGGGAAGTCATCCCTAGTGAGTACCTAGAGCATCCAAGGAGCACCAATAGGTTGTGGGTTCCTAGGAGTATATTCTCTACAACCTAGATAGGTTTAGAGAGTGTCAACTTCAATTGGAAGGGTAGTTAACCTAAACTTGTTAAAGTTGACACTTGAGAGCATTTTAAGGTTATTATTAACCTTTAAAAATGAAAAGGATTGTAGGGTTACTCTTTGAAAGAGTAATATATGTGCCAAAATTTGAAGAGTTGAATTTAATCTAACTTGGCACACTTAAGAAAAGTATAAGAAAAATCAAGTTAGAATTTTGATACTTTCTTAAGGAATTAAGAGAAAACTCATGCTTTAATCAAATGTGATTAAAGACTTGAAGAGCAAAATGTGTCAAAATTTGAGGAGTTAAATATAATTTAAATTGACACACTAGAGAGAAGCAAAAGTAATGCCAAATTTGGAATTCGGCATTTTCTTATGGAATTAAGGGAAATGTAAACCTTAATCCAAATTGTCACTCTTGGAAAGAATAACATGTGCCAAATCTTAAGGAATTATGTTTGAATTAAATTGGCACAATGTGGAAAAATATAAGAAATACCAAATTGGGGTTTTGGTATCTTCTTAGGGTAATTAAAGGAAAATCTAGGTCCTAATGTAAGATATTTACTCTTTGGAAGAGTAAAATGTGTCAAACTTTGAGGTTTTGAACTTAATTTAAATTGACACATTTAGAAAATGATAAGAAATGTCAAGTTGGGGTTTTGACATTTTCTTAGAAGGTTAAAGGCAAATCTAAGTCTTAATTTGATTTCATTTACTCTTGGAAAGAGTAAAATGTGCCATACTTTGAGGAATTTGTTTAATTTAAAATGGCACAAATTTAGAAAGAAATTAAAGAAATGTCAAGTTGGGGTTTGACATTTTCTTGATGAAATTAGGCAATCTAGGGTTAAATTTTGAGTTAGCTAGGGTTAAGAATACTTAGATAGGTAATCTAGGTAAATTTTATTTATGCTAACTTGCCATGATTGTTTGCCCATCATATGCCATGACATCATATTTAGCATTCACATTTTATTATGAAAAATACAAAAATACCATGTCATGTCATACATACATCATGTAGTTATAACATGCTTTGCTTTTGAAAATTACTTATTTTGATATATGCCATTAATCATCATGTAGTATGTCAATTTCCTTGTAATTAAGGACAAAAGGCATTTATTATGTATGAAAGTGTCCCAACAAGAGGGATCATATCAAGTGACATCCTAGATGGATGATCATGATTTTTACAATGCCTAGATAGAGATGCATGATCCCTTAGTTTAGGGCAAGACCAAATATACATCTCACAAAGAACTATAAGGTGACTTGTATGTGTTTTAATACACGTTAGATACAAGTGAAATGTTAAGATGGTGAACAAAACTCAAGATGTTGATCTAGTGCATCTTGTTGAGTTTTAGGTTCATCAAAACACATAGTTATGTGTCTTCCAATCATTGGGAAAGCTAATGTACAAGTCATGTGCATTGAACCCAAAGAACGTGGTTGGATATTGGTTTTGAAAATGATTTCAAAATACTTTTGAAAAACCTTGGTGAAGACTATCTTTTGATAGTAATCATCATTGAAAAGTTAGACACAAATTAGGAGAAAATATTGAAGCTTTCAAGAGTTTTCAAATTTGTGTCAATTTTTGAAAATAGGAAGTATTTTCATAGAAAACTATTTTTCCCTGATAAAGTATACCCTAAATAATGTCTACATGAGTTTTTATGATAAAAACAAGTATGGATTGGTTAAGAAAAACCAAAGTGAAGTTTCGGTTGAGGTTTAGTTTCATTATTGAATTTTGAACCTCAAAACTTCGAGTTTTGGTTTTCCTAATTATTTAAGAACCCCAAGTCATTGTTGGTGCAATGATAGAAGTTTGACCATGTTTTTAGGGGGAGTTACTCTTTAAAAACATAAAAATCTTTTCCAAGACCAAAATGAGGTCAAGTGTTAAGGTAGCACATGACATTGGTATGGGAGGTGTGACCAAGACAAGGGAGAGTCATCCAAGGCCAATAAGAAGGAATATGTTAGGGTGACATATAATTATGGCAAGGATGAGGTGTCCAAGGTGAAAGACAAGAAGACACTAACCAAAGGCAATGTGTCTAAGGTTAAGAAGGTGAGTGTAATAGGCCAAGTGTCACCCGAGGTGCACCGAAGTGGCCTAGCCATAGTGGATGAGTCACCAAGGGAGGCGACTAAGGTTAAGATTCCTAAGATTAAGAGCTCTAGGGGGAGCTCAAAGAGTCAAATTGGGACCCATGGCCAATGGATCTCAAGTGAATACTACTTGGAAGTCTAGAGGAGCCATGGAGTATGCCAAATGGTTTGGAGACGGACTTGAGTCTTAAACCTAGGGATTTGGCACACATGATTTGTGTTTCATGCAAGAAATATGACATTTGGGGGTCATATAACATGATAATTGGTTTTGGATGTATAGATGTCATATAAACCAATGCTAGGGATGCATTGTGGGTTGGTATGGGAAAATACATCAAGAGGAAGCCAAAACTAGAACTTTAGGTCAAGGTTCAATTGAATCATATAGCTAGTTTTGGATTTTATGTCAATCTTGGGATTGGTGATAGATACATTTTGTAATGTATTTTTCCCAAGTAGACAAGGGTACAATAGACATCTCCATAAAATTTGGGGATTTTTGGAGGTCTAGGGAATTTCTGGTGCATTTCTGAAGTTGGCTTGAAAAGGTTGATTTTTACATAAATAAGGTGCCAGTCGACTGGTGAAAATACCAGTCGACTGGTAATAGTGTTTTTGAGCATAGAATATCTCTGTAAGCTCATTTTTATGAGGGCAATTGACTGGTGCCAATACTAGTCGACTAGTAACAGTGTATTTCGAACACAGAAGGTTCTGTGAGTGGAAATCAAAGGGGGCAGTCGACTGATACCTAGTTCAGTCGACTGATACCAGCCTAAAAGTGTTTTTCACCATTGTTCTTGACCGTGTTAACTCGTTTAAATGTATGAGATCCATGGGGGATAAACACATGAGTTTAGGATCAATTTGGATGACATGTTTTCAACAATTAGGATATTGTTGGAGCTCTTTTTGATGTATGGCAAAGGGGGAGAAGTTTAGGTTTAAGTGGGAAACCTATACACCTTTGCAAGAAATCCTAACTCGAGGGGGAGCTTAGGTGAAGGGGGAGCGATTGTTTAGGCAAAGGGGGAGAAGTTTACCTTTGCGAGAAATCCTAGCTCAAGGCAGAGCTTAGGTGAAGGGGGAGCCTAGGGATTTAAGTTCCATTATTTATGCATGAGTTGATTTGCATATTGATTTGCATATGTATTACATTTATGTTTCTCTAACTTAAACAGGTTGTCAAACATCAAAACGGGGAAGATTGTTGGAGCAATCTAGGTGCCCTAGGTTTTGATGTTTAGGCAAATGTTTAAGTTAGGTTTATTGTTGTATTTGATATGCATTGTGAGTGTGCAGGATACATGTACAACAAGGAAAGTCCAAGTGTGATCTTGGCAAAGGAGGAAAGTCCAAGAATGTAGTCTTGGCAACGTAAGTCCAAGTGTGACTTGGCAATGGATGAAGTCCCGGAGGTGAGGAGCCCCTTGGCAAAGAAAGACCCGACAATATGGACAAGGCCGAAGGAAGCTCCAGAAGGCAAGACGTGAAGGATGGGGAGACATCCGAGGGACGCGAGGCTGATGGAGGAGGCTAGAAGGCTAGGTCTAGGTTGGTCGTGCGAGGACGAGTGCTTAGTGATTGTACTCAGGGCAAAATTCTATGTGTTTTAGGATTTACTGTAGTAGTACTGTAGCGACACTGTAGCAGCACTGTTGTGACACTATAGCAGTCGACTGGTTACTGTAGCAGTCGACTGGTACACTGTAGCAGTCGACTGGCACACTGTAGCAGTCGACTGATAGCCGAACATTGGGTAACGGTCGGCTTCACTTAAAGGACCAGTCGACTGGTAGCGGGAAAACAGCTTAGTGTTTTCCTCTCGAGCTCTATTTAATAGAGCTCGAGGTGCTTGGGCATGGTTGACGAAATAGACTTTGTTAAAGCCTATTAGAGTCTCCCAAGCCTTTGTGTGATCGGTGTGCTTATATTCAAGTGTTTGTGGCGAGGTTTCTCCACCGACAAGGAGCTTGAGCTAGCCGGAGGTTTTCCGGGGAGTCATCCACCGACGGATCGGGATCGTCCACCTTACGGACAACCGTGGAGTAGGAGCTTTATCTCTGAACCACGTTAATCAACGTGTTAGGTTTGCTTTCTCTTGTTAGTATTTATTTTTATATTTCCGCTGTGAACTAACATTATAGGAAGTGATCGATTTGGGTGAGACGCTATTCACCCCCCCTCTAGCGAACGTTAAGGTCCCAACAGACAGATCGTATGGAATGGTGAAGATAGAATTTTTAGGGTTCTCCTAATAGGGAGAATCCTTTGTTGGTGCGGTTAGCACTAACGGTCTAACTCATGTTTTGATGAATGATAAATTAGGTTAAGTTAGGTTTGTCATTATCTAACACTCTGACCGAGTGTGCAGGCGAAGTCCAGACAGGTCGATGGGCTGACCGGATGTCTAGCACGAACTCCAAGCGGGTCGACGGGCTGACCGGACGCTTGGCACGAAGTCCAAATGGGTTGACGGGCTGACTGGACATTTGGCACGAAGTCCAAGCTGGTCGACGGGCTGACCGGACGCTTGGCACGAAGTCCAGCTAGGTCGACGGGCTGACTGGATAGCTAGCGAGAAGTCCAGACGGGTCGAAAGGCTGACCGGACGTCTAGCAGGTGAGTAAAGGTAAGTCACTAGAAGGGAGTAACTGTGAGCACGCGTTCCCTGGAAGGGAACATTAGGCGTCGATCCGGCTTAGATCCATTTCGGATATCTAAGTCGAGATCGTGACTAGATTCCGGTCTCGGAAAGACGGAATCTAAGTCATACTCTTGATATTAAATTTATAAATCTGTGCTAACACTTTGTTTTGCAAGAAACATGTTATATATTTGCCTCAGACTAACCTTGTCTTGCAGGAGAAGGAATCTCTAGAGAAAGGTGGTCCGGGCGCTCGGAACAGGCTGGGCGCCCGGGAGGCAATTTCTATCCTGATCGCGTCGTCGCCACGTGGAGCTCGCTGGTTGGACCTGCCACGTCTCACCAGGGCACCCGGAAGGGATCTGGGGCGCCCCGAGCCTCATATAAAAGGAGGGTTAAAGGTGGAGCCAAAGAACAACTGACAAGAAGATCTTCTATTGCTTGCTCTGCTGCCTTGCGATCCTGCGACGCTAACGAAGCTCCGACAACGCACTTTTTCTTTTTCGATTTATTCCTTTGTCGGTATTGCTTTTATTTTCATCAGCATTTCAACACTTAGTTTGTAATAATTTTCGAACTGCTAGTGATTGCCCACCGAAAGCACTCAACGAGTGCGGGCCTTGGAGTAGGAGTCGACACAGGCTCCGAACCAAGTAAAACTGGTCTGTGTTAGCATTGCTTATTTTTTCCGCTGCGCTTAACTCCTTTCGAAAGAATTTTCGTAATCGATATTCACCCCCCCCCCTCTATCGAAACATCACAATCCAACAAGTGGTATCAGAGCAGGTACCACTCTGATTTGGTGTAACCACCAATCAGACAAAGGGGGGGTCTTTTTAAAGAAAAATTAGATATTGTTCGTTCTTAAAATAAAACCTTGTGCCTTTCGTTTTTTCCCTCCAAAACTGGTTTTGAAAAATACATCGTCATCTTTTCACCATTGCTTAGTATTGACAAAATATTACATTTTCAAAAATTTGAAATAATATTTTTTATTAATATTTTATTAATATCTTAATTAATATTTTATTATTATTTTTTTGAAATTACTGAAATACTATTTTTTCAGCACTGCTAATCCAAGACCAAGTCTTGGGATCTTTCTGTGTGTTTCTTTGTGTGCAAGAACAATATCTCTTCAAGAAGAATGGAACCCCCTCGAACCACTACCATACGATCAAGAAGATTTTAACTACTGGAGGCGAAGAATGGAATGTTTCTTAGGAAGCTTAGATTTCGATAACGTGCTAATATTGAGGAAACCTTCTCAAGACTCGGAACTAAACAAAAATGTAAGTAAAATTATTTGTAATGTTTTACCTAACAATATTTTATGCAGACTAGAAAAATACAAGAATGCATATGAGTTGTGGACCCAGTTGATCAAGTTTCACGAAACGCCGATGGAGCTAGAAGATCAAGTTAAAGTCGAATCCGGACTCGAGTCAAATCCAACGGAGAAGCCTACTGAATTAGGAGTTGTGCTCAAGGTTAGTAATATTTACCAAAATATCCTTACTAATAGTAGTTTAAATAATCAGCATGATGATTCAAATAAGTATGAAATTATTCCAAGTATGGTGCATGCTAATCTAGATATAAATTATTTAAATTCAAAATCATAAAACAATCTAGATTCTGATCAAGTCAATCAATACTCTGATCAATTTGACATTAACCTTGACTTGGTCAAACAGAACAATGACCAAATCAAATCAAATAATTTAATTAACACAGAAAATTTAAAATTAAGTGAGCATTTAGACATAAATAAGTCAAACATTAAAATAAATTCGAATTTAGAAGTTAAAAATGAGAAAATTGATAAAATCAATAATTACCTTAATAAAGTATTTAATAATCAAGATAAAATGAGTCTAGAAAATGCTATCCAAAATCAAGATAATATAATTAACAAAAAAATAACTTTTAAAGATAAAACTAATCTAATAAATTTAATTAATCATTTTAATTTAAAAGACAAAGAAAATATAAGGATAAAATCAAACACTTTAACAAACTTAAAATTGAATGTTAAAGATAACATATTAAACAAAGATAATCTAGAAAATTTAAAATTAACAATTAATAAAAGGTTAAAAGATAAAACTTTAAAGAAATATAATTCAAACAATTTAATTAATTCAAATTTAAAAATTAATAAAAATTTAAACTTTAAAAATAAGTTATTAAAGAAAGATAGTTCAATTAACTTAATAAAATTGAAATTGAAAGAAAATTTAAATATTAAATATACTCTTTTAAAGAAAGATAATTTAACCAATTTAATTAATTCAAAATTAAAAACTTAAATTTAAATTACAAATTAAACATTAAAACTTAATTAAAACCAACTCTAATTATACAAAAATCTTAAAATAAAAAGCCAATAATTCAGGAGAAGGCTCCAGAATAGCTGGCACCTCCAAAACTAACATAACCGACAGGGTAACCCAAACCAACTTATCCGGTAGGGTAACAAGGACTGGTGAAGTTTTGGATGATAGTACGTTAGGGAAGCTTAGTCTATGCATGTCTAGAAAGATATGGCTTCGGCCTAGTGCATTTGCCTAAGTGGAACTAACTGAAGCTACCCCTTACGGATCCTAACTAGTTAGACCAATGTTTTGTATTAAGTTCAGTGGATAGGACTATTTGGAAAACCTCGAAGGCATGGTTACTCTAATGATGTCCAAGTGACTCACCATAGCCCAGAAGTTTATCCAAAGAATGTCTATTTGTTGAGTCCAAAGCTAAACCTGAATCTAACACAAAGTTAAACCAAACCATATAATAGAATCAAATTCATCTCACAAAAATATAGGATTCCCTGATTGAAAACTTAGATCGGGTGAGATGACTAAAAATCAAAATTAAATCTTGAATTTTAATTTAAGATTAAAATTAAAATTAAAATTAAATCTCGAAATTTAAAAATTTCTCTTAATCTTAAATATTTATTTTAAAATTAACTTAAAATTTTTTTTTAAAAAAAAAATTAAAAATCATCTTAAAAATTCATTTAAAAATTATTTCAACTTAATAAATTATTATTAAAAAAATTTATTTTAAGTATTATTCAAAAATTCTTCTAAAAACAATTTTAACTTAATAAATTATTTTAAAAAATTATTAAAAAAATATTTTTAAAATTATTTAAAAATTTTTTAAAAAATTATTTAAAAATTCTTTTAAAACTCTTTTAAAACTCTTTTAAAAATCATTTAAAAAATTATTTTAAAAATTATTTTAAAAACTCTTTTAAAAAACTCTTTTAAAAATTCTTTAAAACTATTTTAAAAAGTCTTTCAAAAATTATTTTAAAAATTCTTTAAAAAATTAATTTAAAAATTCTTTAAAAATTATTTTAAAAATTTTTAAAAACTATTTTAAAAATTCTTTAAAAACTATTTTAAAAATTCTTTAAAAAACTACTTTAAAAATACATTAAAATTTATTTTAAAAATTCTTTAAAAACCATTTTAAAAATTCTTTAGAAATTTATTTTAAAAATCCTTTAAACTATTTTAAAAAATCTTTAAAAATTTATCTAAAAAATTCTTTAAAAACTATTTTAAAATTTTTTTAAAAATTATTTTAAAAATTCTTTAAAAACTATTTTAAAAATTCTTTAAAAACTATTTTAAAAATTCTTTAAAAATTATTTTAAAAATTCTTTAAAAATTATTCAAAAAATTCATTAAAAACTATTTTAAAAATTCTTTCAAAATTATTTTAAAAATTCTTTAAAAACTATTTTAAAAATTCCTTTAAAACTATTTAAAAAATTATTTTAAAATTCTTTAAAAAAACTATTTTAAAAATTCTTTAAAAACTATTTTAAAATTTTTTTAAATATTATTTAAAAAAATCTTTTTAAAATTCATTAAATATTCTTTTAAAAATTATTTTAAAACACTTTTGAAAATAATTTTAACTATTTTAAAAATTATTTTAAAAACTCTTTTAAAATCTATTTCAAAAATTCTTTTAAAAATTCTTTAAAAACTATTTTAAAAATTCTTTAAAAGATTATTTCAAAAATTCTTTAAAAAATTCTTTTAAAAATTCTTTAAAAATTCTTTTAAAAATTCTTTAAAAACTCTTTTAAAAATTCTTTAAAAACTATTTTAAAAATTCTCTAAAAATTTATTATAAAAGTTCTTTAAAAAATTATTTTAAAAATTCTTAAAAACTATTTTAAAAATTCTTTAAAAAACTATTTTTAAATTTGTTAAAAATTTATTTTAAAAATTCTTTAAAAACTATTTTAAAATTTTTTTAAAACAGTATTTTAAAGATTCTTTAAACACAATTTAAAATTTCTTTTAAAATTCTTTAAAAATTATTTTAAAAATTATTTTAAAAATTCTTCAAAAACTATTTTTAAAATTATTTTAAAAACTCTTTTAAAAATTCTTTAAAAATTATTCCAAAAATTCTTTAAAAACTATTTTTAAAAATTATTTTAAAAATTCTTTAAAAATTATTTTAAAAATTCTTTTAAAACTATTTTAAAAATTCTTTGAAAATTAGTTTAAAAATTCTTTAAAAACTATTTTAAAAATTATTTTAAAAATTATTTAAAAACTATTTTAAAAATTATTTTTTAAATTCTTTAAAAAAAACTATTTTAAAAATTCTTTAAAAACTATTTTAAAAATTCTTTTAAAAATTGTTTAAAAAATTCTTTTAAAAATTATTTAAAAATTCTTTTAAAATATATTTAAAAAGTCTTTTGAAAATAATTTTAAAAATTCTTTCAAAATTATTTTAAAAATTATTTTAAATACTTTTAAAACTCATTTTAAAAATTCTTTTAAAAATTATTTTTAAAATTTTTTTAAAAATCATTTTTAAAAATTCTTTTAAAAATTATTTTTACTTTTAAAACTCATTTTAAAATTATTTTTAAAATTATGTTAAAAACCTTTAAAAAAATCTTTATAAATTTATTTTTAAAATACATTTTAAAAATCTTTTAATTTTTTTATAAAATTCATTTTAAAAATATTTTTAAAATCTTTTAAAAATACATCTTACAAATCTTTTAAAAAATTATTTTAAAAATCTTTTTAAAATACATCTTAAAAATCTTTTAAAATTTTATTTTATTTTAAAAATACGTTTTAAAAATCTTTTAAAAATTTATTTTAAAAATCTTTTAAAAATTCTTTAATAACTATTTAAAAATTTTTTCTAAAATTATTTAAAAAACTCTTTTAAAATCATTTTAAAAACTTTTAATAATTATTAAAAAATTCTTTTTAAATTTATTTAAAAATTAAAAGATATTCTTAAACTAAGACACTTAAGTTGTTTAAAACTTTGAAGCTTAAATTATAATTTAAAATTAAAACTTTAATTAACTTAAAATAAAATTTAAAGCTTAAATTAAAAAATGAAATTTAAAACTGAAATTTTAACAAATAATTAAAAAGTAAATAATTAAATTAAAATTTTCAAACACTAACTGTAGTCAATTGTACTTTAAATTAGATATGACCTTATATTTTTTTTAAAAAAAAATAATTAAACCTTAATTTAATTAATCTTAATTTTGACTTTAGTCAAAATAAATGTAACTTAGGTAATCCTAATTAAACGTAACTTAGCTTACTTAATCAAAAATTAAAGATTATGTAAATGAAAAACAAAAGATAAATTATAACTATTATTATGTTTGTATTATTTATTACTTATTATTAAGAATAATTCAGATAAGTCAAGTAAAATAAAAGTTAATCAACAAACTATTGATAATGATTAACTATTATTAAGTTTATATTACTTATTACTTATTATTAAGAATAATTGATTATTTATTAATTATCTTATTCTTATCAAAAAACTATACCAAGTATATAAAAATAATATACTCGATAAACATAAGTGTTACTAACACTGCATCCACCAAAACACTTATGTACAAAAATGTATTGAGGCTGTAAAATTTAATATAACCAAACCTTAGTATTAAATTAACGAGGAGATATTAAATTAAGAGGATTAACAAATTCAGGGGAAGGTTCAATTTTTTCATTTTATCAAATTTCTATTTAAATCTCTTTAGAAAATCCTACCTCAATTTTTTTTAAAAAAAAATTATACATTAAAAATCTCACTTTAAATACTTTTCTGTGAATAATTTTAAAAATTTTATTTTAAATGTCAGGTTTAGGGGAGGATTAAATCAACCTACTTAGCACCAAAATTATTTTCTCCACTTTAAAAATAATGTCTTTTCTAAAAAATTTTTAATCAGTTTTGAGATTGAATTTCATAAACTAAGGTTTTGAAAATTGAAGTTTTTACAAACTCAGTGTTGAAAAATCTTAATCAGTTTTGAAAAGAAGATTTTTCAAACTTAATCTATTTTTTTTAAAAAAAAAGAAAACTAACTTTTACAAAACTAAGGGTTTAAATTGGATTTTATAAACTAAGATTTTGAAAATTGAAAACTCAGTTTTAATTAGTTTTGAAAAGTTTTTTTTAAAACTTAGTCTTGACTTTGGTTTTAAAAACTCATGTTTGAAAATTTAATTCCTTGAAATTTGAAACTTAAATACTTATGGTTGAAAATTAGACTTAACTTCCCTAAACTTATACTTGAATATTAGCTCTTAAAAACTTTCTCACAATTTAAAACTATATGGTGAAATTTAAAACTCCCCCAAGTTAACTTGACATCATTTCTCACAATTTTTACTTTGTCTATATTCTGTATTTTTTTTATTACTTGACTCATGTCCTTGTTTGATGAATACCAAAGGGGGAGTGATAGGTGGTTAAGTTAGAGAAGCAAAATGTTAAATTTAAAACTAACTTAGACCCTAAAAATCATGCTGGTTTTGTTACGTGCATACTTTTTCACTAACTTAACCAGATTGTCATTCCATCAAAAAGGGGGAGATTGTTGGTGCGGTTAGCACTAACGGTCTAACTCAGATTTTGATGAATGACAAATTAGGCTAAGTTAGGTTTGTCGTTATATAACACTCTGACCGAGTGTGCAGGCGAAGTCCAGACAGGTCAACGGGCTGACCGGATGTCTAGCACGAAGTCCAAACGGATCGATGGGCTGACCGGATGCTTGGCACGAAGTCCAAATGGGTCAACGGGCTGACCGAACATTTGACACGAAGTCCAAGCAGGTCGACAGACTGACCGAACGCTTGGCACGAAGTCCAACTAGGTCGACGGGCTGACCGGATAGCTGGCGAGAAGTCCAGACAGGTCGAAGGGCTGACTGGACGTCTAGCAGGTGAGTAAAGGTAAGTCACTGGAAGGGAGTGACTGTGAGGACGTGTTCCCGGGAAGGGAACATTAGGCGTCGATCCGGCTTAGATCCATTTTGGATATCTAAGTCGAGATCGTGACTAGATTCCGGTCTCGGAAAGACGGAATCTAAGTCATACTCTTGATATTGAATTTATAAATCTGTGCTAACACTTTGTTTTGCAGGAAACATATTATATATTTGCCTTAAACTAACCTTGTCTTGCAGGAGAATGAATCTCTGGAGAAAGGTGGTCCAGGCGTCCGGAATAGGTCCGGGCGCCCGGGAGGCAATTTCTATCCTGATCGCATCGTCGCCACATGGAGCTCGCTGGTTGGACCTGCCACGTCTCACCAGGGTGCCCAGAAGGGATCCGGGGCACCCCGAGCCTCATATAAAAGGAGGGTTAGAGGTGGAGCCAAAGAACAACTGACAAGAAGATCTTCTACTGCTAGCTCTGCTGCCCTGCGCTCCTGCGACGCTAACGAAGCTCGGACAACACACTTTTTCCTTTTTGATTTATTCCTTTGTCGGTATTACTTTTATTTTCATCAGTATTTCAACACTTAGTTTGTAATAATTTTTGAACTGCTAGTGATTGCCCACCGAAAGCACTCAACGAGTGCGAGCCTTGGAGTAGGAGTCGACACAGGCTCCGAACCAAGTAAAATTGGTCTGTGTTAGCATTGCTTATTTTTTCCACTGCGCTTAACTCCTTTCGAAAGAATTTTCATAATCGATATTCCCCCCCCCCCCCCCCCAATCGAAACATCACGATCCAACATCCTTCCCTAAGGAAAGGGGAAGAAATGTCAATCCAAAGATTGGTCCAAAGGGGAGAAAAAGAATCCCCTTTTATAGGCAAGGGGCACAACCCCTTTTTTCTCTACCACAGTCGTACCTTTTGGCACGGCCTGGGCGTGAATAGCCGTGGTCGAAGAGGCATGACCATGCCAATTGGTACAACCTGTTGGTGCGGAAAGCATCCAACGATCGAACCTAAGTTTTGATAATGACAAAGAGTTCAAAGTTAAGGTTATTTGTTATCTAACGTGTTTGAATGAGCTTGTAGGAAAGTCCTAAGACTTAGGCAAAAGTCCTAATTGCAGTTAGGCAGGTGGAAAACCCTAGGGGGAGGTAATTCTAGGTCCTAGGGGGGTGGTAACCCTAGGCGGGAAGTCTTGGCGGGTCGAGGGCTTCGGGCAAAAGTCCTAGAGTCGAGGACTCTAGGTGGAAAGTCCTGGTGTTGCGAACTAGGTGAAAGACTGAGCGGGTCGTGGAGCAAACGTCCAGTGGAAAGTCTTGGAGCTTCGGGTGCTGAGCAAAAGTCCAATTGATCTGGAAGATCAACTAGCAAAAGGTAAACTCTCCTGAGTGGAGTTTGTGAGGACGCATTCCCCGTTGAGGGAACAGTAGACATCGGTTCGACCTAGGATTTCCGGTGGAGAATCCGAAGTCAGAACTGGACAGTCCGATGACTGTCAAATTCTATGTCTTATTATGTCCTAATTTTGTTCTGCAGGGTATGTTGTACTAACGTATTTTATAGGAAGTGAATTGGAGTGTTTGCCTCAAGTAACATGGAGAAGCAACCTCACAACAAGGCGCGAGGGCATCCTCATGGAGCTTGAGGGCCCTTGGAGATTGGCGCGAGGGCACCCTAGACCTTGCGCGAGGACGCCCTTATGGAGGTTAAGGGCACCCTCAGGTGGATAGGCTGTGACCGGATCGGAGCTCATCCATGCTGCGGATTCGACGCGGATGAGGGCACCCTCTATGCTGTTGAGAGCGCCCTCAACAGGCTTTACAAGGCAGGTTCGAGCAGCAGCAAATAACAACAACGAAATTGCAATCTGTCTTCTCCGTGTTGCTTAAAAGACGATCCAGAAAAGCCATAGCAAGACCTCGATGACCAGGAGCTTCAAACTTAGTGTTTTTGTTGTCGGTATAAATTTTGCTATTACTCTAATTTTGTACTTGAATTGTAAAGAACTTCCGTGCTTATAGTGATTGCCCAAAATAAATGCTCAATGAGCGTGAGCCTTGGAGTAGGAGTCGCCTCAGGCTCCGAACCAAGTAAATCTTGGTGTTCGTGTGTTTATTTTTATTATTCCCGCTGCATGTTTTATTTCTGATTCTTCCGAAATAAAAGTGAAAGTCACGAGCTTTATTCACCCCCCTAGCACTTTCGATCCAACACAACCAGCCTCTAATTCGCCTCTAGAAGAAGGGCACGACCATGCCATTTGGCACGACTTGACCCTGATTTGGTTCTAAAAGAGGGGCACAACTGTGTGATTTTACACAGTCACCCCTCGTATGGCTGTTGTTGGAAGGCATGATCGTGCCTCAAACCACAACCCACCCTGGCTTAACTTCGGGAGAGGGCACACGGCTATGCTAGGGGGCATGGCCAAGTTGCTGATTTATCATAAGTTGCTTTAATGTGCCTTTTCACTCCAATTTACATCTTGTTTATAAAAATATGCAAATAGCATATCTCCAAACAAAATAGAATGGAAGTATGATATACCAATGAAATAGGGTACAACAAATATAGATTATATTTATGCAATACAAGTAGGTGTGCGTCAAAGAATGTTTAAAAATATATAACCTATGCATATCAAAAATATAAACAAAATTCTTTCTTAAATTTGCCAAATATAATTAAATCATCATTAAAAAAAATTAATAAGTATTATGACAGTGTACATCATTAGTTCGGAAACAACATTAAAAGAGCTTAAATAACCAAATACATAAAGAGCATGAAACTTAATTATGGAGTCATTTACTATTTTCCATAATGCTTATTCTTTTGACATGTCTATTAAATACTTTTGGTGACAATCCTTTAATTAATAGATCCACAATCATAAGATTGGTGCTAATGTGCTCAATTAACACTCTTTATTTTTGAATTTCTTTAACAACAAAGTATTCAATTCCATGTGTCTAACATCTTTTGAATATTTATCATTCTTAAAGCAGAAGACTCCTACAACATTATCACCTTAAATTTTTTACAGCTTAACAGTACTGTCAACTACTCCAAATCCTAAAATAAAGTTCCACAATCATAATCCATGAATGGTTTGCTTAAAGATACCACAAACTTAGCTTTTCTAGTTGAAGTAGCAATGGCTGACTACATCACAATTTCCCATGAAATTGATCCTCTACCTAAGAAGAACCAATAACCAAATGTGAATTTTCTATAATCTAAATATCCAACAAAATTTGAATCTGAGTATTCTATCACCTCAAGATGATCATATCTCCTATATGAGCATGTGATCTTTTGTTCCTTACAAAAATTGCAAAACTTTCTTTACAACTTTTTAGTGATCCAATCCTAGATTACATTGATACCTACCTAGCATTCCAATAGAAAAAATGATGTATGGTATAAGTCTGAGCATACATTAAACTCTAAATGATAGATGCATTAGGAATTTGTTCCATTTGTTTGTGTTTGAATTCAATCTTTAGGTAATTCATAAGGCTTAATTTATCTCCTTTTTGAATTGGTACAATACTTGTAGAACATTTTTTCATCCTAAATCTCATTAAAACATTAGTAATATATGATTTTTGAGATAACTCCAACATTCCTTGTGATCTATCATGGAATATTTAAATTCCTATCACATAGGATGCTTCATCCATATATTTCATTTCAAACTTCGTTGAAAGAAATTTCTTGGTCTCATATAATAAACTAAGATCATTAGCAACAAGCAAAATATCCTCAACGAACAAAATAAAAAAAATAAACTTACTCCTATTGACTTTAGATATATACATTAATCTATAGTGTTTTCCTTACATCCAAAGGAAAACTATAATATCACTTAATTTAAGATACCATTTTTGGGAAGCTTGTTTAAGTTCATATATGTTGACTTCTTAAGCTTACACAAGCATCATGTGTCCCTTTCCTTTAATTGAAAAACCCTCATGCTGATCCATATAAACTATTTCATCTAAATCTCCATTTAGAAAGATGGTCTTCATATATATTTGATGTAACTCTAAATTAAAATGAGCTACCACTGCCATAATAATTCTTAGTGAGTCATTATTTGTGATAGGAGAAAAAGTCTATTTATAGTCAACACCATCTTTTTAAATGATGTTAGTGCAATCAACCTCTAAAGTTTTGATCTTTGATAATTGTGTTTAATTATCTGTGTTTGTGGCACACAGATAATTAAACATATTGATCAATATATTTAGTTATGAGCATGGTCAAGGTTCACTAAGAGTGAGAAAGTTAGTAAAAGTCAAAGCAAGATTAGATACTTGACAGTTGGTGGGAAGTCCTAGCAAGTCAATAGAGACCAAATATTAGACAAGTTGAAGTTTAGACAGTTAAGGGTTACTAGATGTGTGGCAAGTGGGAAGTGCAGATTGAGAGTATCACATGTTAGGCAATGGAAAGTCTAGGTAGGTTAAAGATGACTTGATGTCAAGAGAAAAGTCCAAGAAGGTTAAGAGATCAGATGCTTGGCAAAGGGAAAAACACTAGAGAAGTGAACTTTAGGGAGAGGAAAAGTCTTGGACGAGTGAATTCTAAGTAAGTCGAAAATCCTAGGGGAGTAAACTCTAAATAAAGAGAAAATCTTAAAGGAATGAATTCCAAGAAAGTGAGAAATCTGAATAAGTTAGGTAGACTAAGTACCGGACAAACCCAGTAGATTAAGTAGACCAGGTACTAGGCATGATTTGTAAGTTGCATGTTGTTAACTCTATGTTGCAGGAAGCTAGAGCTAGCAAATCACACTTGAAGCATCCATATGACCAGAATAGTTCAGATCAACCCGACAGTTCAGGTGACCAAAAGTTGGTATGGGCAATTCGAAGCATTCGAACAATCGTCGGTCAGGATAAGCATTAACTTGGTCGGATGAGTTTTGTCTCCAAGCAATTGAAAGGGGTCTGGGCGATTAGCGTACCAAATCAATATCTAGTTAGCAAAAGATGTGGTAGGAACATGGATGTGATTGTTGGCGAAGGGGGAAGTTTGAGTGATTGAAACTTCCGAGGTGACCAAAAGTAGTGTAAATAGTGGATTTCCAAATATGAAGAAAATAGACTTTCAGATATGAAGAAATTAAAGCAGGCTTTCAAATATGAAGAAAATAGGCTTTCAAGTAGAAAATAAAGACCATTAAGGTAATTATGTTCCCTCCTCTTGATCTCTTTTCTTGTTTAGCCTTTTTGAGTCCCCTCGGGATGGTCAATGACTAGTGCATGAGATGCTGCCATCATAAAGTTTGGGGTTCGAATCTCGGCATAGTCGAGGTAAATGCCTCTATCATGTGTTAGTCACTATTCTAAAGATTAATAGTCACCCATGATTTACCTCATCTGTGTTGACCCTAAGACGGGTTGGTGGGAGCGCGGGGGGGCAAGCGTAGTCACTTTTTGCCACCATTGTTTAGCCTCTTTGATGGAGAAAAACTCAATTTAATAGATAGAGGAAGGATCATTTTATATCCTTTTATATACCTATTCCAATAAAATGTATATTCAATTGTCTCTTAATTCTCATATTATATGAATAAGAGAATTATCTATTCATTTATCAATATAAATGAGTTAATTAATTATAATTATGGTTAGTTAATCATAATAAATGTGAGAAATATGAATTGTTTATTAAAAACATAAATCATAACAATGTAGGTCATTTAATAAAATAATATAAATTATTTAATAAGAAATAAAAAATTATTTCTAATATTAGGGTATCCACATCAGTTACCTTATCTAAAATGTTATCTTAAAATTTGGATAGGATAGCTAAAATTTTTTTGTATCAACTACCCTATTCATTCTCTAAATTTAACATTTATGAATAGTATTTCTTTAAATTTAAGTTATGAATTCCATTACTTAACTATTTATTATAAAGAAGAGAGAAAAAAAATAGGGAAACTGTTATATGATATAGTAAAAAATGAATATCCAAATCTAATAAAATAATTTTTTTAATATAAATTATGTATTTTAAATAAGAAAACTGATATTATTCCAGCTTTTTCTTAATTCAACTTAAACACCATATGAGAGCTCATGTACATCGTGGAGTAATAAGCTTTAGCTTTAGCAAGTTTTTTTTGGTTTCTATAACAATTAAGTATATCGATATCTAATATATTTTTATGAGTCTGAGATTTTGTCAATAATTATTTTATTATATGAAGTAAATTAATTGTCATTATATGATTTTTATATAAAAAAACAGATAGTATGGTGTGGCAAATAAAAGTTTCTAACACGTTTTGGGTGCATTGATAAAGTTGAGAAATGAATTAAATATTTGTTAAAATTATTGAGAATTAAACAAGATATTTAGCCTTTAATTTAATATTTGTTAAGGAAACTTTTATTTTATCCCAATTTTCATTAGTTTTTCACAATGTTTAAAGACTTTTTAAGTTTCCATTTTATTTCAAAATTTTAGGGGCATGGTGATAAAACAACAAGTTTAGGGGCACGTTGAAAACGCAGCGAAAGTTAAAAGTGCAAAAATAAAAGTTTCCATTTTGTTAAATATATTTTTAAATAAATAAAATGATGAAAATATCAAATTATTTTAGGAAAAGTGCGGAAATTTGACGCCACAAGTGCAATGGATTAAGAGAGGCTCGAAGCGAAGCAAGACCAGTGAATGAAGGGGTAAGCCCCGACCGCGCCATGGCGGCAGTCTCCTCGCCTCTCATCCACTCTTGCCTCCGATCCCATTCTCCTCGTCTCGCCAGTTTGTTCCTTCCCTCGACTCTACTACGGAGGCCTCCTCACCACTTCAAATCTTTGCCGACCGGTAGTTGCCGCAGACTCGCCGTTGCATCCTCTTTTACCTCCTCCGCAGTGGAATCGGATCCTCGTCTGGCAGTCGGTCCGGCAGTCGAGGTGAGCGATGGGACCTCCGAGGTCAAAAAAGAGGAAGATTTAGTGGAGCAAAGGATCATCCTTCCAACTAATGAGTCATCCGAGAAACTACTCCGGATTCGCCACACGGTACTTTTTTTTTTCTCCCTCGTCTATTTCTCTTGTTTATTTCTATTTCTGGAAAGAGAACAAAATCCTTTTCTGCCAGTTTGTGGGTAAACTTTTTTTTTTTTACTTTCTCTCAGGAACCATCTCAAAGTTAGATTCTTATGTTGTAAGGGTATTTCCTTTTTTATCTTTATAAAATTGGATGATTTTGATTCTTTAATGCGTTCTGACATTCTCAAGAAAATATAGAGAACAAATTTTGTTGCAGAGTGGATAATCTAGTTTTGAGCGGTTATAGATAGGAAAAGTTTATGTTATATGGAATTGAAGGTTGAACTATGAAAAATTTATATTTTATGGAATTGAAGGTTAAACTATGAAATGAGTACACAAGTATAAGATGCCAGTTGTAAAAATGATGATGTTAGGGTGAATGTGCGGACATATGAAGATGCACATCATACAAAATGAAAATGTTAGAGAGTAAGTCAGGATTGCATCGGTTGGAAAAACTCTAAGAGATGCATCTAAGATGATATGAATATAATATGAATATATACTTCAGTGACCAATAAATACCCTAATTAGATGATGTAAAATTATAACAAATATACACATTAATTGAGAAGGACAACGATAACAAAAAAAAAGTTTGATTAATAACGATAAAATAAGATAAAATTTATTTAAATATATGATGATATTTTAGGAGATCAAACTTAATAGCGTAGGAAGATCCATATAATCGACTTCATTTAGTAGGATAAAGATTTGGTGGTTGTTGTAGAGATAGAAAAAGTTAAAATAAGGATAACATGTTTTAAACTTCAGCAATTTCCTAAAGGGCGCGCCTAAAGTTGTTAAATTCTCAAAAGGTGCACCTAATATCTATTTTACCGCTTCCGCCAAGTGCTGACTTTTCTCTTTCCTCTATCTCTTTCTTCTTTTTTCTTTTCTCTCTCCTTTGCATTTAACGTCTTTCCTCTCTTCTCTTGCATGTAAACATTTTTCTTCTCTTCTCTTTCATCTTTTCCATTTTTTAATTCTTTTATGATGATTTTTAAACACCAACACTGCTCTCTGGTGTTTGTTTTTAAAATAGTTGTGTTGTTTTTTAAAACAACGGTGTTGGTTTTTAAAAATCAATACCACAGCTCAACACACTAGCACCGTTGTGGTGCTAGTTTTTAAAAAACTAGTACCATGATTTAAACACCAGCACCATCAATACCTTGTGGTGTTGATTTTTTAAAAACAGTAAAGAAGCGCATATTTGGATTCCAGGGCATTGTAGAAATCCATAGGAGTTAGAATGAGTCCAATCAGAGTTCTCTAAGCCCATCAATGGTTTCAAATGAAACTCATTGATTGACTAGGAGATTTGAATTTCTGAAAAGTTGACATATAATAGAAGAGGGTAGTATGGTAATGGTATATATAGTGTCTCATCCGGAGGGTAATCAGAGGACGTCAAGTGGATAAGGGAGGTTGGTGATCCTATTGAGATGGTGGTTAAAGTAAAGGGAACAATGAGTCGACCTTGGTTTCCATGGAACCCTAACTTCTTGGGCGCCCTCGACTCCTTGGCACCCCTACTTCTCGAGTGCCCCGACTCCTTGGCACCCCGACTTCTCGGGCTCCCCTGACTCCTTGGCACCTTGACTTCTTGGGTGCCCTTGACTCCTTGGCTCCCCAATTTCTTTGGCGCCCTCGACTCCTCGACACTCCATCTTTTTAGGCACTTGTCTTCTTAATACTTGCACGAAATCTCAGAATATTTCATGAAAATGATAACTACCATGCAAATCTTAGATTATTTTAGGAAATGATAACTATTATGCAAATCTCAGATTATTTCAGGAAAAAGACAGCGACATGAATAAGTCTTAAATTATTTGAGGAATTAAATAATGATAACATGAAGATCAGAACATAAGAAAAAAGTCTGTCGTCTCCCTATAAAAGGTAGCCCTTTTCGGTGTCCAAGTTACATGCACAGATATACATCTAAAACCTAACATTGCTCTTCTTCTTTGTTCTCTAACTTGAGCGTCGTAGTGGTTACACCGAGGAACCCCTGGCTGTCATTCAACCCTCTTGTTATTGTCTACCTTCGTTCAAACTTGTAGAATCATATTACCATCCTCGTCATTTAACGATTGATGATCAAGTTGACATCAAAGCTAACTCATCGGTAATTCACTCGTCGATGTTCGTAGACAGGATGTCTATGGAAATACTGAGTTAAAAACCTGAATCAGGACGTTAAGATGGATGATGCCAAAAGACCTAACATCATCATTATGGCAACAAACGATTTTGAAAAATTGGAAGTGGCGATGGTACAAGCGGTATTAAAGGAGTTATCCTCACATTCTCCACCGGTGATCAATCCCTCAACCGAGTCATCGTCTCAGTCGATTAAAGTGACATCGGTGCACTAGAAGGTGCCCTGACCCACGGGAACACTGCTAGCGGTGTCAATTCGAGTGGGTCAATCGAGTTCAGGTCGGGTTGGGGAAAATTTTTTTAAGTCCCAACTCGAAACCCTTAAACTCGAACCCCAACCAAACCAACCCGAATAACCCAAAAACCCAATTCAAAATGACTTTTTTTTTGCTATTGTCCCTATAATTCTTCACTTTTATTTCAATACTTCATCATTATCGTACTAATATTAATATTACTATATATAAAATCATCTTAATTTTCAAAATAAAATTTGATTTATTCCTTAAAAAAAAATTCACTAAGTGATTAAACCCTAAATTAGGGTCAAATCGGGTCAACCCGAACTCGAAAATTTTCAACCTAAAATCCCTCCAACCCAAGCCCGACCCGAACCCAAAAATTCTCAACTTGAACCTGATTTTTTTTTGGTCGACTCGGGCCGGGTTCATTTTTGACACCCCTAAACGCCGCAGTCGGGTTCATTTTTGACACCCCGAAACGTCGCAGTCTACTTCTCCCATACTAATCGGTAAGTTTGTTGTGAGCGAACTTTATGTAGAATCTTTTGGTGAAACCCCTTATTGGGATCCTCCAAAGGAAAAAACCTTTGAATTTAGTAGAACGAGAGCCCTTCGAGGCCTTCCATTCTTGAGGGGCAACCTCCAAGATGAATTGCTAAGGCACTTTCGGGTGTTGTCATATCGTCAAATTTAAAAATACTTCTTTATTATATCGTATACGGATAGCGTCAAGTATCGAGTTTTCTTAACCACGTTCTCGAACTCGACGCAGAGATGGTTTAGTTGACTCCCTATCTCTTCTATTCAAACTTTGAGGAGTTTAAAGCTGTCTTTATGCAACACTTCACAACTAGTCAAAGATATAAATAAAATGTCGCATGATTTGTTCGCTCTCAAACAAAAACACAAAGAACCCTGAAAGAATATTTATAACGGTTGAATCGGGTGGCCATGGATGCTCCCCTAGTTATCCTAGAGGTACAAGTCAGTGCTTTCTCGTAAGGCTTGATTGATGGAGATTTTTTCAGGTTTTTGGTGAAAAAGCTCCCAGTCAACTTCGAAGGATTACAAGTCCGATACTTAAGTATATTCAAGTCGAGGAAGCCTAGTCCGCGAAGAGAAAAGAAGCTCTGACTCTAGCTTCTGCCCCCACTCATCCAGATCGTAGAGCCCTCCTTCGCCCTTGCGAAATTGGGGAGTTCACAAATCAGAGAGGGGAAAAAATGGTACAGACAGTGAAGGTAGCCCCAACTCCTCCCGAATCTGATCGAGCATCCCTCGGGGTGACTGAATACTGTGCCTACCATCAATCAAGTATTCACTCTACTCGGGATTACTAACAATATGCGAGGGAATTGAAATGAGTCGTTGATCAGCGGAACACCAATCAGAGTTGGCCCAGTAAAAGAAAATCTCAAAAAACCTTACAAACGCCGTCACCATCGTTATGTTGATATCAATTGATTCACAAGTCAACGATCTCATTCTCCCTCAAGGTAACCTTGAGGTTCCTCCAGTCTTGTCAAGAGGTAAAAGAGAAAGGAACAAACACAGGCAAGAACAAGATCGATGGTCGCGCGGGGGGGGGGCTGTGAACATGATCTCGGGCGGTTCCACAAATGGGGACTCCACTCGAGCACGAAAGGCTCACGGTAAAAGGCAGGGGAGTTATATTGTCAGCATCAGTCGGGAAGAGGAAAAGATCCTTCTATAAATTTCAAACCTAAAGATTTGACAGGAATTAAGCTCCCCCCATGATGATTCTTTAGTAATCAAGGTTTTTACGTAAAGAGTGTTTATTGATTCTGGTAGTTCCGTCAATATCATTTTCAAATAGCTAGCGATCAGATGCAGCTGGATGGGGAGAAACTTTATCCTATACATACTCTCCTATATGGTTTTACCGAGCATGAAGTATAATCTATCGGCCAAATTAACCTCTCCCTTTCCTTAGGGGAGGAGCCACTAATGCGAACTCCACAAACATCCTTTATTATCGTAAACACCGCCTCTGCCTACAATGTTATATTAGAGAGGCCGACATTGAGTACCTACTAAGCTGCAGTCTCCACATTTCATTAGAAAATTAAATTCCTAGTAGGAAGCTGAGTAGGAGAGGTTTAATCTAGACCGACTCACGCATGACCCATCAAACTCAAGATACTGTTGTCTAAGCCGTCCAAGAGGCGTCGATATCTCGACCGGAGGAGAATCATGAAAGTGTGCAAGTTTATCCCGATCGATCGGGTCACTTGAGTAGCTACCAATCGCCCTTCAGTGCTCAAACAAGAATTAATTGCATGTCTCTCGCGCAATCATGATGTCTTTTCCTAGTCACCGAAGGACGTTACAGGTGTTTCCCAACTATAATGATTTACCAGCTAAACATGCTGTCAGAAGTTCAGCTGGTTCAACAAAAGAAGCGAAATTTCTCACCAAGGCAGGACTAGGTGATTCAAGCGGTGATCGGCAAGTTAATGGAAGTCAAGCATATGCGGGAGGTTTAATTCCTTACTTGACTCGCTAATGAAGAGTTTGCATTGACTTTCATGACCTCAATAAAATCTGTCTAAAAGATTGCTACCCTCTGCCTTGCATTGATCAACTCATAGTTTTTACTTCCGGTTGTGAACTCATATGCATGCTGAATACTTATCAAGGTTATTACCAGATTCCCTTGGCTTCTGAAGATCAAGAAAAGACTTAAGTCCTGCCTAAACTCTCGTCGACTCGGACATAGTCAGGGTCGAGATCTTCCAAGCTGCGGTAGCGGACTCCCCTTTGCATAAGAGTCGAGTGAGTACCGTATCGCCTTGTCATTTTTAGGCCCAACCTTCCCCGACTCGGAAATAATCGGAGTCGAGATCTTCCAGGTTGCTGTAGCGGACTCCTCTCCGCATAAGGGTCGAGCGAGTACTATATCGCCTTGTCTTTTTCAGGGTCTAACCTCCCTCGACTTGGATATAGTCAGGGTCGAGATCCTTTAGGTTTCGGTAGCGGGCTTCCCTTCACACATGGATCGAGTGAGTATCATATCACCTTATCCTTTTCAGAGTCCAACCTCCCCCAACTTAGACATACTCAGGGTTGAGATCTTTCAGGCCGTGGTAGTGGACTCCCCTTCCCACAAGCGTTAAGCGAGTACCCTATCGTCTTATCATTTTCAAGGTCCAACCTCCCTCGACTCAGATATAGTCGGAGTCGAGATCTTCCAGGCTGCGGTAGCGGACTCCCTTTTGTACAAGGGTCAAGCGAGTACTGTATTGTCTTATCCTTTTCAAGGTCCAACCTCCCTCGACTCGTATATAGTCGGAGTCGAGATCTTCCAGGCTGCGGTAGTGGACTCCCCTTTGTGTAAGGGTCGAGTGAGTACTGTATCATCTTGTCTTTTTCATGGCCAACACCTCTCGACTCGGACATAGTCGGGGTTGAGATCTTTCAGGTTATGGTAGCGGACTCCCTTTCGCACAAGATTTGAGCGAGTACCGTATCACCTTATCCTTTTCAGGGTCCAACCTCCCTCGACTAGGGCATAGTTGAGGTCGAGATCTTCTAAGCTGCGGTAGTCGACTCCCCTTCGCGTAAGGGTTGAGCGTGTACCATATCATATTTTCGTTTTTAGCCCAAACTCCCTCGACTCGGACAAGGTTGGGGTCGGGATCCTTCGATCTATAACAACCACCTTCCCTTTCGTCTAAAGGGTTGAGCAGATATTATATCAATCTAGTCGCTATGATGTTAAATTGAAGAAGCATGAATTTCTCAAACCAAATCTCATTAAGTTCAAAAGAAGGGACTATTACAGTGTCCTAAAAGTTTGCTGCATCTTCATTTGGAATGCTCTCGTTGATTTTTAGCAGGTCAATGACTGGAAGAGAAGAATTGGCAGGAAGAATCTCGTTCTCTAGCAACTGCTTAAGGATGTCATCGATCCCGTGTCGCACCATTCGGATGAGGTGGGTGCTAACCATATCATAGAACTCCTCAGATCATATGAATTCTTTCTACTGGTGGCCCAACATTCCTCCTTTCCAGCTTGGTACTCGTGAAGCTCGAATATCTTGCTCTTTATCTAGTTCTTTTGAGCTCTAAGCGTTGCTTGTAGTTCCGCCATGGAGGCCTCCTAGCCTTGCGCCTCAGCGCGAGCATCCTCGATTGTAATAAGGGCAGCCTCCAACTCGCATCGCCGAGCTTCTGCCATAACCCTGGCTAACTTGGTCTCCTCTCAAGTTGCTCCTAGTTCCACTTTAAGGAGCCCAAGCTCCTTGTTAACCTCCAAATCAACCTGGATGGCCGATACCTGAGCTGTGGTGGCCTTCAATTCCGTTTGATGTGTGACAATAGCAGTTGTTAACTGGTCTATCTCCACCTGCAGTTGACTCACATTGTGCGCCACCCTAATCCTTTTTGTCGTTGCCTCCGCTGTTCCCCTTTTCAGTCGAGTGATTGTTGCCTGATCAGAAGCAGGATAAGTTGTCGCTGCAGGCGATCGATCTCCGACTGCGCGAGGGCCATCTCCTCTTTGGCCACGATCAAAACTTCCTAAGAAGGGGTTGCAGCTAACTAGATCTCTAGTTCGACTATGCGGGTATGCAACTCTTGCCTGCCCTGCTAGATCTTGGAGTATCACTGGCTGAATATCATTAGCTGAGACATATGCTTAACCCCATTTAGCAAAAGTTTCTCTGCTAAAGCCCGGATGGACATGCCCTTGGCTGCTTCTTCAATGTTCCTTCATTCAATTGTCGCTAGACCGTAGAGGGTGAGATCAGTTTGTGCTCTTCTTGAACTAGTTCTTAGGATAACTCCACGGTGATTGGGACGCCCTCTTAGCCCAACAAATTCTCCCGACGATCCGCAGAACCTAGATCCACGAGAGCGCGTGAAGGACCAGCCCTAATACGAGATTTTCTTGATTTTACAGGGGCATGAGAGCTGTGATCCTGGGAGACAGTGGGATGTGCACCAAGGGAAGATTAGCCATGACTGGGCGACTCTCTGACCTGACTTGCGCACTTGATGGCTGAACCGACAAACGGATCAATGGATCTGGGGATCCGACTAGGACTCATGTGGGAGCGGATGGACCCGAATGGTCAGCCGAGGGTGTAGACAAGCGACACCTCTTCCTTGCAATTCTAAGAGGGCTTCCGACTTCGTCGATGAAGTTGGTTTCGATGCACTAGATCGATGAATTTGAGACCTTCTCGACTCCCTCGCCGGGCTCGGTTCTCTCACCGCCAGTTGAGGAATCACCTCCGTTGGAGCTATAGCTAGGGTCGAAGGTGCTCTTTCTTCGGGTGTTGCCTTAGTAAGATCAACGATGATTGTATGGCGTGCCTCCAGCTTTACTGCAGTGAGTTTCATCACCTTGTTCAACGATGCCTTCATCATCATATCAGCTGCAAAAAACAATATGTAGATATCAAAACTGACATAAGAGAAATTCTTATAAATGATTAGCAACTGGATCTGTGTACTTTCAATCGAACACATTATCATCATTCCCTCGAATTTGCTAAGAAGATCAATAGCTTCTGGATGCACTAAAATAGCCTTGCTTCTGTAGGACCGTTGGGTCGGCTAGAAGGGTTGGTAAATAACCTGTTAATTAAGAACAAACAACCCTTCCTCGAACGATTAAGCTAACACTTGTAAAATGAATTAAGCAGATAAATAAAAGCATAAAAGTAAAGACGAGGCACCAGATGTTTACTTGGTTACAACCAAGGAGGTTGTTAATCCAAGGAAGATTAAGCTCAAAAACTCCTTCAGGCGGAGAAGCCTCTTACAGATTTAGTGCAGAAAACAGAAGCTTAACTACAACTAAAGCATACAAGTGTTTGGAAATAGAATGATCGTGATTGTTGAAAAGCTACGGACCAAGGCTATATTTATAGCCTTGGTCGGGCGCTGGATGGGTTCCGTGGGATAAAATTTATCCCCACGGTTGGATCGAGTCAGCTCGATTACGTGAAAAGTCCCTTTACGGATGGTTAGGCGCCGGACTTCCGGCGCCGGATAGTTCAGGCGCCGGGCCAAAATCAACCAGTTGACTTTTGGTCGTGCTCTCTTCTGGTTCACTCGCCTCGGTTCGGTCTTCTGCTCGAGCTTGCTTGGGTGATCTCGACATCCGGAAGGCTCACCCGAACCCGTCTTCCGGTCTTCTCGGCGTGCTCCCTCGGCTTCTCGTCCCTCGGAATTACCGCGTGTCCCTTCTCGTCCACAGTACTCATCCATGAGACTTTCCCTCGGCCGCACCCGTCTTGGAGCGCTAAGCGTCTCTTGCTCCCGAGCAATTTTCCGCTCGGCTTTCGTACCTCGGAACCACCGCACCTTCCTTCTCGTCGTGTACTCTTCCATGACACCTCGTCCCTCGGACGCGTCTTGTCCTTCTTGCGTCTTCCGCTCAGTACACGTGCTCCTAGCTCCTGCGCACTTAGACTGAGGTTAGAAACAACGCGGGACCTAACTTGTTGATCACGAAACATCCTTGGGGTTCCAACAATCTCCCCCTTTTTGGTGTGATCAACCCAAGTTAAGCTAGGGTCAACAATAGATATGAAATTAAACAGTTTATTGCAATAACATGCAACATGATAGAAAAAAATTAAATTTCAAACATTCCAAATTTTAATTTTCAATTTTTTCTACCTCCCCCTAGACTTATACTTTCCCTTCTCCCCCTTTGATCACAATAAAAATGGGGTACAAACGAAATCTAAGGGTTGACATTAAAAAAATTTTGAAACTATATTTCAATAATTTTCAGGGAAATATTTCTAAGTCAAGACAAATTTCTAAGTCATTCGACATCAAGATTAAGAAGTTTCTAAACAGAAAGCTTTATGCAAGAAAATTTCAGAGAATTAATAACATAAAGAGAAATTTTCTATGCATTTATTTATTTATATATTTTATGCTTTAATCAGAAGGTTTAAATTTCCATTTTAATTTATCAGAAATTCTTAAGTCACACTTTTTCATATTTAAAGCAAAAAATATTAAACATGCAACAATTTGTATCATGTTAATTTCTATTATTTTTTGAATTTCAAGTTCACAAAAATATTTCGATAGCATAGATTCTAACTTGATAAAATTTTTCGATGCTATAAAAAATTCTTTCGACAATGTGCAAAATTCGTTTGAAAGAATATTTTGTAATTTGCAAGAATTTTTTAATAAAAATTCTAATTTGCAAGAATTTATTAATAATAGATTTCTTAATCCGAAACACTTTTTCGATGACTCATTTTCTGAATTGCAAAACTCTTTCGAGAAAGTAATTTGTAATTCGAAAAAATATTCGAAGAAAGTTTTTGACATCATTTCTAATTTGCATAATTCTTTCGAAAAAATATTTTGCAATTTACAAAAGTTTTTCGACAAAATTTCTAACTTGCAAAATTCTTTTAATAATAATTTGCAAGGCAAGTTTGACAATTGATTTTCTAATTCGAAAAATTCTTTCGATGATTCAATTTCTGATTCGAAAGACTCTTCAGGCAATTTTTCGATTGAATCATTTAATTGATCAGAGGTTCGAGTCCATACCTGACTTACCTTTTCGGTAGTTGATTCTCCCCCTGTCGAGTTGCTTTTATCCGAAGATTCTCCCCCTTCATCACTCTCGGGATGTACTTCGGCTGTTGGGGCTGTCTTGGTAATTTCTTCCATCTCGGATTCTTCTGATGACGCTCGGTGTCTATCGAGGGGACGGCTTCAGTTGGTTCTTCGTAGAGTTTTAAGAACTTTTCCCAAAGTTTTTTTATGCTGTTGTATTCGCCAACTCTATCGAAATCTTCATTTGGTATTGCGGTTAGAATGTGAAACTTTGCACGACCGTTTGCCATTGACTCGTCACGCTGCTTCTTGTTCCAGAGGCGTAGATCGAGTCTTTCTCCGTTCGTGTTCTTCGGTGCTTCATAACCTGTCTTCATTATTAGGGAAATACCAATATCAGAGTTAAGAAATACCGTCATTTGTTGCTTCCATGAAGAAAGCTCCCCCTCGAATGCTGGTGGGTAGTCGCTAGCTCCGGCCATTGTTTTGTTGCTTCAGATGGCGGTTAGTCCTGATACCACTTGTAGGACCGTTGGGCCGGCTAGAAGGGTTGGTAAATAACCTGTCAATTAAGAACAAACAACCCTTCCTCGAACGATTAAGCTAACACTTGTAAAATGAATTAAGCAGATAAATAAAAGCATAAAAGTAAAGACGAGGCACCAGATGTTTACTTGGTTACAACCAAGGAGGTTGTTAATCCAAGGAAGATTAAGCTCAAAAACTCCTTCAGGCGGAGAAGCCTCTTACAGCGTTTAGGCACAGAAAACAGAAGCTTAACTACAACTAAAGCATACAAGTGTTTGGAAATAAAATGATCGTGATTGTTGAAAAGCTTCTGGACCAAGGCTATATTTATAGCCTTGGTCGAGCGCCTGGATGGGTTCCGGCGCCTGGGGATAAAATTTATCCCCAGCGGTTGGATCAGTCAGCTCGATCACTGAAAGTCCCTTAGGCGCCTCGGATGGTTCCGGCGCCGGACAGCTCGGCGCCGGGCCAAAAGTCAACCAGTTGACTTTTGGTCGTGCTCTCTTCTCGGTTCAGCTCGCCTCGGTCGGGTCTTTCTCGGCCCGCTTGCTTGGGTGATCTCGACATCCGGAATAGGGCTCACTCGAACCCATCTTCGGTCTTCTCGGCGTGCCACTTCTCGTCCCTCGAATTCACGCGTGTCCTTCTCGTCCACCAGCGTACTCATCCGCAGACTTCGTCCCTCGGTCGCACCCCGTGCCGACCTTCGCCCTAGCTGCGTCTCTTGCTCCCCGAGCAATCTTCCGCTCCGGCTTTCGTACCTCGGAACCACCGCGCGCACTTCCTTCTCGTCCGCCGGTGTACTCTTCCGCAGCACCTCGTCCCTCGGACGCACAGCGTGCTGTCCTTCTCGCTAGCTGCGTCTTCCGCTCGAGTACCTGTGCTCCTAAGCTCCTGCACACTTAGACACAAGGTTAGAAACAACGCAGGACCTAACTTAACTTGTTGATCACACCAAAACATCCTTGGGGTTCCAACAGCTTCAAGTGATAGTCCTTCAAAGCGGGAGGTGGGGGCAATTCTCTCTGCCACCGAGTCGTCCAAGATATGAGACTCGGGGATTTGACAAAGAAAAATTGTAATTTTCACTCCTTGTGTGAAGAGGTAAACTCCTTAATCAGGCTAATCTCAGCTTGGGATGAAAAGAAAAAGACCCATCTTCCATCTTCTTTCGGTAAAATAAGAAATAGAAGATGCAAGGGGAAAACATAATATGATACAAACGGATTACTACCCCAGTTAAGATGCGGAAGGAATTGGTGTCAAGCTGCGATAATGAGATATGAAAATATTGTGATATTTCGATAAAAAAAAATAGGATAGGGAAATATAACCCACTCAACATATGACTTCAGAAGAAGGTCACAAAACTCGAAGAAGGATGGTCTGGCCAATCATTACCATTCGGAAGCCCTAATAGATGGTCGGTTGAAATCTCATAGGTAGTCCTTAATCGATCCAAGGATGCATTAGGAAAGCTTGATATAGTGGATCTATACCAAAGAGCAGAAGAAAATTCTCCGGCCATGAAGTACACTTCTAGACTACCAAAGTGCAAAGAAGAATCGTAGGGATGAACTAAATAGGTAGGAAGGAGAGCTCAGAGACGAAGAAGATTAAGGACGGAAAATGCATAATCAATGATTATCTGCAAGGACATTCTTATCTGACCTAATATAACCCGACTAGCTGAATAGAGATCATTGGATCTCTGTGTTACATGAGCGGGATAAATTTCCAACCATAGAATCAAGCACATGGAGTAAATCAAATCTAAGTAATCATTAGTTGGTGAAAGACACTTAGTCTTTGCGGGTCATATCACATTAATGTGATGCAACCTCGAAGACACTAGTGGATTATGGCTCGAGAATCGAGATGGATGATGCAGACGATGTTTTTAAAAAGAGTGGCTGCATTTAATGACATAATGACGGAGGCATGTTGACATTTAATACGTAATCTTTTCAGAAATGCGCAAGCGATCCATCACGTGACTTAGGTAATCGAGGCAGCTGGAATTATTCCGATTGCACACCGGTCCTATTAGTCGGATTTTCGCCTCCTTCGACTAGACTTGAAGGGAGACTTGTGATTCGGAGGGTAATTAGAGGGTGCCATATGGATAAGCGTGGTTAGTGATCTTCTTGTGATGGTGGTTCAAGCAAAGGAAAAACCGAGTCGACCTTAGCTTCCTTGGCACCCTTGACTTCTTAGGCGCCCTGACTCCTTGGCCACCCTGACTTCTTGGGCGCTCCCGACTCCTTGGCACCTCAACTTTTTGGCCACCCCGACTTCTTAGGTACCCTCGACTCTTCAACACTCCATCTTTTTAGGTGCTTGTCTTCTTGATAATTGCATGAAATCTCATATTATTTCAGGAAAAGGATTATCATCACATAAATCTTAAATTATTTCAGGAAAAAATAACTATCACGCAACTCTCGGATTATTTTAGAAAAAAGACAGAATCCCTAATATTGCTCTTCTTCTTTGTTTTCTAACTTGAGAGTCAGAGTGACTATGCCGGGGAACCCTCATTGTCATTCTAACCCTCTTCTTATTGTCTACCTTCGTCCAGGCTTGTAGAATCATCTTACTATCCTCATTGTCATTTATGTAGGGGATCGGTGGCCGGCTAGAAGGGGGGTTGAATGGACGGCGCCCCCAAATCGATCGCTTCCTACGTATTCGTTAGTTGCACAGCGGAATAATACAAAACTAAAATACGAATACAAAAGCTAAAGACAAAGAAAGGAAATGCAAACAAATACACGTCAATGTAACGTGGTTCGGAGATAACTTGCTCCTACTCCACGGCTGCCCGTAAGGTGGACGATCCCGATCCTTCGGTGGATTAACCCCCGGCAAACTCCGGCTACTCAAGCAACTCCTTGTGGGTGGAGAAACCTCACCACAACACCAACCAAGAACACTTGGACACAAGAGAACCTTGAGCATTTTGGTGACTACTAATTAGGCTTTAACCAAGTCTAATTTCGTCACCTTGGCCGGCCATCCCAAGCTCCTTCTTATAGAGTTTGGAAGAAATCAACAAGCTGATTTGCCCGTTACTAGTCGACTGGTCCTTGCACCAGTCGACTGGTGTCAGCCCAACGACATGCCAACGACTATCTTCCTGTCGACTGGTCCCAGGACCAGTCGACTGATCCCAGCCATTTCGGGCACAGAGAGCTTCTGTGCTCACCACAAGTCGACTGATCCCAGTACCAATCGACTAGTACAATCCTATACCTAGGGTTCCCATTCCGAGTACATTTCTCTCAGCACTCGGACCCTCACGACTCACTTGACTCTTTTTTGCAACCTTAACCTCTTGCCTTCAAGCCTACTTCCTTTGGCTCTCGTCCCTCGAATGCATCTAAGCCCGCGGCTCGTACCCAATACCATCCTTCGCGTATGCCTCGAAGTCGTTTCCCTTGGCCCTTGTCCTTGCTGCCTTGTCCACGGTCCCTCGAATGCATATAAGCCCGTGGCTCATCCCCAATGCCATCCTTCACCGGACCCGAAGCCATCAACCTGAGTCACATGTGTATCCTGCAGTCCTGTACAACTCAAGTACACATATCAAATACAAGGGTGAACCTAACTTAAACCCTTTGCCCAAACACCAAAACACATGGTCGCACGCACCATTGGGATTGCTCCAACAATCTCTCCCTTTTTGATGTTTGCCAATACGTTTAAGTTAGGGAAAACATAATAGCAAAATAATATGCTAAAAATAATGGACTTACGATGCCGAGACTACACACTTGGACTTACTCTGCCGAATGAACTTACGTTGCCAAGGCTACACACTTTGACTTACACTGCTAAATGGATTTACGATGCCAAGGCTACACACTTGGACTTACAATGCCGAATGAACTTACGTTGCCAAGGCTACACATTTGGACTTACACTGCCGAAACAAAATGCAACATGCATTGGAACCTATTCCAAGGCTTCCCCTACACTTAAGCTCTCCAATGAGTTAGGATTTTCACACAGGGATTTTTAAGAACTTATCACAAGGCTCTCCCTACGCAAAAGCACTAAGATTTTCCCAACTAAATCTTACTTCTCCCCCTTTGCCTAACATTCAAAAAACTCTCCAACAATATCCCAATTGTTGAAAACTTGTCGTCCAAATTGACCCTAAACTCATGTATTTATCCCCCATGGATCCCATACATCTAAACGAGTTGACACGGTCAAGAACAACGCTGAAAAACACTATCAGGCTGGTATCAGTCGACTGCCCCTTGGTACCAGTCAACTGATCCTATTGAAATCAACACACAGAAGCATTCTGTGTTCGAAAAACACTGTTACACTGATATCTGCACCAATCGACTGATACCCTATTTATGAAAAAATCAGCCTTTTCTGGTCTACTTCAGAAATGCACAAGAAATTCCACAGACCTCCAAAAATCCTCAAATTTTGTAGAGAGGTCTATTGTACCCATGTCTGCTTGGGAAAAATACATTACAAAATGTATCTATGACCAATCCCAAGATTGACACAAAATTCAAAACTAGCTAAATGGTTTAATTGAACCTTAACCTAAAGTCCTAGTTTTGACTTCCTCTTGATGTATTTGCCCATACGAACCCACAATGCATCCCTAGCATTGGTTTATATGACATCTATTCACCCAAAAACAATTATCATGCTATATGACTCCAATGTTATATTTCTAAGAATGAAACACAACCCAATTGTGCTAAATCACTAAGGTTGAGACTCAAATCCGTCTTCAAATCTTTTGGCACATTCCATAACCCATCTAGAATCCCAAGTAGTACCCACTTGAGATCCATTTGCCATGGGTCCCAAATTGACTCTTTGAGCTCCCCCTAGAGCTCTTAACCTTAGCCACCTCCCTAGGTGACTCATCCACAATTGCTAGGTCACATCGGTGCACCTTCGGTGACACTTGGCTTACAAAACTAACCTTCTTAACCTTGGACACCGTGCCCTTGGTTAATTTCTTCTTACCACTAAATGACTTTCCTTTGCCATTTATTGACTTCTCCTTGCTATAGTCATATGCAACCCTAGCATAAGACTTTCCCTTAGCCTTGGAGAACTCTCCCTTGCCATAATCATTTGCCACCTTAGCATATGATCTCTCCTTGCCTTAAAGGGACTAGATCGGTATCCCAAGCCCAATCTATCATGGTTGGGTTTTTGGCTACCCAACACCATATATAATTCCTTAGATCCAACATTGAATCTCTTAAGGAATTGTTCTAACTTATCAAGCTTTTCTCTTAAAGCTTGATTCTCCTTCTCTAGGTTCCTAACCCTAGAGTTAATTTGTCCAAATTGGACATTCCTAGACCTACCCATTCTAGGCATGTGTCTCCCCTTCTTGGGATTAATGCCTTGGTGTTCCTTAGGTCTACCATTTCTAGATTTATCATGCATGACTTTCCTAGGATTTTGATCTACATTAACCCTATTCCTATCATGATATTTAAAACCAAAATTTTGCATGGGCATATAATGATAACCAAAATCATTTCTCCTAGCATGCATGGGAACATAAGACTTTGAATTGGACTTTGAATTGCGATTCAAATTAGGGTATACCTCCCTTACCCTTGAAGCTCCCCCTTGACTTGAGCTCTTCTTCTTCTTCTCCCATTTCTTCAATTGTTCCAACTTCTTGAGCTCTCCCTTCCTAGGGCATTTTGTGTGGTAGTATCCCTTCTCCCCACACGTGAAGCACACAATGGGCAATCTCCTCCTTTGGGCTTCTTCATTCCTACAACCCTTGTTAGTGTTTAAATTAACTTGAATGGGTTTAAGAGTTACCTTCTTCTTACCCATTAGGCACCTACTCTTGTAGTGCCCCTTTTCATTACAACCGAAACAAATGATGTGGTCCTTTGACTTGACTTCGGTGGAGGTGCTTGCTAGGTTGACCACTTCCAAGACCTCTTCTTCATCCTCTTCACTTGTCTTGGATTCTTCTTCAACCTTTGAGGATGTCTCCTCATCTACACTAGTGGATGACATTTCTTCATCCTTCTCCTCTTCGGATGTTGAGCATGGCTCAACTTCCGGTTGCTCAACCTCCTCTCCTTGAGTAATTGAATCCATCTTCTTGGGCTCTACCTCTTCATGTGTAGGCAAAAGTTCCTCTCTTAGAACTTTCTTCAACTTACTCCACAACTCGTGGGCGTTCTTGTATTCACCTACACGACTTATCATGTTAGAGGGAAAAATTTCAATCAATATTGATATTACCTTTGAATTTGCCTCCGATCGTGTGGTTTGCTCCTCCGTCCAATGTCGTGGTCGGAGCTTCTTCCCTTTCTTGTCCTTCGGGACTTCAAATGGTTCTTCCACCACCATCATTATGTCCCAATCCGTCTCGAAGAAATTCTTCATCTTCACCATCCAAAAGGTGATGTCCCATAAGCTTCCTCCTTCAAACTTTGGCGGATCAATTAAGCCGGTCATCTTTGCTTCCTTGGCTGTTAGTCTAATGGAGAGCGTCCCGCTCTGATATCACTTGTAGGGAATCGGTGGCCGGCTAGAAGGGGGGTTGGATAGACGGCGCCCCCAAATCGTTCGCTTCCTACGTATTCGTTAGTTGCACAGCGGAATAATACAAAACTAAAATACGAATACAAAAGCTAAAGACAAAGAAAGGAAATGCAAACCAATACACGTCAATGTAACGTGGTTCGGAGATAACTTGCTACTACTCCACGGCTGTCTGTAAGGTGGACGATCCCGATCCTTCGGTGGATTAGCCCTCGGCAAACTCCGGCTACTCAAGCAACTCCTGGGTGGAGAAACCTCACCACAACACCAACCAAGAACACTTGGACACAAGAGAACCTTGAGCACTTTGGTGACTACTAATTAGGCTTTAACCAAGTCTAATTTCGTCACCTTGGCCGGTCATCCCAAGCTCCTTCTTATAGAGTTTGGAAGAAATCAACAAGCTGATTTGCCCGTTACTAGTGGACTGGTCCTTGCACCAGTCGACTGGTCCCAGGACTAGTCGACTGATCCCAGCCATTTCGGGTACAGAGAGCTTCTTCGACTAATCCTAGTATCAGTCGACTGGTACAACCCTATACTTAGGGTTCCCATCCCGAGTACATTTCTCTCAGCACTCGGACCCTCACGACTCACTTGACTCTTCTTTGCAGCGTTGACCTGTTGCCTTCAAGCCTACTTCCTTTGACTCTCGTCCCTCGGATGCATCAAAGCCCGCGGCTCGTCCCCAATGTCATCCTTCGCGTATGCCTCGAATCGCTTCCCTCGGTCCTTGTCCTTGCTGCCTTGTCCACGGTCCCTCGGATGCATACAAGCCCGCGGCTCATCCCCAATGCTATCCTTCACCGGACCCGAAGCCATCAACCTGTGTCACATGTGTATTCTGCAGTCCTGCACAACTCAAGTACACATATCAAATATAAGGGTAAACCTAACTTAAACCCTTTGCCCAAATACCAAAACACATGGTCGCACGGACCATTGGGATTGTTCCAACAATTTAGTGATTGGCGATCAAGTTGGCAATAAAACCAACTTACTAGTGATTCACTCGTCGGTGTTCGCGGGCAGATCAGTGCCTATATATGGTTCTGACATCCCTATGATAAGTTATGTGTATGTACTAATTGCTTTAAAGTTATAAACTTTGAAAACTTTCTGATCACTTTTATTAATGACTTCAAGCTGATATCTTTGGGCACATATAGACTCCGGGGCAATTTAGAAACACTTGGAATGGGGCCGATCAATGGATTTTGACCGAACCCATTGATTGAAGATTTTGAATTGCTGATACATTGGCATGTAATAGAAGAACAGAGTGTGGAGAAGGTAGATATGGTGTGCAAGCCTCATCCTAAAATTTGTAAACGAAATTATGGTTGAAGCTAGCACCACCGAGTGATTTTTTAAAATAAATTTAATTTAATTTATTATTTTTATTAATTTAAATTTTTATTCTTTTGTAAATATACATTAAAAAATCAAAAAAAATATTTTTAACATTTTTTTATTAACCTTTTGTATTTTTATTTTTTTTTTAAATTTTAAATTTTAAAATAAGAATGGTAAATTTAGAGGATTATTCTAAATTTAATAATTAAATTTTAACACAAATTAATTTAAGTCATCAATATCTTTTATATGGAAGTCACTAATAATATAATTAAATTTTTATTTTTTCTTTATCTGGATCGCACACATTAGAGAAAAGAGGAAAAAAAAAAAAAAAAAAAAAGAGAGAGGAGAGATATTTTGGAAAAAGATAGTGGGTCAGCATTTGATAGGAGAGGTAAAATGGGAATGAGGTGCGCCTTTTGGAAAAATGAAACTTAAGTGGTACCTTTTGGGCATTCAGAAATTTTAAATGCGCTATTTGAGAAATTGCCGTTTAAACTTCAAGGATGAAACATTCGTGAAACAATTTATATTCCTTATCTAAAATGATCTAGGTATTTAAAAGAATGCTTTCATATTTTTTGAGTTTATATTCTGCGGTTTAAGAATGTTTGACAGTGAGAAAATCATTCGCCATGGATGAGTTGTACATTTCCATAAAAATATATTGCAAAAAACGCACTATTTTGTTCAGTTGCTATGAACGGTTATGTGGCTTGCCAACTATGTCACTCAGATTTGAGTACAAGTAGTTGATATGGGTGTCGATCTAAGTGCCCAACACAGTCTTTTCTAAGCACTTTTACATGTGATCAAAAGGAATACGAGGGTGTGAGGGTGTCAACATGGAATGTTAGTGTCTAATGTCTTCCATTTATATGGAGTAAATATTGTTTTAGAATATCAATACTTAACCCAAAGATGCAGCTTTTGTGTTAGAACTATATGTTTGCATTATAATGATGTATTAGGAATTAGAAGGTAGAAATTAAGCTCCTAGTTGTCCTACTAACATTAGTACAACTGTTATAGTTTTTGCATTTCTCTGCAGTGTGCACATGTTATGGCGATGGCTGTTCAGAGGCTCTTCCCTGGTTCTAAAGTGGCCATAGGTCCGTGGATAGATAATGGCTTTTATTATGATTTTGATATGGAGCCTTTGGCGGATAGAGACCTAAAGAGAATAAAGAAGGAAATGGTGAGTTTAAATGATTTTTTGAATTTAGGTTATAGATTTGAAGTTTCACAAGCATATTCATTAGCTTATTGTTTCAGGGTACAGAATTCATTTCTTACATCATCTGTAGGATCGAATTATTAGTCGGAATCTGCCGTTAATAAAAGAAGAAGTCTCCAGAGAAGAGGCCAAGATACGGATTATGGCTCTTAATGAGCCTTATAAGTTGGAAATATTGGAAAGTATAAAGGAAGAGCCTATTACGATTTATCATATAGGTAACTTTGGATTTTTTTTTTGTTAACTTGTCATAAATTCATGAAATTCCCAACAGGTATTATGACTAAGAAACAATATAAGCATCCATGATAGATTATAAACAGCACTTTGACTTTTGCTTATCTTGTAAATGCCGTTTCCTCACCTAACTGCCCATCATGCAGGAAACGAATGGTGGGATCTTTGTGCTGGACCCCATGTGGACTCAACTGGACATATAGACAAAATGGCTATTGAACTGGAATCTGTTGCTGGAGCCTACTGGCGAGGTGATGAGAATAAACCCATGTTGCAAAGGATATATGGAACAGCATGGGAGACTGAAGAACATTTAAAAGCTTTCCTTTATTTAAAGGAAGAGGCAAAGCGACGTGATCATAGGCGTCTTGGTCAGGATCTCGATCTGTTCTCTATACAGGTACATCTCCATTAACTGTAATGATAGCTAGGTGATACATGTTCATGCAGTAACCTTCTATAGGACCTTTTACACAACACGTCATCATAGTAAGATGCTATCTTTACAGTAGATAAGTGGAAAATAAATGAACTGTTGAAAGTAATTTCAAAATACTATTTCAGTGGCTGCTTATTTCGGTCTGTTTGCTGTGCCTATAAAGGATTGTCAAATATTCCTCTTACCTTGACAGGAAGATGCAGGTGGAGGGTTGGTGTTTTGGCATCCAAAAGGTGCCATCATGAGGCACCTTATTGAAGATACATGGAAAAAAATTCACCTGGACCATGGTTATGAGCTACTTTACACTCCCCATGTTGCCAAGGTTGATCTATGGAAAATCAGTGGCCACTTGGAATTTTACAGAGAAAATATGTATGATCAGATGAACATAGAAGATGAACTCTATCAACTTAGGCCAATGAATTGTCCTTACCACATATTGGTTTACAAAAGGAAACTGCAATCATACAGGGATCTTCCCATCAGAGTTGCTGAGTTGGGAACAGTATACCGATACGAATTGTCTGGTAGCTTGCATGGACTGTTTCGGGTGCGAGGGTTTACTCAGGTACCTCTGGATAAGTTCATTATGCTGTATATTTGTTGTACAACCTTAATTGTGTTAGTGGTTTGAATTCAAACTTTGTTTTCATGTAGGATGATGCACACATTTTCTGTTTGGATGACCAAATTAAACATGAGATCAGGGGTGTTCTTGATTTAACAGAGAAGATATTGCTTCAATTTGGTTTTAGAAAGTATGAAGTTAATCTTTCAACCCGGCCAGAGAAATCTGTTGGCAGCGATGATATATGGGAAAAAGCAACTTCTGCCTTAAGAGATGCTCTCGATGACAAAGGTTGGCATTATCAGATTGATGAAGGTGGTGGTGCTTTCTATGGTCCAAAAATTGATCTAAAGATTGAAGATGCTCTTGGAAGGAAATGGCAATGCTCAACAGTGCAGGCAAGCTATTTGGAAATTTTCTTATTCAAATTCGTTAAGTCTCTTTTGAATGAGCATGTGAGCTAACTGATGCTAGTTTAGGTTGATTTCAATCTGCCAGAGCGGTTTGACATGTCATATGTTGACTCCAATGCTGAAAAGAGACGTCCTATTATGATCCACAGAGCTGCGCTTGGGTCCCTCGAGAGATTTTTTGGTGTCCTTATAGAGCATTATGCTGGCGACTTTCCACTATGGATTGCTCCGATCCAAGCTCGGATTTTACCTGTAACTGATACTGAGGTGTGCTCTATGATTCATATTGAGTATTCTATCAAGATTTAAGTCAACGCTTGATTGTGTTATTTTTCTCTGAGAGATTCTTTTTTCTTGTTCAAATGAAATTTCATTGTCCTTGGAAATTTGACCCTGGCCCAAGTTTAATCTCGGTTAGTTAGAATGGAGATATTTGACAACCTGAATTGCCTCCAATTAGTTGTTAGTTCATAGTTCTTGTAATGTTTTCCACGACCTGTTCATGAATTTGTCACAAGTGCCCAAGTAAGTTTATATGTAGATGTTAGATTGTTTACATAAATCATTCCTAAAACTTGTCTTAATCCGTCCTCGCACAACATTATTTTCAGGTCCAGTACTGCACTGAGATTGTCTCAAAACTCAGTTCTACAGGCATTCGAGCTGAGATATGCCATGGTGAGCGCCTACCGAAACTCATAAGGAATGCAGAAAAACAGAAAGTGCCTTTGATGGCTGTTATTGGGCCAAGAGAAGTCGAGACTCACACAGTAACTATTAGGTCAAGGTTTGGAGGTGAACTAGGAACCATGACGATTGACGAGTTCATCAGTAGAATCAAGTCGGCAGCGGAAAAAAGAAGATTCTTATAAAAAGGTCATGAATCATCCTAACCAAGTTTGTTCAGTCATCAAAAAAACTTAGATGTATGCTCAAACATAGCCATGCAAATTTTGTGCATTATTTTCTGTGACTTAGATACTATTTTGTATGCACTATATATTTTGTTTGATCGTTTAAAAACGCAGTGGAAAATGCTTTTAAGACAGATTAAATAACAAGTTAGCAAAATAAAAATGAATTCAGTTAAAAAAAACAATGATTGGAAAATATAGAATGGCTTTTTAAAATGTTTGCACAGTAGAAATAAAAAAAGAGAAATATGCTCCTGTCTGAAAGCGTAACGAGATGGAGAGCTGGGACGGCGGGCGGTGACTCCGGAGAAAAGATAGGCGATGACTCTGGGAAAGGTGAATAACAATGAATTTGAGAAATTCAAAGCAGATTTCGAAGAATTTTAGTCAAAAATATCTCCTAGCGACGAGAATAGTAAGTTGAAGCTAGATCTGAGAAACCCAAAACAGATCTAGGAAAGACTCCGGCGAATTAGGATACCGTGATGAAGAAATCCACAGGGGTGGGAATCATAGACGGATGCTATCACCTCCTGCGTATCATAGAACTAACCGGTAAAGCATTAATGACCTAAGACCGGGGTGGGAATCCCTGACTAGGCCCTCCGACGTTCAAGTCAGTCTTCTCTCTTCTTAGTAAGAAGAAAAATAAGTACAGTAAAACTGAAGTGGAACTAGGGTTTTGGTGGTGGCGTTGGGCGTACCTTGCCAACGGAGAGGATTCCCCTTTTTATACCACCTCATGTAACCTCCGTAATCATGAGGTGGACTACGGTTTGTTAGAGTTTGTTATGAGATGACGTAAGCACTTGTAATAATAGTTTAATGAATCTTTTTTTGTACCCCAGATGCACCTTTTTTATCGTCTAGTGCACTTATAGAAGTTTCTAGAAAATGTCTCCCTTTAAATTAACCAAATTGTCATAGGATCATATATTATTCTCATATGGTTCATACATCACATATATTTAGTTATAATACTCCTTATTGGCTATGTTTATGAGATTTAATAAATGTAAGTGTCTTTATGGCCGGCCAGATTTTGCCAGGTTGATCTCATACTAATAGCCTTATAAAGGTGCGTGTTGATATACCCGTCCAGGATTATATCACCGAGTGTATTGTGTCTATGTCTGACCAGATATTTCTAAGCCGAGCCCCTTCTGACACCCTTAGTTGGTACATCTACTTGCTTGCCCGAGATATATTACCGAATGAGTTATGTTTATTCTCGGCCGGGATTCTATTATCGGGCGTAATATGCTTATATTGTGTTTATGCCCGCTCAGGCTTTGCCTATTGAGTCATGTTGGGTCTTATGATATGCAATCAGTCTTGCTTGACCGACTACAGAGATTGCTTAGGGATGTACGCCTTTAAGCTCAACAGGGCTTTGCTTTCTAAGCGTTCTAGGTTCATTGACCCTCTGTTATTTTAACTTGGCCAGTACTTTATGCTCGGTCGAACCTCTACTACTGAGCGTATCTGAACACGCTAATCCTTTGTTTGTTTTAGTTCAGTCGGGCTTATATTCTCGGTCGGTATTTCATGCTCGATCGAGGCTTCCCTGCTGGGCATAGGTGCGCTTGCTAATACTTCACTCATTTGGGTTTATCCGACACTATATGCTCGGTCAAGCTTTGTCTGCCAAATATACCCACTTGCATTGTGCGTTCCGTTAATTTTATCCCGGCCGGTCCTATATTTCCGATCGGGATTCGCTTACTGAGCGCATCCATCTTATCCGGGCCTCCCTATTTCTTCCCTCTTCTCTATCCTCTTTCACATTATTACACGAGATCCACTCCTTATAACCCATATCACTAGCCTCCCCTTCAAGTATAGTCGAAGGAGGTGTATCCGACTGACTAGACCTGAGTCTTTTTTATCTTTTTGTTAAATACCAATCTTTCCTGAACCTTTCATATCCATGACAGCGATCTCGTGACTTCTGCTATAGTGATCCCGTGACCCCTGCTACCATGATCCCGTGACCTCTACTATAATGATCTCGTGACACCTTCAGCCATTTAAATAAACGTGTGATCATATCTCCTACAACATCAAGTTTGGCTCCTCCTTGTTTTACTTCTTCTCTAAAGATTCTAGTGGAAGTTATAGCCTCAGATCCCTCCTCCCGGGATCAACCATTATTTTAGGAGGAGAAGGCCTTAGCTGAAGCCCCCCAAGCTCTAGACCTGCATCATTCTTACCAAAGAAAACTAGAGGCGCGCTTATTAGCAGTTCGGTCTGCAATCCAATCAGAAAGGGCTTTACGGGAAAAGACTTATCTAGATTTGAAGCTAAAGACTGAGGAGTTGGATGATCTAAGAGGCCAATACACTTCAGAGATAACCGTTCTATCCAGACAAATTCATGTATATGGTTTACTAATATCTCAACAACAACGAGTCTTAGACCAACAGAAGGCCGAGGTGTATCTCTTACAAGCCGAGTTGGATCAGATTAGTTCAGAGATGACCCTTTAGTCACATGTTTGGGAGGGTGCACCATACAAGCACCAAAGGATAGGACGAGCCTCACCTTTCTGCCCGGGTTGCGACTCTATTACTCGCCTTCACTTAGAATGGGAAGAGTAATCGGGCGGTTCCCACTAGATTCTGTTGGATGACAAATTTGTAAGGAACTAGATGCGCTAAACACGCAAACGCGCAGCGGAAAAATACTAGTTCCTCCAGAAGATCCATGTGTAGGGAAATAAAAATTACTACATATACTAAGTTTTCTAACATGATAGTATTATACCTTTGTAGTGTGCTCACAGACTCTCGACAGATCGGATCACAGCACGATCTCACGTTCGCGCCTCTACGGTATCCACACGAACAAGTGTTTGTTTATCTCACAAACTTACAAAGTGGAGATGAAACCACCTAAGGTTGTGCTAGCAACCTAAAGAAGGTTTCGGGCAAGAGGAGAGGAGAGGAGAGGAAGAAGACAATGAAGAAATTACAAAAATGAGAGGAAAAATGACTTAAGGATTTTCATCCAATGAAAACACTTAATGTGCATTAATTCCATTAATGAGCCTTAATGATCATTCACTCTCCATTAAGGACACATTTGAAAACCTCTCATTTTAAATTTCGAAAATTAAATTACATGGTTAATTGAATTCAAAATTCAATGAATTTCTCCATTAAGCCTCACTTGAGTCTAACTCAAGTCTCCTCACTTGAGTCTACCTCAAGTCTAATTCACTTGAGTCTAACTCAAGTCTAATTCAATCGAGTCTTACTCAATTAATCTCATACAATTCAAATTTAATGAATCACATTTCATTAATTTAAATTGACTCCTTGAGTCTAGTTTGAATTGGACTTAATCCAACAATTAGATCCAATTGATTCTAACTCAATAAGTCCAATTCGGATAAGACTTAATCTAATGATTCATCATATGAACTCATCTCCAAATCTACTTGTTCTTTGTGTGTGACCTAATAGGTTCTCGTAACGTTGGCAATGTATCCAAATTAACATTTAGATACATAAGCAATGAGTGACATCTAGCAAGGCATCATTGCTACCCAAGTGACAAGAAAGTCGAGATCCGATCTAACCTGTCCATGGCTATTATCTTGTATGACTTTGCCCCTCTATCCTTGATATCTAGGTTGATCAATGAGGCATAGACCGTGTCATGCTCTTATTAACTTTTGTGTTTCTTGATCTCTAAGTAGACACACTCAATCAAATAACCTCAATATCTCATATTGATTTATTTGCGCATGACCATGCTTTCTTGTGTCCTACTAATCAAGGAACCCACAGATATCGCTTCCGTCATATGGAAGGGATAGATCCCATCTACATCACTCACATCCCTCCGCATAATTCATTGCATACCTAGTGATCGACTTTATTGTCCACCTTGTTATAGGTGACGTTTGCCGATACCAAAGTACACAACTCCTTATGTAGGGAACTGTAGTGACTTTAGGTCTAAGGACTATTCATACCAATAGTCACATGAGAATGTTTATGACACTCATATAACGGTGCATGAAACATTCTCATGACGGGTCATTCAGTATATATTCTCTAATATATACATACCCATGTGTCAACCTGATATCTCATATCCATGACTTGTGAGATTAAGTCATCCGTTGACCTACATGCTAGTCTCAACGCATTAATATTGTCCTTGTATATTAATGCTCGACTAGGAACAGTTAAGAATAGTGTTCTCTACAATATCTCACTATCAATTCAACCAATTGATATACTGTAAATAAGAACCTACTACCCAAGGACATTATTATACTTATTCAATTGACACTGAACTGAAAAAAATATAATAACCAACTTTGCCTTTTATTAATAATGGCATATGATATAAAATGAGCCCTTTACAATCATCTCATAATTGGTACTAGGATTAATACTAACAAAATTTTCCTATTGGTAATAATACCAGGTGAAATTTGTTTTCGTCCCACAGAACGCGATAATAAGTCGACTTGTCTATTCTTCTTGTTTCAATTTTTTTTTAGGTTGTTGTTCTATCATATTCTCTTACTTGAGAGGGATAGAGTAATTTGGTATTTCCAGGCTTATTAATTTGTTGTATTTGTTCATGGAAGTTCAAGGGTTATGATTGTAAAATTACTGATAGTGATATTAGAATTTTATATTTATGTTTGACGAGGGTGTATAAAAACAGGTGATCAACTACGCGAGGAGTAATTGAACAGAAGAACTTATGTATAGGCTCGAGCGAGTCCGAACTTTAATTAAGTTTTTTGTCTACAAAACCGGTCGGGATTGTGCTTAGTTAGAATGTTGTGAGTTAGACCCCGCCCTAATTTATTGTTATCATTTTATATTTTCTCCTCATTCTTCTCTTTATTGCACCTAGGAAATTGAACACCTTTCTCGTTGTTGATTGGTTCTTCAATGAAAAGAGAATGTTGGAGGCGCATGATACTACGACGATAATTTGAGTATGATTTAATCTATTATGTCTATCATAAATGCCCATTTATGGATTCATGACGCGTGTTGTCTATTTCTTCTTTCTGACGTAATGGTTCGCACGCTTTCTCAGTAACGCCCTATCACACTTTTCTCTTAACAAATCGACGACTCTCTTGGTGAGGGTTCTCCATATCCAACAGTTATCACTTTTGATAATAAAACCCTAAACCCTTTATCTTCTACCTTTTTCCTCTTCTCCCTCGCGCTCTTTATTGGTGCTGTTGTTTAACATTCTTCGTCCTCTACTAACCCTTCTTCTTTCCCAGCTTCCTCTTTCCGTGCACCCTTTCTAAGACTTTAGCAAGTCGTCTCTTTCGTGTTCTTGCATTATTCTATGGCTGAACAGTCTTTTACGCTCAAACACCTTCCATCTTTCGTACAATCAATAGGACCTCCATTCGTTCACAATATGAAATTTCTAAAGAATATGACATTGCGATTCCTACTTCTGATGCTCGTCCACATCTTCCTCCCGACGGTTATGTTACCTTTTTCAAAGACCAACTAATAGCTGACCTACATTTCCCCATTCCCCCTTTTTTGATAGAAATAAGCAGATACTTCAATATTCCCGTGCAACAATTCGCTCATAATGCGTTTCGTTATCTGTGTGGTTTGTTCATGATATTTCATCTTTTTAACATTCCCCCAACTCCCCAAAATTTCTTCATATTTTCATACCATAAGAGGTCGGACCCTGGTGTCTTTCTGTTTCAATCTAGGCCTAAGATGACCTTTTTGGAAGAAATGCCCTCTTCCATCAAGGGCTGGAAATCACGTTTCTTTTTTGTGAAATTTCTTGCCCCTGTCCCTTGGTCTTCTTCTTGACAATCCTCCCTTCCTACTCTTCCAGATGTAAAAGAACTACATCGACATTCTTCCTTTACTACCTATTCAGAAAGATTATCCGGTTGCCGCCTATTTATCCATAAATGGATACGCAATGACCTTCTCTATCTCTTGGTTTGAGCCCCGTTAAGATAGAGCTTTGCGGCTCTCTTGGTAAGTTATAGTTTATCCATAAAAATCCTTTTTTACTAACTAAAATATTTTTGGTTTTATGTAGTGGATGCTTTGTTCGAGGTCGCAGTTGATGAGAAGCTATGTTTGGAAGAGGAGGTAATCCGTGCCAAGGAGAAGGAACTTCGTGCTGAACTAGGAGAACCTTCTTTAGTAGAAGTTCCTGTCTCCACAGGGGTTGCTTCCAGTTCCCATGAGGCGACTCTGTTAACAATTTCGAGCCGCAAAAACCTCTTTTTGCGTTGCGGAAACCTCGAATCTAGCCACGGATCCGTGCGAAGATAGATAAATAAAAGTTCATGTATATGTTTGTCTACACTAGATCTACCTTAGATCTATATGAAAAGGAAGTATTACCCTTGGAATGATGCCCTTCGCTTATCCCGCTCGTCCAAATGGTTGCCGGATCTCGTAGATTGTCAAGTGTACACTCCTCTACATGTATCCACACGGATAAAAGGTGGAGAGAACCACTTTGAGTGTGCTATCACTCTTGAGAGGTCTCGACAATGGAGGAGAAGGAGAGAAAAGAAGAGAGCATGAAGAAGAGACCTTGAATAAGCACACCTCTCTCATTCATTCTTATGTGGCCGGCCACTATTAGAACATTTTATACCTCCATGTAATACCAAGAGTCATGGCTCTTGGTCTTCCTCATGAGGTGATACACAATGATGTAGCCTTGATGATGTGGAACATCATCATTGGCCGGCCCATGCCAAGTCACAATGAAGTGACATTTGGACAAGTCAAACTTGACCCTTCATCTTCCCTCTCAAGTCAAGTCAAACTTGACCTCTTATCTCCCATGGTTGATCAAATATACCCTTTGATTCAAATCAATTTAATTTAATGAATCTCTATTCATTGGTTTAAATTGACTCAATGAATCATAGTCTAAATTAGACTCATTCGACACATGAATCAAATTGAGTCCAACTCAATTAGTCTAATTTGGATTACTCTTAATCCAATTTGGTTCATCACATGAATCTAATCCTCTTGGTCCATCATATGAACCTAATCTCCATCTAACTGCCCTCTGTGTGTGACCCTATAGGTTCTTGTAACGTTGGCAATGCTCCTGAACCCTTTTAGAAACATAAGCAATGAGCGGTATCTAGCAACACATCATTACTACCCAAGTTACAAGAATATTGAGATCCAATATCATCATTATGACTACTAATTGTGACTCTCACAATATGTGACAATGTCCTTCTATCCTTGATATCTAAATTGATCAATTGAGGCATAGACCGTGTTATCCTCTAATCAATCTATGTCTTGAACTCCAAGTAGGCTCACTCTAATCAAATGAGCTCAATATCTCATATTGACTTATTTGGGCATGACCATGCACTTAGTGGTCTCACTCTATCAAGAATCATGATATCACTCCTGTCATATAGGAGGGATAGATCCCTTCTACATCACTCACATCCCTCCGCATAATTTGTTACATACCCAGTAGTCACCTCTATAGTCCACCCATTTATAGGTGACGCTTGATGAAGCCAAAGTATGCAACTCCTTATGTAGGGAACCATGGTGACTTCAGGTCCAAGGACTGATAGTCATACTAATAGTCACATGAGAAAGTATATGACACTTATATAATGATCCATGATACTTTCTCATAGTGGGTCATTCAGTATACATACTCCAATGCATACCCATGTGTCAACTTAATATCTAATATCCATGACTTGTGAGATTAAGTCATCGAGTTGACTTACATGCTAGTCTCATCGCATTAACATTGTCCCTGAATGTTAATACTTGACTAGGAATGATTAAGAGTAGTGTTCTCTATATCATCTCATTATCAATTCAACCAATCGATTGATATAGATAAGAACCTTCTACTCAGGGACGCTATTATACTTAGTTATTTGGCATCAAGACAAGTAAGTATAATAACCATAAAAAAATACCTTTATATATATATATATATATAGGAATATGATACATCGAGTCCATACAACAATCATCACATGATCAGCTCTAGGGCTCTCACTAACAGACTCCAGAGGGAACTTTCATCGATCTTCCTCCAATCATTGAGCTTACCTCTCCCGTAGGTTCGGAGAAATCCTCTGAGGAGGCCCCTACTGAGAAACGACGCAAGTTAACTCTTGCCCCCTCCCCTAAGTAAAAAATTGTCTCCTTCTCTGCCGATACTCATCTTATAGATGTTACTCCTTCTTCTCCTGATCTTCCTCTTTCTACTCTCTATCCTACCCTTGCTTCCTCTTCTTCTATGAACTTGCCTACTGGTAGTGATAGCTCTCTTACTACTTTTGTTCAAGACTCACCCTTTTTGATTTTTTGTCCCTCTTCAACCCAAACTACTTTATCTTCTACTTCTTCCTCCACTCCTACCCTTTCTATATTATTTTGGGGTTTAAGGACTTAATCCTTCTGAACTGGTCGATAGATTTTCTCTTGATGAGACTAAGGTAAAACTGTTCATGTTTACATTCATCTTTTCTTAAGTGCCTTTTTAATGATTGTTGTTTCTGCAGCGTTTGATAAATAATATGAGCATAACTCGATTATTGTATAATTTAATCCAAGAGAATGGGGGCATTAAGGAGGCAAATCTCAGAATTGCCCTCTGCCCAGGCCACTGAGAAACTAGATAATCTATCCACCCAGTTACAAGAAGCTCGCCAATCACTACAAACTGAGACATAGCAATCGAACCAATATAAGGTCAACATAGAAAGCCTTTAGTCTCAGTTTCAGTCGGCAAATGCCCGTAATGAGGAGTTATCCTCTAAATTGGAGAAACAAGCTTCTGAGATCGATCAATTGTCTTCCCAATTGTAATCACTAAAAGATACTCATGCAACTGAATTAGCAAACCAACTATCCACTCTGAATCTTAAAGAGACTGCTTTAAAAGCTTCTCAAGAAGAATTGGCAGATTATAAGGCCAATGAGGATGTCCATTTTGAACAGCGAAGAAAGACATACCTTAAATCTCCTGCTTTCCTTAATCCTATGGTGGATTCTTTCTTAAGGGCTCTTAACTACGAAGCTGATAGTGGAGAGGAACAATTGAAGGAGCTAGGATTATTGATTTCTGATCCTCCAGCTAGTTTCCCTAACCGGAGGAGACTAGTGAAAAATCGGCCTCCTGATCTACTCCCCAAGCTGTTGTAATCAGGGGTAAATCGATATTTTTTATACTTGGTGTTATTATTGTAAATACTTGTCATGAATTTATATTCATCCCTTCCTAATGTTATATGCTTCAACCTGTTATTAATTAAGTTCTCCTTTTATATATATATATATATATATATATATATATATATATATATATAATGTTGGCTCTAATTGCTCGATCGGTCTATAAAGAATAGGTAACTCTATTTTATACTTCTACTTGTCTCTGGCAGAGATTTACTTTAAGATAAGCAAGTGAATATATATATATATATATATATATATATATATATATATATATATATATATATATATATATATATATATATATATATATATATATATATATATATATATATCTTCTTGCTTTTCCTATATATATGTATGAATTACTATGGATATTCACATAGTTTAGGTTATCTGTTTGGTTTACAATGACCGATTGGTTACTTCACCCATCTTTATACAATGTGAGTGTTTATTCAATATATGATGGTTGGACGACTTGACTTACCTATATGTTTTAGTTCTCTTCTTCTTTTGCTCGACCAGCCTATGCAGATCGGACGAATTTGTTAACTCGACATGGCGGGGCTTAACGAGTAGGTCATGTATTTCTGTAAGGTATTAAATATTTGGTTGACTTATATTGATTGGTTGGGTTTATGCATCTAACCTAAAATATCCCCTCGATTCATAAGAGTCGAGCGGGGTCATATTGAGTTAAATGCTCACTCGATCCTTAACCACATGAGAGTTCTCCGTATCCTTTTATGAGCTAAATATTCGTTTGACCCTTAATGGCTGCTCGAATTTATTTCCATGATAATAACCAACCGAATCTATTTCTTTTATATGTACCTCTGCTCAATCCACAAAAGACAAGCGGAATTCCTTTGTGCTATATACTCGCTCGGTTTTTAACGTTTGAGTGTGCTTATTGATACCCGTGCGCCTTCTTTACTTAATAAATTCGGTTAGCCAGATTCGGCTGACCGAGTCTTATTGAAAGTTTAGGATGATCCTCTTTTTCGGGGTTCCTTAATTTTTTCAAACTTAAAGCCTCGCTTGGGAACACCATCTTCTATGCTATCTGCCTCAGTAATTGTGCAAGGATTTTAGGAAAGGGGAAAAAGGGGGCAGATAGGGGTTTTACTTTATCATCTTCTTCCTCTTAGAGATTTTACTTTTCCCTATTCGATTCGCGATTCTTCCCCTTCTGTCAACCCCTCTCCTCACAATGGCTTCTCCCTCTTCTACCGAATGATTCACCCGTTGCTCTTCTGATTTTAAAGAACCAGAAGCGTATGAACTTCGAATAAACTATGGCTTCCCTTCATACCTAACTCTTCCTACCCCCGAGGATCGTCCCCATCTTCGACTTCCAAGGAGCGTTGCTATTTTTTGGGAATAAGCTTTGTCTGGCTTCCGGTTCTCTCTTCATCCCTTCATTGTTAAGGTTAGCATGTATTTCAACATACCACTAAATCAACTTATCCCTTAATATTTCTCTATCTTAGCTGGTTTCCTTGCTGTTTCTCGATTGCTTAACTTTCCGTTATTTCCTCGCTTGTTCCACCACTTTTTCATCCCTCGTCAAGTGGAAGATAGCCTTTTCAAATTCAGAGTTGTCCTAAAGCCATTTTGTTTAATAGAATCCCAGCACAAGAAGAATGGAGGCATAAATTCTTCTTTTTGCACCTTTCTTCTCCTCCTCCATATCCTATAACTTGGCAGTGGAATCTTCCTACCCTCCATAATCCAAAAGATATATCTGCTGATCCGACCTTCCATGCTTCAATGCTAAAACTAAAGGGTGCCAAGTTTAGTTTGCCGGCGTTAATTGCTGAAGGTCTACTATTTACCTTTGGAATAAGTTCTGCTGATACATAATTGGATGTTCCTTTCGGTAAGTTAAATGTTCTACTTATTTGTTACCCTTAAATTGGTCCTCCCTTAAATTTATGGTTTTTTTGTTTCTTTCAGCTGACGTCATTCTCCCAACTCTCATGTACAAAAAAGCAGAATTGTCTAGATCATTTTTAACTAAGTTTGGAGAGGATTTATTAAAAGATCGTCGCCTTAATCGCATCCCTTCCACCCTTGGACTACTTCCTCCTAATAAAGTATTTGTAGAGAAGTCTGAATCTTCTGGGGAAGACTGCCCCTTCATCGCTCGGCGAAAAGACCAAATATTGACAAACACACTCCTCTTGGGCTTACCATCCCCACACTTGAATAACTCCCCATTGTCCCTTCTGAGATTTCTTATGAGAGAGGTAAGGAACCTATGCCTTATACTCGTATTCGTTATAATTTATCCCTTAATATGATACGACCTGACTTACTTATTTCTATTGTTCTCCTAGTTATCCCTGCTCCTGGGACGATTTTGAATGTGCCTGTATCCTCCCAACCTCCACCAATTTCTTCTTCTTCTCCACCTAGAGCGAGAGCCAAGAGAACTCCTTACAGGAGATCTTCTGGCTCTACTTCCCAAGGTATTTCTGTTGAGCCAAATCCTGCCTTCCTGCCCCCTGCTTTACCACCTCCAATCCCTACTTTTGTACATAATATTCCTACTACGTCTAGTGTTAGGACATCACCCCCTCTTCTTGAACCTTTATCTACCCCTTCTGCTAGGCCTTCAAACTCTGTCCCTCCTCAAGTTCTTTTTAAACAAGCTCAAGGGTTATCTTCTTTATTTGGACAACTAGATCCTATTCCTATTTCTTATGGGCTTCCCCAATTGAAAGGTTCCTTAGCTGAGTCTTGGTTACAATGCCAGACTTTCATGAAAGGAAAAGATATTATTAGTCTAGCTGATGACCACAATCGCCAAGCTGTCGCTGTAAGTATTCGTGTTGGAGTGTATACTTAAAAGTTTAGCTTTTATACACATTTATTTTGAAATAAAGAATCACATTGGTCAAATGTTTACATTTATTTGTTAAATGTAATTGTTCAATTAATTTATATAGTAGATAACATGGAGTGTGGAGTCATACTTAGAAGATCATGTTGTCGGTTCTCTATAAATTATAAACAGTTGCTCACGACTAAGATGGAAAGGAACAAACCATCAGAATAGACGTAGTGTAATTAAGTATTAGTTTATCTTGACTAATAAATTACACTGATACACTTTAAGTGTATTGAGTAGGATCATTTAGGTAAGTTCTTTTTGTACTGACTTAGTAAAAGAACTAGACCTTAGTTATTATGGAAGTGTGTGCTCTTAATCCTAATATAATAACAAGCATGTATATTTAATATTTATTTCTTTGACTTATCAAAGGGTGAGGTTTAGCTCGATAAATCAATATGCCCGATAAGTTGGGAAATGATATTACTTATAGTATGTGTTGTTGATTATAGAAGGAATCTGTGTCTTAGTTATCTAGGTTGAGAATGTCCCCAAGAGGAGCTCATAAGGATTGCCATGTTAAACCCTGCAGGTGGACCTAGTCCAACATGACAATAAAGTTGAGTGGTACTACTCTTGGAGCTAGATATTAATTAAATGAGTTGTCAGTAACTCACTTAATTAGTGGACATTCGTAATCTTAAACACAGGGAGACTAACACACTCATGATAAGAAGGAGCCCATAATGTAATTTGGGATTGGTGCGGTAGTGCGGTAATAACTCTCTAGTGGAATGAGTTATTATCGATGAACTAGAGTTGTGTGTTCGGGGCGAGCACGGGATACTCAAGCTCATCGGAAGGCCAAAACCAATTTCTCCTCTAGGTCCCTGTTGTAGCCTCAATAAAGCCTCAAGTCCATCCAAAGAAAAGCCTATCTTGGTGTTCAAGAAGGGGCCGGTTCATTGCTTGGTAACCAAGCAATAGCCGACCACATATTCTCTAGAAGTGGTCGGCCCTTGCCTTGGGCAAGGGGGCCGACCATAATATTTAAATTAGGAAGGTTGTTTTTGAATTTTTAAATCTTCTCAGATATTTATAATTTGTAAAAAGAGAGATTTTAAAAATTTATAAAATTTTCCTAATTTAAATTAGGCCACAAGGTTTTAAAAGAGAGTTGTAAAATTTATAAAACTTTCTTTTAAAATGAAATATTATTAGAGATGTTTTAAATTTTAAAACTTGGTTTTAAATTTTAAAACTTTCTTTTAATATCCACATTAGAAAAAAAGAGAGTTTGTAAAATTTTATTAGAAGTTTTCTTCTTTTAAAATGTTATAAAAATTTTTTCTTTCTTTCCCTTTTAATAAGTGGTCGGCCACCTTGCTTGGTGCCCAAGCAAGGGGCCAGTCAAATAATTAAACATCAACAAATATTTGTTTAATTAATAAATCAATCTAGGATTGATTAATTAAAAGGAAAGAAAAAGAAAAAATTAAAAGGAAATAGGAATGAGTCTAATTTTTTATAAAACTCTTTCCATAATTTTTCGTTGGGAAACTAATATAAAAAGGGGGGAAGGGGAGGCCTTGAAAAATAGAACAATTGATATTGTGTTGTTAGAGATCATCAAGTGGCCGACCCCTCTCCCTCTCTTCCCTTTGCTCTCTTTTGCTCCTTTGTGGTGGTGGTGCCCGAATTCTAGAGAAGGAGGAGAAGCTTTCCGGGTGGTGTTCGTCTTGGAGGATCGTCGTCCACACGACGTCCAAGAGGAGGCGAGGAATACGACAGAAGATCTCGAGGTTTTTAGCATACAAGGAAGAGGTATAACTAGTATTTAATTTCCGCATCATACTAGTTAATTTTTCTTTGTATAAATACCAAATACAAGAGGCATTCGATTCTTGTTTTTCGAATTTAATTTCGATGTTGTGTTCTTTTTCTTTTTCCCTTGTGATTTGATTGTTCCTTTTGGTTAACCTAAAGTTATATAAGGAAATTAAATATTAACTTTTCTTAAAAGGCTTTGTCTAGTCGGTGGTGGTTGCTCCCATATCCAAGAAGGCCAAGTGCCTCGCCATGCAGTACTGGAAGCCAATTTTGGAAACTAATATTTAATTGAATTTATAACCTAGGTGATTTGGATCAAACGTGTTAAGTTCCGCAGGAGATCCAAATCTAAACCTAAAAGAACATATAAGTTAAACTTGGAATCAAACGTGTTAAGTTCCGCAGGAGATACAAGTTTAACTTAAAAGAACACATGGTAGCTAGGAAAGGTTCAGATCACGTACAAAATTTTTGTACAGTGGAGCCATTGGGTTTTCCGAGTAGCAACCAACAATTTGTATCAGAGCTAGGGTTTTACCTCTGTGTATTTGGTATTAGTTTAATTATGCACATGTCATACATAATTTAGGCAGGTTAATAGTAGGATGTGCTAACTTTGTGGATGCAGGATCCAACTATTATGACTTATAGTTATTATGTGTGTGATTGGACCCTTGGACATGTCAAGGGCATTTATTATGTGTGCATGATTGTATTATAAAATACAGCAGGAGTTGTATTTAGTTTTATTAGGATTTTATTTTTTGATCTAGATACATGTACATTGCTTTTATGGAATATAGGATCGATGGATGTAAATTTTATTTTATGTTCGATCTAGTTTACATGTACATTCCTTCGAGAAATATAGGATCGAAAAATAAAAAATTATATTTATGTCGCGGATCGAATCTTGCAAGGCGTGGAACCTTTTGAGGATCAGAGTGGCGCAGCGGAACAAGGAACAAGATGGATGCGACAACTAGACCCGGTGGCGGTGGCCAAAGATGGCAGCAGCTAGGGATGACGACACACGGAGGACAACAATAGATAAAAGCCATAATAGTTGAAAATTAGTTTTTCTATTTATTGCTTTTATATTGTGCTGTGTGTGAATGTTAGTGTACATATTTAGTAGGCTAGCATCATCAAAATTCCTCACTTTAAATAACTAAGTGGGAGAGGAATTTGTTTTAGTGAATTCCACGGTGTCCATTACTGATTTGTAAGTGATGCAAACAAATTTGCGCGTTGGATCTGAGTGCCTTCCTCCATATCGGATGAGTTTGTTTGCGGATCACTAGACCAAACTTCCATTTCGGATGATTATAGGAAATTAATTAAGAGCGTGTGTCCTTCCCCATCGGAAGGGGCACAATCTTATTAATGGACTTAGTGTCAAGTAATGGGATACACTTAGGCACGTCTAATAGTATCCTCCCCATCGGAGTCACTGCTATTATTTGTGTGACCGAAGGAAACTAACTATTAATTTTATTTGTCAAAAAGTTAGGTTGACAAGATAATAACATTAATGGGATATACTCTCCTTTTACAAATGTTGAATTTGTATACGTCCACACTATCGTGGCATACAAAATTCACGGTGTTTTAAGGTGTTGGTTAATTTAAAATAGTATTATTTGAGAAATCAATATTATTCTAAATTTAGAGTTCTGACCAAAAATTTATTTTATGATTCTTAGGATGACTTTCAACCCACTGGCCATTATTCTAAAAGAAAACAGACTTACTGGTCCCAACTATATAGATTGGAAAGAAACCTGGACATTGTTTTAACTGCTGAGGGCTATAAGTTTGTACTGTCAGAGGAATGCCCAGAAACACTTAGCAATGATTCTACCCCAGAGGAGATTCAGCATCATAGTAAATGGGTAAAAACTGATGAGATGACGCGGTGTTACATCTTGGCTTCGATGTCAAATATATTGCAACATCAGCATCAGGACTTACCAACAGCCTATGATATAATGAACAATCTCAAGGAACTCTTCGGACATCAGAATCGGGCTGCTAGGCAAGAGCAATGAGAAAAGCGATGCGACCACCATGGTGAGGGACTCCGTGAGGATCATATTCTCAAGATGATGACTTACTTAAGCGAAATACAAGTTCTTGGAGGGAAATTGATGGGAAATCGGTCGATATCATCCTCAAGCGGCCCGAAGTTTGAGCATTTCGCTGAACTATAATATGAATAAAAGGATGTATTCATTGCGGAACTTGGCAGAACTTGAGCAGTCGAAGGGTTGTTTCGTCAAAATTCTCAAATTCACTATGCTGAAAATGGTTCTACTTCTAAGCCGAAAGGCAAGAAGAAGAAGAAACAAAATGGCTCAGCAAAGAAGGTGAATAAACCTCAAGGTGCAGGACAAAAAGCTGGAATAAAGAAGCCGAAGGGCAAGTACTTTATTTGCAAGCAGACTGGACATTGGAAGGCGGACTGTCCTCGTAGGAAACAGAACAATACAGGTATATCTCATACTCTAGTAGTTGAAACATGTTTAGTGGTGTTATCTACCAGCACCTGGTGTGTAGATACGGGAGCCACTGATCATGTCTGCAATTCTTTGCAGGGGTTCCAGGAAACCCGGCGACTATTTGATAGAGAGATAATTGTCTACATGGGCAATACTACTAAGGTGACGGCTGTTGCAGTGGGAGATGTCTACTTATCATTTGATAGGAATAGGAAATTGGTTTTAAGGAATTGTCTTTATGTACCCAGTTTTAGAAAGAATTTAATTTCAGTTTCTAAACTGTATTTGGATGGATATTCAGTTTCCTTTAGTAACAATGTGGTTATAAAGAGAAATAAAGTGACTATCTGTTCTGGTGCATTGGTTGGCAATTTATATACTTTAAATCCAATTTCTCCCACAAAGCAAAATATGGAAATTAATAACACATCTTCTAACTCTAATAAGAGAAAAGAACCTTCGGAAATGAACCAAACTCATCTTTGGCATCTAAGGCTTGGTCATATTAACTTAAGTAGAATTCAAAGGCTTGTAGCCGATGGACTCTTGGGTCCATTAGAGTCGGAAAACTTTCCAACGTGTGAATCCTGCTTGGAAGGTAAGATGACCAAGAGACCTTTTAAGGCCAAGGGGTATAGAGCCAAAGAAGCGTTAGAATTGGTTCATTCTGATTTGTGTGGTCCTATGTCTATCCAGGCTAGAGGTGACTTTGAATATTTTATCTCTTTTATAGACGATTATTCAAGATATGGATACATTTACCTAATGCGCCGCAAGTCTGAGTGCTTTGTTAAGTTCAAAGAGTACAAGGCTGATGTGGAGAAACGTCTAGGTAAAAGTATCAAGACACTATGGTCTGATCGTGGTGGCGAATACCTCTTAGGAGAGTTTAGGAATTACTTATCAGAGGTCGGGATTCAATCCCAATTGTCCGCACCTGGTACACCCCAACAGAATGATGTGGTAGAACGAAGGAATATGACTCTTATGGACATGGTTAGATCAATGATGAGTTATTCAGAATTACCAAAGTCGTTTTGGGGATACGCTCTGGAAACAACAGCGCATATTATGAACTTAGTACCTTCTAAATCAGTATCTTCTACTCCCACAGAATTATGGAATGGATGGAAGCCCAGTCTAAGACATATTCGGATTTGGGGTAGTCCAGCACATGTGCTGAAACAAGATGCTGATAAGTTAGAATCTCGTACAGAAGTTCGTATATTTGTGGGGTATCCCAGAGGAACGAAAGGCGGTTTATTTTATAGTCCTAAAGACCAGAAGGTCATTATTAGCACCAATACCTAGTTTTTAGAAAAAGACTATATAATGGATCACAAGCCCAGTAGTAAAATTGTTGTAGAAGAACTTAGAGAGGACACATCTACTTTAGTACCAACAGTACAAGATGAAGTACCACAAGAGACTGCAACACGTGTCACACATAATACACAACCACAGACGGTGCCTCGTCGTAGTGGGAGGGTTGTAAGGCAGCCCGAGAGATTCATGTTTTTGGGTGAGTCTTCGGACTTGATCCCAGACAAACATGAACCAGATCCCCGGACATATGATGAAGCACTCCAAGATATAGATGCAGTATCTTGGCAAAAGACAATGAATTCTGAAATAGAATCTATGTATTCTAATAAGGTTTGGGAGCTTGTAGAACCACCTGATGGTGTAAAAGCCATTGGATGCAAGTGGATCTATAAAAGGAAAAGGGGGACAGATGGGAAGGTAGAAACCTTTAAAGCAAGGCTTGTTGCGAAGGGGTACACTCAGAAAGAGGGAATTGATTATGAGGAGACCTTTTCGCCGGTAGCTATGCTTAAGTCTATCCGGATACTCTTATCCATTGCTGCTCATATGGATTATGAGATTTGGCAAATGGATGTCAAGACAGCTTTCCTTAATGTAAGTCTTGAAGAAAATATCCATATGAAGCAACTAGAAGGGTTCATTGAAAAAGGCAAAGAGCATCTAGTGTGCAAGCTTAATCGGTCCATTTATGGACTGAAGTAAGCTTCAAGATCTTGGAACATCCGGTTTAATGAAGTAATCCAGTCATATGGATTTATTCAGTGTCCGGATGAGTCTTGTGTATACAAGAAGTGTAACGGAAACATGGTGGTATTTCTTGTACTATACGTAGATGATATTTTGTTATTTGTCAACAATGTCAAGGTATTATCGGACGTAAGGGTATGGTTGTCCAAACAATTTGATATGAAGGACTTAGGAGAATGTGCACACATCCTTGGGATCAAAGTTATAAGGGATCGCAAGAAAAAAATGTTGTGCTTATCCCAAGCTTTATATATAGATACAATCCTTGCTCGTTTTAGCATGCAAAACTCCAAGAAAGGTTTCTTACCTTTTAGGCATGGAGTAGCCTTATCTAAAGAGATGTCTCCAAAAACATAAAAGGAGATTGAGGACATGAAGGCAGTTCCTTATGCTTCGGCTGTAGGAAGCCTTATGTATGCAATGTTGTGTACGAGACCTGATATCTGTTTTACCGTGGGCATGGTTAGCAGATATCAAAGTAACCCTGGATAAGGACATTGGACTGCAATAAAGCATATATTAAAGTACCTGAGAAGGACTAGAGATTATATGCTAGTTTATCAAGTAGACGATTTACTCTCTGTGGGTTACACGGATTCAGACTTCCAATCAGATAGGGACAACAGTAAGTCTACATCAGGCTATGTGTTTACTTTAGGAGGTGGAGCCATTGCATGGAGGAGTGTTAAGCAGAAATGCGTCTCAGACTCAACCATGGAAGCTGAGTATGTGGCAGTCTCTGAGGCAGCCAAAGAAGCTGTATGGCTCAGGAACTTTCTAATGGACTTATATGTGATTCCTGGTTTGCCCAAGATCGTCACAATTTATTGTGATAATAGTGGAGCAGTTGCAAACTCGAAGGAATCACGAGCCCATAAGGCAAGTAAACATATAGAGCGCAAGTACCACCTGATACGAGACATCGTTAAGCGAGGAGAAGTTGTCGTCGCCAAGATAGCATCAGCAGATAACCTGGCAGATCCTTACACTAAGGCCCTTCCGGCGAAAGCTTTTGATCGGCATGTGGAGGGGATGGGAATCAGATGTATGGCAGCTTAGACTTTTAGTATAAGTGGGAGATTATTGGAGTGTATACTTAAAAGTTTAGCTTTTGTACACATTTATTTTGAAATAAAGAATCACATTGGTCAAATGTTTACATTTATTTGTTAAATGTAATTGTTCAATTAATTTATATAGTAGATAACATAGAGTGTGGAGTCACACTTAGAAGATCATGTTGTCGGTTCTCTATAAATTATAAACAGTTGCTTACGACTAAGATGGAAAGGAACAAACCATCAGAATAGACGTAGTGTAATTAAGTATTAGTTTATCTTGACTAATAAATTACACTGATACACTTTAAGTATATTGAGTAGGATCATTTAGGTAAGTTCTTTTTGTACTGACTTAGTAAAAGAACTAGACCTTAGTTATTATGGAAGTGTGTAATCTTAATCCTAATATAATAACAAGCATGTATATTTAATATTTATTTCTTTGACTTATCAAAGGGTGAGGTTTAGCTCGATAAATCAATATGCCCGATAAGTTGGGAAATGATATTACTTATAGTATGTGTTGTTGATTATAGAAGGAATCTGTGTCCTAGTTATCTAGGTTGAGAATGTCCCCAAGAGGAGCTCATAAGGATTGCCATGTTAAACCCTGCAGGTGGACCTAGTCCAACATGACAATAAAGTTGAGTGGTACTACTCTTGGAGCTAGATATTAATTAAATGAGTTGTCAGTAACTCACTTAATTAGTGGACATTCGTAATCTTAAACATAGGGAGACTAACACACTCATGATAAGAAGGAGCCCATAATGTAATTTGGGATTAGTGCGGTAGTGCGGTAATAACTCTCTAGTGGAATGAGTTATTATCGATGAACTTGAGTTGTGTGTTCGGGGTGAGCACGGGATACTCAAGCTCATCGGAAGGCCAAAACCAATTTCTCCTCTAGGTTCCTGTTGTAGCCTCAATAAAGCCTTAAGTCCATCCAAAGAAAAGCCTATCTTGGTGTCCAAGAAGGGGCCGGTTCATTGCTTGTGGACACGTCCCATATTATCAGGCGGCCCTTGCCTTGGGCAAGGGGGCCGGGCGCAATATTTAAATTAGGAAGGTTGTTTTTGAATTTTTAAATCTTCTCAGATATTTACAATTTGTAAAAAGAGATATTTTAAAAATTTATAAAATTTTCCTAATTTAAATTAGGCCACAAGGTTTTAAAAGAGAGTTGTAAAATTTATAAAATTTTCTTTTAAAAAGAAATATTATTAGAGATGTTTTAAATTTTAAAACTTGGTTTTAAATTTTAAAACTTTCTGTAACGATCACCCTTCTTAATACTACTACTACTACTCTCTAAGAGTGACCGCTACTTATCTACTAACTCTACTTAACCGGTTTATTAAAAATCTCTAGGAAAACCCTACCGAAAAATTTCGACAGAGTCTCCCCTGTACCGGTGACCATTTCCCATAATACAAACAAATAATAAACCATCAGCCACATGCGGCTGGTATAAATACTTCACAACCACACAGTAATAATATCACAATAACTAAAAGGAAACTATTCTAGCAATAGTAAACAAATAGAACTCCAACGATAAGACATACCAAACTACAAGTGCGGAATAGACTCAATTACAATCTCAACTTCATCATAGCATTAAAAGAGAACTAAAATAACTAAACAGAAAAGTCTTGGCAATTTGCCAGCTCATTCTGGATCTCTCCATAGTCCAGCCATCACACACCTTCATCACCACCACCTTGTCGCCTTCCTTTCATACCTTAGCTTTTCCTTTATCTGCAGTAGGAGGAAATGCAGTCTATAAGCATAAAGCTTAGTGAGCGCTATCTACTCACAAAAACTCGATATGCATGTATACAAATAAAAACATGCTAAAACTGAATGCTAACATGTAAAGCTACTCATGCTCATAAATAGCAAAGAAATCAACTAACAGAAAAGCTAACATGTATAACTACTCATGCTCATAAATAGCAAAGACATCAACTAACAGAAAAGCTAACATGTATAACTACTCATGCTCATAAATAGCAAAGACAGCATACTAACTGATATACTAAACATGTGTAGCTAATCATGCTCATAAACTAATAAAGAAAGCAAACTAACTGAAATGCTAACATATAAAACTACTCATGCTCATATATAGCAAAGGAATCATGCTAACTGAAATACTAAACATTTGTAGTTCATCATGCTCATAAAATAATAAAAGAAGCATACTAAACATGCAAAACTACTAAACATGTAAAAATACTAAACATGTAAAACTACTGAACATGTAAAACTACTAAACATGTAAAGCTAAACATGTAAAGCTAAACATGCTCATAAGAATAAAACTGTAACAGCATGCTGAAAGCAAATAAAACTAAACATGCTGAATAATCTAATAGCAAGAAACAAATAAAACTACTACTGCATGCTTCAAATAACAAGAAACTAAACTTTCTAATTTTAAACATATTTGAAGCTTGTTTCATTTGTTTCAAAACTTATACTTTAATACTTAAAAATAATAATAAACTTCTTTTGGGCCCGGCATTGTACCACTTTGCGCGCATTCTTAATAAGAATCGAGGTAGCTAATCCCGAAACTACTAAGATACTTCTAGGCCTTGTGCCTAGGGGCAACTTGGAGCTCATCCCTTGGACCTTGTGTCCGGTACATGCCCTTTAAAAGTAAAATACTTTTTATCTTTAAATACTTCTTATAATAAAATGCCTTGGCAATTATTTAAGCACCTTGTGTGCCAAAATCCCTAAAGTCTTGACTTTAGGATCTACTTAAGGCCTTGGCCTTTTCTTTCTTTTCTTTAGCTTTCTTATACTTGTTAATACTTCTAAAAGAATACTTCTTTTAAAAGAAACTGAAATGTTTAAGCAAATTCTAACTTTGAAATGCTTAAACCAAAAATCTGCATACTGAACTAATAAAAATTCTGCAATATTAATGCTCAACAGAAATCTGCACTAATACTTAATAAAAATCTGCACACTAATGATTAATAAAAATCTGCACACTAATGCTTAATAAAAATCTGCATATTAAGCTTAGTAAAAATCTGTTCTAAGATTGAGGTTCTGCATGCAATACTTATCAAAATCTGCAAGCAGTACTTATGAAAATCTGCTTATTAAAAATCTGCATGCTATAAAAAAAAAACTAGAAACTGATTGCTTTGAAGAAATGCTACTCATGCACATTTAATAACATAAAGAACTAGAAATCTGCAAGCTTAATGTACTGGACAATTTTGTTCCATGGCAGGGCAAATTGTAAGCTTTATTATAAAAGCTGAACTCCATAATTAAGAGGTTGTTCATGCTTGCTAAGTGATAAAAACAGAATTTCTAAATCACCCGGCAGTGCATACTTATTAAGCTATAAGCTCAAACGAAACTAAATCTTTTCATGATCGGTACCACATCAAGAAGACAAAAAGAACCAATTACTACGACAATTATTCCTCCTATCACGTGCTACAGCAGTGAAGAAGAAAAACAATTGCCACATGCCAATCTAATTAATTCTATCATTTTTTTCCAGTCCAACAAATTGAATTGTGATACCTGCAGCAAGGAAAACTAATTACTGCTATTAAACATGTAAATCGTTTCTGCCCATTGCCCTAATCCATAAGATCACAGCATACAATTCCTCCCGGAATTTTTTTGAGGCACGGCAGGTTACCAAAAAGGAGCTAAATGCCCATCACACTTCTCCCTTAATTTTCCTTCTCCATCTTCTTCCTTTCAACCTCACGGCAGAACCCTTTAACCCATCAATCCTCACAGAAATATCGAAATCCTTAGGCAGGTTACAACTAAAAGCAAAGGAAATCAATTCAGGTTCACGGCAGTAAATCCAAATACAATAGCAAGTTCCGAAACCAAACAAAAAGAGAAGATCAATATCGGGGAACTACTCCTACTGCAGGTGAGAAGCAACTCACTTGTTTCCTTGGACTTACAACCGAGAAGATGGCTGCTAAGGTTTCGGATAGGTGAAGGTCTCGGCGTCTCCTTCAGGTCCTCGTGCTCTCCACGACGAGAAGATCACAGTTGGGTGAAGACCGGCCGGAGAGAGCCCTTTTTCAAGCGCCGGAGACGAAACCCTAACACGGCTCTGTTTCGCCCGAGCAGAAGAGTCGCGCCGTCGCGTGAGAAGAAGAAAAGGGTTTTCGGCTCGGGAGAAAAGGAATTAGATCCTTTTAAAACTAGGGTTTCGATTATAACTATAGATTATATATATGTCGCTGCATATTTGATTAACACCGACCGCTAGCGCAGCTGGTCAGTTGGGTTTTGCTCGAAGCCACAGGTCTCGGCTTCGAACCCTCAGCCGCGCACTTTTAATTCCAATTTATTTTAAACGTTCCAACTATAGCTTAAATATATTTCGCTACATACCTGGTTAACAAAACCCGCGTAGCTCAGCTGGTTGGGCCGGTTTCTGCTTGGGCCGAGGAGCTGGGTTCGAACCCCTGCTTCTACAAACTTATTTTTCTTCTCTTTTATTTTATTTGTTCCGACTATAGCTTAAATCTATTTCTCTCCATATAAGGTTAACAAAAACCGTGTAGCTCAGCTGGTTGGGCCGGTTTTGCTTGGGTCAGTCCGACCCGAGATCGTGGGTTTCGAATCTCACCTTCAACATTTTTTTTTTAAAAACTTCTTTCTTTTTGTAACCCTACTAAACGACCTCCAAAAATTACGTAAAAATACTCTAAAAATTCCTAAAAATCTCTAGAATATTTTAAAAGCATTTCTAAATATTTTTAAGAATATTTAGAACTCAAAATAGGGAAAATTGGGTCGTTACAACTCCCCATACCTTATAAAAAGTTCGTCCTCGAACTTAGAATAGTTCTGGATCTTTCTGTCTCATACTATCCTCCCGCTCCCAAGTGACTTCCTCGTGCTTCTGGTTCTACCAGACGACCTTCACTAGTGGTATTTCTTTGCTTCTTAATCTCTTGACTGCTCTGTCCACTATCTGTGTAGGTCTGCTCTCGTAGCTAAGATCCTCTTGGATCTGTACTGTCTGAGGCTGAATCACTTAGCTAGGGTCGTGAATACGCTTCTTTAGCATAAAGACATGAAATACATTGTGTATTGCTGACATGTCTTGTGGTAAATCCAGCTTATAAGCTACTTTCCCAATCCTCTCTATGATCAGGTAAGGTCCTTCATAACGAGGACTTAATTTGCCCTTCTCGCCAAATCTCATCACTCCCTTCATCGGAGCAACCTTGAGAAAGACTGAATCCCCTACTTGGAATTCAAGTGGCTTATGGCGTGTGTCAGCATAACTCTTCTGTCTACTCCGGGCAGTCTCAATTCTCTATCTGATCTTCTGAATAACCTGAGTAGTCTCATCTATCAGCTCTGTCTGAATGCCCAGCTCTACTTCCATTTCTCTTCTTTCACCTGCTTCTTGCCAGCAAATGGGTGATCTGCACTTCTTACCATACAATGCCTCATAAGGTGTCATCTTGATGGTGGCCTGATAGCTATTGTTGTAGGCAAACTCAGCTAAGCATAGATACTTGCACCAACTTCCCTTGAAATCTAGTGCACAAGCTCTGAGCATATCTTCTAGAATTTGATTTACTCACTCTGTCTGTCCATCAGTCTGAGGATGGAAGGCTGTGCAGAACTTGAGTTTGGTGCCTAGTGCGTTCTGAACACACTCCCAGAAGTGTGAGGTGAAGCGTCCATCTCTATCAGAAACAATAGATTTAGGAACTCCGTGAAGTCTGATCACCTCTTTAACATGCAGCTGTGCCAACTGCTCTATAGAGTGGGACACCTTGATGGCTAGAAAATGAGCAGACTTGGTCAATCTGTCCACTACTACCCATATTGCGTCATATCCATTTGTAGTTCTTGGAAGGCCTGTTATAAAGTCCATGGATATATCTTCCCACTTCCACTCTGATATTGGGAGGGGTTGTAGGACTCCTCCTGGTCTCTGGTGTTCTGCTCTGACCCTCTGATATGTCAGGCAGGTACTGACATACTTAGCTACATCTCTTTTGAGTCCAGACCACCAGAACCTCTGTTTCACGTCTTGGTACATCTTGGTAGAACCAGGATGCATGGAGTAGGGTGTACTATGAGCTTCTTCTATAATCTTCTTTCTCAACTCTTCGTCATTAGGGACACAAAGACGGTTCCCCTGGTAGAGGATTCCACTATTTGATACTCGAAACTCTGAATTTTCTTCTTCTTGTATCCCTTGCTTGATCTTTTGGATATCTGGATCTTCACTTTGCTTTCTCTATATATCCTCAAGCGGGGTTGACTCTAAGGTCAATGCGAGAGTTGCCCATAAATAATTTCGACTCCAAAGTCGACAACTCTTTCTGCAATGGCAGGGCTCATGATGACAGAGACATCGGGATGCACTGGACTTTCTGCTTAGTGCATCTGTCACTTTGTTAGCTTTACCTGGGTGTATATGCTTTCACAGTCATGGTCGTTCCCCAACGGTATATTTTAGGGAACACTGTTGCCCTCTTTAGCTGATCCAATAGATCATCTATTCTGAAAAGAGGGTACTTGTTCTTAACTGTTACTTTGCTCAGTGCTCTAAAATCCATGCACATCCGCATAGATCCGTCTTTCTTCTTAACGAACAACACTGGAGCTCGTCGGGGTAAATGACTAGGGCGGATAAAACCCTTGTCAAGTAGCTCCTGAAATTATTTTTGTAACTCTTTTAGCTCTGCTAGAGAAATTCGGTACGGAGCTTTTGAAATTGGGCTGGTGTCAGGAACCAATTCAATTTCAAATTTCACTTCTCTGTTGGGAGGTAGTTCGTAGCTCTTCTAGAAATACCTTTGGATACTCACAGACTACCCGAACATCTTCCTGCTTGGGTCTTTCTTGTTCTTTGTACTCCAGTTCTGATTACTTGACTAGGGTCTCTGTTTCCCCACTGTCTTGTCTTCTATCTTGCGGCTTATGTTGCGTTTGTTGTGCCTTGTTGCTGTTCAGATAGTGCTCACTAATGCCCTCTGACCAGCTCTTCACCAATCTATGGTCGGTGAGTTTCAATACTCACATTAGGTGTTATTTCGGTCTCGGCATTAGGAGCATCGGTCGACTCGTTCTTTCACTGTACTTACTAACTGTAGGCAAAGGTGAGCTAGCCTGTTAAATCTTTTAACCGCTTCTTCTACTAGTAGGTCACCTTGTCTGAATTCCATAAGCTCCTCATACTGTTTATTGGTGATCCGTGACGGAAGACTTCTTTGTAAAACTCTGTCTCGAAGTCAACCCAGCTCATCTGGTTGACTGCTCACTTACTCTTAACTCGCTCCCACTATATACAAGCATCTCCAGATAGGCAGAAAGAGGCACACTTAATGGTATCAACCTTCTCGACTTCTGGTCAGTCAAGAAGCTCCATTGTGCTCTCAAATGTCCTGAACCAAGCCTGGGCATCCCAGGGCTCAGTCGTTCCTGAGAAGCTTTCTGGTTTCAACTTCAGCCACTTGATGAGGTATGCTTCTTGTCTTCCAGGTGTTGTGGCGACTTCCAGGGCAGCTGATAGGACTTCAGTCACCACTGGGGTCTCCACATTGATGGTTGGGGGAGTGGGAGGAGCTGGCTGCTGATTTGCCATCAGGTTGGCAATCACTTGTTGCTGCTCTACTACTTGTCTCTGGAGTTGGGCAACAACTTCAGAGAGATTGAGCTCAGTTAATCTAAGCTTTTCGTTCTCCTGATCTTGGTTCTCAATACAAATGGTACGGGAACGTTCTCTTCTTGCCATCAAGTCAGGCAGAGGAAAAGAAAACTTAAAATTATCACTATACTTTCTAGATATATCTTACTTATACATGATTCTTGACTTTCAACACCTATGAGTAGGTACTTCTAAACATTTCTCTATCATTTCTAAACATACATATGTATATGAATAAAAAGAGAAACAAAACTTCTATCTTACTAAAGCGCATATAAGCAATTACTCCATACTGCAAATAATAAAGAAAGCATAAAAGGAAAAACTTAAATACTTTCTTACTTGAAGACGGCAAGGATGATGCTGATGTGTGTGATGCTGGAGAATGGGAACTGCTCTGATACCAACTGTAACGACCACCCTTCTTACTACTACTACTACTCTCTAAGAGTGACCGTTACTTATCTACTAACTCTACTTAACCGGTTTATTAAAAATCTCTAGGAAAACCCTACCGAAAAATTTCGGCAGAGTCTCCCCTGTACCGGTGACCATTTCCCATAATACAAACAAATAATAAACCATCAGCCACATGCGGCTGGTATAAATACTTCACAACCACGCAGTAATAATATCACAATAACTAAAAGGAAACTATTCTAGCAATAGTAAACAAATAGAACTCCAACGATAAGACATACCAAACTACAAGTGCGGAATAGACTCAATTACAATCTCAACTTCATCATAGCATTAAAAGAGAACTAAAATAACTAAACAGAAAAGTCTTGGCAATTTGCCAGCTCATTCTGGATCTCTCCATAGTCCAGCCATCACACACCTTCATCACCACCACCTTGTCGCCTTCCTTTCATACCTTAGCTTTTCCTTTATCTGCAGTAGGAGGAAATGCAGTCTATAAGCATAAAGCTTAGTGAGCGCTATCTACTCACAAAAACTCGATATGCATGTATACAAATAAAAACATGCTAAAACTGAATGCTAACATGTAAAGCTACTCATGCTCATAAATAGCAAAGGAATCATACTATCTGAAATACTACTTTGCAATAATAATAAACTTCTTTTGGGCCCGGCATTGTACCACTTTGCGCGCATTCTTAATAAGAATCGAGGTAGCTAATCCCGAAACTACTAAGATACTTCTAGGCCTTGTGCCTAGGGGCAACTTGGAGCCCATCCCTTGGACCTTGTGTCCGGTACATGCCCTTTAAAAGTAAAATACTTTTTATCTTTAAATACTTCTTATAATAAAATGCCTTGGCAATTATTTAAGCACCTTGTGTGCCAAAATCCCTAAAGTCTTGACTTTAGGATCTACTTAAGGCCTTGGCCTTTTCTTTCTTTTCTTTAGCTTTCTTATACTTGTTAATACTTCTAAAAGAATACTTCTTTTAAAAGAAACTGAAATGTTTAAGCAAATTCTAACTTTGAAATGCTTAAACCAAAAATCTGCATACTGAACTAATAAAAATTCTGCAATATTAATGCTCAACAGAAATCTGCACTAATACTTAATAAAAATCTGCACACTAATGATTAATAAAAATCTGCACACTAATGCTTAATAAAAATCTGCATATTAAGCTTAGTAAAAATCTGTTCTAAGATTGAGGTTCTGCATGCAATACTTATCAAAATCTGCAAGCAGTACTTATGAAAATCTGCTTATTAAAAATCTGCATGCTATAAAAAAAAAACTAGAAACTGATTGCTTTGAAGAAATGCTACTCATGCACATTTAATAACATAAAGAACTAGAAATCTGCAAGCTTAATGTACTGGACAATTTTGTTCCATGGCAGGGCAAATTGTAAGCTTTATTATAAAAGCTGAACTCCATAATTAAGAGGTTGTTCATGCTTGCTAAGTGATAAAAACAGAATTTCTAAATCACCCGGCAGTGCATACTTATTAAGCTATAAGCTCAAACGAAACTAAATCTTTTCATGATCGGTACCACATCAAGAAGACAAAAAGAACCAATTACTACGACAATTATTCCTCCTATCACGTGCTACAGCAGTGAAGAAGAAAAACAATTGCCACATGCCAATCTAATTAATTCTATCATTTTTTTCCAGTCCAACAAATTGAATTGTGATACCTGCAGCAAGGAAAACTAATTACTGCTATTAAACATGTAAATCGTTTCTGCCCATTGCCCTAATCCATAAGATCACAGCATACAATTCCTCCCGGAATTTTTTTGAGGCACGGCAGGTTACCAAAAAGGAGCTAAATGCCCATCACACTTCTCCCTTAATTTTCCTTCTCCATCTTCTTCCTTTCAACCTCACGGCAGAACCCTTTAACCCATCAATCCTCACAGAAATATCGAAATCCTTAGGCAGGTTACAACTAAAAGCAAAGGAAATCAATTCAGGTTCACGGCAGTAAATCCAAATACAATAGCAAGTTCCGAAACCAAACAAAAAGAGAAGATCAATATCGGGGAACTACTCCTACTGCAGGTGAGAAGCAACTCACTTGTTTCCTTGGACTTACAACCGAGAAGATGGCTGCTAAGGTTTCGGATAGGTGAAGGTCTCGGCGTCTCCTTCAGGTCCTCGTGCTCTCCACGACGAGAAGATCACAGTTGGGTGAAGACCGGCCGGAGAGAGCCCTTTTTCAAGCGCCGGAGACGAAACCCTAACACGGCTCTGTTTCGCCCGAGCAGAAGAGTCGCGCCGTCGCGTGAGAAGAAGAAAAGGGTTTTCGGCTCGGGAGAAAAGGAATTAGATCCTTTTAAAACTAGGGTTTCGATTATAACTATAGATTATATATATGTCGCTGCATATTTGATTAACACCGACCGCTAGCGCAGCTGGTCAGTTGGGTTTTGCTCGAAGCCACAGGTCTCGGCTTCGAACCCTCAGCCGCGCACTTTTAATTCCAATTTATTTTAAACGTTCCAACTATAGCTTAAATATATTTCGCTACATACCTGGTTAACAAAACCCGCGTAGCTCAGCTGGTTGGGCCGGTTTCTGCTTGGGCCGAGGAGCTGGGTTCGAACCCCTGCTTCTACAAACTTATTTTTCTTCTCTTTTATTTTATTTGTTCCGACTATAGCTTAAATCTATTTCTCTCCATATAAGGTTAACAAAAACCGTGTAGCTCAGCTGGTTGGGCCGGTTTTGCTTGGGTCAGTCCGACCCGAGATCGTGGGTTCGAATCTCACCTTCAACATTTTTTTTTTAAAAACTTCTTTCTTTTTGTAACCCTACTAAACGACCTCCAAAAATTACGTAAAAATACTCTAAAAATTCCTAAAAATCTCTAGAATATTTTAAAAGCATTTCTAAATATTTTTAAGAATATTTAGAACTCAAAATAGGGAAAATTGGGTCATTACACTTTCCTTTTAATATCCACATTAGAAAAAAAGAGAGTTTGTAAAATTTTATTAGAAGTTTTCTTCTTTTAAAATTTTATAAATTTTTTTTCTTTCTTTCCCTTTTAATAAATGGCCGGCCATCTTGCTTGGTGCCCAAGCAAGGGGCCGGTCAAATAATTAAACATCAACAAATAGTTGTTTAATTAATAAATCAATCTAGGATTGATTAATTAAAAGGAAAGAAAAAGAAAAAATTAAAACGAAATAGGAATGAGTCTAATTTTTTATAAAACTCTTTCCATAATTTTCCGTTGGGAAACTAATATAAAAAGGGGGGAAGGGGAGGCCTTGAAAAACAGAACAATTGATATTGTGTTGTTGGAGATCATCAAGTGGCCGGCCCCTCTCCCTTGATGATCTCGAGGTTTTTAGCATACAAGGAAGAGGTATAACTAGTATTTAATTTCCGCATCATACTAGTTAAATTTTCTTTGTATAAATACCAAATACATGAGGCATTCGATTCTTGTTTTTCGAATTTAATTTCGATGTTGTGTTCTTTTTCTTTTTCTCTTGTGATTTGATTGTTTCTTTTGGTTAACCTAGAGTTATATAAGGAAATTAAATATTAACTTTTCTTAAAAGGCTTTGTCTAGTCGGTGGTGGTTGCTCCCATATCCAAGAAGGCCAAGTGCCTCGCCATACAGTATTGGAAGCCAATTTTTGAAACTAATATTTAATTGAATTTATAACCTAGGTGATTTGGATCAAACGTGTTAAGTTCCGTTCGAGATCCAAGTCTAAACCTAAAGAACATATAAGTTAAACTTGGAATCAAACGTGTTAAGTTCCGCAGGAGATACAAGTTTAACTTAAAAGAACACATGGTAGCTAGGAAAGGTTCAGATCACGTACAAAATTTTTGTACAGTGGAGCCATTGGGTTTTCCGAGTAGCAACCAACAATTCGGAATGTGTTTTCCTAGTTTTCTTAATTTTCTTAGCTTGTGGTTTTTAGACTATAAACGTGTTATTATCGCATTCAGTTTTTTGCCTCAAGCCAACATATGAGTCACCTGGCCGCTGAATTAGAGAGAGAAAACAATGTCTTGAAGAATCAAATAGTAGCTTTGAGGGTCGCTCCCCCTCCTCCCAGCAACGAGATCATTCAATTATGAGAGAAGCTGGGTTCTCAAGCTCAACATATAGCCATTTTGGAGAAAGATATTCAAAATCATCGACAACTACTACAAGTCCGAGAAGGAGAGAAGAGGACACTGGAATTATAGATAAAGGATTTGAATTCTAAATTGAACATTGAAGCAACCTTGAAGGATAAGGCTATTGCAGATGCCACTCTCAGATATTCTCTTCTAGAAAATTTTCAAACTTCTCATTCCAAATCTTCGGACGTAGCTCAAGAATTTGCCTCCCAATACTTTGGTTTATTACAATTACAAGAGAGGTTAAAATTTCAAGACTCTTGGGTAGATTTCCTTACCAAGGATTTGGATCGGGCTAAAACAGAACGAGATGATCTTAGAGACAAAGTAGACCAATTGGAATCAGTGCTACAATCTTATAGGGTGGGTGAAGAAGAGCGTTGGGAGAGCCGACGTCGACAATATTTAGACTCCCTTGAATTTGGGAATGAATTTGCTGAACGCATTATAGGGACCTTAACTCATTCTGCTGATGGAGTCCTTAGACAGCTACGAGAAGGAGGATATTTACCTCAAGAACCTCCTCCTCGATTTATAGATCATCGGCGGCTCAACAAAGAATTACCCAAGAAATTTCTCAGTAGTTTTAAGTGAATATTTAGTGAATGGACTGACCAGGGGTTAGGCCAATTGTATTTATTTTCCTAAACTTGTATCTATAAGAAATACTACTGTTTTATTGACTAATATTTGCATGTTTTCCAAATTATTTTAAGTGAGCTTGCAAATGAGTACTTAAAAAAGAGCATGAGATAATCATAATATTAGGAATGAGCATGTAAAGTAGGTAGCTGCATGTATTTACTTTTTGCGATGTATAGGAAATTCTTGATACTTACTTGTTCCTCTCTTTGATATTTTGAGTTACTCCTGTGACACTTCCGATATTTATATAAGTTTTATGTGGAGCAATCAGGAGATACCCCGATGTTAAGAGTGAATATGTAAATAATCAAATATATGTACTTTTTATTGCTTGCTCAAACTGAGAAGATGCTTGTAAAAATTGGTACTTACTTGTCTTTTATAGATTATATATCTTTAGAACTTCCAGGTGAGTTGAGTTGATATATAGAATTCAACCCATTCTCCTACTTCACTCGGGTTTTGAATCCTGAGCAAGTCGGGATAACATGGGAATTTTGATGCATCCTTGTATTCTGATCAAGATTGGGTTGCCGAACGAATTTAAGCCGATAAATGAATATCCGGAGGCTATTATATCTCGGTCGAGATTTTACAACCGAGCGAATTTGAGCTGATGAATGAGGGAAACACGCTCGGAAGTTGATAGTTGTTGCTTGACTGTTAAGGGTTTAAATGTTGGGTTTTTCGGGCCGTAAAAACAGCTTTTTGCGTTGCGAAAACCCCGAATCCCATGCCACCGGATCCATACGAAGTTATAAAATTTCGTAAAAACTTCGTGTACATGTTTTCTAGCCTAGATCTACACTAGATCTACAAGGAAGAGACTTATACCTTTGTAGCGAAGCCCTTCGCATATCCCGCTCGTCCAAGGTTCGCCGGATCTCAAGGTTGTCAAGTGTACAACCCTCTATGTGTATCCACACGAACAATAGAGATGGAGAAGAAATCTTGAGTGTGCTAGCACTCCAAGAAGTCTCGGCCAAAGAGGAGGAGAGGGAGAGAAGAGAAGAAAGCAATGAGGAAGAAGATGGGAGTTAAACCAAGCACATCAAATGCACACACCAAGTGGCCGACCACTTCATGAGGGGATTTTATCTCCATGGGATACCAAGAGTCACAACTCTTGATCTCCCTCATGAAGTGGCACACACATGTGCTAATCTTGATGATGTGGCACATCATCATTAGCCTACTTAATGTCAACTCACAAATGAGGTGGCATTGGTCAAGTCAAACTTGACCTTTCATCATCCTCTCAAGTCATGTCAAATTTGACCACTTCTCTCCCATGGTTGATCAAATCTAACCATTGGTTCAAGTCAATTTTAATTTAATGAATCTCTATTCATTGAATTAAATTGGCTCAATGAGTCTAAGTCCAAATTAGACTCATTTAACATATGAACCAAATTGAGTCCAACTCAATTAGCTTACGCTGGATTACTCTTAATCTAATTTGGTTCATCACATGAACCTAATCCTCTTGGTTCATCAAATGAACCTAATCTCCATCTAATTGCACTTTGTGTGTGAGCCTATAGATTCTTGTAACGTTGGCAATGCTCATAAACCCTTTTAGAAGCATAAGTAATGAGCGGTATCTAGCAACACATCATTACTACCCAAGTTACAAGAATGTTGAGATCCAACATCACCTTGTGACTACTAATTTTGACTCTTCACAATATGTGACAATGTCCTTCTATCCTAAATATCTAGATCGATCAATGTGAGACATAGACTGTGTCATCCTCTAATCAATCTAAATCTTGAACTCCAAGTAGACTCACTCAATCAAATGAGCTCAACATCTCATATTGACTCATTTGAGCATGACCATGCACTTAGTGGTCTCACTCTATCAAGAATAATGATGTCACTCTCATCATATAGGAGGGATAGATCCTATCTACATCACTCACATCCCTCCGCATAATTCGTTTCATACCCAGTAATCGCCTTTATAGTCCACACAGTTACGGGTGACGTTTAACGAAGCCAAAGTATGTAACTCCTTATGTAGGGAACCATGGTGACTTCAGGTCCAAGGACTAATAGTCATACTAATAGCCACATGAGAAAGTATATGACACTCATATAACGATCCATGATACTTTCTCATGGCGGGTCATTCAATATTCATTCTCCAATGCATACCCATGTGTCAACTTGATATCTCCATATCCATGACTTGTGAGATTAAGTCATCGAGTTGACCTACATGCTAGTCTTGTCACATTAACATTGTCCCTGAATGTTAATACTTGACTAGGAATGATTAAGAGTAGTGTTCCCTATATCATCTCACTATCGATTTAACCAATCGATTGATATAGGTAAGAACCTTCTACTCAAGGATGCTATTATACTTAGTTATTTGGCACTAATACAAGTAAGCATAATAATCATAAATAAATGCCTTTATATACATAAGAAATATGATACAATGAGTCCATACAACAATTATCAAATGATTGGCTCTAGGGCTCTAACTAACAATCTCCCACTAGCATTAGTGCCAATCAGTATATGCTCTAAGGCCTAATGACCTAGTGTGACCATCATGCTTTCTCTGTGCCAAAGCCTTGGTCAAGGGATCTGCGATGTTAGCCTCAGTGGGTACTCTGCAAATCTTCACATCTCCTCTATTGATGATATCTCGAATGAGATGGAAGCGCCGTAGTATGTGTTTGGTCCGCTGGTGTGAGCGAGGTTCCTTAGCCTGTGCTATTGCTCCATTTGTCACAATAGAGCTCTATGGGATCAGCTATGCTAGGAACCACCCCATGTTCAGTAATGAACTTGCGGATCCAAACAGCCTCCTTTGCTGCTTCTGATGCAGCAATATACGACTGTGTTCTGCTTCGAACTCTTCCAGCTCACAACACCACCATTTATGCAAAACACGAATCCAGACTGCGATCGATAATCATCCTGGTCAGTTTGGAAGCTAGCATCATTGTAACCCTTTATAGCTAGCTCGTCATCGCCTTCATTTATCAAAAAATATTCTTTAGTCCTTCTTAAGTACTTAAGAATATTCTTGACCGCTATCCAGTGACTTTCACTTGGATCTGACTGGTATCTGCTCGTCATGCTCAAAGCATATGAGTCATCAGGACGACTACATAACATGACGTACATGATAGATCCTATGGCTGAAGCATAAGGGATCTGATCCTTGCGGTCTCTCTCCTCTCTATATGAGGGACCTTGAGTCTTCGAAAGACTCACACCATGTGACATCGGCAGAAATCCCTTCTTGGAGTTCTGCATGACAAACCGTAGTAGTACCGTGTCAATGTATGTACTATGACTTAGGCTAAGCAATCTCTTAGATCTATCTCTATAGATCTGTATGCCTAGAATGCGAGATGCTTCACCTAAGTCCTTCATTGAGAAACAAGTCCCTAGCCAAGTCTTGACAGACCGCAGCAAAGGGATGTCTTTCCCAATGAGTAGTATGTCATCCACATACAATATAAGGAAGACAACTGTGCTCCCAACAACCTTCTTGTAGACACAAGGTTCATCTTCATTCTTGATGAAACCAAACTGTTTGATTGCATTATCGAATCGAATATTCCAGCTCCGAGAAGCTTGCTTTAGTCCATAAATGGACCTATGCAGCTTGTATACTCTGCCAGTATGCTGTGGATCTACAAAACCCTCAGGTTGTGTCATGTACATATCCTCGAGCAGGTTTCCATTCAGAAACGCGGTTTTGACATCCATCTGCCAGATCTCATAATCGTGGTACGCTGCAATAGCAAGCATGATCCGAATGAATTTAAACATCGATACTGGAGAAAAGGTTTCATCATAGTCAATACCATGAATTTGCTTGAAATCTTTTGCTACCAAGCGACCCTTATAAATAAGTCCATCCATATTAGTCTTTTTCTTAAAGACCCACTTACACCTAATGGGTTTGACCCCTTCAGGTGGATCAACTAAGATCCATACTTGGTTAGTGTACATGGATTCCATCTCGGATCTCATGGCCTCTAGCCATTTATCGGAATCTGGTCTCATCACAGCTTCCTGATAGGAGGTAGGCTCATCCTCAATGAGCACAACGTCATCATGGGCAGACAAGAGAAATGAGTATCTCTCACGATGATGACGTACCCTATCAGACCTGCGAAGAGGTAGGTCTACTTGAACTGGTTGTTGTTCCTCAACTCCTTGTGGAACAACATCATCCACAACACTTTGTGGTTCCAGTTCAACTTCCATCGAGGCTTCAGTGCTATGGTTCACATCTTGAACTTCTTCAAGATCGAACGTACTCCCACTAGTCTTTCTAGAAACAAAATCCCTTTCTAGAAATACCCTAGTCTTAGCCACAACTATCTTGTGTTGACTGGGAATGTAGAAGTAATATCGCTTCGTTTCCTTGGGATATCCAATAAAATAGCACTTATCGGATTTGGGTCCTAATTTGTCCGAGACTTGACGTCGAACGTAAGCCTCACAACCCCAAATCCTCAAAAAAGACACCTGGACATCTCTCCTAGTCCATATCCTATATGGTGTCTTTATTACAGCCTTAGATGGAATTCGGTTGAGAATGAAGGCTGCTGTGTCTAGAGCATAGCCCCAAAGATACATGGGAAGATCTGTGTGACTCATCATAGACCGTACCATATCTAATAAGGTACGATTCCTCCTTTCGGATACACCATTCCACTGTGGTGTTCCAGGAGGAGTGAGTTGAGATAGAATCCCACACTCAGCTAGATAGTCACGAAACTCATGGCTAAGGTATTCACCACCTCGATCTGATCGAAGTATCTTAATACTCTTGCCAAGCTAGTTTTGTACTTCATTCTTGAATTCTTTGAACTTTTCAAAGGATTCTGACTTATGTGTCATCATATACACATAACCATATCTACTGAAATCATCAGTAAATGTAATGAAGTACCTATAACCACCCCTAGCAGCAACATTAAAAGGTCCACATACATCACTATGTATAAGTCCTAACAAGTCAGTCGCTCTCTCGCTGTGTCCACTAAAGGGAGTCTTGGTCATCTTGCCCAGTAGGCATGACTCGCATGTCTCATATGATTCAAAATCAAATGAGTCCAGCAAACCATCTTTATGGAGTTGGGATAAGCGTTTGTCATTTATATGACCTAAGCGACAGTGCCAGATATAGGTTTGGTTTATGTCATTTGACTTGAACCTCTTGGTACTTATGTTATAGATAGAGTTTTCAAGGTCTAGAATATAGAGTCCGTTCATCAGGGGTGCACTACAATAGAACATATCATTTAAATAAACTGAACAACATTTGTTCTTTATTATAAATGAAAAGCCTTTCATGTCTAAACAAGAAACTGATATAATATTCTTAGTCAAAGCAGACACATAACAACAATCATCCAATTCTAGTACAAGCCCAGAGGGCAGAGATAGAGAATAAGTTCCTACAGCAACAGCAGCAACCCGTGCTCCATTGCCTACTCATAGGTCCACCTCGCCCTTCGTCAATGCCTTGCTATTTCTCTGCGCCTGCACATTAGTACAAATGTGAGAAGCACATCCGGTATCTAATACCCATGATGAAGAAATAGATAGATTGACTTCTATAACATATATACCTGAAGTGGAAGTCTCACTTCTCTTCTTCTTAAGATCTTCCAGGTACACTTTACAGTTCCTCTTCCAGTGCCCGGTCTGATCGCAGTGGAAGCAGGTAGCATCCTTGGCAACCCCTTCTTTGGGTTTCAGTACCTTGCCTTTACCCTTGGCTTAGGACTTTCCCTTACCTTTGGGCTTGCCCTTGCCCTTGTGTTTCTGAACCATCAGAATAGAGTTGGGCTTAACCTTCTTTAGGTTAAGCTCAGCAGTTCTTAATGTAACACCCATAGGATCCCTAGCAATTTTATGAATTTTACCATGATTAAAATAGGCCTTATGTGGATTTTTCTAAAATAAAAGAAAAATAGAACCAAAAAGAGGCATGACCAAGGTTTGAACATTGGACCTTGTGTTAGATGCATGTATGTGATAACCAGTAGCCCCAGCAGGGGTGTGCTGTTAGGAAAAGAAGGGAAATTGTAGTTAAGGTGAAGGCCTTTCATTTAGAAGGAGACATAGAAGGAAAAGTTGGAGTTGCCTTCTTCTTCCCTAATGGAAAAAAAGATGAATTTGCCTTCTTCCTTCATTCAACATAAATAAGAAAAAGGGAAAGAGAACTTCATTTTTCTTCTCTTTTCTTCCTTCCTTCTTCTCTCCACCGAAAAACCAAAGCCTCACCCTCACCATTGTCGAAACCAATCCAAAGAAATTCTTCTAGGAAACAGTTTCAAGAAGCAAAGGGTATTCTCTTAGTGAATTAAGCGAGAGGATGTAAGTATTCCCTCACCTGCAGTACAAGTAGTTCTCGTACGCTTTATGTTTAAAAGTTGTTTGAAAAATTTAGGGATTTCCTTGCAAGTTTCGACCAAGATAAGGAGTTGTGGTCACTTATGGTTGTCAAGTTTACAATTTATGCTTCATGTTGTAACAAAAAGTCTAGAACCTCACTCTTGAGGTTTCGGCCAAGATGGAATACAAGGCTTAGAGTAAAATTTTAAGACCTAATCATGCTTGTTCATGCTCCTTCATGATGTATGATCTATTATATGTTGTTAGTTAAGTTTTCATGCTACATGTTGTATAAACAAAACCTAGAACATTACCTTAGGTTTCGGCCAAGGATGAACATAAGGCTTAGAGCAAGGTATTGAAATCTAATCATGCTTGTTTATGCTCATTCATGATGTATGATCTATTATATGTTTTTAGTTAAGTTTCATTCTACATGTTGTATAAACAAAACCTAGAACCTTACCTTAGGTTTCGGCCAAGGATGAACATAAAGCTTAGAGCAAGGTTTTGAAATCTAATCATGCTTGTTTATGCTCCTTCATGATGTATGATCTATTATATGTTGTTAGTTAAGTTTTCATATTACATGTTGTATAAACAAAACCCAGAACCTTACCTTAGGTTTTGGCCAAGGATGAACATAAGGCTTAGAGCAAGGTTTTGAAATCTAATCATGCTTGTTTATGCTCCTTCATGATGTATGATCTATTATATGTTGTTAGTTAAGTTTTCATGCTACATGTTGTATAAACAAAACCTAGAACCTTACCTTAGGTTTCGGCCAAGGATGAACATAAGGGTTAGAGCAAGGTTTTGAAATCTAATCATGCTTGTTTATGCTTCTTGATGATGTATGATCTATTATATGTTGTTAGTTAAGTTATTATGCTACATGTTGTATAAACAAAACCTAGAACCTTACCTTAGGTTTTGGCCAAGGATGAACATAAGGCTTAGAGCAAGGTTTTGAAATCTAATCGTGCTTGTTTATGCTCATTCATGATGTATGATCTATTATATGTTGTTAGTTAAGTTTTCATGCTACATGTTGTTTAAACAAAACCTAGAACCTTACCTTAGGTTTCGTCCAAGGATGAACATAAGGCTTAGAGCAAGGTTTTGAAATCTAATCATGCTTGTTTATGCTCCATCAAGATGTATGATCCCTTGTCTATGGTTAGTTTAAGTTTTCATACTTTTTGTGGTAGTCAAAGTTTAAGATCCTTACCTTTAGGGTTCGACAAAGATTAAATGGAAGGTTTAGGGAAAAGTTTTGAAACAAACTATGCATGTTTATGTTTTCTCATGATGTATGATTCTTGATATATGGTTAGTTTAAGTTTTTCATGCTTCATGTGGGGTTAAAAATAAAAAAAAAGAAAACCTCGAATCCTACCTCTAGGTTTCGGCTAGGTTAAGATTTAGGGTTATAGGAATATCAAAACCCCAATCATATATGCTAATGATTTCTTATGATGTGATATGGAGTTTATGTCATCATGCTATTTGTTATGTGCACTGACGTCATCATGTATGTTTTCTCTATGGAATGCTATGTGTTATGTGCACTTTATGCTACTATGTTATGCAAGGCTTTTGTATGATGAAAAGCCTAAGAGATGCTTCCCTTAAGTAGGGACTAAGAGCACTCTTCATGATATGACAAGAATATGATATGCCATGATAGGACAAGAACATGATATGCTATGATATGATATGAAACATGATATGTTATTTTACTTTGTATGACTTGTACCAGGGATGAGCTCCTAAGTTGCCCCTAGGTCGATGGTCTATGAAACGGGCCTAGTTCCTAGTAGGTTCAAGATTTGCTACCTTGGATCTACTTAGGATGCGCGCATTTATATATGTATGTGGTACAAAGTCGGGCCCTCATGATGAGATTATGTTTAAGTATTTATATGATATATATGTTTTCAAAGGATATCTTGCATATACTCATTCATGATGCATGTTTTCAAAGGACATCTTGCATATGCTTACTCATGCTAAATGTTTCCCTTTATGTTATAATAAGATGTTCCTTTGTTGAAAAATAAGTTTATGATGCCTAGATGATCATGTTATTTCTTTGTGTATGAACTCTCACATGCTACGTTATGATTTACTTACATGAGTATGACTCTACTTTATGCTAGTATGCAGATTTATATCTAGATGTTGGTTAAATGAACATGTTACCACTTTATGTTTTGATGCATGATTCATGTTTTGTGAGTAGGAAAGAATCTTACTAAGCCTATGTGCTTATAGTTTAATTTCCCATGTACTGCAGACAAAGGAAAAGAATGGTTGAATTAAAAGAGAGCAGCAGGAAGGGCAAGAGTGTGTGTGGCAGTGGCATGGTGGAGTAAATCTGCTTAATGTTTCTATATTCTAAAACTTTATGTATGATGGATGATATTTATTGATATCTACTCACTATGAACTTATGTTTTGATGATCTCTGATAGTATGCTTATTTCAAGTAAAATGCTATGTATTATGTAGCAAGTAGTAGATGTTAGATCAAGTTATGAATGTTAACATGATATGTTGGATATATGATCCTATGATAATGAACATGTTTCTATTACAACATGATTGTATGCTTAAGTTAGTTTAATTTGTTTCAAAAAAAAAATAACATTATTTACTGCCGCTGCCATGTATGTATGTTTTCAAGTAACCTCCGTCCTTTCGCCCCCTTCCCGAGTGACGGGGAAGGGTGGGGCGTTACAGTTTGGTATCAGAGCAGGTTCTGCCTTTCCACTACACACACATCAAGTCTTCATCCTGCCGCTCCAAGTAAGAATTTCTATGCCATCTTTATGCCTACTTTATTTTTTTTTGTATGATAAGAAATCTAAGTAGGATAACATGCTTACTCTATTGTTTTAAGTATGATAAGGAATGTTATAATCTAAGTATGCATGAAGGTAGGGTAGGAATAATGATAACTTATGATTAAGCTTTGTTGAGAATAATAATGACCTTATGCTAGTCTGGTTAGGAATAATGATAACTTATGCTAGCCTTGTTGTCATTTATGAAGATAAGTATGGCTAGAAGACGCAATACCAGAGCCGATGAGACGGTACCCCCACTTGATCTGATACATGTAGTCACCGAACTTCAGCGTCAGGTTACGGAACAGCAGCAAGTGATTAATGCTCTGATGAATCAGCAGGGGAATCCTGTTACCCCACCAGGGAATTAGAACACGATGCCAGTCATTCCTACAGCTGTGCCAGTACCATCGGCACCAGTACCACCCGTGGGCCCTGCCCCAGGGATCAGACAGGAGGCGTACCTGATTCAGTGGAAGAGACTGAAGCCGAAAGCCTTCTCTGGTAATTGTGAACCATGGGACGCTCAAGCCTGGTTCAAGACTGTGGAAAGCATAGTAGAACTATTGGATTGGCCAGAGCATGAGAAAGTCAAGTGTGCATCATTCTGCCTTACTGGAGATGCCAGAATGTGGTGGGATCGAGTTAAAGCAAAAAGAGAAGTGAACCAAATGAGATGGATGGATTTTGAAGCTGAGTTCTTTGAAGAATTCTTCCATATGCGTGTTACCAACAAACACTACGACGAGTTCACCGAGTTTCGGCAAGGTGACCTGTCCGTTAATGAAGCTGTGAAAAGATTCAACCGACTAGCACGCCTATGCCCAGAGTTGGTCAGTATGGAAAGAGAAAGGGTCAGACTCATGCTGAAGATGCTCAGACCCGAAATAGCTCTGAACGTGGCTGGAGGAGTTAATAGACCGCAGACCGCAGAAGAGCTAATCAGTAGTGCCCTGATCACCAAACATTATTTGAAGGCAATGAACGAGGGCAAGAGTCAAGCCCAACCAAGAGGAAAGAAACCTTAAAATACCAGAGCCAGCTGGAAAGGAAACCACAGTGGCAAGAGAAAGCAATGGAATGACTCTAAGGGTGGTTCAGCAAGCAAGCAACCCATGTTTCCTCAGTGTATCACATGTGGGAAGAAGCACCCAGGGATATGTCGGATAGGCACAAATAAGTGCTACAACTGTGGATTGGAAGGACATATGGCCAGAAACTGCCCTACTCAGGTTCAGACACCTCCTCAGCAGTATGTCCAGAATCGAGGTGCTCCCTCACAGCTACACCTAATGCAAGCTGCGATAGAAGGCCCTCAGATATGCCAAGGGAGATTGGAAGCTCCGCCAGCTACGACGAATGCCAGGATCTTCTCCCTCACCAAGGAAGATGTGGCGAATGATTCTACAATTGTCACAGGTCAGATATTTATTTTTAGTCAGCATGCTACTGTATTATTTGATACTGGGGCAACGCACTCGTTCGTCTCTACACTTTTCACAAGAAAGATAGACATGCCACCTCAAGCCTTAGATTTCAAGTTCTTAACGACCCTACCGTCTAGAGAAGTGATGCCATCTACTCATATGCTGCGAGCCGCGCCCATCAGAATCGCAGACAGAGAACTCTACTGTGATCTGATAGTACTCGATATGCAAGATTTTGATATTATATTGGGCATGGATTTCCTGAGCAAATATGGTGCCTCAATAGAATGCTGTAATAGAAAAGTGGTTTTTCGGCCAGAAGCAGAACCGATGTTTGAGTTTATCGGAGAGCCAAGGAAAGGAACCAAGGAATTCTTATCAGCCTTTAAGGCATAGAAGATGTTAGACAGTGGATGCACTGGGTTTCTAGCACGTGTGGTTGATACAAGCCAAGCAGAGAACCAGAAACTGGAAGATGTCAGAATTGTATGTAACTACCCAGAGGTATTCCCCGATGAAATACCAGGGTTAGCCCCCGATAGAGAAATTGAATTTGAGATCGAAGTGATTCCAGGTACTAAACCGATCTCTAAAGCACCTTACCGTATGACACTAGCTGAATTGAAGGAACTTCAGGAACAGCTACGGGAGTTACTCGACAAGGGACTCATCCGGCCTAGTCACTTTCCATGGGGTGCTCCGGTACTATTCGTAAAGAAGAAGGATGGGTCTATGCGAATGTGTATAAACTACCGAGTGTTAAATAAAGTGACGATCAAGAACAAGTATCCTCTACCACGGATTGACGACCTGTTTGACCAATTGAAGGGTGCCACCGTCTTCTCTAAGATTGACCTGAGATCGGACTATCATCAAGTCAAAGTGAAACAAGATGATATACCGAAGATAGCTTTTCGAACAAGATAAAGACACTATGAATTCGTAGTTATGCCTTTCAGAGTGACCAATGCTCCTGCTCTATTTATGGATCTGATGAATCGGGTATTCTCAGCGTTTCTCGACAAATTTGTGATCGTCTTCATCGACGATATCCTCATCTATTCGAGAACTCAAGAAGAGCATGCCGAACACTTGAGCATTGTGTTGCGGATTCTTCAGGAGAAGCAGCTGTATGCAAAGTTCTCCAAATGCAAGTTCTGGCTCGATCGAGTATCATTTTTAGGTCATGTTATCTCCAAGGACGGAGTGATGGTAGACCCAACAAAGATTGAAGCCGTAAGTAACTGGAATAGGCCAAAGAATGCCAGCGAGATCAGAAGTTTCCTCGGGCTAGCAGGCTATTACAGGAAGTTTGTTGAGAGCTTCTCTAGAATTGCAGCCCCTATGACATCTCTCACTAGGAAGAACAAGAAGTATGAATGGACCGATGACTGTGAGAAGAGTTTCACAGAATTGAAAAGGAGATTGACCAGTGCTCCAATCCTCACTTTTCCGGAAAGTAATGAAAGTTTCGATATGTACAGTGACGCCTTCAGATTAGGACTCGAAGCTGTACTCATGCAGAATGGCAAGGTCATTGCCTATGCCTCTAGGCAAATTAAGAAACATGAAAAGAATTATCCCACTCATGATCTAGAGCTAGCAGCCGTGGTCTTTGCACTCAAAATATGACGACATTACCTATATGGAGCGCAGTGTAAGATTTATACAGATCACCATAGTTTGAAATATTTCTTCACACAGAAGGACCTAAGCATGAGACAATGTAGATGGCTCGAGCTAGTCAAGGACTATGATTGCGAGATCTTCTACCATCCGGGAAAAGCGAACAAAGTGGCCGATGCACTCAGCAGGAAGTCCTGTGCCACCTCAAAGGAAGTTATGTGATGATATGAAGCAGAAATACCCATAATTATTTTAAATTCAAGGACAAACTTTTATGAGGTATGGGGGACTGTAACACCCATAGGATCCCTAGCAATTTTATGAATTTTACCATGATTAAAATAGGCCTTATGTGGATTTTTCCAAAATAAAAGAAAAATAGAACAAAAAAGAGGCATGACCAAGGTTTGAACCTTGGACCTTGTGTTATATGCATGTATGTGATAACCAGTAGCCCCAGCAGGGATGTGCTGTTAGGAAAAGAAGGGAAATTGTAGTTAAGGTGAAGGCCTTTCATTTAGAAGGAGACTTAGAAGGAAAAGTTGGAGTTGCCTTCTTCCTCCCTAATGGAAAAAAGATGAATTTGCCTTCTTCCTTCATTCAACATAAATAAGAAAAAGGGAAAGAGAACTTCATTTTTCTTCTCTTTTCTTCCTTCCTTCTTCTCTCCACCAAACAACCAAAGCCTCACCCTCACCATTGCCAAAACTAAGCCAAAGAAATTCTTCTAGGAAACAGTTTCAAGAAGCAAAGGGTATTCTCTTAGTGAATTAAGCGAGAGGATGTAAGTATTCCCTCACCTGCAGTACAAGTAGTTCTCGTACGCTTTATGTTTAAAAGTTGTTTGAAAAACTTAGGGATTTCCTTGCAAGTTTCGGCCAAGATAAGGAGTTGTGGTCACTTATGGTTGTCAAGTTTACAATTTATGCTTCATGTTGTAACAAAAAGTCTAGAACCTCACTCTTGAGGTTTCGGCCAAGATGGAATACAAGGCTTAGAGTAAAATTTTAAGACCTAATCATGCTTATTCATGCTCCTTCATGATGTATGATCTATTATATGTTGTTAGTTAAGTTTTCATGCTACATGTTGTATAAACAAAACCTAGAACCTTACCTTTGGTTTCGGCCAAGGATGAACATAAGGCTTAGAGCAAGGTATTGAAATCTAATCATGCTTGTTTATGCTCATTCATGATGTATGATCTATTATATGTTTTTAGTTAAGTTTCATTCTACATGTTGTATAAACAAAACCTAGAACCTTACCTTAGGTTTCGGCCAAGGATGAACATTAAGCTTAGAGCAAGGTTTTGAAATCTAATCATGCTTGTTTATGCTCCTTCATGATGTATGATCTATTATATGTTGTTAGTTAAGTTTTCATGCTATATGTTGTATAAACAAAACCTAGAACCTTACCTTAGGTTTCGGCCAACGATGAACATAAGGCTTAGGGCAAGGTTTTGAAATCTAATCATGCTTGTTTATGCTCCTTCATGATGTATGATCTATTATATGTTGTTAGTTAAGTTTTCATGCTACATGTTGTATAAACAAAACCTAGAACCTTACCTTAGGTTTCGGCCAATGTTGAACATATGGCTTAGAGCAAGGTTTTGAAATCTAATCATGCTTGTTTATGCTTCTTCATGATGTATGATCTATTATATGTTGTTAGTTAAGTTTTCATGCTACATGTTGTATAAACAAAACCTAGAACCTTACCTTAGGTTTCGGCCAAGGATGAACATAAGTCTTAGAGCAAGGTTTTGAAATCTAATCGTGCTTATTTATGCTCATTCATGATGTATGATCTATTATATGTTGTTAGTTAAGTTTTCATGCTACATGTTGTATAAACAAAACCTAGAACCTTACCTTAGGTTTCGGCCAAGGATGAACATAAGGCTTAGAGCAAGGTTTTGAAATCTAATCATGCTTGTTTATTCTCCATCATGATGTATGATCCCTTGTCTATGGTTAGTTTAAGTTTTCATGCTTTTGGTGGTAGTCAAAGTTTAAGATCCTTACCTTTAGGGTTCGGCCAAGATTAAATGGAAGGTTTAGGGAAAAGTTTTGAACCTAACTATGCATGTTTATGTTTTCTCATGATGTATGATTCTTGATATATGGTTAGTTTAAGTTTTCCATGCTTCATGTGGGGTTAAAAATAAAAAAAAAAAAAAACCTAGAATCCTACCTCTAGGTTTCAGCTAGGTTAAGATTTAGGGTTATAAGAAGATCAAAACCCCAATCATATATGCTAATGATTTCTTATGATGTGATATGGATTTTATGCCATCATGCTATTTGTTATGTGCACTTACGTCATCATTTATGTTTTCTCTAAGGAATGCTATGTGTTATGTGCACTTTATGCTACTATGTTATGCAAGGCTTATATATGATGAAAAGCCTAAGAGATGTTTCCCTTAAGTTGGGACTAAGAGCACTCTTCATGATATGACAAGAATATGATATGCCATGATAGGACAAGAACATGATATGCTATGATATGATATGATATGAAACATGATATGTTATTTTACTTTGTATGGCTTGTACCATGGATGAGCTTCTAAGTTGCCCCTAGGTCGATGGTCTATGAAACAGGCCTAGTTCCTAGTAGGTTCAAGATTTGCTACCTTGGATCTACTTAGGATGCGCGCATTTATATATGTATGTGGTACAAAGCCGGGCTTTCATGATAAGATTATGTTTAAGTATTTATATGATATATATGTTTTCAAAGGACATCTTGCATATACTCATTCATGATGCATGTTTTCAAAGGACATCTTGCATATGCTTACTCATGCTAAATGTTTCCCTTTATGTTTTAATAAGATGTTCCTTTGTTGAAAAATAAGTTTATGATGCCTAGATGATCATGTTATTACTTTGTGTATGAACTCTCACATGCTACGTTATGATTTACTTACATGAGTATGACTCTACTTTATGCTAGTATGCAGATTTATATCTAGATGTTGGTTAAATGAACATGTTACCACTTTATGTTTTGATGCATGCTTCATGTTTTGTGAGTAGGAAAGAATCTTACTAAGCCTATGTGCTTATAGTTTAATTTCCCTTGTACTGCAGACAAAGGAAAAGAATGGTTGAATTAAAAGGGAGTAGCAGGAAGGGCAAGAGTATGTGTGGCAGTGGCATGGTGGACTAAATCTGCTTAATGTTTATGTTCTAAAACTTTACGTATGATGGATGATATTTATTGATGTCTACTTTACTATGAACTTATGTTTTGATGATCTCTGATAGTATGCTTATTTCAAGTAAAATGCTATGCATTATGTAGCAAGTAGTAGATGTTAGATCAAGTTATGAATGTTAACATGATATGTTGGATATATGATCCTATGATAATGAACATGTTTCTATGACAACATGATTGTATGCTTAAGTTAGTTTAATTTGTTTCAAAAAAAAAATAACATTATTTACTTCCGATGCCATGTATGTATGTTTTCAAGTAACCCCCGTCCTTTCGCCCCCTTCCCGAGTGGCGGGGAAGGGCGGGGCGTTACACTTAACATGCTAAGTAGCTCGGGCAGTGACTTGTCAAGTTCGTTCATGTTATAATTTAGAACGAATTGACTATAGATATCTGGCAAGGATTGCAAGATTAGGTCAGTGGCCAGCTCTTGGCCAAGCGGGAAATCCCAACCTCTGTAGGTTTTCTATGTACCCAATAATTTTGAGTATATAGGGGCCTACGGGAGTCCCATCTTGCATCTTGCACTGAAACAGTGCCTTAGAGATCTCGAATCTCTCGTCTGCCTCGCTTGTCCTTGATAAAGTTGACGAAGATGTTCAACCATATCATAAGCGCTCATCAACTCGTGTTGCTTCTGAAGCTCAGAGTTCATGGTCGCGAGCATAAGACATGACACATCTAATGCGTCATCTTGATGCTTCTTATAAGCATCACGATCAGCTCGCGTGGCAGTGGCAGGAGGTGCCTCAGGAATGGGCTGCTCCAGGACGTACAGTTTTCGTTCCTGTGTGAGAACTATTCTCAGGTTCCTGTACTAGTCCAGGAAGCTAGCTCCATTGAGCTTGTCCTTATCGAGGACAGAACGCAGGGAGAAGGAGTTCGTGTTTGACGACATGGTAATCTACAACAGAAAAATGCAGAAAAATAAATATCATATTCCAATTAATCATCTAATTAGGCCTTTAATTAAATTATGCTCCCACTGAATTCTACAATTCAAGTGAGACAAGATCCACATCATACTACGCCTTGAGTTAGCTTTGGCTAAATCGCCCAAGACCTAGTATGATCGGTAGGTAACTAATTACCAATTACATCTCTATGCAACTCTTGTTTATAGGATCAAGATCCGCATATATATTAAAATTTGAGTTAGCTTTGGCTAAATCGCCCAAGAATTAATATAAATGTGATTTTGACCTGTCTACCAACCATTGGAAAATGCCTATAGTTAAACTCGATCCAATTGAGTTAACTAGTTACTCAATCTAATTGAGTTGTACTCACCCATGCGTTGATAGGCGGGACCAAGATTGTCCCTCCGTACCCTACCGAGATAATATGCGTTGCTATGCTTTGGCAGATTCAACAACAACATGTGATCGAGGTAGTGATGGGTATCACGGCATGGTAGGCATTTCAAGTTGACGCGATTGAGATCTAATCTAATCGACGATGTGTATCATATACGTGATTTAGATCTAATCTAATCGTGGAGGTGCATCATGTACGCGATTTAGATCTAATCTAATCGTTAATGCACTAATTAATTACTATTCTAGCATGCATCACATAGACACACACAAGCAATTAATTAAATTTTGTGATTAGTCATGGCCCTACTATGATCTTCTCAAGCCAATGAGAAGATCGGATGGTCAACCTAGGGTCAACAGCTTCCTCAAGCTCCTCCCTTTGACCGTCATGTGTTGCTCGCACCCTCCTCGTAACTCCGTCTCGAGTGGACCTTCCACCGCTCCAATTTTGTACATTACAAAAGGTGAAACTCGAGTTACATTCGAGTCTAAAAACTATTTTACAACAGGAATATAAATAGAAGGGCACGACGCCAGGTCGTGAATCAAGTACAACACGCATAGACACACAAAATGGCGCGCAGGCCATATTATGAATTACAACACATATTTCCAATCAAATTGGGTTCTTTGGGCCATGCCCATCACAAAATGATACATAATTCTAAATTATGTGATTTCCATAAATTTCCGTAAATTTTCTAATATTTTTACAATTTTATGAGTCCCAACTTCCCGGCGGTCCCGATTAGCGATTTTCGGGCACGATCGCGGAACAAAGCCCCTTGCGGGGTTAGGGGCAGCACCCCTACTTGCAATATAACCATCGCAAGTATTACTAAGCGATCCTACAGCGCCTTAGCCCGCTGTCCCAAATCATTTTGGGCGAGACCTTGCCGATTCGGAAGGTATTTCTCGGTAGTCGAAGCCTACAAGTGTTCAAACACTTGTTGCTTCGCTTCTACGAGAAAAATACCCATAAAATACACAAAAATCATAAATTTACAGAAAGTTACAGACCTGATATTTTTCATAAAAATACAAATAAAATACGTACACGCTTCGCACGTGGCTCTGATACCACTGTTGTGTTTTTCGGGCCGCAAAAATCGCTTTTTGCGTTGCGGAAACCCCGAATCCCATGCCATCGGATCCGTACGAAGTTATAAAATTTCGTAAAAACTTCGTGTACATGTTTTCTAACCTAGATCTACACTAGATCTACAAGGACGAGACTTATAACTTTGTAGCGAAGCCCTTTGCATATCCCGCTCGTCCAAGGTTCGCCGGATCTCAAGGTTGTCAAGTGTACAACCCTCTATTTGTATCCACATGAACAATAGAGATGGAGAAGAAATCTCGAGTGTGCTAGCACTCCAAGAAGTCTCGGCCAAAGAGGAGGAGAGGGAGAGAAGAGAAGAAAGCAATGAGGAAGAAGATGGGAGTTACACCAAGCACATCAAATACACACACCAAGTGGCCGACCACTTCATGAGGGGATTTTATCTCCATGCGATACCAAGAGTCACAACTCTTGATCTCCCTCATGAGGTTGTACACATATGTGCTAATCTTGATGATGTGGCACATCATCATGAGCCCACTTAATGTCAACTCACAAATGAGGTAGCATTGGTCAAGTCAAACTTGACCTTTCATCTTCCTCTCAAGTCAAGTCAAACTTGACCACTTCTCTCCCATGGTTGATCAAATCTAACCATTGGTTCAAGTCAATTTTAATTTAATGAATCTCTATTCATTGAATTAAATTGGCTCAAAGAGTCTAAGTCCAAATTAGACTCATTTAACATATGAACCAAATTGAGTCCAACTCAATTAGTTTACTTTGGATTACTCTTAATCCAATTTGGTTCATCACATGAACCTAATCCTCTTGGTTCATCAAATGTACCTAATCTCCATCTAATTGCCCTTTGTGTGTGACCCTATAGGTTCTTGTAATGTTGACAATGCTCCTAAACCCTTTTAGAAGCATAAGTAATGAGCGGTATCTAGCAACACATCATTACTACCCAAGATACAAGAATGTTGAGATCCAACATCACCTTGTGACTACTAATTGTAACTCTTCACAATATGTGACAATGTCCTTCTATCCTAGACATCTAGATTGATCAATTTGAGACATAGACCGTATCATCCTCTAATCAATCTAAATCTTGAACTCCAAGTAGACTCACTCAATCAAATAAGCTCAATATCTTATATTGACTCATTTGGGCATGACCATGCACTTAGTGGTCTCACTCTATCAAGAATAATGATGTCACTTCCGTCATATAGGAGGGATAGATCCCATCTACATTACTCACATCCCTCCTCATAATTCGTTACATACCTAGTAATCGCCTTTATAGTCCACCCAGTTACGGATGACGTTTGACGAAGCCAAAATATGTAACTCCTTATGTAGGGAACCATGGTGACTTCAGGTCCAAGGACTAATAGTCATACTAATAGCCACATGAGAAAGTATATGACACTCATATAACTGTCTATGATACTTTCTAATGGCGGGTCATTCAGTATACATTCTCCAATGCATACCCATGTGTCAACTTGATATTTCCATATCCATGACTTGTGAGATCAAGTCATTGAGTTGACCTACATGCTAGTCTCATCGCATTAACATTATCTCTGAATGTTAATACTTGACTAGGAATGATTAAGAGTAGTGTTCCCTATATCATCTCACTATCGATTCAACCAATCGATTGATATAGGTAAGAACCTTCTACTCAAGGACGCTATTATATTTAGTTATTTGGCACTAATACAAGTAAGCATAATAACCATAAACAAATGCCTTTATATATATAAGAAATATGATACAATGAGTCCATACAACAATCATCAAATGATTGGCTCTAGGGCTCTAACTAACATTAAAGTCTTCGGTTCCCCTTAAAAAAGCCAGGTCGGTCACTCCTTAACGTCCCCGATTGACTGGTGCTGAGCGGAGGGAACACACTCGGAGGTTTATAGTCGCTGCTCGACTGTTAAGGGTTTAAATTTTTTGGTTCCCCTTTAGGAAGGCAGGCTGATCACTCCTTAAGGTCCCCGATCGACTGGTGCTGAACGGAAGGAACACACTCGGAAGTTTATAGTCGCTGCTCGATTGTTAAGGGTTTAAAATCTTTAGTTCCCCTCAAGGAAGCCAGGCCGGTCACTCCTTAAGGTCCTCGATCGACTGGTGCTGAGCGGAGGGAACACGCTCGGAAGTTTATAGTCGCTACTCGACTGTTAAGGGTTTAAAGTCTCTAGTTCCCCTTAAGGAAGCCAGGCCGATCACTCCTTAAGGTCCCCGATTGACTGGTGCTCAGCGGTGGGAACACGCTCGGAGGTTTATAGTCGCTGCTCGACTGTTAAGGGTTTAAAGTCTTTGGTTCCCCTTAAGGAAGCCAGACCGGTCACTCCTTAAGGTCGCCGATTGACTGGTGCTGAGCTGAGGGAACACGCTCAGATGTTTATAGTCGTTGCTCGACTGTTAAGGGTTTAAAGTCTTCGGTTCCCCTTAAGGAAGCTAGGCCGATTACTCCTTAAGGTCCCCGATCGACTGGTGCTGAGCAGAGGGAACACACTCGGAAGAGGTGGAGGATCGGTTGATCCATCCAAGAAGATATACGTGTTTTAAGGATAGATGCCTGCATTGCCCCACTATATTCAAAAATTAAATGAAATACATGGATAAATTACATGCATACTTGTCAAGGTCTGTATGGTTGTAAATGATTTGCACTCCAATGTTGCTCGAGATTTCTCCCTTCTGCGTCCTGGAGATAATATGAGCCCGAAGCAAGCTTCTGTATGACTTTGTATGGTCCACCTCATTGTGGTGCTAATTTGCTTACATCCCCTACGGGCTTGATGCGCCTCCATACAAGATCCCCTACCTGAAAGAATCGGGGGATAACCCTTTTATTATAATTCTATCTCATACGTTGTCGATATGATATAAGGCGAGTTGCTGCTTTGTCCTGAACTTCTTCTATTAGATCAAGCTCCAGAAGACGCCGATATGCATTTCTCTCATCATACAGTTGTCTTCGATCATATTCCATCCCAACTTCAATGGGAACTACTGCCTCACCCCCGTATACTAACTGAAATGATGTTATTCCCGTAGCTTCTCTAGGAGTAGTACGATATGCCTATAACACACTAGGTAACTCATCCACCCAGCTACCACAAACATGATCCAATTTTGTCTTAAGCCCTATGATAATCTCCCTATTAGTTACTTCTGCTTGCCCATTGCTTTGTGGATATGCTACAGAAGTGAATGCTTGCGTAATACCATACCCTACACACCATTCTTTGATTCTTTGTCCTTGAAATTGTCTTCCATTGTCAGAAACCAGTTTATGTGGAATACCGAATCTGCAAATGATATGATGACATAAGAATTTAATGACTGCGTTTTCAATTATTCTTGCCAATGACTCAGCTTCCACCCATTTTGAGAAATAATCTACAACTACCAATAGGAACCTTCTCTGTGTAGTCGCTAAGAGAAATGGACCTACTATATCCGTGCCCCATTGATCAAAAGTGCAAGAGACTATAGAGGTTTTCAATAACTGAGTAGGATGATGTGACAGATTCTAATGTTTCTGACAAGATATGCATGTTATTACGAGTTGTGCTGCGTCTTCTTGTAAAGTAGGTCAGAAATATCCGGCCAATAATATTTTACAAGCTAAGGATCTCCCTCCGATAAGGCTCCCACATGAACCTTGAACTTCTTGTAGAATATATTGTATGTCTTCTGGTCCAATACATTTGAGCAAAGGACTAGAGAAGACCCTTTTATAAAGATGATCACCCACCAATATATATTGAGCAGCCCTTTTCTTGAAAATTCTCGCTTGCGCTTTTCCGGCTGGTAGAATGCCTTGTTGCAAGAATAATATAATGGGTGTCCTACATTCACCCTGTATCTCTATATCAGCTTGTCTCTCGATACAAGATACCAGCACCGTTTGTTCCACAGGCCGATCCAGGTTCCAAGGTATTATTGCTGAAGCTAGTTTAGCTAACTCATCCGCCACTTGATTTTTCGATCGAGGTATCTTTTGTATATTCACTTCTTGAAATCCAACATTCAATTTATCGAATGCTTCTACATATAGCATGAGTCAGTCATTGCTAATTTCAAAGCTGTCTGTTAATTATTGTGCTGCCAACTAAGAATCAGAATAAATCCATACTCGAGCGGCTCCCACATCCTGAGCAACTTGTAAACTGGCTATCAGTGTTTCATATTCTGCTTTATTATTAGTGGCCCTGTAATTTAATCAGACTGAAAGTTGAACCCGGTCTTCTCTTGGAGATATGAGGAGGATTCCAATTCCGCTGCCCTATCTAATAGAAGACCCATCTACATAGATTTTCCACGTTCCTTCCTCTTCTGGACCTTATACTTCTATTATAAAGTCTGTCAGAGCTTGTGCTTTGATGGCCGAGCGGGGTTGGTACTACTGTATATCATATTCACTGAGTCCAATTGTCCATTTGATTAACCGTCCGGATGCTTCTGGATTGAGAAGTACTCGACTGAGAGTGCTATTAGTTATTACTATAATTGCATGTGACAAAAAGTAAGGATGCAACCTTCTTGCTATTAACACTAATGCATAAGCTAATTTTTCGAGTGTAGTATATCTACACTCGGCTCCCTTTAATAAATGGCTCGAGAAGTACACTGGTTGTTACTCTTTACCTTCTTGCCTCACTAACACCGAGCCTATAGGATGCTCATTGGCTAAAAGATAAATCCATAAAGTCTCTCCTACTACAGGTTTAGCTAAGATAGGGAGGGTTGACAAATAAGCTTTTAACTCTTGAAATGCCTTGTCGCATTCCTCATCCCACTGAAATTTAGTATCCTTCTGGAGTATCTTGAAGAAATGAAAACTTCGGTCGGCTGATCGAGAAATGAAGCGAGATAAAGTAGTAATTTGACTGGTCAACCTTTGGGCTTCTTTCATGTTGCGTGGGGGCTTCATGTCTTGGATTGCTCGAACTTTGCTAGGATTCGCTTCTATTCCTTGTTTTGTAATCATATAACCAAGGAACTTACCACCTTAGCCCCAAATAAACACTTGCAAGGATTAAGCTTAAGTCCATATTGCCGCAAGGTCTTGCATGTTTCTTCTACATCCTTGCATAAGTCTTCCACCTGAAGAGATTTAATTAATATATCGTCTACATATACTTCCATACTTCTTCCAATCCGTTCTCGGAAGACTTTATTCATAAGCCTCTGGTAGGTTGCCCCTACATTCTTTAATCCAAAAGACATAACATTATAACAATAAGTACCCTCGGCTGTTATAAAACTAACATTTTCTTAATCATCCTTGACTAAAGGAACCTGATGATAGCCTTTATAGGCATCCAACATGCAAATATATTCACAACCGGCGGTAGAATCCACTACTTGATCAATGCGAGGCAGGGGATAGTAATCTTTCGGGCAAGCTTTGTTTAGATCCTTGAAATTGATACACACTCGCCATTTGTTTCCTGGTTTAGAGACCAAGACAACGTTCGCCAGCCAATTAGGGAATTGCGCCTCTTGAATATAACCTGCTTCTATTAATTTGTCCACCTCCTCCATGATGATTTGATTTTGCTCAGCTCCAAAATATCTCTTCTTTTGTTTGACAAGTCGAGCATCTGGGTATACGTGTAATGAGTGCTCTATAACCAGGGGAGAAATGCCTGTGACTTCCTTAGGTGTCAATGTAAATACATCGTTATTTCGTATCAAGCATTGCATCAGCTCAGCTTTGAGTGGAGGATCTAGATCAATCGCTACATAAGTCACGACTTCTTGTTGCCCGACCTGTATTTGTATTTCTGTTAGTTAGAGCCCTAGAGCCAATCATTTGATGATTGTTATATGGACTCATTGTATCATATTTCTTATATATATAAAGGCATTTGTTTATGGTTATTATACTTACTTGTATGGGTGCCAAATAACTAAGTATAATAGCGTCCTTGAGTAGAAGGTTCTTACCTATATCAATCGATTGGTTGAATCGATAGTGAGATGATATAGGGAACACCACTCTTAATCATTCCTAGTCGAGTATTAACATTCAGTGACAATAATAATGCGATGAGACTAGCATGTAGGTCAACTCGATGACTTGATCTCACAAGTCATGGATATATAGATATCAAGTTGACACATGGGTATGCATTGGAGAATGTATACTGAATGACCCGCCATGAGAAAGTATTATGGATCGTTATATGAGTGTCATATATTTTCTCATGTGGCTATTAGTATGACTACTAGTCCTTGGACCTGTAGTCACTATGGTTCCCTACATAAGGAGTTACATACTTTGGCTTCGTCAAACGTCACCCGTATCTGGGTGGACTATAAAGGCGATTACTGGGTTTGTAACAAATTATGCGGAGGGATGTGAGTGATGTAGATGGGATCTATCTCTCCTATATGACGGGAGTGACATCGATATTCTTGATAGAGTGAGACAACGAAGTGCATGGTCATGCCCAAATGAGTCAATATGAGATATTGAGCTCATTTGATTGAGTGAGTCCACTTGGAGTTCAAGATTTAGATTGATTAGAGGATGACACGGTCTATGCCTCATATTGATCAATCTAGATGTCAAGGATAGAAGGACACTTGTCATATATTGTGAAGAGCCATAATTAGTAGTCACAAGGTGATGTTGGATCTCAACATTCTTATAACTTGGGTAGTAATGATGTGTTGCTAGATACCGCTCATTACTTATGCTTCTAATGTTAGCTAGAGCCCTAGAGCCAATCATTTGATGATTGTATTTTGGAATTGTTGTATCATATTTTATATAAATAAAGACATTTGGTTTTTGGTTATTATACTTACTTGTATTGGTGCCAAATAAACTAAGTATAATAACGTCCTTGAGTAGAAGGTTCTTACCTATATCAATCGATTGGTTGAATCGATAGTGAGATGATATAGGGAACACTACTCTTAATCATTCCTAGTCGAGTATTAACATTCAGGGATAATGTTAATGCAATAAGACTAGCATGTAGGTCAACTCGATGACTTGATCTCACAAGTCATGGATAAGGAGATATCAAGTTGACACATGGGTATGCATTGGAGAATATATACTGAATGACCCGCCATGAGAAAGTATCTTGGATCGTTATATGAGTGTCATATAATTTCTCATGTGGCTATTAGTATGACTATTAGTCCTTAGACCTGAAGTCACCATGGTTCCCTACATAAGGAGTTATGTACTTTGGTTTCGTCAAACGTCACCCGTAACTGGGTGGACTATAAAGGTGATTACTGGGTATGTAACAAATTATGCGGAGGGATGTGAGTGATGTAGATGGGATCTATCCCTCCTATATGACGGGAGAGACATCGATATTCTTGATAGAGTGAGACCACGAAGTGCATGGCCATGCCCAAATGAGTCAATATAAGATATTGAGCTCATTTGATTTAGTGAGTCTACTTGGAGTTCAAGATTTAGATTGATCAGAGGATGACATGGTCTATGCCTCACATTGATCAATCTAGATGTCTAGGATAGAAGGACACTTGTCATATATTGTGAGGTGTCACAATTAGTAGTCACAAGGTGATGTTGGATCTCAACATTCTTGTAACTTGGGTAGTAATGATGTATTGCTAGATACCGCTCATTACTTATGCTTCTAAATGAGTTTAGGGGCATTGTCAACGTTACAAGAACCTATTGGGTCACACACAAAGATCAAGTGGATGGAGATTAGGTTCATATGATGAACCAAGAGGATTAGATTTATGTGATGAATCAAATTGGATTAAGAGTAATCCTAATTGGGTTAATTGAGTTGGACTCAAGTTGATTCATGTGTTCAATGAGTCTAATTTAGATTATGACTCATTGAATCAATTTAATTAAATGAATTAGATTCATTATATTAAATTGGCTTGAATTAAATGGTTGGATTAGATCAACCATGAGAGAGATTAAGTCAAGTTTGACTTGACTTGAGAGGAAGAGGAAGAATCAAGTTTGACTTGACTATTTACCACATCATTAGTGATTTGGCATTAGGAGGACTAATGATGATGTGCCACATCATCAAAGTGTGCAACCTCATGGGGGTTACAAATCTATTCTCTTTAATGGCCACATTTAATGAGAATGGGGGTTACCTTTTTGGTTTTGAATGAGAATGAATTTTTCATTCACTCACATTCACATCATCTTCTTCCTCAAGCTCTCTTCTTACTCCTTCTCTTCTCTTGGTCGTGGGTTTCAAGCAAGGGAGAAGAAAGGAGAGTGAGTCTAATCCAAGAAGAAAGGTTAGTGAAAGTCACGTAGAGATTTTTTTAGAGGAGTGTGTTCGCTTCTTTTCCTTTCTTCTTCTTCCAATCCCATCTGAGAGCATCAAGAAGTGCTAGCACACTTGTGGTGTTCTCTTCTCCATCCTTGTGTGTTAGAGAACACATCTTGTTCGTGTGGATACTTCTAGAGGATTGTCTACGTTGACAATATTGAGATCCGTCACTTCCTTGGACGTGTGGGATTCGAAAAGGGCACGCATCAAGGGTAATTTTCTAAACATATAGATCTAAGAGTAGATCTAGTTATTAAACTCGTACATGTAAAATTTTGTTCTATACTCTTCGCACGGAACCGTTGGCTAGGGAGTTTCGGGGTTTCCGTGACGCGAAAAAGCGATTTTCGCGGCCCGAAAAACCCAACAGTGGTATCAGAGCCACGTGCGAAGGCGTATATGAGTTTATTTTCGTTTTTATGAAAAATAAACATTCTGTGAATTTCTGTAATTTCATGATTTTTATAGTTTTAAAGGGTATTTTTCTCATAGAAGCGAAGCACAAGTGTTTAGACACTTGTAGGCTTCTACTACCTAGAAGATTTTTCCGTTACGGCAATGTTTCGACCCAAAATTTTTTGGGACAGCAGGCTAAGGCGCTGTACGATCGCTTAGGAGCAACTCGCGATGGTTAGATCGCGGGTAGGGGTACTGCCCCTAACCCCGCAAGGGGATTTGCTCCGCGAGTGCGCCCGAAATCGCTAATCGGGACCGCTGGGAAAAATTTACTCATAAAAATTGTAAAAATTATGAACAATTATAGAAAAATTATGAAAATATATAATTTTGAATTATATATTATTTTTTGTGATAGTCATGGCCCCAAAAGACCCAATATGATTGAATTTGTGTTGTAATTTATAATACGGCCTACGTACCGTCATGTGTTTGTGTGTGCGGTATTTGATACGCGACCTGCGCGTCGTGCCTCCCTATTTATATTCTGGTTGTAAATTAGATTTAGACTCGAATGTAACTCGAGTTTCAAAATGTAATGTAAATTTTGAAGCGGTGGAAGGTCCACTCGAGACGGAGTTATGAGGAAGGCGCGAGCAACACGAGGTGGTCAAAGGAAGGAGCTTGAGAAGCTGTTGACCTTAGGTTGACCATCTGATCTTCTCATTGGCTTGAGAAGATCGTAGTAGGGCCATGACATAATCACAAAATTTAATTAATTGCTTTTGTGTGTATGTGATGCATGCTAGTTAATTAAGTAATTAATTAGTGCCTAACGATTAGATTAGATCTAAATCGTGCACATGATGCACCCCACGATTAGATTAGATCTATCGAGTATATGTTATGCATCATCGTTTAGATTAGATCTAAATCGCGTCAACTCGTAATGCCTACCATGCCGTGATACCTACCACTACCTCGATCGCATGTTGTTGTTAAATCTGCCAAAGCAGAGCAACGCATACTATCTTGGTAGGGTACGGAGGGACAATCTTGGTCCCGTCTATCAACGCATGGGTGAGTACAACTCAATTAGATTGAGTAACTAGTTAACTCAATTGGATCGAGTTTAACTATAGGCATTATCCAATGGTTGGTAGATAGGTCAATATCACGTTTATATTAACTCTTGGGCGTATTAGCCAAAGCTAACTCGAGTTTTAATATAAATACGGATTTTGATCCTATAAACAAGAGTTGCATAGAGATGTAATTGGTAATTAGTTACCTACCGATCATACTAAATCTTGGGCGTATTAGCCAAAGCTAACTCAAGGGTTAGTATGATGTGGATCTTATCCCACATGAATTATAGAATTCAGTGGGAGCATCATTTAGTTAAAGACCTAATTAAATGATTTAAAAAGAATATGATATTTATTTTCTGTATTTTTCTGTTGTAGAATTGCCATGACGTCAAACACGAACATCTTCTCTCTGCGTTCTATCCTTAGAAGGACAAGCTCAACGGAGCAAATTTCCTGGACTAGTACAGGAATCTGAGAATAGTTCTCACCCAAGAACATAAACTGTACGTTCTGGAGCAGCCCATTCTGGAGGCTCCTCCTGCCACTGCCACGCGAGTAGACCGAGATGCTTACAAGAAGCATCAAGATGACGCATTAGATGTGTCCTGTCTTATGCTCGCGACCATGAACTCTGAGCTTCAGAAGCAACATGAGTTGATGGGCGCTTACGATATGGTTGAACATCTTTGTCACCTATATCATGGACAAGCAAGGCACTGGAAGAGGAACTCCAAAGAATACCTAGAAGATCTTAAGAAGAAGAGAAATAATATTTCTACTTCAGGTATACATGTTATAGAAGTCAACCTCTCTATTTCTTCATCGTGGGTATTAGATACCGGATGTGCTTCGCACATTTGTACTAATGTACAAGCGCTGAGAAATAGTAGGGCATTGACGAAGGGTGAGGTAGACCTACGAGTAGGCAATGGAGCACGGGTTGCTGCTGTTGCTGTAGGAACTTATCATCTATCTCTGCCCTCTGGGCTTGTACTAGAATTAGATGATTGTTGTTATATGCCTGCATTAACTAAGAACATTATATCAGTTTCTTGTTTGGACAAGAAAGGTCTCTCATTTACAATAAAGAACAAATGTTGTTCCGTCTATTTAAACGATATGTTCTATTGTAGTGCACCTCTGATGAACGGACTCTATATTCTGACCTTGAGAGCCCTATCTATAACATAAATACCAAGAGCTTCAAGTCAAATGACATGAACCAAACCTACCTCTGGCACCGTCGCTTAGGTCATATAAATGACAAGCGCTTATCCCAGCTCCATAAGGATGGTTTGCTGGACTCATTTGATTTTGAATCTTATGAGACGTGGGAGTCATGCCTACTAGGCAAGATGACCAAGACTCCCTTTAGTGGGCACAGCGAAAGAGCGACTGATTTGTTAGGACTCATACATAGTGATGTATGTGGCCCTTTCAATGTCGCTGCTAAAGGCGGTTATAGGTACTTCATCATATTTACTGATGACTTCAGTAGATATGGTTATGTGTACTTGATGACACATAAGTCAGAATCCTTTGAAAAGTTTAAAGAATTCAAGAATGAAGTACAGAACCAGCTTGACAAGAGTATTAAGGTACTTCGATCAGATCGAGGTGGAGAATACCTTAGCCATGAGTTTCGTGACTACGTAGCTGAGTGTGGGATTCTATCCCAACTCACTCCTCCTGAAACACCACAGTGGAATGGTGTATCCGAAAGGAGGAATCGTACCCTATTAGATATGGAACGATCTATGATGAGTCACACAGATCTTCCGACATTCCTTTGGGGCTATGCTCTAGACACGGCAGCTTTTATACTCAACCGAGTTCCATCTAAGGCCGTGATAAAGACACCATATAGGATATGCACTGGGAGAGATGCCCAGGTGTCTTTCATGAGGATTTGGGGTTGTGAGGCTTACGTAAGACGTCAAGTCTCAGATAAATTAGGACCCAAATCCGACAAGTGCTACTTTATAGGATATCCCTAGGAAACTAAGGGATATTACTTCTACATTCCCAGTCAGTACAAGATAGTTGTGGCAAAGACTGGAGTCTTTTTAGAAAGGGACTTTGTTTATAGAAAGACTAGTGGGAGTACATTCGATCTTGAAGAAGTTTGGGACTTTGTTTCGGCCAAAAAGGAATGAAAAGGGTTAGAGAAAGTTATTAGACCTAAATTATGTTGCTTATGCTTTCCCATGATGTATGATCTGTTGGAGGATCAGTGGCCGGCTTGAAGGGGGGTTGGATAGACGGCGCCCCCAAATCGATTTCTTCCTACGTATTCGTTAGCACAGCGGAATACAAAGAATACAAATACGAATACGAAAGCTAAATACTAAATACAAGAATGGAAATGCAAACCGCTAACACGATTGTTTACGTGGTTCGGAGATAACTTGCTCCTACTCCACGGCTGTCCGTAAGGTGGACGATCCCTCAATCCGTCGGTGGATTAGTCCCCGGAAACTCCGGCTAGCATAATCCTCCTTGTCGGTGGAGAAACCTCGCCACAACTCGATCAAGAGCACTTGGATTGCTAGGGCACTAGTTGACTACTAATTAGAGGTTACCCACCACTAATTTCGTCAACTTTGGCCGGCCAAACCAAGCTCCCTCTTATAGAGCTCGGGTAAACAGCCATGCTGTTTTGCCCGTTACCAGTCGACTGGTGCCAGCCACAACGGCACTCCAACGGCTATCTATCAGTCGACTGGTCCCATGACCAGTCGACCGATCCTAGCGGGCACATAACCTCTCTGTGCTCAGCCCCAGTCGACTGGTACAACCCTAAACTTAGGGTTTCCCATCCCGAGTACATTTCTCTCGCACTCGGACCCTCACGACTCACTTGACTCTTCTTTGCAGCCTTGACCTCTTGCCTTCAAGCCTACTTCCTTTGGCTCTCGTCCCTCGGATGCATCCAAGCCCGCGGCTTGTCTCCAATGCCATCCTTCGCGTATGCCTCGAAGTCGCTTCCCTCGGCCCTTGTCCTTGCTGCCTTGTCCACGATCCCTCAGATGCATTCAAGCCCGCGGCTTGTCCTCAATGCCATCCTTCATCGGACCCGAAGTCGTCAACCTGAGTCACATGTGTCACCTGCAGTCCTGCACAACTCAAGTACACATATCAAATAACAAGGGTAAACCTAACTTAAACCCTTTGCCCAAACACCAAAACACATGGTCCCGCGGACCATTGGGATTGCTCCAACAATCTCCCCCTTTTTGGTGTTTGGCAATACGTTTAAGTTAGGGAAAACATATAGCAAAACAAACATGCTAAAACAAATGGACTTACGATGCCAAGGCTACACACTTGGACTTACACCGCCGAATGGACTTACATTGCCAAGGTTACATACTTGGCAACCGCCGAATGGACTTACATTGCCAAGGCTACACACTTGGCAACCGCCGAATGGACTTACGTTGCCAAGGCTACACACTTGACAACCGCCGAAACAATGCACAGGGCTTTTTAAGAACCTATCCCAAGGCTCCCCCTACACCTACGCTCCCCAATGAGCTAGGATTTTACCACGGGCTGTTTAAGAACCTATCCCAAGGCTCCCCCTACGCAAAGGCACTAAAGGTTTTCCCAACTAAAACCTTACTTCTCCCCCTTTGCCTAACATCCAAAAAGTTCTCCAACAATATCCCAATTGTTGAAAACTTATCATCCAAACTGACCCTAAACTCATGTATTAATCCCCCTTGGATTTCATACATCTAACCGAGTTGACATGGTCAAGAACAGCGCTGAAAAACACTTTCAGGCTGGTATCAGTCGACTGCCCCAAGTGCCAGTCGACTGCCCTCGTCAAAATGAGCTTACAGAACCATTCTGTGCTCAAAAACATTGTTATCAGTCGACTGGTATCTGCACCAGTCGACTGGTACCCTATTTCTGAAAAAATCAGCCTTTTCAGGCCAACTTCAGAAATGCACCAGAAATTCCCCAGACCTCCAAAAATTCCCAAATTTTGTGGAGAGGTCTATTGTACCAGTGTCTACTTGGGAAAAATATATTACAAAATATATCTATCACCAATCCCAAGATTGACACAAAATCCAAAACTAGCTAAATGGTTCAATTGAACCTTGACCTAAAGTCCTAGTTTTGGCTTCCTTTTGATGTATTTGCCCATACCAACCCACAATGCATCCCTAGCATTGGTTTATATGGCATCTATACATCCAAAACCAATTATCATGCTATATGACCCCAAATGTCATATTTCTTGCATGAAACACAATCCATGTGTGCCAAATCCCTAGGTTTGAGACTCAAGTTCGTCTCCAAACCATTTGGCACACTCCATGGCTCCTCTAGACCCCCAAGTAGAACCCACCTGAGATCCATTGGCCATGGGTCCCAAATTGACTCTTTGAGCTCCCCCTAGAGCTCTTTACCTTAGTCACCTCCCTAGGTGACTCATCTATTGTGACCAAACCACAATGATGTCCCTTAGAAGATCTCCTTATCTTCTTGACCTTGGACACATCATCCTTGCCATAATCATATGCAACCCTAGCATATTTCTTTTTATTGGCCTTGGATGACTCTCCCTTGCCCTTATCATGTGCCACCCTAGCACATGGTCTCCTTTTAACCTTGGAGACACTAGATCGGTATCCCAAACCCGATCTATCATTGTTGGGTTTTTGACTCCCCAACACCATATTTAATCCCTTAGATCCAATAGTGAATCTCTTAAGGAATTTCTCTAAACCATCAAGCTTTGCCTTCAAAGCTTGATTCTCCCTTTCTAGGTTCCTAAACCTAGAGTCAACATGTCCACCTTGGACATTCCTAGACCTACCCTTTCTAGGCATATGTCTCCCCTTCTTGGGATTAATGCCTTGGGCCTCCTTAGGTCTACTATTCCTAGGTTTTTCATGAATTGGCCTCCTAGGGTTTTGATCTACATTAACCCTATTCCTATCATGATACTTAAATCCAAAATTTTGCATGGGTAAATAATAAGAATTATTCCTAGCATGCATGGAGGAATTTAAATTTGACTTCAAATTTAAATTAGGGTTTACCTTACCCTTTACCTTTGGAGCTCCCCCTTGATTCGAGCCTCCATTCTTCCTCCACTTCTTCTCCCACATCTTCAAATGCGCCAACTTCTTGAGCTCTTTCTTCTTTGGGCATTTGGTGTGGTAGTGCCCTATTTCACCACAAGTGAAGCATCTAATGTGCTTCTTCTCCTTCTTCTTCTTGGCACCACTTCATCCTCTTCTTCGGATTTTTCTTCTTCTTTTTCTTCTTGTGGAGGCATAGGTTCTTCCCATTGAACCTTCTTTATCTTGCTCCACAAATCATGGGCATTCTCATAGTCACCTACACGGCTCATCACGTCATTAGGCAAAATGTCAATTAAAATAGATATTACCTTTGAATTTGCCTTTGCACGTGTGGTTTGCTCCTCCGTCCAATGTCGTGGTCGGAGCTTCTTCCCTTTCTTGTCTCTTGGGACTTCAAACGCCTCCATGATCACCATCATGGTGTCCCAATCTGTATTGAAGAAGATCTCCATCCTCTTCTTCCACCAAGAGAAGTCGCCTTCGAATTTGGGTGGATAAATGTTTGAGCCGGCCATTTTGATGAATGCTCTTCTCGGCGATTAGTCCGTTGAAGTGCGTCCTCGCTCTGATACCAATTGTTGGAGGATCGGTGGCCGGCTTGAAGGGGGGTTGGATAGACGGCGCCCCCAAATCGATTTCTTCCTACGTATTCATTAGCACAGCGGAACACAAAGAATACAAATACGAATACGAAAGCTAAATACTAAATACAAGAATGGAAATGCAAACCGCTAACACGATTGTTTACGTGGTTCGGAGATAACTTGCTCCTACTCCACGGCTGTCCGTAAGGTGGACGATCCCTCAATCCGTCGGTGGATTAGTCCCCGGAAACTCCGGCTAGCACAATCCTCCTTGTCGGTGGAGAAACCTCGCCACAACTCGATCAAGAGCACTTGGATTGCTAGGGCACTAGTTGACTACTAATTAGAGGTTACCCACCACTAATTTCGTCAACTTTGGCCGGCCAAACCAAGCTCCCTCTTATAGAGCTCGGGTAAACAGCCATGCTGTTTTGCCCGTTACCAGTCGACTGGTCCATGCACCAGTCGACTGGTGCCAGCCAAACGGCACTCTCAACGGCTATCTACCAGTCGACTGGTCCCATGACCAGTCGACTGATCCCAGCCATTTCGGGCACAGAAAGCTTCTGTGCTCACCCCCAGTCGACTGGTTCCAGTACCAGTCGACTGGTACAACCCTAAACTTAGGGTTTCCCATCCCGAGTACATTTCTCTCGCACTCGGACCCTCACGACTCACTTGACTCTTCTTTGCAGCCTTGACCTCTTGCCTTCAAGCCTACTTCCTTTGGCTCTCGTCCCTCGGATGCATCCAAGCCCGCGGCTTGTCTCCAATGCCATCCTTCGCGTATGCCTCGAAGTCGCTTCCCTCGGCCCTTGTCCTTGCTGCCTTGTCCACGATCCCTCAGATGCATTCAAGCCCGCGGCTTGTCCTCAATGCCATCCTTCATCGGACCCGAAGCCGTCAACCTGAGTCACATGTGTCACCTGCAGTCCTGCACAACTCAAGTACACATATCAAATAACAAGGGTAAACCTAACTTAAACCCTTTGCCCAAACACCAAAACACATGGTCCCGCGGACCATTGGGATTGCTCCAACATGATCTTCTATATATTGTTAGGTTAAGTTTCCATGTCTTATATTGCTTTAAAAACCTAAAGCCTTACCTTTAGGTTTCGGCCAAGAAATGAAAAAAAAGGTTATAGAAAGTCTTTAGACCTAAATTATGTTTGCTTATGTTCCTCATGATGTATGATCTCCTAGATAGTGTTAGTTTAAGTTTCCATGCCTTATGTTGCAAAAAAAATTTAGAATTATACTTCTAGAGGTTTCGGCCAAGAATGAACATTAGGGTTAGAACCTCATTTATGCCTACTAAGAGTCTCATTTTGCTATACTATGCATGGTGTAAAAATTCATGCTTTAAGTTGTTAGAAGAAAAATAGAATCATGCTCACATGTTTCTGTTAGTTAGAGTCCTAGAGTCAATCATTTGATGATTGTTGTATGGACTCGTTGTATCATATTCTTGTATATAAATAAAGGCATTTGTTTTTGGTTATTATACTTACTTGTATTGGTGTCAAATAACTAAGTATAATAGCTTCCTTGAGTAAAAAGTTCTTACCTATATCAATCGATTGGTTGAATCGATAGTGAGATGATATTGGGAACACTACTCTTAATCATTCCTAGTCGAGTATTAACATTCAGGGACAATGTTAATGCGACGAGACTAGCATGTAGGTCAACTCGATGACTTGATCTCACAAGTCATGGATATAGAGATATCAAGTTGATACATGAATATGCATTGGAGAATGTATACTGAATGACCCGCCATGAGAAAGTATCATGGATCGTTATATGAGTGTCATATACTTTCTCATGTGGCTATTAGTATGACTACTAGTCCTTGGACCTGAAGTCACCATGGTTCCCTACATAAGGAGTTACGTACTTTGGCTTCGTCAAACGTCACCCGTAACTGGGTGGACTATAAAGGTGATTACTGGGTGTGTAACAAATTATGCGGAGGGATGTGAGTGATGTAGATGGGATCTATCCGTCCTATATGGCGGGAGTGACATCGATATTCTTGATAGAGTGAGACCACTAAGTGCATGGTCATGCCCTAGTGAGTCAATATGAGATATTGAGCTCATTTGATTGAGTGAGTCTACTTGAAGTTTAAGATTTAGATTGATTAGAGGATGACACGGTCTATGCTTCATATTGATCAATCTAGATATCTAGGATAGAAGGACAATGTCATATATTGTGAGGAGTCACAATTAGTAGTCTCAAGGTGATGTTGGATCTCAACATTCTTGTAAGTTGGGTAGTAATGATGTGTTGCTAGATACCGCTCATTACTTATGCTTCTAAATACGTTTAGGAGCATTGCCAACATTAGAAGAACCTATAGGGTCACACACAAAGGGAAATTAGATGGAGATTAGGTTCATTTGATGAACCTAAAGGATTAGGTTCATGTGATGAAGCAAATTGGATTAAGAGTAATCCAAATTGAGCTAATTGAGTTGGACTCAATTTGGTTCATGTGTTAAGTGAGTCTAATTTGGACTTAGACTCATTTAATTAATTTAATTCAATGAATAGAGATTCATTAAATTAAAAATTGACTTGAACCAATGGTTAGATTAGATCAACCAAGAGAGAGAAGTGGTCAAGTTTGACTTGACTTAAGTAGGAAGATGAAGAGTCAAGTTTTGACTTGACTTTGACTTGACTAATGCCACATCATCAAGGCTTCTTCATTTGGTCATGTTTGACTTGACCAAATGCCACCTCATGGAGGAGATCAAGAGACTTGACTCTTGATATTCCATGGGAGTTTATAAGCCTAAAGTGGCCGGCCACTTGGGAGTTACACAAGGTGAGAATTCATTCTCATTCATTTCTTCTTCTTCCTCTCTAGGTTTCTTCTCCCCCTCTCCTCCTCTTCTTTGGCCGAGACTTCTTGGAGTGCTAGCACACTCAAGATTTCTTCTCCATCTCATGCTTGTGTGGATACACATAGAGGAGTATCTACTTTGATACTCTCGAGATCCAGCGAACCTTGGACGAGCGGGATTTAGCGAAGGGCTTCGCATCAAGGGTAAATTCTTATCTTGTAGATCTAAAGTAGATCTAGGCTTAGAAAACTCGTACGTGAAAGTTTTACGAAATTTTATTTCTTCGCACGGATCCGTGGCATGGGAATTTCGGGGTTTCCGCAACGCAAAAAGCAGTTTTTACGGCCCGAAAAACCCAACATTGGTATCAAAGCCACTTGCGAAGCGCGTACGAGTTTTATTTTGAATTTTATGAAATTATACAGATCTATAAGTTTCTGTGTTTTTATGATTTTTATAGATTTTATGGGTAATTTTCTCGTAGAAGCGAAGAACAAGTGTTTAGACACTTGTAGGCTTCGACTGCCGAGAAAATATTTCCGAAACGGCAAGGTTTTGCCCCAAATCATTTTGGGACAGCGGGCTAAGGCGCTGTAGGATCGCTTAGGAACACTCGCGATGGTTATATCGCGGGTAGGGGTTATGCCCCTGACCCCGCAAGGGGCTTCGTTCCGCGATTGCACCCGAAAATCGCTAAACGGGATCGCCGAAAATTTTTACTCCTAAAAATTGTAAGAAAAATTACAGAAATTTATAGAAATTACATAATTTAGAATTATGTATTATTTTGTGATGGTCATGGCCCAAAAGACCCAATTTGATTGGATATTGTGTGTTGTAATTCATAATATGGCCTGCGTGCCGTCATGTGATTGTGCGTTTTGTACTTGATTCGCGACCTGCGTGTCGTGCCCTTCTATTTATTTATTCCTGTTGTAAATAGTTTAGACTCGAATGTAACTCGAGTTTCACCTTTTGTAATGTACAAAATTGAGGCGGTGGAAGATCCACTCGAGACGGAGTTACGAGGGGGGTGCGAGCAACACGAGGTGGTCAAGGGAAGGAGCTTGAGAAGCTGTTGACCTTAGGTTGACCATCCGATCTTCTCATTGGCTTGAGAAGATCGTAGTAAGGCCATGACTAATCACAAAATATTTAATTAATTGCTTGTGTGTGTATATGTGATGCATGCTAGATTAGTAATTAATTAGTGTCTTAACGATTAGATTAGATCTAAGTCGCGCACATGATGCACCTCCACGATTAGATTAGATCTAAATCGAGAATATGATACGCATCGTCGATTAGATTAGATCTCAATCATGTCAACTCGAAATGCCTACCATGCCGTGATACCCATCACTACCTTGATCGCATGTTGTTGTTGAATCTGCCAAATCAGAGCAACACATACTATCTTGGTAGGGTGCGGAGGGACAATCTTGGTCCCGCCTATCAACGCATGGGTGAGTACAACTCAATTAGATTGAGTAACTAGTAAACTCAATTGGATCGTGTTTAACTATAGGCATTTTTCAATGGTTGGTAGATAGGTCAAAATCACGTTTATATTAACTCTTGGGTGTATTAGCCAAAGCTAACTCGAGTTTTAATATAAAATGCGGATCTTGATCCTATAAACAAGAGTTGCATAGAGATGTAATTGGTAATTAGTTACCTACCGATCATACTAAGTCTTAGGCGATTTAGCCAAAGCTAACTCAGGGCATAGTATGATGTGGATCTTGTCCCACATGAATTATAGAATTTAGTGGGAGCATCATTTAATTAAAGGCCTAATTAGATGATTAATAGAATATGATATTTATTTTTCTATATTTTTCTGTTGTAGATAACCATGACGTCAAATACGAACTCTTTCTCCCTACGTTCCGTCCTTGAGAAGGACAAGCTCAACGGAGCTAATTTCCTGGACTGGTACAGGAATCTATCATTCTCACACAAGAACGTAAACTGTACGTTCTGGAGCAGCCCATTCCGGAGGCACCTCCTGCCACTGCCACGCGAGCTGACCGTGATGCTTACAAGAAGCATCAAGATGACACATTAGATGTGTCATGTCTTATGCTCGTGACCATGAACTCTGAGCTTCAGAAGCAACACGAGTTGATGGGCGCTTATGATATGGTTGAACATCTTCGTCAACTATATCAAGGTCAAGCGAGGCACGAGAGATTCGAGATCTCTAAGGCACTGTTTTACTGCAAGATGCAAGATGGGACTCCCGTAGGCCCATATGTACTCAAAATGATTGGGTACATAGAAAACCTATAGTGGTTGGGATTCCCACTTGGCCAAGAGCTGACCACTGATATGATCTTGCAATCCTTGCCAGATAGCTATAGTCAATTCGTTCTAAATTATAACATGTACGAAATTGATAAGCCACTGCTTGAGCTGCTTAGCATGTTAAGAACTGTTGAGCTCAACCTTAAGAAGGTTAAGCTCAACTCCATTTTGATGGTGCAAAAGGGCAAAGGCAAGGGCAAGCCTAAAGGTAAGGGAAAGTCCCAAGCCAAGGGCAAAGGCAAGGCACTGAAACCCAAAGGAGAGGTCGCCAAGGATGCTACCTGCTTCCACTGCGGTCAGACCGGGCACTGGAAGAGGAACTGCAAAGTGTACCTGGAAGATCTTAAGAAGAAGAGAAGTGAGACTTCCACTTAAGGTATCTATGTTATAGAAGTCAATCTATCTATTTCTTCATCATGGGTATTAGATACCAGATGTGCTTCTCACATTTGTACTAATGTGCAGGCGCTGAGAAATAGTAGGGCATTGACAAAGGGCGTGGTGGACCTACGCGTATGCAATGGAGCACGGGTTACTGCTGTTGCTGTAGGAACTTATCATCTATCTCTGCCTTCTGGGCTTGGATTAGAATTAGATGAATGTTGTTATGTGGTTGCTTTAGCTAAGAACATAATTTCAGTTTCTTGTTTGGAGAAGAAAGGTTTTCATTTATAATAAAGAACAAATGTTGTTCAATTTATTTAAATGATATGTTCTATTATAGTGCACCTTTAATGAACGGACTCTATATTCTAGACCTTGAGAACCCTATCTATAACATAAGTACCAAGAGATTCAAGTCAAATGACATGAACCAAACTTATCTCTGGCACTGTCGCTTAGGTCATATAAATGACAAACGCTTATCCCAGCTCCATAAAGATGGTTTGCTGGACTCATTTGATTTTGAATCATATGAGACATGCGAGTCATGCCTTCTTGGTAAGATGACCAAGACTCCCTTTAGTGGACACAGTGAGAGAGCGACTGACTTGTTAGGTCTTATACATAGTGATGTATGTGGCCCTTTCAATGTTACTGCTAGAGGTGGTTATAGGTACTTCATTACATTTACTGATGACTTCAGTAGATATGGTTATGTGTACCTGATGACACATAAGTCAGAATCCTTTGAAAAGATCAAAGAATTCAAGAATGAAGTACAAAACCAGCTTGGCAAGAGTATTAAGATACTTCGATCAGATCGAGGTGGTGAATACCTTAGCAATGAGTTTCATGACTATCTAGCTGAGTATGGGATTCTATTTCAACTCACTCCTCCTGGAACACCACAGTGGAATGGTGTATCGGAAAGGAGGAATCGTACCATATTAGATATGGTACAATCTATGATGAGTCATATAGATCTTCCTATGTATCTTTGGGGCTATGCTCTAGACACAGCAGCCTTCATTCTCAACCGAGTTCCATCTAAGGCTGTAATAAAGATACCATATAGGATATGGACTGGGAGAGATGCCCAGGTATCTTTTATGAGAATTTGGGGTTGTGAGACTTACGTTCGACGAAAAGTCTCAGACAAATTGAGACCTAAATCCAATAAGTGCTATTTTATTGGATATCCCAATGAAACGAAGGGATATTACTTCTACATTCCCAGTCAACACAAGGTAGTTGTGGCTAAGACTGGGGTATTTTTAGAAAGGGACTTTGTTTCTAGAAAGACTAGTGGGAGTACGTTCGATCTTGAAGAAGTTCAAGATGTGAACCATAGCACTGAAGCCTTGATGGAAGTTGAACTGGAACCATAAAGTGTTGTGGATGATGTTGTTCCACAAGGAGTTGAGGAACCACAACCAGTTCAAGTAGACATACCTCTTCGCAGGTCTGATAGGGTACGTCGTCAGCCTGAGAGATATTCATTTCTCTTGTCTGACCATGATGACATTGTGCTCATTGAGGATGAGCCTACCTCCTATCAGGAAGCTGTGATGAGACTAGATTATGAGAAATGGCTAGAGGTCATGAGATCCGAGATTGAATCCATGTACACCAACCAAGTATGGACTTTGGTTGATCCACCTGAAGGGGTCAAACCCATTGGGTGTAAGTGGGTCTTTAAGAGAAAGACTGACATGGATGAACTTATTTATAAGGGTCGCTAGGTAGCTAAAGGTTTCAAGAAAATTGATGGTATTGACTATGATGAAACCTTTTCTCCAGTAGCGATGTTTAAATCCATTCGGATCATGCTTGCTATTGCAGCGTACCACGATTATGAAATTTGGCAGATGGATGTCAAAATCGCGTTTCTGAATGGAAACCTGCTTGAGGATGTGTACATGACACTGTTGGCACAGCGGAGGCCGGCAAGAGGGGGGTGAATTGCTGAAATCAAAAGTAAAAACTACCCTCCTCGGATTTTAACTCAGAATTTAAATCAGCAATAATAATAGCAACTAAATTAACGAAACAGAAAAAGAAACAGGAACAGAAAATAGACTCAGGGATTTAACCTGGTTACAACCAAGGAGGTTGTTAATCTAGGACAGTAGCAAAGAGCGCACTAAGAAAATTCTCCTTCTCTGAAGGCGGAGAAGTCTTTTACACTTTTGTAGCTCACTATTTGCTTAGGAATTGCTTACAGATTGATTGCTTAAGTTGTTGTTGAATTCCTAGCTCCAGGGGCCTTTATATAGCTCCTGGAAAGTCTATCCCGAGGGTCCAAGGCCCCTCCAATAAGTTTCAATGTGCCTCCAGCTCGGTCAGCGGATTAAACTTTATCCGTAGCATAAACGGTCAAATTTGACCTGTTGAAGGCGCCTTCAACAGGGTTGAAGGTGCCTTTATGATGGAGGCGCCTCCAAGCCTGCTGGAGGCGCCTCCAAGCTGGCAGCACACTTTTCAGCTTGGTTTCTTCAGCTTCCGACGCTCCGTTCTTTTGGGTGATTGCGGCCAACCGGAATAGGGCTCACCCGAACCCAATTCCTGGCCTTTTCCTCGAGCAGCCTTCCGTTCGGCTTAACATCCCTCGAATGTCGCGCACGCTCTTCACGCCCACCGGAGTACTCTTCCGCAGCTCTCTTGTCCTTTGGACGCACCGAGCCCGTCGGCTCCCTTCTCGTGCCGTCCTTCTCGCTAGCTGCGTCTTCCGCTCGAGTTCCTGTGTTCCTAAGCTCCTGCACACTCAGACACAGGGTTCAAACATAGCAGGACCTAACCAACTTGGTTGATCACATCAAAACTACGACGGGGTCCAACAATCTCTTTCTTTTTGATGTGCATCAACCCAAGTTCAAGTTAGGGTAACAAATAGACATAAAAAGTAATTTTTAAAGAAAAAATTACTAAACTAACAAGTTAAACATAATTTTTACAATTAGTAAAATTGTAACACTTTTTATAAAAAATTTTCTAACTCCCCCTAAACAAAAAATAGCAGTTTAAATTTTACTAACTCCCCCTAAACTTGTACTTCTTTCTCCCCCTTTGATCACAACAAAAATGGGGTCTTGAGAATTTTCAAGTAAGATTGAAGTGTTTGAAAATTTTCTAAGTTAAAAATGAATTTTTTTAAAAAAAATTGCTAAGTTAACATAAATTTTCAAAAAAAATTTAATTCTTGTTTAATTCTTGTTAAGTTAACATTATTTAATTCTTGTTTAATACTTTTTCGGAAAGTCAATTAATCATTTTCTTTCAATATTTTAGCTTCCAGGTCGTGGCGAGGCACTAGGCCTTCTTGGTTATTGGAGCAACAACCACTTCCTTAGACAAAGCTTCCATAAAGAATTTCAATGTTTAATTTTCTTTACTGTAAGCTTTTAATTTTTTTGAAAAATTAATTAAGCACAGATTTTGGAACCCAGTAGACGTTCCTACCTATAGGGTTATTCAGATACTTAGGGGGTACATAATTTTTAGGTATTCTTCTAAGTTGACCCTGATGGTTTCTAATGTACCAGTTCAATTTTCCATAAAATTTAATTTTTGAATTTGGAAATTGATTTAAGCATGCATTATTTCTTAATTTCTCAATCTCTAATTTTAGATCTTTATTTTCAGATTTTAAATTTTCATTTTCTTTTTCTAATTGATCTAATTCTTTAGACAAAGCTTTAATAAACTCAAAAGACTGTTTAGAGTTTAGGGCACGTACCTTACTTACCTCATCTTGCGATGCTCCCCCTTCATCATTGCTTTCTCCTTCTGATGTTCCTCCCCCTTCATCTATGCTCATTTCTGAGCTAGACGTTTCTTCTAGTTGATGGTTGGCCATCAGTGCTAGTCCCGAGAATTCTTCGACTTCGGAGTCGGAGGACGACGAATCATCCCACGTGGCCTTTAGATTGTGTTTGGGTCGAGTGGGCTTCTTGCTCCTTTCCTTACTCTTGCTCTTCAGTTTTGGACAGTAATCTTTGATATGTCCTTCTTCGTTGCAATTGTAGCAATGAACCACCCTTTTCTTTTGCTGGATCTTTTTCGACTGCAATCTAAATTTGTTAGAATTTACAAATTTATTAAACCGTCTTACCAGTAGTGCCGCTTCGGATTCGTCGATTGAAGCTTCGGAATCGGGATCGTCCCTCCTTGCTTGTAGGGCGATGTCGAGGTTTGACTTTACTACTTCTTTAGGCTCTACAATCCGAGACTCGTGAAGTTCAAAGGTAGAAAACAAACTTTCTAAGGTACTTACCTCAAGGTCCTTAGAGATGTAGTAAGCATCTACTAAGGACGCCCATTCCGGATTCCTCGGGAAGGCGTTGAGCGCGTATCGGATGGAGTCTCGGTTCGTTACCATTTCGCTGAGATTCGTCAGTTGCGTTATCAACTCCTTGATCCGTGCTTGTAGTTGCGCTACCTTCTCGCCGGTGTTCATTCGGAGATTCATTAATTATGTTCGAAGAATGTCGCGCCTCGCTAGCTTTGCTTCCGAGGTGCCTTCGTGGAGCTCTAGGAATTTCTCCCAGAGGTCTTTTGCGGAGTCGTAGCTTCCGATCCGACTTACCTCATGGGGCGGAAGAACGCTGAGCAAGTGAAACTCAGCTTTTCCGTTCGCCACGAAATCCGCCTGCTCCTTCTTCGTCCATTGGAACTCTTCTTTGTCTTTAGGAGCTGCAAAATCGTATTTCATTGTTAGTAAGTTATCGAACTCGGTTTTGAAGAATACCTCCATTTTTCGTTTCCATGTAGCGAAATCTCCGTCGAACTTCGGGGGATGGATGCTCGCTCCGGCCATCGTCTTGATCGTAGTGCTTCAGTTGGCGGTTAGTCCTTCTGAGGCGATCAGGCTCTGATACCACTTGTTGGCGCAGCGGAGGCCAGCAAGAGGGGGGTGAATTGCTGAAATCAAAAGTAAAAACTACCCTCCTCGGATTTTAACTCAGAATTTAAATCAGCAATAATAATAGCAACTAAATTAACGAAACAGAAAAAGAAACAGGAACAGAAAATAGACTCAGGGATTTAACCTGGTTACAACCAAGAAGGTTGTTAATCCAGGACAGTAGCAAAGAGCGCACTAAGAAAATTCTCCTTCTCTGAAGGTGGAGAACCCTTTTACACTTTTGTAGCTCACTAGTTGCTTAGGAATTGCTTACAGATTGATTACTTAAGTTGTTGTTGAATTCCTAACTCCAGGGGCCTTTATATAGCTCCTGGAAAGTCTATCCCGAGGGTCCAAGGCGCCTCCAACAAGGTTCAAGGCGCCTCCAGCTCAGTCAGCGGATAAAACTTTATCCGTAGCATAAACGATCAAATTTGACCTGTTGAAGGCGCCTTCAACAGGGTTGAAGGCGCCTTTATGATGGAGGCACCTCCAAGCCTGCTGGAGGCGCCTCCAAGCTGGCAGCACACTTTTCAGCCTGGTTTCTTGAGCTTCCGACGCTCCGTTCTTTTGGGTGATTGCGGCCAACCGGAATAGGACTCACCCGAACCCAATTCCCGGCCCTTTTCTCGAGCAGCCTTCCGTCCGGCTTAACGTCCCTCGAACTCCGCGCACGCTCTTCACGCCCATCGGAGTACTCTTCCGCAGCTCTCTCGTCCTTCAGACGCACCGAGCCCGTCGGCTCCCTTCCCGTACCGTCCTTCTCGCTAGCTGCATCTTCCGCTCGAGTTCTTGTGTTCCTAAGCTCATGCACACTCAGACACAGGGTTCAAACATAGCAGGACCTAACCAACTTGGTTGATCACATCAAAACTACCACGGGGTCCAACAGACACAACCTGAGGGTTTTTTAGATCCACAACATACTAGCAGAGTATGCAAGCTGCATAGGTCCATTTATAGACTAAAGCAAGCTTCTCGGAGCTGGAATCTTCGATTCGATGATACAATCAAACAGTTTAGTTTCATCAAGAATGAAGATGAACCTTGTGTCTACAAGAAGGTTGTTGGGAGCACAGTTGTCTTCCTTATATTGTATGTGTATGACATACTACTCATTGGGAAGGACATCCTTTTGCTGCAGTCTGTCAAGACTTGGCTAGGGACTTGTTTCTCAATGAAGGACTTAGGTGAAGCATCCCGCATTCTAGGCATACAGATCTATAGAGATATATCTAAGAGGTTGCTTGGCCTAAGTCATAGTACATATATTGACAAGGTACTCCTACGGTTTGCCATGCAGAACTTCAAGAAGGGACTTCTGCCGATGTCACATGGTGTGAGTCTTTCGAAGACTCAAGGTCTCTCTTTTAGAGAGGAGAGAGACCGCATGGATCAGATCCCTTATGCTTAGCCATACGATCTATCATGTATGTCATGCTATGTACTCGTCCTGAGGTCTCATATGCTTTGAGCATGATGTAACACCCACTAAGCTTTTAAGATAAATATGAGAATGATGAACTTGCCTTAGAAAAATATTAGTAGAATGTTGAACCAAAAAGAAATAAAAAGAAATAAAAATAGGGAGTGGTCAAGGATTGAACCTTGAACCTCTCATGATGTAAATGATAGGATTAATGGGTAATAACCAGCTGGGATAGGAATAATATATTGATAGCAAAGGAGGGAAACTCATGATAAGGGTGAGAGTAAAAGCTAGCCAAAAGAAAACAAGAAAAGAGCAAGAGAAAGGCAACTTGCCTTCCTTCTTTTCTCTCCCTCTTCTTCTTCTTTTGCCGTGACTTAAAGAGGGGAATTAAGGGGATTCATTCCCCCTTGTTTCATCATGAATGATGAGAAAAAATAAATAAATAAAATAAAAATAAAAATGAAAAAATGGGCTAAGGGAGAAGGAAAGCAAAAATCAATTTTGCTACCTCTTCCCCCTTAACATAAAAGAGAGTATGTAAAGAGAAGATTTTATTTTTCTCTCATTTCTCTCATTCTCTCCTCTCCATCACCGAGAACCTCAGCCCCCTCTCCTCCATTTTCGGCCCCCATAAAACAAGGTTCCTCCTAGAATACAAGGAAGGCTACCAAGGGAAATCAAAGGAGGAGAACAAGAAGAAGAGACCTCTTCTTCCATCACCACACTTTAGAACCACAAGCGAAAAGGATGTAAGCTTCCCCTCACCTGTGGTACAAGGGATTTTAATGTGTTTTTGGATATTATGAGGATTTTAAAACCTAGAACAAAGTTGTGAAAAATTCGGCCAAAGGAAGGACTTGTGATCCTAGAAATGTTTAAAATAAGCCTTGATTCATGATAATTTTTCTATGCTTTGTAAGAAGGTTTCCTCTCATATTTTTATATATATGTGATGTTGGATTAGAGATGTATCTAACCCTAGAGTTTCGGCCAAAAAGGTTTTATAAGGGCTAGGGAATTTATTTGTTTACCTAACTTGCACAAAAACCCTCTAAATAAATGGTTAAGTATCCATTATTGTTTTCATACTTGAAGGTTACTTGGAACCAAAAGTATTCCACACATAAGTTTCGGCCAAGAAAGGGTTTAGGGTTAGGAATGCTTTGGATTTAAACTCACCATGTTTATATGATAGAATATATTTCTTAAAGAAGTTGCATGCTTGTATGTTGATAGAAACTCATGAACACCACTCTTAATGTTTCGGCCATGGTAAGATGGATGGCTTAGAATATCTTAAACAGATTTTTAACATGCTCAAAACCTCCATGATAATAAGATATGAAAGTTGTTTGTTGCTTCCATGCTTAATTAGAGTATAGGAAAAATTGGTTGCATGATATATGTTAATTAAGACCACAAGGGTCTTAGCTTGTTTGTGAACCAAACTTGTAGATATAGTTTCTTTGATATTTTTGCCATAAAACTTGTTTAGGTTTTCCATACTTTAGGCCACCTAAAACATAGTTTAAAGACTTGGAAGGTTTCGGCCAAACATATGCTATGAGATAAAGAAAGGAAAAACCTAGGAAACCTAAGACACAACTTGAATGTATGCTTATAGTGCTTGACTTTTATACATGTTATGAAATGTGTTATGACTTTCTATGCTTTCATGCCATTTGAACAAATTCCATGCTTGATGAGGTTCGGCCATGTAGGGTTTAAAGACCTAGAAACCTTAAAATTTAGACCTCATGTGTTAAAGATGCTTCTTATGAAATTGAGATAACATGCTGATTGTGTTCACATGCTTATACATTTAACTATGATTCAAATGGACACTTTGAGTCTCGGCCATGAAGGGAATACATGCTTTAGAAACCCTCGAACTTACATTGAACATGCTCATGACACTCTCCATGAAATATGAAATGTAGAAAGCTAAAATTTACATGCTATATGTTGTTAGTGACCTAAATTGATGCTAAGGGAAGTTTCGGCCATGACCACTTGTATGATGCCACTTATGAATTTATACATGATGCTAGAGTAAGTTCACATGCTTGTATGCTTGCTTGAAAACCTAAATGAGTACTTGTAAATTTCGGCCATGACCTAATGTTAAGGGCTTAAAGGAGTTAGGAACTAACTCAATTGTGCTTACCATATTCCTTGAAATAAATGCTATAAATATGGTTAAGGTTTCCATGCTTTATGTCATTTAGAACCTTATTTCACACTTGTTAAGGTTCGGCCAAATGAGGTTTAAGGACTTGGAGAACTTGGAGTCCAAGTAAATCTTGTTTATAATACTTCCTATGAGAATGATATATGGATGAACTAGGTTCTACATGCTTGGATGTTGTTTAAAACCTAGATTGGCACCTAAGAGGGTTTCGGCCAAGATAAGAACCTAAGGGATTAGGAAGCTTAGTACCCAAGTTAATCATGTTACATTGTTTCTTATGATTGGATGAGCACATGATACACTTTTATGCTTAGACATGTATGCTTGTGAGTTATATAAAATGAGAATTTTTACAATATGTTATGAGTTCAAAAGATGCATGTTTTATGTTATGATATGTGGGAAAATTTTACATGCTTTGATGATATGATATGGGCTTAAAATATGCATGCTTTCATGATATGCTAAGTGGTTAAATTATGCATGCTTTGATGCTATGTTTAGTGTTTAAAATATGCATGCTTTCATGATATGCTATGTGGTTAAATTATGCATGCTTTGATGATATGATATGAGCTAAAAATATGCATGCTTATGTTATGATATGTGGTTAAATTATGCATGCTTTGATGATATGATATGAGCTGAAAATATGCATGCTTATATTATGATATATGGTCAAATTATGCATGATTTGATGCTATGGTTAGTGCTTAAAATATGCATGCTTTTATGATATGCTATGTGGTTAAATTATGCATGCTTGATGATATGCTTTATGCTTAAGATATGCATGTTTTTATGATGTATGCCTAAGTGATGCATATTGTTATGATATGATGTATGCCTAAGTGATGCATATTGTTATGATATGATGTATGCCTAAGTGATGCATATTTTTATGGTATGATGTATGCCTAAGTGATGCATACCTTTATGACATGATGTATGCCTAAGTGATGCATACCTTTATGATATGATGTATACCTAAGTGATGCATACTTTTATGACATGATGTATGCCTAAGTGATGTATACTTTTATGATATGATGTGTGCCTAAGTGATGCATGCTTTTATGATGTATGATATGTATAAGTATGACATGTACTTTACTTTATATGGCTTGTACCAAGGGTGGGCTCCATAAGCGCCGCGGGGTCGATGGAATAAGACTCGGGCCTTGTTAGGGATGGGCTCCTAAGTGCCCCTAGGTCGATGGAGTAAGACTCGGGCCTAGTATGTTTGCCTTGTAGGGTTCAAAACTTGCTACCTTAGACCTACATAGGTTGCGCGCAATATGTAAGTGGTACATAGCCGGGATCCCCTTTAAGTTGAGATTATGTTCAAGTATATATGTAAGAAGAAATGGTTTTAAAGGTCATGAGACATACACATATTTTTCGGATACATGTTTTCAAAAATCATATTGCATATACCTTATGATGATTTATGATATGCCATGGTTAGATATGATTATGTTATGTTCCATGATATGTCCATGTGTATGATATGCCATGACTCCTTATGATGATATGCCATGGTTAGATAAGATTATGTTATGCTTCATGCTATGCTTACGCTATGATATGCCATGACTAGTTATGATTTCTTCATGTTGCATGATATGCTTAAAAGAGTATGTTACATTATGTCATGATTAATTGAAATGATGCCATGTGGAGACATTCTTTGATTATACTATGATTTTCGGTTTTAGTGAGTAGGAAAGGAACTTACTGAGCCATGAGTGCTCACAGCTTACTGTCCTTGTACCACAGATAAAGGAAAAAGCTGGATGAGCTAGAGGAGCAGCAGGAGAGGCAAGGAGATGTGTGTGGCAGTGGCTAGGCAACCAAATAAGAACTTGCTTTAAAAACTTTTAAAGAACTACGTTTTGGTATCATGAATTGTAGTACCTTATGTGTGACTTGATGTTATGTTTCCACAAATTTTGATATCATGTTATTGAGGCCATGATAGTTTAGTTCGGTTTTGATGAAAAGAAAAACAAAAGAAAAGTTTTTATGAAACTAAGAAAATTATTTTAAGTTTTCCGCTGTAATTTGTACATAGACTATCGTAGCCCCGTCCCTTAGGGTTAGTAGGGAGGGTGGGCATTACACATGACGAGTAGATACCAGTCAGATCTAGGTGAAAGTCACTGGATAGCGGTCAAGAATATTCTTAAGTACTTGAGAAGGACTAAAGAATATTTCTTGATATATGGAGGCGATGACGAGCTAGCTGTAAAGGGTTGCAGTGATGCCAGCTTCCAGACCGACCAGGATGATTATCGATCACAGTCAGGGTTCGTGTTTTGCATAAATGGTGGTGCTGTGAGCTGGAAGAGTTCGAAGCAGGACACAGTAGCTGATTCTACGACAGAGGCCGAGTATATTGCTGCATCAGAAGTAGCAAAGGTGGCAGTTTGGATCCGTAAGTTCATTACCGAGCTTGGGGTGGTTCCTAGCATAGCTGATCCCATAGAGCTCTATTGTGACAACAATGGAGCAATAGCACAGGCTAAGGAACCTCGCTTACACCAGCGGACCAAATACATACTACGACGCTTCCATCTCATTCGAGAGATTATCGAGAGAGGAGATGTGAAGATTTGCAGAGTATCCACAGAGGCTAACATCGCAGATCCCTTAACCAAGGCTTTGGCACAGAGAAAGCATGATGGTCACACTAGGTCATTAGGACTTAGAACCTACACTGATTAGCACTAGTGCTAGTGGGAGATTGTTAGTTAGAGCCCTTGAGCCAATCATTTGATGATTATTATATGGACTCCTTGTATCATATTCTTGTATATAAATAAAGGCATTTGTTTTTGGTTATTATACTTACTTGTATTGGTTCTAAATAACTAAGTATAATAGCATTCTTGAGTAGAAAGTTCTTACCTATATCAATCGATTGGTTGAATCGATAGTGAGATGATATAGGGAACACTACTCTAAATCATTCCTAGTTGAGTATTAACATTCAGGGACAATGTTAATGCGACGAGACTAGCATGTAGGTCAACTCGATGACTTGATCTCACAAGTCATGGATATAGAGATATCAAGTTGACACATGAGTATGCATTGGAGAATGTATACTGAATGACCCACCATGAGAAAGTATCATGGATCATTATATGAGTGTTATATACTTTCTCATGTGGCTATTAGTATGACTACTAGTCCTTGGACCTAAAGTCACCATGGTTCCCTACATAAGGAGTTACATACTTTGGGTTCGTCAAACGTCACCCGTAACTGGGTGGACTATAAAGGCGATTACTGGGTATGTAACAAATTATGCGGAGGGATGTGAGTAATGTAGATGGGATCTATCTCTCCTATATGACGGGAGTGACATTGATATTCTTGATAGAGTGAGACCACGAAGTGCATGGCCATGCCCAAATGAGTCAATATGAGATATTGAACTTATTTGATTGGGTGAGTCCACTTGGAGTTCAAGATTTAGATTGATTAAAGGATGACACGGTCTATGCCTCATATTGATCAATCTAGATGTCAAGGATAGAAGGACACTTGTCATATATTATGAAGAGTCACAATTAGTAGTCACAAGGTGATGTTGGATCTCAACATTCTTGTAACTTGGGTAGTAATGATGTGTTGCTAGATACCGCTCATTACTTATGCTTCTAAATGGGTTTGGAGCATTGCCAACGTTATAAGAACCTATAGGGTCACACACAAAGGAAAATTAGATGGAGATTAGGTTCATTTGATGAACCTAAAGGATTAGGTTCATGTGATGAACCAAATTAGATTAAGAGTAATCCAAATTGAGCTAATTGAGTTGGACTCAATTTGGTTCATGTGTTAAGTGAGTCTAATTTGGACTTAGACTCATTTAATTAATTTAATTCAATGAATAGAGATTCATTAAATTAAACTTGACTTGAACCAATGGTTAGATTAGATCAACCAAGGGAGAGAAGTGGTCAAGTTTGACTTGACTTAAGTAGGAAGATGAAGATTCAAGTTTTAACTTGACTTTGACTTGACCAATGCCACATCGTCAAGGCTTCTTCATTTGGTCAAGTTTGACTTGACCAAATGCCACCTCATGGAGGAGATCAAGAGACTTGACTCTTGATATTCCATGGGAGTTTATAAGCCTAAAGTGGCCGGCCACTTGGGAGTTACACAAAGTGAGAATTCATTCTCATTCATTTCTTCTTCTTCCTCTCTAGGTTTCTTCTCCCCCTCTCCTCCTCTTCTTTGGCCGAGACTTCTTGGAGTGCTAGCACACTCAAGATTTCTTCTCCATCTCTTGCTTGTGTGGATACACATAGAGGAGTATCTACTTTGATACTCTCGAGATCCGGCGAACCTTGGACGAGCGGGATTTAGCGAAGGGATTCGCATCAAGGGTAAATTCTTATCTTGGAGATCTAAAGTAGATCTAGGTTTAGAAAACTCGTACGTGAAAGTTTTACGAAATTTTATTTCTTCGCATGGATCCGTGGCATGGGAATTTCGGGGTTTCAGCAACGTAAAAAGTGGTTTTTGCTGCCCGAAAAACCCAAAAATTTCTTCTTTTTCTTCATATATTAAAATGGGCGACTTCTCCTGAATAACATTAATCTCCTTCCTTTGAGTTTTGCGAGCAGTGTTGGCTTCTGTTTTGATGATCTCCACATAACATTTCCTTGCCAATAACTAATCTCTGCGAACTTCGCCCACTTGGTCATCAACAGGGAACTTCACCTTCTTACAGAAAGTAGAAACGACCGCCTGAAATTCATTCAGGACTAGCCGACCCAGTTTGACATTATACGCAGAAGGTGCTCTACCACCATAAAATAGGATCTCCTGGTTCTCATCAGGGGCTCCCCCCTGAGGATATGACCAGCTTTATTTGCCCGAGCCACTGCACTTCATTACCCTTGAAACCATAGAGAGGGGTCACCATGGGTTCAAGCTCACTTGGATTTATCTACAATTGATCAAAGGTTTTTTTAAAGATAATGTTAACAAAGCTACCGGTATCAATGAAGGTATGGGAAATATTGTAATTAGCTATAACAACTTTGATTTTTAATGCATCATCATGGGGTACTTCTACCCCCTCCAGATCTTTAGGCCCAAAACTAATCTCCAGTCCTGCAACCCTTTCCTTGCTGCATCCCACTGCGTGGATCTGTAATCGTCAAACATGTGACTTTCTCGCCCGGTTTGAATCACCATCAGTAAGTCCGCCCGTTATCATATTGATATTACCTCGGGCGACATTGTTGCGATTCTCCTTTTGTTGAGTAGTTGTTAACTTGAGCGGTGTTTGGTCAAGCGCTCGTGCGGGTCCAACCGGTAATTGTAATGCTCCTTGTTGTGGTTCGGTCGCCCAATACTCCAATTTGAGTGGACTATTTGGCCTTGGTTATGGTTGCCGGTTGGGAGATCGTCGACGATACCATGTATTATTCGTCCGCTGGTTTTTCAGAGCGAAACAATTTTTCGTATAGTGAGTACCTGACATATGATAAGTACACCACCTTCTTGGGACTTCCTATGGTATTTCCACATGTTGGACTGCTTGAGGTCTAAGTTGAGGTTGTCAGTGTAGAGCAGGAATAACACGAGGCCCCCTGGGTGGATGAACAGGAGTTGTAGATTGGTCATTAGTTGGGACTGAAACAGGTACAATATTCTCCTTCTTGCGAGCAGCTTGAGCCTCTTCAACATTAATAAATTCAGTGGCCCACTCAATTAATAAATCAAAATTAGTTGGAGGATTTCACACTAGGTTCTTGAAGAAATCATTGTCATTGAGACCTTGAGAGAAATCACTCATCAAGATTTCAGTAGTAGCATTAGGAACATCAATGACTATTGGAGCAATCCAAATGGTTCGTGGGACCATGTGTTTTGGTGTTTGGGCAAAGGGTTTAAGTTAGGTTTACCCTTGTTATTTGATATGTGTACTTGAGTTGTGCAGGACTGCAGGTGACACATGTGACTCAGGTTGACGGCTTCGGGTCCGGTGAAGGATGGAGCATCCGAGGGGCCATGGACAATGCAGCAAGGACAATGGCCGAGGGAAGCGACTTCGAGGCATACGCGAAGGATGGCATTGGAGACAAGCCGCGGGCTTGGATGCATCCGAGGGACGAGAGCCAAAGGAAGTAGGCTTGAAGGCAAGAGGTCAAGGCTGCAAAGAAGAGTCAAATGAGTCGTGAGGGTACGAGTGCATGAGAGATTGTACTCGGAGTAAAATCCTAGTTTTAGGGTTTTACTGTAGCGGCACTGTAGCAGTTACTGTAGCGCACTGTAGCAGTTACTGTAGCGTACTGTAGCAGTCGACTGGTGTATGGACCAGTCGACTGATGCACTGTAGCAGAGCCGTTGAGATAGCCGTTGGGCTGGCACCAGTCGACTGGTGCAAGGACCAGTCGACTGGTAACGGGCAAATCAGGTTCTGATTTGTTCCAAGCTCTATAAGAAGGAGCTTGGTATGGCCGGCCAAGGCGACGAAATTAGACTTGGTTAAGGTCTAATTAGTAGTCTACAAGTGCTCAAGTGTTTGTGGAATCCAAGAGGTCTTGGTGTGTTGTGGTGAGGTTTCTCCACCCACAAGGAGCGACTTGAGATAGCCGGAGTTTCCGGGGGCTAATCCACCGAAGGATCGGGATCGTCCACCTTACGGACAGCCGTGGAGTAGGAGCATCATCTCCGAACCACGTTAAACGAACGTGTTATTGGTTTGCTATTTCTTTGTCTTGTATTTAGCTTTCGTATTCATTGTTTTAGTATTTGTATTTCCGCGTGCGCACTAACGAATACGTAGGAAGCGAGATTTGGGGGTGCCGTCTATCCAACCCCCCTTCAAGCCAGCCACCGATCATCCAACAAGTGGTATCAGAGCGAGGACGCTCTCCATTGGACTAACCGCCAAGGAAGCAAGAAGATGGCCTACTTGATAGATCCGCCAAAGTTCGAAGGAGGAAGCTTATGGGATATCACCTTTTGGATGGTGAAGATGAAGAACTTCTTTGAGACGGATTGGGACACAATGATGGTGGTGGAAGAGCCATTTGAAGTCCCTAAAGACAAGAAAGGGAAGAAGCTCCGAACACGATATTGGACGGAGGAGCAAACCTCACGATCGGAGGCAAACTCAAAGGTAATAGCAATTTTAATTGATTTATTGCCTCCTAATGTGATAAGTGGTGTAGGTAAATATGAGAACGCCCATGAATTGTGGAGTAAAGTGAAGAAATTTCCATGGGAGGAATTTTTGCCTACACAAGAAGAAGAAGAAAAATCCGAAGAAAGTGATGAAGTGGTCCAAGAGGAGAAGAAGGACCAATCGGATGTGGAGCCCAAGGAGTTGGGTTTAGTAGCTCAAGAAGAGGAGGTGGAGCAAACGGAAGTTGAGTCACACTCAATATCCGAGGAGGAGAAGGAAGATGAGGTATCATCTACATCCTCAAGAATTGAAGAAAATTCCAAGACAAGTGAAGAAGATGAAGTCTTGGAAGTAAACATAGCAAGCACCTCCATCGAAGTGAAGTCAAAGAACAACATAATTTGCTTCGGATGTAATGAGAAGGGACACTACAAGAGTAGGTGTCCAATGAGTAAGAAGAAGGTATCTCCTAAACTCAATTCAATTCCTTTAGAATCTAATTTGAGTTGTAGGAAGAAGAAGGAGAAGAAGCACATTAGATGCTTCACGTGTGGAGAACTTGGACACTACCACACAAGATGCTCAAGGAAGGGAGAGTTCAAGAAGTTGGAGCATCTAAAGAAGTGGAAGAAGAAGAGGGGCTCATGTCAAGGGGGAGCTCCAAAGGTAAAGGGTAAGGTAAACCTAAATTTAAATTCGAAATCAAATTTAAATTCCTCCATGCATGCTAGGAATAATTGTTATTATTTACCCATGCAAAATTTTGGATTTAAATATCATGATAGGAATAGGGTTAATGTAGATCAAAACCCTAGGAAATCTATGCATGAAAAATCTAGAAACAATAGACCTAGGGAGACCCAAGGCATTAATCCCAAGAAGGGGAGACACATGCCTAGGAAGGGTAGGTCTAGGAATGTCCAATTTGGACAAATTAACTCTAGGGTTAGAAACCTAGAGAAGGAGAATCAAGCTTTAAGGGGAAAGCTTGATAAGTTGGAACAATTCCTTAAGAGATTCAATGTTGGATCTAAGGAATTAAGGATGATGTTGGGTAGCCAAAGACCCAATAATGATAGATCGGGCTTGGGATACCGATCTAGTCCCTCCAAGGCCAATGAGAGTTCATATGCTAGGGTGGCAAATGATCATGGCAAGGGAGAGGTCTCCAAGGCTAAGGGAAAGTCTTATTGTAGGGTTGCATATGACTATAGCAAGGAGAAGTCAATTAATGGCAAGGGAAAGTCATTTAATGGTAAGAAGAAATTAACCAAGGACAAGGTGTCCAAGGTTAAGAAAGTTACGTTTGTAGGCCAAGTGTCACCAGGGGTGGATCGATGTGGCCTAGCCATTGCGGAAGAGTCACCTAGGGAGGTGGCTAAGGCTAAGAGCTCTAGGGGGAGCTCAAAGAGTCAATTTGGGACCCATGGCCAATGGATCTCAGGTGGGTTCTACTTGGGGGTCTAGAGGATCCATGGAGTGTGCCAAGTGGTTTAGAGACGGACTTGAGTCTCAAACCTAGGGAATTGGCACACATGGTTTATGTTTCATGCAAGAAATATGACAATTGGGGTCATATAGCATGATAATTAGTTTTGGATGTATAGATGCCATATAAACCAATGCTAGGGATGCATTGTGGGTTGGTATGGGCAAATACATCAAGAGGAAGCCAAAACTAGGACTTTAGGTCAAGGTTCAATTGAACCATTTAGCTAGTTTTGGATTTTGTATCAATCTTGGGATTGGTGATAGATATATTTTTTAATATATTTTTCCCAAGTAGAAAAGGGTACAATAGACCTCTCCACAAAATTTGGGAATTTTTGGAGGTCTAGGGAATTACTGGTGCATTTCTGAAGTTGGCCTGAAAAGGCTGATTTTTTCAGAAAAAGGGTACCAGTCGACTGGTAACAGTGTTTTTGAGCAAAGAATGTCTCTGTAAGCTCATTTTGTCGATACCAGTCGACTGGTAACAGTGTTTTTCGACCACAGAATGCTTCTGTAAGGTTCTGTCGAAGGGGTCAGTCGGCTGGCACTTGGGGCAGTCGACTGATACCAGCCTGAAAGTGTTTTTCAGCGCTGTTCTTGACCATGTCAACTCGTTTAGATGTATGGGATCCAAGGGGGATTAATACATGAGTTTAGGGTCAGTTTGGATGATAAGTTTTCAACAATTGGGATATTGTTGGAGAACTTTTTGGATGTTAGGCAAAGGGGGAGAAGTAAGGTTTAAATTGGGAAAACCTTAAGTGTCTTTGCATAGGGGGAGCCTTGGGATAGGTTCTTAAAAAGTCCGTGGTAAAATCCTAGCTCATTGGGGAGCGTAGGTGTAGGGGGAGCCTTGTGATAGGTTCCAATGCATGTTTGCATTTTGTTTCGGCGGTTGCCAAGTGTGTAGCCTTGGCAACGTAAGTCCATTCGGCGGTTGTCAAGTGTGTAGCCTTGGCAATGTAAGTCCATTCGGCGGAGTAAGTCCAAGTGTGTAGCCTTGGCATCGTAAGTCCATTGTATTAGCATGTTTATTTGCTATTTGTTTTCCCTAACTTAAACGTATTGCCAAACACCAAAAAGGGGGAGATTGTTGGAGCAATCCCAATGGTTCGTGGGACCATGTGTTTTGGTGTTTGGGCAAAGGGTTTAAGTTAGGTTTACCCTTGTTATTTGATATGTGTACTTGAGTTGTGCAGGACTGCAGGTGACACATGTGACTCAGGTTGACGGCTTCGGGTCCGGTGAAGGATGGAGCATCCGAGGGACCATGGACAATGCAGCAAGGACAATGGCCGAGGGAAGCGACTTCGAGGCATACGCGAAGGATGGCATTGGAGACAAGCCGCGGGCTTGGATGCATCCGAGGGACGAGAGCCAAAGGAAGTAGGCTTGAAGGCAAGAGGTCAAGGCTGCAAAGAAGAGTCAAATGAGTCGTGAGGGTACGAGTGCATGAGAGATTGTACTCGGAGTAAAATCCTAGTTTTAGGGTTTTACTGTAGCGACACTGTAGCAGTTACTGTAGTCGACTAATGCACTGTAGCAGATAGCCGTTGAGAGAGCCGTTGGGCTGGCATCAGTCGACTGGTGCAAGGACCAGTCGACTGGTAACGGGCAAATCAGGTTCTGATTTGTTCCAAGCTCTATAAGAAGGAGCTTGGTATGGCCGGCCAAGGCGACGAAATTAGACTTGGTTAAGGTCTAATTAGTAGTCTACAAGTGCTCAAGTGTTTGTGGAATCCAAGAGGTCTTGGTGTGTTGTGGTGAGGTTTCTCCACCCACAAGGAGCGACTTGAGATAGCCGGAGTTTCTGGGGGCTAATCCACCGAAGGATCGGGATCGTCCACCTTACGGACAGCCGTGGAGTAGGAGCATCATCTCCGAACCACGTTAAACGAACGTGTTATTGGTTTGCTATTTCTTTGTCTTGTATTTAGCTTTCGTATTCATTGTTTTAGTATTTGTATTTCCGCGTGCGCACTAACGAATACGTAGGAAGCGAGATTTGGGGGTGCCGTCTATCCAACCCCCCTTCAAGCCGGCCACCGATCATCCAACAATGACTACTTGATTGAACCTTTTAATATATGCCCTGATACTTTCCTTAGCCCCCTGTTTAATAGAGAAAAGACTCCAAGGAGTTTTATGATACCTTCTATTGCTGGAAAAATGATGGAGGAATACTTTGCGAAAATCCTTGAAACGTCTAATAGAATTATCTGGTAATCTCTTAAATCATCTTTGGGTCGCACCCCCGAACGTAGTGAGGAACATCCTACATTTCACACCGTTAGTAAATTATTGAAACAGAGCAGCATTCTCAAACTTAAGAAGATGGTCTTCTGGATCAGTAGTTCTAGAATACTCCCCAATGTTTAAATTCTGATAGTGCTTTAGCAACAGATCATCAAGCATCCTCTGAGAGAAAGGGGTAATGATTCTCTCGGGGGAGCTATCACTAGTAGCCATCTTTCCCTTACGTTTTTCTTTTACCGACGCCTCACTAGAAGACTCCCGGGGCACTGGCCTTCATCCTCCTTGCTCCACAGGAGTACGAAAAAAGGCTCATGGATGTCGAGTAGGGGAAATAGGAGCAGGGGTTACCTTTATCTTTCCGATGATTAGTGGTCGAGAGTGCTGGTTTTGCGGCTACTGGCATGGTACCTCCAATATGCGCTTGTTGTTGTTGTTGTAATGCCCTCTGCACTCTCGCATTGATGAGCAGTTCCAGATCTTCTTGAGTTACGGTGATAGTATTAAGTTTTCCAGCGCCCTCCATCACGTAGTCTCAGATTCAGGTGAGAGTTTCCTACAAACGGCGCCAAATTTGATCCTGTCTGAAAGTGTAATGAGATGGAGAGCTGGGGATGGCGGGTGGTGACTCCGGAGAAAAGATAGGCGATGACTCGGGAAGGTGAATATCAATGAATCTGAGAAACCCAAAGTAGATCCCGAAGAAATCTAGTTAAAAATAACTCCCAGCGACGAGAATAGTAGGTTGAAGCTAGATCTGAGAAACCCAAAGCAGATCTAGGGAAGACTCTGACGAATTAGGACACCGTGACAAAAAAAACCACAGGTCAATGTTCCGGCGGATGCTATCACCTCCTGCGCACCATGGAACCAACCGATAAAGCGTTAGTGACCTAAGACTGAGGTGGGAATCCCTGGCTAGGCCATCCGATGCTCAAGTCAGTCTTCTCTCTTCTCAGTAAGAAGAAAAAGAAGAAGAAGTACAGTAAAACTGAAGTGGAACTAGGGTTTTGGTGGTGGCGTTGGGCGTACCTTGCTAACGGAGAGGATTCCCCTTTTTATACCACCTCATGTAACCTCCGCAATCATGAGGTGGACCCCGGTTTGTTAGAATTTGTTATGAGATGATGTAAGCACCTGTAATAATAGTTTAAAGAATCTTTTTTGTACCTCGAATGTACTTTTTTTGTCATCTAGTGCACTTATAGAAGTTTCTAGAAACTGTTTCCCTTTAAATTAACCAAATTATCATAGGATGATATATTATTCTCATATGGTTCATGCATCACATATATTTAGTTATAATACTCATTACTGGCTATGTTTACATGATTTAATAAATGTGGCTGTCTTTATACCCGGCCAGATTTTGCTAGGTCGATCTCATACTAATAGCTTTATAAAGGTGCGTGTTGATATACCCATCTAGGATTATATTACCGAGTGTATTGTGCCTATGTCTGACCGAATATTTCCAAGTCGAGCCCTTTTGACACCCTTAGTTGGTATGTCTGCTTGCTTGCCCGAGATTATATTACCGAACGAGTTATATTTATTCTCGATCGAGATTCTATTACCAGGCGTAATATGCTTATATTGTGTTTATGCCCACTCGGGCATTGCCCATTGAGTCATGTTGGGCCTTATGATATGCAATTGATCTTCGCTTGACCGACTATAGAGATTGCTTAGGGATGTACGCCTTTAAGCTCTGCGGGGCTTTGCTTGCTAAGCATTCCTATGTTCATTGACCTTCTGTTATTTTAACTTGGCCAGTATTTTATGCTCGGTCGAACCTCTACTACCGAGCGTATCTGAACGCGCTAATCCTTTGTCTGTTTTAGTTCAGTCGGGCTTATATTCTCGATCGGACTTATATTCTCGGTCGGTATTTCATGCTCGATCGATGCTTCCCTGCTGGGCATAGGTGCGCTTGCTAATACTTCACCCATTTGGGTTCGTTTGACACTATATGCTCGACCGAGCTTTGTCTGCTGAATATACCCACTTGCATTGTGCGTTCCGTTAATTTTATCTCGGCCGGTCCTATATTTCCGACCGGGATTCGCTTACTGAGCGCATCCATGTTATCCGGGCCTCCCTGTTTCTTCTCTCTTCTCCTTATATCCCCTTTTACATTATTATACGGAATCTACTCCTTATAACCCATATCAAAATAAAATAGGGAAAAAAGATGAGATGAGTTGCCTCTTAAAAATTCATCAATATTTTAATATTTAGAGGCGAGGAAATTTTTCTAAAAAAAATATTAAATAAGGAGATACAAAATAAAATAGTAAATATGGATAGGGATGAATATAGAGCAATTTAGAATTGGAAGGTAAATATTTTCAGCTGAAAAGTCGAATTGTAAGACAACAGAAATGATTAAGCAAACATTACATAAATTAAAATTATAATAAAAGGAACAATGTGGAGAGCTAAGTTAGTTGTTATTGATTTTGGAGTGGTTATACTCGGCGTAAGTTGGATGGTGGGTGCTAACTAAAAATATGATTATCATTAATCGACTAATGCAATTTTATGAACATCAGAACTCTATCTATAGTGATCGTTGCTCTAACCTTATTGCCTTTAGTTGACTATACACTTGCTATCAATTAATTGCTTCTCTTCTAGTAGACTCAACTCCCATCTAGTTGATTGATATGAATCAAACTTCAACATAGTCAACTGGTTTGAGACAGCTTCAATTGGGCCATGTCCGGTCCACCTAGATCTCAATCTGATTGCGTCATTAGTCAATAGTTCCTTGCCATCAGTGACTTTGACAAACTATAGCTAACTTATGGCTAATTCACTTAGATCACAATTATTTTCTTTGACAAACTATGACATTAGTTGACTATTTAATCCTTACTAATCCACTAAACCTATTCAAATCTTATTTGCAACCAAATCTTCTAGTGATTATTTTATCAATCGACTGTTTCAAATCTACTAGTTGATTACTATTAATCTTTGAGCAATGTTTTGTTTAACATTTACAATTCAAAATTATTAGTCGATTGACCAGTGTGATTTGGTAGACTTAACTCGAATAGAACTTTTTTTTTTTTTTTTTTTTTTTTTTTTGTAAGATTTCATTCTCTAATCAACACCTTAGTCAATTAAATACATCAGTCAATTATTGAATGTGACCATCATTCAAGTGGCGGGTCAGTGTCGGACCTTGAAACATTTATTTCTTAATAATTACTCGTCTAAGAAAGAGAGTTACTCATTGTGGTAAAAAATGAATACGTTCGTCCTCCGTATTTTCGTCAATTCGTCTCAAGATCAACACGAAAGAGGTAAATCACGGGCGGTTACTAGCCTTTGAAATAGTGACTAGCACATAAGAGAAGTATTTACCTCGACTTTACTGAGATTCGAACCCCAGATCTTATTATGACAACATCTTATGTACTAATCACTAAATCCATCCGAGGGGATAGAAAGAGAGTTACTTATGCCTAATATATAGGTCGTTCTTTCTAAAACTTGCATGTCAAACTAGTACCTTCAGAATTTTTTTTTTATGAGCCATCTATTCGGTTTATAGAACTTTATCTAATGTCAACTCTTATCAACCTTTCTTTTTTTCCAACATCTGTAAAACTTCATTTGATAAAGGTTTAGTCAACCTTAATTAATTTGAACTTTTGTTCATGCTTGTAGACTTTCCATATCTATCAAATGTTTGGCCTCCTTCAACTCATTTGAATTTTTCTCGTTGCACCTGCACCTGCACCTGCACCTGTAATATAAGTGCCAAAAATTGATACACCTCCCAAGTCATGGTGTAATGGTAAAGCGCTCAAGTAGTTTTTTTTTTTAAATATATACTATATATTTTTAAATATTTACTATATATTTTTTTTTCCAGTGGGTTGAATAATGAACTATATTTGACTCAAATATTTTTTTTTTCCAGTGGGTTGAATAATGAACTACATTTGACTCAAATATGAGATCACAATCTCTTCCTAATGTATTGGCCAAATCTCTTAGAACGAAGCAGGGTTTCCCTGGGTAGCCTATTATATGCTCGGTTGGGTAAAAGGACAATCAGGCCTACAACGCTTATCCTCATATTATCGTCCAGATGGAATTCCAACAAAACATAGATTACCAAAGATATTTTTAGGAAGCATAAGGCACTATATTATCTCTCGAGCATATTTTCAACATGACTAAGGCACGATGTCATTCCCCGAACGAATGTCTCAAGGATGCACAAAACATCACAGAGCGACTTAATGACCAAGGCAGACATAAAGGTAGACGACTTAAAAGGTGGATGGCTTAATGACCAGCTAAGATACACGCGGTATAATACATGACAAAATAGATTATGTAGAATGTAACCGAACAACATCAACCTAACAGGGTGACTGATTTAAGGATAGGTCGAGTTATGCTTAGTAAACAACATCATCCTAATAGGGCGGTTGGTTTAAGGACCAACCGAATTATGATTAGTAGACAATATCCTAACAGCTTCTCAGAAAATTAACAATGTGTCAGAGAATATTCTTCTGGAACTTTCTTCAGGGACCATTGTGTCTCCTATCAGTAGATTAATTATAACAACACATTCCTTCAGAAGCTATAAACGATAAAACAAGTATATATTTGGGTGAAGGGAAGATTCCTCGGATGATCTTTACACCTTACCTAGGTTATACAATCCCCTTTGCCTAACAGACTCTGATACATTCTGCCGCGTCATGACTGCGAAGGTTAGGTGAGGAGGTATATAAAGTGGAGTCCTCTTCGTGGCAAAGGTACGCAGACTGACATCTACAACTTTACTCTCGCGCATATGTTCTGACTGTTCTTCATCCACCCGTCTGGACTCGTATTGACTTGAGCATCAGAGGACCTTCTCCAGGGACTCCCTCTGGTTTCTAGGCGCTGACATTTTGTTGGCTCATTTCTTTGTGCGTAGGATAGAAGAAAAAATTGCTCCTGGGAGACAAAGGTCTTCTGCTAGTCAACCATTCATCATTATGCCCAGCATGCCATCTCTTTAGGTTTCAAACAGGAATAAATTTGACGTCATCTGTGGAAATTTTTGCTTAAATATGAGAATCAGAGATGGAGGAAGCTGGAAGACTCACTACTATTACTTTAACGCAAGAGAACCTGGAGCTACTCATTAATGCCCGATTCCAAAGATCGTTGCAATAGCAACAACAATAGCAAGGAGCCACCGGTGGTACTCTGCCGCCACCTAATCTCATCGCATCTACAATGGCTTACTAAAGGGAGAGAGTTGCTAGGGAGGAATATCCGACTCACTTGGCGTGTGCATCTCACTCACTGGCTCCCCCCACCGAGCTCTTTTTCGCACACCACCTGAACATATGGACCAAGAAGGACCACACTAGGAGTCTTCTGGAGAAGCACCTATCCACGACAGGCAAAGGGGAAAGGCTCCAGTATAGTATAGCTCCACTAAAGAAATTTGCACCCCGTTTGCTCAGAAGGTGTTGGAAGATAAGTTGCCAAAGTACTATCAGACTTTGGCAATAGGAGAATACTTAGGGTCGACTGACCTTGAGGATCATCACCTCAAATTTGAACATGTTGCCCTTCTCCATCAATTTACTGATGGGGTTAAATGCCAGGTGTTTCTCACTACATTCGGCGGCTCGGCACAGAGGTGGTTTAAGTGACTACCTGCTCTATTCGCTATTTCAAGATTTTTCCTTCATCACTTTACAAGCAGCCAACACTATCAAAAGACTCCCCTGAGTCTCTTCTCGCTAAAACAAGGACTTAAGGAATCATTAAGAGATAATATTAAAAAAAATTAATCAAGTAGTTATGGACGTCTCTTCAGCCACTATGGAGATTCTGGTAAGCGCTTTTTCTCAAGGGCTTAGCAATAATGACTTCTTCGTCTCCTTGGTTAGGGGGCCACCAAGAAATTTAGATCACTTGCTAGATCGGGCAACCAAATTTATCAATGTCGAAGCGGCGCTAGCCGCTCGGAGGAAAGACATCACTGTACCAACATTGGCTCCGGTGTTCGAGGGCCGAACATTACCTGCTCCTCCACTTAGAGGATCCCCGAGCATGTCCTCAACCTCATCATCAAGAACCACGGCTACAAGTCATGCAACATGTGGGGGTCGAGTGAGAAAGATACCTCGAGCCTCCTCGAGAAGCTCCAAGATGGTGGTGAATCCTCCACCGGTAGGCTACCCATGACACGCATGATTGCTATACTTTGGCCAATCACCAGGGGCAATCAGAGATTTCGCCGATACACTCCGTCGACTAACTGCCAACCCTATCGATGACTGAATGACTCATCCAAAAGAAATCAACGCGAGGTCGAGTGACATCAAAGGACACCACCACCACCCATGGACCGATCACCAACTCCCTTTCGAAACCAACCGAAGCTCCAGATCCGGAAAGAGGAGAATCACAATGATGCCGCCCGGAGGAACATCAACATGATAGCTAGGGGTTGACTAATGAAGACTCCAACTGAGCGAGAAAGTCACATACTCGGTGTTTAGAGATTCACGCGGTCGATTTAGTACAGAGCGAGTGGCTGAGCCAAAATTAGTTTTGGGTCCAAAGATCTAGAGGAAGTGGAAATATCCCATGATGATGCATTAATAATCAAGGCTGTTATAATCAATTATAATATTTCTTGTACTTTTGTTAACACAGATAGTTCAGTCAACATCATTTTCAAACAAGCATTTGAGCAGTTGCAGATAGACCTGAGCGAACTTCAACCCATGACAACTCCTTTTTATGGGTTTACGGGTAATGATGTCTAACCGTTCGGTCAAATAATTGGTTATATCTTTAGGGGAGGAACCCCTATTGAGGACACGCCGATCAACCTTCATAATAGTGGATGCACCCTCCGCCTATAATGTCATCTTAAGTCAACTGGCTTTGAATGAGTTTCGGGTAGTAATCTCTACTTTCTGTCAGAAAATAAAGTTCTCCATGGATGATCAAGTTAGGAAAGTCAGAGGAGATCAACTGGTAGTGCGCAAGTGTTATGTTGATATAATAACAATTGAAGCTCACTCCGCATTGAAGATGTAGTGGATGGAGGTCAACGCCATCCAAGAGGCTCTACCCGGCCTGGTCTATGAAGAAAAAGAGGAAGTCCAGATATGACCAGGTCGACCGAAAGCTGTTATGCAAGTGGCGGCCGACCTACCCCCAGAACTTAAAATCGAGCTGCTTGTGTGTCTTACATGTAACAACTATGTTTTTGCCTAGATGCCTGGAGAAGTAACCGGGGTGTCACAACAATCATAGAGCATGTGCTTCATGTCTATCTAGATGCTTGGCCAGTCAAGCAAAGAAAGTAGGATTTTGGGGCCGAGCAGAATAAGATCATCAAATATAAGGTGGATAAATTACTGGCGGTAGGCTACATTCACGAAGTTCAATTTCCAAGCTGGCAGGTCAATGTGGTTTTGATGTCAAAGCTAAAAAATAAGTGGCGGGTTTACATCGATTTCAGTGATCTTAACAAGACCTGCCCAAAAGATTATTATCCACTTCCTCACATTGATCAGGTGGTGGATTCCACCTTCATGTGCGAATTTATCTGTATGCTGGACACGCACTAGGGATATCATCAAGCCCCGCTCACCAACAAAGACTTGGAGAAGGTCAGTTTTATAACTGTCGAGGGCACTTATTGTTATAATGTCATGTTATTTGGACTGAAGAATGCATGGGCTACATACCAATGACTCATGAATAAAGTGTTTTAAAGACAGATTAGGTGAAATATGAAGCTCTATATGGATGATATCCTCATCAAATCCCTTTGAGTAACTGACTTATGTGCCATGTGGAGGAAACCTACAATACTTTGAGGTAGTATGGACTAAAACTCAACCCTAGCAAGTGCCCGTTGGGAGCCAAGAGTGGGAAATTCCTAGGATATATTGTGACCGAGCGGGTGATAGAAACTAATCCGAGCAAGGTGCGAGCGCTTCAAGACATGACTACTCCACGAAATTTGGGAGGAGCAAAGACAAATCAGCCAGATTAGATTCTTTCTCGTTTCATCTCCCGGTCGGCCGATCGAAGCCTACCTTTTTTCAAGATACTCTACCGAGTGACTAAATTCTAATGGGATGTCGACTTTGATAAAGCTTTTGAGGAGCTGAAGGAGTACCTGTTCGCCCTACCTATACTTGCTAAGACAATAGCGGGTGAAACTTTATGGGTGTATCTATTAGCTAATGACCACACAGTTGTGTCAGTATTAGTGAGGCAAGAGGGAAAGGAACAGCAGCCTATGTACTTTTTAAGTCATTTAATAAAAGGAGCCGAGTGTTGTTATACCATACTCAAGAAGTTAGCATACATATTGGTTTTAGCTGCCCAGAGATTATGTTCTTATTTCCTCTCTCACCCGATCATAGTACTCACTAATAGCACTTTGGGTAGGATACTTGTCAACATAGAAGCTTCTGGAAGATTGATCAAGTGGACTATTGAGTTCAGTGAGTATGATATATAGTATCAACCTCGAGCAGCCATCAAGGCTCAAGATTTAGCAGACTTCCTAACAGAAGTTTAAGACCCCAAGCTAGAGGGGACTTGAAAAATATATGTGGATGGACCCTCCACCCGATAAGGTAGTCGAATAGGTATTCTTCTAATATCTCCCTCAGAAGATAGAATGTAGTTGTCCGTTTGACAGAATTTCTGAGCCACCAACAATGAGGCCGAATATAAAGTATTGATATCTGGCCTACAAGCTACACGACATGTGGGCACCGTTCAGGTTTTAATTTATTTTGACTCTCAACTAGCTGCACAACAGTTATAAGGCAACTTCGAGATTAATAATGAGCAGCTCAAGCTCTATGCAGAAGCCTTCGAAAAACTTCAAGCAGAGTTCCAGGAGGTAATTATCCAAAGGTCCCTCAATCAGAGAATCAAATGGCGGATGACCTGGCTAAGCTGGCTTCCATCATAGTTCCCTAGAACATAGACAAGCTGGTGGAGCAGACACTGTTAGTAGCTTGCATTGAGAGACATGCCAACCTGGAGTTGCAAAGTGATTAGAGAACGCCCCTAGTTTTATTTCTACAATAGTGTAGTCTACTGGCCCAGAGCGAGAAAGAGCATATGATTAAGAAGAGAGCCAGTCGGTTCACTTTGATTGGTGATCAACTTTATAAGTGGGCTTCTCATGTCCTTTGCTCAAGTGCATCAGGCCAGATGACATACAATACATTTTACAAGAAATGTATCAAGGTTCCTATAGAAGTAATACAGAGGGCTGGTCGCTCACTCCGAAATTGTTGCTGGTCGAGTATTTTTGGCCCTCCCTACAGGCTGATGCCACCTAGTTAGTGAAAACCTACTTGTCCTGTCAAAAGCACCAGAACATCCCGCATCACCCCACGGAGCTGTTGAAAACTTCCATTATCTCTTACCCATTCGATCAGTAAGGTATGGATAAAGTAGGACCCTTTCCTTTAGCACCTACTCAAAAAAGATTTTTACTAGTAGCGGTGGATTATTTCTTTAAATGGGTGGAGGCCGACCCATTAACCAGGATAACTGAACCAATGGTTATCAAATTCTTGTGCCAGCATGTTATTTGTAGATTCAGGATTCCACGTAAACTAGTTTTAGATAATGAGAGAAAATTCTAAGGTCAGAAGATCTGAGAGTGGTGCTCTACTTATAGTATCACTCAAGCTTTCACATCCATAGCGTACCTCCAAAGTAATGGCCAGGTGGAAGTAACAAATAAGGAAATTATCAAGGGGTTTAAAACTAAATTAGATCATGTCGAAGGGAGTTGGGTAGATGAGCTCCCTAGTGTGCTATGGATCATATCGTATGACTTCTTGAGAAGCAAAAACTATCATCTCTTTTTACCTAATTTATGGTGAAGCAGTGGTCCCAATCGAGGTTGGTGTGGAATCCAATCAGAGGCTATTGTATGATGAGGATAATATCGGTCGCTGCTTAATGGAGCTCAATCTGATAGAGGAAGTCAGAGACAAGCGATGGCTAGGTTAACGATATACTTTCAAAGGATAAAGTAAAATTACAATAGAAGAGTTATCCATCGATTTTTTCATGTTGGCGATCTGGTCTGGAAGTGGGTCAAGCTGGTCGGGGATGTTAACAAGTTGGAGCCACAATGAGTAGAACCCTATAAAGTGGTGCAAAAGCTTGCCTCAGGTTCCTACTACCTTGAAGATGCAGACGACAAAAGGTTGGAGAGGCCTTGGAGCGCGAATTACTACTGCCTTATAGGGCTTAAAAAGTATGCATGTAATCTACTTGTGCATTATGTAATACCTTTTACACTTAATGAGAATGCAGACAGACTTATTCAAATATTCTTACAAATTTTAAGCCCCCGGCTTATAGACCAAGTTAAGCCCAAACTCCCGAACCCATCGGTCAAGTTATAGGTGAGCATGCTCTTGCGGATCAGAGAAATTCTGAGATTATAAGCCCTACCTTATAGACCAGGTTAGTCGCAGACTTCTAAGCCGATCGGTCAAGTTATAAGTGAGCATGCTCTCACAACTTAAAGATATCAAGAGATTATAGCCCCTAGCTTACAAACTGGGTTAGTGTCAGACTCTCGAGCCGATCGACCGAATTATAAGCGAGCATGCTCTCGTGGATTAGAAAAAAATTCAGAGATTATAACCCCCGGCTTATAGACCGGGTTAGTCCCAGACTCCCAAGCCAATCGACAGAGTTATAAGCAAGCATACTCTCACAGCTTAGAGAAATCCAGAGATTATAACCCCCGGCTTACAGACCGGGTGAGTCCCAGACTCCCGAAGTGATCAGTCGAGTTATAAGAGAGCATGCTCTCATGGCTTAAAGAAATCCAGAGATTATAGCCCTTGGCTTACAGATCAAGTTAGTCCCAAACTCCTAAGCCAATCGGCCTGGTTATAAAGAGCATGCTCTCGCGGCTTAGAGAAATCTAGAAATTATAGCCCCCGGCTTATAGACTGGGTTGCTCCTAGATCCCTGAGCCACCGGCTGGGTTATAAGCACACATGCTCTCATGCTTCCATGTTTTGGATTCTTGAATTCCCATTCAGTATTATTATCTCGCTCGGTATTATAATTCGGTTTGGTAAGCAAGGAGTAAAATTATTGGTTCTTATATCTTAAGTTCTTGAGTCGTTGGTTGGGTTATAAGTGAGCATGCTCTAGTGTCCATAAATTATAAGCACCCGAACCTCTGACTGAGTTATAAACAAGCATGTATTCTGGATGGATTTCAATTATAAGGATCTCATTACATTATCCAACCTGATTATTCTTCTCGGCATAATTAAGTCATTCGATATTTTATTCAGCTCAAAACTGCATTATAAAAAATTACTCAGGAGGCTAAATCATAAATATATCATGGAAGGACAACTGTCTAGTTTGATTTCATCTATTCAGCAGTAATATTTCATCCAACATTTTAGGCAGCGGCAAATTCCATTATAACATGATACACTATCTGGCGTGGTTATTCCGCTCGGTGTTGATATATTTCCCAGCTTGTCACTCACCCTAGGGGTATCTTATGAGCATTGATAAGGAAATGCATTTTCTTAAATTGGGTTGGTCCATTCGTTAATATCATCTCAGTTGGTTTACTCTTCAGTCCGGTAATCGATTATGAAAAGTTATCCTTAGGGTCGCATCCTGAATATATTGAAGGATGGTAATTGCTCAACTTGGTTACTCCACTTAGTGTCAGTACCTTGCTTGGCTTATTATGTTGACTAATATATATTATGTGATGAACATGCACGGGAGTTTATCCTATAAGGAGTACTGGTGGTTCTGAAGATAAGCAAGAAAAATAGTTGTTATCTAACCTTATTTAAGGCATATCTTAACACATATTAAATTCACATTTTAACACATCTTAGTGGTTAATTTTGGTTCTTTTCAACAATTGCATACGAAATATACTAGGGAATATAACATGAAGAATATCAGTCAAATTTACTTAAAAGATCTGCTGGGAGCTTGTTGAGAAGTCGGTGATGGTCTATAGATTGTCTAGGAGGTTCTACCGATAGATAATTGCCCTCCCGTAGTTGTTGAACAACCCCTCTGCCACATGGCTAAGTGTTCCTGAAAGTTGCTTGCCTAATTTTCTTTTAAACTAGACAAAATCAAGATGTGCTCTCCTTCCAACCCCAAGATGTTCATCTTCCCTTACCTTGTAGTTGGCCAACTCAATTTGTACAGAGTTTAGCTGAGCTTGTAGTGATCCTATTTAGGCTTCTTGCCCGCTTAGTTCTTCTTGTTGCTCTAGTAGCAATAAGTTCTTCGAGGATAACTCCTGGGTCAATTCCTCTACTTTGTAGTTGGCCAGTTCAGTTTTTGTAGAGTTTAGCTGATCTTGTAGTGATCCTATTTGGGTTTCTCGCACACCTAGTTTCTCTTGTTTCTCTAGTAGCAATAAGTATTTCGAGGATAATTCCTAGGTCAATTCCTCTACTTTGTAGTCGGCCAGTTCAGTTTTTACAGAGTTTAGCTCGGCTTGCTGTGATCCAATTTGGGCTTCTTGAGTGGCTAGTTCCCCTTGTTGCTCTAGTATCAATAAGTTCTTCGAGGCTAATTCCTAGATCAGTTTAGGGGATCTGGATGCTCGTGAGAGTGTCAGTCCTTCTAGCAAAGTAGCTTTGTGAGCTAGGTCAGAAATGACCTTGGCTCTAAGTGCGCTCTCTACTCGATGCTTGGACTCACTTGATTCCAATAGGAGTTCCAATTTTTTATTATCCATTTGTTGAGAATCCACTAATTGTTGGGACTCCTTCAAGGTTTGTCCTAATTCTGAGAGGAGCTCGGCTTGAACTGTAGCTTCTTTTTACAAGTTAATCACTTCAGTATTAGGAAGGGAGGCGACTGCCTCTCGTTCTTTTACTTGTTCTATTAAGGCCTTGTTAGCTCACTCCAAGTCCATGATCAGTTGGTTTAAGTGCATCCCTAAAGCATAGAACTGTCCAGAATAATGATAGCATCATAACTCATGAAGATAATTTACAAAGAAGACTCAGTCGCGAGCTTACCGCAGTAGCATTTTGGGCGTGGTTGTTGATGCACTCCGATACTGTAACCCCTTTCGATTGACCATGTGTTTGTACCCAAGATTCTGCTAGTGAGTTTTTTTTTAACTTCAATATCCTATATGAGGAGAAAGCAGTGAGCCCTAGCCCCTATTGAGATGGTAGCATATAAGACTGCTTGAAACAACATTGGGAACCAATTAAAGAAGTGGACCTTGAAGGAAGGGAACAAGGATGCTCGACAATCATCTTGTTCATCTCACGGGATTGCATGATGTCACCTAGAGCAGGTGTAATACTAACAGGCATAATTCCAGCTGATTTAGAGTGGGACCGAGGGTACTTTGTAGGCCTAAGTTTTCTTCCCCAAATGGAAGAGACTTTAGATACATCAATGGGAGTCGACTCAAATGAGGGAAGATCGGGTATATTCAAATTCAGAGGCTCTAGAGGGGAAGGTCTAGGAATTGCCTTGACAAGGTATAATAGCGCCCTGATTGGTTCTATGGTCGGCTTGAGCAGATCAGAAGCCTACGTTGTCTTACAAGATATAGAGATAAGTCTGGTAGGACACATTATAGCAATTTTAGAGTGAGATCGACAATGTACTGAGGGCCCGGGCTCTTTTTCTCTGACATAGGGATCCTTGGTCAATTAAGGGGAGCTCGTTTGGGTGAGATATGCTCTGGTAGTCCCAAGGTCACGGATTGGGGCCACCTACACTTACCTATGAGAGGAGCATCTGAGTCTGAAGAGTTGGAGGAGGAATTAAGGGAAGATTTTGTCGAAGGGAGTAGGCCAGCAAATGTGGAGGCTTGCTCGACTAGACGCTCCTTTAGTAGGTTCTCGCCTATCCAGTTTAAAACCCCTTTAGTTAGCTGAGTGTTTTTGGAGAGGAAACTTGGGGTAATATCCTCCGCTGCAAAAATAAGTGAGCAATTATAAGCTTGTATAACAAATGACTAAGAGATAGCGAATAACTAAGGGAAGATAAGAACTTATTTTTACCAAAGGGGGGGCATAGCCAGAGGTCAACCGGAGTGAGCCTAAAAACATACAATAAGCCTTCTATGGTCAACTCAGGCAAGCTAAACTTCAAACCTCTTAGTTGATCCAAGGCTTGGTGAAGGATCAGGCCTGTGCAAATATTGCCTAAATTAGGGATAGGAGGAAAATGTGGTTGCCAGGTTAGGGATAGGGAATAGAGTTTGAAAGAAGAATGAAAAGGTATTTATCTCTCCACTCATTTTGGGTTGGAATCCTATTAAATAGAATTACCTTAGGGCAAGCTTAAAAATAAAATAGGTCGTCTGTCACTTGTTGAGGAAAGAAGTAATGGTGGAATAGATGAGGGGAAAGAGAAACATTGAACAAATGGAAAGCAATAACAACACCACTTAAGATGTGGAGGGATTGAGGAATAAACTGATGAAGTGAATTGCCAAAGTATTGGATAACGTTGACAAAGAAAGGATGAAGGGGGAAACGAAATCCATCTATGACCTATTCTCTGAAGACAACGATACTTTCCAACAGGAGAAGATAAGGGTGGTCTTGGCCAGGGGGAATAACTATATAAGAAGAAAGTCTGTAGTTGATGGTGAGTGATGTGCGTAGATTATATACACTCTTATGCATCTTTTGACGCACATTCACATGTTTTATGCATGCTTTATCTATGCATTTTTATACCTCTTGTCTTACTTTCAGCATAATTACTCTTCTTTATCAGAGATATGGTCTTTGTGCATTTTCTGTTGGCAAGAATTATTTTTGGAGTGAAAACGATGCTTGTAGTCGGCCTAGAGAGCAAACGAAGGCAAACGACACTGGACATGGCCATGTCAAAGAAGAAGAGAAGAGGATGGCCACGGTTGTGTGAAGCCACACGACCATGTGGCTTCACCAGAGAAGGAGCAAGGCACGACCGTGTGATCTTACACGGTGTGTCACCAATTCAGCAGCAAACAGAGTATGGCTGTGTGACTCTACATGGCCGTGCAACTCTTCTAGAAGGCAAGTAGACCATGACCGTGTGAATCCACACGACCGTGTGGCCCAGTAGAGGAAAAGAAGAATACAACCGTGTGAACTACATGGTTGTGCAACCTATCCAGAGGCAATGCAACACACAACCGTGTGAATCCACACAGCTGTATCACCTAGACCAAGGCCAAGAAGGGTTCAGCTGCGTGGAAGCCACACGGCCGTGGCACGAGCTGTGTGGTGCCCGTGCCTTGCACTATAAAAGGGGATTTCTTCTCTTTTTCAAAAAAAGGCTCTCCCTTTGGGGAGATCCAACTTAGTGCTGATCCATACCCTCTCCGACCTCTGTTCGACGATCTAAAGCCGTTTCCATCACCGTCTCGACTTTGGAATCTTGGGATTGGATCCGAAGATCACTCGATGTCATTGGAAAAGCACTTCTTCCCTTTTCTCTCTCATTTGGGGGTTGAATGCTTGTAATTATCATGTCTTTGGATCTCTTCTATTTTACTATGGAGTAGATCCCTTATTCTAGGATTAAGAGAGTAGTTGTGGTGTAATTTGATGTAGAACTCATGGATATGCCAATTTCCTATCTAAATGATATTAGCATGCTTTGTATCTATTTGATCTTATATGAATGCATGTGTATGAGGTTAATTCTCATGTTTGATTGAATGTTTATGTGTGTTTGTGGATCCCGTAGAGGGATGCCCTAGATCCTATAACTGAGGGACCCTAGTGACAGGGGTAACTCGTTAATGGACGTCTAGAGTGTCATCTTGAAAGGAGAAGCAAATCCCTACAAGGAAGTGGGTAGTTGTATGCAATTATTACCTTCATCTCTATGTGCATTGAGTAGTGCATATGTTTTTGTGATGTTTGACCGAAGGGCCCTAGTGATAGGGGTAACCCGTTAACAGACTTCATAGGATCTATTCCTATTTAATTGCTAGTGATGAAGATCTAAATATCCTGCAGGTTGTCCTATGCAGGGGAGAACCAACAACTTCCTACAAACGCATGTGAATTGAAGATAGTGAATTGGTGAACCATGTTATATTGATAAACACCACAATGTGTTGGATCGTGAAACGTCGATAGAGGGGGGGGGGTGAATATCGATTCGAAAAAATTGCGTTAATAAGAGTTAAGCGCAGCGGAATAATAAAAAATTTAGGCAAACTGAACAAGGTGTTTTTTACTTCGTTCGGAGCCTGTGACGACTCCTACTCGAAGGCCCGTACTCCTTGAGTACTTTCGTTGGGCAATTCACTAGCAATTCAAAATACTATTATAAATTAAGGTATAGAAATGCTAATGGAAATAAAGTGATACCGACAAGAAAGTTAACCAAAGAAGAAGGAGCACTTTCTCGGAGCTTTATTAGCGTCGCAGGAGCGTAGAGCAACAGAGCAAGCAGTCGAAGAGTTCTCAGTTGTTGTTGAAGCTCCACCCCTGGGGCTTCTTTTATATGCTGCTCCGGGCGCCTGGATCCCTTCCGAGCGCCCTGGTGCGACGTGGTAGGTCTAATCAGCGAACTCCACGTGGCGACGACTCGGCCTGGATAAAATTCACCTCCGGGCGCCCGGACCTCCTATTTCCAGAAACTTCCTTTCCTGCAAAACAGAGTTAGTCCGAGGCAAATATATATTCTGCAAAACAGATTATTAGCACAACTAAAGTAATATGATTTAACAAGGAAAGGGTATGACTTAGATTCCGTCTTTCCGAGACCAGAATCTAGTCACGATCTCGACTTAGATATCCGAAATGGATCTAAGCCGGATCGACGCCTAATGTTCCCTTCCTGGGAACGCGTCCTCGCAGTCACTCCTCTCCAGTGACTTACCTCACTTACTTGCTAGACATCCGGTCAGCCCGTCGACCCGTCTGGACTTCGTGCCAGCTATCCGATCAGCCCATCGACCTAGCTGGGCTTCGTGCCTAAGCGTTCGGTCAGCCCGTCGACCCGCTTGGACTTCGTGCCAGCTATCCGGTCAGCCTGTCGACCTAGCTGGGCTTCGTGCCAGACATCCGGTCAGCCCGTCGACCTGTCTGGACTTATCCTGTACATTCGATCAGAGTGTTAGATCAACAATAAACCTAACTTAACCTATTTGTCATTCATCAAAACCTGGGTTAAATTGTTAGTGCTAACCGCACCAACAATCTCCCCCTTTTTGATGGAATGACAACCTGCTTAAGTTAGTGAAGACATTTGTAAGAAAAAAAAAACAGATAACATCATTATGTGGAGGTTTTTAATTTAGTTTGTATTTTCAATTAGTTTGGCTAACTTAACCCACCTAACCCTCCCCCTTTGGCATTCATAAAAAATAAGCATGTTTAAAGTAATTAAAAATACAGACTTCAGACAAAGTAAGGAATCATGTCAAGTTAATCTGGGGGAGTTAAACTTAGTAATTTATCTTTTGTAAAGGGGCTAAGTTTTGAGACAAGTTTAAAAGATCTATTTTTCAAAACTAGGAAAAATTGATTTTCTAAAACTGAGTTGGTAAAGGATTCAACTTTCAAGACTTAAGTACATAAAAGACTTGATTTTTTAAAGCTAGTTTTAAAAAATAAGTGTATATATAAGAAAAATTCAGATTTAAAGGCTAAGTTTTGTGAAAAATAGCTAATTTTTCAAGTATGGCTTCTAAGGTTAAGTTCTAAATTTCAAGAATTTTTTTTTTTAAAACAGGTTTCAGCTCTTTTCAAACATAAGCAAAATTTCAAAACTAAGTTTTAAAATATATTTCAAGATTGATTGAAGTTTAATTTTCAACACTAAGTTTGTAAAAGATTTAAAAAGACTTAGTTTATAAACTTACGCTTAGTTTATAAAAATTAATTTTTGTAGAATTAAGTAGAATTAAGTAAAGTCAAATTCTCAGAGCTAGATTTTTAAATTCAATTTTCAAAACTACGTTAAATTCAATAACTTGGTTTTCAAAAATAGGTTTAAGGAAAAATGTTGTGAAAAACTGAAAAATTTTAATTGATTCCTCCCCCTGGACCTGACATCAAATCAAATGTCTAACCAGTTAGTTACTGACTGACTTATCAAAAGATAACAACTTTCACTTGGTTAGTCAAGTTAAGGTCAATCTTAACTTGATTAATATATATTTTGTTTTTAACGCCCAGACTTTTGTCGATGCACTGAAATAAGCATCTTAAGTCTTAGGCAAGTGGCCTATGCATCTCACCCCTTTCTATTGTTCGGCAAACACAAGCAAGGTAAGCCTAGGGTTTTGGTGAGATGTTCAAAACTAGTCCTATGGGTGCATGTTCTCTAAGGTTTTTGAACTAGTCTAAGGCTAAAAGTTTATTTAAAAATCTAAAAATAGGAAGGTTTTAAAAACTAACACATGTTTGAACCTATAAGTTGAAAGCAATAATTTTGAAAGTATTTTGAAATTCGAAATTCCTAGGCTACCAAGATAGAACATAATCAATGCAAGTCTGAAATATCACTAGATAGATCCAAAGTATTTTACAGGTAGTGTAGCTACAGAAGTGAGTCATAACTAGAGCTACTGAGATGATGAAGGGGGTGGTCCAGATCCCAAGGATCGGAGAAGCGCCATCAGCTCAGTGTGTCGGGTCTCCCCGGCAGCTCGTAACTCGGCAACCTCTCGCCGTATGTCCCGATGAAAATCAGAGTTCTCCTGCTGGAGACTCGCCATAGCTCTCTCTAGTCCGGTCATACGGTCGGCTAGAGTGCGGGGAGCGTGACGTGGTGCTCGAGCTGGGGGCGGTGGTGGAGCCGGTGCGGCTTCCTCTGGAAATAGTGAAAGCATGAACTCGTCCCCCTGTGCGTCTGGATCGGGCTGGTGCTGTGCCCCCCTCCGCCAAGACATAGTCCCGTCATCCCTATCTATGTGGATACTAGCTAGGGAGAAGTTCCTAGCTGCTATAACATCGAACTCGGTCTTATAGGCAATGTCTCCTCTAGTGACATCAATGTGCAACGAGGACAAATATGCTGTCAGAATGTGACAGTACGGTATGTGGACTCGTCTATCAGTCACGTATCCAACCGAGTAGATAATGGTGGAGAAGATATGTAGGCTGATGTCAATATCTAACCTATGACTCAGGGCATAGAGTAAAAATGAATGGAATGGGCGCATCACAGCGATGTCCCGAGTAGTCAGTGGTAAAATGCAACAGACTAAGACCCTATAAAGAGCGTAGTCTTGGACTCGAAGTTCTACTGACCTAAACTGGGTCACAGTGGGATCTCGCTCTCCCCCAAAAAAATATGAATAAATCGTATCGAGAGTAATATGTGAGTAGGGATATCCGAATGGTAGATCCCTGGGAGGATAGCACAAGAAAGGACAAGTAGATGGACGTAACTCTAAAAACTCTCGGATAGTCATAGGGGAAAACGTGATATCAGTACCTGCTGCCCTAGTGGTATAGGTGAGATCGTCTACTTTCACTAGGTTATTGCAAAATTTAGCACACAGACTTATGTTTACTAGACTGGTACATTCGACAAGGTTCTTTAAGTTATAGTGGTTTATAACCTCTATAACTGAGGCACACGAACCTAGAAAGAACGATCTATCTATACATTTAGTCCTAATGGCCTTATAAATGGTTGACTCAAACTTAGTCCTTAGTTCATCTGTGGGAAACCTAGGGTCAGTGCTAGCATTAGAGGGTCCAGCACCAGTATTTGTTCGTTTCCTACTGTATATAAAAAAAATATTCTAAGAAAAAAATGAGAAGACAAATTCTAATAAATTTTCAGATAGGGGAAGAAGATTTACCGAGGAGCCATTGACAAATATAGATCTGACGACCTCGGTTGAATCTCAGCAGCGTCTTCACCGCAAGAAAAATTTGATTTAAAATACTCTCGCACTGAGGTTCGGAGTGAACCTTAGCAAAAGTGAAGATTTTGTGGGGCAAGGGTTGGGGGCGCCCGCTGCCCCTTATTTATAGGGAGCTCCTGGCGCCTGGAGCCATTCCGGGCGCCCGGAGTTGATTTTAGGCGGGGCACCCGGATTCCCTTCTGGGCGCCCCGGAAGTGAATACCAGGGGCGCCCGCCTTTTTTTTTTCATTAAGATTTAGAGATTAGGTTTAAAATTAATTTTTAAAATTTTGAAATTAAGTTTTAAAATTAAAATTTTGAAAATGATAAAGTTTAAAATTTTGAAGATAATTTTTAAGTTTAAAATTAAAATTTTGAAATTAATTTTTAAGTTTGAAATTAAAATTTTGAAATTAATTTTTAAGTTTGAAATTAAAATTTTGAAATTAATTTTTAAGTTTAAAATTAAAATTTTGAAATTAATTTTTAAGTTTGAAATTAATTTTTAAGTTTGAAATTAAAATTTTGAAATTAGAAATTAAAATTTTGAAATTAATTTTTAAGTTTAAAATTAAAATTTTGAAAATAATTTTTAAGTTTGAAATTAAAATTTTGAAATTAACAAATTTAAGCCTTATTCATCTCACCCGATCTATATTATCAATCAGGGAATCCTATGATTTTGTGAGATGAAATTGGATTTTTAATTATGGAGTTTTGGTTTAACTTGTGTTAGATTCAGATTTAGCTTTGGTCTCCACAAATAGGCAATCTTCGGATAAACTTCTAAGCTTGGTGAGTCACATGGACGTCATTAGTAGTAACCAACCTTTCGAGGTTTTCCGAATAGTCCTATCCACGGAGCTTAGTACTAAATCTTGGTCTAACTGGTTAGGATTCATTTAAGGGTAGCTTCGGTCAGTTCCACTTGGCCAAATGCACCAGATCGAAACCATATCTTTCTAGACATGCGATGCCCAAGCTTCCCTAACGTACTATCATCCAAAAACTTCACCAGTACCATGATTCAAGTTAAACTTGGTCTCTTTTTAACTAATCCTAATTACCCTGCCGGGTTAGTTAATTTTGGAGGTGCCAGCTATTCTGGAGCCTCCCCCTGAATTATTGACCTTTAATTTAAATTTTCGTTTTAGGTTTGTGTCTGTTTCTTTTATAGTTATAATTAACTTGGTGATAGTTTATATTTTGTTGAGTTTTAAATTTTGAATTTTTCGATTTAGGTTTGTATTTTGATTTTTTATTTGGTTTAATCGAGTTTATATATTATACTTTTTCTTTAGGTATATAATATTGATTAAGTCCTACTTGCGTGGTCAGACACGCTTTTGGAACCCAAGCTTGATTAGTTGATTTGTATTGAGTTATTAATGACTTAAAAGTTTTATTTGAGTTCGACTTGTATCCGAGTCCGGTTTTATTATAACATGCTTTTTGATTGTTCAGGATTAAGTCAAGATTTTTTGATCTTGTTGTAAATTTTTCTAGCATTTCTTTTAAATTGTTAATATCATTCTTTAATGATAAATTCTCCTCCTCAAGTGTTAGATCTTGAGTTGGATTTGAATTTTTGATTTGCTCCTTGAGGTTTTGATTTTCCTCAAGAAGTGATTTGTTTTCATTTTATATTTTAATTAATTTACTATTTAAATAGGAAATAATTCTAAAAAATGTTTTGTTTAAATTAAAATATACCTCATTTGGGCCTTCGGAAACGAGTACGGACTCGTGGCTTGTTTCGGGTTCAGACACGTCTTCATCTTCCGATTCGTCTTCTGTTTTAGCTTCGCGGGCCATCAGTGCGAGGTGGCTCTGATGTTTCTGCTCTTCTTCCTCCGATTCTGTAATGCCCGAAAATTCTCAAAACTATTTTAGAATTATTCTAAGATTTTTCTGGAATTTTTAGATATTTTTCCGGAAAAATCCGAGTATCGGAAGTAGCAAAAATAATTAGAACCGTAAAATAGCTTAGGCGGAAATCGAACCCGAGACCTATGGTTTACGGATAAGATTAGTAACCGGTGAACCCAGCAGGGCCGTGCTGAAAGAAAGGAGAACCAAATATATTTATATTAGAGTTGGGTTCATTAAACCACTTAATATAAATAATAAACTTAAGTTGGAGTTGGGTTATTTTTATTTCGGTTCGGCACCTTCTCCTCTCAAACCCTCACGCCGGCGCCCCTCTTCTTCTCCTCTTCCTCACGCACGGCACACCAAGCCCAAGGTCCATCGGTTCACCTTCCGGCGACGACTCCAACACGAAAGAGGTTCTTCTCCGCGAGAGGAACGCGAAGACGTGATCGGATCGTCGAGAGGATCATCTCCACCGGAACTCTAGCGAATAGAATCGTAAGAAATTACGATCAAGAGGTAAGAAATTCCTCACCTGCGGTATAATAGCTCCGTTTGGTTTCATACGCATTAGTTTTAGCTATATGCAGGTTTTCCGGCACATAGGGTATGTTTAAACCCTCCTCGAGGATTTAGGGATCTAGTTGAACACCTCTAGACGGGCCGGACACGTTGTTCTCCTCTAGTTGGAGATTCTAGACGTTGTCGGGTGCCTAGAGGTGATCTCCCTATTAGAGGAGAGAGTTGGAGCACACCAAGTGTTCGGTAAAATGTTATTGTAGCTAAATACCACCTCAGTTATGTTAATAGCTCAGTTAAATGCATCAGAGGCATTTAAACCAGCACATTAGTTTAGTTCAGTTTTATGGGACTACGGTCCAATGGGTGGGCTCCCACAGTCGCCTCTAGGTTCAGATAACCTAGCTCTAGGTTCAGATAACCTAGAAACAACATGTTATATCAGTTAGCTATAGATATCAGTATTTTATTTTCAGTGGCACTGTACTGGATTAGATATCCATTGGGTTGGACTCCCACAGTCGTCCCTAGGTTCAGATAGCCTAGACAACCCTGCTAAATTCGGGACTTGCAACCCCGAGTCTAGTAGGGATGCGCGCACAGCAAGTACAACAGCATGTTTAGTATTTTCACCTATTATATATTAGATTTCAAAACTCAAAATCAATTATGCTAGTTGAATTGGTTTCCAGTTACAGATTGAGTTTCAGTTAGTTTAGCTTATGTTCAGTTCAGTGTTTTATTGCTTGCTACGATATGATTCAGTGCTCATGCCATGCTTATGTGTTATGCTTTATGATTTCAGTATACCATGACTTAGCAAGTTCAGTGCATATTTTCAAATAGCATGATTTAAAAGCATATTGCATCGAATGCATGATTTTGTGAGGTAGATGGTTTCTTACTAAGCTTTAAGCTTACAGATTCTACTTTTCCTTATACTGCAGATAAAGGTAAAGGAAAGATGGACTAATAGAGGAAGCTGGAGGGCAATGCAAAGATGGTGTGTGTGGCAGGAACCGGAATCAAAGGTCCTTAGGGGACTTAGCAAGTTTAACCAATTAGAACTCTAGCAATTTTACTTTCATACACTTTCAATTGTTAAATATGTTTAGTGACTTAAAATGCCATGAACCAGTGAACCTTACTCTAGCTTAAGTCTAAAATTGTTATTACATGTTGTTAGAATAGTTATCATGCATGGGATAGTTGATAGGTGGAGTCTTGGCACAACCCAGGGGCTGAAATCAGAGTTTAGATTCGAAATCAGAACTCTGATCGGTCTCCAGACCGATCAGGGCCTGGCTGTGTCACTGGATCGGTCAGCCGACCGATCCAGACAGATACAGTATGCTACTGTATCCTCATGGATCGGTCAGCCGACCGATCCAGCACGAGACAGTAGTGTTCCAGAGAGTTTCGGGTGCCAGCTGCGCCCAACGCAGCAGGCGCACGGAGGCTCACTGATCGGTCAGTCCGACCGATCAGTGAGGTCCTGGATCGGTCGGCAGACCGATCCAGGTGCGTACAGAAGCGAAAGGAGAAGAGAAAGCTTTTGGATCGGTCCGCCGACCGATCCAGAGACTCCCACCGTGCCAGTATCAAGCTGGATCGATCCCGTGATCGATCCGACAGCCCAATCGATCTGTGGATCGATTGAAATGCCTGATTACAGCTAGCAGGCCATCCGGGAGGCATAGGTTGTCTCCCCTAGCAAGCGTACAACTCTTAGGTACACCCAGAGCATTAAGTTTTGATCAGTTTAGTAGAAAAATTTTAATTAGCCTAGCTTTCCGCACAGTATAGTTTAGCATTATTGTGACGATTCACCTTACAGCCTAGTAGTAGAAGGCGGGTCGTTACAGATTCGTCCAAGGAGTCGTCCCACGTTGCTTTGAGGGCCTTCTTTTTGGTTGGCTTCGGTTTGTCGAACTTCAGTTTTGGGCATTCGTTCTTGTAGTGTCCCTTTTTATTGCAGCCGAAGCAAGTCACGTTCTTTTGTTATTAGGGAGAACTGATCTTTTGAAGGTCATTTTTGCTGAAGATCCTTTTTCTCCCGGTGAACATTTTTCTTACCAAGTTCACCAGGTGTTCTTCGTCTTCGGAGTCTTGGTCGGAATCTTCTTCATATTCAGGCTTGCTCTTCTTTTCTTTGGAGGAACCTGCAAATAAAGCTATACCTTTCTCAGCTCCAGCATTAGTTTGTTCATGTAATTCTAATTCACAGAAAAGCTCGTCTAATTTTAACTTAGAAAGATTTTTAGAAATTTTGTAGCCATCTACGATTGATGCCCATAAACTATTACGTGGAAAAGCATTTAATGCGTACCTTATTAAGTCTCTATTTTCCATCTGGTGGCCTATCGCATGAAGCCCGTTGAGGATGTCTTTGATCCTCGCGTGGAGCTGATTCGCCGTTTCACCTTCCTACATTTTTATATTAAGAATTTTATTTAAAAGCAGGTCTCGTTTTGTTACCTTGGCGTCGCTCGTTCCCTCGTGCAGCTCGATCAATTTGTCCCACAGCTCTTTAGCATTTTTGTGTGGACCGACTCTGTTCAGTTCTTCTCTTGTTAATCCGCACTGTAGAGTGTTGATCGCTTTATTTTCTGTTGACGCCTTTTTCTTCAAATCTGCTGTCCAGTCTTCAGGATCTAGTATATTCCCGGAGTTGTCCGCTAGAATTTTATAGGGTCTCGTAACGCTCATCCATTGGTCGAAGTCTGTTTTGAGGTAAACCTCCATGCGCTTCTTCCAGTACGGAAAATCGTCCCCGTTGAAGAGTGGAGGTCGTACTGTGCTGAATCCTTTTGTCTGAGACATTTTAGTCCTGCGCACAGAAGAAAGAAAAGAAAAACAAAAATCCCAAGACTTGGTCTTGGATTAGTAGTGCGGAAGAAGAAAAAATAATAGAAGTATCTAAATTGGTGTTGCACCAATTTAGATTTAATTGCAACGAGAAAGAAAAAAAAAATTTAAAACAGGTAATAATACCAGTTTGAAATTAAACGTAGAACTGAAAACCGAAAAAAAATTAATTTTTCACCCCCTGTCTGATTGGTGGTTGCACCAAATCAGAGCGGTACCTGCTCTGATACCACTTGTTGGATCATGAAACGTCGATAGAGGGGGGGGGTGAATATCGATTCGAAAAAATCACGTTAATAAGAGTTAAGCGCAGCGGAATAATAAAAAACTTAAGCAAACTGAACAAGGTGTTTTTTACTTCGTTCGGAGCCTGTGACGACTCCTACTCGAAGGCCCGTACTCCTTGAGTACTTTCGTTGGGCAATTCACTAGCAATTTGAAATACTATTACAAATTAAGGTACAGAAATGCTAATGGAAATAAAGTGATACCGACAAGAAAGTTAACCAAAGAAGAAGGAGCACTTTGTCGGAGCTTTATTAGCGTCGCAGGAGCGTAGAGCAACAGAGCAAGCAGTCGAAGAGTTCTCAGTTGTTGTTGAAGCTCCACCCCTGGGGCTTCTTTTATATGCTGCTCCGGGCGCTTGGATCCCTTCCGAGCGCCCTGGTGCGACGTGGTAGGTCTAATCAGCGAACTCCATGTGGCGACGACTCGGCCTGGATAAAATTCACCTCCGGGCGCCCGGACCTCCTATTTCCAGAAACTTCCTTTCCTGCAAAACAAAGTTAGTCCGAGGCAAATATATATTCTGCAAAATAGATTATTAGCACAACTAAAGTAATATGATTTAACAAGGAAAGAGTATGACTTAGATTCCGTCTTTCCGAGACCGGAATCTAGTCACGATCTCGACTTAGATATCCGAAATGGATCTAAGCCGGATCGACGCCTAATGTTCCCTTCCTGGGAACGCGTCCTCGCAGTCACTCATCTCCAGTGACTTACCTCACTTACCTGCCAGACGTCCGGTCAGCCCGTCGACCCGTCTGGACTTCGTGCCAGCTATCCGATCAGCCCATCGACCTAGCTGGGCTTCGTGCCTAAGCGTTCGGTCAGCCCGTCGACCCGCTTGGACTTCGTGCCAGCTATCCGGTCAGCCCGTCGACCTGGCTGGGTTTCGTGCCAGACATCCGATCAGCCCGTCGACCTGTCTGGACTTATCCTGTACACTCGATCAGAGTGTTAGATCAACAATAAACCTAACTTAACCTATTTGTCATTTATCAAAACCTGGGTTAAATCGTTAGTGCTAACTGCACCAACACAATGAAACTAAACTCCTAGAATGTTCACAAAACCAAGTTCCTCCTTCTCTTGCTTGTTCTTAGCCTTGTTTCTTTTACCTAGCACATAATTCATCTTAGCCGATTGTTTAGCTAACTCTACATGAGAGATCACTAGTGATTATAACCAGTCACTATGGGTTCAATATCTTTTATATTATTGACGACATAATCGTGCACTTGTGGGTCATAATAAGTTTTTGGCGCTATTGTCGGAGACTGTGCTTATTGTCGATCCGGTATGCGCTCAAAGCCTTCCCAAGAACTTTAGAATGAGCGTCCTTAGTAGATGGATACTACATCTCTAAGGACTTTGAGGTAAGTACGCTAGAAAATTTATTTTCTACATTTGAACTTCACAAATCTCGAATTGAAGAACCTAAACAAATAGAAAAGTCAAATCATAATGTTGCCCTACAAGCCGAGATGGACGATCCCGACTTTGAAGCGTCAATCGATGAAACTAAAGCGACACTATTGGTAAGAAAGTTAAATAAATTTATTAAGACTAATAAATTTAGATCACAGTCGAGAAAGCATCAACGCAATAGAAGGACGGTCCGATGCTACAACTGCAACGAGGAAGAGCACATCAAGGATGACTGCCCAAAATTGAAGAAAAGGGACAAGGAGAAGTCCCAAAGACCGACGCCCACTAAACGCAAGAGCCTGAAGGCTATATGAGATGAATCATCATCCTCTGAATCTGAAGTCAAAACTTTCTCGGGATTAGCACTGATGGCCAACCATCAAGTAGAAGAAGATGAGATCAACTCAAAAATGAGCATAGATGAAGGGGGAGGATCATCAGAAGAAGAAAGCTATGATGAAGGAGGAGCATTAGAAATTGAGGCAAGTAAGGTACATGCTCTAACTCCCAAGCAGTCCTTTCATTTCATTAAAGTGCTTACTAAAGATTTAGTTAAGTTAGAAAAGGAAAATACTGAATTAAAATTAAATTTAGCAAAAGCATGTCCTCTACAATTACATGATAATTTAAAATTAGAAAATGAAAAATTAAAGATAGAAATTGATAAATTGAAAAATAATCATGCATGCTTGAATAAATTTCAAAAATCAAAACTGAGAATTTATGGTAAATTAAATTGGTATATTAGACATCACCAAGGTCAACTTAGAAAAATTCCTAAAGAATATGTACCCCCTAACTTTTTGACTAACCCAGTAGGAAGGAACCTCTATTAGGTTCCAAAATCATATCTAGAGTAAAACTTCTGTTAATCAAGGCTTTCTGAAGAAATTAAATATTGAAATTCCTTAAAAGGCTTTGTCTAGAAGTGGTTGATGATCCAATAACCAAGAAGGCCTAGTGCGTCGTCACATCTTAGAAGTCGATTATCGAATTAAGTATTTAATTGACAAACTGATAAAGTATAAAATATCGGTTAATGCCTTTAAAATTCTTGTCAATTATTTTGAATTTTTTTTAAACTTAAAAATAGTGTTAAAAGTTTGTTTTAACTTAGACAATTTCTTTACTTCATTAACTTGGAAATTTACCCCATATTTTTTTATGTGATCAAAGGGGGAGAGTTAGTACAAGTTCAGGGGGAGTTAAATTTTTTATTTTAAGTTATTTTTTTTTAAATTCTAAATTTTGATAGATAAATTCATTCTATACTTAGTATTGCAATTTATTTTTAATTACAAACTTTATGCTTGAAATGCTAGTTTTGTAATTTCTTTAAATTACTTGTTTGGTTTACCCTAACTTGAACTTGAGTTGATGCACATCAAAAAGGGGGAGATTGTTGAACCTCGTGGTTGTTTTGATGTGATCAACCAAGTTAGGTTAGGTCCTGTTTGGTTTTAATCCATGTGTCTAAGTGTGCAGGAGCTTAGGAGCGCAGGAAGTCGAGCGGAAGATGCAGCTAGTGAGAAGGACGACACGGGAAGGGAGCTGACGAGCTCGGTGCATCCGAAAGAAGAAAGTGCTGCGGAAGAGTACACCGATGGATGAGAAGAACGTACGCGACGTTCGAGGGATAAGAATTCGGAGCGAAAGCCTGCTCGAGGAGAAGGACGGAAATTGAGTTTGGGTGAGCCCTATTTAGGTTGGCCGAAATCACCCAAGCAATCGGAGTTTCGGAAGAAGAAGAAAAAGAGAAGCTGGAAGCTATTTATACCATGCAGGTTGAAGTCGCCCTCAACAGCATTGAGGGCGGCCTCAACATTGAAGGCACCCTTAACAGCATTGAGGGCTCCCTCAACATTGAAGGCACCCTCAATAACATTGAGGGCGCCCTTAACCCAGTTTTTGTGACCAGTAGCAAGCGGATAAAGTTTTATCCGCTTATCCCCTTGGAGGTGCCCTCAACCCCTTTAGAGGTGCCCCTAAGACTTGAGATAGGATTTCCAAGAGCTATATAAAGGCCCCTGGAGCTAGGAATTTATCATTCAACTTTGTATTCAATTCCTAGCAACACCTGAGCTTCCTTAATGTGTAAAAAAGCTTCTCCGCCTACAGTGAAAGAGACATTTCTAGTAGAGCTGTTTAATCGCCATGGATTAACAACCACCTAGGTTGTAACCATGTTAATTTCCTAAGTCTCTTATTTCCGATTTCGTTTATTTTTATTATTGTTGCTATTTTTAAAGTTAAAAGCACGAGGAGGATATTTTTCTTTTGTAGGCAATTCACCCTTCCCCTCTTGCCAGCCCCGCTGTACCAACACTTATAACATTAGTCGATAATCATTTTGAGTTAGTCTAAACTTATTTTCCTTTTTTCTTTTTAGAATTAGTTTATGAAATTCTATTTCTACAATTTCATCTTGCATTCCTTATTTTTTTATGTAATTTTCATTCTGCAATTTAAATTCTGCACTTTAGATTTCCAATATTCTTCCCCGTCAATTGCATTCTAGTGCAATTCAATTTTTCTTGAACATCTAGCTTGGTCAGATTAAAAAATGGTTCTGAGACCATTGAAATATTACAGGGCTCCAAAGTCTGCCCAAGAGTTAGGATCTATTATTCAACTAGAGATTCAGGCAAAGAATTTTATGCTTAGACCATCTTTTATCTCCAAGATTCAAGAGGATCAGTTTAGGGGATTGGATTTGGAGAATCTCTATTCACATCTCATGGTGTTTCACAAATATTGCAACACACTGAAATATGAGGGGGTTTCTTCTAATTCTATACGACTTATGATTTTTTTCCTTTCAGTCTTAGAGATGCTGCAAAAGTTTGGTTCAATACCCAACAACCCAAAAGTATCCGAACTTGGAATGAGTTATAGCAAAAATTTCTAAATAAATATTTTCCCCCGAGGAGGACTATACATTTGAGGAATCAAATCTTACATTTTAAGCAACTTGACGGAGAGGAATTGTATCAAGCTTGAGATAGATATTTATCTCTTCTGCATCAGTGTCCACATCATGATATCGAGAAATGGTTGATTATCCACTTATTTTATATTGGGCTTTCTTTCTAAAATAAGAGTTAGTTAGATATGGCATCTGAAGGGTCTTTCTGTAACACCCATAGGATCCCTAATAATTTTATATGAATTTTTCCCATGATTAGAATAGGCTTTATGTAGATTTTTTAAAAATAAAAGAAAATAGAATCAAAAAGAGGCATAACCAAGGTTTGAACCTTGAACCTCTTGTTAAGTGGGTGCAAGTGATAACCAGTGGCCCCAGCAGGGGTGTGCTGTTAAGAAGAGAAGGGAAATTGTAGTTAAGGGTGGTGAAAGTGAAGGCCCTTCACTTAGAAGGAAAAGTTTGAGTTTCCTTCTTCCTTCTCAATGAGAAGATGGTTTTGCCTTCTTCCTTCATTTTTACATAAATAAGAGAAAGGAAAGGAAAACTTCATTTTTTTCTCCTTTCTTCCTCCTCCTTCCTTCTCCCACCAAAATTCCCAAGCCATTTCTTCATTTGGCGAAACCAAGCTAAAGGGGGGTCTCCTTCCTAGGAAAACTTCTCAACAAGGGTATTGTTCTCACCTGCAGTACAAGTAGCTTTCGTATGCTTTATGCTTAAAGGTTACTTGAAAAACCTAGGATCTTGCCTTGCAAATTTCGGCCAAGATAAGGATTTGAGGTTACCTATGGTTGTTAAAAGATTCATGCTACTTGTTGCTTAAAAAGTTTAGAAACCATCTCCTTTAGGTTTCGGCCAAGAATAGAGAAAAGGTTTAGAGAAAAGTTTTGAAACCTAACTATGCTTGTTCATGATTTCTTATGATGTATGATCTCCTATATGATGTTAGTTTAAGTTTTCATGCTTTATATTGCTTGAAAAACCTAGAACCTTACCTTTGGGTTTCAGCCAAGAATAGAGAAAAGGTTTAGAGAAAAGTTTTGAAACCTAACTATGCTTGTTCATGATCTCTATTGATGTATGATCTCCTATATGATGTTAATTTAAGTTTTCATGATTTATATTGCTTGAAAAACCTAGAACCTTACCTTTAGGTTTCAGCCAAGAATGGAGAAAAGGTTTAGAGAAAACTTTTGAAACCTAACTATGCTTGTTCATGATTTCTTATGATGTATGATCTCCTATATGATGTTAGTTTAAGTTTTCATGCTTTATATTGCTTGAAAAACCTAGAACCTTACCTTTAGGTTTCGGCCAAGAATAGAGAAAAGGTTTAGAGAAAAGATTTGAAACCTAACTATGCTTGTTCATGATCTCTATTGATGTATGATCTCCTATATGATGTGAGTTTAAGTTTTCATGCTTTATATTACTTGAAAAACCTAGAACCTTATCTTTAGGTTTCGGCCAAAAAGGAATGAAAAGGATTAGAGAAAGTTTTTAGACCTAAATTATGTTGCTTATACTTTCCCATGATGTATGATCTTCTATATATTGTTAGGTTAAGTTTCCATGTCTTATATTGCTTTAAAAACCTAAAGCCTTACCTTTAGGTTTCGGTCAAGAAATGAAAAAAAAAGTTATAGAAAGTCTTTAGACCTAAATTATGTTTCTTATGTTCCTCATGATGTATGATCTCCTAGATAGTGTTAGTTTAAGTTTCCATGCCTTATGTTGTAGAAAAAATTTATAATTATACTTCTAGAGGTTTCAGCCAAGAATGAACATTAGGGTTAGAACCTCATTTATGCCTACTAAGAGTCTCATTTTGCTATACTATGCATGGTGTAAAAATTCATGCTTTAAGTTGTTAGAAGAAAAATGGAATCATGCTAACATGTTTCTGTTAGTTAGAGCCCTAGAGCCAATCATTTGATGATTGTTGTATGGACTCGTTGTATCATATTCTTGTATATAAATAAAGGTATTTGTTTTTGGTTATTATACTTACTTGTATTGGTGTCAAATAACTAAGTATAATAGCGTCCTTGAGTAGAAAGTTCTTACCTATATCAATCGATCGGTTGAATCGATAGTGAGATGATATAGGGAACACTACTCTTAATCATTCCTAGTCGAGTATTAACATTCAGGGAAAATGTTAATGCGACGAGACTAGCATGTAGGTCAACTCGATGACTTGATCTCACAAGTCATGGATATAGAGATATCAAGTTAATACATGGGTATGCATTGGAGAATGTATACTGAATGACCCGCCATGAGAAAGTATCATGGATCGTTATATGAGTGTCATATACTTTCTCATGTGGCTATTAGTATGACTACTAGTCCTTGGACCTGAAGTCACCATGGTTTCCTACATAAGGAGTTACGTACTTTGGCTTCGTCAAACGTCACCCGTAACTGGGTGAACTATAAAGGTGATTACTGGGTATGTAACAAATTATGCGGAGGGATGTGAGTGATGTAGATGAGATCTATCCCTCCTATATGGCAGGAGTGACATCAATATTCTTGATAGAGTGAGACCACTAAGTGCATGACCATGCCCAAGTGAGTCAATATGAGATATTGAGCTCATTTGATTGAGTGAGTCTACTTGGAGTTTAAGATTTAGATTGATTAGAGGATGACATGGTCTATGCCTCATATTGATCAATCTAGATATCTAGGATAGAAGGACAATGTCATATATTGTGAGGAGTCACAATTAGTAGTCACAAGGTGATGTTGGATCTCAACATTCTTGTAAGTTGGGTAGTAATGATGTGTTGCTAGATACCGCTCATTACTTATGCTTCTAAATACGTTTAGGAGCATTGCCAACATTAGAAGAACCTATAGGGTCACACACAAAGGACAATTAGATGGAGATTAGGTTCATTTGATGAACCTAAAGGATTAGGTTCATTTGATGAACCTAAAAGATTAGGTTCATGTGATGAAGCAAATTGGATTAAGAGTAATCCAAATTGAGCTAATTGAGTTGGACTCAATTTGGTTCATGTTTTAAGTGAGTCTAATTTGGACTTAGACTCATTTAATTAATTGAATTCAATGAATAGAGATTCATTAAATTAAAAATTGACTAGAACCAATGGTTAGATTAGATCAACCATGGGAAAGAAGTGGTCAAGTTTGCCTTGACTTGAGAGGAAGATGAAGGGTCAAGTTTGACTTGACCATTTGCCACCTCATTGGTGAGTTGGCAAAGAGTGGGCCAATGATGATGCTCCACATCATCTTGTTTGCTTAAGTGGGATGCCATCTCATGGGAGTTACCAAGATTTGTGACTCTTGGTATCCCATGGAGGTTACAAACCTCATGAAGTGGCCGGCCACTTTTAGTGTGGAATGAATTCATTTTTTCATTCAAGTGAATTCATTTCTTCTTCCTCTCAAGGATTTTCTTCTCTCCCTCTCCTCTCCATTGTCGAGATCTTGCATGAGTGCTAGCACACTCTAAGGTTTCTTCTCCATCTCTTGCTTGTGTGGATACACATAGAGGAGTATCTACTTTGATACTCTCGAGATTCGGCGAACCTTGGACGAGCGGGATTACGCGAAGGGCTTCGCATCAAGGGTAACGCTCTTCTTCTTTGTAGATCTAGTTTAGATCTTGATTAGAAACTCATACGTGAAAGTTTTACAAAATTTTATTCTTCACACGGATCCGTGGCATAGGAATTTCGGAGTTTCCGCAATCCAAAAAGCGGTTTTTGCGGCCCGAAAAACCCAATAGTGGTATCAGAGCCACGTGCGAAGCACGTACGTGTTTTATTTTGAATTTTATGAAATTCTATAGATCTGTAAGTTTCTGTATTTTTATGATTTTTAAAGTTTTTATGGGTATTTTTCTCGTAGAAGCGAAGCACAAGTGTTTAGACACTTGTAGGCTTCGACTACCGAGAAAATATTTCCGAAACGACAAGGTTTCGCCCCAAATCATTTTGGGACAGTGGACTAAGGTGCTGTAGGATCGCTTAGAGACACTCGCGATGGTTATATCGAGGATAGGGGTGCTGCCCCTGACTCCGCAATGGGCTTCGTTCCGCGATTGCGCCCGAAAATCGCTAAACGGGACCGCCGGGAATTTTTTCTCATAAAAATTGTGAAAATTGTAGAAAAAATTATAGAAATTACATAATTTAGAATTATGTATTATTTTGTGATGGTCATGGTCCAAAAGACCCAATTAGATTGAAAAAATTGTGTTGTAATTCATAATACGGCCTGCATGCCGTCATGTGTTTGTGCGTGATGTACTTGATACGCGACCTGCGCGTCGTGCCTTCCTCTATTTTATATTCCTGTTGTAAAATAGTTTTTTAGACTCGAATGTAACTCGAGTTTCAAAATTGTAATGTACAAAATTAGAGAGGTGGAAGGTCCACTCGAGACGGAGTTACGAGGAGGGCGCGAGCAACACAAGGTGGCAAAGGAAGGAGCTTGAGAAGCTGTTGACCTTAGGTTGACCATCCGATCTTCTCATTGGCTTGAGAAGATCGTAGTAGGGCCATAACTAATCACAAAATATGTAATTAATTGCTTGTCTGTGTATATGTGATGCATGCTAGAATAGTAATTAATTAGCGCCTTAACAATTAGATTAGATCTAAATCGCGTACATGATGCGCCCTAACGATTAGATTAGATCTAAATCGTGTATATGATACACCTCGTCGATTAGATTAGATCTCAATCGCGTCAACTCGTAATGCCTACCATGCCGTGATACCTATCACTACCTCGATCACATGTTGTTGAATCTGCCAAAGCAGAGCAACACATATTATCTTGGTAGGGTACGGAGGGACAATTTTGGTCCCGCCTATCAACGCATGGGTGAGTACAACTCAATTAGATTGAGTAACTAGTTAACTCATTTGAATCGAGTTTAACTATAGGCATTTTCCTATGGTTGGTAGATTGGTCAAAATCACGTTTATATTAACTCTTGGGCGTATTAGCCAAAGATAACTCGAGCTTTAATATAAATGCGGATCTTGATCCTATAAACAAGAGTTGCATAGAGATGTAATTGATAATTAGTTACCTACCGATCATACTAAGTCTTGGGCCATTTAGCCAAAGCTAATTCAAGGCGTAGTATGATGTGGAGCTTGTCCCACATGAATTATAGAATTCAGTGGGAGCATCATTTAATTAAAAGGCCTAATTAAATGATTAATAGAATATGATATTTATTTATTTTTCTGCATTTTTCTGTTGTAGATAACCATGACGTCTTTACTAGAGAGCTACAGTCAGTTTATCATAAACTACAACATGAATGAAATTGACAAGCCACTGCCCGAGCTGCTTAGCATGTTGAGAACTACTGAGCTTAACCTTAAGAAGGTTAAGCCCAACTCTATTCTGATGGTTCAGAAACATAAGGGCAAGGGCATGCCCAAAAGCAAAGGAAAGTCCCAAGCCAAGGGCAAGGGCAAGGCACTGAAACCCAAAGGAGGGGTCGCCAAGGATGCTACCTGCTTCCACTGCGGTCAGACCGGGCACTGGAAGAGAAACTGCAAAGTGTACCTGGAAGATCTTAAGAAGAAGAGAAGTGAGACTTCCACTTCAGGTATCTATGTTATAGAAGTCAATCTATCTATTTCTTCATCATGGGTATTAGATAACGGATGTGCTTCTCACATTTGTACTAATGTGCAGGTGCTGAGAAATAGCAGGGCATTGACGAAGGGCGAGGTGGACCTACGCGTAGGCAATGGAGCACGGGTTGCTGCTATTGCTGTAGGAACTTATCATCTATCTCTATCTTCTGAGCTTGTATTAGAATTAGATGAATGTTATTATGTGCCTGCTTTAACTAAGAACATAATTTCAGTTTCTTGTTTGGACAAGAAAGGTTTTTCTTTTATAATAAAGAACAAATGTTGTTCAATTTATTTAAATGAAATGTTCTATTGCAGTGCACCTCTGATAAACGTACTCTATATTCTAGACCTTGAGAACCCTATCTATAACATTAGTACCAAGAGGTTCAAGTCAAATAACATGAACCAAATCTATATCTGGCACTGTCGCTTAGGTCATATAAATGACAAACGCTTATCCCAACTCCATAAAGATGGTTTGCTGGACTCATTTGATTTTGAATCATATGAGACATGCGAGTCATGCCTTCTAGGCAAGATGACAAAGACTCCCTTTAGTGGACACAGTGAGAGAGCGACTGACTTGTTAGGTCTTATACATAGTGATGTATGTGGCCCTTTCAATGTCACTGCTAGAGGTGGTTATAGGTACTTCATTACATTTACTGATGACTTCAGTAGATATGGTTATGTGTACCTGATGACACATAAATCAGAATCCTTTGAAAAGTTCAAAGAATTCAAGAATGAAGTACAAAACCAGCTTGGCAAAAGTATTAAGATACTTCGATCAGATCGAGGTGGTGAATACCTTAGCCATGAGTTTCGTGACTATCTAGCTGAGTGTGAGATTCTATCTCAACTCACTCCTCCTGGAACACCACAGTGGAATGGTGTATCCGAAAGTAGGATTCGTACCTTATTAGATATGGTACGATCTATGATGAGTCACACAGATCTTTCTATGTATCTTTGGGGCTATGCTCTAGACACAACAGCCTTCATTCTCAACCGAGTTCCATCTAAGGCTGTAATAAAGACACCATATAGGATATGGACTGGGAGAGATGCCCAGGTGTCTTTTATAAGGATTTGGGGTTGTGAGGCTTACGTTCGACGTCAAGTCTCGGACAAATTGAGACCCAAATCAGACAAGTGCTATTTCATTGGATATCCTAGGGAAATGAAGGGATATTACTTCTACATTCCCAATCAACACAAGGTAGTTGTGGCTAAGACTGGTGTATTTCTAGAAAGAGACTTTGTTTCTAGAAAGACTATTGGAAGTACGTTCGATCTTGAAGAAGTTCAAGATGTGGACCATAGCACTGAAGCCTCAATGGAAGTTGAACTGGAACAACAAACTGTTGTGGATGATGTTGTTCTACAAGGAGTTGAGGAACTGCAATCAGTTCAAGTAGACCTACCTCTTCACAGATCTGATAGGGTACGTTGTCAGCCTGAGAGATATTCATTTCTCTTGTCTGACCATGATGACGTTGTGCTCATTGAGGATGAGCCTACCTCCTATCAGGAAGCTGTGATAAGACTAGATTCTGAGAAATGGCTAGAGGCCATGAGATCCAAGATGGAATCTATGTACACTAACCAAGTATGGACTTTGGTTGATCCACCTGAAGGGGTAAAACCCATAGGGTGTAAGTGGGTCTTTAAGAGAAAGACTGACATGGATGGACTTATCTATAAGGGTCTCTTGGTAGTTAAAGGTTTCAAGCAGATTTATGGTATTGACTATGATGAAACCTTTTCTCCAGTAGCGATGTTTAAGTCCATTCAAATCATGCTTGCTATTGCAGCATACCATGACTATGAGATATGGTAGATGGATGTCAAAACCGTATTTCTGAATGGAAATCTGCTCGAGGATGTGTACATGACACAACCTGAGGGTTTTGTAGATCCACAACATACTAGCAGAGTATGCAAGCTGCATAGGTCCATTTATGGACTAAAGCAAGCTTCTCGGAGCTGGAATCTTCGATTCGATGATGCAATCAAACAGTTTGGTTTCATCAAGAATGAAGATTAACCTTGTGTCTACAAGAAGGTTGTAGGAAACACAGTTGTCTTCCTTATATTGTATGTGGATGACATACTACTCATTGGGAAGGACATCCCTTTGCTGTAGTCTGTCAAGACTTGGCTAGGGACTTATTTCTCAATGAAGGACTTAGGTGAAGCATCCCACATTCTAGGCATACAGATCTATAGAGATAGATCTAAGAGGTTTCTTGGCCTAAGTCAGAGTACATATATTGACAAGGTACTCCTACGGTTTGCCATGTAGAACTCCAAGATGGGATTTCTGCCGATGTCACATGGCGTGAGTCTTTCAAAAACTCAAGGTCCCTCTTCTAGAGAGGAGAGAGACCGCATGGATCAGATCCCTTATGCCTCAGCCATAGGATCTATCATGTACACCATGCTATGTACTCGTCCCGATGTCTCGTATGCTTTGAGCATGACGAGCAGATACCAGTCAGATCCAGGTGAAAGTCACTGGATAGCAGTCAAGAATATTCTTAAGTACTTGAGAAGGACTAAAGAATATTTTTTGATATATGGAGGCGATGACGAGCTAGATGTAAAAGGTTACAGTGATGCCAGCTTCCAGACCGATCAGGATGATTATCGATCGTAGTCAGGGTTCGTGTTTTGCATAAATGGTGGTGCTGTGAGCTGGAAGAGTTCGAAGCAGGACACAGTAGCTGATTCTATGACAGAGGCCGAGTATATTGCTGCATCAGAAGTAGCAAAGGAGGCAGTTTAGATCCGCAAGTTCATTACCGAGCTTGGGGTGGTTCCTAGCATAGCTGATCCCATAGAGCTCTATTGTTACAACAATGGAGCAATAGCATAGGCTAAGGAACCTCGCTCACACCAGCGGACTAAACACATACTACAGCGCTTCCATATCATTCGAGAGATTATCGAGAGAGAAGATGTGAAGATTTGCAGAGTACCCACAGAGGCTAACATCGCAGATCCCTTGACCAAGGCTTTGGCATAGAGAAAGCATGATGGTCACACTAGGTCATTAGGCCTTAGAGACTACACTGATTAGCAGTAGTGTTAGTGGGAGATTGTTAGTTAGAGCCCTAGAGCCAATCATTTGATGATTGTTGTATGGACTCCTTGTATCATATTCTTGTATATAAATAAAGGCATTTGTTTTTGGTTATTATACTTACTTGTATTGGTGCCAAATAACTAAGTATAATAGCGTCCTTGAGTAGAAGGTTCTTACCTATATCAATCGATTGGTTGAATCGATAGTGAGATGATATAGGGAACACTACTCTTAATCATTCCTAGTCGAGTATTAACATTCAGGGACAATGTTAATGTGACGAGACTAGCATGTAGGTCAACTCGATGACTTGATCTCACAAGTCATGGATATAGAGATATCAAGTTGACACATGGGTACGCATTGTAGAATGTATACTGAATGACCCGCCATGAGAAAGTATCATGGATCGTTATATGAGTGTCATATACTTTCTCATGTGGCTATTAGTATGACTACTAATCTTGGACCTGAAGTCACCATGGTTCCCTACATAAGGAGTTACATACTTTGGCTTCGTCAAATGTCACCCATAACTGGGTGGACTATAAAGGCGATTACTGGATATGTAACAAATTATGCGGAGGGATGTGAGTGATATAGATGGGATCAATCCCTCCTATATGATGGGAGTGACATCGATTTTCTTGATAGAGTGATACCACTAAGTGCATGGCCATGCCCAAGTGAGTCAATATGAGATATTGAGCTCATTTGATTGAGTGAGTCTACTTGGAGTTCAAGATTTAGATTGATTAGAGGATGACACAGTCTATGACTCATATGGATCAATCTAGATGTCTAGGATAGACGGACAATGTCATATATTGTGAGGAGTCATAATTAGTAGTCACAAGGTGATGTTGGATCTCAACATTCTTGTAACTTGGGTAGTAATGATGTGTTGCTAGATACCGCTCATTACTTATGCTTCTAAATAGGTTTAGGAGCATTGCCAACATTACAAGAACCTATAGGGTCACACACAAAGGGCAATTAGATGGAGATTAGGTTCATTTGATGAACCTAATGGATTAGGTTCATGTGATGAACCAAATAGGATTAAAAGTAATCCAAATTGAGCTAATTGAGTTGGACTTAATTTGGTTCATGTGTTAAGTGAGTCTAATTTGGACTTAGACTCATTTAATTAATTTAATTCAATGAATAGAGATTCATTAAATTAAAAATTGACTTGAACTAATGGTTAGATTAGATCAACCATGGGAAAGAAGTGGTCAAGTTTGCCTTGACTTGAGAGGAAGATGAAGGGTCAAGTTTGACTTGACCATTTGCCACCTCATTGGTGAGTTGGCAAAGAGTGGGCCAATGATGATGCTCCACATCATCATGTTTGCTTTGTTGGTTGCTACTCGAAAAACCTAATGGTTCCACTGTACAAAAATTTTGTACAAAGGTCTGAACCTTTTCCTAGCTACCATGTGTTCTTTTAAATTAAACTTGGATCGCCTGCGGAACTTAACACGTTTGATCCAAAGTTTAATCTATTTGTTCTTTTAGGTTTTGACTTGGATCTCCTGCGGAACTTAACACGTTTGATTCAAATCACCTAGGTTATTAATTTCATTAAATATTAGTTTCCAAAATTGGCTCCCAGTACTGACGTGGCGAGGCACATGACCTTCTTGGATATGGGAACAACCACCACCGACTAGACAAAGCCTTTTAAGGAAAGTTAATATTTAATTTCCTTAAATAACTTTAGGTCAACCGAAAAGAACAATCAAATCACAAGGAAAAGAAAAAACAAAAAAGAATACAACATCGAAAACAAATTCGAAATACTAGAATCGTATGCCTCTTGTATTTAGTATTATTTCCTAAAATAACTAGTATGATGCGGAAAGGAAAAATACTAGTTATACCTTTTAGAAAGACCTCTTGATCTTCTACCATATTCCTCTTCTAACCTCGGACATTGTGTGGGCAACGATCTTCCGAGATGAGAAACCACCAAAGCACCTTCTTCTCCTTTCTTCAAGTTTCGGCCAAGCACAATGATTCCAAAAGATGAAGATCTTTTTCCACCATCCAAGCTCCAAGGGATGTAAGCTTTCTCTCCTTCTTCTCCAAGCTAAAATCCGGCCACCAGTTGATCTCCAAGGAGGAAGAGAGGTTCGACCACAAGGATGGAGAGAAGAGAAGGGGAAGGGCCGGCCACACCAAGGAAGAAAAGAGGGAGAAAAATAATAGAGTCGTTCACCCATGAAGGCACCTCTACCCCCTCTTTTATAATCCTTGGTCTTGGCAAATAAGGAAATTTAAATAAAAACTTCCTTAATTCTTTTGCCATGAAAAGGAAAAATTTATTTAATTAAAAATATTTTTTCTCTTCTCAATTTACAATGGTCGGCCATATACAAATCTCCAAGCAAATAAAATTTTAAACACAAATTAAAACTTCTTTATTTGCTTCCGGAAATTTATAAAATTTTTCAATAATTTTTTATCCCTTCATGATTGGTTAATAAAAAGGAAATTTTATAAATTAAAATCTTTCTTTTAAACATGTGAATAATTTCCAAAAAGGAAAGTTATCTCTAAAAATTAAAATCTCTTTTCAATCTACAAATAAGGAAAGATATCAAATCTTTTCTTAATCTTTTTGTAGAAACTAATAAAAGAGAATTTTTAATTTTTAAACTTTCTTTTAAATCATGAACATGATTAAAAAGGAAAGTTTTTACCAAAATTAAAATCAACCTTTTAATCTACAAATAAGGAAAGAGATTTAGCTCTTCTCTTAATCTTTTGTAGAATCTTATAAAAGGAAAGATTTAAATTTTTAAACTCTCTTTTAAATCATGTTATCCATATAAGAAAAATTTTAAAATAAAAATCCTTTTATTTTAATTTGGGCCGGCCACACCAAGCTTGAACCCAAGCTAGGGCCGACCACCTTGAAGCACCCATGAACCAAACTTTGGCCGGCCCTAGCTTGGTCTCCAAGCTAGCTTGGCCGGCCCCTATGGGATGGGTAAGAAGGTGGGTATAGGTGGGTATAGTACTCTATAATTAAGAGGCTACTATAGGGACCGAGAGGAGGAATTGGTTTTGGTCTCCCGATAAAATTAAGCATCCCGTGTTCGCCCCGAACACACAACTTAATTTTATCAATAATAATTCATTCCACTAGAGAACTATTATTGAACTACCGCACCAATCCCAAATTACATTTTGGGCTCCTTCTTATTATGAGTGTGTTAGTCTCCCTGTGTTTAAGATGTCGAATGTCCACTAATTAAGTAAGTTACTGACAACTCACTTAATTAATATCTAGCTCCAAGAGTAGTATCACTCAACTTCATCGTCATGTCGGACTAAGTCCACCTGCAGGGTTTAACATGACAATCCTTATGAGCTCCTCTTGGGGACATTCTCAACCTAGATCACTAGGACACAGTTTCCTTCTATAATCAACAACACACACTATAAGTGATATCATTTCCCAACTTATCGGGCTTATTGATTTATCGAACTAAATATCACCCATTGATAAATTAAAGAAATAAATATCAAATATATGTGTTTGTTATTATATTAGGATTAAGAGCATACACTTCCATAATAACTGAGGTCTTTGTTCCTTTATAAAGTCAGTATAAAAGAAACGACCTCTCATGGTCCTACTCAATACACTCTAAGTGTACTAGTGTAATTATATAGTTAAGATAAACAAATACCTAATCACACTACGACCTTCCAATGGTTTGTTCCTTTCCATCTTGGTCGTGAGCTACTATTTATAATTTATAAGGAACTGATAACATGATCTTCTGTGTGTGACACCACACACCATGTTATCTACAATATAAATTAATTGAACAATTACATTTATGTAGATATTTGACCAATGTGATTCTTATTTCTAGATAAATATTTATACCAAAAGCTAGACTTTTAGTATACATCCTAACATGCTTAAGTGAGATGCCACCTCATGGTACTTACCAAGAGTTGTGACTCTTGGTATCCATGAATGTTACAAACCTCGTGAAGTGGCCGGCCACTTTTAGTGTGGAATGAATTCATTTTTTCATTCAAGTGAATTCATTTCTTCTTCTTCCTCTCAAGGTTTTTCTTCTCTCCCTCTCCTCTCCATTGCCGAGACCTTGCACGAGTGCTAGCATACTCTAAGGTTTCTTCTCCATCTCTTGCTTGTGTGGATACACATAGAGGAGAATCTACTTTGATACTCTCGAGATCCGACGAACCTTGGACGAGTGGGATTACGCGAAGGGCTTCGCATCAAGGGTAACTCTCTTCTTCTTTGTAGATCTAGCTTAGATCTTGATTAGAAACTCGTACGTGAAAGTTTTACAAAATTTTATTCTTTGCACGGATTCGTGGCATGGGAATTTCAGGGTTTCCGCTACGCAAAAAGCGGTTTTTGCGGCCCGAAAAACCCAACAGTTTCGGCCAAGACAAGGGATTTAGGTTAAGGAGCTACCTAGGGTTCTTAATAAGTCACACATGTTATGTTAAGTATTATGATGACTTAGGCTATTGATTTCATGTTTTATGCTGCTTGAAAATCTATGACTCATGCTTATATGTTTCGGCCAAATCATGAGTTAGGATTTGTAGGAAGATCAAAACCCCAATCATGCATGATAATGACTCCTTATGATGTGGTATGGATTTTATGTCACCATGTTATATGTTATGTGCACTTATGCCATCATATTATGTTTTCTTTATGATATGTTATATGTTATGTGCACTTATGCCATCATATTATGTTTTCTTTATGATGTGTTATATGTTATGTGCACGTATGCCATCATGTTATGTTTTCCTTATGATATGCTATATGTTATGTGCACTTATGCCATCATGTTATGTTTTCTCTACAATATGCTATATGTTATGTGCACTTTATGTTATCATGTTTATGCAAGGCTTATGTACGATGAAGAGCCTAAGAGATGCTTCCCTTAAGTTGGAATTAAGAGCACTCTTCATGATATGACAAGAACATAATATGCTATGATATGACAAGAACATGATATGCCATGATATGATAAGAAACATGATATGCTATTTTACTTTGTATGGCTTGTACCGGGATGAGCTCCTAAGTTGCCCCTAGGTTGATGGTCAAGGAAACAGGCCTAGTAAGGGATGAGCTCCTAAGTGCCCCTAGGTCGATGGTCAAGGAAACAGACCTAGTTCCTAATAGGTTCGAGATTAGCTATCTCGGATCTATTTAGGATGCGCACAAATTCATGTATGTGGTACAAAGCCGGGCCCTCATGTTGAGATTATGTTTAAGTACTTATATGATATATGTTTTCAAAAGGACATCTTGCATATACTAATTTCATGATACATGTTTTTAAAAGGACATCTTGCATATACTTATTCATGCTAAATGGTTTCCTTTATGCTTTAGTGGAATGCTTTTGAAAACATGTCTATGATGCCTAGATGATCATGCTATTACTTTATGTATGTTCTCTCATATGCTATGTTATGATTTGCTTAAATGAGTATGATATTGCTTTATGCTAGCATGCGAATTTTATACCTAGATGACGGTTAAAGGAATACTACTTTATGTTAAATGCATGATTCATGTTTTGTGAGTAGGAAAGAATCTTACTAAGCCTATGTGCTTACAGTTTAATTTCCCATGTACTGCAGAGAAAAAAAAAGAATGGTTAAACTAAAAGGGGAGCAGCAGGAAGGGCAAGGATGTGTGTTGCAATGGCATGGTGGAATAGATCTGCTTTATGCTTATATGTTTTAAAACTTTACATGTGAATCCTATTTTGCTACATGATGCTTTTTATGGTGCATACTCATTATGAACTTTTGTTTCCATGTTCCATGTTAGTATGCTTTATGATAATGGACATGCTTCTATGATAACATGAAATATGATAAAATGATTATTAGTATTTATTTATATGTAGTTTCATTTATTTACTTCCGCTGCCATATACGTATGTATGTATGTTTCAAGTAACCTCGTCCTTCGTAAGCAGCTGAAGGGCGGACGTTACACTTTCATGAAGAAAAGTTTGGACAAAGCATACGAGATAATCTATTGTATAAAATCAAATCTGAATGATTGGTCAAGACAGAATCTAATGACTCTTTCATTATGTGCATTTGAAGCAAAATAAAATGATGAGGGATCAAAAGGAGGAAATAAACAAGAGCATAAAGATGGTGAAATTCAAAGTGATTCGAAAGAAGACATCTATTTGAATTAAGGGGATCTGCAAGATTTATTCCCTTGGTGTGGTGAGTCCTTATCATAATTGTTTGGAGAAGGGATTTCTTCGATGGATCCTATTATAGAAGTAAAATGCAGAAAACTGTGGAAATTTTAGGAAAAGAGATAGCAAAAGAAGAAATAAAGTTACTAGAGCAAGATCCAACTTTATCGGAGATCATGCCGCCTCAGCTGGAGTTTAAACCATTGTCGCCAAACCTCAAATATGCATTCCTTGGTCCAGATTCTACTTTTTCAGTGATAATTAATGCAAATTTAACTGAGCTGGAAACTCAAAAATTAATTGATGACCTAAGGTTGCATAGAAAAGCGATTGGGTACACCATTGACGATATTAAAGGAATCAAGTCCTTCCCTTTGTATGCATAGAATTCTACTTGAAGAAGGGTACAAAAATTCAATTGAACATCAAAGGAGATTAAACCAAAATTTGAAAGAAGTGGTGAAGAAGGAGGTGCTAAAGCTTCTAGATGTCGAGATTATTTACCCTATTTCTGATAGTGAGTAGGTGAGTCCAGTGCATGTTGTTTCAAAAAGAGGAAGAATGACTGTAATAAAAAATGAAAGTAATAAATTGGTTCCAACATGAATAGTCACATGATGATGAATGCGCGTTGATTACAGAAAATTAAATAAAGAAAGTAGGAAAGATCATTTTCCCCTACCATTTATTGATGAGATACTCGAAGATTTGCAAAACACTCGTATTTCTACTACTTGGACAGTTATTCAGGTTTCTTTTAGATTCCAAATCACTCCCAAGATCAAGAGAAGACTACCTTCACATGTCCTTATGGGACCTTTGCTTATTGTTGTATGCCGTTGAGACTTTGTAATGCCCCGGCTACTTTCCAATGGTGCATGATGGTAATTTTTTTCAGACCTAACAGAGAAAATCATAGAGGTATTTATGGATGATTTTTCAGTTTATGGAAATGACTTCAACACTTGTCTACTAAACCTTTCTATAATTCTTTAAAGGTACGAAGATGTGAATTTGGTATTAAATTGGGAAAAATGTCGCTTCATGGTTAAAGAAGGAATTGTCTTGGGACACAAAATATCAGAACATGGGATTGATGTGGATTAAGCCAAGGTAGAAGTGATAGAGAAATTACCCCCACCAATTAATGTTAAAGGAGTAAGGTGTTTCTTGTTTCATGCTGGATTCTATAGGCACTTTATAAAGGATTTTTCAAAGATCTCCAAGCCATTAGCTAATATGTTGAATAAAGATGCTAAATTCTGTTTTGATGATGATTACATGGAGGCCTTCAAAAAGATTAAAAATACTCTTACCATAGCCCTAGTAATTCAGGCCCCAAACTGGGATCTTCCATTCAAAATCATGTGCGACGCTAGTAACTTTGCAGTAGGAGCAGTTTTGGGACAAAGAAAGAATAAAATTTTTCATGCAATTCACTATGCTAGTAAGATATTAGATGCATCCCAAGTATAAACTATTCTACTACAGAAAAAGAATTCTTAGCAGTAGTCTTTGCATTTGATAAGTTTACATCCTATTTAGTGGTCTAATCGTGTTGCCATTCAATATTTGCTTAGCAAGAAAGACACCAAACCACGGCTTATCATCTGGATTCTGCTTCTTCAAGGAAAAAGGATGTAGAGTTTGATGCACCCATTAATGACATTTTTCCAGATGAACACCTTCTAGCATTATCTTGTGTAAAGCCTCCTTGGTATGTAGACTTTTTTAATCATCTTGCGAGTGGAGTTCTACTCCAAAATCTCACTAGACATCAAAAGAAAAAGTTTCTTTTAGATGTCAAGCATTATTGTTAGCTAGAGCCCTAGAGCCAATCATTTGATGATTGTATTTTGGACTTATTGTATCATATTCTATATAAATAAAGACATTTGGTTTTTGCTTATTATACTTACTTGTATTGGTGGCAAATAAACTAAGTATAATAATGTCCTTGAGTAGAAGGTTCTTACCTATATCAATCGATAGTGAGATGATATAGGGAACACTACTCTTAATCATTCCTAGTCGAGTATTAACATTCAAAGACAATGTTAATGCAATAAGACTAGCATGTAGGTCAACTCGATGACTTGATCTCACAAGTCATGGATATAGAGATATCAAGTTGACACATGGGTATGCATTAGAAAATGTATACTGAATGACCCGCTATGAGAAAGTATCATGGATCGTTATATGAGTGTCATATACTTTCTCATGTGACTATTAGTATGACTATTGGTCCTTAGACCTGAAGTCACCATGGTTCCCTACATAAGGAGTTATGTACTTTGGTTTCGTCAAATGTCACCCGTAACTGGGTGGACTATAAAGGCGATTACTGGGTATATAACGAATTATGCAGAGGGATGTAAGTGATGTAGATGGGATCTATCCCTCCCATATGAGGGGAGAAACATCGGTATTCTTGATAGAGTTAGACCACGAAGTGCATGGCCATGCCCAAATGAGTCAATATGAGATATTGAGCTCATTTGATTCAGTGAGTCTACTTGGAGTTCAGGATTTAGATTGATCAGAGGATGACACGGTCTATGCCTCATATTGATCAATCTATATGTCTAGGATAGAAGGACACTTGTCATATTTTGTGAGGAGTCACAATTAGTAGTCACAAGGTGATGTTGGATCTCAACATTCTTGTAACTTGGGTAGTAATGATGTATTGCTAGATACCGCTCATTACTTATGCTTCTAAATAAGTTTAGGGGCATTGCCAACGTTACAAGAACCTATTGGGTCACACACAAAGAACAAGTGGATGGAGATTAGGTTCATATGATGAACCAAGATGATTAGATTCATTTGATGAATCAAATTGGATTAAGAGTAATCCAAATTGGGCTAATTGAGTTGGACTCAAGTTGATTCATGTATTCAATGAGTCTAATTTAGATTATGACTCATTAAATCAACTTAATTTAATGAATTAGATTCATTATATTAAGTTGGCTTGAATCAAATGGTTAGATTAGATCAACCATGGAAGAGATTTGATCAAGTTTGACTTGACTTGAGAGGAAGAGGAAGAGTCAAGTTTGACTTGACTAATTGCCACATCATTAGTGAGATGGCAAGATGTGGACCAATGATGATGCTCCACATCATCATGGTGTTCCACCTCATGGAGGTTACAAGCCTCCTTTCCCATTAATGTGGCCGGCCACATTAAATGAGTGGGAGTTACTCATGTGGCCGGCCACACAAGAGATTGAATGGGGAATGAATTTTATTCAAGGCTCTCATTCATTTCATCTCCTTCCTCTAGCCCTTCTCTTCTCCCTCTCCTCTTTCTTGGCCGTGAGATTCAAGGAAGAAACAAGGTGAGTGGTTTTGAGTTTCATGAAAGAAAAATAGAGTGATTGTCACATATAAGAAGAAGAAGAGTGTTCTTGTATTTCATCTTCTCTATTTTTTCTTTCTAATCCCATCCGAGAGCCCTAGAAAGTACTAGCACACTTGGGGTGCTCTCTTCTCCATCCTTGATTGTTAGAGAACACATCTTGTTCGTGTGGATATCACTAGAGAGTTGTCTACGTTGACAACTTCGAGATCCGGCGTACTTTGGACTTGCGGGATTGTGATGGGCACGCATGGAAAGTATAAAATATTTTTCCTTTGTAGATCTACTGTAGATTGAAGTTTAAAACTCGTACTCGTATTTTTGAAATCTATCCTTCGCACGAGATCCAGTGGCATGGGTGATTCGGGGTTTTCGCGACGCGAAAAGCGGTTTTCGCGGCCCGAAAAACCCAACAGTGGTATCAGAGCCACGTGCGAAGCGAGTACGAGTTTAGATTCGTATTTTTATGAAAAAATATAGATTTGTAAAATTTCTGTAAATTCATGTTTTTATAGTTTTAATGGGTATTTTTCTTGTAAAAGCGAAGCACAAGTGTTTAGACACTTGTAGGCTTCGACTACCGAGAAGAATTTTCCGAAACGGCAATGTTTCGTCCCAAAATTTTTTGGGACAGTGGGCTTAGGCGCTGTTAGATCGCAATGGAACTCTCGCGATGGTTAGATCGCGGGTAGGGGCGTTGCCCCTGGCCCCGCAAGGGGATTCATTCCGCGATTGCGCCCGAAAACGCTAAACGGGACCGTCGGGAAAAATTTACTCATAAAATTGTAAAAAAATTATGAAAATTACAGAAAATTATGAAAGAATATATAATTTAGAATTATATATTGATTTTGTGATAGTCATGGCCCAAATGACCCAAATTGGATTTGGAAATGTGTTGTAATTCATAATACGACCTGCGTGCTGTTCTGTGATGTGCGTGCTGTATTTATTTTTATTTTATTTCATTTTCACGACCTGCGCGTCGTGCCTTTCTCTTATATTCTGGTTGTAAATTAGATTTAGACTTGAATGTAACTCGAGTTTCAAAATTGTAATGTAATTTTGAAGCGGTGGAAGGTCCACACGAGACGGAGTTACGAGGAGGGCGCGAGCAACACAAGGTGGTCAAAGGAAGAATCTTGAGAAGCTGTTGACTTTAGGTTGACCATCCGATCTTCTCATTGGCTTGAGAAGATCGTAGTAGGGCCATGACAAAATCACAAAATAATTTAATTAATTGCTTATATGTATGTGATGCATGTTTAATTAAGTAGTTAATTAGTGCCTAGCGATTAGATTAGATCTAAATCGTGCACATGATGCACCCCACGATTAGATTAGATATAAATCAAGTATTTGATACGCATCATCATTTAGATTAGATCTAAATCACGTCAACTGGTAATGCCTACCATGCCGTGATACCTACCACTACCTCGATCGCATGTTGTTGCTGAATCTGCCAAAGCAGAGCAACACATACTATCTTGGTAGGGTACGGAGGGACAATCTTGGTCCCGCCTATCAATGCATAGGTGAGTATAACTCAATTAGATTGAGTATCTAGTTAACTCAATTGGATTGAGTTTAACTACAGGCATTATCCAATGATTAGTAGATAGGTCAAAATCACGTTTATATTAACTCTTGGGCATATTAGCCAAAGCTAACTCGAGTTTTAATATAAATGCAGATTTTGATCCTATAAACAAGAGTTGCATAGAGATGTAATTGGTAATCGTTACCTATCGATCATACTAAGTCTTGGGCGTATTAGCCAAAGCTAACTCAAGGGTTAGTATGATGTGGATCTTGTCCCACATGAATTATAGAATTCAGTGGGAGCATCATTTAGTTAAAGGCCTAATTAGATGATTAAGAATATGATACTTATTTCTGCATTTATTTCTGTTGTAGAATTGCCATGACGTCGAACACGAACATCTTCTCTCTGCGTTCTGTTCTTAAGAAGGACAAGCTCAACGGAGCAAATTTCCTGGACTGGTACAGGAATCTGAGAATAGTTCTCACTCAGGAACGTAAACTGTACGTTCTGGAGCAGCCCATTCCGGAGGCTCCTCCTGCCACTGCCACGCGAGCAGACCGTGATGCTTACAAGAAGCATCAAGATGACGCATTAGATGTGTCCTGTCTTATGCTCGCGACCATGAACTCTGAGCTTCAGAAGCAACATGAGTTGATGGGCGCTTACGATATGGTTGAACATCTTTGTCATCTATATCAAGGACAAGCAAGGCACTGGAAGAGGAACTCCAAAGAATACCTGGAAGATCTTAAGAAGAAGAGAAATAAGATTTCTACTTTAGGTATACATGTTATAGAAGTCAACGTCTCTATTTCTTCATCGTGGGTATTAGATACCGGATGTGCTTCGCACATTTGTACTAATGTACAAGCGCTGAGAAATAGCAGGGCATTGACGAAGGGTGAGGTAGACCTACGAGTAGGCAATGGAGCACGGGTTGCTGCTATTGCTGTAGGAACTTACTATCTATCTCTACCCTCTGGGCTTGTACTAGAATTAGATGATTGTTGTTATGTGTCTACCTTGACAAAGAACATATTTTCAGTTTCTTGTTTGGACAAGAAAGGATTTTCGTTTACAATAAAGAACAAATGTTGTTCTGTCTATTTAAACGATATGTTCTATTGTAGTGCATCTCTGATAAACGGACTCTATATTCTAGACCTTGAAAGCCCTATCTATAACATAAATACCAAGAGGTTCAAGTCAAACGACCTGAACCAAACCTATCTCTGGCACTGTCGCTTAGGTCATATAAATGACAAGCGCTTATCCCAGCTCCATAAGGATGGTTTGCTGGACTCATTTGATTTTGAATCATATGAGATATGCGAGTCATGCCTACGAGGCAAGATGACCAAGACTCCCTTTAGTGGGCACAGCGAGAGAGCGATTGATTTGTTAGGACTCATACATAGTGATGTATGTGGCCCTTTCAATGTTGCTGCTAGAGGCGGTTATAGGTACTTCATCACATTTACTAATGACTTTAGTAGATATGGTTATGTGTACTTGATGACACATAAGTCTGAATCCTTTGAAAAGTTCAAAGAATTCAAGAATGAAGTACAGAACCAGCTTGACAAGAGTATTAAGATACTTCGATCAGATCGAGGTGGAGAATAACTTAGCCATGAGTTCCGTGATGTAACACCCATAGAGTACTTAGCAAGATTTTAGATATTTTTATCATGAATAAAAATAGGCCTTATGTGGAAATTGCAAAAATAATATAAATAAAAATAGAACCAAAAAGAGAGATGACCAAGGCTTGAACCTTGGATCTCTTACTAGATATATGCACGTGTTAACCAATAGACCAAGAGAAATTATTGTTAAAGAAAGAAGTGACAATATAGTTAAGGTTAGGAAAAGAGATTTTTCATTGAGAAGAAGTTAGAGTTGCCTTCTCCCTCTCAAAAGAAAAGAGGACTCTTGCTTCCTCTTCTCATTAAGGAGAAGTAAAAGAAAGGAGAAGGAAAGGTACATTTTCCCTTCCTCCTCTCATGATGAATAAAAGGGAAAATTAAAGAGGGAAACTCATTTTCTCCTCTTCCTCCTCCCTCCTCTTCCTCACCGTGACCAAGAAACCTCCCCCACCTCTCCTTGCCGAACCCAAAAACAAAGAAGACCCCTCTCTAGGAAGGCTTCACAAGCAAGATCTCTTTCCCTTAAGCAAATAAGGAAGTAAGTATTCCCTCACCTGTGGTACAAGTTGCTTACGGTATTCTCGAAAGTTTTGAACTCTTAGAATTAGAAAAAAAAAGAAGAAGAAGAAACCATGCTTATGTACTTTAGTAGGTTATGATATAAATTTAGTTAGAAAAGAAATTATGTGTGTGTGATGTTAAGCTTAATATACTTATTAAGATGTTTGTTATCCTTCTCTCCTTTTTATAAGTTTCGGCCATGATGGAAATATAGGGTTCATGAGGCTTAAAACCTAACCTAACTTGCTCATAGATTTATTTATGATGTGTTATGAAATTTACTAGAGATTCATGTTCATATGTTATCTAGAATTTATGCTCTTACTTGAAGAAAGTTTCGGCCATGATGAAAATATAGGGTTCATGAGGCTTAAAACCTAACCTAACTTGCTCATAGATTTATTTATGATGTGTTATGAAATTTACTAGAGATTCATGTTCATATGTTATCTAGAATTTATGTTCTTACTTGAAGAAAGTTTCGGCCATGATAAAGAATATAAGGTTCATGAGGCTTAAAACCTAATATAACTTACTTATAGATTTATTTATGATATGTTATGAAATTTGTTAGAGATTCATGTCCATATGTTGTTTAGAAGCTATATTTTTGCTTGAGGAAGTTTCGGCCATGATGGAAATATTAGGGTTCATGAAACTCAAAACCTAATTTAGTATGATCATAGACTTCCATGTGATATGTTATGAAATTAACTAAGAAGATTTATGTTTACATGTTGTTCATAAGTTTATTTCTTAGTTGTGAAGTTTCGGCCAAGATAGTGATTTAGGGTTTCATAAAGCTCTAAACCTAATTTAGCATGTTCATAGGCTCCCTTGTGATATGTTATCAAATTGGCTAGGTATTCATGTTAAGAGATTTATTAGAAGTCTACTTCTTGTTGCATGATGTTTTGGCTATGATAATTTTTAGGGTTTATGAAGCTCAAAACCTAAGTTAGTATGCTCCTAGGTTTCTTGATGATATGTTATAAAATGGGATAGAAACTTGTACTTATATGTTGCTTAGAAGTTCATTTTCTACATGATGGAGTTTCGGCCATGATGAATCCTTAGGGTTCATGAATCTCCAAACCTAATTTAGTATGCTTATAGACTTCTTTATGATATATGATGGAATTAACTAGGTGTTCATGTTACATGTTGTTTAGGAGTGTATATTCTTGGCTTATGAAGTTTTGGCCATGATAAGAATTTAGGGTTTCATAAAGCTCAAAACCTAATCCAGCATGCTCATAGACTTCCTTATGATATGTTAGTAATTTGGCTAAGTATTTATGTTCATGTGTTGCTTAGAAGTTTACTTCTTGTTATATGATGTTTCGGCCATGATAAGATGTTAGGGTTCATGAAGCTCGAAACCTAATTTAGCATGCTCATAGACTTCCTTATGATATGTTAGTAATTTGGCTAAGTATTTATGTTCATGTGTTGCTTAGAAGTTTACTTCTTGTTATATGATGTTTCGGCCATGATAAGATGTTAGGGTTCATGAAGCTCAAAACCTAATTTAGTATGTTCATAGACTTCTTATGATATGTTATGAGATTTGCTAAGTATTCATGTTGTATGTGGCTTAGGAGTATTCTTTTGTTATGAACTTTCAGCCATGACTATAACTTAGAATACAAGAAAGTTTTAAACTTAAACTTAGCAAGCCATGAATTTGTTTATGATATGTTTTATGTTTAAGTGTGCATGCTTTATGATAAGATCAGTAACATGTTGGTTATGTATGTTATGAATTATGCATGAGATGATCCTTATAATGATTAAGTACTCAAGCATGTATGATTTCAATATGTTGCATGCTCATCCATGTAAGCTTATAAACCAAGCATGATAATGGTTTTTATATGATGGCCATGTGCCAAGAATGCATGCCTTATGATATGATAAGAAATGGCAAGGAGTTGCTTCCCTTAAGTTGGGATTAAGAGCACTCTTTATATTAAGACAAGAGCATGACATTTATGATGATATGATATGACACTTATGATGATATGATATGACAAATTATGATGATATGATATGCATGACATGTACTTTACTTTGTATGGCTTGTACCAAGGGTGGGCTCCATAAGCGCCCCTAGACCGACGGACTATGAACGGGTCTAGTAAAAAGGGATGTGCTCCTTAGTACACCCCTAGGCCGACGGACTATGAACGGGTCTAGATCCCTAGTAGGTTCGGGGCTAGCTACCCTGTCCTAGGGATTGCGCGCATTTATGTATGTATGTGGTACAAGCCGGGCCCTCATGATGATGATATTTGTTCAAGTATTAAAAGATATGTATAAAGACATCTTGCACTCGACATGGCATATGTTTTGAAAAGACATTTTGCATAATGCACCCATTCATATATGATATGTTTCTTTCTATGTTCCATGATACGATATGCTTCTCATGATCTACCTCATATGATTTCTTTGTTTATGATATGTTAGAAACATGTTTCATAAGGATATGTCATGATAAGAAACTATGCTCACCTATTGATGATTATGTTTATTTTTCATTGATGATATGCTTGTATGATTATGCTTGAGATACGGATTTTTGTGAGTAGGAAAGAATCTTACTGAGGTCGTGTGCTCATAGCTTACTTCCTAGTACCACAGATAAAGGAAAGGGATGGATGACCTAAGGGAGCTGCAGGAGAGGCAAGGAGGTGTGTGCGGCAGTGGCTCGGCTGAGACTAATAAGACCTGCTATAATCTTTTGTTATGTTGACATGAACCATTGTATTTATGTTATATTCCAGTATAACTCTATGACATTTCCGCTGCTCTATGTTATAAGAAAGAATTTTTGAATATGTATGTATCTTGGAATAGTTAAGTAAGTCAGTAACCCCGTCCCTTTGAGTAGCAGGGAGGGCGGGCGTTACACGTGACTATCTAGCTGAGTGTGAGATTCTATCCCAACTCACTCCTCCTGGAACACCACAGTGGAATGGTGTATCCGAAAGGAGGAATCGTACCTTATTAGATATGGTACGATCTATGATGAGTCATACAGGTCTTCCGACATACCTTTGGGGCTATGCTCTAGACACGGCAACTTTTATACTCAACCGAGTTCCATCCAAGGCCGTGATAAAGACACCATATAGGATATGGACTGGGAAAGATGCCCAGGTGTCTTTCATGAGGATTTGGAGTTGTGAGGCTTACGTTAGACGTCAAGTCTCAGACAAATTAGGACCCAAATCCGACAAGTGCTATTTCATTGGATATCCCAAGGAAACTAAGGGATATTACTTCTACATTCCCAGTCAGCACAAGTTAGTTGTGGCAAAGACTGGGGTCTTTCTAGAAAGAGACTTGGTTTCTAGAAAGACTAGTGGGAGCACGTTCGATCTTGAAGAAGTTCAAGATACGAACAATAGCACTGAAGCCTCGATGGAAGTTGAACTGGAACCACAAAGTGTTGTGGATGATGTTGTTCCACAAGGAGTTGAGGAACAACAACCAGTTCAAGTAGACATACCTCTTCGCAGGTTTGATAGGGTACATCGTCAGCCTGAGAGATACTCATTTCTCTTGTCTGACCATGATGGCGTTGTGCTCATAAATGATGAGCCTACCACCTATCAGGAAGCTGTGATGAGACCAGATTCTGAGAAATGGCTAGAGGCTATGAGATCCGAGATGGAATCCATGTACACCAACCAAGTATGGACTTTGGTTGATCCACCTGAAGGGGTAAAACCCATTGGGTGTAAGTGGGTCTTTAAGAGAAAGAGTGACATGGATGGACTTATCTATAAAGGTCGCTTGGTAGCTAAAGGTTTCAAGTAGATTCATGGTATTGACTATGATGAAACCTTTTCTCCAGTAACGATGTTTAAATCCATTCGGATCATGCTTGCTATTGCAGCCTACCATGACTATGAGATCTGGCAGATGGATGTCAAAACCGTGTTTCTGAATGGAAACCGGCTCGAGGATGTGTACATGACACAACCTGAGGGTTTTGTAGATCCACAGCATACTAGCAGAGTATGCAAGCTGCATAGGTCCATTTATGGACTAAAGCAAGCTTTTCGGAGCTGGAATCTTCGATTCGATGATGCAATCAAACAGTTTGGTTTCATCAAGAACGAAGATGAGCCTTATGTCTACAAGAAGGTTGTAGGGGATATAGTTTTCTTCCTCATATTGTATGTGGATGACATACTACTCATTGGTGAGGACATCCCTATGCTTCAGTCTGTCAAGACCTGGCTAGGGAGTTACTTCTCAATGAAGGACTTAGGTGAGACATCCCGCATTCTAGGGATACAGATCTATAGAGATAGATCTAAGAGAATGCTTGGCCTAAGTCAGAGTACATACATTGACAAGGTACTCCTACGGTTTACCATGCAGAACTCCAAGAAGGGATTTCTGCCGATGTCACATGGCGTGAGTCTTTCGAAGACTCAAGGTCCCTCTTCTAGAGAGGAGAGAGACCGCATGGATCAGATCCTTTATGCCTCAGCCATAGAATCGATCATGTACACCATGCTATGTACTCGACCTGATGTCTCGTATGCTTTGAGCATACCAGTCAGATCCAGGTGAAAGTCACTGGATAGCGGTCAAGAATATTCTTAAGTACTTAAGAAGAACTAAAGAATATTTCTTGATATATGGAGGCGATGATGAGCTAGTTGTAAAGGGTTACAATGATGCTAGCTTCCAGACCGACCAGGATGACTATAGATCGCAGTCGGGGTTCATATTTTGCATTAATGGTGGTGCTGTCAGCTGGAAGAGTTCGAAGCAGGATACAGTAGCTGATTCTACAACAGAAGCCGAGTACATTACTGCATCAGAGGCAGCAAAGGAGGCAGTTTGGATCCGCAAGTTCATCACTGAACTTGGGGTGGTTCCTAGCATTGCTGACCCCATTGAGCTCTATTGTGACAACAATGGAGCTATAGCACATGCGAAGGAACCTCGCTCACACCAGCGGACCAAACACATACTACGGCGCTTCCATCTCATTCGAGAGATCATCGAGAGAGGAGATGTGAAGATTGCAGAGTACCTACAGAGGCTAACATCGCAGATCCTTTGACCAAGGCTTTGGCACAGAGGAAGCATGATGGTCACACTAGGTCATTGGGGCTTAGAGCCTACACTGATTAGCACTAGTGCTAGTGGGAGATTGTTAGCTAGAGCCCTAGAGCCAATCATTTGATGATTGTATTTTGGACTTATTGTATCATATTCTATATAAATAAAGGCATTTGGTTTTTGGTTATTATACTTACTTGTATTGGTACCAAATAAACTAAGTATAATAATGTCCTTGAGTAGAAGGTTCTTACCTATATCAATCGATTGGTTGAATCGATAGTGAGATGATATAGGGAACACTACTCTTAATCATTCATAGTCGAGTATTAACATTCAGGGACAATGTTAATGCAATAAAACTAGCATGTAGGTCAACTCGATGACTTGATCTCACAAGTCATGGATAAAGAGATATCAAGTTGACACATGGGTATGCATTAGAGAATGTATACTGAATGACCCGCCATGAGAAAGTATCATGGATCATTATATGAGTGTCATATACTTTCGCATGTGACTATTAGTATGACTATTGGTCCTTAGACCTGAAGTCACCATGGTTCCCTACATAAGGAGTTATGTACTTTGGTTTCATCAAACGTCACCCGTAACTGGGTGGACTATAAAGGAGATTACTGGGTATATAACGAATTATGCAGAGGGATGTGAGTGATGTAGATGGGATCTATCCCTCCCATATGACGGGAGCGACATCGGTATTCTCTAACAAGTTTAGGAGCATAAACAATATGTTTCCTTTTTAAAGCTTTGCTCTAAACCCTATAACTCATCTTGGCCGAAACATTAGGTTTGGGTTCTTAAACTTTTTAATATCATATGAAGTATTAAACTTAGCTAACAACATGTAAAAGATCCTATATCAGGAAGGAGCATAGACAAGAATGTTACCAAAAGGAATTTTTGCTCTAAACCTTCTCTTTTTGTCTTGGCCGAAACTTCAAGGTAAGGTTCTAGATTTGTTTTTTTTTGTACAACATAAAGCATAACTTGTAGACTTATTTATCCTAAGTGACCACCAATCTATCTTGGCCGAAACTTGCAAGGAGATCTCTAAGGTTTAAAAAAAAACATTTACATACAAGGAAAATCGATAACTACTTGTACTGCAGTGAGGGGATACTCACATCCTCTCGCTTAATTTCCTAGAAGAAGTAGTCCTTGGTTGTGAAGCTTTTCCTAGAGAGCTTGCTTCTTGCTTGGTTCGGCAATGGTGAGGGAGAGGAGAGGAGTTTCGGTGGAGAGGAGGAGGGAGGAGGAAGAGAGCAAAATGAAGATTTTCATTCATTTTCTCTTTTTATTCCAATTGAAAAGAAGAATGGAAAATGGGTTTTTCCTTCTCTATTCTTTAACTCATCCCTTAATGAAAAGAGAAAGCAAGAATCATCTTTTCATTTGGGAGGAAGAAGGCAACTCCAACTTCTCCTTCTAAATAAGAGAAACCTTTTCTTACTCTTAACTATATTGTCCCTTCTCTTTCTAACAATAACTCCTCTTGATTCATTGGTTATCACATACATGTATCTAGTAAGAGGTCCAAGGTTCAAACCTTGGTCATCTCTTTTTGGTTCTATTTTATTATTTTTCTTTGCAAATTTCCACATAAGGCCTATTTTTAACCATGGTAAAAATATATAAACTTGCTAGATATCCTATGGGTGTTACAGTCCCCCATACCTCATAAAAGTTCATCCTCGAACTTAAAATAGCTCCGGGTACTTTTGTTTCATATCATCTTCGCGTTCCCAAGTGGCTTCTTCAAACCGTTGATTTTGCCATAGGACCTTTACCAAAGGCACCTCTTTGTTCCTTAGTCTTTTGACATCTCGGTCTAGTATCTGAACCGGTCGGCTCTCGTAACTCAGGTCCTCTTGCACTTGCACTGTCTGTGGATCGATCACTTGGTCTGTGCTAGGTATACATATCTTGAGCATTGAAACGTGGAATACATTATGGATTGCCGACATTTCTTGAGGCAGCTCTATCTCGTAAGCTACCTTGCCGACTCTTTTCATAATCGGATATGGTCCCACGTAGCGCGGACTTAGCTTTCCCTTCTTTCCGAATCTCATCACTCCTTTCATAGGAGCTACCTTGAGAAATACTGAATCTTCGACGTTGAATTCTAATGGCCTACACCGTTTATCTGCATAATTCTTCTGCCGGTTCTGAGCAGTTTCTATTCTTTGGCGGATGTTCTGTATAGCACGGGTGGTGTTGCCAATGAAATCTGTTCGAAATCCCATTTCCTTCTTTTCACCACCTTCATACCAGCATATAGGGGATCTGCATTTCCTCCCATACAAAGCCTCGTAAGGTGCCATTCCAATAGTAGCTTGGTAGCTATTATTGTAGGCAAATTCCGCTAAGCATAGATATCGGCACCAGCTTCCCTTGAAGTCTAAAGCGCAAGCCCGTAACATGTCTTCTAGTACTTGGTTTACCTTTTTTGTCTGTCCGTCAGTCTGAGGATGGAAGGCAGTACTGAACAACAGCTTCGTGCCAAGAGCCTTCTGAACACATTCCCAGAAATGTGAAACGAAGCGACAATCTCTGTCAGAAATGATGGTCTTAGGAATCCCATGTAATCTAATAATTTCCTTGACATATATTTGAGCCAGTTGCTCAATTGAGTAAGTCATCTTGATTGCTAAGAAGTGAGCGGATTTTGTCAGTCTGTCTACGATTACCCAAATAGCATCGTAGCCGTTCGTCGTTTTGGGCAGTCCTGAGATGAAATCCATAGAAATGTCCTCCCATTTCCATTCTGGGATCTGAATTGGCTGCAGTACTCCTCCAGGTCTCTGGTGTTCTGCTTTAACCCTCTAACAGGTCAAGCAAGTACTGATATATTGAGCCACGTCTCTTTTCATACCGAACCACCAGAATTTCTTTTTCAGGTCCTGGTACATCTTGGTGGATCCAGGATGTATCGCATTGGGCGTAGCATGGGCTTCTTCCAGTATCTTCTTTCGCAGCTCTGGATCCTCGGGAATACATAAGCGATCCATGAGGTATAATATTCCACTGTCAGCGATACGGAATCCATCATTCTTTCCTTAGAAGACCTCTTGCTTGATCCTTTGGATGCTTGGGTCACGAGTTTGCTTCCCCAATATATCGTCGAACAGTGTCGGTGCTATGGTCAGGGTAGAAAGCTGTCCGGGCATTTTTCGACCCCGTAGCACATATTTATGCCTATACGACATTTTCCTGGATGTTTTTCCCTGCATGAGGTACACTGAGGGAATGTAGGTTGCTTGCTGACTGGACCACCTTTAAAGTCGTTCCATTGCTTCCTCTTGCCACTGTGGTTTCCTTTCCAGTTGGCTTTGGTGCTTTGGGATTTCTGTCCTCCCGACTGGGTTTGACTTTTGCCCTCGTTCAGTGCCTTCAGGTAGTGTTCAGTGATCACGGCACTACTGATTAACTCTTCGGCAGTTTGCGGTCTATTAACTCCGCCGGCCACATTCAGAGCTATTTCGGGTCTGAGCATCTTCAGCATAAGTCTGACCCTTTCTCTCTCTGTGCTGACCAATTCTGGGCATAAGCACGCTAGACGGTTGAATTTCTTTACCGCTTCATTGACTGACAGATCGCCTTGTCGGAACTCGGTGAACTCGTCATAGTGCTTGTTTGTCACCCTCATATGGAAGAATTCTTCGAAAAATTTCGTCTCGAAGTCTGTCCATCTCATTTGATTTATTTGTCTTTTTGCTTTGACTCGGTCCTACCACATTCTGGCATCGCCCGTAAGACAGAATGATGCGCACTTGACCTTCTCGTGCTCAGGCCAATCCAATAGTTCCACGATGCTTTCTACCGTCTTGAACCAGGCTTGAGCATCCCATGGTTCACAGTTGCCAGAGAAAGCCTCCGGTTTCAATCTTTGCCACTAAATTAGATATGCTTCCTGACGAACCACTGGAGCTGGGCCTACTGGTGGTACAGGTACCGGTGGTACTGGTGTAGCTACCGGTATGACTGGTATCGCGTTCTGATTCCCAGGTGGGGTAGTAGTATTCCCCTGCTAATTCATTAGAGCAGTGATTATCTGTTGTTGTTCCGTAACCTGACGCTGGAGTTCAGTGACTACATGCATCAGATGAGGTGGAGGTATTGTCTCCTCTGCTCTAGTATTGCGTCTTCTAGCCATGCTTCTCTTCATGAATAATAACAAGGCTAGCATAAGTTATTATTATTCCTAATCTACCATCATGCATCGTTAAACTAAAACTGTAACTTATCAAATAATAATAAAAATGGAGTAGATATGCATACTATCAAAGCATTATAAAATAATAGATTTAAGCATAAGCATCATAAAAATTTAAGCATAAAAATTCTTACTTGGAGCGGCAGGATGTAGGCTTGATGTGTGTGTAGTGGAAGGTAGACCTGCTCTGATACCAAACTGTAACGCCCGCCCCTTCCGGGGGCGCTAAGGCTACCCTAAGGAACGGGGTTACTTACACCTACCTAACATACATGTGCATATGATCTCATGGCAGCGGAAGATATTTATTAAGATTTTCTTTCTATTTTATCATATGCATCCTTTTTTTTTAAACGTGGCATGCGAACCATAAATCATACTAATATTCATGCATAACTTAATCTATATTTGCTACTTGAACATGAATCATGATCTTATAAATCTACTGACATGAAATAAGACATCATAAATGCATAACATACTAGTTCAAGTTATCATCATAAAGATAAGGTCCAAACTTTGCTCACATGCACAGTTCAACCAAATAAAGTTTTAAAACTAAATTAGATCTATCCACCATGCCACTTCCACACACACTTCCTGCCTTTCCTGTTGCTCCCCTTAGTTCATCCATTCCTTGCCTTTCTCTGCAGTACAAGGAAACATAAAAACTATAAGCCCTAAGGCTTAGTAAGTTCCTTTCCTACTCATAAAATCATAAATCATACGTACACATAAAACATATCATAGCATGTGAAAACATAACACAACCATATCATAGCATGTGAGAACATAACATCAAACATATCATAGCATGTGAGAACATATCATGAAATATATCATAGCATGTGAGTACATAACATGAACTAATAACATGATCATCCAAGCATCATAAACATGATTTCAAAAGTATCTTTAATAAGTGTGAAGGGAATCATATAACATGTACATGTAGATGCAAGAAGTTCCTTTGAAAACATGCATAATGAAATGAACATATGCAACATGTTTTTTTTTTTAAACATATCATATACATACTTGAACATAATATCAACATAAGGGTTCGGCTTGTACCACATACATACATAAATGCGTGGAATCCCTAGGACAGGGTAGCTAGCCCCGAACCTACTAGGGATCTAGGTCCGTTCATAATCCGTTGACCTAGGGGCGTACTAAGGAGCCCATCCCTTTTTACGAGGCTCATTTCATAGACCATCGACCTCGGGGCGCTTATGGAGCCCACCCTTGGTACAAGCCATACAAAAAGTAAAATAGCATGCCATACATATCATGTATCATGTTTCTTATCATGTCATCATACATATCATGTTCTTGTCTTATCATACATGTCATATCATGAAGAGAGCTCTTGATCCCAACTTAAGGGAAGCATCTCTTTCTCGTATCATGAAGAGTGCTCTTGATCCCAACTTAAGGGAAGCATCTCTTAGGCTTTTCTTCTTTCATAAGCCTTTCATAACATATCTCATAAACCATAACATGTTCTTATCATAACATAGAGCATAGCATGTTACATGAAACATAGCATTTATCATGTCATGAAGCATAGCATATCATCTCATGAAACTTTAGCATATATCATATCATGAAGCATAGCATATCATATCATGAAGCATAGCATATATCATATCATGAAGTATAGCCTATATCATTCCATGAAACATAGCATATCATATCATGAAATCATAGCATATAACATATCATGAAGCATATCATATCATATCATGAAGCATGGAAACTTAAACTAACCATATATCAAGAATCATACATTATGAGGAAACATAAGCATGCATAGTTAGATTCAAAACTTTTCCCCAAACCTATTCTTTCAATCTTGGCCGAAACCTTACTAGCATGAATTCTAAACTTTGGCCACCATAAGAAGCTTGAAACTTCAACCAACTATAGATAAATAATCATACATCATAAAGAAGCATAAATAAGCATGGTTAAATTTCAAGACCTTACTCTAAGCTCATATACTTGCTTGGCCGAACCCTAAGGTGAGGTTCTAAGATTCATTTGTACAACATGTAGCATGAAAACTTATCTAATCTCATACAAAAGCTCATACAACATGTAGAAACATAACTAAGCATAATTAGGTTAGAAAAACTTAATTCTAAGCTTACATTCTACCTTGGCCGAAACCTACAAGTAGGGTTTCAAGTCTTCTAGTGCAACATGTAACATAAAGTCTTAACCTAACTTCACAGAAAGTATCATACCTCATGAATGAACATAATCAAGCATGTTTAGGTTTTAAATTTTGGCCCTAAGTCTCATATCTTATCTTGGCCGAAACTTCACTAGGGTTTTCATTTCTTTTTTTTTTTCATATAACCTGAAGCATAAAAAAAAATCTAAGCTATCAACACATAAGAGTTCATTCATCATGAGGAAGCATAAATAACATATTATCATTGAAATTTCAAAAAACCTTGCTCTAAATTTTCATTCCTATTCTTGGCCGAAACTTGAAGATAAATTTCTCCTAATTTTATACAATATGGAGCATGAAAACCTAAGCTACCAACATATAAGAAAGTCAAACAAGTTTAGGAGCATAAACAATATGTTTCCTTTTTAAAGCTTTGCTCTAAACCCTATAACTCATCTTGGCCGAAACATTAGGTTTGGGTTCTTAAACTTTTTAATATCATATGAAGTATTAAACTTAGCTAACAACATGTAAAAGATCCTATATCAGGAAGGAGCATAGACAAGAATGTTACCAAAAGGAATTTTTGCTCTAAACCTTCTCTTTTTGTCTTGGCCGAAACTTCAAGGTAAGGTTCTAGATTTTTTTTTTTTTGTACAACATAAAGCATAACTTGTAGACTTGTTTATCCTAAGTGACCACCAATCTATCTTGGCCGAAACTTGCAAGGAGATCTCTAAGGTTTCAAAAAAAAACATTTACATACAAGGAAAATCGATAACTACTTGTACTGCAATGAGGGGATACTCACATCCTCTCGCTTAATTTCCTAGAAGAAGTAGTCCTTGGTTGTGAAGCTTTTCCTAGAGAGCTTGCTTCTTGCTTGGTTCGGCAATGGTGAGGGAGAGGAGAGGAGTTTCGGTGGAGAGGAGGAGGGAGGAGGAAGAGAGCAAAATGAAGATTTTCATTCTTTTTCTCTTTTTATTCCAATTGAAAAGAAGAAGGGAAAATGGGTTTTTCCTTCTCTTTTCTTTAACTCATCCCTTAATGAAAAGAGAAAGCAAGAATCATCTTTTCATTTGGGAGGAAGAAGGCAACTCCAACTTCTCCTTCTAAATAAGAGAAACCTTTTCTTACTCTTAACTATATTGTCCCTTCTCTTTCTAACAATATCTCCTCTTGATTCATTGGTTATCACATACATGTATCTAGTAAGAGGTCCAAGGTTCAAACCTTGGTCATCTTTTTTGATTCTATTTTATTATTTTTCTTTGCAAATTTCCACATAAGGCCTATTTTTAACCATGGTAAAAATATATAAACTTGCTAGATATCCTATGGGTGTTACAAGAAGTACATAAAGCTTACTACTAGAATCATTTACAACATCATGAATCTAGATAATGAACGTGCTAACATTTAATCTTGAAGTCAAGAAAGCATATAAGTGAAGTTTGATGTTCTCAAGATGTATGCCCTAAGATTTCAAAAGATAATCAAATGACATAAGGCCTATTTTTGATTCTATTTTATTATTTTTCTTTGCAAATTTCCACATAAGGCCTATTTTTAACCATGGTAAAAATATATAAACTTGCTAGATATCCTATGGGTGTTACAAGAAGTACATAAAGCTTACTACTAGCATCATTTACAACATCATGAATCTAGATAATGAACGTGCTAACATTTATTCTTGAAGTCAAGAAAGCATATAAGTGAAGTTTGATGTTCTCAAGATGTATGCCCTAAGATTTCAAAAGATAATCAAATGACTATCAAAACAAAAACTCAAGCAAGACAATCAAAATAGAATACAAAACAAAAACCACACATGCAGAAAACAAGCAAAGAAACAAAAAGAAATCAGGTTTGACCCCCCCCCCCCCCCCCAGACTCAAACTTTTCATCATCCTGATGAAATCAATATGGTGGAGGTGGATGAGGAAAAGGGTGCCTACGACGTGCCTGACCAACTGGAAAACTAGGGAAACCTGGAGTTTCACTCATGATTATATGATACTCAAACAAAGCATCTACTTGTTGGCTAGTGACACTCATGCTTTGCAGAAAATCTCTCATTCTAGCTTGATCAGTATCATAATCCTGGACAAATTCGGCCACTTGACCCTGAAAGTTCCTTGTAAATTGAATGTGCTCTTGTACTTCTCTAAACTGATTATCTGATAAAGAGAAGCGGCCCTCCAACATTCTTCGTTGGGCATCTTGCTTCTCGTGGAGCGATTCTAGAGAAGTATGAAAATCAGAAAAGTCAAATCTGGAGGAACCCGTGCCATAAGCAAAAGAATGCCTAGCAAGATCCGGATGTCCGGAAGGCTGCGAGTATCCAGATGTCTATTGGGTTTTTCGGGCCGCGAAAACCACGTTTTCGCGTCGCGAAAACCCCGAATCACCCATGCCACTGGATCTCGTACGAAGGATAGATTTCAAAACTACAAATACGAGTTTCACACTCCAGATCTACAGTAGATAAAGAGTTATACCTTCGATGAGTGCCCTCGCAAATCCCGCTCGTCCAACGGTACGCCGGATCTTGAAGTTGTCAACGTAGACAACTCTCTAGTGATATCCACACGAACAAGAAGTGCTCTCTAACACTCAAGAATGGAGAAGAGAGCACCACAAGTGTGCTAGCACTTCTTGGGCTCTCGGATATGATTTGAAAGGAAGAAAAAGAGAGGATGCAAAAAGAATCTCATACACTCAAGAAGTAGTATCCTACTTTGTGACCTTCACTCTTCCTTATTCTCTTGGAACTCACTCAACCACCTTCACCCTTGCTTAGAACTCACGGCAACAGCAGCAAGGAGGAAGAAAGACCAAGGAAGAAGATAATAGAATGAATGCACACATCAATTACCACAAAATAAAAACCCCCTCTTCACATTAGTGTGGCCGGCCACACAATGTAACCCCCTCATTTAATGTGGCCGGCCACATTAAGTGGTATAAGATGTGTAACCTCCATGAGGTGGCACACCATTATGAGGTGGAAATGATGTGGCAAGGTTAGTCATGCCATGTAGGATGAGTCAACCTTCATGATGTGGCAATGCATCAAGTAAAACTTGATGTTTCAACTTCCATTTGGTCAAATCAAAATTGACCAATTCTCTTCCTTGTTGAGTCAAATCCAACCTTTGATTCAAGTCAATTTTAATTTAATGAATCTCAATTCATTAATATAAATTGACTCAATGAATCAAATTTAAATTAGACTCAATTGGTTCATCATATGAACCTAATCTCCATCCACTTGTTCTTTGTGTGTGACCCAATAGGTTCTTGTAACGTTGGAAATGTTTCTAAACTCCTTTAGAAACATAAACAATGAGCGACATCTAGCAATACATCATTGCTACCCAAGTTACAAGAATGTTGAGATCCAACATCACCTTGTGACTACTAATTGTGACTCCTCACAATATGTGGCATTGTCCTTCTATCCTAGACATCTAGATTGATCAATGTGAGGCATAGACCGTGTCATCCTCTAATCAATCTAAATGTTGAACTCCAAGTAGACTCACTCGATCAAATGAGCTCAACATCTCATGTTGACTCATTTGGGCATGGCCATGCACTTCGTGGTCTAACTCTATCAAGAATACCGATGTCGCTCCCGTCATATGGGAGGGATAGATCCCATCTACATCACTCACATCCCTCTGCATAATTCGTTATATATACCCAGTAATCGCCTTTATAGTCCACCCAGTTACAGGTGACGTTTGACGAAACCAAAGTACATAACTCCTTATGTAGGGAACCATGGTGACTTCAGGTCTAAGGACTAGTAGTCATACTAATAGCCACATGAGAAAGTATATGACACTCATATAACGATCCATGATACTTTCTCATGGCGGGTCATTCAGTATATATTCTCCAATGCATACCCATGTGTCAACTTGATATCTCCATATCCATGACTTATGAGATTAATTCATCGAGTTGACCTACATGCTAGTCTTATTGCATTAACATTGTCCCTGAATGTTAATACTCAACTAGGAATGATTTAGAGTAGTGTTCCCTATATCATCTCACTATCGATTCAACCAATCGATTGATATAGGTAAGAACCTTCTACTCAAGGACGTTATTATACTTAGTTTATTTGGCACTAATACAAGTAAGTATAATAACCAAACAAATGCCTTTATTAATATAAGAATATGATACAATAAGTCCATAATACAATCATCAAATGATTGGCTCTAGGGCTCTAGCTAACAATCTCCCACTAGCACTAGTGCCAATCAGTGTAAGCTTTAAGCCCCATTGACCTAGTGTGACCATCATGCTTCCTCTGTGGCAAAGCCTTGGTCAAGGGATCTGCGATGTTAGCCTCTGTAGGTACTCTGCAAATCTTCACATCTCCTCTCTCGATGATCTCTCGAATGAAATGGAAGCGCCGTAGTATGTTTTTGGTCCGCTGGTGTGAGCGAGGTTCCTTTGCCTGTGCTATAGCTCCATTGTTGTCACAATAGAGCTCAATAGGGTCAGCAATGCTAGGAACCACCCAAAGTTCAGTGATGAACTTACGAATCCAAACTGCCTCCTTTGTTGCCTCTGATGCAGCAATATACTCGGCCTCTGTCATAGAATCAGCTACTGTGTCCTGCTTCGAACTCTTCCAGCTCACAGCACCACCATTAATGCAAAACACGAACCTCGACTGCGATCTATAGTCATCCTGGTCGGTCTGGAAGCTAGAATCACTGTAACCCTTTACAGCTAGCTCATCATTGCCTCCATATATCAAGAAATATTCTTTAGTCCTTCTTAAGTACTTAAGAATATTCTTGATCGCTATCCAGTGACTTTCACCTGGATCTGACTGGTATCTGCTCGTCATGCTCAAAGCATACGAGACATCAGGTCGAGTACATTGCATGGTGTACATGATCAATCCTATGGCTGAGGCATAAGGGATCTGATCTATGCGGTCTCTCTACTCTCTAGAAGAGGGACCTTGAGTCTTCGAAAGACTCACGCCATGTGACATCGGCAGAAATCCCTTCTTGGAGTTCGGCATGGCAAACCGAAGAAGTACCTTGTCAATATATATACTCTGACTTAGGCCAAGCAACCTCTTAGATCTATCTCTATAGATCTGTATCCCTAGAATGCAGGATGCCTCACCTAAGTCCTTCATTGAGAAGTAACTCCCTAACCAGGTCTTGACAGACTGAAGCAAAGGGATGCCCTTCTTAATGAGTAGTATGTCATCCACATACAATATGAGGAAGACAACTATGCCCCCTACAACCTTCTTGTAGACACAAGGTTCATCTTTGTTCTTGATGAAACCAAACTATTTGATTGCATCATCGAATTGAAGATTCCAGCTCCGAGAAGCTTGCTTTAGTCCATAAATGGACCTATGCAGCTTGCATACTCTGCTAGTATGCTGTGGCTCTACAAAACCCTCAGGTTGTGTCATGTACACATCCTCAAGCAGGTTTCCATTCAGAAACGTGATTTTGACATCCATCTGTCATATCTCATAGTCATGGTATGCTACAATAGCAAGCATGATCCGAATGGACTTAAACATCGCTACTGGAGAAAAGGTTTCATCATAGTCAATACCATGAATCTGCTTGAAACCTTTAGCTACCAAGCAACCTTTATAGATAAGTCCATCCATGTCAGTATTTCTCTTAAAGACCCACTTACACCCAATGGGTTTTACCCCTTCAGGTGGATCAACCAAAGTCCATACTTGGTTGGTGTACATGGATTCCATCTCGGATCTCATGGCTTCTAGCCATTTCTCAGAATCTGGTCTCATCACAGCTTTGTAACACCCATAGGGTACTTAGCAAGATTTTAGATATTTTTTTATCATGAATAAAAATAGGCCTTATGTGTAAATTTGCAAAATTATAAAAATAGAACAAAAAAAAAAAGAGATGACCAAGGTTTGAACCTTGGATCTCTTACTAGATACATGTATGTGTTAACCAATAGACCAAGAGAAGTTATTGTTAGAGAGAGAAGTGACAATATAGTTAAGAGTAAGAAAAGAGCTTCTTTCATTTAGAAGGAGAAGTTAGAGTAGCCTTCTTCCTCTCAAGAGAAAAGAGGATTCTTGATTCCTCTTTTCATTAAGGAGGAGTAAAAGAAAGGAGAAGGAAAAATGCATTTTCCCTTCCTCCTCTCATGATGAATAAAAGGGGAAATTAAAGAAGAAAATTCATTTTCTCCCCTTCCTCCTCCCTCCTCCTCCTCACCGTGACCAAGAGCATCTCCCCACCCCCATTGCCGAAACCCAAACAAAACAAGAAGTTCCTCTCTAGGAAGGCTCCACAAGCAAGATTTCCTCCTTAAGTAAATCAAACAAAGATGTAAGTATCCCCTCACCTGTGGTACAAGTCGCTTACAATATTTTTGAAAGGTTAGAACACTTAAAAATAAAAAAATAAAAAGAGAAGAACCCATGCTCATGGATCTTATTATGTTATGATATGAACTTAGTTAAAAATTTATGTTGGATATTGTTTAAGCTTGATCTTCTTCTTGCTATGTTTCGGCCATGAATATACTAGGGCTTTAAGAAGCTTAAAACTTAATTTAACATGCTCCTAAACTTCTTGATGATATGTTGTGAACTTGGCTAGGTATTGATGTTTGTATATTGCTTAGAAGTTTATCTCTTGTATATTGAAGTTTTGGCCATGATGAAATTAGGGTTTCATGAAGCTTAAAACTTAATTTAACATGCTCCTAGACTTCTTGATGATATGTTGTGAACTTGGCTAGGTATTCATGTTTGTATATTGCTTAGAAGTTTACCTCTTGTTTATTGAAGTTTCGGCCATGATGAAATTAGGGTTTCATGAAGCTTAAAACTTAATTTAACATACTCCTAGACTTCTTGATGATATTGTAACGCCCGCCCTCCCTGCTAACCCTAAGGGACGGGGCTACGATACTCTACGTACATATTACAGCGGAAGACTTAAAAACATTTTCTTAGTTTAATAAAAACCGAACTACACTAATATGGTTTCCATAACCTGATAACAAGGTAAATAAAACATAACATCAAGTCAACCATATAGTACTACAATTTACGAAACCAAAGCGTAATTCTTAAAAGGTTCTTAAAGCAGGTTCTTATTTGGTTGCCTACCCACCGCCACACACATCTCCTTGCCTCTCCTGCTGCTCCTTTAGCTCATCCAGCTTTTTCCTTTATCTGTGGTACAAGGAAAGTAAGCTGTGAGCACTCATGGCTCAGTAAGTTCCTTTCCTACTCACTAAAACCGAAAATCATCACATGATCAAAGAATATCTCAATATAACATGATCTCAACTAGTCATGGCATAACATATCATACTCTTTAAGGATATCATGCAACATAACAAAATCATATCTAATCATGGCATATCATCTCTTAAAGCATAGCATGATACATAACATAATCATGTCTAATCATGGCATATCATAGCATCATCATAAGGTAGCATGGCATATCAAGCATAGCATGAAACATAACATAATCATATCTAATCATGACATATCAGAAATCATAGCATCATCACAACATGATCATAAAGTATATGCAATATGATTTTTAAAACATGTATCCGAAAAACATGTGTATGTCTCATGATCTTTTAAAACCATTTCTTCTTACATATATACTTGAACATAATATCAACATATTCAGGGCCCCGGCTTGTACCATACATACATAACATAAATGCGCGCGTCCTAAGTATATCCAAGGTAGCAAGTCTTGAATCATACTAGGAAACTAGGCCCGTAACTCGACCTAGGGGCACGTAAGGAGCCCACCCTTTACTAGGCCCGTAATTCGACCTAGGGGCGCATAAGGAGCCCACCCTTTACTAGGCCCGTAATTTGACCTAGGGGCGCATAAGGAGCCCACCCTTTTGGTACAAGCCATTCAAAGTAAAATACATGTCATACTTATACATATCATACATCATACAAGCATGCATCACTTAGGCATACATCATATAAAAGTATGCATCACTTAGGCATACATCATGTCATAAAAGTATGCATCACTTAGGCATACATCATATAAGTATGCATCACTTAGGCATACATCATGTCATAAAAGTATGCATCACTTAGGCATATATCATATAAAAGTATGCATCACTTAGGCATACATCATATTAACATGCATATCATAAAAGCATACATATTTTAAGCACACAGCATATCATCAAAGTATGCATATTTCCTTCCACATAGCATATCATAAAAAGCATGCATATTCTAAGCATATAGCATATCATCAAGCATGCATATTCTAAGCACATATCGTATCATCAAAGCATGCATATTTCTAAACACATATCATATCATAAAAACATGCATATTCTAAGCATATAGCATATCATCAAGCATGCATATTCTAAGCACATAACATACCATCAAAGCATGCATATTTCTAAACACATATCATATCATAAAACATGCATATCTCTATCCACATATCATATCATAAAAAGGTATAAGTCACAAGCATACATGGTTAAGCATAAGGGTGTATCATGTGATTATACTATCATAAGAAACATGGTAACATAGTTAACTTGGGTTCTAAGCTTCCTAAACCCTTGGGTTCCTATCATGGCCGAACCCCCTTAGGTCTCAATTTAGGTAAAAACAACCTCCAAGCATGTGAAACCTAAATTATCATTACATGAATTTCATAGGAAGCATTATAAGTATGATTTACTTGGTTTCTAAGTTCTCCAAGTCCTTAAACTCATGTGGCCGAACCCTATCAGTATATAAACAAGGTCCAAAATGTCATGAAATCATGGAAACCTTAAACCACATTTATAGCATTTTTTTCCAAGTAACATAGTAAGCATATTGAGCTAGTTCCTAAGTCCTTCAAGCCCTTAACATATGTCATAGTCAAATTTTTAACAAGTGTTCATGAGGGCTAAAAACAAACATACAAGCATGTGAACTTGAACTAACATCATGTATAAATTCATAACAAAATATTATACAACATGTATGGCCGAAACTTACCCTAGCCTCAATTAGGTCATTAAACAACATATAGCATGGGAACTTTATCTTTCTACTTATCATATTCCATGTAAAGTGACATAAGCATATTTAATTCTTGTTCTAGGGTTTCTAGGGCATCTATTCCTTCATGGCCGAAACATACAATGGTCCATTTAGGTCATGGAAAAATTATACAAGCATGTGACACAATCAACACATTATCCTATTTTCATAAGAAGCACTTTTAACACATTTGGTTTCATTTCTAAAGCCTCTAGGTCTTTTAAACCCTACTTGGCCGAAACTCAACAGTATATAAACTTGCTTCAAATAGCCTAAAAGCATAAGAATTCATACAAGTTTCATAGCATGTATAAAGACAAGCATAATAAACATACATGTGAATTTTGTCTTAGGCTTCCTAGGTTTCTTTCCCTTTTTCTTTTATTTTTCCTCATGGCTGAAACCTACCAATATTTAAACTAGGTTTTAAGTGGCCTAAAGCATGGAAAACCTAAGTAAGTTTCATGGCAAAAATTACTAAGAACATCATATACAAAGTTGGTTCATAAACAAGCTAGGACCCTTGTGATCTTACATGTCATATATCATGTAACTAATTTTCTATACTCCAATTAAACATGAGAGCATTAAACAACTTTCATATCATAATATCACAGAGGTCTTGAGCATATTAGAATTTTTTTTAAGCTTTTCTAAACTATCCATCTTATCATGGCCGAAAATCTACAATAAAAGTTCATGAATTTCTAGCAATGTTCAACATGAAATTCTTCAAGAGAACTCTATATCCTATCATTCAAACATGGTTACTTAAATTTAAAGGTCTTCCTAACCCTAAGCCCTTTTCTTGGCCAAAATATATAAATGGATTTATTTTGGTTCCAAGTAACTTTTAAGCAAGAAAACCAATAAAAGATCCTTAATAGTTCATGGAGAGAATCTTGCACTAGTTTGGTTACACAATATTTTCCCTAACCTCCTTAAAATATTTTTGGCCAAAATTCTAGGGTTAAGTACTCCTCTGATCAAGCATCATTTAGGTGTAAAAACATGAAGAAAATCCTTCCTACATAGCATAGAAAACATATCATTAAATAAAGACTTGTTTAAACCTTCCTAGATTTGAAAACCCTTTCTTTAGCCGAATTTTCTTAAATTCTTTCCTAGGTTTTCTAATCCTCATAAAATCTGAAAATCACATAAAAGCCTTTTACCACAGGTGAGGGGAAGCTTACATCCTTTTCGCTTGTGGATCTAAGGTATGGTGATGGAAGAAGTAGCCTCTTCTTCTAGTTCCTTTCCCTTGATTCCCTTGCTTAGTCCTCCTTGTATCTTAGGCTTTCTTAGGAGAAAACCTTTGCTTTGGGGCCAAAGATGGAGGAGAGGGGACTGATGGTTTCGGTGAGGGAGAGGAAGAATGAGAGAAAATAGAATTTTCCCTTTACATATTCTCTTTTATGTTAAGGGGGAAGAGGTAGCAAATTTGGTTTTTGCTTTCCTTCTCCCTTAGCCTTTTTTTTATATTTCTTTTTATTTTATTTATTCATTTATTTTTACCATTCATGATGAAATAAGGGGGATTGAATCCTCTTAATTCCTTCTTTAAATTTTTGGCAAAAACAAAGAGGAAGAAGGAGAGAAAGGGAGGAAGGCAAGTTGCCTTTCTCTTGCTCCTTTCTTGTTTTCTTTTGGCTAGCTTTTACTCTTACCTTTATCATGAGTTTCCATCCTTTGTTATCAACATCTTCTCTCTATCCCAATTGGTTTCTACTAATTAATTCTATGAAATATAATATAAGAGGTTCATGGTTCAATCCTTGACCTCCTCTTCTTTTTATTTCATTTTATTTCTTTTTGCTTCAACTCACTTCCTATTATTTTTCTAAGGAAAAATCCCACATTCATATATTTTTCTTACAAGCTTAGTGGGTATTACAGATATGTTGTGAACTTGGCTAGGTATTCATGTTTTTATATTGCTTAGAAGTTTATCTCTTGTTTATTGAAGTTTCGGCCATGATGAAATTAGGGTTTCATGAAGCTTAAAACCTAATTTAACATGCTCATAGACTTCTTGATGATATGTTGTGAACTTGGCAAGGTATTCATGTTTGTATATTGCATAGAAGTTTATCTCTTGTTTATTGAAGTTTCGGCCATGATGAAATTAGGGTTTCATGAAGCTTAAAACCTAATTTAACATGCTCATAGACTTCTTTATGATATGTTGTGAACTTGGCTAGGTATTCATGTTTGTATGTTGCTTAGAAGTTTATTTCTTGGTTTATGAAGTTTCGGCCATGAGAGATTTTAGGGTTTCATGAAGCTTAAAACCTAATTTAGCATGCTCATAGACTTCTTTATGATATGTTATGAAATTGGCTAGGTATTCATGTTTGTATGTTGCTTAGAAGTTTATCTCTTGTTTTATGAAGTTTCGGCCATGAGAGGTTTTAGGGTTCCATGAAGCTTAAAACCTAATTTAACATGCTCATAAACTTCTTTATGATATGACATGAACTTGGCTAGGTATTCATGTTTATATGTTGCTTAGAAGTTTATTTCCCTTTAATGAACTTTCGGCCATGACTATATTCTAGGGTTCAAGGAAGTTTAAAATTTAAACTTAGCAAGCTCATGGATTTCCCTTATGATATGATATGAAGTTAGCTTGGATTCTTATGCTTGTATAAAACTTAGTTTCATGCTCTTAAAGGTTCGGCCACAACCAAGTTAAAAGGCCTAGGAAGCTTAGAACCTACTACCTATGCTCATGATATTCTTTATAGTGTATGACATGAAATTGATTTAAGGTTCACATGCTTATATGTTGTTGTAACCTAAAACTAAGCATGGTGACTTTCGGCCACCCTATGAAATTAGGGTTAGAGACCCAATTATGACTTTGCTAGTTGTCTCCCATACTAGGATGTGAAATAGGAGATGCTTGTAAATGTTTTTCATGTATGATTATGTTTTCCTATGATGCTTTATATGTTTATTTAAGGATACTCATGAACTATGCATGATGATGACTCTTATGATGTGTTTTATGCTTAAGTATGCATACTTTATGATACGACAAATAACATGCCTATTTATGTATGTTTATGAACTATGCATGAAATGATTCTTATGATGACTATGTACCCAAGCATGTATGATTTCAAATATGTAGCATGCTCATTTACGTAAGCTTAAGAACCAGGCATGATAATGATTTTCTTTTATGATGACTATGTGCCCAAGTATGTATGCCTTATGATATGATAAGTATATGGCTAAGAGTTGCTTCCCTTAAGTTGGGATTAAGAGCACTCTTCATGTTAAGACAAGAGCATGACATTTATGATGATATGATGTGACAGTTATGATGATATGATATGCATGACATGTATTTTACTTTGTATGGCTTGTACCAAGGGTGGGCTCCATAAGCGCCCCTAGGCCGACGGACTATGAACGGGTCTAATAAAAAGGGATGGGCTCCTTAGTACGCCCCTAGGCCGACGGACTATGAACGGGTCTAGATCCCTAGTAGGTTCGGGGCTAGCTACCCTGTCCTAGGGATTACGCGCATTTATGTATGTATGTGGTACAAGCCGAGCCCTCATGATGATGATATTATGTTTAAGTATTAAAAGATATGTTTAAAGACATCTTGCACTTCACATGACATATGTTTTAAAAATACATTTTGCATAATACACCCATTCATAATATGATATGTTTTTATGAATTATATGACATGATGTTATGACATACTCTTATAACTTATCGGACATGATGTTATGAGATGTTTTGTTTATGATTCATATGACCTGATGATATGTTATGCTTCTATGATTCACATCACATGATTCCTTTATTTATGATATGTCAGAGTATGATGTTTCTTAATAATATGATATGATAGGAGGCTATGTTCACATGATATAATGTAGATGATTTTGTCTCCATTGATTATATGCTTGTATGACTATGATATGAGATACGGTTTTTGTGAGTAGGAAAAGGATCTTACTGAGCCTGTGTGCTCATAGCTTACTTTCCTTGTACCACAGATAAAGGCAAGGAATGGATGATCTAAGGGAGCTGCAGGAGAGGCAAGGAGGTGTGTGTGGCAGTGACTCGACTAAGACAAATAAAGACCTGCTATGTTATTTTTTTTTTTCTGTTAGGTCTGACATGAACCAATTGTATTTATGTTACATTCCAGTATAACTTCATGACATTTCCGCTGCTTTATGTTACTCGAAAGAAATTTTAAATATGCATGTATCCTGGAATAGTTAAGTAAGTAAGTAGCCCCGTCCCTTTAGTAGCAGGGAGGGCGGGCGTTACAGTTTGGTATCAGAGCGAGATTAGCCTTTCCACTGCACACACATCGAGTCTCTTTCTACCGCTCCAAATAAGAATTTTTATGCTTAGTATATTTCTTTTTATGATGCTTATGCTTAGTTTCTTTTTCTTTTATTTATAATGCTTTAGTAGTATGCATGCTTACTTTATTCTTTTAGATCACAGTTCTAGTTTAGGTTGCATGATGGTAGGTTAGGGATGATAACACAACAACCTTACAAATAATTAGAAATGATGATACCCTTTCGTTAGCCTGGTTAGAAACGATAATAACTTACGCTAGCTCGATTGTCATTAATGAAGATAAGGATGGCTAGAAGACGTAATACCATAACAGAAGAGACAGCACCACCACCTGATCTGATGCATGTAGTTACTGAGCTCCAGCGTCAGGTTATGGAACAGCAGTAGATGATCACTGCTCTGCTGAATCAACAGGGGAATCCTACCACCCCGCCAGGACACCAGAACGTAGTACCAGTAATACCTACAGCTGTACCAGTACCACCGGCATCTGCACCACCGGTAGGCCCAACTCTGTGAACCATGGGACGCACAGGCCTGGTTCAAGACTGTGGAGAGCATAGTGGAGTTACTGGATTGGCCGGAGCACGAAAAAGTCAAATGCGCATCATACTGCCTTACTAGAAATGCCAGGATGTGGTGGGACAGAGTGAAAGCAAAAAGACAAATAAATCAGATGAGATGGACAGACTTCGAGATGGAATTTTTCGAAGAATTTTTCCATATGCGAGTCACAAATAAACACTATGATGAGTTCACCGAGTTCCGGTAAGGTGATCTATCAGTCAATGAAGCCGTTAAGAAATTCAACCGCCTAGCATGTCTGTGCCAGAGTTGGTCAGCACGGAGAGAGAAAGGGTCAGGCTTATGCTGAAGATGCTCAGACCTGAGATAGCCCTGAACGTGGCCGGTGGAGTTAATAGACCGCAGACCGCGGAAGAATTAATCAGCAGCGCTCTGATCATGGAACACTATCAAAAGGCGATGAATGAGGGCAAGAATCAAACTTAGTCAGGAGGACATAAATCACAAAGTACCCGAACCAGCTGGAAAGGAAATCACAGTGGCAAGAGGAAGCAATGGAATGATTCCAAGAGTGGTCCAGCAAGTAAGCAGCTCACGTTTCCTCAGTGTACCACCTACGGGAAGAAACACCTGGGGATATGCCGTATAGGTACAAATAGATGCTACAGCTGTGGAATGGAAGGACATATGGCCAAAAACTGTCCTACACAGATCTAGACACCTACCCCTCCGCAAGTTCAGAACAGAGGTGCTCCCCCACAGCTACACCTGATGCAAGCTGCGATAGAAGGCCCGCAGATAAGTCAAGGGAGACTGGAAGTTCCGCCAGTAGCGACGGATGCCAGAATTTTTCCCATCACCAAGGAGGATGCGGCCAATGCTTCTACGGTCGTCACAGGTCAGCTACCTAATTTAGTCAATATACTAAAGTTTTATCTGATACTAAAAGTGAATCATTATCTAATACTGAAGGCGAATCAATAGTCAAATTTATTGGGAAGCCGAGAAACATTACGTGTCACTGGTTCAAAAATATGTCCGGGCAACTCTCTACCCTGACCTTAGCACCGACATTATTCGACAATATATTGGAAAAGAAAACTAGTGACCAAAGCCTCCAAAGGATTAAGCAAGAAACCTTAGAGGAAAAAGATGACGGATTCCGTATTATGGATAGTGGAATATTATATCTCAGGGATCGATTATGTATTCCAGGGGATCCAGAGTTGCGAAAGAAGATACTGGAAGAGGCCCATGCAACACCCTATGTGATGCATCCGGGTTCCACTAAGATGTACCAAGATCTGAAAAAGAAGTTCTGGTGGTCCGATATGAAAAGAGACGTGGCTCAGTATGTCAGTACCTGTTTGACCTGCCAGCAGGTTAAAACAGAACACCAGAGACCTGGAGGATTACTGCAGCCAATCCGAATTCCAGAATGGAAATGGGAAGATATCTCTATGGATTTCATTTCAGGATTACCCAAGGCGAAAAATGGTTACGATGCTATATGGGTAATCGTGGACAGATTGACGAAATCTAGCCACTTTCTGGCGATTAAGATGACCTATTCTGTTGAACAATTAGCTCAATTATATGTCAAAGAAATTGTCAGATTACATGGGATTCCTAAGACCATTATTTCTGACAGAGATGATCGTTTTATTTCCCATTTTTGGGAATGTGTTCAAAAAGCCCTTGGCATCAAGCTATTGTTCAGTACTGCCTTCCACCCTCAGACCGACGAACAAACGGAAAGGGTAAATCAAGTACTCGAAGACATGTTACGGGCTTGCACCTTAGATTTCAAAGGGAGTTGGTGCCGATATTTAAGTTTAGCGGAGTTCGCCTACAACAATAGTTACCAGGCTACTATTGGAATGGCACCCTACGAGGCTCTGTACGGAAGGAAATGTAGGTCCCCTATATGCCGGTACGAAGGTGGTGAAAAGAAGGAGATGGGAGTCCAAATAGAATTCATTGACAACACCACCCGTGCTATACAGAACATCCGCCAAAGAATAGAAACAGCTCAGAGCCGACAAAAGAGTTATGCAGATAAAAGACGAAGGCCCTTAGAATTCAGTGTCGGAGATGTAGTGTTCCTTAAGGTATCTCCTATGAAAGGAGTGATGAGGTTCGGAAAGAAGGGAAAACTAAGCCCGCGTTATGTAGGCCCATATCAAGTTCTGAAAAGAGTTGGCAAGGTGGCCTACGAAATAGCGCTACCTCAGGAGATGTCATCTATCCACAATGTGTTCCATATTTCGATGCTAAAGAAATGTATTCCGAGCACGGACCAAGTGATCGAACCACAAACCGTACAAATGCAAGAGGACCTATGTTACGTGAACCGACCGGTTCAGATATTGGATCGAAGTATCAAAAGACTAAGGAACAAAGAGGTACCATTAGTAAAGGTCCTGTGGCAAAATCAATGGTTCGAAGAAGCCACATGGGAGCGAGAAGACGATATGAGACAAAAGTACCCGGAATTATTTTAAGTTCGAGAACGATCTTTTATGAGGTATGGGGGACTGTAACACCCATAGGGTACTTAGCAAGATTTTAGATATTTTTTTATCATAAATAAAAATAGGCCTTATGTGTAAATTTGCAAAATAATAAAAATAGAACCAAAAAAAAAGAGATGACCAAGGTTTGAACCTTGGATCTCTTACTAGATACATGTATGTGTTAACCAATAGACCAAGAGAAGTTATTGTTAGAGAGAGAAGTGACAATATAGTTAAGAGTAAGAAAAGAGCTTCTTTCATTTAGAAGGAGAAGTTAGAGTAGCCTTCTTCCTCTCAAGAGAAAAGAGGATTCTTGCTTCCTCTTTTCATTAAGGAGGAGTAAAAGAAAGGAGAAGGAAAAGTGCATTTTCCCTTCCTCCTCTCATGATGAATAAAAGGAGAAATTAAAGAAGAAAATTCATTTTCTCCCCTTCCTCCTCCCTCCTCCTCCTCACCGTGACCAAGAGCATCTCCCCACCCCCATTGCCGAAACCCAAACAAAACAAGAAGTTCCTCTCTAGGAAGGCTCCACAAGCAAGATTTCCTCCTTAAGTAAATCAAACAAAGATGTAAGTATCCCCTCACCTGTGGTACAAGTCGCTTACAATATTTTCGAAAGGTTAGAACACTTAAAAAAAAAAAAAAAAAAAGAGAAGAACCCATGCTCATGGATCCTATTATGTTATGATATGAACTTAGTTAAAAATTTATGTTGGATATGGTTTAAGCTTGATCTTCTTCTTGCTATGTTTCGGCCATGAATATACTAGGGCTTTAAGAAGCTTAAAACTTAATTTAACATGCTCCTAGACTTCTTGATGATATGTTGTGAACTTGGCTAGGTATTCATGTTTGTATATTGCTTAGAAGTTTATCTCTTGTTTATTGAAGTTTTGGCCATGACGAAATTAGGGTTTCATGAAGCTTAAAACTTAATTTAACATTCTCCTAGACTTCTTGATGATATGTTGTGAACTTGGCTAGGTATTCATGTTTGTATATTGCTTAGAAGTTTACCTCTTGTTTATTGAAGTTTCGGCCATGATGAAATTAGGGTTTCATGAAGCTTAAAACTTAATTTAACATGCTCCTAGACTTCTTGATGATATGTTGTGAACTTGGCTAGGTATTCATGTTTGTATATTGCTTAGAAGTTTATCTCTTGTTTATTGAAGTTTCGGCCATGATGAAATTAGTGTTTCATGAAGCTTGAAACCTAATTTAACATGCTCATAGACTTCTTGATGATATGTTGTGAACTTGGCTAGGTATTCATGTCTGTATATTGCTTAGAAGTTTATCTCTTGTTTATTGAAGTTTCGGCCATGATGAAATTAGGGTTTCATGAAGCTTAAAACCTAATTTAACATGCTCATAGACTTCTTTATGATTTGTTATGAACTTGGCTAGGTATTCATGTTTGTATGTTGCTTAGAAGTTTATTTCTTGGTTTATGAAGTTTCGGCCATGAGAGATCTTAGGGTTTCATGAAGCTTAAAACCTAATTTAGCATGCTCATAGACTTCTTTATGATATGTTATGAAATTGGCTAGGTATTCATGTTTGTATGTTGCTTAGAAGTTTATCTCTTGTTTTATGAAGTTTCGGCCATGAGAGGTTTTAGGGTTCCATGAAGCTTAAAACCTAATTTAACATGCTTATAGACTTCTTTATGATATGACATGAACTTGGCTAGGTATTCATGTTTATATGTTGCTTAGAAGTTTATTTTCCTTTCATGAACTTTCGGCCATGACTATATTCTAGGGTTCAAGGAAGTTTAAATTTAAACTTAGCAAGCTCATGGATTTCCCTTATGATATGATATGAAGTTAGCTTGGATTCTTATGCTTGTATAAAACTTAGTTTCATGCTCTTAAAGGTTCGGCCACAACCAAGTTAAAAGGCCTAGGAAGCTTAGAACCTACTACCTATGCTCATGATATTCTTTATAGTGTATGACATGAAATTGATTTAAGGTTCACATGCTTATATGTTGTTGTAACCTAAAACTAAGCATGGTGACTTTCGGCCACCATATGAAATTAGGGTTAGAGACCCAATTATGACTTTGCTAGTTGTCTCTCATACTAGGATGTGAAATAGGAGATGCTAGTAAATGTTTTTCATGTATGATTATGTTTTCCTATGATACTTTATATGTTTATTTAAGGATGCTCATGAACTATGCATGATGATGACTCTTATGATGTGTTTTATGCTTAAGTATGGATGCTTTATGATAAGACAAGTAACATGCCTATTTATGTATGTTTATGAACTATGCATGAAATGATTCTTATGATGACTATGTACCCAAGCATGTATGATTTCAAATATGTAGCATGCTCATTTACGTAAGATTACGAACCAGTCATGATAATGATTTTCTTTTATGATGACTATGTGCCCAAGTATGTATGCCTTATGATATGATAAGTAAATGGCTAAGAGTTGCTTCCCTTAAGTTGGGATTAAGAGCACTCTTCATGTTAAGACAAGAGCATGACATTTATGATGATATGATGTGATAGTTATGATGATATGATATGCATGACATGTATTTTACTTTGTATTGCTTGTACCAAGAGTGGGCTCCATAAGCGCTCCTAGGCTGACGGACTATGAACGGGTCTAGTAAAAAGGGATGGGCTCCTTAGTACGCCCCTAGGCCGACGGACTATGAACGGGTCTAGATCCCTAGTAGGTTCGGGGCTAGCTACCCTGTCCTAGGGATTGCGCGCATTTATGTATGTATGTGGTACAAGCCGGGCCCTCATGATGATGATATTATGTTTAAGTATTAAAAGATATGTTTAAAGACATCTTGCACTTGACATGACATATGTTTTAAAAAGATATTTTGCATAATGCACTCATTCATAATATGATATGTTTTTATGAATTATATGATATGATGTTTTGACATACTCTTATGACTTATAGGACATGACGTTATGAGATGTTTTGTTTATGATTCATATGACCTGATGATATGTTATGCTTCTATGATTCACATCACATGATTCCTTTATTTATGATATGTCAGAGTATGATGTTTCTTAATAATATGATATGATAGGAGGCTATGTTCACATGATATAATGTAGATGATTTTGTCTCCATTGATTATATGCTTGTATGACTATGATATGAGATACGGTTTTTGTGAGTAGGAAAAGGATCTTACTGAGCCTGTGTGCTCATAGCTTACTTTCCTTGTACCACAGATAAAGGCAAGGAATGGATGATCTAAGGGAGCTGCAGGAGAGGCAAGGAGGTGTGTGTGGCAGTGGCTCGGCTAAGACAAATAAAGACCTGCTATGTTTTTTTTTTTCTGTTATGTCTGATATGAACCAATTGTATTTATTTTACATTCCAGTATAACTTCATGACATTTCCGCTGCTTTATGTTAATCGAAAGAAATTTTAAATATGCATGTATCCTGGAATAGTTAAGTAAGTAAGTAGCCCCGTCCCTTTAGTAGCAGGGAGGGCGGGCGTTAAAAGCTTCCTGATAGGTGGTAGGCTCATCCTCTATGAGCACAACGTCATCATGGTCAGACAAGAGAAATGAGTATCTCTCAGGCTGACGACGTACCCTATCAGACCTACGAAGAGGTATGTCTACTTGAACTGGTTGTTGTTCTCAACTCCTTGTGGAACAACATCATCCACAACACTTTGTGGTTCTAGTTCAATTTCCATCGAGGCTTCAGTGCTATTGTTCGCATCTTGAACTTCTTCAAGATCGAACGCGCTCCCACTAGTCTTTCTAGAAACAAAGTCTCTTTCTAGAAAGACCCCAATCTTTGCCACAACTACCTTGTGCTGACTGGGAATGTAGAAATAATATCCCTTAGTTTCCTTGGGATATTCAATGAAATAGCACTTGTCGGATTTGGGTCCTAATTTGTCTGAGACTTGACGTCTAACGTAAGCCTCACAACCCCAAATTCTCATGAAAGACACCTGGGCATCTCTCCCAGTCCATATCCTATATGGTGTCTTTATCACGGCCTTGGATGGAACTCGGTTGAGTATAAAAGCTGCCGTGTCTAGAGTATAACCCCAAAGGTATGTCGGAAGATCTATGTGACTCATCATAGATCGTACCATATCTAATAGGGTACGATTCCTCCTTCCGGATACACCATTCCACTGTGGTGTTCCAGGAGGAGTGAGTTGGGATAGAATCCCACACTCAGCTAGGTAGTCACGAAACTCATGGCTAAAGTATTCACCACCTCGATCTGATCGAAGTATCTTAATACTCTTGCCAAGCTGGTTCTGTACTTCATTCTTGAATTCTTTGAACTTTTCAAAGGATTCTGACTTATGTGTCATCAAGTACACATAACCATATCTACAGAAGTCATCAGTAAATGTGATGAAGTACCTATAACCGCCTCTAGCAGTGACATTGAAAGGGCCACATACATCACTATGTATGAGTCCTAACAAATCAGTCGTTCTTTCGCTGTGCCCACTAAAGGGAGTCTTGGTCATCTTGCCTCGTAGGCATGACTCGCATATCTCATAAGATTCAAAATCAAATGAGTCCAGCAAACCATCCTTATGGAGCTGGGATAAGCGCTTGTTATTTATATGACCTAAGCGACAGTGCCAGAGATAGGTTTGGTTCATGTCACTTGACTTGAACCTCTTGGTACTAATGTTATAGATGGGACTCTCAAGGTCTAGAATATAGAGTCCGTTTATCAGATGTGCACTACAATAGAACATTTCGTTTAAATAGATGGAAGAACATTTGTTCTTTATTATAAATGAAAAACCTTTCTTGTCCAAACAAGAAACAGATATAATGTTCTTAGTTAAAGCAGACACATAACAACAATCATCTAATTCTAGTACAAGCCCAGAGGGCAGAGATAGATGGTAAGTTCATACAGTAATAGCAGCAACCCATGCTCCATTGCCTACTCGTAGGTCTATCTCACACTTCGTCAATGCCCTGCTATTTCTCAGCGCTTGTACATTAGTACAAATGTGCGAAGCACATCCGGTATCTAATACCCACGATGAAGAAATAGAGAGGTTGACTTCTATAACATGTATACCTGAAGTAGAAATCTTATTTCTCTTCTTCTTAAGATCTTCCAAGTATTCTTTGGAGTTCCTTTTCCAGTGCCTTGCTTGTCCTTGATATAGGTGACAAAGATGTTCAACCATATCGTAAGCACCCATCAACTCATGTTGCTTCTGAAGCTCAGAGTTCATGGTCGCGAGCATAAGACAGGACACATCTAATGCGTCATCTTGATGCTTCTTGTAAGCATCTCGGTCTGCTCGTGTGACAGTGGCAGGAGGAGCCTCCGGAATGGGCTGCTCCAGAACGTACAATTTATGTTCTTGGGTGAGAACTATTCTCAGGTTCCTGTACCAATCCAGGAAATTTTCTCCGTTGAACTTGTCCTTCTTAAGGACAGAACGCAGAGAGAAGTTGTTCGTGTTTGACGTCATGGAAATTCTACAACAGAAATAAATGCAGAAATAAGTATCATATTCTTAATCATTTAATTAGGACTTTAACTAAATGATGCTCTCACTGAATTCTATAATTCATGTGGGACAAGATCCACATCATACTAACCCTTGAGTTAGCTTTGGCTAATACGCCCAAGACTTAGTATGATCGGTAGGTAACGATTACCAATTACATCTCTATGCAACTCTTGTTTATAGGATCAAAATCCGCATTTATATTAAAACTCGAGTTAGCTTTGGCTAATATGCCCAAGAGTTAATATAAATGTGATTTTGACCTATCTACCAATCATTGGATAATGCCTATAGTTAAACTCGATCTAATTAAGTTAACTAGTTACTCAATCTAATTGAGTTGTACTCACCCATGCGTTGATAGGCGGGACCAAAATTGTCCCTCCGTACCCTACCAAGATAGTATGTGTTGCTCTGCTTTGGCAGATTCAACAACAACATGCGATCGAGGTAGTGGTAGGTATCACGGCATGGTAGGCATTACGAGTTGACATGATTTAGATCTAATCTAAATGATGATGCGTATCATATACTCGATAGATCTAATCTAATCGAAGGGTGCATCATGTGCACGACTTAGATCTAATCTAATCGTTAGACACTAATTAATTACTTAATTAACTAGCATGCATCACATACACACAAAAGCAATTAATTAAATAATTTTGTGATTATGTCATGGCCCTACTACGATCTTCTCAAGACAATGAGAAGATCGGATGGTCAACCTAAGGTCAACAGCTTCTCAAGCTCCTTCCTTTGACCACCTCGTGTTGCTCGCGCCCTCCTCGTAACTCCGTCTCGAGTGGACCTTCCACCGCCTCAAAATTTACATTACATTTTGAAACTCGAGTTACATTCGAGTCTAAATATAATTTACAACAAGAATAAAAGAAAGGCACGACGCGCAGGTCGCGAAAAAAAAAAAACAACACGCACATCACATCACGGCACGCAGGTCGTATTATTAATTACAACACGAATTATCCAATCGAATTGGGTCTTTGGGCCATGACTATCACAAAAATAATATATAATTCAAAATTATATATTTATATAATTTTATGTAATTTTTCTATAATTTTTACAATTTTTACGAGTACAATTTCCTGGCAGTTCCGTTTAGCGGTTTTCGGGCGCAATCGCGGAACGAATCCCCTTGCGGGGCCAGGGGCAGCGCCCCTACCCTCGATCTAACCATCGCGAGGGTTCCTTTGCGATCTAACAGCACCTAAACCCGCTGTCCCAAAAGGTTTTGGGGTGAAACATTGCCGTTTCGGAAAAACCTTCTCGGTAGTCGAAGCCTACAAGTGTCGAAACACTTGTGCTTCGCTTCTATGAAAAAAATATCCATAAAAACTATAAAAATCCTAAATTTACATAATATTACAGAACTGAAAAGTTTTCATAAAACATGAAATAAACTCATATTCGTCTTCGCACGTGGCTCTGATACCACTGTTGGGTTTTTCGGGCCGTGAAAACCGCGTTTTCGCGTCGCGGAAACCCCGAATCACCCATGCGACTGGATCTCGTGCGAAGGATAGATTTCAAAACTATGAATACGAGTTTCACACTCCAGATCTACAGTAGATAAAGCGTTATACCTTCGATGCGTGCCCTCGCAAATCCCGCTCGTCCAACGGTACGCCGGATCTCGAATTTGTCAACGTAGACAACTCTCTAGTGATATCCACACGAACAAGAAGTGCTCTCTAACACTCAAGAATGGAGAAGAGCGCACCACAAGTGTGCTAGCACTTCTTGGGCTCTCGGATAGGATTTGAAAGGAAGAAAAGGAGAGGATGCAAAAAGAATCTCATACACTCAAGAAGTAGTATCCTCCTTTGTGACCTTCACTCTTCCTTATTCTCTTGGAACTCACTCAACCACCTTCACCCTTGCTTAGAGCTCACGGTAACAGCAGCAAGGAGGAAGAAAGACCAAGGAAGAAGATAATAGAATGAATGCACACATCAATTACCACAAAATAAAAACCCCCTCTTCACATTAGTGTGGCCGGCCACACAATGTAACCCCCTCATTTAATGTGGCCGGCCACATTAAGTGGTATAAGATGTGTAATCTCCATGAGGTGGCACACCATTATGAGGTGGAAATGATGTGGCAAGGTTAGTCATGCCATGTAGGATGAGTCAACCTTCATGATGTGGCAATGCATCAAGTCAAACTTGATGTTTCAACTTCCATTTGGTCAAGTCAAAATTGACCAATTCTCTTCCTTGTTGAGTCAAATCCAACCTTTGATTCAAGTCAATTTTAATTTAATGAATCTCAATTCATTAATATAAATTGACTCAATAAATCAAATTTAAATTAGACTCATTCAACAATTGAATCTAATTGAGTCTAACTCAATAAGTCTAATTTGAATCCAATCTTTGGTGCATCATATGAACCTAATCCAATTGGTTCATCATATGAACATAATCTCCATCCACTTGTTCTTTGTGTGTGACCGAATAGGTTCTTGTAACGTTGAAAATGTTTCTAAACTCCTTTAGAAACATAAACAATGAGCGGCATCTAGCAATACATCATTGCTACCCAAGTTACAAGAATGTTGAGATCCAACATCACCATGTGACTTCTAATTGTGACTCCTCACAATATGTGACATTATCCTTCTATCCTAGACATTTAGATTAATCAATGTGAAGCATAGACCGTGTCATCCTCTAATCAATCTAAATCTTGAACTCCAAGTAGACTCACTCGATCAAATGAGCTCAACATCTCATGTTGACTCATTTGGGCATGGCCATGCACTTCGTGGTCTAACTCTTTCAATAATACCGATGTCGTTCCCGTCATATGGTAGGGATAGATCCCATCTACATCACTTACATCCCTCTGCATAATTCATTATATATACCCAGTAATCGCCTTTATAATCCACCCAGTTACGGGTGACGTTTGACGAAACCAAAGTACATAACTCCTTGTGTAGGGAACCATGGTGACCTCAGGTCTAAGGACTAGTAGTCATACTAATAGCCACATGAAAAAGTATATGACACTCATATAATGATCCATGATACTTTCTCATGGCGGGTCATTCAGTATACATTCTCCAATGCATACTCATGTGTCAACTTGATATCTCCATATCCATGACTTGTGAGATCAAGTCATCGAGTTGACCTACATGCTAGTCTTATTGCATTAACATTGTCCCTGAAAGGTAATACTCGACTAGGAATGATTTAGAGTAGTGTTCCCTATATCATCTCACTATCGATTCAACCAATCGATTGATATAGGTAAGAACCTTCTACTCAAGGACGTTATTATACTTACTTTATTTGGCACCAATACAAATAAGTATAATAACCAAACAAATGCCTTTATTAATATAAAAATATGGTACAATAAGTCCATAATACAATCATCAAATGATTGGCTCTAGGGCTCTAGCTAACAAAGTCGAAGGCTCAATGTGCGGCTCTGTGTCCCCGGATATAGAGGGAACATTTTCGGGGTCGACATGGGTGATTACCCAATTAGCAGGGTTACGAATAGATGTTCGTTCAAGACAAGGAAGAGGTAGAGGAAAACCATTTATCCTAGGAAATGCAAACCCATTATTATCTCGAGCGATCATCTTCATGGCGAGACATGCATCCATGTCAATCATATCATTGCCATGAATAACTTCTAACCCTTCTAAATCAAGTTCCAAATTAATGGCTACTTGGGTAATCAAACCTCCAAGCACTATTGATCCCGAAGATGCCCTCGCAGGTCTCACTAAGGTTTGTAAGAAATTAAAATTGGAATCAAAATCAACCTTATATAGCATAGCCCATAGAGAATAAAGTTCTACCTTTTTGTCGACTCCATCACTATCACCCCTACCAAAAATAGTTTTGCTCATAAATCTATGTAAATACCTACAAATAGGGTTTTGCATGTGAGAAGCCTTGGCTCTAGAGGCCTGATAAGGATGATCTAGTCCAGTAATTGATTTCCAAAAATGGTTCCAATTGAATCTAGAATCAAACCTTCGAGAACTACCGGAAGACAATCCAAAACAAGTATTAAAGTCACTAAATGTCCATTGAACTTCTTGATTCATTAATCTAAAAGTTATTTTGCCAACATAATCGTCCTCATTGGTAAAATGGACATCTAACGAACTCAGAAACTCCAGAACAAGGCGAGGATAAGTCGGTAGATGTGAGAACAACATATCACTCCAATCTAAGAACCCTATCATCCAATATATGTCGTCCCTAATTCCCATCATATCTAAAACAGTTAGATCCATATACCGAGTACACACAATCTTTCTATTGACAAGAATTGCAAATCTAGTTATTTTATCATCATTTCTAAATACAATATTGAATTCATTGTCATTACCTTCATCGCGTGATGCCCTCTTTCCCTTTCCTTTGACTGGTTGTTTTCCCTTGTCCTTGCTTGGCTCCTTACCTTTGTCTCCACTTGAACCTGTTGGGTTTTTCGGGCCGCGAAAACCGCTTTTTCGCGTCACGGAAACCCCGAAACCCCGTAGCCATGGATCCGTGTGAAGAAAATTTACGAAAAACTTACGAGTACGAGTTTACTATCTAGATATACACTTAGATCTACATGTTTATAAATTTACCCTTGTAGCGAAGCCCTTCGCGTTCCCGCTCGTCCAAACGGTGCCAGATCTCGAGAGTGTCAAAATAGACACTCCTCTAGAAGTATCCACACGAACTAATTAGGTGGAGATGACCAAAAACCAAGGTGTGCTAGCACTTATGTGGTTCGGCCAAGGAAGGAGGAGAGGGAGAGCTTGAGAGGAAGAAGGAAGAAAAATGCACACTTGAATGAAAAATTGAATTCACATTCAAACAAAAGTGGCTGGCCACTCTCCATTGTAACCCCAAATTAATTGCATTAATTGCAATTAATGTGAAGCCATTAAAGAGAATGGCTTTGTAACTTCCATGAGGTGGCACCCATGATGATGTGGAGTAACATCATTGGTCCACATCAATGCCAACTCACCAATGAGGTGGCATAAAGTCAAGTCAAACTTGACTTTTAATCTTCCTCTCAAGTCAAGTCAAACTTGACCAAATCTCTTCTATGGTTGATCGAATCCAACCATTTGATTCAAGCCAACTTAATATAATGAATCTAATTCATTTAATTAAATTGATTCAATGAGTCAAAATCTAAATTAGACTCATTGAACACATGAAACAACTTGAGTCGAACTCAAGTTAGCCCAATTAGGATTACTCTTAATCCAATTTGATTCATCAAATGAATCTAATCCTCTTGGTTCATCATATGAACCTAATCTCCATCTAATTGTCCTAAGTGTGTGACCCTATAGGTTCTTGTAACATTGGCAATGCCCTAAACCCATTTAGGAGCATAAGTAATGAGCGGTATCTAGCAACACATCATTACTACCCAAGTTACAAGAATGTCGAGATCCGACATTACCTTGTGACTACTAATTGTGACTCCTCACAAAATATGACAAGTATCCTTCTATCCTAGACATCTAGATTGATCAATGTGAGGCATAGACCGTGTCACCCTCTGACCAATCTAAATCTTGAACTCCAAGTAGACTCACTAAATCAAATGAGCTCAATATTCTATATTGACTCATTTGGGCATGGCCATGCACTTCGTGGTCTCACTCTATCAAGAATACCGATGTCTCTCCCGTCATATAGGAGGGATAGATCCCATCTACATCACTCACATCCCTCTGCATAATTTGTTATATACCCAGTAATCGCCTTTATATTCCACCCAGTTACGGGTGACGTTTGACGAAACCAAAGTACATAACTCCTTATGTAGGGATCTATGGTGACTTCAGGTCTAAGGACTAGTAGTCATACTAATAGCCACATGATAAAGTATATGACACTCATATAACGATCCATGATACTTTCTCATGGTGGGTCATTCAGTATACATTCTCTAATGTATACCCATGTGTCAACTTGATATCTCTATATCCATGACTTGTGAGATCAAGTCATCGAGTTGACCTACATGCTAGTCTTATTGCATTAACATTGTCCCTGAATGTTAATACTTAACTAGGAATGATTAAGAGTAGTGTTCCCTATATCATCTCACTATCGGTTCAACTAACCGATTGATATAGGTGAGAACCGTCTACTCAAGGACATTATTATACTTAGTTTATTTGGCACCAATACAAGTAAGTATAATAATCAAAATCAAAATGCCTTTATTTATATAGAATATGATACAATAAGTCCAAAATACAATCATCAAATGATTGGCTCTAGGGCTCTAGCTAACAATCTCCCACTAGCACTAGTGTCAATCAGTGTAGGCTCTAAGCCCAAATGTCCTAGTGTGACCATCATACTTCTTCTGTGCCAAAGCCTTGGTCAAGGGATCTGCGATGTTAGCCTTTGTAGGTACTCTGCAAATCTTCACATCTCCTCTCTCGATGATCTCTCGAATGAGATGGAAGCGCCGTAGTATGTGTTTGGTCCGCTGGTGTAAGCGAGGTTCCTTCGCCTGTGCTATAGCTCCATTGTTGTCACAATAGAGCTCAATGGGGTCAGCAATGCTAGGAACCACCCCAAGTTCAGTGATGAACTTGCGGATCCAAACTACCTCCTTTGCTGCCTCTGATGAAGCAATGTACTCGACTTCTGTTGTAGAATCAGCTACTGTATCCTGCTTCGAACTCTTCCAGCTGACAACACCACCATTAATGCAAAATACGAATCCCGACTGCGATCTATAGTCATCCTGGTCGGTCTGGAAGCTAGCATCACTGTAACCCTTTACAGCTAGCTCATCATTGCCTCCATATATCAAGAAATATTCTTTAGTCCTTCTTAAGTACTTAAGAATATTCTTGACCGCTATCCAGTGACTTTCACCTGGATCTGACTGGTATCTGCTCTTCATGCTCAAAGCATATGTGACATCAGGTCGGGTACAAAGCATGACGTACATGATCGATCCTATGGCTGAGGCATAAGGGATCTGATCCATGCGGTCTCTCTCCTCTCTAGAAGAGGGACCTTGAGTCTTCGAAAGACTCACGCCATATGACATCGGCAGAAATCCCTTCTTGGAGTTCTGCATGGCAAACCGAATGAGTACCTTGTCAATGTATGTACTCTGACTTAGGCCAAGCAATCTCTTAAATCTATCTCTATAGATCTGTATCCCTAGAATACGAGATGCCTCACCTAAGTCCTTCATTGAGAAGCAACTCCCTACCAAGGTCTTGACTGACTGAAGCATAGGGATGTCCTTCCCAATGAGTAGTATGTCATCCACATACAATATGAGGAAGACAACTATATCCCCTACAACCTTCTTGTAGACACAAGGTTCATCTTCGTTCTTGATGAAACCAAACTGTTTGATTGCATCATCGAATCGAAGATTCCAGCTCCGAGAAGCTTGCTTTAGTCCATAAATGGACCTATGCAGCTTGCATACTCTACTAGTATGCTGTGGATCTACAAAACCCTCAGGTTGTGTCATGTACACATCCTCGAGCAGGTTTCCATTCTGAAACACGGTTTTGACATCCATCTGCCATATCTCATAGTCATTGTAGGCTGCAATAGCAAGCATGATCCGAATGGACTTAAACATCGCTACTGGAGAAAAGGTCTCATCATAGTCAATACCATGAATCTGCTTGAAACCTTTAGCTACCAAGCGACCCTTATAAATAAGTCCATCCATGTCAGTCTTTCTCTTAAAGACCCACTTGCACCCTATGGGTTTTACCCCTTCAGGTGGATCAACCAAAGTCCAAACTTGGTTGGTGTACATGGATTCCATCTCGGATCTCATAGCCTCTAGCCATTTGTCGGAATCTGGTCTCATCACAGCTTCCTGATAGGTGGTAGGCTCATCCTCTATGAGCACAACGTCATCATGGTCAGACAAGAGAAATGAGTATCTCTCAGGCTGACAACGTACCCTATCAGACCTGCGAAGAGGAATGTCTACTTGAACTGGTTGTTGTTCCTCAACTCCTTGTGGAACATCATCCACAACACTTTATGGTTCCAGTTCAATTTCCATCGAGGCATCAGTGCTATTGTTCGCATCTTGAACTTCTTCAAGATCGAACGCGCTCCCACTAGTCTTTCTAGAAACAAAGTCCCTTTCTAGAAAGACCCTAGTCTTTGCCACAACTACCTTGTGCTAACTGGGAATGTGGAAGTAATATCCCTTAGTTTCCTTGGGATATCCAATGAAATAGCACTTGTCGGATTTGGGTCCTAATTTGTCTGAGACTTGACGTCGTACGTAAGCCTCACAACCCCAAATCCTCATGAAAGACACCTGGGCATATCTCCCAGTCCATATCCTATATGGTGTCTTTATCACGGCCTTGGATGGAACTCGGTTGAGTATAAAAGCAGCCGTGTCTAGAGTATAACCCCAAAGGTATGTCGGAAGATCTATGTGACTCATCATAGATCGTACCATATCTAATAGGGTATGATTCCTCCTTCCGGATACACCATTCCACTGTGGTGTTCCAGGAGGAGTGAGTTGGGATAGAATCCCACACTCAGCTAGGTAGTCACGAAACTCATGGCTAAGGTATTCACCACCTCGATCTGATCGAAGTATCTTAATACTCTTGCCAAGCTGGTTCTGTACTTCATTCTTGAATTCTTTGAACTTTTCAAAGGATTCGGACTTATGTGTCATTAAGTACACATAACCATATCTACTGAAATCATCAGTAAATGTGATAAAGTACCTGTAACCGCCTCTAGCAGCAACATTGAAAGGGCCACATACATCACTATGTATGAGTCCTAACAAATCAGTTGCTCTCTCGCTGTGCCCACTAAAGGGAGTCTTGGTCATCTTGCCTCGTAGGCATGACTCGCATACCTCATATGATTCAAAATTAAATGAGTCCAGCATACCATCCTTATGGAGCTGGGATAAGCGCTTGTCATTTATATGACCTAAGCGACATTGCCAGAGGTAGGTTTGGTTCATGTCATTTGACTTGAACCTCTTGGTATTTATGTTATAGATAGGGCTCTCAAGGTCTAGAATATAGAGTATATTTATCAGAGGTGCACTACAATAGAACATATCGTTTAAATAGACGGAACAACATTTGTTCTTAATAGTAACCGAGAAACCTTTCTTGTCCAAACAAGAAACTGATATAATGTTCTTAGTTAATGCAGGCACATAACAACAATCGACTAACTCTAATACAAGCCCAGAGGGCAGAGATAGAAAGTAAGTCCCTACAGCAACAGCAGCAACCCGTGCTCCATTGCCTACTCGTAGGTCCACCTCGCCCTTTGTCAATGCCCTGCTATTTCTCAGCGCCTGCACATCAGTACAAATGTGAGAAGCACATCCAATATCTAATACCCATGATGTAGAAATAGATAGATTGACATCTATAACATATATACCTGTAGTGGAAGTCTCACTTCGCTTCTTCTTAAGATCCTCCAAGTATACCTTGCAGTTCCTCTTCCAGTGCCGGTCTGACCGTAGTGGAAGCAGGTAGCATCCTTGGCGACCCCTCCTTTAGGCTTCAGTACCTTGCCTTTGCCCTTGGCTTGGGACTTTCCCTTGCCTTTGGGCTTGCCCTTTCCCTTATGTTTCTGAACCATCAGAACAGTGTTGGGCTTAGCCTTCTTAAGGTTTAGCTCAGCAGTTCTTAACATGCTAAGCAGCACGGGCAGTGGCTTGTCAATCTCGTTCATATTGTAGTTTAGAACGAACTTACTATACCTATCCGGCAAGGATTGCAAGATCAGATCAGTGGCCAGCTCTTGGCCAAGTGGGAACCCCAACCTTTGTAGGTTCTCTATGTACCCAATCATTTTGACTACATATGAGCCTACAGGAGCCCCGTCTGACATCTTGCACTGAAACAGTGCCCTTGAGATCTCAAATCTCTCATGCCTCGCTTGTCCTTGATATAGTTGACGAAGATATTCAACCATATCGTAAGCGCCCATTAACTCGTGTTGCTTCTGAAGCTCTGAGTTCATGGTCGTGAGCATTAGACAGGACACATCTAATGCGTCATCTTGATGCTTCTTGAAAGCATCTCGGTCTGCTCGCGGGGCAGTGGTAGGAGGAGCCTCCGAAATGGGCTGCTCCAGAACGTACAGTTTACGTTCCTGAGTGAGAACTATTCTCAGGTTCCTGTACCAGTCCAGGAAGTTTGCTCCGTTGAGCTTGTCCTTCTCAAGAACAGATCGCAGGGAGAAGGTGTTCGTATTTGACGTCATGGTTATCTACAACAGAATAAAAGCATAAATAAATATCATATTCTTAATCATTTAATTAGGCCTTTAACTAAATGATGCTCCCACTGAATTCTATAATTCATGTGGGACAAGATCCACATCATACTAACCCTTGAGTTAGCTTTGGCTAATACGCCCAAGACTTAGTATGATCGGTAGGTAACGATTACCAATTATATCTCTATGCAACTCTTGTTTATAGGATGAAATCCGCATTTATATTAAAACTCGAGTTAGCTTTGGCTAATACGCTCGAGAATTAATATAAATGTGATTTTGTCCTACCTTTCCATCATTGGAAGAATGCCTATAGTTGTACTCGATCCAACCGAGTAAACTAGGAATACTCAATCTAATTGAGTTTGTACTCGCCCATGCGTTGATAGGCGGGACCAAGATTGTCCCTCCGTACCCTACCAAGATAGTATGTGTTGCTCTTCTTTGGCAGATTCAACAACATCATGCGATCGAGGTAGTGGTAGGTATCACGGCATGGTAGGCATTTTGAGTTGTCGTGATTTATATCTAATCTAAATGATGTTGTATCATATACACGAAATAGATCTAATCTAATCGATAGAGTGCATCTTGTACACGATGTAGATCTAATCTAATCGTAAGGGTGCATCTTGTGCACGATTTAGATCTAATCTTAATCGCTAGGCACTAATTAATTACTTAATTAAACATGCATCATATACTCAAGTAATTAACTAAGTTTTTTGATTAATCATGGCCCTACTACGATCTTCTCAAGACAATGAGAAGACCGGATGGTCAACCTAAGGTCAACTTCTCAAGCGCCTTCCTTTTGACCACCTTGTGTTGCTCGCGCCTTCCTCGTAACTCCGTCTCGAGTGGACCTTCCACAGCTCCAATTTTTGTACATTACAATTTTGAAACTCGAGTTACATTCGAGTCTAAATCTAATTTACAACCAGAATAAAAAAAAGGCACGACGCGCAGGTCGCAAAAAATAAAATAAAAATAAAATACAAGCACGCACATCACATAACGACACGCAGGTCGTATTATGAATTACAACACAATTGTCCAATCGAATTGGGTCTTTGGGCCATGACTATCACAAAATTAATATATAATTCAAAATTATATATTTCTGTAATTTTTCTGTAATTTTTCATAATTTTACAGATTTTATGAGTAAATTTTTTCCGGCGGTCCCGATTAGCGATTTCGGGCGCAATCGCGGAGCAAATCCCCTTGCGGGGTTAGGGGCAGTACCCCTACCCGCGATCTAACCATCGCGAGTTGCTCCTAAGCGATCCAAGAGCACCTTATCCCGCTGTCCCAAAATGATTTGGGTCGAAACGATGCCGTTTTGGGAAAAACTTCTCGGTAGTCGAAGCCTACAAGTGTATAAACACTTGTGCTTCGCTTCTACGAGAAATATTACTCTTAAAACTATAAAAATCATAAATTTACAGAAATGTACAGAAGCTTTAATTTTTCATAAAAATCAAATTAAACTCGTACAAGCTTCGCACGTGGCTCTGATACCACTATTGGAGTTTTCGGGCCGCGAAAACCGCTTTTTCGCGTCGCGGAAATCCCGAAAGCCCCTAGCCATGGATCCGTGCGAAGAAAATTTACAAAAAACTTACGAGTACGAGTTTACTATCTAGATCTACACTTAGATCTACATGTTTAGAAATTTACCCTTGTAGCGAAGCCCTTCGCGTTCCCGTTCGTCCAAACGGTGCCTGATCTCGAGAGTGTCAAAATAGACACTCCTCTAGAAGTATCCACACGAACTAATTCGGTGGAGATGACCAAAAACCAAGGTGTACTAGCACCTATGTGGTTCGGCCAAGGAAGGAGGAGAGGGAGAGCTTGAGAATAAGAAGGAAGAAAAATGCACACTTGAATGAAAAATTGAATTCACATTCAAACAATAGTGGCCGGCCACTCTCCATTGTAACCCCAAATTAATTGCATTAATTGCAATTAATGTGAAGCCATTAAAGAGAATGACTTTGTAACTTCCATGAGGTGGCACCCATGATGATGTGGAGTAACATCATTGGTCCACATCAATGCCAACTCACCAATGAGGTGGCATAAAGTCAAGTCAAACTTGACTTTTAATCTTCCTCTCAAGTCAAGTCAAACTTGACCAAATCTCTTCTATGGTTGATCGAATCCAACCATTTGATTCAAGCCAACTTAATATAATGAATCTAATTCATTTAATTAAATTGATTCAATGAGTCAAAATCTAAATTAGACTCATTGAATACATGAATCAACTTGAGTCGAACTCAAGTTAGCCCAATTAGGATTACTCTTAATCTAATTTGATTTATCAAATGAATCTAATCCAATTACAACACAATTGTCCAATCGAATTGGGTCTTTGGGCCATGACTATCACAAAATTAATATATAATTCAAAATTATATATTTCTGTAATTTTTCTGACAGAACCACCACCTCCCTTGCGTAGTTTCTTCAAAAGATTGGACATGATGTCTAGCTTAAGTAGGGATGGGTACTATTTATGCTTAAAGGAACTAGATTTTTAGGAAATGAGTCTCAAAGTGTTGGGATTTTCGGGCCGCAAAAACCGCTTTTTCGCGTTGCGAAAACCCCGAATCTGCCATGCCACCAGATCCGTGCGAAGTTTATAAACAAAATTTTGAGTACGAGTTTACTAAAGCCTAGATCTACACTAGGAGAAGATCTTATACCTTTGTAGCGAAGCCCTTCGCATTCCCGCTCATCCAACGGTTCGCCGGATCTCGAGATCGTCAAGCGTACGATCCTCTAGAAGTATCCACACGAACAAACTAGGTGGAGAAGACCAAACAAAGGTGTGCTAGCACCTTATGTGGTTCGGCGAAGGAGGAGGGGAGGGAGAGGAGAATAAGAGCAAGGAAGAAGATGGAATGAATTGGCTTGAATGAAAAAAAAAATCAATTTTCATTCCTCACAATAAGTGTTCGGCCACTCATGGAGTTGTAACCTCCATTCTCATTTGATGTGGCCATTAAAGAGGAGATTTGTAACCTCCATGAGATGGCACACACATGTGCTAAACATGATGACGTGTAATACCATTATTGGCCACTTAATGCCAACTCACAAATGAGGTGGCATATAGTCAAGTCAAACTTAACTTTTCCTCTTCCTCTCAAGTCAAGTCAAACTTGACATTATAACTCCCATGGTTGATCAAATCCAACCATTTGATTCAAGCCAATTTAATAAAATGAATCTAATTTATTTAATTAAATTGATTCAATGAGTCATAATCTAAATTGGACTCATTGAACACATTAATTAAATTGAGTCCAACTCAATTAGCCCAATTAGGATTACTCTTAATCCAATTTGATTCATCACATGAATCTAATCCTCTTGGTTCATCATATGAACCTAATCTCCATCTAATTGTCCTTTGTGTGTGACCCTATAGGTTCTTATAACGTTGGTAATGCTCCTAAACCAATTTAGAAGCATAAGTAATGAGCGGTATATAACAATACATCATTACTACACAAGTTATAAGAATGTTGAGATCCAACATCACCTTGTGACTACTAATTGTGACTCCTCACAATATATGACATTGTCCTTCTATCCTAGACATCTAGATTGATCAATGTGAGGCATAGACCGTGTCATCCTCTAATCAATCTAAATCTTGAACTACAAGTAGACTCACTCAATCAAATGAGCTCAATATCTCATATTGACTCATTTGGCCATAGCTAAGCACTTCGTGGTCTCACTCTATCACGAATATCGATGTCGCTCCCGTCATATAGGAGGGATAGATCCCATCTACATCACTCACATCCCTCTGCATAATTCGTTACATACCCAGTAATCGCCTTTATAGTCCACCCAATTACGGGTGACGTTTGACAAAGCCGAAGTACGTAACTCCTTATGTTAGGATCCATGGTGACTTCAGGTCCAAGGACTAGTAGTCATACTAATAGCCACATGAGAAAGTATATGACACTCATATAACGATCCATGATACTTTCTCATGGCGGGTCATTCAGTATACATTCTCCAATGCATACCCATGTATCAACTTGATATCTCTTTATCCATGACTTGTGAGATCAAGTCATCGAGTTGACCTACATGCTATTCTCATCGCATTAACATTTTCCCTGAATGTTAATACTCGACTAGGAATGATTAAGAGTAGTGTTCCCTATATCATCTCACTATCGGTTCAACTAACTGATTGATATAGGTAAGAACCCTCTACTCAAGGATGCTATTATACTTAGTTTATTTGGCACCAATACAAGTAAGCATAATAACCAAAAAACCAAATGCCTTTATATATAAGAATATGATACAATGAGTCCATACAACAATCATCAAATGATTGTCTTTAGGGCTCTAACTAACAATCTCCCACTAGCACTAGTGCCAATCAGTGTAGGCTCTAAGCCCCAATGACCTAGTGTGATCGTCATGCTTCCTCTGTGACAATGCCTTGGTCTAGGGATCTGCGATGTTAGCCTCTGTGGGTACTCTGCAAATCTTCACATCTCCTCTCTCGATAATCTCTCGAATGAGATGGAAGCGCCGTAGTATGTGTTTGGTCCGCTGGTGTGAGCGAGGTTCCTTAGCCTGTGCTATAGCTCCATTGTTGTCACAATAGAGCTCAATAGGGTCAGCGATACTAGGAACCACCCCAAGTTTAGTGATGAACTTACGGATCCAAACAACCTCCTTTGCTGCTTCTGATGCAGCAATAAACTTGGCCTCAGGCACCACCTCAGCAGAATAACCAGAACAAGGGTACAAGAAGGGCCAATGCTAAAGGTGGGTCAGTGAATAAGCAACCGAAATACCCCCAGTGCACTATTTACGGAAAGCTGCATTCCGGAGTATGTCACAAGGGTACAAGAAGGTGCTATAATTGCGGAGGGGAAGGACATCTGGCCAGAGACTGCACTAACCGGTTTCAGGCACCACCTCAGCAGAATAACCAGAACAAGAGTGCTCCCTCACAACTACATCAGATGCAAGCTGCTATTGAAGGAACACCGATTAGCCAAGGGAGATTGGAAGCCCCGCCAACTACGACGAACGCCAGGGTTTTCTCGCTTTCCAAAGAAGATGTGGTCAGTGCCTCTACTGTCGTTACAGGTCAGCTGCCTATTTTCAGTCAGTATGCATTAGTATTATTTGATACTGGGGTGACACACTCGTTCGTCTCAGCACCATTTACGAAGAAATTAGACATGCCACCCCAAACACTAAATGGCACGTTCTTAACAACCCTACCGTCCGGGGAAGTTATGCCATCGGATCATATGCTGCGGGTCGTACCTATACGAATCGCAGACAGGGAACTCTACTACAATCTGATAGTACTTGACATGCAGGATTATGACATTATACTGGGCATGGACTTCCTGAGCAAGTACGGCGCCTCAATCGAGTGTCGTAAGAGAAAGGTAGTCTTCCGACCTGAAGCTGAACCGATATTTGAATTTATTGGGGAATCTGGGAAAGAAATTGAAAGATTCTTATCAGCTGTAAAGGCCCAGAGGATTTTAGACATAGGATTTACTGGATTTCTAGCGCACGTGGTTGATACAAGTCAAACCGGGGGACAGAAGCTAGAAGAGGTCAGGGTGGTATGCAACTATCCAGAAGTATTTCCTGATGAACTACCGGGATTAGCCCCTGATAGGGAAATAGAATTTACTATTGAATTAGTTCCTGGTACTAAACCAATCTCTAAAGCACCTTACCGGATGGCACCGACTGAGTTGAAGGAACTTCAAGAACAGCTACGGGAGTTACTCGACAAGGGACTTATTCGCCCTAGTCACTCTCCATGGGGAGCTCCGGTACTGTTTGTGAAAAAGAAGGATGGGTCTATGCGAATGTGTATAGACTATCGAGTGCTGAACAACGCGACGATCAAGAACAGATACCCTCTTCCACGGATCGACGATCTGTTCGACCAATTGAAGGGAGCAACTGTTTTCTCAAAGATTGACTTAGGTCCGGCTATCATCAAGTGAAAGTGAAACAAGATGATATACCAAAGACAACCTTTCGAACAAGATACGGACACTATGCGTTCGTAGTTATGCCCTTCAGAGTAACAAATGCCCCTGCTGTGTTCATGGATTTGATGAATCGGGTATTTGTGGCATATCTCGATAAATGTGTGATCGTCTTCATTGACGATATTCTCATCTACTCAAGAACCCAGGAAGAACATGCTGAATATCTGAATATTGTACTGCAGATTCTCCGAGAAAAATAACTATATGCAAAGTTCTCCAAATGCGAGTTCTGGCTAGACCGAGTAATATTCTTGGGTCATGTCATCTCCAAAGAGGGAGTTATGGTAGATCCAAGCAAGATTGAAGCCGTAAGTAACTGGAACAGGCCAAAGAATGCCAACGAAATTAGAAGTTTTCTGGGATTAGCAGGTTACTACAGGAAGTTTGTAGAGGATTTCTCCAAAGTTGCAGCCCCTATGACGAATCTCACCAAGAAAAACAAAAAGTATGAATGGACGGACGACTGCGAGAAGAGTTTTACAGAATTGAAACGGAGACTGACCAGTGCTCCGATCCTTACTCTTCCGGAAAGTAACAAAGGCTTTGATATGTATAGCGATGCTTCCTTACTAGGACTTGGAGCTGTACTGATGCAAGACGGCAAAGGCATCGCCTATGCCTCTAGACAACTCAAAGAGCATGAAAGAAATTACCCCATTCATGACTTAGAACTAGCAGCGGTGGTCTTCGCTCTAAAAACATGGAGGCATTACTTATATGGAGCCCAGTGCAGGATATATACAGACCACCAGAGTCTGAAATATTTCTTCACGCAGAAAGACCTAAATATGAGACAATGCAGATGGCTCGAGCTAGTCAAGGATTACGATTGTGAAATCTTTTATCATCCCGGGAAAGCGAACAAGGTGGCCGACGCACTTAGCCGGAAGTCCGGTACCACCTGATATCGCTATTCTAAGTTCAAGGATGAACTTTCTATGAGGTATGGGGTACTGTAACACCCACAAAATTATAAGATAAGGATATGGGTATCATTTTCTTTTGAAGCATAGAAATAAAAAGAATAGAGAAAAAGGGAAAATAGAAACCAAAAATAGAGTAAGAAGAGGTGAGGTCAAGGATTGAACCTTGAACCTCCCACAAATAATGGAGATAAATTGATGTATGATGACCACTAGAATAATGAGTAATATATGGATAGGAAGGGATGAAAATTTAGTTAAAGATGAGAAGAAAATAAAAGAAAACTAAGCAAAAGAGCAAGAGAAAACCAAGTTGCTTACTTTCTCTTCCTCTTGGTTAAGAAAAGAAGCAAGCAAAAGATGAATTGCCTACTTCCCTTCCTCTCTCTATTTTCGTGGGAATTAAAGTAGTGAGGGAAAAGAGGAGTTGAGGGAATGAATGAAGACATGCTTCATTTACATAGGAATAAATTGGATTGGGAGAAGAAAAAACAAGAGATTAAATCTTTTTTCTTCCTCCTTCCTTCTCCTTCTTCATTCTCACCGAAACCAAGAGCCCTTCCCTCTCCTTATTCGGAAAGCTAAGCTAAGTTCCTCTCCAAGAAAACTAAGTTTAGAGAAGAAGCCTTCAAGATCCATCCCTTCCAAGCAAGAGAAGCAAAAGGAGGTACAAGAAGAAGAAGCTCTCTTCTTCCTTGGTACTTAGGATACCTTTTTCCTTAAGAAAAACCACAAGCGAAAGGATGTAAGTTTCCCTCACCTGTGGTACAATAGATTTTGTATTTCTTTTTGAGATTTTGTTGCCTAAAAACCTAGGATACCTTTATGGAATTTTCGGCCAAGACAAGACTAAAAAGAAGGACCTAGGAAATGTAAAGACCTAAATTTTGACATGCTCAATATGTTTCTTGTAACATATATCTTATGGTAGGGATTTATCTAATGTTCATATGCTAGAATGTTTGGTTAGAACTTAGAGTTATACCCCTAGACTCTCGGCCAAACATGAATAAAGGAAATAGGTAAGTTAAGACCTAAACCAAGCATGTTTCTTATTTTTATGATATGTGCCTCATGATGAGGAAGTTGTTAACATGATATGCTCATGCCTATATGATGATTAAACTTCATTCCATGCTTATATGTATTCGGCCATGATAGGATTAGGGGCCTAGAAAAATTGTTAAACCTAAACTAATCATGCCATGATCCTCCTTAAGACAAGTTATGAAATTTATATGACATGCTCATGTTGTTCCTTGAAATAATTGCTATGAAATTTGTTTAGGGTTCCCATGCTTTTATGACACTTGAACCCTAGCTTTAAGTCTTACAAGTCTCGGCCACAACATGTTTAAGGGCCTAGGAAACTTAGAATCTAACCTAATCATGCTCATGTTGTTCCTTGAAATAATTGCTATGGAATTTGTTTAGGGTTCCCATGCTTTTATGACACTTGAACCATAGCTTTAAGTCTTACATGTCTCGGCCAGAACATGTTTAAGGGCCTAGGAAACTTAGAATCTAATCTAATTATGCTCATGTTGTTCCTTGAAATAATTACTATGAAATTTGTTTAGGTTTCTCATGCTTTTATGACACTTAAACCCTAGATTCAAGCCTTGCAAGTTTCGGCCACAACATGTTTAAGGGCCTAGGAAACTTAGAACCCAACCTAATTATGCTCATGATGTTCCTTATAATAATTGCTATGAAATTGGATTAGGGTTTCCATGCTTTTATGACACTTAGAACCTAGTTCCAAGCCTTAAGGGTTTTGGCCACAACAAGTTTAAGGGCCTAGGAAACTTGGAACCTAACCTAATTATGCTCATGATGTTCCTTGTAATATTTGCTATGAAATTGGTTTAGGGATTCACATGATTGAATGATGATTTTAACCCAATGTAATGCTTGATAAGATTCGGCCATGATAAGTTTATAAGCTTAAGAAACCTAGAACCCTACCTAAACATGCTCATGATGTTTCCTTATGGTATATGATATGATATTGGTTTAGGGTTCACATGCTTGTATGTATTGTTTTTACCTAAATCCCAACTATATGTTTCGGCCACTATATGACATTAGGGTTAGAAATCTAAATATGATTCCCATGTATCTCACATGCAATGTTTTATGATGTGGTAAGAGCTTGCTATGCTTCTATGTTTAATTATGTACACTTATGACCTATGTACAATGGTAATCCTTATGCTATGCTGTGTGTTATTATGATGAGCTGTGTGCCCAATTATGCATGCTATTTATGATGAGCTGTGTGCCCAAACTATGCATGTATTTATGATGTGCTGTGTGCCCAAATTTTACATGCCATTATGATGAGTTGTGTGCCCAAATTCTGTATGGTATGATATGATAAGAAATACGATGTGCATGAAATATTAAGAACCATGATATGTATGACATGCTACTTTACTTTATATGGCTTGTACCAAGGGTGGGCTCCATAAGCACCCCGGGGTCGATGGACTAAGAAACGGGCCTCGTTAGGGATGGGCTCCTAAGTGCCCCTAGGTCGATGGACTAAGAAACGGGCCTAGTATGTATGCCTTGTAGGGTTCAAGACTTGCTACCTTGGACCTACACAGGACGCACGCATTTATGTATGTGGTACAAGCTGGGGCCCTAATCATGTTATGATTATGTTTAAGTATGTAACGCCCGCCCTCCCTGCTACTAAAGGGATAGGGCTACTTACTTACTTAACTATTCCAGGATACATGCATATTTAAAATTTATTTCGAGTAACATAAAGCAGTGGAAATGTCATGAAGTTATACTGGAATGTAACATAAATACAATTGGTTCATGTCAGACATAATAGAAAAAAAATAACATAGCAGGTCTTTATTTGTCTTAGCCGAGCCACTGCCACACACACCTCCTTGCCTCTCCTGCAGCTCCCTTAGATCATCCATTCCTTGCCTTTATCTGTGGTACAAGGAAAGTAAGCTATGAGCACACAGGCTCAGTAAGATCCTTTTCCTACTCACAAAAATCGTATCTCATATCATAGTCATACAAGCATATAATCAATGGAGACAAAATCATCTACATTATATCATGTGAACATAGCCTCCTATCATATCATATTATTAAGAAACATCATACTCTGACATATCATAAATAAAGGAATCATGTGATGTGAATCATAGAAGCATAACATATCATCAGGTCATATGAATCATAAACAAAACATCACATAACATCATGTCATATAATTCATAAAAATATATCATATTATGAATGGGTGCATTATGCAAAATGTCATTTTAAAACATATGTCATGTCAAGTGCAAGATATCTTTAAACATATCTTTTAATACTTAAACATAATATCATCATCATGAGGGCCCGGCTTGTACCACATACATACATAAATGCGCGCAATCCCTAGGACAGGGTAGCTAGCCCCGAACCTACTAGGGATCTAGACCCGTTCATAGTCCGTCGGCCTAGGGGCGCACTAAGGAGCCCATCCCTTTTTACTAGACCCGTTCATAGTCCGTCGGCCTAGGGGCGCTTATGGAGCCCACCCTTGGTACAAGTCATACAAAGTAAAATACATGTCATGCATATCATATCATCATAACTGTCACATCATATCATCATAAATGTCATGCTCTTGTCTTAACATGAAGAGTGCTCTTAATCCCAACTTAAGGGAAGCAACTCTTAGCCATTTACTTATCATATCATAAGGCATACATACTTGGGCACATAGTCATCATAAAAGAAAACCATTATCATGCCTGGTTCATAAGCTTACGTAAATGAGCATGCTACATATTTGAAATCATATATGCTTGGGTACATAGTCATCATAAGAATCATTTCATGCATAGTTCATAAACATACATAAATAGGCATGTTACTTGTCTTATCATAAAGCATGCATACTTAAGCATAAAACATATCATAAGAGTCATCATCATGCATAGTTCATGAGCATCCTTAAATAAACATATAAAGCATCATAGGAAAACATAATTATACATGAAAAACATTTACTAGTATCTCCTATTTCACATCCTAGTATGGGAGACAACTAGCAAAGTCATAATTGGGTCTCTAACCCTAATTCCATATGGTGGCCGAAAGTCACCATGCTTAGTTTTAGGTTACAACAATATATAAGAATGTGAACCTTAAATCAATTTCATGTCATACACTATAAAGAATATCATGAGCATAGGTAGTAGGTTCTAAGCTTCCTAGGCCTTTTAACTTGGTTGGGGCCGAACCTTTAAGAGCATGAAACTATGTTTTATACAAGCATAAGAATCCAAGCTAACTTCATATCATATCATAAGGGAAATCCATGAGCTTGCTAAGTTTAAATTTAAACTTCCTTAAACCCTAGAAAATAGTCATGGCCGAAAGTTCTTGAAAGGGAAATAAACTTCTAAGCAACATATAAACATAAATACCCAGCCAAGTTCATGTCATATCATAAAGAAGTCTATGAGCATGTTAAATTAGGTTTTAAGCTTCATGGAACCCTAAAACCTCTCATGGCCGAAACTTCATAAAACAAGAGATAAACTTCTAAGCAACATACAAACATGAATACCTAGCCAATTTCATAACAAATCATAAAGAAGTCTATGAGCATGCTAAATTAGGTTTTAAGCTTCATGAAACCCTAAACTCTCTCATGGCCGAAACTTCATAAACCAAGAAATAAACTTCTAAGCAACATACAAACATGAATACCTAGCCAAGTTCACAACATATCATAAAGAAGTCTATGAGCATGTTAAATTAGGTTTTAAGCTTCATGAAATCCTAATTTCATCATGGCCGAAACTTCAATAAACAAGAGATAAACTTCTAAGCAATATACAAACACGAATACCAAGCCAAGTTCACAACATATCATCAAGAAGTCAATGAGCATGTTAAATTAGGTTTTAAGCTTCATGAAACCCTAGTTTCATCATGGCCGAAACTTCAATAAACAAGAGATAAACTTCTAAGCAATATACAAACATGAATACCTAGGCAAGTTCACAACATATCTTCAAGAAGTCTATGAGCATGTTAAATTAGGTTTTAAGCTTCATGAAACCCTAATTTCATCATGGCCGAAACTTCAATAAACAAGAGATAAACTTCTAAGCAATATACAAACATGAATACCTAGCCAAGTTCACAACATATCATCAAGAAGTCTATGAGCATGTTAAATTAGGTTTTAAGCTTCATGAAACCCTAATTTCATCATGGCTGAAACTTCAATAAACAAGAGATAAACTTCTAAGCAATATACAAACATGACTACCTAGCCATGTTCACAACATATCATCAAGAAGTCTATGAGCATGTTAAATTAGGTTTTAAGCTTCATGAAACCCTAATTTCATCATGGCCGAAACTTCAATAAACAAGAGATAAACTTCTAAGCAATATACAAACATGAATACCTAGACAAGTTCACAACATATCATCAAGAAGTCTATGAGCATGTTAAATTAGGTTTTAAGCTTCATGAAACCCTAATTTCATCATGGCCGAAACTTCAATAAACAAGAGATAAACTTCTAAGCAATATACAAACATGAATACCTAGCCAAGTTCACAACATATCATCAAGAAGTCTAGGAGTATGTTAAATTAAGTTTTAAGCTTCTTAAAGCCCTAGCATATTCATGGCCGAAACATAGCAAGAAGAAGATCAAGCTTAAACAATATCCAACATAAATTTTTAACTAAGTTCATATCATAACATAATAAGATCCATGAGCATGGGTTCTTCTCCTTTTATTTTTATTTTTAAGTGTTCTAACCTTACGAAAATATTGTAAGCGACTTGTACCACAGGTGAGGGGATACTTACATCTTTGTTTGATTTACTTAAGGAGGAAATCCTGCTTGTGGAGCCTTCCTAGAGAGGAACTTCTTGTTTTGTTTGGGTTTCGGCAATGGGGTGGGGAGATGCTCTTGGTCACGGTGAGGAGGAGGAGGGAGGAGGAAGGGGAGAAAATGAATTTTCTTCTTTAATTTCCCCTTTTATTCATCATGAGAGGAGGAAGGGAAAATGCACTTTTCCTTCTCCTTTCTTTTACTCCTCCTTAATGAAAAGAGGAAGCAAGAATCCTCTTTTCTCTTGAGAGGAAGAAGGCTACTCTAACTTCTCCTTCTAAATGAAAGAAGCTCTTTTCTTACTCTTAACTATATTGTCACTTCTCTCTCTAACAATAACTTCTCTTGGTCTATTGGTTAACACATACATGTATCTAGTAAGAGATCCAAGGTTCAAACCTTGGTCATCTCTTTTTTTGGTTCTATTTTTATTATTTTGAAAAATTACACATAAGGCCTATTTTTATTCATGATAAAAAAATATCAAAAATCTTGCTAAGTACCCTATGGGTGTTACAAAGTATGTATGTAATAAGTTTTCAAAGGACATGTTGCATATATTGTTGCATGAATCATATTTTTGAAAGTCATCTCGCATAACACTTTATGATTATATTATAATATACCATGATGCTTATGATTATGACATGTTATGTTAGGATGAACTTTATGATTATGTTATGATATGCTATGATCATGATTATGTTAAGCTAGGATGCACTTTATGATTATATCATGATATGCCATAATGCTTATGATTATGTTATGTTATGCTAGGATGAACTTTATGATCATGTTATGCTATGCTATGATTATGATTATGTTATGCTAGGATGCATGTTATGATATGCCATGATACCTTACGATTAGGTTATGATATGATGCTTCTATACATGATATGATGAGTTGTCTTTATGCTGTATGCCTTGGAGATTTAGTTATGTTATACGGTTTTTGTGAGTAGGAAAGGATCTTACTGAGCCTTGTGTGCTCACAGCTTACTTTCCTTGTACCACAGATAAGGGCAAAGAATGGATGTACTAAGGGAGCAGTAGGAGGGGGCAAGAAGGACGTGTGTAGTAGTGACTCGGCTAAAAAGAAAGACCTGTTTCTAGTTAATAAGAATTATGATTATGTCGTTCTTTTATGACTCCATGACATTTCATCATGCTCTTTAGTATTATGATTTAAATTTATGTTAAGCATGTTATGTGACTCATATGATAGATAGTTAGTGATGATGATTTGAAAAGTAAAGAAAAAGTTTTAAAGAAAAAAAAATTATACTATAGATAAGACTTCCGCTGTTTTAAGAAGAAAAGATAAGTAACCCCCGTCAGCTTAAGCAGGAAGGGGCGGGGCGTTACACCTATAACCGCCTCTAGCAGCGACATTGAAAGGGCCGCATACATCACTATGTATAAGTCCTAACAAATCTGTCGCTCTTTCGATGTGCCCACTAAAGGGAGTCTAGGTCATCTTACCTAGTAAGCATGACTCGCACGTCTGATAAGATTCAAAATCAAATGAGTCCAACAAACCATCCTTATGGAGCTGGGATATGTGCTTGCATATTATATGACCTAAGCGACAGTGCCAGAGATAGGTTTGATTCAAGTCATTTGACTTGAACCTCTTGTTGGGTTCTTCGGGCCGCGAAAACCGCTTTTTCGCGTCGCGGAAACCCCGAGTCACCCAAAGTCGTAGATCCGTGCAAAGATTCGTAAACAAAAACTTTTCGAAAAACCTTTTCTTGTACGAGTTTGTAAAACCTTTAGATCTACACTAGATAAGGGTTATACCTTCGAAGCGTGCCTTTCGCTTATCCCGCTCGTCCAAGGAGTTGCCGGATCTCTAGACCGTCAAGCGTCGGTCCTCTAGAAGTATCCACACGGACACGTAGGTGGAGAAAACCTCACTCAAAGGTGTGCTAGCACCTTGGTGAGATTCGGCCAAGCAAGGAGGAGAGGGAGAGGGAGAGCTTGAGAGGAAGAAGGAGGAAGATTCACCACACTTGAATGAAATGAATGAAAATCAATTCCAATTCAAAAGTGGCCGGCCACTTCTCATCAAGTGTAACTCCCCATTAAATGCAATTAATGTGAAGTTAATAAGAAAATGGCTTTGTAACTTCCATGAGGTGACACTCCATGATGATGTGGAACATCATCATTGGTCCACCTAATGCCAACTCACCAATGAGGTGGCAAAAGGTCAAGTCAAAATTGACCTTTGGTCTTCCTTCTCTAGTCAAGTCAAACTTGACCCAATCTCTACCATGGTTGATCTAATCCAACCATTTGATTCGAGCCAACTTAATATAATGAATCTAATTCATTAAATTAAATTAATTTAATAAGTCATAATCTAAATTAGACTCATTAAATACATGAATCAACCTGAGTCGAACTCAAGTTAGCCCAATTAGGATTACTCTTAATCCAATTTGATTCATCAAATGAATCTAATCCTCTTGGTTCATCATATGAACCTAATCTCCATCTAATTATCCTATGTGTGTGACCCTATAGGTTCTTGTAACGTTGGCAATGCCCTAAACCCATTTAGGAGCATAAGTAATGAGCGGTATCTAGCAACACATCATTACTACCCAAGTTACAAGAATGTCGAGATCCGACATCACCTTGTGACTACTAATTGTGACTCCTCACAATATGTGACATTGTCCTTCTATCCTAGACATCTAGATTGATCAATGTGAGGCATAGACCGTGTCATCCTCTAATCAATCTAAATCTTGAACTCCAAGTAGACTCACTCGATCAAATGAGCTCAACATCTAATGTTGACTAATTTGGGCATGGCCATGCGCTTAGTGGTCTCACTCTATCAAGAATAGCGATGTCGCTCTCGTCATATGGGAGGGATAGATCCCATCTACATCACTCACATCCCTCTACATAATTCGTTATATACCCAGTAATCGCCTTTATAGTCCACCCAGTTACGGGTGACGTTTGACGAAACCAAAGTACATAACTCCTTATGTAGGGATCCATTGTGACTTCAGGTCTAAGGACTAATAGTCATACTAATAGCCACATGAGAAAGTATATGACACTCATATAATGATCCATGATATTTTCTCATGGTGGGTCATTCAGTATACATTCTCTAATGCATACCCATGTGTCAGCTTGATATCTCTATATCCATGACTTGTGAGATCAAGTCATCGAGCTGACCTACATGCTAGTCTTATTGTATTAACATTGTCCCTGAATGTTAATACTCGACTAGAAATGATTTAGAGTAGTGTTCCCTATATCATCTCACTATCGATTCAACTAATCGATTGATATAGGTATGAACCTTCTACTCAAGGACGCTATTATACTTAGTCTATTTGGCACTAATATAAATAAGTATAATAACCAAACAAATGCCTTTATTAATATACAAAAATATGATATACATGAGTCCATACAATCATCAAATGATTGGCTCTAGGGCTCTAACCAACAATCTCCCTCTAGCACTAGTGCCAATCAGTATAGGCTCTAAGGCCTAAAGACCTAGTGTGACCATCATGCTTCCTCTGTGCCAAAGCCTTGGTCAAGGGATCTGCGATGTTAGCCTCTGTAGGTACTCTGCAAATCTTCACATCTCCTCTATCGATAATCTCTCGAATGAGATGGAAGCGTCGTAGTATATGCTTGGTCCGCTGGTGTGAGCGAGGTTCCTTCGCCTGTGCTATAGCTCCATTGTTGTCACAATAGAGCTCAACTGGGTCAGCGATGCTAGGAACCACCCCAAGTTCAGTAATGAACTTGCGGATCCAAACTGCCTCTGATGCAGCAATATACTCGGCTTCTGTTGTAGAATCAGCTACTGTATCCTGCTTCGAACTCTTCCAACTGACAGCACCACCATTAATGCAAAATACGAACCCTGACTGCGATGGGTAATCATCCTGATCGATCTGAAAGCTGGCATCACTGTAACCCTTTACAGTTAGCTCATCATTGCCTCCATATATCAAGAAATATTATTTAATCCTTCGTAAGTACTTAAAAATATTCTTGACCGCTATCCAGTGACTTTCACCTGGATCTGACTAGTATCTGCTCGTCATGCTCAAAGCATACGAGACATCAGGTCGAGTACACAGCATGGCGTACATGATCGATCCTATGGCTGAGGCATAAGGGATCTGATCCATGCGGTCTCTCTCCTCTCTAGAAGAGGGACCTTGAGTCTTCGAAAGACTCACGCCATGTGACATAGGAAGAAATCCCTTCTTGGAGTTCTGCATGGCAAACCGAAGGAGTACCTTGTCAATATATGTACTCTGACTTAGGCCAAGCAATCTCTTAGATCTATCTCTATAGATCTGTATCCCTAGAATGCGGGATGCCTCACCTAAGTCCTTCATTGAGAAGCAACTCCCTAGCCAGGTCTTGACAGACTGAAGCATAGGGATGTCCTTCCCAATGAGTAGTATGTCATCCACATATAATATGAGGAAGACAACTATATCCCCTACAACCTTCTTGTAGACACAAGGCTCATCTTCATTCTTGATGAAACCAAACTGTTTGATCGCATCATCAAATCGAAAATTCCAGCTCCGAGAAGCTTGCTTTAGTCCATAAATGGACCTATGCAGCTTGCATACTCTGCTAGTATGCTGTGGATCTACAAAACCCTCAGGTTGTGTCATGTACACATCCTCGAGTAGGTTTCCATTCAGAAACGCGGTTTTGACATCCATCTGCCATATCTCATAGTCATGGTAGGCTGCAATAGCAAGCATGATCCGAATGGACTTAAACATCGCCACTGGAGAAAAGGTTTCATCATAGTCAATACCATGAATCTGCTTGAAACCTTTAGCTACCAAGCGACCCTTATAGATAAGTCCATCTATGTCAGTCTTTCTCTTAAAGACCCACTTACACCCAATGGGTTTTACCCCTTCAGGTGGATCAACCAAAGTCCATACTTGGTTGGTGTACATGGATTCTATCTCGGATCTCATGGCTTCTAGCCATTTCTTGGTCTCATCACAGCTTCTTGATAGGTGGTAGGCTCATCCTCTATGAGCACAATGTCATCATGGTCGACAAGAGAAATGAGTATCTCTCGGGATGACGTACCCTATCAGACCTGCGAAGAGGTATGTCTACTTGAACTGGTTGTTGTTCCTCAACTCTTTGTGGAACATCATCCACAACACTTTGTGGTTCCAGTTCAATTTCCATCTGGGCATCAGTGCTATTGTTCGCATCTTGAACTTCTTTAAGATCGAACGCGCTCCCACTAGTCTTTCTAGAAACAAAGTCCCTTTCTAGAAAGACCCCAGTCTTTGCCACAACTACCTTGTGCTGACTGGGAATGTAGAAGTAATACCCCTTAGTTTCCTTGGGATATCCAATGAAATAGCACTTTTCAGATTTGGGTCCTAATTTGTCTGAAACTTGACGTCTTACGTAAGCCTCACAGCCCCAAATCCTCATGAAAGACACCTGGGCATCTCTCCCAGTCCATATCCTATATGGTGTCTTTATCACGGCCTTTGATGGAACTCGGTTGAGTATGAAAGCTGCCGTGTCTAGAGCATATCCCCATAGATATGTCGAAAGATCTGTGTGACTCATCATAGATCGTACCATATCTAATAAGGTACGATTCCTCCTTTCGAATACACCATTCCACTGTGGTGTTCCAAGAGGAGTGAGTTGAGATAAAATCCAACACTCAGCTAAGTAGTCACGAAACTCATGGCTTAAGTATTCACCACCTCGATCTGATCGAAGTACCTTAATACTCTTGTCAAGCTGGTTCTGTACTTCATTCTTGAATTCTTTGAACTTTTCAAAGGATTCAGACTTATGTGTCATCAAATACACATAACCGTATCTACTGAAATCATCAGTAAATGTGATGAAGTACCTATAACCGCCTCTAGCAGCAACATTGAAAGGGCCACATACATCACTATGTATGAGTCCTAACAAATCAGTTGCTCTCTTGCTATGCCCACTAAAGGGCGTCTTGGTCATCTTGCCTCGTAGGCATGACTCGCATATCTCATATGATTCAAAATCAAATGAGTCCAGCAAACCATCCTTATGGAGCTGGGATAAGCGCTTGTCATTTATATGACCTAAGCGACAGTGCCAGAGGTAGGTTTGGTTCATGTCATTTGACTTGAACCACTTGGTACTAATGTTATAGATAGGGCTCTCAAGGTCTAGAATATAGAGTCCGTTTATTAGAGGTGCACTACAATAGAACATATCTTTTAAATATACAGAACAACATTTGTCTTTTATTATAAAAGAGTATCCTTTCTTGTCTAAACAAGAAACTGAAACTATGTTCTTAGTAAGAGCAGGCACATAACAACAATCATCTAAATCTAGTACAAGCCCAGAGGGCAGAGATAGCTGATAAGAGCAGCAACCCGTGCTCCATTGCCTACTCGTAGGTCCACCTCGCCCTTTGCCAATGCTCTGCTATTTCTCAGCACTTGCACATCATGTGAGAAGCACATCCAGTATCTAATACCAATGATGTAGAAATAGATAGATTGACTTCTATAACATATATACCTGAAGTGGAAGTCTTACTTCGCTTCTTCTTTAGATCCTCCAAGTATACCTTGCAGTTCCTCTTCCAGTGCCCGGTCTGACCGCAGTGGAAGCAGGTAGCATCCTTGGCGACCCCTCCTTTAGGCTTCAGTGCCTTGCCTTTGCCCTTGGTTTGGGACTTTCCCTTACCTTTGGGCTTGCCCTTGCCCTTGTGCTTCTGGACCATCAGAATGGGCTTAACCTTCTTAAGGTTAATCTCAGCAGTTCGTAACATACTAAGTAACTCGGGCAGTGGCTTGTCAATCTCGTTCATGTTATAGTTGAGAACGAATTGACTATAGCTATCTGGCAAGGACTGCAAGATCAAGTCAGTGGCCAGCTCTTGGCCAAGTGGGAACCCCAGTCTTTGTAGGTTCTCTATGTACCCAATCATCTTGAGTACATAAGGACCTACAGGAGCCCCGTCTGACATCTTGCATCTCAAATCTCTCATGCCTCGCTTGTCCCTGATATAGTTGGCGAAGATGCTCAACCATATCAAAAGCACTCATCAACTCATGTTGCTTCTGAAGCTCTGAGTTCATGGTCGCGAGCATTAGACAGGACACATCTAATGCGTCGTCTTGATGCTTCTTGTAAGCATCTTTGTCGGCTCGCGGGGCATTGGCAGGAGGAGCCTCCGGAATGGGCTGCTCCAGAACGTACAGCTTACGCTCCTGGGTGAGATCTATTCTCAAGTTCCTGTACCAGTCCAGGAAATTCGCTCCGTTGAGCTTGTCCTTCTCAAGGACAGATCGCAGGGAGAAGAAATTCGTGTTCGACGTCATGGTTATCTACAACAGAAAATTTGCAGAAATAAATATCATATTCTTTAAAAAACATTTAATTAGACCTTTAATTAAATGATGCTCCCACTGAATTCTATAATTCTTGTGGGACAAGATCCACATCATACTAACCCTTTAGTTAGCTTTAGCTAATACGCCCAAGGCTTAGTATGATCGGTAGGTAACGATTACCAATTACATCTCTATGCAACTCTTGTTTATAGAATCAATATCCACATTTATATTAAAACTCGAGTTAGCTTTGGCTAATACGCCCGAGAGTTAATATAGATGTGATTTTGACCTATCTTTCCAACTATTGGAAGAATGCCTATGGTTGACTCGATCCAACCGAGAAACTATGAATACTCAATCTAATTGAGTTTGTATTCACCCATGCGTTGATAGACGGGACCAAGATTGTCCCTCCGTACCCTACCAAGATAATATGTATTGCTCTGCTTTGGCAGATTCAACAATACATGTGATCGAGGTAGTGATAGGTATCACGGCACGGTTAGGCATTAGAGTTGAGTCGATTGAGATTTAATCTAATCGAAAGGGATGCATCTTGTGCACGACTTAGATCTAATCTAATCGCAAGGGTGCATCATGTGCACGACTTAGATCTAATCTAATCGTAAGGCACTAATTAATTAACTACTTATTAAATATGCATCACATACACAAGCAATTAATTAATCTATTTATGATTTAGTCATGGCCCTACTACGATCTTCTCAAGCCAATGAGAAGATCGATTGGTCAACCTAGGGTCAACATCTTCTAAGCTCCTCCTTTGACCACCTTGTGTTGCTCGTGCCCGCCTCGGAACTCCGTCTCGTGTGGACCCTCCACCGCTCCAATTTGTACATTACAATTTGAAACTCGAGTTACATTCGAGTCTAAATCTAATTTACAACAAGAAAATAAGAGAAGGCACGACGCGCAGGTCGCGAATATAATACAACACTCGCAAACACATAACGGCACGCAGGCCGTATTATGAATTACAACACAACCAATCATATTGGTCTTTGGGCCATGACTATCACAAAATTAATATATAATTCAAAATTATATATTTTCATAATTTTCTATAATTTTAAAATTAATTTTTACAATTTTTACGAATAAAATTTCCCGGCGGTCCCGTTTAGCGGTTTCGGGCGCAATCGCGGAACGGATCCCCTTGCGGGGCCCAGGGGCATCGCCCCTACCCGCGATCTAACCATCACGAGGGTTCCTTTGCGATCCAAAAGCGCCTAAACCTGCTGTCCCAAAATGATTCGGGTCGAGACATTGCCGTTTCGGAAAAATCTTCCCGGCGGGTTCGTTTTTAGCGATTTCGGGTGCAATCGCGGAGCAAATTCCCTTGCGGGGTTAGGGGCAATGCCCCTACCCATGATCTAACCATCATGAGTTGCTCCTTTGCGATCTAATGGCACCCGACCTCGCTGTCCCAAACGGATTTGGGGCAAAATGAAGCCGTTTAAAAGAAAACTTTCCGGTAGTCAAAGCCTACAAGTGCCGAGACACTTGTGATTCGCTTCTACGGAAAAATTACTCATAAAAACTCTAAAATTCAATTTTTACAGAAAATCACAGAAGGTATATTTTTCATAAAAATACAAACGAACTCGTACAAGTCTTTGCACGTGGCTCTGATACCACTGTTGGGTTCTTCGGGCCGCGAAAACCAATTTTTCGCGTCGCGGAAACCCCCAGTCACCCAAAGTCGTAGATCCGTGCAAAGATTCGTAAACAAAAACTTTTCGAAAAACCTTTTCTTGTACGAGTTTATAAAACCTTTAGATCTACACTAGATAAGGATTATACCTTCGAAGCGTGCCTTTCGCTTATCCCGCTCGTCCAAGGAGTTGCCGGATCTCTAGACCGTCAAGCGCCGGTCCTCTAGAAGTATCCACACGGACACGTAGGTGGAGAAAACCTCACACAAAGGTGTGCTAGCACCTTGGTGAGATTCGGCCAAGCAAGGAGGAGAGGGAGAGGGAGAGCTTGGGAGGAAGAAGGAGGAAGATTCACCACACTTGAATGAAATGAATGAAAATCAATTCCAATTCAAAAGTGGCCGACCACTTCTCATCAAGTGTAACTCCCCATTAAATGCAATTAATGTGAAGTTAATAAGAAAATGGCTTTGTAACTTCCATGAGGTGGCACTCCATGATGATGTGGAACATCATCATTGGTCCACCTAATGCCAACTCACCAATGAGGTGGCAAAAGGTCAAGTCAAAATTGACCTTAGGTCTTCCTTCTCTAGTCAAGTCAAACTTGACCCAATCTCTACCATGGTTGATCTAATCCAACCATTTGATTCGAGCCAACTTAATATAATGAATCTAATTCATTAAATTAAATTGATTTAATAAGTCATAATCTAAATTAGACTCATTAAATACATGAATCAACTTGAGTCGAACTCAAGTTAGCCCAATTAGGATTACTCTTAATCCAATTTGATTCATCAAATGAATCTAATCCTCTTGGTTCATCATATGAACCTAATCTCCATCTAATTGTCCTAAGTGTGTGACCCTATAGGTTCTTGTAACGTTGGCAATGCCCTAAACCCATTTAGGAGCATAAGTAATGAGCGGTATCTAGCAACACATCATTACTACCCAAGTTACAAGAATGTCGAGATCCGACATCACCTTGTGACTACTAATTGTGACTCCTCACAATATGTAACATTGTCCTTCTATCCTAGACATCTAGATTGATCAATGTGAGGCATAGACCGTGTCATCCTCTAATCAATCTAAATCTTGAACTCCAAGTAGACTCACTCGATCAAATGAGCTCAACATCTAATGTTGACTCATTTGGGCATGGCCATGCGCTTAGTGATCTCACTCTATCAAGAATAGCGATGTCGCTCCCGTCATATGGGAGGGATAGATCCCATCTACATCACTCACATCCCTCTACATAATTCGTTATATACCCAGTAATCGCCTTTATAGTTCACCCAGTTAAGGGTGACGTTTGACGAAACCAAAGTACATAACTCCTTATGTAGGGATCCATGGTGACTTCAGGTCTAAGGACTAATAGTCATACTAATAGCCACATGAGAAAGTATATGACACTAATATAACGATCCATGATACTTTCTCATGGCGGGTCATTCAGTATACATTCTCTAATGCATACTCACGTGTCAGCTTGATATCTCTATATCCATGACTTGTGAGATCAAGTCATCGAGCTGACCTACATGCTAGTCTTATTGTATTAACATTGTCCCTGAATGTTAATACTCGACTAGGAATGACTTAGAGTAGTGTTCCCTATATCATCTCACTATCGATTCAACTAATCGATTGATATAGGTATGAACCTTCTACTCAAGGACGCTATTATACTTAGTCTATTTGGCACTAATATAAATAAGTATAATAACCAAACAAATGCCTTTATTAATATACAAAAATATGATATACATGAGTCCATACAATCATCAAATGATTGGCTCTAGGGCTCTAACCAACACCTCTTGGTATTTATGTTATAGATAGGGCTTTCAAGGTCTAGAATGTAGAGTTCGTTCATCAGAGATGCACTACAATAGAATATATCTTTTAAATAAATAGAACAACATCTGTCCTTTATTATAAAAGAGAAACCTTTCTTGTCCAAACAAGAAACTGAAATTATGTTCTTAGTTAAAGCAGACACATAACAACAATCATACAACTCTAGTACAAGCCCAGAGGGCAGAGATAGAAAATAAGTTCCTACAGCAACAGCAGCAACCCGTGCTCCATTGCCTATGCGTAGGTCCACCTCGCCCTTTGTCAATGCCCTGTTATTTCTCAATGCCTGCAGATTAGTACAAATGTGAGAAGCACATCCGGTATCTAATACCCATGATGAAGAAATAGATAGATTGACTTCTATAACATATATACCTGAAGTGGAAGTCTCACTTCGCTTCTTCTTAAGATCTTCCAGGTACACCTTGCAGTTCCTCTTCCAGTGCCCGGTCTAACCGTAGTGGAAGCAGGTAGCATCCTTGGCGAGCCCTCCTTTAGGCTTTAGTGCCTTGCCTTTGCCCTTGGCTTGGGACTTTCCTTTGCCTTTGGGCTTGCCCTTTCCCTTGTGTTTCTGAACCATCAGAACAGAGTGGGGCTTAACCTTCTTAAGGTTTAGCTCAGCAGTTCTTAACATGCTAAGCAACTCGGGCAATGGCATGTCAATTTCGTTCATGTTGTAGTTTAGAACGAATTGACTATAGCTATCCAGCAAGGATTTCAAGATCAGGTCAGTGGCCAGCTCTTGGCCAAGCGGGAATCCCAACCTCTGTAGGTTTTCTATGTACCCAATCATTTTGAGTACATATGGGCCTACAGGAGCGCCATCTGACATCTTGTACTGAAATAGTGCCCTTGAGATCTCAAATCTCTCGTGACGTGCTTGTCCATGATATAGTTGACGAAGATGTTTAACTATATCATAAGCACCCATTAACTCATGTTGCTTCTGAAGCTCAGAGTTCATGGTCGCGAGCATAAGACAGGACACATCTAATGCGTCATCTTGATGCTTCTTATAAGCATCTTTGTCAGCTCGCGTGGCATTGGCAGGAGGAGCCTCCGGAATGGGCTGCTCCAGAACGTACAGTTTACGTTCTTGGGTGAGAACTATTCTCAGATTCCTGTACTAGTCCAGGAAATTTGCTCCGTTGAGCTTGTGCTTGTCAAGGACAGAACGCAGAGAGAAGGTGTTCATGTTTGACGTCATGGTAATCTACAACAGAAATTAAAGCAGAAAGTAAATAGCACATTCTTTTTAATAATTTAATTAGGCCTTTAACTAAATGATGCTCCCACTGAATTCTATAACTCATGTGGGACAAGATCCACATCATACTAACCCTTGAGTTAGCTTTGTCTAATACGCCCATGATTTAGTATGATCGGTAGGTAACGATTTACCAATTACATCTCTATGCAACTCTTGTTTATAGGATCATTATCCGCAGTTATATTAAAACTTGAGTTAGCTTTGGCTAATACACCCAAGAATTAATATAAATATGATTTATGTCCTATCTTTCCAACCGTTGGAAGAATGCCTACAGTTAAACTCGATTTAACTAGTTGTACTCAATCAAATTGAGTCTCTACTCACCCATGCGTTGATAGGCGGGACCAAGATTGTCCCTCCGTACCCTACCAAGATAATATGTGTTGCTCTGCTTTGGCAGATTCAACAATACATGTGATCGAGGTAGTGATAGGTATCATGGCATGGTAGACATTTTAGAGTTGACGCGATTGAGATCTAATATAATCGTAGGGTGCATCTTGTACACGATTTAGATCTAATCTAAACGTTAAGGCGCTAATTAACTGTAACACCCCTAGAAAGCCTAGATAAGAAAGTAAGGATAATGAGAGTACGAATGAAAAGAAGGTGTAAATATTCTAAGTTAAATATTAAGATGGATTTAGATGATTAAAACTTTATGAAAGAAAAATAAAGTTGAGAATCTAAATCATCTATGCATGATTTAAAATGTATGGAATTAATATGGACAAAAGAAGAAATATGAGATAATATATATATGTATGAAATATTTATGCATAATGCATAATATAGTAATATACGAATTATTATGTACAAAAGAAAATAAAATGTTAGAAGAGAGATTGAACCTTGGATCTCTTGTAAGGAACATGTATAGGATACCAAAGGGGATAGGAGAATTATTGATAAGGAGAGAAAGGATTAAGTAGTTAAGAATAAGAAAGGATTCTTTCTACTTAAAAGGAAAAGGAAGTAAAAAGAAATAAAAATATACATAAACAAGTTTTGATCCTTGGTTCTCTTGTGGATGCATGCATGTGTTAACCAAGTGGGATAGGAGAGGATATTGTAAGAGGAGAGATAGGAATTTTAATTAAAGGAGAGAAAAGAGAGAAATTAAGGGAAAGAAAAGAGAGAACTCAAAAGGCATTTCTCTAGAATATTCTTGTCATTTAAGGGGAGAAATGAATAGGGAGGATGAATCAAGTCAAGTTTCCTCCCCTCATTTTAGTATAAATAGGCATGGAGGGGTGACTTCAACTTCATCCCCCACTCATTCTCCTCCTCTCCTCCCTTTTGTGCCGAGACCCCCTCTCCCTCTCCTCTTCTTCTTGTTGCCAAGCAACACAAGAGGAAGGAAGCTCCTCTTCCTCCTCACTCCCTCCCTCTTCTTTCTTCCTTGTTGTTGCCGAGCAACACAAGAGGAAGAAGCTTCTTCTTCCTCCCCTCTCCACCAAAAGACCTAGCCACTCCTTTCCCTCCATTGGTGCCGAACCTAGCAAGCAAGAAGAAAGGTCCAAGCAAGTTCTCAATTCTAGGAAACTTAAGCGAAGAAGGTAAGCTTCCCCTCACCTGTGGTACAAGGCTTTTTACATGTTTTTATGATTTTATGAGGATTTTAAAACCTAGAAACAAGTATGAGAAAATTCGGTTAAGAAGAGCTTTCGAAATCTAGTGATGTTTAACTAGTCTTCACTAAATGATAGATTTTCTATGCCATGGAAAAGGATTCTTCTTCATGTTTTTATACCTATATGATGCTTGATAAGAGGAGCACTTAACCCTAGAATTTCGGCCAAAAATATTTTTAAGAGGCTAGAGAAATTCATTGTTTTACTCAACTAGTACAAGATTCTTCCTATAAAATGTTAGGGACCATGTAATTAGTTTTCTTGCTTAGAAGATGTTTGAACTAAAAGGAAACCCACCCATATGTTTCGGCCAAGAAGGGGTTTAGGGTTAGGAATACCCTTAAATTTAAATAAACATGCTCATGAGGTAGGATACAAAGATGTTAAAAGATTTGTATGTTTCGGCCAAGTTGTTCATGAACTAAATTTATATGTTTGTTTCTTAGTAAATTTTACCATGAAACTCACTTAGGTTTTCATGCTTTAGACTACTTAAAAACCTAGCTAAAGAATGGTAGGTTTCGGCCATGTGAAGGAAATAAAAGAAAAAAAAGGGAAAGAAAGAAACCTAGGAAATGTTATGCAATGAAATTTATGTAAATGCCATGATATGTGATAGCATATGAAATGCTATACATAATGAGAAGAATGAAATTTATGTAAATGCCATGATATGTGATAGCATATGAAATGCTATACATAATGAGAAGAATGAAATGTATGTAAATGCCATGATATGTGATAGCATATGAAATGCTATACATAATGAGAAGAATGAAATTATGTGAATGCCATGATATGTGATAGCATATGAAATGCTATACATAATGAGAAGAATGAAAAATGAAATGCATGAAAGATTGTTAGGGATATGATATGATAGTTATGCATGATAAATTACTTTGTATGGTTTGTACCAAGGGTGGGCTCCGTAAACGCCCCGGGGTCGATGGAATAAGACTCGGGCCTCGTCAGTAATGGGCTTCTGATGCCCTAGGTCGATGGAGTAAGACTCCGGCCTAGTATGTATGTATGGTAGGGTTCAAGACTTGCTACCTTGGACCTACGTATGATGTATGTGGTACAAACCGGGATCCCCACAATGATGATATTAATTTCAAGTATTCATAAGTATAAGTTTTCAAATTCATGATGCATTGCCTACATATGTGCTTTAAATTACCTGATGATTGGATATAATGCCATGTGATATTATGATATGAATATGATACTCTTGTATGTTATATGCTTATGATACTACGCATGATATTAATATACGATGATTCGGTTTTAGTGAGTAGGAAAGGAACTTACTGAGCCATGAGTGCTCACAGCTTACTTTCCTTATACCGCAGATAAAGAAGCTGGATGAGCTAGAGGAGCAACAGGAGGAGCAAATAGTGATGTGTGTGGTGGTGGCTCGGCAAGAACGATCCGAATGGATTAATATGATTAGTTATAAGTTCAATATATGCACATTTGAACAAATCAGAATATGTGATATTATGCTTAATAAATTAAATTCTTAAGGTTTTTATTCTTCCACTGTTATAGTAAAACATGTACGTAAGTAGTATAAGAACGTAGCGCCGCCTTTGGTTGGGTAAGAAGGGCGGGCGTTACATTAACTACTTTACTAGCATGCATCAAATACACACACACAAGCAATTAATTATACTATTTGTGATTAGTCATGGCCCTACTACGATCTTCTCAAGCCAATGAGAAGATCGGATGGTCAACCTAGGGTCAACAACTTCTCAAGCTCCTTCCTTTGACCACCTTGTGTTGCTCGCGCCCTCCTCGTAACTCCGTCTCGAGTGGAACTTCCACGGCTCCAATTTTGTACATTACAATTTTGAAACTAGAGTTATATTCGAGTCTAAACTAATTTACAACAAGAATAAATGGAGAAAGGCACGATGCACAGGTCGCGTATCAAGTATACAGCACACACAACACAAATGACGGCGCACAAGTCATAATATGAATTACAATACAAATATTCCAATCATATTGGGTCTTTTTGGGCCATGACCATCACAAATTATGCATAATTCTAAATTATGTAATTTTCATAATTTTCTGTAATTTTAATACTATTTGTTTTACAATTTTTATGAGTAAAAATTCCCGGCGGTCCCGATTAGCGATTTTCGGGCGCAATCGAGGAACGAATCCCCTTGCGGGGTCAGGGGCAGTGCCCCTACCCGCGATATAACCATCGCGAGTGTTCCTAAGCGATCCAACAATGCCTTAGTCCACTGTCCCAAAAGGATTTGGGGCGAAACCTTGCCGTTTCAGAAAAATCTTCTCGGTAGTCGAAGCTTACAAGTGTCTAAACACTTGTGCTTAGCTTCTACGAGAAAAATACTCATAAAAACCATAAAAAACCTAAATTTACAGAAAGTTACAGAACCTACATTTTTCATAAAAATGCAAACTAAACTCGTACACGCTTCGCACGTGGCTCTGATACCATTGTTGGGATTTTCAGGCCGCAAAAACTATTTTTTCCCGTTGCGAAAACCCCGAATCTCCCATGCCACCGGATCCGTGCGATGTTTATAAAAAAAATTTTGAGTACGAGTTTACTAAAGCCTAGATCTACACTAGGAAAAGATCTTATACCTTTGTAGCGAAGCCCTTCACAATCCCGCTCGTCCAACGGTTCGCCGGATCTCGAGATCGTCAAGCGTACGATCCTCTAGAAGTATCCACATGAACAAACTAGGTGGAGAAGACCAAACAAAGGTGTTCTAGCACCTTATGTGGTTCGGCCAAGGAGGAGGGGAGGGAGAGGAGAATAAGAGCAAGGAAGAAGATGGAATGAATTGGCTTGAATGAAAAAAATCAATTTTCATTCCTCACAATAAGTGGCCGCCACTCATGGAGTTGTAACCTCCATTCTCATTTAATGTGGCCATTAAAGAGGAGATTTGTAACCTCCATGAGGTGGCACACACATGTGCTAAACATGATGATGTGTAACACCATTATTGGCCACTTAATGCCAACTCACAAATGAGGTGGCATATAGTCAAGTCAAACTTGACTTTTCCTCTTCCTCTCAAGTCAAGTCAAACTTGACATTATAACTCCCATGGTTGATCAAATCCAACCATTTGATTCAAGCCAATTTAATATAATGAATCTAATTTATTTAATTAAATTGATTCAATGAGTCATAATCTAAATTGGACTCATTGAACACATGAATCAAATTGAGTCAACTCAATTAGCCCAATTAGGATTACTCTTAATCCAATTTGATTCATCACATGAATCTAATCCTCTTGGTTCATCATATGAACCTAATCTCCATCTAATTATCCTTTGTGTGTGACCCTATAGGTTCTTATAACGTTGGCAATGCTCCTAAACCAATTTAGAAGCATAAGCAATGAGCGGTATCTAGCAACACATCATTACTACCCAAGTTATAAGAATGTTGAGATCCAACATCACCTTGTGACTACTAATTGTGACTCCTCACAATATATGACATTGTCCTTCTATCCTAGACATCTAGATTGATCAATGTGAGGCATAGACCATGTCATCCTCTAATCAATCTAAATCTTGAACTCCAAGTAGACTCACTCAATCAAATGAGCTCAATATCTCATATTGACTCATTTGGGCATGGCCATGCACCTCGTGGTCTCACTCTATCACGAATATCGATGTGAGGCATAGACCATGTCATCCTCTAATCAATCTAAATCTTGAACTCCAAGTAGACTCACTCAATCAAATGAGCTCAATATCTCATATTGACTCATTTGGGCATGGCCATGCACCTCGTGGTCTCACTCTATCACGAATATCGATGTCGCTCCCGTTATATAGGAGGGATAGATCTCTCTGCATAATTCGTTACATACCCAGTAACCGCCTTTATAGTCCACCCAGTTACGAGTGGCATTTGACGAAGCCAAAGTACATAACTCCTTATGTTGGGATCCATGGTGACTTCAGGTCCAAGGACTAGTAGTCATACTAATAGCCACATGAGAAAGTATATGACACTCATATAAAGATCCATGATACTTTCTCATGGCGGGTCATTCAGTATACATTCTCCAATGCATACCCATGTGTCAAACTTGATATCTCTATATCCATGACTTGTGAGATCAAGTCATCGAGGTGACCTACATGCTAGTCTCATCGCATTAACATTATCCCCGAATGTTAATACTCATCTAGGAATGATTAAGAGTAGTGTTCCCTATATCATCTTACTATCGGTTCAACTAACCGATTGATATAGGTAAGAACCCTCTACTCAAGGACGCTATTATACTTAGTTTATTTGGCACCAATACAAGTAAGCATAATAACCAAAAAACTAAATGCCTTTATATATACGAATATGATACAATGAGTCCATACAACAATCATCAAATGATTGGCTCTAGGTCTCTAACTAACACAAAGGACAAGATCTTAGGTTAAGGAAATAGAGATCATATATCTAGGAGAAGAGGAGGATCTAGATCTAGATGAAATTTATGAAGAAAAGAAGGGGTTAGAACTAGATCTGAGAGACTTTAGTAGAGAGGTTTGAGGAAAGAGGAGTTTTGGAGTGAAGAGGGTGCAAAGATGAAGGAGGTGTGTGGGGGACATGGCCTGGATCTGGCCGTGTATAGTAGACACGGCTTGACAGAGTTTCACCACACGGGTCGTGTAGATCTACATGGCCCTATCCCTTTCCTTCTCGGTTTGAGTCACACGGTCGTGCCAATTTGCATAGCCATATCCTTCTTCCTCACTGGTAACCATGCACGGTCGTGTCTAAGATACGACCCCAACAGCTTCCTCCTCTGGATCCTTCACACGACCGTTTCAGATGGCACGGCCAATGTAGGCCTTTGCGTTAGTTCCCTCACACGGCCGTGTGTGAGACACGGCCGAGAAACCTTCCTCCTCTGGATTCTTCACACGGCCATGTTGGGGACACGGCCGCATACTTTCTCTTCTCTGGAGACTCCACACGGTCGTGTCAAGTAGACACAGCCCAAGCATCTCCACTTTCTGTACCGTAAGCCTGGCCGTGTGCAAGACACGACCATGCTCTGTTTTGCTCCAATTGAAACTTCCTCCTCCATTCTAGCTCCTCCCACACTTCCATGCCTATGAAAAAAATCATAGCCAGCTTATGGAAATTAAATTTCAACCTGAAAACAAAACAAAAAAAACAAGAAAACAAGTAAAAGCACTACTAATGAAGAATAGAGACATGAAATGAAATTAGTTAAAAAGAAACCCTTGGGTTGCCCCCCAAGAAGCGCTTGTTTAAGGTATTTAGCTCGACCAATATAATCACTTCTCTCTTTTCTTGGCCCTTGGAGGGCAAACATATTTGTCATTTTTGTTGGGAGGTCTCCTCCCAACATCTTCCACCACATAGTTATCTTCATTCGGTGGCCTCCCATGAGGATGGAAATTCCATTCCACCAATTTGTAAATGCTTGTCTTGCTACAAGCATTCAAAAGAGAAGAGACATGGTTAGAGGCTTTAGACAAATCATACTCCAACCGTTCCTTACCAATCACCAAAGAAAGTTTATGATTTTTAACATCAATAATAGCTCCTGCTGTAGCAAGGAATGGTCTTCCCAATATGATCAGGATTTTTGGGTCCTCCTCCATGTCTAACACAACAAAATCGGTGGGAATTATACTCCCACCGACTTCTACCGGCACATCTTCCACAATACCCATAGGGTACCTGTAGGAGTGATCAGCAAGTTGTAGTGTCATGGTAGTAAGTTTAATATTTTTGAGACCTAACTTATTACAAATAGAATACGGAATGAGGCTAACACTTGCCCCCAAATCACAAAAAGCTTTTTCAATAAATTCAGTTCCTATGTTGCAAGGAATATAAAAGCTTCCGGGGTCCTTCAACTTTGGGGAAGTATTTTTTCCCAAAAGAGTGATGCATTCCTCTGTAAGTGCAATGGTCTATATATCTCCTTTCTTCCTCTTATTCGACATGATGTCCTTCAGGAATTTGGCAAACTTGGGCATTTGGAGAATTGCATCAATAAGTGGTACCTCCACACAAATTTCTTTCACCTTCTCCAAGAATTTGCCAAACTCTTCATCCTTTTTTAACATGATCAATCTTTGAGGAAAAGGGACTGCTATATTTTGATGTTTGAGTGGAAGAGTCTCTTCAACCTTAGTGGTACTCTCCTCATCAACTTGAATCTGATTTGGTGATGGAGGAGAGAGCTCTTCTTCATTGTGCATCCCTTTTGAAGCAGTCACTTGGGGGTCTCCCAAGGTCCGTCCACTCCTAAGCTCAATTCTATTACAGTGTTCCATGGAATTAACATCAGGCTTTCCTGGTAATTGTCCTGGTGCTCTAGAAGATGAGGAAGCTGTTAGTTAGAGCCCCAGAGCCAATCATTTGATGATTGTTGTATGTACTCCTTGTATCATATTCTTGTATATAAATAAAGGTATTTGTTTTTGGTTATTATACTTACTTGTATTAGTGCCAAATAACTAAGTATAATAGCGTTCTTGAGTAGAAGGTTCTTACCTATATCAATCGATTGGTTGAATCGATAGTGAGATGATTTAGGGAACACTACTCTTAATCATTCCTAGTCAAGTATTAACATTCAGGGACAATGTTAATGCGACGAGACTAGCATGTAGGTCAACTCGATGACTTGATCTCACAAGTCATGGATATGGAGATATCAAGTTGACACATGGGTATGCATTGGAGAATGTATACTGAATGACCCGCCATGAGAAAGTATCATGGATCGTTATATGAGTGTCATATACTTTCTCATGTGGCTATTAGTATGACTACTAGCCGTTGGACCTGAAGTCACCATGGTTCCCTACATAAGGAGTTACGTACTTTGACTTCATCAAACGTCACCCGTAACTGGGTGGACTGTAAAGGTGATTACTGGGTATGTAACGAATTAAGAAGAGGGATGTGAGTGATGTAGAGGGAATCTATCCCTCCTATATGATGGGAGTGACATCGATATTCTTGATAGAGTGAGACCACAAAGTGCATGACCATGCCCAAATGAGTCAATATGAGATATTGAGTTCATTTGATTGGGTGAGTCTACTTGGAGTTCAAGATTTAGATTGATTAGAGGCTGACATGGTCTATGCCTCATATTGATCAATCTAGATGTCAAGGATAGAAGGACACTTGTCATATATTGTGAGGGGTCACAATTAGTAGTCACAAGGTGATGTTGGATCTCAACATTCTTATAACTTGGGTAGTAATGATGTGTTACTAGATACCGCTCATTACTTATGCTTCTAATTGAGTTTAGGAGCATTGCCAACGTTATAAGAACCTATAGGGTCACACACAAAGGGCAATTAGATGGAGATTAGGTTCATTTGATGAACCTAAGGGATTAGGTTCATGTGATGAACCAAATTGGATTAACAGTAATCCAAATTGAGCTAATTGAGTTGGACTCAATTTTGTTCATATGTTAAGTGAGTCTAATTTGGACTTAGACTCATTTAATTAATTTAATTCAATGAATAGAGATTCATTAAATTAAAATTAACTTGAACCAATGGTTAGATTAGATCAACCAAGGGAGAGAAGTGGTCAAGTTTGACTTGACTTGAGAGGAAGATGAAGGTCAAGTATGACTTGACCATTTGCCACCTCATTGGTGAGTTGGCATTAAGTGGGCTAATGATGATGTGCCACATCATCAAGATTAGCACATGTGTGTGCCACATCATGAGGGAGATCAAGAGTTGTGACTCTTGATATCCCATGGGGTTAAAAAACCCCTTCTTGAATGTGGCCGGCCACTTTAGTTGGTGAGGAGTTTCATTTTGTGTGGTAACTCCATCTTTTTCTTCCTCAAGCTCTTTCTTCTCTCCCTCTCCTCCTCTTTGGCCGAATCTTTCAAAGGGTGCTAGCACACCTTTTGTTAGGTTTCTCCATCATTTGTTCATGTGGATACACATAGAAAAGTATCTACTTTGATACTTTTGAGATCCGACAAACCTTGGACGAGCTGGATTACGCGAAGGGCTTTGCATCAAGGGTAACCTTTTTATCATGTAGATCTAAAGTAGATCTAGGCTTAGAAAACATGTATATGAAATTTTATTTTTCGAACGGATCTATGGCATTGGAATTTCAGGGTTTCCGCAATGCAAAAAGCTATTTTTGCGGCCCGAAAAATCAAACAATGGTATCAAAGTCACGTGCGAAGCGTATACATGTTTTAATTTGTATTTTTATGAAAATTACAGATCTGTAACTTTCTGTGAATTTATGATTTTTATAGTTTTTATGGGTATTTTTCTCGTAGAAGCGAAGCACAAGTGTTTAGACACTTGTAGGCTTCGACTACCGAGAAGATCTTTCCGAAAGGCAAGGTTTCACCCCCAAATTGTTTTTGGACAGTGGGCTATGGCACTGTAGGATCGCTAAGTAACACTCGTGATGGTTATATCGCGGGTAGGGGTGCTTCCCCTGACCCCGCAAGGGGATTCCTTCCGCGATTGCGCCCGAAAATCGCTAAACGGGACCGCCGGGAATTTTTACTCATAAAATTGTAAAAATTGTAATAAAAATTACAGAAATTTATAGAAATTACATAATTTAGAATTATGTATTATTTTGTGATGGTCATGGCCCAAAATACCCAATTAGATTGGAAATTGTGTTGTAATTCATAATACGGACTGCGTGCCGTCGTGTGATTGTGCATGTTATATATTTGATACGCGACCTGCGCGTCATGCCTTTCTATTTATTTATTCTTGTTATAAATTAGTTTATACTCGAATGTAACTTGAGTTTCACCATTGTAATGTACAAAAATGGAGCAGTGGAAGGTCCACTCGAGACGGAGTTACGAGGAGGGTGCGAGCAACACAAGGTGGTCAAAGGAAGGAGCTTGAGAAGCTGTTGACCTTAGGTTGACCATCCAATCTTCTCATTGGCTTGAGAAGATCGTAGTAGGGCCATGACTATTCACAAAATATTTAATTATTTGCTTGTGTATGTGCATATGTGATTCATGCTAGAATATTAATTAATTAGTGCCTTGACGATTAGATTAGATCTAAATTGCGTATTAGCCAAAGCTAACTCGAGTTTTAATATAAATGCGGATATTGATCCTATAAACAAGAGTTGCATAGAGATGTAATTGATAATTAGTTACCTACCGATCATACTAAGTCTTGGGTGATTTAGCCAAAGCTAACTCAAGGCATAGTATGATGTGGATCTTGTCCCACATGAATTATAGAATTTAGTAGAGCATCATTTAATTAAAATGCCTAATTAAATGATTAATAGAATATGATATTTATTTATTTTTCTATATTTTTTATGTTGTAGACAACCATGACGTCAAATACGAACTCTTTCTCCCTGCGTTTCGTCCTTGAGAAGGACAAGCTCAACGGAGCTAATTTCCTGGACTGGTACAGAAATCTGAGAATAGTTCTCACTTAAGAAAGAAAACTGTACGTTCTGGAGCAGCCCATTCCGGAGGCACCTCCTACCACTGCCACGCGAGCTAACCGAGATGCTTACAAGAAGCATCAAGATGATGCATTAGATGTGTCTTGTCTCATGCTCGCAACCATGAACTCTGAGTTTCAGAAGCAACACGAGTTGATGGGTGCTTATGATATGGTTGAACATCTTCGTCAACTGTATCAAGGACAAGCAGGGCACTGGAAGAGGAACTACACAGGATACCTGGAAGATATTAAGAAGAAGAGAAATATGATTTCTACTTCAGGTATACATGTTATAGAAGTCAACCTCTCTATTTCTTCATCGTGGGTATTAGATACCGGATGTGCTTCTCACATTTGTACTAATGTACAAGCGCTGAGAAATAGCAGAGCATTGACGAAGGGCGAGATAGACCTATGAGTAGGCAATGGAGCACGGGTTGCTTCTGTTGCTGTAGGAATTTACTATCTATCTCTACCCTATGGGCTTGTACTAGAATTAGATGAATGTTGTTATGTGCCTGCCTTGACTAAGAACATAATTTCAGTTTTTTGTTTGGACAAGAAAGGTTTTTCATTTATAATAACGAACAAATGTTGTTCAGTTTATTTAAATGATATGTTCTATTGTAGTACACCTCTGATGAACGGACTCTATATTCTAGACCTTGAGAACCCTATCTATAACATAAGAATCAAGAGGTTCAAGTCAAATGACATGAACCAAACCTATCTCTGGCACTATCGCTTAGGTCATATAAATGACAAACACCTATCCCAGCTCAATAAAGATGGTTTGCTGGACTCGTTTGATTTTGAATCATATAAGACATGCGAGTCATGCCTTCTAGGTAAGATGACCAAGACTCCCTTTAGTGGGCACAGTGAGAGAGTGACTGACTTGTTAGGTCTTATACATAGTGATGTATGTGGCCCTTTCAATGTCAATGCTATAGGTGGTTATAGGTACTTCATTACATTTACTGATGACTTCAGTAGATATGGTTATATGTACCTGATGACACATAAGTCAGAATCCTTTGAAAAGTTTAAAGAATTCAAGAATGAATTACAAAACCAACTTGGCAAGAGTATTAAGATACTTCGATCAGATCGAGGTGGAGAATACCTTAGCCATGAGTTTCGTGACTATCTAGCTGAGTGTGGGATTCTATCTCAATTCACTCCTCCTGGAACACCACAGTGGAATAGTGTATCCGAAAGGAGGAATTGTACCTTATTAGATATGGTACGATCTATGATGAGTCACACAGATCTTCCTATGTATCTTTGAGGCTATGCTCTAGACACAGCAGCCTTCATTCTCAACCGAGTTCCATCTAAGACTGTAATAAAGACACCATATAGGATATGGACTGGGAGAAATACCCAGGTGTCTTTTATGAGGATTTGGGGTTGTGAGGCTTACGTTAGACGTCAAGTCTCGGACAAACTGGGACCCAAATCTGAAAAATGCTATTTTATTGGATATCCCAAGGAAACGAAGGGATATTACTTCTACATTCCCAGTCAACACAAGGTATTTCTAGAAAGGGACTTGATGATTGTTAGTTAGAGCCCTAGAGCCAATCATATGATGATTGTTATATGGACTCGATGTCTCATATTCCTATATACTTATAAAGACATTTCTATATGGTTATTATACTTACTTGTATTGGTACCAAATAACTAAGTATAATAGCATCCTTGAGTAGAAGGTTCTTATCTATATCAATCGATTGGTTGAATCGATAGTGAGATGATATAGAGAACACTTCTCTTAATCATTCCTAGTCAAGTATTAACATTCAGGGACAATGTTAATGCGACGAGACTAGTATGTAGGTCAACTCAATGACTTGATCTTACAAGTCATGGATATGGAGATATCAAGTTGACACATGGGTATGCATTGGGGAATGTATACTGAATAACCCGCCATGAGAAAGTATCATGGATCGTTATATGAGTGTTATATACTATCTCATGTGGCTATTAGTAGGACTACTAGTCCTTGGACCTGAAGTCACCATGGTTCCCTACATAAGGAGTTACGTACTTTGGCTTCGTCAAATGTCACCCGTAACTGGGTGGACTATAAAGGCGATTACTGGGTATGTAACGAATTATGCAGAGGGATGTGAGTGATGTAGATGGGATCTATCCCTCCTATATGACGGGAGTGACATCGATATTCTTGATAGAGTGAGACCACTAAGTGCATGGCCATGCCCAAATGAGTCAATATGAGATATTGAGCTCATTTGATTGAGTGAGTCTACTAGGAGTTCAAGATTTAGATTGATTAGAGGATGACACGGTCTATGCCTCATACTGATCAATCTAGATGTCAAGGATAGAAGGACACTTGTCATATATTGTGAGGGGTCACAATTAGTAGTCACAAGGTGATGTTGGATCTCAACATTCTTATAACTTGGGTAGTAATGATGTGTTGCTAGATACCGCTCATTACTTATGCTTCTAAATGGGTTTAGGAGCATTGCCAACGTTATAAGAACCTATAGTGTCACACACAAAGGGCAATTAGATGGAGATTAGGTTCATTTGATGAACTTAAAGGATTAGGTTCATGTGATGAACCAAATTGGATTAAGAGTAATCCAAATTGAGCTAATTGAGTTGGACTCAATTTGGTTCATGTGTTAAGTTAGTCTAATTTGGACTTAGACTCATTTAATTAATTTAATTCAATGAATAGAGATTCATTAAATTAAAATTGACTTGAACCAATGGTTAGATTAGATCAACCAAGGGAGATAAGTGGTCAAGCTTGACTTGACTTGAGAGGAAGATGAAGGGTTAAGTTTGACTTGACCATTTGCCACCTCATTGGTGAGTTGGCATTAAGTGGGCTAATGATGATGTGCCACATCATCAAGATTAGCACATGTGTGTGCCACATCATGAGGGAGATCAAGAGTTGTGACTCTTGATATCCCATGGGGTTTAAAAACCCCTTCTTGAATGTGGCCGACCACTTTAGTTGGTGAGGAGTTTCATTTTGTGTGGTAACTCCATCTTTTTCTTCCTCAAGCTCTTTCTTCTCTCCCTCTCCTCCTCTTTGGCCGAATCTTTCAAAGGGTGCTAGCGCACCTTTTGTTAGGTTTCTTCATCATTTGTTCCTGTGGATACATATAGAAAAGTATCTACTTTGATACTTTCGAGATCCGGCGAACCTTGGACGAGCGGGATTACGTGAAGGGCTTCGCATCAAGGGTAACCTTTTTATCTTGTAGATCTAAAGTAGATATAGGCTTAGAAAACATGTATACGAAATCTTATTTCTTTGCACGGATCCGTGGCAGGGGAATTTCGGGGTTTCCGCAACGCAAAAAGCGGTTTTTGCGGCCCGAAAAACCCAACAGAAGCTAGTTGGGCAATCTGACTTTCCAAAATCTTTTGATGTCTATCAGAATTATCCATTCTCTGAGTAAGCTTCAGAATTTCTTGTTTCATTTCGTTCTGAGCTTGTTTCATTTCATTCTGACTTTACATAATTTCTTCAAACATCTTTTCAATCTTGGACATAGGAAAGTTTTGAGATGATTGTTGCTGAAAATTTTGTTGCCTGGATTGAAAATTAGGCCTTGCCCCCATGGATGATCCTTTATCTTGGTTATTTCTATACAAGAAATTAGGATGACTCTTCCACCCAGGGTTGTAGGTATTTGATTAGGGGTTGTTCTGCCTCTGATTGTAACCCATGATTGCATCACATTGCTCTAATTGATTAATTTGTACAGTTATAGCCCCCAATGGGCATGAGTCACTTAGATGTTCAGAACTTCCACATACTTCATAAGAAGTAACAATGGCATTGGTTGTATTTGAACTAGCTCCCATATTCTCAAAATTTTTTGTAAGAGCATCCAGTTTTGTAGCCAACAAGGTTACTGCATCAACATCAAATTTCCCTGATGCTTTTGTTGTTGGGTTCATACAAGAATAGCCACCACTTCTTTCATTGGCCCATTGATGGTGGTTTTGTGCTACACTCTCGATTATCTCCTCGGCCTCATCTAAACTTTTGTTCATAAGTGCCCCTCCAGCAGCTGAATCAAGGGACACTTTTGTGTGATAGTTGATGTCGTTATAAAACGTGTGTAACACTAGCCATCTTTCCAAACCATGGTGTGGGCATTGTCTGAGCATGTTATTGTATCTATCCAATGCTTCAAATAAAGATTCTGAGTCCGCTTTTTTGAAGCTTACAATAAGATTCCTCATATAAGCTGTTTTGCTAGGGGGATAAAATTTATCAAGGAATTGTTGCTCACATTGTTCCCATGTGGTGATGCTATTTGGACCCAAAGAATTAAACCATTGCTTGACTCTATCTCTCAAAGAAAACCCAAACAATAATAGACGCACTGCCTCTGAAGGCACACCATTCATTTTCATTGTACCGCATATTTCATAGAAAACCTCCAAATGTTGATTTGGGTCTTCTTGCTGTCCTCCACCAAATTGATTTTGCTGCACCATGGATATGATTGCAGGTTTGATCTCAAAATTATTTGCCTCAACTGAAGGCCTAGAAATACTAGATCGAAAACCCCTAGCATATGGTGCTGCATAATCCTTAAGTGGTATGTTTGCCATAATAGAATGTTCTTGTTCTTCTTGCTGTCTTTGCAGAATTTTTCTCCTATGAAATGTTCTGTCTATCTCAGGGTCCAGAGGACGAAGTTCTCCTGCAAAGTTAGATCTTCGCATACACAATAACAAGATGACAAGATATGTTCTCAAAAGAAAAGAAAAATAGAGAAGAGTGTTAGAAATCAAGAATGCAAAGTTAGAATTAGAATTAGAATTGCAACAAAAAGAATTGTCAAGAATGTTATTCAAGAAAAGAAAAGCTTATAGAAATAGAATTCTAAAAAGAAATTAGTTACAATTATGCAAATGTAAAGAAAGAAAGAAAAGTTATGCTTAATCCAACTCAATTGATAATTCCTAATGTTATAGCGCAGTCCCCGGCAACGGAGCCAAAAACTTGTTCGCTCTCTGCAAGTGTACGAAAATGTCGCAAGTAATATAAAAGATTATCGTATCCATAGGGACTGGAATAAGCACTAGAAATGTTTCAACACGAGTTAGCTAAACAACTAATTAATTTGTTTCCAAAAGCTAAATGTAACTAATGAAAAGTAAACATAGAAATGAAAGATCAACAAACAAGATTATGAGCTATGATAAGGAATGTTCTAGGAGTTTTGTTTTCTTTGTAAGATTCCTCAATGTAAATGATCTACCAAATCCTATTTCTCAATTGTCCAACATTTATATAAGGTTGTCGGTTCTCTCTTGCAATAGACAACCGGCCTAGGACTGAAATCCTAAATGTGATCAAGTAGTTGTGAACTTATGTTGTCCTTACACGGGCTTGTTCCTGTCACGAAGATCCCTCGGATGATCAACACAAGATCATACTCCTCAACCCATAAGATATAAAGATTAATCCCTAAATCAATCCTACCCTCTTGAATTATCATCCTTTTCCCTAAATCTTATCCCTCAAGCATCCTTACACGGGCTTGCACCTTTCGCGTGCTTCCCTCGGAAAATCGAGTGGGGGATAGTCTTTATAAGATCCATAGGACATTTAAACAATCAATCAAGAATGTGAATTAGGTCCATATCTCAACAATACATTCAAGATCAAATTGATACAAACAAGACAATATCATAGAAACAAGGAAATGGTAAATCCACAAGAATTTACATTAATTCATCATACAAATACTCCCTCATCCTAAAACAAGAGATCTACTCCATGAATAGAAGACAGAAATCCAAAAATAAAGAGATTACAAGCATTTCTTGATCCCATAATCCAAGAAAAGGAGAGAAAGAAAACTTATCTAAGATGAAGCTTGGTCTTTGGATCCAATCCATGCTCCCGGAGTCGATTCCGCTGAAGATCCGCCTTTAGATTGTAACACCCACAGAATTATAAGATAAGTATATGGGTGTTATTTGCTTTAGAGCATAAAAGTAAGAAGAATCAAAAGAAAAATAAATAAGAGAAATAAAAAGAAGAGGTGAAGGTTTGAACCTTGAACCTCTCACAAAGAATAGAAATAAATTTATGTATGATAACCACTAGGATAATGAACAACATATGAATGGAAAATGATGGGAATGATAGTTAAAAGTGAGGATATAATTAAGTGAGGGAACAAGAGAAAATCAAGTAGCTTTCTTCCTCTTGTTTACCTCTTGGTTAAGGAAAAGGAGTAAGCAAAAGACAAGTTGTCTTTTCTATTTTTTCTCCTTGTTTTCGTGGGGATTAAGAGAGTGAGAATGAGGAGAATTAAGGGAGATGAATGAGGACATATTCTCATTAGAAAAGTATATACATGAATTAAGGAGAAAGGGAAGCAAAGTTCATATTTGTTTCTTCCACCCACTTAGCATAAAAAGGAAAGAAAGAAAAGGGTTTCATTTTCTTTCTTCTTCCTCACGATTGCCGAAACTAGAGTCTTTCTTCCTCATCACCACAAGCCAAGTTTAGGTTTTCTCCCTAAGAGAAAACTAAATTACAAGAAGGAGCCTTCAAGGTGTACCCTTCCAAGCAAGAGAAACCAAAAGGAGTAGCTCTCTTCTTCCTCTTCACCAAGGGTACCATTTCCTTAAGGATTTACAAGTGAACACTAGGTAAGCTTCCCCTCACCTGTGGTACAATAGCTCATATGTTTTTTCATGAAGATAGAGTGCTTAAAAAGAAACCTAGGGTTGTTTTATGGAACTTTCAGCCAAGACAAAAGGAAGAGGCTATGAAATTTAAACTAGATGTGCTTATTATTTTCCTTATGACATGTATCTTATGTAGGAGGTTAATCTAATGTGTACATACTAGAATGATTAATTAGAACTTAGATCCATGAACCTTAGACTCTCGGCCAAGCATGAACAAGAGGATTAGGTAAGCTAAAGACTCCAACTAAATATGCTCCCTTGTTATGGTGTTATGTACCCTATGATAATGTTGTTATTAACTTTTCCTCTTACTTGTATGTTGATTTAAACTCCATTTTATGATCATGAATATTCGGCCATGGAAGAATAAAAGGCCTAGGAGAGTTTTAAACCTAAAACTAAGCATGCTATGATTTTTCCTAAGACAAGATATGAAGCTAAGATGTTATGCCATGATTGTATGTTGGTTTTGAATTCTATTTCATGCTTGTAAAGATTCGGCCATGTTGAGATTTGAGGCCTAGGAAAAGTTTAAACCAAGTCTAAGATGCTCATGACCTTCTTGATGAAATGTTATGAAACTAGTTTGATGTTCCTATGGTTGCTTATTACATAGAAATTTGGCTACATGTAACTTTCAGCCACACTAAGTTTTAGGGCTAGGATGCTTAGATTTTTAAATTAAGTTTACTCATGTTGTTTCTTGTAATGATGCCATGAAAATTGTGTAAGGTTTCCATGCTTTTAAGCCACATGAACAACAATTCCATGCTCACATGTTTCGGCCACCATGGGTTTAAAGGCCTAGGAAATTTAGAACACAACTTAGAGATGCTCATGATGTTTCTTGTGATAAATGCTATGAAATGTAGTTGTGTTTTCCTTGCTCTTATGCCACTAGAAACCTAGTTTCCATGCTCACATGTTTCGGCCACCATGGGTTTAAAGGCCTAGGAAATTTAGAACACAACTTAGATATGCTCATGATGTTTCTTGTGATAAATGCTATGAAATGTAGTTGTGTTTTCCTTGCTCTTATGCCACTAGAAACCAGTTCCTTGCTCACATGTTTCGGCCACCATGGGATTAAAGGCCTAGGAAATTTAGAACACAACTTAGATATGCTCATGATGTTTCTTGTGATAAATGCTATGAAATGTAGTTGTGGTTTCCTTGCTCTTATGCCACTAGAAACCTAGTTTCCATGTTTAATATGTTTCGGCCACCTTGAGTTAATGGGTTTAAAAAGTTTAGAACTTGAACCAAATGTCCTTATGATGTTCCTCATGAAATGTGTAGGATATTGGCTTAAGGTTCAACATTTTCATGCTACATGAAACCTAGAATAAGGCCTTGCTAGGGTTCGGCCATGATAAGGTTAGAAGCTTAGGGAACTTAGAACCCAAATTAAACATGCTCAAGTTGCTCCTTATGAAATATGATGTGATATGAGTTTAGGTTTACATGTTTGCATGTTGCTTAGAACTTGATTGCTCTTTATGAAGGTTTCGGCCTTGAAAGAATTAGGAACCTAGGAGAGCTTAAAAATTTAGGTTAACATGCTTATGATCTTTCTTATGATAGGATATGAAGTTATCATGAATTTCTTATGTTTGTATGTTGTTTAGAATTCATGTCCCTACTCTTGACTTTCGGCCATAAAAGGTTTAGTGACCTAGTTGTGCCTCACATGCCATGTTATGAAATAAGAGATGTTATTTAAATGATTCCATGTATGATTATGTCTTTGTATGATGAGTGATATGTTCATTATGTATGCTTATGACCCATGCAAGTGTTATGTGCCCAATTATGCATGCTTTATGATATGATAAATGACATGTCCATTATGTACGTTTATGATCCATGCATGTGCAGTGTGCCCAAATATGCATGCCTTATGATGTGATAAATGACATGTTCATTATGTATGCTTATGATCCATGCATGTGCCGTGTGCCCAAATATGCATGTTTTATGATATGTTAAGAAATATGATATGCATGAAATGATAAGAATTATGATATGTATGACATGCTACTTTACTTTATTTATGGCTTGTACCAAGGGTGGGCTCCATAAGCGCCTCGGGGTCGATGGACTAAGAAACGAGCCTCGTTAGGGATGGGCTCCTAAGTGCCCCTAGGTCGATGGACTAAGAAACGGGCCTAGTATGTATGCCTTGTAGGGTTCAAGACTTGCTACCTTGGACCTACATAGGACGCGCGCATTTATGTATGTGGTACAAGCCGGGGCCCTAATCATGTTGAGATTATGTTTAAGTATGTATACTATAAGTTTTCAAAAGACATGTTGCATATGTTTCATGATACATGATTAGGAATTTACCTTGTATATACGTTATGATTATGTCATGATATTTATGATGATGTTATGCTATATCAGGACACATTTGATGATTATGTTATATTATGCCATGATACCTTATGCTGGTTATGTTACGATATGCCATGATATGTTGCTTGATATGATAGATTTGTTTCCATGCATTATGACTTATGATTTTGATATGCTATGCGATTCTTTTTGTGAGTAGGAAAGGAATTTACTGAGCCATGAGCGCTCACAGCTTACTTTCTTGTACCACAGATAAAGGCAAGGAATGGATGTACTAGGGGACCAGTAGGAGGGGCTAGAAGGATGTGTGTGGAAGTGGTTGGCTAAATGGAAAAACCTGCTTTTGTTTAATAAGAAATATGCCATGTTATGTTATTACATTATGACTCCATGACATTAGTTATGTGTTAAGTATTATGATTCAAAAATTCATGTTAAGTATGCTATGTGGTTTATATGTCCATGGTGATTTTAAAGTAAGGAAAAGTTTTAAATTCTCTAAGTAAGACTTCCGCTGTAGTAAGTAAGTATGTATGTCCAAGTAACCCCCCGTCGCCTTAGTAGGAGGGGCAGGGCGTTACAGTTTGGTATCAGAGCGAGGTTTAGCCTTTCCACTACACACATGTCAAGTCTCCATCCTGCCGCTCCAAGTATGATTCTACATGCTTAAATTAATTTTTTTTGTTTTGTTTTGTTTTGATGCTTTAATATTATGCATGTTTATTTAATCTTTGATTTAGTTTAGGTATGCATGATGGTAGGATAGGAATAGTATTGACCTTATGACAGTCGAATAGGAATAACGATAATTTGTTGCTATTTAATGAAGATAAGCATGGCTAGGAGACGCACTACCTGAGTGGACGAGACAGTAACTCCACCAGATCTGACTCAGGTAGTTACCGACCTCCAACGTCAGATCACGGAACAACAACAGCTGATCACGACCTTGATGGGTCAACAAGGAACTCCTACCACCCCGCCAGTGATTCAGAACACAGTGCCCGTCATGCCAATAGTTGCACCAGTACCACCGGTAGCCCCTGCCCCTATGGTTCGACAGGAGACCTCCTTAATACAGTGGCTAAGGCTGAAGCCTGAGAACTTCTCGGGTACTTGCGAGCCATGGGATGCCCAGGCCTGGTTCAAGACGGTAGAAAGCACAGTGGAACTACTGGACTGGCCTGAATCAGAGAAGATCAAATGCGTATCTTTCTGCTTCTCCGGAGATGCGAGAATGTGGTGGGAAAGAGGTAAAGCTAAAAGGCAAGTTAATCTGATGAATTGGACGGACTTCGAGACAGAGTTCTTTGAAGAGTTCTTCCATACGCAAGTGACGAGCCGGCATTACGACGAGTTCACCGAGTTCCGGCAAGGTGATTTATCAGTGAACGAAGCAGTAAAGCGCTTCAACCGTCTAGCACGCCTTTGCCCCGAATTAGTGCGTACAGAAAGAGAAAGGGTCCGACTGATGCTGAAGATGCTTCGACCCGAGATAGCACTGAATGTGGCCGGCGGAGTTAATAGACCGCATACTACATAGGAATTAGTCAGTAGCACACTGATTACGGAACATTATCAGAAAGCAATGAATGAGAATAAAGGTCAGACCCGAGCTGAAGGACAGAAATCCCAGAGTACCAAACCAGGCTGGAAAGGAACTTCTACCGGAAAAAGAAAGCAGTGGGACAATGCCAAAAGTGGGTTAGTGAATAAGCAACCGAGATACCCCCAGTGTTTTATTTGTGGAAAGCTGCATTCCGGGATGTGTCACAAAGGTACGAGAAAATGCTATAATTGCGGACAGGAAGGACATTTGGCCAGAGACTGTCCTACTCAGTTCAAGGTACCATTCCAGCAGAATAATCAGAACAAGAGTGCCCCTTCACAGCTACACCAGATGCAAACTGCTATAGAAGGGACTTCGATCAGCCAAGGGAGATTGGAAGCCTCGCCAGCGACGACGAATGCCAGTGTAACACCCCTAGAAAGCCTAGATAAGAAAGTAAGGGTAATGAGAGTACGAATGTAGTGAAAAGAAGGTGTAGATATTCTAAGTTAAATATTAAGATGGGAAGGATTTAGATGATTAAAACTTTATGAAAGAAAATAAAGTTGAGAATATAAATCATCTATGCATGATTTATAATGTATGGAATTAATGTAGACAAAAGGAAGAAATATGAGGTAATATATTCATGTGTGAAATATTTATGCATAATGCATAATATGGTAATATATGAATTATTATGTACAAAAGAAAATAAAATGTTAGAAGAGAGATTGAACTTTGGATCTCTTGTAAGGAACATTTATAGGATATCAAAGGGGATAGGAGAATTATTGATAAGGAGAGAAAGGACTAAGTAGTTAAGAATAAGAAAGGATTCTTTTTAATTAAAAGGAAAAGGAAGTAAAAAAAAAAAAAAAAGTAAAAATATACATAACCAAGTTTTGATCCTTGGTTCTCTTGTGGATGCATGCATGTATTAACCAAGTGTGATAGGAGAGGATATTGTAAGAGGAGAGATAGGAATTTTAATTAAAGGAAAGAAAAGAGAGAAATTAAAGGAAAGAAAAGAGAGAACTCAAGAAGCATTTCTCTAGAATATTCTTATCATTAAAGAGGAGAAATAAATAAGGAGGATGAATCAAGTCAAGTTTTCCTCCCCTCATTTTAGTATAAATAGGCATGGAGGGGTGACTTCAACTTCATCCTCAACTCATTCTCCTCCTCTCCTCCATTGGTGCCGAGAACTCACTCTCTCCCTCTTTTCTTCTTCTTGTTGCCGAGCAACACAAGAGGAAGAAACCTCTTCTTCCTCCTCACTCTCTCCCTCTTTTCTTTCTTGTTGTTGCCGAGCAACACAAGAGGAAGAAGTCTCTTCTTCCTCCTCCTCTCCATCAAAAGACCTAGCTTCCTCCATTGGTGCCGAGCAAAGCAAGCAAGAAGAAGAAAGGTCCACAAGCAAGTTCTCGAACCTAGGAAACTTAAGCAAAGAAGGTAAGCTTCCCTTCACCTGTGGTACAAGGCTTTTATGTGATTTTCGGATTTATAAGGATTGGAAAACCTAGGAAAGAATTTAAGAAAATTCGGCTAAAGAAAAGGTATTCAAATCTAGGATGATTTAAACAAGACCTCATTTCATGATAAGATTTTCAATGCTATGTAGAAGGATTCTTTTCCATGATTTTATACTGATATGATGTATGATCAGAGGAGTATCTAACCCTAGGATTCAACCAAAAATATTTTAAAGAGGTTAGGAAGATTATTGTCTAACCAAACTAGTGCAAGGTTCCTTCTATGAAATGCTAAGGACCTTTCTATGATTTTCTTGCTTGGAAATTAATTGGAACCAAAAGAAAACTCACTTGTATGCTTCGGACCAGAAAGGTTAAGGGTTAGAAAGACCTTCAAAAATTTAAATAAACATGCTCCTATGATAGGATATAAAGTTTCTTAAAGGGTGTTCACATTGCTAGAAACTCATGAACTCTTTTTAGGGTTTTTCGGCTATGATAAAAGGGATAGCTTAGATTAGCCTAAACAAAAATATTAATATGCTCAAGACCTCTGTGATATTATGATATGAAAGTTGATTAATGCTCTCATGTTTAATTGGAATGTAGAAAATTAGTTACATGATACAAGACATGTAAGATCACAAGAGTCCTAGCTTGTTTATGATCCAATTTTGTGTATGATGTTCTTAGTAACTTTTGCCATGATATTTACTTAGGCTTTCCATGCTTTAGGCCACTTAAGAAACCTAGCTTAAGGACTGGTAGGTTTCGGCCATGAAGGAAAATAAAAGAAAAAGGGAAAGAAACCTAGGAAATGCTATACATAATGAGAAGAAATGAAATGATGTTATGTAATATGCTATGATATGTTATAGCATAGGAAATGCTATACATAATGAGAAGAAATGAAATTATGTTACGTAATATGCCATGATATGTCATAGCATAGGAAATGCTATACATAATGAGAAGAAATGAAATTATGTTACGTAACATGCCATGATATGTTATAGCATAGGAAATGCTATACATAATGAGAAGAAATGAAATTATGTTACGTAATATGCCATGATATGTTATAGCATAGGAAATGCTATACATAATGAGAAGAAATGAAATTATGTTACGTAATATGCCATGATATGTTATAGCATAGGAAATGCTATACATAATGAGAAGAAATGAAATTATGTTACGTAATGATATGTTATAGCATAGGAAATGCTATACATAATGAAAAGAAATGAAAAAAAGAAATGCATGAAAGATTGTTAGGGACATGATATGATAGTTATGCATGATAAGTTATTTTTGTATGGTTTGTACCAAGGGTGGGCTCCGTAAACGCCCCGGGGTCGATGGAGTAAGACTCGGGCCTCGTCAGTAATGGCCTCTGAGTGCCCTAGGTCGATGGAGTAAGACTCGGGCCTAGTATGTATGCATGGTAGGGTTCAAGACTTGCTACCTTGGACCTACCTATGAAGCGCGCGCATTATGTATGTGGTACAAACCGGGATCCCCTATAATGATGATATTAATTTCAAGTACTTATAAGTATAAGTTTTCAAATTCATGATACATTGCCTACATACGTGCTTGAATTATCTGATGATTAGATATAATGTCATGTGATATTATGATATGAATATGAATATGATACCCTTGTATGTCGTATGCTTATGATACCTCGCATGATATTGATATGCAATGATATGAATTCGGTTTTTGTGAGTAGGAAAGGAACTTACTGAGCCATGAGTGCTCATAGCTTACTTTCCTTGTACCGCAGATATGGGGGGACGGATATTCGGAACGACGGAGCAGCAGGAGGAGCAGATAGTGATGTGTGTGGTGGTGGCTCGGCAAGAACGATTCGGACAAATTAATATTTTTAGTTATATGATCAATATATGCACATTCGAACTAATCAGAATATGTGATATCATGCTTATTTAAATAAAAGGAATGATTTAAAATTTTCCGCTGTTATAGTATAACTAAAGCATGTACGTAAGTAGTATAAGATCGTAGCGCCGCCCTTGGGTAAGAAGGGTGGGCGTTACAGCCAGGGTTTTCGCGCTTACTAGTGAAGATGTGGCGAACGCCTCCACTGTCGTTACAGGTCAGCTGACTATTTTTAATCAGCATGCTTTAGTATTATTTGATACTGGGGTGACACACTCATTCGTCTAAACACCATTTACAAAGAAATTAGACATACCACCTCAAACACTAAATGGTACGTTCTTAACAACCCTACCATCCGGGGAAGTTATGCCATCGGATCATATGCTGCGGGCCGTACCTATCTGAATCGCAGACAGAGAACTCTACTACAATCTGATAGTACTTGACATGCGGGATTTTGACATTATACTGGGCATGGACTTCCTGAGCAAGTACGACGCCTCAATCGAGTGCCGTAATAGGAAGGTAGTCTTCCGACCTGAAGCTGAACCGATGTTCGAATTTATTGGGGAATCTGGGAAAGGAACTGAAAGATTTTTATCAGCGATAAAGGCACAAAATATGGTAAACAAAGGTTGTAATGGATTTCTAGCACACGTGGTCGATACAGGACAAGCCGGAAGCCAGAAGCTAGAAGAGGTCAGAGTAGTATGCGAATATCTGGAAGTACTTCCTGATGAACTACCGGGATTAGCACCTGATAGAGAAATAGAATTTACGATTGAAGTAGTTCCGGGTACTAAACCAATTTCTAAAGCACCTTACCGGATGGCACCGACTGAGTTGAAGGAACTTCAGGAACAGCTACGGGAGTTACTTGACAAGGGACTTATTCGCCCTAGTCACTCTCCATGGGGAGCTCCGGTACTGTTTGTGAAAAAGAAAGATGGGTCTATGCGAATGTGTATAGATTACCGAGCACTGAACAACGCGACAATCAAGAACAGATACCCCCTTCCGCGGATCGATGATCTGTTTGACCAATTGAAGGGAGCAACTGTCTTCTTAAAGATTGACTTAAGGTCCAGCTACCATCAAGTGAAAGTGAAACAAGAGGATATACCAAAGACAACCATTCGAACAAGATACGGACATTATGAGTTTGTAGTTATGCCCTTCGGAGTGACAAATGCCCCTGCTGTGTTCATGGATTTGATGAATAAGGTATTTGGGGCGTATCTCGACAAATTTGTGATTGTCTTCATTGACGATATTCTCATCTACTCAAGAACCCACGAAGAGCATGCCGAACACCTGAATACGGTATTGCAAATCCTCCGAGAAAAACAACTATATGCAAAATTCTCCAAATGTGAGTTCTGGCTCTATCGAATATCATTCTTGGGTCATATTATCTCCAATGACGGAGTAATGGTGGATCCGAATAAGATTGAAGCTGTAAGCAACTGGAATAGGCCAAAGAATGCCAGTGAAGTCAGAAGTTTTCTCGGGCTAGCAGGCTACAACAGGAAGTTTGTGGAGGACTTCTCCAAGATAGCAGCCCCGATGACCGTTCTCACCAAGAAGAATAAAAAGTATGAATGGACGGATGACTGCGAGAAGAGTTTTACGGAACTGAAACGGAGACTGACCAGTGCTCCGATTCTTACTCTTCCGGAAAGCAACAAGGACTTTGATATGTATAGCGATGCTTCCTTTTTAGGACTCGGAGCTGTACTTATGCAAGATGGAAAAGTCATTGCCTATGCCTCTAAGAAACTCAAAGAACATGAAAGGAATTACCCCGTTCATGATTTAGAGCTAGCAGCGGTGGTCTTCGCTCTAAAGACATGGAGGCATTACTTATATGGGGCTCAGTGCAAGATTTATACAGACCACCAGAGTCTAAAATATTTCTTCACGCAGAAGGATCTAAATATGAGACAACGCAGATGGCTCGAGCTAGTCAAGGACTATGATTGCGAAATCTTTTATCACCCTGGTAAAGCTAACAAGGTAGCCGATGCACTCAGCAGGAAGTCCGGTACCACCTGACGGAGCCATTTGAAGTTCGAGGACGAACTTTCTATGAGGTATGGGGTACTGTAACACCCACAGAATTATAAGATAAGTATATGGGTGTTATTTGCTTTAGAGCATAAAAGTAAGAAGAATCAAAAGAAAAAGAAATAAGAGAAATAAAAAGAAGAGGTGAAGGTTTGAACCTTGAACCTCTCACAAAGAATAGAAATAAATTTATGTATGATAACCACTAGGATAATAAACAACATATGAATGGAAAATGATGGGAATGGTAGTTAAAAGTGAGTATATAATTAAGTGAGGGAACAAGAGAAAATCAAGTAGCTTTCTTCCTCTTGTTTACCTCTTGGTTAAGGAAAAGGAGTAAGCAAAAGACAAGTTGTCTTTTCTATTTTTTCTCCTTGTTTTCGTGGGGATTAAGAAAGTGAGAATGAGGAGAATTAAGGGAGATGAATGAGGACATATTCTCATTAGAAAAGTATATACATGAATTAAGGAGAAAGGGAAGCAAAGTTCATATTTGTTTCTTCCACCCACTTAGCATAAAAAGGAAAGAAAGAAAAGGGTTTCATTTTCTTTCTTCTTCCTCACCATTGCCGAAACTAGAGTCTTTCTTCCTCATCACCACAAGATAAGTTTAGGTTTTCTCCCAAAGAGAAAACTAAATTACAAGAAGGAGCCTTCAAGGTGTACCCTTCCAAGAAAGAGAAACCAAAAGGAGTAGCTCTCTTCTTCCTCTTCACCAAGGGTACCATTTCCTTAAGGATTTACAAGTGAACACTAGGTAAGCTTCCCCTCACCTGTGGTACAATAGCTCATATGTTTTTTCATGAAGATAGAGTGCTTAAAAAGAAACCTAGGGTTGTTTTATGGAACTTTCGGCCAAGACAAAAGGAAGAGGCTAAGAAATTTAAACTAGATGTGCTTATTATTTTCCTTATGACATGTATCTAATGTAGGAGGTTAATCTAATGTGTACATACTAGAATGATTAATTTGAACTTAGATCCATGAACCTTAGACTCTCGGCCAAGCATGAACAAGAGGACTAGGTAAGCTAAAGACTCCAACTAAACATGCTCCCTTGTTCTGGTGTTGTGTACACTATGATAATGTTGTTATTAACTTTTCCTCTTACTTGTATGTTGATTTAAACTCCATTTTATGCTCATGAATATTCGGCCATGGAAGAATAAAAGGCCTAGGAGAGTTTTAAACCTAAAACTAAGCATGCTATGATTTTTCCTAAGACAAGATATGAAGCTAAGATGTTATGCCATGATTGTATGTTGGTTTTCAATTCTATTTCATGCTTGTAAAGATTCGGCCATGTTGAGATTTGAGGCCTAGGAAAAGTTTAAACCAAGTCTAAGATGTTCATGACCTTCTTGATGAAATGTTATGAAACTAGTTTGATGTTCCTATGGTTGCTTATTACATAGAAATTTGGCTACATGTAACTTTTGGCCACACTAAGTTTTAGGGCTAGGATGCTTAGATTTTTAAACTAGGTTTACTCATGTTGTTTCTTGTAATGATGCCATGAAAATTGTGTAAGGTTTCCATGCTTTTAAGCCACATGAAAAATAATTCCATGCTCACATGTTTCGGCCACCATGGGTTTAAAGGCCTAGGAAATTTAGAACACAACTTAGAGATGCTCATGATGTTTCTTGTGATAAATGCTATGAAATGTAGTTGTGTTTTCCTTGCTCTTATGCCACTAGAAACCTAGTTTCCATGCTCACATGTTTCGGCCACCATGGGTTTAAAGGCCTAGGAAATTTAGAACACAACTTAGATATGCTCATGATGTTTCTTGTGATAAATGCTATGAAATGTAGTTGTGTTTTACTTGCTCTTATGCCACTAGAAACCTAGTTCCTTGCTCACATGTTTCGGCCACCATGGGATTAAAGTCCTCGGAAATTAAGAACACAACTTAGATATGCTCATGATGTTTCTTGTGATAAATTCTATGAAATGTAGTTGTGGTTTCCTTGCTCTTATGCCACTAGAAACCTAGTTTCCATGTTTAATATGTTTCGGCCACCTTGAGTTAATGGGTTTAGGAAGATTAGAACTTGAACCAAATGTGCTTATGATGTTCCTCATGAAATGTGTAGGATATTGGCTTAAGGTTCAACATTTTCATGCTACATGTAACCTAGAATAAGGCCTTGCTAGGGTTCGGCCATGATAAGGTTAGAAGCTTAGGGAACTTAGAACCCAAATTAAACATGCTCAAGTTGCTCCTTATGAAATATGATGTGATATGAGTTTAGGTTTACATGTTTGCATGTTGCTTAGAACTTGATTGCTCTTTATGAAGGTTTCGGCCATGAAAGAATTAGGAACCTAGGAGAGCTTAAAAATTTAGGTTAACATGCTTATGATCTTTCTTATGATAGGATATGAAGTTATCATGAATTTCTTATGTTTGTATGTTGTTTAGAATTCATGTCCCTACTCTTGACTTTCGGCCATAAAAGGTTTAGTGACCTAGTTGTGCCTCACATGCCATGTTATGAAATAAGAGATGTTATTTAAATGATTCCATGTATGATTATGTCTTTGTATGATAAGTGATATGTTCATTATGTATGCTTATGACCCATGCATGTGCTATGTGCCCAATTATGCATGCTTTATGATATGATAAATGACATGTCCATTATGTACGTTTATGATCCATGCATGTGCTGTGTGCCCAAATATGCATGCCTTATGATGTGATAAATGACATGTTCATTATGTATGCTTATGATCCATGCATGTGCCGTGTGCCCAAATATGCATGTTTTATGATATGTTAAGAAATATGATATGCATGAAATGATAAGAATTATGATATGTATGACATGCTACTTTACTTTATGTATGGCTTGTACCAAGGGTGGGCTCCATAAGCGCCCCGGGGTCGATGGACTAAGAAACGGACCTCGTTAGGGATGGGCTCCTAAGTGCCCCTAGGTCGATGGACTAAGAAACGGGCCTAGTATGTATGCCTTGTAGGGTTCAAGACTTGCTACCTTGGACCTACATAGGACGCGCGCATTTATGTATGTGGTACAAGCCGGGGCCCTAATCATGTTGAGATTATGTTTAAGTATGTATACTATAAGTTTTCAAAAGACATGTTGCATATGTTTCATGATACATGATTAGGAATTTACCTTGTATATACGTTATGATTATGCCATGATATTTATGATGATGTTATGCTATATCAGGACACATTTGATGATTATGTAATATTATGCCATGATACCTTATGTTGGTTATGTTACGATATGCCATGATATGTTGCTTGATATGATAGATTTGTTTCCATGCATTATGCCTTATGATTTTGATATGCTATGCGATTCTTTTTGTGAGTAGGAAAGGAACTTACTGAGCCATGAGTGCTCACAGCTTACTTTCTTGTACCGCATATAAAGGCAAGGAATGGATGTACTAGGGGAGCAGTAGGTGGGGCTAGAAGGATGTGTGTGGAAGTGGTTGGCTAAATGGAAAGACCTGCTTTTGTTTAATAAGAAATATGCCATGTTATGTTATTACATTATGACTCCATGACATTAGTTATGTGTTAAGTATTATGATTCAAAAATTCATGTTAAGTATGCTATGTGGTTTATATGTCCATGGTGATTTTAAAGTAAGGTAAAGTTTTAAATTCTCTAAGTAAGACTTTCGCTGTAGTAAGTAAGTATGTATGTCCAAGTAACCCCCCGTCACCTTAGCAGGAGGGGCGGGGCGTTACATAGATCATCAAGAAATCCTCCCATGAATGGAGGGAAAACCTCAAATCTCGCTCTCTCCCAAGGGGGAGAAGATCCCCTTTCAAATATTGAAGAAGGGTTTAAATAGAGATGAGGTTTGGGCGCCACACGGCCTCGTGGCATGGCCGTGTGAGGTTCACACGGCCTTGCCCATTCTCCTCTCTGCCAGCCTTGCACGGCCGTGTGTGAGACACGGCCGTCGCAAACATCTCCAATATCCCCTTCACACGGCCGTGTAGATCTACACGGCTTGAACTGCTCCTGCCTCTGGAAACTTGGCACGACCGTGTAGTGCACACGGCCAGAGCTCTCTTGTTTACTGGAAACCCTGCACAGCCGTGTAGTGCACACGGCCAGAGCCTTCCTGGTCTCTGGAACCCTCACATGACCATGTAGATCTACACGGCCATGTAAGGTTTAAGCTCTAGATCGCTTCATATCTTGACACGGTCGTGTGAGGTTCACACGGTCGAGCCTACTTCCTTTCCTGTTGCTGCCACACGACCTTTGATCTCCACACGGCTTGAGCACCCTTCTATGGCATGGCCGTGTCTGGTACACGGCCAGGTGCTTTCTCCCCTTACTTTACTTATAGGTTTGGCCTTGAACATGAAATCTTCACCAAATTCGACTCCTCTGTACAAAAAATGCACAAAAGCAGATCTCCGAACAAAGAGAGTAAATATGCTAAAAAGGAAAGCTGAAAGTACGAAAATGCATAGATCAAGCATGCTCAAAGTATGTGAATGTGCGTCAAAACATGCCAATAAGTGTATACAATCTACGCACATCACTAACATACTACTAGGCGATCTAGGGCCTAGGGGTGATCTAGGAGCTCACCCATGGACCTTGTGTCCAGTACATACCTTTCTAAAGTAAAATACTTCCTTTTAACTAATAATTTCTTGTACTTGTAGTTGCTTAGCATTTAACCAAACACCTTATGTGCGCTTAATTACCTCGTACTTATAGGGAAGCACTTTAGGCACTTGATTATACTTTTTAGTCCCAAAACTTAATGGGAAGCAAACCAAGATGATCTAAGCATGTTCTTAATCCCAAAATTTTACGAGCATCTTACATATCATAGCATCTATCTCCCTTAGCATGCAACACTTTTAAAACATATCATAACATGTATTAACGAAGCTACTCCTCTACAAGTGAGAGGTACTTACATCCTTTCGCTAGATCTTACGATTATAAGGTGCAAGGAAGACCTCAAAATCCTCCCTCGTGTGCCTTATTCTCCGAGTCGCCCTCCTTTTGCGTCCTACCTCCTTGGGAGAAACTCTCCCTTAGATTCTCTCCTTTGAAAGCTTTAAGACTTGAAGACCTAGGTTTCCTTGGCCGAAACTTGAAGGGAGGGAGAAGAGGATTCGGCTAGAGAGGAAAAAGGAGGTGGAAAATTAGGTTTCTGATCTCATCCAACCCCTTTTATACTAAGTGAAAATTGGAGCGTCTCTTCGCACATAATCCACATATAAGGAATTGTTTCATATTGCTCATGTGATGCTTTACCACTACCTAATGGCTACTTAAACAAATTTCAAGCAAGAGGTCTCGGGTTCAAATCCTAGCTTATGCCATTTATGCATATCTTTTTATTTTTTCTTCTCTTCTTCTATTTATTTTTGCGCTTTGTAAAAATAAAGAAAATTTACGGGTGTTGCACACATGACTAGATGCAGCAAGTAAGTACTCCTTACCCAACCTAGACATACATCTATTTAAGTTTTTAATAGAACGAATCACACTTTTATCACTAAACTATACCCGCTACATATACATTATTGTGTATAAATAGACTATTTGTCGAACAAAGGAGTGAGATGCAATCAAGATAGGATCCAAATTATGATGTTGACGCATATTTAGTCATGTTAGCCAAGGACTTAAAAGGGTAAAGGGTCTAAAGTTTTTCAAATTTTTAAATTTTTTAAATAACATACATAATTTTCAATAAGAGTATATATATATATATATATATATATATATATATCCTTGTTTTGTTGAATTGCTAGTAATTTTGGATTGAAAGGGTCATTGAAGCTAGAAAAAATGAGGTACTAGCCTGGCCGGAACTTAACTAAGATCAAGCTTGGGCCAGGGGAATAAATCTTCCGTACAAAATCAACCAAACTTTTCTAGCATACTATTAGCTCAACCAGCTCTTATACCAAATTATAAGATCAAACTCGACGCTAGAGGGGGTAATAGCATTTTGAAATTTACTAACTAATATTTTCAGCAATAACAAATAACAGAGTAGCACATCATAAATAATTGAAATATTAACTTGATATAGATTTAATCAGAAGCACCAAAGCCATGTAAGCTTGCAAAACTTGATCAGCGGTTTATCAATCAAAGCAGAGATAGACACACAACAATAATAAAAAATGATTCTTATTTTTTAATTTTTCTTTTCCAAAAAACCTTCAAAAAGTGGAGAAACCTTATAGAAAAATATCTAAAAATTAAGCACACAAATAAAATATGTATGGAAACACAAGGAAAAAAGAAAGATTATGATAAGTGTTGCCAATTAGAATTGAAGTTCGAGGTTGCAGCATGTCTACGTACAAAAAAACAGAAGAGCATTAGAGCACAATAGCAAGAGAATGGAATTGAGTATCTTGAAAGTTCTACCTCGAGACCCTTTATATAGCTCTCTTTGGTTGTTGATATGGTATCCTCCCGGTCGACCTAAGCCTCCCTGGTCGCCTAAAGGGTGTGTACATGGCTGCAACGTATATCCAGTTGATAAACTGTTTGCGTTCCTTGGTCGACTTAAGACCCTCCGATTGCCGAGAGAAGGGTTGACTTTGATCTTGACCTGACTCGCACAGATCGTTGGATAACGTCTTCTTCCAATTGTTTGAAAGTTGCGCCAGTCGCATGTACATGCCGGTCACACCGACCCAGCTACGGTCACTTGGACTCCCCAACTTTACTTATTGAGAGTTATCACCAGCCAGTCACCCAAACTCCCTCATGTCACCTGGAACTATCAAACTTTGCTTCCCTGCAATGGTTACACGTAATGAGTATGATATTAAATTCTAAGTTACTCGCACTTATTTTGAGTCTAGATTTTGAACTCCTAGCCGACCCATTTAGGTTGAGTTGTCAAGCTACAGCTCCCAGCTGATTCCTCTTAGACATGTTTGTCAAGACTTTAGCTTCTAGCTAACTTCACTTGGATTTTTCTGCTAAGCCTTCAGCTCCCAGCTGACTCCACTTGAACTTGATCCATCTAGTTCCCAACTAACACTTTATTACATGGTTCCAAACTAAGACTTAACTCTTGTATGATTCCCAACCTAAAGGTAAGGGAAAGTCCCAAGCCAAGGGCAAAGGCAAGGTAATGAAACCTAAAGGAGGGGTTGCCAAGGTTGCTACCTGGTTCCATTGCGGTCAAACCGGACACTAAAAGAGGAACTGTAAAGTATACCTGGAAGATCTTAAGAAGAAGATAAATGAGATTTTACTTCAGGTATAAATGTTATAGAAGTCAATCTTTCTATTTCTTCATCGTGGGTATTAGATACCGGATGTGCTTCTCACATTTGTACTAATGTGCAACCGTTGAGAAATAGCAGGGCATTGACGAAGGGCGAGGTGGACCTACGAGTAGGCAATGGAGCACGAGTTGCTGCTGTTGCTATAGGAACTTACTTTCTATCTCTGCCCTATGGGCTTGTACTAGAATTAGATGAATGTTGTTTTGTGTCTGCTATCACAAAGAACATCATTTCAGTTTCTTGTTTAGACAAGAAATATTTTTCATTTATAATAAAGATCAAATGTTGTTCCGTTTATTTAAACGATATGTTCTATTGTAGTGCACCTCTAATGAACGGACTCTACATTCCAGACTTAGAGAACCCCATCTATAACATAAGTACCAAAAGGTTCAAGTCGAATGAAATGAACCGAACCTATCTCTGGCATTGTCGCTTAGGTCATATAAATGAGAATCGCTTATCCCAGCTCCATAAAGATGATTTGCTGAACTTATTTGATTTTGAATCATATGAGACATGCGAGTCATGCCTACTGGGCAAGATGACCAAGATTCCCTTTAGTAGACACAACGAAAGAGCAACTGACTTGTTAGGACTTTTACATAGTGATGTATGTGGCCCTTTCAATGTCACTACCAGAGGTGGTTATAGGTACTTCATTACATTTACTGATGACTTCAGTAGATGTGGTTATGTGTATTTGATGACACATAAGTCACAATCCTTTGAAAAGTTTAAAGAATTCAAAAATGAAGTACAAAACCAGCTAGGCAAGAGTATTAAAATACTTCGATCAGATCGAGGTGGTGAATACCTTAGCCATGAGTTTCGTGACTATCTAGCTGAATGTGGGATTCTATCCCAACTCACACCTCCTGGAACACCACAGTGGAATGGTATATCCGAAAGGAGGAATCGTACCCTATTAGATATGGTACGATCTATGATGAGTCACACAGATCTTCCTATATCTTTTTGGGGATATGCTCTAGACACAGCAGTCTTCACACTTAACCGTGTTTCATCCAAAGCTGTGATAAAGACACCATATAGGATATGGACTGGGAGAGATGCCCAGATATCTTTTATGAAGATTTGGGGTTGTGAGGCATACGTTCGACGTCAAGTCTCTAACAAACTGGGACCCAAATATGATAAGTGCTATTTTATAAAATATCCCAAGGAAACGAAGGGATATTACTTCTACATTCTCAGTCACCACAAAGTGTTTGTGGCTAACACTGGGATATTTATAGAAAAGGACTTTGTTTATAGAAAAACTAGTGGGAGTACATTCGATCTTGAAGAATTTCAAGATATGGACCATAGCACTGAAGCCTTGATGGAAGTTGAATTGGAACCGCAAAATGTTGTGGATGATGAGATTGTTGCACAAGGAGTTGAGGAACAACAACTAGTTCAAGTAGACCTACCTCTTCGCAGGTCTGACAGGGTACGTCGTCAGCCTGAGAGATACTCATTTCTATTGTCTGACCATGACGATGTTATGCTCGTTGAGAATGAGCCTACCTCCTATCAAGAAGCTATGATGAGACCAGATTCTGAGAAATGGCTAGAAGCCATTGTAACACCCACGAAATATTTAAGCTATACATATAGGTATTCTCTTTGAGAATAAAAGAAAAAAAAGGGAAATAGAACCAAAAAGAAATAAAAAGAGAGAGGAGTTAAGGTTTGAACCTTGAACCTCTCACAATAGTTAAAGCTAAATTGGTGTATGATAACCAATAGAATTATGAATGATACATGATTAGCAAGGAATGGAAATTGTAGTTAAAGGTAAGAGTATGATTAAGTACGGGAGCAAGAGAAAATCAAGTAGCTTTCCTCCTCTTCCTCTTGGTTAAGAGAAGAAGCAAGCAAAAGGACAAATTGCCTTTTTCTTCTTCCTCTTACCATTTTCGTGGGAATGAAGAGAGTGAGAGAATAGAGGCTTCAAGGGGATGAATTGAGACATTCTCCTTTCTTTTTTCTTCCTCATTAAGGATAAATAGGAATAAGAGAAGAAGGGAAAGAAATGATGGCTACTTCTTCCTCCTTCTTCTTCCTCCTCCTTTCTCCTCATTCCTCCACCAAGACCTAGAGCTCCTCCCTCTCCCATTTTCGAATCCAAGATAAGTTTTCTCCCTAAGAAAACTAATTCACAAGAAGGAGACCTCAAGATCTACTCCTTCCAAGCAAGAGAAGAAAAAGGCAGAACTAGGAAGAGAAGCTTCTTTTTCCTCTTCACAAGAGTACTTTCTCTTAACTAAGCAACAAGTTGTGAGTATCCCCTCACCTGTGGTACAAGTTGTTCATATGTCTTCCATGAGTTTAGATTGTGTAAAATAAAAACCTAAGGTTCTTCTTGAAACTTTCGGCCATGGTAAGATTAAAGGATTAGGAAAGCTTAAAACCAAATCTAATGTGCTCATTGTTTTCTTTATGATATGATGCTCCTTTATTTTATGAGATGATATAGCATGATGTTTCTCTATGACATGATATGATATGATGCTATTTTACTTTAAGATATGATATGTTAGGTTGCTCTTTTACATGATATGATGTTTAGATGATTATGTTTCCATGCTATATGCTTATGTGATTATGCTATGATATACGGTTTTTATGAGTAGGAAAGGATCTCACTAAGCCTATGTGCTTATAGTTACTTTCCTTGTACCGCAGATAAAGGCAAAGGATGGGTGATCTAAGGGAGCAGCAGGAGAGGCAAGAGAAGTGTGTGGTAGTGACTCAGCTAAGGAAAATACCTGCTTATATTAATTTATGCATGATATGAACCATGTCTATCTTATGTTAATGATTTGCATGATTACTTGACACATGTTCATGTTTATGATAGAAAATTTATTTCATGACCTCATTCACTTAGAGGTATACAAGAATATTTAAATAAGTACTTCCGCTGCTTTAGAAAAGAAATTATAATATGCATGTATGTTCCCCGTACAGTAACCCCGCCCTACTAGCAGGAAGGGCGGGCGTTACAAGTTGGTATTAGAGCCAAGTTAGCATTCCCTCTACACACACATCAAGCCTCCATCCTGCCGCTCCAAGTAAGAATCTCTACTTACTCTATTTTCTTTTTGCATGATAAGAAATAAGTTTAGTATGCATGAACGTAGGTATAACTGATATGAATTGCCTTTATGTATGATTAGCGATGTTTTAATATGTACGGATATAAGTAGGGATGACCATGGACTTATGCTAGCCTTATTGTCATATATGAAGATAAATATGGCTAGAAGACATGGTAACAGGGCCGATGAGACAGTGACTTCACCAGATCTGACATAGGTAGTCACAGATCTCCAGCGTCAAATCACGGAACAACAACAAGTAATCACTGCTCTGATGAATCAGCAAGGAAACCCTGCCACCCCATCAACAAATCAGAATACATTGCCCGTCATACTTACAGCTGCACCAGTACCACAGGTAGCCCCTGCCCCAGTGGTCCGACAGGAGACTTACTTAATACAGTGGCTATGGCTGAAGCCGGAGAACTTCACAGGTACTTGTGAGCCATGGGATGCCCAAGCCTAGTTCAAGACGGTGGAAAGTATAGTGGAATTGCTGGACTGGCCCGTATCAGAAAAGATCAAGTGCGTGTCATTCTGCTTTTCCGAAGACGTAAGAATGTGGTGGGAAAGGGTCAAGGTCAAGAGACAAGTTAATCAGATGAACTGGGCGGACTTCGAAGTAGAGTTCTTCCAGGAGTTTTTCCACATGTGGGTAACAAACCAGCATTACGACGAGTTCACCGAGTTCCGGCAAGGTGACTTATCAGTTAATGAAGCAGTGAAGCGCTTCAACCGTCTCGCACGCCTCTGCCCAGAGTTGGTTAGCACGGAAAGAGAAAGGGTCAGACTGATGCTGAAGATGCTCCGACCCGAGATAGCTTTGAATGTGGTCTACGAAATTAATTGACCGCAGACTACAGAAGAAATGGTCAGCAGTGCCCTGATCACTGAACACTATCATAAGGAGATGAACGATAGTAAGAATCAAGCACAGATAGAAGGACAAAAACCTCAAGGTACCAAAGTAAGATGGAAAGGAAACCTTAATGGAAAAAGAAAGCAATGGAACAACACTAAAGGAGGCCCAGTGAATAAGCAACCTAAGTACCCTCAGTGTACCACTTGTGGGAAGCAGCATTCCGGAGTATGCCACAAGGGTACGAGAAAGTGTTACAGTTGCGGACAGGAAGGACATATGGCCAGAGACTGCCCTACCCAGTCCCAGACACCATCGCAGCAGTATAACCAGAACAGGAGTGTCCCCTCACCGCTACACCTGATGCAAGCTGCCATTGAAGGGACTCCGATTAGCCAAGGGAGATTGGAAGCCCCACCAACTATGACAAATGCCAGGGTTTTCTCTCTCACCAAAGAGGATGAGGCGAGTGCTTCTACAATTGTCACAGGTCAGCTACCTATTTTCAGTCAGTATGCTAATGTGTTATTTGATACTGGGGTGACACTCGTTTGTCTCTACACCCTTCATGGAGAAATTAGAGATGCCACCACAAGCCTTAAATGGCAAATTCTTAACAACCCTGCCTTCGGGAGAAGTATTGCAATCTACTCATATGTTGCGAGCCGCGCCCATCAGAATCACAGGCAGAGAACTCTACTGTGATATGATAGTGCTTGACATGTAGGATTATGATAGTATATTGGTCATGGATTTCCTGAGCAAGTACGGTGCTTCAATCGATTGCCGTAAAAGAAAAGTAGTTTTCCAACCTGAAGCTGAACTGATATTCGAATTTGTTGGGGAACCAAGGAAAGAAACAGAGAGATTCCAATCAGCCATGAAAGCACAAAAGATGTTAGATAAGGGATGTACTGGACTTCTAGCACATGTGGTCGAAACAAGTCAAACCAAGGACCAGAAGTTAGAAGATGTCAGGGTGGTATGCAACTCTCTGGAGGTATTTCCCGATGAGCTACCAGGGTTAGCACCCGATAGAGAAATAAAATTTGAGATCGAATTGATTCCTGGTACTAAACCGATCTCTAAAGCACCTTATCGTATGGCGCCGGCTGAGTTGAAGGAACTTAGGGACAGCTACTAGAGTTACTCGACAAGGGACTCATTCGCCCGAGTCACACTCCATGGGGAGCTCCAATACTGTTTGTGAAAAAGAAAGATGGGTCTATGCGAATGTGTATAGACTACCGAGCGCTGAATAATGTGACAATCAAGAACAGGTACCCTCTTCCATGGATCGATGACCTGTTCGATCAATTAAGGGGTGCAACCGTCTTCTCTAAGATTGACCTAAGGTCCGGCTATCATGAAGTGAAAGTGAAACAGGATGATATACAGAAGACGACATTTCGAACGAGATATGGACACTATGAGTTCATAGTTATGCCCTTCGGAGTGACAAATGCTCCTGTTGTATTTATGGATCTTATGAATCTGGTGTTTACAGCATACCTCGATAAATTTGTGATCGTCTTCATTGACGATATCCTCATATATTCAAGAACCCAAGAAGAGCATGCTGAACACCTGAATATCGTACTACAGATTCTTCGAGAGAAACAATTATATGCAAAGTTCTCCAAATATGAGTTCTGGCTCGATCAAGTATTATTCTTGGGCCACATTATCTCCAAGGACAGAGTAATGGTAGATCCGAACAAGATCGAAGCTGTAAGTAACTGGATCAGGCCAAAGAATGTCAGTGAAATTAGAAGTTTTCTCGAGATAACAGGCTACTATAGGAAGTTTGTAGAGGACTTGTCCAAAATTGCAGCCCCTATGACCGTTCTCACCAAGAAGAACAAAAAGTATGAATGGACAGATGACTGCGAGAAGAGTTTCACCGAATTGAAAAGGAGACTGACCAGTGCTCCGATCCTTACTCTTCTAGAAAGTGACAAAGGTTTCGATATGTACAGCGATGCTTCCATATTAGGACTTGGAGCTGTACTCATGCAAGACAGCAAGGTCATTGCCTATGCCTCTAGACAACTCAAAGAGCATGAAAGGAATTACCCCACTCAAGACCTAGAACTAGCAGTCGTGGTCTTTGCTCTCAAAACATGGAGACATTATTAATATGGAGCCCAGTGTAAGATTTATATCGACCACCAGAGTATGAAATATTTCTTCACACAGAAAGACCTGAATATGAGACAATGTAGATGGCTCGAGCAAGTCAAGGACTATGACTGCGAGATCTTTTATCATCCAGGAAAAGCGAACAAAGTGGCCGATGCACTCAGCAGGAAGACCTGTGCCACCCGATGTCGCTATTTTAAGTTCGAGGATGAATTTTCTAGGAGGTATGGGGTACTGTAACACCCACGAAATATTTAAGCTATACAAATAGGTATTCTCTTTGAGAATAAAAGAAAAAAAAGGGAAATAGAACCAAAAAGAAATAAAAAAAGAGAGGAGTTAAGGTTTGAACCATGAACCTCACACAATAGATAAAGCTAAATTGGTGTATGATAACCAATAGAATTATGAATGATATATGATTAGCAAGGAATGGAAATTGTAATTAAAGGTAAGAGTATGATTAAGTAAGGGAGCAAGTGAAAATCAAGTAGCTTTCCTCCTCTTCCTCTTGGTTAAGAGAAGAAGCAAGCAAAAGGACAAATTGTCTTTTTCTTCTTCCTCTTACCATTTTTGTGGGAATGAAGAGAGTGAGGGAATAGAGGAGTCAAGGGGATGAATTGAGACATTCTCCTTTCTTTTTTCTTCCTCATTAAGGATAAATAGGAATAAGAGAAGAGAAGGGAAAGAAATGATGGCTACTTCTTCCTCCTTTTTCTTCCTCCTCCTTTCTCCTCATTCCTCCACCGAGACCTAGAGCTCCTCCCTCTCCCATTTTTGAATCCAAGTTAAGTTTTCTCCCTAAGAAAACTAATTCACAAGAAGAAGACCTCAAGATCCACTCCTTACAAGCAAGAGAAGAAAAGGGAGAACTAGGAAGAGAAGCTTCTTCTTCCTCTTCACAAGAGTACTTTCTCTTAATTAAGCAACAAGTTGTGAGTATCCCCTCACCTGTGGTACAAGTTGTTCATATGTCTTCCGTGAGTTTAGATTTTGTAAAATAAAAACCTAAGGTTCTTCTTGAAACATTCGACCATGGTAAGATTAAAGGCTTAGGAAAGCTTAAAACCAAATCTAATGTGCTCATGGTTTTCTTTATGATATGATTTGATATGATGCTCCTTTATTTTATGAGATGATATAGCATGATGTTTCTTTATGACATGATATGATATGATGCTATTTTACTTTATGATATGATATGTTAGGATGCTCTTTTACATGATATGATGTTTAGATGATTATGTTTCCATGCTATATGCTTATGTGATTATGCTATGATATATGGTTTTTGTGAGTAGGAAAGGATCTCACTAAGCCTATGTGCTTATAGTTACTTTCCTTATACCACAGATAAAGGCAAAGGATGGGTGAACTAAGGGAGCAGCAGGAGAGGCAAGAGATGTGTGTGGTAGTGGCTCGGCCAAGGAAAAGACCTACTTATATTAATTTATGCATGATATGAACCATGTCGATCTTATGTTAATGATTTGCATGATTACTTGACACTTGTTCATGTTTATGATAGAAAATTTATCTCATGACCTCATTCACTTAGAGGTATACAAGAATATTTAAATAAGTACTTCGCTGCTTTAGAAAAGAAATTATAATATGCATGTATGTTCCCTGTACAGTAACCCCGCCCTACTAGCAGGAAGGGCGGGCGTTACAAGTTGGTATCAGAGCCAAGTTAGCCTTCCCGCTACGCACACATCAAGCCTCTATCCTGCCGCTCCAAGTATGAATCTCTACTTACTCTATTTTCTTTATGCATGATAAGAAATAAGTTTAGTATGCATGAACGTAGGTATAACTGATATGAATTGCCTTTATGTATGATAAGCGATGTTTTAATATGTATGGATATAAGTAGGGATGACCATGGACTTATGCTAGCCTTATTGTCATTTATGAAGATAAATATGGCTAGAAGACGCGGTAACAGGGCCGATAAGACAGTGACTCCACCAGATCTGACACAAGTAGTCACAGATCTCCAGTGTCAGATCACGGAACAACAACAAGTAATCCCTGCTCTGATGAATCAGCAAGGAAACCCTGTCACCCCACCAGCAAATCAGAATACAATATCCGTCATACCAACAGCTGCACCAGTACCACCGGTAGCCTGCCCCAGTGGTACGACAGGAGACTTACTTAATACAGTGGCTAAGGCTGAAGCCGGAGAACTTCGCGGGTACTTGTGAGCCATGGGACGCCCAAGCCTGGTTCAAGATGGTGGAAAGTATAGTGGAATTGCTGGACTGGCCCGTATCAGAAAAGATCAAGTGCGTGTCATTCTATTTTTCCGGAGACGCGAGAATGTGGTGGGAAAGGGTCAAGGTCAAGAGACAAGTTAATCAGATGAACTGGGCGGACTTCGAAGTAGAGTTCTTCGAGGAATTTTTCCACATGCGGGTAACAAACCGACATTACGACGAGTTCACCGAGTTCCGACAAGGTGACTTATCAGTTAACGAAGTAGTGAAGCGCTTCAACCGTCTCGCACGCCTCTACCCAGAGTTAGTCAGCACGGAAAAAGAAAGGGTCAGACTGATGCTGAAGATGATCCGACCCGAGATAGATTTGAATGTGGCCGGCGGAATTAATAGACCGCAGACTACAGAAGAACTGGTCAGTTGTGCCCAGATCACTGAACACTTTCAGAAGGCGATGAACGATAGTAAGAATCAAGCACAGATAGAAAGGCAAAAACCTCTAGGTACCAATGTAAGCTGGAAAGGAAACCCTAATGGAAAAAGAAAGCAATGGAACAACACTAAAGGAGGCCCAGCGAATAAGCAACCTAAGTACCCTCAGTGTACCACTTATGGGAAGCAGCATTCCGGAGTATGTCACAAGGGTACGAGAAAGTATTACAGTTGCGGACAGGAAGGACATATAGTCAGAGACTGCGCTACCCAGTCCCATTCACCATCCCAGCAGTATAACCAGAACAGGAATGCCCCTTCATAGCTATACCTGATGCCAGCTGCCATTGAAGGGACTCCGATTAGCCAAGGTAGATTGGAAGCCCCACCAACTACGACGAATGCCAGGGTTTTCTCTCTCACCAAAGAGGATGTGGCGAGTGCTTCTACAGTTGTCACAGGTCAGCTACCTATTTTCAGTCAGTATGCTAATGTGTTATTTGATACTGGGGCGACACACACGTTTGTCTCTACACCCTTCAAGGAAAAAATAGAGATGCAACCACAAGCCTTAAATGGCAAATTCGTAACAACCCAGCCTTCGGGAGAAGTAATGCCATCTACTCATATGTTGCCCATTGAATAGAAGTGCCCCCTCACAGCTACACCTGATGCAAGCTGCCATTGAAGGGACTCCGATTAGCCAAGGGAGATTGGAAGCCCCACCAACTACGATGAATGCCAGGGTTTTCTCTCTCACCAAAGAGGATGTGGCGAGTGCTTCTACAGTTTTCACAGGTCAGCTACCTATTTTCAGTCAGTATGCTAATGTGTTATTTGATACTGGGGCGACACACTCGTTTATCTCTACACCCTTCATGGAGAAATTAGAGATGTCACCACAAGCCATAAATGGCAAATTCTTAACAACCCAGCCTTCGGGAGAAGTAATGTCATCTACTCATATGTTGCGAGCCGCGCTCATCAGAATCACAGGCAAAGAACTCTACTATGATCTGATAGTGCTTGACATCCAGGATTATGATAGTATATTGGGCATGGATTACCAGAGCAAGTACGGTGCTTCAATCGATTGCCGAAAAGAAATGTAGTTTTTTGACCTGAAGCTAAACTGATATTCAAATTTGTTGGGGAACCAAGGAAAGAAACAGAGAGATTCCTATCAGCCATGAAAGCACAAAAGATGTTAGATAAGGGATGTACTGGACTTCTAGCACATGTGATCGAAACAAGTCAAACCAAGGACCAGAAGTTAGAAGATGTCAGGGTGGTATGCAACTATCCGGAGGTATTTCTCGATGAGCTACCAGGGTTAGCCCCCGATAGAGAAATAGAATTTGAGATCGAATTGATTCATGGTACTAAACTGATCTCTAAAGCACCTTATCGTATGGCGCCGGCTGAGTTGAAGGAACTTCAGGGACAGCTACTAGAGTTACTAGACAAGGGAATCATTCGCCCGAGTCACTCTCCATAGGGAGCTCCAGTACTGTTTGTGAAAAAGAAAGATGGGTCTATGCGAATGTGTATAGACTACTGAGCGCTGAATAATGTGACAATCAAGAACAGGTACCCTCTTCCACGGATCGATGACCTGTTCGATCAATTAAGGGGTGCAACCGTCTTCTCTAAGATTGACCTAAGGTCTGGCTATCATCAAGTGAAAGTGAAACAAGATGATATACCGAAGACGACATTTCAAACGAGATACGGACACTATGAGTTCATAGTTATGCCCTTCGGAGTGACAAATGCTCCTGCTGTATTTATGAATCTGATGAATCGGGTGTTTACGGCATACCTCGATAAATTTGTGATCGTCTTCATTGACGATATCCTCATATATTCAAGAACCCAAGAAGAGCATGCTGAACACCTGAATATCGTACTACAGATTCTTCGAGAGAAACAATTATATGCAAAGTTCTCCAAATATGAGTTCTGGCTCGATCAAGTATTATTCTTGGGCCACATTATCTCCAAGGACAGAGTAATGGTAGATCCGAACAAGATCGAAGCTGTAAGTAACTGGATCAGGCCAAAGAATGTCAGTGAAATTAGAAGTTTTCTCGAGATAACAGGCTACTATAGGAAGTTTGTAGAGGACTTGTCCAAAATTGCAGCCCCTATGACCGTTCTCACCAAGAAGAACAAAAAGTATGAATGGACAGATGACTGCGAGAAGAGTTTCACCGAATTGAAAAGGAGACTGACCAGTGCTCCGATCCTTACTCTTCTAGAAAGTGACAAAGGTTTCGATATGTACAGCGATGCTTCCATATTAGGACTTGGAGCTGTACTCATGCAAGACAGCAAGGTCATTGCCTATGCCTCTAGACAACTCAAAGAGCATGAAAGGAATTACCCCACTCAAGACCTAGAACTAGCAGTCGTGGTCTTTGCTCTCAAAACATGGAGACATTATTAATATGGAGCCCAGTGTAAGATTTATATCAACCACCAGAGTATGAAATATTTCTTCACACAGAAAGACCTGAATATGAGACAATGTAGATGGCTCGAGCAAGTCAAGGACTATGACTGCGAGATCTTTTATCATCCAGGAAAAGCGAACAAAGTGGCCGATGCACTCAGCAGGAAGACCTGTGCCACCTGATGTCGCTATTATAAGTTCAAGGACGAACTTTCTATGAGGTATGGGGTACTGTAACACCGACGAAATATTTAAGCTTTACATATATGTATTCTCTTTGAGAATAAAAGAAAAAAAAAGGAAATAGAACCAAAAAGAAATAAAAAGGGAGAGGAGTTAAGGTTTGAACCTTGAACCTCTCACAATAGATAAAGCTAAATTGATGTATGATAACCAATAGAATTATGAATGATATATGATTAGCAAGGAATGGAAATTGTAGTTAAAGGTAAGAGTATGATTAAGTAAGGGAGCAAGAAAAAATCAAGTAGCTTTCCTCCTCTTCCTCTTGGTTAAGAGAAGAAGCAAGCAAAATGACAAATTGCCTTTTTCTTCTTCCTCTTACCATTTTCAAGGGAATGAAGAGAGTGAGGGAATAGAGGAGTCAAGAGGATGAATTGAGACATTCTCCTTTCTTTTTTCTTCCTCGTTAAGGATAAATAGGAATAAGAGAAGAGAAGGGAAAGAAATGATGGCTACTTTTTCCTCCTTCTTCTTCCTCCTCCTTTCTCCTCATTCCTCCACCGAGACCTAGAGCTCCTCCCTCTCCCATTTTCGAATCCAAGTTAAGTTTTCTCCCTAAGAAAACTAATTCACAAGAAGGAGACCTCAAGATCTACTCCTGACAAGCAAGAGAAGAAAAAGGGAGAACTAGGAAGAGAAGCTTCTTCTTCCTCTTCACAAGAGTACTTTCTCTTAACTAAGCAACAAGTTCTGAGTATCCCCTCACCTATGGTCGAAGTTGTTCATATGTCTTCCATGAGTTTAGATTGTGTAAAATATAAACCTAAGGTTCTTCTTTAAACTTTCGGCAATGGTAAGATTAAAGGCTTAGGAAAGCTTAAAACAAAATCTAATGTGCTCATGGTTTTCTTTATGATATGATATGATATGATATGATGCTCCTTTATTTTATGAGATGATATAGCATGATGTTTCTTTATGACATGATATGATATGATGCTATTTTACTTTATGATATGATATGTTAGGATGCTCTTTTACATGATATGATGTTTAGATGATTATGTTTCCATGCTATATGCTTATGTGATTATGCTATGATATACAGTTTTTGTGAGTAGTAAAGGATCTCACTAAGCCTATGTGCTTATAGTTACTTTCCTTGTACCACAGATAAAGGCAAAGGATGGGTGAACTAAGGGAGCAGCAGGAGAGGCAAGAGATGTGTGTGGTAGTGGCTCGGCTAAGGAAAAGACCTGCTTATATTAATTTATGCATGATATGAATCATGTCGATCTTATGTTAATGATTTGCATGATTACTTGACACTTGTTCATGTTTATGATAGAAAATTTATTCCATGACCTCATTCACTTAGAGGTATACAAGAATATTTAAATAAGTACTTCCGCTGCTTTAGAAAAGAAATTCTAATATGCATGTATGTTCCACGTACAGTAACCCCGCCCTACTAGAAGGAAGGGCGGGAGTTACAAGTTGGTATCAGAGCCAAGTTAGTCTTCCCGCTACACACTCATCAAGCCTCCATCCTGCCGCTCCAAGTAAGAATCTCTACTTACTCTATTTTCTTTATGCATGATAAGAAATAAGTTTAGTATGCATGAACGTAGGTATAACTGATATGAATTGCCTTTATGTATGATAAGCGAAGTTTTCATATGTACGGATATAAGTAGGGATGACCATGGACTTATGCTAGCCTTATTGTCATTTATGAAGATAAATATGGCTAAAGACGTAGTAACAGGGCCGATGAGACAGTGACTCCACCAGATCTGACACAGGTAGTCACAGATCTCCAGCGTCAGATCACGGAACAACAACAAGTAATCAATGCTCTAATGAATCAGCAAGGAAACCCTGTCACCCCACCAGCAAATCAGAATACATTGCCCGTCATACCTACGGCTGCACCAGTACCACCGGTAGCCCCTGCCCCAATGGTCCGACAGGTGACTTACTTAATACAGTGGCTAAGGCTGAAGCCGGAGAACTTCACGGGTACTTGTGAGCCATGGGACACCCAAGCCTGGTTCAAGATGGTGGAAAGTATAGTGGAATTGCTGGACTTGCCTGTATCAGAAAAGATCAAGTGCGTGTCATTCTTCTTTTCTGGAGACGCAAGAATGTGGTGGGAAAGGGTCAAGGTCATGAGACAAGTTAATCAGATGAACTGGGCGGACTTCGAAGCAGAGTTCTTCGAGGAGTTTTTCCACATGCGGGTAATAAACCGACATTACGACGAGTTCACCAAGTTCCGGCAAGGTGACTTATCAGTTAACGAAGCAGTGAAGCGCTTCAACCGTCTCGCACGCCTCTACCCAGGGTTGGTCAGCATGGAAAGAGAAAGGGTCAGACTGATGCTGAAGATGCTCCGACTCGAGATAGCTTTGAATGTGGCCGGCGGAATTAATAGTCCGTAGACTACAGAACAACTGGTCAGCAGTGCCCTGATCACTGAACACTATCAGAAGGCAATGAACGATAGTAAGATTCAAGCACAGATAGAAGGAAAAAAACCTCAAGGTACCAAAGTAAGCAGGAAAGGAAACCCTAATGGAAAAAGAAAGCAATGGAACAACACTAAAGGAGGCTCAGCGAATAAGCAACCTAAGTACCATCAGTGTACCACTTGTGGGAAGCAGCATTCCAGAGTATGCCACAAGAGTACGAGAAAGTATTACAGTTGCGGACGGGAAGGACATATGGCCAGAGACTACCCTTGTAACACCCATAGGGTCCCTTAGCAAAAATTCTAGAATATTCTATCATGAATAAAAAAAAATATATATGCTTGGTTGAATTTTTACTCCTAGCCAAACACTTAAATAAATAAAATAGAAATAAAAATACATAAGGTCTAGGACTTGAACTCTAGATCTCTCATTAGATACCTGAATAAGATAACCACTAGACCAAGAGAAATTATTGTAAGGAAAGAGAGGGAAACCATAATTAAATGTAAGAAGAAAAGGCTCTTCTCTTAAGAAGGAGAAGTGAGAGTTGTCTTCTCCCTCTCTAATGAATAGATGCTCTAGAATATTCCTTTCTTACTCACCAAGAAGGGATGTATCTAGACTTTTCTCTTAATTATGAAGAGAGTAAAAGAAATTAAAAGGAGGAAATTAAATAATGAATAAAAGGAGGAAATTAAAGATGAGTTGTCATTTGCTCTCATTCTCCTCCTACTCTCCCTCACCGTGACCTCTCTCTCCCTTTCTTCTTCTTGCCGAGACCAAGGAGCAAGGAAGCTCTCCTCTAGGAAGGATTCACAAGCAAGGTTCCCTCCTTAGAGAATTTAGCGAAGGAAGTGAGTATCCCCTCACTGCAGTACAAGTAGCTTCGGTTTTTAGAATGTTTTTCTCTTTCGAAACTCTAAAACTTTTCTTGAAAGAAGATGGTCAAGATAAAGAATAGGTAGTTACTTAGGGTTAACAAGTGATAAGAGATGCTTCATGTTATAAAAAAAAAATAAAAAATAAAAAATTTAGATCTTGTTGCATGATTCGGCCAAGGATGGAAGAAAGGATCTAGAATAAGTTTTTTCTTTGATCACATACTTAAATTTCTACTCTATGATATATGAATTTCATATGTTGTTAATTTAGTCTTCATTATTCATGTCGTGAAGAAAAAAAAAGAGAAACCTAGCAATATGGTTCGGCCAAATTGATTATAAGGCCTTAGGTCAAGAATTTTAGTTAGAAACCATACTAGTTGTACCTCTTTGTGATGCATGAATTTTTACATGTTTATAACTAAGGTCTTTATGCTTCATATGGAATGAAATGGTGGTAAACCCTACTGATATGGTTGGCAAAATTGAATAAACGGGTTAGGGTTTAAGTTTTTGAACTCAAATATGCTTAGAACATGAAGTACAATACCTTGTAGGCACTTAGATTAAATGGGCTTGTCATAAGTTTAAGTTTTATACTTCATATGGAATAAAATGATATGGAACTCTACTGATATGATTCGGCCAAATGAAAATAAAAGGGTTAGGGTTAGAGTTTTGAACTCAAATAGGCTTATTCATGAAGTATGGTTCCTTGTAAGTACTTGTACAATATTCTATAGGTACTTAGATTAAATGTGCATGCTACATGTTTAAGTTTTATGCTTCCTAAGGGATAAAAAGACATGAAACCCTACTGATATGTTTTGGCCAAATGAAAATAAAAGGGTTAGGGTTAGAGTTTTGAACTCCAATAGGCTTATTCATGAAGTATGGTTCCTTGTAGGTACTTGTACTATGCTCTATAGGAACTTAGATTAAATGTGCATGTTATATGTTTAAGACTTATGCTTCTTATGGAGTAGAATGATATGAAATCCTACTGATATGTTTCGGCCAAATTGAAACAAATGGGTTAGAGTTAGAGTTTTGAACTCAAACATGCTTATTCATGAAGTATATTGCCTTGTATGTGCTTAGATTAAGTTTTACATGTTATGTGGGTAAGTTCTATGCTTAATATGGAATGAAATGAGGATGAAACCTACTGATATGTTTTGTCCAAATTGAGATAAATGGGTTAAGGTTAGAGTTTTGAACTCAAACATGCTTATTCATGAAGTATATTACCTTGTATGTGCTTAGATCAAGTTTACATGCTATGTGGATAAGTTTTATGCTTCATATGGAACCAAATGATATAAGAACCCTACTGATATGTTTTGTCCAAATTGAGATAAATGGGTTAAGGTTAGAGTTTTGAACTCAAACATGCTTATTCATGAAGTATATTACCTTGTATGTGCTTAGATTAAGTTTTACATGTTATGTGGGTAAGTTCTATGCTTAATATGGAATGAAATGAGGATGAAACCTACTGATATGGTTCGGCCAAGATGGATAAATTGGGTTAGGAAAGAGTTAAACCTAACCAAACATGCTTAGGCATTTTCATGATATGTAGTCTTTGATATATAAGTGAAGTAAGCTTTCATGCTTTATGATATGTTGCATTTCTATGTCTTATGATAAGATGTGCCATGCTTATGATATGACATGATAGACTTATGACATGATATGCCATGTTAATGATATGATATGCTAGACTCATGATATGATATGCCATGTTCATGATATGTATGTTAAGTTCATGAGATGATATGCCATGTTTGATGATATGAAAATGACATGTTATGCTTTATGTTATGATAAGAACATGTTATGTTTCATAATGCATGTATGAATGGCTTATGTAAGAAGAAAAGCCTAAAGAGTTGCTTCCCTTAAGCTGGGACCAAGAGCACTCTTCATGTTATGGAAAAGAGTTACTTCCCTTAAGTTGGGATCAAGAGCACTCTTCATGCTATGGTAAAGAGATGCTTCCCTTAAGTTGGGATCAAGAGCTCTCTTAATGATATGACAAGAATTATGACATGTATGATATGATGAGATATGATATGCATGATATTTTACTTTGTATGGCTTGTACCAAGGGTGGGCTCCATAAGCGCCCCGGGGTCGATGGACTATGAACGGACCTCGTTAAGGGATGGGCTCCTCAGTACGCCCCTAAGTCGACGGACTATGAACGGACCTAGATCCCTAGTAGGTTCGGGGCTAGCTACCCTGTCCTAGGGATTGCGCGCATTTATGTTTACATGTGGTACAAGCCAGGGCCCTTCTCATGATGATGATGATATGATATTCAAGTATGTATACTATATGTTTTGAAAGAAGCATGATGCATATGTGCATTCCATGATACATGTTTTAAAAATATACATACTGCATCTACATGCACATATTTATCAAATTATGTTTATGCACCCTTATGAACAGGTATGAGTTATGATACATGTTTACATGATATGATAGGCTTCATGATATGTGTTTAAAGAATGTGATATGAATCATGATATACCTTCACATGATAGACTTGATATGTTATGCTCCTTATGTGATATGATATATTATGTTCTGCTTTCCCTCATGTGACGCTATGAGTTGTTATGGTTTTTACATGATAAGATATGTTCTATGTTATGATTCTCCATGCTATGTTATGCTATGCTATGTTTTATACATGTTATGCTATGTTATGTGTTTCTTTCGGATTTATGGGTAGGTAAGGATCTCACTAAGCCTTTGGCTTATAGCTACACGTTTTCCTTGTACTGCAGATAAAGGCAAGGAATGGATTGTTTAAGGGGAGCAGAGCAGGAAATGCAAGGAAGATGTGTGTGGAAGTGCTGGTGGATAGATCTATTTAAGTTTCTTTGAATTATCTAAGTTATGCATGTGAACAATGTTGGACCTATGCTTATGCTGATGATTTCAGCTAGTATTTCATACACTTATGATATTTTACTCATGTTAGAATAATGATGATATGATGATAATGTTCAGTATGCTTTGATTCACATGCCATGATAAGTAAACTAAATGCATATGAAAAAAAAAAAGATTTAAATAAGTCTTCCGCTGCCATGAATCCATATGCATTAGTATAATTGATGTCTACGTTTAAGTGACGTCCGTCCCTCCGGGTGGCCTTAGTTCTACCTGGAAGGGCGGGCGTTACAACCCTACCCAGTCCCAGACACCATCCCAACAGTATAACTAGAACAGGAGTGCCCCCTCACAGCTACACCTGATGAAAGCTGCCATTGAAGGGACTCCGATTAGCCAAGGGAGATTGGAAGCCCCACCAACTACGATGAATGCCAAGGTTTTCTCTCTCACCAAAGAGGATGTGGCGAGTGCTTCTACAGTTGTCACAGGTCAGCTACATATTTTCAGTCAGTATGCTAATGTGTTATTTGATACTGGGGCGTCACACTCGTTTCTCTCTACACCCTTCATGGAGAAATTAGAGATGTCACCGCAAGCCTTAAATGGCAAATTCTTAACAAACCTGCCTTCGGGAGAAGTATTGCCATCTACTCATATGTTGCGAGCTGCGCCCATCAGAATCACAGGCAGAGAACTATACTGTGATCTGATAGTGCTTGACATGTAGGATTATGATAGTATATTGGGCATGGATTTACTGAGCAAGTACGGTGCTTCAATCGATTGCCGCAAAAGAAAAGTAGTTTTCCGACCTGAAGCTGAACTGATATTCGAATTTGTTTGGGAACCAAGGAATGAAACAGAGAGATTCCTATCAGCCATAAAAGCACAAAAGATGTTAGATAAGGGATAAACTGGAATTCTAGCACATGTGGTCGAAACAAGTCAAACCAAGGACCAGAAGTTAGAAGATGTCAGGGTGGTATGCAACTATCCGGAGGTATTTCCCGATGAGCTACCAGGGTTAGCCCCCGATAGAGAAATAGAATTTGAGATCGAATTGATTCCTGGTACTAAACCGATCTCTAAAGCACCTTATCGTATGGCGCCGGCTGAGTTGAAGGAACTTCAGGGACAGCTACTAGAGTTACTCGACAAGGGACTCATTCGCCCGAGTCACTCTCCATGGGGAGCTCCAGTACTGTTTGTGAAAAAGAAAGATGGGTCTATGCGAATGTGTATAGACTATAGAGCACTGAATAATGTGACAATCAAGAGCAAGTACCCTCTTCCATGGATCGACGACCTGTTCGATCAATTAAGGGGTGCAACCGTCTTCTCTAAGATTGACCTAAGGTCCGACTATCATCAAGTGAAAGTGAAACAGGATGATATACTGAAGACGACATTTCTAACGAGATACGGACACTATGAGTTCATAGTTATGCCCTTCGGAGTGACAAATGCTCCTGCTGTATTTATGGATCTGATGAATCGGGTGTTTACGGCATACCTCGATAAATTTGTGATCGTCTTCATTGACGATATCCTTATCTATTCAAGAACCCAAGAAGAGCATGTTGAACACCTGAATACCGTACTACAGATTCTTCGAGAGAAACAACTATATGCAAAGTTCTCCAAATACGAGTTTTGGCTCGATCAAGTATCATTCTTGGGTCACATTATCTCCAAGGACGGAGTAATGGTAGATCCGAACAAGCTCGAAGCTGTAAGTAACTGGAGCAGGCCAAAGAATGTCATTGAAATTAGAAGTTTTCTCGGGCTAGCAGGCTACTATAGGAAGTTTGTAGAGGACTTCTCTAAAATTGCAACCCCTATGACTGTTCTCACCAAGAAGAACAAAAAGTATGAATGGACGGATGACTGCGAGAATAGTTTCACAGAATTGAAAAGGAGACTAACCTGTGCTCCGATCCTTACTCTTCTAGAAAGTGACAAAGGTTTCGATATGTACAGCGATGCTTCCATATTAGGACTTGGAGTTGTACTCATGCAAGACGGCAAGGTCATTGCCTACGCCTCTAGACAACTAAAAGAGCATGAAAGGAATTACCCCACTCAAGACCTAGAACTAGCAGCCGTGGTCTTTGCTCTCAAAACATGGAGACATTATTTATATGGAGCCTAGTGTAAGATTTATACCGACCACCAGAGTCTGAAACATTTCATCACACAGAAAGACCTAAATATGAGACAACGTAGATGGCTCGAGCTAGTCAAGGATTATGACTGCGAGATCTTTTATCATCCAGGAAAAGCGAACAAAGTGGTCAATGCACTCAGCAGGAAGACATGTGCCACCTGATGTTGCTATTTTAAGTTCGAGGACACACTTTCTATGAGGTATGGGGTACTGTAACACCCACGAAATATTTAAGCTATACATATAGGTATTCTCTTTGAGAATAAAAGAAAAAAAAAGGGAAATAGAACCAAAAAGAAATAAAAAGAGAGAGGAGTTAAGGTTTGAACCTTGAACCTCTCACAATAGATAAAGCTAAATTGATGTATGATAACCAATAGAATTATGAATGATATATGATTAGCAAGGAATGGAAATTGTAGTTAAAGGTAAGAGTATGATTAAGTAAGGGAGCAAGAGAAAATCAAGTAGCTTTCCTCCTCTTCCTCTTGGTTAAGAGAAGAAGCAAGCAAAAGGACAAATTGCCTTTTTCTTCTTCCTCTTACCATTTTCGTGGGAATGAAGAGAGTGAGGGAATAGAGGAGTCAAGGGGACGAATTGAGACATTCTCCTTTCTTTTTTCTTCCTCATTAAGGATAAATAGGAATAAGAGAAGAGAAGGGAAAGAAATGATGGCTACTTCTTCCTCCTTCTTCTTCCTCCTCCTTTCTCCTCATTCCTCCACCGAGACCTAGAGCTCCTCCCTCTCCCATTTTTGAATCCAAGTTAAGTTTTCTCCCTAAGAAAACTAATTCACAAGAAGGAGACCTCAAGATCTAGTCCTTACAAGCAAGAGAAGAAAAAGGGATAACTAGGAAGAGAAGCTTCTTCTTCCTCTTCACAAGAGTACTTTCTCTTAACTAAGCAACAAGTTGTGAGTATCCCCTCACCTATGGTACAAGTTGTTCATATGTCTTCCATGAGTTTAGATTGTGTTAAATAAAAACCTAAGGTTCTTCTTGAGACTTTCGGCCATGGTAAGATTAAAGGCTTAGGAAAGCTTAAAATCAAATCTAATGTGCTCATGGTTTTCTTTATGATATGATATGAAGTTCTTATGCTTATATGTTGTTAAAAACATAGACACCTCCACTTAGGGTTTCGGCCATGGTGAGATTAAAGGCGTGGGAAAGCTTAAAACCAAAACTAATATGCTCATGGTTTTCTTTATAATATGATATGAAGTTCTTATGCTTATATGTTGTTAAAACCTAGATAATATTCTCATGGTTTTCTTTATGATATGATATGAAGTTCTTATGCTTATATGTTGTTAAAAACCTAGACACCTCCACTTAGGGTTTCGGCCATGGTGAGATTAAAGGCTTGGGAAACCTTAAAACCAAATCCAATATGCTCATGGCGTTCTTTATGATATGATATGAAGTTCTCATGCTTATATGTTGTTAAAACCTAGATAATATTCTCATGGTTTTCTTTATGATATGATATGAAGTTCTTATGCTTATAGGTTGTTAAGACCTAGATAATATGCTCATGGTTTTCTTTATGATATGATATGAAGTTCTTATGCTCACATGTTGTTAAAACCTAGATAATTTGCTCATGGCTTTTCTTTATAATATGATATGAAGTTCTTATACTTACATGTTGCCTAAAAACCTTGATGCCCTTCACTTAGGGTTTCGGCCATGATGGAATTTAAGGGCATAAGAAAGATTGAAACCAAATCTAACATGCTTATGCTTTTCCTTATGATATGATAAGAAGTTAGCTTGGTGTCCTTATGCTTGTAGGTTGCTTAGACTTAGTTTCATGCTCCTTAAAGTTTCGGCCACAATCAATTAAAGGACCTAGGAAGTTTAGAACCTAAACTAAATATGCTCATGATGTTCCTTATGGTATATGATATGAAATTGGTTTAGGGTTTACATGCTTTTATGTTGCTTGTAACCTAGAAACATGCCTAACAAGTTTCGGCGACAACAAGTTAAAAGACCTAGGAAGCTTGGAACCTAAACTAAATATGCTCATGATGTTCTTTATGGTATATGGTATGAAATTGGTTTAGGGTTTACATGCTTTTATGTTGCTTGTAACCTAGAAACATGCCTAACAAGTTTCGGCCACAACAAGTTAAAAGACCTAGGAAGCTTAGAACCTAAACTAAATATGCTCATGATGTTCCTTATGGTATATGATATGAAATTGGTTTAGGGTTTACATGCTTATCTGTTGCTTATAACCTAGATCCATGCTTGGCAAGTTTCGGCCATGATAGGATTAAAAGACCAAGGAAGCTTAGAACCTAAATTAAACATGCTTATGATGTTCTTATGATAAGTGTTATGAAGTTGGTTTAGGGTTATATGCTTTTATGTTGCTTGTAACCTAGGGAAATCCCTTGCATGTTTTCGGCCACTATGTGGAATTAAGGTTAGGGACCTAATTATGATTCACTATATGTCCACATGCTATGATATGAATTAAGAGATGCTAGATAATGTTTTCCATGCATGATTATGTTTCCCTATGATATGTTTCATGCTTACTTATTTATGCTTATGAATCATGTATGATGATGACTTTTATGATGGGATATATGATCAAGTATGCATGCTTGATGATATGACAAGTAAAGGCCTAAAAGATGCTTCCCTTTTTGTTGGGATTAAGAGCACTCTTTATGATATGACAAGTAAAGGCCTAAGAGATGCTTCCCTTTTGGGGACTAAGAGCACTCTTCATGATATGATAAGTAAAGACCTAAGAGTTGCTTCCCTATTAAATGGGACTAAGAGCACTCTTCATGAAATGATAAGTACTATGACATGCTATTTTACTTTGTATGACTTGTACCAAGGGTAGGCTCCATAAGCGCCCCTAGGCCGACGGTCTCTGAACGGGTCTAGTAAAAGGGGATGAGCTCCTACGTGCCCCTAGGTTGATGGTCTATGAAATGGGCCTAGTTCCTAGTAGGTTCAAGATTTGCTACCTTGGATCTATTTAGGATGTGCGCATTTATGTATGTATGTGGTACAAGCCGGGCCCTCATGTTGAGATTATGTTTAAGTATTATATGATATGTTTTCTTTAAAAGACATCTTGCACATGACATGATGCATGTTTTTGAAAGACATCTTGCATACACTTATATGATATGATAAATTATGATATGATATGTGATGATATGATATGTTATGAGATGATATAGCATGATGTTTCTTTATGATATGTTATGATATGATGCTCTTTTATTTTATGAGATGATATAGCATGATGTTTCTTTATGATATGTTATGATATGATGCTCTTTTATTTTATGAGATGATATAGCATGATGTTTTTTTAAGATATGATATAATATGATGCTCCTTTATTTTATGAGATGATATAGCATGATGTTTCTTTATGACATGATATGATATGATGCTATTTTACTTTATGATATGATATGTTAGGATGCTCTTTTACATGATATGATGTTTAGATGATTATGTTTCCATGCTATATGCTTATGTGATTATGCTATGATATACGGTTTTTGTGAGTAGGAAAGGATCTCACTAAGCCTATGTGCTTATAGTTACTTTCCTTGTACCGCAGATAAAGGCAAAGGATGGGTGAACTAAGGGAGCAGCAGGAGAGACAAGAGATGTGTGTGGTAGTGGCTCAGCTAAGGAAAAGACCTGCTTATATTAATTTATGCATGATATGAACCATGTCTATCTTATGTTAATGATTTGCATGATTACTTGACACTTGTTCATGTTTATGATAGAAAATTTATTTCATGACCTCATTCACTTAGAGGTATACAAGAATATTTAAATAAGTACTTCCGCTGCTTTAGAAAAGAAATTATAATATGCATGTATGTTCCCCGTACAGTAACCCCGCCCTACTAGCAGGAAGGGAGGGCGTTACAGCCATGAGATCCGAGATGGAATCCATGTACACCAACCAAGTATGGCATTTTGTTGATCCACCTGAAGGCGTCAAACCCATTGGGTGTGAGTGGGTCTTTAAGAGAAAGACTAACATGGATGGACTTATGCATACCTATAAGGGTCGTTTGGTAGGTAAAGGTTTCAAAAAAATTCATGGTATTGACTATGATGAAACTTTTTCTCCAGTAGCAATGTTTAAGTCCATTCGGATCACGCTTACTATTGCAGTATACCACGATTATGAGATCTGGTAGATGGATGTCAAAACCACGTTTCTGAATGAAAACTTGATCGAGGATGTGTACATGACACAACCTGAGGGATTTATAGATCTACTGCATACTGGCATAGTATGCAAGCTGCATAAGTCTATTTATGGACTAAAGCAAGCTTCTCGGAGCTGGAATCTTCGATTCGATGATGTTATCAAATAGTTTGGTTTCATCAAGAATGAAGATGAACCCTGTGTCTACAAGAAGGTTGTTGGGAACATAGTTGTCTTCCTTGTATTGTATGTGGATGACATACTACTCATTGGAAATGACATCCCTTTGCTGTAGTCTGAATGAAGGACTTAGGTGAAGCATCCTGTATTCTAGGCATAAAGATCTATAGAGATAGATCTAAGAGATTGCTTGGCCTAAGTCAAAGTATATATATTGACACGGTATTATTACGGTTTGCCATGCAGAATTCCAAGAAAGGATTTCTGCCGATGTCACATGGTGTGAGTCTTTCGAAGACTCAAAGTCCCTCTTCTAGAGAGGAGAGAGACCGCATGGATAAGATCCCTTATGCTTCAGCCATAGGATCTATCATGTACGCTATGCTATGTACTCGTCCTGATGTTTCATATACTTTGAGCATGACGAGCAGATACCAGTCAGATCCAGGTGAACGTCACTGGATAGCGGTCAAGAATATTCTTAAGTACTTGAGAAGGACCAAAGAATATTTCTTGATATTTGGAGGCGATGGTGAGCTAGCTGTAAAGGGTTACAGTGATGCCAGCTTCCAAACTGACCAGGATGATTATAGATCGCAGTCTGGGTTCGTGTTTTACTTGAATGGTGGTGTTGTGAGCTGGAAGAGCTCGAAAAAGGAAATAGTTGTTGATTCTACAACAGAGGCCGAGTATATAGCTGCATCAGAAGCAGCAAAGGAGGCAGTTTGGATCCGTAGTTGGTTAGTCCTAGGAAGATCGTATCGGTTCCACTGTACAAAAATTTTGTACAAGTGTCGATCCTTTCCTTAATAATCTATTGTGTTCTTTAGAAGTTAAATTAGGAATCGTAAACGGAACTTAACATTATTGATTCCAAATTTAACTTATTTGTTCTTAATGGTTAAGACTTGGATCGCCAGCGGAACTTAACACTATTGATCTAAATCCACCTATGTTATAAATTCAATTAAATAATAATTTCCAAAATTGGCTTCCAGGTTAAACATGGCGAGGCACAAGGCCTTCTTGGATATGGGAGTAACCACCACTTCCTAGACAAAGCCTTTTAAGGAAAGCTAATATTTAATTTCCTTATATAACTCTAGGTTTAACCAAAAGGAACAATCGAATCACAAATTCGAAAAACAAAAACACAAATTCGAATAGCAAATCCAAAAAACTAGAATCTAATGCCTCTTGTGTTGGGAATTCTAACAAAGAAAAATAACTAGCATGATGCGGAAGAAAATTACTAGTTATACCTTTTCTTTGCAAGCTAATGACTTCAAGATCTTCTGCCGTATTCCTCGCCTCGCCTTGGACGTCGTGTGGGCGACGATCCTCCAAGATGAACGCCACCCAAAAGAGCTTCTCCTCCTTCTAGTATTCGGCCACAACCACTAAAGAGAAAAAGAGAGCAAAGGGAGAAGAAAGGGAGAGAGAGGGTCGACCAAGCAAATAAGGGAAGAATTTTTACAAAAATTAAAATCTTCCTCTTGTTTTTCCTTTTTACTTTTTATTTTTTATTTTCTTTCCTCTTGATTGAATCAATCACCAAATCATTGATTGGTTTGATTTTATTTGGCCGGCCCCTTGCTTGGGCACCAAGCAAGGGTGGCCGGCCCCTTAAAGAGGAAGAAAAATATTTTTTATAAAATTTTATTAAAGAAGAAAACCTCTAAAAAAATTTTACAAGCTCTATTTCTAAAAGTGGATGTTAAAAAAGGAAAGTTTTAAAAATTAAAATCATGTTTTGAAAATTTAAACTTCTCTTCAAAATTTTCCTTTTTTAACATGCTTACAAAAATAGAAAATTTTAATTTTAAAACTTCTCTTCCTTTTTTCTAAAACCATGAAGATGGTTAAAAAGGAAAGTTTTAAAACTTTTAAAACTCACTATTAAACCATGTGGCCTAATTCAAATATGGAAAGTTTTTAAAATTAAAATCTCTCTTTTAAAACTTGTAGTTTTCTACAAAGAGAAGATTTTAAAAATTCAAAACACTCCTCTTATTTGAATTAATTATGGCCAGCCCCTACTTGCTTGATCACCAAGTAAGAGGACCGACCCTCTTAAGGAGATGGTGGCCGGCCATTGCTTGGTCACCAAGAAATGGGTCGACCTCCTTCTTGGACACTAAAAAAAACTTGTATTTGGATGGACTTGAGACACTAATGAGGCTACGACAGGGACCTAGAGGAGAAATTAGTTTTGGCCTTCCGATGAGCTTGAGTATCCCGTGTTCGCCTCGAACACACAACTCAAGTTCATCAACAATAACTCATTCCACTAGAGAGTTATTGTTACACTACCGCACCAATCCCAAATTACATTTATGAGCTCCTTCTTATCATGAGTGTGTTAGTCTTCCTGTGTTTAAGAAAATGAATGTCTACTAATTAAGTAAGTTACTGACAACTCACTTAATTAATATTTAAGTCCAAGTGTAGTACCACTCAACCTCATTATCATGTCGGATTAAGTCCACCTACAGCGTTTAACATGACAATCCTTATGAGCTCCTCTTGGGGACATTCTCAACCTAGATTACTAGGACACAATTTCCTTCTATAATCAACAACACACATTATAAGTAATATCAATTCCCAACTTATCGGGCCTATTGATTTATCAAACTAAATCTCACCCTTTGATAAGTTAAAGAAATAGATACTAAATATATATGCTTGTTATTATATTAGGATTAAGAGTACACACTTCCATAATAACTAAGGTCTAGTTCTTTTATTAACTCAGTATAAAAAGAACTTACCTAAAATGGTCCTACTCAATACACTTAGAGTGTACTTAGTGTAATTTATTAGTCAAGATAAACTAATACTTAATTACACTATGACTTTACCAATGGTTTATTCCTTTCTATCTTAGTCATGAGCAATTGTTTATAATTTATAAAGAGCTGATAACATGATCTTCTGTGTGTGACACCACACACCATGTTATCTATTTTATAAATTAATTAAACAACTATATTTAACAAATAAATATAGACATTTGACCAATGTGATTATTTTATTTCAAAAATAAATGTTTACAAAAGCTAGGCTTTTCGTATACACTCTAACAATCTCCCAATTATAGTAAAAGACTAAGTTGCCATATCTACTGTCATACATCTGATTCCCATCCCCTCCACATGCCGATCAAAAGCTTTCACTGGAAGAGCCTTAGTGAAAGGATCTGCCAGGTTATCTGCTGATGCAATCTTGGCGATGACAACTTCTCCTCGCTTGACGACGTCTCGTATCAGGTGGTACTTGCGCTCTATATGTTTACTTGTCTTATGGGCTCATGGTTCCTTCGAGTTTGCAACTGCACCGCTATTATCACAATAAATTGTGATAATTTTGGGCAAACTAGGAATCACATCTGAGCCCATTAGAAAGTTCCTGAGCCATACAGCTTCTTTGGCTGCCTTAGAGGCTGCAACATACTCAGCTTCCATGGTTGAGTCTGAAACGCATTTCTGCTTAACACTCCTCCATGCAATGGCTCCACCTCCTAAAGTAAACACATAGCCTGATGTAGACTTACTGTTGTCCCTATCTGATTGGAAATCCGAATCCGTGTAACCCACAGGGAGCAAATCGTTTGCTTGGTAAACTAGCATATAATCTCTAGTCCTTCTCAGGTACTTCAATATATGCTTTACAGCAGTCCAATGTCCTTGTCCAGGGTTACTCTGATAACTGCTAACCATGCCCACGACAAAACAGATATCAGGTCTCGTACACAGCATTGCATACGTAAGGCTTCCTACAGCCGAAGCATAAGAAACTGCCTTCATATCCTCTATCTCCTTTGATGTGTTAGGAGACATTTCTTTAGATAAGGTGTTGGATCGAGACCGCACTAGAGGGGGGGGGGGGGGGGGGGAAAAACGCGCGTGGCTAAATTGTTTGTTTATCGGAATCGTAAAACTATCAGAGTAATTAAAACCTCGTTCAGAAATTAATGGAGCGGAAATGAAATAGAGAAACACACACAGAAGAACACGGAGGATTTACTTCGTTCAGAGCCTAAGGCGACTCCTACTCGAAGGCCCGCGATCCTTGATCACTTCTGGTGGGCAACAACTATAAGCTCGATAAGAATTACAAATTACAATGAAAGTACTAAAATAACTTTGTACCGACAACTTAAGAAAGAAGAAAATAGAGCTCCGGGTCGTCGGAATGTTGCAGCAGCACTTCGGAATGATTGTGTTAGCAGCACGTTGAAGAAAGAAAGCCTGAAACTTGATTGTTTGAAGTGCTGGTCGAAACCCCCTTATAAAGGGTGTTCAAGGCGCCTTGAAGGATGTTCAAGGCACCTCCATGCTGCCGAGTCCTCCGCGTGGATGAAACTTGAACTGGTCGAACTTCATCTGTTTAAGGCGCCTTATACCCTGCTCAAGGCGCCTTCCAAGGCGCCTTATACACCCTTCAAGGCACCTCCATTGAAGCTTCGCAGCCAGGTCATCTTTTGCACCCGAGGCGCCTCCAAGCTCCATGGAGGCGCCTCGGACACTGTTCATCCGAGGAAAAACTTCGTTATTTTGTACCTGCAAGACATGTTAGTCCCAGACAATATCCTGCAACACAATGTTAGCACAAAATAATAGTATGGATAATAAAGAATGTTTATGATAGTCTCCGGACTGTCCGGGTCTGACTTCGGATTTCCAACCGAAAACCCTAGGTCGACCCGACGCCTACTGTTCCCTCTACGGGGAACGCGTCCTCACCTACTCCACTCAGGAGATTTACCTGTTGCCAGTCGATCCTCCAGATCAACTGGACTTTTGCTCAGCACTCGGCGCTTCCGGACTTTCTACTAGACATCCGCTTCCCGGCTAGTCCAGTCTTTCACCTGGTTCGCGACACCAGGACTTTCCACCTAGGGTTACCACCCCCTAGGACTTTTGCCTGAAGTCGTCGACCTGCCAAGACTTTCCGCATAGGGTTACCACCCCCTATGACCTAGGGTTACCACCCCCTAGGGTTTTTCCCTTTGCCTAACCGCAGCTAGGACTTTCCTGAAATCCTCAAGTAGACTTGTTAGAATACAAAACACCTTAACTTTGAATCCTTTGCCATTATCAAAACCCGAGTTCGATCGTCGGATGCTTCCTGCACCAACAATCTCCCCCTTTTTGATTATGGCAACTCAAATTCAAAGTTAAGTAAACAAACGAATAGATGAACACTTTTTAACATAGGTAAATTTGCTAGAATAGATGAACACATTTAACAAAGCAAATTTGCTAAAGTAAACCCTACGAATTTAAAGTTTTAGCATAAACTATTTTTAGCATAAACTATATACTCCCCCTTAACTGTTGCTCCCCCTTTTATATTAATTTAAATTTGAATTTTACATTTACATTTTTGCTACTCTCCCCCTTTGCCATATATCAAAAATAAGCAATAATAGACATTTGAATAACTAGATTTTGAGACCGCTTAACAGTCATTTTTTATTTTTATTTAAGTGAAAAGATGATGTTAGCTCTTTGGAAACTTAGTTAACATTATAAAACTGATAGGAAGTGTATCTTTTTGATAGATTTTAAAAGTTAGTAAAAATATAATTCTTACTTAGGAGAAAAGTTGCTTTTTAATCTTTGAAGGTACTGAGTTAAGTTTTGAAAAACTGTGCAGGAATATACAAAGTTAGATTTCAAAGTTAGCTAAGTTCAACAAGGTTTGAAAATTAAGATTGGAACTTAGCTTAGCTCTTTACAAGTATTGAATTTTGAAAACTTAGGTTAACAGTAACCTTAGCTAAAGTTCGAACAATATTTAAATTTTAGGACAAGGAGGGAATAATTTAGCTAAAAATTTGATTATTCATTCAAAGTCAGTTGGTCCTTAAGTCCAAGCATGAGTCATGTTCAATAGATTAACTTACTAGGTATCAGAGGCCTAAAGATCAAACATGCTTAACTAGAAAATTGAGTTTCCTTTACCAACTGTCTAACCTTTAGCTACTTGCTGATTGTCTACAGGACAACAGCTTTCACATGGCTAGTCAAGTTAAGTCACTTTGGTCCAGATAGATTTGACTAGAGCTGGAAGACTTAACTTGATTGATGTATATTGTGTATTTAACGCCCAGACTCATATCGATGCACAGATATAAGCATTCTTGAGTCCAGGCTTTACCCTATGCATCTCACGCCATTCTATGTTTTTCAATCACAATCAAGGTATGTCTAGGTGTTTGTGAGATGCTCTGGCTTAAATCTAGGGGAACATGATTTCTAGGGGGTAAGCTTAGGCTAGGTCTAGCTTTTTGAAAAGTCTAAAAAAATTGGAATTTTGAAAATTGTTTTTCATAGAATTTGTAAGAACCAAGATAAAAGTTATTTTTCAACCTATGCTTACAGAACATAACACATAAGTACTCAATTAAATAACATGTCCATACAGTCTAAAGGATCTAAGATAAAAAACCAAAATCTAAGTAATATGGGCAAATCCAAGAAGTGAATAACATGTTCAAACAGTCTAAAAGATAGAATCAAGCAGGAGTCTAAAAGATCGAGTCAAGCAGGTGGATCGTCAGCTGGAGGATCGGCTAGCTGCTGCTCGGGTGTCGGCTGATGCTGTCCCTGACGCCGAATCTCACCTCGGAGAGATGTGAAACCGACAGCCATCTCAGATCGCATAGATCGAAGGAAGCGATGGCTGTCTAACACAGCTCGTCGCGTCTGAGTGGTCTGGACCTCGAGTTAAGTGAGTCTGTCCTTGACAAAGAGTGATGCTGAAGATAAAGGCCCGGCTGAGGTGGAGGGTCCAGCAGAGGTAGAAGGATCTGTGAAAAAGTCCTCTACTAGGAAATCAGGCCACTCCTCATCTGCATCTGGTGCATCCTCGGCCTCTAGAGCACCAGGAGCAGCAACTGGTGGTGGTTGGCTCTTCCAGGCTAGAATCCCCTCGGCAGTGACCTCTGCCCCTGCTAATCTAAGGCTACGCTGACCGACCTCATCGTAAATGGTAAGTGGGATGAGTACCCCTCTACTGATGTCTATCCCAGAGCTGGAAAATACCTGGGTCAGGATATGGCAATAAGGCATATGAACTACTCTAGATGTAACTGTACTAGATGCAAGGATAATGTTATGAAACATATGGAGGGCTATGTCTATATCTAGGCGCTGGGTGAGGGCGTACAAAAATAACTAGTGGGACGGTCGCATCTTCGAGACGTCTCGAGATGATAAGGGTAGTATACAAGCTGTCAGGACTCTGTATATAGCATAATCCTGAACTTGAAGAGGAGTGGATTTGAACTCGGTCAGGCCCAAGGGTCTCTCTTCCCCAAAGAAATGCATGTAAATATCATCTAGAGTAATGTGGGAATAAGGATCACCAAAGGGTAGGTTCCTACTCGGATAACATAAAAATGTACACTCTGACTCCCTAAGCTCTAGGCTGGTGCGAAGTAGGGAGGGTGTAAGCTGGAGATCAGTACCACCAACTCTGGTGGTATAGGTTCTATCATCAACCTTTTCAAGGTTGTGATAGAATTGGGCACACAGATCTTGGTTGACTGTACCACTATCGAGAATTTTTGTCACTACACTGTCAACCCACTATCGAGATGATAAACCACTATCATCTAGATAAACTGGTTGACTGTACCACTACAGTCAACCAATTTATCTAGATGATAGTGGTTTATCATCTCGATAGTGGGTTGACAGTGTAGTGACAAAAATTTTCGACCAATATATCTAGATTTAATTGACTCAAAGGTAAACCTAGAGAAATCTATCCTATTCTGTTCCGAGGGGAATCTCGGGTCCGTGGAAGGGGCCCTAGCTGGTGTGGTATCCACAATACGACGCTTCCTATTGTTGACATTATACAAGAAAAATTGCAAAACTAGTAAAGAATGTAGGAAATAAATGATTGAAAAGGGTTTCGGTTATACCTAGGAGGCATAGCTAAGAATGAAAGGAAAGGATTCAGGTAGAAGGCGCCTTGGTTGGGAAGAATCGCAAGGAGTCGGCTTGCGGCAGAACATGAACAGAAACCAAAAACGCTTCTGTTCGTGACAAAAAGAAAGGTTTAAGGCACCTTAAGATCTCTTTAAGGCGCCTTTGGAGGCGCCCTAAGGGCTCCTTAAGGCGCCTTAAGTGGGCGGCGGGAAATTTCCCGCCGCTGCTTGAGGGCGCCTCCTCTTTGATGGAGGTGCCTTCATGTGCTACGTGTCCATAAGAATTTTTAAATTAAAGTTTTTTTTTTTTGAAATTTAAGTTTTTAAAATAATTTTGAAATTAGGTTATTAAAATAATTTTGAAATTTAAGTTTTTAAAATAATTTTGAAAATAAGTTTTTAAAATAATTTTGAAATTTAAGTTTTTTAAAATAATTTTGAAATTCAAGTTTTTAAAATACTTTTGAAATTAGGTTTTTAAAAAAATTTGAAATTTATGTTTTTTTTTAATATAATTTTGAAATTTAAGTTTTAATTAACTTTGAAATTTAAGTTTTAAAATAATTTAGAAATAAGGTTTTTAAAAATTTTTGAAATTTAAGTTTTTTTTAAAATAATTTTGAAATTTAAGTTTTTTTTTTAAAATAATTTTAAAATTAGGTTTTTAAAATAATTTTGAAATTTAAGTTTTTTTAAAATCATTTTGAAATTTAAGTTTTTAAAATAATTTTTAAATGAGGTTTTTAAAAAATTTTGAAATTTAAGTTTTTTTTTTAAAATAATTTTTAAATTTAAGTTTTTAAAATAATTTTGAAATTTAAGTTTTTTTTAAAATAATTTTGAAATAAGGTTTTTAAAATAATTTTGAAATTTAAGTTTTTTTTTTAAATAATTTTGAAATTTAAGTTTTTAAAGTAATTTTGAAATTAGGTTTTTAAAATAATTTTGAAATTTAAGTTTTTAAAATAATTTTGAAATTTAAGTTTTTTTTTTTAAATAATTTTGAAATTTAAGTTTTTAAAATAATTTTGAAATTAGGTTCTTAAAATAATTTTGAAATTTAAGTTTTTAAAATAATTTTGAAATTAGGTTTTAATTAACTTTGAAATTTAAGTTTTTAAAATAATTTTGAAATTAGGTTTTTAAAATAATTTTGAAATTTAAAATTTTAAAATAATTTTGAAATTAGGTTTTTAAAATAATTTTGAAATTTAAGTTTTTAAAATAATTTTGAAATTAGGTTTTTTAAAATAATTTTGAAGTTAAAGTTTTTTAAAATAATTTTGAATTTTAAGTTTTTAAAATAATTTTCAAATTTAAGTTTTTAAAATAATTTTGAAATTTAAGTTTTTAAAATAATTTTGAAATTAGGTTTTTAAAATAATTTTGAAATTTAAGTTTTTAAAATAATTTTGAAATTAAAGTTTTTAAAATAATTTTGAAATTAGGTTTTTAAAATAATTTTGAAATTTAAGTTTTTAAAATAATTTTGATATTTAAGTTTTTAAAATAATTTTGAAATTTAAGTTTTAATTAACTTGATTTAAGTTTAAGTCAATTTTCATAGTTTAATTTCTTAGTCATCTCACCCGATCTAAATTGTCAATCAGGGAATCCTATAATTGTTGTGAGATGAATTATTGTTGAATTTAAGGGACTGGTTTAACTTTGTGTTAGATTCTGGTTTAGCTTTGGGTTCAACAAGTAAGCATTTTTGGATAAACTTCTGGGCTATGGTGAGTCACAAGGAGCTCATTAAAGTAACCATGCCTTCGAGGTTTCCCAAATAGTCCTACCCATTGAACTTAATACTAATCCTTGGTCTAACTAGTTAGGATCCATTTAAGGGTAGCTTCGGTCAGTTCCACTTGGCCAAATGCACCAGGTCGAAGCCATATTTTCCTAGATATGCGATGCCCAAGCTTTCCTAACATACTATCATCCAAAAACTTCACTAGTACCATGGGTCAAGTTAAACCTAGCCTATTTTATTCAAACCTTAATTACCCTGCCGAGTAATCTACTCTTGTTTACCCATTTCGAGTAGATTATGTTTGGTTACCCTGTAGGGTAGTTTAGTTGGAGGTGCCAGCTAGTCTGGATCCTCCATCTATTTTTAAATTTTGAATTTATAAGTTAATTTCGAATTTTTAATTTGATTTTGAATTTTGAATTTTAAATTTATAATTTAATTTCGAATTTTTAATTTGATTTTGAATTTTAAATTTATAATTTAATTTCAAATTTTTAATTTGATTTTGAATTTTAAATTTTGAATTTATAATTTAATTTTGAATTTTTAATTTGATTTTGAATTTTGAATTTTGAATTTATAATTTAATTTCGAATTTTTAATTTGATTTTGAATTTTGAATTTTGAATTTATAATTTAATTTTTAATTTTTAATTTGATTTTGAATTTTGAATTTTGAATTTATAATTTAATTTCGAATTTTTAATTTGATTTTGAATTTTGAATTTTGAATTTATAATTTAATTTTGAATTTTTTAATTTGATTTTAAATTTTGAATTTTAAAATTTTAAGATCGTTTTTCTTTTAGCTCCCCCTGGATCATAGCCTCGATATGGTCTATCGAGGTAGTGTATTTGATCCTTCGGAACCCAGTATAGGCCAAGTCCAATTTGATTGATCAATTTGGACTTGGGGACCCATGCTTGGACTGATTTACTACTTTGTTTGTTTGTTAAGGATAAATAAGATCTATATTTACTTTTATATCCTAGCCCAGTTCTGTTGTAGATGGCTCTTTGTGTCCCAAGAATTAGGTCCAGATTCTTGGAGTCCAGAGAAAACCGTTCTAAGGTATTTTTTAAATCTTTTACCTGATTTTTCAAACTAGAATTTTCTTCCTCAAGTTTTTGAACTTGAGTTGAATCTTTAGTCTGAACTTGATCAGGTAAGGATTTTGAGTTAGTCACTTCTTTAAGGACAGCTACTTCCTTTAGAAGTGATTTAATCCTTAGGTTTGACTTAGCTAACTTGCGTAATAAATAATTGACTAAGTTGTTAAGCCTCGGAATACTTACAGTGGAGTCTGGCCCTTCGGAAACGGATGCGGATCCGTGGCTTTGCTCGGAGTCGGCCTCTGACTCGCTATCGCTCTCGACGATCTGGTCCCGGGCCATCTGTGCGAGTAAACTCGTTTGATCGAGTTCGTCGTCGTCGTCCTCTGAAGAAGATTCGTCCCACGTTGCCTTCAGGGCCTTCTTTCTTCTTTGCTTTTTGGCCTCCTTTTGGTTGGGGCAGTTGGTTGTTATGTGCCCCTTCTGGTTGCACCCGTAGCAAGTGACTTCAAACTTTACCTTCGAGTTCGGTTGGGCCTCCTTGGATTGAACTGCCTTCTTCAGATCTTTCTTGTTGAAGCCCTTCTTCTTGTAGAGATTCTTCACAAGATTCACTAGTTCGCTGGTCAGTTCATCTTTTGAATCTTCTGAGTCGGGTTCGTCTTCTGATTTTGATTCAATTTTTCACCGTACTCTTGATTCCCGTGTTCGACTAGTACCTGCAACCAAAGCAATACCCTTCTCAGTCGGCTGTGCATTAGTTTGTTCATGAAGTTCAAATTCACTAAATAATTCATCTAATTTTAAGGAAGACAAATCCTTGGAGACTTTGTAAGCATCTACCATCGATGCCCACAATGTACTCCTAGGAAACGAGTTAAGAGAATACCATAAAATGTCCCTATTTTCTATCTTCTGCCCGATTCCATGTAGAGAGTTCAAAATATCTTGAATTCGAGCATGTAACGAACTTGCCGTCTCGCCTTCCTGCATTTTTAAAATTGTATAGTTTATTAAGTAATAAATCACGCTTACTTACCTTGGTTTCTGAGGTGCCTTCGTGAAGTTCAATCAGTTTCTCCCACAGCACCTTTGCGAAAGAGAACAGACCGACTCTGTTGAGCTCTTCCTTAGTAAGACCGCACTGGATGGTGCAGGTGGCTTTGGCATCGGCTTCCACCTTTTTGATAAAGGCTGGCTCCCAGTTCTCACAGGATGTAGGTTTGCCGTCTGCATCAGTTGGTAGTTGCAGTCCTGTCTTGACTATCATCCAGGTGTCGAACTGGATTTTCAGATAGATCTCCATTCGCCCCTTCCAATATTCGAAGTCTTCTCCGAAAAATAGTGGGGGACGAACAGTGCTATATCCTTCTTGTTGGGCCATTTAGATCTGAAAAACAAACACAAACAAGAAGATCTATTCCAAGACTGAGTCTTGGATTAGTAGTGCGGGAAGAAGAAGAAAAAATAATGAACTCAAGTGGTATTGACCAACTTTGAGCAACACCAAATTGAAAAGAATTAGAACTTTAGCTACTTAGCTAAATTCTAATTGACTCCGAAAGAAAAATACACAAAATACCACGAAAAAAAACTGTTTTGAATGGTGGTTGCACCAATTCAAAACAACCCCGCTCTAATACCGATTGTTGGATCGAGACCGTGCTAGAGGGGGGGAGCGGGTGAATAGCGCTCGTGGCTAAATCGTTTGTTTATCGGAATCGTAAAACTATCAGAGTAATTAAAACCTCGTTCAGAAATTAATGCAGCGGAAATGAAATAGAGAAACACACACAGAAGAACACGGAGGATTTACTTCGTTCGGAGCCAAAGGCGAGTCCTACTCGAAGGCCCGCGATCCTTGATTGCTTCCGGTGGGAAACAACTATAAGCTCGATAAGAATTACAAATTACAATGAAAGTACTAAAATAACTTTATACCGACAACTTAAGAAAGAAGAAAATAGAGCTCCGGGTCGTTGGAATGTTGCAGCAGCACTTCGGAATGATTGTGTTAGCAGCACATTGAAGAAAGAAAGCCTGAAACTTGATTGTTTGAAGTGCTGGTCGAAACCCCCTTATAAAGGGTGTTCAAGGCGCCTTGAAGGCTGTTCAAGGCGCCTCCATGCTGCCGAGTCCTACGCGTGGATGAAACTTGAACTGGTCGAACTTCATCTATTTAAGGCGCCTTATACCCTGCTCAAGGCGCCTTCCAAGGCGCCTTATACACCCTTCAAGGCGCCTCCATTGAAGCTTCGTAGCCAGGTCAGCTTTTGCACCCGAGGCGCCTCCAAGCTCCATGGAGGCGCCTCAGACACTATTCATCCGAGGAAAAACTTCGTTATTTTGTACCTGCAAGACATGTTAGTCCCAAACAATATCCTGCAACACAAAGTTAGCACAAAATAACAGTATGGATAATAAAGAATGTTTATGACAGTCTCCGGACTGTCCGGGTCTGACTTCGGATTTCCGACGCCTACTGTTCCCTCTACGGGGAACGCGTCCTCACCTACTCCACTCAGGAGATTTACCTGTTGCTAGTCGATCCTCCAGATCAACTGGACTTTTGCTCAGCACTCGGCGCTTCCGGACTTTCTGCTGGACATCCGCTTCCCGGCTAGTCCAGTCTTTCACCTGGTTTGCGACACTAGGACTTTCCACCTAGGGTTACCACACCCTAGGACTTTTGCCTGAAGTCGTTGACCTGCCAAGACTTTCCGCATTGGGTTATCACCCCCTATGACCTAGGGTTACTACCCCCTAGGGTTTTTCCCTTTGCCTAACCGCAGCTAGGACTTTCCTGAAATCCTCAAGTAGACTTGTTAGAATACAAAACACCTTAACTTTGAATCCTTTGCCATTATCAAAAAACGAGTTCGATCGTCGGATGCTTCCCGCACCAACATAAGGCTACTCAATGCCTAAAAGGTAAGAAACCTTTCTTCGAGTTCTGCATGCTAAAACGAGCAAGGATTGTATCTATATATGAAGCTTGAGATACGCACAACATTCTTTTCTTGCGATCCCTTATAACTTTGATCTCAAGAATGTGTGCACATTCTCCTAAGTCCTTCATATCAAATTGTTTGGACAACCATACCCTTACGTCCGATAATACCTTGACATTGTCGTCGATTAACAAAATATTATCTACGTATAGTACAAGAAATACCACCACATTTTCGTTACATTTCTTGTATACACAAGACTCATCCGAACACTGAATAAATCCATATGACTGGATTACATTATTAAAACGGATGTTCCAAGATCTTGAAGCTTGCTTTAGTCCATAAATCGACCGATTCAGCTTGCACACTAGATGCACTTTGCTTTTTTCAATAAATCCCTCTGGTTACTTCATGTGGATGTTTTCTTCAAGACTTCCATTAAGGAAAGCTGTCTTGACATCCATTTGCCAAATCTCATAATCCATATGAGCAGTAATGGATAAGAGTATCCGAATAGACTTTAGCATAGCTACCGGTGAAAAAGTCTCCTCATAATTGATTCCCTCTTTCTGAGTATACCCTTTCGCAACAAGCCTTGCTTTGAAGGTTTCTACCTTCTCATCTGTCCCTCTTTTCCTTTTATTGATCCAATTGCATCCAACGGCTTTTACACCATCAGGTGGTTCTACAAGCTCCCAGACCTTATTAGAATACATAGACTCTATTTCAGAATTCATTGCCTTTTGCCAAGATACTGCATCTATATCTTGGAGTGCTTCGTCATATGTTCGGGGATCAGATTCATGTTTACCCGAGATCAAGTCCGAAGACTCTTCCAAAAACATGAATCTCTCAGGTTGCCTCACAACTCTCCCACTACGATGAGGCACTGTCTGTGATTGTGTATCATGTGTGACACGTGTTGCAATCTCTTTTGGTACTTCATCTTGTACTGTTGGTACTGAAGTAGACATGTCCTCTCTCATTTCTTCTAGAACAATTTTACTTTTAGGCTTGTGGTCCATTATATAGTCTTCTTCTAAAAACTGGGCATTGGTGTTAACAATGACCTTCTGGTCTTTAGGACTATAAAATAAACCACCTTTTGTTCCTCTAGGATAACCCACAAACACGCGAACTTCTGTACGAGATTCTAACTTATCAGCATCTGCTTTCAGCACATGTGCTGGGCTACCCCAAATCCGAATATGTCTTAGACTTGGCTTTCGCCCATTCCACAATTCTGTGGGAGTAGAGGGTACTGATTTAGAAGGTACTAAGTTCAGAATGTGCACTGCTGTTTCCAGAGCGTATCCCCAAAATGAATTTGGTAATTCTGAATAACTCATCATCGATCTAACCATTTCTATAAGAGTCGTATTCCTTCGTTCTGCCACACCATTCTATTGGGGTGTACCAGGTGCAGACAACTGGGATTGAATCCCTGCCTCTGATAAGTAATTCCTAAACTCTCCCAAGAGGTATTCACCACCACGATCAGACCGTAGTGTTTTGATAATTTTACCAAGACGTTTCTCCACATCAGCCTTTTACTCTTTGAACTTATCAAAGCACTCAGATTTGCGGCGCATCAAGTAAATGTATCCGTATCTCAAATAATCATCTATAAAAGAGACAAAGTATTCGAAACCACCTCTTACCTGGATAGACATAGGACCACACAAATCATAATGAACCAGTTCTAACACATCTTTGGCTCTATACCCCTTGTCCTTAAAAGGTCTTTTGGTCATTTTACCTTCCAAGCAAGATTCACAGGTTGAAAAATTTTCCAACTCTAATATACCCAAGAGTCCATCGACTATAAGCCTTTGAATCCTACTTAAGTTAATATGACCAAGCCTTAGATGCCAAAGATATATTTGGTTCATCTCTAAAGGTTCTTTTCTCTTATTAGAGTTAGAAGATGTGTTATTAATTTCCATTTGTTGCTTTATGGAATAAATTAGATTTAATATATATAAATTGCCAACCAATGCACCAGAACAGATAATAACTCTATTTCTCTTTATAACTATATTGTTACTGAAAGAAACAGAATATTCATCCAAATACAGTTTAAAAACTGAAATTAAATTCTTTCTAAAACTGGGTACTTAAAGATAATTTATTAAAACCAAACTTCTATTCCTATCAAAAGAAAAGTAGACGTCTCCCACTGCAACATCCGCCACCTTAGTAGCATTGCCCATGTAGATGGTTATCTCACCTTCAAATAGTCGTCGGGTTTCCTGGAACCCCTACAAAGAGTTGCAGACATGATCAGTGGCTCCCGTATCTACACACCAGGTGCTGGTAATAACACCGCTAAACATGTTTCAACTACTAGAGAATGAGATATACCTTTATTGTTCTAATTCCTATGAGGGCAGCCCGCCTTCCAATGTCCTGACTACTTGTAGATGAAGCACTTGCCCTTCGGCTTCTTCATTCCAGCTTTTTGTCCTGTACCCTGAGGTTTATTCACTTTCTTTGCTGAAAAGACCTGTTTCTTCTTCTTCTTTCCTTTTGACTTAGAAGTACAACCCTTTTAAGCATAGTGAATCTGAGAACTGTGACGAAATATACCTTCTGCTGCCTGTAGTTATGTTAGAAGTTCTGCCAACGTATACTCCCTTTTATTCATGTTATAGTTCAGGCGGAACTGCTCAAAACTTCTGGGTAGCATTTGGCGAATTATATCAACCTGGGTTTCCCCATCGATTTCACCTCCAAGGACTTGTATTTCATTGAGATAAGCCATCATTTTAAGGATATGATCCCTTACGAGTGTCCCCTCCGACATGATGGCTGTCATTAACTTTCTCATTGCCTCTTGCCTAGCTGTCCGACTCTAGTGCCCAAAGAGTTCTTTGAGATTGTTCATTATATCATAAGCAGTTGGTAAATCTTGATACTGATGTTGCAATACATTTGACATTGAAGCTAAAATGTAACACCGTACCATCTCATCTGTTTTTATCCATTTCTTAATCTCCTTAGGGGTAGAGTCACCATTAGGTGTATCTGGGCATACCTCTGACAGTACAAACTTATATCTTTCAGCAGTTAAGACAATATCCAGGTTTCTTTTCCAATCTATATAGTTTGGACCAGTAAGGCTATTCTCTTTCAGAATAATGGCCAGTGGGTTGAAAGTCATCCTAAGAATCACAAAAATAAACTTTGGTCAAGACTCTAAATTTAGAATAATATTGATTCCTCAAATAATACTATTTTAAATTAACCAACACCTCAAATCACCGTAAATTTTGCATGCCACGATAATGTGGACGTATACAAAATCAAACATTTGTAAGAGGAGGTTTTACCCATTAATTTTATTCTTGTCAACCTAACTTTATGACAAATAAAATTAATAGTTGGTTTTCCTTCGATCACACAAATAATAGCAGTGACTCCGATGGGGAGGATACTATTAGACGTGCCTAAGTGTATACAATTACTTGACACTTAGTCCATTAATAATATTGTGCCCCTTCCAATGGGGAAGATCACACGCTCTTAATTAATTTCCTATAGTCATCCAAAATGGAAGTTTGATCTAGTGATCCGCAAACAAACTCATCCGATATGGAGGAAGGCACTCAGAGCCAATGCGCAAGTTTGTTTGCATCACTTACAAACTAGTAATGGAGACCGTGGAATTTATTTCAAAAAGTCCCTCTCCCACTTGTTTATTTAAGGTGAGGAATTTTAACCTATGCTAGCATACATCACAGTAAATAAAAGCAATAAATTTGGAAATTAATTTTCCAACTATTATGGCATTTTCCATCACTGTCTTCAGTATGCTCCAACCCTAGCTGCTGCCATCTTTAGCCACCGCCATCGGGTCGAGTTGTCGCATTTATCTTGCTTCTTATTCCGCTGCGCCTCTGGTCCTCCAATAGCACCATGCCTCGCAAAGATACGATCCGTGACAAAAATAGAATTTTATATATATCGATCCTATATTCCATAAAGGAATGTACATATATTCTAGATCGAACAAAAAAATAAAATTCTAAAACTAATACAGCTCCTGCTGTATCATACAATCATGCACACACAAAATAATGCCCTTGACATGACCAAGGGTCCAATCACACACAATATTTATATGTCATAATAGTTGGAGCTTGCAACCACAAAGTTAGCACATCCTACTATTATCTTGCATAAATTATGTATGACATGTGCATAATTAATTTGAAAACCAAAACACACAGAGGAAAACCCTAGCTCTGATACTAATTGTTGGTTAGTCCTAGGGAGATCGTACCGATTCCACTGTACAAAAATTTTGTACAAGTGTCGAACCTTTCTTTAATAACCTATTGTGTTCTTTAGAAGTTAAATTAGGAATCACAAACGGAACTTAACATTATTGATTCCAAATTTAACTTATCTGTTCTTAATGGTTTAGACTTGGATCGCAAGCAGAACTTAACACTATTGATCCAAATACACCTATATTATAAATTCAATTAAATATTAATTTCCAAAATTGTCTTCCAGGTTAAACATGGCGAGGCACAAGGCCTTCTTGGATATGGGAGCAACCACCACTATCTAAACAAAGCCTTTTAAGAAAAGCTAATATTTAATTTCCTTATATAACTCTAGGTTTAACCAAAAGGAACAATCGAATCACAAATTTGAAAAACAAAAACACAAATTCGAATAGCATATCCGAAAAACTAGAATCTAATGCCTCTTGTGTTTGGAATTCTAACAAAGAAAAATAACTAGCATGATGCGGAAGAAAATGACTAGTTATACCTTTTCTTTGTAGGCTAATGACCTTAAGATCTTCTAATTAGTTAGAGCACTAGAGCCAATCATTTGATGATTGTTGTTTGGACTCATTGTATCATATTCTTATATATAAAGGCATTTGGTTTTGGTTATTATGCTTACTTGTATTGGTGCCATATAAACTAAGTATAATAGTGTCCTTGAGTAGAAGGTTCTTACCTATATCAATCGATTGGTTGAATCGATAGTGAGATGATATAGGGAACATTCAGGGAGTATTAACATTCAGGGACAATGTTAATGCAATAAGACTAGCATGTAGGTCAACTCGATGACTTGATCTCACAAGTCATGGATATAGAGATATCAGGTTGACACATGGGTATGCATTGGAGAATGTATACTGAATGACCCGTCATGAGAAAGTATCATGGATCGTTATATGAGTGTCATATACTTTCTCATGGCTATTAGTGTGACTACTAATCCTTGGACCTGAAGTCACCATGGTTCCCTACAAAAGGAGTTATGTACTTTGGTTTCGTCAAACATCATCCGTAACTGGGTGGACTATAAAGGCGATTACTGGGTATGTAACAAATTATGCGGAGGGATGTGAGTGATGTAGATGGGATCTATCCCTCTTATATGACGGGAGTGACATCGATATTCTTGATAGAGTGAGGCCACTAAGTGCATGGTCATGCCCAAATGAGTCAATATGAGATGTTGAGCTCATTTGATTGAGTGAGTCTACTTGGAGTTCAAGATTTAGATTGATTAGAGGATGACACGGTCTATGCCTCACATTGATCAATCTAGATGTCAAGGATAGAAGGACACTTGTCATATTTTGTGAGGAGTCACAATTAGTAGTCATAAGGTGATGTTGGATCTCAACATTCTTGTAACTTGGGTAGTAATGATGTGTTGCTAGATACCGCTCATTACTTATGCTTTTTAATGGGTTTAGAAGCATTGCCAACGTTACAAGAACCTATAGGGTCACACACAAAAGACAATTAGATGGAGATTAGGTTCATATGATGAACCAAGAGAATTAGATTCATGTGATGAATCAAATTGGATTAAGAGTAGTCCTAATTGAACTAATTGAGTTGGACTCAAGTTGATTCATGTGTTCAATGAGTCTAATTTTGATTATGACTCATTGAATCAATTTAATTAAATGAATTAGATTCATTATATTAAGTTGGTTTGAATCAAATGGTTAGATTAGATCAACCATGAGAGAGATTTGGTCAAATTTGACTTGACTTGAGAAGAAAGATGAAAGGTCAAGTTTGACTTGACCATTTGCCACCTCATTTGTGAGTTGGCATTAAGTGGCCAATAATGGTGTTACACATCATCATGTTTAGCACATGTGTGTGCTACCTCATGGAGGTTACAAATCTCCTCTTTAATGGCCACATTAAATGAGAATGGAGGTTACAACTCCAATAGTAGCTGGCCACTTATGGTTGAATGGATGGATTAATTTTCATTCAAGCAAAGTAACTCTCATCTTCCTCCTTGCATCTTCTTGCTCTCCCTCTCCTCCTCCTTGGCCGAACAACCTAAGGTGCTAGCACACCTTTGTTTGGTCTTCTCCACCTAGTTTGTTCATGTGGATACGCATAGAGGATCGTACACTTGACGATCTTGAGATCTGGCGAACCTTTGGACGAGCGGGATTGCGAAGGGCATCGCATCAAAGGTAAATCTCTTAACATGTAAATCTAGTGTAGATCTAGGGGTTAGAAACTCGTACTCAAAATTTTACAAAATTATTTTACTTCGCACAGATCCGGTGGCATGGGAATCGGGGTTTCCGCAACGCGAAAAAGCGATTTTTGCGACTTAAAATTCCCAACACTTCTGCCATATTCCTCACCTCTCCTTGGACGTCATGTGGGCGATGATCCTCCAAGATGAACACCACCCAAAAGAGCTTCTCCTCCTTCTAGTATTCGGCTACCACCACTAAAGAGAAAAAGAGAGCAAAGGGAGAAGATAGGGAGAGAGAGGGCCGACCACTTGAGGATCACCAAACAAGAGAATAAGAGTTGTGTTCTCATGAGGCATCTTCACCCCTTCTTTTATACTACTTGCCCAAGGAAAATTAGGGAATAATTTTTACAAAAATTAAAATCTTCCTCTTGTTTTTCTTTTTCCCTTTTTATTTTTCCTTTTCTTTCCTCTTGATTGAATCAATCACCAAATCATTGATTGGTTTGATTTTATTTCGCTGGCCCCTTGCTTGGGCACCAAGCAAGGGTGGCCGACCCCTTAAAGAGGAAGAAAAATATTTTTTATAAAAGAAGAAAACCTCTTATAAAATTTTACAAGCTCTCTTTCTAAAAGTGGATGTTAAAAAAGGAAAGTTTTAAAAATTAAAACCATGTTTTAAAATTTAAAACTTCTCTTCAAAAATTTCCTTTTTTAACATGCTTACAAAAATAGAAAATTTTAATTTTAAAACTTCTCTTCCTTTTTTCTAAAACCATGAAGATGGTTAAAAAAGAAAAGTTTTAAAACTTTTAAAACTCTCTATTAAACCATGTGGCCTAATTCAAATATGGAAAGTTTTTAAAATTAAATTCTCTCTTTTAAAACTTGTAGTTTTCTACAAAGAGAAGATTTTAAAAATTCAAAACACTCCTCTTATTTGAATTAATTATGGTCGGCCCCTACTTGCTTGATCACCAAGCAAGAGGGCCGGCCCTCTTAAGGAGATGGTGGTCGGCCATTGCTTGGTCACCAAGCAATGGGCCGACCTCCTTCTTGGACACCAAAAAATACTTTTATTTGGATGGACTTGAGGCACTAATGAGGCAACGACAGGGACCTAGAGGAGAAATTGATTTTAGCCTTCCGATGAGCTTGAGTATCCCGTGTTCACCCTGAACACACAACTCAAGTTTATCAACAATAACTCATTCCACTGGAGAGTTATGTTGCACTACCGCACCAATCCCAAATTACATTTATGGGCTCCTTCTTATCATGAGTGTGTTAGTCTCCCTGTGTTTAAGATAACGAATGTCCACTAATTAAGTAAGTTACTGACAACTCACTTAATTCCAAGAGTAGTACCACTCAACCTCATTGTCATGTCGGACTAAGTCCACCTGCAGGGTTTAACATGACAATCCTTATGAGCTCCTCTTGGGGACATTCTCAACCTAGATTACTAGGACACAGTTTTCTTCTATAATCAACAGCACACACAATAAGTAATATCATTTTCCAACTTATCAGGCCTATTGATTTATCAAACTAAATCTCACCCTTTGATAAATTAAAGAAATATATACTAAATATATATGCTTTTTATTATATTAGGATTAAGAGTACACACTTCCATAATAACTAAGGTCTAGTTCTTTTATTAAGTCAGTATAAAAAGAACTTACCTAAAATGGTCCTACTCAATACACTTAGAGTGTACTAGTGTAATTTATTAGTTAAGATAAACTAATAGTTAATTACACTATGACTTTACCAATGGTTTGTTCCTTTCCATCTTAGTCGTGAGCAACTGTCTATAATTTATAAAGAGCTGATAACATGATCTTCTGTGTGTGACACCACACACAATGTTATCTATTTTATAAATTAATTGAACAACTATATTTAACAAATAAATATAGACATTTGACCAATGTGATTTTTTATTTCAAAAATAAATGTTTATTAAAGCTAGCTTTTAGTATACACTATAACATCCGCAAGTTCATTATTGAGCTTGGGGTGGTTCCTAGCATAACAGATCCTATAGAGCTCTATTGTGGCAACAATGGAGCAATTGCGCAGGCTAAGGAGCCTCACTCACACCAGTGGACCTAACACATAATACAGCGCTTCCATCTCATTCGAGAGATCATCGATAGAGGAGATGTGCAAATTTGCAGATTACCCACAGAAGCTAACGTCGTTGATCCCTTAACCAAGGCTTTAGCACAGAGAAAGCATGATGGTCACACTAGGTCATTGGGTTGTAGAGCCTACCCTGATTGGCACTAGTGCTAGTGGGAGATTGTTAGTGAGAGCCCTAAAGCCAATCATATGATGATTGTTGTATGGACCCGATGTATCATATTCCTATATATATATAAAGGAATTTCTTTATGGTTATTATACTTACTTGTATTGGTGCCAAATAACTGAGTATAATAGCGTCCTTGAGTAGAAGGTTCTTATCTATATCAATCGATTGATTGAATTGATAATAAGATGATATAGAGAACACTACTCTTAATCATTCCTAGTCAAGTATTAACATTCAGGGACAATGTTAATGTGATGAGACTAGTATGTAGGTCAACTCGATGACTTGATCTCACAAGTCATGGATATTAGATATCAAGTTGACACATGGGTATGCATTGGAGAATGTATACTGAATGACCCGTCATGAGAAAGTATCATGGATTGTTATATGAGTGTCATATACTTTCTCATGTCACTATTAGTATGACTATCAGTACTTGAACCTGAAGTCACCATGGTTCCCTACATAAGGAGTTGCATACTTTGGCTTCGTCAAACGTCACCCGTAAATGAGTGGATTATAAAGGCGATTACTGGGTATGTAAAGATATAAAAGGAAAGATTTAAATTTCAAACTCTCTTTTAAAACCACGATATCCACATAAGAAATAATTTTAATAAAAATCCCATTTTAATATGATGTGGTCGGCCACCTAAGCTTGGGCTCCAAGCAATTGGCCGGCCACCTTAAGGCTCAACCTTTAGGCTTGGCTAGCCCTAAGCTTGAGCTTCAAGCTTGGCTTGGCCGTCCCCTATAGGTAGGGTAAAAAGTGGGTATGTGGTCGGTATAAATCTCTATATACAAGAGGATACGATAGGGACCGAGAGGAGGAATTAGTTTTGGTCTCCTGATGAAATTATGCTTCCCGTGTTTGCCCTGAACACACAACTTAATTCCATCAATAATAATTCATTCCACTAAAGAACTATTATTGAACTACCGCACCAATCCCAAATTACATTTTAGGCTCCTTCTTATTATGAGGGTATTAATCTCCCTGTGTTTAAGATGTCGAATATCCACTAATTAAATGAGTTACTGAAAACTCACTTAATTAATATCTTAGTCCAAGAGTAGTACCACTCAACCTTATCGTCATGTCGGACAAAGTCCACCTGCAGGGTTTAACATGACAATCTTTATGAGCACCTCTTGGGGACATTTGTTAGAGTGTATACTGAAGGCTTAGCTTTTGTAAACATTTATTTTGAATAAAGAATCACATTTGGTCAAATCATCTACATTTGTTGTAGTTGTTCAATTAATTTATATTGTAGATAACATAGTATGTGGTGTCACATACAGAAGATGATGTTATCAGTACCTTATAAATTATAAACAGTAGCTCACGACCAAAATGGAAAGGAACAAGCCATTGGAAGGTCGTAGTGTAATTAGGTATTAGTTTATCTTAACTATATAATTACACTAGTACACTTAGAGTGTATTGAGTAGGACCATCAGAGGTCATTTTCTTTTATACTGACTTTATAAAGGAACAAAGACCTCAGTTATTATGAAAGTGTGTGCTCTTAATCCTATATATAATAAAAATCACATATATTTGATATTTATTTCTTTAATTTATCAAAGGGTGAGATTTAGTTTGATGAATCAATAAGCCCGATAAGTTGGGAAATGATATCACTTATAGTGTGTGTTGTTGATTATAGAAGGAAACTCTGTCCTAGTAATTTAGGTTGATAATATCCCCAAGATGAGCTCATAAAGATTGTCATGTTAAACCCTGCAGGTGGAATTAGTCCGACATGACGATAAGGTTGAGTGGTACTATTCTTGGATTAAGATATTAATTAAATGAGTTGTCAGTAACTCAATTAATTAGTGTACATTCGACATCTTAAACATAGGGAGACTAACACACTCATAATAAGAAGGAGCCCAAAAATGTAATTTGGGATTGGTGCGATAGTTCAATAATAGTTCTCTAGTGGAATGAATTATTATTGATAAAATTAAGTTGTGTGTTCGGGGCGAACATGGGATGCTTAATTTTATCGGGAGACCAAAACCAATTCCTCCTCTCGGTCCCTATCGTAGCCTCTTATTTATAGAGTACTATAGCCACCTATACCCACCTTCGTACCCATGATATAGGGGTCGGCCAAGCTAGCTTGTGGTTCAAGCTAGGGCCGACCAAGCCTTAATTCATGGGTGGCCGACCCTAGCTTGAACCCAAGCTTAGGTGGCCGACCCCCATTAAATTAAAAAGAATTTTAATTTTTAATTTTTATTATGTGGAAGATATAATTTATTAAAGAGAATTAAAATTAAAATATCTCTCTTAAAAGGATCTACAAAAGATTAAAGAAAGGGATTAGATCTCTTTCCTTATTTGTAGATTAGAAAGATATTTTATTTTTTCTCTTTGAAAAATTATTCACATGTTGAAAATTAAAATTTCTTTTTATCAACCATGAAGGGATTTTAAAGGGAAATTTTATTTTAAAAAAATTTCCAGAAATAAATTAGGAAGTTTTATTTTGTTGATTGAAACTCTCCTAATTTCTCTATTTGAGGTGGCCGACCATGATTAATTGATTAAGAAATTTTATTTAATTTTTCTTAATTAATTATTGTCAAGGAAAGTTAAGGAAAATTTATTATAAATAAATTTCCTTATTTGCCAAAGCCAAGGAATATAAAAGAAGGGGTGGGGGTGCCTTCATGGGTTACAACTTCTATTATTCTCTCCCTCTTTTCCTTGGTGGTGTGGCCGGCCAACCTCTCTCCCTCTCTTCCTCATTGTGGTGGCCGAATCCTTCCTCTTGCTTGGAGGTCTTGTGGTGGCCGGATACTACTTGGAGAAGAAGAAGAAGAAGGAGAGAAAGCATGTATCCGTTGGAGCTTGGTTGGTGGTTTTTTCTTCATCCTTGGTGAAGCTCTTTTGTTTTGGCTGAACCTAGCTAGGAGGAGAAGAAGGTGCATTGGTGGTTTCTCATCTCGGAAGATCGTTGCCCACACAACGTCCGAGGTTAGAAGAGAAATACGGTAAAAAATCAAGAGGTCTTTCTAGAAGGTATAACTAGTAATTTTTCCTTTCCGCATCATACTAGTTATTTTTGGAAATAATACCAAATACAAGAGGCTTACGATTCTAGTATTTCGAATATGTTTTTTGATGTTGTGTTCTTTTGTTTATTTCTTTTCCTTGTGATTTGATTGTTCCTTTCGGTTAACCTAAAGTTATTTTAGGAAATTAAATATTAGCTTTCCATAAAAGGTTTTGTCTAGTTGGTGGTGGTTGCTCCCATATCCAAGAAGGCCATGTGCCTCGCCACGTCAGTACTGGGAACCAATTATGGAAATTAATATTTAATGAAATTAATGACTTAGGTGATTTGGATCAAATGTGTTAAGTTCCGCAGGAGATCCAAGTCTAAACCTAAAAGAACAAATAAATTAAGTTTTGGATCAAACGTGTTAAGTTCCGCAGGCGATCCAAAATTTAATTTAAAAGAACACATGGTAGCTAGGAAAAGGTTCAGACCTTTGTACAAAATTTTTTTACAGTGGAACCTCTAGGTTTTCTGAGTAGCAACCAACAATTGGTATCAGAGCTAGGGTTTTGCCTCTATGTATTTGGTATTAGTTTAATTATGCACATGTCATACATAATTTAGGCAGGTTAATAGTAGGATGTACTAACTTTGTGTATGCAGGATCCAACTATTATGGCTTATAGTTTTCTTTATGTGTGTGATTGGACCCTTGGACATGTCAAGGGAAATTATATGTGTGTGCATGATTGTATTATAAAATACAGCAGGAGCTGTATTTAGTTTTTATTAGGATTTTATTTTTGATCTAGTTACATGTACATTTCTTTTATGGAATATAGGATCGATGGATGTAAATTTTTATTTTATATTCGATCTAGTTTACATGTACATTCCTTCGAGGAATATAGGATCGAAAAATGTAAAATTCTATTTATGTCACGGATCGAATCTTGCAAGGTATGGAACTTTTTTGAGGACCAGAGGCGCAGCGGAACAAGGAGCAAGATGGATGCGACAGCTAGACCCTGTGGCGGTGGCCAAATATGGCAGCAGCTTGGGATGACAACACACGGAGGACAACAACCATAGATAAAACCCATAATAATTGAAAATTAGATTTTCTATTTATTGCTTTTATATTGTGCTGTGTGTGCATGTTAGTATACATGTTTAGTAGGCTAGCATAGTTAAAATTCCTCATTTATAAATAACTAAGTGGGAGAGGGATTTTAAATAAATTCCACGGTCTCCATTACTAGTTTGTAAGTGATGCAAACAAGCTTGCGCGTTGGCTCTGAGTGCCTTCCTCCATATCGGATGAGCTTGTTTGTGGATAACTAGAACAAACTTCCATTTTGGATGACTATAGGAAGTTAATTAAGAGCGTGTGATCTTCCCCATCGGAAGGGGCACAATCTTATTAATGGACTTAGTGTCAAGTGGTGGTATACACTTAGGCACGTCTAATAGTATCCTCCCCATCGGAGTCACTGCTATTATTCGTGTGACCAAAGGATACCAACTATTAATTTTATTTGTCAAAAAGTTAGGTTGACAAGATAATAAAATTAATGGGTTAAACCCTCCTTTTACAAATGTTGAATTTGTATACGTCCACACTATCGTGGCATACAAAATTCACGGTGTTTAGAGGTGTTGGTTAATTTAAAATAGTATTGTTTGAGGAATCAATATTATTCTAAATTTAGAGTTCTGACCAAAAGTTATTTGTGATTCTTAGGATGACTTTCAACCCACTGTCCATCATACTACAACAGAATAGACTTACTGGACCTAACTACATAGATTGGAAAATGAACCTAGACATTGTTCTTACTGCTGAAAGCTATAAGTTTGTACTGACTGAGCCTTGTCCTTATGCACTCACTGGTGAATCTACCCCAGAGGAGATTGAATATCATAGGAAATGGGTAAAAGCAGATGAGATGGTGCGGTGTTACATTTTGGCTTCAATGTCAAATGTATTGCAACATCAGCATCAAGATTTACCAATAGCCTATGATATTATGAACAATCTCAAGGAACTCTTTGGTCATCAGGATCGGGCTTCTAGGCAAGAAGCCATGAGAAAGATAATGACAGCCACCATGCAAGAGGGTACTCCTGTGAGGGATCATATCCTAAAGATGATGGCTTATCTGAACGAAATACAGATCATTGGAGGAGAAATTGATGGGGAAATCCAGATCGATATGATCCTCCAAACACTACCTAGAAGTTTTGAGCAATTTCGCCTGAATTACAATATGAACAAAAGGGTATATTCATTGGCGGAACTACTGACAGAACTTCAGGCAGCAGAAGGTTTGTTTCGTCACAATTCTCATATTCACTATGCTGAAAATGGTTCTACTTCTAAACTGAAAGAAAAGAAGAAGAAGAAACAAGTTGGTTCAGCAAAGAAAGTGAATAAATCTCAGAGTACAGGACCTAAAGCTGGAGTGAAGAAGCCAAAGGGCAAGTGCTTTATCTGTAAGCAGTCAGGGCATTGGAAGGCGGACTGTCCTCGTAGGAATCAGAACAACAAAGGTATATCTCATGCTCTAGTTGTTGAAACATGTTTAGCGATGTTATCTACCAGCACCTGGTGTGTAGATACGGGAGCCACTAATCATGTCTGCAATTCCTTGCAGGGGTTCTAGGAAACCCGACGACTATCTGAAGGAGAGATTACCGTCTACATGGGCAATGCTACTAAGGTGGCGGCTGTTGCAGTGGCAGACGTCTACTTATCTTTTAATAGAAATAGAAATTTGGTTTTAAGAAATTGTCTTTATGTACCCAGTTTTAGAAAGAATTTAATTTCAGTTTCTAAACTATTTTTGGATGGATATTCAGTTTCTTTTAGTAATGATGTAATTATTAAGAGAAATAAAGTGATTATCTGTTCTGGTGCATTAGTTGGCAATTTGTATACTTTAAATCCTATTTCTCCCACAAAGCAAAAAATGGAAATTTATACCTCATTTTCTAACTCTAATAAGAGAAAAGAACCTTCAGAAATGAACCAAGCATATCTTTGGCATCTAAGGCTTGGTCATATTAACTTAAGTAGGATTCAGAGGCTTATAGCCGATGGACTTTTGGGTTCATTAGAGTTGGAAAATTTTCCAACTTGTGAATCTTTCTTGGAAGGTAAAATGACCAAAAGGCCTTTCAAGGCCAAGGGGTATAGAGCCAAAGAAGTATTAGAATTAGTTCATTCTGATTTGTGTGGTCCTATGTCTGTCCAGGCAAGAGGTGGTTTTGAATATTTTGTCTCTTTCATAGATGATTATTCAAGATACGGATACATTTACCTAATGCGCCGCAAGTCCGAGTGCTTTGATAAGTTCAAAGAATACAAGGCTGATGTGGAGAAACGACTAGGTAAAAGTATCAAGACACTACGGTCTGATCGTGGTGGCGAATACCTCTTAGGAGAGTTTAGGAATTACTTATCAGAGGCCGGGATTCAATCCCAACTGTCTGCACCTGGTACACCCCAACAGAATGGTGTGGCAGAACGAAGGAATAGGACTCTTATGGAGATGGTTATATCGATGATGAGTTACTCAAAATTACCAAATTCATTTTGGGGATACGCTGTGGAAACAGCAGTGTACATTCTGAACTTAGTACCTTCTAAATCAGTTTCTTCTACTCCCACAGAATTGTGGAATGGGCGAAAGCCCAGTCTAAGAAAAATTCAGATTTGGGGTAGTCCAGCACATGTGCTGAAACCAGATGCTGATAAGTTAGAATCTCGTACAGAAGTTCGCGTGTTTGTGGGGTATCCCAAAGGAACGAAAGGTGGTTTATTTTATAGTCCTAAAGATCAGAAGGTCATTATTAGCACCAATGCCCAGTTTTTAGAAGAAGACTATATAATGGATCACAAGCCCAGTAGCAAAGTTGTTTTAGAAGAACTTAGAGAGGATACGTCTACTTCAGTACCAACAGTACAAGATGAAGTACCACAAGAGACTGCAACACGTGTCACACATGATACACAACCACAGACAGTGCCTCGTCGTAGTGGGAGGGTTGTAAGGCAGCCTGAAAGATTCATGTTTTTGGGAGAGTCTTCGGACTTGATCCCGGGTAAACATGAACCTGATCCCCGAACATATGATGAAGCTCTCCAAGATATAGATATAGCATCTTGGCGAAAGGCAATGAATTCTGAAATAGAGTCTATGTACTCTAATAAGGTCTGGGAGCTTGTAGAACCACCTTATGGTGTAAAAGTCATTGGATGCAAGGGGATCTACAAGAGGAAAAGAGGGACAGATGGGAAGTTAGAAACCTTCAAAGCTAGGCTTGTTGCGAAAGGGTATACTCAGAAAGAGGGAATCGACTATGAGGAAACTTTTTCACCGGTAGCCATGCTTAAGTCTATCCGGATACTCTTATCCATTGCTGCTCATATGGATTATGAGATTTGGCAAATGGATGTAAAGACAGCTTTCCTTAATGGAATTCTTGAAGAGAACATCCATATGAAGCAACCAGAAGGGTTTATTGAAAAAGACAAAGAGCATCTAGTGTGCAAGCTCAATCGGTCCATTTATGGACTAAAGCAAGCCTCAAGGTCTTGGAACATCCGGTTTAATGAAGTAATCCAGTCATATGGATTTATTCAGTGTTCGGATGAGTCTTGTGTATACAAGAAGTGTAACGGAAACGTGGTGGTATTTCTTGTACTATACGTAGATGATATTTTGTTAATTGGCAACAATGTCAAGGTATTATCGGACGTAAGGGTATGGTTGTCAAAACAATTTGATCATGATATGAAGGACTTAGGAGATTGTGCACACATTCTTGGGATCAAAGTTATAAGGAATCGCAAGAAAAGAATGTTGTGTCTGTCCCAAGCTTCATATATAGATACAGTTCTTGCTCATTTTAGCATGCAAAATTCCAAGAAAGGTTTCTTACCTTTTAGGCATGGAATAGCTCTATCTAAAGAGATGTCTCCAAAGACATCAAAGGAGATAGAAGATATGAAAGCAGTTCCTTATGCTTCGGCTGTAGGAAGCCTTATGTATGCAATGCTATGTACGAGACTTGATATTTGTTTTGCCGTAGGCATGATCAGCAGATATCAGAGTAACCCTGGACAAGGACATTGAACTGCGGTAAAGTATATATTAAAGTACCTGAGAAGGACTAGAGATTATATGCTAGTTTACCAAGCAGAGATTTGCTCTCTGTGGATTACACTGATTCAGATTTCCAATCAGATAGGGACAACAGTAAGTCTACATCAGGCTATGTGTTTACTTTAGGAGGTGGAGCCATTTCATGGAGGAGTGTTAAGCAGAAATGCGTTTCGGACTCAACCATGGAAGTTGAGTATGTAGCAGCCTCTGAGGCAGCTAAAGAAGCAGTATGGCTCAGGAACTTTCTAATGGACTTAGATGTGATTCCTGGTTTGCCCAAAATCATCACAATTTATTGTGATAATAGCGGTGCAGTTGTAAACTCGAAGGAACCACGCACTTATAAGGCAAGTAAACATATAGAGCGCAAGTACCACTTGATACATGATATCGTGAAGCGAGGAGAAGTTGTCATCGCCATGATTGCATCAACGGATAACCTGGCAGATCCTTTCACTAAGGCCCTTCCGGCGAAAGCTTTCGATCGGCATGTGGAGGGAATGGGAATCAGATGTATGGTAGAAGATATGGCAGCTTAGTCATTAGTATAAGTGGGAGATTGTTAGAGTGTATACTGAAAGCCTAAGCTTTTGTAAACATTTATTTTGAATAAAGAATCACATTTGGTCAAATCATCTACATTTGTTGTAGTTGTTCAATTAATTTATATTGTAGATAACATAGTATGTGGTGTCACATACAGAAGATGATGTTATCAGTACCTTATAAATTATAAACAGTAGCTCACGACCAAAATGGAAAGTAACAAGCCATTGGAAGGTCGTAGTGTAATTAGGTATTAGTTTATCTTAACTATATAATTACACTAGTACACTTAGAGTGTATTGAGAGTAGGACCATCAGAGGTCGTTTTCTTTTATACTGACTTTATAAAGGATCAAATACCTCAGTTATTATGGAAGTGTGTGCTCTTAATCCTAATATAATAACAAGCACATATATTTGATATTTATTTCTTTAATTTATCAAAGGGTGAGATTTAGTTTGATGAATCAAAAAGTCCGATAAGTTGGGAAATGATATCACTTATAGTGTGTGTTGTTGATTATAGAAGGAAACTCTGTCCTAGTAATTTAGGTTGATAATGTCCCCAAGATGAGCTCATAAAGATTGTCATGTTAAATCCTGCAGGTGGACTTAGTCCGACATGACGATAAGGCTGAGTGGTACTATTCTTGGATTAAGATAATAATTAAATGAGTTGTCAGTAACTCACTTAATTAGTGGACATTCGACATCTAAAACACAGGGAGACTAACACACTCATAATAATAAGGAGCCCAAAAATGTAATTTGGGATTGGTGCGGTAGTTCAATAATAGTTCTCTAGTGGAATGAATTATTATTGATAAAATTAAGTTGTGCGTTCGGGGCGAACATGGGATGCTTAATTTTATCGGGAGACCAAAACCAATTCCTCCTCTCGGTCCCTATCGTAGCCTCTTATTTATAGAGTACTATACCCACCTATACTCACCTTCGTACCCATGATATAGGGGCCGGCCAAGCTAGCTTGTGGTTCAAGCTAGGGCCGGCCAAGCCTTAATTCATGGGTGGCCGGCCCTAGCTTGAACCCAAGCTTAGGTGGACGACCCCCATTAAATTAAAAAGAATTTTAATTTTTAATTTTTATTATGTGGAAGATATAATTTATTAAAGAGAATTAAAATTAAAATATCTTTCTTAAAAGGATCTACAAAAGATTAAAGAAAGAGATTAGATCTCTTTCCTTATTTGTAGATTGGAAAGATATTTTATTTTTTCTCTTTGAAAAATTATTCACATGTTGAAAATTAAAATTTCTTTTTATCAACCATGAAGGGATTTTAAAGGTAAATTTTATTTTAAAAATATTTCCGGAAACAAATTAGGAAGTTTTATTTTGTTGATTGAAACTCTCCTAATTTCTCTATTTGAGGTGGCCAGCCATGATTAATTGATTAATAAATTTTATTTAATTTTTCTTAATTAATTGTTGTCAAGGAAAGTTAAGGAAATTTTATTATAAATAAATTTCCTTATTTGCCAAAGCCAAGGAATATAAAAGAAGGGGTGGGGGTGCCTTCATGGGTTACAACTTCTATTATTCTCTCCCTCTTTTCCTTGGTGGTGTGGCCGGCCAACCTCTCTCCCTCTCTTCCTCTTTGTGGTGGCCGAATCCTTCCTCTTGCTTGGAGCTCTTGTGGTGGCCGGATACTACTTGGAGAAGAACAAGAAGAAGGAGAGAAAGCTTGTATCCCTTGGAGCTTGGTTGCTGGTTTTTTTCTTCATCCTTGGTGAAGCTCTTTTATTTTGGCTGAACCTAGCTAGGAGGAGAAGAAGGTGCATTGGTGGTTTCTCATCTCAGAAGATCGTTGCCCACACAACGTCCGAGGTTAGAAGAGGAATACGGTAGAAGATCAAGAGGTCTTTCTAGAAGGTATAACTAGTAATTTTTCCTTTCCGCATCATACTAGTTATTTTTGGAAATAATACCAAATACAAGAGGCTTACGATTCTAGTATTTCGAATATGTTTTTCGATGTTGTGTTCTTTTTTTTATTTCTTTTCCTTGTGATTTGATTGTTCCTTTCGGTTAACCTAAAGTTATTTTAGGAAATTAAATATTAGCTTTCCATAAAAGGTTTTGTCTAGTCGGTGGTGGTTGCTCCCATATCCAAGAAGGCCATGTGCCTCGCCACGTCAATACTGGGAACCAATTATGGAAATTAATATTTAATGGAATTAATGACTTAGGTGATTTGGATCGAACGTGTTAAGTTCCGCAGGAGATCCAAGTCTAAACCTAAAAGAACAAATAAATTAAGTTTTGGATCAAACGTGTTAAGTTCCGCAGGCGATCCAAAATTTAATTTAAAAGAACACATGGTAGCTAGGAAAAGGTTCAGACCTTTGTACAAAATTTTTGTACAGTGGAACCTCTAGGTTTTCCGAGTATCAACCCACAACATTATCAACCTAGATCACTAGGACACAGTTTGCTTCTAAAATCAACAACACACACTATAAGTGATATCATTTCCCAACTTATCAGGATTATTAATTTATCGAACTAAATCTCACCCATTGATAAATTAAAGAAATAAATATCAAATATATGTGCTTGTTATTATATTAGGATTAAGAGCACACACTTCCATAATAACTAAGGTCTTTCTTCCTTTATAAAGTCAGTATAAAAAGAAACGACCTCTAATGGTCCTACTCAATACACTCTAAGTATACTAGTGTAATTATATAGTTAAGATAAACTAATACCTAATTACACTACAACCTTCCAATGGTTTGTTCCTTTCCATCTTGGTCATGAGCTACTATTTATAATTTATAAGGTGCTGATAACATGATCCTCTATGTGTGACACCATACACCATGTTATCTACAATATAAATTAATTGAACAACTACATTTATCATAAATGTAGAGATTTGACCAATGCGATTCTTATTCCTAGATAAATATTTGTATCTAAAGCTAGGCTTTTAGTATACACTCTAACAGATACCATAGAGGCGCGGACACTTTAACGCACTGAGATCTACATCTAAAGAAGAGATTGTTGTTGGGATTGCGAAGGGCACGCAACAAAGGCATAATCCTATCATGTAGCTTAGTATAGATTATGAATAGAAAATATTTCTTCCCTTCGTATGGATCCGCTGGATAAGAGGGTCTAGTAATTTTTTCGCTGCGTTTCCATGTCTTTGGTGCGCTAGATCCCAACAGTGGCATCAGAGCCACTGGCGAAGGGTTATGCTAAGTTTTAAAATTTTTATATATGATATAGAAATTTCTTGATAGGATTTACTATGATTTGCAAAACCTTATGAGTTTCGGCCACACAAGATCTCGACCAAATTATGGGTATCGCCTAGACTGTGAGTCTTGACCAGATTCTGAGTCTCGGCCAAATCCTGAGTCTTGATCGAAATGGGTGTTTTGTTGGGAACAAAACGAAGTTGGTGTGTGACCAACAAGGTCTCAGCTAAAGGTGTCTTGTTTAGAACAAAACTTAGTTGAAATCATAGTAAATTTTATGACATAAAATATTATGAATAGATATGGCATGGCGCATGGTTATGGCCCTTTAACCCCAATGTGATTGGATGTGTGTAATGTTGTAATTTATAATATGGCCTGCGTGTCGTGCCATCATCCCCTTTATTCTTGTTGTAATTAGATTACATTCGAATGTAACTCAAGTTTTCTTTAGGTTTTGTAATGTACAAAATTAGAAAGAGTTAGTCTTCTGGAAGATGGGTGAAAAGGAAGGAAGGACAACAACACACGACAACCAAGGAAGCGCATGGAGAAGCGGCTTAGACCTAGGTTGACTTATCGCTCTTCTCATTGGCTTGAGAAGATCGTAGTTTATGGGGGCCATAACCATGTCATGTTTAAATTTGTGTACATGTTGATATATGCCATGATATGCCATGAATGTATGTGATGCATGTGTAGCTATCGTAATTAGGCCATTTACATATGCCTACCAAAGTTTGGTACTCACTACTACCTCCATCATCTGTAGTTAGGTTTACCAAAGCAAAGTGACTCGTTTTATCTTGGTAGAGTGCGACTGGACAATTGTGATGTCCGACTATTGAACTTTGGGTATGACTTAACTAAGTTACCTCAATAGGATTGACAACTTAGAGGCATATCCCATATGATGAAATTCAATTATGCTAGTCTTGGGCGATTAGCCAAAGCTAACTCCAGATGTGTTATAATGTGAATTTCATAAGATGGGGAAAAGAACAAACAGTGTTGTTCACCTAAGGATACAAGAGTTACATAGGATGTAATTGGTAAACGTTGTCTACATAATTTGTACTAAGTCTTGGGCGATTAGCCAAAGCTAACTCAAGATAAGGTATAATGTGGATCTTGTCCAATTGGTACACGTTGCCTACCTAATTTATACAAGTCTTGGGTGATTAGGCAAAGCTAACTCAAGATGAGGTATAATATGGATCTTGTCCCACTTGAATGTCTTTGCTTTTGGGTTTAAAGCTAGTAGTGACTTGCTTCTATCAAGCTTTAGAATTCAGTGGGAGAATCATTTAATTAAAGGCTTAATTAAATGATCGATATATGATACTAAGTTCTGCATTTCACTATTGTAGATTACCATGTCGTCAAGAACAAAGAATACCCTCTCTTTACGATCTGTCCTTGAAAAGGACAAGCTCAATGGAGCTAATTTCCTGGACTGGTATAGAAACTTGAGAATAGTCCTCAAGTAAGAACAGAAACTGTACGTCCTAGAGCAGCCTATTCCTGAAGCACCACATGCTACTGCCACTAGAGCCGATAGGGATGCTTACAAGAAGCATCAAGATGATGCATTAGATGTGTCATGCCTTATGCTCGCCACCATGAACCCTGAGCTTTAGAAGCAACATGAGAACATGGATGCTTTTGATATGGTTGAACATCTTACACAACTGTATCAAGGACAAGCAAGGCATGAGAGATTTGAGATCTCTAAAGCATTGCTTCAGAGCAGAATGCAAGAAGGAAGTCCCGTAGGGCCATATGTGCTCAAAATGATCGGGTATGTGGAGAATCTACAAAGGTTGGGATTTCCACTAGGCCAAGAATTGGCCACTGATCTTATCTTGCAGTCATTGCTCGATAGTTATAGTCAATTCGTCATAAACTACAACATGAATGAAATTGACAAACCACTGCCAGAAATGTTAAGCATGTTGAAAACTGTTGAACTCAACCTTAAGAAGGCAAAGCCTAGTTTCATTTTGATGGTGTCTAAAGGCAAAGGCAAGTGGAAGCCTAAAGGTAAGGGTAAGACCCAAGCCAAAGGCAAGGGCTGTAACACCCATGGAATACTTAGCAGGATTTTAGATATATTTTTATCATAATAAAAATAAATAGGCCTTATGTGTACATTTGCAAAAATGATAAAACAAAATAGAACCAAAAAGAGATGACCAAGGCTTGAACCTTGGATCTCTTATTAGATATATGTAGGTGTAAACCAATAGACCAAGAGAAGTTATTATTAAAAAGAGAAGTAACAATATAGTTAAGAGTAAGAGAAGAGTTTTTCATTGAGAAAGAGAAGTTAGAGTTGCCTTCTCCCTCTCAAAAGAAAAGAGGATTCTTGCTTCCTCTTTTCATTAAGGAGAAATAAAAGAAAGGAAAAGGAAAAGTACATTTTCCCTTCCTTCTCTCATGATGAATAAAAGGGAAAATTAAAGAGGAAAACTCATTTTCTCCTCTTCCTCCTCCCTCCTTCTCCTCACCGTGACCAAGACCTCTCCTCACCTCTCCTTGCCGAAATCCAAAAACAAAGGAGGACCCCTCTCTAGGAAGGCTCCACAAGCAAGATATTTCCTTTAAGTAAATCAAACAAGGATGTAAGTATTCCCTCACCTGTGGTACAAGTCGCTTACGGTATTTCGAAAGATTTAACTCTTGAAATTTAAAATAAAAAGAGAAGAAACCATGCTCATGAATCTTAGTAGGTTATGATATGAATTTAGTTAGAAAAAAATTATGTGTATGATATTTTAAGCTTGATCTTCTTATGAATATGTTTATTGACCTTCTCTTTTCTTTATAAGGTTCGGCCATGATGAAATTGTAGGGTTCATGAAGCTTAAAACTTAATTTAATATGCTCATGGACTTATTTATGATGTGTTATGAAATTAACTAGAGATTCATGTTTATAGGTTGTCTAGAAGTTATTTTCTTGCTTGAGGAAGTTTCGGCCATGATGAATTTGTAGGGTTCATGAATCTTAAAACTTAATTTAACATGCTCATGGATTTATTTATGATGTGTCATGAAATTAGCTAGAGATTCATGTTTATATGTTGTTTAAAAGTTTAACTCTTGCTTGAGAAAGTTTCGGCCATAATGGAAATTTTAGGGTTCATGAAGCTCAAAACCTAAGCTAGTATGCTCATAGATCTCCATATGATATGTTATGAAATTAGTTAGAGATTTATGTTTACATGTTGCTTATAAGTTTACTCCTTAGCTTATGAAGTTTCGGCCATGATAGAGTTTTAGTGTTTCATAAAGCTCCAAACCTAATTTAGCATGTTCATAGGCTTCCTTGTGATATGTTATCAAATTGGCTAGGTATTCATGTTCAAAGGTTGCTTAGAAGTCTACTTCTTGTTGTATGATGTTTCGGCCATGATAAGTTTTTAGGGTTCAAGAAGCTCAAAAACCTAAGTTAGTATGCTCATAGACTTTTTATGATATGTTATAAAATGTGCTAGAAACTCATGCTTATATGTTGCTTAGAAGTTCATTTCCTACTTGATGAAGTTTTGGCCATGATGAATTCTTAGGGTTCATGAAGCTCCAAACCCAATTTAGTAAGCTCATAGACTTCTTTATGATATATGATGGAATTAGCTAGGTGTTCATGTTACATGTTGCTTAGAAGTGTATATTCTTGACTTATGAAGTTTCGGCCATGATAAGGTTTTAGGGTTTCATAAAGCTCAAAACCTAATCTAGCATGCTCATAGGACTTCTTTATAATATGTTATCAAATTGGCTAAGTACTTATGTTCATATGTTGCTTAGAAGTTTACTGCTTGTTATATGATGTTTCGGCTATAATGAGGTTTTAGGGTTCATGAGACTCAAAACCTAATGTAGTATGTTCATAGACTTCTTATGATATGTTATGAAATTTGCTAAGTATTCATGTTGTATGTTGCTTAGAAGTTATCTTTTGTTATGAACTCTCGGCCATAACTATAACCTAGGATTCAAGAAAGTTTAAACTTAAACTTAGCAAGCCATGAATTTTCCTTATGATATGACATGAAAGTAGTTTGTTGTTTTATGCTCATGTAGAACTTAATTCCATACTCTTAGAGGTTCGGCCACAACTAAGTTGAAAGGGCTAAGAAGCTTAGAACCTACTACCCATGCTCATGACATTCTTATTAGCTTATGACATGAATTTGATTTAAGGTTCACATGCTTATATGTAGTTGTAACCTAAAACTTAGCATGGAGACTCTCGGCCACCATATAAAACTAGGGTTAGAGACCCAATCATGACTTTGCTAGGTGTCTCACATACTAGAATATGAACTAGGAGATACTAGTAAATGTTTTCCATGTATGATTCTGGTTGCCTACGATAATTTATGTACTTAATTAAGGATGCTCATGAATTATGCATGATGATGACCCTTATGATATGTTTTATGTTAAGTATGCATGCTTTATGACAAGACCAGTAACATGTTTGATTATGTATGTTATGAATTATGCATGATATGATTCTTATGATGATTATGTACTCAAGCATGTATGATTTCAAATATGTTGCATGCTCATTATGTAAGCTTATGAACCAAGCATGATAATGGTTTTATATGATGGCCATGTGCCAAGAATGTATGCCTTATGATATGATAAGAAAATGGCAAAGAGTTGCTTCCCTTAAGTTGGGATTAAGAGCACTCTTCATGTTAAGACAAGAGCATGACATCTATGATGATATGATATGACAGTTATGATGATATGATATGCATGACATGTACTTTACTTTGTATGGCTTGTACCAAGGGTGGGCTCCATAAGCGCCCCTAGACCGACGGACTATGAACGGGTCTAGTAAAAATGGATGGGCTCCATAGTACGCCCCTAGGCCAACAGACTATGAACGGGTCTAGATCCCTAGTAGGTTCGGGGCTAGCTACCCTGTCCTAGGGATTGCGCGCATTTATGTATGTATGTGGTACAACCCGAGCCCTCATGATGATGATATTATGTTCAAGTATTAGAAGATATGTTTAAAGACATCTTGCACTCGACATGGCATATGTTTTAAAAGGACATTTTGCATAATGCACCCATTCATATATGATATGTTTCTTCTATGTTTCATGTAATCTGATGATATGTTATGCTTCTCATGACTCTCCTCATATGATTCCTTTATTTATGATATGTTAGAAACATGGTTTATAAGGATATGTTATGATCAGAAATTATGCTCACATTATATATTGATAGATGATTATGTTTTCAATGATGATATGCTTATATGATTATGCTTGAGATATGATTTTTGTGAGTAGGAAAGAATCTTACTGAGCTTATGTGCTCATAGCTTACTTCCATGTACCACAGATAAAGGCAAGGGATGGATGACCTAAGGGAGCTGCAGGAGAGGCAAGGAGGTGTGTGTGGCAGTGGCTCGGCTGAGACAAATAAGACCTGCTATAATATTTTGTTATGTTTGACATGAACCATTTGTATTTATGTTACATTCCAGTATAACTTTATGACATTTCCGCCGCTTTATGTAATAAGAAAGAAATTTTAAATATGCATGTATTCTGGAATAGTTAAGTAAGTAAGTAGCCCCGTCCCTTTGAGTAGCAGGGAGGGCGGGCGTTACAAGGGCAAGGCTCATGCACTGAAACCCAAAGGTGGGGTTGCTAAGGAAGGAACCTGCTTCCAATGCGGTGAGACCAGACACTAGAAGAGGAACTGCAAGGGATACCTAGAGGAATTGAAACGGAATAGAAGTTAGACTTCTGTCTCAGGTATATATGTTATAGAAGTCAATCTATCTATTTCTTCTTCATGGGTGTTAGATACCGGATGTGCATCTCACATTTGTACTAATGTGCAGGTGCTGAGAAATAGTAGATTATTGACAAAGGACGAAGTGGACCTATGAGTAGGAAATGGTGCAAGAGTTGTCACCGTCGCTGTAGGAACCTACTCCTTATCTTTGTCCACTGGGCTTGTTTTAGAACTTGAAGAGTGTTGTTATGTGTCTGCTTTAACCAAAAACATAATCTCTGTTTCTTTTTTAGACAAGAAGGGATTCTCATTTATAATAAAGGACAAATGTTGTTCTGTTTATTTAAATGACATGTTTTATTATAGTGCACCTCTGATAAATGGACTCTACGTTCTAGACTTTGAAAACTCGATCTATAACATAAATACCAAGCGATTCAAATCTAATGATCTGAACCAAACATATCTCTGGCATTGTCGCTTAGGTCACATAAATGAGAGTCACATATCCCAACTCCATAAAGATGGACTTTTGGACTCATTTGATTTTGAATCATATGAGGTATATGAATCTTGTCTTCAAGTCAAATGTCAAAAACTCCATTTAGTGGACATGGCGAAAGAGCTAATGATCTGTTAGAACTCATACATACTGATGTATGTACTCCTTTCATAATAGCAGCCAGAGGAGGCTATCATTACTTCATTACCTTCACTGATAATTTCAGTAGATATGGCTATGTGTATCTGATAAGACACAAGTCTGAATCCTTTGAAAAGTTCAAAGAATTTAAGAATGAAGTACAAAAATAACTTGGTAAGAGTATTAAGAAGCTTCGATCAAATCGATGTGGGAAATACCTTAGCCAAGAGTTTCATGACCATCTTGTTGAGTATGTGATCATATCTCAACTCACTCCACTTGGAACACCACAATGGAATGGTGTATCAGAAAGGAGAAACCGCACCTTATTAGATATGGTACAATCGATGATGAGTCATACAGATCTTCCTACTTCCTTCTGGGAATATACTCTAGAGACAGCCGCTTTTACACTTAACCGCGTTCCATCCAAGGCCGTCATAAAGACACCATATACGATATGGACAGGGAGGAGTTCCAATATGTCTTTTATGAAGATTTGGGGTTGTGAGACTTACATTTGATGACAAGTCTCAGATAAACTAGGACCCAAATCAGATAAGTGTTACTTTGTTGGATATCCCAAGGAAACAAAGAGATATTACTTCTATAATCCCACACATGGCAAGGTGTTTGTTGCCAAGACTGGTGTACTCCTAGAAAGAGAATTTATTTCTAGAAAAACTAGTGGGAGTGAAATCAATCTTGAATAAGTTCAAGATACACAAACTAGCACTGACACCTTGATGAAAATTGAACAGGTACCACAAGATGTTGTGGGTCAGGATTTTGTTGCACCACAAGAGGTTATGGAATAACAACCTATTCAAGTAGCACAAGCTCTACGCAGATCTGATAGGACTCGTCGTCAACCTGAGAGATATTCATTTCTCTTGTCTGACCACGGTGATATAGAGCTTATTGGTCTCAATGAGCCTACATCTTATCAGGAAGCTGTACAGGGTCCAGATTCTGAGAAATGGCTAGAGGCCATGAGATCTGAAATGGAATCCATGTACACTAACCAAGAATGGACTTTGGTTGATCCACCTGAAGGGATCAAACCCATTGGGTGTAAGTGGGTCTTCAAGGTGAAGATTGACATGGATGGAAATATACATACCTATAAAGGTAGATTGGTGGCTACAGGATTCAAGCAGATTCATGGTATAGACTATGATGAAACTTTTTCACCAATTACGATGCTCAAGTCCATTCGGATCATGCTTGCTATTGCTGGTTACTATGATTATGAGATCTGGCAGATGGATGTCAAAACCTCATTTCTTAATGGAAATATACTCGAGGATGTGTACATGACACAACTTGAGGGTTTTGTAGATCTAAAGCATGCTGGAAAGGTTTGTAAGTTGCAAAGATCCATTCATGGATTGAAGCAAGCTTCTAGAAGCTGGAATCTTCGATTCGATGATGCAATCAAAACGTTTGGTTTCATTAAAAATGAAGATGAACCTTGTGTCTACAAGAAGGTTAGTGGGAGCACAGTCATCTTTCTCATATTGTATGTAGATGACATACTTCTCATTGGAAATGATATCCCTACTCTTCAGTCAGTGAAGACTTGTCTTGGGAATTGTTTTTTAATGAAAGACTTAGGTGAGGCAGCCTATATTTTAGGTCTTAAGATATATAGAGATAGATCTAAAAGATTGCTTATCCTAAGCTAGAGTACGTACATTGACAAGGTGCTTAAACGTTTTGTCATGGAGAATTCCAAGAAGGGATTCATTCCTATGTCACATGGTGTGAGTCTTTCGAAGACTCAATGCCCCTCTTCTAAGGTATAAAGGGACCGCATGGATTAGATTTCTTATGCATATGCTATAGGATCTATCATGTACGTCATGCTTTGTACTTGCCCAGATGTCTCATATGTGTTGAGCATGACGAGAAGATACCAGTCAGATCTAGGTGAAGGTCACTGGACAGTAGTCAAGAATATTCTTAAGTACTTGAGAAGGACTCAAGATTATTTCTTGATCTTTGGAGGCAATGAAGAGCTTGTTGTAAAGGGTTATAGCTATTGCTGTAAAGAGTTACAGCTATTGTTGTAATGGGTTACAGTGGTGCAAGCTTCCAAATTGACAAGGACGATTCTAGATTGCAGTTAGGGCATGTATTGTACTTAAATGGTGGTCTTAGGTATTGGATACTACAGCGATTTTAGGAATCATCGATATATGAGATATGATGATATGCAGACTCCCGACCGATGCTAACATTGTGGATCCCTTAACCAAGGCTTTGGCATAGGGAAAGCATGATGGTTACACTAGGTCAATGGGTATTAGATACCTCAGTGATTGGCACTAGTGCTAGTGGAAGATTGTTAGTATTAGCCCTAGTACCAATTATGAGATGATTGTAAAGGGATCATTTTGCATCATATATCATTATTAATAAAAAAGTAAAATTGGTTATTATATTTATTGCAGTTCATTGTCGATTGAATAAATATAATAATGTCCTTGGGTAGTAGGTTCTTATCTACAATATATCAATTGGTTGAATTGATAGTGAGATATTGTAAAGAACACTACTCTTAACTATTCCTAGTCGAGCATTAATATACAAGGACAATATTAGTGCGTTGAGACTAGCATGTAGGTCAACGAATGACCTGATCTCATAAATCATGGATATGAGATATCAGGTTGACAAATGGGTATATATTAGAGAATATATACTGAATGACCCACTATGAGAATGTTTCATGGATCGTCGTATGAGTGTCATAAACATTCTCATGTGACTATTGGTATGAATAGTACTTAGACCTGAAGTCACTACGGTTCCCTACATAAGGAGTTGTATACTTTGGTATCGTCAAACATCACCCGTAACAGGGTGGACTATAAAGTCGATCACTGGTATGTAATAAATTATGCGGAGGGATGTGAGTGATGTAGATGGGATCTATCCCTTCCATATGACGGAAGCGATATCTGTGGGCCCCTTGATTAGTAAGACACAAGAAAGCATGGCCATGCGTAAATGAGTCAATATGAGATATTGAGCTTATTTGATAAGTGTGTCTACTTGGAGATCAAGAAACACAAAGATTAATAAGAGGATGACAAGGTCTATGCCTCATTGATCAATCTAGATATTAAGGAAAGAGGGACCAAATTATACATGATGATAGCCACGGACAAGATAGGTTGGATCTCGACTTTCTCGTCACTTAGGTAGCAATGATGCCTTGCTAGATGCCACTCATTGTTTATGTATCGCAAATGTTGATTTGGGTACATTGCCAACGTTACGAGAGCCTATACAGTCACACACAAAGAACAAGTTGATATGGAGATAGGTTCATATGATGAATCATTGGATTAAGTGTAATCCAAATTTGACTTCTTGAGTTAGACTCAAAGGGATCCAATTGTTGGATTGAGTCGAGTAGCTTGAGAATCAATGAGTTGGACTCATTGGGTGAACTCGAGTTCACTAAGGAAGTTGAATGGTCAAAATTGAACCATTGGATTAAATGGTTAATTTTGAGCCATTAGATTAGAAGATGAAAGGGTGGAGACTCTTGGTATACTAGAAGATGAAAGGGTGGAGACTCTTGGTATACCATGGGATGGTTATAAATATCATCTTGGATGATATTTTTCGAGAGGTTTCATGTGTTGAGACCCTTGGCATTCTTCTTCTTCCTCCTTCCCCCTCGGCCGAAATCACCATTGTGGTTGCTAGCACAACCTTGTGATTTCTTCTCCATCTTGCTTTGTTTGTGAGACAAGCAAAGACAAGGCTTGTTCGTGTGGATACCATAGAGGTACGGACGCTTTAATGCGCTGAGATATGCAACTAAAGAAGAGGTTGCTGTCAGGATTGCGAAGGGCACGCAACAAAGGTATAATCCTATCATGTATTTTAGTATAGATTATGAATAGAAAATGTTCTTCCCTTAGTATGGATCTGCTGGATAAGAGGATCTAGTAATTTTTCAGCTGTGTTTCCATGTCTTTGGAGTGCTAGATCCCATTAATGGTTAATCCAATATAATAAAAAAGTCATTGCTGCATCAGCTGCAACAAAGGAGTACATTGCTGCATCAACTAATTCTAACACAGTCGCTGATTCTACAACAGAAGCCACTTGTGAAGGGATATACTAAGTTATTAGAATTTTTATATATGATATAGAAATTGCATGATAGGATTTTCTATGATTTGCAAAATTGTGAGTTTCGTCCACACTTGACTCTCGACCAGATTATGGGTCTTGGCTAGATTTGGAGTTTCGGCCAAATCTTGAGTCATGACCGAAAGTTGGTGTGTGACCGACAAGGTCTCGGATAGAGTTGTTTTGTTTGGAACAAAATGAAGTTGGTGCATGACCAACAAGGTCTTAGCAAGAGATGTTTTTTTAAGAACGAAACATAGTTGGTATTGTGGGTAGTGTCTCGGACATGGCAGCAACTCCTAAACGAGTATGCAAAATTAATTTTTCTTCGGGGGTGCTGCCCCCTGAAACCCCCGCATTGCGGCTCATAATTAGTTACTCCAATCATAGTAAAATTTTATGTCATTAGTATATTGTGAATATAAATGACATGGTGCATGGTTATGGCCCTTTGACCCCAATGTGATTGGATGTGTGTAATGTTGTAATTCATAATACAGCCTACGTGTCGTGCCTTCATCCCCTTTTATTCTTGTTGTAATTAGATTACACTCGAATGTAACTCGAGTTTCCTTAGATTTTGTAACGTACAAAATTAGAAAGAGTTAGTCTTCTAGAAGATGGATGAAAAGGAAGGAAGGACAACAACACACGGCAACCAAGGGAGCGCTTGGTGAAGCTGCTTAGACCTAGATTGACTTATCGCTCTTCTCATTGGCTTGAGAAGATCGTAGTTTATGGGGGCCATAACCATGTCACGCTTAGACTTGTGTATATATGTTGATATATGCGATGATATGCCATAATGTATGTGATGCATGTGTACCTATCGTAATTAGGTCATTTACATATGCTAACCAAAGTTTGGTACTCACTACTACCTCGATCATCTATAGTCAGGTTTGCCAAAGCAAAGTGGCTCGTTTTATCTTGGTAGAGTGCGATGGGACAATTGTGATGTCCGACTACTGACCTTTGGGTATGACTTAATTAAGTTACCTCAATTGGATTGAGAACATAAAGGCATATCCTATAAGAAGTAAATCATATTATACTAGTTTTGGGCAATTAGCCAAAGCTAACTCAAGATGAATTATGATATGGATTTCACAAGACAGTGTTGTTCATCTAAGGATACAAGAGTTACATAAGATGTAATTGGTGAACGTTGTCTACCTAAGTGTTAGAGTGTATACTAAAAGCCTAGCTTTTGTAAATATTTATTTTTTAAATAAAAGAATCACATTGATCAAATGTCTACATTTTATTTGTTAAGTGTAGTTGTTCAATTAATTTATATAGTAGATAACATGGTGTGTGGTGTCACCCACAGAAGATCATGTTATCAGTTCTTTATAAATTATAAACAGTTGCTCACGACTAAGACGGAAAGGAACAAACCATTAGAATAGTCGTAATATAATTAGGTATTAGTTTATCTTGACTAATAAATTACACTAGTACACTCTGTGTGTATTGAGTAGGACCATTTTAGGTAAGTTCTTTTTATACTGACTTAATAAAAGAACTAGACCTTAGTTATTATGGAAGTGTGTGCTCTTAATCCTAAAATAATAACAAGAATATATATTAAGTATTTAATTTTTTAACTTATCAAAGGGTGAGATTTAGCTTGATAAATCAATAGGCCCTATAAGTTGGGAAATGATATTACTTATAGTATGTGTTGTTGATTATAGAAGGAAACTATGTCCTAGTTATCTAGGTTGAGAATGCCCCCAAGAGGAGCTCATAAGGATTTTCATGTTAAACCCTGTAGGTGGACTTAGTCCGACATGACAATTAGGTTGAGTGGTACTACTCTTGGAGCTAGATATTAATTAAGTGAGTTGTCAGTAACTTACTTAATTAGTGGGCATTTGTTATCTTAAACACAGGGAGACTAACACACTCATAGTAAGAAGGAGCCCATAATGTAATTTGGGATTGGTGCGGTAGTGCAACAATAACTCTCTAGTGGAATGAGTTATTGTTGATGAATTAGAGTTGTGTGTTCGGGGCAAACACGGGATACTCAAGCTCATCGGAAGGCCAAAACCAATTTCTCCTCTAGGCCCCTGTCGTAGCCTCATTAAAGCCTCAAGTCCATCCAAATATAAGCTAATCTTTGTTAGAGTGTATACTAAAAGTCTAACTTTTGTATACACATTTATTTAGAAATAAATAATCACAATGGTCAAATACCTACATTTATTTGTTAAATTTAATTTGTTCAATTAATTTATATAGTAGACAACATGGTGTGTGATGTCACACACAGAAGATCATGTTGTCGGTTCTTTATAAATTATAAACAGTTGCTCGCGACTAAGATGGAAAGGAACAAACCGTTGAAGTAGTCATAGTGTAATTAAGTATTAGTTTATCTTAATTAATAAATTACACTGATACACTCCAAGAGTATTGAGTAGGACCATTTTAGGTAAGTTCTTTTTGTATTGACTTTATAAAAGAACTAGACCTTAGTTATTATGGAAGTGTGTGCTCTTAATCCTAATATAATAACAAACACATATATTTATTATTTATTTCTTTGACTTATCAATGGATGAGATTTAACTCGATAAGTCAATAAGCTTGATAAGTTGGGAAATGATATTACTTATAGTGTGTGTTGTTGATTATAGAACGAATATGTGTCCTAGTTATCTAGGTTGAGAATGTCCCCAAGAGGAGCCCATAAGGATTGTCATGTTAAACCCTGCAGGTGGAATTAGTCTGATATGACAATGAAGTTGAGTAGTACTACACTTGGAGCAAGATATTAATTAAGTGAGTTGTCAGTAACTTACTTAATTAGTGGATATTCGTTATCTTAAATACAGGGAGACTAACACACTCATGATAAGAAGGAGCCCATAATGTAATTTGGGATTGGTGCGGTAGTGCGATAATAACTTTCTAGTGGATTGAGTTATTATCGATGAACTTGAGTTGTGTGTTCGGGGCGAACACGGGATACTTAAGCTCATCGGAAGGACAAAACCAATTTCTCCTCTAAGCCCCTGTTGTAGCCTCATTAAAGCCTCAAGTCCATCCAAATTTAAGCTCATCTTGGTGTCCAAGAAGGGGGCCGGCTCAATGCTTAGTGACCAAGCAAGGGCCGACCCCATTGTCCTCTTAAGGGGGCCAACCCCTTACTTGGTGCCCAAGCAAGAGGGGGCCAACCACAGTAATTCAAACAAGGAGGGGTGTTTTTGAATTTTTAAAATCTTCTCTTTGTAGAAAACTACAAGTTTTAAAAGAGAGATTTTAAATTTAAAAACTTTCCTTATTTGAATTAGGCCACATGTTTTAAAAGAAAGTTTAAAAGTTTTAAAACTTTCCTTTTTTAACCATCCTCATGGTTTAGAAAAAAAAAGGAAGAGAAGTTTTAAAATTTAAATTTTCTATCACCATGTTAAAAAAGGAAATTTTATAAGAGAAGTTTTAAATTTTAAAACATGGTTTTAATTTTTAAAACTTTCCTTTTTTAACTCCTACTTTAGGAAATTGAAAGAGAGCTTGTAAAATTTTATAAGAGGATTTCTTCTTGTAAAATTTTATAAAAAAAATATATTTCCTTCCTTATAGGGGTCGGCCACCCTTGCTTGGTGCCCAAGCAAGGGGCCGACCAATAGGATTAAATCATCATCCAATCAAATATATGATTGTTGATTGATTCAATAAAGAGGAAAGAAAAGGAAAAATTAAAAGGGAAAAGGAAAAAACATGAGGAAGATTTTAATTTTTTGTAAAAAGTTTTTCCTTATTTGCCTTGAGCAGGTATTATAAAAGAAGGGGAGGAGAGGCTTCATGAATTATTTTTTTTCTCTTCTCTCTAGTATCCTCCTTAGGGTCGGCCCCTAGCTTTTTATCATGCTAGGGCCGGCCACATATTGCTTGTGGTTCCTTTAAGTGGCCGGATACAAGAAGGAGAAGAAGAAGAAGGAGACATCTAATTCTAGTCTCTTGCTTGTGCTCTCTCATGATGGTCGGATCTCTCCCCTTCCCTTTCCCTTGCTCTCTTTGGTTCCTAAATTGGTGGTGGTGGCCGGATCTTAAAGGAGGAAGAAGAAAGCTCTTTGGGTGGTGTTCATCTTGGAGGATCATCACCCACATGACGTCCAAGGCGAGGCGAGGAATACGGAAGAAGATCTCGAGGTCATTAACATACAAAGAGAAGGTATAACTAGTAATTTTCTTCCGCATCATACTAATTATTTTTCTTTGTATCAATTCCAAACACAAGAGGCATTAGCTCTAGTTTTTCAAATTTATTTTTCGAGTTTGTGTTTTCTTTATTTTTCGAATTTGTGATTTGATTGTTCTTTTTGGTTAACCAAGAGTTATTTAAGGAAATTAAATATTAGCTTTCCTTAAAAGGCTTTGTCTAGGCGGTGGTGGTTGCTCCCATATCCAAGAAGGCCATGTGCCTCACCATGCAGTCCTGGAAGCCAATTTTGGAAATTAATATTTAATGGAAATAATAACATAGGTGGATTTAGATCAATAGTGTTAAGTTCCACTTGCGATCCAAATTTAAACCATTAAGAACAGATAAGTTAAATTTAGAATCATTGATGTTAAGTTCCGTCTTCGATTCCTAATTTAACTTCTAAAGAACATAATAGGTTATTTAAGGAAAGGTTCGACACTTGTACAAAATTTTTGTATAGTGGAACCGGTATATTTTCCTAGGACTAACCAACAATTGGTATCAGAGCTAGGGTTTGCCTCTGTGTGTTTAGAATTCAAATAGGTTATGCACATGTCATACATAATTTAGGCAAGATAATAGTAGGATGTGCTAACTTTTTGATTGCAGGCTCAAACTATTATGGCTTATAGATGTTGTGTGTGATTGGACCCTTGGACATGTCAAGGGCATTATTACGTGTGTACATGATTGTATGTAACTAATACAGCAGGAGTTGTATTTTTCCTAGGATTTTAGAATTTTATTTTCGATCTAGATTTCATGTACATTCCCTCGAGGAATATAGGATCGACACTTGTAAAATTTTATTTTTGTCGCGGATCGGATGCTTGTGAGGCGTGGTACTTTTGAAGCACCAGAGGCGCAGCAGAATAAGAAGCAAGATGGATGCGACTGTTGGTGCAGCGTAGACCGGCAAGAGGGGGGTGAATTGCTGAAAACAAAAACGAAAATACCCTCCTCGGATTTCAACTTAGAATAAAAGCAGTAGTAAAATAATAAAGACAGAAACTAAAAGCATAAATAGGAATTTAACCTGGTTACAACCAAGGAGGTTATTAATCCAGGGCAGTGAAAAGCGCACTAATAAAATTATCCTTCTCTGAAGGCGGAGAAGCCTTTTACACTCTAATTGCTCAGAACTATTGCTAGGAATTGCTTACAGATTAATTGCTTGAGTTGTTATTGAATTCCTAGCTCCAGGGGCCTTTTTATAGCTCCTGGAAATTCTATCCCGAGGGTCCAAGGCGCCTCCAACAAGGTTTAAGGTGCCTCCAGCTCGGTCAGCGGATAAAACTTTATCCGCAGATGGAGGCGCCTCCAAGCCTGCTGGAGGCGCCTCCAAGCTGGTAGCTCCATTTTTCAGCTTGGTTTCTTCAGCTTCCGATGCTCCGTTCTTTTGGGTGATTGCGGCCAACCGGAATAGGGCTCACCCGAACCCAATTCCCGGCCTTCTCCTCGAGCATCCTTTCGTCCCCGCTTAACGTCCCTCGAACACCGCGTACGCTCTTCACGCCCACCGGAGTACTCTTCCGTAGCTCTCTCGTCCTTCGGACGCACCGAGCCCATCGACTCCCTTTTCATGCCGTCCTTCTCGCTAGCTACGTCTTCCGCTCGACTTCCTGTGTTCCTAAGCTCCTGCACACTCAGACACAGGGATCAAACATAGCAGGACCTAACCAACTTGGTTGATCACATCAAAACTACCACGGGGTCCAACAATCTCCCCCTTTTTGATGTGCATCAACCCAAGTTCAAGTTAGGGTTAAAAATAGACATAAACAGTAATTTTAAAGAAAAAATTACTAAACTAACAGGTTAAGAATAATTTTTGCAATTAGTAAAATTGCAACACTTTTTATAAAAATAATAACAGAAAATTTCTAACTCCCCCTAAACTTGTACTTTTCTCTCCCCCTTTGATCACAGCAAAAATGGGGTCTTAAGAATTTTCAAGTAAGATTGAAGTTTTTTTTTGAAAATTTTCCAAGTTAAAAATGAATTTTTGAAAAAAAATTGCTAAGTTAAAATGAATTTTCTAAGTAAAAAAAATCTTAAGTAAATGTTTAAGGGTTCCCAAAAAAAATTTCTAAGTCAAGTGAAATGAACTTTTAGAATTCTCCAAAAAAAAAAAATTCTAACTCAAAAAAAATTAAGTTAGAAAAAAAAATTCTTAGGAATTTTTGTTTATTTTAGCAAATATTTGATAAACTTTCAAAGCATTATTTAATACTTGTATAATGCTTTTTCAGAAAGTTAATTAAACATTTTCTTTCAATATTTTAGCTTCCTGGTCGTGGCGAGGCACTAGGCCTTCTTGGTTATTGGAGCAACAACCACTTCCTTAGACAAAGCTTCCATAAAGAATTTCAATGTTTAATTTTCTTACTGTAAGCTTTTAATTTTTGAAAAATTAATTAAGCACAGATTTTGGAACCCAATAGAGGTTCCTTCCTACAGGATTATTCAAAAATCTAGGGGGTACATAGTTTCTTGGTATTTTTCTAAGTTGACCTTGATGCTTCCTTATATACCAATTTAATTTACCATAAATTCTTAATTTTGAATTTGGAAATTGATTTAAGCATGCATCAGATTTCAGTTTTTCAATTTCTAATTTCAAATTTTCATTTTCTGATTTTAGATGATCATACATTTCTAACGGGCATGCTCTTGCTAGGTTTTCTAATTCATCCAACTCTTTAGAAAGAGACTTGATAAATTTAAAAGATTGAGTTGGGGTTAGATTGCGTACCTTACTTACCTGGTCTGGTGACGCTCCCCCTTTACTGCTGCTTTCTTCTTTTGATGTTCCTCCCCCTTCATCGATGCTCATTTCTGAGCTTGAGTCTTCTTCCGGTTGATGGTTCGCTAGTAGCGCTAACCCTGAGAATTCTTCGATGTCTGACTCAGAGGTTGATGAATCTGACCAAGTAACCTTCAGATTCTTATGCTTGGAGGGTTCTGGTTTCTTATATTTTGGCTTTTCCTTTTCTTTCTCCTTTCTCTTCATTTTTGGGCAGTCCTCCTTGATGTGCCCTTCTTCGTTGCAGTTGTAGCAACGAACCGTCCTCTTCTTTCGATGATGCCTCTGCGATTTAAATTTATTAGAACTGAAAAACTTATTGAAGCGTCTTACCAGTAGTGCCGCTTCGGATTCATCGACTGAGGCTTCGGAGTCAGAATTGTTCATCTTTGCCTTTAAGGCAATGTTCTGACTTGTCTTCTCTGCTCCGTTGGGTTCTGAAACTCGAGATTCGTGAAGTTCAAAAGTCGAAAATAATTGTGCTAACGTACTTACCTCGAGGTCCTTAGAGATGTAGTACACATCTACTAAGGAGGCCCACTCTGGAGTTCTCGGGAAGGCATTGAGCGCGTATCGGATAGAATCCCGGTTGGTTACCTCTTCTCCAAGGTTCGTTAGTTGTGTTATCAGCTCCTTGATTCTCGCTTGGAGTTGCGCTATCTTCTCGCCTTGGTTCATCAAGAGGTTCGTTAACTAGTTCCGGAGGATGTCGCGCTTCGCTAGCTTCGCATCGGAAGTACCTTCGTGAAGCTCCAGGAATTTCTCCCAGAGATCTTTAGCTGAGTCGTAGCTCCCGATCCGATTTACCTCCTGCGGCGGTAGCACACTGAGCAGGTGGAACTCTGCCTTTCCGTTGGCGACGAAATCGGCTTGCTCCTTCTTGCTCCATGTGTTTTCTTCTTTGTCTTTCGGCGCTGCAAAATCATATTTCATTGTAATAAGAATATCAAAATCTGTTTTAAAAAATACCTCCATTTTGCGCTTCCAAGTGGCGAAGTCTCCGTCGAACTTCGGGGGATGGATGTTTGCTCCGGCCATCGTCTTGATCGTAGTGCTTCAGTTGGCGGTTAGTCCTTCTAAGGCGATCAGGCTCTGATACCACTTGTTGGTGCAGCGTAGACCGGCAAGAGGGGGGTGAATTGCTGAAAACAAAAATGAAAATACCCTCCTGGGATTTCAACACAGAATAAAAGCAGTAGTAAAATAATAAAGACAGAAACTAAAAGCAGAAAAAGGAATTTAACCTGGTTACAACCAAGGAGGTTGTTAATCCAGGGCAGTGAAAAGCACACTAATAAAATTCTCCTTCTCTGAAGGCGGAGAAGCCTTTTACACTCTAATTGCTCAGAACTACTGCTAGGAATTGCTTACAGATTGATTGCTTGAGTTGTTATTGAATTCCTAGCTCCAGGGGCCTTTTTATAGCTCCTGGAAATCCTATCCCGAGGGTCCAAGGTGCCTACAACAAGGTTTAAGGCGCCTCCAGCTTGGTCAGTAGATAAAACTTTATCCGCAGTGCAAACGATCAAAACAGACCTGTTGAAGGCGCCTTCAACAGGGTTGAAGGCGCCTTCATGATGGAGGCTCCTCCAAGCCTGCTGGAGGCGCCTCCAAGCTGGCAGCTCCATTTTTCAGCTTGGTTTCTTTAGCTTCTGATGCTCCGTTCTTTTGGGTGATTGCGGCCAACCGGAATAGGGCTCACCCGAACCCAATTCCCGGCCTTCTCCTCGAGCAGCCTTCCGTCCCAGCTTAACGTCCCTCGAATGTCGCGTACGCTCTTCACGCCCACCGGAGTACTCTTCCGCAGCTCTCTCGTCCTTCGGACGCACCGAGCCCGTCGGCTCCCTTTCCGTGCCGTCCTTCTCGCTAGCTGCGTCTTCCGCTCGACTTCCTATGTTCCTAAGTTCCTGCACACTCAGACACAGGGATCAAACACAGCAGGACCTAACCAACTTGGTTGATCACATCAAAACTACCACGGGGTCCAGCAGCGACGTCTCGACTCGATGGCGGTGGCTAAAGATGGCGGTGGCTAAGGTATGAGCATACTGATGACAGTGATGGAAAAGGCCATAATAGTTGGAAAATTAATTTCCAAATTTATTGCTTTTATTTACTGTGATGTTTATGTGCATGTGATGTATGCTAGCATAGGTTAAAATCCTCATTTTTAAATAACTAAGTGGGTGAGGAATTTTAATAAATTCCACGGTCTCCATTACTGGTTTGTAAGTGATGCAACAAGCTTGCGTGTTGGCTCTGAGTGCCTCCCTCCACAACGGATGGGTTTGTTATGGATCACTAGATCAAACTTCCTTTATGGATGGTTATAGGAAATTATTTAGGAGCGTGTGATCTTCTCCAACTGAAGGGGCATAATCCTATTTAATGGACTATGTATCAAGTAATGGTATACACTTAGATGCATTCAATAATATCCTCCCCAACGGAGTCACTGCTATTATTTTGCGGGACCAAAACAATACCAACTATTAATTTGTCATAAAGTTAGGAAAAACCCCCCCTCTTACAAATGTTTGAATTTGTATATGTCCACACTAACGTGACATACAAAATTCATGGTGATTGAGGTAATTTAAGGTTGACAAGATAATTAATGGGTAAGACCCTCCTCTTACGAATGTTGAATTTGTATACGTCCACACTAATGTGGTATGCATAATTCTCGGTGTTTTGAGGTGTTGGTGAATTTAAATAATATTGTTTGAGAAATCAATGTTATTTTAAATTCAATGTTTTGACCAAATATTTGATCAAAGATAGACCAACTATTAATTTTATTTGTCATGAAGTTAGGATGATGAGATAATAAAATTAATGGACAAAATCTCTTTTTTAATTTGTATACGTCCACACTATCTTGGCATACAAAATTCACAATAATTTTAAGGTGTTGGTCTTGACCAAATATTTTTGTGATTCTTAGGATTTTAAATGTTTGTCAATCCCCTAGTTGTTATACTATAGAAAAGACTTAGTAGTCCCAATTATAATGATTGGAAATAGGACTTGGACATTAAGGTAGACAGTCTTCTTAGAACTGAGAACAATATAGGTGTATTTAATTCATTAGTTATTGAAATATGTTTAGTGGTGTTATCTACCAGTACCTGTAGTGTAGATACAGATGCAACTAATCATGTCTGTAATTCATTGCAGGGTTCCAGGAAAACCGACAACTATATGAAAAGGAAAACACCGTCTACATGGGCACTACTGCAAAAGTAGCAATTGTTGCAGTGGGAGATGTTTATCCTCTTAAAGGAATAAAATATGGATTTTCATAAATTATCTTTACGTACTAAGTTTTGAAAGAACCTGATTTCGATTTATAAACTATTAAAGAATAGATATTCTATCTATTTTGATAACATATTTGTTATCAAGAAAAATAGGGAAGTTATCTATTCTGGTACGTTGGTTGACAATTTATAATCCAATAACTCCCACGATGTAATAAATGGAAATTAATAACACATTTTCTAACTTTAATAAGAGAAAGTAACCTTTGGAAATGAACCAATCATATTTTTGGCATCTAAGGCTAGGTTATATTAACTTGAGTAGGATTCAAAAGATAATAACCAATGAACTCTTGGGTTCATTGGTAGTGGAAATCTTTCCGACCTGCGAGTCTTACTTGGAAGGAAAAATAACCAAGAAGCTTTTAAGTATAAGGGGTATGGAGCCAAAGATATGTTGGAATTGGTTCATTCTGATTTGTGTAGACCTTTAACTATCCAGGCAAGAGGTTGTTTCGAATATTTTCGTCTCTTTTATAGACAACTATTCGAGATAAGGATACATTTACTTAATGCGCCACAAGTCTAAGTGTTTTGATTAGTTCAAAGAGTACTAGGCTGATGTAGAGTAATGTCAAAGTAAAAGTATCAAGACACTACTGTGAAATCGTAGTAACGAGTACCTCTTAGGAGAGTTTAGGAGTCACTTATCAGATGTCGGGATTTAATCCCAACTAACTGCACCTGGTACACCCCAACATAATGGTGTAGTAGAAAGAAGGTATAAGGCACTTATGGAATAATTAGATCGATGATGAGTTATTCAGAAAATTATCAAATTCATTTTAAGGATATACACTGGAAACAGAAGTGATCATAGTAGCTTCTAAGTCAGAACACTCTACTCCCATAGAATTGCAGAATGGGCGTAAGCCTAGTCTGAAGCATATTCGGATTTGGGTGGTTTACCACATGAGAGACACTGATAAGTTGGACATGAGTTCACTTGTTTATGAGTTATCGTGGAAAAACGAAAAGAGGTTTATAGTCCTTAAAATCGGAAGGTTAATGTTGGCACCAATGCCCGATTTTAGAAAAGGACTATACTATGAACCACAAGCCCATGAGTAAAAATTATTCTTAAGGAAATTAAAGGACACATCTAATCTAGTACCAACTGTACAAGATGAAATATCAGAAGAAACTACAACACGTATCACAAATGATACACAATTGTAGAAAGTGCCTCGTCGTAGTGGGAGGGTTGTTAGGTAACCTAAAAGATTCATGCTTTGGGAGAGTCTTTGGACTTGATCCCTAGTGGACATGAACCTAATCCCCGGACATATGACGAAGCACTCCAAGATAAAGATGCAGTATCTTTGCAAAGAGCAATAAATACAGAATTAGAATATATGTATTCTAATAGAGTCTGGGAGCTTATAAAATCACCAAATGGTGTAAAAGCCATTGGGTGAAAATAAGTCTACAATAGGAAAAGAGGGATAGACAGGAAGGTAGAAACTTTCAAAGCAAGGCTTGTTGAAAAAGGAAACTTTTTCACCGGTAGCCATGCTTAAGTCTATCTGGATTCTTTTATCTATTATTTCTCATATGGACTATGAGATTTAGCAAGTGGATGTCAAGACAACTTTCCTTAATGGAAATCTTGAAGAAAGCATCCATATATAGCAACCAGAAGGGTTTATTACAAAGAGCAAAGAGCATCTTGTGTGTAAGCTCAATCAGTCTATGGACTGAAGTAAAACTTCAAGGTCTTGGAACATCCAATTTAATAAAGTAATCCAGGCCTATGGATTTATTTTATAACCGAATGAGTCTTGTGTATACAAGAAGTGTGATGGAAACATGGTGGTATTTCTTGTACTATACATAGATAACATTTTTGGTAGTTGGAAACAATATCAAAGTGTTGTCAGAAGTAAGGGTATGGTTGTCCAAATAATTCGATATGAAGGACTTGGGAGAATGCATATATTTTTGGGATCAAAGTAATAAGGGATCGCAAGAAAAGAATATTTTACTTATCCGAAGCTTCATATATCGAAACAATCCTTGCTCGATTTAAGCATGCAAAACTCTAAGAAAGGTTTTGTTACCTTTTCAGCATGGAGTAGCTTTATCTAAAGAGATGTCTCCGAAGACATCAAAGGAGATAGAGGAAATGAAGGCAGTTCCTAATGCTTCGGCTGTCAAAAGCCTAATGTATGCTATGCACGAGATCAGAAATCGGTTTTACCGAGGGCATAGTTAGCAGATATCAAAGTAACCCTGGACAAGGACATTGGACTGCAGTAAAGCATATATTGAAGTACTTTAGAGGCACTAGAGGTTATATGCTAGCTTACAAGGCAGATAATTTGGTCCCTGTGGGTTGCACGAATTTTGACTTCCAATCGGATAGGGACAATAATAAGTCGACCTCGGGATTTTGTGTTTACTTTAGGAGGTGAAGTCATAACTATGGAAGAGTGATAAGTAAAGGTGTTTTTTCGGACACCACCATAGAAGTTGAGTAAGTGGCAGCCTCTGAGATAGTCAAAGAAGCTGTATGGCTCAGATACTTCATGATGGACTTAGACATATTTTCTGGTTTGCCCAAAAATTATTACAATTTATTGTAATAATAGTGGTGCAGTAGCAAACTCGAAGAAACCATAAGTCCATAAGGCAAGTAAACACAATAGAGCGCAAGTACCACCCAATACGAGATATCGTATAAACGAGGAGAAGTTGTTGCCGCCTAGATTGCATCAGGTGATGACCTGTAGATCCTTTCACTAAGGTCCTTAAGGCAAGAGCTTTTGATGGCCATGTTGAAGGGTTGGGAAACAGATGTATGGCAACATTTATGACAGCATAGTCTTTTAGTATAAGTGGGAGATTGTTAGAGTGTATACTAAAAGCCTAGCTTTTGTATAAACATTTATTTAGAAATACAGAATCACAATGGTCAAATACCTACATTTATTTGTTAAATGTAATATGTTCAATTAATTTATATAGTAGACAACATGGTATGTGGTGTCACATACAGAAGATCATGTTGTCCGTTCTTTATAAATTATAAACAGTTGCTCGCGACTAGGATGAAAAGGAACAAATCTTTGAAATAGTCGTAGTGTAATTAAGTATTAGTTTATCTTAATTAATAAATTATACTGATACACTCCAAGTGTATTGAGTAGGACCATTATAGGTAAGTTCTTTTTGTACTGACTTTATAAAAGAACTAGACCTTAGTTATTATGGAAGTGTGTGCTCTTAATCCAAATATAATAACAAACACATATATTTAGTATTTATTTCTTTGACTTATCAATGGGTGAGATTTAACTCGATAAGTCAATAAGCTCGATAAGTTGGGAAATGATATTACTTATAGTGTGTGTTGTTGATTATAGAAGGAATCTGTGTCCTAGTTATCTAGGTTGAGAATGTCCCCAAGAGGAGCCCATAAGGATTGTCATGTTAAACCCTGCAGGTGGACTTAGTCCGACATGACAATGAAGTTGAGTGGTACTACACTTGGAGCTAGATAATAATTAAGTGAGTTGTTAGTAACTTACTTAATTAGTGGATATTCGTTATCTTAAACACAGGGAGACTAACACACTCATGATAAGAAGGAGCCTATAATGTAATTTGGTATTGGTGCGGTAGTGCGATCATAACTCTCTAGTGGAATGAGTTATTATCGATGAACTTGAGTTGTGTGTTCGGGGTGAACATGGGATACTTAAGCTCATCGGAAGGCCAAAACCAATTTCTCCTCTAGGTCCCTATCGTAGCCTCATTAAAGCCTCAAGTTCATCCAAATATAAGCCCATCTTGGTGTCCAAGAAGGGGGCCGACTCAATGCTTGGTGACCAAGCAAGGGACGGCCACATTGTCCTCTTAAGAGGGCCGACCCCTTCCTTGGTGCACAAGCAAGAGGGAGCCGACCACAATAATTCAAACAAGGAGGGGTGTTTTTGAATTTTAAAATCTTATCTTTGTAGAAAACTACAAGTTTTAAAAGAGAGATTTTAAATTTAAAAAATTTCCTTATTTTAATTAGGTCACATGTTTTAAAAGAAAGTTTAAAAGTTTTAAAACTTTCCTTTTTTAACCATCCTCATGGTTTAGAAAAAAAAAGAAGAGAAGTTTTAAAATTTAAATTTTCTATCACCATGTTAAAAAAGGAAATTTTATAAGAGAAGTTTTAAATTTTAAAACATGGTTTTAATTTTTAAAACTTTCCTTTTTTAACTCCTACTTTAGGAAATTGAAAGAGAGCTTGTAAAATTTTATAAGAGGATTTATTCTTGTAAAATTTTATAAAAAAAATATATTTCCTTCCTTATAGGGGTCGGCCACCCTTGCTTGGTGCCCAAGCAAGGGGTCGGCCAATAGGATTAAATCATCATTCAATCAAATATATGATTGGTGATTGATTCAATCAAGAGGAAAGAAAAGGAAAAATTAAAAAGGAAAAGGAAAAACATGAGGAAGATTTTAATTTTTTATAAATTTTTTTTCCTTATTTGTCTTGGGCAAGTATTATAAAAGAAGGGGAGGAGAGGCTTCATGAATTAATGTTTTTTTTTCTCTTCTCTCTAGTCTCCTCCTTACGGCTGGCCCCTAGCTCTTTATCATGCTTGGGCCGGCCACATATTGCTTGTGGTTCCTTTAAGTGGCCGGATACAAGAAGGAGAAGAAGAAGAAGAAGAAGAAGAAGGAGACATCTGATTCTAGTCTCTTGCTTGTGCTCTCTCATGATGGCGGGATCTCTCCCCTTCCCTTTCCCTTGCTCTCTTTGGTTCCTAAATTGGTGGTGGTGGCCGGATTTTAGAGGAGGAAGAAGAAAGCTCTTTGGGTGGTGTTCATCTTGGAGGATCGTCGCCCACACGACGTCCAAGGTGAGGCGAGGAATACGACAGAAGATCTCGAGGTCATTAACATATAAAGAGAAGGTATAACTAGTAATTTTCTTCTGCATCATACTAGTTATTTTTCTTTGTATGAATTACAAACACAAGAGGCATTAGATCTAGTTTTTCAAATTTATTTTTTGAGTTTGTATTTTCTTTATTTTTCAAATTTGTGATTCGATTGTTCTTTTTGGTTAACCTAGAGTTATTTAAGGAAATTAAATATTAGCTTTCCTTAAAAGGCTTTATCTAGATGATGGTGGTTACTCCCATATCCAAGAAGGTCATTTGCCTTGCCATGCAGTCCTGGAAGCCAATTTTGGAAATTAATATTTAAAGGAATTAATAACATAGGTGGATTTTTATCAATAGTGTTAAGTTCCGCTTGCGATCGAAATTTAAACCATTAAGAATAGATAAGTTAAATCTGGAATCAATGATGTTAAGTTCCGTCTGCGATTCCTAATTTAACTTCTAAAGAACACAATAGGTTATTTAAGGAAAGGTTCGACACTTGTACAAAATTTTTTTATAGTGGAACCGGTATATTTTCCTAGGACTAACCAACAATCTTGCTGCCCAAGAAGGGGGTCGGTCCAATGCTAGGTGACCAAGCAAGGGTCGGCCATATCCTCCTCTATGGGGGCCGACCCTTTTGCTTGGTGACCAAGCAAGTAGGGGCCGGTCATGATTAATTCAAATAGGAGGGGTGCTTTGAATTTTTAAAATCTTCTCTTTGTAGAAAACTACAAGTTTTAAAAGAGAGTTTTTAATTTAAAACTTTCCTTATTTGAATTAGGTCACATGGTTTAATAGAGAGTTTTAAAAGTTTTAAAACTTTCCTTTTTAACCATCCTCATGGTTTTAGAAAAAAAGGAAGAGAATTTTTAAAATTAAATTTTCTATTTTTGTAACCATGTTAAAAAAGGAAATTTTAGAAGAGAAGTTTTAAATTTAAAACATGGTTTTAATTTTTTAAGACTTTCCTTCTTTAACATCCACTTTAAGAAATTAAAAAAGAGCTTGTAAAATTTTATAAAGACTTGTAAAATTTTTACAAAAATTTTTTTTTCTTTCCTTATAGTGGTCGACCACCCTTGCTTGGTGCCCAAGCAAGGGGCCGACCAAGATTAAATCAAGCCAATCATTGATTTGGAGATTGATTCAATCAAGAGGAAAGAAAAGGAAAAATAAAAAGGGAAAAGAAAAAATAAGAGGAAGATTTTAATTTTTGAAAAAAAATCTTTCCTTATTTGCCTTGGGCAAGTAATATAAAAGAAGAGGAGGAGAGGCCTCATGGAGCAATCTATTTATTTTCTCTGGTCGACCCTTGCTTCTCTTCTTGCTAGGGCAAGCCACCTCTATGTGGTTGTTTTGTATGGTCGGATACAAAGAGAAGGAGAAGAAGAGGAGAAGTAGGGTATGCATCTATTTTTATTCTATTGATTCTGCTCTCTCTTGTGGTCGGCCCTCTCTCCCTCTCTTTTCCCTTTGCTCTCTTTTGCTCCTTAGTGGTGGTGTCCGAATACTAGAAGGAGGAGAAGCTCTTTGGGTGGTGTTCATCTTGGAGGATCGTCGCCCACACGACATCCAAGGTGAGGCGAGGAATACGGCAAAAGATCTCGAGGTCATTAGCATACAAAGAGAAGGTATAACTAGTAATTTCCTTCCGCATCATACTAGTTATTTTTCTTTGTAAGAATTCCAAACACAAGAGGCATTAGATTCCAGTTTTTCGGATTTGTTTCAAAGTTGTGTTTTCTTTGTTTTGTTTTTCGAATTTGTGATTCGATTGTTCCTTTTGGTTAAACCTAGAGTTATATAAGGAAATTAAATATTAGCTTTCCTTAAAAAGCTTTGCCTAGGCGGTGGTGGATGCTCCCATACCCAAGAAGGCCATGTGCCTTGTCATACAGTCCTGGAAGCCAATTTTGAAAATTAATATTTAATGGAATTTATAGTGTAGGTGGATTTGAATCAATAGTGTTAAGTTCCGCTTACGATTCAAATCTAAACCATTAAGAACAGATAAGTTAAATTTGGAATCAATGATGTTAAATTCCGTCTGCGATTCCTAATTTTACTTTTAAAGAACACAATAGGTTATTTAGGAAAGGTTCGACACTTGTACAAAATTTTTGTACAGTGGAACCGGTACGATCTTCCTAGGACTAACCAACAAATGGTATCAGAGCTAGGGTTTGCCTCTCTGTGTTTTGGTTTTCAAATTAATTATGCACATGTCATACATAATTTATGCAGGATAATTGTAGGATGTGTTAACTTTGTGGTTGCAGGCTCCAACTATTATGGCATTTAGATATTGTGTGTGATTAGACCCTTGGACATGTCAAGGGCATTATTTTGTGTGCATGATTGTATGTATCAAATACAGTAGGAGCTGTGTTATTTTTATAATTTTATTTTTCGATCTAGATTACATGTACATTCCTTTGTGGAATATAGGATCGATATATGTAAAATTCTATATTTGTCGCGGATCGTATCTTTGCGAGGCGTGGTGCTATTGGAGGACCAGAGGCGCAGCGGAATAAGAAGCAAGATAGATACGACGACTGGACCCGATGGCGGTGGCTAAAGATGGCAGCAGCTAGGGTTGGAGCACTCGGAGGACAGTGATGGAAAAGGCCATAATAGTTGGAAAATTAATTTCCAAATTCATTGCTCTGTGTGTGTGCATGTGATATATGCTAGCATAGGTTAAAAATTCCTCACCTTAAATAACTAAGTGGGAGAGGAATTAGTAAATAAATCCCACGGTCTCCATTACTGGTTTGTATGTGATGGAAACAAACTTGCGCGTTGGCTCTGTGTGCCTTCCTCCATATCGGATGAGTTTGTTTGTGGATCACTAGATCAAACTTCCATTTTGGATGACTATAGGAAATTAATCAAGAGCGTGTGATCTTCCCCATCAGAAGGGGCACAATCTTATTAATGGACTAAGTGTCAAGTAATGGTATACACTTAGGCACATCTAACAGTACCCTCCCCATCGGAGTCACTGCTATTATTTGTGTGACCGAAGGAAAACCAACTATTAATTTGTCATAAAGATAGGTTGACAAGATAATAAAATTAAAACCCCTCTTACAAATGTTGAGTTTTTGTATACGTTCATACTATAGTGGCATACAAAAATTCACGATGTTTGAGGTAATTTTATTTGTCAGGTTGACAAGATAATAAAATTGATGGGTAAAACCCCTCTTACAAATGTTTGAATTTGTATACATCCACACTATCGTGGCATACAATATTCACGGTTTTTGAGGTAATTTTATTTGTCATGGAGATAAGTTGACAAGGTTATTAATGGGTATAACCCTCCTCTTACAAATATTCAATTTTGTATACGTCCACACTATCGTGGCATGCAAAATTCACGGTGTTTGAGGTGTTGGTGAATTTAAATAATATTGTTTTGAGGAATTAATATTATTTCAAATTCAAAGTTTTGACCAAATATTTGATCAAAGATAGACCAACTATTAATTTTATTTGTCATAAAGTTAGGTTGATGATATAATAAAATTAATGGATAAAATCTTCTCTTTGATTTTGTATACGTCCACACTATCGTGGCATACATAATACACAGAGATTTTAAGGTGTTGGTCTTGACCAAATATTTTTATGATTCTTAGGATTTCATATGTTTGTCAATTCCCTAACTATTATACTATAGGATAGACTTAGTAGTCCCAATTAAGATTGGAAACAAAACTTGGACTCTAAGATGGACTGTCCTCTCAGAACCAAGAACAATATAGGGGTATTTTATTCATTAGTTGTTGAAACATGTTTAGTGGTGTTATCTACTGGTACCTGGTGTGTAGATACGGGAGCCACTGATCATGTCTGCAATTCATTGCAGGGGTTCCAGGAAATCCGACAACTATATGAAGAGAAAATCACCATGGGCACTGTTGCAAAAGTAGCAGCTGTTGTAGTGGGAGATGTTTATCCTCCGATAGGAATAAAACATGGATTTTTGAGAAATTGTTTTACGTACCAAGTTTAGAAAGAACTAGTTTTCTATTTCTAAACTATTCAAAGAACTTGATATTCTGCCTCTTTTAATAACAAAGTTGTTATCAAGAAAAAGAGGGAAGTTATATGTTCTGGTATGTTGGTTGGAAATTTAAAAATCCAATAACTCCCACGATGCAACAAATGGAACTTAATGACACATCTTCTAACTCTAATAAGAGAAAGCAACCTTCAGAAATAAACCAATCATATCTTTGACATCTAAGGCTAGGTCATATTGACTTGAGTAGGATTCAAAGAATAATAGCCGATGAACTTTTAGGTTCATTGGTAGTGGAAATCTTTCCAACCTGTGAGTCTTACTTGGAAGGAAAAATAACCAAGAAGTCTTTTAAGTCTAAGGGGTATAGAACCAAAGATGCATTGAAATTAGTTCATTCTGATTTGTGTGGATCTATGACTATCCAGGCAAGAGGTGGTTTCGAATATTTCATCTATTTTATAGACAACTATTCAAGATACGGGTACATTTACTTGATGCGCTGCAAGTCTAAGTGCTTTAATAATGTTCAAAGAGTACTAGGCTGATGTGGAGTAACGTCAAGGTAAAAGTATCCAGACACTACGGTTAGATCGTAGTGGTGAACACCTCTTGGGAGAGTTTAGGAGTCACTTATCAGAAGTCAGGACTCAATCCCAACTAGCTGCACCTGGGACACCCCAACTGAATAGGTGTAGAAGGAAGAAGGTATAGTACTCTTATGGAAATGAGTAGATCGATGATGAGTTATTCAGAAAATTACCAAATTCATTTTAAGGATATACTCTGGAAACGGAAGTGAACATAGTATATTCTAAGTCAGAACTCTCTACTCCCATAGAATTGCAGAATAGGAGAAAGCCTAATCTGAAGCATATTCAGATTTGGGATAGGCCAGCACATGTGCTGAAGAGAGACACTGAGAAGTTGGACTAGAGTTCACTTGTTTGTGGGTTATCCTAGAGAAACGAAAGGAGGTTTGTAGTCCTTAAAAAATAGAAGGTCATTGTAAACACCAATGCCCGATTTTTAGAAAAAGACTATGTAATAAACCACAAGCCCATAAGTAAATTTGTTCTTAAGAAAATAATAAAGGACACGTCTAATCTAATACCAACTGTACAAGATGAAATATCACAAGAAACTGCAACACGTATCACAAATGATACACAATTGTAGAAAGTGTCTCGTCGTAGTGGGAGGGATGTTAGGCAACCTAAAAGATTCATGTTTTGGGAGAGTCTTTGGACTTGATCCCTGGTGGACATGAACTTGATCCCCGGATATATGACGAAGCGCTCCAAGATAAAAATGCAGCATCTTTGCAAATAGCAATGAATACAGAATTAGAATATATGTATTCTAATAGAGTCTGGGAGCTTATAAAATCACCAAATGGTGTAAAAGACATTGGGTAAAAATAAGTCTACAATAGGAAAAGAGGGATAGACGAGAAGGTAGAAACTTTCAAAGCAAGGCTTGTTGAAAAAGGAAACTTTTTCCACCAGTAACCATGCTTAAGTCTATCCAGATTCTTTTATCTATTGCTACTCATATGGACTATGAGATTTGGCAAGTGGATATCAAGACAGCTTTCCTTAATGGAACTCTTGAATAAAATATCCATATAAAGCAACCAGAAGAGTTCATTGAAAAGGACAAAGAGTATCTAGTATATAAGCTCAATCGGTCTTCTTACGGACTAAAGCAAAGCTTCAAGGACTTGGACATCTGGTCTAATCAAGTAATCCAGACCTATGGATTTATTCAGTCACCCGATGAGTTTTGTGTATACAAAAAGTGTGATGGAAATGTGGTGGTATTTCTTGTACTATACGTAGATGACATATTTGGTAGTTAGTGTAACACCTATAGGATCCCTAGCAATTTTATATGAATTTTTCCCATGATTAGAATAGGCTTTATGTAGATTTTTCAAAAATAAAAGAAAATAGAACCAAAAAGAGGCATAACCAAGGTTTGAACCTTGAACCTCTTGTTAAGTGGGTGCAAGTGATAACCTGTGGCCCCAGCAGGGGTGTGCTGTTAAGAAGAGAAGGGAAAGTGTAGTTAAGGGTGGTGAAAGTGAAGGCCCTTCACTTAGAAGAAAAAGTTTGAGTTTCCTTCTTCCTTCTCAAAGAGAAGATGGTTTTGACTTCTTCCTTCATTTTTACATAAATAAGAGAAAGGAAAGGAAAACTTCATTTTTTTTCTCCTTTCTTCCTCCTCATTCCTTCTCCCACCGAAATTCCCAAGCCATTTCTTAATTTGTCGAAACCAAGCTAAAGGGGGGTCTTCTTCCTAGGAAAACTTCTCAACAAGGGTATTGTTCTTTAGCGAAAGGAAGTAAGTATTCCCTCACCTGCAGTACAAGTAGCTTTCGTATGCTTTATGCTTAAAGGTTACTTGAAAAACCTAGAATCTTGCCTTGCAAGTTTCGGCCAAGATATGGATTTGAGGTTACCTATGGTTGTTAAAAGTTTCATGCTACTTGTTGCTTAAAAAGTTTAGAAACCATCTCCTTTAGGTTTTGGCCAAGAATAGAGAAAAGGTTAGAGAAAAGTTTTGAAACCTAACTATGTTTGTTATTGATTTCTTATGATGTATGATCTCCTATATGATGTTAGTTTAAGTTTTCATGCTTTATATTGCTTGAAAAACCTAGAACCTTACCTTTGGGTTTCGGCCAAGAATAGAGAAAAGGTTTAGAGAAAAGTTTTGAAACGTAACTATGCTTGTTCATGATCTCTATTGATGTATGATCTCCTATATGATGTGAGTTTAAGTTTCCATTCTTTATATTACTTGAAAAACCTAGAACCTTATCTTTAGGTTTCGGCCAAAAAAAGGAATGAAAAGGGTTAGAGAAAGTTTTTAGACCTAAATTATGTTGCTTATGCTTTCCCATGATGTATGATCTTCTATATATTGTTAGGTTAAGTTTCCATGCCTTATATTGCTTTAAAAACCTAAAGCCTTACCTTTAGGTTTCGGCCAAGAAATGAAAACAAGGTTATAGAAAGTCTTTAGACCTAAATTATGTTTTCTTATGTTCCTCATGATGTATGATCTTCTAGATAGTGTTAGTTTAAGTTTCCATGCCTTATGTTGCATAAAAAAAATTTAGAATTATACTTCTAGAGGTTTCGACCAAGAATGAACATTAAGGTTAGAATCTCATTTATGCCTACTAAGAGTCCCATTTTTCTATACTATGCATGGTGTAAAAATTTATGCTTTAAGTTGTTATAAGAAAACTAGAATCATGCTCACATGTTTCGGCCAAGACAAGGGATTTAGGTTAAGGAGCTACCTAGGGTTCTTAATAAGTCACACATGTTATGCTACCTACGCTATTGATTTCATGTTTTATGTTGCTTGAAAATCTATGACTCATGCTTATATGTTTCGACCAAATCATGAGTTAGGGTTTGTAGGAAGATCAAAACCCCAATCATGCATGATAATGACTCCTTATGATGTGATATGGATTTTATGTCACCATGTTATATGTTATGTGCACTTATGCCATCATGTTATGTTTTCTTTATAATATGTTATATGTTATGTGCACTTATGCCATCATGTTATGTTTTCTTTATGATGTGTTATATGTTATGTGCACGTATGCCATCATGTTATGTTTTCCTTATGATATGCTATATGTTATGTGCACTTATGCCATCATGTTATGTTTTCTCTATAATATGTTATATGTTATGTGCACTTTATGTTATCATGTTTATGCAAGGCTTATGTACGATGAAGAGCCTAAGAGATGCTTCCCTTAAGTTGGGATTAAGAGCCCTCTTCATGATATGACAAGAACATGATATGCTATGATATGACAAGAACATGATATCCCATGATATGATAAGAAACATGATATGCTATTTTACTTTGTATGGCTTGTACCGGGGATGGGCTCCTAAGTTGCCCCTAGGTCGATGGTCAAGGAAACGGGCCTAGTAAGGGATGGGCTCCTAAGTGCCCCTAGGTCGATGGTCAAGGAAACAGGCCTAGTTCCTAATAGGTTCGAGATTAGCTACCTCGGATCTATTTAGGATGCACGTAAATTCATGTATGTAGTACAAAGTCGGGCCCTCATGTTGAGATTATGTTTAAGTACTTATATGATATATGTTTTCAAAAGGACATCTTACATATACTCATTTCATGATACATGTTTTTAAAAGGACATCTTGCATATACTTATTCATGCTAAATGGTTTCCTTTATGCTTTAGTGGAATGCTTTTGAAAACATGTCTATGATGCCTAGATGATCATGCTATTACTTTATGTATGTGCTCTCATATGCTATGTTATGATTTGCTTAAATGAGTATGATATTGCTTTATGCTAGCATGCGAATTTTATACCTAGATGACGGTTAAAGGAATACTACTTTATGTTAAATCCATGATTCATGTTTTGTGTGTAGGAAAGAATCTTACTAAGCCTATGTGCTTACAGTTTAATTTCCCTTGTACTGCAGAGAAAGGAAAAGAATGGTTAAACTAAAAGGGAAGCAGTAGGAAGGACAAGGATGTGTGTGCAGTGGCATGGTGGAATAGATCTGCTTTATGCTTGTATGTTTTAAAACTTTACATGTGAATCCTATTTTGCTACATGATGCTTTTTATGGTGCATACTCATAATGAACTTTTGTTTCCATGTTCCATGTTAGTCTGCTTTATGATAATGGACATGCTTCTATGATAACATGAAATATGATAAAATGATTATTACTATTTATTTATATGTAGTTTCATTTATTTACTTCCGCTGCCATATACGTATGTATGTATGTTTCAAGCAACCTCGTCCTTCGTAAGCAGCTAAAGGGCGGGCGTTACAGTTTGGTATCAGAGCAGGTCTGCCTGTTGGAGTGTATACTGAGAGCCTAAGCTTTGTAAACATTCGTTATGAATAAAGAATCACATTTGGTCTAATTATATACATTTGTTTGTAGTTGTTCATTTAATTTATATTGTAGATAACATAGTATGTGGTGTCACATACAGAAGATGATGTTATCGGTACCTTATAAATTATAAACAATAGCTCACGACCAGAATGGAAAGGAACAAACCATTAGAAAGTCGTAGTGTAATTAGGTATTAGTTTATCTTGACTATATAATTACACTAGTACACTCAGAGTGTATTGAGTAGGACCATTTGAGGTCGTTCCTTTTATACTGACTTTATAAAGGAACAAAGACCTTAGTTATTATGGAAGTGTGTGCTCTTAATCCTAATATAATAACAAGCACATATGTTTGATATTTATTTCTTTAATTTATCAATGGGTGAGATTTAGTTCGATGAATCAATAAACCCGATAAATTGGGAAATGGTATCACTCATAGTGTGTGTTGTTGATTATAGAAGGAAACTGTGTCCTAGTGATGCTAGGTTGATAATGTCCTCAAGAGGAGCTCATAAAGATTATCATGTTAAACCCTGCAGGTGGACTTAGTCCGACATGATAATAAGGTTGAGTGGTACTACTCTTGGATTTAGATATTAATTAAATGAGTTGTCGAACTCACTTAATTAGTGGACATTCGATATCTTAAACACAGGAGACTAACACACTCATAATAAGAAGGAGCCCAAAATGTAATTTGGGATTGGTGCGGTAGTTCAATGATAGTTCTCTAGTGGAATGAATTATCATTGATAAAATTAAGTTGTGTGTTCGAACACGGGATGCTTAATTTTATCGGGAGACCAAAACCAATTCCTCCTCTCGGTCCCTATCGTAGCCTCTTATTTATAGAGTTCTATACCCACCTATACCCACCTTCTATACCCATCAATAAGGGGCCGGCCAAGCTAGCTTGGGAACCAAGCTAGGGCCGGCCTAGGTATGATTTTGGGTGGCCGGCCCTAGCTTGAACCCAAGCTAGTGGGGGCCGGCCAAATTAAAAGAAAAAGAAATTTAATTTTAATTTTTATTATTATGTGGAAGATATAATTTAAAGAGAATTAAAATTAAAATATCTCTCTTGTAAAAGATCTACAAAAGATTAAAGAAAGAGATTAAATCTCTTTCCTTATTTGTAGATTGGAGAGATGTTTTATTTTCTCTTTAAAATTATTCACATGTTAATAAAATTAAAATTATAGAAATTTCCTTTTATCAACCATGAAGAGATTTTAAAGAGAAATTTTATTTTTTAAAATTTCCGGAAACAAATTAGGAAGTTTTAATTGTTGATTAAAACTTGTCCTCTTTTGTTATCCAATGATGGCCGGCCACTTGAAATTAATTGGGGAAATTTTATTTTATTTCTCTCAATTAAATCATGTCAAGGAAATTAAGGAAAATTTATTGTAATTAAATTTCCTAATTTGCCTAGGCTAAGGAATATAAAAGAAGGGGTGAGGGTGCCTTCACAAGATACAACATCTATTATTCCTCTCCCTCTTTTGTTCCTTGGTGTGGCCGGCCAACCTCTCCCTCTCTTCCTCTTGTGGTGGCCGAACCCTACCTTCTATTGGAGCTCTTGTGGTGGCCGGATACTACTCGGAGAAGAAGAAGAAGAAGGAGAGAAAGCTAGCATCTCTTGGAGCTTGGTTAGTATTTTGTTTTTCCTCCTTGGTGAAGCTTCCTCTTTGTTGGCCGAACCTAGCTAGGAGGAGAAGAAGGTGATTGGTGGTTTCTCGTCTCGGAAGATCGTTGCCCACACAACGTCCGAGGTTAGAAGAGGAATACGGTAGAAGATCAAGAGGTTTTTCTACAAGGTATAACTAGTAATTTCTATTTCCGCATCATGCTAGTTATTTATGGAAATAATACCAAATACAAGAGACTTACGTTCTAGTATTTCGAATATGGTTTTTCGAAGTTGTGTTCTTTTGTTTCTTTCTTTTCCTTGTGATTTGATTGTTCTCTTTGGTTAACCTAAAGTTATTTTAGGAAATTAAATATTAGCTTTCTATTAAAGGTTTTGTCTAGTCGGTGGTGGTTGCTCCCATATCCAAGAAGGCCATGTGCCTCGCCACGTCAGTACTGGGAACCTTTTATGGAAATTGGTATTTAATGGAATTAATAACTTAAGGAGACTTGGGTCGAACGTGTTAAGTTTCGCAGGAGATCCAAGTCAATACCTAAAAGAACAAATAGATTAAGTTTTGGATCAAACGTGTTAAGTTCCGCAGGAGATCCAAAATTTAATTTAAAAGAACACATGGTAGCTAGGAAAAGGTTCAGACCTTTGTACAAAATTTTTGTACAGTGGAACCTGTTGGGGATCGGACGGCCGGCTTGAAGGGGGGTTGGATAGACGGCGCCCCCAAATCGTTGCTTCCTACGTATTCGTTAGCACAGCGGAATACAAAGAATACAAATACGAATACTAAAGCTAATCTAAAGACAAGGAAAGAACAAGCAAACCAATGACACGTTCGTTTAACGTGGTTCGGAGATTAGGGCTCCTACTCCACGGCTTGTCCTTGAGGTGGACGATCCCGATCCTTCGGTGGATTACTCCCCGGCAAACTCCGGCTAGCTCACGTAGCTCCTTGTGGGTGGAGAAACCTCACCACAACCCTCACAAGAACTCTTTTGACGCTAGGGCACAAGTAGACTACTAATAGAGATTAACCACCTCTATTTCGTCAACTCAAACCAAGCTCCCAAGCTTTGGTTTTATAGGCCACGGGTTAGAAAACCCCGCCTACCAGTCGACTGCTAAAACATGCAGTCGACTGCCCTCTGTGGAAATTCGACCGTTACATCCCAACGGCTCGATTCCACACATTCTGTTCGCTGCCAGTCGACTGCACCAATCGACCGATAAAACATGCAGTCGACTGCTACAGTAACGCTACAGTAAAACCCTAAACTAGGATTTTACTCCGAGTATAATCTCTCGTGCACTCATACCCTCACCCTTATGACTCACTTGACACTTCTTTGCAGCCTTGACCTCTTGCCTTCAAGCCTACTTCCTTTGGCCCTCGTCCCTCGGATGCATTCAAGCCCACAGCTCGTCCCCAATGCCATCCTTCGCGTATGCCTTGAAGTCGCTTCCCTCGACCCTTGTCCTCGCTACCTTGTCCACGGTCCCTCGGATGCTCCATCCTTCACTGGACCCGAAGCCGTCAACCTGAGTCACATGTGTATCCTGTAGTCCTGCACAACTCAAGTACACATATCAAATAACAAGGGTGAACCTAACTTAAACCCTTTGTCCAAACACCAAAACACATGATCACACGGACCATAGAGATTGTTCCAACAATCTCCCCCTTTTTGATGTTTGGCAATACGTTTAAGTTAGGGAAAACACATAGCAAATAAATATGCTAAAACAAATGGACTTACGTTGCCAAGGCTACACACTTGGACTTACACCGCCGAATGGACTTACGATGCCAAGGCTACACACTTGGACTTACAACGCCGAATGGACTTACGATGCCAAGGCTACACACTTGGACTTACAACGCCGAATGGACTTACGATGCCAAGGCTACACACTTGGACTTACAACGCCGAATGGACTTACGATGCCAAGGCTACACACTTGGACTTACAACGCCGAATGGACTTATGTTGCCAAAGCTACACACTTGGCAACCGCCGAAACAATGCACAGGGCTTTTTAAGAACCTATCCTAAGGCTCCCCCTACACCTAAGCTCCCATTGAGATAGGATTTTCCACATAGGGCTTTTTAAGGACCTATCCCAAGGCTCCCCCTTTACCTAAGCTCTCCATTGAGCTAGGATTTTTACAACGGGCTTTTTAAGAACCTATCCCAAGGCTCCCCCTACACAAAGGTACTTTCAGGTTTTCCTAACTAAACCTTACTTCTCCCCCTTTGCCTAACATCCAAAAAGTTCTCCAACAATATCCCAATTATTGAAAACTTGTCATCCAAATGACCCTAAACTCATGTATGTATCACCCATGGATCCCATACATCTATATGAGCTGACCCGGTCAAAATCCAGTGCTGAAAACACTTTCAGACTGGTATCAGTCGACTGCAAGAAGTACCAGTCGATTGCCCCCATGAAAACGAGCTTACAGAGACATTCCGTGCTAAGGAATATGTTACCAGTCGACTGGTAACTGTACCAGTCGACTGGTACACTATTCATGAAAAAATCAGCCTTTTCTAGCCAACTTCAGAAATGCGCCAGAAATTCCACAGACCTCCAAAAATCCCCAAATTTTGTGGAGAGGTCTATTATATCAATATCTACTTGGGAAAAATATATATAAAAATATATCTATCACCAATCCCAAGATTGACACAAAACACAAAACTAGCTAAAAAGTTCAATTGAACCTTGACCTAAAGTCCTAGTTTTGGCTTCCTTTTGATGTATTTGCCCATACCAACCCACAATGCATCCCTAGCATTGGTTTATATGGCATCTATACATCCAAAACCAATTATCATGCTATATGACCCCAAATGTCATATTTCTTGCATGAAACACAATCCATGTGTGCCAAATCCCTAGGTTTGAGACTCAAATCCGTCTCTAAACCATTTGGCACACTCCATGGCTCCTCTAGACCCCTAAGTAGAACCCACCTGAGATCCATTGGCCATGGGTCCCAAATTGACTCTTTGAGCTCCCCCTAGAGCTCTTAACCTTAGCCACCTCCTTAGGTGACTCATCTATTGTGGCTAAACCACAATGATGTCCCTTAGAAGATCTCCTTATCTTCTTGACCTTGGACACATCATCCTTGCCATAATCATATGCAACCCTAGCATATTTCTTTTCATTGGCCTTGGACGACACTCCCTTGCCCTTATCATGTGCTACCTTAGCACATGGTCTCCTTTTGACCTTGGAGACACTAGATCGGTATCCCAAACCCGATCTATCATTGTTGGGTTTTTGACTCCCCAACATCATACTTAATCCCTTAGATCCAATAGTGAATCTCTTAAGGAATTTCTCTAAACCATCAAGCTTTGCCTTCAAAGCTTGATTCTCCCTTTCTAGGTTCCTAAACCTAGAGTCAACATGTCCACCTTGGACATTCCTAGACCTACCCTTTCTAGGCATATGTCTCCCCTTCTTGGGATTAATGCCTTGGTTCTCCATTACCTTCTTCTCCTTAGGTAATGAGAATTTAACGTGTCTAGGTCTATCATGTATAGGTCTCCTAGGGTTATGATCTACATTTACCCTATTTCTATCATGATATTTAAAACCAAAATTTTGCATGGGCATATAATGATTAACATTATTTTTCTTAGCATGCATGGAGGAGTTTAAATTTGACTTCAAATTTAAATTAGGGTTTACCTTACCCTTTACCTTTGGAGCTCCCCCTTGACATGAGCCTCCATTCTTCCTCCACTTCTTCTCCCACATCTTCAAATGCGCCAACTTCTTGAGCTCTTTCTTCTTTGGGCATTTGGTGTGGTAGTGCCCTATTTCACCACAAGTGAAGCATCTAATGTGCTTCTTCTCCTTCTTCTTCTTGGCACCATCATTTCTACAACCCACATTAGTATTCAATTCAACTTGAATGGGTTTAGAATTTACTTTTTTCTTACCCATAGGGCATCTACTCTTGTAGTGTCCTTTCTCATGGCAACCGAAGCAAATGATATGGTCCTTTGACTTGACTTCGGTGGAGATGCTTGCTAGGTTGATTTCCAAGACTTCTTCTTCTTCGCTTGTCTTGGATTGTTCTTCAATCTTTGAGGATGTCTCCTCATCCACACTAGTGGATGGCATTTCTTCATCCTTCTCCTCCTCCTCGGAAGTTGAGTGCTCTTCACCTTCCGATTGCTCCTCCTCTACTTCTTGAGCAATCGTTTCTTCGGATTTTTCTTTTTCTTCTTCTTCTAGTGTAGGCAAAAATTCCTCCCATGGAAATTTCTTCACTTTGCTCCATAATTCATGGGCATTTTCATACTCACCTACATCACTTAACACGTTAGAAGGCAAAATATCTACCAAAATTGATATTACCTTATCGTTTGCCTTTGACCGTGTGATTTGCTCCTCCGTCCAATGTCGTGGTCGGAGCTTCTTCCCTTTCTTGTCTTTAGGGACTTCAAATGGCTCTTCCACCACCATCATTGTGTCCCAATCCGTTTTGAAGAAGTTTTTCATCTTCACCATCCAAAAGGTGATGTCCCATAAGCTTCCTCCTTCGAACTTCGGTGGTTCTATCAAGTAGGCCATCTTCTTGCTTCCTTGGCGGTTAGTCCAATGGAGAGCGTCCTCGCTCTGATACCACTTGTTGGGGATCGGACGGCCGGCTTGAAGGGGGGTTGGATAGACGGCGCCCCCAAATCGTTGCTTCCTACGTATTCGTTAGCACAGCGGAATACAAAGAATACAAATACGAATACTAAAGCTAATCTAAAGACAAGGAAAGAACAAGCAAACCAATGACACGTTCGTTTAACGTGGTTCGGAGATTAGGGCTCCTACTCCACGGCTTGTCCTTGAGGTGGACGATCCCGATCCTTCGGTGGATTACTCCCCGGCAAACTCCGGCTAGCTCACGTAGCTCCTTGTGGGTGGAGAAACCTCACCACAACCCTCACAAGAACTCTTTTGACGCTAGGGCACAAGTAGACTACTAATAGAGATTAACCACCTCTATTTCGTCAACTCAAACCAAGCTCCCAAGCTTTGGTTTTATAGGCCACGGGTTGGAAAACCCCGCCTACCAGTCGACTGCTAAAACATGCAGTCGACTGCACCAGTCGACCGATAAAACATGCAGTCGACTGCTACAGTACTGCTACAGTAACGCTACAGTACTTCTACAGTAAAGCCCTAAAAACTAGGATTTTACTCCGAGTACAATCTCTCGTGCACTCGTACCCTCACCCTTATGACTCACTTGATTCTTCCTTTGCAGCTTTGACCTTTTGCCTTCAAGCCTACTTCCTTTGGCTCTCGTCCCTCGGATGCATTCAAGCCCGCGGCTCGTACCCAATGCCATCCTTCGCGTATGCCTCGAAGTCGCTTCCCTCGGCCCTTGTCCTCGCTGCCTTGTCCACGGTCCCTCGGATGCTCCATCCTTCACCGGACCCGAAGCCATCAACCTGAGTCATATGTGTATCCTGCAAACCTGCACAACTCAAATACACATATCAAATACAAGGGTGAACCTAACTTAAACCCTTTGCCCAAACACCAAAACACATGGTCCCGCGGACCATTGGGATTGCTCCAACAGAACCTATAGGCTTTCCGAGTAGCAACCAACAATTGGTATCAGAGCTAGGGTTTTTCCTCTGTGTATTTGGTATTTAGTTTAATTATGCACATGTCATACATAATTTAGGCAGGATAATAGTAGGATGTGCTAACTTTGTGGATGCAGGATCCAACTATTATGGCTTTTTAGTTAATTATGTGTGTGATTGGACCCTTGGACATGTCAAGGGCAATTTATATGTGTGTGCATGATTGTATTAAAATACAGCAGGAGCTGTATTTAGTTTTATTAGGATTTTATTTTTGATCTAGATACATGTACATTCCTTTTATGGAATATAGGATCAAAATGTAAAATTCTATTTATGTCACGGATCGAATCTTGCAAAGCGTGGAACCTTCTAAGGACCAGAGGCGCAGCGGAACTCGGAGCAAGATGGATGCGACAGATAGACCCGGTGGCGGTGGCCAAATATGGCAGCAGCTTCGGATGACAACACACGGAGGACAATTAAAGATAAAAGCCATAATAGTTGAAAATTAGATTTTCTATTTATTGCTTTTATATTGTGCTGTGTGTGCATGTTAGTTTACAAGTTTAGTAGGCTAGCATAGTTAAAATTCCTCATTTATAAATAACTAAGTGGGAGAGGGATTTTTAAGTAAATCCCATGGTCTCCATTACTGGTTTGTAAGTGATGCAAACAAGCTTGCGCGTTGGCTCTGAGTGCCTTCCTCCATAACGGATGAGCTTGTTTGCGGATCACTAGAACAGACTTCCATTTTTGGATGACTATAGGAAGTTAATTAAGAGCGTGTGATCTTCCCCAACGGAAGGGGCATAATCTTATTAATGGACTTAGTGTCAAGTAATGGTGTACACTTAGACACATCTAATAGTATCCTCCCCAACGGAGTCACTGCTATTATTTGTGTGACCAAATAATACCAACTATTAATTTTATTTGTCAAAAAGTTAGGTTGACAAGATAATAAAATTAATGGGTTAAAACCCTCCTTTTACGAATGTTGAATTTGTATACGTCCACACTAACGTGGCATACAAAATTCACGGTGTTTTAAGGTGTTGGTTAATTTAAAATAGTATTGTTTGAGGAATCAATATTATTCTAAATTTAGAGTTCTGACCAAAAGTTATTTGTGATTCTTAGGATGACTTTCAACCCACTGTCCATCATACTTCAACAAAATAGACTTACTGGACCAAATTACATAGATTGGAAAAGAAACCTGGACATTGTTCTTACTGCTGAAAGCTATAAATTTGTACTGACTGAGCATTGCCCTGATGCACCCACTGGTGAATCTACCCAAGAGGAGATTGAATATCATAGGAAATGGGTAAAAGCAGATGAGATGGCGCGGTGTTACATTTTGGCTTCAATGTCAAATGTATTGCAACATCAACATAAAGATTTACCAACAGCTTATGATATTATGAACAATCTCAAGGAACTCTTTGGTCATCAGGATAGGGCTTCTAGACAAGAAGCTATGAGAAAGATAATGACAGCCACCATGCAAGAGGGTACTCCTGTAAGGGATCATATCCTAAACATGATGGCTTATCTGAACGAAATACAGATCCTTGGAGGAGAAATTGATGGGGAAACCCAGATCGATATGATCCTCCAAACCCTACCTAGAAGTTTTGAGCAGTTCCGCCTGAACTATAATATGAATAAAAGGATTTATTCATTAGGGGAACTATTGAAGCAGCAGAAGGGTTATTTCGTCACAATGCTCAAATTCACTATGTTGAAAATGGTTCTACTTCTAAACCGAAAGGAAAGAAGAAGAAGAAACAATCTGGTTCAGCAAAGAAAGTGAATAAATCTCAGAGTACGGGATTTAAAGCTGGAATGAAGAAACCAAAGGGCAAGTGCTTCATCTGCAAGCAGACAGGATATTGGAAGGCGGACTGTCCTCGTAGGAACCAAAACAAAGGTATATCTTATGCTCTAGTTGTTGAAACATGTTTAACGGTGTTATCTACCAGCACCTGGTGTGTAGATACGGGAGCCACTGATCATGTCTGCAATTCCCTGCAGGGGTTCCAGGAAACCCGACGACTATCTGAAGGAGAAATTACCGTCTACATGGGCAATGCTACTAAGGTGGCGGTTGTTGCAGTGGGAGACGTCTACTTATCTTTTAGTAGAAATAGAAATTTGGTTTTAAGAAATTGTCTTTATGTACCCAGTTTTAGAAAGAATTTAATTTCAGTTTCTAAATTATTTTTAGATGGATATTCAGTTTCTTTCAGTAACGATGTAGTTATTAAAAGAAATAAAGTGATTATCTGTTCTGGTGCATTAGTTGGTAATTTGTATATTTTAAATCCAAATTCTTCCACAAAGCAAAACATGGAAATTTATAATTCATCTTCTAATTCTAATAAGAGAAAAGAACCTTCAGAAATGAATCAAGCATATCTTTGGCATCTAAGGCTTGGTCATATTAACTTAAGTAGGATTCAGAGGCTTATAGCCGATGGACTTTTAAGTTCATTAGAGTTGGAAAATTTTCCAACTTGTGAATCTTGCTTAGAAGGTAAAATGACCAAGAGGCCGTTCAAGGCCAAGGGGTATAGAGCCAAAGAAGTGTTAGAATTGGTTCACTCTGATTTGTGTGGTCCTATGTCTGTCCAGGCAAGAGGAGGTTTTGAATATTTTGTCTCTTTCATAGACGATTATTCAAGATATGGATACATTTACCTAATGCGCCGCAAGTCCGAGTGCTTTGATAAGTTCAAAGAATACAAGGCTGATGTGGAGAAACGACTAGGTAAAAGTATCAAGACACTACGGTCAGATCGTGGTGGCGAATACCTCTTAGGAGAGTTTAGGAATTACTTATCAGAGGCCGGGATTCAATCCCAATTATCTGCACCTGGAACACCCCAACAGAATGGTGTAGCAGAACGAAGGAATAGGACTCTTATGGAGATGGTTAGATCAATGATGAGTTATTCAGAATTACCAAATTCGTTTTGGGGATATGCTCTGGAAACAGCAGTATACGTTCTGAACTTAGTACCTTCTAAATCAGTTTCTTCTACTCCCATAGAATTGTGGAATGGGCGAAAACCCAGTCTAAGACATATTCGGATATGGGGTAGTCCAGCACATGTGCTGAAACCAGATGCTGATAAGTTAGAATCTCGTACAGAAGTTCGCGTGTTTGTAGGATATCCCAAAGGAACGAAAGGTGGTTTATTTTATAGTCCTAAAGACCAGAAGGTCATTGTTAGCACCAATGCCCAGTTTTTAGAAGAGGACTATATAATGGATCACAAGCCCAGTAGTAAAATTGTTTTAGAAGAACTTAGAGAGGACATGTCTACTTCAGTACCAACAGTACAAGATGAAGTACCACAAGAGACTGCAACACGTGTCACACATGATACACAACCACAGACAGTGCCTCGTCGTAGTGGGAGGGTTGTAATGACTGAAAGATTCATGTTTTTGGGAGGGTAAACATGAACCTGATCCCCGGTCATATGACGAAGCACTCCAAGATATAGATGCAGCATCTTGGCAAAAGGCAATGAATTCTGAAATAGAGTCCATGTACTCTAATAAGGTCTGGGAGCTTGTAGAACCACCTGATGGTGTAAAAGCCGTTGGATGCAAGTGGATCTACAAAAGGAAAAGAGGGACAGACGGGAAGGTAGAAACCTTCAAAGCTAGGCTTGTTGCGAAAGGGTACACTCAGAAAGAGGGAATCGATTATGAGAAAACCTTTTCACCGGTAGCCATGCTTAAGTCTATCCGGATACTCTTATCCATTTCTGCTCATATGGATTATGAGATTTGGTAAATGGATGTCAAGACAGCTTTCCTTAATGGAAGTCTTGAAGAGAACATCCATATGAAGCAACCAGAAGGGTTCATTGAAAAAGGCAAAGAGCATCTAGTGTGCAAGCTCAATCGGTCCATTTATGGACTAAAGCAAGCTTCAAGATCTTGGAACATCCGGTTTAATGAAGTAATCCAGTCATATGGATTTATTCAAAGTCCGGATGAGTCTTGTGTATATAAGAAGTGTAACGGAAACGTGGTGGTATTTCTTGTACTATACGTAGATGATATTTTGTTAGTTGGCAACAATGTCAAGGTATTATCAGACGTAAGGGTATGGTTGTCCAAACAATTTGATATGAAGGACTTAGGAGAATGTGCACACATTCTTGGGATCAAAGTTATAAGGGATCGCAAGAAAAGAATGTTGTGTCTATCCCAAGCTTCATATATAGATACAATCCTTGCTCGTTTTAGCATGCAGGATTCCAAGAAAGGTTTCTTACCTTTTAGACATGGAGTAGCTCTATCTAAAGAGATGTCTCCAAAGACATCAAAAGAGATAGAGGACATGAAAGCAGTTCCTTATGCTTCGGCTGTAGGAAGCCTAATGTATGCAATGCTATGTACGAGACCTGATATCTGTTTTGCCGTAGGCATGGTCAGCAGATATCAGAGTAACCCTGGACAAGGACATTGGACTGCGGTAAAGCATATATTAAAGTACCTGAGAAGGACTAGGGATTATATGCTAGTTTACCAAGCAGATGATTTGCTCCCTGTGGGTTACACGGATTCAGATTTCCAATCAGATAGGGACAATAGTAAGTCTACATCAGGCTATGTGTTTACTTTAGGAGGTGGAGCCATTTCATGGAGGAGTGTTAAGCAGAAATGCGTTTCGGACTCAACCATGGAAGCTGAGTATGTAGCAGCCTCTGAGGCAGCTAAAGAAGCAGTATGGCTCAGGAACTTTCTAATGGACTTAGATGTGATTCCTGGTTTGCCCAAGATCATCACAATTTATTGTGATAATAGCGGTGCAGTTGCAAACTCGAAGGAACCACGAGCTCATAAGGCGAGTAAACATATAGAGCGCAAGTACCACCTGATACGAGATATCGTGAAGCGAGGAGAAGTTGTCATCGCCAAGATTGCATCAGCGGATAACCTGGCAGATCCTTTCACTAAGGCCCTTCCGGCGAAAGCTTTCGATCGGCATGTGGAGGGAATCAGATGTATGGTAGAAGATATGGCAGCTTAGTCATTAGTATAAGTGGGAGATTGTTGGAGTGTATACTGAGAGCCTAAGCTTTGTAAACATTCATTATGAATAAAGAATCACATTTGGTCTAATTATATACATTTGTTTGTAGTTGTTCATTTAATTTATATTGTAGATAACATAGTATGTGGTGTCACATACAGAAGATGATGTTATCAGTACCTTATAAATTATAAACAGTAGCTCACGACCAGAATGGAAAGGAACAAACCATTAGAAAGTCGTAGTGTAATTAGGTATTAGTTTATCTTGACTATATAATTACACTAGTACACTGAGAGTGTATTGAGTAGGACCATTTGAGGTCGTTCCTTTTATATCGACTTTATAAAGGAACAAAGACCTTAGTTATTATGGAAGTGTGCTCTTAATCCTAATATAATAACAAGCACATATGTTTGATATTTATTTCTTTAATTTATCAATGGGTGAGATTTAGTTCGATGAATCAATAAACCCGATAAATTGGGAAATGGTATCACTCATAGTGTGTGTTGTTGATTATAGAAGGAAACTGTGTCCTAGTGATGCTAGGTTGATAATGTCCTCAAGAGGAGCTCATAAAGATTATCATGTTAAACCCTGCAGGTGGACTTAGTCCGACATGATAATAAGGTTGAGTGGTACTACTCTTGGATTTAGATATTAATTAAATGAGTTGTCAGTAACTCACTTAATTAGTGGACATTCGATATCTTAAACACAGGGAGACTAACACACTCATAATAAGAAGGAGCCCAAAAATGTAATTTGGGATTGGTGCGGTAGTTCAATGATAGTTCTCTAGTGGAATGAATTATCATTGATAAAATTAAGTTGTGTGTTCGGGGCGAACACGGGATGCTTAATTTTATCGGGAGACCAAAACCAATTCCTCCTCTCGGTCCCTATCGTAGCCTCTTATTTATAGAGTTCTATACCCACCTATACCCACCTTCTATACCCATCAATAAGGGGCCGGCCAAGCTAGCTTGGGAACCAAGCTAGGGCCGGCCTAGGTATGATTTTGGGTGGCCGGCCCTAGCTTGAATCCAAGCTAGTGGGGGCCGGCCAAATTAAAAGAAAAAAGAAATTTAATTTTAATTTTTATTATTATGTGGAAGATATAATTTAAAGAGAATTAAAATATCTCTCTTGTAAAAGATCTACAAAAGATTAAAGAAAGAGATTAAATCTCTTTCCTTATTTGTAGATTGGAGAGATGTTTTATTTTCTCTTTAAAATTATTCACATGTTAATAAAATTAAAATTATAGAAATTTCCTTTTATCAACCATGAAGAGATTTTAAAGAGAAATTTTATTTTTTAAAATTTCCGGAAACAAATTAGGAAGTTTTAATTGTTGATTAAAACTTGTCCTCTTTTGTTATCCAATGATGGCCGGCCACTTGAAATTAATTGGGGAAATTTTATTTTATTTCTCTCAATTAAATCATGTCAAGGAAATTAAGGAAAATTTATTGTAATTAAATTTCCTAATTTGCCTAGGCTAAGGAATATAAAAGAAGGGGTGAGGGTGCCTTCACAAGATACAACATCTATTATTCCTCTCCCTCTTTTGTTCCTTGGTGTGGCCGGCCAACCTCTCCCTCTCTTCCTCTTGTGGTGGCCGAACCCTACCCTTCTATTGGAGCTCTTGTGGTGGCCGGATACTACTCGGAGAAGAAGAAGAAGAAGGAGAGAAAGCTAGCATCTCTTGGAGCTTGGTTAGTATTTTGTTTTTCCTCCTTGGTGAAGCTTCCTCTTTGTTGGCCGAACCTAGCTAGGAGGAGAAGAAGGTGATTGGTGGTTTCTCGTCTCGGAAGATCGTTGCCCACACAACGTCCGAGGTTAGAAGAGGAATACGGTAGAAGATCAAGAGGTTTTTCTACAAGGTATAACTAGTAATTTCTATTTCCGCATCATGCTAGTTATTTATGGAAATAATACCAAATACAAGAGGCTTACGTTCTAGTATTTCGAATATGGTTTTTCGAAGTTGTGTTCTTTTGTTTATTTCTTTTCCTTGTGATTTGATTGTTCTCTTTGGTTAACCTAAAGTTATTTTAGGAAATTAAATATTAGCTTTCTATTAAAGGTTTTGTCTAGTCGGTGGTGGTTGCTCCCATATCCAAGAAGGCCATGTGCCTCGCCACGTCAGTACTGGGAACCTTTTATGGAAATTGGTATTTAATGGAATTAATAACTTAAGGAGACTTGGGTCGAACGTGTTAAGTTCCGCAGGAGATCCAAGTCAAAACCTAAAAGAACAAATAGATTAAGTTTTGGATCAAACGTGTTAAGTTCCGCAGGAGATCCAAAATTTAATTTAAAAGAACACATGGTAGCTAGGAAAAGGTTCAGACCTTTGTACAAAATTTTTGTACAGTGGAACCTATAGGCTTTCCGAGTAGCAACCAACACTGCCTTCCCACTACACACACATCAAGCCTCCATCCTGCCGCTCCAAGTAAGAATTTCTATGCATACCCTATATTCTTTTATGTATGATAAGGAATGCTTTAGTCTAAGCATGCATGTCTACTCAATTTTTTAATTCTGATAAAGGAATGCTTTAGTCTAAGAATGCGCGAATATGGGTTAGAATGGTAATCTTATGCTAGTCTTGTTGTTGTTGTTAAAGATATGAATGGCTAGAAGGCGCAATACCTGAGCTGATGAGACAGTACCCCCACCTGATCTGATGCATGTAGTTACCGAGCTCCAACGTCAGGTTACGGAACAGCAACAGGTGATTACTGCTATGATGAATCAGCAGGGGAACCCCGCTACCCCACCAGTGAATCAGAATACGATGCCAGTCATACCTACGGCTATAGCAGTACCACCGGCACCAGTACCAACCGTGGGCCCTACTCCAGTGGTTCGACAGGAGGCGTACCTGATTCAGTGGCAGAGGCTGAAGTCGGAAGTCTTCCCTGGAAATTGTGAACTATGGGACGCTCAAGCCTGGTTCAAGACTGTAGAGAGTATAGTAGAGCTATTGGGCTGGCCTGAACATGAGAAAGTCAAGTGTGCATCATTCTTCCTTACGGGAGATGCTAGAATGTGGTGGGACAGAGTTAAAGCAAAGAGACAAGTGAATCAAATGAGATGGACGGACTTCGAAACTGAATTTTACGAAGAATTCTTCGACATGCGTGTGACAAACAAGAACTATGACGAGTTCACTGAGTTCCAGCAAAGTGACCTATCAGTTAATGAAGTTGTGAAGAGATTCAATTGATTAGCACGCATATGCCCAGAGCTGGTCAGTACAGAAAGAGAAAGGGTCAGACTTATGCTGAAGATACTCAGACCCGAGATAGCTCTGAATGTGGCCGGCGGAATTAATAGACCGCAGACTGCGGAAGAGCTAATCAGTAGTGGTCTGATCACTGAACACTACCTAAAGGCGCTGCATGAAGACAAGGGTCAAGCTCAGTCGGGAGGATAGAAACCTCAAAGCACCAGAGCTAGCTGGAAGGGAAACCATAGTGGCAAGAGAAAGCAATGGAATGACACTAAGGGTGGTCCAGCGAACAAGCAACCTATGTACCCTTAGTGTACCATATGTGGAAAGAAGCATCCTGGAGTATGTCGTATGGGCACAAATAGGTGCTACAATTATGGACTGGAAGGGCATAGAGCCAGAGACTGCCCTACTCAGGTTCAGACACCTCCTCAGCAGTATGTCCATAACAGAGGTGCTCCCCCACAGCTACACCAAATGCAGACTGCAATAGAAGGGACTTCGATAAGCCAAGGGAGATTGGAAGCCCCGCCAGTTACAACGAATGCTAGGATTTTCTCCCTCACCAAAGAAGACGTAGCGAATGCTTCTACAGTTGTCACAGGTCAGATATTTATTTTCATTCAACATGCTACTGTATTATTTGATACTGGGGCAACGCATTCGTTCATCTCTACACCTTTCACAAGGAAGATAGACATGCCACCACAAGCCTTATATTGCAAGTTCTTAACGACACTGCCCTCAGGAGAAGTGATGTCATCTACTCATGTGCTGGGAGCCGCACCTATCAGAATCGCAGATAGGGAGCTCTATTGTGATCTGATAGTGCTCGACATGCAGGATTATGACGTTATATTGGGCATGGATTTCCTGAGCAAGTACGGTGCTTCCATAGAGTGTCGTAAAAGAAAAGTGGTTTTCTGGCCGAAAGCAGAACCGATGTTTGAATTTGTTGGAAATCGATTGGAAAGTATGGGTTATGGGGTCAAAATTAACTCCGAGCGACTCTCTACCCTGACAATAGCACCGACGCTGTTCGATGATATATTAGAGAAGCAAGCCCGTGACTCAAGCCTCCAAAGGATCAAGCAAGAGGTTCTAGAAGGAAAGGATGAGGGATTTCATATTGCTAACAACGGAGTACTATACCTCAGAGATCATCTATGTATTCCCGATGACCCGGAGTTACGAAAAAGTATATTTGAGGAAGCTCACGCAACACCCTATGCGATGCATCCTGGATCCACCAAGATGTACCAAGACCTGAAAAAGAAATTCTAGTGGTTAGGTATGAAAAGAGAGGTGGCTCAGTATGTCAGGACCTGCTTGACTTGCCAGAGGGTCAAAGCAGAACACCAGAGACCTAGAGGAATACTGTAGCCAATTCAGGTTCCAGAATGGAAATGGGAGGACATTTCTATGGATTTCATCTCAAGACTACCCAAAACGACGAACAGATACGATGCTATTGTAGGTCCCTTTAGAGGCCGGCAAGAGGGGAGGGGTGAATTGCCCTACAAAATAAAACTCGAACCTTTCTCGGATTTCAACTATATAATTAACACTTGTAATTAATAAATAAAAGAGACTATGTAAAGAAAAGTAGACACCAGAGTTTTACTTGGTTTGCAATCAGGGGATTGCTAATCCAAGGAAAGTAAGTGCACTATCTGATTCTCCTCTGGGCGGAGTAGCCTCTTTACAACGTTGACAGCACAAATGAAAAGAACATAATTGAAAGCACAGAAGGAATTGATTACAAGTTCGTTGCTTTCAATGTACGGATCAGTACTTTATTTATAGTACTGGTCCGGGCGCCTGGAAGTGGTTCCGGGCACCCCCGGGGGGATAAATTTTATCCCCCAACAATCAGATTGCGAAAATCGCGATCCTGGTCAAAATCATGTTCCGGGCGCCCCGGACAGCTCCGGGCGCCCGGAATGGTTCTGGGCACCCCGGAGCAAAAAGTCAACTGCAATTGACTTTTTGTCCGGGATCACTTCTCCGTTAAGTCCCAGTCTCGGTCCGGGTCTGTTCGCTCCGGCTCCGCTAGCTTGGGTGATCTCGGGCTTCCGGAATAGGGCTCACCCGAACCCATGTTCCGGCCTTCTCCTCGAGCAGCCTTCCTTCCCGGTTTCTCGTCCCTCGAGCGACGCGCACGCTCTTCTCGTCCACCGTTGTACTCTTCCGCGGACACCTCGTCCCTCGGACGCACCGAGCCCGTCGGCTCTCTCCCCTGCCGTCCTTCTCGCTAGCCGCGTCTTCCGCTCGACTTCCTGTGTTCCTAAGCTCCTGCACACTTAGACACAAGGGTTAAACAAACGCAGGACCTAACTTAGCTTGTTTGATCATATCAAAACACCTTGGGGTTCCAACAATCTCCCCCTTTTTGATGTGAGCAACCCAAGTTAAGTTAGGGTAAACATATGAAATAAAAATAATTTATATTCAAATAAGTCCAAGTATTTTTCAAATGAAAAATTATATTACCTCCCCCTAGACTTAACATACTTCTCCCCCTTTGATCACATAAAAATTGGGGTTATAAACAAGTCTAAGGTAAATTAAAAAAACTTAAAGTGTAACATATTAAAAAAAATGTCTAAGTAAAGACACTCTTCAGAATTTTTCTTTCGAGAGAAGTAAAACATTTTTCAGAAAAAAAACAGTCATAAGTGTTAAAAAAAATTTAAGTTTGAAACTTATTTCAACATTCCCAAAAAAAATTTCTAATTTAATATTCATAAGAAACAATTCTAAGTCAATTTTAAGCAAAATTATAAGGCAAAAAAAAATTCTAAGTTAATTTTTTTTTTTCAAAAAAAAAATTCTGAGTCAATTTTCATAAAAATTTCTAAGATAATAAAAAAATTTTCTAAGTTAAGTTAAAAAAAAATTTTAAATATTTTCTAACACAAATTGAGTAACTCTTTTTAAAGCATTAAATAATTTAAATTAATGCTTTTTCAGTTTAGTCAATTAAACTTTTCATTTCGATACTTGGCTTCCAGGTCGTGGCGAGGCACTAGGCCTTCTTGGTTATTGGAGCAACAACCACTTCCTTAGACAAAGCCTCATAAAGAAATTAGTTGTTTAATTTCCTTGCTGAAAATACTAAGTCTGACTTTAATTTTAAGTTAAACAGGTTTTTGGAACCCAGTAGAGATTCCTACCTACAGGATTAACCAAGTATTTCCTAGGTATATAGATTTTTGATATATTTCTAATTTGACTTTGATGAAATCTATAATACCAATTTAAACCTCTATAATTTCTAAAAGAAGAAATATTTGAACCATTTGATTATTTCAATCTTTCTATTTCTTCTTTTAGTTTTTCATTTTCAATTTTCAATTTTTCAAAATCCTCTATAAGACATGATTTTGCCAAAATTCTCTTTGTTTCTAAAATTTCATTTTCTAATTTGGCATTTTTATTTTCTAATTTATGCATGGATTTAGTCATAGCTTTGATACCGGAGTAAAGCTGATCAGGAGGTAAGAGGCATACCTCACTTACCATGTCGGACTTGAAGCCTGAATCTCCCCCTGCTTCACTGCTTTCATCCGAGGTCGCTCCCCCTTCATCGATGCTAAGTTCTGATATACTTTGTCTATCATAGCTTGCCATTAGTGCTATCCCGGCATATTCTTGAGCTTCTGATTCGGATGAAGAAGTGTCGTCCCAAGTTGCTTTTAGGTTGTATTTCTTGGGAGACTTACTTTTGACCTTTTTGAGTTCTGGGCAGTCTTCTCTTAGATGTCCCTCCTTCTGACACTGGTAGCACCGCACCTTTCTTCGACCTTTTTGATTCTTTTTATTCTGCATTTTAAATTTATTAGATCTAAAAAACTTTTTAAAATTTCTTACCATGTATGCTTCTTGATCATCTTCGGAGTCTGACTCGAGTTCATCCTTCTGGGTTGCGTTCAGCGCCATAGTCTGGGTTGTATCCTTTGTCGTTCCTGCACACCTGGTTTCATGTAATTCAAGAGTAGAAAATAACTCTTCTAAAGTACTTACCTTTAGGTCTTTTGAGATGTAGTAGGCGTCGACGATTGATGTCCACTCCGGAGTTCTTGGAAACGCGTTTAGCGCGTAGCGTATAGTGTCCCGGTTTGTTACCGTTTCACCAAGGTTTTCGAGACCAGTAATTAGTTCTTTTACCTTCGCATGTAGACTAGCTACTTTCTCACCTTTCTCCAGACGGATGTTCATCAGTTTGTTGCGGAGGATGTCCCTTCTAGCGAGTTTTGCTTCGGACGTGCCTTCGTGGAGTTCCAAGAACTTCTCCCAAAGTTCTTTAGCAGATAAATAGTTTCCGATGCAGTTGACCTCTTGAGGCGGTAACACACTCAGCAGGTGATGTTCCGCACGGCTGTTTGCTACCGACTCATTCTACTCCTTCTTTGTCCAATCACTCTCTTCTTTTTCTTTTCCATCTTTATCTATTGGAGCTACAAAACCATATTTCATAATAAACCGAATTTCAAAATCAGTTTTTAGGAATACCTCCATACGACGCTTCCAGTTTGCGAAGTTCCCCTCGAATTTTGGTGGGACGATGCTTGGTGCGGTCATCTTGTTGCTTCGATCGACGGTTAGTCCTCCTGAAGTGCCTTGCTCTGATACCACTTGTAGGTCCCTTTAGAGGCCGGCAAGAGGAGAGGGGTGAATTGCCCTACAAAATAAAACTCGAACCTTTCTCAGATTTCAACTATATAATTAACACTTGTAATTAATAAATAAAAGAGACTAAGTAAAGAAAAGCAGACACCAGAGTTTTACTTGGTTTGCAATCAGGGGATTGCTAATCCAAGGAATGTAAGCGAACTATCTGATTCTCCTCTGGGCGGAGTAGCCACTTTACAACGTTGACAGCACAAATGAAAAGAACAGAATTGAAAGCACAGAAGGAATTGCTTTCAAGTTCGTTGCTTTCAATGTACGGATCAGTACTTTATTTATAGTACTGGTACGGGCGCCTGGAAGTGGTTCCGGGCGCCCCCGGGGGGATAAATTTTATCCTCCAACGATCAGATTGCGAAAATTGTGATCCTGGTCAAAATTATGTTCCGGGCGCCCCGGAGCAAAAAGTCAACTGCAGTTGACTTTTTGTCCGGGATCACTTCTCCGTTAAGTCCCAGTCTCGGTCCGGGTTTGTTCGCTCCGGCTCAGCTAGCTTGGGTGATCTCGGCCTTCCGGAATAGGGCTCACCCGAACCCATGTTCCGGCCTTCTCCTCGAGTAGCCTTCCTTTCCGGTTTCTCGTCCCTCGAGCGCCGCGCACGCTCTTCTCGTCCACCGGTGTACTCATCCGCGGACACCTCGTCCCTCGGACGCACCGAGCCAGTCGGCTCTCTCCCGTGCCGTCCTTCTTGCTAGCCGCGTCTTCCGCTCGACTTCCTGTGTTCCTAAGCTCCTGCACACTTAGACACAAGGGTTAAACAAACGCAGGACCTAACTTAGCTTGTTTGATCACATCAAAACACCTTGGGGTTCCCCGGACTGCTCCGGGAGCACCGGTGCCATTCCGGGCACCCCGGACTGCTCCGGGCGCACCGGAGCAAAAAGTCAACAGTTGTTGACTTTTTGTCCAGGACCTCTTCTCTGGTTCAGTCCCGCCTTGGTCCGGGTCTTCTTCTCCGGATCTGCTCACTTGGGTGATCTCTGTCATCCGGAAAAAGGCTCACCCGAACCCAACTTCCGGTCTTCTCGAGCAGGCTTCCGCTCCGGCTCCTCGCCCCTCGGAGTTGTCGCATGATTCCTTCTCGTCAGCCAGCGTACTTGTCCGCAGTCTTCGTCCCTCGGTCGCACCGAGCCCATCGGCTCTCTCCCGTGCCGACCTTCTAGCTAGCTACGTCTCTTGCTCCCCGAGCAATCTTCCGCTCCAGCTTCTCGTCCCTCGGAACCAGCGTACGCTTCCTTCTCGTCCACCGGGGTACTCTTCCGCGGCACCTCGTCCCTCGGACGCACCGAGCCCGTGGCTCTCTCCCCGTGCCGTCCTTCTCGCTAGGCGCATCTTCCGCTTGAGTACTTTTGCTCCTAAGCTCCTGTACACTTAGACACAAGGTTAGAAACACACAGGACCTAACTTACCTTGTTGATCACACCAAAACAACCTTGGGGTTTCAACAATCTCCCCCTTTTTGATGTGATCAACCCAAGTTAAGCTAGGGACAAAATAGATATGAAAATTAAACATTTTAATATTGCAATCACGTGCAACAAGATAGAAAATTAAATTCCATTTTAAATTTTTTAATTTCTACCTCCCCCTAGACTTATACTTTTTCTTCTCCCCCTTTGATCACATAAAAAATTGGGGTTGCAAGAAAAATCTAAGGTTTGACACTTAGAAACTTTATAAAGATCTATTTCACTGATTTTCTGGACAATATTTCTAAGTCAAAGAAAATTTCTAAAAAAAAAATCTAAGTCATTAAGAGCTTTTAGAAAATTTTGAGAACTTTGAAAATTTTGTAATAATTTCCACAAAAAGAAATCTCAAAATATCAAAGAAAATTTCTAAGTTGAAAATAACTTTGGGAAAGTTTTCGTCATGAAAATTAAGAATTTTCTCAGTAGAAAACTTTATGCATAAAAAAAAATTTTGGAACACGTAGAAATATTAAAAAAAAATATATGTATTTATTTTTAATTTTATTTCATCATTTTTTTTATGCTTTTATTAGAAGGTTTTAAATTTCCATTTTAACTTATTACAATTTCTCAAATTTGAAGTAAGAAAATTAGAATATGCGAAGAATTGTATCATGTTAATATCTGTTAATAGTTTGTCGAGATACTTTAATCGACAGGCTATTTCTTTCAACTTTAAAGCAATAAATATTAAACATGCAAGAAATTATATTGACAAAATAATTGGTAAAAATTCATTTGACAATTTTTCTAATATGCAAGATTCATTCGACAAAATATTTTGTAACTTGCAATAATCTTTTATCAAAACTTTTTACAATTCGTGAAACTCTTTTGATAATATTTCTACTTTGCAAGAATCTTTCATCAAAATATTTTGTAATTCAAAAAATTCTTTCGATAATATTGGTAAACCGAAAAACTTTTTCGATGATTGAATTTTTTATTCTCAAAGATGTTCAGGCAACTTTTTAATTGATTGTGCCAATTGTTCAGAAGGTCATACTTGACTTACCTTTTTGGCAGTTGATTATCCCCCTGTCGAGTTACTTTCTTCCAAAGTCTCTTCCTCTTCAACAATGCTCGTCTGGGATGAGCTTTCTGTGGCTTTGGGATGGAATTCGGCTGTTGGGGCAGTTGCGGTACTTACCTCGATTTCGGACTCTTCAGATGGCGGATCAGTGTTGGATTAGTCCTCGACTTTAGCTGGTTCATCGTGGAGCTTCAAGAACTTTTTCCAAAGTTCTTTTGCGCTTTTGTATTCGCCTATTCTGTCAAGATCTTCATTTGGTATTACGGTTAGAAGATGAAATTCTGCCCGTCCGTTTGCCATCGATTCGTTACGTTGTTTGTTGGTCTAGAGGCGTAAATCGATTTCTTCTCCATTCGCGTTCTTCGGTTCTTCATAACCAAATTTCATTATTGAAAAAATACCAGAATCAGAGTTTAGATATACTTCCATTTGTTTCTTCCATTAATAAAACTCCCCCTCGAATGCTGGTGGATATTCGCTAGCTCCGGCCATCGTTTTGTTGCTTCAGACGGCGGTTAGTCCTTCTTGAAGCGTCTCGGCTCTGATACCACTTGTAGGACCGTTGGGCCAGCTAGAAGGGGGTTGTTGGATAGTCCTGTAAAATAAAAAACAAAACAACCCTTCCTCGAACTCTTTAAGCTAACACTTGTATATATAAAGTAAGCCAATAAATTAAAAGCATAAAGAAAAAGCGAGGCACAAGGATTTACTTGGTTACAACCGATGTGGTTATTAATCCAAGGAAGATTAAGCTCACTAAAAACTCCTTCAGGCGGAGAAGCCTCGTACAGCGTTGAAGTGCAGAAAACAGAAGCTCAACTCTAGACTAAAGCTTATAAGCGTTGGAATTACAATTCAGAGTTCGTTAAAAAGCTTCTGGACCAAGGCTATATTCATAGCCTTGGTCGGAGCGCTTGGAAGGGTCCCGGGTGCCCTGGGGGGATAAAACTTTATCCCCCAATGTTCAAAACGCATTGGACGTGTTCTGGTCAACAATACTGGTCCGGGCGCCCGGAGCCATTCCGGGCGCCCCGGATTGCTCCGGGCGCACCGGAGCAAAAAGTCAACAGTTGTTGACTTTTTGTCCGGGTCCTCTTCTCTGGTTCAGTCCCGCCTCGGTCCGGGTCTTCTTCTCCGGATCTGCTCACTTGGGTGATCTCTGTCATCCGGAAAAAGGCTCACCCGAACCCAACTTCCGGTCTTCTCGAGCAGGCTTCCGCTCCGGCTCCTCGTCCCTCGGAGTTGTCGCATGATTCCTTCTCGTCTGCCAGTGTACTCATCCGCAGTCTTCGTCCCTTGGCCGCACCGAGCCCGTTGGCTCTCTCCCGTGCCGACCTTCTCGCTAGCTGCGTCTCTTGCTCCCCGAGCAATCTTCCGCTCCAGCTTCTCGTCCCTCAGAACCAGCGCAAGCTTCCTTCTCGTCCACCGCGGTACTCTTCCGCGGCACCTTGTCCCTCGGACGCACCGAGCCCATCGACTCTCTCCCCGTGTCGTCCTTCTCGCTAGCCGCGTCTTCCACTCAAGTACCTGTGCTCATAAGCTCCTGTACACTTAGACACAAGGTTAGAAACACACAAGACCTAACTTAACTTGTTGATCACACCAAAACAACCTTGGGGTTCCAACAGGAGGATCGTCGCCCATACGACGTCCAAGGCGAGGCAAGGAATATGATAGAAGATCTCGAGGTCATTAGCATATAAAGAGAAGGTATAACTAGTAATTTTCTTTCGCATCATACTAGTTATTTTTCTTTGTAAGAATTACAAACACAAGAGGCATTAGATTCTAGTTTTTCAAATTTCTTTTGAAGTTGTGTTTTCTTTGTTTTGTTTTTTGAATTTGTGATTCGATTGTTCCTTTTGGTTAAACCTAGAGTTATATAAGGAAATTAAATATTAGCTTTCCTTAAAAGGCTTTGCCTAGGCGGTGGTGGATGCTCCCATACCCAAGAAGGCCATATGCCTCGTCATGCAGTCCTGGAAGCCAATTTTGGAAATTAATATTTAATGGAATTTATAACGTAGGTGGATTTGAATCAATAGTGTTAAGTTCTACTTGCGATTCAAATATAAACCATTAAGAACAGATAAGTTAAATTTGGAATCAATGATGTTAAGTTCCGTCTGCGATTCCTAATTTAACTTTTAAAGAACACAATAGGTTATTTAGGAAAGGTTCAACACTTGTACAAAATTTTTGTACAGTGGAACCGGTACGATCTTCCTAGGACTAACCAACACTATGTTATACAAATCTTGGGTGATTAGCCAAAGCTATCTCAAGAAAAGTATAATATGGATTTTATCCAATTGGTACACATTGCCTACCTATTTATACAAGTCTTGGGTGATTAGCTAAAGCTAACTCAAGATGAGGTATAATGTGGATCGTGTCCCACTAGAATGTCTTTGCTTATGGGTATAGAACAAGTAGTGACTTTGCTTCTATCAAGATTTAGAATTTAGTGGGAGAATCATTTAATTAAAGGCCTAATTAAATGATAGATATATGATACTAAGACCTGCATTTCACTGTTGTAAATTACCATGTCGTCCAGTACAACAAATACCCTCTCTTTGCGATCTGTCCTTGATAAGGACAAGCTCAATGGAGCTAATTTCCTATACTAGTATAGAAACTTGAGAATAGTCCTCAAACAAGAACGAAAACTGTATGTCCTAGAGCAGCCTATTCCTGAAGCACCCCTGCTAATGCCACTAGAGATGATAGGGATGCTTACAAGAAGCATCAAGATGATACAGTAGATGTGTCATGCCTCATGCTCGCCACCATGAACTCTGAGCTTCAGAAGCAACATGAGAACATGGATTCTTATGATATGGTTGAACATCTTAAACAACTGTATCAAGGATAAGCAAGACATGTGAAATTTGAGATCTCTAAAGCATTGTTTCAATGCAGAATGCAAGACGGAACTCCCGTAGGGCCTTATGTGCTCAAAATGATCGGGTATGTGGAGAATCTGCAGGGGTTGGGATTCCCACTAGGCCAAGAATTGGCCACTGATCTTATCTTGCAGTCATTACCTGATAGTTATAGTTAATACAACATGAACTACAACATGAATGAAATTGAGAAACCACTACCTGAAATGTTGAGCATGTTGAGAACCGCTGAACTCAACCTTAAGAAGGCATAGCCTGGTTCCATTTTGATGGTGTCTAAAGGCAAAGGCAAGTGGAAGCCTAAAGGTAAGGGTAAGACCCAAGCCAAAGGCAAGGGCAAGGTTCATGCATTGAAACCCAAAGGAGGGGTTACTAAGGAAGGAACCTGCTTCCACTGCGGTGAGACCGGACATTGGAAGAGGAACTGTAAAGGGTACCTAAAGGAAATGAAATGGAAGAGAAGTGAGACTTTTGCCTCAGGTATATATGTTATAGAAGTCAATCTATCTATTTCTTCTTCATGGGTATTAGATACCGGATGTTCATCTCATATTTGTACTAATGTGCAGGTGCTCAGAAATAGTAGATTATTGATAAAGGGCGAAGTGGATCTACGAGTAGATAATGGTGCAAGAGTTGTCGCCGTCGCTGTAGGAACCTACTCATCTTTGTCCACTGGGCTTGTTTTAGAACTTGAAGAGTGTTGTTATGTGCCTGCTTTAACCAAAAACATAATCTCTGTTTCTTGTTTAGACAAGAAGGGGTTCTCATTTATAATAAAGGACAAATGTTGTTATATTTATTTAAATGACATGTTTTATTGTAGTGCACCTCTGATAAATAGACTCTATGTTCTAGACTTTGAAAACTCAATCTATAACATTAATTCCAAGCAGTTCAAATCTAATGATCTGAACCAAACATATCTCTGGCATTATCGCTTAGGTCAGATAAATGAGAGTCGCATATCCCAACTCCATAAGGATGGACTTTTGGACTCATTTGATATTGAATCATATGAGGTATGCGAATCTTGTCTTCGAGGTAATATGACAAAGACTCCATTTAGTGAACATGGCGAAAGGGCTAATGATCTGTTAAAACTCATACATACTGATGTATGTGGCCCTTTCAGAATAGCAGCTAGAGGAGGCTAACATTACTTCATTTCCTTCACTGATGATTTCAGTAGATACGACTATGTGTATCTGATGAGACACAAGTCAGAATCCTTTGAAAAGTTCAAAGAATTCAAGAATGAAGTACAAAACCAACTTGGTAAGAGTATTAAGATGCTTTGATTAGATCGAGGTGGGGAATACCTTAGCCAAGAGTTTCATGACCATCTTGTTGAGTGTGGGATAATATCTCAACTCACTCCACCTGGAACACCACAATGGAATGATGTATCAGAAAGGAGGAACCGTACTTTATTAGATATGGTACGATCGATGATGAGTCATACAGATCTTCCTACTTTTTCCTGGGGGCATGCTCTAAGACAGCCGCTTTCACACTTAACTGAGTTCCATCCAAGGTTGTCATAAAGATACCATATACGATATGGACAAGGAAGAGTCCCAATATGTCTTTTATGAAGATTTGGGATTGTGAGGCTTACGTTCAATGACAAGTCTCAGATAAACTAGGACCCAAATCAGATAAGTGCTACTTTGTTGGATATCCCAAGGAAACAAAAGGATATTATTACTTCTATAATCCCACACATGGCAAGGTGTTTGTTGCCAGGACTAGTGAATTTCTAGAAAGGGAATTTATTTCTAGAAAAACTAGTGGGAGTGAAGTCGATCTTGAAGAAGTTCAAGATACTAGCACTGACACCTTGATGGAAATTGAACAGATACCACAAGATGTTGTGGATCAAGATCTTGTTACACCGCAAGAAGTTGTCGAACAACAACCTGTTCAAGTAGCACAAGCTCTACGCAGATCTGATAAGATTCATCGTCAACCTGAGAGATATTCTTTTCTCTTGTCTGACCACGGTGATGTAAAGCTTATTGGTCTTGATGAGCCTACATCTTATTAGGAAGCTGTACGGGGCCCAGATTCTCAGAAATGGCTAGATGCCATGAGGTCCGAAATGGAATCCATGTATACTAACCAAGTATGGACTTTAGTTGATCTACCTGAAGGGATCAAATCCATTGGGTGTAAGTGGGTCTTCAAGGTGAGGACTGCATGGATGGTCATATGCATACCTACAAAGGTAGATTGGTGGCTAAAGGATTCAAACAGAATCATGGTATAGACTATGATGAATCCTTTTCACCAGTTACGATGCTCAAGTCCATTCGAATCATGCTTGCTATTGCTGCTTACTATGATTATAAGATCTGGCAGATGGATGTCAAAACCACATTTCTTAATGGAAATATACTCGAGGATGTGTACATGACACAACCTGAGGGTTTTGTAGATCCAGAGCATGCTGGAAAGGTTTGTAAGTTGCAAAGATCCATTTATAGATTGAGGCAAGCTTCTAGAAGCTTGAATCTTCGATTCGATGATGCGATCAAAATGTTTGGTTTCATTAAGAATGAAGATGAACCTTGTGTCTACAAGAAGGTTAGTGGGAGCATAATCATCTTTCTCATAGTGTATGTAGATGACATACTACTCATTGGAAATGATATCCCTACTCTTCAGTCAGTGAAGAATTGGCTTGGGAATTATTTTTTAATGAAAGATTTAGGTGAAGCAGCCTATATTTTAGGTCTTAAGATCTATAGAGATAGATCTAAGAGATTACTTGGCCTAAGCCAGAGTACGTACATTGACAAGGTGCTTAAACATTTTACCATGGAGAATTTCAAGAAGCGATTCCTGCCTATGTCACATGGTGTGAGTCTTTCGAAGACTCAATGTCCCTCTTCTAAGGTAGAAAGGGATCACATGGATCAGATCCCTTATACATCTGCTATAGGGTCAATCATGTACGTCATGCTTTGTACTCGCCCAGATGTCTCATATGCGTTAAGCATGACGAGCAGATACCAGTCAGATCCTGGTGAAGGTCACTGGACAGCAATCAAGAATATTCTTAAGTACTTGAGAAGGACTCAAGATTATTTCTTGATATTTGGAGGCGATGAAGAGCTTGTTGTAAAGGGTTACACCTATGCTAGCTTCCAAACTGATAAGGATGATTACAGATCGCAATCAGGGTATGTATTTTGCTTAAATGGTGGTGTTATGAGCTGGAAGAGTTCGAAGCAGGACACAGTCGCTTATTCTACAACAGAAGCCGAGTACATTCCTACATCAGCTGCAGCAAAGGAGGCTGTTTGGATTAGGAAGTTCATTACAGAGCTTGGTGTTGTTCCTAGTGTAGCAAACCCAATAGACCTCTATTGTGATAACAATGGGGCTATTGCAAAAGCTAAAGAACCTCGCTCTCATCAGAGATCCAAACACATACTCAGGCGATTCCATCTCATTCGAGAGATCATCGATAGAGAAAATGTAAGGATATGCAGAGTCCCAACCATTGCTAACATTGCGGATCCTTTGACCAAAGCTTTGGCACAGGGAAAGCATGATGGTCACACTAGGTCAATGGGTATTCTATACCTCAGTGATTGGCACTAGTGCTAGTGGATTGTTAGTATTAGTCCTATTACCAATTATGAGATGATTGTAAAGGGCTCATTTTGTATCATATATCACTATTAATTAAGAGTCAAAGGTTATGGTTATTATATTTATTGCATTCAGTGCTGATTAAATAAATATAATAATGTACTTGGGTAGTAGGTTCTTATCTACAATAATCAATTGGATGAATTGATAGTGAGATATTGTAGAGAACACTACTCTTAACTATTCCTAGTCGAGCATTAATATACAAGGACAATATTAATGCGTTAAGACTAGCATGTAAGTCAACGGATGACTTGATCTCACAAGTCATGGATATGAGTGTAACGCCCGCCCTTCTGCTCCTGCCTAGCGAGGACGGGGTTACTTTCTTAACTACTTTACATAGCGTACGTACAAATAGTTTTCTTTTCATTTTTCTTTACAAAACAGCGGATGTATTTAAATCATAACTAATCATACCAATATGCTCAGCATGGTTATAAACTTAAGGAATCATAATCATCCATTTCTAACATAAGTGTAAGTAAAAATAGTCATTCAAGTCATCAACATAAAATAAGCATAAGCAGGTCATTTATTCCTTTTAGCCAAGCCACAACCACACACATCTTTTGCCCCTCCTGCTGCTCCTTTAGTTTATCCATCCTTTACCTTTATCTGTAAGCTATGAGCACACAAGGCTCAGTAAGATCCTTTCCTACTCACAAAAATCGTACATATAATGTAAAGGTAATCATATCAATATCATAGCATGAATGAAACTCATATCATGGCATAAATGGAAATCATAGCATGTCATAAATAACAATCAGTAAGATATGAGCACACAAGGCTCAGTAAGATCCTTTCCTACTCACAAAAATCATACATATAATGTAAAGGTAATCATATCAATATCATAGCATGAATGAAACTCATATCATGGCATAAATGGAAATCATAGCATGGCATAAATAACAATCATATCATGGCATAAGGTAAGCATCATATCTTGGCATAAACTTATCATATCAAGCATAAAGTAAACATCATATCATGACCTAAACTTATCATGGAATAAATGGCATTCAGATCATTATGTAAAGTAAGCATCATAACATATCATGTCATATCGTAAAAAGAATAAGCATCATGACATCTTATCATCGTATGAAGAACATCCTATCATAGCATGTGAGTAAGCAACATATCATATCATTCCATATCATAAACATAAATGCAAGATGTCCTTTAAATCATGGATGATGTCATGTGCAAGATGCTTTTCAAAAACATGCTTCATGTCATGTGCCAATGTCTTAAAAACAATATCATATAGTACTTAAAAATAATCTCAACATGAGGGGGCCCGGCTTAGTACCACATACATACATAAATGCGCGCATCCTAAGTAGACCCAAGGTAGCTAGTCTTGAACCTACTAGGAAACTAGGCCCGTAGCTCGACCTAGGGGCACGTAAGGAGCCCACCCTTTACTAGGCCCGTTTCTTAGTCCTTTGACCTAGGGGCGCATAAGGAGCCCACCCTTTTGGTACAAGCCATACAAAGTAAAATATTATGTCATATACATATCATATCATAGCATATCATATTCATGTCATTCATAGCATATCATATACATGTCATTCATAACATATCATATTCATGTCATTCATACATATCATGTACATGTCATTCATAGCATATCATATTCATGTCATTCATACATATCATGTACATGTCATTCATAACTTTTCATAACATGGAGAGTGCTCTTAGTCCCACTTGATAGGCAAGCAACTCTTAGGCCTTTCACTTAGCTTGTCATAAAGAGTGCTCTTAGTCCCAACAATAGGGAAGCATCTCTTAGGCCTTTTCTTTTCATTTCATAAAGCATACATACTTGAACATTTTACATATCATAGAAGACATTTTCATGCATGATTCATAAGCATACATAAATGAGCATTGAACATAACATGGAAAACATAAGAATGCATGGAACATAAGGTAGCATCCCTAATTCATATCATGGCAAAGTGAAGCACATAGAGGGTCAAAAATTGGGTCTCTACATCAACCTACTAAAGGTGGCCGAAACATGTAAGGGTCCACCTAGGTTGCAAGCAATCATAATAGCATACAAACCCTAAATCCATTTCATAGCATTTATCCTAAGGAACATCATAAGCATATTAAATTTTTGGTTCTAAGCTTCCTAGGTCTAAACGTCATAATGTGGCCGAAACATGCAAGGCCTAGATTTAGGTTACAAATAGCATAATCACATGTGAACCCTAAACAATTTTCATAACATTTATTCTAAGCAACAACATGAGCATATTGAATTTTAGGTTTCAAGTTTCCTAGGTCTACAAACCATAAGTGGCCGAATGTCCTAAATGTGAAGCTAGGTTCTCAACCAAACACAAGCATAAGAACATCATGTTAATTTCATATCATATCAAGGGGAAAGCCATAAGCATGTTAGAGTTGAGTTTGAGCTTGCCTAAGCCTTAAATTCTAGCTTGGCCGAAAGTTTCCAAGGTGGAAACCTAGTTCTAAACAACATGAAATCTTAAGTACATCAAGTTATCTTCATACTATATCATGAGGAAGATCATAAGCAACTTAGAATTGAGTTTGAGCTTGCCTAAGCGTTAAATTCTAGCTTGGCCGAAAGTTTCCAAGGTGGAAACCTAGTTCTAAACAACATGAAATCTTAAGTACATCAAGTTATCTTCATACTATATCATGAGGAAGATCATAAGCAACTTAGAATTGAGTTTGAGCCTCATTAGGGTTTTTAATCCTTTCATGGCCGAAACCCTAAGGTAAGGTTCACCTAGTTCCAAACAACATACAAGCATGCAATCATCAAGAAAACATTCATAACATATCATGAGAAGGATTATAAGCATGTTAGTTTGAGTTTTAAGCTTCTCTAGGGTTCTTATTCCTTTCATGGCCGAAAGTCTTAAGTAAGGTTCACCTAGTTCCAAACACCATACAAGCATGAAACATCAAAGAAACATTCATAACATATCATGAGAAAAATCATAAGCATACTAGTTTTAAAGTTGAGCTTTCCTAGGGTTTTTAATCTCTTCATGGCCGAACCCTAAGGTGAGGATTCACTTAGTTCTAAGCAACAAACAATCATGAAACATCAAGGAATTATTCATACCATATCATGAGAGAAACCCTAAGCATGTTGGTTTTGGCTTTAAGCTTTCATAAGTCTTACAATTCATCATGGCTGAAAGTTTCAAGGGAAACCCTAGGTTTTTAAGCCATCTATACTTGAAGAAAAATCACATAACAACTTGTACCACAGGTGAGGGGATACTTACTTCCTCTTGCTTGGTCTTTTCTTAAGATAAAAATACCCTTGAGAAGAAGAAGAAGAGAGCTCCTCCTTCTAGTATTTCCTTCGCTTCTCTTGCTTGTAAGAAGTAGGTCTTGAGGTTTAGTTTTCCTTAGGGAGAAAACTAAGATTGGATCTCAAAAATATGAGAGAGGGAAGGCTCTAGGTTCGGCAATGGTGAGGAAAGGAAGAAGAAAATAAAATTCCTTTCTCTTTTTCTCTCTTATGCTAAGTGGGAGGAAGAAACAAAGATAAGTTTTGCTTTCCCTTCCTTATTAACTCATTTCTTATTTTTCTTAATGATGAAGTATGTCCCCATTCATTCCCTTAATTCCTCTCATCTCATTCCTCATAAATCTCCACGAAAATGGAAGAGAATGGAGAGGGGAAAGACAACTTGTCTTTTGCTAGATTTCTTCTTAATCATGAGAAGGAGGAAGAAAACTACTTGATGTTTTCTTGCTTTCTTCTCTTAATCATATTTTTACCTTTATCTACAATTTCCATTCTCTATTCAACAATAATTATGATGGTCTAGTGGTCAATCCATAATCCTTAGCTTAAAGAGGTTCAAGGTTCAATCCTTGACCAATTCTTTTTTTTCTTTTATATATATTTTTAGCTCTATCTTTTCCTTTTATTCTAAGAGAAAATCTTCACATACTTAGCTTAAGAAATTCGTGGGTGTTATAATGAGATATCAGGTTGACACATGGGTATATATTAGAGAATATATATTGAATGACCCACCATGAGAATGTTTCATGGATAGTCGTATGGGTATCATAAACATTCTCATGTGACTATTGGTATGAATAGTCCTTAGACCTGAAGTCATTACAGTTCCCTACATAAGGAGTTGTATACTTTGGTATCGTCAAACATCACCCGTAACAGGGTGGACTAAAAGTCGATCACTGGGTATGCAATAAATTATGCGGAGGGATGTGAGTGATGTAGATGGGATCTATCCCTTCCATATAACGGAAGTGATATCTGTGGGCCCCTTGATTTGTAGGACACAAGAAAGCATGGCCATGCACAAATAATTCAATATGAGATATTGAGCTTATTTGATTGAGTGTGTCTACTTGGAGATCAAGAAACACAAAGATTGATAAGAGGATGACACGGTCTATGCCTCATTGATCAATCTAGATATCAAGGATAGAGGGACCAACTCATACAACATGATCACCACGGAAAGGTTAGCTCGGATCACGACTTTCTCGTCACTTGAGTAGCAATGATGCCTTGCTAGATGCCACTCATTGCTTATGTATCGCAAATATTGATTTGGTTACATTGCCAATGTTACGAGTGTTAGTTAGAGCTCTAGAGCCAATCATTTGATGATTGTATTATGGACTTGTTGTATCATATTCTTATATAAATAAAGGCATTTGGTTTTTGGTTATTATACTTACTTGTATTGGTGCCAAATAAACTAAGTATAATAACGTCCTTGAGTAGAAGGTTCTCACCTATATCAATCAGTTAGTTGAACCGATAGTGAGATGATATAGGGAACACTACTCTTAATCATTCCTAGTCGAGTATTAACATTCAGGGACAATGTTAATGCAATAAGACTAGCATGTAGGTCAACTCGATGACTTGATCTCACAAGTCATGGATATAGAGATATCAAGTTGACACATGGATATGCATTAGAGAATGTATACTGAATGACCCGCCATGAGAAAGTATCATGCACTACAAGAAAAACGTCATTCAACAACACTCAAACGACAACGGTTTTATACCAAACCGTTGTCTTTTTGCCTTTTAACAACGGTTTTAACAAAAACTGTTGTCTTTTAGTAATTTTTTTGGCCTATGACAACAATTTTTAAAAACCGTTGTGTATTTATGTTTTTTTGGGGATACGACAACAATTTTTAAAGGGTACGACAACAGTTTTTTAAAACTGTTATCTATGTGCGCTTTTTTGGGATTACGACAACGGTTTTTAAAAACCGTTGTCTATTAAGTGTTGTTGAATGCGATTGTTTTTTCTTTCGCCACTTTTTCTCATTCGTCTTTTTTCTATCTATTAAGTGTTGTTTATTCCCAAAACCCTACTCTTCGCCGCCTCCTCCTCACCGCCCTCTTCGTCGCCTCCCTCCTCACCACCCTCTTCGCCACCTCCCTCCTCACCACCCTCTTCACCGCCTTCTTCGCCGCCTCCCTCCTCACCGCCCTCTTCGCCGCTGCCCTCTTCGCTGCCTCCTTCCTCGCCGCCCTCTTCGTCGCCTCAACTTTAGGCCTCGCCTCCTCCTCCTCGCGGCCTCTACTTTCAGCCATCTTCACCGCCTCCTCCTCGTCGCCTCGACTTTCAGCCATCTTTGTTGCCTCCTTCTCACCAGCGCCTCCTCCTCGCCACACTACAACAAAAATGTTAAACGACAACACCACAAAGACAACAGTTTTAGAAGAAACTGTTGTAAATTTGGTCAAAGACAACGGTTTTAGATAAAACCGTTGTCTTTGAGCTCCCATAAAATACAAAAGACAACAGTTTTGTGAAAACCGTTGTCGTCGAGCAATTTTTTTTTAAATCAACAACACATTTTACAATGATTATCTAAAACAGTTGTATTTAAACGCTTTTTTAGGGGCTACGACAACAGTTTTGTAAACTGTTGTGTTTTTATATTGCTTTATATAACCAAAGACAACGGTTTATTAAAACTGTTGTCTTTGACTTTATTCTTTAATAATTTATTTTATTTATTTATTTATAAATTTGATAAAAAATTTATTAATAAATTATTTATGATATATTTTTATGAATATTAATAAGTGTTTATTAAATTTAATTTGGTATTTAATTTTCCTTAATTGATAGCAGTTGGCGAAGTAGGGAATGGGGAAGGCGACGAAGGGATCGCGGAAGGGGAAGAAGGGCATGGAGGGCTGACATCACCACCAACCACATCGGCGATTACTTCCATGAGTCCATTAAGGGTGCCCTCATCGGCAAGACCTCCGACACGAAATCCATTGACAGTAAGTGTCCTCTACTTCTTCCTCCTGCATCTTCTCATCGGAAACCCTAGATGCTCCACCGCCTTCTATCCTAGACGGGCCTCAGGTTCACATCCGCCACAAGCGCGCTACCGCCTCAACTAAAAGGCCTCTCTATCATGCACTCTTCAACATGCGACTCAATGATCAAACCCAAACCCTAACGAAAACGACCTTGCGATGCAGGAAAAGATCTCACTCTGCTACTCTTTGACGAACTTCTTCTCCGCGTACTCACCACTGTCACTGACACCCTTCGCCTCCCCATCTCCCTCGTTTTCAAATCATTTGAGGGGTTTTGTTCCTTGCATTAGTAGCTTCGTATTGAACCATGAATTGTTAATTTTTATGCTTGTTTTTGCCCAAATAGAGCCCTTTTGTGACCTATTTCTAAGTTAATTTTCAATGACAAAATCTTCAGATTTTTGACTTATTTCAAGTCGATTCGTAGGGCTTCCGGTCATGAGATGTTGTGTTCAAGCTTAGAAGAGTTTTGAACCTACTCATCCCTTTTTCAACGATTTCTGGCAGTAATTTAGATTTTTCTGGTGAGTATAGCCTCCTGCTCTATTCCAGCTTTCTGTATATCGAGTTTAAAGATTTTTAAGAGTTCGATTTCAACCTCTAGTGTGAAATTGCAGCTGGGTTTCGTGAGGTATACAGGCTGCCCAAAATGGGAATTTTATCTACTTCGATTTAAATCTGTCACTGCAATGATTTAGCTCATGATCAATGTAAACTTAAAGGATTAATCCAGAGCCTATGGTAACTTTCTGAATTTATTTTATTTAAGGCATTCTTTCCTTTAATTGTTGTCCCTTTAGTTTTATTTGTATCAATATATTGTTATGTTACATATCTATTTGTTGTTGGAATACTGAAGCTATTTACATGATTATCTATCATAATTGCAAATAACACTAAATTTTTATGTTTGGGGTATTTTTTGTTGTCTTCCTTATCTTTGGGTATTTTCTAAATTATTTTTAGAGTTCAACCATGTGGAAGGAAAATGCATTTGGTAAATATATATACAACAAGACAGTTAAGATTATGTTGCTGGTTCTTGTGTTGGGTTTATTATTAATTACGTTTTTTTTTCTTTTTCATGGTGTTAAGTTGATTTTAGAATTAAATTTTTATAGATAACTATGTCAGCTTCAATGGTGAATTATCAGATTTCTTTAAATATAAAAGGCATTGAATATTGTGTAAGCGCACTAATGTTTAAACCCAAAACTGAATGCAATGCTTATTCTAAACTGAATGTAAGTGCTCCAATGTTCCTATCTATATGATTGTTATTTGTGTTGTATTCTTTAGGATATAATCATGCTTTCAAAGAGTGGAATGGTTACTCCACATACATGAATCAAGATGACATGCAGGTGTGACATATAACTTACACTAAAATATGCACAATGTCTATCTACTTCATAACTGATATGTGCAAATGTTGTAAATTAAATTAGCTTGTTCAAAAACATTAGTCTGTTCACCCAACTTCGTAAATTATATTTTGTCTAGATTTTTGGAATCAGCTTTGGAGTCATCCTCTGTGAGATAGTGTTTTTGTTAAGCTCTTCCATAGAGTTATTTTGGATGCTATGCTTGTTAGAGAGAAAAAATGCTTCTCGTATGTAATCGTTTAGAGTAACTTGATTCTTCTATTTCCATTGTACTTCACTAATCAAATTGTTTTTCTCTTGTATTGGAAGCAAGTTAAGTTCTCACTATTTATGCTTGAGCTCCTAGTAAAGCAAACATGTCTTGTTGCTGTTAGACACTAAGTGTGTCTATCTTCATGCATTATAAATAAATGTTTCCCTATTGGTAATAGGGAGTCCATAGAGACATGTATCAAGGTTACGAATATCCTGCATACAGTGCTTATTCTTCTAACGGGGCATCAACTTCATCAATGGGACATGATAGAAATGTTTATGGTCAGTAGAAGCATCGATATCCACTTCCCCTTTTCCAGACACATCAGAAAACTAGTTCAAGTTATCAGGAAGACCTTTCTATGTCTGTTGCCTCTGACTAGCTTTCAATCACAGTGGATACATGTACAAATGATGATATCAATGGAAATACAAATAATGGGCTAGGAACCACGAGGTCTAGCCTCCAAAATTTACAAAATGTCTCAGAAGGGAAGAGAGATTCTCAAGACTCTCGGTATAGTTCTGATGAAATTGGGTCAACTAAAGTGTGGTATGATTATCTACTAATATGTACATTTCCTATTGAACTGTTATGGCAATTTGATTATCAATATAATGCATGATTAATGAATTAAGTCTACTTTATGAGATTTCAGATTTTTTTATTATTCATAGGAATATAGTTCAGATCAAGTGACCTTTCTTTATCTTCTTCTTACAGGCGGAGTTTGAATGGTCCACTTCGATCCAAGTACGATGCAAGCTTGGCAAGGATGACGAAGATGAAGGATTAGGAGAAATAAGAAGCAGTTTTTTGTTACTCTTATAGTGTTATACATGGAAAAAGTAGTTCGAATGATCCAACTCTTCAAAACTAGATATCAGGATTAGGATGTTTTGTTACTCTTCTAGGATTAGGATGTTGTGTTGCTCTACCTTTGTTTTAATAGTGTCGTTAGTTGTCACTTTGTTGGTTGCTTATGAAATTTCTTCATAATATTATAAATATTATTTTCGAATGTTAGAAAATTATATGTTAAATTTTATTTTCAAATTTAATATTATGAATGATTTATAATACTAGAAAATTGTATAATAAATTTTGATATTTTTTTTATTTTTTTATCAAACAAAAGACAACAGTTTTTCACTGTTGTTGTAGGTAGTTTAAATTTATTATTAAATGTCCTGTTATTAAAGGCACACACTCAAAGACAATAGTGAAAAACTATTGTCTTTAAAGGAAAAGACAACGGTTTTTCACTGTTGTAAAATTGTTGTCTTTGCCTTCAAAGACAACAGGTTTTAACTGTTGTCTTTGAGCACCCCCTTTAACAACAGTCGTAAAGGGGTTACGACAACGGTGAAAAACTGTTATTGTTAGACATTTTTCTTCTAGTGATGGATCGTTATATGAGTGTCATATACTTTCTCATGTGGCTATTAGTATGACTACTAGTCCTTAGACCTGAAGTCACCATGGATCCCTACATAAGGAGTTATGTACTTTGGTTTCGTCAAACGTCACCCGTAACTGGGTGGACTATAAAGGCGATTACTGGGTATGTAACGAATTATGCAGAGGGATGTGAGTGATGCAGATAGGATCTATCCCTCCTATATGATGGGAGAGACATCGATATTGTTGATAGAGTGAGACCACGAAGTGCATGGCCATGCCCAAATGAGTCAATATGAGATATTAAGCACATTTGATTTAGTGAGTCTACTTGGAGTTTAAGATTTAGATTGATTAGAGGATGACACGGTCTATGCCTCATTTTGATCAATCTAGATGTCTAGGATAGAAGGACACTTGTCATATATTGTGAGGAGTCACAATTAGTAGTCACAAGGTGATGTTGAATCTCAACATTCTTGTAACTTGGGTAGTAATAATGTGTTGCTAGATACCGCTCATTACTTATGCCCCTAAATGGGTTTAGGGGCATTGCCAACGTTACAAGAACCTATAGGGTCACACACTATGGACAATTAGATGGAGATTAGGTTCATATGATGAACCAAGAGGATTAGATTTATTTGATGAATCAAATTGGATTAAGAGTAATCCTAATTGGGCTAATTGAGTTGGACTCAAGTTGATTCATGTGTTCAATGAGTCTAATTTAGATTATGACTCATTGAATCAATTTAATTAAATGAATTAGATTCATTATATTAAATTGGCTTGAATTAAATGGTTGGATTAGATCAACCATGAGAGAGATTAAGTCAAGTTTGCCTTGACTTGGGAGGAAGATGAAGAGTCAAGTTTGACTTGACTTTATGCCACCTCATTGGTGAGTTGGCATTGAATGGGCCATGATGATGCTCCACATCATCATGGTTGCTTAAGTGGGATGCCACCTCATGGGAGTTACCAAGAGTTGTGACTCTTGGCATTCCATGGGAGTTACACATGCTCTTAATGTGGTCGGCCACACATAGTGAAGTGAATTAATTTTTCTCATTCAAGGCTATTCACTTCTTCTTCCTCCTTGAGCTCTCTCTTCTTGCTCTCCTTCTCCTACCTTGGTTGAACACCCTAGGTGCTAGCACACCTTGTTTGGTCCTTCTACATCTAGTGTGTTCGTGTGGATACGTGTAGAGGATTGTCTACGTTGACAATCTTGAGATCCGGCAAGCCGTTGGACGAGCGGGATACGAAAAGGGCACGCATAGAAGGTATAAAAGGTTTCCCCTTTATAGATCTACTGTAGATCAAAGTTTTGAAACTCGTACTCATATTTTTCGAATGTTTTTCTTTGCACGGATCCGGTGGCTGGGGCTTTCGGGATTTCCGCGACGCGAAAACACGGTTTTCGCTGCCTGAAAAACCCAACAGTGGTATCAGAGCCACGTGCAAAGACTTGTACGAGTTTATTTTTGATTTTTATGAAAAATATAGCTTCTGTGATTTTCTGTAAATTTAGGTTTTTTTTAGTTTTTATGGGTAATTTTCTCGTAGAAGCGAAGCACAAGTGTTTCGACACTTGTAGACTTGCGCTACCAGGATGATTTTTCCAAAACGGCTTGGTTTAGCCCCAAATCCTTTTAGGACAGCGGGCTAAGGCGCTGTAGGATCGCTAAGGAACCCTCACGATGGTTAGATCGTGGGTAGGGGCGCTGCCCCTGGCCCCACAAGGGGTTTCGTTCCGCGATTGCGCCCGAAAACCGCTATTAGGGACCGCCGGGAATTTTTACTCGTAAAAATTGTAAAAATTGGTATTAAAATTGTAGAAAATTATAGAAAATACATAATTTAGAATTATGTATAATTTTTGATAGTCATGGCCCAAAAGACCCAATTGGATTGGAATAAATGTGTTGTAATTCATAATACGGCCTGTGTGCCGTGATGTGATGTGCGTGTTGTATTTTTTTTTTTTTTCACGACCTGCGCGTCGTGCCTTTCTCTTTTATTCTTGTTGTAAATTAGTTTAGACTCGAATGTAACTTGAGTTTCAAAATTGTAATGTACAAAATTGGAGCTGTGGAAGGTCCACCCGAGACGGAGTTACAAGGAGGGTGCGAGCAACACACGGTGGTCAAAGGGAGGAGCTTAAGAAGCTGTTGACCCTAGGTTGACCATTCGATCTTCTCATTGGCTTGAGAAGATCGTAGTAGGGCCATGACAAATCACAAAGTAATTTAATTTATTGCTTGTGTATATGTGATGCATGATTAAGTAATTAATTAGTGCCTAACTATTAGATTAGATCTAAGTCGTGCACATGATGCACCCCACGATTAGATTAGATCTATATCGAGTATATGATATGCATCATCGTTTAGATTAGATCTAAATCAACATCAACTCTAATGTCTACTGTGCCGTGATACCTATCACTACCTCGATCACATGTGTTGTTGAATCTGCCAAAGAAGAGCAACACATATTATCTTAGTAAGGTACGGAGGGACAATCTTGGTCCCACTTATCAACGCATGGGCGAATACAAACTCAATTAGATTGAGTATTCCTAGTTAACTCGGTTGGATCGAGTATAACTATAGGCATTCTTCCAATGGTTGGAAAGATAGGACATAAATCACATTTATATTAATTCTTGGGCGTATTAGCCAAAGCTAACTCAAGTTTTAATATAACTGCGGATAATGATCCTATAAACAAGAGTTGCATAGAGATGTAATTGGTAAACCGTTACCTACCGATCATACTAAGTCTTGGGCGTATTAGCCAAAGCTAACTCAAGGGTTAGTATGATGTGTATCTTGTCCCACATGAATTATAGAATTCAGTGGGAGCATCATTTAGTTAAAGGCCTAATTAAATTATTTAAAGAATATGATATTTATTTTCTGCATTTTTCTGTTGTAGATAAACCATGACGTCGAATACGAACACCTTCTCCCTGCGTTCAGTCCTTGAGAAGGACAAGCTCAACGGAGCAAATTTCCTGGACTGGTACAAGAACTTGAGAATAGTTCTCACCTAGGAACGTAAACTGTACGTTCTGGAGTAGCCCATTCCGGAGGCTCCTCCTGCCAATGCCCCGCGAGTTGACAAAGATGCTTACAAGAAGCATCAAGATGACGCATTAGATGTGTCCTGTTTAATGCTCGCGACCATGAACTCTGAGTTTCAGAAGCAACACGAGTTAATGGGCGCTTACGATATGGTTGAACATCTTCGTCAACTGTATCAAGGACAAGCGAGGCATGAGAGATTTGAGATCTCAAGGGCACTGTTTCAGTGCAAGATGTCAGATGGGGCTCCCGTAGGCCCATATGTACTCAAAATGATTGGGTACATAGAAAACCTACAGAGGTTGGGATTCCCGCTTGGCCAAGAGCTAGCCACTGACCTGATCTTGCAATCCTTGTCAGATAGCTATAGTCAGTTCGTTATAAACTACAATATGAACGAAATTGACAAGCCACTGCCCGAGCTACTTAGCATGTTAAGAATTGCTGAGCTGAACCTTAAGAAGGCAAAGCCCCACTCTGTTCTGATGGTTCAGAAACACAAGGACAAGGGCAAGCCCAAAGGCAAAGGAAATGCCCAAGCCAAGGGCAAAGGTAAGGCACTGAAGCCTAAAGGAGGAGTCGCCAAGGATGCTACCTTCTTCCACTGCGGTCAGACCGGGCACTGGAAGAGAAACTGCAAGGTGTACCTGGAAGATCTTAAGAAGAAGCGAAGTGAGACTTCCACTTCAGGTATATATGTTATAGAAGTCAATCTATCTATTTCTTCATCATGGGTATTAGATACCGGATATGCATCTCACATTTGTACTAATGTGCAAGCACTGAGAAATAGCAGGGCATTGGCGAAGGGCGAGGTGGACCTACGCGTAGGCAATGGAGCACGGGTTGCTGCTGTTGCTGTAGGGACTTATCATCTATCTCTGCCCTCTGGGCTTGTATTAGAATTAGATGAATGTTGTTATGTGCCTGCATTAACTAAAAACATAATTTCAGTTTCTTGTTTGGACAAGAATGGTTTCTCTTTTATTATAAAGGACAAATGTTGTTCTATTTATTTAAAAGATATGTTCTATTGTAGTGCACCTCTAATGAACGGACTCTACATTCTAGATCTTGAAAGCCCTATCTATAACATAAATACCAAGAGGTTCAAGTCAAATGACCTGAACCAAACCTATCTCTGGCACTGTCGCTTAGGTCATATAAATGACAAGCGCTTATCCCAGCTCCATAAGGATGGTTTGTTGGACTCATTTGATTTTGAATCTTATGAGACGTGCGAGTCATGCCTATTAGGCAAGATGACCAAGACTCCCTTTAGTGGGCACAGAGAAAGAGCGACTGATTTGTTAGGACTCATACATAGTGATGTATGTGGCCTTTTCAATGTCGCTGCTAGAGGCGGTTATAGGTACTTCATCACATTTACTGATGACTTTAGTAGATATGGTTATGTGTACTTGATGACACATAAGTCAGAATCCTTTGAAAAGTTCAAAGAATTCAAGAATGAAGTACAGAACCAACTTGGCAAGAGTATTAAGATACTTCGATCAGATCGAGGTGGAGAATACTTTAGCCATGAGTTTCGTGACTACGTAGCTGAGTGTGGGATTCTATCCCAACTCACTCCTCCTGGAACACCACAGTGGAATGGTGTATCCGAAAGGAGGAATCATACCCTATTAGATATGGTACGATCTATGATGAGTCACACAGATCTTCCGACATACCTTTGGGGCTATGTTCTAGACACGACAGCTTTTATACTCAACCGAGTTCCATCCAAGGCCGTGATAAAGACACCATATAGGATATGGACTGGGAGAGATGCCCAGGTGTCTTTCATGAGGATTTGGGGTTGTGAGGCTTACGTTCGACGTCAAGTCTCAGACAAGTTAGGACCCAAAGCCGACAAGTGCAACTTTATTGGATATTCCAAGGAAAATAAGGGATATTACTTCTACATTCCCAGTCAGCACAAGGTAGTTGTGGCAAAGACTGGGGTCTTTCTAGAAAGTGACTTTGTTTCTAGAAAGACTTGTGGGAGTACGTTCGATCTTGAAGAAGTTCAAGATGCGGACCATAGCACTGAAGCCTCGATGGAAGTTGAACTGGAACCACAAAGTGTTGTAGTTGATGTTGTTCCACAAAGAGTTGAGGAACAACAACCAGTTCAAGTAGACATACCTCTTCGCAGGTCTGATAGGGTACGTCGTCAGCGTGAGAGATACTCATTTCTCTTGTCTGACCATGATGACGTTATGCTCATAAATGATGAGCCTACCACCTATCAGGAAGCTGTGATGAGACCAGATTCCGAGAAATGGTTAGAGGCCATGAGATCCGAAATGGAATCCATGTACACCAACCAAGTATGGACTTTGGTTGATCCACCTGAAGGGGAAAAACCTATTGGGTGTAAGTGGGTCTTTAAGAGAAAGACTGACATGGATGGACTTATCTATAAGGGTCGCTTGGTAGCTAAAGGTTTCAAGCAGATTCATGGTATTGACTATGATGAAACCTTTTCTCCAGTAGCGATGTTTAAGTCCATTCGGATCATGCTTGCTATTGCAGCATACCATGACTATGAGATATGGAAGATGGATGTCAAAACCACGTTTCTAAATGGAAACCTATTCGAGGATGTGTACATGAAACAACCTGAGGGTTTTGTAAATCCACAGCAAACTAGCAGAGTATGCAAGCTGCATAGGTCCATTTCTGGACTAAAGCAAGCTTCTCGGAGCTGGAATCTTCAATTCGATGATGCAATCAAACAGTTTGGTTTCATCAAGAACGAAGATGAGCCTTGTGTCTACAAGAAGGTTATAGGGGATATAGTTGTCTTCCTCATATTGTATGTGGATGACATACTACTCATTGGGAAAGACATCCCTATGCTTCAGTCTGTCAAGACCTGGCTGGGGAGTTGGTTCTCAATGAAGGACTTAGGTGAGGCATCCCGCATACTAGGGATACAGATCTATAGAGATAGATCTAAGAGATTGCTTGGCCTAAGTCAGAGTACATATATTGACAAGGTACTCCTTCGGTTTGCCATGCAGAACTCCAAGAAGGGATTTCTGCCGATGTCACATGGCGTGAGTCTTTCGAAGACTCAAGGTCCCTCTTCTAGAGAGGAGAGAGACCGCATGGATCAGATCCCTTATGCCTCAGCCATAGGATCTATCATGTACGCCATGCTATGTACTCGACCTAATGTCTCGTATGCTTTGAGCATGACGAGCAGACACCAGTCAGATCCAGGTGAAAGTCACTGGATAGCGGTCAAGAATATTCTTAAGTACTTAAGAAGGACTAAAGAATATTTCTTGATATATGGAGGCAATGATGAGCTACCTGTAAAGGGTTACAGTGATGCTAGCTTCTAGACCGACCAGGATGATTATCGATCGCAGTCAGGATTCGTATTTTGCATTAATGGTGGTGCTGTGAGCTGGAAGAGTTCGAAGCAGGACATAGTAGCTGATTCTACGACAGAGGCCAAGTACATTGCTACATCAGAGGAAGCAAAGGAGGCAGTTTGGATCCGCAAGTTCATCACTGAACTTGGGGTGGTTCCCAGAATCGCTGACCCTATTGAGCTCTATTGTGACAACAATGGAGCTATAGCACAGGCGAAGGAACCTCGCTCACACCAGCGGACCAAACACATACTACGGCGCTTCCATCTCATTCGAGAGATTATCGAGAGAGGAGATGTGAAGATTTGCAGAGTACCTACAGAGGCTAATATCGTAGATCCCTTGACCAAGGCTTTGGCACAGAGGAAGCATGATGGTCACACTAGGTCATTGGGGCTTAGAGCCTACACTGATTGGCACTAGTGCTAGTGGGAGATTGTTAGTTAGAGCCCAAGAGCCAATCATTTGATGATTGTATTATGGACTTATTGTATCATATTCTTATATAAATAAAGGAATTTGGTTTTTGGTTATTATACTTACTTGTATTAGTGCCAAATAAACTAAGTATAATAACGTCCTTGAGTAGAAGGTTCTCACATATATCAATCGGTTAGTTGAACCGATAATGAGATGATATAGGGAACACTACTCTTAATCATTCTTAGTCGAGTATTAACATTCAGGGACAATGTTAATGCAATAAGACTAGCATGTAGGTCAACTCGATGACTTGATCTCACAAGTCATGGATATAAAGATATCAAGTTGACACATGGGTATGCATTGGAGAATGTATACTGAATGACCCGCCATGAGAAAGTATCATGGATCGTTATATGAGTGTCATATACTTTCTCATGTGGCTATTAGTATGACTACTAGTCCTTAGACCTGAAGTCACCATGGTTCCCTACATAAGGAGTTATGTACTTTGGTTTCGTCAAACGTCACCCGTTACTGGGTGGACTATAAAGGCGATTACTGGGTATGTAACGAATTATGCAGAGGGATGTGAGTGATGTAGATGGGATCTATCCCTCCTATATGACGGGAGAGACATCGATATTATTGATAGAGTGAGACCACGAAGTGCATGGCCATGCCCAAATAAGTCAATATGAGATATTGAGCTCATTTGATTTAGTGAGTCTACTTGGAGTTCAAGATTTAAATTGATTAGAGGATGACACGGTCTATGCCTCATTTTGATCAATCTAGATGTCTAGGATAGAAGGACACTTTTCATATATTGTGAGGAGTCACAATTAGTAGTCACAAGATGATGTTGGATCTCAACATTCTTGTAACTTGGGTAGTAATAATGCGTTGCTAGATACCGCTCATTACTTATGCCCCTAAATGGGTTTAGGGGCATTGCCAACGTTACAAGAACCTATAGGGTCACACACTAAGGAAAATTAGATGGAGATTAGGTTCATATGATGAACCAAGAGGATTAGATTCATTTGATGAATCAAATTGGATTAAGACTAATCCTAATTGGGCTAATTGTGTTGGACTCAAGTTGATTCATTTGTTCAATGAGTCTAATTTAGATTATGACTCATTGAATCAATTTAATTAAATGAATTAGATTCATTATATTAAATTGGCTTGAATTAAATGGTTGGATTAGATCAACCTTGAGAGAGATTAAATCAAGTTTGACTTGACTTGGGAGGAAGATGAAGAGTCAAGTTTGACTTGACTTTATGCCACCTCATTGGTGAGTTGGCATTGAGTGGGCCAATGATGATGCTCCACATCATCATGGTTGCTTAAGTGGGATGCCACCTCATGGGAGTTACCAAGAGTTGTGACTCTTGGCATTCCATAGGAGTTACACATGCTCTTAATGTGGCCAGCCACACATAGTGAAGTGAATTCATTTTTTCTCATTCAAGGCTATTCACTTCTTCTTCCTCCTTGAGCTCTCTCTTCTTGCTCTCCTTCTCCTACCTTGGCCGAACACCCTAGGTGCTAGCACACCTTGTTTGGTCCTTCTCCATCTAGTGTGTTCGTGTGGATACGTGTAGAGGATTATCTACGTTGACAATCTTAAGATCCGGCAAGCCGTTGGACGAGCAGGATACGAAAAGGGCACGCATCGAAGGTATAAAAGGTTTCCCCTTCGTAGATCTACTGTAGATCGAAGTTTTGAAACTCGTACTCATATTTTTCGAATGTTTTTCTTTGCACGGATCCGGTGGCTGGGGCTTTCGGGGTTTCCGCGACGCAAAAACACGGTTTTCGTGGCCCGAAAAACCCAACAACGAGAGCCTACAGGGTCACACACAAAGAACAAGTAGATATGGAGATGGGTATTTTAGTTTGACTAAAATACAAAGGATATTAAGAATATTGGATAAATCGAAAGTGTTGGTGTCATCTTAGTGGTGATTGGCACTAGTGCTAGTGGGAGATTGTTAGTAATTAGCCCTAAGAGCCAATCATGAGATGATTAGGCTTTTTGGATTAATCATTAAGTTAGACTCGAATGAACCCACTGATTGAAATAAGTGTAATCCGAATTAGACTCATTGAGTTCGACTCAAATATATCCAATTGTTGGATTGAGTCAAATTGCATGGGAATCAAGGGGTTAGACTCATTGGGTGAACTTGAGTTCACCAAGGAAGTTGAATGGTCAAAATTCAACCATTGGATTGAATGGTTGATTTTGAGCCATTGGATTAGAAGATGAAAGGGTGGAGACTCTTGGTATTCCATGGGATGGCTATAAATATCATTTGGATGATATTTTTCATAAGATTTGATCACTTGAGAAGGTGAAAGGTCTCTTTTGCTTCTTCTTCTTCCTCCTTTCCTTGCTTGGCCGAACACACACTTGTAGGTTGCTAGCACAACCTTGTGGATGTTAGAGTGTATACTGAAAGCCTAGCTTTTGTAAACATTTATTTGTTGAAATAAAAAAATCACATTGGTCAATATCTGCATTTATTTGTTAAATGTAATTGTTCAATTAATTTATATAGTAGACAACATGGAGTGTGGTGTCACACTCAGAAGATCATGTTGTCGGTTCTCTATAAATTATAAACAAGTTGCTCACGACTAAAATGGAAAGAAACAAACCATCAGAATAGTCGTAGTGTAATTAAGTATTAGTTTATCTTCACTAATAAATTACACTGATACACTTTAAGTGTATTGAGTAGGATCTTTTAGGTAAGTTCTTTTTGTACTGACTTAGTAAAAGAACTAGACCTGAGTTATTATGGAAGTGTGTGCTCTTAATCCTAATATAATAACAAGCACATATATTTAATATTTATTTCTTTGACTTATCAAAGGGTGAGGTTTAGCTCGATAAATCAATATGCCCGATAAATTGGGAAATGATATTACTTATAGTGTGTGTTGTTGATTATAGAAGGAATCTGTGTCCTAGTTATCTAGGTTGAGAATGTCCCCAAGAGGAGCTCATAAGGATTGCCATGTTAAACCCTGCAGGTGGACCTAGTCCGACATGACAATAAAGTTGAGTGGTACTACTCTTGGAGCTAGATATTAATTAAGTGAGTTGTCAGTAACTTACTTAATTAGTGGACATTCGTAACCTTAAACACAGGGAGACTAACACACTCATGATAAGAAGGAGCCCATAATGTAATTTGGGATTGGTGCGGTAGTGCGGTAATAACTCTCTAGTGGAATGAGTTATTATCGATGAACTTGAGTTGTGTGTTCGGGGTGAACACGGGACACTCAAGCTCATCGGAAGGCCAAAACCAATTTCTCCTCTAGATCCCTGTCGTAGCCTCATTAAAGCCTCAAGTCCATCTAAAGAAAGGCCCGTCTTGGTGTCCAGAAGGGGGCCGGCCCATTGCTTGTTGACCAAGCAATGGCCGACCACATCTCCTCTTAAAAGGGCTAACCCTATTGCTTGGTGACCAAGCATGTAGGGGCCGGCCACAATTATTTCAAATAGGAGAGGTGTTTTGAATTTTTAAAATCTTCTCTTTGTAGAAAACTATAAGTTTTAAAAGAGAGATTTTAATTTTTAAAACTATCCTTATTTGAATTAGGCCACATGTTTTAATAGAGAGTTTTAAAAGTTTTAAAACTTTCCTTTTTTTAACCATCCTCATGGTTTAAGAAAAAAAGGGAGATAAGTTTTAAAATTAAAATTTTCTATCATCATGTTAAAAAAGGAAATTTTGTTAGAGAAGTTTTAAATTTTAAAACATGGTTTTAATTTTTAGAACTTTCCTTTTTTAACTCTAGGAAAGAGAGCATGTAAAATTTTATAAGAGCTTTTTCTTCTTGTAAAATTTTATAAAAAAAAAATATTTTTCTTTCCTAAATATGGTGGCCGGCCACCTTGCTTGGTGCCCAAGCAAGGGGCCAGCCAAAACACAATCCTAAATCAAATAGGATTGATCACAACCATTGATTGGTGATTTATTCAATCAAGAGGAAAGAAAAGGAAAAATAAAAAGGGAAAAGGAAAAACTCTTGGATGATTTTATTTTTTGTAAAAGGTTTTTCCTTATTTGCCTTGGGAAAGTAATATAAAAGAAGGGGTGAGGGGGCTTCATGAGACACAATTCTTATTCTCTTGCTTGGAGATCATCAAGTGGCCGACCCTCCCTTTCTTCTCTCTTTTCCCTTTTGCTCTCTTCTCCTTGGTGGTGTTGGTGGCCGGATTTTAGAAGAAGAGGAGGAAGCTTTTGGGTGGTGTTCATCTTGGAGGATCGTTGTCCACACGACGTCCAAGGCGAGGCGAGGAATACGATAGAAGATCTCGATGTCATTAGCTTACAAAGAGAAGGTATAACTAGTAGTTTTCTTCCGCATCATACTAGTTATTTTCTTTGTAAGAATTCTAAATACAAGAGGTAATTAGATCTAGTCTTTCAAATTTATTTTTTGAGTTTGTGTTTTCTTCTTTTTTGAATTTGTGATTCGATTGTTCTTTTTGGTTAACCTAGAGTTATTTAAGGAAATAAATATTAGCTTTCCTTAAAAGGCTTTGCCTAGGCGGTGGTGGTTGCACCATATCCAAGAAGATCATGTGCCTCGCCATGTAGTCCTGGAAGCCAATTTTGGAAATTAATATTTATGGAATTAATAACTTAGGTAGATTTGAATCAATAGTGTTAAGTTCCGCTTGCGATTCAAATCTAAACCATTAAGAACAGATAAGTTAAATTTGGAATCAATGATGTTAAGTTCCATCTGTGATTCCTAATTTAACTTCTAAAGAACACAATAGGTTATTTAAGGAAAGGTTCAACACTTGTATAAAAAATTTTGTACAGTGGAACCGGTACGTTTTCCTAGGACTAACCAACAATTGGTATCAGAGCTAGGGTTTGCCTCTATGTATTTTTAGAATTCAAATAGGTTATGCACATGTCATACATAATTTAAGCAGGTTAATAGTAGGATGTGCTAATTCTTTGGTTGCAGGCTCCAACTATTATGGCATTTAGATATTGTGTGTGATTGGACCCTTGGACATGTCAAGGGCATTATTTGTGTGCATGATTGTATGTATCAAATACAGCAGGAGCTGTATTATTTTTAGAATTTTATTTTTTGTTCGATCTAGAATACATGTACATTCCCTCGTGGAATATAGGATCAATATATGTAAAATTCTATTCTTGTCGCGGATCGGATTCTTGCGAGGTGTGGTACTTTTGGAGCACCAGAGGCATAGCAGAATAAGAAGCAAGATGGATGTGACGACTCGACCCGATGGCGGTGGCTAAAGATAGCAGCAGCTAGGGTTGGAGCACATGAAGGACAGTAACAGAAAAAGGCCATAATAGTTGGAAAATAATTTTCATATTTATTTCTTTTATTTACTGTGATGTGTGTATATGCATTTGATGTATGCTAGGATAGTTTAAAATTCCTCACTTTAAATAACTAAGTGGGAGAGGGATTTATTTTAATAAATTCCACGGTCTCCATTACTGGTTTGTAAGTGATGCAAACAAACTTGCGCGTTGGCTCTGAGTGCCTTCCATCATATCGGATGAGTCTGTTTCCGGATCACTAGATCAAACTTCCATTTTGGATTACTATAGGAAATTAATTAAGAGCGTGTGATCTTCCCCATCGGAAGGGACACAATCTTATTAATGGACTTAGTGTCAAGTAATGGTATACACTTAGGCACGTCTAATAGTATCCTCCCCATCGGAGTCACTGCTATTATTTGTGTGACCGAAGGAAACCAACTATTAATTTTATTTGTCAAAAAGTTAGGTTGACAAGATAATAAAATTAATGGGTTATACCCTCCTTTTACAAATGTTGAATTTGTATACGTCCACACTATCGTGGCATACAAAATTCACGGTGTTTTGAGGTGTTGGTTAATTTAAAATAGTATTGTTTGAGGAATCAATATTATTCTAAATTTAGAGTCCTAACCAAAGTTATTTTTGTGATTCTTAGGATGACTTTCAACCCACTGGCCATTATATTGAAAGAAAACAAATTTACTGGACCCAACTACATAGATTGGAAAAGAAACCTGGACATTGTCCTTACTGCTGAAAGCTATAAGTTTGTACTGACTGAGGCTTGCCCTGATGCAACTGACGGTGACTCTACCCCAGAGGAGATTGAGTATCATAAGAAATGGGTAAAAGCTAATGAGATGGTGTGGTGTTACATTTTGGCATCAATGTCAAATGTATTGCAACATCAGCATCAAGATTTACCAACAGCTTATGATATAATAAACAATCTCAAAGAACTCTTTGGGCACCAGAGTTAGACTACTAGGCAAGAGGCAATGAGAAAGCTAATGACAACCACCATGTCTGAGGGGACACCCGTAAGGAACCATATCCTCAAAATGATGGCTTATTTAAATGAAATACAAGTCCTTGGAGGAGAAATTGATGGGGAAACCCAGGTTGATTTAGTTCTCCAAACGCTACCCAGAAGTTTTGAGCAGTTTCACCTGAACTATAACATGAACAAAAGAGAGTATACGTTGGCGAAACTTCTGACAGAACTGCAGGTAGCAGAAGGAATATTCTGTCACAGTTCTCAAATTTACTATGCTAAAAATGGTTCTACTTCTAAGCCGAAAGGCAAGAAGAAGAAGAAATAGGTCTTTTCAGCAAAGAAAGTGAATAAACCTCAGGGACAAAAAGCTGGAATGAAGAAGCTGAAGGGCAAGTGCTTCATCTGTAAGTAGACAGGGTATTGGAAGGCAGACTGTCCTCGTAGGAATCAGAACAATAAAGGTATATCTCATGCTCTAGTAGTGAAACATGTTTAGCGGTGTTATCTACCAGCACCTGGTGTGTAGATAGGGGAGCCACTGATCATGTTTGCAATTCTTTGCAGGGGTTCCAGGAAACCCGGCGACTATTTGATGGAGAGATAACTGTCTACATGGGCAATGCTACTAAGGTGGCGGCTATTGCAGTGGGAGACGTCTACTTATCATTTGATAGGAATAGGAAATTGGTTTTAAAAAATTGTCTTTATGTACCTAGTTTTAGAAAGAATTTGATTTCAGTTTCTTAACTGTATTTGGATGGATATTCAATTTCCTTTAGTAACAATGTGGTTATAAAGAGAAATAAAGTGATTATCTATTCTGGTGCATTGGTTGGCAATTTATATACTTTAAATCCAATTTCTCCCACAAAGTAAAATATGAAAATTAATAACACATCTTCTAACTCTAATAAGAGAAAAGAACCTTTGGAAATGAACCAAACGCATCTTTGGCATCTAAGGCTTGGTCATATTAACTTAAGTATGATTCAAAGGCTTATAGCCGATGGACTCTTGGGCCCATTAGAGTTGGAAAACTTTCCAACATGTGAATCCTGTTTGGAAGGTAAAATAACCAAGAGACCTTTTAAGGCTAAGGGGTATAGAGCCAAAGAAGCGTTAGAATTGGTTCATTCTGATTTGTGTGGTCCTATGTCTATCCAGGCTAGAGGTGGTTTTGAATATTTTATCTCTTTTATAGATGATTGTTCAAGATATGGATATATTTACCTAATGCGCCACAAGTCTGAGTGCTTTGATAAGTTCAAAGAGTACAAGGCTGATGTGGAGAAATGTCTAGGTAAAAGTATCAAGACACTACGATCTGATCGTGGTGGCGAATACCTCTTAGGAGAGTTTAGGAATTACTTATCAGAGGTTGGATTCAATCCCAATTGACCGCACCTGGTACACCCCAACAGAATGGTGTGGCAGAACGAAGGAATAGGACTCTTATGGAGATGGTTAGATCGATGATGAGTTATTCAGAATTACCAAATTTGTTTTGGGGATACGCTCTGGAAACAGCAACGCATATTCTGAACTTAGTACCTTCTAAAACAGTATCTTCTACTCCCACAGAATTATGGAATGGGCGGAAGCCCAGTCTAAGACATATTCAGATTTGGGGTAGTCCAGCACATGTGCTGAAACCAGATGCTGATAAGTTAGAATCTCGTACAGAAGTTCGTGTGTTTGTAGGTTATCCCAAAGGAACGAAAGGTGGTTTATTTTATAGTCCTAAAGACCAGAAGGTCATTGTTAGCACCAATGCCCACTTTTTAGAAGAAGACTATATAATGGATCATAAGCCCAATAGCAAAATTATTCTAGAAGAACTTAGAGAGGACACGTCTACCTCAGTACCAACACTACAAGATGAAGTACCACAAGAGACTGCAACACGTGTCACACATGATACACAACCACAGACGGTGCCTCGTCGTAGTGGGAGGGTTGTAAGGCAACATGAGAGATTCATGTTTTTGGGAGAGTCTTCGGACTTGATCCCAGGTAAACATGAACCTGATCCCCGAACATATGATGAAGCACTCCAAGATATAGATGCAGTATCTTGGCAAAAGGCAATGAATCCCGAAATAGAATCTATGTAGTCTAATAAGGTATGGGAGCTTGTAGAACCACCTGATGGTGTAAAAGCCATTGGATGAAAGTGGATTTACAAAAGGAAAAGAGGGATAGATGGGAAGGTAGAAACCTTCAAAGCAAGGCTTGTTGCGAAAGGGTATACTCATAAAGAGGGAATCGATTATGAGGAGACTTTTTCACCGGTAGCCATGTTTAAGTCTATCCGGATACTCTTATCCATTGCCGCTCATATGGATTATGAGATTTGGCAAATGGATGTCAAGACAGCTTTCCTTAACGGAAGTCTTGAAGAAAACATCCATATGAAGCAACCAGAAGGGTTCATTGAAAAGGGCAAAGAGCATCTAGTGTGTAAGCTCAATCGGTCCATTTATGGACTGAAGCAAGCTTCAAGATCTTGGAACATCCGGTTTAATGAAGTAATCTAGTCATATGAATTTATTTAGTGTCCGGATGAGCCTTGTGTATACAAGAAGTGTAACGGAAACGTGGTGGTATTTCTTGTACTATACGTAGATGATATTTTATTAATTGGCAACAATGTCAAGGTATTATCGGACGTAAGGGTATGGTTGTCCAAATAATTTGATATGAAGGACTTAGGAGAATGTGCACACATTCCTGGGATCAAAGTTATAAGGGATCGCAAGAAAAGAATGTTGTGCCTATCCCAAGCTATATATATAGATACAATCCTTGCTCATTTTAGCATACAAAATTCCAAGAAAGGTTTCTTACCTTTTAGGCATGGAGTAGTCTTATCTAAAGAGATGTCTCCGAATACATCAAAGGAGATTGAGGACATGAAGGTAATTCTTTATGCTTCGGCTGTAGGAAGCCTTATGTATGCAATGCTGTGTACGAGACCTGATATTTGTTTTGCCGTGCGCATGGTTAGCAGATATCAGAGTAACTCTGGACAAGGAAATTGGACTGCGGTAAAGCATATATTAAAGTACCTGAGAATGACTAGAGACTATATGCTAGTTTAACAGGCAGATGATTTGCTCCCTATGGGTTACACGGATTCGGATTTCCAATCAGATAGGGACAATAGTAAGTCTACGTCAGGCTATGTGTTTACTCTAGGAGGTGGAGCCATTACATGGAGGAGTGTTAAGCAGAAATGCATCTCGGACTCAACCACGGAAGTTGAGTATGTGGCAACCTCTGAGACTGCCAAAGAAGCTGTATGGCTCAGGAACTTTCTAATGGACTTAGATGTGATTCCTGGTTTGCCCAAGATCATCACAATTTATTATGATAATAGCGGTGCAGTTGCAAACTCGAAGGAACCACGAGCCCATAAGGCAAGTAAACATATAGAGCGCAAGTACCACCTGATACGAGACATCGTCAAGCGAGGAGAAGTTGTCGTCGCCAAGATTGCATGACCAGATAACCTGGCAGATCCTTTCACTAAGGCCCTTCCAGCGAAAGCTTTTGATCGGCATGTGGAGGGGATGGGAATCAGATGTATGGCAATAGATATGTCAACTTAGTCTTTTAGTATAAGTGGGAGATTGTTAGAGTATATACTGAAAGCCTAGCTTTTGTAAACACATATTTGTTGAAATAAAAGAATCACATTGGTCAATATCTGTATTTATTTGTTAAATGTAATTCTTCAATTAATTTATATAGTAGACAACATGGAGTGTGGTGTCACACTCAGAAGATCATGTTGTCGGTTCTCTATAAATTATAAACAAGTTGCTCATGACTAAAATGGAAAGGAACAAACCATTAGAATAGTTGTAATGTAATTAAGTATTAGTTTATCTTGACTAATAAATTACACTGATACACTTTAAGTGTATTGAGTAGGATCATTTAGGTAAGTTCTTTTTGTATTGACATAGTAAAAGAACTAGACCTTAGTTATTATGAAACTGTGTGCTCTTAATTCTAATATAATAACAAGCACATATATTTAATATTTATTTCTTTGACTTATCAAAGGGTGAGGTTTAGCTCGATAAATTAATATGCCCGATAAGTTGGAAAATGATATTACTTATAATGTGTGTTATTGATTATAGAAGGAATCTGTATCCTAGTTTTCTAGGTTGAGAATGTCCCCAAGAGGAGCTCATAAGGATTGCCATGTTAAACCCTGCAGGTGGACCTAGTCCGACATGACAATGAAGTTGAGTGGTACTACTCTTGGAGCTAGATATTAATTAAGTGAGTTGTCAGTAACTTACTTAATTATTGGATATTCGTAACCTTAAACACAGGGAGACTAACACACTCATGATAAGAAGGAGCCCATAATGTAATTTGGGATTGGTGCGGTAGTGCGGTAATAACTCTCTAGTGGAATGAGTTATTATCGATGAACTTGAGTTGTGTGTTCGGGGTGAACATGGGACACCCAAGCTCATCGGAAGGCCAAAACCAATTTCTCCTCTAGATCCCTGTCGTAGCCTCATTAAAGTCTCAAGTCTATCCAAAGAAAGGCCCGTCTTGGTGTCCAAGAAGGGGGCCGGCCCATTGCTTGGTGACCAAGCAATGGTCGACCACATCTCCTCTTAATAGGGCCAGCCCTATTGCTTGGTGACCAAGCATGTAGGGGTTGGCCACAATTATTTCAAATAGGAGGGGTGTTTTAAATTTTTAAAATCTTCTCTTTTCTGAAAACTATAAGTTTTAAAAGAGAGATTTTAATTTTTAAAACTATCCTTATTTGAATTAAGCCACATGTTTTAATAGAGAGTTTTAAAAGTTTTAAAACTTTCTTTTTTTAACCATCCTCATGGTTTAAGAAAAAAAGGGAGATAAGTTTTAAAATTAAAATTTTCTATCATCATGTTAAAAAAGGAAATTTTGTTAGAGAAGTTTTAAATTTTAAAACATGGTTTTAATTTTTAGAACTTTCCTTTTTTAACTCTAGGAAAGAGAGCATGTAAAATTTTATAAGAGCTTTTTCTTCTTGTAAAATTTTATAAAAAAAAAATATACTTTTGCTTTCCTAAATATGGTGGTCGACCACCTTGTTTGGTGCCCAAGCAAGGGGCCGGCCAAAACACAATCCTAAACCAAATAGGATTGATCACAACCATTGATTGGTGATTGATTCAATCAAGAGGAAAGAAAAGGGAAAATAAAAATGGAAAAGGAAAAACTCTTGGATGATTTTATTTTTTGTAAAAGGTTTTTCCTTATTTTCCTTGGGCAAGTAATATAAAAGAAGGGGTGAGGGAGCTTCATGAGATACAATTCTTATTATCTTGCTTGGAGATCATCAAGTGGCTGACCCTCCCTTTCTTCTCTCTTTTCCCTTTTGCTCTCTTCTCCTTGGTAGTGTTGGTGGCCGGATTTTAGAAGAAGAGGAGGAAGCTTTTGGTGGTGTTCATCTTGGAGGATCGTCGCCCACACGACGTCCAAGGCGAGGCGAGGAATACGACAGAAGATCTCGATGTCATTAGCTTACAAAGAGAAGGTATAACTAGTAGTTTTCTTCTGCATCATACTAGTTATTTTCTTTGCAAGAATTCTAAATACAAGAGGCAATTAGATCTAGTCTTTCGAATTTATTTTTCGAGTTTGTGTTTTCTTCTTTTTCGAATTTGTGATTCGATTGCTTTTTTTGGTTAACCTAGAGTTATTTAAGGAAATAAATATTAGCTTTCCTTAAAAGGCTTTGCCTAGGCGGTGGTGGTTGCTCCCATATCCAAGAAGGCCATGTGCCTCGCCATGCAGTCCTGGAAGCCAATTTTGGAAATTAATATTTATGGAATTAATAACTTAGGTATATTTGAATCAATAGTGTTAAGTTCCGCTTGCGATTCAAATCTAAACCATTAAGAACAGATAAGTTAAATTTGGAATCAATGATGTTGAGTTCCGCTTGCGATTCAAATCTAAACCATTAAGAACAGATAAGTTAAATTTGGAATCAATGATGTTAAGTTCCGTCTGCGATTCCTAATTTAACTTCTAAAGAACACAATAGGTTATTTAAGGAAAGGTTCGACACTTGTACAAAAATTTTTGTACAGTAGAACCGGTACATTTTCCTAGGACTAACCAACAGTGGGTTCTTCTCCATCTTGTTGAGTTTGTGAGACAAACGAAAGCAAGGCTTGTTTGTGTGGATACCGTAGAGGCGCGAACGCTTGATCGTACTGTAATCCGAGCTGTCAGGAGATCGTGAGCACGCTTCAAAGGTATAACTCTATCATTTCTTTAGATCTAACTTAGTATAAGATTATGTTTCCCTTCGCATGAATCTTCTGGAGAAAATAGGTTTTTTCCGCTACGCGTTTGCATGTTTAGTAACCTATTACCCTACAGAGACGATGATTCTCTAATAGCATTTCCCCTAGCCTAGCCAAAATTGGCTTTGTCAACCCTGAGTTCTTATACATTAGAGCTGGGAAAATGACATCAACTGAAAAAGACAAAAACCATATGTTTTTTAGTAGAAACAAGTTAAAGATAGAAAATGAATACAACAGGAAGTAGGCAATTCACCAAAAGGAGCCTCCAATTCTATGTCTATAGAGCTTATCCCGAAGATAAAAAGTAAGCCTTCAACAATTAGTGCGGGCAAATAAAATTTAGCCCCTTTCAACTTCGACGTAGACTTAGAAAATGTCAAGTCGGCAGTACCATCTGGGGAATTTGGAAGAGCAGGAAGAGTCCTTTGCCAAGTGATGGGATATGGAGGAGGAGAAGGTAGACGTAAGAAGAAGAAATTCTATCTCCATTCCGCTTGTGCTGGAATTTTGTTCAATAGGATAACCTTGGGACGACACTGAAATTTAAAAAGGCTATCTTCTACTTGATGAAGGACAAAAAAGTGGTGGAACAAATGAGGAGAAAGAGGAAAGTCAAGTAGTTGAGAAATAGCGATAAAACCAGATAATATGGAGAAGGATTGAGGGATAAACTGATTCAAAGGCACGTTGAAATATTGACTTACGACAACAAAAAAAGGATGGAGAGGGAGACGAAAACCGAAAATCGCTTGTTCCCAAAAGACAGCAACGCTCCCAAGAGGAGGGAGATGAGGGCGATCAGCCAGAGTAGGAAGGACTAAATAAGAAGGGAACCCAAAACTTAACCCCATTGCATAGACTTCCGAATTGCTGGCACTAGAAGAGCAGTTAACGAACCACTCAAGGGGGGAAGAAGAAGAAGAGGCCATCGCGAACAAAGGATCAAGGGAGGAAGTAGAATCATAATGGAACAGAGAAGGAAAGAATGCAGCGTAGGACGAAGACGACGTGATAAAACCCTTGACGCTACTACCAAGGAGGGTAAATATTAGAGCGAGAAAAGGGTAAACAGATAGTAAGCCAATAAGCAGCTGAGTAGAATATTGGGTATTCAGGAAAGGATATACTTACCTGAATAACTGTGATGAATACATTCCCCAAGTACATAGTTCAAACTGAAAAAAAGTTGCGAGATCCCGAGGTAAGTTATGATTAATCTTTTAAAATCCCGACAAGATTACGGTCATAAGAGGTATGACATAAAAGATGGATCGGGTGAATACTTTCGCCCGGTCATCTTAGGACGAGCTGAAAAGGTAAGCATCCAACTCACCTGACTAGACCGCTCGAGCCAACAAGCTCGTCCTGTCATTGTACATCGAGTGAAAGGTAAACAACCCAAACGGCTCCGCTTGTCCTTCGTACAAAGAAAATGTCCAAAAAAGAGTATACCTTATTCCTCACAAAATGTCCAAAAAGGAGAAAAATGCATACACATGCGTATGGGCTAAAGTCATATAGTCATGCATGATGAGGTTAAGTTATCAAGTTAAGTTGACCAGGATGTTAATTTACACATATACGAACACACAACCACTCAATTAGTCTTCCACAGAGACATACACGAAGAAGATAAAAAAGGCATTCAGAAATTATGACCAATTGAGCCATGTCAAGTTCAAAATAACCATCATAAAAAATTCATCAATTGAGAGAAAGTTGGTGAAACATTAAAGCTACAACATAATAGGGGCTACAGTAGTTGAGGAAAGAAATCGGGGGGACGATTCTTCACTATCCTCCTTGTGTCGGGAAAGTTAGAGGGAGGATCAGCCACCAATAACTTCAGTTCTTTCAGTTGCTCGACTCCTTCCTTTGTCACGAACTTGATAGAATTAATGAAGAAGTTAGAGACCGGAACGACGAAATCAAAGGATTGGAGATAGACCTTTTTGCGCTCCTTAAAGCGGGTGTCTTCATTGTCCTTGTAGTTTGCTAGTTCCTCCTGAGCAATCTTTTTGAGGTTTAGAGCAGCTAATTGATTGGCTAATTCTGTAGTATGTGCATCTTTCATTGACTACAACTGGGAGGATAGTCGAGCAACTTCATATGTTCGTTCCTCTAATTTGGAGGATAAATCATTACCCCGAGCATTGGATGATTATAGTTGAGATTGGAGACTTTCTATATCAGTTTTGTATTGTTGTGACTGCTCAGTATCCGTCTTGAGCAGCTGGATAGTTCTTTCCAATTGGGTGGATAAACCTTTTAGTTTTTTGTCCACTTGATCAGGAGATAACTCAGAAACTTGTTTCTTCAAGGTTTCATTCTCTTGGATCAGGGTATGCATCAAATGGGACACACTCATATTATATATCCAGCGCTACCGAATAAAGAGCATTAAGGGAATGCGTAATGAAATAGCACTAGGGAGGAAAATAAAGGTACCTTTGTTTCTTCTAGAGAAAACGTATCAGTCATCTCAGAGCGGTCAATGCTTTCGATTATTCGGCGTACCTCCTCCCTAGCTGTAGTGAAGGACCCTCCCAAGAGTATGGGTTGGGTAGTAGTAATAGAGGAAGTAGAAGATAAAGAAGTTTAAAGTGAAGGGGGGCAATGGATAACGTAGGGTACGTTGTGAGGGGGCAAGGTCATATGTTCAAGAAAGTTCATAAAAAAAGGAGGTGAAGAGTTGCAGGGTTAGGTGGGGTGGTAGACGCAGAAGGAACAAGGGAAGGATAAAGAGCTGAGAGAGGAAGATCAGGAGAAGAAGGAGCAGCATCCGAAGGAGGAAAGTCTCCAGAAATAAATTTTTGCTTCGGGGATGGAGCGAGGGTCAGTTTACGTTTTTTCTTGGTGGGGGTTGCTTCAGGGGATTGTTCCGAAGCCAGCAAAGAGATAGGCTCATCGACAGAAGGAGGATTGACGGAAGCTCCTTCCAGAGCTACATCTTGAGAGCCAGAAACACCCTCTCTGTCAGTAGGGGCTGTGGACGAAGAAGGCTGGCCCAATGCAGCAAGAAGTTCTCGCTCCTTAGTAGCGACCAATTCCTCTGATAGGCACAATTGATCATCGATTGCAGCGGTATATAAAGAGTCCACTACAAAAAACAAAAAAGTATCTTAATTAGTAAAAAAAGGATGGGGATAGATAAATAAGGACTTACCAAGGGAACCATGAAGCTCTATCTTGACATGACTTAACTTGAAGAGATAGAAGAGGTCATCACGAATCCATTTATGAATGAATAAGCGAAAACCCGATAGCTTCTTGGAGTAAGTAACAAAAGAAGGGTGTCTATGCAATTCCTTTATGTCAAGAAGAGCAGGTAGAGAAGATTTCCAGGAAGAAGATCAAGGGATAGGTTTTGGAAGTTCCACAAAAAAGAAATGGGATTTCTATTCCTTGATGGAAGAGGGCATCTCCTCAAAAAAGGTCATTTTAGGCCTTGATTGAAATAGGAAGACACCAAGATCTAATTTCTTAGGATATGAAAACATGAAGAAATTTTGAAGGGTTAGAGGGATGTAGTGAATACGAAAAATCATGTACAAACCATAGAGATAATGAAAAGCATTGGGGGTGAATTATTGTAAGGGAATGTCAAAATACTGGCTAACTTCTACCAAAAAAGGGGGAATAGGAAAACGCAATCCTGCCACTAGTTGATCTTTGAAGAAGGCGACATAATTCTTAGGGGGAAGATGGGGGCGGGCATTAGCATCAGGAATGATAATGCAATAGGTCTTGGGAATGTCATATAAAGAACGAAGAGCAGACCTATCCGATTTGCGAAAGACGGAACAGGTTTGAGCATACCAAGCCGAGAAGGACTCTTCAGCCATAGAACAATGCAAGAATGCAAGAAAAACAACTTACTGAGGTTTGAAGAAGAAGGAACAACATAGAGAGATAGGAAAGGGAGGGAGGTCAGTTGAGAATACGAAAAACCCAGACAACAATATTAGCAAAAAGCGTATGGAAGAAGATACAGAGGTGAAGGGTTTAGGATTTTTTGAAAGTATTAAGGGATAAGAACTACCGTTGGATGTGAAGATCACTCATAAAGGGAACCGTGGATGTCGCAAATAAAAGACGTGACAGGATGTTACCACAGGAACGTGCGACTTATTACGTCAGGAAAGAGAAATTAGCAAACACGCGTCAGGAAACCGCAAGTAAGCATTTATAATAGACACAACAGGCCAAATCATACTCGTATCAACGCCGCTGTATAACACATTAGCAGTGTTCTCTTACCGTTGAAGGGTCAATCAGCGAGCAGAAAATGTCAAAAAGGTGTTTGATTGCCTAGGTGTAATAAATAGAAAGGGTTAATATTAAACTATAGTGCTGGAAAAAGTTAAGATATATTAATAATTCTCAAGCCCGCCCGATTTTGTAGATAGGACGGACCTCAAAGATTCATTTATTCGCATACAAGGAATCGCCACTTTTCCTCATTCTAGGCATGACCAAACTGTTAGCTAGAGCCCTAGAGCCAATCATTTGATGATTGTATTTTGGACTTGTTGTATCATATTCTATATAAATAAAGGCATTTGGTTTTTGGTTATTATACTTACTTGTATTGGTGCCAAATAAACTAAGTATAATAACGTCCTTGAGTAGAAGGTTCTTACCTATATCAATCGGTTAGCTGAACCGATAGTGAGATGATATAGGGAACACTACTCTTAATCATTCCTAGTCGAGTATTAACATTCAGGGACAATGTTAATGCAATAAGACTATCATGTAGGTCAACTCGATGACTTGATCTCACAAGTCATGGATATAGAGATATCAAGTTGACACATGGGTATGCATTAGAGAATGTATACTGAATGACCCACCATGAGAAAGTATCATGGATCGTTATATGAGTGTCATATACTTTCTCATGTGGCTATTAGTATGACTATTAGTCCTTAGACCTGAAGTCACCATGGTTCCCTACATAAGGAGTTATGTACTTTGGTTTCGTCAAACGTCACCCGTAACTGGGTGGAGTATAAAGGCGATTACTGGGTATGTAACAAATTATGCGGAGGGATGTGAGTGATGTAGATGGGATCTATCCCTCCTATATGACGGGAGAGACATCGATATTCTTGATAGAGTGAGACCACGAAGTGCATGGCCATGCCCAAATGAGTCAATATAAGATATTGAGCTCATTTGATTTAGTGAGTCTACTTGGAGTTCAAGATTTAGATTGATCAGAGGATGACACGATTTATGCCTCACATTGATCAATCTAGATGTCTAGGATAGAAGGACACTTGTCATATATTGTGAGGAGTCACAATTAGTAGTCACAAGGTGATGTTGGATCTCAACATTCTTGTAACATTGGGTAGTAATGATGTGTTGCTAGATATCGCTCATTACTTATGCTCCTAAATGGGTTTAGGGGCATTGCCAACGTTACAAGAACCTATAGGGTCACACACTAAGGACAATTAGATGGAGATTAGGTTCATATGATGAACCAAGAGAATTAGATTCATTTGATGAATCAAATTGGATTAAGAGTAATCCAAATTGGGCTAATTGAGTTGGACTCAAGTTGATTCATATATTCAATGAGTCTAATTTAGATTATGACTCATTAAATCAACTTAATTTAATGAATTAGATTCATTATATTAAGTTGGCTTGAATCAAATAGTTAAATTAGATCAACCATGGAAGAGATTTGGTCAAGTTTGTCTTGACTTGAGACGAAGAGGAAGAGTCAAGTTTGACTTGACTAATTGCCACATCATAAGTGAGATGGCAAGATGTGGACCAATGATGATGCTCCACATCATCATGGTGTGCCACCTCATGGAGGTTACAAGCCTCCTTTCCCATTAATGTGGCCGGCCACATTAAATGAGTGGGAGTTACTCAAGTGGCCGGCCACACAAGAGAGTTAATGGGAATGAATTTTCATTTAACTCTCATTCAATCCATCTTCTTCCTCTCAAGCTCTCCCTCTCCCTCTTCTCCTCTCTTTCCGTGACCTATCAAGGTGCTAGCACACCTTCGTTTAGGTCTTTCTCCACCTAATTAGTTCGTGTGGATACTTCTAGAGGAGTATCTATTTTGATACTCTTGAGATCCGACACCGCTTAGATGAGCGGGAACGCGAAGGGCTTCGCTTCAAAGGTATAACCCTTTTTCATGTAGATCTAGGAGTAGATCTCGGTAGAAACTCGTATTCGTAGTTTTTCAAAAATTTTCTTTGCACGGATCCGTTGGCTTTGGGGCTTTCGGGGTTTCCACGACGCGAAAACGCGGTTTTCGCGGCCCGAAAAACCCAACAATGGTATCAGAGTCACGTGCGAAGACGAATACGAGTTTATTTTATGTTTTATCAAAACTTTTCAGTTCTGTAATATTCTGTAAATTTAGGTTTTTTTATTTTTTATGGGTAATTTTCTCGTAGAAGCGAAGCACAAGTGTTTCGGCGCTTGTAGGCTTCCGCTACCGGGAAGATTTTTCCAAAACGGTCAAGTTTTGCCCCAAAACTTTTTGGGACAGTGGGCTAAGGCACTGTTAGATCGCAATGGAACCCTCGCGATGGTTAGATCTCGGGTAGGGGAACTGCCCCTGGCCCCGCAAGGGGATTCGTTCCGCGATTGCGCCCGAAAACCGCTAAACGGAACCGCCGGGAAATTGTACTCGTAAAAATTGTAAAAATTATAGAAATATATAATTTTGAATTATATATTATTTTTGTGATAGTCATGGCCCAAAGACCCAATTCGATTGGATAATTCATGTTGTAATTCATAATACGGCTTGCGTGCCGTGAGGTGATGTGTGTGTTGTATTTTTTTTTTTTTCGTGACCTACGGGTCGTGCCTTTCTCCTTTATTCTTGTTGTAAATTAGATTTAGACTCGATTGTAACTCGAGTTTCAAAATGTAATGTAAATTTTGAAGCGGTGGAAGGTCCACTCGAGACGGAGTTACGAGGAGGGCGCGAGCAACACGAGGTGGTCAAAGGAAGGAGCTTGAGAAGCTGTTGACGTTAGGTTGACCATCCGATCTTCTCATTGGCTTGAGAAGATCATAGTAGGGCCATGACATAATCACAAAATTATTTAATTAATTGCTTTTGTGTGTATGTGATGCATGCTAGTTAATTAAGTAATTAATTAGTGCCTAACGATTAGATTAGATCTAAGTCGTGCACATGATACACCCTTCGATTAGATTAGATCTATCGAGTATATGATATGCATCATCATTTAGATTAGATCTAAATCGCGTCAACTCATAATGACTACCATGCCGTGATACCTACCACTACCTCAATCGCATGTTATTGTTGAATCTGCCAAAGTCGAGCAACACATACTATCTTGGAAAGGTACGGAGGGGAAATCTTGGTCCCGCCTATCAACGCATTGGTGAGTACAACTCAATTAGATTGAGTAACTAGTTAACTCAATTGGATCGAGTTTAACTATAGGCATTATCCAATGGTTGGTAGATAGGTCAAAATCACGTTTATATTAACTCTTGGGCGTATTAGCCAAAGCTAACTTGAGTTTTAATATAAATGCTGATTTTATCCTATAAACAAGAGTTGCATAGAGATGTAATTGGTAATTAGTTACCTACCGATCATACTAAGTCTTAGGCGTATTAGCCAAAGCTAACTCAAGGGTTAGTATGATGTGGATCTTGTCCCACATGAATTATAGAATTCAGTGGGAGCATCATTTAGTTAAAGGCCTAATTAAATGATTAAGAATATGATACTTATTTCTGCATTTATTTCTGTTGTAGATTACCATGACATCGAATACGAACACCTTCTCCCTGCGATCTGTCCTCGAGAAGGACAAGCTCAACGGAGCAAACTTCCTAGACTGGTATAGGAACCTAAGAATAGTTCTCACCCAAGAACATAAACTGTACGTTCTGGAGCAGCCCATTCCGGAGGCTCCTCCTGCCACTGCCCCGCGAGCTGACCGAGATGCTTTCAAGAAGCATCAAGATGACGCATTAGATGTGTCTTGTCTAATGCTCGCGACAATAAACTCTGAGCTTCAGAAGCAACACGAGTTAATGGGCGCTTACGATATGGTTGAACATCTTCATCAACTATATCAAGGACAAGTGAGGCATGAGAGATTTGAGATCTCAAGGGTACTATTTCAGTGCAAGATGTCAGACGGGGCTCCTGTAGGCCCATATGTACTCAAAATGATTGGGTACATAGAGAACCTACAATGGGCTAAGAGCTGGCCACTGACCTGATCTTGCAATCCTTGCCGGATAGCTACAGTCAATTCGTTCTAAACTACAATATGAACGAGATTGACAAGTCACTGCCCGAACTGCTTAGTATGTTGCGAACTGCTGAGCTGAACCTTAAAAAGGCTAAGCCCAACACTGTTCTGATGGTTTAGAAACATAAGGGCAAGGGCAAGCCCAAAGGCAAGGGAAAGTCCCAAGCCAAGGGCAAAGGCAAGGCACTGAAGCCTAAAGGAGGGGTCGCCAAGGATGCTACCTGCTTCCACTGCGGTCAGACCAGGCACTGGAAGAGGAACTGCAAGGTATACATGGAGGATCTTAAGAAGAAGCGAAGTGAGACTTCCACTTCAGGTATATATGTTATAGAAGTCAATCTATCTATTTCTACATCATGGGTATTAGATACTGGATGTGCTTCTTGTTAGAGTGTATACTGAAAGCCTAAGCTTTTGTAAACATTTTGAATAAAAAATCACATTTGGTCAAATTGTCTACATTTGGTTGTAGTTGTTCAATTAATTTATATTGTAGATAACATAGTATGTGGTGCCACATATAGAAGATGATGTTATCAGTACCTTATAAATTATAAACAGTAGCTCACGACCAAGATGGAAAGGAACAAACCATTGGAAGGTCGTAGTGTAATTAGGTATTAGTTTATCTTAACTATATAATTACAGTAGTACACTTAGAGTGTATTGAGTAGGGCCATCAGAGGTTATTTTCTTTTATACTGACTTTATAAAGGAACAAAGACCTCAGTTATTATGGAAGTGTGTGTTCTTAATCCTAATATAATAACAAGCACATATATTTGATATTTATTTCTTTAATTTATCAATGGGTGAGATTTAGTTCGATAAATCAATAAGCCCGATAAGTTGGGAAATGATATCACTTATAGTGTGTGTTGTTGATTATAGAAGGAAACTGTGTCCTAGTAATCTAGGTTGATAATGTCCCCAAGATGAGCTCATAAAGATTGTCATGTTAAACCCTGCAGGTGGACTTAGTCTGACATGACGATAAGGTTGAGTGGTACTATTCTTGGATTAAGATATTAATTAAATGAGTTGTCAGTAACTCACTTAATTAGTGGACATTTGACATCTTAAACACAGGAAGACTAACACACTCATAATAAGAAGGAATCCAAAATTGTAATTTGGGATTGGTGCGGTAGTTCAATAATAGTTCTCTAGTGGAATGAATTATTATTGATAAAATTAAGTTGTGTGTTCGGGGCGAACACGGGATGCTTAATTTTATCGGGAGACCAAAACTAATTCCTCCTCTCGGTCCCTATCGTAGCCTCTTATTTATAGAGTACTATACCCACCTATACCCACATTCATACCCATGATAAGGGGGCCGACCAAGACTTGATTCATGGGTGGCCGGCCCTAGCTTGAACCCAAGCTTAGGTGGTCGGCCCCCATTAAATTAAAAGGAATTTTAATTTTAAATATTTCTTATGTGAAATATATAATTTATTGGAGAGATTAAAAATTAAAATATCTCTTTTAAAAGGATCTACAAAAGATTAAAGAAAGAGATTAGATCTCTTTCCTTATTTGTAGATTGGAAAGATATTTTATTTTTCTTCTTTATAAATTATTCACATGTAGAATAATTAAAATTATAGAAATTTCTTTTTATCAACCATGAAGGGATTTTAAAAGGAAATTTTATTTTTTTAAAATTTTCGAAGACAAATAAGGAATTTTAATTGTTGATTGAAATTGCTTTGTTTGGTCTTGTTGATGTGGCCGGCCAAGACATGGAGTTTTAAGAAATTTTGTTTAATTTTTCTTAATTAATTCATGTTAAGGAAAGTTAAGGAAATTTTATTGTAATTAAATTTCCTTATTTACCAAAGCTAAGGAATATAAAAGAGGGGGTTGGGGTGCCTTCATGAGATACAACCTCTATTATTCTCTCCCTCTTTTCCTTGGTGTTGTGGCCGGCCATCATCTTTCCCTCTCTTCCTCTTTGTGGTGGCCGAAACTCTTCCTTGCTTGGAGCTTTTGTGGTGGCCGGATGCTACTTGGAGAAGAAGAAGAAGAAGGAGAGAAAGCTTGTATCCCTTGGAGCTTAGTTGGTGGAAAAAATTCTTCATCCTTGGATTTTGGTGCTTGGCCGAAACTTGAAGGAAGAAGAAGAAGGTGCTAGGTGGTCCTCATCTTGGAAGATCGTTGCCCACACAACGTCCGAGGTTAGAAGAGGAATACGGTAGAAGATCTAGAGGTCTTTCTAAAAGGTATAACTAGTGTTTTTCCTTTCCGCATCATACTAGTTATTTTTGGAAATAATACCAAATACAAGAGGCATGCGATTCTAGTATTTCAAATTTGTTTTCGATATTGTGTTCTTTGTTTTATTTCTTTTCCTTGTGATTTGATTGTTCTTTTCGGTTGACCTAAAGTTATTTTAGGAAATTAAATATTAGTTTTCCTTAAAAGGCTTTGCCTAGTCGGTGGTGGTTGCTCTCATATCCAAGAAGGCCATGTGCCTCGCCACGTCAGTACTGGAAGCCAATTTTGGAAATTAATATTTAATGGAATTAATAACCTAGGAGATTTGGATCGAACGTGTTAAGTTCCGCAGGAGATCCAAGTCAAAACCTAAAAGAACAAATAGATTAAATTTTGGATCAAACGTGTTAAGTTCCGCAGGCGATCCAAGTTTAATTTAAAAGAACAAATGGTAGCTAGGAAAAGGTTCAGACCTTTGTATAAAATTTTTGTACAGTGGAACCATTAGGTTTTCCGAGTAGCAACCAACAATTGGTATCAGAGCTAGGGTTTTGCCTCTGTGTATTTGGTATTAGTTTAATTATGCACATGTCATACATAATTTAGTCAGGTTAATAGTAGGATGTGCTAACTTTGTGGATGCAGGATCCAACTATTATGGCTTTTAGTTATTATGTGTGTGATTGGACCCTTGGACATGTCAAGGGAATTTATATGTGTGTGCATGATTGTATTATAAAATACAGCAGGAGCTGTATTTAGTTTTTATTAGGATTTTATTTTTGATCTAGTTACATGTACATTCCTTTTATGGAATATAGGATCGATGGATGTAAATTTTTATTTTATGTTCGATCTAGTTTACATGTACATTCCTTCGAGGAATATAGGATCGAAAAATGTAATATTCTATTTATGTCGCGGATCAAATCTTGCAAGGCGTGGAACCTTTTTGAGGACCAGAGGCGCAGCGGAATAAGGAGCAAGATGGATGCGACAGCTAGACCCAGTGGCGGTGGCCAAATATGGCAGCAGCTTGGGATGACAACACACGGTGGACAACCATAGATAAAAGCCATAATAGTTGAAAATTAGATTTTCTATTTATTTCTTTTATATTGTGCTGTGTATGCATGTTAGTATACATGTTTAGTAGGCTAGCATAGTTAAAATTCCTCATTTATAAATAACTAAGTGGGAGAGGGATTTTAAATAAATTCCACGGTCTCCATTACTGGTTTGTAAGTGATGCAAACAAGCTTACGCGTTGGCTCTGAGTGCCTTCCTCCATATCGGATGAGCTTGTTTGTGGATCACTAGAACAAACTTCTATTTTGGATGACTATAGGAAGTTAATTAAGAGCGTGTGATCTTCTCCATCGGAAGGGGCACAAACTTATTAATGGACTTAGTGTCAAGTAATGGTGTACACTTAGGCACAGCTAATAGTATCCTCCCCATCGGAGTCACTTCTATTATTTGTGTGACCAAAGGACAACAACTATTGATTTTATTTGTCAAAAAGTTAGGTTGACAAGATAATAAAATTAATGGGTTAAAACCCTCCTTTTACAAATGTTGAATTTCTATACGTCCACACTATCGTGGCATACAATATTCGCGGTGTTTTGAGGTGTTGGTTAATTTAAAATAGTATTGTTTGAAGAATCAATATTATTCTAAATTTAGAGTTCTGACAAAAAGTTATTTGTGATTCTTAGGATGACTTTCAACCCACTGTCCATCATACTACAACAGAATAGACTTACTGGTCATAACTACATAGATTGGAAAAGGAACCTGGACATTATTCTTACTGCTGAAAGCTATAAGTTTGTACTGACTGAGCCTTGTCTTGATGCACCCACTGGTGAATCTACCCAAGAGGAGATTGAATATCATAAGAAATGGGTAAAGGCAGATGAGATGGCACAGTGCTATATTTTGGCTTCAATGTCAAATGTATTGCAACATCAGCATCAAGATTTACCAACAGCTTATGATATTATGAACAATCTCAAGGAACTCTTTGGTCATCAGGATCGGGCTTCTAGACAAGAAGCCATGAGAAAGATAATGACAGCCACCATGCAAGAGGGTACTCCTGTAAGGGATCATATCCTAAAGATGATGGCTTATCTGAACAAAATACAGATCCTTAGAGGAGAAATTGATGGGGAAACCCAGATTGATATGATCCTCCAAACACTACCTAGAAGTTTTGAGCAATTCCGCCTGAATTACAATATGAACAAAAGGGTATATTCATTGGCGGAACTACTGACAGAACTTCAGGCAGCAGAAGGTTTGTTTCGACACAATTCTTATATTCACTATGCTGAAAATGGTTCTACTTCTAAATCGAAAGGAAAGAAGAAGAAGAAACAATTTGGTTCAGCAAAGAAAGTGAATAAATCTCAGAGTACAGGACCTAAAGCTGGAGTGAAGAAGTCGAAGGGTAAGTGCTTCATCTACAAGCAGTCAGGGCATTGGAAGGCGGACTGTCCTCGTAGGAATCAGAATAACAAAGGTATATCTCATGCTCTAGTTGTTGAAACATGTTTAGCGGTGTTATCTACCAGCACCTGGTGTGTAGATACTGGAGCCACTGATCATGTCTGCAATTCCTTGTAGGGGTTCCAAGAAACCCGACGACTAACTGAAGGAGAGATTACCTTCTACATGGGCAATGCTACTAAGGTGGCGGCTGTTGCAGTGGGAAACGTCTACTTATCTTTTAATAGAAATAGAAATTTAGTTTTAAGAAATTGTCTTTATGTACCCAGTTTTAGAAAGAATTTAATTTCAGTTTCTAAAGTATTTTTGGATGGATATTCAGTTTCTTTTAGTAATGATGTAATTATTAAGAGAAATAAAGTGATTATCTGTTCTAGGGCATTAGTTGGCAATTTGTATACTTTAAATTCAATTTCTCCCACAAAGCAAAACAAGGAAATTTATAACTCATCTTCTAACTCTAATAAGAGAAAAGAACCTTCAGAAATGAACCAAGCATATTTTTGGCATATAAGGCTTGGTCATATTAACTTAAGTAGGATTCAGAGGCTTATAGCCGATGGATTTTTGGGTTCATTAGAGTTGGAAAATTTTTCAACTTGTGAATCTTGTTTGGAAGGTAAAATGACCAAGAGGCCTTTTAAGGCAAAGGGGTATAGAGCCAAAGAAGTGTTAGAATTGGTTCATTCTGATTTGTGTGGTCCTATGTCTGTCCAGGCAAGAGGAGGTTTTGAATATTTTGTCTCTTTTATAGATGATTATTCAAGATACGGATACATTTACCTAATGCACCGCAAGTTCGAGTGCTTTGATAAGTTCAAAGAATATAAGGCTGATGTGGAGAAACGACTAGGTAAAAGTATCAAAACACTACGATCTGATCATGGTGGTGAATACCTCTTAGGAGAGTTTAGGAATTACTTATCAGAGGCCAGGATTCAATCCCAACTGTCCGCACCTGGTACACCCCAACAGAATGGTGTGGCAGAACGAAGGAATAGGACTCTTATGGAGATGGTTAGATCGATGATGAGTTATTCAGAATTACCAAATTCGTTTTGGGGATACGCTCTGGAAACAGCAGTGTACGTTCTGAACTTAGTACCTTCTAAATCAGTTTCTTCTACTCCCACAGAATTGTGGAATGGGTGAAAGCCCAGTCTAAGACATATTCGGATTTGGGGTAGTCCAGCACATGTGCTGAAATCAGATGCTGATAAGTTAGAATCTCGTACAGAAGTTCACGTGTTTGTGGGGTATCCCAGAGGAACGAAAGGTGGTTTATTTTATAGTCCTAAAGACCAGAAGGTCATTGTTAGCACCAATGACCAGTTTTTAGAAGAAGACTATATAATGGATCACAAGCCCAGTAGCAAAGTTGTTTTAGAAGAACTTAGAGAGGACATGTCTACTTCAGTACCAACAGTACAAGATGAAGTACCATAAGAGACTGCAACACGTGATACACAACCACAGACTGTGCCTCGTCGTAGTGGGAGGGTTGTAAGGCAGCCTGAAAGATTCATGTTTTTAGGAGAGTCTTCGGACTTGATCCCGGGTAAACATGACTCTGATCCCCGAACATATGACGAAGCACTCCAAGATATAGATGCAGCATCTTGGCAAAAGGCAATGAATTCTGAAATAGAGTCTATGTACTCTAATAAGGTCTGGGAGCTTGTAGAACCACCCGATGGTGTAAAAGCCGTTGGATGCAAGTGGATCTACAAAAGGAAAAGAGAGGTAGACGGGAAGGTAGAAACCTTCAAAGCTAGGCTTGTTGCGAAAGGGTACACTCAGAAAGAGGGAATCGATTATGAGGAGACCTTTTCACCGGTAGCCATGCTTAAATCTATCCGGATACTCTTATCCATTGCTGCTCATATGGATTATGAGATTTGGCAAATGGATGTCAAGACAGCTTTCCTTAATGGAAGTCATGAAGAGAACATCCATATGAAGCAACCAGAAGGGTTTATTGAAAAAGGCAAAGAGCATCTAGTGTGCAAGCTCAATCGGTCCATTTATGGACTGAAGCAAGCTTCAAGGTCTTGGAACATCTGGTTTAATGAAGTAATCCAGTCATATGGATTTATTCAGTGTCCGGATGAGTCTTGTGTATACAAGAAGTGTAACGGAAATGTGGTGGTATTTCTTGTACTATACGTAGATGATATTTTGTTAATTGGCAACAATGTCAAAGTATTATCAGACGTAAGGGTATGGTTGTCCAAACAATTTGATATGAAGGACTTAGGAGATTGTGCACACATTCTTGGGATCAAGTTATAAGGGATCGCAAGAAAAGAATGTTGTGTCTATCCCTAGCTTCATATATAGATACAATCCTTGCTCGTTTTAGCATGCAGGATTCCAAGAAAGGTTTCTTACCTTTTAGGCATGGAGTAGCTCTATCTAAAGAGATGTCTCCGAAGACATCAAAGGAGATAGAGGACATGAAAGCAGTTCCTTATGCTTCGACTGTAGGAAGCCTAATGTATGCAATGCTATGTATGAGACCTGATATCTGTTTTGCCATGGGCATGGTTAGAAGGTATCAGAGTAACCCTGGACAAGGACATTGGACTGCGGTAAAGCATATATTAAAGTACCTGAGAAGGACTAGAGATTATATGCTAGTTTACCAAGCATACGATTTGCTCCCTTTGGGTTACACGGATTCAGATTTCCAATCAGATAGGGACAACAGTGAGTCTACATCAGGCTATGTGTTTACTTTAGGAGGTGGAGCCATTGCATGGAGGAGTGTTAAGCAGAAATGCATTTCAAACTAAACCATGGAAGCAGAGTATGTAGCAGCCTCAGAGGCGGCTAAAGAAGCAGTATGGCTCAGGAACTTTCTAATGGACTTAGATGTGATTCCTGGTTTGCCCAAAATCATCACAATTTTTTGTGATAATAGCGGTGCAGTTGCAAACTCGAAGGAACCATGAGCCCATAAGGCAAGTAAACATATAGAGCGCAAGTACCACCTGATACGAGATATCGTGAAGCGAGGAGAAGTTGTCATCGCCAAGATTGCATCAGCAGATAACCCGGCAGATCATTTCACTAAGGCCCTTCTGGCAAAAGCTTTCGATCGGCATGTGGAAGGAATGGGAATCAGATGTATGGCAGAAGATATGGCAGCTTAGTCATTAGTATAAGTGGGAGATTGTTAGAGTGTATACTGAAAGCCTAAGCTTTTGTAAACATTTTGAATAAAGAATCACATTTGGTCAAATTGTCTACATTTAGTTGTAGTTGTTCAATTAATTTATATTATAGATAACATAGTATGTGGTGCCACATACAGAAGATGATGTTATCAATACCTTATAAATTATAAACAGTAGCTCACGACTAAGATGGAAAGGAACAAACCATTGGAAGGTCATAGTGTAATTAGGTATTAGTTTATCTTAACTATATAATTACACTAGTACACTTAGAGTGTATTGAGTAGGACCATCAGAGGTCGTTTTCTTTTATACTGACTTTATAAAGGAACAAAGACCTCAGTTATTATGGAAGCGTGTGCTCTTAATCCTAATATAATAACAAGCACATATATTTGATATTTATTTCTTTAATTTATCAATAGGTGAGATTTAGTTCGATAAATCAATAAGCCCGATAAGTTGGAAAATGTATCACTTATAGTGTGTGTTGTTGATTATAGAAAGAAACTGTGTCCTAGTAATCTAGGTTGATAATGTCCCCAAGATGAGCTCATAAAGATTGTCATGTTAAACCCTGCAGGTGGACTTAGTCCGACATGATGATAAGGTTGAGTGGTACTATTCTTGGATTAAGATATTAATTAAATGAGTTGTTAGTAACTCACTTAATTAGTGGACATTTGACATCTTAAACACAGGGAGACTAACACACTCATAATAAGAAGGAGCCCAAAAATGTAATTTGGGATTGGTGCGGTAGTTCAATAATAGTTCTCTAGTGGAATGAATTATTATTGATAAAATTAAGTTGTGTGTTCGGGGGTGAACACGGGATGCTTAATTTTATCGGGAGACCAAAACTAATTCCTCCTCTCGGTCCCTATCGTAGCCTCTTATTTATAGAGTACTATACCCACCTATACCCACCTTCATACCCATGATAAGGGGGCCTGTTGCACTTCGCAAGTGTACGGAAATGTCGCAAGTAATATAAAAGATTATCGTATCCACAGGGACTGGAATAAGCACTAGAAATGTCTCAATGCGAATTAGCTAAACAACTACCCAATTGTTTCAAATGCAAAGTGAAGGTAAACAAATCTAATATTAAAGATCAACAAACAAGAGTTTAGTGTTTTGGGTTATGATAAAGGGAGATTCTAGGAGTTTTGGTTTCTTTGTAAGATTTCTTGAATGTAAATGGTTCACCAATTCTTATCCCTCAATTGCCAAACACTAGTAGAAAGTTGCCGGTTCTCTCTTGCAATAGATAACCGGCTAAGGACTGAGAAATGTATCTAAATATGATCAATTAGACGTGAACCTACGTTGTCCTTACACAGAAGCGCACCTATTACTATGCCTTCCTCGGATATCAACATAGAAGCCCACAACTTATTAATCCATCAAGATACAAGAAACTAATCACAAAATCCATCCTACTCTCTTGAATATTCCTATTTCCTCTTCAAGATTATCTCTCAAACGTCCTTACACGGGCTTGCACCTGTCACGTGGATCCCTCGGATGATCGAGTGAGAGTTTATCTTTACAAAGTCCACAAGAAATCCAAACAATCAATCAAGAATGAGAATTAAGTACAAATCACCATTAATCATTCAAGATCTAATTGATACAAGCAAGACAATGTCATTGAAACAAGAAATTGGCAAATCCACAAGAGATTACATCAATCCATCATACAAATACTCCCTTAATCCTAGAATACAAGATCTACTCCATGAATCGAGGAAGAATACCCGAAGAAATAAAGATTACAAGCATTTCTTAAATCCCCAATCCAAGAAACCAAGAAAAGGGGGAAAGAGAAAACTTATCTACGAAGAAGCTTCGTCTTCGGATCCAATCCTCGCTCCGGAGTCGAAATCGTCAAGAACTCCCTTAGAATCGCCCAGAAATCCTCCCAAGAATGGGAGGAAACCACCAAATCTTGCCTTCTCCCAAAGGGGGAGAGATCCCCTTTCAATTCATGAAGGAGGGTTTAAATAGAGCAGGAAATCGGGCGCCACACGGCCCATGACACGGCCGTGTGAGATTCACACGGCCATATCCAGTTCCTTCTCTGCCAAAGCTGCACGGCCGTGTGGTGCACACGGGTGCACACGGCCACCACCTGCTTGGCCTCTGGAAACCTCACACGGCCATGTAGATCTACACGGCCATGTAAAGCATCTGCTCTAATTTCTTCAAATCAAGACACGGCCGTGTGAGATTCACGCGGCCATGTCCTCTTGCCTTCCTGTTAAAACTACACGGCCGTGTGTAGTACACGGCCTGATGCTCTCTCCCTTCAATTCCTTCCAAGCTTGTCCGAGGACGCATAATCTTCACCAATTTCGACTCTTGTGTACAGAAAATGCACAAAAAGCAGATCTCCGAACCAAAAGAGTAAATATTCTAAAAGGAAAGCTGGAAGTATAAAAATGCATAGATCAAGCATGCTCAAAGTATGTGAATGTGCGTAAAAACATGCATAAAAGAGTATATAATCTACGCACATCAGGGCCGGCCAAGCTAGCTTGTGGATCAAGCTAGGGCCGGCCAAGCCTTGATTCATGGGTGGCCGGCCCTAGCTTGAACCCAAGCTTAGGTGGTCGGCCCCCATTAAATTAAAAGGAATTTTAATTTTAAATATTTCTTATGTGAAAGATATAATTTATTGGAGAGATTAAAAATTACAATATCTCTTTTAAAAGGATCTACAAAAGATTAAAGAAAGAGATTAGATCTCTTTCCTTATTTGTAGATTGGAAAGATATTTTATTTTTCTTCTTTATAAATTATTCACATGTAGAATAATTAAAATTATAGAAATTTCTTTTTATCAACCATGAAGGGATTTTAAAAGGAAATTTTATTTTTTAAAAATTTCCGAAGACAAATAAGGAATTTTAATTGTTGATTGAAATTGCTTTGTTTGGTCTTGTTGATGTGGCCGGCCAAGACATGGATTTTTAATAAATTTTGTTTAATTTTTCTTAATTAATTCATGTCTAGGAAAGTTAAGGAAATTTTATAGTAATTAAATTTCCTTATTTACCAAAGCTAAGGATTATAAAAGAGGGGGTTGGGGTGCCTTCATGAGATACAACCTCTATTATTCTCTCCCTCTTTTCCTTGGTGTTGTGGCCGGCCATCATCTTTCCCTCTCTTCCTATTTGTGGTGGCCGAAACTCTTCCTTGCTTGGAGCTTTTGTGGTGGCCGGATACTACTTGGAGAAGAAGAAGAAGAAGGAGAGAAAGCTTGTATCCCTTGGAGCTTAGTTGGTGGAAAAAATTCTTCATCCTTGGATTTTGGTGCTTGGCCGAAACTTGAAGGAAGAAGAAGAAGGTGCTAGGTGGTCCTCATCTTGGAAGATCGTTGCCCACACAACGTCCGAGGTTAGAAGAGGAATATGGTAGAAGATCTAGAAGTCTTTCTAAAAGGTATAACTAGTATTTTTCCTTTCCGCATCATACTAGTTATTTTTGGAAATAATACCAAATACAAGAGGCATGCGATTCTAGTATTTCAAATTTGTTTTCGATATTGTGTTCTTTGTTTTATTTCTTTTCCTTGTGATTTGATTGTTCTTTTCGGTTGACTTAAAGTTATTTTAGGAAATTAAATATTAGTTTTCCTTAAAAGGCTTTGCCTAGTCGGTGGTGGTTGCTCCCATATCCAAGAAGGCCATGTGCCTCGCCACGTCAGTACTGAAAGCCAATTTTGGAAATTAATATTTAATTGAATTAATAACCTAGGAGATTTGGATCGAACGTGTTAAGTTCCGCAGGAGATCCAAGTCAAAACCTAAAAGAACAAATAGATTAAATTTTGGATCAAACGTGTTAAGTTCCGCAGGCGATCCAAGTTTAATTTAAAAGAACACATGGTAGCTAGGAAAAGGTTCAGACCTTTATACAAAATTTTTGTACAGTGGAACCATTAGGTTTTCCGAGTCGCAACCAACAATTGGTATCAGAGCTAGGGTTTTGCCTCTGTGTATTTGCTATTTGTTTAATTATGCACAAGTCATACATAGCACTGAAGAAAGACTGGTGGGAGTACGTTCGATCTTGAAGAAGTTCAAGATGTGGACCATAGCACTGAAGCCTCGATGGAAGTTGAACTGGAACCACAAAATGTTGTGGATGATGTTGTTGCACAAAGAGTTGAAGAACAACAACCAGTTCAAGTAGACATACCTCTTCGAAGGTCTGATAGGGTACGTCGTCAGCCTGGATGAGCCTACCACCTATCAGGAAGCTGTGATGAGACCAGATTCCGAGAAATGGCTAGAAGCCATGAGATCCGAGATGGAATCCATGTACACCAACCAAGTATGGACTTTGGTTGATCCACCTGAAGGGGTAAAACCCATTGGGTGTAAGTGGGTCTTTAAGAGAAATACTGACATGGATGGACTTATCTATAAGGGTCGCTTGGTAGAAAAAGGTTTCAAGCAGATTCATGGTATTAACTATGATGAAACCTTTTCTCCAGTAGCGATGTTTAAGTCCATTTGGATCATGCTTGCTATTGCAGCCTATCATGACTATGAGATATGGCAGATGAATGTCAAAACCGCGTTTCTGAATGGAAACCTACTCGAGTATGTGTACATGACACAACCTGAGAGTTTTGTAGATCCACGACATACTAGCAGAGTATGCAAGCTGCATAGTCCATTTATGGACTAAAGCAAGGTTCTCGGAGCTGGAATCTTCGATTCGATGATTCAATCAAACAGTTTGGTTTCATCAAGAACGAATATGAGCCTTGTGTCTGCAAGAAGGTTGTAGGGGATATAGTTGTCTTCCTCATATTGTATGTGGATGACATACTACTCATTGGGAAGGACATCCCTATGCTTCAGTCTGTCAATACCTGGCTAGGGAGTTGCTTCTCAATGAAGGACTTAGGTGAGGCATCCCACTTTCTAGGGATACAGATCTATAGATATAGATCTAAGAGATTGCTTGGCCTAAGTCAGAGTACATACATTGACAAGGTACTCCTACGGTTTGCCATGCAGAACTCCAAGAAGAGATTTCTGTCGATGTCACATGGCATGAGTCTTTCGAAGACTCAAGGTCCCTCTTCTAGAGAGGAGAGAGACCGCATGGATCAGATCCCTTATGCCTCAGCCATAGGATCGATCATGTACGCCATGCTATGTACTTGACCTGATGTCTCCAGTCAGATCCAGGTGAAAGTCACTAGATAGCGGTCAAGAATATTCTTAAGTACTTAAGAAGGACTAAAGAATATTTCTTGATATATGGAGGCAATAATGAGCTAGCTGTAAAGGGTTATAGTGATGCTAGCTTCCAGACCGACCAGGATGACTATAGATCGCAGTCAGAGGATACAGTAGCTGATTCTACAACATAAGCCGAGTACATTGCTGCATCAGAGGCAGCAAAGGAGGCAGTTTGGATTCACAAGTTCATCACTGAACTTGGGGTGGTTCCTAGCATTGCTAACCCCATTGAGCTCTATTGTCATAACAATGGAGCTATAGCACAGGCGAAGGAACCTCGCTCACACCAGCGGACCAAACACATACTACGGCGCTTCCATCTCATTCGAGAGATCATCGAGAGAGGAGATGTGAAGATTTGTAGAGTCATATAGAGGCTAACATCACAGATCCCTTGACCAAGGCTTTGGCACAGAGGAAGCATGAAGGTCACACTAGGTCATTGGGGCTTAGAGCCTACACTGATTGGCACTAGTGCTAGTGGGAGATTGTTAGCTAGAGCCCTAGAGCCAATCATTTGATGATTGTATTTTGGACTTGTTGTATCATATTCTATATAAATAAAGGCATTTGGTTTTTGGTTATTATACTTACTTGTATTGGTGCCAAATAAACTAAGTATAATAACGTCCTTGAGTAGAAGGTTCTTACCTATATCAATCGGTTAGCTGAACCGATAGTGAGATGATATAGGGAACACTACTCTTAATCATTCCTAGTCGAGTATTAACATTCAGGGACAATGTTAATACAATAAGACTAGCATGTTGGTCAACTCGATGACTTGATCTCACAAGTCATGGATATAGAGATATCAAGTTGACACATGGGTATGCATTAGAGTATGTATACTGAATGACCCGCCATGAGAAAGTATCATGGATCGTTATATGAGTGTCATATACTTTCTCATGTGGCTATTAGTATGACTACTAGTCCTTAGACCTGAAGTCACCATGGTTCCCTACATAAGGAGTTATGTACTTTGGTTTCGTCAAACGTCACCCGTAACTGGGTGGACTATAAAGGTGATTACTGGGTATGTAACAAATTATGCGGAGGGATGTGAGTGATGTAGATGGGATCTATACCTCCTATATAACAGGAGAGACATCGATATTCTTGATAGAGTGAGACCACGAAGTGCATGGTCATGCCCAAATGAGTCAATATAAGATATTGAGCTCATTTGATTTAGTGAGTCTACTTGGAGTTCAAGATTTAGATTGATCAGAGGATGACACGGTTTATGCCTCACATTGATCAATCTAGATGTCTAGGATAGAAGGATACTTGTCATATATTGTCAGGAGTCACAATTAGTAGTCACAAGGTGATGTTGGATCTCAATATTCTTGTAACATTGGGTAGTAATGATGTGTTGCTAGATACCGCTCATTACTTATGCTCCTAAATGGGTTTAGGGGCATTGCCAACGTTACAAGAACCTATAGGGTCACACACTAAGGATAATTAGATGGAGATTAGGTTCATATTTTGAACCAAGAGGATTAGATTCATTTGATGAATCAAATTGGATTAAGAGTAATCCAAATTGGGCTAATTGAGTTGGACTCAAGTTGATTCATGTATTCAATGAGTCTAATTTAGATTATAACTCATTAAATCAACTTAATTTAATGAATTAGATTCATTCTATTAAGTTGGCTTGAATCAAATGGTTAGATTAGATCAACCATGGAAGGGATTTGGTCAAGTTTGACTTGACTTGAGAGGAAGAGGAAGAGTCAAGTTTGACTTGACTAATTGCCACATCATAAGTGAGATGGCAAGATGTGGACCAATGATGATGCTCCACATCATCATGGTGTGCCACCTCATGGAGGTTACAAGCCTCCTTTCCCATTAATGTGGCCGGCCACATTAAATGAGTGGGAGTTACTCAAGTGGCCGGCCACACAAGAGAGTTAATGGGAATGAATTTTCATTTAACTCTCATTCAATCCATCTTCGTCCTCTCAAGCTCTCCCTCTCCCTCTTCTCCTCTCTTGCCGTGACCTATCAAAGTGCTAGCAGACCTTCATTTAGGTCTTTCTCCACCTAATTAGTTCGTGTGGATACTTCTAGAGGAGTATCTATTTTGATACTCTTGAGATCCGGCACCGTTTGGACGAGCGGGAATGCAAAGTGATTCGCTTCAAAGGTATAACCCTTTTTCATGTAGATCTAGGAGTAGATCTCGGTAGAAACTCGTATTCTTAGTTTTTCAAAAAATTTCTTTGCACGGATCCGTTGGCTTTGGGGCTTTCAGGGTTTTCGCGACCCGAAAAACCCAACACAAACACATTACATTGCACACCCATCTCAAATATCAAATTTTAATACTATCGACAATAGTTTTATAAACACAGTTATGGGATTGCCATAATTATATTAACCCCACTCAAACTGTCACTGATCAAGTATGGGGGGATATTTTGCCCGGTACTGTCCGTCTATAGATGTTAGATTAAAGAATGATGAAGAGGAGAATGACAACTTAGGCACATAGGAGAAAATTGTCCTATTCTCCAGATGATTTGGACAGCTTACCCCCTCAAACAGGTGACTGAAGGGTCCACCCTCAGTCTAAGTTGATCCAACTCGGCTTGCAGAATGCCCACCTTAACTTGCGGTCGATCTAACTCTTGTCGTTGCTGCGATATTATCAGATTGTCTGTATGGATCTTCCTTCTCAGCGCAGCTATCTCTGGAGCATGACGAGCATTCAAATCATTTAACTCTTTAGTCTTGCATTCAAGATCCCGATAAACTTTGTCCCTCGAAGAAGTCTCGGAACGAACTGGGGACGAGGATGCCGACGGTTGCATCTCTAGTTCCCTGTGCGGTGAACGATACTGGTCTAGAGCCTGCGCCGCCTCAGCCAAAGTTTTCCTTCTCTCTCGCAGTAATTAATCCCAGAAGGAAGGATCTGAGGCCATGAGTCTCTATAAGCCTATAGAGTAAAATAGAGCCAAGGGGAGTGAAGATAGGTGTGGAAGGAAGCAAGACCACAGCTCTATTTAACATGCCAAAAGGAGTCACGGGGTCACTGTAAGAAAGATCACGGGATCACTATAAAAGAAGTCACAGGATCACTGTAAAAGAAGTCACAGGATCGCTGTAAAAGATGTCGCAAGATCATTGTAAGAGTCACTGCAGAGCTTCCACAAAAGGTAGCAAAAGGTCAGAAACAGACTTAGGTCTAGTCAGTCGGCTACACCTCCTTCGACTATATTTGAAGGAAAGGCTAGTGATATGGGTTATGATGAGGGGACCCCCTTGCAGGAGAAGGGAAGAAGGATAACAACGATGAGGAAGGCGGAGAAGGGCGAGAGGAGGAGGAGCTGCCCGGAAAAAGTTAGACCCGGCAAAGGGGATCGCTATATGCGGGGCCGACAAAGTTAGGTCTGACGTGATAGACTGCCCAAGCATATAGAACTGACCGCGCATGTAGAACCGGCCGGAAGACCGACCGAGTAGGTTTGGTCGGTCGGACATAAAGGATCGATCCAGTGTAAAGAAAGGTTAACCATGGGTGGTCCGGATAGTTTGGACCTATTTAAACTCATGCAGAATATCTCATGTTAGTTAGAGCCCTAGAGCCAATCATTTGATGATTGTATTATGGACTTGTTGTATCATATTCTTATATAAATAAAGGCATTTGTTTTGGTTATTATACTTACTTGTATTGGTGCCAAATAAACTAAGTATAATAGCGTCCTTGAGTAGAAGGTTGTTACCTATATCAATCGATTGGTTGAATCGATAGTGAGATGATATAGGGAACACTACTCTTAACCATTCCTAGTCGAGAATTAACATTCAGGGACAATGTTAATGCAATAAGACTAGCATGTAGGTCAACTCGATGACTTGATCTCACAAGTCATGGATATAGAGATATCAAGTTGACACATGGGTATGCATTGGAGAATGTATACTGAATGATCCGCCATGAGAAAGTATCATGGATCGTTATATGAGTGTCATATACTTTCTCATGTGGCTATTAGTATGACTACTAGTCCTTAGACCTGAAGTCACCATGGATCCCTACATAAGAAGTTATGTACTTTGGTTTCGTCAAACGTCACCCATAACTGGGTGGACTATAAAGGCGATTACTAGGTATGTAACAAATTATGCAGAGGGATATGAGTGATGTAGATGGGATCTAACCCTCTTATATGACGGGAGCGACATCGATGTTCTTGATTGAGTGAGACCACGAAGTGCATGGTCATGCCCAAATGAGTCAATATGAGATATTGAGCTCATTTAATTTGGTGAGTCTACTTGGAGTTCAAGATTTAGATTAGTCAGAGGATGGCACGGTCTATGCCTCACATTGATTAATCTAGATGTCTAGGATAGAAGGACATTTGTCATATATTGTGAGGAGTCACAATTAGTAGTCACAAGGTGATGTTGGATCTCAACATTCTTATAACTTGGGTAGTAATGATGTGTTGCTAGATACCGCTCATTACTTATGCTCCTAAATGGGTTTAGGGGCATTGCCAACGTTACAAGAACCTATAGGGTCACACACTAAGGACAATTAGATGGATATTAGGTTCATATGATGAACCAAGAGGATTAGGTTCATGTATTGAACCAAATTGGATTAAGAGTAATCCAAGTTAGGCTAATTGAGTTGGACTCGAGTTGATTCATGTGTTCAATGAGTCTAATTTAGATTATGACTCATTGAATCAATTTAATTAAATGAATTAGATTCATTATATTAAATTGGATTGAATCAGATGGTTGGATTTGATCAACCATGAGAGAGATTTGGTCAAGTTTGACTTGACTTGAGAGGAAGAGGAAGAGTCAAGTTTGACTTGACTATTTGTCACCTCATTTGTGAGTTGGCATTAGGAGGACTAATGATGATGTGCCTGTTAGCTAGAGCCCTAGAGCCAATCATTTGATGATTGTATTATGGACTTGTTGTATCATATTCTATATAAATTAAGGCATTTAGTTTTTGGTTATTATACTTACTTGTATTGGTGCCAAATAAACTAAGTATAATAACGTCCTTGAGTAGAAGGTTCTTACCTATATCAATCGATTGGTTGAATCGATAGTGAGATGATATAGGGAACACTACTCTTAATCATTCCTAGTCGAGTATTAACATTCAGGGACAATGTTAATGCAATATGACTAGCATGTAGGTCAACTCGATGACTTGATCTCACAAGTCATGGATATAAAGATATCAAGTTGACACATGGGTATGTATTAGAGAATGTATACTGAATGACCCGCCATGAGAAAGAATCATGGATCGTTATATGAGTGTCATATACTTTCTCATGTGGCTATTAGTGTGATTACTAGTCTTTAGACCTGAAGTCACCATGGTTCCCTACATAAGGAGTTATGTACTTTGGTTTCGTCAAACGTCACCCGTAACTGGGTGGACTATAAAGGTGATTATTGGGTATGTAACAAATTATGCGGAGGGATGTGAGTGATGTAGATGGGATCTATCCCTCCTATATGACGGGAGAAACATCGGTATTCTTGATAGAGTGAGAACACGAAGTGCATGGCCATGCCCAAATGAGTCAATATAAGATATTGAGCTCATTTTATTTAGTGAGTCTACTTGGAGTTCAAGATTTAGATTAATTAGAGGATAACACGGTCTATGCCTCACATTGATCAATCTAGATGTCTAGGATAGAAGGACACTTGTCATATATTGTGAGGAGTCACAATTAGTAGTCACAAGGTGATGTTGGATCTCAACATTCTTGTAACTTGGGTAGCAATGATGTATTGCTAGATGCCTCTCATTGCTTATGTTTCTAAAGGAGTTTAGAAACATTGCCAACGTTGCAAGAACCTATTGGGTCACACACAAAGAACAAGTGGATGGAGATTAGGTTTATATGATGAACCAATTGGATTAGGTTCATGTGATGCAACAAAGATTGGATTAGGATTAATTCAAATTAGACTTATTGAGTTAGACTCAATTAGATTCAATTGTTGAATGAGTCTAATTTAAATTTGATTCATTGAGTCAATTTATATTAATGAATTTAGATTCATTAGATTGAAATTGGCTTGAATCAAAGGTTGGATTCAACTCAACAAGGAAGAAAAAATTGGTCTATTTTGACTTGACCAAATGGGAAGTTGAAACATCAAGTTTGACTTGATGTATTGCCACTTCATGAAGGATGACTCATCCTACATGGCATGACTAGCCTTGCCACATCATCTCCAAGTCATCAAGGAGGTTACAAATCCCATTTTCATTTAATGTGGCCGGCCACATTAAATGGAATGGGAGTTACATGTGTGGCCGGCCACATTTTTTTGAAATGTGGGTTTTCATTTCATGGCAATTAAGTGTGGTTATTGTTGCATCTTCTTCCTTGGGTTTTCTTCCTCCTTCTTTGCTATTGCAGGTGAAGGTGAGTGAGTTGAGTTCCAAGAGAATAGGGTGGAGTGAAGGTCACAAAGGAGGGTACCTAGAGGAGTATATGAGATTCCTTTTACTTTCTCTCCTTTCTCCCTTTTAAATCCTACCCGAGAGCCCTAGAAAGTGCTAGCACACTTGTGGTGCTCTCTTTTCCATCCTTGTGTGTTAGAGAACACATCTAGTTCGTGTGGAAACTTCTAGAGGATTGTCTACGTTGACAATCTCGAGATCCGGCGTACCTTGGACAAGCGGGACTCGCGAAGGGCACGCATCAAAGGTATAACCATTTTCATGTAGATCTAGGAGTAGATCTTGGTAGAAAACTCGTATTCGTAGTTTTTTGAAATTTTTTCGCACAGATCCAATGGCTAGGGGGTTTCGGGGTTTCCGCGATGCGGAAAAGCGGTTTTCGCGGCCCGAAAAACCCAACAGTGGTATCAGAGCCACGTGCGAAGACGAATACGAGTTTATTTTGTGTTTTATGAAAAAAATTTCATTTCTGTAATATTCTGTAAATTTATGATTTTTATAGTTTTTATGGGTATTTTTATCATAGAAGCGAAGCACAAGTGTTTCAATACTTGTAGGCTTCGACTACCGAGAAGAATTTTCCAAAACGGCCAAGTTTCGCCCCAAAACTTTTTGGGACAGCGGGCTAAGGCGCTGTTAGATCGCAATGGAACCCTCGCGATGGTTAGAGCGCGGGTAGGGGCGCTGCCCCTGGCCCCGCAAGGGAATTCGTTCCACGATTGCGCCCGAAAATCGCTAAACGGAACCGCCGGGAAATTGTACGCGTAAAAATTGTAAAAATTATAGAAAAATTACAGAAAATTATAGAAATATATAATTTTGAATTATATATTATTTTTGTGATGGTCATGGCCCAAAGACCCAATTTGATTGGATAATTTGTGTTGTAATTCATAATACGGCCTGCGTGCCGTGATGTGATGTGCGTGTTGTATTTTATTTTTTTTTTCCGCGACCTGCGCATCGTGCCTAACTTTTATTCTTGTTGTAAATTAGATTTAGACTCGAATGTAACTCGAGTTTCAAAATGTAATGTAAATTTTGAAGCGGTGGAAGGTCCACTCGAGACGGAGTTACGAGGAGGGCGCGAGCAACACGAGGTGGTCAAAGGAAGGAGCTTGAGAAGCTGTTGACCTTAGGTTGACCATCCGATCTTCTCATTGGCTTGAGAAGATCGTAATAGAGCCATGACATAATCATAAAATTATTTAATTAATTGCTTTTGTGTGTATGAGATGCATGCTAGTTAATTAAGTAATTAATTAGTTCCTAACGATTAGATTAGATCTAAGTCATGCACATGATGCACCCTTCGATTAGATTAGATCTATCGAGTATATGATACGCATCATCGTTTAGATTAGATCTAAATCAAGTCAACTCGTAATGCCTACCATGCCGTGATACCTACCACTACCTCGATCGCATGTTGTTGTTGAATCTGCCAAAGCCGAGCAACACATACTATCTTGGTAGGATACGGAGGGACAATTTTGGTCCCACCTATCAACGCATGGGTGAGTACAACTCAATTAGATTGAGTAACTAGTTAACTCAATTGGATCGAGTTTAACTATAGGCATTATCCAATGGTTGGTAGATAGGTCAAAATCACGTTTATATTAACTCTTGGGCGTATTAGCCAAAGCTAACTCGAGTTTTAATATAAATGCGGATTTTGATGCTATAAACAAGAGTTGCATAGAGATGTAATTGGTAATCGTTACCTACCGATCATACTAAGTCTTGGGCGTATTAGCCAAAGCTAACTCAAAGTGTAATATGATGTGGATCTTGTCCCACATGAATTATAGAATTCAGTGGGAGTATCATTTAGTTAAAGGCCTAATTAAATGATTTAAAAGAATATGATATTTATTTCTGCATTTATTTCTGTTGTAGAATTTCCATGACGTCAAACACGAACAAATTCTCTCTGCGTTCTGTCCTTAAGAAGGACAAGCTCAACGAAGTAAATTTCTTGGACTGGTACAGGAACCTGAGAATAGTTCTCACCCTAGAACGTAAACTGTATGTTCTGGAGCAGCCCATTCCGGAGGCTCCTCCTACCACTGCCACGCGAGCAGACCGAGATGCTTACGAGAAACATCAAGATGGCGCATTAGATATGTCCTGTCTTATGCTCGTGACCATGAACTCTGAGCTTCAGAAGCAACATGAGTTGATGGGCGCTTACGATATGGTTGAACATCTTTGTCACCTATATCAAGGACAAGCAAGGCACTGGAAGAGGAACTCCAAAGAATACCTGGAAGATCTTAAGAAGAAGAGAAATAAGATTTCTACTTCAGGTATACATGTTATAGAAGTCAACCTCTCTATTTCTTCATCGTGGGTATTTGATACCGGATGTGCTTCGCATATTTGTACTAATGTACAAGCGCTGAGAAATAGCAGGACATTGACGAAGGGTGAGGTAGACCTACGAGTAGGCAATGGAGCATGGGTTGCTGCTATTACTGTAGGAACTTACTATCTATCTCTACCCTCTAGGCTTGTACTAGAATTAGATGATTATTGTTTTGTGCCTGCCTTGACTAACAACATAATTTTAGTTTCTTGTTTGGACAAGAAAGGATTTTCGTTTACAATAAAGAACAAATGTTGTTCCGTCTATTTAAACGATATGTTCTATTGTAGTGCACCTCTGATAAACGGACTCTATATTCTAGACCTTGAGAGCCCTATCTATAACATAAATACCAAGAGGTTCAAGTCAAATGACATGAATCAAACCTACCTCTGGCACTGTCGCTTAGGTCATATAAATGACAAGCGCTTATCCCAGCTCCATAAGGATGGTTTCCTGGACTCATTTGATTTTGAATCATATGAGATATGCGAGTCATGCCTACGAGGCAAGATGACCAAGACCCCTTTAGTGGGCACAGTGAAAGAGCGACTGATTTGTTAAGACTCATACATAGTGATGTATGTGGCCCATTCAATGTCGCTGCTAGAGGCGGTTATAGGTACTTCATCACATTTACTGATGACTTAAGTAGATATTGTTATGTGTACTTGATGACACATAAGTCAGAATCCTTTGAAAAGTTCAAAGAATTCAAGAATGAAGTACAGAACCAGCTTGGTAAGAGTATTAAGATACTTCGATCCGATCGAGGTGGAGAATACCTTAGCCATGAGTTCCCTGACTATCTAGCTGAGTGTGGGATTCTATCCCAACTCACTCCTCCTGGAACACCACAGTGGAATGGTGTATCCGAAAGGAGGAATCGTACCCTATTAGATATGGTACAATCTATGATGAGTCACACAGATCTTCCGACATACCTTTGGGGCTATACTCAAGACATGGCAGCTATTATACTCAACCGAGTTCCATCCAAGGCCGTGATAAAGACACCATATAGGATATGGACTAGGAGAGATGCCCAGGTGTTTTTCATGGGGATTTGGGGTTGTGAGACTTACGTTCAACGTCAAGTCTCAGACAAGTTAGGACCCAAATCTGACAAGTACTATTTTATTGGATATCCCAAGGAAACTAAGAGATATTACTTCTGCATTCCCAGTCAGCACAAGGTAGTTGTGGCAAAGACTGTGGTCTTTCTAGAAAGGGACTTTGTTTCTAGAAAGACTAGTGGGAGCATGTTCGATCTTGAAGAAGTTCAAGATGCGAACAATAGCACTAAAGCCTCGATGGAAGTTGAACTGGAACCACAAAGTGTTGTGGATGATGTTGTTCCATAAAGAGTTGAGGAACAACAACCAGTTCAAGTAGACATACCTCTTCGCAGGTCTGATAGGGTACGTCGTCAGCCTGAGAGATACTCATTTCTCTTGTCTGACCATGATGACGTTGTGCTCATAGAGGATGAGCCTACCACCTATCAGGAAGCTGTGATGAGACCAGATTCTGAGAAATGGCTAGAGGCCATGAGATCCAAGATGGAATCCATGTACACCAACCAAGTATGGACTTTGGTTGATCCACCTGAAGGGGTAAAACCCATTTGGTGTAAGTGGGTATTTAAGAGAAAGACTGACATGGATGGACTTATCTATAAGGGTCGCTTGGTAGCTAAAGGTTTCAAGCAGATTCATGGTATTGACTATGATGAAACCTTTTCTCCAGTAGCGATGTTTAAGTCCATTCGGATCATGCTTGCTATTGCAGCTTACCACGATTTCGAGATCTGGCAGATGGATGTCAAAACCGCGTTTCTGAATGGAAACCTACTCGAGGATGTGTACATGATACAACCTGAGGGTTTTGTAGATCCAAAGCATACTAGCAGAGTATGCTAGCTACATAGGTCCATTTTGGACTAAGGCAAGCTTCTCGGAGCTGGAATCTTCGATTCGATGATGCAATCAAACAGTTTGGTTTCATCAAGAACGAAGATAAACCTTGTGTCTACAAGAAGGTTGTAGGGGACATAGTTGTCTTCCTCATATTGTATGTGGATGACATACTACTCATTGGGAAAGACATCCCTTTGCTACAGTCTGTCAAGACTTGGCTAGGGACATGTTTCTCAATAAATGACTTAGGTGAGGCATCCCGCATTCTAGGGATACAGATCTATAGAGATAGATCTAAGAGATTGCTTGGCTTAAGTCAGAGTACATACATTAACAAGGTACTCCTTCGGTTTACCATGCAGAACTCCAAGAAGGGGTTTCTGCCGATGTCACATGACGTGAGTCTTTCGAAGACTCAAGGTCCCTCTTCTAGAGAGGAGAGAGACCGCATGGATCAAATCCCTTATGCTTCAGCCATAGGATCTATCATGTACGCCATGCTATGTACTCGACCTGATGTCTCGTATGCTTTGAGCATAACAAGCAGATACCAGTCAAATCCAAGTGAAAGTCACTGGAGAGCGGTCAAGAATATTCTTAAGTACTTAAGAAGGACTAAAGAATATTTCTTGATATATGGAGGCGATGATGAGCTAGCTGTAAAGGGTTACAGTGATGCTAGCTTCCAGACCGACCAGGATGACAATAGATCGCAGTCGGGGTTCGTATTTTGCATTAATGGTGGTGCTGTCAGCTAGAAGAGTTCGAAGCAGGATACAGTAGCTGATTCTACAACACAAGCCGAGTACATTACTGCATCAGAGGCAGCAAAAGAGGCAGTTTGGATTCGCAAGTTCATCACTGAACTTGGGGTGGTTCCTAGCATTGCTAACCCCATTGAGCTTTATTGTGACAACAAAGGAGCTATAGCACAGGCGAAGGAACCTCGCTCACACCAGCGGACCAAACACATACTACGGCGCTTCCATCTCATTCGAGAGATTATCGAGAGAGGAGATGTGAAGATTTGCAGAGTACCCACAGACGCTAACATCGCAGATCCCTTGACCAAGGCTTTGGCACAGAGGAAGTATGATGGTCACACTAGGTCATTGGGGCTTAGAGCCTACACTAATTGGCACTAGTGCTAGTGGGAGATTGTTAGCTAGAGCCCTAGAGCCAATCATTTGATGATTGTATTATGGACTTGTTGTATCATATTATATATAAATAAAGGTATTTGGTTTTTGGTTATTATACTTACTTGTATTGGTGCCAAATAAACTAAGTATAATAACGTCCTTGAGTAGAAGGTTCTTACCTATATCAATCGATTGGTTGAATCGATAGTGAGATGATATAGGGAACACTACTCTTAATCATTCCTAGTCGAGTATTAACATTCAGGGACAATGTTAATGCAATATGACTAGCATGTAGGTCAACTCGATGACTTGATCTCACAAGTCATGGATATAAAGATATCAAGTTGACACATGGGTATGTATTAGAGAATGTATACTGAATGACCCGCCATGAGAAAGAATCATGGATCGTTATATGAGTGTCATATACTTTCTCATGTGGCTATTAGTGTGATTACTAGTCTTTAGACCTGAAGTCACCATGGTTCCCTACATAAGGAGTTATGTACTTTGGTTTCGTCAAACGTCACCCGTAACTGGGTGGACTATAAAGGTGATTATTGGGTATGTAACAAATTATGCGGAGGGATGTGAGTGATGCAGATGGGATCTATCCCTCCTATATGACGAGAGAGGCATCGGTATTCGTGATAGAGTGAGACCACGAAGTGCATGGCCATGCCCAAATGAGTCAATATAAGATATTGAGCTCATTTGACTTAGTGAGTCTACTTGGAGTTCAAGATTTAGATTGGTCAGAGGATGACACGGTCTATGCCTCACATTGATCAATCTAGATGTCTAAGATAGAAGGACACTTGTCATATATTGTGAGGAGTCACAATTAGTAGTCATAAGGTGATGTTGGATCTCAACATTCTTGTAACTTGGGTAGCAATGATGTATTGCTAGATGCCGCTCATTGCTTATGTTTCTAAAGGAGTTTAGAAACTTTGCCAACGTTGCAAGAACCTATTGGGTCACACACAAAGAACAAGTGGATGGATATTAGGTTCATATGATGAACCAATTGGATTAGGTTCATGTGATGGACCAAATATTGGATTAGGATTAATTCAAATTAGACTTATTGAGTTAGACTCAATTAGATTCAATTGTTGAATGAGTCTAATTTAAATTTGATTCATTGAGTCAATTTATATTAATGAATTTAGATTCATTAGATTGAAATTGGCTTGAATTAAAGGTTGGATTCAACTCAACAAGGAAGAAAAAATTGGTCTATTTTGACTTGACCAAATGGGAAGTTGAAACATCAAGTTTGACTTGATGTATTGCCACTTCATGAAGGATGACTCATCCTACATGGCATGACTAGCCTTGCCACATCATCTCCAAGTCATCAAGGAGGTTACAAATCCCATTTTCATTTAATGTGGCCGGCCACATTAAATGGAATGGGAGTTACATGTGTGGCCGGCCACATTTTTTGAAATGTGGGTTTTCATTTCATGGCAATTAAGTGTGGTTATTGTTGCATCTTCTTCCTTGGGTTTTCTTCCTCCTTCTTTGCTGTTGCCGTGAGTTTTCAAGCAAGGTGAAGGTGAGTGAGTTGAGTTCCAAGAGAATAGGGTGGAGTGAAGGTCACAAAGGAGGGTACCTAGAGGAGTATATGAGATTCCTTTTACTTTCTCTCCTTTCTCCCTTTTAAATCCTACCCGAGAGCCCTAGAAAGTGCTAGCACACTTGTGGTGCTCTCTTCTCCATCCTCGTGTTTTAGAGAACACATCTTGTTCATGTGGATACTTCTAGAGGATTGTCTACGTTGACAATCTCGAGATCCGGCGTACCTTGGACAAGCAGGACTCGCGAAGGGCACACATCGAAGGTATAACCCTTTTCATGTGGATCTAGGAATAGATCTTGGTAGAAACTCGTATTCGTAGTTTTTCAAAAAATTTCTTCGCACGAATCCAATGGCTAGGGGGTTTCGGGGTTTCCGCGACGTGGAAAAGTGGTTTTCGCGGCCCGAAAAACCCAACAGTGCCACATCATCATAGTTGGCACATGTGTGTGCCACCTCATGGAGGTTACAAATTCCCTCTTTAATGGCCACATTAAAGAGAATGGAGGTTACAACTCCAAGAGGTGGTCGGCCACTTTTGTTAGTGAATGGAATTCATTTTTCATTCAAGGCTCATTCAACTCATCTTCTTCCTCAAGCTCTCAACCTTTCTCCCTCTCCTCTCTTGGCTGAACCTTACCAAGGTGCTAGCACACCTTTGTGTTAGTTTTCTCCACCTATTTGTTTGTGTGGATACTTCTAGAGGGTTGTACACTTGACAACCTCGAGATCTGGCATCAATTGGAAGAGCGGGATACGCGAAGGACTTCGCACCATGGGTAAAGATCTTCTCCTAATGTAGATCTAGGCTTTAGTAAACTCGTACTCGAATTTTATTTTATTTTTACTTCGCACGGATCCGGTAACGGGGCTATCGGGGTTTCCGCGACATGAAAAAATAGTTTTCGCGGCCCGAAAATCCCAACAATGGTATCAGAGCCACGTGCGAAGCGTGTACGAGTTTAGTTTGCATTTTTATGAAAAATGTAGATTCTGTAAATTTAGGTTTTTTATGGTTTTTATGAGTATTTTTCTTGTAGAAGCGAAGCACAAGTGTTTCGACACTTGTAGGCTTCGACTACCGAGAAGATTTTTCCGAAACGGCAAGGTTTCACCCCAAATCTTTTTGGGACAGCGGGCTAAGGAGTTGTAGGATCGCTAAGGAACACTCGCGATGGTTAGATCTCGGGTAGGGGCGCTGCCCCCGCCCCCCCCCCCCCCGGAAGGGGATTCGTTCCGCGATTGCGCCCGAAAATCGCTAAACGGGACCGTCGGGAATTGTTTCTCATAAAAATTGTAAAAAATAGTATTAAAATTGCAGAAAATTATGGAAATTACATATTTAGAATTATGTATAATTTGTGATGGTCATGGCCCAAAAAGACCCAATCTGATTGGAAATGTGTTGTAATTCATAATACGGCATGCGTGCCGTCATGTGATGTGCGTGTTGTATATTTGATTCGCCACCTGCGCGTCGTACCTTTCTCTATTTTATATTCTTGTTGTAAATTAGTTTAGACTCGAATGTAACTCGAGTTTCAAAATTGTAATGTATAAAATTGTAGCCGTGGAAGGTCCACTCGAGAGGTTGTTACGAGGAGGGCGCGAGCAACACAAGGTGGTCAAAGGGAGGAGCTTAAGCAGTTGTGGACCCTAGGTTGACCACCCGATCTTCTCATTGGCTTGAGAAGATCGTAGTAGGGCCATGACTAATCACAAATAATATAATTAATTGCTTGTGTGTGTGTATTGAATGCATGCTAGTAAAGTAGTTAATTAGCGCCTTAACGATTCGATTCGATCAATCGCGTATATAATACATCTCGACGATTAGATAAGATCTAAGTCGTGCACATGATGCACCTCCTCTACGATTAGATTAGATCTAAATCGAGTATATGATACACATCGTCGATTAGATTAGATCTCAATCGCATCAACTCAAATGCCTACCATGCCGTGATACCTATCACTACCTCGATCACATGTGTTGTTGAATCTGCCAAAGCAGAGCAACACATATTATCTTGGTAGGGTACGGAGGGACAATCTTGGTCCCGCCTATCAACGCATGGGTGAGTAGAGACTCAATTTGATTGAGTACAACTAGTTAAATCGAGTTTAACTGTAGGCATTCTTCCAACGGTTGGAAAGATAGGACATAAATCACATTTATATTAATTCTTGGGTGTATTAGCCAAAGCTAACTCAAGTTTTAATATAACTGCGGATAATGATCCTATAAATAAAAGTTGCATAGAGATGTAATTGGTAAATCGTTACCTACCGATTATACTAAGTCTTGGGCGATTTAGCCAAAGCTAACTCAAGGCATAGTATGATGTGGATCTTGCCCCACATGAATTATAGAATTTAGTGGGAGCATCATTTAGTTAAAGGCCTAATTAAATGATTAATAGAATATAATATTTATTTATTTTTCTGCATTTTTCTGTTGTAGATAATCATGACGTCAAATACGAACTCTTTCTCCCTGCGTTCCGTCCTTAAAAAGGACAAGCTCAACGGAGCTAATTTCCTGGACTGGTACAGAAATCTTAGAATAGTTCTCACTCAGGAAAGAAAATTGTACGTCCTAGAGCAGCCCATTCCCAAGGCACCTCCTGCCACTGCCACGCGAGCTGACCGAGATGCTTACAAGAAGCATCAAGATGACGCATTAGATGTGTCATGTCTCATGCTCGCAACCATGAACTCTGAGCTTCAGAAGCAACACGAGTTGATGGGTGCTTATGATATGGTTGAACATCTTCGTCAACTGTATCAAGGACAAGCAGGGCACTGGAAGAGGAACTGCACAGGATACCTAAAAGATCTTAAGAAGAAGAGAAATAAGATTTCTACTTCAGGTATAAATATTATAGAAGTCAACCTCTCTATTTCTTCATCGTGGGTATTAGATACCGGATGTGCTTCTCACATTTGTACTAATGTATAGGCGCTGAGAAATAGCAGGGCATTGGGAAAGGGCGAGGTGGACCTACGCGTAGGCAATGGAGCACGGGTTGCTGTTGTTGCTGTAGGGACTTATTTTCTATCTCTGCCCTCTGGGCTTGTACTAGAGTTGGATGATTGTTGTTATGTGCCTGCTTTAACTAAGAATATAATTTCAGTTTCTTGTTTGGACAAGAAAGGTTTCCCTTTTATAATAAAGGACAAATGTTGTTCTGTTTATTTAAAAGATATGTTCTATTGTAGTGCACCTCTGATGAACAGACTCTACATTCTAGACCTTGAAAGCCCTATTTATAACATAAATACAAAGAGGTTCAAGTCAAATGACTTGAATCAAACTCATCTCTGGCACTGTCGCTTTGGTCATATAAATGACAAGCGCTTATCCCAGCTCCATAAGGATGGTTTGTTGGACTCATTTGATTTTGAATCTTATGAGACGTGCGAGTCATGCCTATTAGGCAAGATGACCAAGACTCCCTTTAGTGGGCACAGCGAAAGAGCGACTGATTTGTTAGGACTCATACATAGTGATGTATGTGGCCTTTTCAATGTCGCTGCTAGAGGCGGTTATAGGTACTTCATCACATTTACTGATGACTTTAGTAGATATGGTTATGTGTACTTGATGACACATAAGTCAGAATCCTTTGAAAAGTTCAAAGAATTCAAGAATGAAGTACAGAACCAACTTGGAAAGAGTATTAAGATACTTCGATCAGATCGAGGTGGAGAATACTTTAGCCATGAGTTTCGTGACTACCTAGCTGAGTGTGGGATTCTATCCCAACTCACTCCTCCTGGAACACCACAGTGGAATGGTGTATCCGAAAGGAGGAATCATACCCTATTAGATATGGTACGATCTATGATGAGTCACACAGATCTTCCGACATACCTTTGGGGCTATGTTCTAGACACGGCAGCTTTTATACTCAACCGAGTTCCATCCAAGGCCGTGATAAAGACACCATATAGGATATGGACTGGGAGAGATGCCCAGGTGTCTTTCATGAGGATTTGGGGTTGTGAGGCTTACGTTCGATGTCAAGTCTCAGACAAGTTAGGACCCAAAGCCGACAAGTGCTACTTTATTGGATATTCCAAGGAAAATAAGGGATATTACTTCTACATTCCCAGTCAGCACAAGGTAGTTGTGGCAAAGACTGGGGTCTTTCTAGAAAGGGACTTTGTTTCTAGAAAGACTAGTGGGAGTACGTTCGATCTTGAAGAAGTTCAAGATGCGGACCATAGCACTGAAGCCTCGATGGAAGTTGAACTGGAACCACAAAGTGTTGTAGTTGATGTTGTTCCACAAAGAGTTGAGGAACAACAACCAGTTCAAGTAGACATACCTCTTCGCAGGTCTGATAGGGTACGTCGTCAGCGTGAGAGATACTCATTTCTCTTGTCTGACCATGATGACGTTATGCTCATAAATGATGAGCCTACCACCTATCAGGAAGCTGTGATGAGACCAGATTCTGAGAAATGGTTAGAGGCCATGAGATCCGAAATGGAATCCATGTACACCAACCAAGTATGGACTTTGGTTGATCCACCTGAAAGGGAAAAACCTATTGGGTGTAAGTGGGTCTTTAAGAGAAAGACTGACATGGATGGACTTATCTATAAGGGTCGCTTGGTAGCTAAAGGTTTCAAGCAGATTCATGGTATTGACTATGATGAAACCTTTTCTCCAGTAGCGATGTTTAAGTCCATTCGGATCATGCTTGCTATTGCAGCATACCATGACTATGAGATATGGAAGATGGATGTCAAAACCACGTTTCTAAATGGAAACCTATTCGAGGATGTGTACATGACACAACCTGAGGGTTTTGTAAATCCACAGCAAACTAGCAGAGTATGCAAGCTGCATAGGTCCATTTATGGACTAAAGCAAGCTTCTCGGAGCTGGAATCAAACAGTTTGGTTTCATCAAGAACGAAGATGAGCCTTGTGTCTACAAGAAGGTTATAGGGGATATAGTTGTCTTCCTCATATTGTATGTGGATGACATACTACTCATTGGGAAGGACATCCCTATGCTTCAGTCTGTCAAGACCTGGCTCAATGAAGGACTTAGGTGAGGCATCCCGTATACTAGGGATACAGATCTATAGAGATAGATCTAAGAGATTGCTTGGCCTAAGTCGGAGTACATATATTGACAAGAACTCCAAGAAGGGATTTCTGCCGATGTCACATGGCGTGAGTCTTTCGAAGACTCAAGGTCCCTCTTCTAGAGAGGAGAGAGACCGCATGGATCAGATCCCTTATGCCTCAGCCATAGGATCTATCATGTACGCCATGCTATGTACTCGTCCTGATGTCTCATATGCTTTGAGCAGTCTGATCCAGGTGAAAGTCACTGGATAGCGGTCAAGAATATTCTTAAGTACTTAAGAAGGACTAAAGAATATTTCTTGATATATGGAAGCAATGATGAGCTAGCTGTAAAGGGTTACAGTGATGCCAGCTTCCAGAACGACCAGGATGATTATCGATCGCAGTCGGGGTTCGTGTTTTGCATAAATGGTGGTGCTGTGAGTTGGAAGAGTTCGAAACAGGACACAGTTGCTGATTCTACAACATAGGCCGAGTATATCGTTGCATCAGAGGCAGTAAAGGAGGCAGTTTGGATCCGCAAGTTCATCACTGAACTTGGGGTGGTTCCTAGCGTCGCTGATCCCATTGAGCTCTATTGTGACAACAATGGAGCTATAGCACAGGCGAAGGAACCTCGCCCACACCAGCGGACCAAACACATACTACGGCGCTTCCATCTCATTCGAGAGATTATCGAGAGAGGAGATGTGAAGATTTGCAGAGTACCCACAGAGGCTAACATCGCAGATCCCTTGACCAAGGCTTTGGCACAGAGAAAGCATGATGGTCACACTAGGTCATTGGACTTAGAGCCTACACTGATTGGCACTAGTGCTAGTGGGAGATTGTTAGTTAGAGCCCTAGAGCCAATCATTTGGCTATTGTATTATGGACTTGTTGTATCATATTCTTATATAAATCAAGGCATTTGTTTTGGTTATTATACTTACTTGTATTGGTGCCAAATAAACTAAGTATAATAGCGTCCTTGAGTAGAAGGTTGTTACCTATATCAATCGATTGGTTGAATCGATAGTGAGATGATATAGGGAACACTACTCTTAACTATTCCTAGTCGAGTATTAACATTTAGGGACAATGTTAATGCAATAAGACTAGCATATAGGTCAACTCGATGACTTGATCTCACAAGTCATGGATATAGAGATATCAAGTTGACACATGGGTATGCATTAGAGTATGTATACTGAATGACCCGCCATGAGAAAGTATCATGGATCGTTATATGAGTGTCATATACTTTCTCATGTGGCTATTAGTATGACTACTAGTCCTTAGACCTGAAGTCACCATGGTTTCCTACATAAGGAGTTATGTACTTTGGTTTCGTCAAACGTCACCCGTAACTGGGTGGACTATAAAGGTGATTACTGGGTATGTAACAAATTATGCGGAGGGATGTGAGTGATGTAGATGGGATCTATACCTCCTATATAATGGGAGAGACATCGATATTCTTGATAGAGTGAGACCACGAAGTGCATGGCCATGCCCAAATGAGTCAATATGAGATATTGAGCTCATTTGATTTAGTGAGTCTACTTGGAGTTCAAGATTTGGATTGGTCAGAGGATGACACGGTCTATGCCTCACATTAATCAATCTAGATGTGTAGGATAGAAAGACATTTGTCATATATATTGAGGAGTCACAATTAGTAGTCACAAGGTGATGTTGGATCTCAACATTCTTGTAACTTGGGTAGTAATGATGTGTTGCTAGATACCGCTCATTACTTATGCTCCTAAATGGGTTTAGGGGCATTGCCAACGTAACAAGAACCTATAGGGTCACACACTAAGGACAATTAGATGGAGATTAGGTTCATATGATGAACCAAGAGGATTAGATTCATGTATTGAACCAAATTGGATTAAGAGTAATCCAAGTTAGGCTAATTGAGTTGGACTTGAGTTGATTCATGTGTTCAATGAGTCTAATTTTGATTATGACTCATTGAATCAATTTAATTAAATTAATTATATTCATTATATTAAATTGACTTGAATCAAATGGTTGGATTTGATCAACCATGAGATAGATTTGGTCAAGTTTGACTTGACTTGAAAGGAAGAGGAAGAGTCAAGTTTGATTTGACTATTTGCCACCTCATTTGTGAGTGGGCATTAGGAGGACTAATGATGATGTGCCACATCATCATAGTTGGCACATGTGTGTGCCACCTCATGGAGGTTACAAATTCCCTCTTTAATGGCCACATTAAAGAGAATGGAGGTTACAACTCCAAGAGGTGGCCGGCCACTTTTGTTAGTGAATGGAATTCATTTTTCATTCAAGGCTCATTCAACTCATCTTCTTCCTCAAGCTCTTAACCTTTCTCCCTCTCCTCTCTTGGCCGAACCTTACCAAGGTGCTAGAACACCTTTGTGTTAGGTTTCTCCACCTATTTGTTCGTGTGGATACTTCTAGAGGGTTGTACACTTGACAACCTCAAGATCCGGCATCAATTGGAAGAGCGGGATACGCAAAGGGCTTCGCACCAAGGGTAAAGATCTTCTCCTAATGTAGATCTAGGCTTTAGTGAACTCGTACTCAAATTTTATTTTATTTTTACTTCGCACGGATCCGGTGACGGGGCTTTCGGGGTTTTCGCGGCCCGAAAATCCCAACATCTCAAATATCTGAGATAAACAAAACTTAGATGTGATGTTCAGGTAGATTTGATAGTTTGCATGCCATTTGTTCTATACATTAGATTTGTTTTACTTGCATTATATTTTGTTTATTATAGTTAGTTTCATTATATGTATTGCTATTTCATTTAAGGATGCTCTAAGCAACAACATTTGTTTATTAGAAAGTCTAAGTTTATAATGATTCCTTAAGCAATACCATTATATTCTAAGTTTATAATTATAATATGATATTCTAAGTTTATCATTCATTTGCTTTAGTGTAGAGGAGATTTTCGGTAATATGATACAAAGATCGTGAGATGAAATTGAGCTCGTAATGCTTTATTTAAGCTTATTTCAAGTGATACGAGTTTAATAATGTTTCAAATTATATTCTTATTAGGTAACAATGTATATGAACAAAGATTAATGGATGTACAATCGATTGGAAAATAGATTTATTAGAGATGATTTTATTACTGAAGTTGAACAGTTTGTGAACTTTGCTAAAAGTCATACAGAATGTATAAATAGTGCTGAGTTATGATGTCCGTACAATCATAAAAATGTCAAAATAGAGCTTTCCGTGATGAGGATACTGTAAAAATACATATATGTAGAAATGGTTTTGTGTCAAATTACTACAATTGGTACTATCACAAAGAGCCTTATTTATATAAACCAATTGGGTCTTTTGGTGGTTCATCTTCAGGGACTACTGTTACCGCTCCTAAAGCATCAAATAATATTGATATTTTAATGCAATCAATGGTTCATGATGCGATGAATGTAGTTGAGTATTCCAATATAGATGAAATACCAACACCTGAATATCAGCAACTATATGAAATGTTATAGGCTAGTGAAAGAGAAGTGTGGGAAGACATTCCTTCTAGTCATTCTCAACTATCAGCTACTGCAAGGTTATTGAATATGAAAGAAGAACATCATTTTTCTGAAAGATGTTACGATGACATCTGCCAATTGATGTCCAAGTTGCTCCCTGCTGATAACATAATGACTGATAGTTTCTATGAAATAAAGAAATTGATCAGAGGTTTAGGTTTGCCTGTAGAGAAGATTGATTATTGTATAAATAACTACATAATATTTTGAAATGAAGACAGAGATCTGAATGAATGTAAAATCTGTACTCACCCTCGTTTTAAGCATCGTACTCATATACCAGGGAAGAAGAGGAAAAATATTGCTTAGAAAGTGATGTATTATTTTCCGTTAACTGCTAGACTTCAATGCTTGTATGCATCTGCGGCTACATCTGCAGCTACATCTTAGCACATGATGTGGCATTGTGAGCATAAGCATGAGCACGAAGGAGGTATAATGTGTCATCCTTGTGATTCTCCTGCATGGAAACATCTTGATACTATATTTTCCTCCTTTGCAATGGAACCACATAATGTGAGATTGGGGCTTTCTGTAGATGGATTTCAACCATTTGGTCAGTTGCGACAACAATATTCATCTTGGCCAGTTATATTAACATCATACAACTTACCTCCATGGATGTGCATGAAAGATGAATTTATGTTCCTTACCGTGATTATTTCTAATCCAACTAATCCCAAAGATAAGATAGATGTTTTCTTGCAACATTTACTTGCCGAGCTGAATGAATTATGGAATGTAGAGTCGGTGACTTATGATGTTGCAAGTAAAACTAAGTTTACATTGCATGCTGCCTTATTATGGACTATCAATGATTTTCCAGTATACTCAATATTGTCGGGATGCAGCACGCCTGGTAAATTAGCATGCCCACATTACATGATAGAGTCTGATGCATTTTCATTACCTTGTAGTGGGAAGGTATCATGGTTTGATAATCACCGTAATTTTTACCAATTGATCACCCTTTTAGGTGAAATAAGAAAAATTTTCTAAAGAATGTTGTAGTCAGAAAACCTCCCCCTCCAGTCTATGCTTCAGGTGAAGAAATCATTAAACAAATAGATAGTTATGAATTTCTCCCAATATCTCAGCCTAATTCTGATGAGATAAATAAATATCTTGTTAGAATGTGCAAGTGTGGTTAGAAGAAAAGGAGAATTTTTTGGGAGCTTCCTTATTGGAAGTATCTACTCATTTGACATAATATAGATATGATGCATATTGAAAAAAATTTCTTTGATAATATCTTCAACACTATGATGAATGTACCTGGAAGAACTAAGGACACTGCAAAATCACGTGAGAAATTAAAAGAACTAGTTAACAGACCAGAGTTGCATTAGAATGAAACAACCAATAAGTTTCCAAAAGCTTGTTATACATTGGACAAAGATTGTAAACAAGCTTTATGTAGTTGGTTAAAAGAAATCAAATTCCTAGATGGATATGCTTCGAATATGGCTCTATGTGTTGATATAAACAAGTTAAAGATATTTGGAATGAAGAGTCATGACTGCCACGTGTTCATGCAAAGACTTATTCCAATAGTTTTTCATGATTTACTTCCTAATAATGTTTGGCAAGCACTTACAGAGTTGAGTCTTTTTCTTCAGAGATTTGATAGCGAGGTGTATTATAACGATCGATATACTTCAGCTAGAAACTGACATTCCTCTCATATTTTGTAAGTTGGAGCATATATTTCCACCTAGTTTTTTTTATTCGATGGAACATCTACCAATACATTTACCATATGAGGCACGAATAACTGGTCCTATACAGTACAGATGGATGTATCCATTTGAACGGTTTTTGAAAAATTAAAGAATAATATTCATAATAAAGCAAGAGTTGAAGGGTCAATATATAATGCTTATCTGGTTGAGGAAGCATCTTCCTTCTACTCTTATTATTTTGCTGATAATGTTAAAACCAGACATCGCAAATGTCCTAGAAATTCTGATGATACTCAGAATATAGATCCACCGATGCTTTCTATTTTCAAATTTTTTGGTAAATCAATGGGTGCATCTGTTTCTAGATGGTTAACTCAACAAGAATACCATACTGTAAGAACATACATACTCTTAAACTATGATGAGGTCAAACCATACATAAAGTAAGTTAACTTTTCTAATCAAAATTTTATTTTATTGCATTTGTTTCCTTAATATCCTAATTATCTTTAAATTATCTTCTTTCACAGCTTGTATGAACAACAATTATATCTACAAAATTTATTAATGAGTGCAAGTGAGGTTGCTGAAAAGTTAGAGACCGAATTTGCATTATAATTTCAAATATATGTAAGTTAGAGAAATTTTCATAATTCTTCATTAAATTAAGTTCGGTCCTAATTTATATCATAACTATTTTGATAGGTGAAAGACCGCAGAATATCAAATATGCAAGATGATAGAATATTGAATCTTGCATCAAGACCCCTTCGCCAAATAATGGTCTATTCTGGTTACTATGTTAATGGTCTCAAATTCCATGTGACACAACGAGATTCACAAACATTAACTTATAATTCTGGTGTTTGCGTTAAAGGATCTATCGACACCAATAACACTGAGTTTGATTATTATGGTATACTTGAGGAAATTATAAAAGTTGAATATCCTACATTATCTATAAAAAGGTGTGTGTTGTTCAAATGTTCATGGTATGATCCAACCCCAAGAACAGGTATTAGAATACATCCAATTATAATTTAGTTGAGGTTAATGCAAACAAAAGGTTCAATAAATTTGAACCTTTCATTTTTGCAATACAAGCGGGTCAAGTTTTTTATCTTAAATATCCTACGAAGAGAAGACGAGCTAGTGAATGGTTGTCTGTTTGTCAAATGAAGCCTCATTCGACCATAGAAATGACGAACACCATTATTGCTCAAAACCATGATGCATTTCAGAATGATGAAGTAGAGAGACATTTGGTTGATTCACAACTCCAATCTACATCACAATTACTTGTAGATCTTAATATCACAGACGAGGAGATAGATGATGGAGAGATATCCAGCAGTGAGGATTTTGCTAAACTAACAGAGTCTAGTGACAATGATTAACAAACTGTTAATGTTGAGTAGAAATGCTTCTAGAGTCTAACATTGATTAAATTTTAGCATTATTATTCATCAAGGAAGTTATGGTTCAATCATGTTTTGTTGCTTATTTATCATGTTAGTAAAATTTATTATGATATGCTGTAATGTTATTTTGTAGATATCATATGTCATGGAAAATCATTTTGCACCACTCCGTGGATCTACAGTCCTTAGGGTTGTTGGAGAGCCGTAAGTATGTTTTTATTATTAGTAATTCAAGTTCTTTATTTATAACATATATCTTATGTTTTAATATTGTTTATATGTAGGTTTACTCCTGATGGTCATCGAGTATTGACATATATTACCAGGAAATTTAAAGAAAGAGTCTGCATTTCTAGTACTACATGGAGACATGTAGACAATGAGACTAAGGATTTTTATTATAAAGAATTTATGGTAAGTAAATTGAATATGTATAATATATTTATCCTTTAATATACTAAATTTTTAATTTTTAATTGTAGAAAAAATATACGTGGGAGGATGGGTACGAGGCAGAATTTGTAGCGATTTAGAATATTTATTGTGCCAAGTTATACAAAGACCTATTATATTATGTGAGAAAGGATGACACAAGGCTAGCTTATGTATCCGACGAGATATGGGGTGCATGGACGATCACTTAGTCTGCACAAAGATGGCAGACAAAGGCTCAAAAAGCTCAAGAAAATAGGAATACATAGCTTGGTGGCCCGAATACTGGATTCGCTCGGCATACATCAGGATCCCGATTCATTGTTGAGCACGCTATGGATCTGGTGAGTGTAATTTAAAGTTATATAAATCAAATTTTTATTTATTAACAAATTTGCATAATTTTGGCCAAAATTATTTGTGCATGCAGGAGCATTCTTTAGAAAGACAGTCCACTTGCTTGGAGATCTTTCTCAAGACTCACCAGAGAAAGGATGGTACATATGTTGATACTCGATCCAAGAACATTAGGGTTTGAATTATTAACTTTATTGTATTTAATCTTTAATAATGATTAATTAGCTTTAGTAATTGTGTATAAGATATAAATTGTATATTTTTTTTGCACATGAGGAAATGACAAGTAGGGTTGCTCAGGCATCTCAGCCACCAGTAGAGGGAGGGGACTCACAGGATCTATCCACCCAGCAAATAAATGAAATTTATTATGATGTTATGGGTGGAAGGACAAAGAACTCCTCCCTCTACAGCCTTGGCTCCCGTATTAAGGGATATTTGCTTGCTTGAGGACTCCTAGATGTCATGTTAGTTCCTCTTCTTCTTCTTCTGAGGTAGAGTCATTAAGAAAAGAAACCCAAGATTTAAAGACTCAAATGACTACAATGGATCAGAGGTGAGAGGAGAGGTGGTCTGCTCAGGAGCAGACATTGGCCCAGAATCGAGCAGTCATTGCTAAATGGGACCAATCACAGCAACCCCAGTCATAGCAGCCCCAATTAGAGGAGACTCGAGACCCATGTGACCCTGCCGATGAGTAGATTCTTCTGAGGTATGTTCAACTACAACTTGATTTTTTTTTTAATTTATCATACATTAATTAAGTCAAATATATTTATTCTATTTGGATATTATTAGATGTTTCTCTTAAATTGTATTACATTTTCATGAGTCCATATTGATACATTCACCATCATCACTATTATTGGATATCCAAAATATAATCCAGGTATTTTTTTTTACATGTAAAATTAGTTATATATTATAATTTTTTAGTTATATATTATATTTCCATCGATTCATTCTGATCATAATCTCTTGTATTTGATTTTTACAAGATTATATTTGGATATATGTATAGGTGATATATCATGGTAAGTATTTTAGATATTTTGTATTTACCTTTCACTTATCATTTACTTTTAGATACTTATATTATGAGTACTTGATACTTGGATAGTTGTACTTGTATTTTGGAGATTTGGATAATTATGATTATGTTTTGTATTGTATTTTGGATAGTTTTATGTTGTGAGCTTATTGTATGTTGTGAGTATATTGTATGAATTGTGATTTATGTATGAATTGTGTTTGTGCTGCCATCGTTTGTGATGATTTTTATTTATATGAAAATTGTATATAAGATATATGGAACATAAAAGCAAGTTTTTTTGTTTTTTTACTAATTTTTACCGATGGAATTGTGTTTCCGTTGGTAATCACTGACGGAGTATACTATTCCGTCGGTAAAATATCAAAAGCACAGTAACGGTTGTGATATATTACCGACGGAATTACTGGTTCTGTCGATAATTCCCGACGGAATTAATTATTCCGTCGGTAATTACTGACGAAATTACTGGCTCCATTGGTAATTACCGACAGAATTACTGGTTCCGTCGAAGATTTACCAACGTAATAGCTTATTCCATCAGAAATTTACCGATTGAATAAATTTCAGTTGGCAACTTCCGTTACTTGTCGTTTACTCTCTACCGACGGGAAAAATATTTGGTCGTTAAATTTTACCGACAGAATACATTGTTCCATCGGTAATTACTGATTGAATTTGATTTCTATCGATAAATTACATTGCTGATCAAATTACTTTCGAAATTATAAATTCCGTCGGTATTCCATCGATAAATCCAAATACCAACGAAAAATTCATTCGTTATTCACTACTATTTTTATAGTGGACTTTAGTTAGAATTCAAATGAACAAATTATTATCATTAAAGAGATCGGTCGACTAATATGGTAACTTAAGTTGTTTGGTGCCAAAATAGGAACTTAAAAAGAGTTATTGGACTGTTAAAGTGGTTGTTGCAAACTCAAAGATAAGCAGGCAACTACAACGATGATTATCCAACTAGTCAGAGCAAGCAGTTGATTGAAGTGCTGATCAATTAACTAGTCAAGGCAAACAGTCACCTAAATTGATAATCAACTGATTAGTCAAAGATAAGTAGTTAATCAACTAGTCAGAGGCAAGCAGTCGACTAATTAGAGACAAGCAATTGACTAAAGTATAAAGTAATCGACTAATAATCAAGATTTCAAAATGTTGGCATTTCCAATAAGGACCTTATAAAAATAGGCTTATAGAGACTCGAAGTAAGCCTTTTAACACTAATGCTGTAGTGAGTCTACTCAAGATTTTAAGGATGGAAAGCTGATCAAAGCAAGAAACAAGCCAACAAGAAAAACTTTATTCTTGTAATAATTTCATTGAGATTACAGGAATGATTCATATATTAATCATATCTCATTGAATAGAAATTCAAGAGATTATCCAACCATGTAAATAATTTGCATTTGTACTTATATATTTTTATTATTTTTTACTGTATACTAATCATTCTAGATGCCCGAATGAATTTAAATATATTATTAAGCGTACTTATGTTGGTCACGCTCTTGTTACTCTGCTGGGCTCATTTAAGCTTAGATATTTGAGGACGTCCAAACGCGGCCATGGGCTGCAATAAAAATCAAGAATTGTGTTGAATGACTTTATAAATACTCTTTTTTAAATAAAATATGATAATTTATCAAGGACACATTTAAATTTAACTTTTTATTTTCTATTTTATCTATCATTATAGTACTATATTTAAAAAATAGTATTAAATTTTAAATAATAATATCAAATAATAATTTTTAAAAATCAACACCAACATTTAAAAAATCAATACCATTTTACTACTATATGAATTTTAAAATCAATATCATTTTGATATTAATAATTTACCAAATGACATACCTAAGTTTCTGAATTGATAAAAAAACGTATGCTATTTTTGGTATTTACTAAAGGGCATACTTTTTCGTGTGCACTTCTTGTTTACCCTCCTAACAAATCTAATTTTTTTCAACCATTTTTTCTTCTCTATCATTTTTCTCTCTCTTATCTTCCATCTCTCATATACATACAACTTACCGCTTATTTTTTTCCTCTCCTCACTTCTCTTTCTTCCCTTTTTGAATGTATGCATAACATATAGATAATATTTTATAAAATTTAATTGATTTTTTTTATAATATTTTAATACACTCTTCCCTTTTTGAATGTATGCATAACGTATAGATAAAATTTTATAAGATTTAATTGATTTTTTTATATATTTTGATGCATTTGGCGAAGCCAAAATAAATAATAGATAATATATTTGAACTCCTTGTAATCCAAGAAATCCACATGAACTTAAATGAATACAATATGAGATCTCTAGGTCCATGAGTGAGTTTTGACTGAAATCCACTGATGAACCAAGAGAGCTCTGATTGCACCTATTTCAGTTCCTGTGGATTTCTGAGGTGGCAATGAGTTCAAATATGCTATCTGTTGTTTATTTTAGCTTTTCAGAAGTGTTGAAATGTAATAAGAAAAAATCGCGAAAAATCTTCACGTTGGGCCTGATATGATATACATCAGGCCAATGTTGGTCTGATATAAAATCATATCAGGCCCAACTTGGGCCTGATATAGAGGTCCACGTTTGGCTTGATATGGAATCATATCAGACCCAACGTGGATATTTTTGACATTTTTTATTACATTTTAACACCTTTGAGAAGTCGAAATAAACAATGGATAGCATATTTGAACTCTTTGCAACCCCAGAAACCACAGGAATTGAAATGGATGCAATCAGAGCTCTCTAGATTCATTAGTGGATTTTGATCGAATCCACTAATAGACCTAGAGAGCTCCGATTACACTTATTTCTGTTTATGTGGTGATCCTGTCCAAGAGTTGAGTCGATGGACGTTGGGGACGTGGCGCTCTCTGCTGACTCCACATAGACTCCGGGATGACTTGGTCTCCGGTGAACCTGCAACAAAATCGAGTCGGGAAGGGGATCCTGGCGACGGCCCTCCGACGCTCAAGTCAGACGAGGGGAAATCGAAACAGCACAACGAGGCCAAGAGCTACAGTAGATGAGAATGCATACCTCCGTCGAAGGTTGGGGACCCTTATATAGGGCTCCCCGGAGGCGCGTGCACACTCCTCAAAGCATAACTAGAAATGGTCGTGTCAGAAAAGTGCGCTTGATGTCATACCGCAACCATCCGAGCATATCTCTGACGTGACAGTGGAAACTTCCACCGTACGATTCTCTGTCTAGTCCAGCCGTTGCCCCTGCTATCTGTCTCCTTTGTCCTTTTTTGCATCTTGTCTATTCCCCGGTCCGCCCAGGCACCTAGGTGGTCGGACGCATAGGCGTGGCGAACCGAACAGGGAGACCCCCTAGTTGCTCAGACGGGTATACATTCTTTAGTTGGTCCACAACTCAGCCGAGCGGACGAGCCGCTCAGCGCAGCAATACCTTGGTGGGCAGATTGAGCGTCGGAAGCCCGCCCCATGGTTGAGCTATATTTACGTTGGCTCCGGCGACTCCTGGCCGATCGGACTTTAGATCTAGCCGATTGGACTTTATACCTCTCCGCTTGGCGAAATCTTTAGGTTGGTCATGACCTCCACGCGTCGTTGACCGTCGCCCATGTGATCCCCTCCCCCTCGAGTCTAGTCGAACGAGGCTGTAAGTCCGACTGACTGGACTGGTTTAGTGTTTTTCTGGCCGTCCGGCAGCGATAGTAAAAGGATTGAGGTGGGCTTGGGCGACCCGCTCAGCCGAACCTCCTTTAGCCGATCGGCGAGGCGTGCGCTTGTATTTGTTTAAATATTTTTGATACGCATCCGAGTCCACTTGTGGTCAGAAGCTATCGTCATCGAGATCCCTTTGGAATTTGTGCAAATCCTTCGTATTAACAATGAGCACGCGACCACGTCGGATAATGGTCTTCCTTAAATGTTGCCCAGTAACCTGGTGACACGTGGAAACCCCGCCGTCATCGTACGACAAAGGTGACAGCATCGATGCGACACGCGACTGTTCGAATTTCACGGCCGGATGCAAGCCTCGATTCCGGTGACCTAAATCGGACGGTTCTGGCTGGCCGGGCTAAACGTTTATAAAACCTCAACGCCAACCTCTGTTCCATCGCTATTATCTTCGTGCTTTGGTGATTCCTTTCACTCCCAGCTCTCCAGCGAATTGTTCATTCGGCGCTCTGGTGAACTCTCGGCACCCTTCCCCTTGCGCTTTGCTTCCCTAGTAAGCTTCTTCATTGCTTTACCTTTTCTCCTTATTCCTTCATTTTGGTTCTCTCTTTGTTCCTATTCTTGCCGGTTCTTCAATGTTGAACCACCTGAAAAAACATCGAGTTTTTCCCTCTCTGGTCATGTCCAATTCTTCTGCCCCTTCTCCCGACCTTTGGTATCAAACCATGGAGAGTCGGTTTGATTCGGGGGATGCCTTTAAACTGATTAATACCTATGACATCCCTGCTGACCACAAACTAACTTTGGTCGAGTCATCCGACTGGCCTCATGACCCGCCGGCCGGCACTGTTACCTTCTTCCGCGACCAGTTCGTAGGTGGCCTTAGGTTTCCAATCCACCCATTCATTATAGAAGTTTGCAACTATTTTCGTATTCCGCTCGACAAGCTCGTGCCCAATTCCTTTAGGCTGCTGCGCGGCGTAGTTGTGCTCTTCCGAGTGCACAACATTCCCCTTAAGCCCTAAATTTTTCATTATTTTTACTACCCCAAGCAATCCGAGCTGGGCACCTTCTTGTTTCAAGCTCGGATCGGCCTAGTTTTCTTTGATAAAATGCCTACCTCCAACAAGCATTGGAAGGATCATTTCTTCTTTCTGAGTTTTCCCGAGCCACCACCCTTCCGAACCAAATGGCAAACTTTGTTGCCGACTCCTCCCGACCTGAAAAGGTACCGGACCAAGCTCGCTTTTCTGCACGCGGCTAACCTGCTAGCCGGGCTGAAGCTGGACATCCATAAGCTGCTACCCGAAGGGACGATGTACCTATTCGGTTTAAGCCCGATCCAAACGCGGCTTCCGAACAGCCCTGGTAAGGAATAACCTTCCCTCCTTTTCTTTGCGTCTAACTGATTTCTTTTCTCTTTCCTACAGCCGAGACCATGATGGAATCGGTGGTGTTCAGCATGCTGAAACGCAAGGCCGCCGAGATAGAGGTGGCTGCAGCGCAGGAGGTAGAGAAACTTGGCCTCGCCCTGATCGACTCACATGAAGGCGAAAGTGAAGAAGCGCAAACGGTGGGTGAGACATTTTCCGCTCGGAAGGTTACCACTGATGCAGCCAGGGATACCGCTCCATTGAGTGCGCAACCGACCACTCGGCTTGAGAATGCCGAGTCTACTGATGATGAGCTTCCGTTGGTTGGGCGCAAACGCCGCCGAACGGGCACCCCAACCCGCTCGGCCACCTCAGCCGTTCACGTGTCCGAACAGATGGGTGATCCTCCTCTAGCTCTAGCATCTGTGGAAGCACTGTCGTCTGACCGAACCCTCTCTCAAGGAGACTGGCCTTCCGACCCCGTCGCTGCTCAGCCTCTCAGCTCGCTCCCTCCAGCTCGCCAAATAATCAAGCGATCTCTCATTTGCTCTGAGCTGGTCGGACAATCTTCTGCCCCTTCCGCGTCCGCTCAGTCTACTCTGGGCCGGCACAGGACTATCAAGGCTTTGCTCCACTTACCGACAGAGAAATATTTGCAGAAGGTCGAGCAGCCGTCGAGCCCCGAACACTTGATAACCATTCGGGGACCCCTCGCAAATGTCTGGAAGGACGCCCGAGCGCGCGTGGGCGTGATGCCCCCTGGGTTGTTCGGCAACAGTTATTTGCAACAAACCATCGGGGTAATTCTCACGTGCCTTTATTTTTACACCCCCGTTCGGCACTAACTGTTTTTCTTTTGACCAGGTTGCAGCATTGGGTGGAAAGTATAGTGGTATGCCACCGCTTGGCTTTTCTTGAAGAGGAGTTCAAAAAGCTCATGGTTTCAGGTGGGGCTCCCCTTCAAGGCCCCTCTTATGCCGAGCTGAAGGCCGATCTGGATAAGACCAACAAACTACTGGAGGCCGAGAGGCACAAATCTTCTGGCTTGCAAACTATGGTGGACCGGCTCGAGACCCAGGTCAAAACATACGACAAGAAGATCACTTTGGCCACCAACAGGAAGAATCAGGTCATCACCGACCTGGAGGCGAAGAATGTTGAGGCTTGGGCGCTTGAGGTGAAAGTCAACGAGTTGATTGACCTGCTTACTACCGAGAAGAACGGACGTTCGGCGGAGGTGGCCACTCTTCAGAGTGATCTGAAGACCCTTCAAGATGCACTGGAGGCCTCCCGAGCTGCCTTCAAAGAATATCAGGATGTCGAGCCGAGCCGGGTGGCTGTCATGCAGTAGAACTACATCTGCTCGGAAAAATTCGTGGAGAAAACCTGCGCTCGGCTTGTCCACACATTTGAGCTAGCCATTACTGCCACGGCCGACTACCTGAAGACCAAGGGCCGGCTACCTGAAGAATTCACTATTCTCATCCGCGATCATGCTGACCTTCTGACCACGATTCCGGATGAGATTTTTAATTACTTAGAGTGAAGTCGTGGATGTATATTGGCCGTTCGGCCTATTTCACTTTTTGTACTCGCCGCTCGCCTAAGTTTGATCAATGAAGCTTCTATGGCCCTTCCTTGGTTGCCCGTCCAACCGTCGTGTGTAGTCGAGCTATCTGACTCTTATGAGTCTTTGCCTCTCAATTTGCGAATTACCGCTTGGCAGTCGAGTACAAGACCATCACTCTTCCGTAAGTTTCCTTAGGATTATGCGATGCCAAGGCTAGACCCTCCGGCTACCGCTCAGTGATCTACGAGCCGGGGGGTTATAGTCGCTGGTCCGACTTTAGAGTTTAACGTCGCCGCTCGACGGTCTTCCGAGCGGGATATTTATGGTCGCCGCTTCGACCCTAGAGTTTAACGTCGCCGCTCGACAGTCTTCCGAGCGGGATATTTATAGTCGCCGCTTCGACCCTAGAGTTTAACGTCGCCGCTCGACGGTCTTCAGGCTGGGGGGTTTATAGTCGCCGGTTCGACTCTAGAGTTTAACGTCACCGCTCGACGGTCTTCCAACCGGGGGATTTATAGTCGTCGGTTCAATTCTAGAGTTTAACGTCGCCGCTCGACGGTCTTCCGAGCGGGATATTTATGGTCGCTGCTTCGACCCTAGAGTTTAACGTCGCCGCTCGACAGTCTTCAGGCCGGGGGGGTTTATAGTCACCGGTTCAACTCTAGAGTTTAACGTCGCCGCTCGACGGTCTTCCAAACGGGATATTTATGGTCGCCGCTTCGACTCTAGAGTTGAACGTCGCAGCTCAATGGTCTTCATGCTGGGGGGTTTATAGTCGTCGTTTCGACTCTAGAGTTTAACGTCGCCGCTCGATGGTCTTCCGAGCGGGATATTTATAGTCGCCACTTCGACCCTAGAGTTTAACGTTGTCGCTCGACGGTCTTCAGACCGAGGGGTTTATAGTCGCCAGTTCAACTCTAGAGTTTAACGTCGCCGCTCGACAGTCTTCCAAGCGGGATATTTATGGTCGCCGCTTCGACCCTAGAGTTTAATGTCGCCGCTCGACGGTCTTCAGGCTGGGGGGTTTATAGTCGCCGGTTCGACTCTAGCTCGGCCGTTCGGCCATAATTTTGCAAAACCTTTTTGATTCCTCTTCCTGTGGTCGAAGGAAATAAAAGATGATAACAAGTATATCACATATTACATTGGCGCAGCTTTCATCCAGCTCGGTATGGCTAGAGGTGGCTTGCATTCCACGGTCGCTCTAGCTTCCGCCCGTCTTCGTCCTCTAGGTAATAGGCTCCCGACCGAGTTTTTCTACAATCTTGAAGGGCCCGGCCCAAGGAGCTCCTAGCTTACTACCATCGCCAACTGCCTTTACTGTCTTCCAGACGAGGTCATCGACCTGAAAAGATCTAGGAATTACCCGTCAGTTGTAGTTTTGCTTCATTCTCTGCCGGTACGCCATTAGCCAGACGGCAGCCTTGGCTCGCGTCTTGTCCACCAGGTCCAGCTCCAGGCGCCTCCGCTCGGCATTGCTCTCGTTGTAGTGTTCTGTCCGATCGGATTCTATCCCGACCTCCACTAGGATGATGGCCTCTCCTCCATATACCAAGTGGAACGGGGTCATGCTCGTTACTTCTTTGGCCGTTGTTTGGAACGCCCACAATACACCGGGCAGCTCGTCTACCCAACTCCAGCATTTGTGGTCGAGCCGAGCTCGCAGAACTCGCAAGATCTCCCGATTGACGACTTCAGCTTGCCCATTGCTTTGGGGATACGTGACGGAGGTGAAAGCCTGCTGGATGTCGTACCCCTCGCACCACTCCTTGAGTTGTTGGCCCGAGAACTGCCTTTCGTTGTCTGAGATAAGTCATCACGGGATGCCAAACCGACAAATGATGTGCTGCCAGATGATTTTTTTAACCATCTACTTGGTTATTTTAGCCATTGGTTCGGCCTCGATCCACTTAGAGAAATAGTCGACCGCTACTAGTAAGAACTTCCGATGTCCGGTCGCCATTGGCAATGGTCCCACAATGTCCATGCCCCATTGATCGAACGGGCAGGACACCGAGGATATCTTTAATTCTTTCACGGGACGATGTGAGTGTTGGATCGTGAGGAATCGATAGAGGGGGGTGAATATCGAAAAACGTTCGAAACGAGTAAGTGCAGCGAAAAAGTATAATAGAAGGACAATGCTAACACAGGTTCTTTTTACTTAGTTCGGAGCTTGTGTCGACTCCTACTCCAAGGCCTGTACTCGTTGAGTACTTTCGTTGGGCAATCCACTAACAATTCGAATAATGTATTACAATGATTAAGTACAGAAAAGCTAGAAGCAGAATACCGACAAATGTAACAAAATAAGAAAAGAATGGAACTTGTCGGAGTAGAGTCACAGAGTTACAGGAGCACAAGAGAGAAGATCGTCAATTCAGAGTTGTTGTTGAAGCTCCACCCCTGCCCCTTCTTTTATATGAAGCTCGGGGCGCCCCGGATCCCTTCCGAGCACCCTGGTGAGACGTGGCAGGTCCAACGAGTGAGCTCCACGTGGCGACGACGCGTTTGGATAAAATTCGCCTCCCGGGCGCCCAGACCACCTTTTTTCAGGGAGCACCTTTCCTGCAAAACAAGGTTAGTCCGAGGCAAATAGATAAATTATAACCTGCAAAATAGAGTGTTAGTTCAGTTTATAGTTTAGCAAAAAGAGTATGACTTAGATTCTGTCTTTCTGAGACCAGAATCTAGTCACGATCTCGACTTAGATATCCGAAATGGGTCTAAGCCGGATTGACGCCTAATGTTCCCTTCCCGAGAACGCGTCCTCACAGTCACTTCCTTCCAGTGACTTACCTCTACTCACCTGCCAGACGTCCGGTCAACCCTTCGACCCGTCTGGACTTCTCGCCAAGTGTCCGGTCAGCCCGTCGACCCGCTTGGACTTCTCGCCAGCTATCCGGTCAGCCCGTCAACCTAGCTGGACTTCTCGCCAAGCGTCCGGTCAGCCCGTCGACCCGCTTGAACTTCTTGCCAGACATCCAGTCAGCCCGTCGACCTGTCTGGACTTCGTCTGCACACTCGATCAGAGTGTTAGATCACGACAAACCTAACTTAACCTGATTTGTCATTCATCAAAATCTGAGTTAGACCGTTAGTGCTAACCGCACCAACAATATCCCCCTTTTTGATGGAATGACAACCTGGTTAAGTTAGTAAAAATATACGAGTAAAAAGTTAAACATTTTGTTCTAGCATGAGGTTTAAGTTAGTTTTTAATTTTAATTTTGTTTTTCTAACTTAACTACCTATCCCTCCTCCTTTGACATTCATCAAACAAGGATATAATTTAAACATTTAAGAACACAGAACACATAAAAAATGTAAGGCATGATGTCTTAGTTATCTTGGGGGAGTTTTTAAAAAGTTTTAGCTTTTGGAAAAATAGCTAAGTTTTGAAAGAGTAGCCAATTTTAAAGGATCATTTACAAATTTAATTTTCAAAAATGACTTTTGCAAACTCAAAAGAGAATTTTCTAATCAGAAATTTGAAAAGCTAATTTTCTAATATAAGTGTATAAGTTTCAAATTTTAGGATCAAGGTAAATTTTCAAAATATGTTTCAATTTTGAAGTATTTTTCAAACATAAGTTTTAAAAATTAAAATTTTAAGGCTAAGTTTTCAAAACTAGATTTTTCAAACAACATTTTTCAAAGCTAAAGATATTTACTTTTCAAAACTGATTGAAACTAAGTTTGAAAAAAAATCTTAGGTTATAAAATCTTAATTGAAGAATTTAGTTTTATAAAGGCTAGTTTTAAAAGTATTTGAAACACAAGATTTCAAAAATTAAGTTTGAAAACTTTTCTTTTCAAGACTTATTAAGTTTGTAAAAACTTTAAATTTGAAACCAAAATTCAATTTGAATAAAAAATATTAGAAAAGATATTATGTTTAAGGTGGAGAAAATAATTTTGGTGTTAAGTGTTGATTTAATCCTCCCCCTAAACCTGACATCTAAAATAGTTGTCTAACCAATTAGGTACTTACTGACTATCAGAAGATAGCATCTTTCACTTGGTTAGTCAAGTTAAGTTCATTGTGATCAGTTAGCATTTGACTAAACTGAATAACTTAGCTTGATCAATGTATGTTTTGTATTTAACGCCCAGACTTATATCGATGCACTGACATAAGCATCTTAAGTCCAGACAATTGGCCTATACATCTCACCCCTTTCTATGTTTGTCAATCACAAGCAAGGTAATCCTAGGGTGTCGGTGAGATGCTCAAGTACTAGTCCTGGGGGAACATGATTTCTAAACAGATTTTTCTAGTCTAAGGCTAAAGTTGTTTTGAAATTCTAAAAGTAGGAAGGTTTTGAAAAAAATAAAACAATTTTAACCTAGAATTTAAAACAATTTTGAATTTTGAAAATCCTAGTCTATTAAATTAGAGTATAACCAATCAGATCTGAAAATGAAGATCAATAGAATAATATGTACTACAAAAAGCTGTAATAGTGTCATAACAATGCTATGTAATAATCACGACTACTGAGATGATAAAGGAGGTGGTCCAGAACCCATCGACCGAAGCAGTGCCAATATCTCAGTGTGCCGAGTCCGGTCGTCCTATCGTAGGTCTCATCGCAGGTCGGAGATCTCCTGCCGCACATCTCGCTGTAAATCAGAGACCTCCTGCCGCACCTCTCGTCGAAGATCAGAGACCTCTCGCCATATGTCTCGGTGAAACTCAGAGGACTCCTGCTGGAGGCTCGACATAGCTCTCTCGAGTCCGGTTACTCGATCGATTAGAGTGCGAGGAGCGGGACGTGGGGCTCGAGCTGGCGCTGGGGTAGGAGCTGCCTCGTCAGGAAATAGCGTGAGAAAAAACTAATCTGCCTCCTCTTGCTATGCATCCGGGTCAGGCTGGTGCTGTGCCCCCCTGTGCCAAGTCATGATACCCTCACCATCTATATGAATACTAGCTAGGGAGAAGTTCCTAACTCCTATAACGTCAAACTCGGTCATATAGCGGATGTCACCTCTGGTGACATCAATGTCCAAAGAGGGCATATATGCTGTCAGAATGTGACAGTAGGGCATATGAACTTGCCCACTCGTCACATATCCGGCCGAGTAAATAATGGTGGAGAAGATATGTAGGCTAATGTCAATGTCTAGCCTATGACACAGGGCATAGAGGAGAAAAGAATGGAATGGGCGCATCATCGCGACGTCGCGAGTGCTCAGTGGTAGAATGCAAAAGACTAAGACCCTATAAAGGGCGTAGTCCTGGACTCGAAGGGTAACTGACCTAAACTGCGTCACTATGGGTACTCGCTCGCCCTCGAAAAAATACGAATAAATCATATCAAGAGTGATATGCGAGTAGGGATCTCCAAAGGGTAGCTCCCTGGGAGGATAGCACTGAAAGGGACAGGTACACTCCCGTAACTCCAAAAACTCTCGGATGGCAGTAGGGGACAACATGATATCAGTCCCAGCTGCCCTAGTAGTATAGGTAAAGTCATCTACTTTTACTAGGTTGTTATAAAATTCTGCACACAAACTTATGTTTACTGGACTAGTACATTCAACAAGGTTCTGAAGATTGTAGTGGTTTATGGCCTCTATAGCGGGAATGCAAGAGCGTGAAAAGAACACTCTATCTATACATTTGGTCCTAATGGCCATGTAGATGGTTGACTCAAACTTAATCCTAAGCTCATCAGTGGGAAACCTAGGATTAATACTGGGAGTAGAGGGCCCAGCACCAGATTTAGAACGTTTCCTAAATTATATAACAAAATTATACTAATTAAAGAAAACAAACATGTAATAATATTCTTAAACTTTAAATAGAAGACAAGAATTTTACCGAGGAGCCATTGCTAAAATATTTTTAGAACTGATGACCTCGGTTGATTCGCGACCGCGTATTAACTGTAGAACGAGAGAAAATTTTAACTTTGAATGCTTTCGTAGTAAAGCATAGAAGAAGCTTGAACGAAAGCTTGGGAGAGGAGGTGCAAGGGTAGGGGGAGCCCCTACCCCCCTATATATAGGGGAGTCCGGGCACCCTGACCTATTCCGGGCGCCCGGAGTCAAGTGGGGCGGGGCGCCCGGATCCCCTCCGGGCGCCCCGGGTCTGTATACCAGGGGCGCCCGCCCCTAGTTTTTGACTCCGGTATTATTATTATTATTTTTTGAAGAGTTTTTAAAAACTTTAAGTTAAGTTTAATAATTCAAATAAATTTTTAAGTTAAAATAATTAAAGTTTTAATTTTTAAAATAATTTTTAAGTTTTAATTTTTAAAATAATTTCAAAGTTAAAAAAAAATTAAGTTTTAATTTTTTAAAATAATTTTTAAGTTAAAAAAATTAAGTTTTAATTTTTTAAAATAAATTTTAAGTTAAAAAATTTAAGTTTTAATTTTTAAAATATTTTTTAAGTTAAAAAAAAATAAGTTTTAATTTTTAAAATAATTTTTAAGTTAAAAAAAATTTTAAGTTAAAAAATTTAAGTTTTAATTTTTTAAAATAATTTTTAAGTTAAAAAAAATAAGTTTTAATTTTTTAAATTAATTTTTAAGTTAAAAAATTTAATTTTTAATTTTTAAATAAAAATTTAAGTTTTAATTTTTAAAATAATTTTTAAGTGAAAATAATTTAAGTTTTAATTTTTAAAATAATTTTTAAGTTAAAAAAAATAAGTTTTAATTTTCTAAAATAATTTTTAAGTTAAAAAATTTAAGTTTTAATTTTTTAAAATATTTTTTAAGTTAAAAAATTTAAGTTTTAATTTTTAAATAAAAATTTAAGTTTTAGTTTTTAAAATAATTTTTTATGTTAAAAAATCTAAGTTTTAATTTTTAAAATAACTTTTAAGTTAAAAAAATAATTTCAAATTTTTAAATAAAAATTTAAGTTTTAATTTTAAAATAATTTTTTAATTTAAAAAATTTAAGTTTTAAAATAAATTTTTAAGTTAAAAAAAATTAAGTTTAAAAAAAAATACGATTAATTTTAATTTAATTTTATTCTTAATTTAATTTAATTTTAATTTAATTTAATTTTGGTTTTAATTCAATTTTAATTTTAATTTTAATTTTAATTTTGGTTTTAATTCAATTTTAATTTAATTTAATTTTAGTTTTAATTTAATTTTAATTTAAATTTTAATTTTGGTTTTAATTCAATTTTGATTTAATTTGATTTTAGTTTTAATTTAATTTTAATTTTATGTCCTTAGTCATCTCACCCGATCTATGTTTTCAATCAGGAAATCCTATAATTTTGTGAGATGAATTAGATTCAATTTTAGAGTTTGTTTTTAACTTGTGTTATATTCAGGATTAGCTTTGGGTTCAACAAATAGACATTCTCTGGATAAACTTCTGGGCTATGGTGAGTCACTCAGACATCATTAAAGTAACCATGCCTTCGAAGTTTTTCAAATAGTCCTATCCACTGAACTTAGTACAAAACTTTGGTCTAACTAGTTAGGATCCATAAAGGGTAATTTCGGTCAGTTCCACTTAGCCAAATGCACCAGGTCAAAGCCATATCTTCCTAGACATGCATAGACTAAGCTTCCCTAACGTACTATCATCCAAAATTTCACCAGTACCATTTTTCAAGTTAAACTTGAACCCTTTTTAACTAATCCTAATTACCCTGTCGGGTAGGTTGGTTAGGGTTACCCTGCTGGGTAGGTTAGTTTTAGAGGTGCCAGCTATTCTGGAGCCTCCCCTTGAATTAATGACCATTTAATTTAATTTTGTTCTCGGTTTATGTCTATTTATTTTATAATTATATTTTACTTGATGATAGTTTACATTTTGTTGAGTTTTAATATGTTTAGATTTTAAACTTTTTGGTTCAGGTTTGTATTCTGGTTTATTTGATTTTATGTAATATATTTTATCTCTAGGGATATAATATTGGTTGGGTCCTATTTGCTTGGTCAAACACGCTTTAGGAACCCAGGCCTTATTTGTTAGTTTGAATTGGGTTATTAATGATTTAAATATTTTATTTAATTTCGACTTATATCCGAGTCCGGTTTTATTATAACATGCTTTTTGATTATTAAGTATTAAGTCTAATTTTTTTGATCTAGTAGTAAATTTTTCTAACATAATTTTTAAATTATTAATTTCTTATTTTAAAGATGAATTCTCCTCCTCTCCTCAAGTGTTAGATCTTGAGTTGATTTATTATTTACAACTTGTTCCTTGAGGATTTGATTTTCCTCGAGGAGAAATTTGTTTTCATTTTCTAACTTAACTAATTTATTATTTAAATATGAAATAATTTTAAAAAAATTCTGGTTTAAGTTTAGTAATACCTCTTCGGAACCTTCGGAAATGAGTACGGACTCGTGGCTTATTTCGGGTTAGGACCCGTCTTCCGATTCATCTTCCGACTCTGCTTCGCGGGCCATCAGCGCGAGGTGGCTCTGGTGCTTTTGATCTTCTGCTTCCGATTCTTCCGAGGAGGAGTCGTCCCACGTCGCTTTGAGGGCCTTCTTTTTGGTCGGCTTCGGTTTGTCGATTTTTAATCTCGGGCACTCGTTCTTGTAGTGGCCCTTCTTGTTGCATCTGAAGCACGTCACGCTCCTCGATTCGGTTGGAGAATTGATCTTTTGAAGGTCCTTCTTGCTGAAGCTTCTTTTCCTCTTGGTGAACATCTTCCTTACCAGGTTCACCAGGTGTTCTTCATCTTCCGAGTTCTGGTCAGAATCTTCTTCCGGTTCAGACTTGTTCTTCTTTTCTTTTGAGGAACCTGCAAATAAAGCTACACCTTTCTCGACCCCGGCGTTAGTTTGCTCATGCAGTTCTAATTCACAGAAAAGCTCATCTAATTTTAATTTAGATAGATTTTTTGAGATCTTGTAGGCATCTACGATAGATGCCCACAAGCTGTTGCGTGGAAAGGCGTTTAGGGCATACATTATTAAGTCTCGGTTCTCCATTTGGTGCCCTATTGTGTGGAGTCCGTTGAGAATGTCTTTAATTCTTGCGTGGAGTTGGCTCGCCGTTTCTCCTTCCTTCATTTTTATGTTAAAAATTCTATTTAAGAGCAAGTCTCATTTTGTTACCTTAGCGTCACTCATTCCTTCGTGCAGCTCGATCAGTTTGTCCCACAGCTCTTTGGCGTTTTTATGTGGTCCGACCCGGTTTAGTTCTTCTCTAGTCAATCCGCACTGTAGGGTGTTGATTTCCTTGTTTTCTGTTGATGCCTTCTTCTTTAGGTCTGATGTCCAATCTTCTAGATCCAGTAGATTCCCGGAACTGTCTACTGGTATTTTGTAGGGTCTGGTGACGCTCATCCACTGGTCAAAGTTCGTCTTGAGATACACTTCCATTCGGGAAATCATCCCCGTTGAAGAGGGGAGGTCGCACTGTGCTGAAGCCCTCGATCTGCGACATTTTAAATCTGCACACAAAAATATAGAGTGGTTCCAAGACTTGGTCTTGGATTAGTAGTGCGGGAAGAATTAAATAAAAATAACTAAATTGGTATTGCACCAATTTAGATTAAATTACGATGGAAAGAAACTTCCAAAAAGGTAATAATACCAGTTTGGATCTTTACGAAAAACTGAAATCCGAAAAAAATAAAAAACAAATCACCCCCTTGTCTGATTGGTGGTTGCACCAAATCAGAGCGGTACCTGCTCTGATACCACTTGTTGGATCGTGAGGAATCGATAGAGGGGGGGTGAATATCGAAAAACGTTCGAAACGAGTAAGCGCAGCGGAAAAGTATAACAGAAGGACAATGCTAACACATATTCTTTTTACTTGGTTCGGAGCCTGTGTCGACTCCTACTCCAAGGCCCGTACTCGTTGAGTACTTTCATTGGGCAATCCACTAGCAATTCGAATAATGTATTACAATGATTAAGTACAGAAAAGCTAGAAGCAGAATACCGACAAATGTAACAGAATAAGAAAAGAATGGAACTTGTCGGAGCAGAGTCACAACGTTGCAGGAGCGCAAGAGAGCAGATCGTCAATTCAGAGTTGTTGTTGAAGCTTAACCCCTGCCTCTTCTTTTATATGAAGCTCGGGGCGCCCCGGATCCCTTCCGGGCACCCTGGTGTGACGTGGCAGATCCAACCAGTGAGCTCCACGTGGAGACGACGCGTTTGGATAAAATTTGCCTCCCGGGCGCCCGGACCTCCGAGCGCCCGGATCCCCTCTGGGTGCCCGGACCACCTTTTTCCAGGGAGCACCTTTCCTGCAAAACAAGGTTAGTCCGAGGCAAATAGATAAATTATAACCTGCAAAACAGAGTGTTAGTTTAGTTTATAGTTTAGCAAAAAGAGTATGACTTAGATTCCATCTTTCCGAGACCGGAATCTAGTCACGATCTTGACTTAGATATCCGAAATGGGTCTAAGCCGGATCGACGCCTAATGTTCCCTTCCCGGGAACGCGTCCTCACAGTCACTCCCTTCCAGTGAGTTACCTTTACTCACCAGCCAGACGTCCGGTCAGCCCTTCGACCCGTCTGGACTTCTCGCCAAGTGTCCGGTCAGCCCGTTGACCCGCTTGGACTTCTCGCCAGCTATCCGGTCAGCCCGTCGACCTAGCTGGACTTCTCGCCAAGCGTCCGGTCAGCCCGTCGACCTGCTTGGACTTCTTTCCAGACATCCGGTCAGCCCGTCGACCTGTCTGGGCTTCGTCTGCACACTCGATCAGAGTGTTAGATCACGACAAACCTAACTTAACCCGATTTGTCATTCATCAAAACCTGAGTTAGACTGTTAGTGCTAACCGCACCAATAGTGAGAAATTATGGTACTTTTGGCAAGATAAGCACGTGGCGACTGTCCGGGCGGCGTCCTCCTGTAAAGTTGGCCAAAAGTAGTGGCCAAAAGAATCTTTCTCGCCAATGAGTGGCCGCCGAGATGCCCACCACATGAGCCTTGGTGTACCTATTGCAGAATATAGTCCACATCCTCCGAACCAACGCATTTAAGTAGAGGCCTGGAGAACGCTTTTTTGTAGAGCTGGTCGCCAATGAGGACGAACCGACCAACTCTCCTTCTGAGTAGATGCGCTTCCAGCCGATCGGACGACGTTGCTCCTGACTTCAGAAATTCTGTTATAGTCGTCTGCCAATCATTTGGAAATGTGAGCCCCTCCATCCGATCGATGTGGGTGAACAGAGATACCTACTCGATTGGCTGTTGGATGGCGATCGGTGATATCGAGCTGGCTAGCTTAGCCAACTCATCCGCAACATGATTCTCTGCTCGGGGGATCTTTTGGATGAGCACCTCTCGAAAATTGACCTTCAGTTTTTTGAAGGCCTCTGCATAGAGCTTGAGCCTGACGTTGCTTATCTCGAAAGCTCCCGAAAGTTGCTAAGCAGCCAACTGCGAATCGGAATGAATCAAGACCTTACCGGCTCCCACATGCCTAGCGGCTTGCAGGCCTGCTATCAACGCCTCATACTCTGCTTCATTATTTGTCGTTCGATAGTCCAGCCGTACGGACAAATGCATCCGTTCACCATGGGGAGAGATCAACAGCACTCCGATTCCGCTTCCTTGCCGATTGGATGATCCGTCCACGTACACCTGCCAGGTGGCTTCGGGCTCGGGCTCGGGCTCTTGTACCTCTGTGACAAAATCTGCTAACGACTGTGCCTTGATGGCCGTCCGGGGCTGATACCGTATGTCGAACTCGCTAAGTTTTGTGGTCCATTTGATTAGCCGACCGGATGTCTCTAGATTGAGAAGGACCCTCCCCAGGGGGCTATTTGTCATCACCACGATCGGGTGCGCCAGAAAATAAGGGCGGAGCCTCCGAGCGGCAAGTACCAGTGCAAAGGCTAACTTCTCGAGACCAGTGTAGCGGGACTCAGCATCCTTTAATATGTGGCTCAATAAATACACAGGCTGTTCTTCATCGTCCGGCCTCACAAGAGCCGACCCGACGACATATTCAGTTGAGGACAAGTAAACTCTAAGGGCTTCCCCGGCGACCGGCTTGGCTAACACAGGTAAAGAGTTGAGGTATACTTTGAGCTCCTCGAAGGCTTTGTCGCACTCTGCGTCCCACTGGAACTTAGTGGCTCGATGAGAATCTTGAAAAAGGGCAAGCTCTGGTCGGCGGTCTTCGAGATGAATCTGGACAACGCAGTTATTCGTCCCGTCAGGCGTTGAGCTTCCCTCAGATTTCTGGGAGGCGGCATGTCTTGCAGCGCTTTCACTTTACTGGGATTTACCTCTATGCCCCGCTCGGTCACGATATACCCCAAGAAGCGTCCGCTTTTTGCTCCGAACAGACACTTCTGGGGATTTAGCTTGACCCCATATGTCCTCAGCGTCTCAAAGGTTTCCTCTATATCTGCACAAAGGTTGACCGCTCAGACTGATTTAATAAGTATATCATCAACATATACCTCCAGGTTTCGCCCGATCTGCTTTCGGAACACTTTGTTTATGAGCCTCTGGTATGTAGCACCCGCGTTCTCCAATCCGAACGACATCACGTTGTAGCAGTAAGTGCCGTCTGCAGTTATGAAGCTTACTTTCTCCTGATCATCACGGGCGAGCGACACTTGATGGTACCCCTGATATGCGTCCAACATGCATATCAGCTCGCACCCAGCCGTCGAATCCACCATTTGATCAATCTGGGGCAGAGGGTAAAAATCCTTCGGGCATGCCTTGTTTAGATCTCGGAAGTCGATGCAGATTCTCCACTTGTTACCCGGCTTGGAGACCAGCACCACATTTGCGAGCCATCTCGGGAATTGCACTTCTCGTATATGGTCGGCTTCTAGAAGCTTCTCGACTTCCACTCGGATGATGACATTCTGCTCCGCGCTGAAATCCCTCTTCCTCTGCTTTACGGGCCGAGCGTCTGGTCAGACATGAAGCTTGTGCTGTGTGACGCTCGGCGAGATGCCCGGTAGCTCGTGTGTTGACAATGCGAAGACATCATTGTTGCGATGTAGGCATCTGATCAGCTCCTCCTTCGGGCCGGCTTCCAGGTCGGAAGCAACGAAGGTGGTGGCCTCCGGTCGGGCATCCTGGATCTGCACTTCTTCCTTTTCTTTATAAACTAAAGTGGGAGGCTTTTCAGTTATAGCATTTACCTCGATCCGGGGAGCCTTCCGAGCAGACCTAGACTCGGCTCGGACCATTTCCACATAGCAGCACCGCGCTGCCAACCGATCACCTCTGACCTCTCCCACTTGGTCCTCGACAGGGAACTTGATCTTCTAATAGAATATTGAGATGACAGTCCGGAATTCGCTGAGGGCTGGTCGACCCAAAATGACGTTGTACACCGAGGGCGCGCCCACTACGATGAAGTTAGTGGTCGCGTCCTTCTGAGCAGCTCTTCTCCGAGCGAACTAGCCAATTTCATCTGACCGACCGATTGAACCTCATTACCCGTGAATCCGAACAGGGGCGTTGTCATAGGAAGCAGCTCAGCCCTGTCGATCTGAAGTTGGTCGAACACCCTCTTGAAGATGAAGTTGACCGAGCTCTCGGTGTCAACAAAGATGCGATGAATAGTGTAGTTCGCTATTACCGCTCGGATAATGAGGGCGTCGTCGTGAGGCATTTCAACTCCCTCGAGGTCGCCAGGGCTGAAGCTGATCTCGGGCCCGTTCGCCTTCTCTCGGCTGCACCCTACGGCATGGACCTCCAACTGTCGGGCATACGACTTGCGGGCTCAGTTGGAGTCTCCACTAGTTGGCCCCCCAGCGATGATGTTGATTTCCCTCCGAGCGGTATTGCTTTTATTTTCTTCCTCCCGAGCAAACGGTCTGGCCCGTTCTTGGGAGGCTCGGGGGTTGCTTCTTAATTGGTGTGGATGTCGCTGCTCGGGGTGACTGTCTAGCAGTTCACCGTCCAGCGTTTTGATGGTTGTGATGCCGGTCAGGCGAAGGCGATCGGTGGCGATAGTTCCTTGGATTAGCGAGCGGGGCGAGACTCCGACAATCGTGGGTGTTGCGGGTTGCCGACTGATGAAGTGAGCAAAACATGAGAGTCCATACCTTTCCTCGAGGCTTAGGTCGTTCGGCCTCCACATGTTGGACAACGTGCGACCTTGATTCCTGATGCGACCTCATCCCCCGACCCGTGGTCCTCTGGGTGGTTGATGAATGGCATGAGACCGCCGCTCGGCCGGTGCTGCTAACTCTGCCGGTGTTTCCTTCTTTCGGGCCGCTTGCGCTTCCTCCACGTTGATGTATTCGCTCGCCTTTTTCAACATATGGTCATAATCACGTGGAGGCTTCCTGATCAGCGAGTGGCATAAGTCACCATCCATCAGCCCCTGGGTGAAGGCGTGCATCATGGTTTCAGATGAGATTGCGGGAATGTCCAGAGTGGCCTAGTTGAATCGTTGGATGTACGCTCGGAGAGTCTCTCTGGCCCCTTGCTTCATGGAGAACAGACAAACGCTGGTCTTTTGGTAACGCCTGCTGCTTGCAAAATGGTGGAGGAAAATCGTTCAGAAGTCCTTGAAACTTCGAATCGATCTATCCGGCAGCCTCCGGAACCAACGTTATGCGGAGCCGGATAGGGTGGTGAGGAAAACCCTGCATTTTACTCCATCGGTGTATTGATGAAGAGTGGCAGCGTTGTCGAACTTACAGAGGTGGTCGTCCGGGTCGGTTATACCATTATACTCTCCGATCGCCAGCGGGGCGTAATGCTTTGGGAGCGGGTCCTGTAGAATCGCCTCAAAGAACTGACGATTGATCCGCTTGGGAGATGACTCGGATCAAGGCGTCTTTCCATTCTTAGCATCCCGCACGGGCGCTTCATCGGATGATCCCTGGTTGGCTTGGGCCAACTCGGACGGAGTCTGGAACAGGGCCCGATGGAAGGGAATAGGGGCAACGGGCGCTTCTCCTGGCATGCCGGTCTGCCCTCTATTCTGCGCCCACGTGGAAAATTGCTCCGGTCGGTCTTCTGGTGTCGCTCGGCCCTCTGATGCTGAGGTGGCCTGTTGTGCCAACCGCTCGCCGTGAGTCTTTTACTGCTGTTCCACTATCTTCGCTGCTCGCGCCTGAATGAGCGTGTCGAGCTCTTCTTGGGAGAGCGTCACGGTGTGTTGACGTCCAACTTCTTCCATCGCCTCGGCTCTGGATTCAGGTGCGTTTCCCACAGATTGAGTCAATTTGATCCTATCCGAGAGTTGAGTCGATGGACGCTGGGGACGTAGCGCTCTCTACTGACTCCGCGTAAACTCCGAGATGACGTGGTCTCTGGTGTACCTGCAACAAAATCGAGCCGGGAAGGGGATCCCGACGACGGCCATCCGACGCTCAAGTCAGGTGAGGGTAAATCGAAACAGCACAACGAGGCTAAGAGCTACAGTAGATGAGAATGCATACCTCCGTCAAAGGTTGGGGGCCCTTATATAGGGCTCCCCGGAGGTGCGTGCACGCTCTTCGAAGCGTGCACGCTCCTCAAAGCATACTTAGAGATGGTCGTGTCAGAAAAGTGCGTCTGACGCCATACCACAACCGTCCAAGCATATCTCTGACGTGACAGTGGAAACTTCCACCATACGATTCTCTGTCTAGTCTAGCTGCTGACCCTGCTATCTGTCTCCTTTATCCTTTTTTGCGTCTTGTCTATTCCCTGGTCCGCCCAGGCGCCCAGGTGGTCGGACGCATAGGCGTGGCGAACCGAACGGGGAGACCCCCTAGTTGCTTAGACGGGTATACGTTCTTTAGTTGGTCCACAACTCAGCCGAGCGGACGAGCCACTCGGCGTAGCAATTCCTTGGTGGGCAGATTGAGCGTCGGAAGCCCGACCCATGGTCGAGCTATATTCACGCCGGCTCCGGTGACTCCTGGCCGATCGGACTTTAGATCTAGCCGATCGGACTTTATACCTCTCCGCTCGGCGAAATCTTTAGGTTGGTCATGACCTCCACGCGTCGTTGACCGTCGCCCATGTGAGCCCCTCCCTACGCTTACCACCGGATCATGTGGATTTCTAAAATTGTAAGGAGTTCAAAAATGCTATTCATTATTTATTTCAACTTTTCAAATGTGTTAAAATATAATTAAAAAAATCATCAAAAATCTCTACGTTGGGCATGATATGTATCATACCAGGTCAAACGTGGACCTGATATAGAATCATATCAAGCTCAACGTGAACCTGAAATGAAATGATATCAGACTCAATGTTGGCCATTTCATTTCCTGTGTAATGCTTCATGATTCGGTGAAAGGACGAGGGTCCCCCGTCCTTATCACCGGATCACATGCCTCCCTTTCAAGTTTAGTCGAAGGAGGCGGCAAGTCCGACTGACTGGACTATGAATTTGGTCGAGCGACATTCACTTCGTCACTCTCGAAAGTGTAGTTCCGATCGGCTCTAGGAGGCCCCCTCGGCCGATCGGCGAGTTGATGGCTATGCCTTGTAGTTTTGATCTCCATTTGCTGCTTGTCTCGCTACTGTTTCAGGGGTTGTCGGCGTCGTCGGGTTTCCTTGGAATTCGTGCCAATCCTCATTAAGTTACCCACGCGCGAGTAATGGCGCTCATTAAATGCTGTCCAATCGTTGATCGCCACTTGGCATGTCCGCCGTCATCGTACGGCTCGGCGGTGTGTTCGATGGGACATTGGCATTTTGAAATGAACGGCCCGATGGGGGCCTCGGTTCCTGTGACCTGCATCGAACGGTCGGGGCCGATCGGGCCCGACCTTATAAAGTCGTCGCCTCCTTCCTCCGCTGCATTTCTACCTTCGTGTTCCTCCGTCTCTCTTCGGTGCTTTGGTGTTCTGGCGACCCCGCTTCTCCGTTTTCCGACGATTCTCCACCGCCTTTCTCCGATCCCCAGCTTCTTCGTAAGGTTCCTCCTCTTATCCTCTCTATTTTCCTCGTCTTCTTTGTCGGGTTCCCGTCTTCTGGTCATTGTTTCTCCCATCTTCTCCCTGCCTTGTGTCATTTTCTATTCCCTTGGCTTTTTCTTTTTGCCCGATCGGATAATGTCCAGTTCATCCCGACCCGTAGAACCCACTTTAGGTCCCTAGTATACTATCATGGAATCTCGCTTCGATCGGCATGACGCCGAAGCCTTGCTTGACGGTTTTGACATTCCATCTGACTTCGAACTTCTTCTACCCTCTCCAATCGCTCGGCCTCACAAACCGCCGAGAGGAGCCGTTTGTTTTTTCCGCGACCAATTCACAGCCGGTCTGCGATTTCCTCTTCATCCCTTCTTCGCCGACGTTTACAACTTCTTTGGTCTTCTGCTCTCCCAATTAGTTCCCAATACTTTTTGACTTTTGTGTGGAGTGGTGGTACTGTTCAAGATACACCGCATCCCTCTCCGACCGGAGATCTTTTACTATTTTTATTATCCCAAGCAGTCCGAGCTGGGCACCTATCTATTTCAGGCTCAGCCCGGCCTTGTCTTTTTTGATAAACTCCCCTCCTCCAATAAACACTGGAAGGAGTATTACTTTTATCTTCGTTTCCCCGAACAGGCTCTCTTCCAAACCAAGTGGCAGGTCGGACCGCCTACTTCTCCCGAGCTGAAAAGATTTAAGACCCGACCGGACTATCTCGAGGCCGCGAACCTGCTGGCCGGTCTGAAGTTAGATATCAACAAGCTTCTGCCCGAAGGCGTGCTGTACATATTCGGCCTGAGTCCGAGTCGCACTCCACTTCCGAGTAGCTTCGGTAAGAATTTCACTTGTACATGTACTTTGAGTGCTAACTGATTTTCTTCTTTTTCCTCTGCAGCAAACATCGTCATGGAGTCCGTGATGCAAGGGATCTTGAAAAGGAAAGCCGAGGCACTCGAGGCGACCGCCGCCAAAGAAATGGAGTGACTGGGCATCGCTCCGGTAGGCTCTCACGAGGGTGAGAGCGACACACCTGCAGAAGAGTCAGCCGCTCAGGCTTCCCCCGTGGAGGTGACGGGAGGCAACACTTCAAACAGGGAGCCAGCCATGCAAGAGGAAGGCTCCGGTCAGGAAGATGAGCAGCCACTCAGGCAAAAGAGGCGCCGGACGGATACACCGTTGTGATCGGCTACTTCTGCTGTTCGCATGTCCGAGCGGGCGGGGTCCGATTCTCGTGGGAAGACTCCAATGGTGGAGGCATTATCCTCCGATCGGACTCCATCTCTACCAAACTTGCCTGCTGTCCCTATTGAAGCTGTGCCGGTCAGCACTCTTCCACCTGTCCCCCGCCGGGTACAGCGCTAGGCTATTTTGCCCAAGTCCACCGCCCCGGCTTCCGCTCCTTCTGCGTCAGCTCACACGTCTCCCGGTCAGAGCCGCACCATCAGGGCCACTCTGCACCTTCCTACCGAGGAGCTTTTGCCTGAGTCCGATCGGCCGACCGTGCCCAAGCACATGATCACCATGAAGGGGCCCCTCGCCGAGATGTGGGTCGATGCTCGAGCTCGTGTCGCGATGATTCTGCTCGGTAACCTGGGCAACAGTCATATGCAACATGCCACTGGGGTAAGTGTGTTTTCTTTGAAGTCCTCTACGCACTCTCTCCGATCGGCTATTAATAATCTTATTTATGTTATAGGTGGGTGGAGGAGATCGCTGTCTCCAATCGTCTGGCCATGGTGGACGCGTAGCTAAAGAGCTTGGGCGGCGCACCCTCTCAGGGTCCCTCATACGCCGAGCTGTAGAAAGAGCTCAAGAAGACCCAAGACTTGTTGGAGACTGAGCGAAGGAAGACGGCCGACCAGGCCCATACTTTGGCCGAACTCGAACGACAAGTCAAGTCACTGGACCGGAAAATCAGCCTAGCCACTGATCGGAAGAAAACGGCTGTCGCCGATCTGGAGAAGAAAAATGTCGAGGCCCGGGGCCTAGAGCAACGGGTCAAAGAGTTGATGGAGGAGCTGGACGGCGAGAAGACCAGCCGCTCGGCTGAGGCGATTAAACATAAGGATGAACTGAAGACTTTGCAGGAGTCTCTCGAAGCTTCCCAAGCTGCCTTCAAGGAATATCAAGAGGCTGAGCCGAGCCGGTTCATCGTGCTGAGGCAAAACTACATCCGCTCAGATGTGTTCGCTGAGAAGGTTTGCAACCAGATGGCCGAGGCCTTTGAACTGGCCATCACCGCCACGTCGGATTACTTGAAGGCCAAGGGTCTCCTCCCAACTTCAGCGGAAATTCCCGCCCGGGAACATGCGGCGCTTCTTACAACCATTCCCAAGCATATCTTTAATTATTTTGAGTGAATGTATTTTCAGGAATGATTCCGATCGGCGTGTCTATCACGTGGCATCTGTAACCCTTAAACGTTAATATTAAATGAATGCCCACTCTTGCTGTGTTATCATCTTATTTCGTGTTCTTTTTTATTATGCTGACCAGTTACTAGACCTTTTACCTGCAGGGAATTTCTTAACCTCTTTGCTTTGCCAAACAATCAAACGCCCATCCACCCCACCGTGGACCTTCATGAGTTTTTCGGTGTTTTCCTTTACCGCACCGATTGGTCAACGAATCTCCATTCTTTCATGGATTCTCTGCCAATGCGTCGTTGAAGTAATTCGATGCGACGCTGCCTCATCTGGGGAGTTTATAGTCGCCCGCCCGACTCTAGAGTTTAACGTCGTCGCTCGACAGTCTTCAAGCCGGGGGTGGTTTATAGTCGCCGGTTCGACTCTAGGGTTTAATGTCGGAGCTCGACGGTCTTCAAGCCGGGGGGTGTATAGTCTATAGTCGCCGGTTCGACTCTAGAGTTTAACGTCGCCGCTCGACGATCTTCAAGCCGGGGGGTTTATAGTCGCCGGGCCGACTCTAGAGTTTAACGTCGCCGCTCGACGGTTTTCAAGCCGGGGGGGTTTATAGTCGCCGGTTCGACTCTAGAGTTTAACGTCGCCGCTCGTCGGTCTTTAAGCCGGGGTTTTTATAGTCACCGGTTCGACTCTAGAGTTTAACGTCGCCGCTCGACGGTTTTCAACAATGAGCTCGCAGCTCGGATAATATACGCCCGGCTGATCGGCACGGGGTCTTCGACATCGAGCCGGGGGCTCGGATAAAGTACGCCCGGCCGATTGGCACGAGGTCTTCGACATCGAGCCGGTGGCTCGGATAATGTATGCCCGGCCGATCGGCACGGGGTCTTCGACATCGAGCCGGTGGCTCGGATAAAGTACGCCCGACCGATCGGCACGGGGTCTTCGACATCGAGCTGGGGGATCGAAGAAAGTACGTCCGGCAGATTGGCACGGGGTCTTCGACATCGAGCCGGTGGCTCGGATAATATACGCCCGGCCGATCGATGCGGGGTCTTCGACATCGAGTCGGTAGCTCGGATAATATACGCCCAGCCGATCGGCGCGGGGTCTTCGACATCGAGCCGGTGGCTCGGATAATGTACGCCCGGCCGATCGGCGCGGGGTCTTCGACATCGAGCCGGTAGCTCGGATAATGTACGCCCGGCCGATCGGCGCGGGGTCTTTGACATCGAGCCGGTGGCTCGGATAATATACGCCCGGCCGATCGGCGCGGGGTCTTCGACATCGAGCCAGGGGCTGGATATTGTACGCCTGGCCGATCGGCGCGGGATCTTCGACATCGAGCCGGGGGCTCGGATAAAGTACACCCGGCCGATTGGCACGGGGTCTTCGATATCGAGCCGGTGGCTCGGATAATGTATGCCCGGCCGATCGGCACGGGGTCTTCGGCATCGAGCCCGTGGTTCGGATATGCTGGAAACCCGGCCGACCGGCACGAGAGTCCTTGCTCTAGAAACTATGATAAATTCTATGACCGGAAGAGAATGTAACTAAAAAACTGACCTGCTGACCAGCAGAGGATCTGACTCAATTTCTCGACTCCCGAATACCCGTGGAGTGAGGAAGATACGATATACTCGTTGAAGCTCATCCAGGCCATGAGGATGGTGGAACTTTCTGGGTCGTCCGTCTTCACGTTCCAGACCAGGTGCGTTCCCACAGACGGCGCGAATTTGATCCTGCCCGAGCGCTGAGTCGACGGACGCTGGGGACGTGGCACGCTCCGCTGTCTTCGACTGGTGGTGTAGCCCTCCGACGAACCTGCAAGGAAGCCGAGCCGGGAGGGGTTTCCCGGCGACGGCCCTCCGACGCTCAAGTCAGACAACGAGAGAGGCAGAGTAACGAGGCTACAGTAGAGATGTGTGCCTACCTTTGTCGATGTCCGGGGTCTTTATATAGGACCCCAGGAAGTGCGAGCACGTTTCCCGATGCGTGCACGCTTCCCCAAATATACCTTAACAAGCCTGTGTCAGAAAAGTACCTCTGGCGCCATTCCGCAATCGTCCGAGCATATCCCGGATGTGACGGTGGAAGCTTCCACCGTATGATTCTGTGTACGGCTCGGCCGCCAACTCTACCGCTTGTCGGCGGCAGGTGTCTCGAGGATGATGTTATCCCCTGTCTCCTTTGTCCTCTTGCGTTCCTTGTCTGTTCCGGGGCCGAGCGGATAGGCCACTCGGCAGGCATATTACTTCTGCATCCGCTCGGCAGACATATTACTTCTGCATCGGTCATATGCTCGGATGAGATTGCTCCTGCCTGTACTGTCTTGTGCACCGGACGAACGGACAACCCGCTCGACCCTTGAAACCTTTTTACCCTGAGCATCGGAAACCCGACCCCTAGTCGGGTTGTCTTTCATTCGGTTCGGAGGATTCACGGCCAGTCGGCCTGCGGGGCCTGTCGGTAGGCCTGCTCCGTCTGGTCGGCCGGTCTTCGAGTTGACTATCTTGACCTTTGACCCCCACGTGTCGTTGACCCCCCGCCGACAAGGGTCCCCCGTCCTTATCACCGGATCACTTCTATGTTAATTTTTTACTTTCAAATTAGTGTAAGGACGAGGCAAATGATGGAGGGTTATAGAAGAACTTTGATTGAATTCTTAGTTTGATCCCGTTAGTAATTAATAACATGAAGCTCTCTAATCATTTCTGGTTCCTCTTCTTTAATTTTCTACCCTTTTGCAAAAAATAAGATTAGGAAATATATAGATTTTGTCATCCTAAGCCAGAAAATTATTCCAACTTAATTATACAATATATTGTTGATTCATTCGCTCATTGTTCATTATGCAGATAAATTCATAGTTGTTGTTTTTGACTTTTTTGTTTCATAAGGAACTAGTTTTGGGGATCTTTAGCAAAAATTCTTGATCCACAGAAATTTTACTTTGGTATGATAGAATTACTATTCTATTATTAAATCAATGAAGAAAAATATCTACTCCATTTTTAAATAATTTTTTTTAGATATAATTCTTCAATTCATTGTCAACTCAAATTTTACTATATTAAAAAATATTTTTTTTTCTGAAATATTTTTAATACTTTGTTTTTAGAAAATATCATTAATAATTTAATATTAGATTTTGATATACAATCATTTAATATTTTGTTTAATTAAAAGTGTTAATGAGTTAAAACAATAGTTTTGTCACTACTTGATAATAATATTTTATTAAAAAAATATTATTGAAAAATCAAATTATAATAATTAATAGCTATTAATATTTTTCATTCCAATTAATTAATATACATTAATGCTTAATGTATTTAAATATGATTAGTAATTTCATTTAATTTAGTCTTCGTTAATTAAAATGCACTCCACTTAATTAATTTACTCTCTTTTTGTTAGTTGGTGTAGAGCTCCAATCAAGCATCAATTCAATTGTGTATGAATTTTCCAACTTCAACATCAATATGTTTCATAAACACATCGAACTTGTCCCCTCGGGACAATGCGGTGGTTAAGACATGAGGTATTATCATATGAGATCTTAGGTCGAAACTCGATATGTCCGAGCATGCCTCCCTCTCATACCTTGCTACCTGTACTAATGGCTAGTAGTCACCCATGATTTACCTCCTCTATGTTGGTCTAGGGACTGATTGGCGGAGGTGCTGAGGGTGAGTAAATCACCTTTTACCACATAAACACATTGAATTTAAGTACGTCACTGATTGAGATTTAGACCAATAAAAATATTACCATGAAGAAGACTCATGAGATGGAAGCTTCTCTAAGTTATTAAATTATTAAATGAAGATTGGATATAACGCGGTTAATGGTTCTTTCTAGGGAAGATTTTTCATTTTCTTGAAAGGAAATTGATCCATGGGGTTGATATCATATCAGATCTAACATGAAATTTTTTTATAATTTTTTCTTATTACATTTTAACACCTCTGAAAAATTGAAATAAATAATGGATAGGATATTTGAACTTCTTGTAACCTCGGATATTCATAGGAACTAAAATGGATGTAATCGGAGCTCTCTAGGTCCATTAGTGAGTTTCGGTTAAAATCCATTTATGGACCTAAAGAGCTTTGATTACACCATTTCAGTTCCTGTGAATTTCTGGGGTTATAAGAAGTTTAAATATGTTATCTATTATTTATTTAGACTTTTCGAAAGTGTTAAAATATAATAAAAAATAATCATAAAAAATCTCCACATTGAACTTGATATGATATATTAACTTTGATTAAATAATGTCACTTTGGCAATGAATTGATCATTTATCTATTAACTATGATTAAAAAATTTCACTTGAAGGCTTACATGGTTTTATAAAACCTTTTTCCCCATGAACATATCTTTTATATAAAACCTTTTTCCCCATGAACGTATCTTTTCGTTGTTTCACATAATTGACATATTTGAATGTTTCTTTTCAAGATTTAGAAGTTACTTTGTTACTTTTGTATAATGGGAAAGGAAATGTATTTGTTTAAGAAATCAAATTCTTAAACATTATATTAGTGTGTCTCTTGGCATTACAATAATTATAAAGCCAAGGTTGATTGTGATTGTAGCCACACCATATAAACATATTTTTGCGTAGGAACTAAATTATCTTGCACAATTATTAGGAAGCCAATCTAATTTTCTTTCTAACGCGCTAGTTTTTCTCACTTCGAATATTCCATGTCTAAACTCATCAATTAAAATCCTTGTTAATTATATGCTATCCGGAAGAGTTGTTATAATTTAGTAATTTTCTACGCTTTATCATGCACTTAATTGTCTGTTTTCTATTAAATTTTTACCTTTCAACAATGCTATCCTATTTAAGATCCATATAAGCTTGTCTCTTTCTCTTTTGGACTTTATGATTCCAAATGACAAATTTTTATAGGTTGCTTGTGATGGTGGGCTGCCATTTGTTGGATTGCTGGAAAGAGTAGAACATGAGCTTGTTTAGAAGGTTTAAATGTTTAATCCATTCATATCAAACTCGGACCTGATATAAAAAAAATATCAAATTTATGTTGGGTCTGATATGAATTCATATAAGATCTAACTTGATATAGAAAAATATCAGGTTCAACGTAGGATTGATAGGAATAGATTTATATACTTTAGTCGATTTTTTCGATAAAATGTTAACATAGAGAAGTCGAAATATGAAATGGACGACACCGTTAGATTCCTTGTAGTCTCAAAAATTTATAGGATATGAAATGGTCGTAATCTAAGGTCTTTAGATTGATCTTTTAGTTTTGATCAAAACTCACTAATTAATCTTGACATGTCCGATTGGACCCAGTTCAGGTCATGTGGATTTATAAGGTTCCAAGGAGTCCAATGATGTCGTCTATTGCATATTTCGACTTCTCCGGAGGTGTTAAAATGTTATCAACAAAATCAACTAAATCCTAACTCCCGTAGGGTTTGATATGAAAAATATCAAGTCCATGTTGGGTTTGATAAGAAAAAATATCAAGTTTATACTAGGTCTAATATGAGAAAATAATAGGCCCAAGTTGACTCTGATTTGAAAAAAATACCAGATCTAATATGCATATATTTAAAATTTTAAAAAAAGAAGAGAGATTACATACACATGGCAAAAAAAATGAGAAGAGAAATTATATATATATATATATATATAAAAATAAATGAGTGAAAAGAATATATATATATATATATATATATATATAAATGAGTGAAAAGAAAAAAGAGGGATGATTAAGTAATAATTAAGGATTTAAATGGAAAGAATAATAACTTACGTGTGCCCTTTAATAAATATATTTTAATGTCTTTTGATCCATTCACAAATTTAAATACGATAAATTGTCATTTTAGAGTAAAATTTAAAAATAAAAGCATCTAAAAAAACACTGAAAATTAATTATGTTTTAGGAATTCCACAACGGGCTCTTTTGTCAATCCATGTGTAATTAAGTACAATTTTTTTTTTCTTTAACAAAAAGAAAGTACTGTCCAAATTTAAAAGATCTAGAACACCATCCACGTACATTGTGATTCAGATTTCGTTAAAAAAAAAAAAAAATAATAACAAGGTACAATGGAGTGGAATGATTATTGGTAGGTTGAACTAGGATGGTAAACGAGCCTAGTTGGATGAGTTTATACTCGACTCAATTTATACTGATTCAATTCGAGCTCAAACGGGTAGAGAAGAATTCGAGCTTGGTATTTAATTATTACCTGAGCTCAATTTTTTTTTATTTTTAATAAATAAATAAATATATTATATATTATAAAAATATATATTATTATGACTTTTTGATTCCATGACCTACTGAGTCAATACTAATTAAGTTCGAATTCAGTTTCTAATGAAGTCAGTTCAAACCCAGTCAATTTTAAATTTGAGTCAAGTTTTAATTAAAGTGTTCACAAATGGCTCAGGAGCGACTTGGCCCTTTCCACCCGCACCCTAGGATGAACAATCTCGTCTCACCAAAGACAGCTTGAAAAGAAATCTTCTAAATTCTCGAGTATCTGCTGCCAAAGTCAAGGGCCAGCTTAGACATTTTGCCCATCCAGGTCAGGGGAGACTTGGCCTTTATATTTGGTGGAGTAGTTGGTATGCCATCAACAATTACCTTCACATCTCCATCTCCTTCCATTAATCCCCTCTGCTTCTTCTTCAACGCTTAATTCCCATTCCCTGCTTCTCCCAGTAGCCACCTCCATGAGCTACTACTGTCTCTCTCCCTCTCTGCATTGATTGATGCGGCAGGATGACGTCGAAGGTCCCCTGGTGGTCGACTCTGCTCCCCGGGTGCTGCGGCAGTGAGAACAAGAGCCGGGTGTCCAAGGCAACGGCGAAGGCAAAGGCGCCGATGGAGAAGCAGTCATCCTTCTCCGACATCAGCTCCTCGACTGGCATGCTGTCCCCTGAGGACCTGTCGGTATCTCTGATCGGGTCAAACCTCTACGTCTTCACGTTGGCCGAGCTGAAGGAGGCAACCAAGGGCTTCTCCATGAGCAACTTCCTCGGGGAAGGCGGCTTCGGGCCGGTCTACAAAGGATTCATCGACGATAAGGTGAAGCCGGGGCTAAAGCCTCAGCCGGTGGCTGTGAAACTCCTCGACTTGGACGGAGGGCAGGGCCACAAAGAGTGGCTGGTGAGGCCTCCTCTCTCTCTTTCTCCCTCCCTCCTAAACTAACCCTCTCTAGTTCCATATCGTTGTTTCCCTCATACTCTTGCGATATTTGATCAGTTCATGCGTGTGGGTGATGCAACAGGCCGAAGTGTTGGTTCTTGGACGTCTCAGGCATCCTCACCTTGTCAAACTGATAGGCTACTGCTGTGAAGATGAACAGAGGCTGCTCGTCTATGAATTCATGCCCAAGGGAAGCCTGGAAAACCACCTCTTTAAAAGTATTTTTTTTTTTTTTTATCATTTTCACCGCTTACATATCATTAACAAACTTCATTTTTTATCCATCCACTGGTTGTTGACATCCACTTCTAAACAACTAATTGGTTTGTGATAATATTTTTTTAATCTTTGTCACATATCCGACTGGCTGTTTAATTAAGGAGTAAATTCAGCTGCAATTCTCTGGTCTAGATGCAACTATTGTTTAATCTGCACAATTAGTTGTCTAAATACAGACTCTCTTCCCATGTCCTTTTCATGTCGCTTACAAATGATACTGTGACAGTTTATCAGCTTAACAACCGCGCCATCATTTTTCTGCTTTTTTTACCCTTAAATTAATTCATATTTAGTTCTTTAGATATGACCTAATACTAATAATTTTATAAAAAAAAATATAAATTAATTTCCTATTTTTAGCTGCAGTTGGACTGTGTATAGAAAGTCTTCAACTTTTGTTGGCTGATCTTCCAAAGTATTGTCATCTTCCTAACACCTTGCCGGACTTAATCACGCATGCCTGCATCATAAAAATAGAAAAAGATAAATGTAAGGGAGAAAATTCACGGAGTCGGTTATTAACTCAGTGATATTTCCACCAATTCACTCCAATTGTTAATTCCATGTCGGTTATCAGCCAAACCGCTCTTCCATTTCTGGTCACACTGCGCAAATTAGACCATTGACTTGAAACATTATGAAGAGACTTTCTTCACCAATTTTGATAATTATAAAGATCATGTTTGCTTGATATGGGCAGGATATTTTGCCTCTTTGCCATGGTTGACACGGTTAAAGATTGCCCTGGGAGCGGCCAAGGGATTAGGATTCCTCCATGATGCCGAAAAGCCAGTCATATACCGGGACTTCAAGGCTTCAAACATCTTGCTAGATTCTGTAAGTCTACTTGTTCAAACTCGGTTCATCCTAATCCAACGAGTCAAAAATCATTTGCTTCAGGTTGAGTAAACAAGTGCTTCAATTTAGAAGGTACGAGGAGATAAAGTACTTGTTCAAACATATCAATTTCTGTTTAGGCGGCGAGGCACTGATCAAGAGTGTGCACCAGTTATGGGATCCATGATTGCCTAACGAACGACTTTGAAGTCAATAGCGTGACTTGTAATGTGGAGCTACCTTGAACAAAAGAAGATGAACTTGAGAGCAATTATTGGAGTCGAAATAACTAACTGATTGCATCTAATAAAATGATTTGCTTTTAAAAAATTGTAGCTAGCGAACGTTTTGAAAAGTTTGTAGTGACTCAAGTGAATTAATGTTGCAGGAGTACGAAGCGAAGCTGTCGGACTTCGGCCTGGCCAAAGACGGCCCTGAGGGAGATGAAACTCACATCACCACCCGGGTGATGGGCACGCACGGGTACGCCGCGCCGGAGTACATCATGACCGGTAAATCAGAGCTTTTCTCTTCGTGGCAGCTGATCGCAGACTGAGCGATTAATCATTTTCTCAGGCCACCTGACGTCGAAGAGCGACGTGTATAGCTTCGGCGTGGTTCTGCTGGAGCTTCTCGCAGGCCGCCGGTGCGTCGACAAGGCGCGGCCGATCCGGGAGCAGAACCTGGTGGAGTGGGCGCGGCCGTGCTTGAACGATCCCCGGAAGCTGGGCCGCATCATCGACCCCAGCCTCGACGGCCAGTACTCCATCTCCGGCGCCCAGAAGGCGGCCGCCCTGGTGCATCAGTGCTTGAGCCAGGGTCCCAAGCGCCGTCCTCACATGTCCACGGTGGTGGACACCCTGAAGCCGCTCCTGGAGCTAGAGGACGCGCCGGTGACCCCCTTCGTGTACGTTGCGCCGGCGACGGACGACGACGCAGGCAACGAGGCAACAAAGAAGGAGAAGGACCAAGGGCGCCGGCGTGGACACCAGCAAAAACTGAGATCGCCACGGGAAGGGAAACTCTCCGACGCGGCCTTTTGCCGAGAGGTAGGTAATCGACTGCGGAGAAACTCGGCATTGCAACAGCAGCAGCAGAGGCAGATGGATAAATGAGGCGGAATCAGAGTAAAGGCATTAATGCTCTGTTCAAGCAAAGTAAGCCATTTACATGAATGTGTTTGTTATATGTTACGTAGCAATCTCTCCGTTGAGGAGCTTCAAATTCAGTGCTCCAAATAACTATTCCCTTGCTTGCGTCCAAGTACACTTATTGATAGTTTTATTGAATGTGTTATTGCGCGTGCTAGACTTGGGAGATATAATAAGCGTCACTCAATTCAATTTTGGTGACACTTAGAACACAAAATGGATATGAATTATGGTTGAACTGCATAATTATTAACCAAATGATTCAATTGAGTCGGAGTACTTGGCGTTTAGTTATAAATGGAAGACCTACTGCATATCGCATATCATAGCCACCCCATTCAGTCCATGGATCCAAAGGATATGTTGGAGCTTGGATAAAAATATAGATATCCAATTCAATATAACATCTAAACCAACTCAAGTTTAATTGTGTAATTGATGCGACTGCTTTCCTCCTCCGAGCGCTACTACATTCAAGTGGGTTTTAGCCGGTACTTGCACGATATCACAAGTGGTAATAGGGCTCTGACGATGGCTGACAAAACCTCTTCGCCACTCAAGTTAAAGCTTTGAACCCAATGAGAAATGAGACGGATAAGTTTTCTTTTTGTGTGCGTGCGTATCTTATTTCTGAACCTTTTATGCCTTGGCCATCTGGGCTCCGTCATGGAATACAACCCTTCGTCTTACTTGGTCCAAATTGCAGGATACTCACCTATCACTGCCCGGCTGAGTTAATACTAGTGGCTAGTTACCATCAGTTCGTGTTAGATGGTGGTTATTGATAGTTGCTGAATTGTTGGTTGACCATGTCAGGATGTGTTGGGCGTTGTCTCTTAAACCTAAGTGAGGGGGAATATCGGTTCGCCCATCTAAGAGGGGTTGTATGTTCTCATTAGGGATGTTTCTGGTCAGGGATATTTTCATAGTATGTAGATAGAGCAGGGATGTTCTTGGTCGGAGATGTTGGTAATGGGAGCACAATATTGAACCCAAAGTTTGATGTATGATTTATGTTAAAGTTAAGTTTGTTGATGTTAGTTAGCCCTAGAGTCAATCATTTGATAATTGTATTATGGACTTGTTGTATCATATTCTTATATAAATAAAGACATTTATTTTTGGTTATTATACTTACTTGTATTGGTGCCAAATAAACTAAGTATAATAGCGTCCTTGAGTAGAAGGTTCTCACCTATATCAATCGGTTAGTTGAACCGATAGTGAGATGATATAGGGAACACTACTCTTAATCATTCCTAGTCGAGTATTAACATTCAGGGACAATGTTAATGCAATAAGATTAACATGTAGGTCAACTCGATGACTTGATCTCACAAGTCATGGATATAGAGATATCAAGTTGACACATGGGTATGCATTGTAGAATGTATACTGAATGACCCGCCATGAGAAAGTATCATGGATCGTTATATGAGTGTCATATACTTTCTCATGTGGCTATTAGTATGACTACTAGTCCTTGGACCTGAAGTCACCATGGATCCCTACATAAGGAGTTATGTACTTTGGTTTCGTCAAACGTCACCCGTACCTGGGTGGACTATAAAGGCGATTACTGGGTACGTAACGAATTATGCAGAGGGATGTGAGTGATGTAGATGGGATCTATCCCTCCTATATGACGAGAGCGACATCGATATTCTTAATAGAGTGAGACCACGAAGTGCATGGCCATGCCCAAATGAGTCAATATGAGATATTGAGCTCATTTGATTTATTGAGTCTACTTGGAGATCAAGATTTAGATTGGTCAGAGGATGACATGGTCTATGCCTCACATTGATCAATCTAGATGTCTAGGAAAGAAGGACACTTGTCATATATTGCGAGGAGTCACAATTAGTAGTCACAAGGTGATGTTGGATCTCAACATTCTTGTAACTTGGGTAGTAATGATGTGTTGCTAGATACCGCTCATTACTTATGCTCCTAAATGGTATTAGGGGCATTGCCAACGTTACAAGAACCTATAGGGTCACACACTAAGGACAATTAGATGAAGATTAGGTTTATATGATGAACCAAGAGGGTTAGATTCATTTGATGAATCAAATTGGATTAAGAGTAATCCTAAATGGGCTAATTGAGTTGGACTCAAGTTGATTCATGTGTTCAATGAGTCTAATTTAGATTATGACTCATTGAATCAATTTAATTAAATGAATTAGATTAATTATATTAAATTGGCTTGAATTAAATGGTTGGATTAGATTAACCATGAGAGAGATTAAGTCAAGTTTGACTTGACTTGAGAGAAAGATGAAGAGTCAAGTTTGACTTGACTTTATGCCACCTCATTGGTGAGTTGACATTGAGTGAGCCAATGATGATGCTCCACATCATCATGGTTGCTTAAGTGGGATGCCACCTCATGGGAGTTACCAAGAGTTGTGACTCTTGGCATTCCAGGGAGGTTACTACATCTCTTAATGTGGCTGGCCACATCAATAGAGGAATAAGTTTCATTTTGTGAGTAATTCTCATTCATTCCTTCATCTTCTTCCTTGCTCCATTTTCTTCTCTCCCTCTCCTCCTTTCTTGGCCGAACACTCAAGGTGCTAGCACACCTTTGTTTGGCTTCTCCACCTATTGTGTTCGTGTGGATACGCATAGAGAGTTGTCTACCTTGACAACTTGAGATCCGGCACCTTGGACGAGCGGGATTCGCGAAAGCCACGCATCAAGGGTAAAAATCTCTTAACATATAGTTCTAGTGTAGATCTATAGGTTGGTAAAATCGTACTCGTAATTTTGTTTTCGAAAGTTTTTACTTCGCACGGATCCGTGGTTGGGGGTTTCGGGGTTTCCGCGACGCGAAAAGAGGTTTTCGCGGCCCGAAAAATCCAACAGTGGTATCAGAGCCACGTGCGAAGACTTGTACGAGTTTATTTTTGATTTTTATGAAAAATATAGCTTCTGTGATTTTCTGTAAATTTAAGTTTTTATGGATTTTTATGAGTAATTTTCTCGTAGAAGCGAAGCACAAGTGTTTATACACTTGTAGGCTTCGACTACCGAGAAGATTTTTCCGAAACGGCAAGGTTTCGCCCCAAAACTTTTTGGGACAGCGGACTAAGGTGCTGTAGGATCGCTTAGGGACACTCGCGATGGTTAGATCGCGGGTAAGGGCGCTGCCCCTGGCCCCGCAAGGGGATTCGTTCCGTGATTGCGCCCGAAAACCGCTAAACGGGACCGCCGGGAAATTTTACCCGTAAAAATTGTAAAAATTAATATTAAAATTACAGAAAATTATGAAAATTACATAATTTAGAATTATGTATAATTTGTGATGGTCATGGCCCAAAAAGACCCAATCTGATTGGATTTGTGTTGTAATTCATAATACGACCTGCGCGCCGTCATTTGTGTTGTGTGTGTTGTACATTTGATTCGCGACCTGCGCGTCGTGCCTTTCTCTATTATTTATTCTTGTTGTAAATTAGTTTAGACTCGAATGTAACTCGAGTTTCAAAATTGTAATGTACAAAATTGGAGCGGTGGAAGGTCCACTCGAGATTGAGTTACGAGGAGGGCGCGAGCAACACAAGGTGGTCAAAGGGAGGAGCTTAAGAAGCTGTTGATCCTAGGTTGACCATCCGATATTCTCATTGGCTTGAGAAGATCGTAGTAGGGCCATGACTAATCATAAATTAATTTAATTAATTGCTTGTGTATATGTGATGCATGATTAAGTAATTAATTAGTGTCTAACGATTAGATTAGATCTAAGTCGTGCACATGATGCACCCTTTCAATTAGATTAGATCTATCGAGTATATGATACGCATCATCGTTTAGATTAGATCTAAATCACGTCAACTCTAATGCCTACCGTGCCGTGATACCTATCACTACCTCGATCACATGTGTTGTTGAATCTGCCAAAGCAGAGCAACACATATTATCTTGGTAGGGTACGGAGGGACAATCTTGGTCCCGCTTATCAACGCATGGGCGAATACAAACTCAATTAGATTGAGTATTCCTAGTTAACTCGGTTGGATCGAGTACAACTATAGACATTCTTCCAATGGTTGGAAAGATAGGACATAAATCACATTTATATTAATTCTTGGACGTATTAGCCAAAGCTAACTCAAGTTTTAATATAACTACGGATAATGATCCTATAAACAAGAGTTGCATAGAGATGTAATTGGTAAATCGTTACCTACCGATTATACTAAATCTTGGGCGTATTAGCCAAAGCTAACTCAAGGGTTAGTATGATGTGGATCTTGTCCCACATGAATTATAGAATTCAGTGGGAGCATCATTTAGTTAAAGGCTTAATTAAATGATTTAAAAGAATATGATATTTATTTTCTGCATTTTTTTGTTGTAGATAACCATGACGTCGAATATGAACTCCTTCTCCCTGCGTTCAGTCCTTGAGAAGGACAAGCTCAACGGAGCAAATTTCCTGGACTGGTACAGGAACTTGAGAATAGTTCTCACCCAGGAACGTATACTGTACGTTCTGGAGCAGCCCATTCTGGAGGCTCCTCCTGCCAATGCCACGCGAGCAGATAAAGATGCTTACAAGAAGCATCAAGATGACGCATTAGATGTGTCCTGTCTAATGCTCGCGACCATGAACTCTAAGCTTCAGAAGCAATACGAGTTAATGGGCGCTTACAATATGGTTGAACATCTTCGTTAACTGTAGTAAGGACAAGTGAGGCATGAGAGATTTGAGATCTCAAGGGCACTGTTTCAGTGCAAGATGTCAGATGGGGCTCCCGTAGGCCCATATGTACTCAAAATGATTTGGTACATAGAAAACCTATAGAGGTTGGGATTCCCGCTTGGCCAAGAGCTGGCCACTGACCTGATCTTGCAATCCTTGCCAGAGAGCTATAGTCAGTTCGTTCTAAACTACAATATGAACGAAATTGACAAGCCACTGCCCGAGCTGCTTAGCATGTTAAGAACTGCTGAGATGAACCTTAAGAAGGCAAAGCCCCACTCTGTTCTGATGGTTCAGAAACACAAGGGCAAGGGCAAGACCAATGACAAAGGAAAGTCCCAAGCCAAGGGCAATGGCAAGACACTGAAGCCTAAAGGAGGGGTCGCCAAGGATGCTACCTGCTTCCACTGAGGTCAGACCGGGCACTGGAAGAGGAACTGCAAGGTGTACTTGGAAGATCTTAAAAGAAGAGAAGTGAGACTTCCACTTCAGGTATATATGTTATAGAACTCAATCTATCTATTTCTTCATCATGGGTATTAGATACCGGATGTGCATCTCACATTTGTACTAATGTGCAGGCGCTGAAAAATAGCAGGGCATTGGCGAAGGGCGAGGTGGACCTACGCGTAGGCAATGGAGCACGTGTTACTGCTGTTGCTGTAGGGACTTATTTTCTATCTCTGCCCTCTGGGCTTGTATTAGAGTTGGATGATTGTTGTTATGTGCCTGCATTAACTAAGAACATAATTTCAGTTTCTTGTTTGGACAAGAAATGTTTCTCTTTTATAATTAAGGACAAATGTTGTTCTGTTTATTTAAAAGATATGTTCTATTGTAGTGCACCTCTGATGAACGGACTCTACATTCTAGACCTTGAAAGCCCTATCTATAACATAAATACCAAGAGGTTTAAGTCAAATGACCTGAACCAAACCTATCTCTGGCACTGTCGCTTAGGTCATATAAATGACAAGCGCTTATCCCAGCTCCATAAAGATGGTTTGCTGGACTCATTTGATTTTGAATCTTATGAGACGTGCGAGTAATGCCTACTAGGCAAGATGACCAAGACTCCCTTTAGTGGGCACAGTGAGAGAGCGATTGACTTGTTAGGTCTTATACATAGTGATGTATGTGGCCCTTTCAATGTCGCTGCTAGAGGCGGTTATAGGTACTTCATCACATTTACTGATGACTTCAGTAGATATGGTTATGTGTACTTGATGACACATAAGTCTGATTCCTTTGAAAAGTTCAAAGAATTCAAGAATGAAGTACAGAACCAACTTGGCAAGAGTATTAAGATACTTCGATCAGATCAAGGTAGAGAATACCTTAGCCATGAGTTTCGTGACTACGTAGCTGAGTGTGGGATTCTATCCCAACTCACTCCTCCTGGAACACCACAGTGGAATGATGTATCCGAAAGGAGGAATCGTACCCTATTAGATATGGTACGATCTATGATGAGTCACACAGATCTTCCGACATACCTTTGGGGTTATGCTCTAGACACGACAGCTTTTACACTCAATCGAGTTCCATCCAAGGCCGTGATAAAGACACCATATAGGATATGGACTGGGAGATATGCCCAGGTGTCTTTCATGAGGATTTGGGGTTGTGAGGCTTACGTTCGACGTCAAGTCTCAGACAAGTTAGGACCCAAATCCGACAAGTGCTACTTTATTGGATATCCCAAGGGAACTAAGGGATATTACTTCTACATTCCTATTCAGCACAAGGTAGTTGTGGCAAATACTGGGGTCTTTCTAGAAAGGGACATTGTTTCTAGAAAGACTAGTGGGAGTACGTTCGATCTTGAAGAGGTTCAAGATGCAGACCATAGCACTGAAGCCTCGATGGAAGTTGAACTGGAACCACAAAGTGTTGTGGATGATGTTGTTCCACAAAGAGTTGAGGAACAACAACCAATTCAAGTAGACATACCTCTTCGCAGGTCTGATAGGGTATGTTGTCAGCCTGAGAGATACTCATTTCTCTTGTCTGACCATGATGACGTTGCGCTCATAGATGATGAGTCTACCACCTATCAGGAAGCTGTGATGAGACCAAATTCTGAGAAATGGCTAGAGGCCATGAGATCCGAAATGAAATCCATGTACACCAACAAAGTATGGACTTTGGTTGATCCACCTGAAGGGGTAAAACCCATAGGGTGTAAGTGGGTCTTTAAGAGAAAGATTGACATGAATGGACTTATCTATAAGGGTCGCTTGGTAGCTAAAGGTTTCAAGCAGATTAATGGTATTGACTATGATGAAACCTTTTCTCCAGTAGCGATGTTTAAGTCCATTCGGATCATGCTTGCTATTGCAGCTTACCATGACTATGAGATATAGCAGATGGATGTCAAAATAGCGTTTCTGAATGGAAACCTACTCGGGGATGTGTACATGACACAACCTGAGGGTTTTGTAGATCCACAGCATACTAGCAGAGTATGCAAGCTGCATAGGTCCATTTATGGACTAAAGCAAGCTTCTCGGAGCTAGAATCTTCGATTCGATGATGCAATCAACCAGTTTGGTTTCATCAAGAACGAAGTTGAACCTTGTGTCTACAAGAAGGTTGTAGGGGATATAGTTGTCTTCCTCATATTGTATGTGGATGACATACTACTCATTGGGAAGGACATCCCTTTGCTTCAGTCTGTCAAGACCTGGCTAGGGAGTTGCTTCTCAATGAAGGACTTAGGTGAGGCATCCCGCATTCTATGGATACACATCTATAGAGATAGATCTAAGAGATTGCTTGGCCTAAGTCAGAGTACATATATTGACAAGGTACTCCTACGGTTTGCCATGCAGAACTCCAAGAAGGGATTTCTGCCGATGTCACATGGCGTAAGTCTTTCGAAGACTCAAGGTTTCTCTTCTAGAGAGGAGAGAGACCGCATGGATCAGATCCCTTATGCTTCAGCCATAGGATCTATCATGTACGCCATGTTATGTACTCGACCTGATGTCTCGTATGCTTTGAGCATGACGAGTAGATAGCAGTCAGATCCAGGTGAAAGTCATTGGATAGCGGTCAAGAATATTCTTAAGTACTTAAGAAGGACTAAAGAATATTTCTTGATATATGGAGGCAATGATGAGCTATCTGTAAAGGGTTACAGTGATGCCAGCTTCCAGACCGATCAGGATGATTATCGATCGCAGTCAGGGTTCATATTTTGCATAAATGGTGGTGTTGTGAGCTGGAAGAGTTCTAAGTAGGACACAGTAGCTGATTCTACGACAGAGGCCGAGTACATCGCTGCATCAGAGGCAGCAAAGGAGGTAGTTTGGATCTGCAAGTTCATCACTGAACTTAGGGTGGTTCCTAGTACGCTGACCCTATTGAGCTCTTTTGTGACAACAATGGAGCTATAGCACAGGCGAAGGAACCTCGCTCACACCAGCGGACCAAACACATACTACGACGCTTCCATCTCATTCGAGAGATTATCGAGAGAGGAGATGTGAAGATTTGCAGAGTACCTACAGAGGCTAACATCGCAGATCCCTTGACCAAGGCTTTGGCACAGAGGAAGCATGATGGTCACACTAGGTCATTGGGGCTTAGAGCCTACACTGATTGGCACTAGTGCTAGTGGGAGATTGTTAGTTAGAGCCCTAGAGCCAATCATTTGATGATTGTATTATGGACTTGTTGTATCATATTCTTATATAAATAAAGGTATTTGTTTTTGATTATTATACTTACTTGTATTGGTGCCAAATAAACTAAGTATAATAGCGTCCTTGAGTAGAAGGTTCTCACCTATATCAATCCGATAGTTGAACCGATATTGAGATGATATAGGGAACACTACTCTTAATCATTCCTAGTCGAGTATTAACATTCAGGGACAATGTTAATGCAATAAGACTAGCATATAGGTCAACTCGATGACTTGATCTCACAAGTCATGGATATAGAGATATCAAATTGACACATGGGTATGCATTGGAGAACGTATACTGAATGACCCGCCATGAGAAATTATCATGGATTGTTATATGAGTGTCATATACTTTCTCATGTGGCTATTAGTATGACTACTAGTCCTTGGACCTGAAGTCACCATGGATCCTTACATAAGGAGTTATGTACTTTGGTTTCGTCAAACGTCACCCGTAACTGGGTGGACTATAAAGGTGATTACTGGGTACGTAACGAATTATGCAGATAGATGTGAGTGATGTAGATGAGATCTATCCCTCCTATATAACGGGAGCGACATTGATATTCTTGATAGAGTGAGACCACGAAGTGCATGGCCATGCCCAAATGAGTCAATATGAGATATTGAGCTCATTTGATTTATTGAGTCTACTTGGAGATCAAGATTTAGATTGGTCAGAGGATGACATGGTCTATGCCTCACATTGATCAATCTAGATGTCTAGGAAAGAAGGACACTTGTCATATATTGCGAGGAGTCACAATTAGTAGTCACAAGGTGATGTTGTATCTCAACATTCTTGTAACTTGGGTAGTAATGATGTGTTGCTAAATATCGCTCATTACTTATGCTCCTAAATGGGTTTAGGGGCATTGCCAATGTTACAAGAACCTATAGGGTCATACACTAAGGACAATTAGATGGAGATTAGGTTCATATGATGAACCAAGAGGGTTAGATTCATTTGATGAATCAAATTGGATTAAGAGTAATCCTAATTGGGCTAATTGAGTTGGACTCAAGTTGATTCATGTGTTCAATGAGTCTAATTTAGATTATGACTCATTAAATCAATTTAATTAAATGAATTAGATTCATTATATTAAATTGGCTTGAATTAAATGGTTGGATTAGATCAACCATGAGAGAGATTAAGTCAAGTTGACTTGACTTGAGAGGAAGATGAAGAGTCAAGTTTGACTTGACTTTATGCCACCTCATTGGTGAGTTGACATTGAGTGGGCCAATGATGATGCTCCACATCATCATGGTTGCTTAAGTGGGATGCCACCTCATGGGAGTTACCAAGAGTTGTGACTCTTGGCATTCCATGGAGGTTACTACATCTCTTAATGTGACCGGCCACATCAATGGAGGAATAAGTTTCATTTTGTGAGTAATTCTCATTCATTCCTTCATCTTCTTCCTTGCTCCATTTTCTTCTCTCCCTCTTCTCCTTTCTTGGCCGAACACTCTAGGTGCTAGCACACCTTTGTTTGGCTTCTGCACCTATTGTGTTCGTGTGGATTCGCATAGAGAGGTATCTACCTTGACAACTTGAGATCCGACACCTTAGACGAGCGGGATTTGCGAAAGGCACGCATCAAGGGTAAAAATCTCTTAACATATAGTTCTAGTGTAGATCTATAGGTTTGTAAACTCGTACTCGTAATTTTGTTTTCGAAAGTTTTTACTTCGTTCGGATTCGTGGCTGGGGGTTTTGGGGTTTTCGCGACGCGAAAAGCGGTTTTCGCGGTCCGAAAAACCCAACAGTTGAAATTTAAGAATTTGATGTCAAGTGTGCAGAAATAGATTACTTAGAAGTGATGAGGTTGGGAACCAATCAGTGACTAAGTTCTAGTAGAACTAGACAACTGAAGTCCTACTTTGGAATCAAACAGTGATTAAGTCTTAGTGGAACTAGACAATTGAAGTCCTAGTTAAACCAAGCAATCAAAAGTCCTAGTTGAAAATTAAGCTGACTAAGTCCTAGTAGAACTAGACAACAAAAGTTTTAGTTGGGAATCATACAAGAGTTAAGTCTTAGTTTGGAACCATGTAATAAAGTGTTAGTTGGGAACTAGATGGATCAAGTTCAAGTGGAGTCAGCTGGGAGCTGAAGGCTTAGCAGAAAAATCCAGGCGAAGTTAGCTAGAAGCTAAAGGCTTGACAAACATGTCTAAGTGGAATCAGCTGGGAGCTGTAGCTTGACAACTCAACCTAAATGGGTCGGCTAGTAGTTCAAAATCTAGACTCAAAATAAGTGCGAGTAACTTAGAATTTATATCATACTCATTACGTGTAACCATTGCAGGGAAGCAAAGTTTGATAGTTCCAGGTGACATGAGGGAGTCTGGGTGACTGGCTGGTGATAACTCTTAATAAGCAAAGTTGGCGAGTCCAAGTGACCGTAGTTGGGTCGGGGTGACCGGCATGTACATGCGACTGGCGCAACTTTCAAGCAATTGGTAGAAGATGTTATCCAACGATCTGTGCGAGTCAGGTCAAGATCAAAGTCAACCCTTCTCTAGGCAATCAGAGGGTCTTAAGTCGACCGAGGAACGCAAACAGTTTATCAACTGGATATACGTTGCAGCCATATACACACCCTCTAGGCAACCGGAGAGGCTTAGGTCGACCGGGAGGATACCATGTCAACAACCAAAGAGAGCTATATAAAGGGTCTCGAGGTAGAACTTTCAAGATACTCAATTCCATTCTCTTGATATTGTGCTCTGATGCTCTTCTGTTTTTTTGTACGTAGACATGCTGCAACCTCGAACTTCAATTCTGATTGGCAACACTTATCATAATCTTTCATTTTTCCTTGTGTTTCCATACCTATTTTATTTGTGTGCTTAATTTTTAGATATTTTTCTATAAGGTTTCTCCACTTTTTGAAGGTTTTTTGGAAAATAAAAATTAAAAAATAAGAATCATTTTTTATTATTGTTGTGCGTCTATCTCTACTTTGATTGATAAACCGCTGATCAAGTTTTGCAAGCTTACATGGCTTTGGTGCTTCTGATTAAATCTATATCAAGTTAATATTTCAATTATTTCTGATGTGCTACTCTGTTATTTGTTATTTTTGAAAATTTAGTTAGTAAAATTTAAAAACGCAATTTATTAGGAGTTAGATCTTATAATGTTGGAAAGAAGTAGCTAATAGTATAGAAAGAAAAGTTTGGTTGGTTTTGTACGGAAGATTTATTCCCCTGGCCCAAGCTTGATCTTAGTTAATTACCGGCCAGGCTAGTACCTCATTTTTTCTAGCTTCAATGACCCTTTCAATCTAAAATTACTAGCAATCCAACAAAACAAGGATATATATATATATATATATATATATATATACTCTTATTGAAATTTATGTATGTTATTTAAAAAATTCAAAAATTTGAAAAGCTTTAGACCCTCCTATCTTGATTGCATCTCACTTCTTTGTTCGACAAATAGTCTATTTATATACAATAATGTATATGTAGCGGGTATAGTTTAGTGATAAAAGTGTAATTCGTTCTATTAAAAACTTAAATAGATGTATGTCTAGGTTGAGTAAGGAGTACTTACTTGCTACATCTAGTCATGTGTGTAACACCCGTAAATTTTCTTTATTTTTACAAAGCGCAAAAAGAAATAGAAGAAGAGAAAAACAAATAAAAAGATATGCATAAATGGCATAAGCTAGGATTTGAACCCAAGACCTGTTGCTTGAAATTTGTTTAAGTAGCCATTAGGTAGTGGTAAAGCATCACATGAGCAATATGAAAATTCCTTATATGTGGATTATGTGCGAAGAGATGCTCCAATTTTCACTTAGTATAAAAGGGGTTGGATGAGATCAAAAACCTAATCTTCCACCTCCTTTTTCCTCTCTAGCCGAATCCTCTTCTCCCTCCCTTCAAGTTTCGGCCAAGGAAACCTAGGTCTCCAAGTCTTAAAGCTTTCAAAGGAGAGAAACTAAGGGAGAGTTTCTCCCAAGGAGGTAGGACGCAAAAGGAGGGCGACTCGGAGAATAAGGCACACGAGGGAGGATTTTGGGGTCTTCCTTGCACCTTATAATCGTAAGATCTAGCGAAAGGATGTAAGTACCTCTCACCTGTAGAGGAGTAGCTTTGTTAATACATGTTATGATATGTTTTAAACATATTGCATGTTAAGGGAGATAGATGCTATGATATGTAAGATGCCTGTAAAATTTTGGGATTAAGAGCATGCTTATATCATCTTGGTTTGCTTCCCATTAAGTTTTGGGACTAAAAAGTATAATCAAGTGGCTAAAGTGCTTCCCTATAAGTACGAGGTAATTAAGTGCACATAAGGTGTTTGGTTAAATGCCAAGCAACTACAAGTACAAGAAATTATTAGTTAAAAGGAAGTATTTTACTTTAGATAGGTATGTACTGGACACAAGGTCCTTGGGTGGGTTTATAGATCACACCTAGGCTCCTAGACCATCTAGTAGTACCTTAATGGGTTCGGGATTAGCTACCTCGGATCTTATTAAGGATGCGCGCAAAATGGTACAATGTCGGGCCCAAGCAAGTGAGTATTATTTTCAGTATTACGTAATATAAAGTTTTTAAACTTAATGATTTATCTTAGTGGAAGTTTCCTAAGTTTAGAATTGAGTTATGTAGTTCAGTAGTGGCAAACTCAATAATATGCCAAGATGACTATTTTATTTCGTTACTAGCATGGTTTTGTGTTGATGGTCTACATGATAAACTGGTTTGAAAATACATGTCATGTGCATATTTCTGAGGTACGATTTTAGGTATGAACTACTGGCAAAAGCATGGTTACAATGTTGCATTTTTCTTCAAGCAGTTTAAAAAACATGTCTTCTTTTAATGTCTCATTTTTTGAGTAGATGGTATTTACTAAGCATCCGCTTATAGATTGCATTTCCTTATACTGTAGATACAGGTAAAGGAAAGCTCGAGTAGGAGGAGGCAGCAAGAGCAGTGCTTGGGTGTGTGTGTGTGGCGGAACAATGGAAAATGATCAGGGAATTTGTTATTTCGGAAGCATATAGAACTCTAGTTTTGTTTTTCTTCTCTCAGCTTTACCTAAGAATCTGGCACTAATTGGTTTGGAATGGATTTGACGGCTTGGTAGAATTTTGAATGGCAAGTGAAAGTGAAAAAGAGGAGAACAAGCTTTTCCGGCTGAGAAAGGGGGTCCTCCGCACGGCCCGTGGCACGACCGTGTGGGTTCGCACGACGTTGCCCTTCCTCCTCTCGGCCAAGGTGAGATGGCCGTGTGATTCCACACAGTCGTGCCCTTCCTCCTCTCGGCCAGGGTGACACGGCCGTGTGATTCCACACGGTCGTGCCCTTCTTCCTCTCGGCCGAGGTGGCACGGCCGTGTGGAATCACACGGTCGGGCACCTCCTCCCTTCGGCCAATGCTACACAGCCGTGTGATTCCACACGACCGTGTCTCTCCTTCTCTCGGCTGAAGCGACACGACCGTGTGAGTTCACACGGTCGTGCCCCTTTCATCCTCTACCAAGGGTCATGTTCGTGCGACCCTCATAAGGCTGTGCCTTGTGTCAGTTGGGAGTGCAATAGCTGTTAGGGCCTCACGGCCCAGACTCACCAAAAGCTTCAGACTCCCTTCGGCCCTACGTGGCTGCAAGTCATGTCCTACCAGTCATAACAGATTATAATAGATTTAAGGACTATGCAGCATGTAACAAGTAAGAATGTTGAAAAAAATTAGATGTACGAGGAAAGAGTAACGTTTGTCCTATAGCTTAAGGATATGAGTAAGGGCGGGCGTTACAGTTTGGTATCAGAGCAAGTTTCATCCTTCCGTCACACACCTCAAGCATTGATCCTGCAGCTTCCAAGTAAGAAATTACCGTTTTCATAACTTTATGCATTTAGTTTTGTTATGATTATTAAGAATGCTTGTTAGGATTTAGCATGCTTATACATGGAAGTACTAATAATAGTATATAAGAATAACGATAGGTTGACGAAATATCTCACTGGTTGGTATATGGATATGTAGAATGGCTAGAGGACGACTGGCTAGACAGTCGAGAGTTAATGAACCTTAACCAATGGAGAATGAGTCTGCACCCCAGCCCAACCTTCTAGAAGTAGTAGCTCAACTACAGAGACAATTGGCGGAGCAGCAGCAGGTTATTGCCACCCTGACTGCTAATCAGCAAGCTCCTCCTGTTGTCCCACCGGAAGCCACTATAGTGACGCCTACTACAGTCGAAGTTCCATCAGTTACACCGGTAGTACCAACAAAAGTAGTGAGGCAAGAAGCGTACCTCATCCAGTGGCAGAAATTGAAACCAGAGAATTTCTCTGGCGCCAATGAACCATGGGATGCCCAAGCATGGTTCAAAACCCTGGAGAGCATAATGGAGCTACTAGACTGGCCGGAGGTAGAAAAGATTAAGTGCGCTTCCTTTTGTTTTACTGGAGATGCAAGAATGTGGTGGGAAAGGGTTAAGGTAAAATGAAAAGTGGATCAGATGACCTGGTCTCGACTTTGAGACTGAGTTCTTCAAAGAGTTCTTCCATATGAGAGTCACAAATAAACATTATGACGAGTTCACGGAATTTCGAAAAGGAAATTTATCGGTGGACGAAGCCGTGAAGAAATTTAATAGACTAGCTCGCTTATGCCACGAGTTGGTCAGCACGAAACGAGAAAGGGTGAGACTAATGCTTAAGATGTTGGGGCCAGAGATAGCTCTGAATGTAGCTGGCGGAATAAATAGATCGCAAACTGTAGAAGATCTGATTAGTAGTGCCCTGATCACGGAGCATTACCTGAACAGCATCAAGCAGCAAAAGCCAGTACAGATTGAGAACAAAGGTCAAGGGAGTTCTGACACTTAGAAAACTCAGGGTCAAGGTTTAACCTGGAAGGGGAGCTCCAAGAGAAAGTAATGGAGCAATAAAAAGGGAGGATATGTAAGCAAGCAGCCTAAGTATGCTACGTGTCCTACGTGTGGAAAGATGCATCCTGGAATCTATCACAAGGGCACTATTGGCTGTTATATGTGTGGTCAAGAGGGGCATATAGCCAAGTATTGCCCGACCAAGATCCACCTACCTCCATCACAACCTGTTCAGTATGGAGACAAGCAGGTACAGTTACACCAGGTGCAGGTCGCGTTGGAGGGTCCTTATATTAGTCAAGGCAGACTGGAGGCTCCACTAAGTGCTACAAATGCCTGAGTTTTCTCCCTTACCAGAGAGGAGGTAGAAAATGCCTCCACTATTGTCACAGGTCAGATACGCATTTTTAGTCTATATGCAACTGTGCTATTTGATACTGGGGGCAACCCATTCGTTTGTCTCCATAGCATTTGCTGAAAGAATAGGTATACTCTCGGGGGTCCTACGCGGATAATTCTTGATGACACAACCCTCGGGAGAGATAATGACATCATGCACTGGCTACGTGTTGTGCCAGTCAAAATTTCAGACAGAGAACTGTACAATGACCTGATAATGCTGAACATGTATGATTAGGATGTTATTTTTGGGATGGACTTTTTGAGCAAGTATGGTGCTTCCATCGAGTGTCGTAAGCGAAGAGTCCTATTCCAACCTGAGGCAGAGTCTAAGTTTGAGTTCATCGGAGGATCAAATAAGAGAACCCAGAAATTCTTATCGGCCATAAAAGCTCAGAAAATGTTAGCCGATGGATGTGTCGGGTTTGTAACTCATGTGGTTAATACCCAACAAGAAAGAGACCAAAAGATAGAGGAAGTTAGAGTTGTATGTGACTACCCAGAAGTGTTTCCGAATGAGTTTCTAGACTTGGCTCCGGATAGGGAAATCGAATTTGAGATTGAACTTATCCCTGGTACCCATCCAATCTCAAAGGCACCCTACTGCATGGCTCCGGCAGAATTGAAAGAACTTCAGGGACAGCTACAGGAGCTACTTAACAAGGGTTTCATTTGCCGTAGTTACTCACCATGGGGAGCTCCAGTGTTGTTTGTAAAGAAGAAGGATGGGTCCATGTGAATGTGTGTGGACTATCGAGCGTTGAACAAAGTAACCATTAAGAATAGATATCCCTTGCCTAGAATTGATGATCTGTTTGATCAGTTAAAGGGTGCCACGGTCTTTTCCAAGATAGATTTAAGGTCTACATATCATCAAGTGAAAGTGAAAGCGGATGATGTGCCGAAGACGACATTTCGAACGAGGTATGGGCACTACGAGTTTGTGGTTATGCCTTTTGGAGTGGCGAACGCTCCTGCCACTTTTATGGATATGATGAACAGGGTATTCAAGGCGTATCTGGACAAGTTTGTAATTGTCTTCATAGAGGATATCCTTATTGTTGGTTGCTACTAGGAATATCTTACCGGTTCCCCTGTACAAAAATTTTGTACAAGTTTTGAACCTTTCCTAACAACCTATTGTGTTCTTTAGAAATTAAATTTAGAATCATAAACGGAACTTAACATTATTAATTCCAAATTCAACTTATCTATTCTTAGTGGTTTAGACTTGTATCGCAAACGATGCTTAATATTATTGATCTAAATCCACTTATGTTATAAATTCAATTAAATATTAATTTCAGAGATTGACTTCCAGGTTAAACATGGCAAGGCATTAGACATTCTTGGGTATGGGAGCATCTACCACTTCCTAGACAAAGCCTTTCAATGAAATTTAATATTTAATTTCCTTATAGTAACTCTAGGTTTAAGCAAAAAGAACAATCGAATCACAAGTTCGAAAAATAAAAGAAACATTGAAAACATAAATTCGATTACCTAGATTCATTAGCCTCTTGTGTTTGGTATTTCAAAATCTATACAAAGAAAACTAGTATGATGCGGAATAGAATTACTAGTTATACCCTTCTTTGTAAGCAACAACCTCTTGATCTTCTATCGTATTCCTCTTCTTATCTTGGACGTCGTGTGGGCGATGATCTTCCAAGACAAGAACCACCACCACCTTCCTCCTTGCAAGTTTCAGCCACCAACCTTCAAGCTCCAAGGGATGCTAGAACAAAGCCTCCTTTCTCTCCTTCTTCTCCAAGCAAAATCTGGCCACCACAAGAGCTCCAAGAGAGGGTACCACTGGCCACTAAAGAAGAAGAGAAAAGGAAGACTAGGGGTCGGCCACACCAAGGAAGAGAAGAGAGGGAATAATAGATGTTAGGTTATGAGGTGAGACACCTCTACCTTCTCTTTTATATTCCTTGGTCTTGTCATATAAGGAAAGTTTTAATAAAAACTTCCTTATTCTCCTTGCCAACAAAAGGAAAATTTAAACAACAATTTTATTTTTAAACTTCAATGGTCGGCCACCACCTTGAGCTCCAAACAAGGAAAGTTTTAAATACAAAATTAAAACTTCATAATTTGTTTTCAAAAATTTTTAAAATAAAATTTCTCTTAAAAATTTCCTTCATGGTTGGTTATAAAAGGAAACTTTTATAAATTAAAATCTCTCTATTAAAACATGTGAATGATTACAAAAAGGAAAGTCTCCAAAATTAAAATCTTCCTTTCAATTTACAAATAAGGAAAGATATCAAATCTTTCTCTTAATCTTTTGTAGAAAGCTATAAAAGGAAAAATTTATACTTTTTAAAACTCTTTTTTAAATCATGAGCATGGTTGCAAAAAAGGAAAGTTTTATAAAAAAATTAAAATCTTCCTTTTAACTACAAATACGGAAAGATATCAAACCTTTTTCTTAATCCTTTGTAGAAAGCTATAAAAGGAAAGATTTGAATTTTTAAACTCTCTTTTAAAACCATGGTTTCCACATAAGAAAAGATTTTAAAAAATAAAAACCTTTTATTTTATTTTGGCCGGCCCTCCTAGCTTGAGCTCCAAGCAAGGGCCGGCCACTACCTTGCACCCATTAGCCTTGTTTTGGCCGGCCCTAGCTTGGGCTCCAAGCTAGCTTGGCCTGCCACCTTAAGATGGGTAGAAAGTGGGTATTTAGTGGATATAAACTTTATAAATAAGAGGCTACGATAGGGACCGAGAAGAGGAATTGGTTTTGGTATCCCGATGAAATTTAGCTTCCCGTGTTCGTCCCGAACACCTAACTTAATTTCATCAATAATAATTTATACCACTAAAGAATTATTATTGAACTACCACACCAATCCCAAATTATATTTTTAGGCTCCTTCTTATCATGAGTGTGTTAATCTCCCTGTGTTTAAGATGTCGAATGCCCACTAATTAAATGAGTTATTGACAACTCACTTTAATTAATATCTTAGTCCAAGAGTAGTACCACTCAACCTTTTCGTCATGTCGGACTAAGTCCACCTGCAGGGTTTACATGACAATCCTTATGAGCTTCTCTTGGGGCCATTATCAACCTAGATTACTAGGACACAGTTTCCTTCTATAATCAACAACACACTATAGATAATATCATTTTTAAACTTATCGGGCCTCTTGATTTATCGAACTAAATCTCACCCATTGATAAGTCAAAGAAATAAATACTAGATATATGTGCTTGTTATTATATCAGGATTAAGAGCACACACTTCCACAATAACAAAGGTCTTGTTCTTTTATTCAATCAATATAAAAAGAACTTACCTTAAATGGTCCAGCTCAATACACTCTGAGTATACTAGTGTAATTTTATAGTCAAGATAAACTAATACCAAATTTCACTATGACTATTCCAATGGTTTGTTCCTATCCATCTTAGTCGTGAGCAACTATTTATAATTTATAAAGAACTGATAACATTATCTTTTGTGTGTGACACCACACACCATGTTATCTGCAATATAAATTAATTGAACTACTACACTTAGCATAAATGTAGACATTTGACCAATGTGATTCTTTATTTCAAAATAAATGTTTACAAAAAGCTAGGCTTTTAGTATACATTGTAACACTTATATACTCCAGAACTCAGGAAGAACATGCTGAACATCTGAAGATAGTATTACAGATTCTTCAGCAGAGCCAGTTGTATGCAAAGTTCTCCAAGTGCGAGTTCTGGCTCGAGCAAGTGTCCTTCCTAGGCCACATTATTTCCAAGGATGGGGTTATGGTAGGCCCGACAAAAATAGAAGCTATGAGTAACTGGAATATACATAAGAATGCCAGTGAAATAAGGAGTTTCCTTGGGTTAGCAAGCTACTACAGGAAATTTGTAGAGAACTTCTCCAAGATCGCCTCACCACTGACAACACTTACAAGAAAGAACCGAAAGTTTGAATGGACAGAGGATTGTGAGAAGAGTTTCACTGAACTGAAAGGGAGAATGACCAGTGCCCCAATCCTGACTCTCCTAGAGAATAACGAAAGCTTTGATATTTACAGTGATGCTTCTAAATTGGGACTCAGGGCTGTACTGATGAAGAATGGCAAGGTCATCGCTTATGCCTCGAGACAACTCAAGGATTATGAGAAGAACTATCCTACTCATGACCGTGAGTTAACAGCGGTAGTCTTTGCTCTCAAGATTTGGATGCATTACTTATATAGAGCTCAGTGTAAGATTTACACAAATCACCAGAGTCTGAAGTATTTATTCACTCAAAAAGACCTGAACATGAGATAGTGGAGATGGCTTGAACTGGTCAAAGACTATGACTGTGAATCCTCTATCATCCCGGGAAGGTGAACAAAGTGGCAGATGCACTAAGTAGGAAAGCTTGTGCCTCTCTATTGTCCTTATCTGCCATGGCCACTCCCTTCCAGAAAGAAATAGAAAATTTTGGGCTTGAAATCGTTACTGGGCAACTCTCCACTTTGACATTAGTGTCAACCTTGCTTGACAAGATACAGAAAGGGAAAGATGAAGATTTTAATATTCAGAAGATCAACAAGGGAATACAGGACGGAGAAAATGGGGAGTTCCAAGTATCAGGCGGTGGGATACTATATTATGGTGATCGCCTTTGTGTCCCTAATCAAGAAGAACTACGAAAGAAAATTCTAGACGAAGCCCATGGAGCACCCTATGCAATGCTGTTGGTGCGGGAAGCATCCGACGATCGAACTCGTGTTTTGATAACGACAAAGAATTCAAAGTTAAGATGTTTTGTAATCTAACAAGTCTACTTGAGAATGTCAGGAAAGTCCTAGCTGCGGTTAGGCAAAAGGGAAAACCCTAGGGGGTGGTAACCCTAGGTCATAGGGGGTGGTAACCCTATGCGGAAAGTCTTGGCAGGTAGATAGCTTCAGGTAAAAGTCCTAGGGGGTGGTAACCCTAGGTGGAAAGTCTTGGTGTCGCGAACCAGGTGAAAATCTGGACTAGCCGGGAAGCGGATGTCCAGCAGAAAGTCCGGAAGCATCGAGTGCTGAGCAAAAGTTCAGTCGATCTGGAGGATCGCACTGGCAACAGGTAAATCTCCTGAGTGGAGTAGGTGAGGACGCGTTCCCCGTAGAGGGAACAATAGGCGTCGGGTCGACCTAGGGTTTCCGGTAGGAAACCTGAAGTCAGGCTCGGATAGTCCGGAGACTATCAATATCACTTCTATTATGTGTTATGTGCTAACTTTGTGCTGCAGGGTATATTTGGGATTAATGTATCTTGCAGGGACCAAAGTGCAAAGGTTAACCTCGGATGAACAGTGTCCGAGGCGCCTCCATGGAGCTTGGAGGCGCCTCGGGTGCAAAAGCTGACCTGGCTGCGAAGCTTCAATGGAGGCGCCTTGAAGGGGGTTTAAGGCGCCTTGGAAGGCGCCTTGAGCAGGGTTTGAGGCGCCTTAAGCAGATGAAGTTCGACCAGATCAAGTTTGATCCGTGCGGAAGAATCGGCAGCATGGAGGCGCCTTGAACAGCCTTCAAGGCGCCTTGAACACCCTTTATAAGGGGGTTTCGACCAGCACTTCAGAAGATCAAGTCTTAAGTGATTCAAGTGCTACGTGCTGCTCCAAACGACGTTCCGAAGTGCTGCTACTTGTGCCCGACGACCAGGAGCTCCGAATCTTCATTTCTTTGTCGTTGGTATAATTATTTACTGTCGTTTATTGTACTTCAACTTGTAATCTTTTATCGAGCTTATAGTTGTTGCCCACCGGAAGCGATCAAGGATCGCGGGCCTTCGAGTAGGAGTCGCCTTAGGCTCCGAACGAAGTAAACGACCGTGTCTCTGTGTTTGTGTTTATTTACATTTTCCGCTGCGTATTTTACTCCGATAGTTTTACGAATCGAACGAAATAGCCACGAGCGCTATTCACCCCCCCTCTAGCGCGGTCTCGATCCAACAATTGGTATCAGAGCGGGGTCGTCTTGAATCAGTGCAACCACTATTCGAGACAATTTTTTTTTGTGGTTTTTGTTCGGAGTCGATTAGAATTTAGCCTCATAGCTATATTCTAATTTCTTTTCACGAATCGATTTTCTGCTCAAAGTTGGTCAATACCACTTGAGCCTGTTATTTTTTTTTCTTCTAATCCAAGACTCAGTCTTGGAATAGATCTTGTTGTTTTTGTTCTTTTAGATCTGAATGGCCCAACAAGAAGGATATAGCACCGTTCGTCCCCCACTATTTTCCGGAGAAGACTTCGGATATTGGAAGGGGCGAATGGAGATATATCTGAAGATCCAGTTCGACACCTGGATGATCGTCAAAACAGGACTGGAACTGCCAACTGGTACCGACGGTAAGCCCACATCCTGTGAAAATTGGGAGCCAGCATTTATCAAAAAGGTGGAAGCCGACGCAAAAGCCACCTGCACCATCCAATGCGGTCTTACCAAAGAAGAGCTCAACAGAGTCGGTCCATTCTCCTCCGCAAAGGAACTATGGGAGAAACTGATCGAACTTCACGAAGGCACCTCGGAAACCAAGGTAAGTAAGCGTGATTTGTTACTAAATAAACTGTACAATTTGAAAATGCAGGAAGGCGAGACGGCAAGCTCTTTGCACGCCCGAATTCAAGATATCCTGAATTCTCTACATGGAATCGGGCAGAAGGTAGAAAACAGAGACATAATAAGGTATGCCCTTAACTCATTCCCTAGGAGTACACTATGGGCATCAATGGTAGATGCCTATAAAGTCTCTAAGGATTTGTCCTCCTTAAAATTAGACGAATTATTTAGTGAGTTTGAACTCCATGAACAAACTAATGCACAACCATCCGAGAAAGGGATTGCTTTGGTTGCAGGAACGAGTCGAACACGGGAATCAAGAGGACGGCGAAAAGTTGAATCGGAATCAGAAGACGAACCCGATTCAGAAGATGAACTGGCCGGCGAATTTGTGAATCTTGTAAAGAAACTCTACAAGAAGAAGAAGGGCTTCAACAAGAAAGATCAAGAAGCGGTTCAATCAAGGAAGCTCAGCAGAACTCAAAGACAAAGTTCAAGTCACTTGCTGGTGCAACCAAAGGGCATATAAAGCCAAGCGCCCAAATCAAAGGAAGCCAAGAAGCAAAGAAGAAGGAAAGTCCTAAAGGCAACCGAATCCTCTTGGGAGGACGAAGACGAACTCGACCAAACGAGTCTACGCATTGATGGCCGGGACGGATCGGTGAATCGAGAGCGAGTCGAAGCCGAGCAAAGCCACGGATGCGCATCCATTTCCGAAGGGCCAGACTCCGCTGTAAGTATTCCTAGGCTTAATAATTTAGGCAATTATTTACTTCGCAAATTAGCCAAATCAAATTTGAAAATTAAGTCACTTTTAAAAGAAATAACCATTCTTAAAGGAGTAACTAACTCAAAATCTTTAACTGAAGATTCAACTCAAGTACAACAACTTGAGAAAGAAAATTCAAATCTGAAATATCAGTTAAATGATTTAAAAATTACTTTAGAAAAGTTCTCTCTGGGATCCAAGAATTTGGATCTAATTCTTGGAACACAAAGAGCCGTCTACAACAGAACTGGACTAGGATATAAAAGTAAAAAGAAATATAAATCCTATTTATCCTTAATAAACAAACAAAGTAGTAAATCAGTCCAAGCATGGGTCCCCAAGTCCAAATTGATCAATCAAATTGGACTTGGCCAATACTGGGTTCCGAAGGATCAAATATACTATCTCGACAGACCATATCGAGGCCGTGATCCAGGGAAAGCTAAAATGAAAATGATCAAAATTCAAAATTCGAAATTAAATTAAAAATCGAAAATTAAAAATCACGATCAAAATTCAAAATTCGAAATTAAATTGAAAATCTAAAATTAAAAATCAGATTCAAAACTTATTCGAAATTAAATTAAAATTCGAAATCTAAAATTTAAAATTAAATTCAAAATTTAAAATTCGAAATTAAATCAAAAATCAGATTCAAAATTAAAATTCAAAATTCAACAAGTTGAAATTATGAAAAGTAGATGGAGGATCCAAACTAGCTGGCACCTCCAACTGAACTACCCGACAGGGTAACTGAACCTAATTTACCCGGAATGGGTAAAACAAGAATAGATTACCCGGCAGGGCAATTAAGATTAGATTAAAAACGGGATAAGTTTAATTTGAACCACAGTACTGGTGAAGTTTTTGGATGATAGTACGTTAGGGAAGCTTGGGCATCGCATGACTAGGAAGATATGGCTTCGACCTGGTGCATTTGGCCAAGTGGAACTGACCGAAGCTACCCTTAAATGGATCCTAACTAGTTAGACCAAGGTTTCGTACTAAGTTCAGTGGGTAGGACTATTTGGGAAACCTCGAAGGCATGGTTACTTTAATGAGTTCCTTGTGACTCACCATAGCCCAGAAGTTTATCCAAAGAATGCTTACTTGTTGAACCCAAAGCTAAACCTGAATCTAACACAAAGTTAAACCAGACCCGTGAATTCAACAATAAATCATCTCACATCAATTATAGGATTCCCTGATTGACAACTTAGATCGGGTGAGATGACTAAGAAATAAAATTACTTTAAAATCTTTTCAAAATTAATTTCAAAATTACTTTAAAAATCTTTTCAAAATTAATTTCAAAATTGCTTTAAAAATCTTTTCAAAATTATTTAAAAATCTTTTTTAAAATTAATTTCAAAATTATTTAAAAATCTTTTTAAAATTAATTTCAAAATTACTTTAAAAAACTTTTTAAAATTAATTTCAAACTTACTTTAAAAAACTTTTCAAAATTAATTTCAAAATTACTTAAAAATCTTTTCAAAATTAATTTCAAAATTACTTTAAAAATCTTTTCAAAATTATTTTCAAAATTATTTAAATATCTTTTCAAAATTAATTTCAAAATTATTTAAATCTTTTCAAAATGAACTTCAAAATTATTTCAAAATTATTTAAAAATCTTTTTCAAAATTAATTTCAAAATTACTTTAAAAATCTTTTCAAAATTATTTTCAAAATTACTTTAAAAATCTTTTCAAAATCAATTTCAAAATTACTTTAAAAATCTTTTCAAAATTATTTTCAAAATTACTTTAAAAATCTCTTCAAAATTAATTTCAAAATTATTTAAATCTTTTCAAAATGAACTTCAAAATTATTTCAAAATTATTTAAAAATCTTTCTCAAAATTACTTTAAAAATCTTTTCAAAATTATTTTCAAAATTACTTTAAAAATATTTTCAAAATTAATTTCAAAATTACTTTAAAAATCTCTTCAAAATTATTTCAAAATTATTTAAAAATCTTTTTCAAAATTAATTTCAAAATTACTTTAAAAATCTTTTCAAAATTAATTTCAAAATTATTTAAAAATCTTTTTAATTTCAAAATTATTTAAAAATCTTTTTAATTTCAAAATTACTTTAAAAATCAACTTCAAAATTAATTTCAAAATTTCAAAATTATTTAAAATTTTTTTTAAAAAAAAAAAGGGGACACGTAGCATTCGAAGGCGCCTCCATCTAAGAGGAGGCGCCCTCAAGCAGCGGCGGGAAATTTCCCGCCGCTCACTTAAGGCGCCTTAAGAAGCCCTTAAGGCGCCTCCAAAGGCGCCCTAAAGGGATCTGGAGGCGCCTTAAAATCTCTCTTTTGTCACGAACAGAAGCATTGTTGCTTCTGTTCGTGTCTCGCCGCAAGCCACCGATCTCTTCGGTTTCTTCCCAACCAAGGCGCCTTCTACCTATTTCCTTCCCTTTAATCAAAGCTATGCCTCCTAGGTACAATCTAAACCCTTCTTTAAGTGCTTAAATCCCATTTTTTTTTTTTTTGCTAGTTTTGCAATTTTTCTTGCATAATAGGAAGCGTCGTATTGTGGATACCACACCAGCAAGGGCCCCTTCCACGGATCCGAGATTCCCCTCGGAATAGCATAGGATAGATTTCTCTAGGTTTACCTTTGAGTCCATCAAACCTAGATATATTGGTAGGGAGTTTTTGTCACAAAATTGTTAACCCACTATCCAAATGATAAACCATTATTATTTAGATAAATTGGTTGATTGCACCACGACTGTCAATCAAGACCTATGTGCCCAGTTCTATCACAACCTTGAAAAGGTTGATGATAGAACTTATACCACCAGGGTAGGAGGTACTGACATTCAGTTCACTCCATCACTACTTCGCACCAGCCTAGAGATTAGGGAGTCTGAGTGTACATTTTTATGTTATCCGAGTAGGCCCCTACCTTTTGGAGCCCCCTATTCCCACGTTACATTAGATGACATTTACATGCATTTCTATGGGGAGGAGAGACCCTTAGGCCTGACTGAGTTCAGATCCACTCTTCTTCGAGTTCAGGATTATGCTATGTACAGAGTCCTGACAGCCTGTATTCTACCCTTATCAACTCGGGATGTCTCGACGATGCGACCGTCCCACTCATTCTTCTTGTACGCCCTCACCCAGCACCTGGATATAGACATAGCCCTCCATATGTTTCATAATATTATCCTTGCATCTAACACAGTCACATCTGGAGTAATTCATATGCCTTATTGTCATATCCTGACCCAGATATTCTCCAGCTCTAGGATAGACATTACTAGAGGAGTTCTCATCCCACTTACCCTCTATGATGAGGTCGGTCAGCGTAGCCTTAGATTAGCAGGGGCAGAGATCACTGCCGAGGGGATTCTGGCCTGGAAGGGCCGACCACCACCAGCTGCTGCCCCTGGTGCTCCAGAGGCCGAGGACGCACCTGATGCAGATGAGGAGTGGCCAGATTTTCTGGCAGAGGACTTCTTCGCAGATCCTTCCACCTCTGTCGGACTTTCCTCTTCAGCTGGGCCGTCATCTTCAGCACCACTCTCTGTCGAGGATAGACTCACTCGACTTGAGATCCAATCCACACAGACACATCGTTTTCTTCGGACTATGCGATCTGAGATAGCTGCTGGATTCGCATCTCTTCGAGGCGAGCTTCGGCGTTAGGGACAGCCTCAGCCACCACCTGAGCAGCACCTAGCCGATCCTCCAGCCGACGATCCACCTGCTTGATTTTATCTGGTCACCTGCCTTGACATATTATTGACATCTGGGATCTTTCTCTTACTCATCTTTTGATGTATATCTTAGATGTTTTAAACTGATTAGACATGTTATTACTCAGTTTTATGTGTTATGAGCATAGGTTTGATTGTTTTTTAAATCTAGGAAAAACAGTTTTCAAAACGCCAATTTTGTTAGATTTTTAAAACTTTCTGGAATTAGCCTAGCCTTTCCCCCTAGATATCATGTTCCCCTAGAATTAAGCCAGAGCATCTCACAAAACACCTAGGTTTACCTTGACTGTGATTGAAAAACATAGAATGGCGTGAGATGCATAGGGTATAGCCTGGACTCAAGAATGCTTATATCTGTGCATCAATATGAGTCTGGGCGTTAAATATGCAATAAACATTAATCAAGTTAAAGTTCTCCAGCTCTAGTCAAGTCTATCTGGACCTAAATAACTTAACTTGACTAACCTAGTAAAAGCTATTGTCCTATAGACAATCAGCAAGTAACTAAAGGTTAGACAGTTGGCAAAAGATACTCGATTTCTTTTTCCAAGAATGTTTTGTTCTCTATGGCTCTGATACCTAAATATATAAACATCACTTGTGCTTGGACTTAAGGACCAACTGAACTTAAATAAATAATCTTGTCCTAAAAACTTAAATTCCAATTGACCTTAACTTCCAAACTTTGTTGAATATTGCTAACTTTAATCATGTACAACTCTTTATGCATTGCCCATTTTTTGAGTTATGGCAAAGGGGGAGAGTAGCAAAAATGTAAACATAAAATTCAAGTTAAAAATTAAGGGGGAGCAAAAGTTAAGGGGGAGCCAAAGTTAAGGGGGAGTATATAGGGCAAAATTTACTTTAGTTACCTTATTCATCTATACTTAGCAAATTTTGCTTGTGTTTAAAATGACTATCTATTCACTTGTTTACTTAACTTCGAATTTGTGTTGCCATAATCAAAAAGGGGGAGATTGTTGGTGCGGGAAGTATCCGACGATCGAACTCGTGTTTTGATAACGGCAAAGAATTCAAAGTTAAGATGTTTTGTAATCTAACAAGTCTACTTGAGAATGTCAGGAAAGTCCTAGCTGCGGTTAGGCAAAAGGGAAAACCCTAGGGGGTGGTAACCCTAGGTCATAGGGGGTGGTAACCCTATGCAGAAAGTCTTGGCAGGTAGATAGCTTCAGGCAAAAGTCCTAGGGGGTGGTAACCCTAGGTGGAAAGTCCTAGTGTCGCGAACCAGGTGAAAGTCTGGACTAGCCGGGAAATGGATGTCCAGCAGAAAGTCCGGAAGCATCGAGTGCTGAGCAAAAGTCCAGTCGATCTGGAGGATCGCACTGGCAACAGGTAAATCTCCTGAGTGGAGTAGGTGAGGACGCGTTCCCCGTAGAGGGAACAATAGGCGTCGGGTCGACCTAGGGTTTCCGGTAGGAAACCCGAAGTCAGGCTCGGATAGTCCGGAGACTATCAATATCACTTCTATTATGCGTTATGTGCTAACTTTGTGCTGCAGGGTATATTTGGGATTAATGTATCTTGCAGGAACCAAAGTGCAAAGGTTAACCTCGGATGAACAGTGTCCGAGGCGCCTCCATGGAGCTTGGAGGCGCCTCGGGTGCAAAAGCTGACCTGGCTACGAAGCTTCAATGGAGGTGCCTTAAAGGGGGTTTAAGGCACCTTGGAAGGCGCCTTGAGCAGGGTTTGAGGCGCCTTAAGCAGATGAAGTTCGACCAGATCAAGTTTGATCCGTGCGGAAGAATCGGCAGCATGGAGGCGCCTTGAACAGCCTTCAAGGCGCCTTGAACACCCTTTATAAGGGGGTTTCGACCAGCACTTCAGAAGATCAAGTCTTAAGTGATTCAAGTGCTACGTGCTGCTCCAAACAACGTTCCGAAGTGCTGCTACTTGTGCCCGACGACCAGGAGCTCCGAATCTTCATTTCTTTGTCGTTGGTATAATTATTTACTGTCGTTTATTGTACTTCAACTTGTAATCTTTTATCGAGCTTATAGTTGTTGCGCACCGGAAGCGATCAAGGATCGCGGGCCTTCGAGTAGGAGTCGCCTTAGGCTCCGAACGAAGTAAACGACCGTGTCTCTGTGTTTGTGTTTATTTACATTTTCCGCTGCGTATTTTACTCCGATAGTTTTACGAATCGAACGAAATAGCCACGAGCGCTATTCACCCCCCCTCTAGCGCGATCTCGATCCAACAAATGCATCCTGGTTCCACCAAGATGTATTAAGATTTAAAGAAACGCTTCTGGTGGTCTAGAATGAAAAGAGATATTGTAAGATATATCAGTACCTGCCTGACATGCCAACGGGTTAAAGAAGAACATCAGAGACCGGGGGGAGTTATGCAGTCGATCCAGATTCCAGAATGGAAGTGGGAGGATATATCTATGGACTTTATAGTAGGACTACCCAGGACTACGAATGGATTCGATGCTATCTGGGTAATATTGGACAGATTGACCAAGTCCGCTCATTTTCTAGCTATCAGAACATCCTACTCCATAGAACAATTAATGCAACTGTATGTTAAAGAGGTTATCAGATTGCATGGCGTCCCCAAAACCATAATTTCTGATAGAGATGGTCACTTCACTTCACACTTCTGGAGTGTGTTCAGAGAGCTCTTGGCACTAAGCTATGGTTTAGCACAGCATTTCATCCTCAAATAGATGGGCAAACAGAACGAGTAAATCAAGTCTTGGAAGATATGCTACGGGCTTGTGCCTTAGATTTCAAAGGGAGTTGGTGCTGATACCTATACTTAGCAGAATTTGCATATAATAACAACTATCAAGCTACTATCAGAATGACACCCTATGAGGCCCTATATGGGAGGAGATGTAGATCTCCTATATGCTGGTACGAAGGTGGTGAAAAGAGAGAAATGGGACTCTAGACGGATCTTATTGAGGACACCACCAAAGCTATTCAGAACATTCGCCAGAGGATAGAAACTGCTCAGAGCCGGCAGAAGAGCTATGCAGATGTGCGCCATAGACCACTAGAATTTGATGAGGAGGATTTAGTGTTCCTCAAAGTAGCTCCTATAAAAGGAGTAATGAGGTTTGAAAAGAAGGGAAAGTTGAGTCCACGTTATGTGGGGCTGTATCGAATCACCAAAAGGGTTGGCAAGGTAGCGTATGAGCTGGAACTACCTCAAGAAATGTCAGTCATTCATAATGTATTTCATGTCTCAATATTGAAGAAGCATGTTCTCGAAGTGAATCAAATGATTGAGCCACAGACGGTACAAGTTCGAGAGAACCTCAGTTATGAAAGTTGACCTATTCAGATAATAGATCGAGAAGTTAAGAAGCTGCGGAACAAAGAGATACCGTTAGTGAAAGTGTTGTGGCAAGGACAACAGTATGAAGAGGCAACTTAGGAACGCGAGGATGATATGAGATGGAAGTATCCACACTTGTTCTAAGTTCGATGATGAACTTTTTATAAGGTATGGGGAATTGTAACACCCGTAAATTTCCTTTATTTTTACAAAGCACAAAAAGAAATAGAAGAAGAGAAAAGAAATAAAAAGATATGCATAAATGACCCAGGCTAGGATTTGAACCCGAGACCTCTTGCTTGAAATTTGTTTAAGTAGCCATTAGGTGGTGGTAAAGCATCACATGAGCAATATGAAATAATTCCTTATATGTGGATTATGTGCGAAGAGACGCTCCAATTTCCCCTTAGTATAAAAGAGGTTGGATGAGATCAAAAACCTAATCTTCCGCCTCCTTTTTCCCTCTCTAGCCGAATCCTCTTCTCCCTCCCTTCAAGTTTCGGCCAAGGAAACCTAGGGCTCCAAGTCTTAAAGCTTTCAAAGGAGAGAATCTAAGGGAGAGTTTCTCCCAAGGAGGTAGGATGCAAAAGGAGGGCGACTCGGAGATTAAGGCACACGAGGGAGGATTTTGGGGTCTTCCTTGCACCTTAAATCGTAAGATCTAGCGAAAGGATGTAAGTACCTCTCACCTGCAGTATGAGTAGCTTCGTTAATACATGTTATGATATGTTTTAAACATGTTGCATGTTAAGGGAGATAGATGCTATGATATGTAAGATGCTCGTAAAGTTTTGGGATTAAGAGCATGCTTAGATCATCTTGGTTTGTTTCCCATTAAGTTTTGGGACTAAGAAGTATAATCCAATCATAAAGTGCTTCCCTATAAGTACGGGGTAATTAAGTGCACATAAGGTGTTTGGTTAAATGCCAAGCAAGTGGAAGTACAAGAAATTATTAGTTAAAAGGAAGTATTTTACTTTAGAAAGACATGTATTGGAGACAAGGTCCTTGGGTGGGCTCCTAGATCGCCCCTAGGCTCCTGACCGCCTAGTAGTACCTTAATGGTTCAGGATTAGCTACCTCAGATCTTATTAAGGATGCGCGCAAAATGGTACAATGCCGGACCCAAGCAAGTGAGTATTATTTTCACTATTACGTAATATAAAGTTTATAAACTTCATGGTTTTATCTTAGTGGAAGTTTCCTAAGTTTAGAATTGAGTTATGTAGTTCAGTAGTGGCAAACTCAATAATATGCCAAGATGACTATTTTATTTCATTACTATCATGGTTATGTGTTGATGGTGTACATGATAAACTGGTTTGAAAATACATGTCATGTGCATATTTCCGAGGTACGGTTTTGGGTATGAACTACTGGCAAAAGCATGGTTACAATGTTGCATTTTTCTTCAAGCAGTTTAAAAAACATGTCTTCTTTTAATGTCTCGTTTTATGAGTAGATGGTACTTACTAAGTATCCGCTTATAGATTACATTTCCTTATACTGCAGATACAGATAAAGGAAAGCTCGAGTAGGAGGAGGCAGTAGGAGCAGTGCTTGTGGGTGTGTGTGTGGCGGAACAATGGAAAGAGATCAGAGAATTTGTTATTTCGGAAGCATATAGAACTCTAGTTTTGTTTTTCTTCTCTCCACTTTACCTAAGAATCTAGCACTAATTGGTTTGGAATGGATTTGACGGCTTGATAGAATTTTGAATGGCAAGTGAAAGTGAAAAAGAGGAGAACAAGCTTTTTTGGCGGGGAAAGGGGATCCTCCGCACGGCCCGTGGCACGACCTTGCGGGTTCGCACAGCCTTTCCTTTCCTCCTCTCGGCCAAGGTGAGACGGCCGTGTGATTCCACACGGCCGTGCCCTTCCTGTTAGTTAGAGCCCTAGAGCCAATCATTTGATGATTGTATTATGGGCTTATTGTATCATATTCTTATATAAATAAAGACATTTGTTTTGGTTATTATACTTACTTGTATTGGTGCCAAATAAACTAAGTATAATAGCATCCTTGGGTAGAAGGTTCTCACCTATATCAATCGGTTAGTTGAACCGATAGTGAGATGATATAGGGAACACTACTCTTAATCATTCCTAGTCGAGTATTAACATTCAGGGACAATGTTAATGCAATAAGACTAGCATGTAGGTAAACTCGATGACTTGATCTCACAAGTCATGGATATAGTGATATCAAGTTGACACATGGGTATGCATTGGAGAATGTATACTGAATGACCCACCATGAGAAAGTATCATGGATTGTTATATGAGTGGCATATACTTTCTCATGTGGCTATTAGTATAATTACTAGTCCTTGGCCCAGAAGTCACCATGGATCCCTACATAAGGAGTTATGTAGTTTGGTTTTGTTAAACGTCACCTGTAACTGGGTGGACTATAAAGGCGATTACTGGGTATGTAACGAATTATGTAGAGGGATGTGAGTGATGTAGATGAGATCTATCCCTCCTATATGATGGGAGAGACATCGATATTCTTGATACAGTGAGACCACGAAGTGCATGGCCATGCCCAAATGAGTCAATATGAGATATTGAGCTCATTTGATTTAGTGAGTCTACTTGGAGTTCAAGATTTAGATTGGTCAGAGGATGACATGGTCTATGCCTCACATTGATCAATCTAGATGTCTAGGATAGAAGGACACTTGTCATATATTGTGAGGAGTCACAATTAGTAGTCACAAGGTGATGTTGGATCTCAACATTCTTGTAACTTGGGTAGTAATGATGTGTTGCTAGATACCGCTCATTACTTATGCTCCTAAATGAGTTTAGGGGCATTGCCAACGTTACAAGAACCTATAAGGTCACACACTAAGGACAATTAGATGGAGATTAGGTTCATATGATGAACCAAGAGGATTAGATTCATGTGATGAATCAAATTGGATTAAGAGTAATCCTAATTGGGCTAATTGAGTTGGACTCAAGTTGATTCATGTGTTCAATGAGTCTAATTTAGATTATGACTCATTGAATCAATTTAATTAAATGAATTAGATTTATTATATTAAATTGACTTGAATTAAATGGTTGGATTATATCAACCTTGAGAGAGATTAAGTCAAGTTTAACTTGACTTGAAAGGAAGATGAAGAGTCATATTTGACTTGACTTTATGCCACCTCATTGGTGAGTTGGCATTGAGTGGACCAATGATGATGCTCCACATCATCATGGTTTCTTAAGTGGGATGTCACCTCATGGGAGTTACCAAGAGTTGTGACTCTTGGTATCCCATAGAGGTTACAAACCACATAAGTGTGGCCGACCACTTTAATGGATGAAAATGAGTTTTCATTTGTGTAACTCTCATCTTCTTCCTCCTAGTGCTCTCTCTTCTTGATCTTCCTCTCCTCATCTTGCCGAACCCTACTAAGGTGATAGCACACTTTAATTTGGTGATCTCCTTCTTGTGTTCGTGTGGATACTTCTAGAGGGTTGTCTACTTTGACAATCTTGAGATCGGACACCATTGGACGAGCGGGATTCGCGAAAGGCACTCATCAAGGGTAAAACTCATACTCTAATGTAGATCTAGAGTTTGTAAACTCGTACTCGTAATGTTTTCGAAGTTTTATTCTTTGCACGGATCCGGTGGCGGGGTTTTCGGGGTTTCCGCGACGCGAAAAAGCGGTTTTTGCGGCCCAAAAAACCCAACAGTGGTATCAGAGCCACATGCGAAGACTTGTACGAGTTTATTTTGATTTTTATGAAAAATATAGCTTCTGTGATTTTCTATAAATTTAAGTTTTTATGGATTTTTATGAGTAATTTTCTCGTAGAAGCGAAGCACAAGTGTTTATACACTTGTAGGTTTCGACTACCGAGAAGATTTTTCCGAAACGGCAAGGTTTCGCCCCAAAACTTTTTAGTAATTATCTCGTAGAAGCGAAGCACAACAGTGGTATCAGAGCCACATGCGAAGACTTGTACGAGTTTATTTTGATTTTTATGAAAAATATAGCTTCTGTGATTTTCTGTAAATTTAAGTTTTTATGGATTTTTATGAGTAATTTTCTCGTAGAAGCGAAGCACAAGTGTTTATACACTTGTAGGTTTCGACTACCGAGAAGATTTTTCCGAAACGGCAAGGTTTCACCCCAAAACTTTTTGGTACAGCGGACTAAGGCGCTGTAGGATCGCTTAGGGACACTCGCGATGGTTAGATCACGGGTAGGGGCGCTGCCCCTAGCCTTGCAAGGGGATTCGTTCTGCGATTGCGCCCGAAAACTGCTAAACGGGACCATCGGGAAATTTTACTCATAAAAATTGTAAAAATTAGTATTAAAATTATAGAAAATTATGGAAATTACATAGTTTTAGAATTATGTATAATTTGTGATAGTCTTGGCCCAAAAGACCCAATCTGATTGGATTTGTGTTGTAATTCATATTACGGCCTGCACTCCGTCATTTGTGTTGTGCATGTTGTACATTTGATTCACGATCTGTGCGTCGTGCCTTTCTCTATTATATATTCTTGTTGTAAATTAGTTTAGACTCGAATGTAACTCGAAAATTGTAATGTACAAAATTGGAGCCGTGGAAGGTCCACTCGAGACGGAGTTACGAGGAGGGCGCGAGCAACACAAGGTGGTCAAAAGGAGGAGCTTGAGAAGCTGTTGACCCTAGGTCGACCATCCGATCTTCTCATTGGCTTGAGAAGATCGTAGTAGGGCCATGACTAATCACAAATTAATTTAATTAATTACTTGTGTGTATGTGATGCATGATTAGTAATTAATTAGTGCCTAACGATTAGATTAGATCTAAATCGTGTACAAGATGCACCCTTTCGATTTGATTAGATCTATCGCGTATTTGATACACATCGACGATTAGATTAGATCTAAATCGCGTCAACTCTAATGCCTACCGTGCCATGATACCTATCACTACCTCGATCACATGTGTTGTTGAATCTGCCAAAGCAGAGCAACACATATTATCTTAGTAGGGTACGGAGGGACAATCTTGGTCCCTCTTATCAACGCATGGGCGAATACAAACTCAATTAGATTGAGTATTCCTAGTTAACTCGGTTGGATCGAGTACAACTATAGGCATTCTTCCAATGGTTGGAAAGACAGGACATAAATCACATTTATATTAATTCTTGGGCGTATTAGCCAAAGCTAACTCAAGTTTTAATATAACTGCGGATAATAATCCTATAAACAAGAGTTGCATAGAGATGTAATTGGTAAATCGTTACCTACCGATTATGCTAAATCTTGGGCATATTAGCCAAAGCTATCTCAAGGGTTAGTATGATGTGGATCTTGTCCCATATGAATTATAGAATTCAGTGGGAGGATCATTTTGTTAAAGGCCTAATTAAATGATTTAAAAGAATATGATATTTATTTTCTACATTTTTCTGTTGTAGATAACCATGACGTCGAATACGAACACTTTCTCTCTGCGTTCTGTCCTTGAGAAGGACAAGCTCAACGAAGCAAATTTCCTGGACTGGTACAGGAACTTGAGAATAGTTCTCACCCAGGAACGTAAACTGTACGTTCTGGAGTAGCCTATTCCGGAGGCTCCTCCTGCCAATGCCCCGCGAGCTGACAAAGATGCTTATAAGAAGCATCAAGATGACGCATTAGATGTGTCCTGTCTAATGCTCGCGACATTGAACTCTAAGCTTCAGAAGCAACACGAGTTGATGGGTGCTTACGATATGGTTGAACATCTTCGTCAACTGTATCAAGGACAAGCGCGGCATGAGAGATTTGAGATCTCAAGGACACTATTTCAGTGCAAGATGTCAGATGGGGCTCTCGTAGGCCCATATGTACTCAAAATGATTGGGTACATAGAAAACCTACAGAGGTTGGGATTCCCGCTTGACCAAGAGCTGGCCACTGACCTGATCTTGTAATCCTTGCCAGATAGCTATAGTCAGTTCATTCTAAACTACAATATGAACGAAATTGACAAGCCACTGCCCGAGCTGCTTAGCATGTTAAGAACTACTGAGCTGAACCTTAAGAAGGCAAAGCCCCACTCTGTTCTGATGGTTCAGAAACACAAGGGCAAGGGCATGCCCAAAGGCAAGGGAAAGTCCCAATCCAAGGGCAAAGGCAAGGCACTGAAGCCTAAAGGAGGAGTCGCCAAGGATGCTACCTGCTTCCACTGGGGTCAGACCGGGCACTAGAAGAGGAACTGCAAGGTGTACCTGGAAGATCTTAAGAAGAAGTGAAGTGAGACTTCCACTTCAGGTATATATGTTATAGAAGTCAATCTATCTATTTCTTCATCATGAGTATTAGATACCGGATGTGCATCTCATATTTGTACTAATGTGCAGGCGCAGAGAAATAGCAGGGCATTGGCGAAGGGCGAGGTGGACCTACACGTAGGCAATGGAGCACGGGTTGCTGCTGTTGCTGTAGGGACTTATTTTCAATCTCTGCCCTCTGGGCTTGTATTAGAGTTGGATGATTGTTGTTATGTGCCTGCATTAACTAAGAACATAATTTCAGTTTCATGTTTGGACAAGAAAGGTTTCTCTTTTATAATTAAGGACAAATGTTGTTCTATTTATTTAAAAGATATGTTCTATTGTAGTGCACCTCTGATGAACAGACTCTATATTCTAGACCTTGAAAGCCCTATCTATAACATAAATACCAAGAGGTTCAAGTCAAATGACCTGAACCAAACCTATCTCTGGCACTGTCGCTTAGGTCATATAAATGACAAGCGCTTATCCCAACTCCATAAGGATGGTTTGCTGGACTCATTTGATTTTGAATCTTATGAGACGTGCGAGTCATGCCTACTAGACAAGATGACTCCCTTTAGTGGGCACAGCGAAAGAGCGACTAATTTGTTAGGACTCATACATAGTGATGTATGTGGCCCTTTCAATGTCGCTGCTAGAGGCCGTTTTAGGTACTTCATCATATTTACTGATGACTTCAGTAGATATGGTTATGTGTACTTGATGACACATAAGTCTAAATCCTTTGAAAAGTTCAAAGAATTCAAGAATGAAGTACAGAACCAGTTTGACAAGAGTATTAAGATACTTCGATCAGATCGAGGTGGAGAATACCTTAGCCATGAGTTTCATGACTACCTAGCTGAGTGTGGAATTCTATCCCAACTCACTCCTCCTGGAACACCACAGTGGAATGATGTATTCGAAAGGAGGAATCATACCCTATTAGATATGGTACGATCTATGATGAGTCACACAGATCTTCCGACATTTCTTTGGAGCTATGCTTGTAACACCCATAGGATCCTTAGCAAAATTCTAGAATATTCTATCATGAATAAAGAATAAAGAAAAATATATATGCTTTAGTTGAATTTTTGCTCCTAGCCAAACACTTAAATAAATAAAATAGAAATAAAAATACATAAGGTCTAGGACTTGAACTCTAGATCTCTCATTAGATACCTGAATAAGATAACTACTAGACCAAGAGAAATTATTGTAAGGAAAGAGAGGGAAACCATAATTAAATGTAAGAAGAAAAGGCTCTTCTCTTAGAAGGAGAAGTGAGAGTTGTCTTCTCCCTCTCTAATGAAGAGATGCTCTAGAATATTCCTTTCTTACTCACCAAGAAGGGATGTATCTAGACTTTTCTTAATGATGAAGAGAGTAAAAGAAAGGAGGAAGAAAAATATATTTTTCCTTCCTCCTCTCACGATGAATAAAAGGAAGAAATTAAAATGAGTTGGCATTTTTCTCATTCACTCTCTTACTCCTTCCTCCTTCACCGTGCCCCCTTCTTCACCCATTCTTCTTCTTGCCGAGACCAAGGAGCAAGGAACTTCCCCTCTCTAGGAAGCATCCACAACAAAAGGTTAAATCTCTAAGGAAAACAAGCGCAAGGATGTGAGTATCCCCTCACTGCAATACAAGTAGCTTCGGTTTTTAGAATGTTTTTCTCTTTCGAAACTCTAAAACTTTTCTTGAAAGAAGATGGTCAAGATAAAGAATAGGTAGTTACTTAGGGTTAACAAGTGATAAGAGATGCTTCATGTTATAAAAAAAAAAAAAGAAATTTAGAACTTGTTGCATGATTCGGCCAAGGATGGAAGAAAGGATCTAGAATAAGTTTTTCTTTGATCACATACTTAAATTTCTACTCTATGATATATGAATTTCATATGTTGTTAGTTTAGTCTTCATTCTTCATGTCGTGAAGAAAAAAAAAAAAAAAAAGAGAAACCTAGCTATATGGTTCGGCCAAATTGATTATAAGGCCTTAGGTCAAGAATTTTAGTTAGAAACCATACTAGTTGTACCTCTTTGTGATGTATGAATTTTTACATGTTTATAACTAAGGTCTTTATGCTTCATATGGAATGAAATGGTGGTAAACCCTACTGATATGGTTGGCAAAATTGAATAAATGGGTTAGGGTTTAAGTTTTTGAACTCAAATATGCTTAGAACATGAAGTACAATACCTTGTAGGCACTTAGATTAAATGGGCTTGTTATAAGTTTAAGTTTTATACTTCTTATGGAATAAAATGATATGGAACTCTACTGATATGATTCGGCCAAATGAAAATAAAAAGGGTTAGGGTTAGAGTTTTGAACTCAAATAGGCTTATTCATGAAGTATGGTTCCTTGTAAGTACTTGTACAATATTCTATAGGTACTTAGATTAAATGTGCATGCTACATGTTTAAGTTTTATGCTTCCTAAGGGATAAAAAGACATGAAACCCTACTGATATGTTTCGGCCAAATGAAAATAAAAGGGTTAGGGTTAGAGTTTTGAACTCAAATAGGCTTATTCATGAAGTATGGTTCCTTGTAGGTACTTGTACTATGCTCTATAGGAACTTAGATTAAATGTGCATGTTACATGTTAAGACTTATGCTTCTTATGGAGTAGAATGATATGAAATCCTACTGATATGTTTTGTCCAAATTGAGATAAATGGGTTAAGGTTAGAGTTTTGAACTCAAACATGCTTATTCATGAAGTATATTACCTTGTATGTGCTTAGATCAAGTTTACATGCTATGTGGATAAGTTTTATGCTTCATATGGAACCAAATGATATAAGAACCCTACTGATATGTTTTTTCCAAATTGAGATAAATGAGTTAAGGTTAGAGTTATGAACTCAAACATGCTTATTCATAAAGTATATTACCTTGTATGTGCTTAGATCAAGTTTACATGCTATGTGGATAAGTTTTATGCTTCATATGGAACCAAATGATATAAGAACCCTACTGATATGTTTTGTCCAAATTGAGATAAATGGGTTGAGGTTAGAGTTTTGAACTCAAACATGCTTATTCATGAAGTATATTACCTTGTATGTGCTTAGATTAAGTTTTACATGTTATGTGGGTAAGTTCTATGCTTAATATGGAATGAAATGAGGATGAAACCTACTGATATGGTTCGGCCAAGATGGATAAATTGGGTTAGGAAAGAGTTAAACCTAACCAAACATGCTTAGGCATTTTCATGATATGTAGTCTTTGATATATAAGTGAAGTAAGCTTTCATGCTTTATGATATGTTGCATTTCTATGTCTTATGATAAGATGTGCCATGCTTATGATATGACATGATAGACTTATGACATGATATGCCATGTTAATGATATGATATGCTAGACTCATGATATGATATGCCATGTTCATGATATGTATGTTAAGTTCATGAGATGATATGCCATGTTTGATGATATGAAAATGACATGTTATGCTTTATGTTATGATAAGAACATGTTATGTTTCATAATGCATGTATGAATGGCTTATGTAAGAAGAAAAGCCTAAAGAGTTGCTTCCCTTAAGCTGGGACCAAGAGCACTCTTCATGTTATGGAAAAGAGTTGCTTCCCTTAAGTTGGGATCAAGAGCACTCTTCATGCTATGGTAAAGAGATGCTTCCCTTAAGTTGGGATCAAGAGCTCTCTTAATGATATGACAAGAATTATGACATGTATGATATGATGAGATATGATATGCATGATATTTTACTTTCTATGGCTTGTACCAAGGGTGGGCTCCATAAGCGCCCCGGGGTCGACGGACTATGAACGGACCTCGTTAAGGGATGGGCTCCTCAGTACGCCCCTAGGTCGACGGACTATGAACGGACCTAGATCCCTAGTAGGTTCGGGGCTAGCTACCCTGTCCTAGGGATTGCGCGCATTTATGTTTACATGTGGTACAAGCCAGGGCCCTTCTCATGATGATGATGATATGATATTCAAGTATGTATACTATATGTTTTGAAAGAAGCATGATGCATATGTGCATTCCATGATACATGTTTTAAAAATATACATATTGCATCTACATGCACATATTTATGAAATTATGTTTATGCACCCTTATGAACAGGTATGAGTTATGATACATGTTTACATGATATGATAGGCTTCATGATATGTGCTTAAAGAATGTGATATGAATCATGATATACCTTCACATGATAGACTTTGATATGTTATGCTCCTTATGTGATATGATATATTATGTTCTGCTTTCCCTCATGTGACGCTATGAGTTGTTATGGTTTTTACATGATAAGATATGTTCTATGTTATGACTCTCCATGCTATGTTATGCTATGCTATGTTTTCTACATGTTATGTTATGTTATGTGTTTCTTTCGGATTTATGGGTAGGCAAGGATCTCACTAAGCCTTTGGCTTATAGCTACACGTTTTCCTTGTATTGCAGATAAAGGCAAGGAATGGATTGTTTAAGGGGAGCAGAGCAGGAAAGGCAAGGAAGATGTGTGTGGAAGTGCTGGTGGATAGATCTATTTAAGTTTCTTTGAATTATCTAAGTTATGCATGTGAACAATGTTGGACCTATGCTTATGCTGATGACTTCATCTAGTATTTCATACACTTATGATATTTTACTCATGTTAGAATAATGATGATATGATGATAATGTTCAGTATGCTTTGATTCACATGCCATGATAAGTAAACTAAATGCATATAAATAAAAAAAAAAATTTAAATAAGTCTTCCGCTGCCATGAATCCATATGCATTAGTATAATTAATGTCTATGTTTCAGTGACGTCCGTCCCTCCGGGGTGGCCTTAGTTCTACCTGGAAGGGCGGGCGTTACAATGCTCTAGGCACGACAGCTTTTATACTCAACCGAGTTCCATCCAAGGCCGTGATAAAGACACCATATAGGATATGGACTGGGAGAGATGCCCAGGTGTCTTTCATGAGGATTTGGGGTTGTGAGGCTTACGTTCGACGTCAAGTCTCAGACAAGTTAGGACCCAAATCCGACAAGTACTACTTTATTGGATATCCCAAGGAAACTAAGGGATATTACTTCTACATTCCCAGTCATCACAAGGTAGTTGTGACTAAGACTGGGGTCTTTCTAGAAAGGGACTTTATTTCTAGAAAGACTAGTGGGAGTACGTTTGATCTTGAAGAAGTTCAAGATGCGGACCATAGCACTGAAGCCTCGATGGAAATTGAACTAGAACCACAAAGTGTTGTGGATGATGTTGTTCCACAAGGAGTTGAGGAACAACAACCAATTCAAGTAGACATACCTCTTCGTAGCTCTGATAGGGTACGTCGTCAGCCTGAGAGATACTCATTTCTCTTGTCTGACCATGATGACGTTGTGCTCATAGATGATGAGCCTACCACCTATCAGGAAGCTGTGATGAGACCAGATTCCGAGAAATGTCTAGAGGCCATGAGATCCGAAATGGAATTCATGTACACCAACCAAGTATGGACTTTGGTTGATCCACCTGAAGGGGTAAAACCCATAGGGTGTAAGTGGGTCTTTAAGAGAAAGACTGACATGGATGGACTTATCTATAAGGGCCGCTTGGTAGCTAAAGGTTTCAATCAGATTCATGGTATTGACTATGATGAAACCTTTTCTCCAGTAGCGATTTTTAAGTCCATTCGGATCATGCTTGCTATTGCAGCATACCAAAACTATGAGATATGGCAGATGGATGTCAAAACTGCGTTTCTGAATGGAAACCTTCTCGAGGATGTGTACATGACACAACCTGAGGGTTTTGTAGATCCAAAGCATAGTAGCAGAGTATGCAAGCTGTATAGGTCCATTTATGGACTAAAGCAAGCTTCTCGGAGCTGGAATCTTCGATTCGATGATGCAATCAAACAGTTTGGTTTCATCAAGAACGAAGATGAGCCTTGTGTCTACAAGAAGGTTGTAGGGGATATAGTTGTCTTCCTCATATTGTATGTGGATGACATACTACTCATTGGGAAGGGCATCCCTTTGCTTCAGCCTGTTAAGACCTGGCTAAGGAGTTTCTTCTCAATGAAGGACTTAGGTGAGGCATCCCACATTCTAAGGATACAGATCTATAGAGATAGATCTAAGAGATTACTTGGCCTAAGTCAGAGTACATATATTGATAAGGTACTCCTTCGGTTTGCTATGCAGAACTCCAAGAAGGGATTTCTGATGATGTCACATGGTGTGAGTCTTTCGAAGACTCAAGGTCCCTCTTCTAGAGAGGAGAGAGACCACATGGATCAGATCCCTTATACCTCGGCCATAGGATCTATCATGTACGCCATGCTATGTACTCGACCTGATGTCTCGTATGCTTTGAGCATGACGAGCAGATACCAGTCAGATCCAGGTGAAAGTCATTGGATAGTGGTCAAGAATATTCTTAAGTACTTAAGATGGAATAAAGAATATTTCTTGATATATGGAGGCAATGATTAGCTACCTGTAAAAGGTTATAGTGATGCCAACTTCTAGACTGACCAGGATGATTATCGATCGCAGTCAGGGTTCATATTTTGCATAAATGGTGGTGCTGTGAGCTGGAAGAGTTCGAAACAGGACACAGTAGCTGATTCTACGATAGAGGCCGAGTACATTGCTGCATCAGAGGCAGCAAAGGAGGCAGTTTGGATTCGTAAGTTCATCACTGAACTTGGGGTGGTTCCCAGTATCGCTGACCCTATTGAGCTCTATTGTGATAACAATGGAGCTATAGCATAGGCGAAGGAACCTCGCTCATACCAGCGGACCAAACACATACTACGGTGCTTCCATCTCATTCGAGAGATTATTGAGAGAGGAGATGTGAAGATATGCAGAGTACCTACAGATGCTAACATCGCAGATCCTTTGACCAAGGCTTTGGCACAGAGGAAGCATGATGGTCACACTAGGTCATTGGGGCTTAGAGCCTACACTGATTGGCACTAGTGCTAGTGGGAGATTGTTAGTTAGAGCCCTAGAGCCAATCATTTGATGATTGTATTATGGACTTATTGTATCATATTCTTATATAAATAAAGACATTTGTTTTGGTTATTATACTTACTTGTATTAGTGCCAAATAAACTAAGTATAATAGCGTCCTTGAGTAGAAGGTTCTCACCTATATCAATCGGTTAGTTGAACCGATAGTGAGATGATATAGGGAACACTACTCTTAATCATTCCTAGTCGAGTATTAACATTCAGGGACAATGTTAATGCAATAAGACTAGCATGTAGGTCAACTCGATGACTTGATCTCACAAGTCATGGATATAGAGATATCAAGTTGACACATGGGTATGCATAGGAGAATATATACTGAATGACCCTCCATGAGAAAGTATCATGGATCGTTATATGAGTGTCATATACTTTCTCATGTGGCTATTAGTATGACTACTAGTCCATGGACCTGAAGTCACCATGGATCCCTACATAAGGAGTTATTTACTTTGGTTTCGTCAAACGTCACCCGTAACTGGGTGGACTATAAAGGCGATTACTGGGTATGTAATGAATTATACAGAGGAATGTGAGTGATGTAGATGGGATCTATCCCTCCTATATGACGGGAGAGACATTGATATTCTTGATACAGTGAAACCACGAAGTGCATGGCCATGCCCAAATGAGTCAATATGAGATATTGAGCTCATTTGATTTAGTGAGTCTACTTGGAGTTCAAGATTTAGATTGGTCAGAGGATGACACGGTCTATGCCTCACATTGATCAATCTAGATGTCTAGGATAGAAGGACACTTGTCATATCTTGTGAGGAGTCACAATTAGTAGTCACAAGGTGATGTTGGATCTCAACATTCTTGTAACTTGGGTAGTAATGATGTGTTGCTAGATACCGCTCATTACTTATGCTCCTAAATGGATTTAGGGGCATTGCCAACGTTACAAGAACTTATAGGGTCACACACTAAGGACAATTAGATGGAGATTGGGTTCATATGATGAACCAAGAGGATTAGATTCATGTGATGAATCAAATTGGATTAAGAGTAATCCTAATTGGGCTAATTGAGTTGGACTCAAGTTGATTCATGTGTTCAATGAGACTAATTTAGATTATGACTCATTGAATCAATTTAATTAAATGAATTAGATTCATTATATTAAATTGGCTTGAATTAAATGGTTGGATTAGATCAATCATGAGAGAGATTAAGTCAAGTTTGACTTGACTTGAGAGGAAGATAAAGAGTCAAGTTTGACTTGATTTTATGCCACCTCATTGGTGAGTTGGCATTGAGTGGACCAATGATGATGCTCCACATCATCATGGTTGCTTAAGTGGGATGTCACCTCATGGGAGTTACCAAGAGTTGTGACTCTTGGTATCCCATGGAAGTTACAAACCACATAAGTGTGGCCGGCCACTTTAATGGATGAAAATGAGTTTTCATTTGTGTAAGTAACTCTCATCTTCTTCCTCCTAGTGCTCTCTCTTCTTGCTCTTCCTCTCCTCATCTTGCCGAACCCTACTAAGGTGCTAGCACACTTTAGTTTGGTGGTCTCCTTCTTGTGTTCATGTGGATACTTCTAGAGGGTTGTCTACTTTGACAATCTTGAGATCCGACACCATTGGACGAGCGGGATTTGCGAAAGGCACACATCAAGGTAAAACTCATACTCTAATGTAGATCTAGAGTTTGTAAACTCGTACTCGTAATGTTTTCAAAGTTTTATTCTTCTCACGGATCTGGTGGCGGGGCATTCGGGGTTTCCGCGATGCGAAAAAGCGGTTTTCAAGGTCCGAAAAACCCGACACTTCCTCCTCTCGGTTAAGGTGACATGACCGTACCCTTCTTCCTCTCGGCCTAGGTGGCATGGCCGTGTGGAATCACACGGTCGAGCACCTCCTCCCTTCGGCCAATGCTACACGCCCGTGTGATTCCACACGGCTGTGTCTCTCCTTATCTCGACCGAAGTGACACGACCGTGTGGGTTGACATGGTCGTGCCCCTTTCATCCTCTACCAAGGGTCACGACTTTGCAACCCTCACACGACCGTGCCTTGTGTCAGTTGGGAGTGCAAAAGCTATCAGGGCCACATGACCCAGACTCACCAGAAGCTTTAGACTCCCTTTGGCCCTACGTGACTGCAAGTCATGTCCTACCAGTGATAACAGGTTAGCATAGATTTAAGGACTAAGCAACATGTAATAGGTAAGAATGCCGAAAAAATTAGATGTACGAGGAAAGAGTAACGTTTGTCCTGTAGCTTAAGGGTATGAGTAAGGGCGGGCGTTACAATGTGAAACTAGTTGAAGCTATCTCACCTCACCCTAAACCAGTTAGACTAAGGCATTGTATTAAAGTTAATTTAGAGCTAGATTCTTAAGTTACCTTTGTCTTAGGAAGTGGTCATTGTTTTGATCAAGAAAGCCCCTATGCCACGTTACTACCTAGAAGCTAATTTAGAAAACTCATGCTCAGTTAGCTTAAAACAAAATATGAATATAACATATGGCGAACTTTGTGCTTTGAGTCGGAACAAATCAATTTAAATCAATTATCAATCAAGCCTAGCCTAAACCCAATCTAAAACCAAATTACAACCATACCAAATCCAAAACCTTAACTACAACTTGAACAAATCTGTATGTTCTTATATTATTATAAAACTAACCCAAGGTTTGTAAGAATCTTGGAGAAATGTCTTTGCAGGAAGAATTCAACACAACCCACCCTCCTCTCTTCGATGGCAACAATTTTGGCACTTGGAGAAGAAATATAAAAGGCATTTTTAAGACTAGTTCATAATGTTGGAAAAGTATAAAGAATGGAACCAACCTACAAAGTGTAGGGATGAGTATTCGGTCAAAATATAACCAAACTTAATCGAATCATTTTTTATTGAACTAACTGAAACAATTGAATTTTTAATTAAAAAAACAAACTGAACTTATAAAATGTTAATTATTTTGGTAAAAAATTCAATTAACTGATTTTCCTAATTAGAGTCTATGAATTTGATTCGTAACAAAAATTTGATTTTGTTCTAAAAATTAGGATCTAAAAATTTGATTTGGTCCAGAAATTTAGTTTATTTGGTCTATTTGGTTTAACCAAATAAGGAATTTTAAAACTAAACCAAAGTTCTAGGATGTACAATTTTTATTCTTGCTTAAGGACAATTCTCAAGTTTCTGTACCATGATAGGAAATTAGCTCCATTGAGCTTGTCTTTATCAAGGACAGATCGCAAAGAGAGAGTATTTGATGTATTTAATGACATGGTGTTTTACAACAATAAAATATAGAAATAAGTATCATATTCAGATCATTTAATTAAGTATTTAATTAAATGATTCTTCCACTAAATTCTAAAGTTTGGTAGGAACAAGTTATGGATGTGGGTTTACCCACACTACTAGTTCCAAACCCAAAAATAATGACATTCAAGTGGGATAAGATCCATATTATATCTCATCTTGAGTTAGCTTTGGTTAATCACCCAAGACTTGTATAAGTTAGGTAGGCAACATTTACCAATTATATCATATGTAACTCTTATATAGTTAGGTGAACAAGACTGTTTGTTCGTTTGCCCATCATATGAAATCCATATATGACTCATCTTGAGTTAGTTTTGGTTAATCACCCAAGACTAGTATAATTTGAATTACATTATATAGGATATGCTTCTAAGTTCTCAATCCAATTAAGGTAACATAGCTAAGTCACACCCAAAGTTTAATAGTCGGATATCACAATTATCCTGTCGCACTCTACTAAGATAAATCAATTAACTTTGCTTTGGCAAAATCTGACTATAATTGATCAAGCTAGTAGTGAGTACCAAACTTTGATATGCATAAGAAAAGGACCTAATTACGATTAAACTACACATGCATCACATACAATGATGACATATCATGGCATACATCAACATATATGCTAAATAGAATGTGACGTGATTATGCCCCCATCTACTACGATCTTCTCAAGCCAATGAGAAGATCGAAAGGTCAACCTAGGTAAAAGCATCTTCTTCAAGTGCTTCCTTGGTCGTCGTGTGTTGTTGTCCTTTTGTCTTTTTCACCATCGCCGAATATACTAGTTTTTTTTCTAATTTTTATATTATAAAATCTAAAGAAATCTTGAGTTACATTCGAGGGTAGTCTAAATTTATAATAAGAATAAAAAAGATGAAGGCATGATGCCAGACCATATTATGAATTACAATATACACACACATCCAATCACATTAGGATAAAAGGCCATAACCATGCACCATTCCATATAATATTCATAATAGATCTATTTCATATAATTTACTTTGATTTCAACAATGAATTATGAGCCGCAATGCCACAAATTATTTTGTAAACTCATTTGAATGAGTTGCTGACCACCAATTACCCGAGACCAACAAAACTATTCACAATAGTTTGTGTATTTCACACAATCTATTCTTAACATATGCCAACCCGAGACCATGCATAGCCATGTATGTTTTTATCGAATGAAAACAAGACTATAACACGTGTTCATAACATGTATGAAGATTCTATATCCTTTAGTTTTTGTTCAACATAAAGAAAACACTCATAACATGATGCAAATCATAATAAAAGGTTCATGCAGTTTCTATATCACATATTAAAACATTACTACAACTTAGTATATGCCTTCGCAAGAAACTTTGATACCACTGTAGGAATCTTGAGCATAAAATAACACAAGTGTAGTGAAATATTATCAAGATCCTTTCTGGAAAATCCATGCGAAGGAAATCATATACTAGTTATGATGAGAGTTAAACCTTTGTTGCATAAACATGAATCCCGATAGTGGCCGTGTCTCTATAGTATCCACACGAACACGTTCCGTCCATCTCACAAACTCATGATTTAGAGAAGAACTAACTTCGTGGTGCTTGCCACAAGAGATGGTTCAGCCAGGAGAGAATTCGGCCTAAGGAAGGGGAGGAAGAAGACTAGAAGATTAAGCATCTCTCATGAAAATGAGCTCAAAAGGTCTTTTATATTCTTAAAGGAATACCAAGAGTCTCAAGGAATACTAAGAGTCTTTGCCTTTTAATCTTCTTCCAATAATGATACCAATTAATCTCCATTGATCTACATTATCCTCTTAATGGATTGGATTTAGTATATTGGATTAACCATTAATACAATAAGTCATTAACCTAATAAGCGTAATCATCTCATAAGTGGCTCTTTGGGCTAATACTAACAAGATCATAGATTTATAAGATAAAGATATCTCTAATGGTATAAGGCCTTTTGGGTAAAGCCCAAAATCAAAATCATGAGATCTTAGGCCTAAAGTGGACAATATCATACCATTTTGGAGATATCTAAATTCTTTCAGTCCTAATAATTGGTATAAAAGCTTAAACTACCAGAAGATCTAACCATTGACTTTGTACAAGAGCTATGGTCTAATCGAGCCATGTGAGTAGAATATTGACCTCAAACAAGGAAGTGGGAGCTCCCAAGTTCGGATCAAGAGGACTAGACATCAAGCAGGAAGCCCTAGTAGGTCGGTTGGACCGAGGAGAAGGAAGTCCTAGTTGTGGCTAAGCAAGTAAGTCCTAGTAGGTTAGTAGGACTTAGGGGCAGGAAGACCTAGTTGTTGGAATGTATACTAAAAGCCTAGCTTTTGTAAATATTTATTTTGAAATGAAGAATCACATTGGTCAAAAATATCTACATTTATTTTAAGTGTAGTTGTTCAATTAATTTATATCATAGATAACATGGTGTGTGGTGTCACGCATAGAAGATCATGTTATCAGTTCTTTATAAATTATAAACAGTTGCTCATGACTAAGATGGAAAGGAACAAACCATCGGTAAAGTCATAGTGTGATTAGAGATTAGTTTATCTTGACTAATAAATTACACTAGTACACTCTAAGTGTATTGAGTAGGACCATTTTAGGTAAGTTCTTTTTATACTGACTTGATAAAAGAACTAGACCGTAGTTATTATGGAAGTGTGTGCTCTTAATCTTAATATAATAACAAACACATATATTTAGTATTTATTTCTTTGACTTATCAATAGGTGAGATTTAGCTCGATAAATCAATAAGCCCGATAAGTTGAGAAATGATATTACTTATAGTGTGTGTTGTTGATTATAGAAGGAAACTATGTCCTAGTAATCTAGGTTGAGAATGACCCCAAGAGGAGCTCATAAGGATTGTCATGTTAAACCCTGCAGGTGGACTTAGTCCGACATGACGATGAGGTTGAGTGGTACTACTCTTGGACTAAGATATTAATTAAGTGAGTTGTCAGTAACTCATTTAATTAGTGGACATTAGACATCTTAAACACAGGGAGACTAACACACTCATAATAAGGAGCCCAAAATGTAATTTTGGATTGGTGCGGTAGTTCAATAATAATTCTTTAGTGGTATGAATTAGCCAAGTAAATAGGATGAGTTGAGTTGGTGTGGCCTGCCCTAGCTTGAAACCAAGCTTGGTGTGGTCGGCTACATCATATTAAAAAAGATTTTATTTTTAATCTTTTCTTAATGTGGATATCATGGTTTTAAAAGAGAGTTTAAAATTTAAATCTTTCCTTTTATAGCTTTCTAAAAAAGATTAAGGAAAGATTTGAAATCTTTCCTTATTTGTAGATTGAAAGGTGGATTTTAATTTTATGAAAACTTTCCTTTTTTAACCATGTTCATGATTTAAAAGAGAGTTTAAAAATAAAATATTTCTTTTATAAGTTTCTACAAAAGATTAAGAAAGGATTTGATATCTTTCCTTATTTGTAGATTGAAAGGAGATTTTAATTTTTAGAGATAATTTTTCTTTTTGGAAATTATCCACATGTTTAGAAGAAAGATTTTAATTTATAAAAATTCCTTTTTATAATCCACCATGAAGGGAAAAATTATTGGAGAAATTTTTTATAAATTTCCTGAAACAAATTAGGAAGTTTTAATTCTTGTGTTAATTAAAACTCTCATTGTTTTGGAGTTTAAAGTGGTCGACCATTATAATTAAGAAAAGGATTTTAATTTTAATTAATTAAAATTTTCCTTTTCATGGCAAAAGAATTAAGGAAGTTTTTATTTAAATTCCCTTATTTGCCAAGACCAACGATTATAAAAGAGGGGGTAGAGGTGCCTTCATGAGAACAACTCTATTCTTTTTCTTCCTCTCTTTTCCTCCTTGGTGTGGCCAGCCCTAGAGGTTCTCCCTCTCCTCTTCTCTTCTTATTTAGTGGCCGGTTTCATCTTTCTTTTGGAGTTAGTGATGGTGGCCGGTTCTAGCTAGGAGAAGAAGGAGAGAAAGGAGACTTTGTTTCTTGCATCCCTTGGAGCTTGGTGGTGGTGGCCGGACCTCTACTTCTCTTGGAGAATTGATGGTGGCCGAATCTAGCTTGGAGAAGAAGGAGCTTGGTGGTTCTTGTCTTAGAAGATCGTTGCCCACACAACATCCAAGATTAGAAGAGGAATACGGTAAAAGATCAAGAGGTTATTTGCTTATAGAGAAAGGTATAACTAGTAATTATTTTCCGCATCATACTAGTTTTCTTTGTATAATTATTTTTGGAAATACCAAACACAAGAGGCATATGATTCTAGAGTTTCAAATTTGTAATTCGAGTTTGTGTTTTTTGTTTTAATTTTTGAATTTGTGATTCGATTGTTCCTTTTGGTTAAACCTAGAGTTATATAAGGAAATTAAATATTAGCTTTCTTTAAAAGGCTTTGTCTAGGAAGTGGTGGTTGCTCCCATATCCAAGAAGGCCTAGTGCCTCGCCATGTTTAACTTGAAAGCCAATTTTGGAAATTAATATTTAATTGAATTTATAACATAGGTGGATTTGGATCAATAGTGTTAAGTTCGGCTTGCGATCCAAGTCTAAACCATTAAGAACAGATAAGTTAAATTTGAAATCAATAATGTTAAGTTCCATTTGCGATTCCTAATTTAACTTCTAAAGAACACAATAGGTTATTTAGGAAAGGTTCGACACTTGTACAAAATTTTTGTACAGTGGAACCAGTACGATATTCCTAGGACCAACCAACAATTGGTATCAGATCTAGGGTTTGCCTCTGTGTGTTTGGTTTTCAAATAGATTATGCACATGTCATACATAATTTAGGCAGGATAATAGTAAGATGTGCTAACTTTGTGGTTGCAAGCTCCAACTATTATTACATATAGATATTGTGTGTCATTAGACCCTTGGACATGTCAAGGGCATTTTATTGTATGTGCATGATTGTAATATTAAATACAGCAGGAGTTGTATTAGTTATTAGGATTTTACATTTTTGTTTCGATATAGATTACATGTACATTCCTTTGTGGAATATATGATCGATATATGTAAAATTCTATTTTTTTCGCGAATCATATCCTTGCAAAGCGTGGTGTTGTTGGAGGACCAGAGGTGCATCAGAAAAGGAAGCTCGATGGACACGACGACATGGATCCGATGGCGGTGGCTAAAGATGGCAGTAGCCAGGGTTGGAACATAAGAAGAACAGTGATGGAAGAAGCCATAATAGTTGGAAAATAAATTTTCATATTTATTGCTTTTATTTACTATGATGTGCATGTGATGTATGCTAGCATAGGTTAAAATTCCTCACTTTAAAAAACTAAGTGGGAGAGGGATTTTTAAATAAATTCCACGGTCTCCATTACTGATTTGTAAGTGATGCAACAAGCTTGCGTGTTGGCTCTGAGTGCCTCCCTCCACAACGGATGGGTTTGTTGCGGATCACTAGGTCAAACTTTCTTTATGGATGGTTATAGGAAATTATTTAGGAGCGTGTGATCTTCTTCAACTGAAGGGGCATAATCCTATTTAATGGACTAAGTATCAAGTAATGGTATACACTTAGACACATTCACTAGTATCCTCCCCAACGGAGTCACTGCTATTGTTTTGCGAGACCAAACAAAATACCAACTATTAATTTAACATAAAGCTAGGTGAAACCCTCCTCTTACAAATGTTTGAATTTGTATACGTCTACACTAACGTGACATGCAAAATTTACGGTGTTTGAAATAATTTTGTCATAAAGTTAGGTTGACAAAATAAATTGGGTAAAATCTCCTCTTACAAACAAATGAATTTGTATATGTCTACACTAACGTGGCATACAAAATTCATGGTGTTTGAGGTAATTTAAGGATGACAAGATAATTAATGGGTAAGACCCTCCTCTTACAAATGTTTGATTTTGTATACGTCCACACTAACGTGGCATACAAAATTCACGGTGTCAGAGGTGTTGGTAAATTTAAATGATATTATTTTGAGGAATCAATATTATTTTAAATTCAAAGTTTTGACCAAATATTTGACCAAAGACAAGACCAACTATTAATTTTATTCGTCATAAAGTAAGGTTGACGAGATAATAAAATTAATGGATAAAATCTCCTCTTTGAATTTGTATACGTCCACACTAACGTGGCATATAAAATTCATGGGAAATTTTAAGGAGTTGGTCTTGACCAAATATATTTTGTGATTCTAAGGATTTAAAATGTTGGTCAATCCCCTAGTTGTTATACTATAGGATAGACTTAGTGGTCCCAATTATAATGATTGGAAATAAGACTTGGACATTAAGGTGGACTGTCTTCTTAGAACTAAGAACAATAAAGGTGTATTTTATTCATTAGTCGTTACATGTTCAGTGGAGTTATCTACCAGTACCTGGTGTGTAGATACGGGAACCACTGATCATGTCTGCAATTTATTGCATGGGTTCCAGGAAACGCGACAACTATATGAAAGGAAAATCACCGTCTACATGGGCACTGCTGCAAAAGTAGTAGCTATTGCAGTGGGAGGTGTTTATTCTCCGAGAGGAATAAAACATGGATTTTTTGAAATTGTCTTTACGTACTAAGTTTAGAAAGAACTAGTTTTCAGTTTCTAAACTATTTAAAGAACTTGATATTCTGCCTCTTTTAATAACAAAGTTGTTATCAAGAAAAAGAGGAAATTTATCTGTTCTGGTACATTGGTTGACAATTTAAAAATCTAATAACTCCCACAATGCAAAAATGGAAATTAATAACATATCTTCTAACTTTAATAAGAGAAAGCAACCTTCAGTGATGAACCAATCATATCTTTGGCATCTAAGGCTAGGTTATATTAACTTGAGTAGGATTCAAAGGATAATAGCCGATGAACTTTTGGGTTCATTGGTAGTGGAAACCTTTCCAACCTGCGAATCTTACTTGGAAGGAAGAATAACCAAGAAGCTTTTAAGTCTAAGGGGTATAGAGCCAAAGATATGTTGGAATTAGTTCATTCTGATTTGTGTGGATCTATGGCTATCCAGGAAAGAGGTGGTTTCGAATATTTCGTCTATTTTATAGACAACTATTCAAAATACGGGTACATTTACTTGATAAGCCGCAAGTCTAAGTGCTTTGATAACTTCAAAGAGTATTAGGCTGATGTGGAGTAACGTCAAGGTAAAAGTATCAAGATACTTCGCTGAGATCGTAGTGGCAAGTAACTCTTGGAAGAGTTTAGGAGTCACTTATCAGAAGTCGGGATTCAATCCCAACTAACTGCACCTGGTACACCCCAACAGAATGGTGTAGTAGAATGAAGGTATAGGACTCTTATGGAAATAATTAGATTAATAAAGAGTTATTCAGAATTACTAAAATTCGTTTTGAGGATATACACTGGAAACAGAAGTGAACATAGTACCTTCTAAGTCAGAACTCTCTACTCCCATAGAATTGCAGAATGGGCGTAAGCCTAGTCTGAAGCATATTCGGATTTGGGTGGTCTAGCACATGAGAGACATTGATAAGTTGGACAGGAGTTCACTTGTTTGTAGGTTATCCTAGATAAACGAAAGGAGGTTCATAGTCCTAAAAATCAGAAGGTCATTGTTAGCACCAATGGTCGATTGTTAGAAGAAGACTATGTAATAAACCATAAGCCCATAAGTAAATTTGTTATTAAGGAAATAATAAAGGACACGTCTAATCTAGTACCAACTGTACAAGATGAAATATCACAAGAAACTACAACACGTATCACAAATAATACAAAATTGCACAAAGTGTCTCGTCATAGTGGGAGGGTTGTTAGGCAACCTGAAAGATTCATGTTTCGGGAGAGTCTTTGGACTTGATCCCTGGTGAACATGAACCTGATCCCTGGACATATGACAAAGTGCTCCAAGATAAAAAATACAGCATCTTGGCAAAGAGCAATAAATACTGAATATTAGAATATATGTATTCTAATAAAGTCTGGGAGCTTGTAGAATCACCAAATGGAGTAAAAGCCATTAGGTCCACAATAGAAAAAGAAGGACAGATGAGAAGGTGGAAACTTTCAAAGTAAGGCTTGTTGAAAAAGGGTATCGATTATAAGGAAACCTTTTCACCGGTAGCCATGCTTAAAGTCTATCCAGATTCTTTTATCTATTGCCGCTCATATGGATTATGAGATTTGACAAATGGATGTCAAGACAGTTTTCCTTAGTGGAAGTCTTGAAGAAAACATCCATATAAACGTAACCATAGGGGTTTATTGCAAAGGGCTAAGAGCATTTAGTATGTAAGCTCAATCGGTTTATGGACTGAAGCAAAAGCTTTAAGATCTTGGAACATCCGGTTTAATGAAGTAATCCAGACTTATGGATTTATTCAGTGTACGGATAGGTTTTTTTGTATACAAGAAGTGTGATAAAAACGTGGTAGTATTTCTTGTACTATACGTAGATGACATTTTTGATAGTTGGAAATAATATCAAAGTGTTGTCGGAAGTAAGGGTATGGTTGTCCAAGCAATTCGATATGAAGGACTTGGGAGAATGCACACATATTATAGGGATCAAGGGATCACAAGAAAAGAATGTTGTGCTTATCCCGAGCTTCATACAATGTAACGCCCGCCCTCCCTGCTAACTCTAAGGGACGGGGCTACGATACTCCATGTACAAATTTTTCTTTTTAAAACAGCGGAAGACTTAAAATAATTTTCTTAGTTTAATAAAAACTTTTCTTTTATTTTTCTTTTCATCAAATCTGAACTACACTATCATGGCATCAATAACATGATATCAAAATTAGTAGAAACATAACATCAAGTCACACATACGGTACTACAATTCATGATACCAAAGCATAGTTCTTTAAAAGTTTTTAAAGCAGGTTCTTATTTGGTTGCCTAGCCACTGCCACACACATCTCCTTGCCTCTCCTGCTGCTCCTTTAGCTCATCCAGCTTTTTCCTTTATCTGTGGTACAAGGAAAGTAAGCTATGAGCACTCATGGCTCAGTAAGTTCCTTTCCTACTCACTAAAACCAAAAATCATCACATGATCAAAGAATGTCTCAACATAACATGATCTCAACTAGTCATGGCATAACATATCATACTCTTTAAGCATATCATGCAACATAACAAAATCATAACTAGTCATGGCATATCATCTCTTAAAGCATAGCATGAAACATAACATAATCATATCTAATCATGGCATATCATAGTATCATCATAAGGTGGCATGGCATATCAAGCTCTTAAAGCATAGCATGAAACATAACATAATCATATCTAATCATGGCATATCATAAATCATAGCATCATCACAACATGATCATAAGGTATATGCAATATGATTTTGAAAACATGTATCCGAAAACATGTGTATGTCTCATGATCTTTAAAACCATTTCTTCTTACATATATACTTGAACATAATATCAACATAATCAGGGCCCCGGCTTGTACCACACATAGATAAATCACGTAGATATGCGCGCTTCCTAAGTATATCCAAGGTAGCAAGTCTTGAATCATACTAGGAACTAGGTCCGGATCACACAGCCATAGACCTAGGGGCGTACTAAGGAGCCCATCCCTTTGTTTTTACTAGCCTGGATCACACAGCCAAAGGCCTAGGGGCTGATTAGGAGCCCACCCTTGGTACAAGCCTTACAAAGTAAAGTAGCATGTATAAAAATGCATCATTTAGTCACATAGCATATCATAGAAGTATGCATCACTTAGGCATACGTTATGTCATAAAAGTATGCATCACTTAGGCATACATCATATCATAAATAGTATGCATCACTTAGGCATACATCATGTCATAAAAAGTATGCATCACTTAGGCATACATCATGTCATAAAAAGTATGCATCACTTAGGCATACATCATGTCATAAAAGCATGCATATTTTCACCACATAGCATATCATGAGAGCATGCATATTTTAGGCTCATAGCATATCATCAAAGCATGCATATTTCTATCCACATAGCATATCATGAAAGCATGCATATTTTAAGCACATAGCATATCATCCAAGCATTCATATTTCTATCCACATAGCATATCATGAAAGCATGCATATTTTAAGCACATAGCATATCATCAAAGCATGCATATTTCAATCCACATAGCATATCATAAAAGCATGCATATTTTAAGCACATAGCACATCATCAAAGCATGCATATTTCTATCCACATAGCATATCATAAAAGCATGCATATTTTAAGCACATAGCATATCATCAAAGCATGCATATTTCTATCCACATAGCATATCATAAAAGCATGCATATTTTAAGCACATAGCATATCATCGAAAGTATAAATCACAAGCATACATATTTAAGCATAAGGGTGTATCTTGTGATTATACTATCATAAGAAACATGGTAACATAGTTAGCTTGAGTTCTAAGCTTCCTAATCCCTTGGGTTCTTATCATGGCCGAACCCCCCTTAGATCTCAATTTAGGTAAAAACAACCTCCAAGCATGTGGAACCTAAATTATCATCACATCAATTTCATAGGAAGCATTATAAGCATGATTAACTTGGTTTCTAAGTTCTCCAAGTCCTTAAACTTCATGTGGCCGAACCTTATCAGGTGTGAAACAAGGTCCCAAATGTCATGAAAGCATGGAAACCTTAAACCATATTTATAGCATTTTTTTCCAAGTAACATAGTAAGCATATTTGAGCTAGTTCCTAAGTTCTTCAAGCCCTTAACATATGTCTTGGCCGAAATTTAACAAGTATTCATTAGGGCTAAAAGCAAGCATACAAGCATGTGAACTTGAACTAACATCATGTATAAATTCATAATAAGGCATCATACAATGGGTATGGCCGAAACATACCCTAGCCTCATTTTAGGTCATGAAACAACATATAGCATGAGAACTTTGGCTTTCTACTTATCATATTTCATGTAGAGTGACATGAGAATATTTGATTTTTGTTCTAGGGTTTCTAGGGCATCTATCCTTTCATGGCTGAAACATACAATGGTCCATTTAGGTCATGGAAAAATTATACAAGCATGTGACTCAATCAACATATTATCATATTTCCATAAGAAGCATTTTTAACACAATTGGTTTCAATTCTAAGGCCTCTCGGTCATTTAAACCCTACTTGGCCGAGACTCATCAGTGTTTAAACTTGTTTCAAATAGCCTAAAAGCATAGGAAGTCATACAAGTTTCATAGCATGTATAAAGACAAGCATAATAAACATACATGTGAATTGTGTCTTAGGCTTCCTAGGTTTCTTTCTTTTTTTTTCCTTTATTTTTTTCTCATGGACGAAACCTACCAATCTCTAAACTAGGTTTTAAGTGGCCTAAAGCATGGAAAACCTAAGTAAGTTTCATGGCAAAAATTACTAAGAACATCATATACAAATTTGGTTCATAAACAAGCTAGGACCCTTGTGATCTTACATGTCATATATCATGTAACTAAATTCTCTATACCCTAATTAAGCATGAGAGCATTAAACAAATTTCATATCTTAATATCACAGAGGTCTTGAGCATGTTAAATTTTGTTTAAGCTTTTCTAAGCTGTCCATCTTATCATGGCTGAAAATCTTAATGAAGAGTTCATGAATTTCTAGCAATATTCAACATGCAATTCTTTAAGAGAACTCTATATTCTATCATATAAACATGGTTACTTAAATTTAAAAGACTTCCTAACCCTAAGCTCTTTTCTTGGCCGAAACATATGTGTAACGGCCACCCTTCTTACTACTATTCTGAGGGTGACCGCTACTGGTTCTACTAACTACACATAACTAGTACTAGCTACTTAACACTAGAAATGCTTTAAACTATTTGTTAAAAACATATCACATATCAAAATGCTTTAACCTGTTATGATATTATTACTTATTTAAACATGCAAATAAGTATAACAACCAGCAAGTGTAACATATAGACAAGGAAACTTATCTCTACTGTTTTCAACTTCCTTTATTAACTTGCATTCATGAAATCCTACCTAACATTCCTTGTTACAAGATGTAGTTATTCATTCTACAACCAAACAGGAATAAAAGGGAAGTTAATTAAAACTACTGCTCATTCATTTCAACAAATCCGAACATCACATGATTTTCTTCCATAAAACAAAAACCGCTACAGTACTTCCAAACCGAACCAACTCAAACAATGAATTAGCTTATTTGCAATGGTTTAAAGCATAATTATATAATGATGAAGGCATGCTACGGTTTAGCTATACAGACATGCGATTTACCTTAACTGAAGTGGTTTACTGCAATTATAAATCAAGCAGTACTAAGAAACGTTTCAGCAATACTAAATCCAGACAGTCCGGCGGTAAGGAAGGAAACATTCTAGCCATAACAAATAGACATCCAATCATAACCAGATGTATTAGCATGTTTCCATAACAGCATTTAAAACTTGTATGCATGTGTATACCTTTGCATAATTCGGTCATGGCTGTTCTTACTAATATTGCATGCATAACAATGCATCAACAGCCAAAACTTTAACCATTCATAAGGAAACATTAAACCAAGCTAATGTGAAACTTTAGCCTAAACCAATATACGAGTTGCCAATTCCAGCAGAATCAATTTAGCATAATATCAACATGAATAAAGGTAGCCAATTCCAGCAGAATCGAAAGCTATTAGTCCAGCAACCAAAAATAGACTAATTTCACAATTTATGGCACTAATTAGAGTATTAAACAGATTATGGAACATGTAAGAAGGAATCAAACTAACAGGGGCAATTGGAAGGTACAAAATCAAATCTGTATCTGCTTAAGGAAATTGAACTAATCTGCACTTACTAATAGAAAAAGTATTACTAAATTATATCCAGCAATTAAAAGAAAACTTCTATTCAACTCTTATCAGATTCTTAACAAGAATTCATTTAAATCCTCTAGCAAGGTCCCAAGCTTCCATATCAGCCACCACACACACACCATCGACGTCTCCTTGTCGCCTTCCTTCATATCACTTTAGCTTTTCCTTTACTTTTATCTATATCTGCGGTAGGAGGAAAAAAAAATAGTATCTATAAGCTAAAAGCTTAGTAAGTGCTTTCTACTCACAAAATCCGATAAGGAATGCATAAACATAACTGAAAACAGGGAGTACATGCTCAACATGAAAATAGCAGATAGAACTACATCACATGAAAATAGCAGATAGAACTACATCATGCATCTCTAAAGGAAACAACAATTTAACTTGCTAGAAATTTGCAACTTAAATAAAAGAACTTGTTCTGTTTGTTTCCAAATTAATACTTTTATACTTTAAAATAATATTCAACTTTACTTGGGCCCGGCATTGTACCACTTTGCGCGCCTTTCTTAATGAGAATTGAGGTAGCTAATCCCAAAACCATTAAGACACTTCTAGACCTTATGTCTAGGGGCAACTTGGAGCCCATCCCTTGGACCTTGTGTCCGGTACATGCCCTTTAAAAGTAAAATACTTTTCTTTATATCCTTCTTTAAATACTTCTTCTAAATAAATGCCTTGGCATTTATTTAAGCACTTAGTGTGCCTTGGTTCTAAATTCTGAACCTTAGGATCAGATTGTATCTTAGTATTGCTTTTCTTGTACTTCTCTCATTTATTCAGCAAACAAGAGATTTTAAACTACATGGCACTGATATATATATTTGTATATATTCAAAACAAAAACTCAACAGTACTTAAAAGACTACATGATCATATGAAATATGTTTGGTCAGGTCCACGGCAGCAAACAGATTCCAAATAGCAAACTTGTAAAACCAATTTATTCTTGAATCTTAACAATTCTTTGATCATGCCATGTCTTGAAGGAAACATAACTACTTAGATATGCTTGAAATGTAAGGTAACTACATTTAGATAAGCATGCTGTAACCAATCCAGAAGACACTTAAAAAAAAATCTGTCCGTGATCTAAAAAACAGCAAAAGAACTTGAACCAAAGCCCAAACCGAAATGCTAGCAAAGGTTGAAATCTGGACAATAGGCTAGAATGAAGGGCTGCTCTTGTTCATTACACAACAACAAGAAAATGCGAACAAAAACCCCAAAAGCTACTCCTACCGCAGGTGAGAAGCACTTACAATGGGTTCTTGGACTTACAACCGGAGAAAGAGACCTAGGGTTCGGATGAGGTGAAGGTTTCGGCGATCCCTTCCTATCCGCGTGTTCTCCTTGACGAGGAGACCACGAATCCGCGAACAACTCCCGGAAAGAAGTCCTCGCCGGCCGCCGGAAACGAGCCCTAGCGCCGTCGCCCCTTTTTCGCTCGAGAGGAGAAGGCGGCGTCGCGTGGTGAGGAGGGGAAAGTGATTTGCGGTTTTTAGGGTTCGGGAAGGAATTAACCTCCTTTAATAACTTGAGTGATCCGAATCTACCTATAACTCAAATATATTCGTTCACATACTTAGTTAACAAAACGAGCTCAGCTCGGTTGGTTGGGCCGCTTACTGCTTGGGCCCAAGAATCTGGTTTTTTTTTTTTTTTTTTTTTTTAACTTTCTCCACTCGGTAAAAATACCAAACGGACTCCAAAATTTGCATAAAAATACTTTAAAATTTTCTAAAAATCCCTAGAATATTTTAAAAGCATTTCCAAATATTTTTAAGGATATTCAGAACTCAAAATAAGGAAAATTGGGTCGTTACAATTCCCTATACCTTATAAAAAGTTCGTCCTCGAACTTAGAATAGTTCTGGATATTTCTGTCTCATACTATCCTCCCGCTCCCAAGTGACTTCCTCGTGTTCCTGGTTCTGCCAGACGACCTTCACTAGTGGTACTTCTTTGCTTCTTAGTCTCTTGACTGCTCTGTCCACTATCCGTGTAGGTCTACTCTCAAAACTAAGATCCTCTTGGATCTGCACTGACTGAGGCTCAATCACTTGGCTAGGGTCATGGAGGCACTTCTTTAACATGGAGACATGAAACACATTGTGTATTGCTGACATGTCTTGTGGTAATTCCAGCTTATAAGCTACCTTACCAATCCTTTCTGAAATCAGATAAGGTCCTACATAGCGAGGACTTAATTTGCCCTTCTTGCCAAATCTCATCACTCCCTTCATAGGAGCAACCTTGAGAAAGACTGAATCTCCTACGTGAAATTCCAGTGGCCTACGGCGTGTGTCAGCATAACTCTTCTGTCTGCTCTGGGCAATCTCAATTCTTTGTCTGATCTTCTGGATGGCCTGAGTGGTCTCATCTATCAGCTCTGTCTGAATGTCCAGCTCTGCTTCCATTTCTTTTCTTTCACCTGCTTCTTGCCAGCATATAGGTGATCTGCACTTTCTACCATACAATGCTTCATATGGTGCCATCCTGATGGTGGCTTGGTAGCTATTGTTGTAGGCAAACTCAGCTAAGCACAGATACTTGCACCAACTACCTTTAAAATCTAATGCACAAGCCCTAAGCATATCTTCTAGAATCTGATTTACTCGCTCTGTCTGTCCATCAGTCTGAGGATGGAAGGCTGTGCTGAACTTGAGTTTGGTGCCTAGTGCAGTCTGAACACACTCCCAAAAGTGAGAGGTGAAACGCCATCTCTATCAGAAATAATAGATTTAGGAACTCCGTGAAGTCTGATCACCTCTTTAACATACAGCTGTGCTAACTGCTCTATAGAGTGAGACACTTTGATGGCTAGAAAATGAGCAGACTTGGTCAATCTGTCCGCTATCACCCATATTGCATCATATCCATTCGTAGTTCTTGGGAGACCTGTTATAAAGTCCATGGATATGTCTTCCCACTTCCACTCTGGTATTGAGAGAGGTTGTAGCATCCCTCCTGGTCTCTGGTATTCTGCTTTGACTCTCTGGCATGTCAGACAGGTACTGACATATTTAGCGACATCTCTTTTGAGTCCAGACCACCAGAATCTCCGTTTCATGTCTTGATACAACTTAGTAGAACCAGGATGCATAGAGTACGGTGTACTGTGAGCTTCTTCTAAAATTTTCTTTCTCAGCTCTTCATCATTGGGAACACAAAGGCGATTCCCCTGATAAAGAATTCCACTATCTGATACTCGAAATTCTGAATTTCCTTCCTCTTGTATCCCTTGCTTGATCTTTTGGATATCTGGATCTTCACTTTGCTTTTTCTGTATATCCTCAAGCAGGGTTGACTCTAAGGTCAATGCAGAAAGTTGCCCATAAATAATTTCAAGTCCGAAATCTGACAACTCCTTCTGTAGTGGTAGGGCTAATGATGATAAGGACATCAAGGATGCACTGGACTTTCTGCTTAGTGCATCTGCCACTTTATTAGCTTTACCTGGGTGGTAGAGGATTTCACAGTCATAATCTTTGACCAACTCTAGCCACCTGCGCTGTCTCATGTTTAAGTCCTTCTGAGTGAAGAAGTACTTAAGACTCTGATGGTCTGTGAAGATTCTGCACTGAACTCCATACAAGTAGTGTCGCCAGAGTTTCAGTGCAAAGACTACAACTGCCAGCTCTAGATCATGAGTGGGATAGTTCTTCTCATAATCCTTGAGTTGTCTGGAAGCATAAGCTATAACTTTCCCTTCCTGCATGAGTACAGCTCCTAATCCCATCTTGGAAGCATCACTGTAGATCTCAAAACTCTTGTCGCTCTCTGGAACCGTCAGTATAGGAGCACTGGTCAGTCTCTTCTTGAGTTCTTGAAAACTCTGCTCACATTTCTCTGACCATTCAAACTTCTTGTCCTTCCTGGTGAGGGCTGTAAGTGGAGAGGCTATCCTGGAAAAGTCCTCCACAAATTTCCTGTAGTACCCAGCTAAACCAAGGAAGCTTCTGATCTCCCTGGCATTCTTGGGTCTTTTCCAGTTGCTGACCGCTTCTACTTTGGCTGGATCCACTTGAATGCCTTCTTTTGAAACAATATGACCTAGAAATGCCACCTGCTCCAACCAGAACTCGCACTTTGAGAACTTAGCATAGAGCTGCCTTTGCTGAAGGGTCTGTAGGACTATCCTCAAGTGCGTGTTATGCTCCTCTGGGGTTCTGGAATAGATTAGAATGTCGTCGATGAACACAATGACAAACTTGTCAAGGTATTCACTGAACACTCTATTCATCAAGTCCATGAAGACTGCAGGTGCATTAGTCACACCAAAAGGCATAACCATGAATTCATAGTGTCCATATCTGGTTCTGAAAGCAGTTCTGGGTATATCACTCTCCTTTACTTTTAACTGATGGTACCCAGAGCGCAGATCTATCTTGGAGAACACTGTTGCTCCTTTCAATTGATCAAATAAATCATCGATCCTGGGCAGTGGATACCTGTTCTTGATGGTCACTTGATTCAGAGCTCTATAATCTATGCACATCCTCATAGATCCATCCTTCTTCTTGACAAACAACACAGGAGCTCCCCATGGTGAGTGACTAGGGCAAATGAAGCCTTTGTCAAGCAACTCCTGAAGTTGTTCTTGTAACTCTTTCAACTCCGCTGGAGACATGCGGTATGGAGCTTTTGAAATTGGACCGGTACCAGGAACCAGTTCAATCTCAAACTCCACTTCTCTGTTGGGAGGTAGTCCAGGTAGCTCTTCTGGGAATACCTCTGGATACTCACAGACTACCCGAACTTCTTCCTGCTTAGGTCTTTCTTCTTCTTCTGTACTCACAATGAATCCAAGAAAACCAGCACACCCTTTAGCTAACATCTGGTGAGCTGTGAGAGAAGAGAGGAATTTCTGGGTCTTCCTCCTTGGTACTCCTGTAAATTCAAAGGAAGGTTCACCTTCTGGGCTAAAGATCACCTTCCTTCTGCGGCAGTCCACTGAAGCACTGTACTGGCTGAGGAAATCCATACCAAAAATGATATCGAAATCCTGCATAGCTAAGACTACCAGGTTAACATATAGCTCTCGGTCTGAAATTCTGACTGGTACAGACCGAAGCCACTGACTAGATTCCATTACTTCCCCAGAAGGTAGGGTTGTCAGGAACTTGAAATTCATGTTTTCTGTAGGTACCTGTAGTTCTTTGGCAAAAGGTATGGATACAAAAGAATGGGTCGCCCCAGTATCAAATAGTGCAGTAGCTATATGCTGAAAAATAACTACTTGACCTGTTACGACCGTGGAGGCACTAGCAGCTTCCTCTTTGGTAAGGGAGAATACTCTGGCATTGTCAAAGGCTGAAACTGGTGGAGCTTCCAACCTTCCTTGACTGATCTGAGGTCCTTCCAGAGTTGCAGGCATATAATGTAGTTGAGGCTTGGCTCCATATTGTATTGGCTGTGGCTGGGGTGCTTTGAACTTGTTAGGACACTGTTTGGCCATGTGTCCTTCTTGACCACAAGAATAACATCCAATCTTACCCAAGAGGCAGGCTCCTGGATGTGTTCTCCCACATTTAGGGCAGGGAAGGAGCTTAGTCTGTTTGATTTCTGGTCCTCCCTTCTGGTTACTTCCTGAATCCCACTGCTTTCTTTTAGTGCCCTTGCCTTTCCAGTTCTGATTATTTGACTGGGGTTTCTGATTTCCCCCAGTCTTGGTCTCCATCTTGATTGGCTTGTGTTGCTCTCTTTGTGCCTTCATGCTGTTCAGGTAGTGCTCAGCTACTAAGGCTCTACTGACCAACTCTTCTCCAGTCAGGGGCTGATTGGTTCCACTGCTCACATTGAGTGATATCACAGGCTTCAGCATTCTGAGCATTAGTCTGACTCACTCCTTCTCTGTACTCACTAGTTCTGGGCAGAGACGGGCTAGCCTGTTGAATCTCTTAACTGCTTCCTCCACTGTCAGATCCCCCTGTCTGAACTCCATAAACTCCTCGTAGTGCTTGTTGGTGATCTTTTGGCGAAAGAACTCGTCGTAGAATTCTGTCTCAAAATCAATCCATTTCATCTGATTGATTGCCCTCTTGCTCTTTACTCTCTCCCACCACATGCGTGCATCTCCAGTCAGGCAGAAGGAGGCACACTTGACCTTCTCGACTTCTGGCCAGTCAAGAAGCTCCATGGTGCTCTCCAGTGTCTTGAACCAAGCCTGGGCATCCCAGGGCTCAGTTGTGCCTGAGAAACTCTCTGGTTTCAGTTTCAGCCACTGAATGAGGTAGGATTCTTGTCTCTGGGATGCTGTGATGACTCCTTGGGTAGCTGGTGGAACCTCAGTTACCACTGGAGTCTCCACAGTTACTGTTTGAGGCGTAGGAGGAGCTGGTTGTTGATTTGCCATCAGATTGGCAATTACTTGCTGCTGCTCTGCCACTTGTCTCTGAAGTTGAGCAACAACTTCAGAGAGATTCGTTTCAGCTACTCTGGGCTCTTCATCCTCCTGTGCTCGGTCCACAGTACGAGCGGTACGGGGACGTCCTCTTCTTGACATCTAGTTAAACAAATAAGAAAATTTGATGATTTCTCTACCCTTTCTAAACATACCCATTTATATATTAAGAAAGGAAATAGTTAAAAAAATAAAACTCTTATCTTACTCATTCACTTATAACTATCAATCCATACTGCAAATAATAATGTAAATAAAGGAAAGCAATAAAGAAAGAACTTAAATACTTTCTTACTTGAAGACGGCAAGGATGATGCTGATGTGTGTGTGTTGCTGGAAAATGGACCTGCTCTGATACCAACTGTAACGGCCACCCTTCTTACTACTATTCTGAGGGTGACCGCTACTGGTTCTACTAACTACACATAACTAGTACTAGCTACTTAACACTAGAAATGCTTTAAACTATTTGTTAAAAACATATCACATATCAAAATGCTTTAACCTGTTCTGATATTATTACTTATTTAAACATGCAAATAAGTATAACAACCAGCAAGTGTAACATATAGACAAGGAAACTTATCTCTACTGTTTTCAACTTCCTTTATTAACTTGCATTCATGAAATCCTACCTAACATTCCTTGTTACAAGATGTAGTTATTCATTCTACAACCAAACAAGAATAAAAGGGAAGTTAATTAAAACTACTGCTCATTCATTTCAACAAATCCGAACATCACATGATTTTCTTACATAAAACAAAAACCGCTACAGTGCTTCCAAACTGAACCAACTCAAACAATGAATTAGCTTATTTGCAATGGTTTAAAGCATAATTATATAATGATGAAGGCATGCTACGGTTTAGCTATACAGACATGCGATTTACCGCAACTGAAGTGGTTTACTGCAATTATAAATCAAGCAGTACTAAGAAACGTTTCAGCAATACTAAATCCAGACAGTCCGGCGGTAAGGAAGGAAACATTCTAGCCATAACAAATAGACATCCAATCATAACCAGATGTATTAGCATGTTTCCATAACAGCATTTAAAACTTGTATGCACGTGTATACCTTTGCAGAATTCGGTCATGGCTGTTCTTACTAATATTCCATGCATAACAATGCATCAACAGCCAAAACTTTAACCATTCATAAGGAAACATTAAACCAAGCTAATGTGAAACTTTAGCCTAAACCAATATACGAGTTGCCAATTCCAGCAGAATCAATTTAGCATAATATCAACATGAATAAAGGTAGCCAATTCCAGCAGAATCGAAAGGTATTAGTCCAGCAACCAAAAATAGACTAATTTCACAATTTATGGCACTAATTAGAGTATTAAACAGATTATGGAACATGTAAGAAGGAATCAAACTAACAGGGGCAATTGGAAGGTACAAAATCAAATCTGTATCTGCTTAAGGAAATTGAACTAATCTGCACTTACTAATAGAAAAAGTATGACTAAATTATATCTAGCAATTAAAAGAAAACTTCTATTCAACTCTTATCAGATTCTTAACAAGAATTCATTTAAATCCTCTAGCAAGGTCCCAAGCTTCCATATCAGCCACCACACACACACCATCGACGTCTCCTTGTCGCCTTCCTTCATATCACTTTAGCTTTTCCTTTACTTTTATCTATATCTGCGGTAGGAGGAAAAAAAAATAGTATCTATAAGCTAAAAGCTTAGTAAGTGCTTTCTACTCACAAAATCCGATAAGGAATGCATAAACATAACTGAAAACAGGGAGTACATGCTCAACATGAAAATAGCAGATAGAACTACATCACATGAAAATAGCAGATAGAACTACATCATGCATCTCTAAAGGAAACAACAATTTAACTTGCTAGAAATTTGCAACTTAAATAAAAGAACTTGTTCTGTTTGTTTCCAAATTAATACTTTTATACTTTAAAATAATATTCAACTTTACTTGGGCCCGGCATTGTACCACTTTGCGCGCCTTTCTTAATGAGAATTGAGGTAGCTAATCCCAAAACCATTAAGACACTTCTAGACCTTATGTGTAGGGGCAACTTGGAGCCCATCCCTTGGACCTTGTGTCCGGTACATGCCCTTTTAAAAGTAAAATACTTTTCTTTATATCCTTCTTTAAATACTTCTTCTAAATAAATGCCTTGGCATTTATTTAAGCACATAGTGTGCCTTGGTTCTAAATTCTGAACCTTAGGATCAGATTGTATCTTAGTATTGCTTTTCTTGTACTTCTCTCATTTATTCAGCAAACAAGAGATTTTAAACTACATGGCACTGATATATATATCTGTATATATTCAAAACAAAAACTCAACAGTACTTAAAAGACTACATGATCATATGAAATATGTTTGGTCAGGTCCACGGCAGCAAACAGATTCCAAATAGCAAACTTGTAAAACCAATTTATTCTTGAATCTTAACAATTCTTTGATCATGCCATGTCTTGAAGGAAACATAACTACTTAGATATGCTTGAAATGTAAGGTAACTACATTTAGATAAGCATGCTGTAACCAATCCAGAAGACACTTAAAAAAAATCTGTCCGTGATCTAAAAAAAACAGCAAAAGAACTTGAACCAAAGCCCAAACCGAAATGCTAGCAAAGGTTGAAATCTGGACAATAGGCTAGAATGAAGGGCTGCTCTTGTTCATTACACAACAACAAGAAAATGCGAACAAAAACCCCAAAAGATACTCCTACCGCAGGTGAGAAGCACTTACAATGGGTTCTTGGACTTACAACCGGAGAAAGAGACCTAGGGTTCGGATGAGGTGAAGGTTTCGGCGATCCCTTCCTATCCGCGTGTTCTCCTTGACGAGGAGACCACGAATCCGCGAACAACTCCCGGAAAGAAGTCCTCGCCGGCCGCCGGAAACGAGCCCTAGCGCCGTCGCCCCTTTTTCGCCCGAGAGGAGAAGGCGGCGTCGCGTGGTGAGGAGGGGAAAGTGATTTGCGGTTTTTAGGGTTCGGGAAGGAATTAACCTCCTTTAATAACTTGAGTGATCCGAATCTACCTATAACTCAAATATATTCGTTCACATACTTAGTTAACAAAACGAGCTCAGCTCGGTTGGTTGGGCAGCTTACTGCTTGGGCCCGAGAAGCTGGGTTCAAATCCCAGCTCTTGCTCTTTGGTTTTTATTTTATTTTTATTTTTTTACTTTCTCCACTCGGTAAAAATACCAAACGGACTCCAAAATTTGCATAAAAATACTCTAAAAATTTCTAAAAATCCCTAGAATATTTTAAAAGCATTTCCAAATATTTTTAAGGATATTCAGAACTCAAAATAAGGAAAATTGGGTCGTTACAATATGAGTGGATTTCTTTTGGTTCCAAGTAACTTTTAAGCAAGAAAAACCAACAAAAGACCCTTAGTAATTCATGGAGGGAATCTTGTACTAGTTTGGTTAAACAATGATTTCCCTAACCTCTTTAAAATATTTTTGCCGAAATTCTAGGGTTAGGTACTCCTCTGATCAAGCATCATATAGGTATAAAAACATGAAGGAAAACCTTCCTACATAGCATAGAAAAAATATCATGAAATGAGGACTTGTTTAAACCTTCCTAGATTTGAAAACTCTTCTTTGGCCGAATTTTTCTTAAATTCTATTCTAGGTTTTCTAATCCTCATAAAATCCGAAAAGCACATAAAACGCCTTGTACCAAAGGTGAGGGGAAGCTTACTTCCTTTTTGCTTGTGGATCTAAGGTGTGGTGATGGAAGAAGTAGCCTCTTCTTCTAGTTCCCTTCCCTTGATTCCTTGCTAAGTCCTCCTTGTATCTTAGGCTTTCTTAGGAGAAAACCTTGGCTTGGGCCGAAGATGGAGGAGAGGGGACTGAGGTTCTCAGTGAGGGAGAGGGGAGAATGAGAGAAATGAGAGAAAATAAAATCTTCTCTTTACATATTCTCTTTTATGTTAAGGGGGAAGAGGTGGCAAACTTGGTTTTTGCTTTCCTTCCCCCTTAGCCCTTTTTTCATTTTTTTTATTTTTATTTTATTTATTTATTTGTTCTTATCATTCATGATGAAACAAGGGGGAATGAATCCCCTTAATGTTCCTCTTTACGTCACGGCAAAAAGAGAGAGGAAGAGGGAGAGAAAAGAAGGAAGGCAAGTTGCCTTTCTCTTGTTCTTTTCTTGTTTTCTTTTGGCTAGCTTTTACTCTCATCCTTATCATGAGTTTCCCTCCTTTACTATCAATATATTATTCCTATCCCAACTGGTTATTACCCATTAATCTTATCATTTACATCATGAGAGGTTCAAGGTTCAATCCTTGACCATTCCCTATTTTTATTTCTTTTTATTTCTTTTTGGTTCAACATTCTACTAATATTTTTCTAAGGCAAATTTATCATTCTCATATTCATCTTAAAAGCTTAGTGGGTGTTACATACAATCCTAGCTCATTTTAGCATGCAAGACTCCAAGAAAGGTTTTCTACCTTTTAGACATAGAGTAAACTTTTTCTAAAGATATGTCTCTGAAGACATCAAAAGAGATAGAAGACATGAAGGCAGTTCCTTATGCTTCGAATATCGGAAGCCTAATGTATGCTATGCACGAGATAGGATATCTATTTTGCCGTGGGCATGGTTAGCAGATATTAAAGTAATCTAAGACCAGGATGCTGGACTGTCGTAAAGCATATATTAAAGTACCTTAGAGGGATTAGAGATTATATTCTAGTTTACAAAGCAGATAATTCGATCCCTGTTGGTTACATGGATTTTGACTTCCAATCAGATAGGGACAATAGTAAGTCAACCTCGAGGTTTTGTGTTTACTTTAGGAGGTAAAGCCATAACAATGGAGGAGTGTTAAGCATAGATGTTTTTCGGTCTCCACCATAGAAGATGAGTATGTGGCAACCTCTAAGGCAACCATAGAAGTTGTATGGCTCAGAAACTTCATGATAGACTTAGATATGTTTTCTGGTTTGTCCAAAAATTATTACAATTTATTGTAATAATAGTGATGCAGTAGTAAACTCGAAGAAAATATAAGTCCATAAGACAAGTAAACACAATAGAGCGCAAGTACCACCCAATATCTATAATGAGGAGAAGTTGTTGCCGCTTAGATTGCATCAGGTGATAACATGTAGATCCTTTCACTAACGTCCTTAAGGCAAGAGCTTTTGATGGACATGTTGAAGGGTTGGGAATCAGATGTATGGCAACATTTCTAGCAACATAGTCTTTTAGTATAAGTGGGAGATTGTGGGAATGTATACTAAAAGCCAAGCTTTTGTAAACATTTATTTTGAAATGAAGAATCATATTGGTCAAAAATATCTACATTTATGTTAAGTGTAGTTGTTCAATTAATTTATATCGTAGATAACATGGTGTGTGGTGTCACGCACAGAAGATCATGTTATCAGTTCTTTATAAATTATAAACAGTTGCTCACGACTAAGATGGAAAGGAACAAACCATCGGTAAAGTCATAGTGTGATTAGGGATTAGTTTATCTTGACTAATAAATTACACTAGTACATTCTAAGTGTATTGAGTAGGACCATTTTAGATAAGTTCTTTTTATACTGACTTGATAAAAGAACTAGACCTTAGTTATTATGAAAGTGTGTGCTCTTAATCCTAATATAATAACAAACACATATATTTAGTATTTTTTTTCTTTGACTTATCAATGGGTGAGATTTAGCTAGATAAATCAATAAGCCCGATAAGTTGAGAAATGATATTACTTATAGTGTGTTTTGTTGATTATAGAAGGAAACTGTGCCCTAGTAATCTAGGTTGAGAATGACCCCAAGAGGAGCTCATAAGAATTGTCATGTTAAAACCTGCAGGTGGACTTAGTCCGACATGACGATGAGGTTGAGTGGTACTACTCTTGGACTAAGATATTAATTAAGTGAGTTATCAGTAACTCATTTAATTAGTGGACATTTGACATCTTAAACACAGGGAGACTAACACACTCATAATAAGAAGGAGCCCAAAAATATAATTTGGGATTGGTGCGGTAGTTCAATAATAATTCTTTAGTGGTGTGAATTATTATTGATGAAGTTAAGTTGTATGTTCGGGGCGAACACGGGAAGCTTAATTTCATCGGGAGACCAAAACCAATTCCTCCTCTTGGTCCCTATCGTAGCCTCTTGTATATATAGAGATTTATACCCACTACATACCCACTTCTTACCCACCTTTATACCCATCCTATTGGGGTCGGCCAAGCAAGCTTGGAACCCAAGCTTGGGCCGGCCAAGTAAATAGGATGAGTTGAGTTGGTGTGGCCGGCCCTAGCTTGAAACCAAGCTTGGTGTGGCCGGCCACATCATATTAAAAAGGATTTTATTTTTAATCTTTTCTTAATGTGGATATCATGGTTTTAAAAGAAAGTTTAAAATTTAAATCTTTCATTTTATAGCTTTCTATAAAAGATTAAGAAAAGATTTGAAATCTTTCCTTATTTGTAGATTGAAAGGTGGATTTTAATTTTAAGAAAACTTTCCTTTTTTAACCATGTTCATGATTTAAAAGAGAGTTTAAAAATTAAATATTTCTTTTATAAGTTTCTACAAAAGATTAAGAAAGGATTTGATATCTTTCCTTATTTGTTGATTGAAAGGAGATTTTAATTTTTAGAGATAACTTTCCTTTTTGGAAATTATCCACATGTTTAGAAGAAAGATTTTAATTTATAAAAATTCCTTTTTATAGTCCACCATGAAGGGAAAAATTATTGGAGAAATTTTTTATAAATTTCCGGAAACAAATTAGGAAGTTTTAATTCTTGTATTAATTAAAACTCTCCTTGTTTTGGGGTTTAAAGTGGCCGGCCATTATAATTAAGAAAAGGATTTTAATTTTAATTAATTAAAATTTTCCTTTTCATGGCAAAATAATTAAGGAAGTTTTTATTTAAATTCCCTTATTTGCCAAGACCAAGGATTATAAAAGAGGGGGTAGAGGTCCTTTCATGAGAACAACTCTATTCTTTTTCTTCCTCTCTTTTCCTCCTTGGTGTGGCCAGCCCTAGAGGTTCTCCCTCTTCTCTTCTCTTCTCTTCTCTTCTTCTTTAGTGGCCGGTTTCATCTTTCTTTTGGAGTTGGTGATGGTGGCCGGTTCTAGCTAGGAGAAGAAGGAGAGAAAGGAGGTTTTGTTTCTTGCATCCCTTGGAGCTTGGTGCTGGTGGCCGAACCTCTACTTCTCTTAGAGAATTGATGGTGGCCGAATCTAGCTTGGAGAAAAAGGAGCTTGGTGGTTCCCATCTCGGAAGATCGTTTCCCACACAACATCCAAGATTAGAAGAGGAATACGGTAGAAGATCAAGAGGTAATTTGCTTACAAAGAAAGGTATAACTAGTAATTGTTTTCCGCATCATACTAGTTTTCTTTGTATAATTATTTTTGGAAATACTAAACACAAGAGGCATATGATTCTAGAGTTTTGAATTTGTAATTCCACTTTTGTGTTTTTTGTTTTAATTTTTGAATTTGTGATTTGATTTTTCCTTTTGGTTAAACTTAGAGTTATATAAGGAAATTAAATATTACCTTTCCTTAAAAGGCTTTGTCTAGGAAGTGGTGGTTGCTCCCATATCCAAGAAGGCCTAGTGCCTCACCATGTTTAACCTGGAAGTCAATTTTGGAAATTAATATTTAATTGAATTTATAGCATAGGTGGATTTGGATCAATAGTGTTAAGTTCCGCTTGCGATCCAAGTCTAAACCATTAAGAACAGCTAAGTTAAATTTGGAATCAATAATGTTAAGTTCCATTTGCGATTCCTAATTTAACTTCTAAAGAACACAATAGGTTGTTTAGGAAAGGTTCGACACTTGTACAAAATTTTTATACAGTGGAACCGGTACGATCTTCCTAGGACCAACCAACCCTAGTTGCAGCTTGGCAAGGAAGTCCTAGTATGTTGGTTGGACCGAGGGGCAGGAAGATCTAGTGAGACAAGAATCAAATGTTAAATAGATAGATTTTTCGCTTGAGGAGGGACCATATGGTCCTTTCTTTGAGGGGGGAGGGGATTGTTTGGTTGTAAGGTTGCAAACATAGTCTCACATTAAAAACACATAGGAAAGATCATGGATTTATAAGAAAAAGATATCTACATTAGTATGAAACCTTAAAGGTAGAGCCCAAAGATAAAACCATCAGAAATAAGCCCAAAGTGGATAATATGATACCATTATGAAGATATCTTAATTCTTTTAGTCCTAACAAAAACTATTGTAAGTACATAATGGGTGTTTAGAAATAAATTAAATGAGAAAGTTGAACTTATTATTATGTACAATTTGCAAGTGCATGGTTATCATCAAGTAATAAAAATATCGATCCCATGAGAACTGTGAATTGATTACTAGTTAGAATTACAAAGTAGGCTATCAAGAAAGTCGTAGATCGCAAGAGTTTGAGAATAAGAGAAAGAGATGAGAGAGAGTGAAAGAAGGTATAGAGCAATCAAGAAGTCGTGAGCAAGCGAGTGGTCAAAGAAGAATCCTAGATTGGGGAAATGTGTTGGATCGGAATAGTACGATAGAGGGAGGGGGTGAATATCGTACTTAAAACTTTTCTTATCGTATTTTAAAAACAATCAGAATATGTAGTGGAAAGTAAAATACTCAGTTCGGTTACTTGGATCAAAGCCTAGGTCGACTCCTACTCCAAGGCCTACGATCCTTGACTTCACCGATGGATAATCCACTAAAACCCTTCTTTCCGAAAACCTCGAAAAGAAGTAATGTGTACAATATGCAAGATAGTAACACCCTACTATCTTGTAAGAATTTAAGTACAATGCAAGATAAAATAGTTATACCGACAATAATAAAAGATGAAGCTTGGTCAGCACTTCTGGATGGAGTAGCTTGCGAGTTGTAGAGTAGTAGCATGATCAACAAAAGCTTGCACAGTGATTAATTTAGAACCAAACAGCGTTACTCAGCCATGGACCTTAAGCTCTCTTTTATAAGAACCGTCGACGTTCGATCGACCGATCCCCAGGTTCAGTCGATCGAACCAGCCCCCTTCCATCTTCGCTGAGATCTGATGCTGATTTGATCTTTGGTATTAACCGATCATTAAGTATTAGATAGAGTATTCCTGCAACACAAAGGTTTGCACAATACATCTAATTCATGAGTAAAAATAGACAGTTCAACTGTCTTGTTCTAAACTTAGAAACCTTTTCGGTTTCTTCAGTTGGATCAGCGACCTTAGGTTGTTCCCTTCAGGAACACGACCTCACTATCACTCCTCCAGTTGCTTACCTCAAGTTACCTACTAAACATTAGTTCTTCAGACTTGTTTGGACTTTCTCTGCTCAGTATTTGATCACCTGATCAACTAAGGCCATTCCTGCAATACTACATTAGCTAGTAGCAATAATAGTAATACAGAATGCTATGGTAAAACTAAACCTAGAATCACCAAGATTCACTGGTCCAGTCGACCGCGCGTGGTCGACCGAAAACCATCCAATTTACCTTGCTTGGAATTCACTCCTCCAAGACTTCTCGTTACCTAAGTTTATCTCTCCCTAGGATTTTCTCCACCTGGCTTCACTCACCAAGACTCATTATTCGGCTATCCAAGGATCAGGTCCTTCAGACCTATCCACTTGGCTTCCACGATCTACCGAGATTTTACTTTCCTAGCCTACAACTAGGACTCAGTATTCGACTTAGAGATCAGGTCCTCCAGACCTATCGATCCACTTGACTTCCATGACCTATCGAGTTTTCCCTTACCTAGCTTATAACTAGGACTTCCCTTGCCTAACCGTAGTTAGGACTAGTCACTCGGTTGACTTCCCACCCATGCCTAGCCACGACTAGGACCTCCCATGATTAAGCTCCATTAAACTTACTTAAACATATTTGTCAGATATTAAAACCTTGGAGGTCGATTGCACCAACAATCTCCCTCTTTTTGATATTTGATAAATATGTTTAAGTTAGGGGTAATTAGATGTCTAACTTAAATCCTTCTTCTCCCCCTTTTGTCACACACAAAAAAGAACCCTTCATAAATTTCATTGACGCTAAGGTATCCTTAAGTTTTGCACCAACAATGATGTAGTACCTTAAACATTCACAAGATATTATCTTTCACCCTTTTGAAAGATAATAATAAGATGTATTTTGGGTTTTCTAAATGAACATGCATCAATTATATTTTGAAAAATAGTTGTTTAAAATTTCAAAAATTTGGAAGGAAATTGCAGTATCATGTTCAAAAAAAAAATTTTGAAGATACTTTTGAAAACAATAGTAGAAATATTTCAAAACTGATTTCAAAAAAAATTTCAAGTAATTTTCAAGGAATTCTCTAAGTAAGATCTTTCAAGAATATCTTTCAAAACAATGATGCTTCCAATATTACAAGAAATTTTGTAAGAATGATTTTTGATAAGTAACAATAATTTTCAAAAGTATTTACAAAGAGAACATCTTTTTTAGATAGTTTTTCAAAGAATGAAACATAAATTTTGTAAAAGTTACTCTTGAAAGCAATTTTCAAAAAATAGTTTCAAGTTAATTTCAAAACCAAGATGCTTTAAAATAATTTTCAAGAAATTTTGTAAAAGTAATTTCAAAAAAATTTGATAAGAATTAAGAGATTTTAAAGATAATTTTCAAAAAGATTTGTAAAGAATTAATTTTTTATCAAGCATTTTTTTTAAAGAGTGTTTTAAAACATTTTTCAAAATATGTTTTTGGAAGTAAGATTTTGAATAATATGTTTTTTTTAAAAAAATGCTTGAAATCAAAACTTTTGAAACCCTTTTTGAAGATATATTTTTAAAACTATTTCAAAAAAAATATGTCCTTTAGTATGGTCTCTCTCCCTTAACCAGACACTCTTTTTAGATATCCTTGTTACCCACAAGGAAGATATTCCTAGATGTGTCTAAGGGTCATGGTTGACTTAAAGAGCTAAAGACTTAGGTGGTGAATAACAATACTTTATATATAATACACCCAATCAATCATCAATCAAAATTTGAAAAATATTTCTTAAGAAACTAAATTTATTAGTTTTCAAAACATTTAAAAAAATATTTTGAATTTTAATTTTCTTAGCATCTCACCCATTCTAAATTTTCAAGTATGGTAATCCTATAATTGTGTGAGATGACTTATTGTTTGTGAGTTTTGTTGTAATTAATTTAAAATTGAGTTTGAATTTTAATTTTACTTGAATTATTTTAAGTTAATTATGTGTTAAATTAGATTATTAAGATTAATTAAGTTGATATAAATGATAAAATTATTATTATTATTTTAAATTAATTGAATTTATGAATTTATTAAGTTTTTTTTTTGAAATTTAGAGAAGTTTTTAAAATAATTTTTAATTAAGTTTTAACATAATTTTAGATTTCAATTAAGTTTAAAATAAGTTTTAATTAAGTTTTAAAATAAGTTTAATTAAGTTTTTAAAATAATTTTAATTAAGTTTTAAAATAAGTTCAATTAAGTTTTTAAAATAATTTTAATTAAGTTTTAAAATAAGTTTTAGTTAAGTTTTGAATTTAGTAAGTTAAAGTTTAAATGATTAATCATTTAATTTAGATTTTATTTATTTTATTAAGTTTTGATTAATTTTTGAGTTTTTAATTCCTTTGATTAAGTTGATAGTTTTAAATAGCTTAGTTAAGTTTAATTTTAATTAAGTTTTTAAATTAAATATTAATTAAATGTAATTAATTTTTAATAATTAGGTTGAACTTTAGTTAAGTATTTTTGAATTTTTGAAAAGGCGATTCAACCCATGTTAGATTCAAACTTAGTTTTGGGTTAATCAAGCAAACTTCCTAAGGATAAGTTTTCAGTTCAGTGGCAAGACATATGCCCCTCTTGTGTATCAACGGTGGACCACTTGCTAAATACTTTCCAAAATATTCCTGCCCAAAAAACTTAATACTAAGTTTTAGTCTAACTAGCCCATGTTTGAATGAGGTAACTTCGATCAGATCCACTAAGTCTAGTGCACTAGGTAGAATATACAAGATTCAGCCTAGACATGCCTTCGACAAAGTTTCCTTGATATACTATCATCCCAATCTATTCTGATGCTATGTTATTAGGGTTTGGTAAATCTTTTTAACTAACCGTTCTAAATTAAAAGATGCATGACATGTTATATAACAAATAAGTATGCATGATCATGGCAAGTCAAACAATTCAAACAAGTTATGCATGATAGCAATTGTTGGTGTTGTTGATGTTGTTGTTATTATTTTATTATTGTTTATTATTATTATTATTTTAATATTATTGTTTTATATAATTTTTAATATAATTTTTTATTGTTATTATTTTATTGCTGTTGTTTTAATATTATTGTTATTATTGATTAGTTTTATAATTAAATGGTACATGATTATAATTAGGTTTGTAGAAGTTTTGTTTTAGATTTTGTTTTGATTTATAGCTTAAATCTAGATTTTGTGAGTTTATAAAATTATTAATAATGTTTTCTAGTTTATCAATTTTATTTTTCAAAATATTATTTTGTTTCTCTAGTTTTCTAAAATTTGATTTTGTATTTAGTTTATAGTTTAGTTTCTTATTTTCATTTTCTAAATTTTTTGTTAAATTGTGTTTATTGTTATTTAATTTTAGATAATTATTATTTTGATTCAAATTATCTTGAATATATAAATTTTAATTAACTGGATCTGGGTCTTGATTAAGGTTTGGGTTGATTTGGTCAATTTTAGTTATATTTGAATTGATTAAGTTTTTATTAATTAGATTATTTTTGTTAAGTAATATTAATGTAGTATTTTCATGTATTTTTAATTTCATACTACAATTTAAACAAGAAAGACCTAAATCATGCAAATTTTCATATAATTTAAATTTATTTACCATAATTGCTCCCCCTGAATCCTTGGGTCTTCTCTCCGGACATTGAGATTTGTAGTGTCTCATCTTTTTGCACTTGAAGCATTCGACGTGGTCCTTCCTTTTCTGGACTCTAGGAATCAGTTCCTCCTTTGCCTCCAGTTGTGCGGATCGGTTCATCGGGCATTTTCTTTTATAGTGTCCTTTTTCACTGCTCTTAAAACATGTTATATGAACCTTAAATTTAGAATTGACAATTTTACCTTCTGAATCCTCGTTAGGATTCTCCCCCTTGACCATTGCCATTTCGGATTCAAGCTCAAGCATTTGATCGAACTTAGGTTCGGGTTTGGACACTTGTTCTTATTCGAGTTCGGATCCATCAGCCTCTTGCTCAGCCACTAGTGCGATGAAGTTGATTTGGTCTTGTTCTTCTAGGCCTGGCTCTGAGGATAGTTCTCCGGATTCGGACTCGGATTCGAGCTCACTTTCGCCTTGATCTTCTAGCCTTGATGGAGTCTCGTGAAGCTTGATCAATTTGGTCCACATCTCGAATGCATTCTTGTAATCTTCTAATTGACACAAAATTTTGTTAGGCAAAACACTAATCAATATATCAATTACCTTTGTGTTTGCTTGTGAGTTTCAAGAAGGTTGTCTCAGTGTGATCCAGTTATCAAAATTGTTGCTTCTTACGAAGCATTCCATCATTTGCCTCCAGGAATTGAAGTAGACTTGATTATATGGTGGAGGTTCATGGATGTTTCTCCCTTCTTGATAAGATGTCGACATTCTTGCAATCAAAGAATTTAAATATATTTCAAAGACTTTTGTTTTGGGATTAATAGTGCTGAAAAAAAGAATAAGAGAGATAATTCTAAAAAGAAAAGAAATAAGTAAAAAAAAAGTTTTAAAAATGCTTAGAAAAATGGTTAAGTATTTTCAGAGCTACGAGACTCTGATACCAATTGTTGGATCGAAATAGTGCGATAGAGGGGGGGGGGTGAATATCGCACTTAAAACTTTTCTTATTATATTTTAAAAATAATCAGAATATGTAGCGGAAAGTAAAATCCTTAGTTTGGTTACTTGGTTCAAAGCCTAGGTTGACTCCTACTCCAAGGCCCGCGATCCTTGACCGCACTGATGGGCAATCCACTAAAACCCTTCTTTCCAAAAACCTTGGAAAGAAGTAGTACGTACAATATGCAGGATAGTAACACCCTACTATCTTGTAAGAGTTTAAGTACAATGCAAGATAAAATAGATATACCGACAATAATAAAAGACAAAGCTTGGTTGACACTTCTGGATGGAGTAGTTTGCGAGTTATACAGCAGTAGCACGATCAACAGTAGTTTGTAAAGTGATTAATTTAAAACCAAACAGTGTTACTCAGCCATGGACCTCAAGATCTCTTTTATAAGAACCGTCAATGTTTGGTCCACCGATCCCTAGGTTCGGTTGATCGAACCAGCTCCCTTCCATCTTCGTTGAGATCTGATGCTGATTCGATCTTCAGCATTAACCAATCATTAAGGGTTTGGTCGACCGATCCTTCTTTTCAGTAGACCAAACAATATCCTTCCCTATTCGACGAGATTAGCTGAGATGTGCACTTAATGCCACATTGATGAGATGATTTGTTCGGTCGACCGATCCATGTGTTCGGTCGATCGATCAACATGCTTTCCTTCTGCTTCTGATCAATCTGAAGTATGCTGCGTCATCGGGGTTCGGTCGATCGATCATATGGTTCGGTCGACCGATCAAGCTTTGATCGAACTCTATTTTAGTATGAACTTGTACTTGCTCTGAGTTGGCCTTGTTCGGTCGACCGATCCTCTTGTTCGGTTGACCGATCCTCTGGTTCGGTCGACCGATCAGGCCAAACTTGCAAAACAGTGTTAGATAGAGTATTCCTGCAACACAAAGGTTAGCACAGTATATCTAATGCATGAGTAAAAATAGACAGTTCAATTGTCTTGATCTCAACTTAGAAACCTTTCCGGTTTCTTCAATTGGATCAGCGACCTTAGGTTGTTCCCTTTAGGAACACGACCTCACTATCGCTCCTCCAATTGCTTATCTCAACTTACCTACCAAACATTGATCCTCCAGACTTGTTTGGACTTTCTCTGCTCTGTGTTTGATCACCTGATCAACTAAGGCCTTTCCTGCAATACTATATTAGCCAGCAACAATAATAGTAATATAGAATGCTATGGTAAAACTAAACCTAAAATCACCAAGATTCGCTGGTCCATTCGACCACACGCGGTCGACTGAAAACCATCTGATTAACCTTGCTTGGAATTCACTCCTCCAAGAGTTCTTATTACCGAAGGTTATCTTCCCCTAGGATTTTCTCCACCTGGCTTCACTCACCAAGACTCAGTATTCGGCTACCGAGGGATCAGGTCCTTCAGACCTATTCACCTAGCTTCCACGATCTATCGAGAATTTCCTTCCTAGTATACAACTAGGACTCAGTATTCGACTACCTAGGGATCAGGTCCTCCAGACCTATCATCCACTTGGCTTCAATAATCTACCAAGTTTTCCTTTTCCTAGCCTACAACTAGGACTTTCCTTGCCTAACCGTTGTTAGAACTAGTCACTCGGTTGATTTCCCACCCTTGCCTAGCCACAACTAGAACTTCCCTTGATCAAGCTCCATTAAACTTACTTAAACATATTTGTCGAATATTAAAATCTTGGAGGTCGATTGCACCAACAAAATGAACCTAGGGCGGGTGCCAAAAACTTGATGTGTGCCCTCAAGTATACAACTATCATCAATTAATAAAAATATCAATCTCACAAGTGTAGGACCGTTGGGCCGGCTGGAAGGGGGGGTTGTTGGATAGTCCTGTAAAAATAAAAAATAGAACCTTTCCTCGAACTCTTTAAGCTAACACTTGCATAAATAATAAGCAGAAAGTAAATAGAAGATTAAAAAGATGAGGCACATGTATTTACTTAGTTACAACCGATGTGGTTGTTAATCCAAGGAAGATTAAGCCCAATATCAATCTCCTTCAGGCGGAGAAGCCTCATACAACAATGAAGCACAGAAAATAGAAGCTTAACTCTAAACTAAAGCGCATAAGCGTTGGAAATGAATTACAGGAGTTCATTTTTAAAAGCTTCTGGACCAAGGCTATATTTATAGCCTTGGTCGAGGCGCCTCGAAGGGGTTCCGGGCGCCCTTGGGGGGATAAACTTTATCCCCCAACGATCAGATCGAGTCAAATCTCGATCCTGGTCAAAAGTCTGGTCCGAACGTCCGGAAGGGTTCCGAGAGCCTCTGAGGGATCCGGGCGCCCGGAAGGGTTCCGGGCACCCCATAGGGCTCTGGGCGCCCCGGAGCCCAAAGTCAACAGATGGTGACTTTTTCGTCTAGGACCTCTTATCTGGTTCTGTCCCGCCTCGGTCCGATTCTTCTCCTCTGGATCCACTCTCTTGGGTGATCTCTGCCATCCGGAAAAGGGCTCACTCGAACCCAAGTTCCGGTCTTCTCGAGCTGCCTTCTGCTCTGGCTTCTCGTCCCTCAGAATCGCCGTGTGTTTCCTTCTCATCCACCAGCGTACTCATCCGCAGTTTTCGTCCCTCGGTCGCACCCCGTGCCAACCTTCTCGCTAGCTGCGTCTCTTGCTCCCCGAGCAATCTTCCGCTCTGGCTTTCGTCCCTCAGAACCACAGCACCCTTCCTTCTTATCCACCGGGGTACTCTTCCGCAGCACCTAGTCCCTCGGACGCACTGCGTGCCGTCCTTCTTGCTAGCTGCGTCTTCCACTCGAGTACCTGTGCTCCTAAGCTCCTGCACACTTAGACACAAGGTTAAAACAACACAGGACCTAACTTAACTTGTTGATCACACCAAAACAACCTTGGGGTTCCAACAATCTCCCCCTTTTTGATGTGATCAACCCAAGTTAAGCTAGGGACAAAAAATAGATATGAAAATTAAATAATTTCTATTGCAACAACATGCAACATGATAGAAAAAAATTAAATTTGAAAAATTTTAATTTTCAATTTTTCTACCTCCCCCTAGACTTATACTTTTTCTTCTCCCCCTTTGATCACATAAAAAATTGGGGTTGCAAGAAAAGTCTAAAGGTTAACACTTAGAAACTTATAAAAATCTATCCCAATGATTTTCAGAAAAAAATATTTCCAAGTCAATGAAAAATTTCTAAGTCAAAAATAACTTGTGAAAAAATTTCTTAGTTTTCGCTATCAAGAAAATTTTTTTCTTAGCCCAAAACTTTATGCAAAAAAAACTTTAAGAAAATTGATAACATAAAAAAAATTTCCTATGCATTTATTTATTTTATTCTAATGCTTTTATCAGAAAATTTTAAATTTCCATTTTAATTTATCATAATTTCTTAACTTTGAAGCAAGAAAATTTGAACATGTAGAAATTTGTATAAATTGTAACATGTTATTTTCTATTGTATTTTGAATTCCTAATTTGTAAATATATTTTGATAGTATAAATTCTAATTTAATAGAATTTTTCAACAATATAATTTGTAAAAATTCTTTCGGCAATGTCTTTACTTTGTAAAATTCTTTCAGAAGAATATTTTGTAATTCGCAGACGTATTTTGTCATAATTTCTAATTTGTAAAAATCTGTTGACAAAATGTTTTGTAATTCACAAAAGTCTTTCGACAAAATTTCTAACTTGCAAAATTATTTTATCAAAATATTTTCTAACTTGCAAAATTCTTTTATCAAAATATTTTGTAATTTGTAAGAATCTTTCAAGATAATTGGTAAACCGAAACACTATTTCGATAATTCAATTTTTAAATCATAAAAATCTTCAGGCAACTTTTCTATTGAATTATTCGATAATTTAATTTTTAAATCACAATAAATCTCTAGGCAACTTTTCTCTTGAATTAACCAGTTGTTCTGAGGGTAGAGGTCATACCTTACTTACCTCATCGGACGTTGGTTGTCCCCCTGTTGAATTACTTTCTTCTGAAGACTCTCCCCCTTTTTCGATGATTATCTCGGTTGAGCTTTCTTCATCTTTAGGTGGGTCTTCTGCTAGGATTGCTATTTCGACAATTTCTTTAGTCTCGGATTTGGCTTCTTCTGATTCTTCATGAATCTTCAAGAACTTTTCCCAAAGTTCTTTTGCCCTTTTGTACTCGCTAACTTTATTGAGATCTTCATTTGGTATTACAGTTAGAATGTGAAATTCTGCCTGACCGTTTGCCATTGACTCGCCACGTTGCTTCTTGTTCCAGAGGCGTAGATCGAGTTATTCTCCATTCGTTGTATTTGGTGCTTCATAGCCAAATTTTAATATTAAAGAAATACCAAAATCAGAATTAAGATACACCTCCATTTTTTGTTTCCAAACGGCAAACTCCCCCTCGAATGCTGGTGGGTAGTTGCTAGCTCCGGCCATCATTTTGTTGCTTCAGACGGCGGTTAGTCCTTCTGAGGCGTCTCGGCTCTGATACCACTTATAGGACCGTTGGGTCGGCTGGAAGGGGGGTTGTTGTATAGTCCTGTAAAAACAAAAACAAAATCCTTCCTCGAGCTCTTTAAGCTAACACTTGCATAAATAATAAGCAGAAAGTAAATAGAACATTAAAAAGACGAGTCACGAGTATTTACTTGGTTACAACTGATGTGATTGTTAATCCAAGGAAGATTAAGCCCAATATTAATCTCCTTCAGGCGGAGAAGCCTCGTACAGCAATGAAGCGCAGAAAATAGAAACTTAACTCTAAACTAAAGTGCACAAGCGTTGGAAATTAATTACAGGAGTTCATTTTTAAAAGCTTCTGGACCAAGGCTATATTTATAGCCTTGGTCGGGGCGCCCCGAAGGGGTTCCGGGCGCCCTGGAGGGGATAAACTTTATCCCCCAACGATCAGATCGAGTCAAATCTCGATCCTGGTCAAAAGTCTGGTCCGGGCGCTCGGAAGGGTTCCGCGCGCCCCGGAGGGCTCCGAGCGCCCCGGAGCCCAAAGTCAACAGATGTTGACTTTTTCATTCGGGACCTCTTCTCTGGTTCAGTCCCGCCTCGGTCCAATTCTTCTCCTCTGGATCCGCTCGTTTGGGTGATCTCTGCCATCCGGAAAAGGACTCGCCCGAACCCAAGTTCCGGTCTTCTCGAGCAGCCTTCCTCTCCGGCTTCTCGTCCCTCGGAATCACCGCGTGTTGCCTTCTCGTCCACCAGTGTACTCATCCGCAGTCTTCGTCCCTCAGTCGCACCCCATGCCGACCTTCTCGCTAGCTGCGTCTCTTGCTCCCCGAGCAATCTTCTGCTCCAGCTTTCGTCCCTCAGAACCATCGCACGCTTCCTTCTCATCCACCGGGATACTCTTCCGCAGCACCTCGTCCCTTGGACGCACCGCGTGCCGTCCTTCTCGCTAGTTGCGTCTTCCGCTCGAGTACCTGTGCTCCTAAGCTCCTGCACACTTAGACACAAGGTTAAAATAACACAGGACCTAACTTAACTTGTTGATCACACCAAAACAACCTTGGGTTTCCAACAACAAGGACTGGATAAAAGCACTGGAATCTAAGCATAGTGGACTAGCTAAACTATTAAAAGATTTAAGATTACAAACAGAAATGTAAAGGGAAGTAAGTAGGAGAAAGAGAGGAAGAGAAAGAGTGTTGAGGAACTTGGTTTGGAAAGTGTTCTAGGGGTTCAATTTTATTGTTATACTAATCAATGAATCATGGACCACCTATCGTCCATCCTCTTTTCCTATGCACTTGTAGGAAGTTAGATTCATTATTGGCTCTTCCCTGTGGAGGTTAAGCCAGAATGCTATCTTAATTCATATCTTATGCTACTAACTAGAAGTGATTCTTATGAAGTTTGGTAACGGGATACCACTATCACTAGGGCCTCTCTATCATATAACACAAAAACACAGTAACACTCAATAACATAGAGATAGAAATAATAATTATGTCCAATTCCCTACTTCCTTGAGGATATTTACTTATCCTTTCAAGGCAATGCCCCAGATGTCTTAACTGGATACCCTTGTCACTAGGGCCCCTCGATCATATGATCCAGGACATTCCCTCTAAAGGATTAGAAATTCTACACAAACATTCAATCAAACATGGAAATTAAGATCAAGCACATTACACACACATAAGATCGAGGAGATATAAGGCATAACAATGTCATATAGATAGAAAATTAGCAAATCCATGAGTTTTATATCAATTCACATCACAATTACTCCCTTAAGCCTAGAATAAGAGATCTACTCCATAACTAGGAGGAGAGAATCCAAAGACATAAATATTTAAGCCAAAATCACCCAAAACTCATGAAGAGAAAGGGAAGAAGGCTTATCCTATATAAAGAGTGGTTTTTGGATCCAATCCAAGCTTTCAGAGTGATGGAGACACTAAATTAGACTTCAGATCATCTAAGAGAGTATTGAAGAAGTCCATATCTCATCCAAGTTGAATCTCCCCAAGGGGAGAACCTTCCTCCCCTTGAAAAGGGAAAGAACTCCCTTAATTATTGTTGGGCACGAGCCTAGCATGGCCCGTGCCATGGCCATGTGGATTCCACATGGCCACAGTTTGCCTGGGCTCTAGTATGATGGCACATCTGTGTGGATTTCACATGGCCACAATCTTTTTCAACTCTAGAAATTCCATATGGTTGTGTGGATTCCACATGGCCACAGTCTACTTCTCTATTTCATTGACACTGCTGTGTGGATTTCACATGGTTGGGCTTGCTTCATCTCTATGTTGTGGCACGATCATATGGGTTCACACAGCTTGTGCCTTCTTCTCTGGCATGTGGCACAACCATGTGGATTCCACATGGTCAGACCTTTTTCTTTGTTTATTCTCTAAATTATCTACAAGTGTCTTTTTCACTCCAAAAGCACATCCTATCAAGAAGAAAATACACAATGAGTAGATTTCTGATAAAGAAAACTAATTATGCTGAAAATATGATAAAAAGTACAAAAATGCATAGATCAAGCATAAATAAAGTACATGAATGTGCGTCAAAATATGTATAAAAGTATATATAATCTACGCACATCACATCCAGACTTAAACATTTGCTTGTCCTCAAGCAAAATACTGCAATCTAAATTTATGTGCTCCTATAATGCATTATAATTTCTAATGCACTTGCCTAACTCTATCAACTAGTTTTATTTGTGAGCATGATTGTGGAGTAACCTAAGTATAACCTAAGTATAAGTTCTTATAAATAGTGCAATAAGTGACCCAACTTTTTAAGTTTCAATCTCTATTCTAGTTAAGTCATCATCCAATTGAGCTCCTTATATTCCTGATGATAGACACTTACTTGCCACACACTTGGTTCATATTTCTTAGACTACACAAGGTCTCAAAAGACTACTCAGAATTAAGAAAAACATAACATTTATTTCCCTAGTAACCTAACTCGGTCTCAAAGGGGTAAATTTTTATCCGTTATTCAAATGATTTTTTTTGTGTTTTATAAGGTGAAGCACTAATCACATATGCAAATATAATGCAAAGGTAGGGATTTTAATTTTTCTAAATGAGTTCCCATGATCCGAGATCATCTAGTAACAAAAATATAATCAAAGAAATTACCATAGGAACTTAAGTACTAAAAAATTCAGATGAATCATGACTATTCCAAAGTTATCTACTATTCAAGCTTAAGTGAAGTGAAGGTAAGATCCTTAAGGTTTGGCTAAAACTCAAGTTTATCTTCTTACAATACTTAGCTCACTTCATGCTACTAAAGATAGAAAAAAGAGGTCCATTAAACATACCAGTACTATCTCCACAATAATATGAATGAAGAAGTAAATGTGCTAACACCTTTGCTCTTGGACAATTAAGCAAAAATGTGAGGATTGATGTTCTCAAGATGCCATAAACAAGCAAGAAAACCAAAAAACTAATCATGAAAATAAGCAAAAATGTATAATAAAATTTAAGATGAAAGCAAGCAAAAATGTTGAAAATGTAAAGACAAGAAATGCACAGAAAGGAAATCAGACTATGTACAACACTCCCCAGACTTAAACTTATCATTGTCTCGACGAAATTAATATGGTCGTGGAGGTGGTGGGGGGGGGGGGGGGGGGGGGGGACCTCGTCCTCCTTTGTCGGAAGGAAACTTAGCATACCAGGAGTTGCCCAATGTACTCATGGTAGTGGTAAAGAGTATCTACATGATGTCTAGTGATATCTATGACATCCATAAACTCTCTCATCCTCACATGATCCATGTTATAATCCTGAACAATTTAGCCATCTGGCCTTTAAAATTTCTCTAAAATTGAAAATGATCTCGTACCTCCTAGAACTGACTGCTAGATAATTCTATGTGACCCTCCAACATCTGTTGTTGGGAGTCTTGCTTCTCATGAAGCAATTCCAAAGAGGCATGAAAATCTAAAAAATTAAATCTAGATGGAGCCATACCATAGGAAAAAGAGTGCTTAGTAGGTTCTGGACGACTGTGGATGTCTAGATGTCAGAATTTCAAGGATTTCCAAAGGAGGAGGAGGAACCTTGGGGGTTATTGAAGGATCAAAAAGCGCTAGAAGGGGGGGGGGGTGAATAGAGCTTGTGGCTAATTCGTTCGTTTTGAGTAAATTCAAAGTAAATATGTAGCGAAAAAGTAAGAGACACGGAAGCAATGGTAATACTTTTGGTTACTTGGTTCAGAGCCTGTGTTGACTCCTACTCCAAGACACGTGATCATTGATCGCTTTCGGTGGACAATCACTATAAGCTCGAGAATCTTTACAAGATTAATTACAAGTATATAATTTAAGTGCAAAAAAAATATACCAACAACTAAGAATGAGAAAAATTTGGGCTCTAGGTTGTCAGAGCAATGTTACAGCTTCTTTGGATCATTTTTGGAGCAGCGCACAAAAGACGGACCATGATCTAGTGTTATTCCTATGCATCTACTTGAACCAAGCTTAAATAGCCTGCTGAAGGCACCTTCAGCCTCTATAGGAGGTGCCTTCAGTCCCGAGTCAGCCACGTTGATAAGCTTCGCGGTGTTCATTGCTTATCCACCCGAAGGCGCCTTCAAGCTCCATGGAAGGCGCCTTCCATCCAGCATCCAAGGGGCCTTCAAGCCCCTTCGAAGGCACCTTCATCCTTGCTTCCTGCATGGCTACAGCAAAGGTGCCTGAGGTGCCTTCCAACAGCTCCAGAGGCTCCTCAGACACTGTTCATCCAAGCCAATCATGCCCAATTCGCTTCTTGTAAAATACATTAGTCCAAGAAACCAATCATACCATACAAAACAAAGTTAGCACAATATAGACATGAAAAATAAAGCATTTGACAGTCTTCGGATTGTTCGATTCTGACTTCGAATTTCCTGAAAACCCTAGGTCGAACTACCGCTTACTGTTCTCTCACCGGGGAATGCGTCCTCACTTACTCCTCTCAAGAGTTTATCTGTTGCCAGATCAGTCCTTTAGACCGACTGGACTTTCTGCCTAGGATTACCACCCCCTAAGATTTTTCATAGCTTAGGGTTACCACCCCTAGGACCTAGGGTTACCACAGTTAGGACTTTCCATCACCTAGGGTTATTACCCCCTAGGACCTAGGGTTATCACCCCCTAGGGTTTTCCACCTGCCTAGAATCCACTAGGACTTTTACCTAAGAATACTTAGGACTTTCTTGCAAGCTCATTCAAACTTGTTAGATCACAAATAATCTTAACTTTGAACTCTTTTCTATTATCAAAACCTAGGTTCGATCGTCTAATTCTTTCCGCACCAACAATCTCCCCCTTTTTGATTATGGCAACAAAATTCAAAGTTAAGTAAAACATAACTCGATTATAAAAAGAAAGACAATTTGTAGAACATAAATACACACAAGTTAAAAGGATGCAATATCAAGTGCAATTAAAATGATGCAATATTTAGAACAACTTAATCACTTAAGTTATAGCTCCCCCTTAATCACTTAACTTTCACTTTTCTTTAATTACTTAACTTTCACTTTTCTCTCCCCTTTTGCCATATATCAAAAAAAGTAGTTGAAATAATTTAAACCAGATTGACTTTTTGAAAAAAATGCTTAGTTAAAAATTTAAGAAAACTCATAGTTGAGCAAGAAATTTGAGAAAACTCATAGTTAAAAATTTTAATTTTTGATAAAAATTTGGTTTTAAACAAATGTATCTTAAGTACTTAGCTTACAAAGGATTGTGATAAAAGGTTAGTCTTTAAACAAATTTATATTTAGTACTTAGCTTTTTCACCTAACAATTTAGCTAAACTTATTTTGAAAATAATTGTTTTTTTAAAAAAACCACATAGCTAAATAAGAAATGCTTTTGAAAATACTTAGATTTTTTTTTTTTTAAAAAAAAAACCTTTGTCAAGTACTTAGATTTTGAAAAACCTTTGATAGTTGTTTTGATAAAAACTTGGGTTTAAAGAGAGTTTCATAAAACATTTAACTTTAAAATGAATTTCTTGTAAAAAATTCTGATAAAAGCTTAGTTTCAAAAAAAATTTGATCAAAACTTAGATAAGTACTTAGCTAAAAAATAATTTTGTTTAAACATTTAGCTTAAAAAATACTTAGTTTAAAAATAATTTTTGTTTAATCACAAAGAAAAAATAAAAAACTGAACTTTATTTTTCAAAAATACTTTTAATTTGAAATTTTGAAAAAGAATACTTTAACTTTCAAGGATGTTTAACTTGGCTATTTTCACTCCCCCTTAATGTCAAAAACTTCTTTAAGTTTTAACGTCCTAGAGTCCAAGCATGAGTAACAACATATTTTTAAACTTTAAACAACTTCTTTTAAAAAAATGTCTAACATTTAACTACTAGCTGTTTACCATGAGGTAGTAGCTTTCACTTGGTTAGCCAAATCAAGTAAGTGTTCCAGTTAGTTTGACTACACATGCATAACTTAATTTGATTAATTTGATTTTGATATTTATTGCCCAGACTTATGCTGATACACAAACATAAGCATTCTAAAGTCCTAGCAGTACCCTATGCATCTCATATTATTCTAAGTATTTTTTATACACAAGCAAGGTAAACCTAGTGTGCTAGTGAGATGCTCTGGTTGAGCCTAGGGGAACATGCTTTCTAGGGGTAGATACCTAGGCTAAGTCCTATCTTTTGAAAATCTAATAAAAGTGGAATTTTGAAAATATTTTTCCTAGAATTTTAAAAATTATAACTTTTGAAATAGGAATATTTTTGAAAGTAAACTCTATTATACTAAGCACATCCCTATTTGTCTTTTAAGTGCACTGAACTCAAGTTCAGATAAGGGTTTCATGAAAATATCAGCCAAGTTTGATTTGGACTCAACATAGTTAAGTACAATGTCACCCTTAGCTACATGATCCCTTATAAAGTGATGTATTTATCTTTTAAGTGCACTGAACTCAAGTCAGGTAAGGGTTACATGAAAATATCAGCCAGGTTTGACTTGGACTTAACATAGTTAAGTACAATGTCACCCTTAGCTACATGATCCCTTATAAAGTGATGTTTCACTACTATGTGTTTAGTCCTTGAGTGTTTGGATTGAGTTTTTGGTTAAGTTAATTGAACTTATATTATCAATTAAAATTTTTATATTTTTATATTTTAATTGATAGTCCTTTAAGGTATGCATCATCCATGATAGTTGGGATGCACATTTCCCCATGGCTATGTACTTTGCTTTAGTAGTGGATAAAGCAACACAGTGTTGCTTCTGCTTGATTAACTTACTAGGCACTGATTTAGAAATTGGCAGCTTCTACTTGTACTTTTTATATCTATTTTACACCCGACATAGTATAAGTCAGAATAACCAATTTGGTCAAAGGTACTAGTCCTAGGGTACCAAAATCCTACATTTAAGGTTCCCTTAATGTATCTAAGTATTCTTTTAACATTTGTTAGGTGCGATTCTTTTGCACAAGATTGATACCTAGCACACATACCTACTATAAACAGAATATCAGGTTGACTTACAGTTAGGTATAGTAGACTTCCTATAGCACTTTGATAATATTTTAAGTCTACTGATTTTCCTTCTAAGTCAGAGTTAATTTTAATATTAGTTGTCATTGGGGTATTTATATTTTTAGAATTTTCCATGCTAAATTTTCTAATTAGTTCCTTAGCATATTTTGTTTGAAAAATGTATATTCCTTTTTTGGTTTGTTTAATTTGTAACCCTAAGAAAAAGTTAAGTTTCTTGGCTAAGCTCATTTCAAATTCACTTTCCATTAATTTGATAAATTCTTTTAGAAATTTAGTATTGGTTGAGCCAAAAATTATATCATATTCGTAAATTTGGGCTATAAAGATATCTTTTTCTAAGGTTTTTATAAATAAAGTTTGATCCATTTGATCTTGTTTAAACCCCTTAGATATTTGATAAGTTGATAAGCATTTATACCAAAACCTAGGTGCATATTTTAGTCCATACAAAGTTTTCTTTAACCTAAAGACATGGTTTGGGTGGTCCAAATCCTCAAATCCTGGGGTTAACTTACATACACCTCTTCCTTGATGAACCCATTTAAGAATACAGATTTTACATCCATTTGATAAAACTTGAATCCTTTATATGCTGCATAGGCTAGCAACATTCTTATGGATTCAAGTCTGGCTACGGGTGCATAGGTTTCATCATAGTCTAACCCTTCTACTTGGCTAAACCCTTTTGCTACTAGTCTAGCTTTATTTCTTAATATTTCACCCTTATCATCCAATTTATTTCTAAATACTCATTTAGTATCAACTATGGGTTTACTTATGGGTTTAGGTACAAGTTCCCAGACTTTGTTTCTTTCAAATTGGGCTAACTCCTCTTGCATTGCTAAGATCCAGTCTGGGTCAGGTAGGACTTCTTCTATAGTCTTGGATTCAATTTTAGAAATAAGAGTTATCTGACTTAGGTTTCTATAGAATAATCTAGTTCGTACTCCTAAGGTTGGGTTACCCAAAATTTGGTTAGATGGGTGATTGGAACTGATTCTTGATGGTTTTATATTAGTGTCAACAATTGGTTCTTGTGATTCACTAGATTTAATTTGAAAATTTTCATCATCGTCTATGTTTCTTGTATTAATCTTTTCTGTATTTTGATTGATATTTCCATTTTTTAAATTAGTTAAGTTATTTTCTTCATCAAAAATCACATTAGTTGTTCAACTTTTAGGGCATTTTTGTTATAAACTCTATAAGCCCTACTGGTTGTAGATTACCCTAAAAAGATCCTTGGGGTTGATTTTGATGTAAATTTTCCTAAGTAGTCCTTAGTGTTTAGAATGTGGACTTTACATCCAAACACCTTTAAATAATTTAAGTTGGAGATTTTATTATAATATAATTCATATGCAGTTTTATTCAGAAATTTATTGATTAAAATTCTATTTTGAATGTAACAAGCCGTATTTATTACCTCAGCCCAAAATTGATTATTTAGATTATATTCATTTAACATGGTTCTAGCAGCTTCTTGTAGGGTTCTATTTTTTCGTTCTACTAGACCATTTTTTTTGGGGGGGGGGGGGGGGGTTTAGGACATGAGTACTCATGTTTGTATCCATTAATTTCATAAAATTCAGTAAATTTATGGTTTTCAAATTCCCCTCCATGATCACTTCTAATTCTTTTAATTTTAGTATCTTTTTCATTTTCTATCAACTTGTAAAAGGATTTAAATATTTCATAAGTTTCATCTTGTAACACCCGTACATTTCCTTTCTTCCAAAAAAACAAAAAGAAATAGAAGAAGAGAAAAGAAATAAAAATATAGTCATGAATCGCCCAGGCCAGGATTTGAACCCGAGACCTCTTAGTTGAGATTGGTTTAAGTAGCCATTAGGTGGTGGTAAAGCATCACATGAGTAATATGAAGCAATTCATTATATGTAGATTATATGTGAAGAGATGCTTCAACTTCCACTTAGTATAAAAGGGGTTGGATGAGATCAAAACCTAATTTTCATTTCCTCTTCTCCTCTAGCCGAAATTTCTCCTTCCTCTCAAGTTTCGGCCAAGAACCCTAGGGCTACAAGTCTTAAGGCTTTTCAAGGGGAGGGTCTCTCCTAAGGAGGTAGTTCGCGCGAGGAAGGGTGTCTTGGAGATTAAAACGTGCAAGAGAGGATTGTCTTCCCTACACCTTATAATAGTAAGATCTAGCGAAAGATGTAAGTACCCCTCACCTGCAGTATAAGTTGCTTCAAAGATGCATTTTGTAATGTCTTTTATGCTTGATTTAGAAGATACATGTTGAGATATGCTTTAGACATGTTAACGAAGATGCATGTCATGTTATGTATAATGCCCTCTAAAGTTTTGGGGATTAAGAGCATGTGTAGGAAATCTTGAATTTGCTTCCCATTTAGTTTGGGGCTAAGAAACAGATTCAAGTGCCCTAAAGTGCTTCCCTATAAGTGTAGGGGGATTAAGTGCACATAAGGTGTTTGTTTAAATGACAAGCAAGTGCAAGTAAAAGAAATCAATAGTTAAAAGAAGGTATTTTACTTTAGAAAGGCATGTACTAGACACAAGGTCCATGGGTGGGCTCCTAGATCGCCCCTCGGCCCTAGATCACCTAGTAGTACCTTAATGGGTTCAGGATTAGCTACCTCAGATCTTATTAAGGATGGGCACAAAGTGGCACAATGCCGGGCCCAAGGCAAGTTGTTAATTATTTTCATTAGTTATGTAATATAAAGTTTTCAAAATTCATTGTTTGCTTTAGTGGAAGCATTTTTATGGTTGAGAACCTGAGTTATAAAGCGCAGTATTGATGAACTCCATAATAAGCTAAGATTTCTATTTTCATTACATTACCAACATCTTTTTAAGTTGATGTTTTGCATGATAAACCTACTTAAAAATACATGCCATGCACATATTTCTGAATTATGCGTTTTAGCATGAGTTACTGTCAAGTGCATGTTTGTGATTTCCCTAAGCAGTTTTAAAAGCATGTTTCTATTATTGTGTTTTCCCCAAGCAGTTTTAAAAAGCATCTCCTCTTTTAATGTATCATTTTGTGAGTAGATGGTACTTACTAAGCATCCGCTTATAGATTTGCATTTCCTTATACTGCAGATAAAGGAAAAGGAAAGCTTGAGTAGGAGGAGGCAGCAGGAGCAGTGTTTGTGTGTGTGTTTGACGGAACAATGGAAGGAGATTGGGGGAACTTGTTATTGTGTGGAACATATTAGAACTTGAGTATTTTCTTTTCTCTGCTTTACATAAAATACTATCACTAATTGTTTAGGATGAATTTATCAGTTTGGCAGAATTTAGAGTGGCAAGAATAAGTGAAAAAGGGGAGAACAAGCTCTTTTGGTAGAGCAGGGTGTGACCCTCCGCACGACCCATGGCATGACCATGCGGGTTCACACGACTTTCCACTTCCCGCTCTCGGCCAAGGTGACACGGCCATGTGGAATCACACGACCGTGCACCTCTTCCTCTCGGCCAAGGTGACACGACCGTGTGGAATCACACGACCGTGCACCTCTTCCTCTCAGCCAAGGTGACACGACTATGTGGAATCACACGACCGTGCACCTCTTGCTCTTGGCCAAAGCTACACATCTGTGTGGATTCACACGGCCGTGTCTATCTCCCTCTTGGCTAAAGTGACACGGCCGTGTGACCCTCACACGGCCGTGTCCTGCGACAACCGGGAGTACACTATCTGTCAAGACCACACGACCCAGACCCGTTAGAAGCTATAGACTCCCTTTCAGCTATGCTTGGCTCCAAGTCATGTCCTACTAGTCGTAACAAGTTAGAATAGATCTATGGACTGAGCAGCATATAATAGGTAAGAATGCCAAAATTTAGATGTACAGAAAAGAGTAACGTCTGTCCTATAAGTTAAGGTTATTAGAAGGGAGGGTGTTACAGTTTGGTATCAGAGCAAGTTCCATCCTTCCGTCACACACCTCAAGCATTGATCCTGCAGCTTCCAAGTAAGAAAGTACTGTTTTCATAACTTTTATGCATCTAGTTCCGTTATGATTAGTAAGAAATGCTTGTTAAGATTTAGCATGCTTATATATGAAAGTAGTGATGATAGCAAGTAGGAATGAGGATGGGCTGACGTATGTCACACTGGTTTGGTTTATGATATGTAGAATGGCTAGAGGATGACCAGCTAGACCGTTGAGAGTTAATGAATCTCAACCAGTGGAAAATAAGTCTGCACCCCAGCCCAACCTTATAAAAGTAGTAGCTCAGCTCCAGAGACAATTGGCGAAGCAACAGCAGGTTATTACCGCCCTGACTGCTAACCAACAAGCTCCTCTTATAGTCCCACCGGAGGCCAATATGGTGGCACCAATTACGACATAAGTTCGATCAGTTACACCTGTAGCCCTAGCAACGGAAGCGAGGCAAGAAGCATACCTCATCTAGTGGCATAAACTAAAACGAGAGAATTTCTCTGGCACCAATGAACCATGGGATGCTCAGGCATGGTTCAAAATCCTGGAGAGCATAATGGACCTACTAGACTAGCCGGAGGTAGAAAAGATTAAGTGCGCTTCCTTTTGCTTTACTGGTGATGCAAGAATATGGTAGGAACAAGTCAAGGCAAAACGAAAAGTGAATCAAATGACCTGGTCTAACTTCGAGACTGAGTTCTTCGAAGAGTTCTTCCATATGCGAGTCATGAATAAACATTATGATGAGTTCATGGAATTTCGATAGTATTACAGATTCTTCAGGAGAGATAGTTGTACACAAAGTTCTCCAAGTGCGAGTTTTGTCTCGATCAAGTGTCTTTCCTAGGTCACATTATTTCCAAGGATGGAGTTATGGTAGACCCGCCAAAAATAGAAGCTGTGAGTAACTGGAATAGACCCAAGAATGTTAGTGAAATCAGAAGTTTCCTTGGGCTAGCAGGCTACTATAGGAAATTTGTAGAGGACTTCTCAAGGATCGGCTCTCCATTAACAGTACTTACCAGAAAGAATATAAAATTTGAGTGGGCAGCAGATTGTGAGAAGAGTTTCATTGAACTGAAAAGGAGACTTACCAGTGCTCCAATCCTGACTCTTCCAGAACATGGCGAGAGCTTTGATATGTACAGCGATGCTTCTAAATTGGGACTCAGAGCTGTACTGATGCAAAATGGCAAAGTCATTGTCTACGCCTTGAGACAACTCAAGGATTATGAGAAGAACTATCCTACTCATGACCTTGAGTTAGCACCGGTAATCTTTGCTCTCAAGATTTGGAGGCATTACCTATATGGAGCTCAGTGTAAGATTTACACAGATCATCAATGTCTTAGGTATTTCTTCACTCAGAAAGACCTAAACATGAGACAGTGGAGATGGCTGGAGCTGGTCAAAGACTATGATTATGAAATCCTCTACCATCCAGGGAAAGGGAACAAGGTGGCAGATGCACTAAGTAGGAAATCTTGCGCAGCTTTATTATCCTTATCTGCTTTGTCCCATCCCATACAAAAAGAAATAATAAATTTTGGGCTTGAAATTATTACCGGGCAGCTCTCCACTTTGACACTAGTGTGAATCTAGCTTGACGATATACAGAAAAACCAAGATGAAGATCCTAATATTCAGAAGCTCAAGCAAGGAATACAGGAAGGAGAAAATGGGGAGTTCTGAGTATCAGACTCTGGGATACTATATTACGGTGATCACCTCTGTGTCCCTAATCAAGAAGAACTATGACGGAAAATTCTAGATGAAGCCTATGGAGCACCCTACGCTATGCATCCTGGTTCCACCAAGATGTACCAAGACTTAAAGGAATGCTTCTGGTGGTCTGGAATAAAAAGAGATATTGTAAGATATGTCGGTACCTGCCTGACATACCAATTGGTTAAAGCAGAACATCAGAGACCGGGCGGAGTTCTGCAGCTTATCCAGATTCCAGAGTGGAAGTGGGAGGATATATCTATGGATTTCATCGTAGGACTATCTAGAACAACGAATGGTTACGATGCTATCTAGGTAATAGTGGATAGATTGACCAAGTCTACTGATTTCCTAGCAATCAGAATATCCTACTCTATTAAGCAGTTAGCACAATTGTATGTGAAAGACGTTATCAGATTTCATTGAGTTCCCAAGACCATAATTTTGGATAGAGATGGTCGCTTTACTTCACACTTCTGGGAGTGTGTTCAAAGAGCTCTGGGCACTAAGCTGTGATTTAACATAACATTTCATCCTCAAACTGACGGTTCAACAGAATGAGTGAATCAAGTTTTAGAGGATATGCTATGAGCTTGTGCCGTAGATTTCAAAGGGAGCTGGTACCAATACCTTTGCTTAACGAAATTCACATACAATAATAATTATCAAGATACTATCGGAATGCCACCCTATGAGGCTCTATATGGGAGGAGATGTAGATCTCCTATCTGTTGGTATGAAAGTTGTGAAAAGAAAGAAATAGGACTCTAGACATACCTCATTGAAGACACCACCAAAGCTATCCAGAACATTCGCCAGAGAATTGAAACTGCTCAGATTCGGCAGAAGAGCTATGCGGATGTGCGCCGTAGACCACTGGAATTTGAGGTTGAGGACTAAGTGTTCCTCAAAGTAGCTCCTATGAAAGGAGTGATGCGATTTGGAAGGAAAGGAAAGTTGAGCCCACGTTTTGTGGGGTCATACCAGATCACTAGAAGGGTTGGCAAGGTAGCTTATGAGCTAGAACTACTGCAGGAAATGTCAATCATTCAAAATATATTTCATGTCTCAATGCTAAAGAAGTATGTTCCTAATGCAAACCAAGTGATTGAGCCACAGAAAATACAGGTTCAGGAGGATCTCAGTTATGAAAGTTGATCTATTCAGATAATAGATCGAGAAGTTAAGAAGCTGAGGAACATAGAGATACCGTTAGTGAAAGTGTTGTGGCAAAGTCAACAATATGAAGAGGTAACATGGGAACGTGAGGAAAATATGAGACGGAAGTATCCACACTTGTTCTAAGTTTGAGGACGAACTTTTTATAAGGTATGGGGATTGCAACACTCGTAAATTTTCTTTCCTCCAAAAAGAGCAAAAAAAATAGAAGAAGAGAAAAGAATAAAAATATATTCATAAATGGCCTGGGATAGGATTTGAACCCTAGACCTTTTGTTTAAGATTGGTTTTAGTAGCCATTAGGTGGTGGTAAAACATCACATTAGAAATAGAAAAGTATTCATTATATGTGGAGAGATGCTTCAACTTCCACTTACTATAAAAGGGAATGGAAGAGATGAAAACCTAGCTTTTCATCTTCTTCTTCTTCTCCTTTAGCCGAAATTTCTCCCTTCTCTCTTCAATTTTTGGCCAAGAACCTTAGGGTTCCATCCTTTGAAGCTTCTCAAGAGGAGAATCTAAGAGGAGGGCTTTCTTCTGGGGATTAGTACGGGGGTGAAGAGAAATCCGGAGGCTAAGGCATGCAAGGGAGGCTTATTCTCCCAAAACCCTAGTGGTATAATTGTGAGAAATAGCGAAAGGATGTAAGTATCTCTTACCTGCAGTATGAGTAGCTTCGATAATACATGTTACTATATATTTTAAGCATGTTAAGGAAGATGCATGTTATGATATGCTTATTGCGTGTTAAAGGAGATAGATGCTATGATATGTAAGGTGCCCTATAAAGTTTTGGGACTAAGAGCATGTTTAGAGTATATTGAATTGCTTCCCACTTAGTTTTGGGCATAAGAAGCGTATTCAAGTGCCCTAAAGTGCTTGCCTATAAGTGTGAGGGGATTAAGCGCACATAAGGTGTTTGTTTAAATGACAAACAATGCAAGTACAAGAAATCAATAGTTAAAAGAAAGTATTTTACTTTAGAAAGGCATGTACTAGACACAAGGTCCATGGGTTGGCTCCTAGATCACCCCTAGGCTCCTAGACCGCATAGTAGTACTTTAATGGGTTCGGGATTAGATACCACGAATTTTATTAAGGCTGCGCGCAAAGTGGTACAATGTTGGGCCCAAGCAAGTTGATTATTATTTTCATAAATTATGAAATATATGTTAGAGTGTATACTAAAAGCCTATCTTTTTGTAAACATTTATTTTGAAATAAAGAATCATATTGGTCAAATGTCTACATTAAAATGCTAAGTGTAGTTGTTCAATTAATTTATATTGTAGATAATATGGTGTGTGGTGTCACACACAGAAGATCATGTTATCAGTTCCTTATAAATTATAAATAGTAGCTCACGACTAAGATGGATAGGAACAAACCATTGGAATAGTCATAGTGTAATTTGGTATTAGTTTATCTTAACTATAAAATTACACTAGTACAATCAGAGTGTATTGAGCAGGACCATTTAAGGTAAGTTCTTTTTATACTGACTGCATAAAAGAACAAGACCTTTGTTATTATGAAAGTGTGTGCTCTTAATCATGATATAATAACAATCACATATACTTAATATTAATTTCTTTAATTTATCAAAGGGTGCAATTTAGTTCGATAAATCAATAGGTCCGATAAGTTGGGAAATGATATTATTTATATGGTGTGTTGTTGATTATTGAATGAAACTGTGTCCTAGTAATCTAGGTTGATGATGTCCCCTTGAGGAGCTCATAAGGATTGTCATGTAAACCCTACAGGTGGACTTAGTCCGACATGACAATGAAGATGAGTGGTACTGCTCTTGGAGCTAGATATTGATTAAGTGAGTTGTCAATAACTCATTTAATTAGTGGACATTCTATATCTTAAACACAGGGAGACTAACACACTCATGATAAGGAGCCCATATAGTAATATGGGATTGGTGCGGTAGTTCAATAATAACTCTTTAGTGGAATGAGATATTATTGATGAACTCGAGTTGGGTGTTCGGGGCGAACACGGGAAGCTCAAGTTCATCGGGAGACCAAACCAATACCTCCTCTCGGTCCCTATTGTAGCATCTTATTTATAAAGTCTTATACCCACCTTACCCACCTGCTTACCCATCCTTAGGTGGCCGGCCAAGCCAAGCTTGGAGCCCAAGCAAGGGCCGGCCAAGATAAGGCTTGGATGGGTTAAGGTGTGGCCGGCTCTAGCTCGGAGCCCAAGTTTAGGTGGTCAGCCACATAAAAAATAAAAGGAGTTTATTTTAAAAGCTTTTCTTATATGGAAGTCATAGTTTTAAAAGAGAGTTTAAAATTTAAATCTTTCCTTTTATAGCTTTCTACAAAAGATTAAGAGAAAGGTTTGATATCTTTCCTTATTTATAGTTAAAAGGAAGATTTTAATTTTTGATAAAACTTTCCTTTTCTGTAACCATCCTAATGATTTTAAAAGTGAGTTTTAAAATTAAATTTTACCTTTTATAGTTTCTACAAAAGATTAAGAGAAGGGGTTGATATCTTTCCTTATTTGTAGATTAAAAGGAAGATTTTAATTTTGGAGAAAACTTTCCTTATTGTAATCATCCACATGTTTTAATTAAGAGATTTTAATTTATAAAAGTTTCCTTTTATAACCAACCATGAAGGGAAGTTTTAAAGAGAAATTTTATTTTAAAAATTTCCGAAAACAAATTAGGAAGTTTTAATTTTGTGTTTAAAACTTTCCTTATTTGGAGGATTTGTAGGGGCCGGCCACATTAATAGAAGAAAAGGATTTTTTTTAATTAATTAAAATTTTCCTTTCAATGGAAAGGAAAATAAGGAAGTTTTTATTAAAACTTTCCTTAATTTCCAAGACCAAGGAATATCAAAGAGAGGGTAGAGGTGTCTCACCTCAAAACAACATATCATCTATTATTCCTCTCTTTTCTTCCTTGGTGGTGGTCGGCCCTCATCCCTCTTCTTCTTCCCATTCTTCTTCCTTGGTGGCCAGCGGCATCTCATCTCAAGGAGTTCAAGGTGCCCGGATCTTGTTAGAGGAAGAAGGAGAGATAGGAGGCATTGTTTCTAGGTCCCTTGGAGCTTGGTTGGTGACCGAAGTTCTTCATCTCTAGGAGATTGTTGGTGGCCGAAACTTGCAAGGAGAAGGAGGCTTGGGTGGATTCTCATCTTGGTAGATCGTCACCCACACGACGTCCAAGATAATAAGAGGAATACGATAGAAGATCATGAGGTTTATTGGCTACAAAGAAAGGTATAACTAGTTGTCTTGTTCCGCATCATACTAGTTTTCTTTGTAAGGATTTTGAAATACCAAACACAAGAGACTAATGATTCTAGGTTTTGAATTTATGATTCAATTTTGTGTTTCTTATGTTTTTCGATCTTGTGATTCGATTGTTCTTAATGGTTAAACCTAGGGTTACTATAAGGAGATTAAATATTGAATTCCGTTAAAATGCTTTGTCTAGGAAGTGGTGGATGACCCCATACCCAAGAAGGTCCAGTGTCTCGCCATATTTAACCTGGAAGCCGATCTCTGAAATAAATATTTAATTGAATTTGTAACATGGGTAGATTTGGATTAATAATGTTAAACATCGTTTGCGATCCAAGTCTAAACCTCTAAGAACAGATAAGTTGAATTTAGAATCAATAATGTTAAGTTTTGTTTGCGATTCCAAATTTAATTTCTAAAGAACACAATAGGTTGTTAGGAATGGTTCAGGACTTGTACAAAATTTTTGTACAAGGGAACTAGTACGATATTCCGAGTAGCAACCAACAATATAAAGTTTTCAAACTTCATGGTTTGTCTTAGTAGAAGTTTCCCTAAGGTTGAGAACTTGAGTTATAAAGTTTAGCATTGATGAACTCAATAATATGCCAAGATTCCTGTTTTATTTCATTACCAGCATGGTTTTTAGGTTGATGTTTTCCATGATAAATCTATTTAAAAATGCATGCCATGTATATAATTCTGATTTATGCGTTTTAGCGTGAATTACGGTCAAGTGTAACTTTTATTCTTTCCGCAAGCAGTTTTTAAAAAGAAAACATGTTTTCATTAAATGCATCATTTTGTGAGTAGATGGTACTTAGCATTCACTTATAGATTTGCATTTCCTTATACTGCAGATAAAGTTAAAGGAAAGCTCGAGTAGAAGGAGGCAGCAGGAGCGGTGCATTGTGTGTGTGTGACGGAACAATGGAAGAAGATCTAGGAACTTGCGAACGTTTGAAATATGTTAGAACTGATGCTAAATTATTTTCTCCTTTCCGGTTTACCTGAAATACTATCACTAGTTGCTTAAGATGAATTTATCGGTTTGGTAGTAATTGAAGTGGTAATGATATGTACAAAGGGGAGAACAAACCTTGGGTAGAGTGGGGTGTGACATCCGCACGGCTCGTGTCACGGCCGTGTGGATTCACACGGCCCCCTACTTCCTGCTCTCGGCCAAGGTGACATGACCATGTGAATTCACATGGTCGTGCACCTCTTCTTCTTGGACAAGGGAACATGGCCGTGTGGATTCATACGGTCGTGCACTTCTTCTCCTCGGCCAAGGTGACATGACCGTGTGGATTCACACGACCGTGCACCTCTTCCTCTCTGCTAAGGGGACACAATCGTGTGGATTCACATGGCCGTGCACCCCTTCCTCTCGGCCAAGGGGACACAGTCATGTGGAGTCACACGGCCGTGCACCTCTTTGGTTCGACCAAGATGACAGGGTCGTGTGACCTTCACACGGCCGTGCCAAATTGTGGCCTCGGCAAGGCTACACGGCCGGTCAGGGTTGCACAGCCTCGACCAGCCAGAAGCTCTAGACTCCCTTCAAATTCTGCTTGGTTCCAAATCACGTCCAATCACAAAGCAAGTTTTGAGTAGGTCTTGGTATCGAGCAGTTTCTAATAAGTAAGAATGGAAGCATAAAATTAGATATGAAAAGAGTAACCTCCACCCTGTAACGTAAGGATATGAATAGAGAAAGGGGTGGGGTGTTACACCGTGGTTGTTTTGATGTGATCAACCAAGTTAGGTTTGGTCCTGTTTAATTTTTGATCCCTGTGTCTAAGTGTCCATGAGTGCAGCTGGCAAGAAGGATGGCATGGGAAGGGAGCCGACGAGCTTGGTGCGTCCGAGGGACGAAAGAGTTACAGAAGAGTACACCAGTGGACGAGAAGAATGTACGTGATGTTCGAGGGACGTGAAGCTGGAGCAGAAGGCTGCTCGAGGAGAAGGTCAGAAATTGGGTTCGGGTAAGTCCTATTTCGGTTGGCCGTAATCACCCAAGCGATCGGAGCTTCGGAAGAAGAAAATGAGTCAAAAGGAGCTGGAAAAGCAAGCTGGAGGCGCCCTCAACGTAATGTTGAAGGTGCCTCCACCTCTTCAGGTGGGAGGGCACCCTCCATGCCTAGAGGGCAACCGCCATAGCGTCCGAGGCACCCTCAAGGCCATTGAGTGTGCCCTCAAAGTAGTCAACATGATAGTTTCACATTTGGATAAAGATTTATCCAAATGCTTCAGTGGAGGCGCCCTCCACCCCTTAGGAGGCGCCCTCAACGTTGTAGATAGAGTTTCCAGGAGCTATAAAAATTCCCCTGGAGCTATGAAATTATCAATCAACTCTTGTATTCAATTCCTAGCAACGTTTGAGCTTTGTTAGTGTTGGTTGCTACTCGAAAAACCTAGAGGTTCCACTGTACAAAAAATTTTGTACAAAGGTCTGAACCTTTTCCTAGCTACCATGTGTTCTTTTAAATTAAATTTTGGATCGCCTGCGGAACTTAACACGTTTGATCCAAAACTTAATCTATTTGTTCTTTTAGGTTTTGACTTGGATCTCCTGCGGAACTTAACACGTTCGACCCAAGTCACTTAAGTTATTAATTCCATTAAATATTAATTTCCATAATTGGTTCCCAGTACTGACGTGGCGAGGCACATGGCCTTCTTGGATATGGGAGCAACCACCACTGACTAGACAAAACCTTTTATGGAAAGCTAATATTTAATTTCCTAAAATAACTTTAGGTTAACCGAAAGGAACAATCAAATCACAAGGAAAAGAAAAAAACAAAAGAACACAACATCGAAAAACATATTCGAAATCCTAGAATCATAAGCCTCTTGTATTTGGTATTATTTCCAAAAATAACTAGTATGATGCGGAAAGAAAAATTACTAGTTATACCTTTTAGAAAGACCTCTTGATCTTCTACCGTATTCCTCTTCTAACCTCGGACGTTGTGTGGGCAACGATCTTCCGAGATGAGAAACCACCAAACACCTTCTTCTCCACCTAGCTAGGTTCGGCCAAAACAAGAAAGCTTCACCAAGGAAGAAGGAAAAAAAAACACCAACCAAGCAGGGATGCAAGCTTTCTCTCCTTCTTCTTCTTCTTCTTCTTCTTCTCCAAGTAGTATCCGGCCACCACAAGAGCTCCAAGCCAAGAGAAAGGTTCAGCCACCACAAAGAAGAAGAGGGGAAGAGAGGTTGGCCGGCCACACCAAGGAATAAGAGAGGGAGAAAAATGATAGAGGTTGTCACTCATGAAGGCACCCTAAACCCCTCTTTTATATTCCTTAGCCATGGTAAATTAGGAAATTTAATTACAATAAAATTTCCTTAATTTCCTTGACATGATTTAATTGAGAAAAATAAAATAAAATTTCCCAATTAAACTTATAATGGCCCACCACATCATAGAGAGAGAAAATTAGACAAGTTTCAATCAACAAATTAAAACTTCCTAATTTGTTTCCGGAAATTTTAAAAATAAAATTTCTCTTCAAAAATCCCTTCATGGTTGATAAAATGAAATTTCTATAATTTTAATTTTTAACATGTGAATAATTTTCAAAGAGAAAATAAAATATCTTCCAATCTACAAATAAGGAAAGAGATCTAATCTCTTTCTTTAATCTTTTGTAGATCCTTTTAAGAGAGATATTTTTATTTTAATTCTCTTTAATAAATTATATCTTCCACATAATAAAAATAAAAATAAAAATTCTTTTTAATTTTATTATGGCCGGCCCTCTCTAGCTTGGGTTCAAGCTAGGGTCGGCCACCTATAAACCAAGCTTAGGCCGGCCCTAGCTTGATTCCCAAGCTAGCTTGGCCGGCCCCCTTTAGGTGGGTATAGAAGGTGGGTATAGGTGGATATAGTACTCTATAATTAAGAGGCTACGATAGAGACCGAGAGGAGGAATTGATTTTGGTCTCCCGATAAAATTAAGCATCCCGTGTTCGCCCCGAACACACAACTTAATTTTATCAATAATAATTCATTCCACTAGAGAACTATTATTGAACTACCGCACCAATCCCAAATTACATTTTTGGGCTCCTTCTTATTATCAGTTTGTTAGTCTCCCTGTGTTTAAGATGTCAAATGTGTTGGGTTCTTCGGGTCGCGAAAATCGCTTTTTCGCGTCGCGGAAACCCCGAGTCACCCAAAGCCATGGATCTCGTGCAAAGATTCGTAAACAAAATTATCGAAAAACCTTTTTCTTGTACGAGTTTGTAAAAACTTTAGATCTACACTAAAGTTAAGATCATTACCCTTGTAGCGAAGCCCTTCGCGTTCCCGCTTGTCCAAGATGTCGCCGGATCTCTAGTTGTCAAAGTAGACAACCTCTATATGTATCCACACTGACACAAGTAGAAGGGGATGACCAAAACACAAGGTGTGCTAGCACCAATGGAGTGTTCGGCCAAGGAATGGGAGAAGGAGAAGAGAGAGCACCCAAGGGAGAAGAAGAGTGAATGAATGAATGAGAGGAAATTTAAAAAACCCCTTTAGCCATCAAGTGGCCGGCCACTCTAGGAGGTGTAACCCCCACATTAATTCCAATTAATGTGGAGACCATTAAGAGTTGTAACCCCCATGAGGTGGCACTCTAGGATGATGTGGATCAACACTATTGGTCCACATCTTGCCACCTCACTAAATGACATGGCAACAAGTGTAACCTCCTCATTTAATGTGGGCCGGCCACATTAAATGCTATGGAGGCTTGTAACCTCCATGAGCTGGCACACATTGATGATGTGGAGCAATCCTATTGGTCCACATCTTGCCAACTCACTAGTGATGTGGCAAAAAGTCAAGTCAAACATGACTTTTTCTCTTCCTCTCAAATCAAGTCAAACTTGATCAAATCTCTCTCATGGTTGATCTAATCCAACCATATGATTCAAGCCAACTTAATATAATGAATCTAATTCATTAAATTAAGTTGATTTAATGAGTCATAATCTAAATTAGACTCATTGAATACATGAATCAACTTGAGTCCAACTCAATTAGCCCAATTTGGATTACTCTTAATCCAATATGATTCATCAAATGAATCTAATCCTCTTGGTTCATCATATGAACCAAATCTCCATCTAATTGTCCTTAGTGTGTGATCCTATAGGTTCTTGTAACGTTGGCAATGCCCTAAACCCATTTAGGAGCATAAGTAATGAGCGATATCTAGCAACACATCATTACTACCCAAGTTACAAGAATGTCGAGATCCGACATCACCTTGTGACTACCAATTGTGACTCCTCACAAAATATGTCAAATGTCCTTCTATCCTTGACATCTAGATTGATCAATGTGAGGCATAGACTGTGTCATCCTCTAATCAATCTAAATCTTGAACTCCAAGTAGACTCACTCGATCAAATGAGCTCAACATCTCATGTTGACTCATTTGGGCATGGCCATGCACTTCGTGGTCTAACTCTATCAAGAATATTGATGTCGCTCCCGTCATATGGGAGAGATAGATCTCATCTACATCACTCACATCCCTCTACATAATTCGTTATATACCCAGTAATCGCCTTTATAGTCCACCCAGTTACGGGTGACGTTTGACGAAACCAAAGTACATAACTCCTTATGTAGGGATCCATGGTGACTTCAGGTCTAAGGACTAATAGTCATACTAATAGCCACATGAGAAAGTATATGACACTCATATAACGATCCATGATACTTTCTCATGGTGGGTCATTCAGTATACATTCTCCAATGTATACCCATGTGTCAGCATGATATCTCTATATCCATGACTTGTGAGATCAAGTCATCGAGCTGACCTACATGCTAGTCTTATTGCATTAACATTGTCCCTGAATGTTAATACTCGACTAGGAATGATTTAGAGTAGTGTTCCCTATATCATCTCACTATCGATTCAACTAATCGATTGATATAGGTAAGAACCTTCTACTCTAGGACGTTACTATACTTATTTTATCTGGCACTAATACAAATAAGCATAATAACCAAAAACCAAATGCCTTAATATATATACATGAATATGATATACATGAGTCCATACAATCATCAAATGATTGGCTCTAGGGCTCTAACTAACAATCTCCCACTAGCACTAGTGCCTATCAGTATAAGCTCTAAGGCCTAATGACCTAGTGTGACCATCATGCTTCCTCTGTGCCAAAGCCTTGGTCAAGGGATCTGTGATGTTAGCCTATGTAGGTACTCTGTAAATCTTCACATCTCCTCTATCGATAATCTCTCGAATGAAATGGAAACGTTGTAGAATTGCTGTGAACTCTGCCAGCTCATAGCACTACCATTCAAGCAAAACACGAACCTCGACTATGATCTTTAATCATCCTGATCGGTCTGGAAGCTAGCATCACTGTAACCCTTTACAGCTAGCTTATCATTGCCTCCATATATCAAGAAATATTCTTTAGTCCTTCTCAAGTACTTAAGAATATTCTTGACCGCTATCCAGTGACTTTCACCTAGATCTGACTGGTATCTGCTAGTCATGCTCAAAGCATACGAGACATCAGGTCGAGTACATAGCATGGCGTACATGATCGATCCTATGGCTGAGGCATAAGGGATCTGATCCATGCGATCTCTCTCCTCTCTAGAAGAGGGACCTTGAGTCTTCGAAAGACTCACGCCATGTGACATCGGCAGAAATCCCTTCTTGGAATTCTGCATGGCAAACCGAATGAGTACCTTGTCAATGTATGTACTCTGACATAGGCCAATCAATCTCTTAGATCTATCTCTATAGATCTGTATCCCAAGAATACGGAATGCCTCACCTAAGTCCTTCATTGAGAAGCAACTCCCTAGCCAGGTCTTGACAGACTGAAGCATAGGGATGTCCTTCCCAATGAGTAGTATGCCATCCACATACAATATGAAGAAAACAACTATGTCCCCTACAATCTTCTTGTAGACACAAGGCTCATCTTCGTTCTTGATGAAACCAAACTATTTGATCGCATCATCGAATCGAAGATTCCAGCTCCGAGAAGCTTGCTTTAGTCCATAAATGGACCTATGCAGCTTGCATACTCTACTAGTATGCTGTGGATCTACAAAACCCTCAGGTTGTGTCATGTACACATCCTCGAGTAGGTTTCCATTCAGAAACGCGGTTTTGACATCCATCTGACATATCTCATAGTCATGGTAGGCTGCAATTGTCACGCCCCCAAAGGAGTCCCTGCCAGACAAAAATCCGACAGCATCTCCCCTGTACCGGTGACAATATGAAGCATCACTACAAACAAAATATACATCAGTCACATGCGGCTGGAATATTTATATACACAACCACGCAGTTATAATAACAGCCCACTCGGCTGGAATGAAACAATCACAACCACGCAGTTATATATAAAACAGCACACACGGCTGTACTAAAACACAGCGAAAAAATGAAGAAAAGCCCACACAACACAAATAAATACAATGCATGCCGGCACGGCTTAAACACAAATACAATGCCAGAAATAATAAAAAGATATACAAAAGAAAACAAGTACGGTCTTCGGATATGACGTAGGACCCGGCAGACAGGATACTCCGAGCGACACTCCAACCATCTACCTGAAAACATAAGGATATACATGCGGTGGTGAGTATAGGTAACTCAGCGGGTAATAGACAAGATAGTGCATGGTCCATAAACAACATGGAGATCACAAGTATACAGTCTCAGTAGGGAATAAAGAACATGATCATACTATCATAATCAATGCACCTAAACATAACTGACATAATAACCTAACATATAAACTGTACAAACCACAACTAATATAACGACAGATACATACCCAATCTGGAATCGACACATGGTACAATGATCAGTAAACTCACCGGATCTGCAACAGATATACCTGTGACACCTGTGCAATATAAGTACGACTGTATATACATGTAAAATAAATGACATGTATGCAGCATGGCAACCAAATGCAACAACCATATCTCAATCAAGTGCAACAACGACAATCACATGCAACTAGTATCTACTAGGCATGTATGCAAATGCAGATGCACCGCGCATCAAATGCAGGAATAATAACTGCGTATGCATGCTCCATGGTCACCCCCGACACCTCTCCAGACACCACGACACCAGTATGGCAGAGAGGCTTGGGTCCGTGACAACCGTACCGGCCTCATACTCCAAACTGCTATAAAGCAGCTGAGGCAGACGGAATGCTAAGTAGTTATCTAACTACATAGCATCAGGGTCCCTGACTGCTCACAACGCCGGATCTCACTAAACCTCGTGACCGGGTGGCACGACAGGACGAGCAGCCTAATTCATCCAATAATAACCATGCACTAAGTTTCAAAGAAACTATAAAGAGGCCAAGGAAGAAATACCCGCCTTAAAATGTAGATCGTGTCAAGTAATCCTGCGTCGAGATGCCCGCCTCGAAATAGAGTCCTGCGATCACATGATATATTTAGCTAATTACATAGATAGCAAATAGCTAAATAAACTCCCCAATCTAATTAGGGTAAACCCTAATCGAAATTATTAACCTAATTCCTTAATCCAATTAGGTTTAACTAAATCCACAATCCTTCACTTCAATCCTATTCATGGGCTAATCAATTTAATCATGTTCATCATCTAAAATCAATACACACTGATCAAATCCAAACATCCATAACATCTCATTAATCAAATCCCCACATATATTCTAATCCAATAATAAATATCTATCATAAATCTACAACAACCTAACATCATCATCAACCTATCAACCAATTCATCAAACCACAATCAATCTCAAACTCCAACATCCCATGATTTAATCTATGTATCATCTACTAACCTCAGGAATGAAATCTACATAGTTCATCCACCTCAATTAATCTAACCACAATAATTCCTCCAATCTACATCACATCACTCATAAATCTAAGGAAGCACAAAACCCTACACCCATGAATCAATCCATCCCATTATCAATCATAATAAACTTAAATTAACCTCCCAATCAAATACAAACAAGTAGCATTACATCAAGCATAAACCATTATCCAAACTTACCCGAATCCAAAGACTTCGTCGTCAATTTAGTCGGAGAACTTGCTGCTGAAACCAAGCGTAGCCACTACAAGATCATGCAACCACTACATCAATCAAGCACCCAATAACCATAATGAATCCACTCCAAGACTTACCCGAGCTCAAGGTGATCACTAGTAGATCACAACCAGAGTAATCCACTGTTAGAAGAGTATGACCGGAGCTGTGGGTCTTCGGCTAACAGTGCTTGAATGCCCAGATCAGGTGCGTTTGGATGCTGGTAGTAACTGATCGACAAAGCAGCATAATCGGGAGTTAGGGCAATGAATCTCCATGATCCAAGATTCGGTGATGAGAAGGGGTGATCGAGAAAGAGGCGACGACGAGGCCGTGCTGCTTCAACCTCGATCGATCGGAAGAAATGGCGACCAATCAAAAATCATTAATCGAGAATCAACGAAATCGCAAGAAAGGGCTAAAGGCTCAGGAAACCTACTGTCACCGGCTCATGTGCTTGGTTTCCGACGAGTCCCTGATGTCCGCGACTAGGGTTGGAAAGGCGACAACCGGATCGGAGCTCGAGTCGTCCACGCCGAGGATCTGAGGATGGTCGATTTCGATCGGCCGAAAGAGGGGGAAGGAGTCGGAGAAAGAGGGAAGAGGCTCCACACCTTGAGAGGGAGAGGAAAGAGGGAGGCTCGGCCAAGGTTCACCGGCGGACGGTGGCATGCTCGGCGTCGCTGGGAGGAAATCGTCGGAGAGGGAGGGGTTTCGGGCAGAGGGAATCGGGGAGGAAAATGAATCAGGGAAAAGAAAATAAACAGATGGGATTTAAACTTAGGTTAGACTAATTAAAGTCTAAGTCCATTCCCAAATCAACTCCCACTTAAATGGTTATTCCAAACAGGCTTTCACTGTACCCCAAATCCATCCCCTCAAAACGGGTCATACGGACTCCGTTTAAATCTCGAAAAATTTCTAAAAATTCCATAAAAATCCAATAAGATTTTTCGTCCAATAATAATTATTATTTAATTTTATGGTATTTTACATTCTTCCCCACTAATAAAAATTTGGTCCCCAAATTTACTGGTCAACTCAAGGACCCTCCTCCAAGATAACTACCAATCAACATACTCATATGCCACTCATCCAAGTATCATAAACAAATCTCCAACCCTAGTATCATAAACATATCTCTAAACATGATAATCCTCCTCCAAGTGACTAGCGACAATTCTGTGAGCTATGAACTCACCCTACTCCCGCTACTCTCACTCTGTAATCTAGCCAACTGTGGATAAATCAAACACCTCTAAAATCCAAAATCCACTATCAATAAATCCTCCAACACATGTATAGAGCGCTCAAACTATCCATCAGTCTGAGACGAAAATCTATACTAAAGTGAAACTCCTAATCCAATATCTGCTGTAACCATAATCAAAACCATGACATGAAATCACTGATCTCCATCCAAAACAATACTCAGAGATACATCATCCAGTCCGGTAATCCCTCTAGAGTATAATCCTACTACTCAATCTAAAAGAATCTATCCTACAAATCAATAGCTAGGGAGTAAGTCGTCGCCCAATAATGATTACCCAAACCATTATATCCTCTCCATGTCCTGGGTAATCCCACAACAAAGTCCATCAAAACATGCTCCCAGCTCGGTTCTAATATCCAAATCAACGGAGGCAATCCTACTAATCCCTGATGTTCAGCCTCCACTTGCCGACATATTAGACATCAAGCTACAAATCCGCGATGTCTTCCTTCATATCGTTCCATCAATAAGAATACTCCAAGTCTCTATACATCGGGTGTCGCCCGAATGTATCGCAAATCTAGATCAATGTGTTTCCTGCAGTAACTCCTCTCGGATAAGAAGTGGCTCAGGAACACACATAATCTCCCACGGAAATCAATGAATCTCATTCTTATTACACGAGAATTCTAACTACTGGCACGAGACTACTCTGCTCATGCTATATCGAAACTGCACTAAACCCCAGGTATGATACCTCTGTGTAGAGTGCAAATCCGTCTACACTAGAAAGCATCGCTAAGACAGGTGCAGCTATCTAAGCTGATCTCGCAGGCATCTATCCAGGAAAATTTCATCCTCTTCCTAGACAATCCGGTCAACTACATAAATGCTGGAGAAAACCCTCAATCAATCTATGGTAATATCTAGCCAGACCAATGGAACAGCGCGTCTCCGGTATAGACTACGACTACTCCCAACTGATAACAGCCTCTATTTCCTGTGGATCCACTACTACCTCTACTGGTGACCATGTGTCACAAAAATCCCACAGAAGACAATCAAATACGCACTACTGTACTTCGCATATAGATGTCCCCATCGAAACATCTCTAAAACTATGTGAAGATAGTGTACGTATCCCACCTTGGATCAGGAATAAATCAAAACATCGTCAACGAAGACAATGAAAACTGATCCAAATACTCTAGAAATACCAAATACATCGAGTACATAAAAACATCTAGGGCACTGTAAGCCTAAATGGTAAATCCAATGACTCATAATATACGTATAATAGACTCACTCAACCATAAGATCACCAACAGCAAGTCTGTAATCTAATCACCCACTACAAATCACGAAATCCATATATATCACAGGCATACTACACTCCATGTCACTAACAACATCAAATACCAAATAATAGACCATCAAGTCAAATATCCACTAATAGATCATCAAAAGACAACCTATCCCCACACCTGATCTCCCAATATCCACAAATCTCCAATCATCCTCAACATCAACCAGATAGTCTCCTAAACAAAGAGTAAAAGGAAAGTATCCAACTTTCAACACCCACCACCAACATACTAAATGTATCTAAAAGGTCTGTCAAATCTCATCATCTCATCCTCTTAGATAATCAAATATCCACAGTAAAGAAATGTTAAGCCAAAGTCAAAGGGTCACACAACCTACTGCCTAAGAGCCTACCCATCAAGAAGATATCTCCACCACCCTCATCATCATCCTATATATGTCCCTCAACAAATACCGATAAAAGGTCAAACCCTCTAATATGAGATATAGACTACAAGATCTAGTACAATGATCACGTGGTCAAGGTCTTGAGCCACCTGATAGAGACAATGTTAGCTGAGTCGTCTAACCATTGTCTTGTACCCCATCAAACTGCGATTGCTCCATCCTGAGGCTCAGCAACCTCCAGTATCGAGCAATGAACACAAAGATAGAGGAACGCTACAACTAAACAACTGATCAAAATATCTGTCAATCGACGCTCTACCCCTCGAAGATCATCATATCCGAATGTACTCTCCAAGTTATACCCTTGTAACTGTTGTATCTCAAAGTGTTAATCACGTAGCTTTACACTTTTCCACACCGTACGGTATCCTATCCGAATGTACCTTCTAAGTCATCCTATCAGTTACAAACCATCCATGGTCAAAGTCCCCATGGAATAGGATACATCGATCCTCTATAAACTGACTAAGCTGATAATGGTATACGGTCAATTCAGTCCTTTCTACACCGGTACAGGTCAAAATATCTAACCAAGTATGAAACATCCCAAAGATAGGAATCTTTAAAAATAGAGTAGGTCAGTCCCCTACTGGTCGGACCAACAAAATAAATCGATCAACACTATCTGATCTAACAAGAGTAAATCAATCATCCACTGATGAAACTAACTAAGGTAAATCGATACCCAACCACCAAAGTCAACCTGGGTAAATCAATCCTCTACAGACAGAACTGAAAGAATCCAAATTAGTGCTCTACTGATCGAACTAACAGGAACACATAACCAACTAAAATAAGTCAAGCACCAACTATACCAGTCCACCAGGTAAAACAATCCTCAACTAATCGAGACAACAAGAGTAAACTGATACTCTACTAACTGAATCAATATGAGTATACAGATATCATCCACTACCCCACTAATAGTAACAAAGACCGGTATGTAACTCTAACTCTTAACCAACTAGTAGTGGCAGTAATTAACACAAATGGTAGTATGATATAACAAATCCCTTGAGACTGTAATCCTTGATCTCCATTAGGTCAACCATGATCAGTGATTGACCCAACACATGAAATGCATGATACAATCAACTAGGCAAGTACTAACAAGAGAACGCTAACACACATCATAACTATATGGACAACAATACATACGCCAACAGAAATGTATTATAACAACATGCAAACATACCTCCTATAGCCCGGGAGATGTCCTGCTGCTGCCTGGTCCCAAAACCCGAAAAGTCACATCAAGAAGATCGAATCACGAAATCCAAAACACGAATAACAGGCATCACACCTGCTCTGATACAAAAAATTGGTATAAGATAAATCTCGAAAATCCAAAACGCATAGCAAGTAACGTAAACCTGCTCTGATACCAAAAATTGGTATCAGATAAATCTCGAAAATCCAAAACGCATAGCAAGTATCGTAAACCTACTCTGATACCAAAAATTGTCACGCCCCCAAAGGAGTCCCTGCCAGACAAAACTCCGACAGCATCTCCCCTATACCGGTGACAATATGAAGCATCACTACAAACAAAATATACATCAGCCACATGCGGCTGGAATATTTATATACACAACCACGCAGTTATAATAACAGCCCACTCGGCTGGAATGAAACAATCACAACCACGCAGTTATATATAAAACAGCACACACGGCTGTACTAAAACACAGCGAAAAAACGAAGAAAAGCCCACACAAGACAAATAAATACAATGCATGCCGGCACGGCTTAAACACAAATACAATGCCAGAAATAATAAAAAGATATACAAAAGAAAACAAGTACGGTCTTCGGATGTGACGTAGGACCCGACAGACAGGATACTCTAAGCGACACTCCAACCATCTACCTGAAAACATAAGGATATACATGCGGTGGTGAGTATAGGTAACTCAGCGGGTAATAGACAAGATAGTGCATGGTCTATATCCATGCACTAAGTTTCAAAGAAACTATAAAGAGGCCAAGGAAGAAATACCCGCCTTAAAATGTAGATCGTGTCAAGTAATCCTGCGTCGAGATGCCCGCCTCGAAATAGAGTCCTGCGATCACATGATATATTTAGCTAATTACATAGATAGCAAATAGCTAAATAAACTCCCCAATCTAATTAGGGTAAACCCTAATCGAAATTATTAACCTAATTCCTTAATCCAATTAGGTTTAACTAAATCCACAATCCTTCACTTCAATCCTATTCATGGGCTAATCAATTTAATCATGGTCATCATCTAAAATCAATACACACTGATCAAATCCAAACATCCATAACATCTCATTAATCAAATCCCCACATATATTCTAATCCAATAATAAATCTCTATCATAAATCTACAACAACCTAACATCATCATCAACCTATCAACCAATTCATCAAACCACAATCAATCACAAACTCCAACATCCCATGATTTAATCTATGTATCATCTACTAACCTCAGGAATGAAATCTACATAGTTCATCCACCTCGATTAATCTAACCACAATAATTCCTCCAATCTACATCACATCACTCATAAATCTAAGGAAGCACAAAACCCTACACCCATGAATCAATCCATCCCATTATCAATCATATTAAACTTAAATTAACCTCCCAATCAAATACAAACAAGTAGCATTACATCAAGCATAAACCATTATCCAAACTTACCCGAATCCAAAGACTTCGTCGTCAATTTAGTCGGAGAACTTGCTGCTGAAACCAAGCGTAGCCACTACAAGATCATGCAACCACTACATCAATCAAGCACCCAATAACCATAATGAATCCACTCCAAGACTTACCCCAGCTCAAGGTGATCACTAGTAGATCACAACTAGAGTAATCCACTGTTAGAAGAGTATGACCGGAGCTGTGGGTCTTCGGCTAACAGTGCTTGAATGCCCAGATTAGGTGCGTTTGGATGCTGGTAGTAACTGATCGACAAAGCAGCATAATCGGGAGTTAGGGCAATGAATCTCCATGATCCAAGATTCGGTGATGAGAAGGGGTGATCGAGAAAGAGGCGACGACGAGGCCGTGCTGCTTCAACCTCGATCGATCGGAAGAAATGGCGACCAATCAAAAATCAATAATCGAGAATCAACGAAATCGCAAGAAAGGGCAAAAGGCTCAGGAAACCTACTGTCACCGGCTCATGTGCTTGGTTTTCGACGAGTCCCTGATGTCCGCGACTAGGGTTGGAAAGGCGACAACCGGATCGGAGCTCGAGTCGTCCACGCCGAGGATCTAAGGATGGTTGATTTCGATCTGCCGAAAGAGGGGGAAGGAGTCGGAGCAAGAGGGAAGAGGCTCCACACCTTGAGAGGGAGAGGAAAGAGGGAGGCTCGGCCAAGGTTCACCGGAGGACGGTGGCGTGCTCGGCGTCGCTGGGAGGAAATCGTCGGAGAGGGAGGGGTTTCGGGCAGAGGGAATCGTGGAGGAAAATGAATCGAGGAAAAGAAAATAAAGAGATGGGATTTAAACTTAGGTTAGACTAATTAAAGTCTAAGTCCATTCCCAAATCAACTCCCACTTAAATGGTTATTCCAAACAGGCTTTCACTGTACCCCAAATCCATCCCCTCAAAACGGGTCATACGGACTCCGTTTAAATCCCGAAAAATTTCTAAAAATTCCAGAAAAATCCAATAAGATTTTTCGTCCAATAATTATTATTATTTAATTTTATGGTATTTTACAGCAATAGCAAGCATGATCCGAATGGACTTAAACATCGCCACTGGAGAAAAGGTTTCATCATAGTCAATACCATGAATCTGCTTGAAACCTTTAGCTACCAAGCGACCCTTATAGATAAGTCCATCCATGTCAGTCTTTCTCTTAAAGACCCACTTGCACCCAATGGGTTTTACCCCTTCAGGTGGATCAACCAAAGTCCATACTTGGTTGGTGTACATGGATTCCATCTCGGATCTCATGGCTTCTAGCCATTTATCGGAATCTGGTCTCATCACAGCTTCTTGATAGGTGGTAGGCTCATCCTCTATGAGCACAATGTCATCATGGTCAGACAAGAGAAAAGAGTATCTCTCAGGCTGACGACGTACCCTATCAGACCTGCGAAGAGGTATGTCTACTTGAACTGGTTGTTGTTCCTCAACTCCTTGTGGAACATCATCCACAACACTTTGTGGTTCCAGTTCAATTTCCATCGAGGTATCAGTGCTATTGTTCGCATCTTGAACTTCTTCAAGATCGAACGTGCTCCCACTAGTCTTTCTAGAAACAAAGCCCCTTTCTAGAAAGACTCCAGTCTTTGCCACAACAACCTTGTGCTGACTTGGAGTGTAGAAGTAATATCCCTTAGTTTCCTTGGGAATATCCGATGAAATAGCACTTGTCGGATTTGGGTCCTAATTTGTCTGAGACTTGACGTCGTACGTAAGCCTCACAGCCCCAAATCCTCATGAAAGACACCTGGGCATCTCTCCCAGTCCATATCCTATATGGTGTCTTTATCACGGCCTTGGATGGAACTCTGAAAGCTGCCGTGTCTAGAGCATAGCCCCAAAGGTATGTCGGAAGATCTGTGTGACTCATCATAGATCGTACCATATCTAATAAGGTACGATTCCTCCTTTCGGATACACCATTCCACTGTGGTGTTCCAGGAGGAGTGAGTTGGAATAGAATCCCACACTCAGCTAAATAGTCACGAAACTCATGGCTTAAGTATTCACCACCTCGATCTGATCGAAGTATCTTAATACTCTTGCCAAGCTGGTTCTGTACTTCATTCTTGAATTCTTTGGACTTTTCAAAGGATTCCGACTTATGTGTCATCAAGTACACATAACCGTATCTACTGAAATCATCAGTAAATGTGATGAAGTACCTATAACCGCCTCTAGCAGCGACATTGAAAGGGCCACATACATCACTATGTATGAGTCCTAACAGATCAGTCGCTCTCTCGCTGTGCCCACTAAAGGGAGTCTTGGTCATCTTGCCTCGTAGGCATGACTCACATATCTCATATGATTCTAAATCAAATGAGTCCAGCAAACCATCCTTATGGAGCTGGGATAAGCGCTTGTCATTTATATGACCTAAGCGACAGTGCCAGAGATAGGTGTGGTTCATATCGTTTGATTTGAACCTCTTAGTACTAACGTTATAGATAGAGCTCTCAAGGCCTAGAATATAGAGTCCGTTCATCAGAGGTGCACTACAATAGAACATATCGTTTAAATAGACAGAACAACATTTGTTCTTTATTATAAACGAGAATCCTTTCTTTTCCAAACAAGAAACTGATATAATGTTCCTAGTCAATGCAGGCACATAACAACAATCGTCTAACTCTAGTATACGCCCAGAGGGCAGAGATAGAAAATAAGTCCCTACAAAGAATAGAAGAACCCGTGCTCCATTGCCTACCGTAGGTCTATCTCGCCTTTGTCAATGCTCGCTATTAGTGCTTGTACATTAGTACAAATGTGCAAGCACATCCGATATCTAATACCCACGACAAGAAATAGAGAGGTTGACTTCTATAACATTTATACCAGTAGAAATCTTATTTCTCTTCTTGTTAAGATCTTCCGGTGTCCTGTGCCTCTCATGTCTCGCTTGTCCTTGATATAGTTGACGAAGATGTGCAACCATATCGTAAGCACCCATCAACTCATGTTGCTTCAAGCTCAGAGTTCATGGTTGCGAGCATTAGACATAACACATCTAATGCGCCATCTTGATGCTTCTTGTAAGCATCCCGGCCACCGCATGGCAAGGTGAGGAGCCTCCGAATGGGCTGCCCAACGCATGCCACGCCCCGAGTGAGAACTATTCTCGTGTTCTGCATCACCTAGGAAATTTGTTCGCTGAGCTTATCCTTCTTAAGGACAGATCGTAGAGAGAAAGTGTTCGTATTCGATGTCATGGTTATCTACAACAGAAAATTTGCAAAAATAAATATCATATTCTTTAAAAATCATTTAATTAGGCCTTTAATTAAATGATGCTCCCACTGAATTCTATAATTCTTGTGGGACAAGATCCACATCATACTAACCCTTGAGTTAGCTTTGGCTAATACGCCCAAGGCTTAGTATGATCGGTAGGTAACGATTACCAATTACAACTCTATGCAACTCTTATTTATAGAATCAATATCTGCATTTATATTAAAACTCGAGTTAGCTTTGGCTAATACGCCCGAGAGTTAATATAAATGTGATTTTGTCCTACCTTTCCAACTATTGGAAGAATGCCTATAGTTGACTCGATCCAACCGAGTAACTAGGAATACTCAATCTAATTGAGATTGTATTCACCCATGCATTGATAGGCGGGACCAAGATTGTCCCTCCGTACCCTACCAAGATAATATGTATTGCTCTGCTTTGGCAGATTCAACAATACATGTGATCGAGGTAGTGATAGGTATCACGGCACGGTTAGGCATTTAGAGTTGGTTCGATCTAGATCTAATCTAATCGAGAAGGATGCATCTTGTGCATGACTTAGATCTAATCTAATTGCAAGGGTGCATCATGTGCACGACTTAGATCTAATCTAATCGTTAAGGCACTAATTAATTAATTAATTATTAAACATGCATCAGATACATAACAATTAATTAATTAATTTATTTATGATTTAGTCATGGCCCTACTACGATCTTCTCAAGCCAATGAGAAGATTGAATGGTCAACCTAGGGTCAACAGCTTCTCCAAGCTCCTCCCTTTGACCACCTTGTGTTGCTCGTGCCCGCCTCGGAACTCCGTCTCGTGTGGACCCTCCATCGCTCCAATTTGTACATTACAATTTGAAACTCGAGTTACATTCGAGTCTAAATCTAATTTACAACCATAATAAGAGAAAGGCACGACGCGCAGGCCGTGGAAAAAAAAATAAAAAATAAAAAATAAAAATACAGCACACACAATCATATGACGGCACGCAGGCCGTATTATGAATTACAACACAAATCCAATCTTATTGGGTATTTTGGGCCATGACTATCACAAATTAATATATAATTCAAAATTATATATTTTTTCATAATTTTTATGTAATTTTAAAAATAATTTTTACAATTTTTATGAGTAAAATTTCCCGGCGGTCCCGTTTAGCATCGCGGAACGGATCCCCTTGCGGGGCCCTGGGGCAGCGCCCCTACCCGCGATCTAACCATCGCGAGGGTTCCTTTGCGATCCAACAGCGCCTAAACCCGCTGTCCCAAAATGATTTGGGTCGAGACATTGCCGTTTCGGAAAAATCTTCCCGGCGGGTTCGTTTTTAGCGATTTCGGGTGCAATCGCGAAGCAAATTCCCTTGCGGGGTTAGGGGCAATGCCCCTACCCACAATCTAACCATCGTGAGCTGCTCCTTTGCGATCTAATGGCACCCGACCCCACTGTCCCAAACGGATTTGGGGCAAAAACGAAGTCGTTTAAAAGAAAACTTTCCGGTAGCCGAAGCCTACAAGTGCCGAGACACTTGTGCTTCGCTTCTACGGAAAAATTACTCATAAAAACTCTAAAAACTCAATTTTTACAGAAAATCACAGAAGGTATATTTTTCATAAAAATACAAACGAACTCGTACAATTCTTTGCACGTGGCTCTGATACCACTGTTGGGTTCTTCGGGCCGCGTCGCGGAAACCCCGAGTCACCCAAAGCCATGGATCTCGTGCAAAGATTGGTAAAAAAAATTATCGAAAAACCTTTTTCTTGTACGAGTTTGTAAAAACTTTAGATCTACACTAAAGTTAAGATCATTACCCTTGTAGCGAAGCCCTTCGCGTTCCCGCTTGTCCAAGATGTCGCCGGATCTCTAGTTGTCAAAGTAGACAACCTCTATATGTATCCACACGGACACAAGTAGAAGGAGATGACCAAAACACAAGGTGTGCTAGCACCAATGGAGTGTTCGGCCAAGGAATGGGAGAAGTTGAAGAGAGAGCACCCAAGGGAGAAGAAGAGTGAATGAATCAATGAGAGGAAATTCAAAAAACCTCTTTAGCCATCAAGTGGCCGGCCACTCTAGGAGGTGTAACCCCCACATTAATTCCAATTAATGTGGAGACCATTAAGAGTTGTAAACCCCATGAGGTGGCACTCTAGGATGATGTGGATCAACACTATTGGTCCACATCTTGCCACCTCACTAAATGACATGGCAACAAGTGTAACCTCCTAATTTAATGTGGTTCGGCCACATTAAATGCTATGGAGGCTTGTAACCTCCATGAGGTGGCACACATTGATGATGTGGAGCAATCCTATTGGTCCACATCTTGCCAACTCACTAGTGATGTGGCAAAAATTCAAGTCAAACATGACTTTTTCTCTTCCTATCAAATCAAGTCAAACTTGATCAAATCTCTCTCATGGTTGATCTAATCCAACCATATGATTCAAGCCAACTTAATATAATGAATCTAATTCATTAAATTAAGTTGATTTAATGAGTCATAATCTAAATTAGACTCATTGAATACATGAATCAACTTGAGTCCAACTCAATTAGCCCAATTTGGATTACTCTTAATCCAATATGATTCATCAAATGAATCTAATCCTCTTGGTTCATCATATGAACCAAATCTCCATCTAATTGTCCTTAGTGTGTGATCCTATAGGTTCTTGTAACGTTGGCAATGCCCTAAACCCATTTAGGAGCATAAGTAATGAGCGGTATCTAGCAACACATCATTACTACCCAAGTTACAAGAATGTCGAGATCCGACATCACCTTGTGACTACCAATTGTGACTCCTCACAAAATATGTCAAATGTCCTTCTATCCTTGACATCTAGATTTATCAATGTGAGGCATAGACTGTGTCATCCTCTAATCAATCTAAATCTTGAACTCCAAGTAGACTCACTCGATCAAATGAGCTCAACATCTCATGTTGACTCATTTGGGCATGGCCATGCACTTCGTGGTCTAACTCTATCAAGAATATTGATGTCGCTCCCGTCATATGGGAGGGATAGATCCCATCTACATCACTCACATCCCTCTACATAATTCGTTATATACCCAGTAATCGCCTTTATAGTCCACCCAATTACGGGTGACGTTTGACGAAACCAAATTACATAACTCCTTATGTAGGGATCCATGGTGACTTCAGGTCTAAGGACTAATAGTCATACTAATAGCCACATGAGAAAGTATATGACACTCATATAACGATCCATGATACTTTCTCATGGCGGGTCATTCAGTATACATTCTCCAATGTATACCCATGTGTCAGCATGATATCTCTATATCCATGACTTGTGAGATCAAGTCATCGAGCTGACTTACATGCTAGTCTTATTACATTAACATTGTCCCTGAATGTTAATACTCGACTATGAATGATTTAGAGTAGTGTTCCCTATATCATCTCACTATCGATTCAACTAATCGATTGATATAGGTATGAACCTTCTACTCTAGGACGTTACTATACTTATTTTATCTGACACTAATACAAATAAGCATAATAACCAAAAACTAAATGCCTTAATATATATACATGAATATGATATACATGAGTCCATACAATCATCAAATGATTGGCTCTAGGGCTCTAACTAACAAAATGTCCACTAATTAAGTGAGTTACTGACAACTCATTTAATTAATATCTTAATCCAAGAATAGTACCACTCAACCTTATCGTCATGTCGGACTAAGTTCACCTGCAGGGTTTAACATGACAATCTTTATGAGCTCATCTTGAGGACATTATCAACCTAGATTACTAGGACACAGTTTCCTTCTATAAGCAACAACACACACTATAAGTGATATCATTTCCCAACTTATCGGGCTTATTGATTCATCGAACTAAATCTCACCCATTGATAAATTAAAGAAATAAATATCAAATATATATGCTTGTTATTATATTAGGATTAAGAGCACACACTTCCATAATAACTGAGGTATTTGTTTCTTTATAAAGTCAGTATAAAAGAAACGACCTCTAATGGTCCTACTCAATACACTCTAAGTGTACTAGTGTAATTATATAGTCAAGATAAACTAATTCCTAATTACACTACGACCTTCCAATGGTTTGTTCCTTTCCATTTTGGTCGTGAGCTACTGTTTATAATTTATAAGGTATTGATAACATCATCTTCTGTATGTGACACCACATACTATGTTATCTACAATATAAATTAATTGAACAACTACAACAAATGTAGATGATTTGACCAAATGTGATTCTTTATTCAAAATAAATGTTTACAAAAGCATAGGCTTTCAGTATACACTCTAACAGTTAGTGTGTAAAAGGCTTCTCTGCCTTCAGAGAAGGAGATTATTTATGAGCTTTTCAAATACATTGGATTAACAACCACGTAGGTTGTAACCAAGTCAATCTCTTGAGTCTTTTCTCTATTTTTTGTCATTTTATTATTTTATTGTTGCATTTTTAGAGTTGAAAGAATGAGGAGGATATTTCTTATTTTTCAGGCAATTCACCCCTCCCCTCTTGCCAGCTTGCTGTGCCAACAAGTGGTGTCAGAGCCCAACAGCCTAAAAAGGACTAACCGTCGTCTGAAGCAACAAAGATCAAGACAATGGCCGGTGCAAGTATTCACCCCCCCCCCCCCAAAATTTGACAGAGACTTCGCTATATGGAAACGCCGAATGGAGGTATTTTTTAAAATGGATTTCAATATTTTATTAACAATGAAATGCAGTTTTGTAGTTCCAAAAATATAAAGAAGAGTACCATTGGATGAAGAAGAAGCAAACCGACTTCGTGGGGAACGACAAAGCAGAATTCCATCTGCTCAGTGTTCTTCCACCCTAGGAGGTCAATCGAATCGGCAGCTATAACTCCGCTAAAGATCTCAAGGAGAAGTTCCTAAAGCTCCACAAAGGTACTTCAGAAGCGAAGTTAGCAAGGCGGGACATCCTCCAAACTCAACTAACAAATCTCCGGATGAACAATGGAGAAAAGGTAGTGTAACTCCAAGTAAGAATCAAAGAACTAATAACTCAACTGAACAACGTCAGAGAATCGGTAACAAATCAAGATTCGATTCGGTATGTAAAATACCGGAAATAGGCGAATATTAATAAGGTAATTTTTCGGAATTTTTGGAAATTTTTCGAAATTTTTGAAATTTTTCGGGAATTTTTCGGAACTCGTACGGACGAGTTAATGGGGATAAAGACGGGGTCCGGGGAAAGCCTGTTTAGGCTACCCCGTTTTAAAGAGGAAATGTTTATTTTTTTTATATTTTCTTTTCTCTTTTCTTTATTTTTCCTTTTCGTCACCGATTCTTCTTCTCTGCGCGCGCCCGTTTCCTCGCCCGACTCTCCTTGCCCTAACCGCCGGCTGCGGCGGTGTTCCTTCATCCCTCGTGCTTAAGCCGTGACCAAGGGAAGAAGCCGACGCCGACTCCGTGCCCTAATCACTGCTGCCGACGCCTTCCTTCTCTCCTCTGCCACCACTCCGACCCGGAGCCGAGCCCTAGCCGCATCGCCGCCACTCCGACCCGACGCCGAGCCCTAGGTGCCGACGCTCTCTCCGATCTCCTCACATCAGAGCCGAGCTCTCCTCACAGCGAACCATACCCTAGCCGAGTATTCCTCCCGCACGAAGCCAGCACAGCGGAGCCAGCCGTTCGCTGACTTCCTCCTCCCTCGGCTCGCGACATCGCCATCCTTCTTTGAATACTAGTTCTTCCTCTGCGTGCCACTGCCGAGACTCTTCATCACCGGCACAGAGCCACCACAGCGGCGCCGCCCGATTTCTGACTGTCGTCTCTGCCTTAGATTGCCACCCAGTGGTACATTATGTGCCCTAGTTTTAGCCTTACTTCAGTTGAGCTTTCTGCTCCAGCGACGATCTCTCGTCATTGCTTTGTGTCGATTCCTTTCTGTGCTCCAGTCACCGGTGGATAGCTATGGTCGGCCGGAATTTGAGTGGGTTCTGGGTGGTGTTGGCTGGAAAGCTTTTGGTAGCAACATCTCCGGCAGTGAGTTATCGGCTGAGGCATTCAACTCAGGTAAGTGATATTCCGTTTGTTAGGTTAATCCTTATGCTAGGATGATTAGGGTTAAGGAACTAACTCTAGTGGATCCACTGATTTTATTTAATTAGAGTTCGTTAATTGTGTTGGGTTGATTAGTTGGATCCAATTTAGAACTTCTTAATTAGATTAGAATTTAATTTGGCTAATTATTGTATGATAGAATTAGCTAAACTAGACCTTTGTTTAATAACACAGGAGTTTGACGCGAGACGAGTATCTCGATTATCGGATTGGACCTTTTCGATTGGAGGCGGGTACTTTGACTTATGTCTTTTGATATGCATAATAATGTGTTTAACATATAGCAATTATTGTGTTATCCATTTGTTTCGGTTGGTCACTACATGATCTGTTACATGTTTGCTTGTTTACTTATTATACACTGCATGTTATTATTTACCTGATCATACATGCTTTAGGTAGTGACCCAACCATATGATACATTATGTTCAGGACCTAGGGTTTATTTGATACCCTATCTGTTTGTGTACCTTCCATATGATACATTGACTTGTGGTACACCTTTTATTTATGTATGGATCTTGCTATGCTATTCATGATATTGCCATGTTTAGTGTCATGCATCATCTTGTATGATTGGATGCTGTGTGATTGTCTGCTCTATTATTGTTGAGTGCATCGCTAGTTACATGTATCTGTACACACCACCACTCATGGGTTAGTGGTATATCAGACAGGTGTGTGGCAGTTCTGCTGTTTGGCTCCGTTTGTCTGGTGACTCAGCGTGGTAGCCGACAGATAGTTCCACTCTATTTGGCTCCTTTGGTTTAGTGTAGCAGCGTTGTAGCCGACAGGCAGTTGGACTTTGTTTGGCTCCGTTGGTCCGCTCATGGGTAGTGTGACTCAGCGTGGTAGCCGGCAGAGAGTCCTCCCCGTCATCGTGTATAGGGTGATGAGAGCATTGCGCTCACCCATTTATTATTTCGGGGTAGGAGTATGTGTGTACTCCGATAGCATCCCGTCCACTTGGTCACTCATCAAGTGCAGTGATGTCAGAGTGCACGGTTGTCACAGCTCTACCCACTCTGACTCACCATTTTGTGTGAGATGGCTGACTGGCGTCAGGGGTGACCATGTCATTGGCATCATATGCATGATGCATTTATTGTTTGTGTTTGCTGCATTTACTTGCTGCATTTATATGAATGCATATGATTGACATGCATACAGGATTATGACACCCTCGGTTTGACGACCCTGTTAGCTTTATACCTTGGTCCTAGTTAGTACAGTTTTCTCCTATTTTTGTTTCAGTTGCATTTATTCTTCTCGTATTCAGGAGGCTGTACAAATGATTAGTGTTGTCTGTTATTTACTTTATTATGCATATCAGATGTACCTGCTGAGTGTTGGACTCACACCCTCCTCCGTTGATATTTTCAGGTTGAGGCTGTCCGGAGCAGTTCCAGTCGCTAGTCCCCATTGCACGTAGTGCTAGTCCTCTACTGATCTCGAGTTGTTATTTTTTTTATCTCTATCAGACTATGTCTTAGTCTTGTATTGGTTTTACTTATGGATCTTGTATGAATTCTTATCGTAAATGGATTTTGGTATGATTTGGTTTTGTTCTACTACATGCCTGCCTGGATGGCAGAAGAGGTGAGTTCGTCGGATTTGTGTTTTATGAGTGTAGTGGAGTAGGAAAAATCGGATTTGAGCTTTACGAGTGTAGTTGAGTAGGGTTGTTTTCGAGTCATGGTATTACTGATTTGTTTATTTCTTATTAAACTGCGTGGAATGCCTGTGTGTTGTATTTTATTATCGTTGTTGTTCCAGCCGCATGTGGCTGAGGTATATAGATATGTAGAAAGTTTCAGATTGTCCGCCGTACACGGGAGATGCTGCCGAAATTTCTTCGGACAGGGACTCCTCCGGGGCGTGACAATTTATTTGGTATCAGAGCCTAAGTTTTACGATCTTTGTTTTCATATTTTGGATATTTGGGATAACCTGATACAATTTAGTTGATATCAGAGCGCCAAAGTTTGACGATACTTGTTTGATTTCCGTGTGTTGGATTTTCGAGATTTGTCTAATACCAATTTATTGGTATCAGAACAGGGTGTGATACCTGTTGGTGCGGTTAGCACTAACGATTTAACCCAGGTTTTGATGAATGACAAATAGGTTAAGTTAGTCTTGTTGTTGTCTGACACTTTGATCGAGTGTGTAGGAGAAGTCCAGACAGGTCGACGGGCTGACCGGATGTCTGGCAAGAAGTCCAAGCGGGTCGACGGGCTGACCGGACCCTTGGCGAGAAGTCCAGCTAGGTCGACGGGCTGACCGGATAGCTGGCGAGAAGTCCAAGCGGGTCGACGGGCTGACCGGACGCTTGGCGAGAAGTCCAGACGGGTCGACGGGCTGACCGGACGTCTGGCAGGTAAGTGAGGTAAGTCACTGGAGGGGAGTGACTGTGAGGACGCGTTCCCGGGAAGGGGACATTAGGCGTCGATCCGGCTTAGGTCCATTTCGGATGTCTAAGTCGAGATCGTGACTAGATTCCGGTCTCGGAAAGACGGAATCTAAGTCATACTCTTTTTTATCCATCTGTTAAACTTTAACTGTGCTAACAATCTATTTTACAGGATACATATTTGCCTCGGACTAACTTTGTTTTGCAGGAAAAGGGAGTTTTCTGAAACAAGGTAGTCCGGGCGCCCGGAAGGGATCCGAGCGCCCGGAAGGCGAATTCTATCCAGCCGAGTCGTCACCACGTGGAGCATCATGGTTTGTGCAGCTACGTCACATTCCAGGCGCCCGGAAGGGATCCAGGTGCCTGGAACAGCATATAAAAGAAGCCCCAGACAGGAGCTTCAGCTCAATCAATTTTTACTGAGAACTCTTCTACTGCTGGTCTTGCTGCTTGACGTTCAAGTGCGACGTCAACAACGCTCCGAAAAAAGTGCTCCTCCGGTTTTTATTTAATTTTCTTTGTCGGTATTGCTTTATTGTCACTAGCATTTCCTGTACTTATTCTGTAATCATATTTCGACTTGTTAGTGATTGCCCAACGAAAGTGGTCAAGGACCACGGGCCTTCGAGTAGGAGTCGTCACAGGCTCCGAACGAAGTAAAAACATCTGTGTCTATTTTATTTTTCCGCTGCGTTTAAACTCTTGTTTTTCGAATCGATATTCACCCCCCCCTCTATCGAATCTAACGGTCCTACAATTGGTATCAGAGCAGGTACCGCTCTGATTTGGTGCAACCACCAATCAGACAGGGGGTGAATTTTCTTTTGTTTTTTTTAAATTTTAAAACTGGTGTTTCGTTAACTTAATCAATTTATATTAGTGAAACACGAATCTAGATTTATTTTTCCTATTTTTTCCCGCACTACTAATCCAAGACCAAGTCTTGGGATATTTTTTTTTGGTTATTTACCTGTGCACAGAATGTCCCAACAAGAAGGATTCAGCACAGTACGACCTCCACTCTTCAACGGGGACGACTTTCCATACTGGAAGAAGCGCATGGAGGTTTACCTCAAAACAGACTTCGACCAGTGGATGAGCATTACGAGACCCTACAAAATTCCAGTGGACAATGCCGGGAATCTAGTGGATCCTGAAGACTGGACAGCAGATCTCAAGAAAAAAGCATCAACAGAAAATAAAGCGATCAACACTCTACAGTGCGGATTGACAAGAGAAGAACTGAACAGAGTCGGTCCACACAAAAACGCTAAAGAGCTATGGGACAAGCTGATCGAACTGCACGAGGGAACGAGCGATGCTAAGGTAACAAAACGAGACCTGCTTCTAAATAAGATTTTTAATATAAAAATGCAGGAAGGAGAAACAGCGAATCAACTACACGCGAGGATCAAGGACATCCTCAACGGGCTTCATGCGATAGGCCACCAAATGGAGAACAGAGACTTAATAAGGTACGCATTAAACGCCTTTCCACGTAATAGTTTGTGGGCATCAATAGTGGATGCCTACAAAATTTCTAAGGATCTTTCTAACTTAAAATTAGATGAGCTTTTCTGTGAATTAGAATTACACGAACAAACTAATGCTGGAGTCGAGAAAGGTATAGCTCTATTTGCAGGTTCCTCCAAAGAAAAGAAAAGCAAGCCTGAATTTGAAGAAGAATCTGACCAAGACTCCGAAGACGAAGAACACCTGGTGAAAATGTTCACCAGGAGAAAGAGGAGCTTCAGCAAAAAGGACCTTCAAAAGATCAGCTCTCCCTCAGAACAAAAGAACGTGACTTGCTACGGCTGCAACAAAAAGGGACATTACAAGAACGAATGTCCAAAACTGAAGTTCGACAAACCAAAGCCAACCAAAAAGAAAGCACTCAAAGCAACGTGGGACGACTCCTCGGACGAATCGGAGGAAGAAGAGCAGAAACATCAGAGCCACCTCGCACTGATGGCCCGCGAAGCCGAAACTGAAAATGAGTCGGAAGATGAAGACGGGTCCGAACCCGAAACAAGCCACGAGTCCGTACTCGTTTCCGAAGGCTCGAATGAGGTATATTTTAATTTAAACAAAAAAAATTTTAGAATCATTTCTTGTTTAAATAGTAAATTAACCAAAGTAGAAAATGAGAACAAATTACTTCTTGAGGAAAATCAGAACCTCAAGGAACAATTAAAAAATTCGAATCCAACTCAAGATCTAACACTTGAGGAGGAGAATTTATCATTAAAAAATGAAATAAACAATTTAAAGGAGATGTTAGAAAAATTCACAACAAGATCAAAAAATTTAGACCTAATCCTAAATAATCAAAAAGCATGTTATAATAAAACCGGACTAGGATATAAGTCAAATTCAAATAAAACCTTCAAATTATTAATAACCCAATACAAGTCAACCAATTTAGCTTGGGTTCCGAAAGCGTGTCTGACCACGCAAGTAGGACTTAATCAATATTATATACCTAAAGAAAAAATACATTATATAAAAGTGTATAAACCAAACCAAAATCCAAAATACAAACCTAAATCAAATTCAAAATCTAAACAGTTTAAAAATCAACAAAATTATCACCAAGTTAACTATAACTATAAAAAGAATCGACACAAGCCTAAAACCAAAATCTAAATTAATGGCCAATAATTCAGGGGGAGGCTCCAGAATAGCTGGCACCTCCAAAACTAACCTACCCGACAGGGTAACCCAAAACAAACTAACCCGGCAGGGTAATTAGGATTAGTTAAAAAGAGACCAAGTTTAACTTGAATCATGGTACTGGTGAAATTTTTGGATGATAGTACGTTAGGGAAGCTTGGGCATCGCATGTCTAGAAAGATATGGCTTCGATCTGGTGCATTTGGCCAAGTGGAACTGACCGAAGCTACCCTTAAATGAATCCTAACCAGTTAGACCAAGATTTAGTTCTAAGTTCCGTGGATAGGACTATTCGGAAAACCTCGAAAGGTTGGTTACTTCTAATGATGTCCATGTGACTCACCAAGCTTAGAAGTTTATCCGAAGAATGCCTATTTGTGGAAACCAAAACTAAATCTGAATCTAACAGACGTTAAACCAAAACTCCATAATTAAAAATCCAATTTCATCTCACGAAATCATAGGATTCCCTGATTGAAAATATAGATCGGGTGAGATGAATAAGGTTTCAAAATTTTAGTTTTAAACTTAAAAATTAATTTCAAAATTTTAATTTTAAACTTAAAAATTAATTTCAAAATGTTAATTTTAAACTTAAAAATTAATTTCAATTTTAAACTTAAAAATTAATTTCAAAATTCTAATTTTAAACTTAAAAATTAATTTCAAAATTGTAATTTTAAACTTAAAAATTAATTTTAAAATTTTAATTTTAAACTTAAAAATTAATTTCAAAATTTTAATTTTAAACTTAAAAAAATTATTTTCAACATTTTAATTTTAAAACTTAAAAATTAATTTCAAAATTTTAATTTTAACTTAAATTAATTTCAAAATTTTAATTTTAAACTTAAAAATTAATTTCAAAATTTTAATTTCAAACTTAAAAATTAATTTCAAAATTTTAATTTTAAACCTAAAAATTAATTTCAAAATTTTAATTTCAAACTTAAAAATTAATTTCAAAATTTTAATTTTAAACTAAAAAATAATTTCAAAATTTTATTTTTAAAACTTAAAAATTAATTTCAAAATTTTAATTTTAAACTTAAAAATTAATTTCAAAATTTTAATTTTAAACTTAAAAATTAATTTCAAAATTTTAATTTTAAACTTAAAAAATTAATTTCAAAATTTAAATTATAAACTTAAAAATTAATTTCAAAATTTTAATTTTAAAACTTAAAAATTATTTTCAAAATTTTAATTTTAAACTTAAAAAAAAATTATTTCCAAAATTTTAATTTTAAACTTAAAAAAAAATTTATTTTCAAAACTTTAATTTTAAAAATTAAAAATTAATTTCAAAATTTTAATTTTAAACTTAAAAATTAATTTCAAAATTTTAATTTTAAACTTAAAAAAATTATTTTTAAAATTTTAATTTTAAAACTTAAAAATTAATTTCAAAATTTTAATTTTAAACTTAAAAATTAATTTCAAATTTTTAATTTTAAACTTAAAAAAATTATTATTTTCAAAATTTTAATTTTAAACTTAAAAATTAATTTCAAAATTTTAATTTTAAACTTAAAAATTAATTTCAAAATTCTAATTTTAAACTTAAAAATTAATTTCAAAATTTTAATTTTAAACTTAAAAATTAATTTCAAAATTTTAATTTTAAACTTAAAAAAAAAATATTTTCAAAATTTTGATTTTAAACTTAAAAAATTATTTTCAAAATTTTAATTTCAAACTTAAAAATTATTTTCAAAATTTTAATTTCAAACTTAAAAATTATTTTTCAAAAGTTTAAACTTAAGCTAATTTTAAACTTAAATAATGCATGCTCAAAAGACTAACTTTAAATCCTACTTATTGTAGGAAACCAAGTGGATTTTGGACAGTGGTTGCTTCAAACATATGACTGGAGATCACACCAAGTTCACTCAACTCACTTACAAAAGCCTAGGAACAGTTGCCTTTGGAAACAACGACAAACTCAAGGTAATTGGTATAGGTAATATTGAGTTAAAATTAGACTTTCTAATTATAAATGTCTTACTTGTTGAAAACTTTAAATATAATCTTCTAAGTATAAGTCAATTGTGTGATACTAGGTATAAGGTCAAATTTCTATCTACAGAATGTTCAATCAAACATCTAGATAATCCTACCATAAGCCTAAAAGGTTTTAGAAAAGACAACATCTATGTCATCAACTTAATCATTTCTTCCATTAAGTGTTATTTAACACAAAAAGAAGAAACTTGGTTATGGCATAGGAGGATGTCTCACACCAACTTTAGAAATATAAGTAAACTAAATGAACTTGTAAAAGGCTTACCAAAGTTACCTAACTTAGATTCAACCATATGTAATGTTTGTCAACAAGGCAAACAAACTAAATCAACCCACAAACAAACAAATCAACCACAAACTAACTCAATCTTAGAACTTCTACATTTAGACCTTTTTGACTCCCATGGAGTCAAATCCATAAATGGAAACTTATATTGTTTAGTAATTATAGACGATTATTCTAGGTTTACTTGGGTAAAATTCTTAAAACATAAAGATGAAACTTTTGAAATTTTTACAAATTTTTGCAAACAGATTGAAAACGAAAAAGATATTAAAATTAAAAGAATTAGGAGTGACAATGGGGGAGAGTTTAAAAATCACAACTTTAACAGTTTTTGTCTAGAAAATGGTTACCATCATGAGTTCTCATGTCCTAAAACCCCCCAACAAAATGGAATTGTAGAAAGAAAAAATAGAACCTTACTTGAAGCTTCTAGGACAATGTTAAATGAGTATAACCTACCTAAATACTTTTGGGCAGAAGCCGTTAGTACAGCCTGCTATGTACAGAACAGAACAACAATAAACAAAACTCATAACAAAACCTTCTTCGAAATGTTCTATAATAAACAACCAAACATAAAATACTTTAAGGTATTTGGGTGCCCAATTTTTATCTTAAATACAAGAGAACACTTAGGAAAATTCACCTCTAAAATTGAAAATGGAATTTTTTTAGGATATTCCTTAAATAGCAGAGGCTACAGAATTTATAATAAGGTTACCTTAAAAATTGAAGAAACTACTAATGTAAAATTTAAAGAAACTACACAAGACATAGAACCTACACAACCACCTGAGTTTGTTCCAGAAACCAACCAAACTCTAAGTCATGAAGAAGAGGAACAACATCAAGAGAATCAACCTCCTAAAACAATAAGGGTAAACCCAAACCATCCAACTGATCAAATAATTGGTGACCCAGACTTAAGAGTTCAAACCAGATCATCTTTTAGAAACCTAAGTCAAATTTCATTAATTTCAAAAATTGAACCCAAAACTGTGGAAGAATCCCTACTAGACCCAGATTGGATTATAGCTATGCAAGAAGAACTAGCCCAATTTGAGCGTAATGAGGTTTGGGACCTAGTCCCACCACCTAAGAATAAGAAAATAATAGAAACAAAATGGGTATTCAGAAACAAACTAAGTGAAACTGGGGAAATTACTAGAAATAAGGCTAGGCTGGTTGCCAAAGGATTTAGTCAAGTTGAAGGACTTGACTATGATGAAACATATGCCCCAGTAGCCAGATTAGAATCCATTAGAATGTTACTAAGTTATGCAGCCCATAAGGGATTCAAACTATACCAAATGGATGTTAAGTCTGCCTTTCTTAATGGACTAATCAAAGAAGAAGTTTATGTAGGTCAGCCTCCTAGGTTTGAAAGTCTAGAACACCCTGATTATGTGTTTAAATTAAAGAAAGCCCTATATGGACTTAAACAAGCACCCAGGGCGTGGTATGAGAGGCTAACATCTTACCTAACATCTAAAGGATTCAAACAAGGTCAAATTGACCCAACCTTGTTTGTTAAATCATTAAATACAAACATATTTATTGCACAAATATACGTGGATGACATAATATTTGGCTCAACAAATTCAAAATTTTTAGAAGAATTTATTAATCTAATGGAAAAAGAATTTGAAATGAGCTTAGTGGGAAAACTAACCTATTTCTTAGGATTACAAATCAAACAAACAAATGAAGGAAACTATATTTCTCAACATAAATACACCAAAGAATTACTTAAAAAATTCGGAATGGAAAATACAAAAGAAATAAAAACCCCGATGGCAGTAAACACAATCTTAGATAGTGACCCAAATGGAAAACCAATTGATTTAAAACATTATAGAAGTGCAATAGGTAGCCTACTGTACTTAACTGCAAGCCGACCTGATATTTTATTTGCAGTTAGTATGTGTGCTAGATACCAAACTTGTGCTAAGGAATCCCATTTGACACAAGTTAAAAGAATTTTTAGATATCTTAAAGGAACAACAAATGTAGGAATCTGGTATCCTAGGACAAATAATTTTGAACTAATAGGATATTCTGACTCAGATTATGCTGGATGCAAATTAGACCGCAAAAGCACAAGTGGTGGATGCCAATTATTAGGTTCATCACTTGTTAGCTGGTTTAGTAGAAAGCAACATTGTGTTGCTCTATCTACAACTGAGTCAGAATACATAGCTATAGGCGAATGTGTTGCACAATTATTATGGATGATGCATACTCTAAAAGATTTCAACTTAAATATCACAAATGTAAAAGTATTAATTGATAATATAAGTTCAATTAACTTAACCAAGAATCCTGTGCATCATTCAAGAACCAAACATATTGAAATTAGACACCACTTCATCAGGGATCATGTTACTAAAGGCGATATTGAACTCAAGTACATTGAGTCCAAATCAAATTTAGCTGACATTTTCACAAAACCACTCCCTGAAAGTGAATTTAGCAACTTACGACGAAAATTAGGGATGTGCTCAATAGACTAGGATCTTTCAAAAATACTTTCAAAATAGGTTTTATCAAATTATAGGTTAAACTTGTTTGTTTTCAAAACTTTCCATTTTTAGATTTTCAAAAACAGTTTTGGCCTTAGACTAGTTTTTGAATCCTTAGAAAGCATGTACCCACAGGACTAGTTTTTGAGCATCTCCCCAACACCTTAGGTTTACCTTGCTTGTGTTTGACAAACATAGAAAGGGGTGAGATGCATAGGCCAACTGTCTGGACTTAAGATGCTTATTTCAGTGCATCAGCATAAGTCTGGACGTTAAATACAAATCAGACAGTAATCAGATCAAAGATCCTCAGTCAAGTCATACACTGACCTTAATCTGACTAACCAAGTGAAAGCTACTATCTTCTGATAGTTAGTTAGTACCTAATTGGTTAGACAGCTGGTTAAAGATACGTGTCCAGTTCAGGGGGAGAAATTAATGTATGTTTGAAAAATGTTTTTTTTACATCTATGTTAAAACTAACTTATTTTTAAAACACCAGTTTTAAAAAAAAAGTTAAATTTAACTAAGTTTAAATCCCACCTAATTTTTAAACCTGATTTTAAAAGTTGAATATTGCAAATTTAAACTTATTCAGTTTTGTAACATATGCTTGAAAATTCAACTTTCCAAACTTAGCTTTTATCAAATTAGCCTTAATATTTTAGTTTGGCAAAAATTTTACTTCTTGAAAAATTATTCTTACTTGCTCAATTTTCTTGAAAAATTGAAGTTGAAAATTTACCTTGTTGAAAAGTAAATGTTATTTAAACATGCAAAGTAAATTTGAAAACCTGATTTGAAAATCTTTACACACTTATGAAACTTGATTAACTTTATACTTTTCAAAATTTAACTTGTCTCCCCCAAGTCAATTTGGCTATTTTTTTGGTGTTAAAAATTAAATCAAAGTATATTGCAAAATTTGATTACTTTTTGCAGTAACTCAACACTATGATTGTTTACCTTTGCTTATTTTTGATGAATGCCAAAGGGGGAGGAGGGTTAGGTGGTTAAGTTAGCTAAACCAATTTGAAAACACAAACTAAAACCACATAAATGCATGTTATTTCTTGCATATGTTTTCACTAACTTAACCAGGTTGTCATTCCATCAAAAAGGGGGAGATTGTTGGTGCGGTTAGCACTAACGATTTAACCCAGGTTTTGATGAATGACAAATAGGTTAAGTTAGTCTTGTTGTTGTCTGACACTTTGATCGAGTGTGCAGGAGAAGTCCAGACAGGTCGACGGGCTGACCGGATGTCTGGCACGAAGTCCAGCTAGGTCGACGGGCTGACCGGACGCTTGGCGAGAAGTCCAGCTAGGTCGACGGGCTGACCGGATAGCTGACGAGAAGTCCAAGCGGGTCGACGGGCTGACCGGACGCTTGGCGAGAAGTCCAGACGGATCGACGGGCTGACCGGACGTCTGGCAGGTAAGTGAGGTAAGTCACTGGAGGGGAGTGACTGTGAGGACGCGTTCCCGGGAAGGGGACATTAGGCGTCGATCCGGCTTAGGTCCATTTCGGATGTCTAAGTCGAGATCGTGACTAGATTCCAGTCTCGGAAAGACGGAATCTAAGTCATACTCTTTTTTATCCATCTGTTAAACTTTAACTGTGCTAATAATCTGTTTTACAGGATACATATTTGCCTCGGACTAACTTTGTTTTGCAGGAAAAGGGAGTTTTCTGAAACAAGGTGGTCCGGGCGCCCGGAGGTCCGGGCGCCCGGAAGGGATCCAGGCGCCTGGAACAGCATATAAAAGAAGCCCCAGACAGGAGCTTCAGCACAATCAATTTTTACTGAGAACTCTTCTACTGCTGGTCTTGCTGCTCGACGTTCAAGTGCGACGTCAACAACGCTCCGACAAAAGTGCTCCTCCGGTTTTTATTTAATTTTCTTTGTCGGTATTGCTTTATTGTCACTAGCATTTCCTGTACTTATTCTGTAATCATATTTCGACTTGTTAGTGATTGCCCAACGAAAGTGGTCAAGGACCACAGGCCTTCGAGTAGGAGTCGTCACAGGCTCCGAACGAAGTAAAAACATCTGTGTCTATTTTATTTTTCCGCTGCGTTTAAACTCTTGTTTTTCGAATCGATATTCACCCCCCCCTCTATCGAATCTAACGGTCCTACAATACCTTCTTTTGGTATTCTGGATATTTTAATACTAGCCCAAGTTTGCGAGACAAACTGGGTAGTTATTTTGAGTTGCACGGATTTTTCCATTATGTTTATGTTTTGGACTTCCGTTTCGTATTCATATGGATTTCCGGTGATTTTCTTGTACGGAATTTCGAGGTCAATTTGGGGACTGGACAGCGACGGAACATCTCCAGACAGTAATTAGGTATGATGTTATTTTGGTAATTGGTTATACTGGTAGTAATATCTGTAATATAATTTAACAGATATGAGGCGATCTACGCGTATTGCTGCGAGACGTGGTGCTGGACGACCACGTACGAGGACCACGGGATCTCTGGATATGCCAAAGATGCCTTCTGTTGATGAGCCTATCAGCCAGGGACAAACTCAGAATGTTGCGGGCACGTCGAGCTCTCAGACCCCGATGGCTCCCTTAGAGGTACCTACCTCAGCTGCACTGACTGTATCCACCCCTACTGTATTTTCGGTACCACCAAGGGTACCATTGGCATTCCCGACACCAGCTCCAGCCCAGCCTATGGCGAACTTGGCACCACCACCACCTGGGCCTACAGTGTACCCGACACCAACGACACTTGTGCTCCCAGTACATACGGTGTACACAGCAGCACCTGCATTCGGGATACCGGCTGCTCCACATCCGGTACCATTGCCTACCGTACATCCAGCCGGTCACCTATGTTCAACTGGCAGTACCACCGACGGCTTATGCTCCAGTTTATACAGCAGCATCGGGAGCTCCTACTCCAGTTTATTCAGCGGTACCACCTGTAGCATCAGCTCTAGTGGTTCCGCCAGTTTCGACAGCCGTTCCGACACACCTCACTGACTTTGTCGCGGCACGAGCCAGGATTCCAGTGTTGGCAGAGTCGATTCACACTCTTCCGAGGAGACCGAGATCCGAGTGTGGCCTTGTCTTGGATTGAGACTATGGAGCGGACCTTCTTCTATATGGCTTGCTCCGAGTGGGAGAAAGCAGAGCTGGCTGCTTTTCACTTACGGGACGCGGCCGACACTTGGTGGCTTACCCAGCGTTCCATCATCGGTGAGCAGAACATCACTTGAGCCAGATTCAGAGAGGCTTTCGAGAGCCGTTTCTTTCCACGAGCTTATCAGATGGCTCGCCGGTAGGATTTCCTGAGTCTGCGATGAACAATCGGACAGTGACTGAGTATAATGCAGAGTTTGACAGATTGGCCAGATTTTGTCCAGAGCTTGTTGCTGAGGATAGTTCGCGTATGGAGCAGTTCATTCAGGGGTTAGATGGACATTTGCAAGTAAGACTTGCCGGTCTTGGTACCACTTCCTATCTGGAGACTTTAGACAGAGCCCTATTGATTGTGTCAGCGCAGTAGAGAGCGTTTCCAGACAAAAAAAGGAAATAGCTGGGTCAGACATCTGGGCAGATCCAGCAGCCTCAGGCTACACTACAGCAGAGTAGGCGTAGTCGGTCAGATCAGGGTACATCTGGGGTATCACGTAAACCTCAGAAATCAGGGCAGTCTTCTTCAGGACGTTTCCGATCTCCCCAGCAGAACCGGAAACAATCCGCCAGCGACATTCGCTGTTTCAGATGTGGGTCCAGAGATCATATCACCTCAACCTGCTCTCTGGAACAGTCAGTTTGCTTTCATTGCAAACTGCCTGGGCACCAGAGCTGAGATTGTTCGAAGAAGACTCAACATATGACTTTCGGAGGGTCTGATCATGGAGGACAGTCCAGTCAGTTCGGAACTTATTGAGGAGGGCGAAGAGCCCAACCTTCGCATGGCCAGCAGCGGAGTGCATCACCTGCAGCAGTGGCATTTGGTATGCTTGGACAGGAGTACTCCAATGCTTCCATAGCACCCCAGAGTTCTGTTCTGGGACTTTATTATCCGACGCAGGGGCAGTATCAGATGGAGCCTCAGCCTTTAGGCCAGTACCAGACTCAGTCCCAGCTAGCTGCACAGTATCAGTCACCGTCCTCTCAGTCTTCTCTGGCACATTATCCAGCACCGCCTCAGTGGCAGGCTTCTGCCCAACCGCAGCAGCCGCTGGCAGCGTTACCCCCTCCTCCTCCACCAGAGACTGGACGTATACATGCGATTACCATAGAGGATGCGCAGCGAGCCGACGGATCTTTTTTTCGCGGTACGATTTCCATTTATGCATTTTCCGCTGATATATTGATTGATACTAGTAGCTCGCACTCTTTCATATCTCGTACCTTTATACGGGAGATTGGTAGACTACCCACTTTCAGACCCCAGCGATTGACCGTCTCCCTACTGTCCGGTGATTCATTGGACATCACTCAGGAGGTCAGAGGTTGCCCGTTAGATTTTGGCAACCTAATACTTACGGTGGATCTTTTAGTGTTGGAAATGGTTGATTTTGATATTATTCTTGGCATGGACTGTTTGTCAGCATATCATGCCACAGTTGATTGCCAGACGAGGGTGGTCACATTTCGACCTCCGAACCAACCCTCGTGGGATTTCACTAGCATCAGAGACGACGGCATATCGATCATTTGGGCGATTCAGGCTCAGAAGCTGTTGTCGCATGGTTGTCAGGGTTTTCTGTTATCTTTGATCAGTACTGAGGACAGCAATAGTTCGCAGCTCTCCGACGTTCTTGTAGTCCGGGAGTACCCAGATGTATTTCCAGAGGAGTTGCCAAGTTTGCCTCCTAGAAGGCAAGTGGAGTTCGCTATTGAGCTGATTCCGGGGACTGCACCGGCATCGAAAGCTCCTTATCGTATGGCACCAAAAGAGTTGAACGAGCTGAAGGTTCAACTCCAGGAGCTTTTGGATAGGGGATTTATTTTCCCTAGTGTTTCTCCATGGGGTTCTCCGGTGTTATTTGTCAAGAAAAAAGACGGCACCATGAGGTTATGTATTGACTATAGACAGCTGAATGGATTGACCGTCAGAAATTAATATCCATTACCACGGATCGAGGATTTGTTTGATCAGCTTAGAGGTACATCAGTGTATTCTAAGATTGATCTGCAATCCGGATCTCATCAGCTGAGAGTCAGAGATTCTGATATCCAAAAGACAGCTTTCCGTACCAGATACGGTCATTATGAGTTTTTGGTAATGCTATTTGGGCTTACCAATGCTCCAGCGGTGTTTATGGACTTGATTAATCACATCTTTCTGGAGTATTTGGATCAGTTTGTTATCATCTTCATTGATGACATATTGGTCTACTCGCGTTCCGAGGAGGAGCATGCACAGCATCTTCGCACTGTTTTGGAGATTCTTCGACGACATCAGCTGTACGTGAAGTTCAGCAAGTGTGCATTCTAGCTATCCTCAGTCGGTTTTCTGGGACACGTGGTCTCTAGTAGAGGTATTTCAGTAGACCCTCAGAAGATCGAGGCTGTCACCAGCTGGGAGCAGCCGAAGTCAGTGCAGGAGATCCACAGTTTTCTGGGACTGGCCGGATATTACCGATGCCGCTGACACGCCTTACCAGGAAGGGCGTGAAGTTTACGTGGAACGAGGATTGCGAGACCAGCTTTCAGGAGCTGAAGCGGAGATTAGTGTCGGCTCCAGTTTTGGTTTTACCTTCTGGAGAGGATGGATTTGTACTCTACACCGACGCGTCTCTTCAGGGTTTGGGTGCTGTTCTGATGCAGCACGGTAGGGTAGTCTCCTATGCTTCTCGACAGTTGAAGGAGCATGAGAAGAACTACCCAGTTCATGATTTGGAGTTAGCTGCCATCATCGTTGCTTTGAAGATTTGGCATCATCATCTATACGGTATTACATTTGAGATTCTCACTGATCATAAGAGTCTCAAATACATTTTCACTCAGAAGGAGCTTAATCTCCGACAGAGGAAATGGATGGAGTTCCTGAAGGATTACGATTGTACCATTAGCTACCACCCGGGGAAAGCTAATGTGGTTGCCGAGCCACTCAGCAGGAAGTCCAGAGGGACTTTGGCTTGCCACCGAGTTTCAGTTACAGACTTGGTTCAGGGTTTCTCCGAGTTAGACCTTGAGGAGCAGGGATCTACAAAGCAGGGTATTCTGGTTACCATGGTTGCTCAGTCGTTGATCAGGACGAGGATCCGAGAGGCACAAGCTGGTGATCAACATTTGTAGTTCATTAGTAGTCAGATAGCTTCCGGGCAGCAGAACGAGTTTACACAAGACGAGGAGGGTATTATGTACTTCTGAGGCAGATTATGCGTACCTCAGTCTCATCTGGTCTTATAGGAGCTACTTCAGGAGGCTCATCGCTCTCGATTTGCGATCCATCCAGGTGGGACCCGTATGTATCGAGACTTGAGGCGTTCCTATTGGTGGAACGGTATGAAGAAAGGCATTGCGGATTTTGTAGCTAGATGTCTTGTCTGTCAGCAGGTGAAGGCTGAGCATCAGAGACCTGCCGGGTTACTTCAGCGGATTCCTATTCTTGAGTGGAAGTGGGATCACATTACCATGGACTTTGTGGTGGGTTTGCCTAGGACACGACGAGGTCATGACGCGATTTGGGTAATCCTTGATCGATTAACCAAATCCGCGCACTTCTTAGCGATCCGGAGGACTGATTCCCTGGACCGATTGGCAGATCTGTATTGCCGAGAGATCATCAGATTACATGGTGTTCCGTTGAGTATCATTTCGGATAGAGATCCACAGTTTATGTCACGTTTTTGGCAGAGTCTGCAGCAGGCCTTGGGCACACAGCTCCGTTTCAGTACAGCTTTCCATCCACAGATAGATGGACAGTCAAAGCGGACCATTCAGACTTTAGAGGACCTGCTGAAGTCATGTGTTATAGATTTCGGAGGCAGTTGGGAGGACCATCTGCCGTTGGTAGAGTTTGCTTACAACAACAGCTTTCATTCGGCTATCCAGATGGCACCGTTTGAGGCATTGTATGGTAGACCTTGTCGGACACTCGTCCTCTGGGATGAGGTTAGAGAGGCCCAGATGTTGGGACCTCATAGAGCTTAGCAGGATGCAGAGTTGATCCGTACTATCAGACGGAGGATCTCAGAGGCGCAGGACCGCCAGAAGAGTTATGCTGATCGGAGACGTAGGCCACTAGAGTTCTTTGTTGGCCACCATGTATTTCTGCGAGTTTCACCCACGAAAGGGGTGAAGAGATTTGGCCTCAGAGGTAAGCTAGCTCCGCGGTACATTGGCCCTTTCGAGATCTTGGAGAGGATCGGAGCGGTAGCTTACCGGTTAGCACTACCACCGTCCCTGGCAGGCGTCCACGATGTATTCCACGTATCTATGCTGAGGAGATACGTACCTGACCCGACACATGTGCTGACAGATGTCTCTGTTCCAGTTCAGCCTGACGTCACTTATGAGGAGGTTCCGGGACGGATTCTCGACCGAAAAGAGCGTCAGTTGCGGAACAAGAATATCCGGCTGGTTAAAGTAGGATGGCAGCATCATTAAGACGAGGAGGCTACTTGGGAGCTCGAGGATATGATCCGAGCTTGTTATCCCCATCTTTTCACTTGAGGCATGTGATTTAGTTTACCGTTCAGCATTTATACTCTTTACCTGTTATTAGTACTTGCTGATGGAAGATAACGAAATTTGGGGACCAAATTTTTATTAGTGGGGGAGAATGTAAAATACCGGAAATAGGCGAATATTAATAAGGGAATTTTCCGAAATTTTTGGAAATTTTTTGGGAATTTTTTGGATCTCGTACGGACGAGTTAATGGGGATAAAAACGGGGTCCGGGGAAAGCCTGTTTAGGCTACCCCATTTTAAAGAGGAAATGTTTATTTATTTTATATTTTCTTTTATCTTTTCTTTATTTTTCCTTTTCCTCACCGATTCTTCTTCTCCGCGCGCGCCCGTTTCCTCGCCCGACTCTCCTTGCCCTAACCGCCGGCCGCAGCGGTTTTCCTTCATCCCTCGTGCTTAAGCCGTGACCAAAGGGAGAAGCCGACGCCGACTCCGTGCCCTAATCACTGTTGCCGACGCCTTCCTTCTCTCCTCTGCCGCCACTCCGACCCGGAGCCGAGCCCTAGCCGCGTCGCCGCCACTCCGACCCGACGCCGAGCCCTAGGTGCCGACGCTCTCTCCGATCGCCTAACATCAGAGCCGAGCTCTCCTCACAGCGAACCGTGCCCTAGCCGAGTCTTCCTCCTGCACGAAGCCAACACAGCGGTGCCAGCCGTTCGCTGACTTCCCTCTCCCTCGGCAAGCGACATCGCCGTTCTTCTTTGAGTCCTAGTTCTTCCTCTGCGTGCCACTGCCGAGACTCTTCATCACCGGCACAGAGACACCAAAGCGGCGCCACCCGATTTCTGACTGTCGTCTCTGCCTTAGATTCCCGCCCAGTGGTACATTCTGTGCCCTAGTTTTAGCCTTACTTCAGTTGAGCTTTCTGCTCCAGCGACGATCTCTTGTCATTGCTTTGTTGTCGATTCCTTTCTGTGCTCCAGTCACCAGTGGATAGCTGTGGTCGGCCAGAATTTGAGTGGGTTCTGGGTGGTGTTGGCTGGAAAGCTTTTGGTAGCAACATCTCCGGCAGTGAGTTATCGGCTGAGGCATTCAACTCAGGTATGTGATATTCCGTTTGTTAGGTTAATCCTTATGTTAGGATGATTAGGGTTAAGGATCTAACTCTAGTGGATCCACTGATTTTATTTAATTAGAGTTCGTTAATTGTGTTGGGTTGATTAGTTGGATCCAATTTAGAAGTTCTTAATTGGATTAGAATTTAGTTTGGCTAATTATTGTATGATAGAATTAGCTAAACTAGACCTTTGTTTAATAACACAGGAGTTTGACGCGAGACGAGTATCTCGATTATCGGATTGGACCTTTTCGATTGGAGGCCGGTACTTTGACTTATGTCTTTTGATATGCATAATAATGTGTTTAACATATAGCAATGATTGTGTTATCCATTTGTTTCAGTTGGTCACTACATGATCTGTTACATGTTTGCTTGTTTACTTATTATGCACTGCCTGTTATTATTTATCTGATCATACATGCTTTAGGTAGTGACCCAACCATATGATACATTATGTTCAGGACCTAGGGTTTATTTGATACCCTATCTGTTTGTGTACCTTCCATCTGATACATTTACTTGTGGTACACCTTTTATTTATGTATGGATCTTGCTATGCTATTCATGATATTGCCATGTTTAGTGTCATGCATCATCTTGCATGATTGCATGTTGTGCGATTGTTTGCTCCATTATTGTTGAGTGCATCGCCAGTTACATGTATCTGTACACACCACCACTCATGGGTTAGTGATATATCGGACAGGTGTGTGGTAGTTCTGCTGTTTGGCTCCATTGGTCTGGTGACTCAGCGTGGTAGCCGGCAGACAGTTCCACTCTATTTGGCTCCGTTGGTTTAGTATAGCAGCGTTGTAGTCGGCAGGCAGTTGGACTTTGTTTGGCTCCGTTGGTTCGCTCATAGGTAGTGTGACTCAGCGTGGTAGCCGGCAGAGAGTCCTCCCCGTCATCGTGTACCGGGAGATGAGAGAATTGCGCTCCCCCATTTATTATTTCGGGGTAGGAGTATGTGTGTATTCCGACAGCATCCCGTCCACTCGGTCACTCATCAGGGGCAGTGATGTCAGAGTGCACGACTGTCACAGCTCTACCCACTCTGACTCACCATTGTGTGTGAGATGGCTGACTGGCGTTAGGGGTGACCATGTCATTGGTATCATATGCATGATGCATTTATTGTTTGTGTTTGTTGCATTTACTTGCTGCATTTATATGAATGCATATGATTGACATACATTCAGGATTATGACACCCTCGGTTTGACGACCCTGTTACCTTTATACCTTGGTCCTGGTTAGTACAGTTTTCTCCTGTTTTTGTTTCAGTTGCATTTATTCTTCTCGTATTCAGGAGACTGTACGCATGATTAGTGTTGTCTGTTATTACTTTATTATGCATATCTGTTGTACCTGCTGAGTGTTGGACTCACACCCTCCTCCGTTGATATTTTCAGGTTGAGGTTGTCCGGAGCAGTTCCAGTCGCTAGTCCCCATTGCACGTAGTGCTAGTCCTCTGCTGATCTCGAATTGTTATTTTTTTTATCTCTATCAGAATATGTCTTAGTCTTGTATTGGTTTTACTTATGGATCTTGTATGGATTCTTATCGTAAATGGATTTTGGTATGATTTGGTTTTGTTCTACTACATGCCAGCCTGGACGGCAAAAGAGGTGAGTTCATCGGATTTGTGTTTTCTGAGTGTAGTGGAGTAGGAAAAATCGGATTTGAGCTTTACGAGTGTAGTTGAGTAGGGTTGTTTTCGAGTCATGGTATTACTGATTTGTTTATTTCTTATTAAACTGCGTGGAATGCCTGTGTGTTGTATTTTATTATCGTTGTTGTTCCAGCCGCATGTGGCTGAGGTATATAGATATGTAGAAAGTTTCAGATTGTCCGCCGTATAGGGGAGATGCTGCCGAAATTTCTTCAGACAAGGACTCCTCCGGGGCGTGACACGGTATGCGCTCAACTCCTTCCCAAGAACGTCAGAATAGGTGTCATTAGTAGATGCATACTACATCTCTAAGGACTTTGAGGTAAGTACGCTAGAAAACTTATTTTCTACTTTCGAACTTCACGAGTCTCAAATTACAGAACATAAACAAATAGAGAAATCAAATCTCATTGTTTCCCTACAAGCTGAGATGGATGATCTCGACTCTGAAGCGCCGATCGATGAAACTGAAGCGACGTTATTGGTAAGGAAGTTCAATAAGTTTATTAAGGCTAATAAATTTAGATCGCAGTCGAGAAATCATCAATGCAACAGAAGGACAGTCTGCTACTACAATTGCAATGAAGAAGGGCACATCAAGGATGACTGCCCAAAAATAAAGAAAAAGAACAACGAAAAGGAGAAAGGAAAGTACAAGCCAACATCCTCCAAGTACAATACCTTGAAGGCCACGTGGTCAGATTCGTCATCCTCCGAATCTGAAGTTAAAGACTTCTCAGGATTAGCACTGATGGCCAACCATCAAATTTAAGAAGAAACCAACTTAGAGATGAGCTAGATGAAGGGGGAGAATCATCAGAAGAAATCTGCGATGAAGGGGGAGCATCAAAAATAGAGGTAAGTGAGATATGTACTATAAACCCAAAATAATCTTTTCATTTTATCAAAGTTCTTACAAAAGACTTAGTAAAATCAAAAAAAGAAATTGTTGATTTAAAAATGTTGTTAGATAATTTACAAACAGAAAATGATAATTTGAAAATGCAAATTCAAAATCTGAAAACTGATGCATGCTTAAAACCTAACAACTTTCAAAAATCAAAACTTAGAGTTTTTGGAAAGTTAAGTTGGTATATTAGACAACATCAGGGACAACGTAGAAAGATTTCCAAAAATTATGTACCCCCTAAATATTTAGTTAATGTAGTAGCAAGGAGCCTATATTGGGTTCCCAAGTTTTATTTAGATTAAAAATTCTCTTATGTTTAAGCTTTCAGAAAAATTAAATGATTATATTCCTTAAAATTCTTTATCTAGAAGTGGTTGATGATCCAATAATCAAGAAAGTCTAGTGCCTCGCCACAGCCTGGAAGCCGATTATCGAATTAAATATTTAATTGACAAACTGATAAGTATGAAAATTAATTTAATGCTTTTAAATTCTTGTTAATTATTAGAAAATTTCATTTTTTTTTGTTTTGAAAATGTTCAATTAACTTGAAAAATATTTTTAAAACTTGACCATTTGTACCTATTTTTCTTAGGTGATCAAAGGGGGAGAGATAGGTACAAGTCTAGGGGGAGTTAATTTTTTTTTTACTGATAGATTTTTTTATCAATTTTAATATTGTAATTACTTATGTTGCAAATTTATGCTTAAATGTTTTATTTGCATTTATTACTTGTCTGTTTTTACCCTAACTTGAACTTGGGTTGATGCACATCAAAAAGGGGGAGATTGTTGGACCCCATGGTTGTTTTGATGTGATCAACCAAGTTAGCTTAAGTCCTGTTTGGTTTTTAAACCCTGTGTCTAAGTGTGTAAAAGCTTAGGAGCATAAGAAGTCGAGCAGAAGACGCAACTGGTGAGAAGGACGAGATGGGAGGGAGCCGACGGGTCCGGTGCATCCGAGGGACGAAAGAGCTGCAGAAGAGTACACCGGTGGACGAGAAGAACGTATGCAATGTTTGAGGGATGAGAAGCTAAAGTGGAAGCCTGCTTGAGGAGAAGGTCGAAAATTGGGTTCGGGTGAGCCCTATTTCGGTTGACTGTAATCACCCAAGCGATCAGAGCTTCGGAAGAAGAAAAGAAGTCAAAAGGAGCTGGAAAACCAAGCTGGAGGCGCCCTCAAAGCAGTGTCGAAGCCACCTCCACCTCTTCAGGTGGGAGGGTGCCCTCCATAGCGTCTGAGGCGCCCTCAAGGCCATTGAGGGTGCCCTCAAAGTAGTCAACATGACCATTTCACATTTGGATAAAGATTTATCCAAATGCTTCGATGGAGGCGCCCTCCAGCCCTTGGGAGGCACCCTCAACGTTGTAGATAGAGTTTCCAAGAGCTATAAAAAGGCCCCTAGAGCTAGGAAATAATCAATAAACTCTCGTATTCAATTCCTAGCAATGTTTAAGCTTTCTTAGTATGTAAAAGACTTCTCCGCCTTTAGAGAAGGAGATTATTTCTGACATTTTCAACCTCCTTGGATTAACAACCACTTAGGTTGTAACCAAGTCAATCTCTTGAGTCTTTTCTCTATTTTCTGTCATTTTATTATTTTATTGTTGCATTTTTAGAGTTGAAATAATGAGGAGGGTTTTTCTTATTTTTCAGGCAATTCACCCCTCCCCTCTTGTCGACCCGCTGCGCCAACAAATTCATTATGAATCTTCTTTCAGAAATCTTTGGAAAGAAGCAATGTATACAAATGCAAGTAGAAGATAGTAATAAACTACTATCTTCTTTCAAGTCAAATACAATGCAAACTTAAATAAATTTACCAACAAGAATAGAAGATGAAGCTCGGTAGGCACTTCTGGATAGAGTTGCTTACTTGAAGATGAGAAGTAGAGCAATAGCATGAATAAAACTTTCACACGGAGGTGAACAGAAGACTTGATCACTGCCTCATACCTCAAGCTCCCCTTTTATAAGTATAGTATGGTCGACTGATAAACCCATCTGTTGACTGATTTGTTCAGTCTACCGAACCTCCTATCAGTCGTCTGATAACTATGCTTTCCGTTTTTGCTAAAATCCAATCTTCATACATTTATGATCTTTAATGGTTCGGTCGACCGATCACCATGTTCGGTCGACTGAATAGTTAGCTTTCCATGTTCACCGAGGTTCACACTTAATTCTTCATTAATGATGTGATCGTTCAGTCGATCGATCCCTGTGTTCGGTTGACCAATCAGCCTTGTTTCTTTCTTTGCTATAGCTCGATCTGATCTCTGCCATCTCATCACAATTTGATCGATTGATCCCTGAGTTCGATCGATGGATCCTTGAGTTCGGTCGACCAATCCTTGAATTCGGTCAATCAATCAGCCTTTGATCAAACTTTGTTTTGCTCTAGTATGAACTCTAGTCTGACTCGATTTGATTCGATCGATCGTTCCCTGGGTTTGGTTGACCGATCAGGTCGGTTCCTATAAAATAGAGTTAAAATAATATGTTCCTACAAAACAAAGGTTAGGATAGTAATAATATATAATGCATGAGTATTAAATGATGGTAGAACTATCCTAATTTCAACATGGAAACCTTCCCTGTTTCTTTAGTTGGATTAGTGACATAGGGTTTGTTCCTTTCCGGAACACGACCTCACTGTCACTCATCCAGTTGCATACCTCAACTTACCTACAAAACATTAGTCCTCCAAACCTATTTGGACTTTTTTCTGCTTAGTGTCTGATCGCATGATCCACTAAGACTTTTCCTGCAATACTACATTAGTCAACAGTAATAATAGTAATACAAAACCATATGGTAGAACTAAACATAGAATTACAAAGATCAGCTAGTCTGGTTGACCATGCATGGTCGATCGAAAACTACCTGATCAACTTTGCTTGAAGTTCACTCTTCCAAGACTTCCCGTTACCTAAGGTTACCTCCCCTAGGATTTTTTCCATTTAGCTTCACTCACCATAACCTAAAGTTACCTCCCTCTAAGATTTTCTCTACTTGACTTCACTCATCAGGACCTAAGGTTACCTCCCCGTAGGGGTTTCTCCACCTGGCTTCACTCATCAAGACTCAATATTAGATCATCCCACCAAGGATTCAATATTGGGTCCTCTAGACCTATCGAATCCTTCTACCTAGCTTCCACGATCTACTAGGATTTCCCTTGCCTACTTGCAACTAGGACTTCCCTTACCTAACCTCTATTAGGACTAGTCACTCAGTTGACTTCTCACCCTTGCCTAGTTGTGACTAGAACTTCTCTTGATCAAGCTCTATTAAAAATATTTGTTAGACATTAAAACCTAGGAGGTCAATTGAGCCAACATAACCATGTATTGTAACAGTGAAGTGTTGGTGCAGGAAGCACCAGACAATCAAACCTGTGTTTTGATAATGACAAAGGATTCAAAAGTTAAGATGTCTTGTTGTCTTTTAAGATTGATTGAGCTTGCAGGAAACTTCTAAGTTATCTTAGGCAAAAGTCCTAGTGGATTCTAGGTAGGTGGAAAACCCTAGGGGGTGGTAACCCTAGGTGATGAAAAAAGTCCTAGCTGCAGTTAGGCAGGTGGAAAACCTTAGGGGTGGTATAACCCTAGGTCCTAGGGGGAGGTAACCCTAAGGGGAAAGTCTTGGCGGGTCGAGCGCTTCGGGCAAAATCCTAGAGTCGGGGACTCTAGGTTGAAATTCTATTGGTCGCGGACCAAGTGGAAGTCTGGACGGGTCATGGAGCAGACGCCCAGCATAAAGATTGTAAGCCTCGGGCACTGAGGAAAAGTCCAGTCAATTTGGAGGACCGATCTAGCAACAGGTAACTTCTACTGAGAGGAGTAAGTGATGACGCGTTCCTTGAAAAGGGAACAATAAGTGTCGGTTCGACCTAGAGTTTCAACAAAACTCAAAGTCAGAATCAGATAGTCAGAGGCTGTCAAACTTCATATTATATATATTAATTTTTTGCCTAGACTAACTTTATTTTGCAGAAAATAAGGGGCTGGAAAAAGTTAGTCCGGACACCCGAAAGGGGTCCGGGCGGCTGGAACCTAAAAATTATCTACAAGATGATGTGGCACGCGTCAGTTGGTCAAACCATGTGGTCCAACCGCCCGGAGTAGTTCTAGGCGCCCGGAATAGCCTATAAAAGTAGCCTTCAACCAAGAACTTAATAACAACATTCTGAACAAGTTCTGCTTATTTGAGCTGCTCAGAAAATGCCTCCTCAACGCTCGAAAGCTGTCCCGATGACGATTGTGATAAGGATTCAACTCTCCAAGTTGTCGGTATTGTTGTATTTCAAAGTTACTTGTACTTCAACTGTAAATCTTGTTGTAACCTTTAATTAATTAGTAATTGCCCATCGAAAACACTCTCACGTGCGGGCCTTGGAGTAGGAGTCCTCACAGGTTCCAAACCAAGTAAATCTTGGTGTGTTTTCTCTTGTCTCTGTCTTTTCATTATTCCACTGTATTTTTACTCGATTTTTTTTTTAAAATAAACGAATTAGCCACGAGAGCTATTCACCCCCCCTCTCTAGCGTGGAACGATCCTACATGAAGTTATTATGTCTAAAGCATTGAACAAAGTGTACAATGAAAAATCTAGACATATTAGTCTGAGACATGCATTTATTAGAAAAATGCTTAATAATGATGTTGTCTCTATCGTGTTTGTTAGAACACATAAGAATTTAGCGGATCCATTTACCAAACCTCTAGCGAGAGATTTGGTGAGTTTGACTACATCCAGAATAGGATTAAAACCCCTAATCTAAAGTTATTTAATGATGGGAACCCAACTTCCTTCTAGTACATCCTAGATTGAGAGGTTTAAAGGATAAAATCAAGTTATTAAATGATTGCGAGCACTTAGTTCTTGTATGTCATTCCAAGTTCAAGGTGCATAATTTGTTACTCTTAAGTGAGTAGGTTGAACTTAGGTTCTTAATAGTATTATCGTAAAAGTGTTTTATTAGGTTAATTAATAAGTCTTGAGATAATATCCACTTATATAATCATAAAATGTGGCACCCCTTCTAACAAACTTTTGGGGTAATGCTTCGTAAATGATTATGAAACTAGAATGAGCACATGTCCAGTAAACGTGTTTAAAAGTGTGTGAATAAGATAAGAGAATGTGTTTGACGGTTCATATGTGTGATACGTTTAAGGCATGGTTGAATATTAGTTTAAGCAATGTGTCACCAATCATTTTCCATGGACTTGTGACGTATTTATCCTATAAGAGAGTTTAAGATGAAAATCACTTTCTTTTATGTATAAAATTCAAGAGTAGTCATCCTGGAGGGGGGAAGGGGGTAAAGAAATTGGGAGTTGGTGGTGGAAAAGTTGAAGGTGAAGTTGTGCGCGATCGTACCCCTCATGGCCTCGCATTAGTGGTTGGTTCTTTGACACAAAGATGTGTTCTATACCTTTCTTGATGCATCAATTAGATCTTATATTGTGTGATTATTATGTATAAGTGTGAAGAATGCTTTACGCATCGAATATTATGTTTAAATCTTCTTGACGTTTCTAAACATTTTAGAGTTCTAGATTGATTCATAAGTAGGGATCATCCCAACTGCTACCATCTTCTTTTGGTATGTTGTTGGGAGTTTAATGCTGATTCGAGGGTCTACACGTGTGGGGAAATATATGTTCCAGCCTAAATGAGTCTCGAGTTAGGGCTTATGTTTTAGGTTGGTGAAGATTCGGAAACGAGTCAGTTTATACGTTGGTAGGTGTTGAAAATTACTGGATGATATATACATATCTCATAAACTCTAACACACCAATTATAGAAACATCCATGTTTTTATGGCCATGCATGTTATGGATTTTTATGAAAATATTCTAGGTATGTAAGTATGAGGTTAAGAAAATATTTTCCTTGGAGGGTGTTTCGCCTCTCACCGATCTATATTCATGTATGGGTTGAATTATAAATTGGAAACCTAAGTCTGGGGAGCGTATTAAATTATGTATGAGTTGAATTATGAATCGGAAATATAAGTCCTGGAACTTGTCGAAAAAAATTTGCATGGGTAACGACTTTCATTTCAAGGTTCAGATCCCTACCAACCTAACTATGATGAATGTTTAATGAAACTATTATATCACGGAACCTCTTTCATTGCACGAAACTCTATAAGGTATGCAACATTTAAAAAGGGAAAAAATAGCAGCAACTATTTTTCTTTAGCATGTTTACTCTAGTGCATGTGATGGTCTAATTATTATTGGCTAATAAGGTGCGAAAGTGTTGTGTCCTAGACTCATTAGATTTGTTTGATGCAGGAGGGGAGTAAGATGAGGTAGGAGGTATTGATAATAAAGCAAGCTCGAAATGAGAGCAGTGCAATTTGAAGACCTCTCTTAGATTATGTTTCCACATTTATTTAGCTTGGTTTTTCTAAAAGAATAATCCAAAAATTTATGTCAAGTATTCGAGAACTACTAATTGCTTTATGACTTGAAAAATATTTAGGTTACTTGTTCGAGAATACTAGATATATCTAATTTCGCATAACTTTATAAGATGTTTGAATGGTTTATTGCAATTAGTTGTAATTCATTATTTAGTGTAATAAGCTTTATCGGTTTGAATTATTGATGGGTTTCTTAGTTAAATTTTTAATTTCGAAAATTCGAGGCGTTAGTTTTAGTTAGTGTCAGGTATACAGATTAGGTGAATCGAAACGTCCATTATAACTATTTTCTTCAAATTTCGAAAGTAGTTGAATAAATTAAAATATATTAACACAGGAAATAATAATATGGGACATTTCAGTTGGTATTAGAGTCAGTTTTTGAAAGAATTGTTCTTACTACCGATCTCAAAAATCTTGAGAAGTTGTCTCAAGTATATGAGTTTTTAATGGTGACAAAAGGTAAATACGTTTGCCCCTAGCGTCCCCGTCAACCATTTCCATGGTCAATACGGAGGAGATAAATCATGAATGACTACTAATCTTTGGAATAGTGACTAACACATAAGGGAGACATTTATCTCAATTTTATCGAGATTCGAATCTCAGACCTCATGATGACAATACTTCATACGCTAGCCACTAGACCTATCCGAAGGGATAAGTATATGAGTTTTTAATATTTTATATGTTGGTCGTTAAATTGCTCTTATGAATGCTAAATTAGAGAATTGATATGATATTGATTAAGTAGGATGAATTTAAATGTATGTTGATTACGTGTGTTGATTTAGATTGTATACATATATGCTTCCTTGATGCTATGCCAATAAGGACCTAGAGAACCGTGAGGAGAGACATGAGGAGGCATCACCTCCATTGCCTCCAACTCCACCTCCTACACCGTCTCTATTTAGCCTTGAACAGATACTTACCAAGATGAATCAGTTCTTTGCATAGTTTATTAGGCCTGATGTTGAGTTGGGCAGTAAGACAAAGTCAGAAGTAGTTTATGAGCGCTTCCATAAGATGGACCCAAAAGATTTCACTAGAACCACTGATCCTATGGTAGCAGAGAACTAGATTAAGTCCATTGAGGTCATATTCCAATTTTTGGTGTTGGAAGATGCGGATAGGGTAAGGTATGTTACTTATCTTCTGAAGGATGATGCTCTGTTATGGTGGGAAGGAGCATCCTTATCGGTGGATCTAAATACGCCTTCTTGGCAGGGCTTCATCGAGGTGTTCTACTCTAAATACTTCATTGAGGATGTACGTTGAAAGTTGATTCGAGATTTTTTGGTATTAAGACAGGGTGACCACTGCATCACCGAGTTTATCAAAGAGTTTGATCATGGGTGTCACTTCGTGCCCTTGATAGCTAATAACCCTAAAGAGAAATTGAGGCACTTCATTAATGGTTTGTGGTATATCTTATGCCATGATGTAAGGGTGACTTCCTGAGGTTGTGATTAGGACCTTGAGGGCAAAGTAAGATCAGAAGGATATTGAGGCCGATAGATAGTGCAAGAGGCTATTTTCGATGTTGTATTAGCAGCCCCAACAGTAGAATAAGATAAAATTTATTGGGCCACAGAAGGATAAGGAGCAGCAACCTCAGAAGCAAGTTGTCCCAATGCCTAATGATTATCCAGTATGCCTAAAGTACCAGTGCAAACATCTGGGAGCTCAAATGTGAGTGTATTGGACATATGCTGAAGGATGCCCCTAGAATAAATAGCCCATTCAGATAAGAGTGTTTGCGATGCTGGCCGAGGAGGCAAACCTAAACACTATCTTTATTATAGGTAAACTTAAATTCAGTACTTTAATTATGATGTGGTCTTAAGGTGTTAAGTTTGCATGCTAGAATAACTCTTACCCTTAGTTTCAAAACTTTAATTCAGCATTTTTATTATGATATTGTCTTGATGTGCTAAGTTTGCATGCTAGAATGGCTCCTACACTTGGTCAGAAAATACCAAATTTACTCAAGCATGAAAGCTTCCAATTTAGGACCTTAACGTTCAGAATTGACATTTGATGAGTGTTAATTGTTGGATTTCTAGGATAGAGATTAATTGGGAATTTTGAATAGTTCATCATTAAAGTTCTGAAGTTTCGAATTATTTCAGAATATGTTGGGGGAAATTTTCAGGATCAGTATAGAAATTGTAAGAATTTTTGTGCTGGTTGATACCTTTAATTGCTATAGGCTAGAGTGCCCACCAAGGCCTTGTTAGATTCAGGAGCTACACATATTTTATATCAGATGCTTTTGTGAACAATTCAGTTACAATTCCATCCAGGGAAGAGTTGTTGACTAATTGTGTGGTCAAAGGTCTTGACCTTGAATTTCAAGGACATACGGTGTATGCTAACCTTATCATATTGTCAATTCCAGAGTTCAGTATCATTCTTGGTATGGATTGGCTAACGGTTAACCTAGTAATAATTGACTTTTAATGGAGATCAGTATTGATCAGATCGATGGGATGGACCAGTTTGTGTTTGAGCCAGATTGATGTCGGTGATTGCCGCGAATGATATCGCGTATGTAGGCTAGAAAACTTATACATAAGGTTTGTAAGGTGTTTCTATTGAGTATTATTTCGACCCTTGTTGTAGGTAGCCCACTATTAGAAGAGGTAGAAGTGGTCAGAGAATTCTTGAATGCTTTCACTGATGATGTTATTAGTATCCCACTCGAGTGAGAAGCGGAGTTCTCTATTAAGCTCTGTAACATCCATGGAGTACTTAGAAATTTTTTTTTAGATATTTTTATCATGAATAAAAATAGGCCTTATGTGGAATTTGCAAAAATAATAAAAAATAAAAATAGAACCAAAAAGAGATGACCAAGCCTTGAACCTTGGATCTCCTACTAGATATATACATGTGTTGACCAATAGACAAAGAGAAATTATTGTTAAAGAAAGAAGTGACAATATAGTTAAGGGTAAGAAAAGAGATTTTTGTCTCATTGAGAAGGAGAAGTTAGAGTTGCCCTTTCCCTCTCAAAAGAAAAGAGGATTTTTACTTCCTTTTTTCATTAAGGAAAAGTAAAAGAAAGGAGAAGGAAAAATACATTTTCCCTTCCTCTTCTCAGGATGAATAAAAGGGGAAATTAAGAAGAAACTTCATTTTTCTTCTCTTCCTCCTCCCTCCTCTTCCTCACCGTGACCAAGGAGCCTCCCCTACCTCTCCTTGACGAAACCTAAAAACAAGGAAGACCCCTCTCTAGGAAGGCTCCACAAGCAAGATCCCTCTTTCCTTAAGCGAATAAGGATGTAAGTATTCCCTCACCTGTGGTACAAGTTGCTTACGGTTTTCTCGAAAGACTCGAACTCTAAGAATTTGAAATAAAAGAAGAGAAGAAACCATGCTTATGAACTTGATAGGTTATGATATGATTTTAGTTAGAAAGGAAATTATGTGTGTGATGTTAAGCTTGATCTTCTTATTGAGATGTTTATTAGCTTTTTCTCCTTTTTATAAGTTTCGGCCATGATAAAAAATATAGGGTTCATGAGGCTTAAAACCTAATCTAACTTGCTCTTAGATTTATTTATGATGTGTTATAAAAGTTGCTAGAGATTCATGTTCATATGTTATCTAGAGATTTTGTTCTTGCTTGAAGAAGGGTTCAGCCATGATAGAAATATAGGGTTCATGAGGCTTAAAACCTAATCTAACTTGCTCTTAGGTTTATTTATGATGTGTTATGAAAGTTGCTAGAAATTCATGTTCATATGTTATCTAGAGATTTTGTTCTTGTTGAAGAAGGGTTCGACAATAATAAAAAATATAGGCTTCATGAGGCTTAAAACCTAATCTAACTTGCTCTTAGATTTACTTATGATGTGTTATAAAAGTTGCTAGAGATTCATGTTCATATGTTATTTAGAGATTTTGTTCTTGCTTGAAGAAGGGTTCGGCCATGATAGAAATATAGGGTTCATGAGGCTTAAAACCTAATCTAACTTGCTCATAGATTTATTTATGATATGTTATGAAATTTGTTAGAGATTCATGTTCATATGTTGTTAGAAGCTATGTTTTGCTTGAAGAAGTTTCGGCCATGATGGAAACATTAGGGGTTATAAAACTCAAAACCTAATTTAGTATGATCATAGACCTCCATGTGATATGTTATGAAATTAACTAAAAAGATTTATGTCTACATGTTGTTCATAAGTTTATTTCTTAGTTGTGAAGTTTCAGCCAAGATAGTGATTTAGGGTTTCATAAAGCTCTAAACCTAATTTAGCATGTTTATAAGTTTCCTTGTGATATGTTATCAAATTGGCTAAGTATTCATGTTAAGAGATTTATTAGAAGTCCACTTCTTGTTGCATGATGTTTTGGCTATGATAATTTTTAGGGTTCATGAAGCCCAAAAACCTAAGTTAGTATGCTCATAGGTTCCTTGATGATATGTTATAAAATGGGATAGAAACTTGTACTTATATGTTGCTTAGGAGTTCATTTTCTACATGATGGAGTTTCGGCCATGATGAATCCTTAGGGTTCATGAAGCTCCAAAACCTAATTTAGTGTACTTTTGGACTTCTTTATGATATATGATGGAATTAGCTAGGTGTTCATGCTACATGTTGTTTAAAAGTGTACATCCTTGGCTTATGAAGTTTCGGCCATGATAATAATGTAGGGTTTCACAAAGCTCATAACCTAATCTAGCATGCTCATAGACTTCCTTATGATATGTTAACAATGTGGCTAAGTATTTATGTTCATGTGTTGCTTAGAAGTTTACTTCTTGTTATGATGTTTCGGCTATGATAAGGTGTTAGGGTTCATGAAACTCAAAACCTAACTTAGTATGTTCATAGAATCCTTATGATATGTTATAAGATTTGCTAAGTATTCATGTTGTATGTGGCTTTGGAGTATTCTTTTGTTATGAACTTTCGGCCATGACTATAACTTAGAATTCAAGAAAGTTTTTAACTTAAACTTAGCAAGCCATGAATTTGCTTATGATATGTTTTATGTTAAGTGTGCATGCTTTATGATAAGATCAGTAACATGTTGATTATGTATGTTATGAATTATGCATGATATGATCCTTATGATGATTATGTGCTCAAGCATGTATGATTTCAACATGTTGCATGCTCTTCTATGTAAGTTTATGAACCAAGCATGATAATGGTTTTATATGATGGCCATGTGCCAAGAATGCATGCCTTATGATATGATAAGAAAATGACAAAGAGTTGCTTCTCTTAAGTTGGGATTAAGAGCACTCTTCATGTTAAGACAAGAGCATGACCTTATGATGATATGATATGGCAATTATGATGATATGATATGCATGACATGTACTTTACTTTGTATGGCTTATACCAAGGGTGGGCTCCATAAGCGCCCCTAGACCGACGGACTATGAACGGGTTAGTAAAAAGGGATGGGCTCCTTAGTACGCCCCTAGACCGACGGACTATGAACGGGTCTAGATCCCTAGTAGGTTCGGGGCTAGCTACCCTGTCCTAGGGATTGCGCGCATTTATGTATGTATGTAGTACAAGCCGGGCCCTCATGATGATGATATTATGTTCAAGTATTAAAAGATATGTATAAAGACATTTTGCACTCAACATGGCATATGTTTTAAAAAGGCATTTTGCATAATGCACCCATTCTTTTATATGACATGTTTCTTTCCATGTTCATGATATGTTATGCTTCCCATGGTTTACCTCATATGATTACTTTGTTTATGATATGTTAGAAACATGATTCATAAGAATATGTTATGATAAGAAACCATGCTCACATAGTGATGATTATGTTATTTATGATGCTTGTATGATTATGCTTGAGATACGGATTTTTGTGAGTAGGAAAGAATCTTACTGAGCCCGTGTGCTCATAGCTTACTTCCTTGTACCACAGATAAAGGCAAGGGATGGATGACCTAGGGGAGCTGCAGGAGAGGCAAGGAGGTGTGTGTGGTAGTGGCTCGGCTGGGACGAATAAGACCTGCTATAATGTTTTGTTATGTTTGACAGGAACTATTGTATTTATGTTACATTCCAGTATAACTCTATGACATTTCCGCTGCTTTAAGTTATAAGAAAGAATTTTTGAATATGTATGTATCCTGGAATGGTTAAGTAAGTAAGTAGCCCCGTCCCTTTGAGTAGCAGGGAGGGCGGGCGTTACAGTTTGGTATCAGATCCAGGTTAGCCTTCCCACTGCACACACACCGAGTCTCTTTCTGCAGCTCCAAGTAAGAAATTATTTTTATGCTTAGTAAGATTTCGTTACAATGCTTATGCTTAGTCTAATTATTTCTTCTATGTCTATGCTCAGTTTATCTGTTTATTTCTTTATGATACTTATGCTCAGTTTATTTAGTTATTTCTTTTATGCTTATGCTCAGCTATTTATTTATTTTGTTCATAATGTTTATGCTCAGTTTATTTAATTATTTTTATTATGGTACTCTAATAGTATGCATGATTACTTATTCTTTTAAGTCACAATTTTAGTTTAGGTTGCATGATGGTAGGTTAGGGATGATAATAACACAACAAACTTACAACTAATTAGAAATGGCATTGACCTTTCGTTAGTCCGGTTAGGAATGATAATAACTTACGCTAGCTATGTTGTCATTAATGAAGATAAGGATGGCTAGAAGACGTAATACCAGAGAAGAGGAAACAACGCCTCCACCTGATTTGATGCATGTAGTTACCGAGCTCCAGCGTCAAGTTACGGAACAGCAGCAAATGATCACTGCTATGCTAAATCAACAAGGAAATCCTGTTACTCCACCAGGACACCAGAATGTAGTACCAATAATACCTACAGCTGTTCCAGTACCACCAGCACCTACACCACGGGTAGGCCCAGCTCTAGTGGTTCGTCAGGAGGCATATTTGATACAATGGCAGAGACTGAAGCCATAAACTTTCTCCGGAAACTGTGAACCATGGGACACACAGGCCTGGTTCAAGATGGTGGAAAGCATAGTAGAGTTACTGGATTGGCCTGAACACGAGAAGGTTAAATGTGCATCATTCTGCCTTACTGGAGATGCCAGAATTTGGTGGGACAGAGTAAAGGTGAAAAGACAAGTAAATCAGATGATGTGGACAGATTTCAAAACAGAATTTTTCGAAGAATTTTTCCATATGCGAGTCACAAATAAACACCATGATGAATTCACCGAGTTCCGGCAAGGTGATCTATCCGTCAATGAAGCCGTTAAGAAATTCAACCGCTTAGCAGCCTGTGCCTAGAGTTGGTCAGTACAGAGAGAGAAAGAGTCAGACTTATGTTGAAGATGCTCAGACCTGAGATAGCCTTAAACGTAGCTGGCCGAGTTAATAGACCGCAGACCGCCGAAGAATTAATCAGCAGCGCCCTAATCATGGAACACTATCAGAAGGCATTGAATGAGGGCAAGAATCAGACTCAGTCAGGGGGGCAGAAATCACAAAGTAACCGAACCAGCTGGAAAGGAAATCATAGTTGTAAGAGGAAGCAATGGGGTGAATCCTAGAGTGGTCTAGCCAGCAAGCAACTCATGTTCCCCCAGTGTACTACTTGCAGAAAGAAGCACCCAGGGGTATGCCGTATAGGTACAAACAGATGCTACAATTGTGGAATGGAAGGACACATGGCTCGGAACTGCCCTACTCATATCCAGACATCTATCCCTCCGCAGGTTCAGAACAAAGGTGTGCTTCCACAGCTACACATGATGCAAGCTGCAATAGAAGGCCCGCAGATAAGTCAAGGGAGGCTAGAAGCTCCGCTAGTAGCGACGGATGCCAGAATTTTCTCCATCACCAAGGAGGATGCGGCCAATGCTTCCACAGTCCTCACAGGTCAGCTGCCTAACTTTAGTCAGTATACTAAAGTCTTATCTAATACTGAAGGCGAATCAATAGTCAAAATTTTTGAGAAGCCGAGGAACATTACGCGTCGCTGGGTCAAAAACATGTCCGGACAACTCTCCACTTTGACCTTAGCACCGACATTGTTCGACAATATATTAGAGAAGCAAACTAGTGACCAAAGTCTCCAAAGAATTAAGCAAGAAACCTTAGAGGGAAAGAATGACGGATTCCGTATCGCAGATAGTGGAATATTATACCTCAAGGACCGATTATGTATCCCTGAGGATCCCGAGCTGCGAAAGAAAATACTGGAAGAAGCCCATACAACACCCTACGTGATGCATCTAGGTTCCACTAAGATGTACCAAGATCTGAAAAATAAATTCTGGTGGTCCGGTATGAAAAGAGATGTGGCTCAGTATGTCAGTACCTGTTTGACTTGCCAGCAGGTTAAAGCAGAACACCAGACACCTGGAGGATTACTGCAGCCAATCCGAATTCCAGAATGGAAATGGGAAGATATATCTATGGATTTCATCTCGGGTTTACCCAAGACAACAAATGGCTACGACGCTATATGGGTAATCGTGGACAGATTGACAAAATCTAACCACTTTCTAGCAATTAAGATGACCTATTCTGTTGAGAAATTAGCTCAATTATACGTCAAAGAAATTGTCAGATTACATGGGATTCCTAAGACCATTATTTCTGACCGAGATGGTCATTTTGTTTCACATTTCTGAGAATGTGTTCAAAAAGCCCTTGGCAGCAAGCTATTGTTCAGCACTGCCTTCCACCCCCAGACGGACGGACAAACAGAAAGGGTAAATCAAGTACTAGAAGACATGCTACAGGCTTGCGCCTTAGATTTCAAAGGGAGTTGGTGTCGATATTTAAGTTTAGCGGAATTCGCCTACAACAATAGTTATCAAGCTACTATTGGAATGACACCCTACGAGGCCCTGTACGGAAGGAAATGTAGGTCCCCTATATGCTGGTACGAAGGTGGTGAAAAGAAGGAGATGGGAGTTCAAACAGAATTTATTGACAACACCACCCGTGCTATACAGAACATCCGCCAAAGAATAGAAACATCTCAGAGTCGATAAAAGAGTTATGCAGATAAGAGACGAAGGCCATTAGAGTTCAGTGTTGGAGATGCAGTGTTTCTCAAGGTAGCTCCTATGAAAGGAGTGATGAGGTTCGGAAAGAAAGGAAAACTAAGCCCACGTTATGTAGGCCCATATCAAGTTCTGAAAAGGGTGGGCAAAGTGGCCTACGAACTAGCGCTACCTCAGGAGATGTCTGCTATCCACAATGTGTTCCATGTTTCGATGTTAAAGAAATGTATTCCGAGCATGGACCAGGTGATTGAACCGCAAACCGTACAAGTACAAGAGGATCTAAGTTACGTAAGTCGACTGGTACAGATATTGGTTCGAAGTATCAAAAGACTAAGGAACAAAGAAGTACCATTAGTAAAGGTTCTGTGGCAAAATCAACGGTTCGAAGAAGCCACATGGGAGCGAGAAGATGATATGAAGCAGAAGTATTCGGAATTATTTTAAGTTCGAGGACGAACTTTTATGAGGTATGGGGGACTGTAACACCCAATGAGTACTTAGAAAAATTCTTTTAGATATTTTTATCATGAATAAAAATAGGCCTTATGTGGAATTTGCAAAAATAATAAAAAATAAAAATAGAACCAAAAAGAGAGATGACCAAGGCTTGAACCTTGGATCTCCTACTAGATATATACATGTGTTAACCAATAGACCAAGAGAAATTATTGTTAAAGAAAGAAGTGACAATATAGTTAAGGGTAAGAAAAGAGATTTTTGTCTCATTGAGAAGGAGAATTTAGAGTTGCCCTCTCCCTCTCAAAAGAAAAGAGGATTTTTACTTCCTCTTTTCATTAAGGAAAAGTAAAAGAAAGGAGAAGGAAAAATACATTTTCCCTTCCTCCTCTCATGATGAATAAAAGGGGAAATTAAGAAGAAACTTCATTTTTCTTATCTTCCTCCTCCCTCCTCTTCCTCACCGTGACCAAGGAGCCTCCCCTACCTCTCCTTGCCAAAACCCAAAAACAAGGAAGACCCCTCTCTAGGAAGGCTCCACAAGCAAGATCCCTCTTTCCTTAAGCGAATAAGGATGTAAGTATTCCCTCACCTGTGGCACAAGTTGCTTACAGTTTTCTCGAAAGACTCGAACTCTTAGAATTTGAAATAAAAGAAGAGAAGAAACCATGCTTACGAACTTGATAGGTTATGATATGATTTTAGTTAGAAAGGAAATTATGTGTGTGATGTTAAGCTTGATCTTCTTATTGAGATGTTTATTAACATTTTCTCCTTTTTATAAGTTTCGGCCATGATAAAAAATATAGGGTTCATGAGGCTTAAAACCTAATCTAACTTGCTCTTAGATTTACTTATGATGTGTTATAAAAGTTGCTAGAGATTCATGTTCATATGTTATCTAGAGATTTTGTTCTTGCTTGAAGAAGGGTTCGGCCATGATAGAAATATAGGGTTCATGAGGCTAAAAACCTAATCTAACTTGCTCTTAGGTTTATTTATGATGTGTTATGAAAGTTGCTAGAGATTCATGTTCATATGTTATCTAGAGATTTTGTTCTTGTTGAAGAAGGGTTCGGCCATAATAAAAAATATAGGCTTCATGAGGCTTAAAACCTAATCTAACTTGCTCTTATATTTACTTATGATGTGTTATAAAAGTTGCTAGAGATTCATGTTCATATGTTATCTAGAGATTTTGTTCTTGCTTGAAGAAGGGTTTGGCCATGATAGAAATATAGGGTTCATGAGGCTTAAAACCTAATCTAACTTGCTCATAGATTTATTTATGATATGTTATGAAATTTGTTAGTGATTCATGTTCATATGTTATTAGAAGCTATGTTTTGCTTGAAGAAGTTTCGGCCATGATGGAAACATTAGGGGTTATGAAACTCAAAACCTAATTTAGTATAATCATAGACCTCCATGTGATATGTTATGAAATTAACTAAAAATATTTATGCCTACATGTTGTTCATAAGTTTATTTCCTAGTTGTGAAGTTTCGGCCAAGATAGTGATTTAGGGTTTCATAAAGCTCTAAACCTAATTTAGCATGTTTATAAGTTTCCTTGTGATATGTTATCAAATTGGCTAAGTATTCATGTTAAGAGATTTATTAGAAGTCCACTTCTTGTTGCATGATGTTTTGGCTATGATAATTTTTAGGGTTCATGAAGCCCAAAAACCTAAATTAGTATGCTCATAGGTTCCTTGATGATATGTTATAAAATGGGATAGAAACTTGTACTTATATGTTTCTTAGGAGTTCATTTTCTACATGATGGAGTTTCGGCCATGATGAATCCTTAGGGTTCATGAAGCTCCAAAACCTAATTTAGTGTACTTATGGACTTCTTTATGATATATGATGGAATTAGCTAGGTGTTCATGCTACATGTTGTTTAAAAGTGTACATCCTTGGCTTATGAAGTTTCGGCCATGATAATAATGTAGGGTTTCACAAAGCTCAAAACCTAATCTAGCATGCTCATAGACTTCCTTATGATATGTTAACAATGTGGCTAAGTATTTATGTTCATGTGTTGCTTAGAAGTTTACTTCTTGTTATGATGTTTCGGCTATGATAAGGTGTTAGGGTTCATGAAACTCAAAACCTAACTTAGTATGTTCATAGACTCCTTATGATATGTTATAAGATTTGCTAAGTATTCATGTTGTATGTGGCTTTGGAGTATTCTTTTGTTATGAACTTTCGGCCATGACTATAACTTAGAATTCAAGAAAGTTTTTAACTTAAACATAGCAATCCATGAATTTGCTTATGATATGTTTTATGTTAAGTGTGCATGCTTTATGATAAGATCAGTAACATGTTGATTATGTATGTTATGAATTATGCATGATATGATCCTTATGATGATTATGTGCTCAAGCATGTATGATTTCAACATGTTGCATGCTCATCTATGTAAGTTTATGAACCAAGCATGATAATGGTTTTATATGATGGCCATGTGCCAAGAATGCATGCCTTATGATATGATAAGAAAATGACAAAGAGTTGCTTCCCTTAAGTTGGGATTAAGAGCACTCTTCATGTTAAGACAAGAGCATGACCTTATGATGATATAATATGGCAATTATGATGATATGATATGCATGACATGTACTTTACTTTGTATGGCTTGTACCAAGGGTGAGCTCCATAAGCGCCCCTAGACCGACGGACTATGAACGGGTCTAGTAAAAAGGGATGCGCTCCTTAGTACGCCCCTAGACCGACGGACTATGAACGGGTCTAGATCCCTAGTAGGTTCGGGGCTAGCTACCCTGTCCTAGGGATTGCGCGCGTTTATGTATGTATGTGGTACAAGCCGGGCCCTCATGATGATGATATTATGTTCAAGTATTAAAAGATATGTATAAAGACATTTTGCACTCAACATGACATATGTTTTAAAAAGGCATTTTGCATAATGCACCCATTCTTATATGATATGTTTCTTTCCATGTTCATGATACGTTATGCTTCCCATGGTTCACCTCATATGATTACTTTGTTTATGATATGTTAGAAACATGATTCATAAGATTATGTTATGATAAGAAACCATGCTCACATAGTGATGATTATGTTATTTATGATGCTTGTATGATTATGCTTGAGATACAGATTTTTGTGAGTAGGAAAGAATCTTACTGAGCCCGTGTGCTCATAGCTTACTTCCTTGTACCATAGATAAAGGCAAGGGATGGATGACCTAGGGGAGCTGCAGGAGAGGCAAGGAGGTATGTGTGGCAGTGGCTCGGCTGGGACGAATAAGACCTGCTATAATGTTTTGTTATGTGTTACAGGAACCATTGTATGTATGTTACATTCCAGTATAACTCTATGACATTTCCGCTGCTTTAAGTTATAAGAAAGAATTTTTGAATATGTATGTATCCTGGAATGGTTAAATAAGTAAGTAGCCCCGTCCCTTTGAGTAGCAGGGAGGGCGGGCGTTACAAGCTCATGCCAGGTACTGTGCCAATCTCTAAGGCCATGTACCAACTAGTACCAGTAGAGATGAAAAAAATTAAAGGAACAGATCAAGAGTTACTAGATAAAGGTTTTATTCGCCCTAGTTTTTCCTCGTGGGGCGCACTAGTGTTGCTTGTTAAAAAGAAGGATGGTAGCATGAGTCTTAATTATTGAGAATTGAATCGGGCGACAGTTAAGAATAAATACCTACTGCTAAGAATTGAGGACCTATTTGATCAATTACAAGAAGCTACAGTATTCTTAAAGATAGATCTATGATCGAGGTATCATTAGGTGAAGGTGAAGGAAACCAATGTACACAAGACAACCTTCATAGTTTGATATGGGCATTATAAGTTTTTAGTGATGTCATTTGGCTTAACTAATGCTCCAACGATCTTCGTGGATCTTATGAATCACGTATTTCAGCCGTACTTAGATCAGTTCATCATCTTCTTCATAAATGACATTTTAATATATTCAAAGGGTGGAGAAGATCATGATAACACCTGAGGACAGTATTAGGGATCCTTAAAGGCTGGAAACTTTATGCTAAATTTAGTAAGTGTGAGTTCTGGTTAGAGAAAGTGACATTCTTGGGTCACATCATCTTGAGTAGTGGTATAGAGGTGGATATGTCAAAAGTAGAAGCCATGAAAGAATGAACAGTGCCTAGAAATGCATCAAAAAGACACAGCTTCTTAAGCTTAGCCAACTACTATAGAAATTCATCAAAGGTTTTTCTTGATACGAACCCTACCAACAAATGTGATGGAACCCGAGACAAAGGTGGATAGAACCCCAAGAACTAAATGACAAGAGTGTGAGTCTTGACCCGTACCCTAGAACTAGCACGAACCAAGTCTGCGAATGAAAGAAACGCCACACCCGGGGTGATAAGTTTCGATGGGTTGAACGCTACGAGAGTAAACTCGATAAGTTCAGAAAGTTCTTTCAAGAACTAAGAGAGCACACAATCTCACCAAAAACTAAGTTGCTTCATACTAAGATGTCCCTCCCTTATATAATGGGAGTGAAAAAGGAAAAGTACAAGATAAGTGCATTCACAATTAGAGTCCCAATGTTGCATGTCTCATGCAAGCAATATAGGAACCCAAAATAAAATAAATGCATGTACAATTAGAGTCCCAAGTCGCATGCTTCATTAAACAATCTAAAATGCTTAAGTCTTCATGCATGAACAAGTTCCCATGTTTATTAGCATTCTTCCGTTAACCACGGCCAGTCATGGATGGTTATGTCCGATTACGTGGATTAGGCCACGACTAGCAGTTGGGATTATCTTGGTCTCTCCTTGCTCATAGTCCTCCCAATGTTTTTTGATTAGCCCATTTAGTGCTTCCTTGAAATACTTTGCCCGCAGTCTTGTAATTGGGCCTTGCGGAAGTGAAAACTAATCTCTACTATCTTCAGCCCTTGGGCATACATCATTCTCCCCTTCTTGAAAAGGATTTGTCCTCAAATCATCACCTGCATCAAACGGGGATAAGTTAGCAACATTAAAAGTAGAATGTATGTCATACTCACCTGGTAGTTCAAGTTGGTAGGCATTATCATTGATGCGCTCTAATACTTGAAATGGGGCATCCCCTCAAGGTAGAAGTTTAGAACGACGTTTATCTGGAAATCTCTCCTTTCGGAGGTGCAACCAAACCCATTCTCCTGGTTCAAACACAATCTTCTTGCGCCCCTTGTTAGTTTGTTATATGTATTGCAGAGTCCTTTTCTCAATATTCAGTCGTGCTTGTTCATGAATCTTCTTTACGAATTTGGCCTTCTACTTACCATCTAAGTTTATGTGCTCACTTACAGCTAAAGGAATCAAATCTAATGGTGACAAGGGATTGAAACCATAAACAATTTCAAATGGAGAAAATTTAATCGCAGAAAGTATGCTCCTATTGTAAGCAAATTCAACATGAGGTTGACAATCTTCCCATATTCTCAAATTCTTGTTAATGACCACACGAAGTAAAAAGGATAAGGTTCGATTGACCACTTCAGTTTGCCCATTAGTTTGGGGGTGACAAGTAGTAGAGAACAACAATTTAGTTCCTAATTCCCACCACAAAGTCTTCCAAAATAACTCAAAAACTTTGCATCCCTATTAGAGAAATGGTCCTAGGCATGCCATGCAAACTAATAACCTCTTTAAAGAACAATTCAGCTATATGCGATGCATCATCTGTAAAATACCAAAAATGGGCGAATAACCTTAACGGAATTTTTCAGAATTTTTAGAAATTTTCTGAAAATTTTTCGGATATCGTATGACTCAGGTTACGGGGATAAAAATGGGGCCCAGGAAAGCCTGTTTAAACTATTCCATTTTAACAAGAAAAAGTTGGAATTGTTTTTCCTTTTCTTTTCCTATTCCTTTTTATTTCCTTTTCCTATTTCTTCACGCCGAACCAGCGTGCCAAGTCGTTCCCCGACGCTGCCCATCCTTCTTCTCCTCTCACGCGACGGTTCCATTCCCCTTTTCTTCTTCTCTTCTCCTCTTCCTCTGCCGGCACAAACCACATGCGGATCATCTCAACGCCGCCGACTTCTACCGTGTAACGCCCGCCCTTTAGGTATGACGGGGTTACGGGAACATACATGCATATTAATCTATTTCTAAAGCAGCGGAAGTATTTATTAATATATTCTCTTATGTTCTTAATTTATTTTTCTTTTTAACACCAATAACTAATTATCTAAACATTTATAATCATATGAGCATGTTAAGCATAATTTGAAATTTAAAAAGTCATGATATCAATTTCCAACATAATCATGAATAAGTATTATGTAATCATGCAAAACATTAACATAAGATAGGCATAGTTCATATCAAGCATAAATTAACATAAGCAGGTCTTTTTCCTTAGCCGAGCCACTACCACACACATCTCTTGCCCCTCCTGCTGCTCCCTTAGTTTATCCATCCTTTACCTTTATCTGCGGTACAAGGAAAGTAAACTATAAGCACACAGGTTTAGTAAGATCCTTTCCTACTCACAAAAACCATGTATCATAACATAATCACATAAGTATATAGCATGGAGACATAGTCATCTAAAACATCATATCATGTAAAAGAGCATCATAACATATCATATCATATCATTCTATATAAAAGCATCATGTCATACCTATCATATAATAAAAGAGCATCATGTCATATCATATCATATCATAAAAGAGCATCATGTCATATCATATCATATCATAAAAGAGCATCATGTCATATCATATCATAACCTATTATATCCTAAAAGTATATGCAAGATGTCTTTCAAAAACATGCGTCATGTCAAGTGTAAAATGTCTTTTAAAAACATGCGTCATGCCATGTGCAAGATGTCTTTTAAAGAAATATCATATAATACTTAAATATAATCTCAACATGAGGGCCCGGCTATGTATCACATAACATAAATGCGCACAATCCCTAGGACGGGGTAGCTAATCCTGAACCTACTAGGGAACTAGGTCCGTACTACGTCCGTCGACCTAGGGGCGAACTAAGGAGCCCATCCCTTGGACACTAAGGTCCGGTACAAGCCACATAAGAAGTAAAGTAGCATGTCATATTTACTTATCATATCATGAAGAGTGCTCTTAGTCCCAACTAATAGGGAAGCAACTCTTAGGCCTTTACTTGTCATATCATAAAGAGTGCTCTGAGTCCCAACTAATAGGGAAGCATCTCTTAGGCCTTTACTTGTCATATCATAAAGCATGCATACTTGAGCATATAGCCCATCATAAGAGTCATTATCATGCATGATTCATAAGCATACATAAATGAGCATATGACATATCATAGGGAAACATAATCATGCATGGAAAAACATTGACTAGCATCTCCTAATTCATATCATAGCATGTGAGACACATAGTAAATCATAATTAGGTTTCTAACCCTAATTCTATGGAGTGGACGAAACATGCAAGGTATTGTCCTAGGTTACAAGTAGCATAAAAGCATTTGAACCCTAAACCAACTTCATAACACTTATCATAAGGAACATCATGAGCATGTTTAGTTTAGGTTCTAGGCTTCCTAGGTCCTTTAATCTTGTTATGGCCGAAACTTGCCAAGCATAAATCTAGGTTACAAACAACATGAAAGCATATGAACCCTAAACCAACTTCATAACACTTATCATAAAGAACATCATGAACATGTTTAGTTTAGGTTCTAAGCTTCCTAGGTCTTTTAATCTTGTTATGGCTGAAACTTGCCAAGCATGAATCTAGGTTACAAACAACATAAAAACATGTGAATCCTAAACCAATTTCATATCATATATCATAAGGAACATTATGAGCATGTTTAGTTTAGGTTCTAGGCTTCCTAGGTATTTTAATCATGTTATGGCTGAATGTTTAAGGAGCTTGAAACTAAGTCTAAGCAACATACAAGCATAAGAATATCAAGCTAACTTCATATCATATCATAAGGAAACCCATGAGCATGTTAGATTTGATTTTTAAGCTTTCTTAGACCCTTAATCTCATCATGGCCGAAACCCTAAAGTGGGATGCATCTAGGTTCCAAGCAACATGCAAGCATGAAAACACTAAGAAATCTTCATACCATATCATAAGGAAAGTCATGAGCATGATAGATTAAATTTTACACTCTCCTAGGCCTTCATTTCTATCGTGGCCGAAACCCTAAAACCCTAAAGTGGCATGGATTTAGGTTCCAAGCAACATACAAGCATGAAAACACTAAGAAATCTTCATACCATATCATAAAGAAAGTCATGAGCATGATAGATTAAATTTTACACTCTCCTAGACCTTTATTTCTATCATGGACGAAACCCTAAAACCCTAAAGTGGCATGGATTTAGGTTCCAAGCAGTATACAAGCATGAAAACACTAAGAAATCTTTATACCATATCATAAGGAAAGTCATGAACATTATAGATTAAATTTTAAACTCTCCTAGGCCTTCATTTCTATCATGGCCGAAAGCTACTAGGCATAGATCTAGGTTACAAGCAACATAAAGAAGAAAAGAAATATTAGAATTCTAAACAGAACTCATATCCTAAGTTACATATCATAAGGGACATCGTGAGCATATTTAGTTAGATCTTAAGCTTTCCTAGGTCTTCTTTTCATGCCTTGGCCGAAAGTTTAAAGAACATGAATCTAAGTTCTAAGCAACGTACAAGCATAAGAACACTAAACTAATCTTCTATCATCGGGTATATATATCATAAGAAACATAGTGAGCATGTTTAGTTTAGGTCTTAAGTTTCCTTAAGTTTTTTTTTTTTTGTACTTTGGTGGCCAAAAGTTTCAAGAAGCAACCCTAGATTTTTAAGCAATCTAAACTCATAGAAAAACACATGAACTACTTGTACCACAGGTGAGGGGATACTTACATCCTCTTGCTTGATTTTTCTTAAAAGAAGGTACCCTTGTGAAGAGGAAGAAGGAAGTTTCTCCTTCTAGTTTTCCCTTTTGCTTCTCTTGCTTGTAAGGAGTAGATCTTGAGGACTCCTTCTTGTGAATTAGTTTTCTTAGGGAGAAAACCTTAGCTTGGATTCAGAAATGAGAGAGGGGGGAGTTTTAGGTCTCAGTGGAGGAGGAAAAAGGAGAAAGAAGGAGGAGGAAGAAGAAGGAGGAGGAAGAAGAAGGAGGAAGAAGTAGCCAAACTTTCTTTCCCTTCTCTTCTCTCATTCCTATTTATTCTCAATGAGGAAAAAGGAAAAATGTCCCAATTCATCCCCTTGATTCCTTTATTCCCTCACCATCATTCATTCTCACGAAAATAGAAAGAATAAGAATGAAAAAAAAAAGACAACTTGTCTTTGTCTTTTGCTTGCTTCTTCTCTTAACCAAGAGAAAGAGGAGGAAAGCTACTTGACATTTTCTTGCTTCGTTACTTAATCATACTCTTACTTTTAACTACAATTTCCATTCCTTGCTAATCATATATCATTCATGACTCTATTGGTTATCATACACCAATTTAGCTTTATCTATTATGAGGGGTTCAAGGTTCAAGCCTTAACTCCTCTCTCTTTTTATTTCTTTTTGGTTCTATTTCCGTTTTCTTTTTATTCTAAAAGATAATACCCATATTTGTAGCTAAAAATATTTCGCGGGTGTTACAGTACCCCATACCTCATAGAAAGTTCGTCCTCGAACTTAGAATAGCTCCGGGTACTTCTATTTCATTTCGTCTTCGCGTTCCCAAGTGGCTTCTTCGAACCGTTGATTTTGCCACATGACCTTTACTAAGGGTACATCTTTGTTCCTTAGTCTTTTGATATCTCGGTCTAATATCTGAATCGGTCGGCTCTCATAACTTAGGTCCTCTTGAACTTGTACTGTTTGTGGTTCGATCACTTGGTCCGTGCTCGGAATACATTTCTTTAGCATCGAAACGTTGAACACGTTGTGGATAGCTGACATCTCCTGAGGCAGGTCTATTTCGTAAGCTACCTTGCCAACTCTTTCCAGAACTTGATATGGTCCCACATAGTGCGGGCTTAGCTTTCCCTTCTTTCTGAACCTCATTACTCCTTTCATAGGAGCTACCTTGAGGAATACTGAATCTCCGACACTGAATTCGAATGACCTTCATCGCTTATTTGCGTAATTCTTCTGTCGACTCTGAGCAGTTTCTATTCTTTGGCGGATGTTCTGTATAGCACGGGTGGTGTTGTCAATGAACTCTATTCAAAATCCCATCTCCTTCTTTTCATCGCCTTCGTACCAACATATAGGGGATCTACATTTCCTCCTATACAAAGCCTCGTAGGGCGCCATTCCAATAGTAGCTTGGTAACTATTGTTGTAGGAGAAATACGCTAAGCATAGATATCGGCACCAGCTCCCCTTGAAGTCTAAGGTGCAAGCTCGTAACATGTCTTCTAGTACTTGGTTCACCCTTTCTGTTTGTCCGTCGGTTTGAGGGTGGAAGATAGTACTGAACAATAGCTTTGTGCCAAGAGCCTTCTGAACACATTCCAAAAAATGTGAAATAAAGCGACCATCTCTGTCAAAAATGATGATCTTAGGAATCCCATGTAATCTAATAATTTCCTTGACATATAATTGAGCCAGTTGCTCAATTGAATAGGTCATCTTGATTGCTAGGAAATGGGCGGATTTTGTTAATCTGTCTACGATTACCCATATAGCGTCATAGCCATTTGTTGTTTTAGGTAATCCTGAAATAAAGTCTATAGAGATATCTTCCCATTTCCATTCTGGAATTTGGATTGGCTGCAGTAATCCTCTAGGTCTCTGGTGTTCTACTTTAACCCTCTGGCAGGTCAGACAGGTACTAACATACTGAGCCACGTCTCTTTTCATACCGGACCACCAGAATTTCTTTTTCAGGTCTTGGTATATTTTGGTGGATCCAGGATGCATCGCATAGGGTGTTGCATGGGCTTCTTCCAGTATCTTCTTTCGCTACTCTTGGTCATCGGGAATACATAAGCGATCCATGAGGTATAATATTTCACTGTCAGCGATACAGAATCCATCATTCTTTCCCTCTAGGACTTCTTGCTTGATCCTCTGGATGCTTGGGTCACGGGTTTGCTTCCCCATTATATCATCGAACATTGTCGGTGCTATAGTCAGGGTAGAGAGCTGTCCGGACACATTCTCTGCCCCGTAGCACCAAATTTCCCTTAGTTTCCCAACAAATTCGAACATCGGTTCAGCTTAAGGTCGGAAGACTACTTTTCTTTTACGGCACTCGATCGAAGCACCGTACTTACTTAGGAAATCCATGCCCAATATACTATCATAATCCTGCATGTTAAGCACTATCAGATCACAGTTGAGTTCTTTGCCTGCGATTCTGATGGGCGCCGCTCGCAACATATGAGTATATGGCATTACTTCTCCCGAAGGCAGGGTCGTTAAGAATTTTCCATTTAAGGCTTGTGGTGGCATCTCTAACTTCTTCATGAAGGGCTTGTGTCGCCCCAGTATCAAATAACACAGTAGCATACTGACTAAAAATAGGTAGCCGACCTGTGACAACTGTAGAAGCAGTCGCCACATCCTCTTTGGTGAGAGAGAAAACCCTGGCATTCATCGTAACTAGCGGGGCTTCCAATCTCCCTTGGCTAATCGGAGTCCCTTATATGGCAGCTTGCATCTGGTGTAGCTGTGAGGGGGCGCTCCTGTTCTGGTTATACTACTGGGATGGTGCCTGGAACTGGATAGGGCAGTCTCTGGCCATATGTCCTTCCCGTCCGCAACTGCAACACTTTTTCGTACCCTTGTGACATACCCCGGAATGCTGCTTCCCACAAGAGGTACACTGAGGGTACTTAGGTTGCTTATTCGCTGGACCTCCTTTAGTGTTGTTCCATTGCTTACTTTATCCATTAGGGTTTCCTTTCCAGCTTGCTCTGGTACCTTGAGGTTTCTGTCCTTCTGTCTATGCTTGATTCTTACTCTCGTTCATCGCCTTCTGATAGTGTTCGGTGATCAGGGCATTGCTGACCAGCTCTTCCGTAGTCTGCGGTCTATTAATTCCGCCGGCCACATTCAAAGCTCTCTCGGGTCGGAGCATCTTCAGCATCAGTCTGACCCTTTCTCTTTCCGTGCTGACCAACTCTGGGCAGAGGCGGGCGAGATGGTTGAAGCGCTTCACTGCTTCGTTAACTGATAAGTCACCTTGCCAGAACTCGGTGAACTCGTCGTAATGCCAGTTTGTTACCCGCATATGGAAAAACTCCTCGAAGAACTCTGCTTCGAAGTCTACCCAGTTCATCTGATTAACTTGTCTCTTGATCTTAACCCTCTCCCACCACATTCTTGCGTCTCCAGAAAAGCAAAATGACACGCACTTGATCTTTTCTGGTACGGGCCAGTCCAGCAGTTCCACTATACTTTCCACCGTCTTGAACCAGGCTTGGGCGTCCCATGGCTCACAAGTACCCGAGAAGTTCTCCGGCTTCAGCCTTAGCCACTGTATTAAGTAAGTCTCCTGTCGGACCACTGGGGCAGGGGCTACTGGTGGTACTGGTGCAGCTGTAGGTATGACGAGCAATGTATTCTGATTTGCTGGTGGGGTGACAGGGTTTTCTTGCTGATTCAACAAAGCAATAATTACTTGGTGTTGTTCCATGATCAGACGCTGGAGGTCTATGACTACATGTGTTAGATCTGGTGGAGTCACTGTCTCATCGGTCCTGTTACCACGTCTTCTAGCCATATCTATCTTCATAAATGACAATAAGGCTAGCAGAAGTCCATGGTCATCCCTACTTATTCGTGCATATTAAAACATCGCTTATCATATATAAAGGAAATTCGTATCAGTTATACTTATGTTCATCCATACTAAAAGTATTTCTTATCATGCACAAAGAAATAGAGTAAGTACAAAGATTCTTACTTGGAGTGGCAGGATGGAGGCTTGACGTGTGTGTAGTGGGAAGGCTAACCTAGCTCTGATACCAACTTATAACGCCCGCCCTTCAGGTATGACGGGGTTACGGGAACATACATGCATATTAATCTATTTCTAAAGCAGCGGAAGTATTTATTAATATATTCTCTTATGTTCTTAATTTATTTTTCTTTTTAACACCAATAACTAATTATCTAAACATTTATAATCATATGAGCATGTTAAGCATAATTTGAAATTTAAAAAGTCATGATATCAATTTCCAACATAAGCATGAATAAGTATTATGTAATCATGCAAAACATTAACATAAGATAGGCATAGTTCATATCAAGCATAAATTAACATAAGCAGGTCTTTTTCCTTAGCCGAGCCACTACCACACACATCTCTTGCCCCTCCTGCTGCTCCCTTAGTTTATCCATCCTTTACCTTTATCTGCGGTACAAGGAAAGTAAACTATAAGCACACAGGCTTAGTAAGATCCTTTCCTACTCACAAAAACTATGTATCATAGCATAATCACATAAGCATATAGCATGGAGACATAATCATCTAAAACATCATATCATGTAAAAGAGTATCATAACATATCATATCATATCATTCTATATAAAAGCATCATGTCATACCTATCATATCATAAAAGAGCATCATGTCATATCATATCATATCATAAAAGAGCATCATGTCATATCATATCATATCATAAAAGAGCATCATGTCATATCATATCATAAACTATTATATCATAAAAGTATATGCAAGATGTCTTTCAAAAACATGCATCATGTCATGTGCAAGATGTCTTTTAAAAACATGCGTCATGTTATGTGCAAGATGTCTTTTAAAGAAATATCATATAATACTTAAATATAATCTCAACATGAGGGCCCGGCTATGTACCACATAACATAAATGTGTGCAATCCCTAGGACGGGGTAGCTAATCCTGAATCTTGTAGGGAACTAGGTCCGTACTACGTCCGTCGACCTAGGGGCGAACTAAGGAGCCCATCCTTTGGACACTAAGGTCCGGTACAAGCCACATAAGAAGTAAAGTAGCATGTCATATTTACTTATCATATTATGAAGAGTGCTCTTAGTCCTAACTAATAGGGAAGCAACTCTTAGGCCTTTACTTGTCATATCATAAAGACTGCTCTTAGTCCCAACTAATAGGAAGCATCTCTTAGGCCTTTACTTGTCATATCATAAAGCATGCATACTTGAGCATATAGCCCATCATAAGAGTCATTATCATGCATGATTCATAAGCATACATAAATGAGCATATGACATATCATAGGGAAACATAATCATGCATGGAAAAATATTAAGTAGCATCTTCTAATTCATATCATAACATGTGAGACACATAATAAATCATAATTAGGTTTCTAACCCTAATTCCATGGAGTGGCCGAAACATGCAAGGTATTATCCTAGGTTACAAGTAGCATAAAAGCATTTGAACCCTAAACCAACTTCATAACACTTATCATAAGGAACATCATGAGCATGTTTAGTTTAGGTTCTAGTCTTCCTAGGTCCTTTAATCTTGTTATGGCCGAAACTTGCCAAGCATAAATCTAGGTTACAAACAACATGAAAGCATATGAACCCTAAACCAACTTCATAACACTTATCATAAAGAACATCATGAACATGTTTAGTTTAGGTTCTAAGCTTCCTAGGTCTTTTAATCTTGTTATGGCCGAAACTTGCCAAGCATGAATCTAGGTTACAAACAACATAAAAACATGTGAATCCTAAACCAATTTCATATCATATATCATAAGGAACATTATGAGCATGTTTAGTTTAGGTTCTAGGCTTCCTAGGTATTTTAATCATGTTATGGCCGAATGTTTAAGGAGCTTGAAACTAAGTCTAAGCAACATACAAGCATAAGAATATCAAGCTAACTTCATATCATATCATAAGGAAACCCATGAGCATGTTAGATTTGATTTTTAAGCTTTCTTAGACCCTTAATCTCATCATGGCTGAAACCCTAAAGTGGGATGCATCTAGGTTCCAAGCAACATGCAAGCATGAAAACACTAAGAAATCTTCATACCATATCATAAGGAAAGTCATGAGCATGATAGATTAAATTTTACACTCTCCTAGGCCTTCATTTCTATCGTGGCCGAAACCCTAAAACCCTAAAGTGGCATGGATTTAGGTTCCAAGCAACATACAAGCATGAAAACACTAAGAAATCTTCATACCATATCATAAAGAAAGTCATGAGCATGATAGATTAAATTTTACACTCTCCTAGACCTTTATTTCTATCATGGACGAAACCCTAAAACCCTAAAGTGGCATGGATTTAGGTTCCAAGCAGCATACAAGCATGAAAACACTAAGAAATCTTTATACCATATCATAAGGAAAGTCATGAGCATTATAGATTAAATTTTAAACTCTCCTAGGCCTTCATTTCTATCATGGCCGAAAGCTACTAGGCATAGATCTAGGTTACAAGCAACATAAAGAAGAAAAAAAACATTAGAATTCTAAACAGAACACATATCCTAAGTTACATATCATAAGGGACATCGTGAGCATGTTTAGTTAGGTCTTAAGCTTTCCTAGGTCTTCTTTTCATGTCTTGGCCGAAAGTTTAAAGAACATGAATCTAAGTTCTATGCAACGTACAAGCATAAGAACACTAAACTAATCTCATATCATAGGGTATATATATCATAAGAAACATAGTGAGCATGTTTAGTTTAGGTCTTAAGCTTCCATAAGTTTTTTTTTTTATACTTTCGTGGCCGAAAGTTTCAAGAAGAAACCCTAGATTTTTAAGCAATCTAAACTCATGGAAAAACACATGAACTACTTGTACCACAGGTGAAGGGATACTTACATCCTCTTGCTTGGTTTTTCTTAAAAGAAGGTACCCTTGTGAAGAGGAAGAAGAAAGCTTCTCCTTCTAGTTTTCCCTTTTGCTTCTCTTGCTTGTAAGGAGTAGATCTTGAGGACTCCTTCTTGTGAATTAGTTTTCTAGGGAGAAAACCTTAGCTTGGATTCGTAAATGGGAGAGGGGAGAGTTTTAGGTCTCGGCGGAGAAGGAAAAAAGAGAAAGAAGGAGGAGGAAGAAGAAGGAGGAAGAAGTAGCCAAACTTTCTTTCCCTTCTCTTCTCTCATTCCTATTTATTCTCAATGAGGAAAAAGGAAAAATGTCCCAATTCATCCCCTTGATTCCTCTATTCCCTCACCCTCATTCATTCTCACGAAAATAGAAAGAAGAAGAAAGAAAAAAAAAGACAACTTGTCTTTGTCTTTTGCTTGCTTCTTCTCTTAACCAAGAGAAAGAGGAGGAATGCTACTTGACATTTTCTTGCTTCCTTACTTAATCATACTCTTACTCTTAACTACAATTTCCATTCCTTGCTAATCATATATCATTCATGACTCTATTGGTTATCATACACCAATTTAGCTTTATCTATTATGAGGGGTTCAAGGTTCAAGCCTTAACTCCTCTCTCTTTTTATTTCTTTTTGGTTCTATTTCCCTTTTCTTTTTATTCTAAAAGAGAATACCCATATGTGTAGTTAAAAATATTTTGCGGGTGTTACATGCCGAGCCCTACGCGACTTTCCCTGTTTCTTCCCTATCTCGGCTTTGAGATCAGGAAGCCGATCTATTCCTCACACGATTTTGCTCTGCCCTAACATCGACTGCGATTTCTTCTGCTCGACACCGACCCTCATCTCCTCTGCTTGGTGTCGCCGGCACAGATTTGGTCTCTTTCAATCCGCCAACCGCAATGCCGCCGTCCACGCGAGCAACCGACACTGAGTCTCTCTCCCTTCTCCCTCACTGTGGTTCCATTCCGTGCCCTATTTTGGATTCACAGTCGGCCGACTCTCCTTCTTCATGGCGTGCCCTAGATTACCTCTTGCTACCGGATCCTAACAAAGCAGTAGTGATTGTATCAGGAAGGTGTCACAGTCCTGATCGGTTGGTGCCACTGTTGCTTGCTGTTATTGCTTGAGAAGAAGATTAGCAGCAACTCCTAGTTCCGGTCACTGTATTCCCAAGGCACGCGTCTCCGGCAGTGACTCAATAGCCGAATATATGGATTTGGGTAAGTTATGCTCTTGATCTCTAAGGTTTCAAAACCCTAATTGCCTACTGGTTGGATGTATAAGCAACTCATGGAATATGTTTGGTATCAACAGGATTAAATTGTTGTGGAGATGAGGAATCTGATCATTATTCTTACACTTAGGTGAGCATGTTCAGTGATTTTCTTTAGATTCCTATTGAGGATGATCTATTCTGTACAGATTCTGTATAGGTTATTAGATTACATCTGAGTTGATCCAATTGGAAATCTTCATTGGAACGAGGATTTGAATTGGTTATTAGGAGGATACATTAATGGTAGATCCTTAAATTTTATTTCGTATCCTACTCTTGTAGGATTCATGCAGAATGTGATTTAGTTATGTATAACATATGTAATTGATAGGTTACATTTGAGATGTAGGACAGTGATTAGGGGATTTGATTTGCCTAATTAATTTATACGTAATTAGCTAAATCTATATATATCATGTTATTACAAGACTGTGATTCGAGACGGACATCTCGACGTTGGATTTGACTGGATTGGACCTGCTATTTGAGGCGGGTACCTTGACTTATCTTTGATAATGTCATGTTGATATGTTTAGTAGGTTATAACCTTTAGTAATGATTATGTTTGTCTTTGCTTCGGTTGGTCACTACCCAATACCTGTTACATGCTTGTTTTGTTTACTTATTATGTACTTCATGTTAGTACCTACCTGATTATACATGCTTATAGGGGCAGTGACACAACCATGTGTTATTATGTTCAGGATCTAGGTTTTTATATCTGATCTAATCTGTGTACCTTTAATTTGGTTCATTGTCCTATGGTACACATTTTATATATATATGGATATTGCTATGTTGTTCAGGATTCTGTCATGCTTAGTGTCATGCATAATCCGTATGGTTGCATGCTGCGCGATAGTCTGCTCCATTATTATTGAGCACATCGCCAGTTTCATCTCTGTCGGTGCTCCGCTGGTCCACTCATGGGTAGCGTGACACAGCATGGTAGCACGTTAGTTTGGTCGGTGGTGCTCCGCTAGGACGCTCATGGGTAGTGTATTGTAGTGTGGTAGCACGCCCGGATCCCTCCCCGTCATCGTGTACCGGGAGATGAGAGCATTGATCTCCCCCACTTATGATTTGGGGTAGGAGGATAGGTGTACTCCAACAGCATCCCGTCCACTCGGTCACTCATCAGGAGCAGTGATGGCAGAGTGCACGGTTGTCACAGCCCTACCCACTCGGTCTCACCATCGTGTGTGAGATGGCTGACTGGCATCAGGGGTGACTATGTCATTGGCATCATATGCATTGATGCATTTACTGATTGTGTTTGTTGAACTAATATGCTGCATTTGGATGGATGCATATGTTCGACATGCATACAGGATTTATGATACTCTCGGTCTGATGACCTGACTATTCTGATAGGAGGCCCTGGTGAGTGCAGTTCTCTTTAGCCTTTTCTATTATGCATTTCCAGGTTTTGTCCAGGAAACTGTACTCCATAGTTATTACTATTGTTATAGTTTGCTATACATGTCAACTAGGTATCTGCTGAGTTGTTGAACTCACCCCCGTGGACAATATCTTTTCCAGGTAGCAGGTTGTTTATGGAGTCGCTTAGAGTATCCTGCCTGCCAGTTCCCACGTCACATTAGAAGACTTACTGTTTCCATTTATGTTTTATTTGTTTTATGTATAAGTGTATTTAGCTTTCTGCTCCGATTTTATTTCTGGAGTGTTATTTTGTTATGTGGTGTAAGCCTAGCCAGCTAGCAGTCTTCGTTTTTAGTTTATGGGTGTTGTCCATTGTATTTCCGCTGTGTTTGGTTTTGGTACACCCGAATGGGCTGTTAGATTTACATATAACTGTGTGGTTATGTTTTTATTATATCAGCCGTGTAGGCTACATATAAACTGCGTGGCTGTGTGTATATTCCAGCCGCTTGTGGCTAAGGTATATTATGTCTATAGAAATGGTTCAGATTGTCAGCCGTACAGGGGAGATGCTGCCGAAATGTATTCGAACAGGGACTCCCCCGGGGCGTGACAATGTATTTCGTATCAAAGCCAAGTTGGCGATACTTGTTAGTATATCCCGTGTTTCAGATTTCGTGTTTTAGTTTTCTCGATTTGACTTTTCAGGTTTTGGGACCTAGCAGCGACAGGACATCTCCAAGCTATATGAGGTATGTTAGTATACTGTTATCCTACCTTTTTGTTAGTATGCATTGTTGACTATGATAGTTATGACATGTATTAACACTTTTTATTTAGTACCTGTCTGGTTGTTGTAGCTTATGTTACATGTGATGGGTTAGCCACTGATGATGATCGACCCTAATAGAGATCAAGGATTATAGTCTCTGGTGATTTTTCATATCATATCACCCGTAGTTTTAGCTTTTGTTACTACTAGTTGGTTAGGAGTTGGAGGCATATACTAGCCTTTGCTATTATTAGCTAGGTAGTGGGTGGTACCTACATATTCATGTTGACTTAGCCAGTAGAATATCATTTTATCTTAGTTAATTTCATCAGTAGATAATTGATTTACTCTTGTTACATCGGTCAGAAGAAGTCTGATTTACACTTGTCGACTTGGATAGTCGTAGATCGAGTTACCTTAGTTGCTTGCGAAGGACAACGTACATTTGTTAGATTTAGATAGTCGATTACCGATTCATTTTTTTCGTTGGTCCGATCATCAGGGGATCGACTTACTCTATTTTTAGAGGTTGGAATCTTTGGATTATTTGTGCTTAGTTAGGTATCTAGAGCACATTTAAGTACATGTTTTGTACTGACGTGAAAAAGACTGAATTAACCGTATACCATTGTCGGTTTGGGTCAGTTTATAGAGGATCGATGTATCCTATTCCATGTGGACTTTAATTTTTGACTGTATGTACCTAGTTGGTTAACTTAGAAGGTAGCATAGGGATTGCCAGGTTGATTGGGTTAAATATGCTGATTATTGATATCTATATTGCATGTACATATGATTGTTATGTGTTGTAGTGTTGGTTGCTACTCGGAAAATCTAATGGTTCCATTGTACAAAAATTTTGTACAAAGGTCTGAACCTTTTCCTAGCTACCATGTGTTCTTTTAAATTAAACTCGGATCGCTTGCGGAACTTAGCACGTTTTGATCCTAAGTTTAATTTATTTTTTCTTTTAGGTTTAGATTTGGATCTCCTGCGGAACTTAACACGTTCGATCCAAATCACGTAGGTTATTAATTCCATTAAATATTAATTTCCAAAATTAGCTTCCAGGACTGCATGGCGAGGTACATGACCTTCTTGGATATGGGAACAACCACCACCTCCTAGACAAAGCCTTTTAAGGAAAGCTAATATTTAATTTCCTTAAATAACTCTAGATTAACCAAAAAGAACAATCGATTCACAAGGAAAAGAAAAATAAAAGAACACAACATCAAAAACTAATTCGAAAAATTAGAATTGCATGCCTCTTGTATTTGGTATTTTTAAAAAGAAATAAAACTAGTATGATGCGGAAATTAAATACTAGTATACCTTTTCTTTCGCAAGCAAAAACCTCTAGGTTTTCTACCGTATTCCTCTTCTAACCTCGGACGTTGTGTGGGGAACGATCTTCCGAGATGAGAAACCACCAAAGCACCTTCTTCTCCTCCTTGCAAGGTTCGGCCACAACAAGAGCACCTCCAAGGATGAAGAGATTCAACCACCACCAATGCTCCAAGGGATGCAAGCTTTCTCTCCTTCTTCTCGAAGCTAGAATCCGGCCTCCACTTGATCTCCAAGAGAGAAGAGAGTTTCGGCTACAAGGATGGAGAGAAGAGAAAAGGAAGAGCTGGCCACACCAAGGAAGAAAAGAGGGAGAAAATAATAGAGGTTGTTCACCTTGAAGGCACCCAAAACCCCCTCTTTTATAATCCTTAGCTTTGGCAAATAAGGAAATTTAATTACAATAAAATTTCCTTAACTTTCCTTGACATGAATTAATTAAGAAAAATTAAATAAAATTTCCTAATAGATCATGTCATGGCCGGCCACCTAATGGAGAGCAAACAAGGCAATTTTCAATCAACAATTAAAATTCCTTATTTGTCTTCGGAAATTTTAAAAATAAAATTTCCATTTAAAATCCTTTCATGGTTGATAAAAATAAATTTCTATAATTTTATATTTTCAACATGTGAATAATTTACAAAGAAGAAAAATAAAATATCCTTCCAATCTACAAATAAGGAAAGAGATTTAATCTCTTTCTTTAATCTTTTGTAGAAACTTATAAAAAACATATTTTAATTTTTAATCTCTCCAATAAATTATATCTTCCACATAAGAAAATTTTAAAATTAAAATTCTTTTCTAATTTAATAGGACATACCACCTAAGCTTGGGTTCAAGCTAGGGTTGGCGACCCATGGATCAAGGCTTGGCCGACCCTAGCTTGGTCCTTAAGCTAGCTTGGTCGGCCCCTATAACATGGGTATGAAGGTGGGTATAGTACTCTATAAATAAGAGGCTACGATAGAGATCGAGAGGAGAAATTGATTTTGGTCTCCCGATAAAATTAAGCATCCCGTGTTCGCCCCGAACACACAACTTAATTTTATCAATAATAATTCATTCCACTAGAGAACTATTATTGAACTACCGCACCAATCCCAAATTACATTTTTGGGCTCCTTCTTATTATGAGTGTGTTAGTCTCCCTGTGTTTAAGATATCGAATGTCCACTAATTAAGTGAGTTACTGACAACTTATTTAATTAATATCATAGTCCAAGAGTAGTACCACTCAACCTTATCGTCATGTCCGACTAAGTCCACCTGCAGGGTTTAACATGACAATCCTTATGAGCTCCTCTTGGGGACATTATCAACCTAGATCACTAGGACACAGTTTCCTTCTATAATCAACAACACACACTATAAGTGATATCATTTCCCAATTTATCGGGCTTATTGATTTATCAAACTAAATCTCACCCATTGATAAATTAAAGAAATAAATATCAAATATATGTGCTTATTATTATATGTAACACCCACAAATTTCTTAAGCTATATACGTAAATGTTCTCTTGTAGAATAAAAAGGGAGATAAGAGAGAACCAAAAAGATATAAAAGAAAAGGAGTTGGTCAAGGATTGAACCTTGAACCTTTTTAAATCTAATAGTAAGCTTTAAGGATTAAGGATTGACCACTATGCCATCATAAGTATTGTTGACTAGAGAATGGAAATTTGTAGATAAAGGTAAAATTATGATTAAGAGAAGGAAGCAAGAAAACATCAAGTAGCTTTCTTCCTCCTTCTCTTGATTAAGAGAATAACAAGAAAAAGACAAATTGTCTTCTTCTCTTTTCTTCCTTCCATTTTTGTGGGAATAAAGAAGTAGAGGGATTAGGGGAGCTAAGGGGGATGAATGGAGATATTCTTCATTAAGAAAAAAATAAGAAATGAGTTAATAAGGAAGGAAAAGCAAAACTTATCTTTGCTTCTTCCTCCCACTTAGCATAAGAGAGAAAAAGGGAAAGGGATTTCATTTTCCTTCTTCCTTTCCTCACCATTGCCGAACCTAAAGTCTCCCTCTCCCAAACTTCCGAAATCCAACTAAGTTTTCTTCCTAAGGAAAACTAAACCTCAAGAAGAAGTCCTTAAGATCTACTTCCTACAAGCAAGAGAAGCAAAGGAAATACTAGAAGGAGGAGCTCTCTTCTTCTTCTTCACAAGGGTATCTTTATCTTAAGAAAAGACCAAGCAAGAGGAGGTAAGCATCCCCTCACCTGTGGTACAAGTGGTTATGTGATTTTCCTTTAAGTTTAGATGACTTAAAAACCTAGGGTTTTCCCTTGAAACTTTCGGCCATGATGAGTTACAAGGCCTAGGAAAGCTTGAACACAACCCTAACATGTTCATAATTTCCCTCATGATGTTTTTATGCTTGTATGTTGTTTATAGTTTGATTTCATACTCTTGAAACTTTCGGCCATGACAAGTTTTAAGGCATAGGGAAAGCTTAAATTCAAATCAACATGCTTATGATCTTTCTTAGGTTGTGCTATGAATATTCCTTGGTGTTTCCATGTTTGTATGTTGCTTGGAATTAGGTGAATCTTACCTTAGGGTTTCGGCCATGAAGAGATTTAAAACCCTAGGAAAGCTCAAACTCAAAACTAACATGCTTATGATCTTTCCCATGACATGATATGAATATTCTCATGTTGTTACATGCTAAGTATGTTGCTTGGAATTAGGTGAACCTCACCTTAGTGTTTCGGCTATGAGAAGATTGAAAATCTATGGAAGCTTAAACTCAAATCCAACTTGCTTAGGATCTTTCTTATGATAGGATATGAAGATAACTTGAAGTACTTATGATTGCATGTTGTTTAAAACTAGGCTTTCATGTTTTGAACATTCGGCCAAGATAGGATTAGAGGCTTAGGCAAGCTTAAACTCAACCCTAACTTGCTAATGTTCTTCCCTATGATATGAGATGAAGTTAACATGATATTATTATGTGTTGTGTTTGGTTAGAGTTTAGTCCCACACTTCATGACTTTCGGCCACATCATGGGTTTTAGACCTAGGAAGCCTAGAACCTCAACTCTATATGCTCATGTTGTTCCTTATAATAGATGTTATGACAATTGTTTAGGGTTCACATGTTTATATGCTATTTAAACCTAGATCTAGAACTTTCATGTTTCGGCTACATCATGAATTTTAGGCCCAGGAAGCTTAGAACCTAAATTAAACATGCTTATGAGGTTCCTTATGATAAATGTTATGAAATGGATCTATGGTTCACATGTTTTATGATTTCTTGCAACCTAGGTGACCCCTTGCATGTTTCGGCCACCCATAGTAGTTGATGATTGAGACCCAATTACAACTCATTATGCGCTTCACTTTGTCATGATATGAATTAGGAGATGTTAACTTATATTCCATACATGATTATGTTTCCCATGATATGTTATATGCTCGTTTATGTATGCTTATGAATATTTTATGATAATGTCTCCTATGATATGCTATATGCTCAAGTATGTATGCTTTATGAAAGGACAAGTAAAGGCCTAAGAGATGCTTCCCTATTTGTGGGGACTAAGAGCACTCTTATGATATGCCAAGTGAAAGGCCTAAGAGTTGCTTCTCTATCAAGTGGGACCAAGAGCACTCTTCATGATATGATAAGTTATGAATGACATGAACATGATATGCTATGAATGACATGAACATGATATGCTATGAATGACATGAACATGATATACTATGAATGACATGAACATGATATGCTATGAATGACATGAACATGATATGCTATGAATGACATGAACATGATATGCTATGAATGACATGAACATGATATACTATGAATGACATGAACATGATATGCTATGAATGACATGAACATGATATGCTATGAATGATATGAACATGATATGCTATGATAAGTTATGTACATGACATGTATTTTACTTTGTATGGCTTGTACCAAAAAGGTGGGCTCCTTATGCGCCCCTAGGTCGATGGACTAAGAAACGGGCCTAGTAAAGGGTGGGCTCCTTACGTGCCCCTAGGTCGAGCTACGGGCCTAGTTTCTTAGTAGGTTCAAGACTAGCTACCTTGGGTCTACTTAGGATGCGCGCATTTATGTATGTATGTGGTACTAAGCCGGGCCCCCTCATGTTGAGATTATTTTTAAGTACTATATGATATTGTTTTCAAGACATTTAGCACATGATATGAAGCATATTTTGAAAAGCATCTTGAACATGACAATACACATGATTTTAAAGGACATCTTGCATATATGTTTATGATATGGAATGACAGGAGATGATACTCACTCACATGTTATGATAGGATGTTCTTTATGCTGTAATATGATATGTCATGATGCTTATATTCATGTTATGATAGGTTATGATGTTTACGTTACGTTATGATATGATTGTCATTTATGCCATGATAAGTTTATGCCATGATATGATGATTACTTCATGCTATGATATGATAGATTTATGCCATGATATGATGCCATTTTATGCTATGATCTGATTGTCATTTATGCCATGATATGATGCTTATTTTATGTCATGATAAGATTTTCATTTATGCTATGATATGAGTTTCATTCATGCTATGATATGTAATATGATTACTCTTATATGAGGTGTACGGTTTTTGTGAGTAGGAAAGGATCTTACTAAGCCTTGTGTGCTCATAGCTTATTTTCCTTGTACCACAGATAAAGGAAAAGGATGGATAAACTAAAGGAGCAGCAGGAGGGGCAGTAGATGTGTGTGGTGGTGGCTTGGCAAGAAAGAAAGACCTGCTTATTTTATGTTGATGACTTGCATGATCACTTTTACTTACGCTTATGTTAGGAATGGATAATTATGACTTTTTAAGTTTATAACTATGCTGAGCATATTGGTATGATTAGTTGTGATTTAAATGAACAATTACTTCCATTGTTTTAAAAATCATAAAAACTATTATGTGCGTACGTTATGTATAATAGAAGGTAACCCCGCCTCCACTAAGCAAGAGGGGCGGGCGTTACATTATATTAGGATTAAGAGGACACACTTTCATAATAACTGAGGTCTTTGTTCCTTTATAAAGTTAGTATAAAAGAAACGACCTCTAATGGTCCTACTCAATACACTCTTAGTGTACTAGTGTAATTATATAGTTAAGATAAACTAATACCTAATTACACTACGACCTTCCAATGATTTGTTCCTTTCCATTTTGGTCGTGAGCTACTGTTTATAATTTATAAGGTACTGATAACATTATCTTCTGTATGTGACACCACATACTATGTTATCTACAATATAAATTAATTGAACAACTATAATCAAATATAGATAATTTGACCAAATGTGATTCTTTATTCAAAATAAATGTTTACAAAAGCTTAGACTTTCAGTATACACTCTAACAATCTCCCACTTATACTAATGACTAAGTTGCCATATCTGCTGCCATACATCTGATTCTCATCCCCTCCACATGCCGATCAAAAGCTTTTGCTGGAACGACCTTAGTGAAATGATCTGCTAGGTTATCTGCTGTTGCAATCTTGGCGATGACAACTTCTCCTCGCTTCACGATATCTCGTATCAGGTGGTACTTGCGCTCTATATGTTTACTTGCCTTTTGAGCTCGTGGTTCCTTCGAGTTTGCAACTACACCACTATTATCATAATAAATTGTGATGATTTTGGGCAAACCAGGAATCACATCTAAGTCCATTAGAAAGTTCCTGAGCCATACTTCTTCTTTAGCTGCCTCAGAGGCTGCTACATACTCAACTTCCATGGTTGAGTCCGAAACGCATTTCTGCTTAACACTCCTCCATGCAATGGCTCCACCTCCTAAAGTAAACACATAGCCTGATAGAGACTTACTGTTGTCTTTATCCGATTGGAAATCTGAATCCGTGTATCCCACAAGGAGCAAATCGTCTGCTTGGTAAACTAGCATATAATCTCTAGTCCTTCTCAGGTACTTTAATATATGCTTTACCGCAGTCCAATGTCCTTGTCCAGGGTTACTCTGATATCTGCTAACCATGCTCACGGCAAAACAGATATTAGGTCTCGTACACAGCATTGCATACATAAGGCTTCCTACAGTCGAAGCATAAGGAACTGCTTTCATGTCCTCTATCTCCTTTGATGTCTTCGAAGACATCTATTTAGATAGAGCTACTCCATGCCTAAAAGGTAAGAAACCTTTCTTGGAATTCTGCATGCTAAAACGAGCAAGGATTGTATCTATATATGAAGCTTGGGAATGACACAACATTCTTTTCTTGCGATGCCTTATAACTTTGATCCCAAGAATGTGTGCACAATCTCCTAAGTCCTTCATATCAAATTGTTTGGACAACCATACCCTTACGTCCGATAATACCTTGACATTGTTGCCAATTAACAAAATATCATCTACGTATAGTACAAGAAATACCACCACGTTTCCGTTATACTTCTTGTATACACAAGACTCATCCGGACACTGAATAAATCCATATGACTGGATTACTTCATTAAATCGGATGTTCCAAGACCTTGAAGCTTGCTTCAATCCATAAATGGACCGATTGAGCTTGCACACTAGATGCTCTTTGCCTTTTTCAATGAACCCTTCTGGTTGCTTCATATGGATGTTCTCTTCAAAACTTCCATTAAGGAAAGCTGTCTTGACATCCATTTGCCAAATCTCATAATCCATATGAGCAGCAATGGATAAGAGTATCCATATAGACTTAAGCATGACTACCGGTGAAAAGGTCTCCTCATAATTGATTCTCTCTTTCTGAGTGTACCCTTTCGCAACAAGCCTAGCTTTGAAGGTTTCTACCTTCCCATCTGTCCCTCTCTTCCTTTTGTATATCCACTTGCATCCAACGGCTTTTACACCATCAGGTGGTTCTACAAGCTCCCAGACCTTATTAGAGTACATAGACTCTATTTCAGAATTCATTGCCTTTTGCCAAGATGCTGCATCTATATCTTGGAGTGCTTCGTCATATGTTCGGGGATTAGGTTCATATTTACCAGAGATCAAGTCCGAAGACTCTCCCAAAAACATGAATCTCTCAGGTTCCCTCACAACTCTCCCACTACGACGAGGCACCGTCTGTGGTTGTGTATCATGTGTGACACGTGTTGCAGTCTCTTGTGGTACTTCATCTTGTACTGTTGGTACTAAAGTAGACGTGTCCTCTCTAAGTTCTTCTAAAACAATTTTTCTACTGGACTTGTGATCCATTATATAGTCTTTTTCTAAAAACTGGGCATTAGTGCTAACAATGACCTTCTGGTCTTTAGGACTATAAAATAAACCACCTTTCGTTCCTCTGGGATAACCCATAAACACTCGAACTTCTGTACGAGATTCAAACTTATCAGCATCGGGTTTCAGCACATGTGCTGGACTACCCCAAATCCGAATATGTCTTAGACTGACTTTCGCCCATTCCACAATTCTGTGGCAGTAGAAGATACTGATTTAAAAGGTACTAAGTTCAGAATGTACGCTGCCATTTCCAGAGCGTATCCCCAAAACGAATTTGGTAATTCTGAATAACTCATCATCGATCTAACAATCTCCATAAGAGTCCTATTCCTTCGTTCTGCCACACCATTCTGTTGGGGTGTACCAGGTGCAGACAATTGGGATTGAATCCCAGCCTCTGATAAGTAATTCCTAAACTCTCCTAAGAGGTATTCGCCACCACGATCAGACCATAGTGTCTTGATACTTTTACCTACACGTTTCTCCACATCAGCCTTGTACTCTTTGAACTTATCAAAGCACTCAGACTTGCGACGCATTAGGTAAATGTATCCATATCTTGAATAATCGTCTATAAAAGAGACAAAATATTCAAAGCCACCTCTCGCCTGGATCGACATAGGACCACACAAATCAGAATGAACCAATCCTAACACTTCTTTGGCTCTATACCCCTTGGCCTTAAAAGGCCTCTTGGTCATTTTACCTTCCAAGCAAGATTCACAAGTTGGAAAATTTTCCAACTCTAATGAACCCAAGAGTCCATCGGTTATAAGCCTTTGAATCTTACTTAAGTTAATATGACCAAGCCTTAGATGCCAAAGATATGCTTGGTTCATTTCCGAAGGTTGTTTTCTCTTATTAGTGTTAGAAGATGTGTTATAAATTTCCATATTTTGCTTTGTGGGAGAAATTGGATTTAAAGTATATAAATTGCCAACTAATGCACCAGAATAGATAATCACTTTATTTCTCTTTATAACTACATTGTTATTAAAAGAAACAGAATATCCATCCAAAAATAGTTTAGAAACTGAAATTAAATTCTTTCTAAAATTGGGTACATAAAGACAATTTCTTAAAACCAATTTTCTATTTCTATCAAAAGACAAGTAGACGTCTCCCACTACAACAGCCGCCACCTTAGTAGCATTACCCATGTAGATGGTTATCTCCCCTTCATATAGTCATCGGGTTTCCTAGAACCCCTGCAAAGAATTGCAGACATGATCAGTGGCTCCCATATCTACACACCAAGTGTTGCTAGATAACACCCCTTCATATAGCCATTGGTAGAGTTCGCCTACAACAACAGCTTTCATTCGACTATCCAGATGGCACCGTTTGAAGCGTTGTATGGTAAGCCTTGTCAGACACCCACCCTCTAGGATGAGGTTGGGGAGGCTTAGATGTTGGGACCTCATAGAGCTCAGCATGAGGCAGAGTTGGTCCGTATTATCAAACGAAGGATGTCAGAGGCGCAGGATCGCCATAATAGTTATGCTAATCGGAGACGCAGACCACTGGAGTTCTCTATAGGCGACCGGGTATTTCCGCGAGTTTCACCCACGAAAGGGGTGAAGAGATTTGACCTCAGAGGTAAGCTAGCCCCACGATACATTGGACCTTTCTATATCTTGGAGAGGATTGGAGCGGTAGCTTACCGTCTGGCACTACCACTGTCCCTGGCAAGTGTTCACGACGTATTCCACGTATCTATGCTGAGGAGATACGTAGCCGACCCATCTCATGTGCTGTCAGATATCTTAGTTCCCGTTCAGCCGTTCAGCCGTTCAGCCTGACGTCACTTATGAGGAGATTCTGGTATGGATTCTACACCGGAAAGAGCGTCAGTTGCGGAACAAGACTATCCGGCTGGTTAAAGTCGGATGGCAGCATCATACGGATGAGGAGGCTACTTGGGAGCACGAGGATACGATCCGAGCTTGATACCCCCATCTTTTCACTTTAGATATGTGAGTTGTTTCCCGTTCAGCATTTATACTTTCTATCTGTTGTTAGTACATGCTGATGGTAGACACAAAATTTGGGGACCAAATTTTTATTAGTGGGAGAGAATGTAAAATACTGAAAATTGGCGAATCACCTTAACGAAATTTTTTGAAATTTACTGAAAATTTTTCGGAGATCGTATGGCTCAGGTTACGGGGATCGGGAAACTCTTTTTAGACTATTCCATTTTAATGAGGAAAAGTTGGAAGTGTTTTTCCTTTTCTTTTCCTTTTCCTTTTTATTTCCTTTTCTTATTTCTTCATGCCGAACCAGCGTGCCAAGCTGTTCCCCGACGCTGCCCATCCTTCTTCTCGTCTCAAGCGATAGTTTCTATTCTCCTTTTCTTCTTCTCTTGTCCTCTTCCTCTGCCGGCACAAACAACATGTGGAGCATCTCAACGCCGCCAACTTCTGCCTAGCCCTAGGTCCCCGACGCCGATCCCTTGCCTCTGCCTATCGACGTCATCCTCGCCAATCGACGACATCCAAGGAGAGTCGATCTCTTCCTCACGTGATTTTGCTCTGCCCTAGCACCGACCGCGATTTCCTCTGCCCGACACTGACCCTCATCTCCTTTGCTCGGTGTCACCAGTGCAGATTTGGTCTCTTTCATTCCGCCTACCGAAGTGCCGTCAGCCTCCTCCACGCCGTGCTCTAGCAGGAAGCCGACTGCCACGACCTGATCTCTCTGCGCACCGGCACTGTGTGTCCATCGTGTTGTGCCCTAGCTCCCGATTCGTGGTCGCCGCCACACGGAGCAGCGCCGACTATCTCTGGAGACTTCCTGATTGCGTGCCCTAGATTTCCTCTTGCTACCGGATCCGAACAAAGCAGCAGTGATTGTATCAGGAAGGTGCCACGGTCCTGATCGGTTGGTGCCACTGTTGCTTGCTGTCATTGCTTGAGAAGAAGGTCAGCAACAACTCCTAGTTTCGGTCACTATATTCCCAAGGCACGCGTCTCCGGCAGTGACTCAACAGCCGAATATACAGATTTGGGTAAGTTATGCTCTTGATCTCTAAGGTTTCGAAACCCTAATTGCCTACTGGTTGGATGTATAAGCAACTCATGGAATATGTTTGGTATCAACAGGATTAAACTGTTGTGGAGATGAGGAATCTGATCATTATTCATACACTTAGGTGAGCATGTTCAGTGATTTTCTTTAGATTCCTATTGAGGATGGTCTGTTCTGTATAGATTCTGTATAGGTTATTAGATTACATCTGAGTTGATCCAATTAGAAATCTTCATTGGAACGAGGATTTGAATTGGTTATTAGGAGGAAACATTGATGGTAGATCCTTAAATTTTGTTTCGTATCCTGTTCTTGTAAGATTCGTGCAGAATGTGATTTAGTTATGTATAACATATGTAATTGATAAGTTACATATGTGATGTAGGACAGTGATTGGGGGATTTGATTTGGCTAAATAATTTATACGTAATTAGCTAAATATATATATATATATATATCATGTTGTCACAAGACTTTGATTCGAGACGGACATCTCGATGTTGGATTTGACTGGATTGGACCTGCTATTTGAGGCGGGTACCTTGACTTATCTTTGATAATGTCATGTTGAAATGTTTAGTAGGTTATAACCTTTAGTAATGATTATGTTTGTCTTTGCTTCGGTTGGTCACTACCCGATACTTGTTACATGCTTGTTTTGTTTACTTATTATGCACTTCATGTTAGTACCTACCTGATTATACATGCTTATAGGGGTAGTGACACAACCATGTGTTATTAGGTTCAGGATCTAGGTTTTTATACCTTATCTAATCTGTGTACCTTTGATTCGGTTTATTGTCCTATGATACACATTTTATATATATATAGATATTGCTATGTTGTTCAGGATTCTGTCATGCTTAGTGTCATGCATCATCCGCATGATTGCATGCTGCACGATAGTCTGCTCCATTATTGTTGAGCACATCGCCAGTTTCATCTCTGTCGGTACTCCGCTAGTCTGCTCATGGGTTTTGTGACGTAGTGTGGTAGCACGCCAGTTTGCTCGGTGGTGCTCCACTGGGACGCTCATGGGTAGTGTACTGCAGCGTGGTAGCACGCCAGGATCCCTCCATGTCATCGTGTACCGAGAGATGAGTGTTGGGATATTCGAGCTGAAAAAATGGCTTTTTGCGTTGCGGAAACCTCGAAATCCCATGCCACCGGATCCGTGCGAAGATTAAAAGAACAAAAATTTTGTGTACATGTGTTTCTATCCTTTATCTACATTAGATCTACATGGTTAAGAGATTACCCTTTTAGCGAAGCCCTTCGCGTATCTCGCTCGTCCAAAAGTTGCCGGATCTCGAGTGTGTTCAAGTGGACACACCTCTATACATATCCACACGAACAATAGAGATGGAGAAAACACTTAGAGTGTGCTAGCACTCTAAAGGTGTTCGTCCAAGGAGGAGGAGGAGAGGGAGAAAAGAAGTAGCAAGGTGGAATAATAATGATCGATAATGAAAATAAGAGTAAAAATGGCTTAAGTATTTTCATCTAATGGAATTACTTATTGCTCATTAACACCATTAATGAGCCTTAATGAGTATTTAATATTCTTCATTAAATGACCATTTTGAAACTCATTCGAAATTTAAATCTAAAATTCAAATTGAATTCCATTTATCATTGAATTCAAAATTCAATGAATATCATCATTAAGCCTCACTTGAGTCTAACTCAAGTCTAGCTTCACTTGAGTCTAACTCAAGTCTAGCTTCACTTGAGTCTAACTCAAGTCTAACCTCACTTGAGTCTAACTCAAGTCTAATTCAATCGAGTCTTACTCAATTAATCAAATTTAGATTACTCTTAATCCAATTTGGTTCATCACATGAATCTAATCCTCTTGGTTCATCATATAAACTAAATCTCCATTTAATTTCCCTTTGTGTGTTACCCTATAGGTTCTTGTAACGTTGGCAATGCTCCTAAACCCATTTAGAAGCATAAGTAATGAGCGGTATCTAGCAACACATCATTACTACCCAAGTTACAAGAATGTTGAGATCCAACATCACCTTGTGACTACTAATTGTGACCCTTCACAATATATGACAATGTCCTTCTATCCTTGACACCTAGATTGATCAATGCGAGGCATAAACCATGTCATCCTCTAATCAATCTAAATCTTGAACTTCAAGTAGACTCACTCTAATCAAATGAGCTTAATATCTCATATTGACTCATTTGGGCATGGCCATGCACTTAGTGGTCTCACTCTATCAAGAATAACGGTGTCACTCCCGTTATATAGGAGCGATAGATCCCATCTACATCACTCACATCCCTCCGCATAATTTGTTACATACTTGGTAGTCACCTTTATAGTCCACCCAGTTGCGGGTGACGTTTGACGAAGCCAAAGTATGTAACTCCTTATGTAGGGAACCATGGTGACTTCAGGTCCAAGGACTAATAGTCATACTAATAGCCACATGAGAAAGTATATGATACTCATATAATGATCCATGATACTTTCTCATGGCGGGTCATTCAGTATACATTCTCCAATGCATACCCATGTGTCAACTTGATATCTCCATATCCATGACTTGTGAGATCAAGTCATCAAGTTGACCTACATGCTAGTCTCGTCGCATTAACATTGTCCCTGAATGTTAATACTTGACTAGGAATGATTAAGAGTAGTGTTCTCTATACCATCTCACTATCGATTCAACTAATCGATTGATATAGATAAGAACCTTCTACTCAAGGACTCTATTATACTTAGTTATTTGGCACCAATACAATTATGTATAATAACCAAAACAAATACCTTTATATACATAAGAATATGATACAATGAGTCCATACAACAATCATCATATGATTGGCTCTAGGGCTCTAACTAACAATCTCCCACTAGCACTAGTGCCGATCAGTGTAGGCTCTAAGGCCCAATGACCTAGTGTAACCATCATGCTTTCTTTGTGCCAAAGCCTTGGTCAAGGGATCTACGACGTTAGCTTCTGTGGGTACTCTGCAAATCTTCACATCTCCTCTATCGATGATCTCTCGAATGAGATGGAAGTGCCGTAGTATGTGTTTGGTCTGCTGGTGTGAGTGAGGTTCATTATCCTGTGCAATTGCTCTATTGTTGTCACAATAGAGCTCAATAGGATCTGTTATGCTAGGAACCATCCCAAGCTCAGTAATGAACTTGCGGATCCAAACTGCCTCCTTTACTGCTTCTGATGCAGCAATATACTCGGCCTCTATTGTAGAATCAGCGACTGTGTTCTACTTTGAACTCTTCCAGCTCACAGCACCACCATTTATGCAAAACATGAACCCAGACTACGATCGATAATCATCCTGGTCAGTTTGGAAGCTAGCATCACTGTAACCCTTTACAACTTGCTCGTCATTACCTCCATATATCAAGAAATATTCTTTAGTCCTTCTCAAATACTTAAGAATATTCTTGACCGCTATCCAGTGACTTTCACCTGGATCTGACTGGTATCTGCTCGTCATGCTCAAAGTATACGAGATATCAGGACGAGTACATAGCATGGCGTACATGATAGATCCTATGGATGAAGCATAAGAAATCTGATCCATGCAGTCTCTCTCTTCTCTAGAAGAGGGACTTTGAGTCTTCGAAAGACTCACACCATGTGACATCGGCAGAAATCCCTTCTTGGAGTTCTCCATGGCAAACCGTAGTAGTACCTTGTCAATATATGTACTCTGACTTAGGCTAAGCAATCTCTTAGATCTATCTCTATAGATCTGTATGCCTAGAATATGGGCTTCTTCGCCTATGTCCTTCATTGAGAAACAATTCCCTAGCCAAGTCTTTACAGATTGCAGCAAAGGGATGTCGTTCCCAATGAATAGTACATCATCCCCATACAATACAAGGAAGACAACTGTGCTCCCAACAACTTTCTTGTAGATACAAGGTTCATCTTCATTCTTGATGAAACCAAACTATTTGATCACATCATCGAATCGAAGATTCAAGCTCCGAGAAGCTTGCTTTAGTCCATAAATAGACTTATGCAGCTTGCATACTCTGCTAGTATGCTGTGGATCTACAAAACCCTCAGGTTGTGTCATGTACACATCCTCAAGCAAGTTTCTATTCAGAAACGCGGTTTTGATATCCATCTGCCAGATCTCATAATCGTGGTATGCTGCAATAGCAAGCATGATCCGAATGGACTTAAACATCGGTACTTGAGAAAAAGTTTCATCATAGTCAATACCATGAATTTGCTTGAAACCTTTTGCTACCAAACGACCCTTATAGGTAATAAGTCCATCCATGTCAGTCTTTCTTCTAAAGACCCACTTACACCCAATGGGTTTGACGCCTTCAGGTAGATCAACCAAAGTCCATACTTAGTTGGTGTACATGGATTCTATTCCGGATCTCATGGCTTCTAGCCATGACTCAGAATCTGGTCTCATCACAGCTTCCTGATAGGAGGTAGGCTCATCCTCAATGAGCATAACATCATCATAGTCAGACAAGAGAAATAAATATCTCTCAGACTGACGACGTACCCTATCAGACCTGCGAAGAGGTAGGTCTACTTGAACTGGTTGTGGTTCCTCAACTCCTTGTGGAACAACATCATCCAAAACAGTTTGTGGTTCAAGTTCAACTTCCATCGAGGCTTCACTGCTATGGTTCACATCTTGAACTTCTTCAAGATCGAACGTACTCCCACTAGTTTTTCTAGAACGTACTCCCACTAATTTTTCTAGAAACAAAGTCCCTTTCTAGAAATACCCCAGTCTTTGCCACAACTTCCTTGTGTTGACTGGGAATGTAGAAGTATTATCCCTTAGTTTCCTTGGGATATCCAATAAAATAGCACTTATCGGATTTAGGTCCCAGTTTGTCTGAGACTTGACGTCGAACGTAAACCTCACACCCCCAAATCCTCATAAAAGATGCCTGGACATCTCTCCCAGTCCATATCTTATATGGTGTCTTTATCACAGCCTTGGATGGAATACAGTTGAGTATGAAGGTTGCAGTATCCAGAGCATAGCCCCAAAGAGATGTAGGAAGATCTGTGTCACTCATCATAGATCGCACCATATCTAATAGGGTACGATTCCTTCTTTCGGATACACCATTCCATTGTGGTGTTCCAGGAGGAGTGAGTTAAGATAGAATCCCACACTCAGCTAGATAGTCATGAAACTCATGGCTAAGGTATTCTCCACCTCGATCTGATCGAAGTATCTAAATACTCTAGCCAAGCTGAGTTTGTACTTCATTCTTGAATGCTTTGAACTTTTCAAAGGATTCTAACTTATGTGTCATCAAATACACACAACCATATCTACTGAAGTCATCAGTAAATGTAATGAAGTACCTATAACCACCCCTGGCAGCGACATTGAAAGGGCCACATACATCACAATGTATGAGCCCTAACAAGTCAGTCGCTCTCTCGTTGTGTCCACTAAAGGGAGTCTCGGTCATCTTGCCTAGTAGGCAAGACTCGCATGTCTCATATGATTCAAAATCAAATAAGTTCAGCAAACCATCTTTATTGAGCTGGGATAAGCGTTTGACATTTATATGACCTAAGCGACAGTGCCAGATATAGGTTTGATTTATGTCATTTGACTTGAACCACTTGGTACTTATGTTATAGATAGGGTTCTCTAAGTATAGAATATATAATTCATTCATCAACGGTGCACTACAATAGAACATATCATTTAAATAAACTGAACAACATTCGCTCTTTATTATAAATGAAAAATCTTTTTTTTTAAACAAGAAACTGATATAATGTTCTTAATAAGTGAAGGCACAAAACAACAATCTGTTGGAACCCCAAGGTTGTTTTGGTGTGATCAACAAGTTAAGTTAGGTCCTGTGTTGTTTTAACCTTGTGTCTAAGTGTGCAGGAGCTTAGGAGCACATGTACTCGAGCAGAAGATGCGGATAGCGAGAAGGACGGCATGGGGAGACAACCGACGAGCTCGGTGCGTCCGAGGGACGAGGTGCCGCGGAAGAGTACCCTGGTGCACGAGAAGGAAGCGTGCGCTGGTTCCGAGGGACGAGAAGCCGGCGCGGAAGATTGCTCAGGGAGCAAGAGACGCAACTAGCGAGAATGTCGGCACGGGAGAGAGCCGACGGGCTCGGTACGACCGAGGGACGAAGACTGCGGACGAGTATGCTGGCGGATGATAAGGAATCATGCGACGACTCTGAGGGACGACGAGCTGGAGCAGAAGCCTGCTCGAGAAGACCGGAAGTTGGGTTCGGGTGAGCCCTATTCCGGATGGCAGAGATCACCCAAGTAAGTAGATACGGAGTGGAAGACCCGGACCGAGGCGGGACTGAAACTGAGCAAAGGTCCCGGATGAAAAGTCAACCAGAGTTGACTTTCGGGGTCCAGGGTGCCCGGAACCCTTGCGGGCGCCCGTACCAGCCTTTTAACCAGGATCGAGTTTTGACTCAATCTGATCGTTGGGGGATAAAGTTTATCCCCCCCAGGGTGCCCAGAACCCTTCGGGGCGCCCCGACCAAGGCTATAAATATAGCCTTGATCCAGAAGCTTTTCAACAATCACGAGCATTTCATTTCCAAACACTTGTATGCTTTAGTTGTAGTTAAGCTTTTGTTTCTGCGCGTCAACATTGTAAGAGGCTTCTCCGCCTGAAGGAGTTTTAGTGCTTAATCTTCCTTGGATTAACAGCCACATCGGTTGTAACCAAGTAAATCCCTGTGTCTCGTTCTTTTAATGTTCTATTTACTTTCTGCTTATTATTTATGCAAGTGTTAGCTTAAAGATTTCGAGAAGGGTTGTTTGCCTTTTGTCTTTACAGGACTAATCGACAACCCCCTTCTAGCCGGCCGCAATGGTCCAACAAGTGGTATCAGAGCCGAGACGTCTCAGAAGAACTAACCGCCGTCTGAAGCAACCAAACGATGGCCGGAGCAAGCGAATATCCACCAGCATTCGAGGGGGAGTTTTCTTCATGTCAGAAACAAATGGAGGTATATCTAAACTCTGATTTTGGTATTTTTTCAATAATGAAATTTGGTTATGAAGAACCGAAGAACGTGAATGGATAAGAAATCGATTTTCGCCTTTGGACCAACAAACAACGTAACGAATCGATGGCAAACGGACGGGCAGAATTTCATCTTCTAACCATAATACCAAATAAAGATCTCGACAGAATCAGCGAATACAAAAGCGCAAAAGAACTTTGGGAAAAGTTCTTGAAGCTCCACGATGAACCAGCTGAAGTCGAGGATGAATCCAACACCGATCCGCCATCTGAAGAGTCCAAAACCGAGGTAAGTACCGCAACAACCCCAACAACCGAATTCCATCCCGAAGCCACAGAAAGCTCATCCCAGACGAGCATTGTTGAAGAGGGAGAGACTTCGGAAGAAAGCAACTTGATAGGAGGAGAATCAACTGCCGAAAAGGTAAGTCAGGTATGGCCTTCTGAACAATTGGCACAATTAATTGAAAAGTTGCCTGGAAATTTTTGCGAATCAAAAAATCAATCATCGAAAAAGTTTTTCGGTTTACCAATATTATCGAAAGAATTTTTCGAATTACAAAATGTTTTGATGAAAGATTCTTGCAAACTAGAAATATTATCGAAAGAGTTTCTCGAATTGTAAATAGTTTTGATGAAAGATTCTTGCGAATTACAAATTATTTTATCAAAAGAATTTTTCAAATCAGAAATATTGTCAAAAGAATCATGCAAATTAGAAAAATTGTCAAACAAATATTTACCAATTATTTTGTTAATACAATTTCTTGCATTTTAATATTTGTTGCTTTAAAGTTGAAAAAAATAGTCTGTCGATTAAAGTATCTCGACAAACTCTTAACAGATATTAACATGATACAATTCTTCGCATGTTCAAATTTTCTTACTTAAAATTTGAGAAATTATAATAAGTTAAAATGGAAATTTAAAACCTTCTGATAAAAGCATAAAAAAATGATGAAATAAAATTAAAAATAAATACATAGATTTTTTTAATATTTCTACATGTTCCAAAAAAAGAAAAATTTATGCATAAAGTTTTCTACTTAGAAAGTTCTTAACTTTCATGACGAAAACTTAGAAATTTTCTAAAAGTAATTTTTAACTTAGAAATTTTCTCTAATATTTTGAGATTGCTTTTGTGGAAATTATTACAAAATTCTCAAAGTTCTCAAAATTTTCTAAAAGTTCTTAATGATTTAGAAATTTTTTTTAGAAATTCTCTTTGACTTAGAAATAATGTCCAGAAAATCAGTGAAATAGATCTTTATAAAGTTTCTGTGTGTTAAACCTTAGATTTTTCTTGCAACCCCAATATTTTATGTGATCAAAGGGGGAGAAAAAAAAGTATAAGTTTAGGGGGAGGTAGAAATTGAAAAATTAAAAAAAGAATTTAATTCTTTCTATCATGTTGCACATGATTGCAATATTAAAATGTTTAATTTTCATATCTATTTTGTCCCTAGCTTAACTTGGGTTGATCACATCAAAAAGGGGGAGATTGTTGGAACCCCAAGGTTGTTTTGGTGTGATCAACAAGTTAAGTTAGGTCCTGTGTTGTTTTAACCTTGTGTCTAAGTGTGCAGGAGCTTAGGAGCATAGGTACTCGAGCGGAAGACGCGGCTAGCGAGAAGGATGGCACGGGGAGAGAGTCGACGGGCTCAGTGTGTACGAGGGACGGGGTGCCGCGGAAGAGTACCCCAGTTGACGAGAAGGAAGCATGCGCTGGTTCCGAGGGACGAGAAGCTGGAGCGGAAGATTGCTCGGGGAGCAAGAGACGGAGCTAGCGAGAAGGTCGGCACGGGAGAGAGCCGACGAGCTCGGTGCGACCGAGGGATGAAGACTGTAGAGAAGTACGCTGGCGGACGAGAAGGAATCATGCGACGACTTCAAGGGACGAGGAGCCGCAGCGGAACCCTGCTTGAGAAGACCGGAAGTTGGGTTCGGGTGAGCCCTATTCCGGATGGCAGAGATCACCCAAGTTAGCGAATTTGGAGCGGAAGACCCGGACTGAGGCGGGGCTGAAACAGAGTAGAGGTCCCGGACAAAAAAGTCAACCAAAGTTGACTTTCGGGGTCCGGGGCGCCCGGAGCTAACCAAGGCGCCCGGACCCCTCCGGGACGCCCGGAACCCTTCCGGGCGCCCAAACCAGCCTTTTAACCAGGATCGAATTTTGACTCGATCTGATCATTGGGGGATAAAGTTTATCTACTCCAGGGCGTCCGGAACCCTTCGGGGCGCCCTGACCAAGGCTATAAATATAGGCTTGGTCCAGAAGCTTTTCAACAATCACGAGCATTTCATTTCCAAACACTTGTACGCTTTAGTTGTAGTTAAGCTTTTGTTTCTGCGCTTCAACATTGTAGGAGGCTTCTCCGCCTGAAGGAGTTTTAGTGCTTAATCTTCCTTAGATTAACAACCACATCGGTTGTAACCAAGTAAATCCCTGTGCCTCGTTCTTTTTAATGTTCTATTTACTTTCTGCTTATTATTTATGCAAGTGATAGCATAAAGATTTCGAGAAGGATTGTTTGCCTTTTGTCTTTACAGGACTAACCAACAGCCCCCTTTTAGCCGGCCGCAACGGTCCAACAAGTGGTATCAGAGCCGAGACGCCTTAGAAGAACTAACCGCCATCTGAAGCAACAAAACGATGGCCGAAGCTAGCGAATATCCACCAGCATTCGAGGGGGAGTTTTCTTCATGTCAAAAACAAATGGAGGTATATCTAAACTCTGATTCTGGTATTTTTTTCAATAATGAAATTTGGTTATGAAGAACCGAAGAACGCGAATGGAGAAGAAATCGATTTACGCCTGTGGACCAACAAACAACGTAACGAATCGATGGCAAACAGATGGGCAAAATTTCATCTTCTAACCATAATACCAAATGAAGATCTCGACAGAATCGGCGAATACAAAAGCGCAAAAGAACATTGGGAAAAGTTCTTGAAGCTCCACGATGAACCAGCTGAAGTCGAGGACGAATCCAACACCGATCCGCCATCTGAAGAGTTCAAAATAGAGGTAAGTACCGCAACAACCCCAACAGTCGAATTCCATCCCCAAGCCACAGAAAGCTCATCCTAGACGAGCATCGTTGAAGAAGGAGAGACTTCGGAAGAAAGCAACTTGACAGGGGGAGAATCAACTGCCGAAAAGGTAAGTCAGGTATGGCCTTCTGAACAATTGGCACGATTAATTGAAAAGTTGCCTGAAAATTTTTGCGAATCAAAAATTCAATCATCGAAAAAAAATTTCGTTTTACCAATATTATCGAAAGAATTTTTCGAATTACAAAATATTTTGACGAAAGATTCTTGCAAACTAGAAATATTATCGAAAGAGTTTCTCGAATTGCAAAAAGTTTTGATGAAAGATTCTTGCGAATTACAAATTATTTTGTCAAAAGAATTTTTCAAATCATAAATATTGCCAAAAGAATCTTGCAAATTAGAAAAATTGTCAAACGAATTTTTACCAAATATTTTGTCAATACAATTTCTTGCATGTTTAATATTTGTTGCTTTAAAGTTTAAAGAAATAGCCTGTCGATTAAAGTATCTCAACAAACTATTAACAGATATTAACATGATATAATTCTTCGCATGTTCAAATTTTCTTACTTCAAATTTGAGAAATTATAATAAGTTAAAATGGAAATTTAAAACCTTCTGATAAAAGCATAAAAAAAATGATGAAATAAAATTAAAAATAAATACATAGATTTTTTTTATTATTTCTACATATTCCAAAAAAAAATTTTATGCATAAAGTTTTTTAATGAGAAAGTTCTTAATTTTCAAGATGAAAACTTAGAAATTTTTAAAAAGTTATTTTTAACTTAGAAATTTTCTCTGATATTTTGAGATTGCTTTTGTGGAAATTATTACAAAATTCTCAAAATTTTCTAAAAGTTCTTAATGATTTAGAATTTTTTTTTTAAAAATTCTCTTTGACTTAGAAATAGTGTCCAGAAAATCAGTGAAATAGATCTTTATAAATTTTCTATGTGTCAAACCTTAGATTTTTTTTGCAACCCCAATATTTTATGTGATCAAAGGGGGAGAAAAAAAAAGTATAAGTCTAGGGGGAGGTAGAAATTGAAAAATTAAAAATATAATTTAATTCTTTCTATCATATTGCACATGATTGCAATATTAAAATGTTTATTTTTCATATCTATTTTGTCCCTAGCTTAACTTGGGTTGATCACATCAAAAAGGGGGAGATTGTTGGAACCCTAAGGTTGTTTTGGTGTGATCAACAAGTTAAGTTAGGTCCTATGTTGTTTTAACCTTGTGTCGAAGTGTACAGGAGCTTAGGAGCACAGGTACTCGAGCGGAAGACGCGGCTAGCGAGAAGGATGGCACAGGGAGAGAGTCGACGGGCTCGGTGTGTACGAGGCACGGGGTGCGGCGGAAGAGTACCCCGGTGGACGAGAAGGAAGCGTACGCTGGTTCCGAGGGACGAGAAGCCGGAGCGGAAGATTGCTCGGGGAGCAAGAGACGCAGCTAGCAAGAAGGTCATCACGGGAGAGAGCCGACGGGCTCGATGTGACTGAGGGACGAAGACTGCGGAGGAGTACGCTGGCGGACGAGAAGGAATCATGCGACGACTTCGAGGGACGAGGAGCCGGAGCGGAACCCTACTCGAGAAGACCGAAAGTTGGGTTCGGGTAAGCCCTATTCCGGATGGCAGAGAATACCCAAGAAAGCGGATTCGGAGCGGAAGACCCGGACCGAGGCGGGATTGAAACGGAGCAGAGGTCCCGGATGAAAAAGTCAACCAGAGTTGACTTTCGAGGTTCGGGGTGCCCGGAGCTGACCAGGGCGCCCGGACCCCTCCGGGATGCCCGGAACTCTTCCGAGCGCCCGAACCAGCCTTTTAACCAGGATCAAGTTTTGACTCGATCTGATCATTGGGGGATAAAGTTTATCTAACCCAGGGGGCCCGGAACCCTTCGGGGCGCTCCGACCAAGGCTATAAATATAGCCTTGGTCCAGAAGCTTTTTAACAATCATGAGCATTTCATTTCCAAACACTTGTACGCTTTAGTTGTAGATAAGTTTTTGTTTCTGCGCTTCAACATTGTGAGAGGATTCTCCGCCTGAAGGAGTTTTAGTGCTTAATCTTCCTTGGATTAACAACCACAGCGGTTGTAACCAAGTAAATCCCTGTGCCTCGTTCTTTTTAATGTTCTATTTACTTTCTGCTTATTATTTATGCAAGTGTTAGCTTAAAGATTTCGATAAGGGTTGTTTGCCTTTTGTCTTTATAGGACTAACCAATAACCCCCTTCTAGCCAGCCGCAACGGTCCTACACAATCATTTAATTCTAGTACAAGCCCAGAGGGCAAAGATAGAGAATAAGTTCCTACAACAACAGCAACAACCCGTACTCCATTGCCTATGCGTAGGTCCACCTTGCCCTTCATCAATGCTCTGCTATTTCTCGGCGGCTGTGAAACACCCACGAAATTATAAGATAAGTATATGAGTGTTATTTTCTTTAGAGCATAAAAGTAAGAGGATTCAAAAAGGAATAATAGAAATAAAAAGTGAGAGAGGTGAAGGTTTGAACATTGAACCTCCCACAAATAATAGAGATAAATTGATGTATGATAACCACTAGAATATTGAATAATATATGGATAGAAAGGAATGAAAATTTTAGTTAAAGGTGAGAAGAAAAAAAAAACTAAGCAAAAGAGCAAGAGAAAACCAAGTTGCTTACCTCCTCTTCCTCTTGGTTAAGAGAGGGAGCAAGAAGAAGGCAAATTGCCTTCCTCCCCTTTTCTTCTTCTCATTTTCGTGGGAATCAAAGAGGGAAGGGATAGAAGAGTTAAGGGAGGGATTAATGAAGACATAATTCACTCTCATGATGAATAAATAGGATTTAGAGGAGAAAAGAGAAAGAAAATTTCCAATTCTTCTTCTTCCTCCTTCTTCCTCCTCTTTCCTTCTCCACCGAAACTTGGAGTTTTTCCTTCTCATTCTCAAGGGTCAAGTTAGGGTTTCCTCTCTAAGAAAACCTTATTTCCAGGAAGGAATCTCAAGGTTTACCTCTTACAAGAAGAAGAAAACAAAAAGGAAAAACTAGGAAGAGAAGTTCTTCTTCCTCCTCACAAGGGTATTATTTTTCTTAAGGAACAACAAGTGAAAAACTATGTAAGTTTCCCCTCACCTGTGGTACAATAGTTTATGTATTTTCTATGAGATTAGGTTGCCTAAAAACCTAGGATACCTTCATGGAATTTTCGGCCAAGACAAAAAAAAAAGGACCTAGGAAATGTAAAGACCCAAATTTGACATGCTCAATATGTTTCTTGTAACATGTATCTTATGGTAGGGGATTTATCTAATGTTTATATGTTAGAATGTTTGGTTAGAACATAGAGTCATGTCCCTAGACTCTCGGCCAAGCATGAATAAAGGAAATAGGTAAGTTAAGACTCAAACCAAGTATGCTCCTTTTGTTTTATGATATGTACCTTATGATGAGAAAGTTGTTAACATGATATCCTCATGCCTATATGTTGATTGAACTTTATTCCATGCTCATAAACATTCGGCCATGGTAGGTTAAAGGGCCTAGGAAATTTTAAAACCTAAACTAAGCATGCCATGATCTTTCTTAAGATAAGATATGCAGTTAATATGATATGCTCATGTTATATGTTGGGTTGAACTTTATTCCATGCTCATAAGCATTCGGCCATTATAGGATTAGGGGTCTAGGAAATTGTTAAACCTAAACTAATCATGCCATGATCCTCCTTAAGACAAGATATGAAATTAATATGACATGCTCATGTTTGTAGTGTGGTTAGAACTTGTTTTCTTGCTCCATGAACTTTCGGCCACTACAATTCTATAAGCCTAGGAAACCTAGATCTTGAACTAAACATGCTCATGATGTTCTTGGTAATAAATTCTATGAAAATGGTTTAGGGTTTCCATGATTTTTTGCCACATGAAACCTAGTTTCATGGTTCACAAGTTTCGGCCATGGTAAGTCAATAAGCTTAGGACACCTAGAACCTAAACTAAACATGCTTATGTTGTTCCTCATGATGTATGATATGATTTTTGGTTTAGAGTTCACATGCATGTATATTGATTTTCTAGGAAATATGATGCTTGATGATATTCGGCCATACAAGTTTATAGACTTAGAAAACCTAGAACCTAAACTAAACATGCTTATGTTGTTTCTCATGATGTATGATATGATTTTTGGTTTAGAGTTCACATGCTTGTATATTGATTTTCTAGCAAATATGATGCTTGATGATATTCGGCCATAACAAGTTTATAGACTTAGAAAACCTAGAACCTAAACTAAACATGCTTATGTTATTTCTCATGATGTATGATATGATGTTGGTTTAGAGTTCACATGCTTGTATAATGATTTTCTAGCAAATGGGATGCTTGATGATATTCGGCCATGATGAGTTTACAAGCTTAGAAAACCTAGAACCTAAACTAAACATGCTCATGATGCTCTTTATGATACTTGATGTAATAGGGTTCACATGCTTGTATGTTGATTGTTAACCTAATTTACAAACATGTGTTTCGGCCACTATATGATACTAGGGTAGAGACCTAATTATGATTTCCATGTGCCTCACATGCAATGTTTCATGATGTGATAAGAGCTTGCTATGCTTCTATGTTTATTTATGTATGCTTATGATCTATGCATGTTGATAACCCTTATGATGTGCTGTGTGCCCAAATTATGCATGCTATTTATGATGAGCCGTGTGCCCAAATTATGCATAGTAATATGATGAGTTGAGTGCCCAAACTATGCATGTAGTTATGATGTGCTGTGTGCCCAAATTATGCATGCTATTATGATGAGCTGTGTGCCCAAATTTTGTATGATATGATATGTTAAGAAATATGATATGCATGAAATAATAAGAACCATGATATGTATGACATGCTACTTTACTTTATATGGCTTGTACCAAGGGTGGGCTCCATAAGCGCCCCGGGGTCGATGGACTAAGAAACGGGCCTCGTTAGGGATAGGCTCCTAAGTGCCCCTAGGTCGATAGACTAAGAAACGGGCCTAATATGTATGCCTTGTAGGGTTCAAGACTTGCTACCTTGGCCCTACATAGGACGCGCGCATTTATGTATGTGGTACATGTCGAGGCCCTAATCATGTTGAGATTATGTTTAAGTATGTATGTAATAAGTTTTCAAAAGACATGTTGCATATATTTTTCATGATACATGTTTTTGAAAGTCATCTCGCATGATACTTATGATTATGTTATGTTATGCTAGGATGCACTTTATGATTATGCCATGATATGCCATGATACTTATGATTATGTGATGTTATGCTAGGATGCACTTTATGATTTTGTCATGATATGCCATGATACCTTACGATTATGTTACGATATGATGCTTCTATACATGATATGATGAGTTATCTTTATGCTTTATGCCTTATGAATATGCTATGCTTTACGGTTTTTGTGAGTATGAAGGATCTTACTGAGCCTTGTGTGCTCATAGCTTACTTTCCTTGTACCACAGATAAAGGCAAGGAATGGATGTACTAAGGGAGCAGCAGGAGGGGCAAGAAGGATATGTGTAGTAGTGGCTCGGCTAAAAGAGAAAGACCTGCTTTTATTTAATAAGAATTATGCTTATGTCGTTATTTCATGACTCCATGACATTTCATCATGCTTATTAGTATTATGGCTTAAATTTATGTTAAGCATGCTATGTGACTTTATATGATAGGTAGTTATTGATGATGATTTGAAAAGTAAAAGAAAAGTTTTAAAAAGAAAAAATATACTATAAACAAGACTTTCACTGTTTTAAGTAGAAAAGATTATTAACAAGCAAGTAAGTAAGATAAGATAAGAAGAAAATGATAAGTAACCCCCGTCAGCTTGAGCAGGAAGGGGCGGGGCGTTACAGGCTGCACATTAGTACAAATTTGAGAAGCACATCCGGTATCTAATGCACATGATAAAGAAATAGATAGATTGACTTCTATAACATATATACCTGAAGTGGAAGTGTCACTTCTCTTCTTCTTAAGATCTTCCAGGTAGACTTTGCAGTTCCTCTTCTAGTGCCCGGTCTAACCACAGTGGAAGCAGGTAACATCCTTGGAAACCCCTCCTTTAGGTTTTAGTGCCTTGCCTTTGCCCTTGTAACACCCATAGAGTACTTAGCAAGATTTTAGATATTATTTTTTTTATCATGAATAAAAAAATAGGCCTTATGTGTAAATTTGTAAAAATAATAAAATAAAACCAAAAAGAGATGACCAGGGTTTGAACCTTGGATCTCTTACAAGATATATGTATGTGTTAACCAATAGACCAAGAGAAGTTATTGTTAAAGAGAGAGGTGACAATATAGTTAAGAGTAAGAAAAGAGTTTTTTCATTGAGAAGGAGAAGTTAGAGTTGCTCTCTTCCTCTCAAAAGAAAAGAGGATTCTTGCTTCCTCTTTTCATTAAGGAGAAGTAAAAGAAAGGAGAAGGAAAAGTACATTTTCCCTTCCTCCTCTCATGATGAATAAAAGGGGAAATTAAAGAAGGAAATTCATTTTCTCCTCTTCCTCCTTCCCCCTCCTCCTCACTGTGACCAAGAGCCTCTCCTCACCTCTCCTTGCCGAAATCCAAAAACAAAGGAGGACTTCTCTCTAGGAAGGCTCCACAAGCAAGATTTTCTCCCTAAGTAAATCAAACAAGGAGGTAAGTATTCCCTCACCTGTGGTACAAGTCGCTTACGATATTTTCGAAAGATTAGAATACTTGAAAATAAAAAAAAAAATAAAAAAAAAGAGAAGAAACCATGCTCATGGATCTTATGATGTTAGGATATGAATTTAGTTAAAGATTTATGTTGGATGTTGTTTAAGCTTGATCTTCTTCTTAATATGGTTATTGACCTTCTTCTTAATAAGGTTCGGCCATGATGAAATTTAGGGTTCATGAAGCTCCAAACCTAATTTAGTATGCCCATAGACTTCTTTATGATATGTTATGGAATTAGCTAAGTATTCATGTCTATATGTTGCTTAGAAGTTCATTTCTTGCTTGAGGAAGTTTCGGCCATGATGGGGTTTTTAGGGTTCATGAAGCTCCAAACCTAATTTAGTATGCTCATAGACTTCTTTATGATATGTTATGGAATTAGCTAAGTATTCATGTGTATATGTTACTTAGAAGTTTTTTTCTTGGCTTATGAAGTTTCGGCCATGATTGAATTTTAGGGTTCATGAAGCTCAGAACCTAAATTAGTATGCTCATAGACTTCTTATGATATGTTATGGAATTAGCTAAGTATTCATGTGCATATGTTACTTAGAAGTTTATTTCTTGGTTTATGAAGTTTCGGCCATGATAGAGTTTTAGGGTTTCATAAAGCTCAAAACCTAATTTAGTATGCTCATAGACTTCTTTATTATATGTTATGGAATAAGCTAAGTATTCATGTGCATATGTTGCTTAGAAGTTTATTTCTTGGTTTATGAAGTTTCGGCCATGATAGAGTTTTAGGGTTTCATAAAAGCTCAAAACCTAATTTAGTATGCTCATAGACTTCTTTATGATATGTTATGGAATTAGCTAGGTATCCATGTTTATATGTTGCTTAGAAGTTTATTTCTTGCTTGATGAAGTTTCGGCCATGATGAGGTTTTAGGGTTCATGAAGCTCAAAACCTAAATTAGTATGCTCATAGACTTCTTTATGATATGTTATGAAATTAGTTAGGTATTCATGTTCATATGTTGCTTAGAAGTTTACTTCTTGTTGCATGATGTTTCGGCCATGATGGAGTTTTAGGGTTTCATGAAACTCAAAACCTAATTTAATATGCTCATAGACTCCTTTATGATATGTTATGAAATTAGCTAGGTATCCATGTTTATATGTTGCTTAGAAGTTTATTTCTTGCTTGATGAAGTTTCGGCCATGATGAGGTTTTAGGGTTCATGAAGCTCAAAACCTAAATTAGTATGCTCATAGACTTCTTATGATATGTTATGAAATTGGCTAGGTATTCATGTTGTATGTTGCTTAGAAGTTATTTCCCTTCTTATGAACTCTCGGCCATAACTATAATCTAGGGTTCAAGAAAGTTTAAACTTAACTTAGCAAGCTCATGGATTCCCTTATGATATGATATGAAGGTAGCTTGGTATTTTCTATGCTTATGTAGAACTTAGTTTCATGTTTTTAAAGGTTCGGCCACAATTAAGTTAAAAGGCCTAGGAAGCTTGGAACCTACTACTTATGCTCATGATATTCTTTATAGTTTATGACATGAATTTGATTTAAGGTTCACATGCTGATATGTCATTGTAACCTAAAACCAAGCATGGTGACTCTCGGCCACCATATGAAACTAGGGTTAGAGACCCAATTATAACTTTGCTAGGTGTCTCACATACTAGAATACGAACTAGGAGATGCTAGTAAATGTTTTCCATGTATGATTATGGTTGCCTACGATGATTTAGATACTTAATTAAGGATGCTCATGAATTATACATGATGATGACTCTTATGATATGTTTTATGCTTAAGTATGCATGCTTTATGACAAGACAAGTAACATGTCTATTTATGTATGTTTAAGAATTATGCATGAAATGATTCTTATGATGACAATGTACCCAAGCATGTATGATTTCAAATATGTGGCATGTTCATTTATGTAAGATCATGAACCAAGCATGATAATGGTTTTATATGATGGCTATGTGCCCAAGAATGTATGCCTTATGATATGATAAGAAAATGGCAAAGAGTTGCTTCCCTTAAGTTGGGATTAAGAGCACTCTTCATGTTAAGACAAGAATATGACATCTATGATGATATGATATGACAAGTTATGATGATATGATATGCATGACATGTACTTTACTTTGTATGGCTTGTACCAAGGGTGGGCTCCATAAGCGCCCTAGACCGACGGACTATGAACGAGTCTAGTAAAAAGGGATGGGCTCCTTAGTACGCCCATAGGCCGACGGACTATGAACGGGTCTAGATCCCTAGTAGGTTCGGGGCTAGCTACCCTGTCCTAGGGATTGCGCGCATTTATGTATGTATGTGGTACAAGCCGGGCCCTCATGATGATGATATTATGTTTAAGTATTAAAAGATATATTTAAAGACATCTTGCACTCGACATGGCATATGTTTTAAAAAGGACATTTTGCATAATGCACCCATTCACATATGACATGTTTCTTTTATGATTCATATGACCTGATGATATGTTATATTTCTTATGATTCCCCTCACATGATCCCTTTATTTATGATATGTTAGAATCATGGTTTATAATGATATGTTATGATAAGGAACTATGCTCACATTACATATTGTTAGATGATTATGTCTTCATTGATGATATGCTTATATGATTATGCTTTCAGATACGGTTTTTGTGAGTAGGAAAGAATCTTACTGAGCCTGTGTGCTCATAGCTTACTTCCTTGTACCACATATAAAGACAAGGGATGGATAACTTAAGGGAGCTGCAGGAGAGGCAAGGAGGTGTGTGTGGCAGTGGCTCGGCTAAGACAAATAAGACCTGCTATGATATTTTGTTATGTTTGACATGAACCATTTGTATTTATGTTACATTCTAGTATAACTTCATGACATTTCCGCTGCTTTATGTTACTAGAAAGAAATTTTAAATATGCATGTATCCTGGAATAGTTAAGTAAGTAAGTAGCCCCGTCCCTTTTAGTAGCAGGGAGGGCGGGTGTTACAGCCCTTGGCTTGGGACTTTCCTTTGCCTTTAGGCTTACCCTTGCCTTTACCCTTTTGCACCATCAAAATGGTGTTGGGCTTTACCTTCTTAAGGTTCAGCTCAGCAGTTCTTAACATGCTTAGCAGCTCGGGCAGGGGTTTATCAATTTTGTTCATGTTGTAATTTAGAACAAATTGATTGTAACTATCGGGCAAGGATTGCAAGATCAAGTCAGTGGCCAGCTCTTGGCCAAGTGGAAATCCCAACCTCTGTAAGTTTTCTATGTACCCAATCATCTTGAGTACATATGGACTTACGGGAGTCCCGTCTTGCATCTTGCACAGAAACAGTGCCTTAGAGATCTCGAATCTCTCGTGCCTAGCTTGTCCTTGATATAGTTGACGAAGATGTTCAACCATATCATAAGCACCAATCAACTCATGTTGCTTTCGAAGCTCAGAGTTCATGGTTGCGAGCATGAGACAGGACACATCTAATGTGTCATCTTGATGCTTCTTGTAAGCATCTTTGTCTGCTCGCGTGGCAGTGGCAGGAGGTGCCTCGGAAATGGGCGTCTCCAGGACGTATAGTTTCCTTTCCTGAGTGAGAACAATTCTCAGGTTCCTGTACCAGTCCAGGAAGTTAGCTCCATTGAGCTTGTCCTTATCAAAGACAGAACGCAGGGAGAAGGAGTTCGTGTTTGACGATATGACAATCTACAATAGAAAAATGCAGAAAAATAAATATTATTTTCCACTAATCATTTAATTAGGCCTTTAATTAAACGATGCTCCCACTGAATTATAGAATTTTGTAGAATCAAGTCATGGATGTGGTCAAACCACACTTACTAGATTCTAGCTATAATTCGTGTGGGACAAGATCCACATCATACTACGCCTTGAGTTAGCTTTGGTTAAATCGCCCAAGACTTAGTATGATCGGTAGGTAACTAATTACCAATTACATCTATATGCAACTCTTGTTTATAGGATCAAGATCCGCATGTATATTAAAACATGAGTTAGCTTTGCCTAAACCACCCAAGAGTTAATATAAATGTGATTTTGACCTATCTACCAACCATTGGAAAATGTCTATAGTTAAACTCGATCCAATTGAGTTTAACTATTTTTACACAATCTAATTGAGTTTGTACTCACCCATGCGTTGATAGGCGGGACCAAAATTGTCCCTCCGCACCCTACCAAGATAATACGCGTTGCTCTGCTTTGGCAGATTCAACAACAACATGTGATCGAGGTAGTGATGGGTATCACGACATGGTAGGCATTTTGAGTTGACGCGATTAAGATCTAATCTAATCGTTGATGTGTATCATATACGCGATTTAGATATAATCTAATCGTGGTGCATCATATACGTAATTTAGATCTAATCTAATCGTGGTGGCACTAATTAATTACTCTACTCTAGCATGCATCACATACACACACACACAAGTAATTAATTAAATTGTGATTAGTCATGGCCCTACTATGATCTTCTCAAGCCAATGAGAAGATCAGATGGTCAACCTAAGGTCAATAACTTCTCCAAGCTCCTCCCTTTGACCGCCACGTGTTGCTCGCACCCTCCTCGTAACTCCTCCTCGAGTGGACCTTCCACAGCTCCATTTTGTACATTACAAAGATGAAACTCGAGTTACATTCGAGTTTAAATTATTTTACAATAGGAAATAAAATAGATAGGCATGACACGCAGGTCGCGTATCAAATATACAACACGCACAATCACACAAAAATGGCACGCAGGCCATATTATGAATTACAACACATGTATCCAATCCAATTGGGGTTTTTGGGCCATGACTATCACAAATACATACATAATTATAAAATATGTATTTTATATAAATTTCTACAATTTTACTACTATTTTTACAATTTTATGAGTTACAATTTTACACATGTATCCCGGAGGTCCCGTTTAGCTATTTTCGGGCGCGATCGCGGGACAACGCCCCTTGCGGGGTTAGGGGCAGTGCCCCTACTTGTGAAATGAGTCTCATGAGTGTCCTAGGACAATCTTACAGTGCCTTAAGCCACTGTCCCAAAACTATTTGGGCGAAACCTTGCCGTTTCGGAAGGTTTTTTCACGGTATACGAAGCCTACAAGTGACCAAGCACTTGTTGCTTCGCATCTCCAAGAAAAATACTCATGAAAACTATAAAAAAATGTAAATTTACAGAAATTTACAGTTCTAATATTTTTCATAAAAATACAAACTAAAACATGTACACGATTCGCACGTGGCTCGGATACCACTGTTGGGATTTTCGAGCCGCAAAAATCGATTTTTACGTTGTGGAAACCTCGAAATCCCATGCCACCGGATCCGTGCGAAGATTAAAATAACAAAGGTGTTCGAGTGGACACACCTCTATACGTATCTACACGAACAATAGAGATGGAGAAAACACTTAGAGTCTGCTAGCACTCTAAAGGTGTTCGACCAAGGAGGAGGAGGAGAGGGAGAAAAGAAGAAGCAAGGAGGAATAATAATAATGATCGATAATGAAAATAAGAGTAAAAATGGCTTAAGTATTTTCATCTAATGAAAATACTTATTTCTCATTAACACCATTAATGAGCCTCATTAATGATCCTTAATGAGTATTTAATATTCTTCATTAAATGGTCATTTTGAAACTCATTCAAAATTTGAATCTAAAATTCAAATTGAATTCCATTTATCATTGAATTCAAAATTCAATGAATATCATCATTAAGCCTCACTTGAGTCTAACTCAAGTCTAGCCTCACTTGAGTCTAACTCAAGTCTAACCTCACTTGAGTCTAACTCAAGTCTAACTCAATCGAGTCTTACTCAATTAATCTAATTTGGATTACTCTTAATCTAATTTGGTTCATCACATGAACCTAATCCTCTTGGTTCATCATATGAACCGAATCTCCATCTAATTGCCCTTTGTGTGTGACCCTATAGGTTCTTGTAACGTTGGCAATGCTCCTAAACCCATTTAGAAGCATAAGTAGTGAGTGGTATCTAGTAACACATCATTATTGCCCAAGTTACAAGAATGTCGAGATCTAACATCACCTTATGACTACTAATTGTGACACTTCACAATATATGACAATGTCCTTCTATCCTTGACACCAAGATTGATCAATGTGAGGCATAGACCATGTTATCTTCTAATCAATCTAAATTTTGAACTCCAAGTAGACTCACTCTAATCAAATGAGCTCAATATCTCATATTGACTGATTTGGGCATGGCCATGCATTTAGTGGTCTCACTCTATCAAGAATAACGATGTCACCCCCGTTATATAGGAGAGATAGATCCCATCTACATCACTCACATCCCTCCGCATAATTTGTTACATACCCAGTAATCGCCTTTATAGTCCACCCAGTTACGGGTGACGTTTGACGAAGCTAAAGTATGTAACTCCTTATGTAGGTAACCATGGTGACTTCAGGTCCAAGGACTAATAGTCATACTAATAGCCACATGAGAAAGTATATGATACTTATATAACGATCCATGATACTTTCTCATGGAGGGTCATTCAGTATACATTCTCTAATGCATACCCATGTGTCAACTTGATATCTCCATATCCATGACTTGTGAGATCAAGTCATCGAGTTGACCTACATGCTAGCCTCGTCGCATTAACATTGTCCCTGAATGTTAATACTTGACTAAGAATAATTAAGAGTAGTGTTTTCTATACCATCTCACTATCGATTCAACCAATCGATTGATATAGATAAGAACCTTCTACTCAAGGACGCTATTATACTTAGTTTATTTGGCACCAATACAAGTAAGTATAATAACCAAAATAAATGCTTTTATATACATAAGAATATGATACAATGAGTCCATACAACAATCATCATATGATTGACTCTAGGGCTCTAAATAACAATGAGAGCATTGAGCTCCCTCACTTATGATTTGGGGTACGAGGATAGGTGTACTCCGACAGCATCCCGTCCACTCGGTCACTCATCAAGAGTAGTGATGGCAGAGTGCACGGTTGTCACAGCCCTACCCACTCGGTCTCACCATCGTGTGTGAGATGGCTGACTGGCGTTAGGGGTGACCATGTCATTGGCATCATATGCATTGATGCATTTACTAATTGTGTTTGTTACACTTATATGCTCCATTTGGATGGATGCATATGTTTGACATGCATGCAGGATTTATGATACTCTCGGTCTGATGACCTGACTAGTCTGATAGGAAGCCCTGGTGAGTACAGTTCTCTTCAGCCTTTTCTATTATGCATTTCCAGCTTTTGCCCAAGAGACTGTACTCCATAGTAATTACTATTTGTTATAGTTTACTATACATGTCAACTAGGTATTTGCTGAGTTGTTGAACTCACCCCCGTGGACACTATCTTTTTTTTCAGGTTCCAGGTTGTTTATGGAGTCGCTTGGAGTATCTTGCCTGCCGATTCCCACGTCACATAAGAAGACTTACCGTTTCCATTTTTGTTTTCTTTGTTTTATGTATCAGTGTATTTAGCTTTGTGCTCCGATTTTGTTTTTGGGGTATTGTTTTGTTATGTGGTGTAAGCCTAGCCAGTAAGCAATAACACCCATAGGATCCCTAGAAATTTTACATGAATTTATGCATGGTTAAATAGGTTTCATGTGGACTATTCTTTAAAAAAAAAAAAGAACCAAAAAGAGGCATGACCAAGGATTGAACCTTGGACCTCTTAGTAAGTGGTTCCATGTTATAACTAGTAGCCCCAGCAGGGGTGTGCTGTTATGAAAAGAGGGAAATTATGGTTAAAGGTAAGGAAAGTGAAGGCTCTCTTCACTAAGGAGGAGAAGTCCAAGTTTCCTTCTTCTTCTTACAATGAAAAGAGAGTTTTGCTTTCTCCCTTCATTTCGGATGAGTAAAAGAAAAGGGAAGGAAAAGTTCATTTTTCCTTCTTCCTTTCATTTGGAATAAAAGAAGAAAAGGAAAGAGAAAATTTCATTTTCTTCTCTCTTCCTCCTCCCTCCTCCTCTCCATCGAAACCAAGCTCCCTCTTCTCACCATTGCCGAGACCAAGCTAAAAGAATTCTTCTCTAGGAAAGCTTCACAAGCAAGGTTACTTCTCTTAGAGAATTAAGCGAGAGGAAGTAAGTATTCCCCCTCACCTGCCGTACGAGTAGCCTCCTATGTTTTCTATGCTTAAAATGTTTTGAAAAGAAACTTAGGGTTCGACCATGATAAGTTTTGAAATGAAAACATGCTTGTTTATGCTCCTTCATGATACATGATCTCTTATATGTTGTTAGTTAAGAGTTTTATGCTTCATGTGGTATTTAAAGTTTAGAAACCCAACCATGAAGTTTCGGCCAAGTTGAGATACAAGTTCTAGGGCAAAGTTTTGAAATGAAACATGCTTGTTTATGCTCCTTTATGATACATGATCTCTTATATGTTGTTAGTTAAGAGTTTTATGCTTCATGTAGTATTAAAAGTTTAGAAACCCTACCTTGAAGTTTCGGCCAAGTTGAGATACAAGGTCTAGGGCAAGGTTTTCAAATCTAATCATGCTTGTATATGCTTCCTTATTGTAACACCCCAAATTTCATGATTTGGAGTCCTAAAATACCTTATTAAAATCTATAAATGCTTTAGAAAAATTCTAGAGATTTTTAGGAATTTATAGAGTATTTTTATGCAATTTTTGGAGTTCGTTTGGTATTTTTACCAAAAGGAAGAAGTTGGAAAAAATAGGGAGATTCGAACCCGAGACCTCGAACCCGAACCAAACCTTAACCGAACCCAGCCAACCAACTGTTCCGCGATTATTTTGTGAACAGATAAGAACCTGTAATATAGTTAAGTTATAAAAGGGATATAAGTTATGAGAGGAACTTAGGTATTATTTTCCCGTGACCTAAACTTCTCCTCTCCTCTTTCTCTCGCGGCACGGCGGCGATTCCGTCTCGGGCGAAGACGAAGCCGAGGCTAGGGCTTCGTCTCCAGCGGCCGGCGAGCACCCTTTTCCGTGAGCTCTTTCCGGATCCAAGCTCCTCTCGTCAAGAGGCAGCTGAAGCCACGAGGAAGAGGCCGAGATCGTGAGCTCCTCCGAACCCTAGAAGCAATTTTTCCGGCTGTGAGTCCAAGTAAACCTAAGGTAAGTCGCTACTCACCTGCAGTAGGATAGTTCCGGGTTATTTTTCTTTTGATTCGAATTTTCTGAGAAGGTTATCATTTAGGGCTTACTGTCGTGAGTTGTTAAGGAAGAGGGATGTGGTTTTTAATTGGATTAGATTCTGAACTTTGATTATTCTTATGTTCCGAATTTGTTCTGTGATGAAGGTTAGTTTAGGGTTGCTGTCATGACCTTAAAGGGGCAGGACTGGTTATTCTTGCTATTAGGCAATATACATGAGATAATATAGATTTCCTTTTTAGCATGTAGTTTCGGATTGTGCTGTTAAATTGGCATGAACAGCTCGGTTTTGAGTTGCTTTACAGTTCGGTTTGTGCACGAAGAATTTCCTGTGCAGTTCGGTTCGAGTTTGTCTGATTTGGTTTTGGAGATTTAGAAATCCTCACTATGAGGTGAAGTTTTTTTTGTGTAAAGCAAGACCAAGGTCTTTATTATAGATTTGGTTTCGGTTTTGTAATGCATGTGGTTTCCTGGACAGATTTGTAGCAGATAAAGATGGATTTTCATTGGGTTTTTATTCTAGTTTTCTACCATATATGCTAGTTCCTAGATTAGTTCTTGCAAGCATTAGTATACAATCCATGTTCTGCATTTTATTATAGTTGTTTTTCTTTTGGACCTTTGTCTCTTAATGTTACATAGGAACTTATATGAAGCATGTTGTTTTCATCTTTGAGACAGTTAGATGGAGAAAGATTTTAGCAGTTATGTTTTAATTGAGCAGTGTTATGTGGTATTCTAAAGGTGAAGTGCTTTTGGATGCTTTAGTTTGGACTAAGCATTTGAGATTAAACACCTTGAAGTATATCATTTTTAAGCATTTAGTTTAGTTTTGTTAGAGTATATATGAGAACTCATCCCCTTTAAATAAGGTTATTGCTAGCTGGATCTAAACAAATCTGTGAGTCTTATCCTACAATCTTCTAGAATGATAGTAGTCCACCATCTATTCATGGAGTGGTACTATTGTCAAGAACGGATGGATATGGTATTGTGAATTTTAGTTGAATCAGATGGTAGTAAATTTGTAAATCCTAGGTTTGTAGGTTGGTCAAGGAATTATAAATGGGATGAGATATCATAAGAATTTAGTGTAGGTGTAATACCATTGTATTGTGCTAAGGAGTGTATATGGATAACATCTGTGCTTGGCTGATTCTGGAATTTTAAATGGATTACGAGTTATAATATCTTTATTGAGTGAATTCCAAATAAGCTGTGTATTAGTCATATTATGGAAAGGAAGTTTGAGAGACGATTAAAATCTGTACTAGCCAGAATATGTTTCTTTTGTTAAGTTTCTTTGCAGAATTTCTGTTAAGCATTAGTGCAGATTTTAGTTAAGCTTAAGATGCAGATTTTTGATAAGCTTAGTATGCAGATCTTAGATAAGCTTAATATGCAGATTTTGTTAAATATGCAGATTTTAGATAAGCTTAGTATGCAGATTTTAGATAAGCTTAATATGCAGATTTTAATTAAGCTTAATATGCAGATTTCTGTTTAAACTTGTATGCAGATTTTGTTTAAGCATTGCAGTGTTAGAATTTGTTTTAACATTTCAGTTTTGTAAGAAGCATTCTTTTATAAGAAAAGTATAAGAAAGATTTAAGAAAAGAAAGAAAAAGGCCAAGACCTTAAGTAGATCCCAAAGTCAAGACTTTAGGGATTTTAGCACACAAGGTGCTTATTAAAATGCCAAGGCATTATATATTAGAAGTATTAAAAGATAACAAGTATTTTACTTTTATCAGTGGCACTGTACTGGACTCTCAGTTGTCCTTGGGCTGGGCTCCCATAGTCGTCCATAGGTTTAGATAACCTAGTAGTAACGGCACGGCCGACGGTCGACGGTCGACGACCCTAGGGTCGCCAAATGGGCCGCCAAATGGGTCGGGTCGTTACTAAAGTAAAAGCAAGTACAGTTGTCGGGCCCAAGAAGAAGATGATTATTATTTTGAAGAATTATAAGTATAAGTTTTTGAACAAGTAAAGCAAGTTTTACATAAGTATAAAGTATTAAAGAATAAGTTTTAAACAAATGAATTAAAAAATAAGTTTAGAACAGATGAATTAAGTTTCACTTTATTTTAAAATCAGCAAGTTGAGTTTTCTTTTATGCTAGCAAGTTATTTAGATTAGCTTACTGTTCTTTGCTATTTTCTGAGCATGAGTAGATTTACATCTTTAGCATTTCAGCATGTCTTGTTCTTTTATTAGTGGATGAGCATGAGTAGTCTTCAGTAAGAAATCAGTTAGATCATGTTATAGATATATGTACATGCATATCGAGATTTTATGAGTTAGATAGCGCTTACTAAGTATTTTGCTTATAGTTTGCATTTCCTCTTACTACAGATACAGGAAAAGAAATGTGTTAGCAAAGGAAGGCGACAAGGAGGTGCGGATGGATGTGTGATGCCAGGACTATGGAGAGACCTGGGAAGTTTTGAGTTTTCATGTTTAGTGGATAGAAATAGTTGAGTTGTACCTTATGGTTTATGTCTTTTTAGATTGTATTTTCATTCCGCATTGTTAGTTTGGTTATTTTCCACTGTTGGAGTTTTATTCATTTGTTATTGCTAGAATAGTTTATCTTTTTAGTTGTTGTGTCTTATAAACTGCGTGGTTGTTTGATAAATGTTCCAGCCGCCTGTGGCTGTGTATATTATGTTATGTATTAATGATTATGGTCACCGGTACAGGGGAGATTCTGTCGAAATTTTTCGGTAGGGATTCCTCGTGGTTTCGATCACACCGGTTAAGTAGAGTTAGTAGTTAAGTAACGGTCACTCTTAGAGAGTAATAGTATAGTTAAGAAGAGTGGTCGTTACACTTATGATGTATAATCTCTAATATATGGTTGGTTTAAGTTTCATGCTTCATGTTGTATTTAAAAGGTTAAAACCTTACCTTTAGGTTTCGGCCAAGAATGGATGAAAGGCTTAAGGAAAAATTTTGTAACCTAACTATGCTTGTATATGCTTCCTCATGATGTATGATCTCTAATATATGGTTGGTTTAAGTTTTATGCTTCATGTTGTATTTAATAGTTTAAAACCTCACCTTTAGATTTCGGCCAAGTTTGAATTTGAGACTTAGAGCAAAGTTTTGAAATCTAACCATGCTTGTTTATGCTTCTTCATGATGTATGATCTCTTACATGTTGTTAGTTTAAGTTTCCATGCTACATGTTGTATTGAAAAGTTGGAACCTCACCTTTAGGTTTCGGCCAAGAATGAGTTAGGGTTTGTAGGAAGATCAAAACCCCAACCATGCATAATAATTGTTACACCCACTAAGCTTTTAAGATAAATATGAGAATGATGAATTTGCCTTAGAAAAATATTAGTAGAATGTTGAACCAAAAAGAAATAAAAAGAAATAAAAATAGGGAATGGTCAAGGATTGAACCTTGAACCTCTCATGATGTAAATGATAAGATTAATGGGTAATAACCAGTTGGGATAGGAATAATATATTGATAGCAAAGGAGGGAAACTCATGATAAGGGTAAGAGTAAAAGCTAGCCAAAGGAAAACAAGAAAAGAGCAAGAGAAAGGCAATTTGCCTTCCTCCCTTTCTCTCTCTTTTCCCTCTCTTGCCGTGACATTAAATGGAGAATGAAGGGGATTCATTCCCCCTTGTTCTCATCATAAATGATGAGAATAAATTAGAAAATAAAATAAATAAAATAAAATAGAAAATGGGTTAAAGGAGAAGGAAAGCAAAAACCAATTTTGCTACCTCTTCCCCCTTAATATAAAAAAAAATGATGTAAAGGGAAAATTCTATTTTTCTCTCATTTTCCCTCATCCTCCCTCTCCCTCACCGAACCCTCAGTCCCCTCTCCTCCATCTTCGGCCCAAGCCAAGGTTTTCTCCTAAGAAAGCCTAAGATACAAGGAGGACTTAGCAAGGAATCAAGGGAAGGGAACTAGAAGAAGAGACTACTTCTTCCATCACCACACCTTAGATCCACAAGCGAAAAGGAAGTAAGCTTCCCCTCACCTGTGGTACAAGGCGTTTTATGTGCTTTTCGGATTTTATGAGGATTAGAAAACCTAGAATATAATTTAAGAAAAAATTCGGCCAAAGAAGAGTTTTCAAATCTAGGAAGGTTTAAACAAGTCCTCATTTCATGATATTTTTCTATGCTATGTAGGAAGGTTTTCCTTCATGTTTTTATACCTATATGATGCTTGGTCAGAGGAGTACCTAACCCTAGAATTTCGGGCAAAAATATTTTAAAGAGGTTAGGGAAATCATTGTTTAACCAAACTAGTACAAGATTCCCTCCATGAATTACTAAGGGTCTTTTGTTGGTTTTTCTTGCTTAAAAGTTACTTGGAACCAAAAGAAATCCACTCATATGTTTCGGCCAAGAAAAGAGCTTAGGGTTAGGAAGACCTTTAAATTTAAGTAACCATGTTTATATGATAGAATATAGAGTTCTCTTAAAGAATTGCATGTTGAATATTGCTAGAAATTCATGAACTCTTCATTAAGATTTTCGGCCATGATAAGATGGATAGCTTAGAAAAGCTTAAACAAAATTTTAACATGCTCAAGACCTCTGTGATATTAAGATATGAAAGTTGTTTAATGCTCTCATGCTTAATTAGGGTATAGAGAATTTAGTTACATGATATATGACATGTAAGATCACAAGGGTCCTAGCTTGTTTATGAACCAAATTTGTATATGATGTTCTTAGTAATTTTTGCCATGAAACTTACTTAGGTTTTCCATGCTTTAGGCCACTTAAAACCTAGTTTAGAGATTGGTAGGTTTCGGCCATGAGGAAAAATAAAAGAAAAAGGAAAGAAACCTATGAAGCCTAAGACACAATTCACATGTATGTTTATTATGCTTGTCTTTGTACATGCTATGAAACTTGTATGACTTCCTATGCTTTTAGGCTATTTGAAGCAAATTTAAACACTGATGAGTCTCGGCCAAGTAGGGTTTAAATGACCTAGAGGCCTTAGAATTGAAACCAATTGTGTTAAAAATGCTTCTTATGGAAATATGATAATATGTTGATTGAGTCACATGCTTGTATAATTTTTCCATGACCTAAATGGACCATGGTATGTTTTGGCCATGAAGGGATAGATGCCCTAGAAACCCTAGAACAAAAATTAAATATGCTCATGTCACTCTACATGAAATATGATAAGTAGAAAGCCAAAGTTCTCATGCTATATGTTGTTTAATGACCTAAAATGAGGCTAGGGTAAGTTTCAGCCATACCCATTTTATGATGCCTTATTATGAATTTATACATGATGTTAGTTCAAGTTCACATGCTTGTATGCTTGCTTTTAGCCCTAATGAATACTTGTTAAATTTCGGCCATGACATATGTTAAGGGCTTGAAGAACTTAGGAACTAGCTCAAATATGCTTACTATGTTACTTGGAAAAAAATGCTATAAATATGGTTTAAGGTTTCCATGCTTTCATGACATTTGGGACCTTGTTTTACACCTGATAGGGTTCGGCCACATGAAGTTTAGGGACTTGGAGAACTTAGAAACCAAGTTAATCATGCTTATAATGCTTCCTATGAAATGGATGTGATGATAATTTAGGTTCCACATGCTTGGAGGTTATTTTTACCTAAATTGAGATCTAAGGGGGGGTTCGGCCATGATAAGAACCCAAGGGATTAGGAAGCTTAGAACCCAATCTAACTATGTTACCATATTTCTTATGATAGTATAATCACAGGATACACCCTTATGCTTAAACATGTATGCTTGTGATTTATACTTTCCATGATATGATATGTGCTTAGAAATATGCATGCTTTGATGATATGCTATGTGCTTAAAATATGCATGCTTTCATGATATGCTATGTGGATAGAAATATGCATGCTTTGATGATATGCTATGTGCTTAAAATATGCATGCTTTCATGATATGCTAGGTGGATAGAAATATGCATGCTTGGATGATATGCTATGTGCTTAAAATATGTATGCTTTCATGATATGCTATGTGGATAGAAATATGCATGCTTTGATGATATGCTATGTGCCTAAAATCTGCATGCTCTCATGATATTCTATGTGGTGAAAATATGCATGCTTTTATGACATGATGTATGCCTAAGTGATGCATACTTTTTATGACATGATGTATGCCTAAGTGATGCATACTTTTTATGACATGACGTATGCCTAAGTGATGCATACTATTTATGATATGATGTATGCCTAAGTGATGCATACTTTTATGACATAACGTATGCCTAAGTGATGCATACTTCTATGATATGCTATGTGACTAAATGATGTATTTTTATACATGCTACTTTACTTTGTAAGGCTTGTACCAAGGGTGGGCTCCTTAGTACACCCCTAGGTCTATGGCTATGTGATCCGGACCCAGTTCCTAGTATGATTCAAGACTTGCTACCTTGGATATACTTAGGAAGCGCGCATATCTACGTGATTTATCTATGTGTGGTACAAGCCGGGGCCCTGATTATGTTGATATTATGTTCAAGTATATATGTAAGAAGAAATGGTTTTAAAGATCATGAGACATACACATGTTTTTCGGATACATGTTTTCAAAATCATATTGCATATACCTTTTGATCATGTTGTGATGATGCTATGATTTATGATATGCCATGATTAGATACGATTATGTTATGTTTCATGCTATGCTTTAAGAGCTTGATATGCCATGCCACCTTATGATGATACTATGATATGCCATGATTAGATATGATTATGTTATGTTTCATGCTATGCTTTAAGAGATGATATGCCATGACTAGTTATGATTTTGTTATGTTGCATGATATGCTTAAAGAGTATGATATGTTATGCCATGACTAGTTGAGATCATGTTATGTTGAGACATTCTTTGATCATGTGATGATTTTTGGTTTTAGTGAGTAGGAAAGGAACTTACTGAGGCATGAGTGCTCATAGCTTACTTTCCTTGTACCACAGATAAAGGAAAAAGCTGGATGAGCTAAAGAAGCAGCAGGAGAGGCAAGGAGATGTGTGTGGCAGTGGCTAGGCAACCAAATAAGAACCTGCTTTAAAAACTTTTAAAGAACTATGATTTGGTATCATGAATTGTAGTACCGTATGTGTGACTTGATGTTATGTTTCTACTAATTTTGATATCATGTTATTGATGCCATGATAGTGTAGTTCAGATTTGATGAAAAGAAAAACAAAAGAAAAGTTTTTATTAAACTAAGAAAATTATTTTAAGTCTTCCGCTGTTTTAAAAAGAAAAATTTGTACATGGAGTATCGTAGCCCCGTCCCTTAGAGTTAGCAGGGAGGGCGGGCGTTATAATAATGACTCCTTATGATGTGCTATGGGCTTTAGGTCACCATGTTGTATGTTATATGCTAAATGTTGTGTGCACTTATGCCATCATGTTATGATTCCTCATGATATGCTTTATGTTGTGTTCACTTATGCCATCATGTTATGATTCCTTATGATATGCTTTATGCTGTGTGCACTTATGGCATTATGTTATGATTCCTTATAATATGCTTTTGTTATGTGCACTTATGCCATCATGTTATGATTCCTTATGATATGCTTATGTTATGTGCACCTCATGCTATCATGATATGTTTATGAAAGGCTTATGTAAGATGAAAAGCCAAAGAGATGCTTCCCTAAGTTGGGATCAAGAGCACTCTTCATGATATGACAAAGAGATGCTTCCCTTAAGTTGGGATTAAGAGCTCTCTTCATGATATGACAAAAATATGATACGCCATGATATGACAAGAAACATGATATGATAAGTAACATGATATGCTATTTTACTTTTGTATGGCTTGTACCAAGGGTGGGCTCCATAAGCGCCCCTAGGTCGATGGTCTATGAAACGGGCCTAGTTCCTAGTAGGTTCAAGATTAGCTACCTTGGATCTATTTAGGATGCGCTCATTTATGTATGTATGTGGTACAAGTCGGGCCCTCATGTTGAGATTATGTTTAAGTATGTATATGATATATGTTTTCAAAAGGACATCTTGCATATACTCATTTCATGATACATGTTTTCAAAAGAACATCTTGCATCTACAAGTTCATGTTATATGGTTTCCTTTATGCTTACTTAAGATGCTCTTGAAAATATGTCTATGATTCTTATATGATCATGTTACTACTTTAAGTTTATGCTCTCACATGCTATGATATGATCTTATGCTCTCACATGATATGATATGACTTTATGTTATGCTCCACATGATATGATATAACTTTATGTTTATGCTCTCACATGTCATGATATGACTTTATGTTTATTCTCTCACATGTTATGTTATGATTTACCAAATGAACATGTTACCCCTTTATGTTCATGCATGATTCATGGATTTTGTTAGTAGGAAAGGGACTTACTAAGCCTATGGGCTTATAGTTTTTTATGTTTCCTTGTACTACAGAAAAAGGAAAGGAATGGCTAAACTAAGAGGAGCAGCAGGAAGGGCAAGAGTGTGTGTGGCAGTGGCACAGTGGAAGAAAACTGCTTTATGCTTTTATGTTCTAAGTTTGCGTATGAACCATGTGTTTTCTTATGCTTTGATAGTACTTGAACTAGTATGGATAGTTATGCACTTATGTTCTCCATGTTTCATGTTAGTATGCTTATGATATCATGAATCATGTTTCATGTAGTTGATATTAATTAAGTTGTATGCATGAATACTAGTATGTCTACATGTTCAATATGATAAGCATGATGATTAGTGTAAAAAAAAACAAATAAATAACTGTTTCCGCTGCCATGATTTTATGTATACATGCACGTATGACTGTAAGTAACACCCCTCCTAAGCAGTGGGAGGGCGGGCGTTACAGTTTGGTATCAGAGAAGATTTGCCTTTCCACTACACACACATCAAGCCTACATCCTGCCGCTCCAAGTAAGAATTTCTATGCCTACTCTATTTTTTTTTATGTATGATAAGGAATTCTTTAATTTAAGTATGCATGTCTACTCCATTGTTAATTATGATAAGTTACAGTTTTAGTTTAAGTTTGCATGATGGTAGATTAGGAATAATAATAACTTATTCTAGCCTCGTTGTCATTCATGAAGATAAGCATGGCTAGAAGACGCAATACTCGAGCCGATGAGACAGTACCTCCACCTGATCTGATGCATGTAGTCACTGAACTTCAGCGTCAGGTCACAGAACAGCAACAATAATAAATACTTTGATGAATCAGCAAGGGAACCCTGCTACCCAACCAGGGAATCAGAATGCGATGCTAGTCATACCTGCGACTGCACCAGTGCCACCGGCACCTGTAGACCCGGTAGGCCCAGCCCAGTGGTTCGCCAAGAGGCGTATCTGATTCAGTGGCAGAGGTTGAAGCCGGAAGCTTTCTCCGATAACTGTGAGCCATGGGACGCCCAAGCCTGGTTCAAGACTGTGGAAAGCATAGTGGAGCTATTGGACTGGCTTGAACACGAGAAAGTCAAGTGTGCATCGTTCTGCCTTACGGGCGATGCCAGAATGTGGTGGGATCCAGTTAAAGCAAAGAGACAAGTAAATCAAATGAGATGGATGGACTTCGAGACTGAGTTCTTCGAGGAATTATTCCACATGCGTGTGTCAAACAAGCACTACGACGAGTTCACCGAGTTCCGATAAGGTGACCTCTTAGTTAATGAAGCTGTGAAGAGATTCAACCGTCTAGCGCGCCTATGCCCAGAGTTGGTCAGCACAGAAAGAGAAAGGGTCAGACTTATGCTGAAGATGCTCAGACCCGAGATAGCTCTGAATGTGGCCGGCGGAGTTACAAGACCGCAGACTGCCGAAGAGCTAATCAGTAGTGCCCTGATCACCGAACACTACTTGAAGGCGTTGAACGAGGGCAAAAGTCAAGCACAGCCGGGAGGACAGAAATCTCAAAATACTAAAGCCAATTGGAAAGGAAACCATAGTGGCAAGAGAAAGCAATGGAATGACTCTAAGGGTGGTCCAGCAAGCAAGCAGCCTACGTTCCCTCAGTGTACCACATGCGGGAAGAAGCATTTGGGAAAATGTCGTTTGGGCACAAATAAGTGCTACAACTGTGGATTGGAAGGACATATGGCCAGAAACTGTCCTTCCCAGAGTCAGACACCTCCTCAGCAGTATGTCCAGAACAGAGATGCTCCCCCACAGCTACACCTGATGCAAGCTGCGATAGAAGGTCCTCATATAAGCCAAGGGAGATTGGAGGCCCCGCCAGTTACGTCAAATGCCAGAATTTTCTCCCTCACCAAGGAAGATGTGGCGAATGCTTTTACCGTTGTCACAGGTCAGATATTTATTTTCAGTCAGCATGCTACTGTATTATTTGATACTGGGGCAACACACTCGTTCGTCTCTACCCTATTCACAATAAAGATAGGCATGTCACCCCAAGCCTTAGATTGCAAGTTCTTAACGACCCTACCGTCAGGAGAAGTAATGTCATCTACTCATATGTTGCGAGCCGCGCCCATCAGAATCGCAGACAGAGAACTCTACTGTGATCTGATAGTGCTTGACATGCAGGATTATGATATTATATTGGGCATGGATTTCCTGAGCAAGTACGGTGCTTTGATAGAGTGCCGTAAGAGAAAAGTGATTTTCCGGCCTGAAGCAGAACCGATGTTTGAATTTATTGGGAAACAAAGAGAAATTTGGTGCTACGGGGTCAACAATGTGTCCGGACAGCTCTCTACCCTGACTATAGCACCGACGTTGTTCGACGATATATTGGGGAAGCAAACTCGTGACCCAAGGATCCAAAGGATCAAGAAAGAAGTCTTAGAGGGAAAGAATGATGGATTCAGTATCGCTGACAGTGGAATATTATACCACAAGGATCGCTTATGTATTCCCGATGACCTAGAGTTGCGAAAGAAGATACTGGAAGAAGCCCATGCAACACCCTATGCGATGCATCCTGGATCCACCAAGATGTACCAAGACCTGAAAAAGAAATTTAGGTGGTTCGGTATGAAAAGAGACGTGGCTCAGTATGTCAGTACCTATCTGACCTGCCAGAGGGTTAAAGCAGAAAACCAGAGACCTGGAGGAGTACTGCAGTCAATCCAAATTTCAGAATGGAAATGGGAAGATATCTCTATGGACTTTATTTCAGGATTACCCAAAATGACAAACGGCTACAACGCTATATGGGTAATCGTGGACAGATTAACAAAATCCGCCCACTTCCTAGCAATCAAGATGACCTATTCGATTGAGCAACTGGCTCAATTATATGTCAAGGAAATTATTAGATTACATGGGATTCCTAAGACCATTATTTCTGACAGAGATGGTCGCTTTATTTGTCATTTTTGGGAATGTGTTCAGAAGGCTCTTGGCACAAAGCTATTGTTCAGTACTGCCTTCCACCCTCAAACCAACGGACAAACATAAAGGGTGAACCAAGTACTAGAAGATATGTTACGAGCTTGCGCCTTAGACTTCAAGGGGAGTTGGTGCCGATATCTATGCTTAGCGGAATTCGCCTACAACAATAGTTACCAAGCTACTATTGGAATGGCGCCTTACGAGGCTTTGTACGGGAGGAAATGTAGATCCCCTATATGTTGGTACGAAGGCGGTGAAAAGAAGGAGATGGGATTCCGAACATATTTCATTGACAACACCACTCGTGCTATACAGAACATCCGCCAAAGAATAGAAACTGCTCAGAGTCGACAGAAGAATTATGTAGATAAGCGACGAAGGTCGTTGGAATTTAGTGTAGGGGATTCGGTATTTCTCAAGGTAGCTCCCATGAAAGGAGTGATGAGGTTAGGAAAGAAGGGAAATCTGAGTCCGCGCTACATGGGACCATATCAGATTCAGAAAAGGGTCGTCAAGGTAGCTTACGAGATAGAGCTGCCTCAAGCGATGTCACATATCCACAACGTGTTCCACGTTTCGATGCTAAAGAAATGTATTCCGAGCACGGACCTAGTGATCGAGCCATAGACAATACAAGTTCAAGAGGACCTAAGTTATGAGAGCCGACCGGTTTAGATATTAGACCGAGATGTCAAAAGACTAAGGAACAAAGAGGTACCCTTAGTAAAGGTCCTGTGGCAAAATCAACGGTTTGAAGAAGCCACTTGGGAATGCGAAGATGATATGAAACGAAAGTACCCAGAGCTATTTTAAGTTCGAGGATGAACTTTTATGAGGTATGGGGAACTGTAACACCCATAGGATCCCTAGAAATTTTACATGAATTTATGCATGGTTAATTAGGTTTCATGTGGACTCTTCTTTAAAAAAAAAAAGAACCAAAAAGAGGCATGACCAAGGATTGAACCTTGGACCTCTTAGTAAGTGGTTCCATATTATAACCAGTAGCCCCAGCAGGGGTGTGCTGTTATGAAAAGAGGGAAATTATGGTTAAAGGTAAGGAAAGTGAAGACTCTCTTCACTAAGAAGGAGAAGTCCAAGTTTCCTTCTTCTTCTTACAATGAAAAGAGAGTTTTGCTTTCTCCCTTCATTTAGGATGAGTAAAAGAAAAGGGAAGGAAAAGTTCATTTTTCCTTCTTCCTTTCATTTGGAATAAAAGGAGAAAAGGAAAGAGAAAATTTCATTTTCTGCTCTCTTCCTCCTCCTTTCCACCGAAACCAAGCTCCTTCTTCTCACCATTGTCGAGACCAAGCTAAAAGAATTCTTCTCTAGGAAAGCTTCACAAGCAAGGTTACTTCTCTTAGAGAATTAAGCGAGAGGAAGTAAGTATTCCCCCTCACCTGCAGTACAAGTAGCCTCCTACGTTTTATATGCTTAAAATGTTTTGAAAAGAAACTTAGGGTTCGGCCATGATAAGTTTTGAAATGAAAACATGCTTGTTTATGCTCCTTCATGATACATGATCTCTTATATGTTGTTAGTTAAGAGTTTTATGCTTCATGTGGTATTAAAAGTTTAGAAACCCTACCTTGAAGTTTCGGCCAAGTTGAGATACAAGTTCTAGGGCAAAGTTTTGAAATGAAAACATGCTTGTTTATGCTCCTTTATGATACATGATCTCTTATATGTTGTTAGTTAAGAGTTTTATGCTTCATGTGGTATTAAAAGTTTAGAAACCCTACCTTGAAGTTTCGGCCAAGTTGAGATACAAGGTCTAGGGCAAGGTTTTGAAATCTAATCATGCTTGTATATGCTTCCTTATGATGTATGATCTCTAATATATGGTTGGTTTAAGTTTCATGCTTCATGTTGTATTTAAAAGTTTAAAACCTTACCTTTAGGTTTCGGCCAAGAATGGATGAAAGGCTTAAGGAAAAATTTTGTAACCTAACTATGCTTGTATATGCTTCCTCATGATGTATGATCTCTAATATATGGTTGGTTTAAGTTTCATGCTTCATGTTGTATTTAAAAGTTTAAAACCTCACCTTTAGGTTTCGGCCAAGGTTGAATTTGAGACTTAGAGCAAATTTTGAAATCTAACCATGCTTGTTTATGCTTCTTCATGATGTATGATGTCTTACATGTTGTTAGTTTAAGTTTCCATGCTACATGTTGTATTGAAAAGTTGGAACCTCACCTTTAGGTTTCGGCCAAGAATGAGTTAGGGTTTGTAGGAAGATCAAAACCCCAACCATGCATGATAATGACTCCTTATGATGTGCTATGGGCTTTAGGTCACCATGTTGTATGTTATATGCTAAATGTTGTGTGCACTTATGCCATCATGTTATGATTCCATATGATATGCTTTATGTTGTGTGCACTTATGTCATCATGTTATGATTCCATATGATATGCTTTATGTTGTGTGCACTTATGTCATCATGTTATGATTCCTTATGATATGCTTTATGTTGTGTGCACTTATGCCATCATGTTATGATTCCTTATGATATGATTTATGTTGTGTGCACTTATGTCATCATGTTATGATTCCTTATGATATGCTTTATGTTGTGTGCACTTATGACATCATGTTATGATTCCTTATGATATGCTTTATGTTGTGTGCACTTATGACATCATGTTATGATTCCTTATGATATGCTTATGTTATGTGCACTTATGCCAACATGTTATGAATCCTTATGATATGCTTATGTTATGTGCACCTCATGCTATCATGATATGTTTATGAAAGGCTTATGTAAGATGAAAACCTAAGAGATGCTTCCCTTAAGTTGGGATCAAGAGCACTCTTCATTATATGACAAAGAGATGCTTCCCTTAAGTTGGGATTAAGAGCTCTCTTCATGATATGACAAAAATATGATACGCCATGATATGACAAGAAATATGATATGATATGATATGATAAGTAACATGATATGCTATTTTACTTTTGTATGACTTGTACCAAGGGTGTGCTCCATAAGCGCCCCTAGGTCGATGGTCTATGAAATGGGCCTAGTAAAAGGGATGGGCTCCTAAGTTGCCCCTAGGTCGATGGTCTATGAAACTGGTCTAGTTCCTAGTAGGTTCAAGATTAGCTACCTTGGATCTATTTAAAATGCGCATTTATGTATGTGTGTGGTACAAGCCGGGCTCTCATGTTGAGATTATGTTTAAGTATGTATATGATATATGTTTTCAAAAGGACATCTTGCATATACTCATTTCATGATACATGTTTTCAAAAGAACATCTTGCATCTACAAGTTCATGTTATATGGTTTCCTTTATGCTTACTTAAGATGCTCATGAAAATATGTCTATGATGCTTATATGATCATGTTACTACTTTAAGTTTATGCTCTCACATGCTATGATATGATCTTATGCTCTCACATGATATGATATGACTTTATGTTATGCTCTCACATGATATGATATGACTTTATGTATATGCTCTCACATGATATCATATGACTTTATGTTTATGCTCTCACATGATATCATATGACTTTATGTTTATGCTCTCACATGTTATGTTATGATTTACCAAATGAACATGTTACCCCTTTATGTTCATGCATGATTCATGATTTTTGTGAGTAGGAAAGGGACTTACTAAGCCTATGGGCTTATAGTTTTTATGTTTCCTTGTACTGCAGAAAAAGGAAAGGAATGGCTAAACTAAGAGGAGCAGCAGGAAGGGCAAAAGTGTGTGTGGCAGTGGCACGGTGGAAGATAACTGCTTTATGCTTTTATGTTCTAAGTTTGCATATGAACCATGTGTTGTCTTATGCTTTGATAGTACTTGTACTTGTATGGATAGTTATGCACTTATGTTCTCTATGTTTCATGCAAGTATGCTTATTATATCATGAATCATGTTTCAAGTAGTTGATATTAATTAAGTTGTATGCATGAATACTAGTATGTCTACATGTTCAATATGATAAGCATGATGATTAGTGTAAAAAAAAAATAAAAAACAAATAAATAATTGTTTCCGCTGCCATGATTTTATGTATGCATGCACGTATGACTGTAAGTAACCCCACCCCTCCTGAGCAGTGGGAGGGCGGGCGTTACACTAGCAGTCTTCGTTTTTAGTTTGTGGGTGTTGTCCATTGTATTTTCACTGTGTTTGGTTTTGGTACAACTGAGTGGGCTGTTAGATTTACATATAACTGCGTGGTTGTGTTTTTATTGTATCAGCCGAGTAGGCTACATATAAACTGCGTCGTTGTGTGTATATTCCAGCCGCTTGTGGCTGAGGTATATTATGTCTGTAGAAATGGTTCAGATTATCAGCCGTACAGGGGAGATGCTGCCGAAATTTCTTCAGACAGGGACTCCCCCGGGGCGTGACAATTTATTTTGGTATCAGAGCAATTTATGAGGTTTTATGACATGAAATAAAATGCGCCATTTTGGAGAATCTATCTACCACAACAAAAATTGAATCTCTCCCCCTCTTGGTCTGGGGTAATCCCAAAACAAAGTCCATTGAAATATCAGTCCAAGGTTCACTAGGTATAGGCAAAGGGGTATACAAGCCATGGGATTTCAATTTGGATTTAGCTTGTTTGCAGGTGATGCACTTCTCACAGATTCTTTGCATGTCACGTTTCATATGAGGCCAAAAGAAATGATCCTGTAAAACCCCTAAAGTCTTAGTAACGCCAAAATGACCCATCAAACCACCACCATGGGCTTCCGTAGTGAATAATTCACGTAACAAACACATAGGCACACATAATCTATTTTCACGAAATAAAAACCCATCATGCCTATAGAACTTACCAAATGCAACCTTATCGCATGTTTTGAACACATCAAAAAAATCAGTATTGTTAGTATATAAATCCTTGATATATTCAAATCCAAGTAACTTCGTATCTAAAGTGGACAGTAAAGCATACCTTTGAGATAGTATATCATCAACTACATTCTCCTTTCCTTGCTTGTATTTGATCACATAAGGAAATGTCTCAATGAATTCTACCCATTTAGCATGGCATCGGTTCAACTTATGTTGGCTCTTCAATTGCTTTAGAGATTAATGATCTGTGTGAATCATGAATTCTTTTGGCCATAGGTAATGTTGCCATGTATCCAAACTCTCACCAATGCATACATCTCCTTGTCATATGTGGGATAGTTGAGAGTGGCTCCACTCAACTTCTCACTGAAGTAAGCAATGGGTTTCATCTCCTGCATAAGCACAACACCTATACCAATACCAGACGCCTCACATTCGATTTTAAATGTTTTAGAAAAATCTGGTAGGATTAGTAAAGGAGCATAACTTAGATTTTCTTTCAAAATGTTGAAGGTGTTGGTTGGTCCTAGAAAGATCGTGCTAGCTCCACTGTGCAAAAATTTTATACAAGTGTCGAACCTTTCCTAAACAACCTATTGTGTTCTTTAGAAATTAAATTAGGAATCGCAAACGGAACTTAACATTATTGATTTTAAATTTAACTTATCTGTTCTGAATGGTTTAGATTTGGATCACAAACGATGCTAAACATTATTGATCCAAATCCACCTATGTTATAAATTTAATTAAATATTAATTTCCAAAATTGGCTTCCAGGACTGCATGGCGAGGCACTAGTCCTTCTTCGATATGAGATCATCCACCACCACCTAGACAAAGCCTTTTAAAAAAAGCTAATATTTAATTTCCTTATATAACTTTAGGTTTAACCATAAAGAACAATAGAATCACAAATTCGAAAAACAAAAAAAAACACAAACTCGATTCACAAATTCGAAACTCTAGAATCATATGCCTCTTGTGTTTGGAATTCATACAAAGAAAAATTAGCATGATACGGAAAACAATTACTAGTTATACTTTTTCTTTGTATGCTAATAATCTCGAGATCTTCTGCCGTATTCCTCGTCTCCTCTTGGACGTAGTGTGGGCGACGATCCTCCAAGATGAACACCACCCAAAAGCTCCTCCTTCTTCTCTAATATTTGGCCACCACCATCACCAAGGAAAAAGAGAGCAAGGGGAAACGAAAAAGAGAGAGGGTCGGCCATAAAAGAGAGCACAAGCAAATAGAATAAGAATTGATACCTCATGAGGCCTCTCCTCCCCTTCTTTTATAATACTTGCCCAAGGCAAATAAAGAAATTTTTTTTATAAAAATTAAAATCTTCCTATTGTTTTCCTTTTCTCCTTTTAATTTCCTTTTCTCCTTTTAATTGATTGAATGGCGGGCCCCCTTGCTTGGGCACCAAACAAGGGTGGTCAGCCATTAAAAGAAGAAAGAAATATTTTGTAAAAATTTTATAAGAAAAGAAAGAAAGCTCTTATAAAATTTTACAAACTATCTTCTAATTTCCTAACGTGGATGTTTAAAAAAGGAAAGTTTTAAAAATTAAAACCAAGTTTTAAAATTTAAAATATCTCTCCTAAAATTTTCTTTTTTAACATGGTTACAAAAAAGGAAAGTTTCTAATTTAAATTTCTCTTTTTAAAAACCATTTGGACGGTTAAAAAAGGAAAGTTTTAAAACTTTTAAAACTTTCTTTTAAACCATGTGGCCTAATTCAAATAAGGAAAGTTTTATAATTTTAAAATCTCTCTTTTAAAACTTGTAGATATCTACAAAGAGAAAATTTTAAAAATTCAAAACACCTCTCTTAATTTGAATTATGTGGCCAGCCCCTTCATGAAGCATATGGCCAACCACCTTAAGGAGAACATGGCCGACCCCTTTGGCTTGGTCACCAAGCCATTGGCCGGCCCCTTCTTGGATACCAAGATGGGCTTTTCATCAGTGGATATGAGGCATTAATGAGGCTACGACAGGGACATAGAGGAGAAATTGGTTTTGGCCTCCTGACGAGCTTAAATATCCCGTGTTCACCTCGAACACACAACTCAGGTTCATCAATAATAACTCATTCCACTAGAGAGTTATTATTGCACTACCGCACCAATCCCAAATTACATTATGGGCTCTTTGTTATCATGAGTGTGTTAATCTCCCTATGTTAAGATATCAGATGTTCACTAATTAATTGAGTTACTGACAACTCATTTTAATTAATGTCTTCGTCCAGGAGTAGTACCACTCAACCTTATCGTCATGTCAGATTAAGTGCACCTGCAGGGTTTAACATGACAATCCTTATGAGCTCCTCTTGGGGGCATTATCAACCTAGATTACTAGAACACAGTTTCCTTCTATAATCAACAACGCACACTATAAGTAATATCATTTCCCAACTTATCGGGCCTGTTGATTTATCGAGCTAAATCTCACCCTTTGATAAGTTAAAGAAATGAATACTAAATATATGTGCTTGTTATTTTATTAGGATTAAGAGCACACACTTCCATAATAACTAAGGTCTTGTTCTTTTATTAAGTCAGTACAAAAAGAACTTACCTTAAATGATCCTGGTCAATACACTCAGATGTACTAGTATAATATATTAGTCAAGATAAACTAATACCTAATTACACTGCAACTATTCCAATGATTTGTTCCTTTCCATCTTAGTCGTGAGCTACTATTTATAGTTTATAAAGAATCGATAACATGATCTTCTGTGTGTGACACCACACACCATATTATCTACAAAATAAATTAATTGAACAACTACACTTAGCATATAAATGTAGATATTTTTTACCAATGTGATTCTTTATTTCAAAATAAATGTTTACAAAAGCTAAGCCTTTAGTATACACTCTAATAGAAGGCCCTCTCTTGCTCCTCTCCCCACTTGAATGACTCATTTTTCTTGATGACTTTAGTAAGAGGAGCTGCAATATTGCTAAAATTACAAACAAACCGTCGATAGAAGCTGGCCAAACCATGGAAACTCCTCACTTGGATAATTGTTGTCAGTGTTGGCCACTCTTGGATTGCTTTCACCTTTTCCTCATCCATCTCAACGCCTTTAGTACTAACAACAAAACCAAGAAACACAACTTTCTCTGTACAAAAGGAGCAGTTAACGAGGTTAGCAAAAAGCTTTTCTTCTTTTACCACACTCAAAACTAACCTTAAATGTGTAACATGCTCTTCTAAGCTTTTGATATAAATCAAAATACAAACTACAAATTTTCCTAAGAAAGCACGCAAAACATGGTTCATCAAACACATAAAAGTGTTAGGAGCATTAGTTAAGCCAAAAGGCATTACTAACCATTCATACAAGCCATGCTTGGTTTTAAAACCAGTTTTCCATTCATCACCTTCCTTCATCCTAATCTAATGATATCCACTATTAAGATCAATTTTTGTGAACACACAAGAACCATGCAATTCATCAAGTATATCATCAATCCTAGGAATTGGATGGTGATACTTTACCGTGATGTTGTTGATGGCTCGACAATCCACACATATCCTCCATGTTCCATCCTTCTTGGGAATGAGTAACACAGGCACGGCGCAAGGGCTCATGCTTTCTCGAACATACCCCTTTTCTAATAATTCATTAACTTGCCTCTGAAGTTCCTTTGCTTCCTCCGGATTGCTTCTATAGGCAGGTCGATTTGGAATGGATGCACCGGGTATGAAGTCAATTTGGTGCTCAATTCCTCTAATTGGAGGTAAATCATGCGGAACCTCTTCAGGAAAGACCACCTCGAATTCCTGTAAGAGAGAAACAATAACACTAGGCAAAGAACTGTTAAGGTCGTTACTGCTCAGGAGTGCCTCCTTATACAAAAGGATAAGGGGCAGCTGTTTTGAAAACAAAGCTCCTTTGATCTCATTTTTTTTGCATAAAAGCTATTTTTCTTTCTCTCTCCTTTTTTTCCTTGCGCACTTCTTTTGTCTCTTTCCTCTCATTTTCTTTCCTCTTATTTTTCTGTTCCTCGACTTCTTTTTTCTCAATTTTTTTCTCTCAATTTCTTTTTCTTTCTTCTTTTCATTTGCTTTTTGTAGTCTCAACTGGTCCTCTATAACTTATCTTGGAGTTAATGGTACAAGAATAATAGGTTGTTCTTTCAAAGTAAAACTATACCTATTTGTGAGGCCATCATGTGTTACCTTTCGATCGAATTGCCAAGGTCTTCCTAACAATGGATGGCATGCATGCATGGGAAGCTTATCTTCATATTTGCCAATGGAGATTGCTACCAAGACTTGTTTTGTTACCTTGATTTCTCCACAATCATTTCTCCACTGGAGTTGATAAGGTCGCGAATGTTTCCGAGTTGGTAGTGATAATTTCTCCACCAAATCTGTACTTGCCACATTGGTACAACTCCCCCCATCAATAATAACACTATAAACCTTGTTATTGATAAAGTAATGGGTATGAAACAAATTCTCCCTTTGATTATCTTCTTCCTCCTTAGCTTGTAGATTGAGAACTCGTCGGGCCACCAATAAGTCTCCAATAATACCATGTTGTTCATCATCACTATCCTCTTTTTGTGGCACTCCTTCAACTATTTCATCCTCATCTTCCAACTCAAGTTCACCTTGGGTGTTTATTACCATCACCCTTTTGTTCACACATTGACTAGCTATATGGCCATGCCCTTGACATTAAAACACTTGATATCACGAGTTTTGGAGGAAATGGGCTCGCAGTTGCCTTGAGTAGTAGATGGTGTGGGTTTGGGCTTCTTGAAGAGTTTAAACTTTGGCTTATTTTGAGGTTGTTCCTCCTTTCTTAGAGATGTCCGCCATATGCCATGAGTAGTCATTGGCTGTCCCTTCCTAGCCAATCCTCTCCTCTTGAGTTGTTCTTCCACTTTTTGTGCTTGGTGGACCATATCCGACAGCTTAACATAATGCTGCAATTCAACAATATCAGTAATTTCTGGATTTAACCCATGTAAAAACCTAGCCATGGTGGCTTCCCGATCTTCATTGATATTAGCTCGGATCATGGACAACTCCATCTCCTTGAAATATTCATCCACACTTTTGGACCCTTGAGATAACCTTTGAAGCCACTGATATAAGCTTCTATAATAATGGCTGGGTACAAATCTCCTTCTCATGAGCACTTTCATCTCCTCCCAAGTGGACACAGGTTGCTCTCTATTCCTTCTCCGAGTTATCACCACTTAATCCCACCAAACAATAGCATAATCAGTGAATTCAATGGCACCTAACTTCAACTTTTTAAACTCTGAGAATTTATGATAGTCAAACACCATTTCCATCTTAGTTTTCCATTCCAAGTAAGCTTCTGGGTCATTTCTTCCTTGAAAGGTTGGAATTTTCATCTTAATCCCTCCTAAATCATTATTTCTTCTAGTTCCATTTCTATATCCTCGATATCCAATCCTGCCCCGATTGTAGTTTTACTCATCAAAGTCTTCCACAATAACCTCTTCATCTTCTTCGACATCAATCCCTTGGGCATGTCTTCATTGTGGTCTAGTAATAGAGTCTTGTTGATGTCTTCTTGGTGTCCCATCCTCCACCCGATCCAACCTCTCATGGATAGATTCTAATTTCGCCCTCATCATCAACTGCATCTCCCCCATCAATGCTTGTAATTGCAGGTTCGGAAGTGGCCTAGCACCCTCATTTGCTCCATCCTCCTAGTTGTTGGACATGGCTACAAAATGAAAGAAAACCTCACAAGCACTCAACTCACGTTTGGGTGGTAGCTCTCAATTGATGATATCTCTCAGTTCTTGATCAAACTCTAGAACAAATCAGAATATCACGTAGCAATTCAAAAGATACCACCGAAACTTATGATGGTAGAATTTTAAGAGAACATGAAAGAGTAGAAGTTTGAGAATAAGGAAAACATGAAAAGAATTGTTGAAGACAATTTACTTCGATTCACACAAGCAATTTTTTTTTCTGCGCTTTCTTCTACTTCTTTTTTTTTTATCTTTTCGTTGCGCTCTTCTTGTTTTTCCCCCATGATTTTTTTTTTTTGCTTTTGGCTGAACAACAAGTAAAGATAGATTTGCACTTGCCTTTGAACCGAAGCTTTGATACCAGATGATACGAACCCCACTAACAAATGTGATGGAACCGAGATAATGGTGCATAGAACCTCAAGAACTAAATGACAAGAGTGTGAGTCTTGACCCGTAACCTATAACTGGCATGAACCAAGCCTGCGAAGGAAAGAAACGCCGCCTGGGGTGATAAGTTTTGATGGGTTGAACGCCACGAGAGTAAACTCGATAACTTCAGAAAGTCCTTTCAAGAACTAAGAGAGCACGCAATCTCATCAAAAACTAAGTTGCTTCATACTAAGATGCCCTCCCTTATATAATGAGAGTGAACAAGGAAAAGTACAAGATAAGTGCGTTCACAATTAAAATCCTAATGTTGCATGTCTCATGCAAGCAATCTAGGAACCCAAAACAAAATAAATGCATGCACAATTAGAGTCCCAAGTTGCTAATTTTTTTGGCATTATTACCTGTTACATGCTGCTTAGTCCTTAAATCTATTCTAACCTGTATGATTGGTAGGACATGACTTGCAGCCACGTAGGGCCGAAGAGAGTCTGAAGCTTCTGGTGAGTCTGGGTCGTGTGGCCCTTGTAACACCCACGAAATAATAAGATAAGTATATGGATAGTATTTTCTTTAGAGCATGAAAGAAAGAGGAATCAAAAAAAAATGTAGAATAAGAAGAGGTGAGGTCAAGGATTGAACCTTGAACCTCCCACAATTTATGGAGATAAATTGATGAATGATAACCATTAGGATAAGGATAAATAATTAGATAGAAAGGAATGAAAAATTTAGTTAAATGAGAAAAGAAAACTAAGCAAAAAGAACAAGAGAAAACCAAGTTGCTTACCTTCTTTTCCCTCTTGGTTAAGAAAAGGAGCAAGCAAAAGAGGGATTGTCTACTTCTCTCCCTCTCTCTATTTTCGTGGGAATTAATGGAGTGGGGGGAAAGAGGAGTTGAGGGAGTGAATGAAGACATGTTTCATGGGCAAGGGAATAAATAGTTTGGGAGAAGGAAAAATAAGGGATTAAATCATTTCTTCCTCCTTCCTCTTTCTTCTTCATTCCTCACCGAACCAAGAACTCCCTTCCTTTCCTTTGTCCGAGAGCTAAGCTAAGCTTCTCTTCAAGAAAAACTAAGTTTAGAGAGGAAACCTTCAAGATCTATCCCTTCCAAGCAAGAGAAACAAAAGGAGGTACAAGAAGAAGAAGTTCTCTCCTTCCTTGGCACCTAGGATACTTTTCTTCTTAAGAAAAACCACAAGAGAATGGAGGTAAGCTTCCCCTCACCTGTGGTACAATAGTTCATATGGTTTTTCATGAAGATAGATTGCTTAAAAACCTAGGGTTGCTTCATGGAAATTTCGGCCAAGATAAAAAGAAGAATCTAAGGAACTTTAAAATTCAACTAGATGTGCTCAATATATTTCTTATGATATGTATTTTATGGTAGGAGGTTAACCTAATGTTTTTATGCTAGAATTTTTAGTTAGAATTTAGATTTATGATCTTAGATTCTCGGCCAAGCATGAACAAAAGAACTAAGTAAGCGTAGGACTCAAACTAAGCATGCTCCCTTGTCCTTATGATATGTGCCCTATGATAATAGTGTTGTTAACATGTTCTTCCACTTGTATGTTGATTTGAACTTCATCTTCAAGCTCATGAACATTCGGCCATGGTAGAACTAAGGGCCTAGAAGAGCTTTAAACCTAAAACTAAGCATGCCATGATTTTCCCTAAGATAAAATATGAAGCTAATATGATATGCCCATGAGTTTATGTTGATTTGAACTCTATTTCATGTTTATGAAGATTCGGCTATGTTGAGATATGAGGCCTAGGGAATGTTTAAAACAAGTTTAAGATGCTCATGACCTTCTTGATGAAAAGATATGAAACTAACTTGATGTCCTTATGCTTGTTTGTTGCATAGAAATTTAGTTACATGCTTTACAACTTTCGGCCACACAAGGTTTTAAGACCTAGGATGTTTAGAACCTAAACTAAGTTTGCTCATGTTATTCCTTGTAATAAATGCCATGAAATTTATGTAGGGTTTACATGCTTTTATGGCACATGAAAACTAGTCTATACCTTACATGTTTCGGCCACCATTAGGTTAAAGGCCTAAGAAACTTAGAACCCAACTTAGATATGCTCATGATGTTCTTGTAATAAATGCTATGAAATTATTTATGATTTTCATGCTCTTATGCCACTAAAAACCTAATTCCCATGCTTGATAAGTTTCGGCTACCTTGGATTAAAAGGCTTAGGAAGTTTGGAACTTGAACTAAATGTGCTTATGATGTTCCTCATGATATGTATTATGATATGGATTTAAGGTTCAACACTCTCATGCTACTTGTAACCTAGAATCATACTTGCTAGGGTTCGGCCATGTTAAGGTTAAAAGCTTAGAGAACTTAGAACCCAAACTAAACATGCTCAAGTTGTTTCTTATGATATATGATATGACATTAGTTTAGGGTTTACATGTTTGTATGTTGCTTATAACCTAATTTGAGGCTTGATGGGTTTCGGCCATGATAGAAGTAAAGACCTAGGAAGCTTAGAACCCAAACCAAATATGCTTAAGGTGTTCCTTATGATATAAGATATGATAAAGGTTTAGGGTTCACATACTCTTATGTTGCTTTCTAACCTAGGATACAACTACATGTTTCGGCCACCACATGACCTTTGGGTTAGAGACCTACTTATGTTTTTTTTCCCATATGTTTCATATACAATGCTTTATGATATGATAGGAATATGACATGCTGCTATACTTATGTATGCTTATGCCCTATGTATGATGATGTGCTATGTGCCCAAGTTTATGATGTCCTATGTGCCTAAATTTATGATATGCTATGTGCCCAAATTTATGATATGCTATGTGCCCAAGTTCATGATGTTCTGTGTGCCCAATTATGCATGTGATCATGATGTGCTGTGTGCCCAAATTCATGATGTGCTGTGTGCCCAATTATACATGCTTTATGTTATGCCTAAGAGTTGCTTCCCTATCAGTTGGGACTAGGAGCACTCTTCATGATATGATTATGACATGAATGATAGGTTAAGAATTTAAGATATGTATGACATGCTACTTTACTTTTAAGGCTTGTACCAAGGGTGGGCTCCATAAGCGCCCCGGGGTCGATGGACTAAGAAACGGGCCTCGTTAGGGATGGACTCCTAAGTGCCCCTAGGTCGATGGACTAAGAAACGGGCCTAGTATGTATGCCTTGTAGGGTTCAAGACTTGCTACCTTGGAACTACATAGGACGCGCGCATTTATGTATGTGGTACAAGCCGGGGCCCCACTTATGTTTAGATTATGTTTAAGTATGTATATTATAAGTTTTCAAAAGACATGTTGCATATGTTTTCATGATACATGTTTAGAAATTCACCTTGCATATACCTTATGATTATGCCATGATATTTATGATGATGTTATGATATGTCAGGGTGTATTTGATTATTATGTTATGTTATGTTATGCCATGATACCTTACGATTATGTTACGATATGTCATGATATGCTACATGCTATAACGAAATTATCTCTATGTGTTATGTCTTGTGATTTTGATATGCTATACGATTTTTGAGAGTAGGAAAGGAACTTACTGAGCCATGAGTGCTCATAGCTTACTTTCTTGTACCACAGATAAAGGCAAGGAATGGATGAACTAGGGGAGCATCAGGAGGGGCTAGAAGGATGTGTGTGGTAGTGGCTTGGCTAAAGGAGAAAGACCTGCTTTTGTTTAATAAGAACTATGCCTAGTTTATGTTACTGCGTTATGACTCTATGACATTAATTTTGTGTTTGGGTATTATGACTTAAAAATCATGTTAAGTATGCTATGTGGTTTTATATGTCCAGGTGATTAGTCATGTTGATTTTAAAGAAAAGAAAAGTTTTAATTTCTATAAATAATACTTCCGCTGTAGTAAGTAGGTATGTATGTGTAAAGTAACCCCCGCCGCCTTAGCAGGAGGGACGGGGCGTTACAACCCTGACAGCTATTGCACTGCCAACTGACACAGGGCACGCCCGTGTGAGGGTCGCACGGTCGTGACCCTTGGTAGAGGATGAAAGGGGCACGGTCGTGTGAACCTACACGGCCATGTCACTTCAGCCGAGAGAAGGAGAGACATGACAGTGTGGAATCACACGGTCGTGTAGCATTGGCCGAAGGGAGGAGGTGCACGGCCGTGTGATTCCACACGACTGTGTCACCTCGGCTGAGAGGAGAAGGGAGTGTCACCTTGGCCAGGAGGAGGAAGGGCATGACCATGTGGAATTACACGGTCGTGTCACCTTGGCCGAGAGGAGGAAGGGCAAGTCCGTGCAAACCCGCATGGTCGTGCCACGGGTAGTGCGGAGGATCCCCCTTCGCTACCGGAAAAGCTTGTTCTCCTTTTTTTTCACTTTCACTATCCATTCAAATTTTGCCAAGCCGTCAATTTCATTCTAAACCGATTAGTGCCAGTATCTTATATAAAACAGAGAGAAGAAAACAAACTAAAGTTCTACACGTTCCCCATAGTAACAAACTCTATGATCTCTTTCCATTGTTCCGCCACACACGCACACACCCCCAAGCACTGCTCCTGCTGCCTCCTCCTACTCGAGCTTTCCTTTATCTTTATCTGCAGTATAAGGAAATGCAAATCTATAAGCGGATGCTTAGTAAGTACCATCTACTCATAAAATGATACACTAACAGAGGATATGCTTTTTAGTCTACTTGAAGAAAAATGCAACATTGTAAACATGCTTTTGCCAGTAGTTCACACTAAAACCGTACTTCGGAAATATGCACATGACATGTATTTTCAAACCAATTTGTCATCCAAACCATCAACACGAAAACCATGCTAGTAACGAAATAAACCAGTCATCTTGGCATATTATTGAGTTTATCACTACTACACTACATAACTCAATTCTAAACTTAGGAAACTTCCACTAAGAGAAATAATGAAGTTTAAAAACTTTATATTACGTAATAGTGAAAATAATAATCACTTGCTTGGGCCCGACATTGTACCATTTTGCGTGCATCCTTAATAAGATCTGAGGTAGCTAATCCCGAATCCATTAAGGTTCTACTAGGCAGTCTAGGAGTCTAGGGGCGATCTAGGAGCCCACCCAAGGAACTTATGTTTAGTATATGCCTTTCTAATGTAAAATACTTCCTATTTAACTAATAATTTATTGTACTTACACTTGCTTGGCATTTAACCAAACACCTTATGTGCGCTTAATTACCCCGTACTTATAGAGAAGCATTTTAGGCACTTGATTATACTTCTTAGTCCCAAAACTTAATGGGAAGCAAACCAATATGATCTAAGCATGCTCTTAATCCCAAAACTTTACAGCATCTTACATATCATAGCATCTATCTCCCTTAACATGCAACACATTTAAAACATATCATAACATGTATTAACGAAACAACTCATACTGCAGATGAGAGATACTTACATCCTTTCGCTAGATCTTATGATTATAAGGTGCAAGGAAGACCCCAAAATCCTCCCTCGTGTGTCTTAATCTCTGAGTCACCCTCCTTTTCCGTCCTACCTCCTTGGGAGAAACTCTCCCTTAGATTCCCTCCTTTGAAAGATTTAAGACTTGGAGTCCTAGGTTTCCTTGGCCGAAACTTGAAGGGAGGGAGAAGAGGATTCGGCTAGAGAGGAAAAAGGAGATGGAAGATAAGATTTTTTGATCTAATCCAACCCCTTTTATACTAAGTGGAAATTGGAGTGTCTCTTCGCACATAATGCACATATAAGGAATTATTTCATATTGCTCATGTGATGCTTTACCACCACCTAATTGTTGGGTTTTTGGGGCCGCGAAAATTGCGTTTTCGCGTCGCGGAAACCCCAAAAGCTCCAAAGCCAACGGATCCGTGCAAAAAAAAATTTTGAAAACTACAAATACGAGTTTCTACCGAGATCTACTACGAGATCTACATGAAAAAAGGGTTATACCTTTGAAGCGAAGCCCTTCGCGTTCCCGCTCGTCCAAACGGTGCCGGATCTCAAGAGTATCAAAATAGATACTCCTCTAGAAGTATCCACACGAACTAATTAGGTGGAGAAAGACCTAAACGAAGGTGTGCTAGCACCTTGATAGGTCACGGCAAGAGAGGAGAAGAGGGAGAGGGAGAGCTTGAGAGGAAGAAGATGGAGTGAATCAATCTTGAATGAAACTTCATTTCCATTCATTTTCTTGTGTGGCCGGCCACATGAGTAACTCACACTCATTTAATGAGCCGGCCACATTAATGAGAAAGGAGGCTTGTAACCTCCATAAGGTGACACACCATGATGATGTGGAGCATCATCATTGGTCCACATCTTACCATCTCACTAATGATGTGGCAATTAGTCAAGTCAAACTTGACTCTTCCTCTTCCTCTCAAGTCAAGTCAAACTTGACCAAATCTCTTCCATGGTTGATCTAATCTAACCATTTCATTCAAGCCAACTTAATATAATGAATCTAATTCAATAAATTAAGTTGATTTAATGAGTCATAATCTAAATTAGACTTATTGAATACATTAATGAACTTGAGTCCAACTCAATTAGCCCAATTTGGATTACTCTTAATCCAATTTGATTCATCAAATGATTCTAATCCTCTTGGTTCATCATATGAACCTAATCTCCATCTAATTGTCCTTAGTGTGTGACCCTATAGGTTCTTGTAACGTTGGCAATGCCCCTAAACCTATTTAGGATCATAAGTAATGAGCGGTATATAGCAACACATCATTACTACCCAATGTTACAAGAATATTGAGATCCAACATCACCTTGTGACTACTAATTGTGACTCCTCACAATATATGACAAGTGTCCTTCTATCTTAGACATCTAGATTGATCAATGTGAGGTATAGACCTTGTCATCCTTTGACCAATCTAAATCTTGAACTCCAAGTAGACTCACTCAATCAAATGAGCTCAATATCTCATATTGACTCATTTGGGCATGGTCATGCACTTCGTGGTCTCACTCTATCAAGAATATCGATGTCACTCCCGTCATATAGGAGGGATAGATCCCATCTACATCACTCACATCCCTCTACATAATTCGTTACTTACCCAGTAATCGCCTTTATAGTCCACCCAGTTACGGGTGACGTTTGACGAAACCAAAGTACATAACTCCTTATGTAGGGATCCATGGTGACTTCAGGTCTAAGGACTAGTAGTCATACTAATAGCCACATGAGAAAGTATATGGCACTCATATAACGATCCATGATACTTTCTCATGGCGGGTCATTCAGTATATATTCTCTAATGTTTACTCATGTGTCAACTTGATATCTCTATATCCATGACTTGTGAGATCAAGTCATCGAGTTGACCTACATGCTTGTCTTATTGCTTAACATTGTCCCTGAATGTTAATACTCGACTAGGAATGATTAAGAGTAGTGTTCCCTATATCATCTCACTATCGATTCAACCAATCGATTGATATAGGTAAGAACCTTCTACTCAAGGACATTATTATACTTAGTTTATTTGGCACCAATACAAGTAAGTATAATAACCAAAAAACCAAATGCCTCTATTTTTATAGAATATGATACAACAAGTCCAAAATACAATCATCAAATGATTGGCTCTAGGGCTCTAGCTAACAATCTCCCACTAGCACTAGTGCCAATCAGTGTAGGCTCTAAGCCCCAATGACCTAGTGTGACCATCATGCTTCCTCTGTGCCAAAGCCTTGTTCAAGGGATCTGCGATGTTAGCCTCTGTAGGTACTCTGCAAATCTTCACATCTCCTCTCTCGATAATCTCTTGAATGAGATGGAAGCGTCGAAGTATGTGTTTGGTCCGCTGGTGTGAGCGAGGTTCCTTCACCTGTGCTATAGCTCCATTGTTGTCACAATAGAGCACAATGGGTTCAGCATTGCTAGAAACCACCCAAAGTTCAGTGATGAACTTGCGAATCCAAACTGCCTCCTTTGCTGCCTCTGATGCAGCAATGTACTCAGCTTCTGTTGTAGAATCAGCTACTGTGTCCTGCTTCGAACTCTTCCAGCTGACAGCACCACCATTAATGCAAAATACGAACCCCGACTATGATCTATAGTCATCCTGGTCGGTCTGGAAGCTAGCATCACTTTAACCCTTTACAGCTAGCTCATCATCGCCTCCATATATCAAGAAATATTCTTTAGTCCTTCTTAAGTACTTAAGAATATTCTTGACCGCTATCGAGTGACTTTCACCTGGATCTGACTGGTATCTGCTCGTCATGCTCAAAGCATATGAGACATCAGGTCGAGTACATAGCATGGCGTACTTGATCGATCCTATGGCTGAGGTATAAGGGATCTGATCCATGCGGTCTCTCTCCTCTCTAGAAGAGGGACCTTGAGTCTTCGAAAGACTCATGCCATGTGACATCGGCAGAAATCCCTTCTTGGAGTTCTGCATGGCAAACCGTAGGAGTACCTTGTCAATGTATGTACTCTGACTTAGGCCAAGCAATCTCTTAGATCTATCTCTATAGATCTGTATCCCTAGAATGTGGGATGCCTCACCTAAGTCCTTCATTGAGAAGCAACTCCCTAGCCAGGTCTTGACAGACTGAAGCATAGGGATGTCCTTCCCAATGAGTAGTATGTCATCCACATAAAATATGAGGAAGACAACTATATCCCCTACAACCTTCTTGTAGACACAAGGCTCATCTTCGTTCTTGATGAAACCAAACTGTTTGATTGCATCATCGAATCAAAGATTCCAGCTCCGAGAAGCTTGCTTTAGTCCATAAATGGACCTATGCAGCTTGCATACTCTGCTAGTATGCTGTGGATCTACAAAACCCTCAGGTTGTGTCATGTACATATCCTCGAGTAGGTTTCCATTCAAAAATGCGGTTTTGACATCCATCTGCCATATCTCATAGTCATGGTAGGCTGTAATAGCAAGCATGATCCGAATGGACTTAAACATCGCTACTGGAGAAAAGGTTTCATCATAGTCAATACCATGAATCTGCTTGAAACCTTTAGCTACAAAGCGACCCTTATAGATAAGTCCATCCATGTCAGTCTTTCTCTTAAAGACCCACTTACACCCAATGGGTTTTACACCTTCAGGTGGATCAACCAAAGTCCATACTTGGTTGGTGTACATGGATTCCATCTCGGATCTCATGGCTTCTAGCCATTTCTCGGAATCTGGTCTCATCACAGCTTCCTGATAGGTGGTAGGCTCATCCTCTATGAGCACAACATCATCATGGTCAGACAAGAGAAATGAGTATCTCTCAGGCTGACGAGGTACCCTATCAGACCTGCGAAGAGGTATGTCTACATGAACTGGTTGTTGTTCCTCAACTCTTTGTGGGACAACATCATCCACAATATTTTGTGGTTCCAGTTCAACTTCCATCGAGGCTTCAGTGCTATTGTTCGCATCTTGAACTTCTTCAAGATCGAACGCGCTCCCACTAGTCTTTCTAGAAACAAAGTCCTTTTCTAGAAAGACCCCAGTCTTTGCCACAACTACCTTATGCTGACTGGAAATGTAGAAGTAATATCCCTTAGTTTCCTTAGGATATCCAATAAAGTAGCACTTGTCAGATTTGGGTCCTAACTTGTCTGAGACTTAACGTCGAACGTAAGCCTCACAACCCCAAATCCTCATGAAAGACACCTGGGCATCTCTCCCAGTCCATATCCTATATGGTGTCTTTATCACGGCCTTGGATGGAACTCTGTTGTGTATAAAAGCTGTCGTGTCTAGAGCATAGCCCCAAAGGTATGTCGGAAGATCTGTGTGACTCATCATAGACCGTACCATATCTAATAAGGTACGATTCCTCCTTTCAGATACACCATTCCATTGTGGTGTTCCAGGAGGAGTGAGTTGGGATAGGATCCCACACTCAGCTAGATAGTCACGAAACTCATGGCTAAGGTATTCTCCACCTCGATTTGATCGAAGTATCTTAATACTCTTGCCAAGCTGGTTCTATACTTCATTCTTGAATTCTTTGAACCTTTCAAAGGATTCAGACTTATGTGTCATCAAGTACACATAACCATATCTACTGAAGTCATCAGTAAACGTGATGAAGTACCTATAACCACCTCTAGCAGCGATATTGAAAGGGCCACATACATCACTATGTATGAGTTATAACAAATCAGTCGCTCTTTCGCTGTGCCCACTAAAGGGAGTCTTGGTCATCTTGCCTCGTAGGCATGACTCACATATCTCATATGATTCAAAATCAAATGAGTGAGCAAACCATCCTTATGGAGCTGGGATAAGCGCTTGTCATTAATATGACCTAAGAGACAGTTCTAGAGGTAGGTTTGGTTCATATCATTTGACTTGAACCTCTTGGTATTTATGTTATAGATAGGGCTCTCAAGGTCTAGAATATAGAGTCCGTTTATCAGAGGTGCACTATAATAGAACATATCGTTTAAATAGACGGAACAACATTTGTTCTTTATTGTAAACGAGAAACCTTTCTTGTCCAAACAAGAAACTGATATAATGTTCTTAGTTAATGCAGGCACATAACAACAATCGACTAACTCTAGTACAAGCCCAGAGGGCAGAGATAGAAAGTAAGTCCCTACAGCAACAGCAGCAACCCGTGCTCCATTGCCTACTCGTAGGTCCACCTCGCCCTTTGTCAATGCCCTGCTATTTCTCAGCGCCTGCACATCAGTACAAATGTGAGAAGCACATCCAGTATCTAATACCCATGATGTAGAAATAGATAGATTGACTTCTATAACATATATACCTGAAGTGGAAGTCTCACTTCACTTCTTCTTAAGATCCTCCAAGTATACCTTGCAGTTCCTCTTCCAGTGCCCGGTCTGACCGCAGTGGAAGCAGGTAGCATCCTTGGCGACCCCTCCTTTAGGCTTCAGTGCCTTGCCTTTGCCCTTGGCTTGGGACTTTCCCTTGCCTTTGGGCTTGCCCTTGCCCTTATGTTTCTGAACTATCAAAACAGTGTTGGGCTTAGCCTTCTTATGGTTCAGCTCAGCAGTTCGTAACATACTAAGCAACTCGGGCAGTGGCTTGTCAATCTCGTTCATATTGTAGTTTAGAATGAATTGACTGTAGCTATCCGGCAAGGATTGCAGGATTAGGTCAGTGGCCAGCTCTTGGCCAAGTGAGAACCCCAACCTTTGTAGGTTCTCTATGTACCCAATCATTTTGAGTACATATGGGCCTACAGGAGCCCAATCTGATATCTTGCACTGAAACAGTGCCCTTGAGATCTCAAATCTCTCATGCCTCGCTTGACCTTGATACAGTTGACGAAGATGTTCAACCATATGATAAGCGCCAATTAACTCGTGTTGCTTCTGAAGCTCAGAGTTCATGGTCGCGAGCATAAGACAAGACACATCTAATGCCTCATCTTGATGCTTCTTGAAAGCATCTCGGTCAGCTCGCGGGGCAGTGGCAGGAGGAGCCTCCGGAATGGGCTGCTCTAGAACGTACAGTTTACGTTCTTGGGTGAGAACTATTCTCAGGTTCCTGTACTAGTCCAGGAAGTTTGCTCCGTTGAGCTTGTCCTTCTCGAGGACAGATCACAGGGAGAAGGTGTTCGTATTCGACATCATGGTAATCTACAACAGAAATAAATGCAGAAATAAGTATCATATTCTTAATCATTTAATTAGGCTTTTAACTAAATGATGCTCCCACTGAATTCTATAATTCATGTGGGACAAGATTCACATCATACTAACCCTTGAGTTAGCTTTGGCTAATACGCCCAAGACTTAGTATGATCGGTAGGTAATGATTACCAATTACATCTCTATGCAACTCTTGTTTATAGGATCAAAATCCGCATTTATATTAAAACTTGAGTTAGCTTTGGCTAATACGTCCTAGAGTTAATATAAACGTGATTTTGAACTATCTACCAACCATTGGATAATGCCTATAGTTAAACTCGATCCAATTGAGTTCACTAGTTACTCAATCTAATTGGGTTGTACTCACCCATGCGTTGATAGGCGGGACCAAAATTGTCCCTCCGTACCCTACCAAGATAGTATGTGTTGCTATGCTTTGGCAGATTCAACAACAACATGCGATCGAGGTAGTGGTAGGTATCACGGCATGGTAGGCATTACGAGTTGACGCGATTTAGATCTAATCTAAACAATGATGCGTATCATATACTCGATAGATCTAATCTAATCGAAGGGTGCATCATGTGCATGACTTAGATCTAATCTAATCGTTAGGCACTAATTAATTACTTAATTAACTAGCATGCATCACATACACACAAAAGCAATTAATTAAATAATTTTGTGATTATGTCATGGCCCTACTACGATCTTCTCAAGCCAATGAGAAGATCGGATGTTCAACTTAAGGTCAACAGCTTCTCAAGCTCCTTCCTTTGACCACCTCGTGTTGCTCGCGCCCTCCTCGTAACTCCGTCTCGAGTGGACCTTCCACCGCCTCAAAATTTACATTACATTTTGAAACTCAAGTTACATTCGAGACTAAATCTAATTTACAATAAGAATGAAAGAGAAAGGCACGATGCGCAGGTCGCGAAAAAAAATAAAATAAAATACAACACGCACATCACATCACGGCACGCAGGTCGTATTATGAATTACAACACGAATTATCCAATCGAATTATGTCTTTGGGCCATGACTATCACAAAAATAATATATAATTCAAAATTATATATTTCTATAATTTTCTATAATTTTTCTATAATTTTTACGAGTACAATTTCTCGACGGTTCTGTTTAGCGATTTTCGGGCGCAATCGCGGAACGAATCCCCTTGCGGGGCCAGGGGCAGCGCCCCTACCCGCGATCTAACCATCGCAAGGGTTCCATTGCGATCTAACAGTGCCTTAGCCCGCTGTCCCAAAAAGTTTTGGGGCGAAACTTGGCCATTTTGGAAAATTCTTCTCGGTAGTCGAAGCCTACAAGTATCGAAACACTTGTGCTTCGCTTCTACGAGAAAAATACCCATAAAAACTATAAAAATCATAAATTTACAGAATATTATAGAACTGAAAAGTTTTTCATAAAACACAAAATAAACTCGTATTCATCTTCGTACGTGGCTCTGATACCACTGTTGGGTTTTTCGGGCCGCGAAAATCGCGTTTTCGTGTCGCGGAAACCCCAAAAGCTCCAAAGCCAACGGATCCGTGCAAAAAAAAAATTCGAAAACTACAAATACGAGTTTCTACCGAGATCTACTACGAGATCTACATGAAAAAAGGGTTATACCTTTGAAGCGAAGCCCTTCGCGTTCCCGCTCGTCCAAACGGTGTCGGATCTCAAGAGTATCAAAATAGATACTCCTCTAGAAGTATCCACACGAACTAATTAGGTGGAGAAAGACCTAAATGAAGGTGTGCTAGCACCTTGATAGGTCACGGCAAGAGAGGAGAAGAGGGAGAGGGAGAGCTTGAGAGGAAGAAGATGGAGTGAATCAATCTTGAATGAAAATTCATTTCCATTCATTCTCTTGTGTGGTCGGCCACATGAGTAACTCCCACTCATTTAATGTGGCCGGCCACATTAATGAGAAAGGAGGCTTGTAACCTCCATGAGGTGGTACACCATGATGATGTGGAGCATCATCATTAGTCCACATCTTGCCATCACACTAATGATGTGGCAATTAGTCAAGTCAAACTTGACTCTTCCTCTTCCTCTCAAGTCAAGTCAAACTTGACCAAATCTCTTCCATGGTAGATCTAATCTAACCATTTGGTTCAAGCCAACTTAATATAATGAATCTAATTCATTAAATTAAGTTGATTTAATGAGTCATAATCTAAATTAGACTCATTGAATACATGAATCAACTTGAGGTCAACTCAATTAGCCCAATTTGGATTACTCTTAATCCAATTTGATTCATCAAATGAATCTAATCCTCTTGGTTCATCATATGAACCTAATCTCCATCTAATTATCCTAAGTGTGTGACCCTTTAGGTTCTTGTAACGTTGGCAATGCCCCTAAACCTATTTAGGAGCATAATTAATGAGCGGTATCTAGCAACACATCATTACTACCCAATGTTACAAGAATGTTGAGATCCAACATCACCTTGTGACTACTAATTGTGACTCCTCACAATATATGACAAGTGTCCTTCTATCCTAGACATCTAGATTGATCAATGTGAGGCATAGACCCTGTCATCCTCTGACCAATCTAAATCTTGAACTCCAAGTAGACTCACTCAATCAAATGAGCTCAATATCTCATATTGACTCATTTGGGCATGGCCATGCACTTCGTGGTCTCACTCTATCAAGAATATCGATGTCACTCCCGTCATATAGGAGGGATAGATCACATCTACATCACTCACATCCCTTTGCATAATTCATTACTTACCCAGTAATCGCCTTTATAGTCCACCCAGTTACGGGTGACGTTTGACGAAACCAAAGTACATAACTCCTTATGTAGGGATCCATGGTGACTTCAAGTCTAAGGACTAGTAGTCCTACTAATAGCAACATGAGAAAGTATATGACACTCATATAATGATCCATGATACTTTCTCATGGCGGGTCATTCAGTATACATTCTCTAATGTATACTCATGTGTCAACTTGATATCTCTATACCCATGACTTGTGAGATCAAGTCATCGAGTTGACCTACATGCTAGTCTTATTGCATTAACATTGTCCCTGAATGTTAATACTCGACTAGGAATGATTAAGAGTAGTGTTTCCTATATCATCTCACTATTGATTCAACCAATCGAATGATATAGGTAAGAACCTTCTACTCAAGGACATTATTATACTTAGTTTATTTGGCACCAATACGAGTAAGTATAATAACCAAAAAACCAAATGCCTTTATTTATATAGAATATGATACAACAAGTCCAAAATACAATCATCAAATGATTGGCTCTAGGGCTCTAGCTAACACTAATGGCTACTTAAACAAATTTCAAGCAAGAGGTCTCGGGTTCAAATCCTAGCCCGGGCCATTTATGCATATATTTTTATTTCTCTTCTCTTCTTCTATTTCTTTTTGCGCTTTGAAAAAATAAAGGAAATTTATGGGTGTTACAATTCCCCATACCTTATAAAAAGTTCATCCTCGAACTTAGAACAAGTGTGGATACTTTCGTCTCATATCATGCTCGCGTTCCCAAGTTACCTCTTCATACTGTTGTCCTTCCCAGAACACTTTCACTAACGATATCACTTTGTTCCTCAGCTTCTTAACTTCTCGATCTATTATCTGAATAGGTTGACTTTCATAACTGAGGTTCTCTCGAACTTGTACTATCTGTTGTTCAATCATTTGATTCACATCGGGAATATGCTTCTTCAGCATTGAGACATGAAATACATTATGAATGGATGACATTTCTTGAGGTAGTTCCAGCTCATACGCTACCTTGCCAACCCTTTTGGTGATCCGGTACAACCCCACTTAACGTGGACTCAACTTTCCCTTCTTTCCAAACCTCATTACTCCTTTTATAGGAGCTACTTTGAGGAACACTAAATCCCCCACATCAAATTCTAGTGGTCTATGGCGCACATCCGCATAGCTCTTCTGCCGACTCTGAGCAGTTTCTATCCTCTATCGAATGTTCTGAATAGCTTTGGTGGTGCCCTAGAAAAGATCCGTCTGGAGTCCCATTTCTCTCTTTTCACCGCCTTCGTACCAGCATATAGGAGATCTACATCTCTGTAGGATTTTTTGGGCCGCAAAAATCGCTTTTTGCATTGCGGAAACCCTGAAATCCCATGCCATCGAATCCGTGCGAATATTAAATTTTTCATGTACATGTTTTCTAATCTTAGATCTACTTTAAATCTACATGTTTAGGAGTTTATACCTTTAATGCGAAGCCCTTCACTTATCCCGCTCGTCCAAGAAGATGCCGGATCTCAAGGGTGTCAAGTGAACACCCCTTTATGTGTATCCACACGAACAATTAGGTGGAGAGGAAACCTTAGAGTGTGCTAGCACTCTTTGAGGGTTTCGGCCAAGGAGGACGAGAGGGAGAGAAGAAGAAGCAAGGAGGAATAATAATGATCGATTATGCAAATAAGAGTAAAAAATGGCTTACATATTTTCATCTAATGAAAATACTTAATGCTCATTAACACCATTAATGAGTCTCATTAATGAGCCTTAATAAATATTTAATAAATATTCATTCTTCATTAAATGGCCATTTTTAAACTCATTCGAAATTTGAATCTAAAATTCAAATTGAATTCCATTTATCATTGAATTCAAAATTCAATGAATATCATCATTAAGCCTCACTTGAGTCTAACTCAAGTCTAGCCTCACTTGAGTCTAACTCAAGTCTAACTCAATTAATCTAATTTGGATTACTCTTAATCCAATTCTACATGAACCTAATCCTCTTGGTTCATCACATGAACCTAATCCTCTTGGTTCATCACATGAACCGAATCTACATCTAATTGTCCTTTGTGTGTGACCCTATAGGTTCTTGTAACGTTGGCAATGCTCCTAAACTCATTTAGAAGCATAAGTAATGAGCAGTATCTAACAACACATCATTACTACCCAAGTTACAAGAATGTTGAGATCCAACATCACCTTGTGACTACAAATTACGACTCTTCACAATATATGACAATGTCCTTCTATCCTCGGCATCTAGATTGATCAATGTGAGGCATAGACCATGTCATCCTCTAAACAATCTAAATCTTGAACTCCAAGTAGACTGACTCTAATCAAATGAGCTCAATATCTCATATTGACTCATTTTGGCATGATCATGCACTTAGTGGTCTCACTCTATCAAGAACCAAGATATCACTCCCGTCATATAGGAGGGATAGATCTCATGTACATCACTCATATCCCTCCGCATAATTTGTTACATACCCAGTAATTGCCTTTATAGTCCACCCAGTTACAGGTGACGTTTGACGAAGCCAAAGTATGCAACTCCTTATGTAGGGAACCATGGTGACTTCAGGTCCAAGGACTAGTAGTCATACTAATAGCCACATGAGAAAGTATATGACACTCATATATTGATCCACGATACTTTCTCATGACGGGGCATTCAGTATACATTCTCCAATGCTTACCCATGTGTCAACTTGATATCTCTATATCCATGACTTGTGAGATCAAGTTATCGAGTTGACCTACATGCTAGTCTCATCGCATTAACATTGTCCCTGAATGTTAATACTTGACTAGGAATGATTAAGAGTAGCGTTCCCTATATCATCTCACTATCGATTCAACCAATCGATTGATATAGGTAAGAACCTTCTACTCAAGGACGCTATTATACTTAGTTATTTAACACCAATACAAGTAAGTATAATAACCAAAACAAAAGCCTTTATATATATAGGAATATGATATAATGAGTCCATACAATAATCATCATATGATTGGCTCTAGGGCTCTAACGAACAATCTCCTCCCATATAGGGCCTCATAGCGTGCCATTCTGATAGTAACTTGATAGTTGTTATTATATGCAAATTCTACTAAGCATAGGTATCAGCACGAGCTCCCTTTGAAATCCAAGGCATAAGCACGTAGCATATCCTCCAGGACTTGATTTACTCGTTCTGTTTGTCCATCTGTTTGAGGATGAAATGTTGTGCTAAACCGTAGCTTAGTGTCAAGAGCTCTCAGAACACACTCTAGAAGTATGAAGTGAAGCGACCATCTCTATCAGAAATTATGGTTTTGGGGACGCCATGCAATCTGATAACCTCTTTAACATACAATTGTGTTAATTGTTCTATGGAGTAGGATGTTCTGATAGCTAGAAAATGAGCGGACTTGGTCAATCTGTCCACTATTACCCAGATAGCATCGAATCCATTCGTAGTCCTGGGTAGTCCTACTATAAAGTCCATAGATATCCTCCCACTTCCATTCTGGAATCTGGATCGACTGCCAAAACTCCGCCCGGTCTCTGATGTTCTGCTTTAACCCGTTGGCATGTTAGGCAGGTACTGATATATCCTGCAATATCTCTTTTCATTCCAGATCACCAGAAGCGTTCCTTTAAATCTTGATACATCTTGGTGGAACCAGGATGCATTGCATAGGGTGCTCCAAGGGCTTCGTCTAGAATTTTCTTTCATAGTTCTTCTTGATTAGGGACACAAAGGCGATCACCATAATATAGTATCCCATCGTCTGATACTCAAAACTCCCCATTTTCTCCGTCCTGTATTCCCTACTTGATCTTCTGAATATTAGAATCTTCATCTTGCCCTTTCTGTATCTCGTCAAGTAGGGTTGACACTAATGTCAAAGTGGAGAGTTGCCCAGTAACGATTTCAAGCCCAAAATTTTCTATTTCTTTCTGTAGTGGAGTGGCCATGGCAGATAAGGACAATAGAGCGGCACAAGCTTTCCTACTTAGTGCATCTGCCACTTTGTTCGCCTTCCCCAGATGATAGAGGATTTCACAGTCATAGTCTTTGACTAGTTCAAGCCATCTCTGTTATCTCATGTTCAAGTCTTTTTGAGTGAAGAAATACTTCAGACTCTAGTGATCTTTGTAAATCTTGTACTGAACTCCATATAAGTAATGCCTCCAAATCTTGAGGGCAAAGACTACCGCTGCTAACTCAAGGTCATGAGTAGGATAGTTCTTCTCATAATCCTTGAGTTGTCTTGAGGCATAAGCGATGACCTTGCCATTCTGCATCAGTATAGCCCCGAGTCCAAATTTAGAAGCATCACGGTAAATATCGAAGCTTTTGTTATTCTCTAGGAGAGTCATGATTGGGGCACTAGTCAGTCTCCCTTTCAGTTCAGTGAAACTCTTCTCACAATCCTCTGTCCATTCAAACTTTCGGTTTTTTCTGGTAAGTGCTGTTAGTGGTGATGCAATCTTGGAGAAGTTCTCTACAAATTTCCTGTAGTAGCATCTAACCCAAGGAAACTCCTGATTTCACTAGCATTCTTAGTTCTATTCCAGTTACTCACAACTTCTATTTTTGTCAGGTCTACCATAACTCCATCCTTGGAAATAATGTGGCCTAGGAAGGATACTTACTCGATCCAAAACTCGCACTTGGAGAACTTTGCGTACAATTGGCTCTGCTGAAGAATCTGTAATACTATCTTCAGATGTTCAGCATATTCTTCCTGAGTTCTGGAGTATATAAGGATATCGTCTATGAAGACAATTACAAACTTGTCCAGATACGCCTTGAATACCCTGTTCATCAAATCCATAAAAGTGGCAGGAGTGTTCATCACTCCAAAAGGCATAACCACAAACTCGTAGTGCCCATACCTCATTCAAAATGTCGTTTTAGGCACATCATCCACTTTCACTTTCATTTGATGATATCCGAACCTTAAATCTATCTTGGAAAAGACTGTGGCGCTCTTTAACTGATCAAATAGATCATCAATTCTGACCAGGGGATATCTATTCTTAATGGTTACTTTGTTCAGCGCTTGATAGTCCACACACATTCGCATGGACCCGTCCTTCTTCTTTACAACCAACACCAGAGCTTCCCATGGTGAGTGACTAGGGCGAATGAAACCCTTGTGAAGCAGCTCCTGTAGTTGTCCCTGAAGTTCTTTCAATTCTGTCGGATCCATGCCGTAGGGTGCCATTGAGATTGGATGGGTACCAGGGATAAGTTCAATCTCAAATTCGATTTCCCTATCCGGAGCTAAGCCTGACAACTCTTTCGAAAACACTTCTGGGTAGTCACATACAACTCTAACTTCCTCTAGCTTTTGGTCTCTTTCTTGATGGGTATTAACCACGTGAGCTAGAAACCTGGCACATCCATCGACAAACATTTTCTGAGCTTTTATGGCCGATAAGAATTTCTGGGTCCTCTTCTTGGATTCTCCGATGAACTCAAATTTAGGCTCTGCCTCGGGTTGGAATAGGACTCTTCGCTTATGGCATTCGATGGAAGCACCATACTTGCTCAGAAAGTCCATCCCAAAAATAACATTGTAGTCAGACATGTTCAACATTATCAGATAACTGTACAGTTCTCTGTCTGAAATTTTGACTAGCACAGCATGTACCAGTGCGTAGATGTCATTATCTCTCCCAAGGGTAGTGTCGTTAAGAACTGACTGCATAGGACATCCGGGGGTATACCTATACTTTCAGCAAATACTATGGAAACAAATGAATGGGTTGCCTCAGTATCAAATAACACAGTTGCATATAGATTAAAAATGCGTATCTGACCTGTGACAACTGTGGAGGCGTTTGCTACCTCCTCTCTGGTAAGGAAGAAGACTCGAGCATTAGTAGCACTTGGTGGAACCTCCAATCTGCCCTGGCTAATTTGAGGACCCTCTAACGTGGCCTGCATCTGGTGTAACTGCGCCTGGTTTCCTCCATACTGAACAGGTTGTACTGGAGGTAAGTTGCTCTTGGTCAGGCAATACTTGGCTATATGCCCCTCTTGACCACACGTATAACAACCACTTGTGCCCTTGCAACAGATTCCAGGATGCATCTTTCCACACGTGGAACACGTGGCATACTTAGGTTGCTTGCTTACGGATCCTTCCTTCTTATTACTCCACTGCTTTCTCTTGGAGCTCTCCTTCCAGGTTGAACCTTGGCCCTGAGTTTTCTAAGTGCCAGAACTCCCTTGACCTTTATTCTCAATCTGTCCTGGGTTTTACTGCTTGATGTTGTTCAGGTAATGCTCTGTGATCAGAGCACTACTAATAAGATCTTCTGTAGTCTGCTGTATATTTATTCTGTCAGCTACATTCAGAGCTATCTCTGGCCTCAACATCTTAAGCTTTAGTCTCATCCTTTCTCGTTCCGTGCTGACCAGCTCGGGGCATAAGCGAGCTAGTCTATTAAATTTCTTCACGGCTTTGTCCACCGATAAATTTCCTTGTCGAAATTCCATGAACTCATCATAATATTTATTCATGACTAGCATATGGAAGAACTCTTCGAAGAACTTGGTCTTGAAGTCGGATCAGGTCATCTGATCCACTTTTCATTTTGCCTTAACCCTTTCCCACCACATTCTTGCGTCTCCAGTAAAGTAGAAGGAAGCGCACTTAATCTTTTCTACCTCCAGCCAGTCTAGTAGCTCCATTATGCTCTCCAGGGTTTTGAACCATGCCTGGGCATCCCATGGTTCATTGGCACCAGAGAAATTCTCTGATTTCAGTTTCTGCCACTGGATGAGGTACGCTTCTTGCCTCACTACTTTTGCTGGTGCTACAGGTGTAACTGATAGAACTTCGACTGTAGTAGGCGTCACTCTAGTGGCTTCCGGTGGGATAACAAGAGGAGCTTGATGATTAGCAGTCAGGGTGGCAATAACCTGCTGTTGATTCGCCAATTGTCTCTACAGTTGAGCTACTACTTCTAGAAGGTTGGGCTGGAGTGCAGACTCATTCTCCACTGGTTGAGGTTCATTAACTCTCGGTTGTCTAGCCGGTCGTCCTCTAGCCATTCTACATATCCTTATACCAACCAGTTGTTGGGTTTTTCGGGCAGCGAAAATCGCTTTTTCGCGTCGCAGAAACACCGAACCCCCGCCACCGGATCCGTGCGAAGATAAAACTTTCGAAAAACTTACGAGTACGAGTTTCTAAACCTTGATCTACAGTAGATCTACAAAGGATAAGGAATATACCCTTGATGCGAAGCCCTTCGCAACCCCGCTTGTCCTCGGTTCGCCCAATCTTGAAAGTGTCAAAGTAGACACTTCTCTATGTGTATCCGCACAAGCAAGATATGGAGAAAAACCTCTAAGGATGTGCTAGCAACCTTAGAGATCAGTAATGGAGGAGAGGGAAAGCAAGAAGAAAACTCTAGAGGAAGAAGAAGATAGAGTAACCAAAGAAAAAAAAACTCCCTTGATGAATAAAAGTGGCCGACCACTTTAGGTGGAGTTGTAACCTCTACGGGATACCAAGAGTCACAACTCTTGGTAACTCCCATGAGGTGGCATCTCACTTAAGTAACCATGATGATGTGGAGCATCATCATTGGCCCACTCAATGCCAATTCACCAATGAGGTGGCATAAAGTCAAGTCAAACTTGACTCTTCATCTTCCTTTTAAGTCAAGTCAAACTTGACCACTTCTCTCCCTTGGTTGATCAAATCTAACCATTGGTTCAAGTCAATTTTAATTTAATGAATCTCTATTCATTGAATTAAATTGATTCAATGAGTCTAAGTCCAAATTAGACTCACTTAACACATGAACCAAATTGAGTCCAACTCAATTAGCATAATTTGGATTACTCTTAATCCAATTTGGTTCATCACATGAACCTAATCCTTTAGGTTCATCACATGAATCTATCCTTTAGGTTCATTAAATGAACCTAATCTCCATCTAATTGCCCTTTGTGTGTGACCCTGTAGGTTCTTATAACGTTGGCAATGCTCCTAAACCCTTTTAGAAGCATAAGTAATGAGCGGTATCTCGCAACACATCATTACTACCCAGTTATAAGAATGCTGAGATCCAACATCACCTTGTGACTCCTCACAATATATGACAAGTGTCCTTCTATCCTAGACATCTAGATTGATCAATGTGAGGCATAGACCGTGTCATCCTCTGACCAATCTAAATCTTGAACTCCAAGTAGACTCACTAAATCAAATGAGCTCAATATCTCATATTGACTCATTTGGGCATTGCCATGTACTTCGTGGTCTCACTCTATCAAGAATATCGATGTCTCTCCCGTCATATAGGAGGGATAGATCTCATCTACATCACTCACATCCCTCTTCATAATTGGTTACATACCCAGTAATCATCTTTATAGTCCATCCAGTTACGGGTGATGTTTGACGAAACCAAAGTACATAACTCCTTATGTAGGGAACCATGATGACTTCAGGTCTAAGGATTAGTAGTCATACTAATAGCCACATGAGAAAGTATATGACACTCATATAACGATCCATGATACTTTCTCATGGCGGGACATTCAGTATACATTCTCCAATGCATACCCATGTGTCAACTTGATATCTCTATATCCATGACTTGTGAGATCAAGTCATCGAGTTGACCTACATGCTAGTTTTATTGCATTAACATTGTCCCTGAATGTTAATACTCGACTAGGAATGATTAAGAGTAGTGTTCCCTATATCATCTCACTATCGGTTCAACTAACCGATTGATATAGGTGAGAACCTTCTACTCAAGGATGCTATTATACTTAGTTTATTTGGCACCAATACAAGTAAGTATAATAATCAAAACAAATGCCTTTATTTATATAAGAATATAATACAACAAGTCCATAATACAATCATCAAATGATTGACTCTAGGGCTCTAACTAACAATCTCCCACTAGCACTAGTGCCAATCAGTGTATGCTCTAAGCCCCAATGACCTAGTGTGACCATCATGCTTCATCTGTGCCAAAGCCTTGGTCAAGGGATCTGCGATGTTAGCCTCTGTAGGTACTCTGCATATCTTCACATCTCCTCTCTCAATAATCTCTCGAATGAGATGGAAGCGCCGTAGTTTGTGTTTGGTCCGCTGGTGTGAGCGAGGTTCCTTCACCTGTGCTATAGCTCCATTATTGTCACAATAGAGCTCAATAGGCTCAGCGATACTGGGAACCAACCCAAGTTCAGTGATGAACTTACGGATCCAAACTGTCTCCTTGGCTGCCTCTGATGCAGCAATGTACTCGGCCTCTGTCGTAGAATCAGCTATTGTGTCCTGCTCCGAACTCTTCCAACTCACAGCACCACCATTTATGCAAAATACGAACCCTGACTGCGATCGATAATCATCCTGGTCGGTCTAGAAGCTGGCATTAGTGTAACCCTTTACAGCTAGCTCATCATTGCCTCCATATATCATGAATTATTTTTTAGTCCTTCTTAAGTACTTAAGAATATTCTTGACAGTGACTTTCACCTGGATCTGACTGGTATCTACTCGTCATGCTCAAAGCATACGAGACATCAGGTCGAGTACATAGCATCACGTACATGATAGATCCTATGGCTGAGACATAAGGGATCTGATCCATGTGGTCTCTCTCCTCTCTAGAAGAGGGACCTTGAGTCTTCAAAAGACTCACGCCATGTGACATCGGCAGAAATCCCTTCTTGGAGATCTACATGGCAAACCGAAGGAGTACCTTGTCAATATATGTACTCTGACTTAGGACAAGCAATCTCTTAGATCTATCTCTATAGATCTGTATCCCTAGAATGCGGGATGCTTCATCTAAGTCCTTTATTGAGAAACATGTCCCTAGCCAAGTCTTGAAAGATTGTAGCAAAGGGATGTCTTTCCCAATGAGTAGTATGTCATCCACATACGATATGAGGAAGACAACAATATCCCCTACAACCTTCTTGTAGACACAAGGTTCATCTTCATTCTTGATGAAACCAAACTATTTGATTGCATCATCGAATCGAAGATTCCAGCTCCGAGAAGCTTGCTTTAGTCTATAAATGGACATATGCAGCTTGCATACTCTGCTAGTATGCTGTGGATCTACAAAACTCTCAGGTTGTGTCATGTACACATCCTCGAGCAGGTTTCCATTTAGAAACGCGGTTTTGACATCCATCTGCCATATCTCATAGTCATGGTAAGCTGCAATAGCAAGAATGATCCGAATGGACTTAAACATCGCTACTGGAGAAAAGGTTTCATCATAGTCAATACCATGAATCTGCTTGAAACTTTTAGCTACCAAGCGACCCTTATAGATAAGTCCATCCATGTCAGTCTTTCTCTTAAAGAGCCACTTACACCCAATGGGTTTTACCCCTTCAGGTGGATCAACCAAAGTCCATACTTGGTTGGTGTACATGGATTCCATCTCGGATCTCATGGCCTCAAGCCATTTCTCGGAATCTGGTCTCATCACAGCTTCCTGATAGGTGGTAGGCTCATCCTATATGAACACAATGTCATCATAGTTAGACAAGAGAAATGAGTATCTCTCAGGCTGACGACGTACCCTATCAGACCTACGAAGAGGTATGTCTACTTGAATTGGTTGTTGTTCCTCAACTCCTTGTGGAACAACCTCATCCACAACACTTTGTGGTTCTAGTTCAATTTCCATCGAGGCTTCAGTGCTATGGTCTGCATCTTGAACTTCTTCAAGATCGAACGTACTCCCACTAGTTTTTCTAGAAACAAAGTCCCTTTCTAGAAAGACCCAAGTCTTTGCCACAACTACCTTGTGCTGACTGGGAATGTAGAAGTAATATCCCTTAGTTTCCTTCGGATATCCAATGAAATAGCACTTGTAGGATTTGGGTCCTCGTTTGTCTAAGACTTGACGTCTAACGTAAGCCTCACAACCCCAAATCCTCATGAAAGACACCTGGGCATCTCTCCCAGTCCATATCCTATATGGTGTCTTTATCACAGCCTTGGATGGAACTCGGTTGAGTATAAAAGCTGCCGTGTCTAGAGCATAGCCCCAAATGTATGTCGGAAGATCTGTGTGACTCATCATAGATCGTACCATATCTAATAGGGTACGATTTGTAACGCCCACCCTTCTTAACCAAGGGCGGCGCTACGATCTTATACTACTTACGTACATGATTTAGTTATACTATAACAGTGGAAAATTTTAAATCATTCCTTTTTCTTAAATAAGCATGATATCACATATTCTGATTAGTTCGAATGTGCATATATTGATCATATAATTAAAAATATTAATTTGTCCGAATCGTTCTTGCCGAGCCACCACCACACACATCACTATCTGCTCCTCCTGCTGCTCCGTCGTTCCGAATATCCGTCCCCCATATCTGCGGTACAAGGAAAATAAGCTATGAGCACTCATGGCTCAGTAAGTTCCTTTCCTACTCACTAAAATCGAATTCATATCATTGCATATCAATATCATGCGAGGTATCATAAGCATACGACATACAAGGGTATCATATTCATATTCATATCATAATATCACATGACATTATATCTAATCATCAGATAATTCAAGCACATATGTAGGCAATGCATCATGAATTTGAAAGCTTATACTTATAAGTACTTGAAATTAATATCATCATTAGCGGGGATCCTGGTTTGTACCACATACATAATGCGCGCGCTTCATAGGTAGGTCCAAGGTAGCAAGTCTTGAACCCTACCATGCATACATACTAGGCCCGAGTCTTACTCCATCGACCTAGGGCATTCAGAGGCCCATTACTGACGTGGCCCGAGTCTTACTCCATCGACCTAGGGCACTCAGAGGCCCATTACTGACGAGGCCCGAGTCTTACTCCATCGACCCCGGGGCGTTTACGGAGCCCACCCTTGGTACAAACCATACAAAAATAACTTATCATGCATAACTATCATATCATGTCCCTAACAATCTTTCATGCATTCCCTTTTTCATTTCTTTTCATTATGTATAGCATTTCCTATGCTATAACATATCATGGCATATTACATAATATAATTTCATTTCTTCTCATTATGTATAGCATTTCCTATGCTATAACATATCATGGCATGTTACGTAACATAATTTCATTTCTTCTCATTATGTATAGCATTTCCTATGCTATAACATATCATGGCATATTACATAACAAAATTTCATTTCTTCTCATTATGTATAGCATTTCCTATGCTATAACATATCATGGCATGTTACGTAACATAATTTCATTTCTTCTCATTATGTATAGCATTTCCTATGCTATAACATATCATGGCATGTTACGTAACATAATTTCATTTCTTCTCATTATGTATAGCATTTCCTATGCTATAACATATCATAGCATATTACATAACATAATTTCATTTCTTCTCATTATGTATAGCATTTCCTATGCTATAACATATCATGGCATGTTACGTAACATAATTTCATTTCTTCTCATTATGTATAGCATTTCCTAGGTTTCTTTCCCTTTTTCTTTTATTTTCCTTCATGGCCGAAACCTACCAGTCCTTAAGCTAGGTTTCTTAAGTGGCCTAAAGCATGGAAAGCCTAAGTAAATATCATGGCAAAAGTTACTAAGAACATCATACACAAAATTGGATCATAAACAAGCTAGGACTCTTGTGATCTTACATGTTTTATATCATGTAACTAATTTTCTACATTCCAATTAAACCTGAGAGCATTAATCAACTTTCATAACATAATATCACAGAGGTCTTGAGCATATTAATATTTTTGTTTAGGCTAATCTAAGCTATCCCTTTTATCATAGCCGAAAAACCCTAAAAAGAGTTCATGAGTTTCTAGCAATGTGAACACCCTTTAAGAAACTTTATATCCTATCATAGGAGCATGTTTATTTAAATTTTTGAAGGTCTTTCTAACCCTTAACCTTTCTGGTCCGGAGCATACAAGTGAGTTTTCTTTTGGTTCCAATTAATTTCCAAGCAAGAAAACCATAGAAAGGTCCTTAGCATTTCATAGAAGGAACCTTGCACTAGTTTGGTTAGACAATAATCTTCCTAACCTCTTTAAAATATTTTTGGTTGAATCCTAGGGTTAGATACTCCTCTGATCATACATCATATCAGTATAAAATCATGGAAAAGAATCCTTCTACATAGCATAGAAAATCTTATCATGAAATGAGGTCTTGTTTAAATCATCCTAGATTTGAATACCTTTTCTTTAGCCGAATTTTCTTAAATTCTTTCCTAGGTTTTCCAATCCTTATAAATCCGAAAATCACATAAAAGCCTTGTACCACAGGTGAGGGGAAGCTTACCTTCTTTGCTTAAGTTTCCTAGGTTCGAGAACTTGCTTGTGGACCTTTCTTCTTCTTGCTTGCTTTGCTCGGCACCAATGGAGGAAGCTAGGTCTTTTGGTGGAGAGGGGGAGGAAGAAGAGACTTCTTCCTCTTGTGTTGCTCGGCAACAACAAGAAAGAAAAGAGGGAGAGAGTGAGGAGGAAGAAGAGGTTTCTTCCTCTTGTGTTGCTCGGCAACAAGAAGAAGAAAAGAGGGAGAGAGTGAGTTCTCGGCACCAATGGAGGAGAGGAGGAGAATGAGTTGAGGATGAAGTTGAAGTCACCCCTCCATGCCTATTTATACTAAAATGAGGGGAGGAAAACTTGACTTGATTCATCCTCCTTATTTATTTCTCCTCTTTAATGATAAGAATATTCTAGAGAAATGCTTCTTGAGTTCTCTCTTTTCTTTCCTTTAATTTCTCTCTTTTCTTTCCTTTAATTAAAATTCCTATCTCTCCTCTTACAATATCCTCTCCTATCACACTTGGTTAACACATGCATGCATCCACAAGAGAACCAAGGATCAAAACTTGGTTATGTATATTTTTACTTCTTTTTTTACTTCCTTTTCTTTTTAATTAAAAAGAATCCTTTCTTATTCTTAACTACTTAGTCCTTTCTCTCCTTATCAATAATTCTCCTATCCCCTTTGATATCCTATAAATGTTCCTTACAAGAGATCCAAAGTTCAATCTCTCTTCTAACATTTTATTTTCTTTTGTACATAATAATTCATATATTACCATATTATGCATTATGCATAAATATTTCACACATGTATATATTATCTCATATTTCTTCCTTTTGTCTACATTAATTCCATACATTATAAATCATGCATAGATGATTTATATTCTCAACTTTATTTTCTTTCATAAAGTTTTAATCATCTAAATCCTTCCCATCTTAATATTTAACTTAGAATATCTACACCTTTTTTCACTACATTCGTACTCTCATTACCCTTACTTTCTTATCTAGGCTTTCTAGGGGTGTTACACGATTCCTCCTTCCGGATACACCATTCCATTGTGGTGTTCCAAGAGGAGTGAGTTGGGATAAAATCCCACACTCAGTTAGATAGTCACGGAACTCATGGCTAAGGTATTCTCCATCTCGATCTGATCGAAGTGTCTTAATACTCTTGCCAAGCTGGTTCTGTACTTCATTCTTGAATTCTTTGAACTTTTCAAAGGATTCAGACTTATGTGTCATCAAGTACACATAACCATATCTACTGAAGTCATCAGTAAATGTGATGAAGTATCTATAATTGCCTCTAGCAGTGACATTGAAAGGGCCACATACATCACTATGTATAAGACCTAACAAATCAGTCGCTCTTTCGCTGTGCCCACTAAAGGGAGTCTTGGTCATCTTGCCTAGTAGGCATGACTCGCACGTCTCATAAGATTCAAAATCAAATGAGTCCAGTAAACCATCCTTATGGAGCTGGGATAAGTACTTGTCATTTATATGACCTAAGCGACAGTGCCAGAGATAGGTTTGGTTCATGTCATTTGACTTGAACCTCTTGGTATTTATGTTATAGATAGAGCTTTCAAGATCTAGAATGTAGAGTCCATTCATCAGAGGTGCACTACAATAGAACATATCTTTTAAATAAACAGAACAACATTTGTCCTTTATTATAAAAGAGAAACCTTTCTTGTCCAAACAAGAAACTGAAATTATGTTCTTAGTTAATGCAGACACATAACAACAATCATCTAATTCTAGTACAAGCTCAGAGGGTAGAGATAAATAGTAAGTTCCTACAGCAACAGCAGCAACCCGTGCTCCATTGCCTACTCGTAGGTCTATCTCATCCTTCGTCAATACTCTGCTATTTCTCAGTGCTTGTACATTAGTACAAATGTGAGAAGCACATCCGGTATCTAATACCCACGATGAAGAAATAGAGAGGTTGAATTCTATAACATTTATACCTGAAGTAGAAATCTTATTTCTCTTCTTCTTAAGATCTTCCAGGTATCCTATGCAGTTACTCTTCCAGTGCCCTGCTTGTCCTCTATACAGTTGACAAAGATGTTCAACCATATCATAAGCGCCCATTAACTCGTGTTGCTTCTGAAGCTCAGAGTTCATGGTCGTGGGCATAAGACAGGACACATCTAATGCATCATCTTGATGCTTCTTGAAAGCATCTCGGTCAGCTCGCATGGCAGTGGCAGGAGGAGCCTCCGGAATAGGCTGCTCCAGAATGTATAGTTTACGTTCTTGGGTGAGAACTATTCTCAAGTTCCTGTACCAGTCCAGGAAATTTGCTCCGTTGAGCTTGTCCTTCTCAAGGACAGAATGCAGGGAGAAAGATTTCGTATTCGACGTCATGGTTATATACAACAGAAAAATGCAGAAAATAAATATCATATTCTTTTAAATCATTTAATTAGGCCTTTAACTAAATGATGCTCCCACTGAATTCTATAATTCATGTGGGACAAGATCCACATCATACTAACCCTTGAGTTAGCTTTGGCTAATACACCCAAGATTTAGTATGATCGATAGGTAACGATTTACCAATTACATCTTTATGCAACCCTTGTTTATAAGTGTTAGTTAGAGCCCTAGAGCCAATCATTTGATGATTGTATGGACTCATGTATATCATATTCTTGTATATTAATAAAGGCATTTGTTTGGTTATTATACATATTTATATTAGTGCCAAATAGACTAAGTATAATAGCGTCCTTGAGTAGAAGGTTCATACCTATATCAATCGATTAGTGGAATCGATAGTGAGATGATATAGGGAACACTACTCTAAATCATTCCTAGTCGAGTATTAGCATTCAGGGACAATGTTAATACAATAAGACTAGCATGTAGGTCAGCTCGATGACTTGATCTCACAAGTCATGGATATAGAGATATCAAGCTGACACATGGGTATGCATTAGAGAATGTATACTGAATGACCCACCATGAGAAAGTATCATGGATCGTTATATGAGTGTCATATACTTTCTCATGTGGCTATTAGTATGACTATTAGTCCTTAGACCTGATGTCACCATGGATCCCTACATAAGGAGTTATGTACTTTAGTTTCGTCAAACGTCACCCGTAACTGGGTTGACTATAAAGGCGATTACTAGGTATGTAACGAATTATGCAGAGGGATGTGAGTGATGTAGATGGGATCTATCCCTCCCATATGACGGGAGCGACATCGCTATTCTTGATAGAGTGAGACCACTAAGTGCATGGTCATGCCCAAATGAGTCAACATTAGATGTTGAGCTCATTTGATCGAGTGAGTCTACTTGGAGTTCAAGATTTAGATTGATTAGAGGATGACACGGTCTATGCCTCATATTGATCAATCTAGATGTCTATGATAGAAGGACAATGTCACATATTGTGAGGAGTCACAATTAGTAGTCACAAGGTGATGTTGGATCTCGACATTTCTTGTAACTTGGGTAGCAATGATGTATTGCTAGATGCTGCTCATTGCTTATGTTTCTAAAGGAGTTTAGAAACATTGCCAACGTTACAAGAACCTATTGGGTCACACACAAAGAACAAGTGGATGGAGATTAGGTTCATATGATGAACCAATTGGATTAGGTTCATATGATGCACCAAAGATTGGATTCAAATTAGACTTATTGAGTTAGACTCAATTAGATTCAATTGTTGAATGAGTCTAATTTAAATTTGATTCATTGAGACAATTTATATTAATGAATTGAGATTCATTAAATTGAAATTGACTTGAATCAAAGGTTGGATTTGACTCAACAAGGAAGAAATTGGTCAATTTTGACTTGACCAAATGGAATTTGAAACATCAAGTTTGACTTGATGTATTGCCACATCATAAGGATGACTCATCCTTGCCACATCACCTCCACCTCATGAGGTATGCCACCTCATGGGGGTTACACTCTTCCCTTGGGTTTTAATGTGGCCGGCCACATTAATGAAGGGAGTTACATTGTGTGGCCGGCCACACTAATGTTGTGAGGTGTTTTTGATTTTGTGTATTGATGTGTGCATTCATTCTATCTTCTTCCTTCTTGCTTCTCCCCTCTCTTGGATGATGGTTGCCGTGACTTTTCATGGAGGAGAAGATGGTTGAGTGAATCCAAGAGCAAAGGAAGAGTGAAGGTCACAAAGGAAGGATACTACTAGTGAGTGTATAAGATTTCTTTTATACCTTCTTCTTTTCTTCCTTTCCAATCCCATTCGAGAGCTCTAGAAAGTGCTAGCACACTTGGGGCTCTCTTCTCCATCCTTTGAGTGTGGGAGACACTCCTTGTTCGTGTGGATATCGCTAGAGAAGTATCTACCTTGATACTTTGGAGATCCGACAAGTACCTTGGACGAGCGGGATTTTGCAAGGGCACGCATCGAAGGTAAAATGGTTTTTACTTTGTAGATCTACTATAGATCGTAGTATAAAACTCGTATTTGTGTTTTCGAAATTTTTCCTTGCACGGATCTACGGCTTTGGGTGATTCGGGGTTTCCGCGACGCGAAAAGCGGTTTTCGCGGCCCGAAGAACCCAACAGTGGTATTAGAGCCACGTGCAAGGCGAATACGAGTTTGTTTTTTTAGTTTTATGAAAACTAATGTTTCTGTAATTTTCTGTAAAATTATGATTTTATAGTTTTTATGGGTAATTTTTCCGTAGAAGCGAAGCACAAGTGTCTCGGCACTTGTAGGCTTCGGCTACCGGAAAGATTTTTCCAAAACGGCTTCGTTTTGCCCCAAATCCTTTTGGGACAGCGGGCTTGGGTGCCATTAGATTGCAAAGGAGCAACTCACGATGGTTAGATCGTGGGTAGGGGTACTGCCCCTAACCCCGCAAGGGGATTTGCTCCGCGATTGCACCCGAAATCGCTAAAAACGAATCCGCCGGGAAGATTTTTCCAAAACGGCAATGTCTCGGCCCAAATCGTTTTGGGACAGCGGGTTTAGGCGCTGTAGGATCGCAAAGGAACCCTCGTGATGGTTAGATCGCGGGTAGGGGCGAAGCCCCTGGCCCCGCAAGGGGATCCGTTCCGCGATTGCGCCCGAAACCGCTAAACGGGTCCGCCGGGAAATTTTTCTCGTAAAAATTGTAAAAAATTAATTTTAAAATTACAGAAAATTATGAAATATATAATTTTGAATTATGTATTATTTTTGTGATAGTCATGGCCCAAAAACCCAATATGATTTGATTGTGTTGTAATTCATAATACGGCCTGCGTGCCGTTATGTGTTTGCGCGTGTTGTATGTTTTATTTATTCGCGACCTGCGCGTCGTGCCTTCTCTTATTTTCTTGTTGTAAATTAGATTTAGACTCGAATGTAACTCGAGTTTCAAATTGTAATGTACAAATTGGAGCGGTGGAGGGTCCACACGAGACGGAGTTCCGAGGCGGGCACGAGCAACACAAGGTGGTCAAAGGGAGGAGCTTGGAGAAGCTGTTAACCCTAGGTTGACCATTCGATCTTCTCATTGGCTTGAGAAGATCGTAGTAGGGCCATGACTAAATCACAAATAGATTAATTAATTAATTATTATGTATCTAATGCATGTTTAATAGTTAATTAATTAATTAGTGCCTTAACGATTAGATTAGATCTAATTCGTGCACATGATGCACCCTTACGATTAGATTAGATCTAAGTCATGCACAAGATGCATCCTTCTCGATTAGATTAAATCTAGATCGAACCAACTCTAAATGCCTAACCATGCCGTGATACCTATCACTACCTCGATCACATGTATTGTTGAATTTGCCAAAGCAGAGGAATACATATTATCTTGGTAGGGTACGGAGGGACAATCTTGGTCCCGCCTATCAACGCATGGGTGAATACAAACTCAATTAGATTGAGTATTCCTAGTTACTCGATTGGATCGAGTCAACTATAGGCATTATTCCAACGATTGGAAAAGATAGGTCAAAATCACATCTATATTAACTCTCGGGCGTATTAGCCAAAGCTAACTCGAGTTTTAATATAAATGCAGATATTGATTCTATAAACAAGAGTTGCATAGAGATGTAATTGGTAATCGTTACCTACCGATCATACTAAGCCTTGGGCGTATTAGCCAAAGCTAACTCAAGGGTTAGTATGATGTGGATCTTGTCCCACAAGAATTATAGAATTCAGTGGGAGCATCATTTAATTAAAGGCCTAATTAAATGATTTTAAAAGAATATGATATTTATTTCTGCATTTATTTTTGTTGTAGAATTGCCATGACGTCGAATACGAACATTTTCTCCCTGCGATCTGTCCTTAAGAAGGACAAGCTCAACGGAGCAAATTTCCTGGACTGGTGCAGGAACCTGAGAATTATTCTCACTCAGGAACGTAAACTGTACGTTCTGGAGCAGCCCATTCCGGAGGCTCCTCCTGCCACTGCCACGCGAGCAAACCGAGATGCTTACAAGAAGCATCAAGATGACGCATTAGATGTGTCCTGTCTTATGCTCGCGACCATGAACTCTGAGCTTCAGAAGTAACATGAGTTGATGGGTGCTTACGATATGGTTGCACATCTTCGTCAACTATATCAAGGACAAGCAGGGCACTGGAGGAGGAACTTCACGGGATACCTGGAAGATCTTAATAAGAAGAGAAATAAGATTTCTACTTCAGGTATAAATGTTATAGAAGTCAACCTCTCTATTTCTTCATCGTGGGTATTAGATACCAGATGTGCTTCGCACATTTGTACTAGTGTACAAGCACTGAGAAATAGCAGAGCATTGACAAAGGGCGAGATAGACCTACGAGTAGGCAATGGAGCACGGGTTGCTGCTGTTACTGTAGGGACTTATTTTCTATCTCTGCCTTCTGAACTTATACTAGAGTTAAACGATTGTTGTTATGTGCCTGCATTGACTAAGAACATTATATCAGTTTCTTGTTTGGACAAGAAAGGATTCTCGTTTATAATAAAGAACAAATGTTGTTCTGTCTATCTAAACGATATGTTTTATTGTAGTGCACCTCTGATAAATGGACTCTATATTCTAGACCTTGAGAGCTCTATCTATAACGTTAGTACCAAGAGGTTCAAATCGAACGATATGAACCACACCTATCTCTGGCACTGTCGCTTAGGTCATATAAATGACAAGCGCTTATCCCAGCTCCATAAGGATGGTTTGCTGGACTCATTTGATTTTGAATCATATGAGATATGCGAGTTATGCCTACGAGGCAAGATGACCAAGACTCCCTTTAGTGGGCACAGCGAAAGAGTTACTGATTTGTTAGGACTCATACATAGTGATGTATGTGGCCCTTTCAATGTCGCTGCTAGAGGCGGTTATAGGTACTTCATCACATTTACTGATGACTTCAGTAGATACGGTTATGTGTACTTGATGACACATAAGTCCGAATCCTTTGAAAAGTTTAAAGAATTCAAGAATGAAGTACAGAACCAGCTTGGCAAGAGTATTAAGATACTTCGATCCGATCGAGGTGGTGAATACTTAAGCCATGAGTTTCGTGACTACTTAGCTGAGTATGGGATTTTATCTCAACTCACTCCTCCTGGAACACCACAGTGGAATGGTGTATCCGAAAGGAGGAATCGTACCTTATTAGATATGGTACGGTCTATGATGAGTCACACAGATCTTCCGACATACCTCTGGGGTTATGCTCTAGACACGGCAGCTTTCATACTCAACCGAGTTCCATCAAAGGCCGTGATAAAGACACCATATAGGATATGGACTGGGAGAGATGCCCAGGTGTCTTTCATGAGGATTTGGGGTTGTGAGGCTTACGTACGATGTCAAGTCTCAGATAAATTAGGACCCAAATCCGACAAGTGCTATTTCATCGGATATCCCAAGGAAACTAAGGGATATTACTTCTACATTCCCAGTCAACACAAGGTAGTTGTGGCAAAGACTGGGGTCTTTCTAGAAAGGGACTTTGTTTCTAGAAAGACTAGTGGGAGCGCGTTCGATCTTGAAGAAGTTCAAGATGTGAAAAATAGCACTGATGCCTCGATGGAAGTTGAACTGGAACCACAAAGTGTTGTGGATGATGTTGTTCCACAAAGAGTTGAGGAACAACAACCAGTTCAAGTAAAAAGTCTGATAGGGTACGTCGTCAGCCTGAGAGATACTCATTTCTCTTGTCTGACCATGATGACGTTGTGCTCATAGAGGATGAGCCTACCACCTATCAGGAAGCTGTGATGAGACTAGATTCTGAGAAATGGCTAGAAGCCATGAGATCCGAAATGGATTCCATGTACACCAACCAAGTATGGACTTTGGTTGATCCACCTGAAGGGGTAAAACTCATTGGGTGTAAGTGGGTCTTTAAGAGAAAGACTGACATGGATGGACTTATCTATAAGGGTCGCTTGGTAGCTAAAGGTTTCAAGCAAATTCATGGTATTGACTATGATGAAACTTTTTCTCCAGTAGTGATGTTTAAGTCTATTCGGATCATGCTTGCTATTGCAGCCTACCATGACTATGAGATATGGCAGATGGATGTCAAAACCGCGTTTCTGAATGGAAACCTACCCGAGGATGTGTACATGACACAACCTGAGGGTTTTGTAGATCCACAGCATACTAGCAGAGTATGCAAGCTACATAGGTCCATTTATGGACTAAAGCAAGTTTCTCGGAGCTGGAATCTTCGATTCGATGATGCAATCAAACAGTTTGGTTTCATCAAGAACGAAGATGAACCTTGTGTCTACAAGAAGGTTGTAGGAGACATAGTTGTCTTCCTCATATTGTATGTGGATGACATACTACTCATTGGGAAGGACATCCCTATGCTTCAGTCTGTCAAGACTTGGCTAGGGAGTTGCTTCTCAATGAAGGACTTAGGTGAGGCATCCCACATTCTAGGGATACAGATCTATAGAGATAGATCTAAGAGATTGCTTGGCCTAAGTCAGAGTACATACATTAACAAGGTACTCCTTCGGTTTGCCATGCAGAATTCCAAGAAGGGATTTCTGCCAATGTCACATGGCGTGAGTCTTTCGAAGACTCAAGGTCCTTCTTCTAGAGAGGAGAGAGACCGCATGGATCAGATCCCTTATGCCTCAGCCATAGGATCGATCATGTACGCTATGCTATGTACTCGACCTGATGTCTCGTATGCTTTGAGCATGACGAGTAGATATCAGTCAGATCCAGGTGAAAGTCACTGGATAGCGGTCAAGAATATTCTTAAGTACTTAAGAAGGACTAAAGAATATTTCTTGATATATGGAGGCAATGATGAGCTAGCTGTAAAGGGTTACAGTGATGCTAGCTTCGATCGGGATGACTATAGATCACAGTCAGGGTTTGTATTTTGCATAAATGGTGGTCCACGGAAGAGTTCAAGGGATCGAGTGATTCTAGTACATTGCTGCATCAGAGGCAGCAAAGGAGGCAGTTTGGATCCGCAAGTTCATCACTTAACTTGGGGTGGTTCCTGGCATTACTGACCCCATTGAGTTCTATTGTGACAACAATGGAGCTATAGCACAGGCAAAGGAACCTCGCTCACACCAGCGGACCAAGCACATACTACGGCGCTTCCATCTCATTCGAGAGATTATCGATAGAGGAGATGTGAAGTTTTGCAGAGTACCTACAGAGGCTAACATCGCAGATCCCTTGACCAAGGCTTTGGCACAGAGGAAGCATGATGGTCACACTAGGTCTTTAGGCCTTAGAGCCTATACTGATTGGCACTAGTGCTAGTGGGAGATTGTTAGTTAGAGCCCTAGAGCCAATCATTTGATGATTGTATGGACTCATGTATATCATATTCTTGTATATTAATAAAGGTATTTGTTTGGTTATTATACTTATTTATATTAGTGCTAAATAGACTAAGTATAATAGCGTCCTTGAGTAGAAGGTTCATACCTATATCAATCGATTAGTGGAATCGATAGTGAGATGATATAGGGAACACTACTCTAAATCATTCCTAGTCGAGTATTAGCATTCAGAGACAATGTTAATACAATAAGACTAGCATGTAGGTCAGCTCGATGACTTGATCTCACAAGTCATGGATATAGAGATATCAAGCTGACACATGGGTATGCATTAGAGAATGTATACTAAATGACCCGCCATGAGAAAGTATCATGGATCGTTATATGAGTGTCATATACTTTCTCATGTGGCTATTAGTATGACTATTAGTCCTTAGACCTGAAGTCACCATGGATCCCTACATAAGGAGTTATGTACTTTAGTTTCGTCAAACGTCACCCATAACTGGGTGGACTATAAAGGCGATTACTGGGTATGTAACGAATTATGCAGAGGGATGTGAGTGATGTAGATGGGATCTATCCCTCCCATATGACGGGAGCGACATCGCTATTCTTGATAGAGTGAGACCACTAAGTGCATGGCCATGCCCAAATGAGTCAACATTAGATGTTGAGCTCATTTGATCGAGTGAGTCTACTTGGAGTTCAAGATTTAGATTGATTAGAGGATGACACGGTCTATGCCTCATATTGATCAATCTAGATGTCTAGGATAGAAGGACAATGTCACATATTGTGAGGAGTCACAATTAGTAGTCACAAGGTGATGTTGGATCTCGACATTTCTTGTAACTTGGGTAGCAATGATGTATTGCTAGATGCCGCTCATTGCTTATGTTTCTAAAGGAGTTTAGAAACATTGCCAACGTTACAAGAACCTATTGGGTCACACACAAAGAACAAGTGGATGGAGATTATGTTCATATGATGAACCAATTGGATTAGGTTCATATGATGCACCAAAGATTGGATTCAAATTAGACTTATTGAGTTAGACTCAATTAGATTCAATTGTTGAATGAGTCTAATTTAAATTTGATTCATTGAGTCAATTTATATTAATGAATTGAGATTCATTAAATTGAAATTGACTTGAATCAAAGGTTGGATTTGACTCAACAAGGAAGAAATTGGTCAATTTTGACTTGACCAAATGGAATTTGAAACATCAAGTTTGACTTGATGTATTGCCACATCATAAGGATGACTCATCCTTGCCACATCACCTCCACCTTATGAGGTATGCCACCTCATGGGGGTTACACTCTTCCCTTGGGTTTTAATGTGGCCAGCCACATTAATGAAGGGAGTTAGATTGTGTGGCCGGCCACACTAATGTTGTGAGGTGTTTTTGATTTTGTGTATTGATGTGTGCATTCATTCTATCTTCTTCCTTCTTGCTTCTCCCCTCTCTTGGATGATGGTTGTCGTGACTTTTCATGGAGGAGAAGATGCTTGAGTGAATCCAAGAGCAAAGGAAGAGTGAAGGTCACAAAGGAAGGATACTACTAGTGAGTGTATAAGATTTCTTTTATACCTTCTTCTTTTCTTCCTTTCCAATCCCATTCGAGAGCTCTAGAAAGTGCTAGCACACTTGGGGCTCTCTTCTCCATCCTTTGAGTGTGGGAGACACTCCTTGTTCATGTGGATATCGCTAGAGAAGTATCTACCTTGATACTTTGGAGATCCGACAAGTACCTTGGATGAGCGGGATTTTGCAAGGGCATGCATCGAAGGTAAAATGATTTTTCCTTTGTAGATCTACAGTAGATCGTAGTATAAAACTCGTATTTGTGTTTTCGAAATTTTTCCTTGCACGGATCTACGGCTTTGGGTGATTCGGGGTTTCCGCGACGCGAAAAGCGGTTTTCGCGACCCGAAGAACCCAACAATAAGATCATTACCCGCAGTTATATTAAAACTTGAGTTAGCTTTGTCTAATACGCCCAAGAATTAATATAAATGTGATTTATGTCCTATCTTTCCAACCGTTGGAAGAATGCCTATAGTTGTACTCGATCCAACCGAGTTAACTAGGAATACTCAATCTAATTGAGATTGTACTCGCCCATGTGTTGATAAGCGGGACCAAGATTGTCCCTCCGTACCCTACCAAGATAATATGTTTTGCTCTGCTTTGGCAGATTCAACAATACATGTGATCGAGGTAGTGATAGGTATCACGGCACGGTAGGCATTTGAGTTGATGCGATTTAGATCTAATCTAATCGACGATGTGTATCATATACTCAATTTAGATCTAATCTAATCGTAGAGGAGGTGCATCATGTGCGCGACTTAGATCTAATCTAATTGTCGAGATGTATCATATACGCAATTGATCGAATCGAATCGTTAAGGTGCTAATTAACTACTTTACTAGCATGCATCAAATACACACACACAAGTAATTAATTATACTATTTGTGATTAGTCATGGCCCTACGACGATCTTATCAAGCCAATGAGAAGATCGGATGGTCAACCTAGGGTCCACAGCTTCTCAAGCTCCTCCCTTTGACCACCTTGTGTTGCTCGCACCCTCCTCGTAACTCTGTCTCGAGTGGACCATCCACGGCTCCAATTTTGTACATTACAATTTTGAAACTCGAGTTATATTCGAGTCTAAACTAATTTACAACAAGAATAAATAGAGAAAGGCACGACGCGCAGGTTGCGTATCAAAAATACAGCACACACAATCACATGACGGCACGCAGGCCGTATTATTAATTACAACACAAAATATACCAATCTAATTGGGTCTTTTGGGCCATGACTATCACAAATTATACATAATTCTAAATTATGTATTTTCTATAATTTTCTACAATTTTAATACCAATTTTTTCAAGTAAAAATTCCCGGCGGTCCCATTTAGCGGTTTTTGGGCGCAATCGCGGAATGAATCACCTTGTGGGGCCAAGGGCAGCGCCCCTACCCGTGATCTAACCATCGCGAGGGTTCCTTAACGATCCTACAGTGCCTTAGCCTGTTGTCCCAAAAAGTTTTGGCGCGAAACCTTGCCGTTCCGGAAAAATCTCCTCGGTAGTCGAAGCCTACAAGTGTCGAAACACTTGTGCTTCGCTTCTACGAGAAAATTACTCATAAAAATCCATAAAAACTTAAATTTATAGAAAATCACAGAAGCTATATTTTTCATAAAAATAAAAAATAAACTCGTGCAAGTCTTCGCACGTGGCTCTGATACCACTGTTGGGTTTTTCGGGCTGCGAAAACCGCTTTTTCGCGTCGCGGAAACCCCGAAACCCCCGCCACCGGATCCGTGCGAAGATAAAACCTTCGAAAAACATATGAGTATGAGTTTCTAAACCTCGATCTACAGTAGATCTACAAAGGAGAAGGAATATACCCTTGATGCGAAGTCCTTCGCAATCCCGCTTGTCCTCGGTTCGCCGGATCTCGAAAGTGTCAAAGTAGACACTTCTCTATGTGTATCGACACAAGCAAGAGATGGAGAAAAACCTTTAAGTATGTGCTAGCAACCTTAGAGATCAGTAAGGGAGGAGAGGGAGAGCAAGAAGAAAACTCTAGAAGAAGAAGAAGATAGAGTTACCAAAGAAAAATAAAACTCCCTTGATGAATAAAAGTGGTCGGCCACTTTAGGTGGAGTTGTAACCTCTATGGGATACCAATTGTCACAACTCTTGGTAACTCCCATGAGGTGTCATCTCACTTAAGAAACCATGATGATGTGGAGCATCATCATTGGCCCACTCAATGCCAACTCACCAATGAGGTGGCATAAAGTCAAGTCAAACTTGACTCTTCATCTTCCTTTTAAGTCAAGTCAAACTTGACCACTTCTCTCCCATGGTTGATCAAATTTAACCATTGGTTCAAGTCAATTTTAATTTAATGAATCTCTATTCATTGAATTAAATTGATTCAATGAGTCTAAGTCCAAATTAGACTCACTTAACACATGAACCAAATTGAGTCCAACTCAAATATCATAATTTGGATTACTCTTAATCCAATTTGGTTCATCACATGAACCTAATCCTTTAGGTTCATCAAATGAACCTAATCTTTATCTAATTGTGCTTTGTGTGTGACCCTATAGGTTCTTATAACGTTGGCAATGCTCCTAAACCCTTTTAGAAGCATAAGTAATGAGTTGTATCTAGCAACACATCATTACTACCCAAGTTATAAGAATGTTGAGATCCAACATCACCTTGTGACTACTAATTGTGACTCCTCACAATATATGACAAGTGTCCTTCTATCCTAAACATCTAGTTTGATCAATGTGAGGCATAGACCGTGTCATCCTCTGACCAATCTAAATCTTGAACTCCAAGTAGACTCACTAAATCAAATGAGCTCAATATCTCATATTGACTCATTTGGGCATGACCATGCACTTCGTGGTCTCACTCTATCAAGAATATCGATGTCTCTCCCGTCATATTGGAGGGATAGATCCCATCTATATCACTCACATCCGTTTGCATAATTCGTTACATACCCAGTAATCGCCTTTATAGACCACCCAGTTACGGGTGACGTTTGACGAAACCGAAGTACATAACTCCTTATATAGGGAACCATGGTGACTTCAGGTCTAAGGACTAGTAGTCATACTAATAGCCACATGAGAAAGTATATGACACTCATATAACGATCCATGATACTTTCTCATGGCGGATCATTCAGTATACATTCTCCAATGCATACCCATGTGTCAACTTGATATCTCTATATCCATGACTTGTGAGATCAAGTCATCGAGTTGACCTACATGCTAGTCTTATTGCATTTACATTGTCCCTGAATGTTGATACTCGACTAGGAATGATTAAGAGTAGTGTTCCCTATATCATCTCACTATCGGTTCAACTAACCGATTGATATAGGTGAGAACCTTCTACTCAAGGACGCTATTATACTTAATTTATTTGGCACCAATATAAGTAAGTATAATAACCAAAACAAATGTCTTTATTTATATAAGAATATGATACAACTAGTCCATAATACAATTATCAAATAATTGGCTCTAGAGCTCTAACTAACACACGTGAGATATTTTGTCAGCCTTTCATTATTCTTATCTACTATTATTAGTACTTCTATGTATAATCATGCTAAATCCTAACATGCATTCTTAATAATCATAACAAAACTAAATGCATAAAGTTATGAAAACGGTAATTTCGTACTTGGAAGCTGCAGGATCAATACTTGAGGTGTGTGACAGAAGGATGGAACTTGCTCTGATACCAAACTGTAATGCCCGCCCTTACTCATACCCTTAAGCTACAGGATAAACGCTACTCTTTCCTCGTACATCTAATTTTTTCGACATTCTTACCTGTTACATGCTGCTTAGTCCTTAAATCTATTCTAACCTGTATGACTGGTAGGATATGCCTTCCAGCTACGTAGGGTCAAAGGGTGTCTGAAGCTTCTGGTGAGTCTGGGTCGTGTTGCCCAGACAGCTATTGCACTCCCAACTGACACAAGGCACGGCCGTGTGAGGGTCGCATGGCCGTGACCCTTGGTAGAGGATGAAAGGGGCACGACCGTGTGAACCTACATGGTCGTGTCACTTCGGCCGAGAGAAGGAGACACGACCGTGTGGAATCACACGGCCATGTAGCATTGGCCGAAGGGAGGAGGTGCACGACCGTGTGATTCCACACGGCTGTGTCACCTCGGCCGAGAGGAAGAAGGGCACGGCCATGTGGAATCACATGGTCGTGTCACGTTGGCCGAGAGGAGGAAGGGCACGACTGTGTGGAACCACACGGCCATGTCAACTTGGCCAAGAGGAGGAAGGGCAAGGCTGTGCGAACCCGCACGGTCGTGCCATGGGCAGTGCGGAGGATCCCCCTTTGCTACCGGAAAAGCTTGTTCTCCTCTTTTTCACTTTCACTTGCCATTCAAATTCTATCAAGCTGTCATACACTAACTGAGGATATGCTTTTTAGTCTACTTGAAGAAAAATGTAACATTGTAAACATGCTTTTGCCAGTAGTTCACACTAAAACCGTACTTTAGAAATATGCACATGACATATATTTTCAAACCAGTTTATCATGCAAACCATCAACACGAAAACCATGCTAGTAACGAAATAAAACAATCATCTTGGCATATTATTGAGTTTATCTCTACTGCACTACATAACTCAATTCTAAACTTAAGAAACTTCCACTAAGACAAACCATGAAGTTTAAAAACTTTATATTACGTAATAGTGAAAATAATAATCACTTGCTTGGGCTCGGCATTGTACCATTTTACGTGCATCCTTAATAAGATCAGAGGAAGCTAATCCCAAACCAATTAAGGTACTACTAGGCGGTCTAGGAGCCTAGGGACGATCTAGGAGCCCACCCAAGGACCTTGTGTCTAGTACATGTCTTTCTAAAGTAAAATACTTCCTTTTCAACTAATAATTTCTTGTATTTGCACTTGCTTGGCATTTAACCAAACACCTTATGTGCGCTTAATTACCCTATACTTATAGGGAAGCACTTTAGGCACTTGATTATACTTCTTAGTCCCAAAACTTAATGGGAAGCAAACCAAGATGATCTAAGCATGCTCTTAATCCCAAACTTTACGAGCATCTTACATATCATAGCATCTATCTCCCTTAACATGCAACACGTTTAAAACATATCATAACATGTATTAACGAAGCTACTCATACTGCAAGTGAGAGATACTTACATTCTTTCGCTAGATCTTACGATTATAAGGTGCAAGGAAGACCCCAAAATCCTCCCTCGTGTGCCTTAATCTCCGAGTTGCCCTCCTTTTGCATCCTACCTCCTTGGGAGAAACTCTCCCTTAGATTTCCTCCTTTGAAACTTTAAGACTTGGAACCTTAGGTTTCCTTGGCCGAAACTTGAAGGGAGGGAGAAGAGGATTCGGCTAGAGAGGAAAAAGGAGGCGGAAGATTAGGTTTTTGATCTCATCCAACCCCTTTTATACTAAGTGGAAATTGGGGCGTCTCTTCGCACATAATCCACATATAAGGAATTGTTTCATATTGCTCATGTGATGCTTTACGACCACCTAATGGCTACTTAAACAAATATTAAGCAAGAGGTCTCGGGTTCAAATCCTAGCCCGGACTATTTATGCATATATTTTTATTTCTCTTCTCTTCTTCTATTTCTTTTTGCGCTTTGTAAAAATAAAGGAAATTTACGGGTGTTACACATACTACCTAGCACGGGCACCCTTGGCGAGCTAGTGAACTTCAACCAATGATCTTCAATCTCTATTTTTGCTCATTTTCATGGCATATCAAAAGGAATATACAAGAGAAGTTCTCTAAAATAAGAAAGTATCAAAATGAAGCATAAGGAGACAATAATATGAAATATATGCATATGAAATGGGATGAGACATATGTCAAAGTATGATAAAATCCTATATGAAATACATACATCACCTGACTCCAAATCAGGACTTCAGATTGTTAGTTCCACTAAGACTTAGTCACTGTCTGGTTCACAACTAGAGCTCTATCACTGTCATGTAACCCGCTCCTTAACACTATATACAAATTTGTTAGATCACACCAAATCTAACTTTAATCTTAATTATACATCAAAACTCTGGGTTACATGTTGTGCTTGTAGCACCAACATAATGTATCATAATCCCTAACAAATCCATCTAGTCCAATTATGCAATTTCACTAATAGAAAGATAATTGAATTATATTAATGTGGCATAACTAAAAGTTCTTTGTCATCTATGTAAAAATTGACTTAACTTTTTCTTGTTTCAACTTTCAATCATAGTCAATTCGTCATCTAACCATATTTCTAATGCTTCCGACAATAGACACTTACTTTCCATATGCAAGGTTTGTTCCCTAAAATGCTATGTACTATCTACACAAAGTCTCAAAAGAGTACTTGATATCAAGAGCAATATAACAAATATTTTCTCAGTAACCTAATTCTATCTTAAAAGGGTATCTTGTTAGTTTCCACTCATGACAACTATTTTTTATCCTATATTTTTCTCTCTATTTTTTTCACAATGTGCAATGCTTTCTTTTTCAACATGATCTTTTTCTTTAATCCTTTTCTAGGATTTTAATTTTTTTCCTAATGTGTACCATGATCCAAGATTTCTGATAACAAAAAATGCAAGGCAGTGTTGGTGCTAAAAGCACCAGATAATTGAACCTAGTTTTAATATTGACAAACGATTCAAAGTTAAGTTATATTGTGATCTAATGAGATTGACTAAAGTGTGCAGAAAAGTCCTAGTTCAGGCTAGGTAAAGAAGTCCTGGTCGAGTGAACTGGGCAAAGAATTTCTAGTCGAGTAGATTGGGCAAAGAAGTCTTAGTCGAGTGGACTAGGCAAGGAAGTCCTGGTCGAATGGATTGAGCAAAAGTCTTGATAGATCGAGGATATTGGCCAAAAGTCTTGAGAGTCGAGGATACTAGGTGGGAAGCTTGGGGATCAAGGATGTTGGAGGATCTTGCGGCCGGCTAGAAGGGGGGTTGAATAGTCGTGCCCCCAATTAATCGCTTCCTACGTATTTGTTAGTTGCGCAAAGGAAATCTAATACTAAATACAAATATGAAAGCTAAAGACTAAAGACTAAGAAAGGGAATGCAAACCAATACACGTCAATGTAACATGATTCGGAAATAGCTTGCTCCTACTCCACGACTATCTATAAGGTGGACGATCCCTCAATCCGTCAGTGATTAGTACCCGAACACTCCGGCTAGCTCAAACCTCCTTGTGGGTGGAGAAACCTCACCACATGCTCACCAAGACCTCTTGGACATAAGGGAAACCTTGAGCACTAGTAGACTACTAATTAGACTTTAACCAAGTCCAATTTCGTCAGTCCTAACCAAGCTTCCAAGCCTTGGTTATATAGGTCACGGGTTGGAAAACCCCGCCTACCAGTCGACTGCCAAAACCATCAGTCAACTGCCCTCTGTGGAGATTCAACCATTACATCCCAACGACTCGATAGCAGTCGACTCGTAAAAGCACCAATCGACTGCTCTACACTGGTCGAGCGAATAGAAGCATTCTGTTCGCTCCCAATCAACTGATGAAACCATCAATCCACTACGACCCGAGTATAATCTCTCAACGCTTAGACCCTCACCTTTACGACTCACTTGATGCTTCTTTGCAACCTTGACCTCTTGCCTTCAAGCCTACTTTCTTTGTCTCTCATCCCTCGGATGCATTCAAGCCCGCGCATCCCCAATGCCATCCTTCGCGTATGCCTCGAAGTCGCTTTCCTCAGTCCTTGTCCTTGCTGCCTTGTCCACGGTCCCTCGGATGCTTCATCCTTCACAGGATCCAAAGCCATCAACCTGAGTCATATGTGTATTCTGCAAACCTGCACACTCATATACACATATCAAATACAAGGGTGAACCTAACTTAAACCTTTTGCCCATACACCAAAACACATGGTCGCATGGACCATTGGGATTGCTCCAACAATCTCTCCCTTTTTGATGTTTGACAATACGTTTAAGTTAGGAAAAACAAATAGTAAATAAATATGCTAAAAACAATGTACTTACGTTGCCAAGACTACACACTTGGACTTACACTACCGAATGGACTTACGTTGCCAAGGCTACACACTTGGACTTACATCGCCGAATGGACTTATGTTGCCAAGGCTACACACTTAGACTTATACTACCGAATGGACTTACGTTACTAAGGATACACACTTGGACTTACACCGCCGAATGGACTTACGTTGTCAAGGATACAGACTTAGACTTACACCATTGAAACAAAAACAATGCAATATGCATTGGAACCTATCCTAAAACTCCCCCAACTCCTAAGCTCCCCAATGAGCTAGGATTTTACCACAGGGCTATTTAAGAACCTATCACAAGGCTCCCCCCTACGCAAAGGCACTAAGGTTTTCCCAACTAAACCTTACTTCTCCCCCTTTGCCTAACATCCAGAAAGCTCCAACAATCTCTCAATTGTCAAAATTTATCATCCAAATTGACCCTAAACTCATGTATTTATCCCCCTAGGATCTCATACACCTATACGAGCTAACCCGGTCAGAATCCAGTGCTGAAAATAATTTCAGATTAGTATCAGTCGACTGCCAAAAGTACTAGTCGACTAACCTTATCGAAAGTAACCCACAGAACCATTCTGTGTTCGATAAGCACTGTTACCAGTCGACTGGAAACTGCACTAGTCGATTGGCACACTGATTCCAGCCTAATTCAACATTTTTGACCCAATTTCAGAAATACATAAAAAATTTCACATACATCCAAAAATCTTCAAATTTTATGGAGAGGTCTATTTTACCAATGTCTGCTTGGAAAAAATACATTCAAAAATGTATCTATCACCAATCTCAAGATTGGCACAAAACCCAAAATTAGCTAAATGGTTCAATTGAACCTTGACCTAAAGTCCTAGTTTTGGCTGCCTCTTGATGTATTTGCTCATACTAACCCACAATGCATCCCTAGCATTGGTTTATATGGCATCTATACATCAAAAACCAATTATCATGCAATATAACTCTAATATCATATTTCCTTGCATGAAATATAACCCAATGTGTGCTAATTCCCTAGATTTGAGACTCAAGTCCATCTCCAAATCATTTGGCACATCCCATGACTCCCCTAGACGCCAAAGTAAAATCCACTTGAGATCCATTGGCCATGGGTTCCAAATTGAGTCTTTGAGCTCCCCCTAGAGCTCTTAGACTTAGCCACCTCCCTAGGTGACTCATCCACAATTGCTAGGCCACATCGGTGCACCTCCGGTGACACTTGGCCTACAAACCTATCCTTTTTAACTTTGGACACCTTGTCCTTGGTTAATTTAACCTTACCTTTAAATGGCTTTCTATTGCCATTTATTGGCTTCTCCTTGCTATAGTCATATGCAACCCTAGCATAAGACTTTCCCTTAGCATTGGAGACACTAGATCGATATCTTAGACCCGATCTCTCATTGTTAGGTCTTTGACTACCCAACACGATACCTAAACCCTTAGATCTAACATTGAATCTTTCTAGGGGTTTCTCCAACTTATCAAGCTTTGCCTTCAAAGCTTGATTTTCCATTTCTAGGTTCCTAAACTTAGAGTCAACATGTCCACCATGGACATTCCTAGACCTACCCTTTCTACGCATGTGTCTCCCCTTCTTGAGATTAATGCCTTAGTTCTCCTTAGGTCTATCATTTCTAGCTTTATCATGAATTGGTCTTCTAGGGTTATAATCTACATTTACCATATTTCTATCATGATATCTAAAGGTAAAATTTTTCATTGCTATATAATGATAATCATTATTTATCTTAGCATGCATGGGAACATAAGAATTTAAATTTGAATTACACTTCAAATTCAAACTAGGGTTTACCATACCCTTTACCTTTGGAGCTCCCCCTTGACATGAGCCTCCATTCTTCCTCCTCTTCTTTTCACAAATCTTCAAATGCGCCAACTTCTTGAGCTCTCTCTTCCTTGGGCATTTGGTGTGGTAGTGACCCATTCCACCACATGTGAAGCATCTAATATGCTTCTTCTCCTTCTTCTTCCTACAACTCAAATTAGATTCTAAAGATATTGAATTGAGTTTAGGAGATACCTCTTTCTTACCCAATGGACACCTACTCTTGTAATATCCCTTCTTATTGCACCCGAAGTATATTATGTGGTCCTTTGACTTCACTTTGGTGGAGATGCTTGCTAGGTTGACCACTTCCAAGACCTCTTCTTTATCCTCTTCACTTGTCTTGGATTCTTCCTCAATCCTTGAGAATGTAGATGATACTTCCTCATCCTCTTTCTCCTCCTCGAAAGTTGAATGTTCGTCACCTTCCAGTTGCTCCTCCTCTACTAGAGCACTTAAACTCATCTCCTTAGGTTCTACCTCTTCATGTGTAGGCAAAAGTTCTTCTCCTAGAACTTTCTTCACTTTGCTCCACAATTCGTGGGTGTTCTCATATTTTCCTACACGACTCACAATATCATTAGGCAACATATTAATTAAAATTGATATTACCTTTGAATTTGCCTCCGATCGTGTGGTTTGCTCCTCCATCCAATGTCGTGGTCGGAGCTTCTTCCCTTTCTTGTCCTTTGGGACTTCAAATGGCTCTTCCACCACCATCATTATGTCTCAACGTCTCGAGGAAGTTCTTCATTTTCACCAACCAAAAGGTGATGCCCCATAAGTTTTCTCCTTCGATCTTTGGCTGTTCTATCAAGCCAATCATCCTTGCTTCCTCGGCAGTTAGTCCGATGGAGAGCAGCCTTGCTCTGATACCACTTGTTGGAGGATCTTGCGGCTGGCTAGAAGGGAGGTTGAATAGTCGTGCCCCTTATTAATCACTTCCTACGTATTTTTTAGTAGCGCAACATAAATCTAATACTAAATACAAATACAAAAGCTAAAGACTAAAGACTAAGAAAGGAAATGCAAATCAATACACGTCGATGTAACATGATTCGGAGATAGCTTGCTCTTACTCCATGACTATCTGTAAGGTGGACGATCCCTCAATACGTCGGTGCATTAGTACTCAGAAACTACGACAAGCTCAAACCTTCTTGTTGGTGGAGAAACCTCACAACACACTCACTGTAGGTGCAGCGGAGGCCGGCAAGAAGGGGGTGAATTGCTTAAATAAAAAATTAAACCTACCCTCCTCGGATTTCAACTCAGAAAAGCAATAGTAAAATAATAACAATTAAATCAACAGAAATAAAAAGAGACTCAACAATCAACTTGGTTACAACCAAGGAGGTTGTTAATCCAGGGCGATGAAAAAGCGCACTAGAAGAATCTCCTTTGCTGAAGGCGGAGAAGCCTTTTACAAACTAACGGCTCAGAACTATTGCTAGGAATTAAGTACAGAGTTGAATGTCGAAGTTGTTATTGAATTCCTAGCTCCAGGGGCCTTTATATAGCTCCTGGAAAGTCTATCCCGAGGGTCCAAGGCGCCTCCAACAAGGTTTAAGGCGCCTCTAGCTCGGTCAGCGGATAAAGTTTTATCGGCAGTACAAACGGTCAAAACTGACATGTTGAAGGCGCCTTCAACAGGGTTGAAGGCACCTTCAAGCTGGAGGCGCCTCCAAGCCTGCTGAAGGCGCCTCCAAGTTGGCAGCTCCATTTTCAGCTTGGTTTCTTCAGCTTCCGACGCTCCGTTCTTTTGGGTGATTGCGGCCAACCAGAATAGGGCTCACCCGAACCCAATTCCCGGCCTTCTCCTCGAGCAGCCTTCCATCCCGGCTTAACGACCCTCGAACGCCGCGCACGCTCTTCATGCCCACCGGAGTACTCTTCCGCAGCTCTCTCATCCTTCGGATGCACCGAGCCCATCGACTCCCTTCTCGTGTCATCCTTCTCGCTAGCTGCGTCTTCCGCTCGACTTCCTGTGCTCCTAAGCGCCTGCACACTCAAACACAGGGATCAAACACAACAGGACCTAACCAACTTGGTTGATCACATCAAAACTTCCACGGGGTCCAACAATCTCCCCCTTTTTGATGTGCATCAACCCAAGTTCAAGTTAGGGTTTTAATAGACATAAATAGTAATTTTAAAGGAAATTACTAAACTAACATATTTAAGCATAAATTTGCAATAAGTAAAATTGCAACATAGTTTAGAAAAAATATTAAAAAGTTTTTAATTTTCTAATTTTCCTAACTCCCCCTAAACTTGTACCTTTCTCTCCCCCTTTGATCATAACAAAAATGGGGTCCTAATTAGAGGGAACTTTTCAAAAATTCTAAATAAAGAATTTTCAAACAGAACTTTCCAGAAGACTTTTTGAATTTAAAAAAAAATTCCAAGTAAATGAACTTTTAGAATTTTCTAGAAGAATATTTTGAAAAAAAAATTCTAAGGATTTTTTTTAAAAAAAAAAAATTCAAGTTGGAAAGCAAATTAAGTCTTTAAAATTTTTCCAGGAAAAAATTTTCAAAAATGTTTGATTAAACTTTCAAAGCATTATTTAATTCTAATTTTAAATTTTTTTCAAAAAGTTAATTAAACCTTTCATTTCAATATTTCAGCTTCCAGGTCGTGGCGAGGCACTAGGCCTTCTTGGTTATTGGAGCAACAACCACTTCCTTAACAAAGTTTTATAAAGAAATTTACTGTTTAATTTTCTTCTCTGAAAGCGCTAAGTCTAATATTTCAACTAAGATCAAATATTATGATTTTTAAATTTCCATTTTAACTTCTCATAAGTTCTTAATTCACAGTTTTTTATAATTGTAGCAAAAAATATTGAGCATATAGAAAATTGTACATTTTCTATTGCTAGTTTGTCAAAATCTCTTAATTGACAAATTGTGTCTTTTAACTCAATATTCTTTAATAGTTTTTCAGTTTTTAATTTAAAATATTCTTTCAACGAAATAATTTGTAATTTACGAAAACCTTTCGGCAATATTTCAATTGAAACAATTAATTTGCCAAGAGGTGGAGACCATACCTGACTTACCTTGTCGGCGGTTGATTCTCTCCCTGTTGAGTTGTTTTCGTCTTCTGATGTTTCTCCCCCTTCATCGATGCTCATTTGTGATGAGCATTCTAGGTCTTCAAGTTGGAGTTCGGTTACTGGTTCTGTCTCGGCACTTACCTCAGTTTCGGACTCTTCTGACGTCGGATCAGTGTCCATCGAGGAGTCGGATTCAACATCAATTTGTTCTTCATGGAGTTTTAAGAACTTTTCCCAAAGTTCTTTTGCGCTATTGTACTCTCCAACTTTGTTGAGATCTTCATTTAGTATTGTGGTTAGGAGATGAAATTCAGCCCGTGCATTTGCCATAAACTCGTCACGTTGCTTCTCGTTCCAGAGGTATTTCTCGAGTTCTTCTCCGTTTGCTTTCTTTGGTGCTTCATAACCAGATTTCATTATTAAATAAATAGAAAAATCAGAGTTAAGGTATACCTCCATCTTTTGCTTCCATGAAGCAAACTCCCCATCGAATGTAGGTGGGTAGTCACTATCTCCGACCATCATTTTGATCGTTGTGCGTCAGTCGGCGGTTAGTCCTTCTGAGCGGTCTAGCTCTGATACCAATTGTAGGTGCAGCGGAGGCCGGCAAGAGGGGGTGAATTGCTGAAATCAAAAATTAAACCTACCCTCCTCGGATTTCAACTCAGAAAAGCAATAGTAAAATAATAACAATTAAATCAACAGAAATAAAAAGAGACTCAGCAATTAACCTGGTTACAACCAAGGAGGTTGTTAATCCAGGGCGATGAAAAAGCGCACTAGAAGAATCTCCTTTGCTGAAGGCGGAGAAGCCTTTTACACACTAACGGCTCAGAACTATTGCTAGGAATTAAGTACAGAGTTGAATGTCGAAGTTGTTATTGAATTCCTAGCTCCAGGGGCCTTTATATAGCTCCTGGAAAGTCTATCCCGAGGGTCCAAAGTGCCTCTAACAAGGTTTAAGGTGCCTCTAGCTCGGTCAGCGGATAAATTTTTATCCGCAGCGCAAACGGTCAAAACTGACCTGTTGAAGGCGCCTTCAACAGGGTTGAAGGCGCCTTCAAGCTGGAGGCGCCTCCAAGCCTGCTGGAGGCGCCTTCAAGCTGGAGGGGCCTCCAAGCCTGCTGGAGGCGCCTCCAAGCTGGCAGCTCCATTTTCATCTTGGTTTCTTCAGCTTCCGACGCTCCATTCTTTTGGGTGATTGCGGCCAACCGGAATAGAGCTTACCCGAACCCAATTCCCGGCCTTCTCCTCGAGCAGCCTTCCGTCCCGACTTAACATCCCTCGAACGCCGCGCATGCTCTTCACGCCCACCGAAGTACTCTTCCGCAGCTCTCTCGTCCTTCGGACGCACTGAGCCCGTCGGCTCCCTTCCCGTGCCGTCCTTCTCGCTAGCTGTGTCTTCCACTCGACTTCCTGTGCTCCTAAGCTCCTGTACACTCAGACATAGGGATCAAACACAACAGGACCTAACCAACTTGGTTAATCACATTAAAACTACCACGGGGTCCAACACTCACCAAGACCTCTTGGACACAAGGGAAACCTTGAGCACTAGTAGACTACTAATTAGATTTTAACCAAGTCCAATTTCGTTAGTCCTAAATAAGCTTCCAAGCCTTGGTTATATAGGCCACAGGTTGAAAAACCACGCCTACTAGTCGACTGCCAAAACCATCAGTTGACTGCCCTCTGTGGAGATTCAACCATTACATCCCAACAACTCGATAGCAGTCGACTGGTAAATGTACCAGTCGACTGCTCCACACTGGTTGAGCAATAGAAGCATTCTGTTGACTCCTAGTTGACTTCCCAGTCGACTACGACAGTAGACTGATGAAACCACCAGTCAACTGCTACCCGAGTACAATCTCTCAGCACTTAGAGTCTCGCCCTTACGACTCACTTAACACGTCTTTGTAGCCTTGACCTCTTGCCTTCAAGCATACTTCCTTTGGCTCTCGTCCCTCAGATGCATTCAAGCCCATAGCTCATCCCCAATGTCATCCTACGAGTATGCCTCGAAGCCACTTCCCTTAGCCCTTATCCTTGCTGCCTTGTCCACGGTCCCTCAGATGCTCCATCCTTCACCGGACCCGAAGCCATCAACCTGAGTCATATGTGTATCCTGTAAACTTGCACACTTATATACACATATCAAATACAAGGGTGAACCTAACTTAAACTTTTTGCCCAAATACTAAACACATGGTCGCTTGGACCATTGGGATTGCTGCAACAAAGGACACAAGGCAAATTGTCTAGACAGATTGAGGACTGGATGTCTAGAGGAAAGTCTCAGAGGTCAAGATCAGATGCTAATCAAAATTCCAAATAGGTTTAGAAGACTGTATGTCTGAAAACAAGGAAAGCTCTCCTAAGAGAAGTAGGTGAGGATGCATTCCCTATTTAGGGAATAATAGGTGTTGGTCTGACCTAATGATTTAGTGAAATTCAAAAGTCTGTCAAATCATTCTATTTCATATTATTGTGTTTTCTATGCTAACTCTGTGATGTAGAAGTCAAAAGTCTAGAAGAGCTTATCTAGGCGCCTGGAATGGATCTAAGTGCCCTAAGCTGATATAGGCACTTGGAAGGGATCTAGGTGCCCTGATCACCTTAGCTAATAGTAAGATGAGGTGGCAACCTCTGATTGGTCAGCGTATGTCAGCATCCAGGCACCTGGGATGGGATAGACTCGACTAGGATAGGGCTTCACTTAGAACTCTCCACATTAGCAATCAAGGTGGCTAGAAGGGATCCAATCACCTGGAAGTGGATAAGTTATGATTGTAGCAGATCTAATAGGCTTTGATTGAGGCGCTTGGAAGTGATCCAGGTGCCTGGATAAGGCTATAAAAGGTCTTGATCTTCTCAGAATCATCTTTCACATGTCTAAATGACTCTTGAGCTATTCTAAAACTCTGCTACAATACTGAAACACTATTTTAACAATAACCTCCAAGTTTATACTCTTTCCGAGTTGTTGGTATAATTGTTCATTTTTTAATTAAGCTTTGTTTCTATATTTGTAATCAGATTTCTTGTACTTAACAAACTCTTAGTGAATTTTTGAACAAAAGTACTCAACAAGTGCAGACCTTGGATTAGCAGCATGGGTTGTGAACCAAGTAAAATAAAGTATATTAGCATTCTTTCTAATTCTTATTATTCCACTACTTTAATTCATGTTTTCTATAAAAGTGAAACAGTGATGCACGCTATTTAACCCATCCCCCTATTAGCACTCCTTTCAATTCCTACAGGGGTTCATCTAAGAAACAAGAGTACTAGTTCAGTTCTATGAATCATGACTATTTAAAAATATATCAACTATCAAAATCATCCATGATGTGAACAAAAATCATAAACAAATAGGCCAACACAATACTCTTACAATAAAAATGTTGCTCAAGTCATACTACTATTGATATAAGAAAAGAGATTGCTATGTATACTAGCAAATTACAAAAGAATATAAAGTCTATCATGCTAATGTCATGCTATAAGAAACAAACAAGTAATGCATGAATTATGACATGCAAACATGACAAAAGGAATAATTATGATGTCAAAAGAAACATAACAAAACTAATCAATCTAAGCTAAAAACTAACTAATTGACCTATATACTGTTGAACCCCGTGGTAGTTTTGATGTGATCAACCAAGTTTGGGTTAGGTCCTGTTTTGTGTTTGATCCCTGTGTCTAAGTGTGCAGGAGCTTAGGAGCGCAGGAAGTCGAGCAGAAGACGTAGCTAGCGAGAAGGACGGCACGGGAAGGGAGCCGACGGGCTCGGTGCATCCGAAGGATGAGAGAGCTGCGGAAGAGTACACCCGGTGGGCGTGAAGAACATGCGTAGTGTTCGAGGGACATAAAGCCAGGACGGAAGACTACTCGAGGAGAAGGCCGGGAACTGGGTTCGGGTGAGCCCTATTCCGGATGGCCGCAATCACCCAAGGAGCTGAACCGGAGCAAGTCAACTGGAAGATGACTTGTCAACTGTTCGGTCGACCAAACCTATTGATCGGTCAACCGAACCCTTCCTTAACCGAAGCCAACCGCAGCAGACACGTCGAATGCCACGTCAGAAGCTGACCATTGGTGAAGCTGATCGGTCTACCGAACCTCCTGATCTGTCGACCGAACCGAAGTTAATCCAAAGACTTAGTCGAGCAAGATGATCAGGCCAACTAAGCTGGAAGACCGTTGGTCGATCGATCGACCGAACATAAGGATCGGTCGACCGAACAAAAGCTCATCCTCAGAGACTACACCTAGACGGAAGACTGGGCAGGTACAGCAGGTTCGGTTGACCAAACCTGGGGATCGGTCGACCGATCCCTCTCGAGTCAAACCTGATCCCGAAGGATCAGGTGATCTGATAAGCTCGAGAACCCCTATATAAAGAGGGTCTCGGGCAGCTTTAGAGTACAACGATTTTAGAACGAAATTCAACTCTGTAATTCCTGTTTAAGCAACCTATGTGCTCTCAAAGTGTAAATGGCTTCTCCGCCTTCAAAGAAGGAGTTTCTTACTGCGCTTTCCATCGCCTTGGATTAACAACCCTCTTGGTTGTAACCAGGTAAAGATTCTGTCTTCACTTCTCTTTATTTTATTAAGTGTTGCTTTATTTTAGAGTTGAAACGCTTTGAGGAGGGTACCTTTTATTTGCAGACAATTCACCCCCCTCTTGCGGGTCCCCACTGTACCAACAAGTGGTATCAGAGCCTGACAGCCTCAGAAGGACTAACTGTCGTCTGAAGCACTAAGATCAAGACAATGGCCGGCGCGAACATTCATCCCCCGAAGTTCGACGAAGATTTTGCTACATGGAAGCGAAAAATGGAGGTATTCTTTAAAACATACTTTGATATTTTAATTACTATGAAATGTGGTTTTGCAGCTCCTAAAGACAAAGAAGAAAACACGTGGAGAAAGAAGGAGCAAGCCGATTTCGTTGCCAACGGAAAAGATGAATTCACCTCCTCGGCGTTCTGCCACCTCAGGAGGTAAGTAGGATCGGAAGCTACAACTCAGCGAAAGATCTCCAGGAGAAATTTCTGGAGCTTCACGAAGGTACCTCTGAAGCGGAGCTGGCGCGGCGTGACATCCTCCGCACACAACTAACAAACCTCCGAATGAACTACGGCGAGAAGGTAGCGCAACTCCAAGCAAGAATCAAGGAGCTGATAACGCAACTAACGAACCTTGGAGAAGAAGTAACGAACCGGGACTCGATCCGGTACGCGCTCAACGCCTTCCCGAGAACTCCAGAGTGGGCCTCCTTAGTAGATGCGTACTACATCTCTAAGGACTTCGAGGTAAGTACACTAGAACAACTATTTTCCACTTTTGAACTTCACGAATCTCAAATTTCAGAGCCCAATGGAGCAGAGAAGACCAGTCAGAACATTGCCTTAAAGGCAAAAATGAATAGTTCTGACTCCGAAGCCTTGGTTGACGAATCAGAAGCGGCACTACTGGTAAGATGATTCAATAAATTTTTTAAATCTAACAAATTTAGATCGCAGAGGCATGAGAGAAAAAGAAGAACGATTCGTTGCTACAACTGCAACGAAGAAGGGCACATCAAGGATGACTGCCCGAAATTGAAGAGCAAGCAAAAGGAGAAGGCAAAGACCAAGTACAAGAAACCAGAATCCTTCAAGCACAAGAACCTGAAGGACACTTGGTCAGACTCATCCTCCGAATCAAAAGTCGAAGAATTCTCGGGAATAGCATTGATGGCCAACCATCAGCTAGAAGAAACGTCTAGCTTAGAGATGAGCATCGATGAAGGGGGAGGAACATCAGAAGAAGAAAGCAGTAGTGAAGGGGGAGCGACACCAGATCAGGTAAGTAAGGTACACAATCTAACCCCGACTCAGTCTTTTAAATTTATCAAGTCTCTGTCCAAAGAATTAGATCAATTAGAAAAAGAAAATGCTGAATTAAATAATATCTTAGATAAATTTAAATCAGAAAATGAAAGTTTGAAATCAGAAATTGAAAAATTGCAATCTGCTGTATGCTTAAATCATTTTCCAAAGTCAAAAATAAAATTATATGGAAAATTAAATTGGTACATAAGGAAGGATCAGGGTCAACTTAGAAAAATACCGAGAAACTATGTACCCCCTAAGTTTTTAATTAATCCTATAGGAAGGAATTTGTATTGGATCCCAAAATCCTTACTAAATTAAAACTATATAAATTAAAAGCTTACAGTGAGAAAATTAAACATTGAGGTTCTTTATGGAAGCTTTGTCTAAGGAAGTGGTTGTTGCTCCAATAACCAAGAAAGCCAAGTGTCTCGCCACGACCTGGAAGCTGAAATATCGAAATAAAAATGTTTAATTAACATTCTGATAAAAAGAATTAAATTTAGAATTAAACAAATGCTTTTAAAAGTTGTTAAACATTTCCTTAGAAAATTCTTTAAATTTTTTTTTGAAAAACTGTTCCTTAAAATTTTTACTTAGAAATTCTCTTTGGAAGATTCTGAAAAATTCATTTTAACTTAGAATTTTTTTTTAAACCTAACTCAATTTGTTTACACCCCGTTTTTGCTGTGATCAAAGGGGGAGAATAAAGATAAGTTCAGTTAGTTAGGGGGAGTTAGTTAAAAAAAATTTAAATTGTCATATTGCAATTTATTTTAAAGTTGCAAATTTATGCCAGAATTGTTAGTTTAGTAATTTCGTTAAATTACTATCTCTTTGTTTTACCCTAACCTGAACTTGGGTTGATGCACATCAAAAAGGGGGAGATTGTTGAACCCCGTGGTAGTTTTGATGTGATCAACCAAGTTTGGGTTAGGTCTTGCTTTGTGTTTGATCCCTGTGTCTAAGTGTGCAGGAGCTTAGGAGCGCAGGAAGTCGAGCAGAAGACGTAGCTAGCGAGAAGGACGACACGGGAAGGGAGCCGATGGGCTCGGTGCGTCCGAAGGACGAGAGAGCTGCGGAAGAGTACACCCGGTGGGCGTGAAGAACATGCGCGGTGTTTGAGGGACGTAAAGCCGGGACGGAAGACTGCTCGAGGGGAAGGCCGGGAATTAGGTTCGGGTGAGCCCTATTCCGGATGGCCGCAATCACCCAAGGAGCCGAACCGGAGCAAGTCAACTGGAAGTTGACTTGTCAACGGTTCGGTCGACCGAACCTATTGATCGGTAGACTGAACCCTTCCTTAACCGAAGCCAACTGCAGCAAACACGTCGAATGTGTTGGTTGCTACTTGGAAAACCTAATGGTTCCACTGTATAAAAATTTTGTTCAAAGGTCTGAACCATTTCCTAGCTACCATGTGTTCTTTTAAATTAAACTCGGATCGCCTGCGGAACTTAACACGTTTGATCCTAAGTTTAATTTATTTGTTCTTTTAGGTTTAGACTTAGATCTCCTGCGGAACTTAACACGTTCGATCTAAATCACCTAGGTTATTAATTCCATTAAATATTAATTTTCAAAATTGGCTTCCAGGACTGCATGGCGAGGCACATGACCTTTTTGGATAGGGGAACAACCACCACCGCCTAGACAAAGCCTTTTAAGGAAAGCTAATATTTAATTTCCTTAAATTACTTTAGGTCAACCAAAAGGAACAATCAAATCACAAGGAAAAGAAAAAAAAAAAGAACACAACATCGAAAACTAATTCGAAATACTAGAATCGCATGCCTCTTGTATTTGGTATTTTTACAAAGAAATAAAACTAGTATGATGCGGAAATTAAATACTAGTATACCTTTTCTTTTGCAAGCAAAAACCTCTAGGTATTCTACCGTATTCCTCTTCTAACCTCAGACGTTGTGTGGGCAACGATCTTCCAAGATGAGAAATCACAAAAGCACCTTCTTCTCCTCCTTGCAAGGTTCAGCCACAACAAGAGCACCTCCAAGGATGAATAGATTCAACCACCACCAATGCTCTAAGGGATGCTAGAAAAGAGACTTCTTTTCTCTCCTTCTTCTCCTTCTTAGATCCGGCCACCAAAGCTATCTCCACCAAGAGAAGGTTTCGGCCACACAAAGGAGAGGAGAGGAAAAGGAAGGGCCGGCCACACCCAAGGAGAAAAGAGAGGAAAAATAGAATAGAGTCATTCACCCATGAAGGCACCTCTACCCCCTCTTTTATAATCCTTGGTCTTGGCAAATAAGGAAATTTTAATAAAAACTTCCTTAATTCTTTTGCCATGAAAAGGAAAATTTAATTAATTAAAAATCAATTTTCTTTTCTCAATTCATATGGCCGGCCACCACAAGCTATAAACAAGGAGAGTTTTAATTAATTAAAACTTCCTAATTTGTCTCCAGAAATTTATAAAAATTTCTCCAATAATTTTAATCCCTTCATGGTTAGTAAAAAGGAAATTTTATAAATTAAAATCTTTCTTTTAAACATGTGGATAAAAAAAAAGTTATCTCTAAAAATTAAAATCTCTTTTAATCTACAAATAAGGAAAGATATCAAATCTTTTCTTAATCTTTTGTAGAAACTTATAAAAGAGAATAATTAATTTTTAAACTCTCTTTTAAATCATGAACATGGTTAAAAAGGAAAGTTTTCTTAAAATTTAAAATCCACCTTTTAATCAACAAATAAGGAAAGATTTCAAATTTTAAACTCTCTTTTAAACATGTGGATGATTTACAAATAAGGAAAGTTTTTACCAAAAATTAAAACCATCCTTTTAATCTACAAATAAGGAAAGAGATTAATCTCTTCTCTTAATCTTTTGTAGAAAGCTATAAAACGAAATTTTTAATTTTTTTTAAACTCTCTTTTAGAACTATGATATCCACATAAGAAATAATTTTAATAAAAATCCTTTTTAATATTCTAGTGGCCGGCCACCTAAGCTTGAGACCAAGCTTGGCCGGCCACCAACTTGGCTAATTCACTTGGTCTTGGCCGGCCCTAGCTTGGGTTCCAAGCTAGCTTGGCCGGCCCCATTGGATGGGTAAGAAGGTGGGTATGTGGTGGGTATAAATCTCTATATACAAGAGGCTACGATAGGGACCGAGAGGAGGAATTGGTTTTGGTCTCCCGATGAAATTAAGCTTCCCGTGTTCGCCCCGAACACACAACTTAATTTCATCAATAATAATTCATTCCACTAAAGAACTATTATTGAACTACCGCACCAATCCCAAATTATATTTTGGGCTCCTTCTTATTATGAGTGTGTCAGTCTCCCTGTGTTTAAGATGTCGAATGTCCACTAATTAAATGAGTTACTGACAACTCACTTAATTAATATCTTAGTCCAAGAGTAGTACCACTCAACCTCATCGTCATGTCGGACTAAGTCCACCTGCAGGGTTTAACATAACAATCCTTATGAGCTCCTCTTGGGGACATTATCAACCTAGATTACTAGGACACAGTTTCCTTCTATAATCAACAACACACACTATAAGTGATATCATTTCCCAACTTATTGGGCTTATTGATTTATCGAACTAAATCTCACCCATTGATAAATTAAAGAAATAAATATCAAATATATGTGCTTGTTATTATATTAGGATTAAGAGCACACACTTCCATAATAACTGAGGTCTTTGTCCCTTTATAAAGTCAGTATAAAAGAGGCGACCTCTAATGGTCCTACTCAATACACTCTAAGTGTACTAGTGTAATTATATAGTTAAGACAAACTAATACCTAATTACACTACGATCTTCCAATGGTTTGTTCCTTTCCATTTTGATCGTGAGCTACTATTTATAATTTATAAGGTACTGATAACATGATCCTTTGTGTGTGACACCACACACCATGTTATCTATAATATAAATTAATTGAACAACTACATTTATCATAAATGTAGACATTTGACCAATGTGATTCTTATTTCTAGATAAATATTTATACCAAAAGCTAGGCTTTTAGTATACATCCTAACAGAATGCAACGTCAGAAGCTGACCGTTGGTGAAGCTGATCGGTCGACCGAACCTCCTGATCGGTCGACCGAAACGAAGTTAATCCAGAGACTTAGTCGAGCAAGATGATTGGTCCAACTCAGCTGGAAGACCGTTGGTCGATCGGTCGACCGAACATAAGGATCGATTGACCGAACAAAAGCTCATCCCAAGAGACTGCACCTGGACGGAAGACTGGGCAGGTACAGCAGGTTCGGTCGACCGAACCTGGGGTTCGGTCGACCGATCCCTCTCGAGTCAAACCTGATCCCGAAGGATCAGGTGATCTGATAAGCTCGAGAACCCCTATATAAAGAGGGTCTCGGGCAGCTTTAGAGTACAATGATTTTAGAACAAAATTCAACTCTGTAATTCCTGTTTAAGCAACCTCTATGCTCTCAAAGTGTAAAAGGCTTCTCCGCCTTCAAAGAAGGAGTTTCTTACTGCGCTTTTCTATCACCCTGGATTAACAACCCTCTTGGTTATAACCAGGTTAAGATTATGTCTTCACTTCTCTTTCTTTTATTAAGTGTTGCTTTATTTTAGAGTTGAAACGCTTTGAGGAGGGTAACTTTTATTTGCAGGCAATTCACCCCCCTCTTGCCGGTCCCCGCTACACCAACATATTTAAATATTTCGCTGTCCCAATGAAATTCTAGTATGGAGGAGGAGAAGAAAATTTTGGTAACTAAGGTTGATTACCTAATTGCCCATGCTAGCTGTATACATTGTCGATTTAACATTAGGTACAACCTAGAGATGGGGAGAATACATTCAAGTATGGTGGTGGTTAACTGGTATGGCCGAGCCATGCTAAAATATATGCTTGGGGACACAATCGTACTTGGTAACATGACCATATCATGTCTCATTCTGGAGTCGCCGACACGGTCTCGCCTGGGGGCACAACCTAGCCGTGTTTCTTAGTGTATGCTTGGGTATGGCTATGCTTTTGTTTCAGTCACCTTCCGCACATATGGTAATCACAATAACCATCTCATAGGTACTCCCGACCCTAAAATAAATCAAAATAAATGTTAGAGTTAGAAAAATCAAAGCTAGAATGAAAGAAAACTTGGGTTGCCTTATAAAAAGTGTTTGTTTTATGTCATTAGCTTGACCCTTATCTATCTTAATCTAGAGTGTCTGGCTTGAGGAAGTCTTGATCCTCTTCTTTCTCAATCAGCATGCCAAAGAAATGTTAGAGTGTATACTAAAAGCCTAGCTTTTGGTATAAACATTATCTAGAAATAAGAATCACTTTGGTCAAATATCTACATGTATGATAAATGTAGTTGTTCAATTAATTTATATTGTAGATAACATGGTGTGTGGTGTCACACACAGAAGATCATGTTATCAGTTCTTTATAAATTATAAACAGTTGCTCACGACTAAGATGGAAAGGAACAAACCATTGGAATAGTCGTAGTGTAATTAGGTATTACTTTATCTTGACTAATAAATTACACTAGTACACTCTAAGTGTATTGAGTAGGACCATTTTAGGTAAGTTATTTTTATACTGACTTGATAAAAGAACTAGACCTTAGTTATTATGGAAGTGTGTGCTCTTAATCCTAATATAATAACAAGTATTTGATATTTATTTCTTTAATTTATCAATGGGTGAGATTTAGTTTGATAAATCAATAAGCCCAATAAGTTGGGAAATGATATCACTAATAGTGTGTGTTGTTGATAATAGAAGGAATCTGTGTCCTAGTAATCTAGGTTAAGAATGACCCCAAGAGGAGCTCATAAGGGTTGTCATGTTAAACCCTGCAGTAGGACTTAGTCTGACATGACAATAAGGATGAGTGGTACTACTCTTGGACTAAGATATTAATTAAGTGAGTTGTCAGTAACTCATTTAATTAGTGGTCATTCATTATCTTAAACACAGGGAGACTAACACACTGATAATAAGAAGGAGCCCAAAATGTAATTTGAGATTGGTGCGGTATTTCAATAATAGTTCTTTAGTGGAATGAATTATTATTGATGAAATTAAGTTATGTGTTCGGGGCGAACACGAATGCTTAATTTCATCGGGAGACCAAAACCAATTCCTCCTCTCGGTCCCTATCGTAGCCCTTGTATATAGAGATTTATACCTACCACATACCACCTTCTTACCCAACCAATAGGTGCCAGCCAAGCCAAGCTTGAAGCTCAAGCTTAGGGTCGGCCAAGCCTAAAGGTTGAGCCTTAAGGTGGCCAGCCAATAGCTTGGAGCCCAAGCTTAGGTGGTCGGCCACATCATATTTAAAAGGATTTTTTATTAAAATTATTTCTTATGTGGATATCTTGGTTTTAAAAGAGAGTTTGAAATTTAAATCTTTCCTTTTATAGCTTTCTACAAAAGATTAAGAAAAGATTTGAAATCTTTCCTTACTTGTAGATTGAAAAGGTAGATTTTAATTTTAAGAAAACTTTCCTTTTTAACCATGTTCATGGTTTTAAAGAGAGTTTAAAAATTAAATATCTCTTTTATAAGTTTCTACAAGAGATTAAGAAAAGATTTGATATCTTTACTTATTTGTAGATTAAAAGGAGATTTTAATTTTTAAAATAACTTTTCTTTTTGAAAATTATCCACATGTTTAAAAGAATGATTTTAATTTATAAAATTTCCTTTTTATAATCCACCATGAAGGGAAAAATTATTGGAGAAATTTTTTTCCGGAAACAAATTAGGAAGTTTTAATTTTTGTTTTAATTAAAACTCTCCTTGTTTTGGGGAAATAAGTGGCCGGCCATGTATATTGAGAAGAGAAAATTATTTTTAATTAAATAAATTTTCCTTTTCATGGCAAAAGAATTAAGGAAGTTTTTTTTTTATTTAAATTTCCTTATTTGCCAAGACCAAGGATTATAAAAGAAGGGGTAGAGGTGCCTTCATGAAGAACGACTCTATTATTCTTCTCCTCTCTTTTCTTCCTTGGTGGTCGGCCCTAGCTTCTCCCTCTTCTCTTCTTCTTTTGGCCGGTGGCAACCCCTCTTGGTGCTCTTGATGGTGGCCGGTTCTAGCTAGGAGAAGAAGGAGCGAAAGGAGGTTTTGTTCTTGTATCCCTTGGAGCTTGGTGGTGGTGGCCGGACCTCTACTTCTCTTAGAGAATTAAGGTGGCCGAAACCTAGAAGGAAGAAGAAGGTGCTTGGTGGTTCTCATCTCGGAAGATCGTTGCCCACACAACGTCCGAGGTTAGAAGAGGAATACAGTAGAAGATCAAGAGGTTATTTTTGCATACAAAGAAAGTTATAACTAGTAATTGTTTTCCGCATCATACTAGTTTTCTTTGTATTGTTATTTTTGGAAATACCAAACACAAGAGGCATATGATTCTAGAGTTTTCGAAATAGTTTTTTGAGTTTGTATTTTTCTTCTTTTTTGAATTTGTGATTCGATTGTTCTTTTTGGTTAGCCTAGAGTTATTTAAGGAAATAAATATTAGCTTTCCTTAAAAGGCTTTGCCTAGGCGGTGGTGGTTGCTCCCATGTCCAAGAAGGTCATGTGCCTCGCCATGCAGTCCTGGAAGCTAATTTTAGAAATTAATATTTATGGAATTAATAACTTAGGTAGATTTGAATCAATAGTGTAAAGTTCCGCTTGCGATTCAAATCTAAACCATTAATAACAGATAAGTTAAATTTGGAATCAATGATGTTAAGTTCCGTCTGCGATTCCAAATTTAACTTCTAAAGAACACAATAGGTTATTTAAGGAAAGGTTCGACACTTGTATAAAAAAATTTTGTACAGTGGAACTGGTACGATTTTCTTAGGACTAACCAACAATTGGTATCAGAGCTAGGGTTGCCTCTGTGTGTTTGGTTTTCATATTAGGTTATGCACATGTCATACATAATTTAGGCAAGATAATAGTAGGATGTGCTAACTTTGTGGTTGCAGGCTCCAACTATTATGTCTTATAGATGTTGTGTGTGATTGGACCCTTGGACATGTCAAGGGCATTATTTTGTGTGTGCATGTTTGTATGTAACTAATACAGCAGGAGCTGTATTAGCCCTAGGATTTTAGAATTTTATTTTCGATCGAGATTACATGTTCATTCCCTCGTGGAATATAGGATCGATATATGTAAAATTCTATTTTTATCGTAGATCGGATGCTTGTGAGGCGAGGTACTTTTGGAGCACCAAAGGCGCAGCGGAATAAGAAGCAAGATGGATGTGACGATTCGACCCGATGGCGGTGGCTAAAGATGGCAGCAGCTAGGGTTGGAGCACATGGAGGACAGTGATGGAAAAGGACATAATAGTTGGAAATATAATTTCCATATTTATTGCTTTTATTTACTATGATGTGTATGTATGCATGTGATGTATGCTAGCATAGGTTAAAATTCCTCACTTTAAATAACTAAGTGGGAGAGGGATTTATTTTAATAAATTCCACGGTCTCCATTACTGGTTTGTGAGTGATGCAAACAAACTTGCGCGTTGGCTCTTAGTGCCTTCCTCCATATCGGATGAGTTTGTTTGCGGATCACTAGATCAAACTTCCATTTAGGATTACTATAGGAAATTAATTAAGAGCGTGTGATCTTCCCCATCGGAAGGGGCATAATCTTATTAATGGACTTAGTGTCAAGTAATGGTATACACTTAGGCACGTCAAATAGTATCCTCCCCATCGGAGTCACTACTATTATTTGTGTGACCAAAGGAAAACCAACTATTAATTTGTCAAAAAGATAAGTTGACAAGATAATAAAATTAGAACACCCTCTTACAAATGTCGATTTTTTGTATACGTCCACACTATTGTGGCATACAAAATTCACGGTGTATGAGGTAATTTTATTTGTCAGGATGACAAGAAAATAAAATTAATGAGAAAAACTCCTCTTACAAATGTTTGGTTTTGTATACGTCCACACTATCGTGGCACACAAAATTTACGGTGTTTGAGGTAATTTTATTTGTCATAAAGACTTATTGACAAGATAATTAATGGGTAAAACCCTCCACCTACAAATGTTTGAATTTGTATACGTCCACACTATCGTGGCATGTAAAATTCACGGTGTTTGAGGTGTTGGTAAATTTAAATGATATTGTTTAGAGGAATCAATATTATTTCAAATTCAAAGTTATTGACCAAAATAATTGATAAACCAACTATTAATTTTATTGGTCATAAAGTTAGGATGACGAGATAATAAAATTAATGAATAAAATCTCCTCTTTGTTTTTGTATACGTCCACACTATCGTGGCATACAAAATTCATGAGGATTTTAAGGTGTTGGTCTTGACCAAATATTTTTGTGATTCTTTGGATTTAAAATGTTTGTCAATCCCTAGTTGTTATACTATAGAATAGACTTAGTAGTCCCAATTGTAATGATTGAAAATAGGACTTGGACATTTAAGGTAGACTGTCCACTTAGAGCTAAGAATAAAATAGGTGTATTTCATTCATTAGTTAATACATGATTAGTGATGTTATCTACCGGTACCTGATGTGTAGATACGGGAGCCACTAATCATGTCTTCAATTCATTACAGAGGTTCCAGGAAACCCGATAACTATATGAAGGGGAAGTCACCATCCACATGGGAACTGCTGTAAAAGTAGCAGCTGTTGCAGTGGGAGATGTTTATCCTTTGATTGGAATAAAATATGGATTATTAAAAATTGTCTTTACGTACTAAGTTTAGAAAGAACCTGATTTCAGTTTCTAAACTATTAAAGAATAGATATTCTATCTATTTTGATAACAAACTTGTTATCAAGAAAATAGGAAAGATATCTATTCTGGTACGTTGGTTAACAATTTATAAATCCAATAACTCCCACGATGCAATAAATGAAAATTAATAACACATCTTCTAACTATTAAGAGAAAGCAACCTTTAGAAATGAACCAATTATATCTTTGGCATCAAAGGCTAGGTTATTTTAACTTAAGTAGGATTCATTGGTAGTTGATGAACTTTTGGGTTCATTGGTAGTGGAAATCTTTCTAACCTGAGAGTCTTACTTGGAAGGAAAAATAACCGAGAAGTTTTTAAGTCTAAGGGATATGGAGCCAAAGATATAATGGAATTGGTTCATTCTGATTTTTGTGGTCCTATGACTATCCAGAAAAGAGGTAGTTTCAAATATTTTGTCTATTTTATAGACAACTATTCGAGACACAGATAGATTTACTTGATACACCGCAAGTCTAAGTGCTTTGATTAGTTCAAAGAGTACGAGGCTGATGCGGAGAAATGTCAAAGTAAAAATATCGAGACATTACGGTGAGATCTAGTAGCAAATACCTCTTGCGAGAATTTAGGAGTCACTTATCAGAAGTAGGGATTCAATCCCAAGTAACTGCACTTGGTACATCCCAACAGAATGGCGTAGTAGAAAGAAGGTATAAGGCTCTTATGGAATAATTAGATCGATGATGAGTTACCAAATTCGTTTTAAGGATATACACTGGAAACGGAAGTCAACATAGTACCTTCTAAGTCAGAACTCTCTACTCCCACAGAATTGCAGAATAGGCGTAAGCCTAGTCTGAAGCATATTCGGATTTGGGTGGTCTAGCACGTGAGAGACATTGAAAAATTGGACATGAGTTCACTTGTTTGTGAGTTATCCTAGAAAAACGAAAAGAGGTTTGTAGTCCTTAAAATCGGAAGGTCATTGTTGGCACCAATGCTCGATTTGAGAAAAGGACTATACTATAAACCACAAGCCCATGAGTAAAAATTGTTCTTAAGGAAATTAAAGGACACGTCGAACCTAGTACCAACTGTACAAGATGAAATATCACAAGAAATTGCAACACGTATCACAAATGATACACAATTGCAGAAAGTGCCTCGTCGTAGTGGGAGGGTTGTTAGGCAACCTAAAATATTCATGTTTTGGGAGAGTCTTTGGACTCGATCCCTGGTGGACATGAACCTGATCCCCGGATATATGACGAAGCACTCCAAGATAAAGAGGCAGCATCTTTCCAAAAAGCAATAAATATAAAATTAGAATATATGTATTCTAATAGAGTCTAGGAGCTTATAAAATCACCAAATTGTGTAAAAGCCATTGGGTGAAAATTAGTCTACAATAGGAAAAGAGGGATAGACAGGAAGGTAGAAACTTTCAAAGCAAGGCTTGTTGAAAAAGGAAATCTTTTTTTACCGGTAGTCATGCTTAAGTTTACCCGGATTCTTTTATCTATGAGATTTAGCAAGTGGATGTCAAGACAGTTTTCCTTAATGAAAGTCTTGAAGAAAACATCCATATAAAGCAACCAGAAGGGTTCATTGCAAAGGACAAAGAAGCATCTTGTGTGTAAGCTCAATCAGTCTATGGACTGAAGCAAAGCTTCAAGGTCTTGGAAAATCTGGTTTAATGAAGTAATCCAGACCTTTGGATTTATTTAATAACCGAATAAGTCTTGTGTATACAAAGAGTGTGATGGAAATGTGGTGGTATTTCTTGTACTATACGTAGATAACATTTTTGGTAGTTGGAAACAATATCAAAGTGTTGTCAGAAGTAAGGGTATGGTTTTCCAAACAATTTGATATGAAGGACTTGGGAGAATGCATATATTCTTGGGATCAAAGGGATCGCAAGAAAAGAATATATTTTACTTATCCCAAGCTTCATATCTTAGCTCATTTTAGCATGCAGAAGTCCAAGAAAAGTTTCTTACCTTTTAGGCATGGAGTAGCTTTATCTAAAGAGATGTCTCAAAAGACATCAAAGGAAATAAAGGACATGAAGGCAGTTCCTTATGCTTCGGCTTTAGGAAGTCTAATGTATGCAATGCTGTGTACGAGACTGAATATCTGTTTTGCCGTGAGCATGGTTAACAGATATCAAAGTAACTCTGGACAAGGAAATTTGTCTATGGTAAAGCATATATTGAAGTACCTTAGAGGAACTAGAGATTATATGCTAGCTTACAATGCAGATAATTTGGTCCCTGTGGGTTACATGGATTTTAACATCCAATCTGAAAGGGACAATAGTAAGTCAACCTCAGGGTTTTGTGTTTACTTTAGGAGGTAAAGTCATAACTATGGAAGAGCGATAAGCATAGGTGCTTTTTCAGACTCCACCATAGAAGCTGAGTATATGGCAGCCTCTGAGGTGGCCATAGAAGCTGTATGGCTCAGATACTTCAAGATAGACTTAGATATGATTTTTGGTTTGCCCAAAATAATTTGGTGCAGTAGCAAACTCGAAGAAACCATAAGTCCATAATGCAAGTAAACACAATAGAGTGCAAGTACCACCCAATACGAGAAATCGTATAAACGAGGAGAAGTTGTTGTCACCTAGATTGCATCAGATGATGACCTATAGAACTTTTCACTAAGGCCCTTAAGGCAAGAGCTTTTGATGGGCATGTTGAAGGGTTTGGAATCAGATGTATGGCAGCAGATATGGTAGCTTAGTCTTTTAGTATAAGTGGGAGATTGTAAGAGTGTATACTAAAAGACTAGCTTTTGGTATAAACATTTATCTAGAAATAAGAATCACATTGGTCAAATATCTACATTTATGATAAATGTAGTTGTTCAATTAATTTATATTATAAATAACATGGTGTGTGGTGTCACACACAGAAGATCATGTTATTAGTTCTTTATAAATTATAAACAGTTGCTCACGACTAAGATGGAAAGGAACAAATCATTGAAATAGTCGTAGTGTAATTAGGTATTAGTTTATCTTGACTAATAAATTACACTAGTGCACTCTAAGTGTATTGAGTAGGATCATTTTAGGTAAGTTCTTTTTATACTGACTTGATAAAAGAACTAGACCATAGTGTTGGAACCCCAAGGTTGTTTTGGTGTGATCAACAAGTTAAGTTAGGTCCTGCGTTGTTTCTAACCTTGTGTCTAAGTGTACAGGAGCTTAGGAGCACAGGTACTCGAGCGGAAGACGCAGCTAGCGAGAAGGACGGCACGCTGTGCGTCCGAGGGACGAGGTGCTGCGGAAGAGTACACCGGCGGACGAGAAGGAAGTGCGCGCGGTGGTTCCGAGGTACGAAAGCCGGAGCGGAAGATTGCTCGGGGAGCAAGAGACGCAGCTAGCGCGAAGGTCGGCACGGGGTACGACCGAGGGACGAAGTCTGCGGATGAGTACGCTGGTGGACGAGAAGGGACACGCGGTAATTCCGAGGGACGAGAAGCCGGAGGGAAGCACGCTCGAGAAGACCGGAAGATGGGTTCGGGTGAGCCCTATTCCGGATGTCAGAGATCACCCAAGCAAGCGGAGCCGGAGCAGAAAGACTCGGACCAGAGGCGAGCTGAACCAGAGAAGAGAGCACGGACCAAAAGTCAACTGGGTTGACTTTTGGCTCCGGGGCGCCCGGAACTATCCGGGGCGCCCGGAACCATCCGGGGCGCCCGGAAGGGACTTTTTCACAGGATCGAGCTTTGACTCGATCCAACCGTTGGGGGATAAATTTTATCCCCCCAGGGCGCCCGGAACCCATCCAAGCGCCCCGACCAAGGCTATAAATATAGCCTTGGTCCAGAAGCTTTTGAACAATCACGCTCATTCTATTTCCAAGCACTTGTATGCTTTAGTTGTAGTTAAGCTTCTGTTTTCTGTGCCTAAACGCTGTAAGAGGCTTCTCCGCCTGAAGGAGTTTTTCAGTTTAATCTTCCTTGGATTAACAACCACATCGGTTGTAACCAAGTAAACATCTGGTGCCTCATATTTACTTTTATGCTTTTTATTTATCTGCTTAATTCATTTTACAAGTGTTAGCTTAATCGTTCGAGGAAGGGCTGTTTTTAATTGACAGGTTATTCAACCCCCCCCCTTCTAGCCGGCCCAACGGTCCTACAAGTGGTATTAGAGCCGAGTACGCCTCAGAAGGACTAACCGCCGTCTGAAGCAACAAAACAATGGCCGGAGCTAGCGAATATCCACCAGCATTCGAGGGGGAGTTTTCTTCATGGAAGAAACAAATGGAGGTATACCTTAACTCAGACCTTGGTATTTCCTTAATTTTAAAATCTGGTTATGAAGAACCGAAGAACACGAACAGAGAAAGACTCGATCTACGTCTCTGGAACAAAAAGCAACGTAACGAATCGATGGCAAACGGACGGGCAAAATTTCATCTCCTAACCGTGATACCAAATGAAGATCTCAAAAGAATCGGTGAATACAACAGCGCAAAAGAACTTTGGGAAAAGTTCTTAAAACTCTACGAAGAACCAACTGAAGCCCAATCCGACTCTTTGATGGACACCGAGCTGCCGACAGAACAGTCTGAGATGGAAGAAATTACCGAGACAGCCCCAACAGCCGAAGTACATCCCGAGAGTGATGAAGGGGGAGAATCTTCGAATAAAAGCAACTCGACAGGGGGAGAATCAACTACCGAAAAGGTAAGTCAGGTATCGACTCGAACCTCTGATCAATTAAATGATTCAATCGAAAAATTGCCTGAAGAGTCTTTCGAATCAGAAATTGAATCATCGAAAGAATTTTTCGAATTAGAAATCAATTGTCAAACTTGCCTTGCAAATTCTTATTAAAAGAATTTTGCAAGTTAGAAATTTTGTCGAAAAACTTTTGTAAATTGCAAAATATTTTTTCGAAAGAATTATGCAAATTAAAATTTTTATTAAAAAATTCTTGCAAATTACAAAATATTCTTTCAAACGAATTTTGCACATTGTCGAAAGAATTTTTTATAGCGTCGAAAAATTTTATCAAGTTAGAATCTATGCTATCGAAATATTTTCGTGAACTTGAAATTCAAAAAATAATAGAAATTAACATGATACAAATTGTTGCATGTTTAATATTTTTTGCCTTAAATCTGAAAAAGTGTGACTTAAGAATTTCTGATAAATTAAAATGGAAATTTAAACCTTCTGATTAAAGCATAAAATATATAAATAAATAAATGCATAGAAAATTTCTCTTTATGTTATTCTCTGAAATTTTCTTGCATAAAGCTTTCTGTTTAGAAACTTCTTAATCTTGATGTCGAATGACTTAGAATTTTGTCTTGACTTAGAAATATTTCCCTGAAAATTATTGAAATATAGTTTCAAAATTTTTTTAATGTCAACCCTTAGATTTCGTTTGTACCCCATTTTTATTGTGATCAAAGGGGGAGAAGGGAAAGTATAAGTCTAGGGGGAGGTAGAAAAAATTGAAAATTAAAATTTGGAATGTTTGAAATTTAATTTTTTCTATCATGTTGCATGTTATTGCAATAAACTGTTTAATTTCATATCTATTGTTGACCCTAGCTTAACTTGGGTTGATCACACCAAAAAGGGGGAGATTGTTGGAACCCCAAGGTTGTTTTGGTGTGATCAACAAGTTAAGTTAGGTCCTGCGTTGTTTCTAACCTTGTGTCTAAGTGTGCAGGAGCTTAGGAGCACAGGTACTCGAGCGGAAGACGCAGCTAGCGAGAAGGACGGCACGCTGTGCGTCCGAGGGACGAGGTGCTGCGGAAGAGTACACCGGCGGACGAGAAGGAAGTGCGCGCGGTGGTTCCGAGGTACGAAAGCCGGAGCAAGAGACGCAGCTAGCGCGAAGGTCGGCATGGGGTGCGACCGAGGGACGAAGTCTGCGGATGAGTACGCTGGTGGACGAGAAGGGACACGCGGTAATTCCGAGGGACGAGAAGCCGGAGGGAAGCACGCTCGAGAAGACCGGAAGATGGGTTCGGGTGAGCCCTATTCCGGATGTCAGAGATCACCCAAGCAAGCGGAGCCGGAGCAAAAAGACCCGGACCAGAGGCGAGCTGAACCGGGGAAGAGAGCACGGACCAAAAGTCAACTGGGTTGACTTTTGGCTCCAGGGCGCTCGTAGCTGTCCGGGGCGCCCGGAACCCTTCCGGGCGCCCGGAAGTGACTTTTTCATAGGATCGAGCTTTGACTCGATCCAACCGTTGGGGGATAAATTTTATCCCCCCCAGGGCGCCCGGAACCCATCCAGGCGCCCCGACCAAGGCTATAAATATAGCCTTGGTCCAGAAGCTTCTGAACAATCACGCTCATTCTATTTCCAAGCACTTGTATGCTTTAGTTGTAGTTAAGCTTCTGTTTTCTCTGCCTAAACGCTGTAAGAGGCTTCTCCGCCTGAAAGAGTTTTTGAGCTTAATCTTCCTTGGATTAACAACCACATCGGTTGTAACCAAGTAAACATCTGGTGCCTCGTATTTACTTTTATGCTTTTTATTTATCTGCTTAATTCATTTTACAAGTGTTAGCTTAATCATTCGAGGAAGGGATGTTTTTAATTGACGGGTTATTCAACCCCCCCTTCTAGCCAGCCCAACGGTCCTACACTTAATTATTATGGAAGTGTGTGCTCTTAATCCTAATATAATAACAAGCACATATATTTGATATTTATTTCTTTAATTTTTCAATGGGTGAGATTTAGTTCGATAAATCAATAAGCCCGATAAGTTGGGAAATGATATCATTTATAGTGTGTGTTGTTGATAATAGAAGGAATTAGTGTCCTAGTAATCTAGGTTGAGAATGACCCCAACAGGAGCTCATAAGGATTGTCATGTTAAACCCTGCAGGTGGACTTAGTCCGACATGACAATAAGGATGAGTGATACTACTCTTGGACTAAGATATTAATTAAGTGAGTTATCAGTAACTCATTTGATTAGTGGACATTCATTATCTTAAACACAGGGAGACTAACACACTTATAATAAGAAGGAGCCCAAAATGTAATTTGGGATTGGTGTGGTAGTTCAATAATAGTTCTTTAGAGGAATGAATTATTATTGATGAAATTAAGTTATGTGTTCGGGGCGAACACGAATGCTTAATTTCATCGGGAGACCAAAACCAATTCCTCCTCTCGGTCCCTATCGTAGCCTCTTGTATATAGAGATTTATACCCACCACATACCCACCTTCTTACCCAACCAATAGGGGCCAGCCAAGCCAAGCTTGAAGCTCAAGCTTAGGGCCAGCCAAGCCTAAAGGTTGAGCCTTAAGGTGGCCGACCAATAGCTTGGAGCCCAAGCTTAGGTGGTCGGCCACATCATATTTAAAAGGGTTTTTTTATTAAAATTATTTCTTATGTGGATATCATTATTTTAAAAGAGAGTTTGAAATTTAAATATTTCCCTTTATAGCTTTCTACAAAAGATTAAGAAAAGATTTGAAATCTTTCCTTATTTGTAGATTGAAAGGTAGATTTTAATTTTAAGAAAACTTTCCTTTTTAACCATGTTCATGGTTTTAAAGAGAGTTTAAAAATTAAATATCTCTTTTATAAGTTTCTACAAGAGATTAAGAAAAGATTTGATATCTTTCCTTATTTGTAGATTAAAAGGAGATTTTAATTTTTAAGATAACTTTCATTTTTGGAAATTATCCACATGTTTAAAAGAATGATTTTAATTTATAAAATTTTCTTTTTATAATCCACCATGAAGGGAAAAATTATTGGAGAAATTTTTTTCCGGAAACAAATTAGGAAGTTTTAATTTTTGTTTTAATTAAAACTCTCCTTGTTTTGGGGAAATAAGTGGCCGGCCATGTATATTGAGAAGAGAAAATTATTTTTAATTAAATAAATTTTCCTTTTCATGTCAAAAGAATTAAGGAAGTTTTTTTTATTTAAATTTCCTTATTTGCCAAGACCAAGGATTATAAAAGAAGGGGTAGAGGTGCCTTCATGGAGAACGACTCTATTATTCTTCTCCTCTCTTTTCCTCCTTGGTGGCCGGCCCTAGCTTCTCCCTCTTCTCTTCTTCTTGTGGCCGGCGGCAACCCCTCTTGGTGCTCTTGATGGTGGTCGGTTCTATCTAGGAGAAGAAGGAGAGAAAGGAGGTTTTGTTTCTTGTATCCCTTGGAGCTTGGTGGTGGTGGCCGGACCTCTACTTCTCTTGGAGAATTGTGGTGGCCGAAAACTAGAAGGAAGAAGAAGGTGCTTGGTGGTTATCATCTTGGAAGATCGTTGCCCACACAACGTCCGAGGTTAGAAGAGGAATACGGTAGAAGATCAAGAGATTATTTTTGCTTACAAAGAAAGGTATAACTAGTAATTATTTTCCACATCATACTAGTTTTCCTTGTATTGTTATTTTTTTGAAATACCAAACACAAGAGGCATATGATTCTAGAGTTTTCGAAATAGTTTTTCGAGTTTGTGTTTTTCTTCTTTTTTGAATTTGTGATTCGATTGTTCTTTTTGGTTAACCTAGAGTTATTTAAGGAAATAAATTTTAGCTTTCCTTAAAAGGCTTTGCCTAGGCGGTGGTGGTTACTCCCATATCCAAGAAGGCCATGTGCCTTGCCATGCAGTCCTGGAAGCTAATTTTGGAAATTAATATTTATGGAATTAATAACTTAGGTAGATTTGAATCAATAGTGTAAAGTTCCTCTTGCAATTCAAATCTAAGTCATTAAGAACAGATAAGTTAAATTTGGAATCAATGATGTTAAGTTCCGTCTGCGATTCCTAATTTAACTTCTAAAGAATACAATAGGTTATTTAAGGAAAGGTTCGACACTTGTACAAAAAAATTTTGTACAATGGAACTGGTACGATTTTCTTAGGACTAACCAACAAGAAATATCTCTTTAATCTTTGTCAATTTACTGTGAAAGATCTTGATTTTTTACTCCAAATGTCTACTACTCTATATAAATATACCTTCTAGATTTTAAAAGGTCATGACTACTGTGATTTTAGTTTTCCTAAAAAAGGGCACAACCTTGAATTGAAGAGTAATACGAGATCTTCTTCATTGAATTCCTTTCGCATAATGTGTTTGGCATGCCACTCTTTGGTTCTCTCCTTATATGACCTTTCATGCTCATAAGCATCCATTTTCAAATCATCTACTTCATTCAGCTGAAGGTTTCTCTTTTCTTCATCCATCTTTAAATAGAAGTTTAGTCATTGGATTTCCTAATAAGCATTATGCTCTAAGTCTACTGGAATATGATAAGGTTTCCCATAATCTAATCAAAATGGGATCATACCAATGGAAGTTTTATATGATGTCCGATATTCCCATAAAGTATTGTCCAATTTAAAATACCAAACTTTTCTCGATATGGACATAGTTTTCTAGGATTCTCTTAATTTTTCTACTTGATACCTCCACCTATCCACTATTCTAAGGGTGATATGGTGTAGCAATCCTGTGGTTCACTCCATATTTCTTGAGTAGATTCTCAAACTGTCTCTCAATAAAGTAAGATCCTCTATCGCTGATGACTACTCTAGGGACTCTAAATATGGGGAAAAAATAAGTTTTTGAACATCTTAATAATTGTCTTGGCATCACAAGTTAGAGATGCGATGGCTTCTACCCACTTTGAGGCATAATCCACTACTACCACAAGGATATAGCTGTTGTTGGATGAAGTAAATGACCTCATATAATCAATTCTCCAAATGTCAAAAAGCTAAACCTCAAGGATGTTATTAAGAGGCATCTCATATCTTCTAGAAATGTCCCTCATCTTTTAATAGTGATTGCAAGCTAGCACATGTCCCGAGAGTCCTTGAACAAATGAGGCCAATAAAACCCAGTTTGCAAGACCTTTATTGTAGTTTTCCTATGCCCAAATGACTCTATAAGACGAAGAATGGAAAAGGTGAAGAATATCCTTGATCTCATCTTCGAGAATACATCTCCGGTAAATCACATCAGTACACTTACAGTATAGCAGAGGTTCAGCCCACACAAAATATTTGATATCTATAAACTTTTTTCTGATGATATGTGAGATATGGTGACAAAATTCTACAAGCTAGATAGTTGACGAAGTCTATATACCATGGAGCATCCAAGCTATCAATAGTTAGAAGGTGTTCATTAGAGAAAGAGTCATCAATGGGAATTTGATTATCTTTATCCCCTTACACATCTTGACACATCCTTGACAAGTGATCTGTGATAACATTCTATGATCCTTTCTTATCCCAGATTTCCAAGTCAAATTCTTGAAGCAAAAGAATCCATCGTGTGAGTCAGGATTTAGCCTCTTTCTTACTTAATAAGTATCGGAGGGTCGCATGATCTTCGCATGATCTTGTATACAATCACCTTTGATCCAACCAAGTATGATATGAATTATCAAATGCGTAGACCACCGATAGTAATGTAGGTGCAGGGATCACTAGATGATCAAACTTGTATTTTGATAATGGCAAAGGATTCAAAAGTTAAGTTATTTTGTTATCTAGCAAGTGTGAATGAACTTGTAGGAAAGTCCTAGTGGATTTTAGGCAGGTGGAAAACCCTAGGGGGAGGTAACCCTAGGTTATGGAAAGTCCTAACTGCGGTTAGACAATGAAATCCTGGTATAGGGGACTGGGTAAAGTCTTAGCAGGTCGAGGACGTCAAGAAAAATCCTAGAGTCGAGGACTCTAGGTGAAAATCCTGGGGCTCGCGGACACTAAGTGAAATACTGGATAGGTTGGGGATCAGACGTCTAGCGGAAAAGTCTTGAGTCTCAGACACTGAGCAAAAGTCCAGACACTCTGGAGGACCAGTCTGGTAAAAGGTAAACTCTTTTGAGAGGAGTAGGTGAGGATGCATTCCCTAAAGAGGGAACAGTAGGAGTCGGTCTGACCTAGAGTTTCAACGAACTCAAAGTCAAGACCAGACAGTCCGAAAGCTATCAAAACTTATCTTTATATATTATTTTATTCTAACTCTATTTTGTAGGAAGACTAACATTTTTACAAGGTCAGATTATACATTATTCGATCGACCGAACCACTAAGCTAGAAGAGCAAATTTCAGCTCATGATGAAGTGTAGATTGAGGGATCAGTCGATCAAACAGGGAGGTTCAATCGACCGAACGTTGGATAAACTTTAGACTAGGTTGATCAGACCAGATAAGCTAAGGAGTGTCAAGGGTTCATTTGACTGAATAGAGGGATCGATCAACTAAACAAAGATTCCATCCAAAGCGACAGCATCTGGACGGAAAGCCGAGTGGGTTCAGCAGGTTTGGTAGACTGATCAAGGGGATCAATTGACCAATCAAGGGGATCGATTGACCAATCAAAGTTGAGTCAAACTTGATCTCGAGATTAGTAGATCTAGATCAGGTTTAACTTGGCTATAAAAGAAGGTCTCATCCTAGCACTTTGACACAATTCTTTTAAGAATAAATTGAGTTCATGTGCGCACTCCGAAAAAGTCTAAATGTTGCTCCGACGATGATCAAGCTAGAAGATCGATTTCTCCAAGTTATTGGTAACTATTTCATTTCGTGAAATACTTGTAAGCTTTATCTTTGTAATCAATACTTGTAAAGATTTTTCTAACCAAGTTAAATATCGACGATCACAAGTCTTGGAGTAGGAGTCGTCACAAGCTCCGAACCAAGGAAAATCCTTAGGGTTCTTGTTCTGTGTTCTTTACTTTTCGCTACGTCTTACTCTGTGATTTGTGAAAAACAAATAGGAAACCATGAGTGTTATTCACCCCCCTAGCACGCATTGATCTTACAATTGGTATCAGAGCGGGGCCGCTCTGAATCGGTACAACTACTGTTCAAGCATTTTCATCGCTTTTTCATTCATTTTTTTTCAAAATAAATTCTTATGCCTTTTTTCCTATTTTTAAATTTTTTTCTATAAGTCAGGATTGGTCTAATAACCTCTCTTGACAAATTTGTCGATTCATCAATTTTTTTCTCAAAATTGGTGCAACCCCATTCAAGCCGATTTATTACTTTATTTTTTTCAACACTACCAATCCAAGACAAGTCTTTAGATATTTGTTATTTTTTTATTATGTGTAAGATTTTTTATAAATGGCCCACCAAGTAGGATATAGCACTGCATGCACACTTCTATTCACCGACAAAGATTTCGGCTACTGGAAGAGCCGAATGGAGTACCACCTCAAAATGCAGGTGGACATGTGGATAATTATCCAGACGGGATTCACATATCCCACTGAAGACAGACCTCTCATCCCCTACAACAAATGGGACGCAACAACTTGTAAGAAGATTGAAGTTGATGCAAAGGCTACCCAAACCCTTCAATGTGGCTTAACTAAAAAAGAGTTGAACCGGGTTAGCGCCTTCAATAGTACCAAGGAGCTGTGTGAAAAGCTAATCGGGCTGCATGAGGACACCTCCGACACTAAGGTAAGTAAATGGGACCTAATTTTTAATAAATTATATAATATAAAAATGTAGGATGGTAAGAAGGTGATCCAACTACACACACGCATCCAAGACCTTCTCAATGGTCTCCATGCTATTGGTTAGAATGTAGAAAATCGCGATGTTATAAGGTATGCCCTTAATGCTTTACTAAGAAACACTTTGTGGGCATCCATGGTGGATGCATACAAAGTGCCCAAGGATCTCTCTTTAATTAGGTTAGATGAATTGTTTTCAAAATTTGAACTTCATGAATAGACTAATGTATTATCGGTTGAGAAAGGTTTTGCTTTGATCGCAGATGTAAGCAGAACGAGGGAACCCAAAATCAAGCGCCGAACCGAGCTCGAGTCCAAAGATGAATCTGACTCAGAAGAAGATGATGAAATTACCACTAAACTCATGAATCTAGTTCAGAAACTATACAAGAAGAAGAAAGAATTCACCAAAAAGGAGATCAAGAAGGTGATCTAGTCGAAGACAACACAACCGAGTCCAAAGGCTATGTCCGAAGTCACCTGCTATGGCTGCAACATAAAGGACATATCAAGGCTAACTGTTCAAACTAGAAGGAAACAAAGAAGCAACTGAAGAAGAAGGCACTACAGGTAACGTGGGATGAATCTTCATTAGAAGATTTTGACAATATGAATCTTCATCAGAAGATTCTGACAATATGAATCTTTATCAGAAGATTTTGACGAAGATCTTGAACAGACAAGCTTCCTTGCACTTCTGGCTCGAGAACAAGTCATCGAGTATGAAATCGAGAGCAAATTTAAAACTAAGTCTAAGAGAAGCCACAAATCTATATCCATTTATGAAGGGTCTAACCACACTGTAAGTTCTTCTCAATTAGATAAGTTACATAACCTAGTAAATTATCTCTGCACAAGATAGCCAAATCCAATGTCTGGGTCAAGTCACTCCAAAAGGATATAACAACCCTTAAGGAAGTGACTAACCCAAGCTCCTTAACTAAATCTGTTCAGATTGAAACTTCAACTCAAGTCCAACAACTTGAGGAAGAAAATTCCCGTATAAAAAGTCAAGTCACTAAAGGATATATTGGAATGGTTCACTTTGGGTTCTAAGAATCTTGATTTGATTCTTGGAAAACAAAGCATATACAATCGATCAGTACTTGGATATAAGGCTAAACATAAATTTAAATCTTCTTTGTCTCTCGTTAATCGAACAAATAGAAGAGTAGTCCAAGCATGGGTTCCCAAGTTTAACTTGATTAATCAAGTTAGACTTGATCAATATTGGATCCCCAAGGATCAAATCTAATACCTTGATAAACACTATCGAGACTTTGATCTAGGGGGAGCCAATAGAAATACCTTCTTCATTATTAAATAAAATTGCTTGATGTTTGCTTTACTGCTTTCTTTATACATGCTTAGACTAAGGTAGATAAGGACTTAGACTTGATCAACACTTGATTAGTTAGACCTAGAATTTTTAGAAAGAAAATTAAATATTTAATTTCTTTAAAAGACTTTGTCTAGAAGTGGTTGTTGCTCCAATACCTAATAAGGTCTAGTGTATCGCCACAACCAGAAAACTAATTATTAAAATGGATGTTTAATTGACTAACTGTTAAATCTTAGTCTAACTCAAATATAAATCAATCCTTAGATATTAATATATATTAAAGATAAAATTAACCATCTCACAAAATAGATAAGGTTCCCTGATTGATAATCTAAAAAAAGGTGAGATTGATTTATATTAAAATAAAAATTAATCAAACTCAAATCAACCTTAATCTAACTAAACTCAAATTAAATTTAAATCAACCTAATACAAACCCAACTTAAATTAAACCCAAATAAAATTAAAACTTAAATTAAACTTAACTTAAATCAAATTAAATCAATCAAATTTAACTAAACTTTAAATCAAGTCAAATTAAACTTTAAATCAAATCAAATTTAAATTAACTTTAAATCAAGTCAAATTAAAATTTAAATCAAATCAAATTTAACTTAACTTTAAATCAAGTCAAATTAAACTTTAAATCAAGTAAATTAAATTTAACATCAAATCAAATTTAAACTTAAATTAAACTTAGCTCAAATCAAATCAAAATTAAACTTAAATTTAAATCAAGTTAAGTTAAACTTAAATCTAATGAATCTAACTAAAGTTAAAGTCAATCAACCATCTCGCAATCACCCATAGTTATAACATGATTGACAACCTAGATTGGGTGAGATGAAAAATAAGTAGTTGAATTCAATCAATCTATCTTATAATCTATTTAAATTGGATTCAAATCAAATACTTTATGTGTAGAAACATAATGATTTAGACCAATGAATGTTGGATAGTGGATGCTTCAGACACTGACTGGAGATCGATTAAAGTGCACCAAGCTAAAACATTAGAACTTAGAGTTAGTTGTGTTTGGCAATGATAGAAAACTTAAGGTAATCAGAATAGGTGATATCAAACTGAGTTTCGATTTTATAATTTGAAAAGTTTTATTAGTTAATAAGTTCAATTTTAATTTACTTAGCATAAGTCAACTGTGTGACTATAGATACTTAGTAGCATTCTCTAACCTTGAATGTTTAATTAAAAATGTTGAAAACCCTGAATTACACTTAAGGGAACTAGGAAATATAACATCTACACAATTAACCTACCAAACTCCTCACTAATGTGTCTTTTGACATAATAAGAGGAAATCAAATTGTGGCACAGAAGAATAGGTCACACTCACATCAGACCCATTACAAAAATGAGTCAAAATCACTTAGTTAGAGGTCTACCTAAATTAAAGAACATTGAAAACATAATCTGTAATGCTTGTCAATAAGGTAAACAAACTAATTCAACCTATAAATCAAGAAACTTAAATCAAACTAAGTCAATACTAGAGCTCCTACACTTAGACCCATTTGGTTCGTATGGAGCCAAGTTACTAAGCAGAAACCAATACTGCTTAGTCACAATTGATTATTACTCAAGATTTACTTGGGTAAAATTTCTAAAAGCTAAAGATAAAACTTTTGAAATCTTTAATACTTTTAGCAAATTAATAGAAAATGAAAAAGAAACCAAAATTAAAAGAATTAGAAGTAATCATGGAGGAAAATTCAAAAATCATAGGTTTACCGAATTTTGATAAACTAATGGTTATAATCATGATTTTTCATATCCTAGGACTCTACAACAAAACGGTTTAGTAGAACAAAAGAATAGAACATTACAAAAGGCTGCTAGAATCATGTTGAATGAATATAACTTAAGTGACTAATTTTGGACAGAAGCAATAAACATAGCATGTTACATTTAAAATAGAATATTAATTAATAAATTTTACAATAAAACCCCCTATGAAATATATTATAATAAAATTCCTAACTTAAATTATTTAAAGGTATTTGGGTGTAAATTCCATATACTAAACACTAAAGACTATTTAGGTAAACTTACATCAAAATTAACAATAGGGATCTTTTTAGGGTACTCCACAATCAGTAGGGTTGATATAGTCTATAACAAAAATACGCTAAAAGTTGAAGAAACAACCAATGTATTTTTTTTATGAAGAAAATAATTTACCTAACTAAATCAAAAAAATATTAATCAAAATACAAGAAACATAGAAGATGTTGAAGAATGAAATTAGACCTAAATCAAGTGAATCACAAGAACCAAGAGTTAACCCTGAAATAAGACCGCATAGGGTAAGAATCAACCACCCACCTGACCAAATTTTGGGTGACCCAACCTAGAAGTTCGAACTAGATCATCTTATAGAAATCTAAGTCAAATAGTACTAATTTCTAAAATTGAGCCCAAAACTATAGAGGAAGCCCTACCTGACCCAGATTGGATAATTGCGATGCAAGAGGAACTAGCTCAATTTGAAAGAAACCAAGTCTGGGAACTAGTGCATAAACCTATAAATAAATCCATAATTGATACCAAGCGGGTATTTAGAAATAAGCTAGATGATAAAGGAGAAATAGTAAGGAATAAGGTTAGACTAGTAGCTAAAGGATTTAGCCAAGTAGAAGGATTAGATTATGATCAAACTTATGCACCTGTAGCCAGACTTGAATCCATCAAGATGTTGCTAGCCTATGTAACACATAAAGGATTCAAGTTATACCAAATGGATGTAAAATCCACATTCCTCAATGGGTTCATTAAAGGAGAGGTTTATGTAAATCAACGCCTAGGATTTGAAGATTTAGACTACCCAAACCATGTCATTAGGTTAAAGAAAGCTTTATATAGATTAAAACAAGCACCTATAGCCTGGTATGAACGACTATCAACATACCTAATATCTAAAAGGTTTAACCAAGGCCAAATAGACCAAATCTTATCTGTTAAAACCTTAGATAAAGAAATTTTTATAGCTCAAATTTATGTAGATGACATAATCTTTATCTCAACAAATACTAAATTCTTAAAAGAATTCATTAAAATAATAGAAAATAAATATGAAATGAGCCTAGTAGGAGAACTTAATTTTTTCTTAGGATTATAAATAAAACAAACAAAAAAAAAGAAAATATACCAAGGAATTAATTAAGAAATTTAGAAAGGAAAATTCAAAAAATATTAATACCCCAATGGAAACCAATGTTAAAATTGACTCTGACTTAGATGGAAAATCAATAGACTTAAAATATTATAAAAGTGCAATAGGAAGTTTACTTTACCTAACTATAAGTTAATCTGTTATTATATTTGTAGTAGGTATGTGAGCTAGGTACCAATCTTGTACAAAACAATCACACTTAACTAATGTAAAAAAGGATACTTAGATGCATTAAGGGACCCTAAGTGTAGCACTTTGGTACCCTAGGACTAGCACATTTGACTAACTGAGTATTCTAACTCAGACTATGCTAGGTGACTAGATAGAAAAAGTACAAGTAGAAGCTGCCAACTTCTAGGATAGTGCTTAGTAAGCTGGTACAGTAAAAAGCAACACTATGTTGCCTTATCAACTACTGAAGTAAAGTACATAGTGTAGGATCGTAAATGTGCTAGAGGTGTGAATAGTGTTGGAATGTATACTAAAAGTCTAGCTTTTGTAAACATTTATTTTTTAAATAAAAGAATCACATTGGTCAATATCTGTATTTATTTGTTAAATGTAATTGTTCAATTAATTTATATAGTAGATAAACAATTAAGAACAGATAAGTTAAATTTGGAATCAATGATGTTAAGTTCCGTCTGCGATTCCTAATTTAACTTCTAAAGAATGCAATAGGTTATTTAAGGAAAGGTTCAACACTTGTACAAAAAAATTTTTTACAGTAGAACCAGTACATTTTCCTAGGACTAACCAACAATTGGTATCAGAGCTAGGGTTTGCCTCTGTGTGTTTAGAATTCAAATAGGTTATGCACATGTCATACATAATTTAGGCAGGATAATAGTAGGATATGCTAACTCTTTGGTTGCAGGTTCCAACTATTATGTCTTATTGATGTTGTGTGTGATTGGACCCTTGGACATGTCAAGGGCAATATTTTATGTGTGCATGATTGTATGTAACTAATACAGCAGGAGCTGTATTAGCCCTAGGATTTTAGAATTTTATTTTCGATCTAGATTACATGTACATTCCCTCGTGGAATATAGGATCGATATATGTAAAATTCTATTTTTGTCGCGGATCGGAGTCTTGCAAGGCGTGGTACTTTTGGAGCACCAGAGGCGCAGCGGAATAAGAGGCAAGATGGATGCGACGACTCGACCCGATGGCGGTGGCTAAAGATGGTAGCAGCTAGGGTTGGAGCACATGGAGGACAGTAACAGAAAAAGGCCATAATAGTTGGAAAATAATTTCCATATCTATTGCTTTTATTTACTGTGATGTGTGTGTATGCATGTGATGTATGCTAAGGATAGTTTAAAATTCCTCACCTTAAATAACTAAGTGGGAGAGGGATTTATTTTAATAAATTCCACAATCTCCATTACTGGTTTGTAAGTAATGCAAACAAACTTGCACGTTGGCTCTGAGTGCCTTCCTCCATATCAGATGAGTTTGTTTGCAGATCACTAGATCAAACTTCCATTTTAGATGACTATAGGAAATTAATTAAGAGCGTGTGATCTTCCCCATCGGAAGGGGCACAATCTTATTAATGGACTTAGTGTCAAGTAATGGTATACACTTAGACACGTCTAATAGTATCTTCCCCATCGGAGTCACTGCTATTATTTGTGTGACCCAAGGAAACCAACTATTAATTTTATTTGTCAAAAAGTTAGGTTGACAAGATAATAAAATTAATGGGTTACACCCTCCTTTTACAAATGTTGAATTTGAATACGTCCACACTATCGTGGCATACAAAATTCACGGTGTTTTGAGGTATTGGTTAATTTAAAATAGTATTGTTTGAGGAATCAAAATTATTTTAAATTTAGAGTCCTGACCAAAGTTATTTTGTGATTCTTAGGATGACTTTCAACCCACTAGCCATTATACTGAAAGAGAACAAACTTACTGGGCCCAACTATAAAGATTGGAAAAGAAACATGGACATTGTCCTTACTACTGAAAGCTATAAATTTGTACTGACTGAGGCTTGCCGTGATTCACCTGACGGTGACTCTACCCCAGAGGAGATTGAGTATCATAAGAAATGGGTAAAAGCTGATGAGATGACGCGGTGTTACATTTTGGCATCAATGTCAAATGTATTGCAATATCAGCATCAAGATTTACCAACAGTTTATGATATAATGAACAATCTCAAAGAATTCTTTGGGTACCAGAGTCGGACTGCTAGGCAAGAGGCAATGAGAAAGCTAATGACAGCCACCATGTCTGAGGGGACACCCCTAAGGGATCATATCCTCAAAATGATGGCCTATCTGAATGAAATACAAGTTCTTGGAGGAAAAATCGATGGGGAAACCCAGATAGATATAATTCTCCAAACGCTAGCCAGAAGTTTTGAGCAGTTCTGCCTGAACAATAACATGAACAAAAGAGAGTATACGTTGGCAGAACTTTTGACAGAACTACAGGCAGTAAAAGGTATATTTCGTCAAAGTTCTCAGATTCACTATGCTGAAAATGGTTCTACTTCTAAGCCGAAAGGTAAGAAGAAGATGAAACAGGTCTTTTCAACAAAGAAGGTGAATAAACCTCAGAGTACAGGACAAAAAGCTGGAATGAAGAAGCTGAAAGGCAAGTGCTTCAAATACAAGCAAACAGGGCATTGGAAGGTGGACTGCCCTCGTAGGAATCAGAACAATAAAGGTATATCGCATGCTCTAGTGGTTGAAACATATTTAGCGATGTTATCTACCAGCACCTGGTGTGTAGATACGGGAGCCACTGATCATGTGTGCAATTCCTTGCAGGGGTTCCAGGAAACCCGACGACTATCTGAAGGAGAGATTACCGTCTACATGGGCAATGCTACTAAGGTGGCGGTGGGAGACGTCTACTTATCTTTTGATAGGAATAGAAAATTGGTTTTAAGAAATTATCTTTATGTACCCAGTTTTAGAAAGAATTTAATTTCAGTTTCTAAACTGTATTTGGATGGATATTCTGTTTCCTTTAATAACAATGTGGTTATAAAAAGAAATAGGGTTATTATCTGTTCTGGTGCATTGGTTGACAATTTATATACTTTAAATCCAATTTCTCCCACAAAGCAACAAATGGAAATTTATAACACATCTTCTAATTCCAATAAGAGAAAAGAACCTTCGGAGATGAACCAAGCATATCTTTGGCATCTAAGGCTTGGGCATATTAACTTAAGTAGGATTCAAAGGCTTATAGATGATGGACTCTTGGGTTCATTAGAGTTGGAAAATTTTCCAACTTGTGAATCTTGCTTGGAAGGTAAAATGGCCAAGAGGCCTTTTAAGGCCAAGGGGTATAGAGCCAAAGAAGCATTAGAATTGGTTCAATCTGATTTGTGTGGTCCTATGTCTATCCAGGCTAGAGGTGATTTTGAATATTTTGTCTCTTTTATAAATGATTATTCAAGATATGGATACATTTACCTAACGCGCAACAAGTCTGAATGCTTTGATAAGTTCAAAGAGTACAAGGCTGATGTGGAGAAATGTCTAGGTAAAAGTATCAAGACACTACGGTCTGATCGTGGTGGCGAATACCTCTTAGGAGAATTTAGGAATTACTTATCATAGACCGGGATTCAATCCCAATTGTCCGCACCTGGTACACCCAAACAGAATGGTGTGGCAGAACGAAGGAATAAGACTCTTATGGAGATGGTTAGATCGATGATGATTTATTCAGAATTACCAAATTTGTTTTGGGGATACGCTCTGCAACGGCAGCGCACATTCTGAACTTAGTTCCTTCTAAATCAGTATCTTCTAGTCCAATAGAATTGTAGAATGGGTGAAAGCCCAGTCTAAGACATATTCGGATTTGGGGTAGTCCAACACATGTGCTGAAACCAGATGCTGATAAGTTAGAATCTCGTACAGAAGTTCGTGTGTTTATGGGTTATCCCAGAGGAAAGAAAGGTGGTTTATTTTATAGTCCTAAAGACCAGAAGGTCATTGTTAGCACCAATGCTCAGTTTTTAGAATAAGACTATATAATGGATCACAAGCCCAGTAGAAAAATTGTTCTAGAAGAACTTAGAGAGGGCACATCTACTTTAGTACCAACAGTAGAAGATGAAGTACCACAAGAGACTGCAACACTTGTCACAGATGATACACAACCACAGATGGTGTCTCGTCGCAATGGGAGGGTTGAAAGGTTGCCTGAGAGATTCATGTTTTTGGGAGAGTCTTCGGATTTGATCCCGGGTAAACATGAACCTGATCCCCAGACATATGACGAAGCACTCCAAGATATAGATGCAGTATCTTGGCAAAAGGTAATGAATTCAAAAATAGAATCTATATATTCTAATAAGGTCTGGGAGCTTGTAGAACCACCTGATGGTGTAAAAGTCATTGGATGCAAGTGGATCTACAAAAGGAAAGGTGGGACAGATGGGAAGGTAGAAACCTTCAAAGCAAGGCTTGTTGCGAAAGGGTACACTCAGAAAGAGGGAATCGATTATGAGGAGACTTTTTCGTCGGTAGCTATGCTTAAGTCTATCCGGATACTCTTAACCATTGCCGCTCATATGGATTATGAGATTTGGAAAATGGATGTCAAGACAGCTTTCCTTAACGGAAGTCTTGAAGAAAACATCCATATGAAGCAACCAGAAGGGTTCATTGAAAAGGGCAAAGGGCATCTAGTGTGCAAGCTCAATCGGTCCATTTATGGATTGAAGCAAGCTTCAAGATCTTGGAACATCCGGTTTAATGAAGTAATCCAGTCATATGGATTTATTCAGTGTCCGGATGAGTCTTGTGTATACAAGAAGTGTAACAGAAATGTGTTGGTATTTCTTGTACTATACGTAGATGATATTTTGTTAATTGGCAACAATGTCAAGGTATTATCGGACATAAGAGTATGGTTGTCCAAAAAATTTGATATGAAGGACTTAGGAGAATGTGCACACATTCTTGGGATCAAAGTCATAAGGGATCGCAAGAAAAGAATGTTGTGCCTATCTCAAGCTTCATATATAGATACGATCCTTGCTCATTTTAGCATGCAGAACTCCAAGAAAGGTTTCTTACCTTTTAGGCATAGAGTAACTTTATCTAAAGAGATGTCTCCGAAGACATCAAAGGAGATAGAGTACATAAAGGCAGTTCATTATGCCTCGGCTGTAGGAAGCCTAATGTATGCAATGATGTGTACATATCTGTTTTGTCATGGGCATGGTTAGCAGATATTGAGTAACCCTGGACAAGGACATTGGATTGCGGTAAAGCATATATTAAAGTACCTGAAAAGGACTAGAGACTATATGCTAGTTTACCAGGTAGATGATTTGCTCCCTGTGGGTTACACGGATTCGGAATTCTAATCAGATAGGGACAACAGTAAGTCTACATCAGGCTATGTGTTTACTCTAGGAGGTGGAGCCATTGCATGGAGGAGTGTTAAGCAAAAATGCGTATCGGACTCAACCATGGAAGATGAGTATGTGGCAGCCTCTGAGGCAGACAAAGAAACTGTATGGCTCAGGAACTTTCTAATAAACTTAGATGTGATTCCTGGTTTGCCCAAAATCATCACAATTTATTGTGATAATAACGGTGCAGTTGCAAACTCGAAGGAACCACGAGCCCATAAGGCAAGTAAACATATAGAGCGCAAGTACCACCTAATACGAGACATTGTCAAGCGAGGAGAAGTTGTCGTCGCCAAGATTGCATCAGCGGATAACCTGGCAGATCCTTTCACTAAGGCCCTTCCGGCAAAAGCTTTTGATCGACATGTGGAGGGGATGGGAATCAGATGCATGGCAACAGATATGGCAGCTTAGTCTTTTAGTATAAGTGGGAGATTGTTGGAATGTATACTAAAAGCCTAGCTTTGGTAAACATTTATTTTTGAAATAAAAGAATCACATTGGTCAATATCTGCATTTATTTGTTAAATGTAATTGTTCAATTAATTTATATAGTAGATAACATGGAGTATGGTGTCACACTCAAAAGATCATATTGTCGGTTCTCTATAAATTATAAATAGTTGCTCACGACTAAGATGGAAAGGAACAAACCATCAGAATAGTCGTAGTGTAATTAAGTATTAGTTTATCTTGATTAATAAATTGCACTGGTACACTCTAAGTGTATTGAGTAGGACCATTTTAGGTAAGTTCTTTTTGTACTGACTTAATAAAAGAACTAGACCTTAGTTATTATGAAAGTGTGTTCTCTTAATCCTAATATAATAACAAGCACATATATTTAATGTTTATTTCTTTGACTTATCAAAGGGTGAGGTTTAGCTCGATAAATTAATATGCCCGATAAGTTGGGAAATGATATTACTTATAGTGTGTATTGTTGATTATAGAAGGAATCTATGTCCTAGTTATCTAGGTTGAGAATGTCCCCAAGAGAAGCTCATAAGGATTGCCATGTTAAACCCTGCAGGTGGACTTAGTCTGACATGACTGTGAGATCTCGGAAAAATTTAATTAATAGGGTTATTTGGAAAATAGCCTTATAGAATTTTTCCGGAATTTTTAGAAATTTTCTAGGAATTTTTCGGAGCTCATATGACGGGTTTTGAGGGGATTAATTTCGGGTACGGATTAAGCCTATTTGGGATACCCATTTAAGAGAGGAAATGCTTTTATTATATAATCCCTTTTCTTTATTTCCTTCTTCCCCCAAAAGTGCCGACCCGACCCTCTCTTAGCCGATCTCCCCGATTTCCTTCTCCCCTCTCTTCTTCCCGATCGCTCTCTGTTCCTCGCAAACAACTCGACGCCGACGGGGCTTGCAATCGTCTTCACCGCTTGAGGAGGAGGTCGCCGGAACCTTGCTAGAGGTCGAACAAGGAGGCGGATCCTCTTGATCTCCTGTTCTCAGGTCTTCCCCGAGCCTTTCCTTCCCCGATCCTTCCTCTCAGTTTTGCCGATCCTTTCTTCCCCGATTCGATCACCGGCTTGAAGATGCCCTAGGGTTTCGAAGGTAAGCTATTAAACCTAGCTGTGGATTTTAGAGCTTCGGTTTTCTTCTCTGTTTACCGATCCTCATCTTCTTGGCGGTGGAATTAGGTCACGGATTTGGAGAGGTTGGAATCAGGGAGGTGTTGTTGGATTAGGGGAAGGAATCAGATCAGACTCGTGCTAGGTTTTCCCTTGATCGGATCAGTGGACCTCCACCTCCTTGCTGTTGATTGAGGTCTCGAATTGAAGGTGAGTTCTAGTTGGAATTATGTGTTGCTTGATCAGAGATCACCATTTTATGTTGATATGTGATCTTTGCTTGATTCCTTCTTGATCCGGGTGATCCAGCAGGTTAGGTACTGTGGGGTTTTGGTTGGTGGTCAGTAATTGCATCCGGGCAGAAAGGTAGATTCTAGCAGCTCATTTGGCAGGACCTCTTTCCGGCAGCCCTCTTGTTGACTGAGCTTGAGGTATTGTGTATTGATTGATACATGTTCTAGAGGAATTAGGTTTCGTGTGATTGATTAGTTGAATGTAGGTTTTTTTCTTTGTTTTAGATAATTGATCTTAGTTGTAGATCATGGTATGATTTGAATACTAGATGGTTAGTGTATCATTAGTTGATACATGTTGTATTTAGTTGCTAAATTGTAATTAGATTTATTTGCCTAGATTAATCTAATGGAATGATTAGGGTTAAGGTAATTAACCCTAGTCAACCGTGAATTATTAATCTAATTGGTAATTAGGGATTAGATAACTAACCCTAATTGATCGTTGGATTTTATTTAGGTAGATTGATATGATTAGGGTTTTGCCCTAATTTAGTTTAGGGATTTTATTTAGCTATTCATGTGATTTAGCTAAATAAAATATATATGTTTGTTTGACACAGGATTCTGATTCGAGACAGGCGTCTCGACGTTGACTTCGGATTTGGGATTGTACCTTCTATTTGAGGCGGGTACCCTTTGACTTATCTTTTGATACTGTCTTATGATATGTATAGTTTATATATAGTTACTAGTGATAGGTGGTAGATTTATTTCTTCCCTGGTCTTAGCTAGTTGATACCTATCACATGCTTCACCTGTTAGTTGCTTTACTTCAGGATTGGATATTTACCTCTTGCCATGCATATATATGTTCATAGAGATGCATATCTATAGTGCTCTACTCTACTGGATTAGTTGCTTTACATGTGCGATACATGCTCTTGGATTCATGATACTTACATCATTGTTATATGTGATGTCTTTGGGTTTATGCTGTTTATATCATGGTTATATATATGCGTTTACCTTTTGGGCACACACATATATGGAGGAGGCTATGTTCAGGTATGACATACTGTAGCATCATGCACCATCCTGCATGATTGCATGCTGGGCGATTGACGACTCCATTATTGTTGAGCTCGTCGGCCGGCTACATGGGCCTGCACACAACGTGACCACTGCATGGGTAGTGGCACAACACCTAGGGTGTGTATGGCAGGTTGCTCAGTGGTGCTCCGCTTGGCCGCTCATGGGTAGTGTGATTGCAGCGTGGTAGCACGACGGGATCCCTCCCCGTCATTGCGTCTGGGAGTTGAGAGCGTTGCGCTCCCTCACTATGTTTGAGGTAGGAGGATAGGTGTACTCCGACAGCATCCCGTCCACTCGGTCACTCATCAGGGGTAGTGACGACAGAGTGCACGGTGTCACAGCCCTACCTACTCGGTCTCGCCATCGCGTGTGAGACGGCTGACTAGCGTCAGGGGTGACCATGTCATATCGCATCATATGCACAGATTGCATTTATTGTGATTGTTGCATATTGGATGATGCACTTGGGTGACTGCATATGATTGACATGCATACAGGATACATGTGTATTTGTTCTGACTATCTTTATCTGTGTATGTCCACAGTCATTCGCCCAAGCCTCGCAGGTGAGTACAGTTTATTTCAGTTATGCATTTCTTATTATTCTTGCTGTAAACTGTATTACATGCTTCTGGTTACTCATTACAGTTTATTCAGCTTTGCATACCTGTTATATTGTTAGGAGACTGTACTGTAGGTCCTATGGTTTAGGAGACTGTACCTTAGGATATTACTGGTAGTTATATGTTGCTGTACATATCTATTGGATTACCTGCTGAGTTCTTTGAACTCACCCCGTTGTTACTATTTTTCAGGTTGAGGCCGTCAGGAGAGATTCCAGTCGCTAGCCCCATTATCGCGAGGATTTTCTTTGTCGGATTATATTTTGCTTTTGCATCTTATATACTTGTATTGTTGGTTTGTATTGTGGACTTTACATTGAACATTCGGGTTTGCTACTTTTGTTTTCTGCTGCGGTTGTATTTTCATTACTTCGTGGATTTGTTTTCTTCGTTGTAGTGGAGTAGGCTGTGTACATATATCTTTGAGGTTCTATATCGTCTTTCCTTATTAAACTGCGTGGGTTGATCATATATTGTATCTGTGTGGAATGTGGATATAAACTGCGTGGTTTGTTTCTTAATTGTATTGTATTATTCCGGCCGTGTGTGGCCGAGGTATAGAGATATATGTATACTGAGCTTCATATTGTCCGCCGTACAGGGGAGATGCTGCCGAAATTTCTTCGGACAGGGACTACCTGGGGCGTGACAATGACAATGAAGTTGAGTGGTACTACTCTTGGAGCTAGATATTAATTAAGTGAGTTGTCAGTAACTTATTTAATTAGAGGACATTTGTTATCTTAAACACAGGGAGACTAACACACTCATGATAAGAAGGAGCCCATAATGTAATTTGAGATTGGTGTGGTAGTGCAATAATAACTCTCTAGTGGAATGAGTTATTATCGATGAACTTGAGTTGTGTGTTCGGGGCGAGCACGAGATACTCAAGCTCATCGGAAGGACAAATCTAATTTCTCCTCTAGGTCCCTGTCGTAGCCTCATTATAGCCTCAAGTCCATCCAAATGTAAGGCTCTTCTTGGTGTCCAAGAAGTGGGCTCATCCAATGCTTGGTGACCAAGCAAGGGCCGGCCACATCCTCTTCTATAGGGGCCAGGCCTTTGCTTGGTGACCAAGCATGAAGGGGTCGGCCACAATAATCAAACAAGGATGGTTGCTTTTGAATTTTTAAAATCTTCTCTTTGTAGAAAACTATAAGTTTTAAAAGAGAGATTTTAATTTTAAAAACATTCCTTATTTGAATTTGGCCACATGTTTTAATAGAGAGTTTTAAAGGTTTTAAAACTTTCCTTTTTTAACCATCCTCATGGTTTAGAAAAAAAAATAAAGATAAGTTTTAAAGTTAAAATTTTCTATCATCATGTTAAAAAAGAAAACTTTATAAGAGAAGTTTTAAATTTTAAAACAAGGTTTTAATTTTTAGAACTTTCCTTTTTTAACTCATACTTTAGAAAAGAGAGCTTGTAAAATTTTATAAGAGCTTTTCTTCTTGTAAAATTTTATAAAAATTTTATTTCCTTCCTCTTATAGGGGCCAGCCGCCCTTGCTTGGTGCCCAAGCAAGGTGGCCAGCCATATTAAAAATAATAAAATCATCAAATTTATTTTTGTTGATTGATTCAATCAAGAGAAAGAAAAGGAAAATAAAAAGGGAAAAGGAAAAACTAGAGTATGATTTTATTTTTTGTAAAAAGTTTTTCCTTATTTGCCTTGGGCAAGTAATATAAAAGAAGGGGTGAGGGGGCTTCATGAGACACAACTCTTATTCTTTTGCTTGGAGGCACTCTTGGTGTGGCCATCCCTCTCCCTTCTCTTTTCCCTTTTGCTCTCTTCTCCTTGGTGGTGGTGGTGGCCGGATTTTAGAAGAAGAGGAAGAAGCTTTTGGGTGGTGTTCATCTTGGAGGATCGTCGCCCACACGACATCCAAGGCGAGGCGAGGAATGCGGCATAAGATCTCGAGGTTATTAGCTTACAAAGAGAAGGTATAACTAATAATTTTCTTCCGCATCATACTAGTTATTTTCTTTCTAAGAATTCTAAATACAAGAGGCAATTAGATCTAGTATTTCGAATTTATTTTTCGAGTTTGTGTTTTCTTCTTTTTCAAATTTGTGATTCGATTGTTCTTTTTAAACCTAGAGTTATTTAAGGAAATTAAATATTAGCTTTCCTTAAAAGGTTTTGCCTAGGCGGTGGTGGTTGCTCCTATATCCAAGAAAGCCATGTGCCTCGCCATGCAGTCCTGGAAGCTAATTTTGGAAATTAATATTTAATGAAATTAATAACTTAGGTATATTTGAATAAATAGTGTTAAGTTCCGCTTGCAATTCAAATCTAAACCATTAAGAACAGATAAGTTAAATTTGGAATCAATGATGTTAAGTTCCATCTGTGATTCCTAATTTAACTTCTAAAGAACGCAATAGGTTATTTAAGGAAAGGTTCGACACTTGTACAAAAAATTTTGTACAGTGGAACCGGTACATTTTCTTAGAAGTACCAAACTATAAGTTAATGATATACCTTTATTTAAGTAGTATACATATTAGGTAGGAATGTGATATATACACATCTTAATAGTACAAAGATGATAATTTGATGCATTAAGGTACCCTATTTTAGCATTGTTGAGGACTAGCATTTGATTGAGGGTATTCTGAGACTAGACTATTGTGAGTGACAAGATAGAAAAAGTACAAGTAGAAGCTGCCAACGTCTAGGATAGTGCTTAGTAAGCTGGTACAGTAGAAAGCAACACTATGTTGCCTTATCAACTACTGAAGCAGAGTGCATAGTGTAGGATCATAAATGTGCTAGAGGTGTGAATAGCACGTGTTGGTTATCGTTCATTTCAGAAAGCAAACAGAATACGCAGTGGAAATAAAGAAAGAACCAAAAGCGATCACTAACACAACTTCTTTTACTTGGTTCAGAGCATGTGGCGACTCCTACTCCAGGGCCCACACGTGAAAGTGCTTTCAATGGGTAATCACTATAAGTTCGAAAAGCTTTACAAAGAAACAATACCAGTATAAAGCCTTACAAATGTGAGATACAACTTGTTACCAACGACTTGATGAAATCTATCTTCTGACTTGATCGTCATTGGAGTAGCGTTTAGATGTTACCGTAGTATGTGTAGTTGTTCGTTCTTGATCTTAGAGAATTGTTGTCAAAGCCCCTGATTGAGTCCTCCTTTTATAGCTGAGCTTGATCTGATCCAAAACCCCTAATCTCGGGATCAAGTTTGATCTGTCGTTGATCGGTTGACCGATCCTACCTGAATCGGTCTGCCTTCCGATTCTTCTGCTCGGATATACTTTCTTCATTAAGTCGACCAATCCTGACGTTCGGTCGATCGATCCCTAAAACATCTGGTCCGATCAACTAGCTCGACCACGTCACCGCTTATCCATGGTTCAATCGACCTATCCCGAGGTTCAATCAATCGATCCCACGGTTAAACCCGATCCACTCACTGGAACTCTACTATGTTTGCTTGGAGGTTCGGTCACCGATCCCCAGGTTCGGTCGACCGATCTAGACTAAACATCAACCTGCAGAATCATTAGTCTTCCTGTAAAATAGAGTTAGTACATAGTAGATAATATATAAATCATTTAACTTGACAATCTTCGGACTGTCCGGTTCTAACTTCGGATTTTCTCCGAAAACCTTAGGTCGAACCGATGCCTACTGTTCCCTCACATGAGAACGCATCCTCACCTACTCCTCTCAGGAGAGATTATCTGTTGTCAGATCTATCTTCCAGACCAACATGACTTTCCGCCTAGGGTTACCACCCCCTAGGGACCTAGGGTTACTGCCCCCTAGGGTTTTCCATCACCTAGGGTTACCACCCCCTAGGACCTAAGGTTACCACCCCTTAGGGTTTTCCATCACCTAGGGTTACCACCCCCTAGGACCTAAGGTTATCGCCCCTTAGGGTTTTCCATCACCTAGGGTTACCACCTCGTAGGACCTAAGGTTACCGCCCCTAGGCTTTCTATTAGAGTGTATACTAAAAGTCTAGCTTTTGTATAAACATTTATTTAGAAATAAGAATCACATTGGTCAAGTATTTACATTTATATATACTAAGTGTAGTCATTCAATTAATTTATATTGTAGATAACACGGTGTCTGGTGTCACACACAGAAGATCATGTTATCAGTTCTTTATAAATTATAAACAGTTGCTCACGACTAAGATGGAAAGGAACAACCCGTCAGTAAAGTCGTAGTGTGATTAGAGATTAGTTTATCTTGACTAATAAATTACACTAGTACACTCTAAATGTATTGAGTAGTATCATTTTAGGTAAGTTCTTTTCATAATCACTTGATAAAAGAACTAAACCTTAGTTATTATGGAAGTGTGTACTCTTAATCCTTATATAATAACAAACACATATATTTAGTATTTATTTTTTTGACTTATCAATGGATGAGATTTAGCTCGATAAATCAATAAGCCCGATAAGTTGGGAAATGATATTACTTATAGTGTGTGTTGTTGATTATAGAAGAAAACTGTATCCTAGTAATCTAGGTTGAGAATGACCCCAAGAGGAGCTCATAAGGATTGTCATGTTAAACATTGCAGGTGGATTTAGTCTGACATGATGATGAGGTTGAGTGGTACTACTCTTGAACTAAGATATTAATTAAGTGAGTTGTCAGTAACTCATTTAATTAGTGAACATTTGACATCTTAAACACAGGGAGACTAACACACTCATAATAAGAAGGAACCCAAAATGTAATTTGGGATTGGTGCGGTAGTTCAATAATAATTTTTTAGTGGTATGAATTATTATTGATGAAATTAAGTTGTGTGTTCGAGGTGAACACGGGAAGCTTAATTTCATCGGGAGACCAAAACCAATTCCTCCTCTCGGTCCCTATCGTAGCCTCTTGTATATAGAGAATTATACCCATCTATACCCACCTTCTTACCCACTCTTTGGTGGCCGACCAAGCTAGCTTGGAACCCAAGCTAGGGCCGGCCAAGACCCAAAGATTGAGCCAAGATTAGTGGTCGGCCCTAGCTTGGAGTCCAAGCTAGGTGTGGCCGACCACATATAATATAAAAGGGATTTTATTTAAATTTTTTCTTATGTGGATAACATGATTTTTTAAAAGAGAGTTTAAAATTTAAATCTTTCCTTTTATAGCTTTCTACAAAAGATTAAGAAAAGATTTGAAATCTTTTCTTATTTGTAGATTGAAAGGTGGATTTTAATTTTAAGAAAACTTTCCTTTTTTAACCATGTTCATGATTTAAAAGAGTTTTAAAATTAAATATTTCTTTTATAAGTTTCTACAAAAGATTAAGAAAAGATTTGATATCTTTCCTTATTTGTATATTGAAAGGAGATTTTAATTTTTAGAGATAACTTTCCTTTTTGGAAATCATCCACATGTTTAAAAGAAAGATTTTAATTTATAAAATTTTCTTTTATAACTCACCATGAAGGGAAATATTATTAGAGAAATTTTATTTTTAAAATTTCCGTAAACAAATAAGGGAGTTTTAATTTTGTTTAAAACTTACCTAGTTTTGGAAGCTCTTAAGGTGGCCTGTAACTTTAATAAGAGAAAATAAAATTGATTTTTATCAATTAATTTTTTCTTTTTCATGGCAACGAAAATAAGGAAGTTTTATTAAACTTTCCTTATTTACCAAGGCCATGGATTATAAAAGAGGGGGTAGAGGTGCCTTCATGTGGGCTAACTCTATTCTATTTTTCCCTCCCTCTTTTCCTTGGTGGCCGGCCCTAGGGCCTCTTCTCCTTCTCTTCTCTTCCTCCTTTGTGGCAGGTGGCATCAACATAAGAGAAGTCCATGGTGGCCAGTTCTAGCTAGGAGAAGAAGGAGAGAAAGGAGGCTTTGTTTCTAGCATCCCTTGGAGCTTGGTGGTGGTGGCCGAACCTCACATCTCTTGGAGTTTTTGTGGTGGCCGAAACCTGCTTGGAGAAGAAGGGCTTGGGTGGTTATCATCTCGGAAGATCATTGCCCACACAACCTCCGAGATTATAAGAGGAATACGGTAGAAGATCAAGAGGTTATTTGCTTACAAAGAAAGGTATAACTAGTAATTGTTTTCCGCATCATACTAGTTTTCTTTGTATAGTTATTTTTGGAAATACCAAACATAAGAGGCATATGATTCTAGAGTTTCGAATTTGTTTCGAATTTGTGTTTTTGTTTTTGTTTTTCAAATTTGTGATTCGATTGTTCTTTTTGGTTAAACCTAATGTTATTTTAGGAAATTAAATATTGAATTTCTATTAAAGGTTTTGTCAACGCAGTGGTGGATGATCTCATACCTAAGAAGGCCTAGTGCCTCGCCATGTTTGACCTCGGAGCTGATTTTAGAAATAAATATTTAATTAACTTTGTAACATTGGTTGGACTTGGATCAATAGTGTTAAGTTTCGCTTGCGATCTAAGTCTAAACCATTAAAAACAGATAAGTTAAATTTGGAATCAATAATGTTAAGTTCCGTTTGCGATTCCTAATTTAACTTCTAAAGAACACAATAGGTTGTTTAGGAAAGGTTCGACACTTGTACAAAATTTTTATACAGTGGAACCGGTACGATCTTCCTAGGACCAACCAACAATTTCCACCTACCTAACCGTAGCTACGACTTTTGCTTAAGACAACTTAGGACTTTTCCTGCAAACTCAATCAACCTTGTTAGATCACAAGACAACCTGTAAAATATGGCAATTTAATAATAGGGGTTATTTGACGAATAACCTTAACGAAATTTTTAGGAATTTTTAGAAATTTTTTTGATTTAATCGGAGCTCAAATGACAGGGTTAAGAGGGATGGATCGGTTAAGTTAGATAAAGCTTGTTTGAATCTCCTGATTAAGTTAGGAGTTGATTGATTAAATTAACCTAAAGTTGGTTAATTAAAGCTTAGGTATAAAATATCTAACCTAGGTTTTCTTTTTCCCAATCACGTCATTTTCTTCTTTTCTCCTCCCCGAGCCTCACCTTGCGACACCACTTCCCCCCTTCGCCGAGCTCTCCCTCCCCCTCCGCTCTCCCTCTCACGAGCACCCCCGGACGCCGTCAGCGTCTCCCCCACGCCGACACTTACTGGTGCCGCCCTCTTCTTTTCTTCTGCCCAACGCCAACTCTACGCCCGATCCTTCCGCCGCTGTCGCCTCCCACCGCCGAGCAACACCGCTACCGGGGCATCTCTCTAAAACTATCTCCACCCTGAGCTCGCGAGACCGCCAACCCCTCTCCGGCCCATATCCACGCAAAGGAAAATCGTGATCGTAATGCTTCTAGCTGTCGTCGTTCACTCTGTTCACCGAAGCCACTACCCTGGTCAACACCATCCCCAACGAAGGCTAGGGCATTGCTGGGTCGTTGTGCCCTAATTCCTCTTGTCTTTTCTGTTCGCGCTGTCAGCGCCATCGCCGACCCCTTATTGTTGTGAGCCGCTGCTTGGGCAATGAACATCCACCGTAAGAAGTTGTGGGGTAATGAAATCTTGCTTCTTATTAAACTTACACCAATGATTTGGCTAATTGGGAGAATTCAGATTCTAATGCATTGATTACTTGTACATTTGTGAAATTAATGGATTAAATTTGGTAATAGATCAGTTGAGGATAGTCTAACTACAAATTTATGTAGGATATAGATTTAGTAGTTGAGAGGTAAACTATACCCATCGATTGGGGAAATTAATTAGTGTAATACCATTGAACTCGGGTGAGTTTTGAGAGATGACTCATGAATAAACCTAGTCTAATTAGGTTATAGAATGGATAGGGTTAATGATCATTTCAATAAGGGTGTATACCAATTGGATTTGGGTTTTAAGTTAGCTAATTGATGCATGATGAAATTAGCTAAATACAATACGTGATTGCAGGACTTGGATTCGGGACAAGCGTCTCGACGTGAGATTTTTAGACACTATTTATGTATTAAGGCGGGTACTTCTTACCTTGATTCTGTAGTTCTTTAAACTTAGTGCATGAACTATTTTGGATAAGGACTATTTTATCTTGACTCCACTCTTATTTTTCCTGCGTCTGATACTTCCATATAATCTTTGAGATATTCGTTTCCATATATATACAATCTCTTGTTGTTGTCCATGATAAGTAGTAGATATTAGATACCATGTTTATATGCTTTGATTGTTGTTTATTTATGTACTATATTAAGCATGCTGGCTTCATGGAGCATACTTAATTTTTACTTATATTGGTATGATGACTGTTGTTTGTTTATGTACTGTATTGAGCATGTTGGCTTCATGTAGCATACCTAATTTCTGCTTATATTTATATGATGACTGTTGTATTTGGCACATCATATCATGACATGCATGTCAACGACCAATTCTACCTTGCAGTCGAGAGAGTCGTTGACCATGGCCGCATCCTTGGCCACTCGAGAGAGTGGTAGCTGGAGTTGATGCCGCTTGTCCTGTCATGCTTTCACTCTGTCACTCATAGGTAGTGATAGCTAGAGTTGTGAGCAGTAGGGACCCCCGTCACAGATGTAGCTAGTTAGCTACTATGTAACTGTCTACTCGGTCACTCGAGAGAGTGGTAGCTGGAGTGGTGTACAGTCTGTCACTGACCCGACCTCTCGACCATACAGGGGTCATGGTGCAGAGGGGTAGGCGGGAGTGACCATCCATGCATACACTCTTGGCTCACTTTCTATTTGTATATTACGTTCATTCACTATCTTATCTTTACCCGCTGAGTTCCAATACTCACCACCTCGCAATTTAGTTTTCTTTCGCTAGGTAACAGGTCGATGAGTCATGGATGCTTGGAGAGTCTCGGCTGCCAGTCCCACATCACGCTCGGGGATAGTTTTCTTTTGGTTTTATTACTATTTGGGGGGTATGTTGATTTTGCGTATTTTGCTTTTCAATAAGTCGATGTGGATTTTGAAGTCTAGTATGGTGGATTTGTAATACCCACTAAGCTTGTAAGATAAATATATGAATGTGGGATTTTGCCTTAGAAAAATAATAGGAAGTGAGTTGAAGCAAAAAGAAATAAAATGAAATAAAAAGAAGTGAAGGTCAATGATTGAACCTTGAACCTCTTATATTATAATTCATAGAATTAAATAGTAGAATCCAATTGGGATAGAGAGAAGATATTGATAGCAAAGGAGGGAAACTCATGATAAAGGTAAGAGTAAAAGCTAGCCAAAAGAAAACAAGAAAGGAGCAAGAGAAAGGCAACTTGCCTTCCTCCCTTTCTCTCCTTCTTCCTCTTTGGTTTTGCCGAAATGTTTAAAGAGGAATTAAGGGGATTCAATCCCCCTTATTTCACCATGAATGATGAGGATAAATAAACAAATAAAAATAAAAATAAAATAGAAAAAAAGGGCTAAGGGAGAAGGAAAGCAAAAAACTAAGTTTGCTACCTCTTCCCCCTTAACAGAAAAGAGCAAACTATTTTTCTCTCATTTTATCTCATTCATCCTCTCCCTCACCGAGAACACCACAGTCCCCTCTCCTCCATATTCAGCCCCAAAGCCAAATTTTTCCCTAAGAAAGCCTAAGATACAAGGAGGACTTAGCAAAGGAATCAAGGGAAAGGAACTAGAAGAAGAGGCTACTTCTTCTTCTTCATACCTTAGATCCACAAGCGAAAATGGATGTAAGCTTCCCCTCACCTGTGGTACAAGGCTTTTATGTGCTTTTTGGATTTTACGAAGATTTTAAAACCTAGAAACAAGTTTGAGAAAATTCGGCCAAGAAGAGCTTTCAAAATCTAATGGTGTTTAAACTAGTCTTCACTACATGATAGATTTTTCTATGCTATGAAAGGGGGTTCTTCCTCATGTTTTTATACCTATATGATGCTTGATCAGAGGAGTACTGAACCCTATAATTTCGGCCAAAAATATTCTTAAGAGGCTAGGGAAATTTATTGTTTTACCCAACTAGTACAAGGTTCTCCCTATGAAATATTAAGGATCATGTATTAGTTTTTTCTTCCTTAGAAGATATTGAAACTAAAAGAAAACCCACTCATATGATTCGGTCAAGAAAGGGTTTAGGGTTAGGAAGACCTTTAAATTTAAATAACCATGCTCATGTGATAGAATACAAAGATCTTAAAGGATTTGTATGCTTGAATATTGCTAGAATTTCATGAACTCCTTCTTAGGGTTTTTCGGCCATGATGAGATGGATAGCTTAGAAAAGCTTAAACAAAATTTTAATATGCTCAAGACCTCTGTGCTATTTAGATATGAAAGTTGTTTAATGCTCTCATGCTTAATTAGGGTGTAGAAAAATTAGTTGCATGACATATAATATGTATGACCACAAGGGGTCCTAGCTTATTCATGAACCAAATTGTATATATGTTTCTTAGTAACTTTTGCCATGAAACTTACATAGGTTTTTCATGCTTTAGGCCACTTAAAAACCTAGCTAAGGAATGGTAGGTTTCGGCCATGAGAAAAAAATAAAAGAAAAAGAGAAAAAGAAACCTAGAAAGCCTAAGACACAATTCATATGTATACTCATTATGCTTGTCCTTATACATGCTATGAAACTTGTATAAATTATCATGCTTTTAGGCTATTTGAAGCAAGTTTATATTCTGTGAGTTTCAGCCAAGTAGGGTTTAAAAGACCTAGACGCCTTAGAAATGAAACCAAATGTGTTAAAAGTACTTCTTATGAAAATAGAATAATGTGTTGATTGTTTCACATGCTTGTATAATTTTTCCATGACCTAAATGAACCCTTGAATGTTTCGGTCATGAAGGAATAGATGCCCTAGAAACCCTAGGACTTAAATTAAATATGCTCATGTCACTCTACATGAAATATGATAAGTAGAAAGCCAAGGTGCAATTGCTATATGTTGTTTTTGTTGGTGCGGGTAGCACTAACGGTCTAACCCAGGTTTTGATGAATGACAAATAGGTTAAGTTAGTTGTGTTGTTGTCTGACACTTTGATCGAGTGTGCAGGAGAAGTCCAGACAGGTCGACGGGCTGACCAGATGTCTGGCACTAAGTCCAGCTAGGTCGACGGGCTGACCGGATAGCTGGCGAGAAGTCCAAGCGGGTCGACGGGCTGACCGGACGCTTGGCGAGAAGTCCAGCTAGGTCGACGGGCTGACCGGATAGCTGGCGAGAAGTCCAAGCGGGTCGACGGGCTGACCGGACGCTTGGCGAGAAGTCCAAGCGGGTCGACAGGCTGACCGGACGCTTGGCGAGAAGTCCAGCTAGGTCGACGGGCTGACCGGATAGCTGGCGAGAAGTCCAAGGGCTGACCGGACGTCTGGCAGGTGAGTAAAGGTAAGTCACTGGAGGGGAGTGACTGCGAGGACGCGTTCCCGGGAAGGGAACATTAGGCGTCGATCCGGCTTAGATCCATTTCGGATATCTAAGTCGAGATCGTGACTAGATTCCGGTCTCGGAAAGACGGAATCTAAGTCATACTCTTGATGCTAATTTTTATTACTTAGCGTATCTATAAAAATGTGCTAACAAACTGTGCTGCAGGGTTTATTTGCCTCGGACTAACACTGTTTTGCAGGTAGGGAACAGTGAGGGTCCGGGCGCCCGGAATGGCTCCGGGCGCCCGGAGGCAAATTTTATCCCCAGGACGACGTTGACACTTGGAGCATGCTGGTTGGGAGTGTTACGTCACATTCCAGGCGCCCGGAGCAGCATATAAAAGAAGCCCCAGGCAGGAGCTTCAATATATCAGTCTTCTGAGAACTCTGAGTCCAATCACTCTGCTGCTCTGCGCTCCAACGACGTTCACAAAGCTCCGACGACTCACTCCGGCTCTCTTTTTAATTCATTGTTTGTCGGTTAGCTTTGTTTTCTTTCTTTTCATTAGCAATATTTGTACGTAAATTGTAATTATCCGAATTGCTAGTGAATTTCCCAACGAAAGTACTCAAGGAGTACGGGCCTTCGAGTAGGAGTCGTCACAGGCTCCGAACGAAGTAAAAATCAATAGTGTTCATCTCTTTACTTCTTTACTTTTCCGCTGCGTCTTAACTCGAGATTTTCGAATCGATATTTATTTCGTTCGGAGCACTATTGATTTCCCCCCTCTATCGAATCTAACGGTCTTACAAGTGGTATCAGAGCAGGTACCGCTCTGATTTGGTGCAACCACCAATCAGACAGGGGGTGAAATCATTTTTTTTAACAATTCCAAACTGATATTATTATCTTTTTGGAAGATTTTTTTTCTCGTTGCATTTCAAATCTAAATTGGTACAACACCAACTTAGAGTTTCTATTTCTCCCGCACTGCTAATCCAAGACGAAGTCTTGGGATTTTTTTCAGTTAATTTAGTGTGTGCAGGATAAGATGTCTCAACAAGAAGGCTTCAGCACAGTACGTCCTCCCCTATTCAACGGGGATGACTTTTCGTACTGGAAGAGGAGAATGGAGGTCTACATGAAGACAGACTACGACCAATGGATGAGCGTCACAAGGGCTTACAAAATTCCAGTAGACAACTCCGGGAACATAGTCGACCCTGAAGACTGGACAAATGATATAAAGAAAAAGGCATCAATTGAAAACAAAGCCATCAATACTCTACACTGCGGACTAACACGAGAAGAACTGAACCGGGTCGGACCGCATCAAAACGCTAAGGAGCTTTGGGATAACCGATCGAGCTGCACGAAGGAACAAGCGACGCGAAGGTAACAAAAAGAGATTTGCTGTTAAATAAAATTTTTAATATAAAAATGCAGGAAGGAGAAACGGCAAGTCAGCTCCATGCGAGGGTCAAAGATATCCTCAACAGTCTCCACGCGATAGGCCACCAAATGGAGAACCGAGACTTAATCAGGTACGCGTTAAATGCTTTTCCGCGAAACAATTTGTGGGCATCAATCGTAGATGCCTACAAAATTTCAAAAAATTTATCTAAATTAAAATTGGATGAACTCTTTTATGAATTAGAACTTCATGAGCAAACTAACGCCGGGGTCAAGAAAGGTGTAGCTTTATTTGCAGGTTCCTCTAAAGAAAAGAAGAACAAGCCCGAATCTGAAGAAGATTCCGATCAAGACTCTGAAGATGAACCTGGTAAGGAAAATGTTCACCAGGAAAAAGAGAAGCTTCAGCAAACAGGATCTTCAGAAGATCAGTTCGGCAGCCGACTCAAGAAATGTCACATGTTTCGGATGTAACAAAAAGGGGCACTACAAGAACGAATGCCCAAGATTGAAACTTGACAAACCAAAGTCAACAAAGAAGAAAGCCCTCAAAGCAACATGGGATGATTCCTCCTCAGACGAATCGGAAGGAGAAAGGCAAAAGCACCAAAGTCACCTCGCGCTGATGGCTCGCGAAGCTGAAACAGAAGACGAATCAGAGGAATTGGAAGACGGGTCCGAACCCGAATCGTGCCACGAGTCCGAACTCGTTTCCGAAGGTTTCGAAGAGGTATACCTAAACTTAAATCGTAAATTCTTTAGAATTATCTCGTGTTTAAATAAAAAATTAGTTAAATTGGAAAATAAAAATAAATCGCTTCTTGAGGAAAATCAAAACCTCAAGGAACAATTAAAAAATTCGAATCCAACTCAAGATCGAACACTTGAGGAGGAGAATTTATCATTAAAAAATGAAATTAATAAGTTAAAAGAATTGTTGGAAAAATTCACAACAAGATCTAAAAATTTAGATTTAATTCTAAATAACCAAAAGGCATGCTATAATAAAACCGGACTTGGATATAAGTCAAACTCAAACAAAACCTTTAAATCATTATTAACCCAACACAGAGCAACTAAACAAGCTTGGGTCCCGAAAGCATGCTTAACCACGCAAGTAGGACTTAATCAATTCTATATACCTAAAGATAAAATACATTATATAAACTTGAATAAATCAGATCAAAAACTAAAATATAAATCTAAATTAAAATCAAAATTCAAAACTCAACAAAATTTAGATTATCACCAAGTTGATTATAACTATAAAAAGAATCGACACAAATCCAAAATCTAAATTAATGGCCAATAATTCAGGGGGAGGCTCCAGAATAGCTGGCACCTCCAAAACTAACCTACACGACAGGGTAACCCAAAACAAACTAACCCGGCAGGGTAATTAGGATTAGTTAAAGAGAGACCAAGTTTAACTTGACTCATGGTACTGGTGAAGTTTTTGGATGATAGTACGTTAGGGAAGCTTGGGCATCGCATGTCTAGAAAGATATGGCTTCGATCTGGTGCATTTGGCCAAGTGGAGCTGACCGAAGCTACCCTTAAACGAATCCTAACCAGTTAGACCAAGATTTAGTACTAAGTTCCGTGGATAGGACTATTCGGAAAACTTCGAAAGGTTGGTTACTTCTAATGATGTCCATGTGACTCACCAAGCTTAGAAATTTATCCGAAGAATGCCTATTTGTGGAAACCAAAACTAAATCTGAATCTAACACACGTTAAACCAAAACTCCATAATTAAAAATCTAATTTCATCTCACAAAATCATAGGATTCCCTGATTGATAATATAGATCGGGTGAGATGAATAAGGCTTAAAAATTAATTTCAAAATTTTAATTTTAAATTAATCTCAAAATTTAATTTTAAACTTAAATTTTAAACTTAAAATCAATTTCAAATTTTTAATTTTAAAACTTAAATTAATTTCAAAATTTTAATTCTAAAACTTAAATTAATTTTAAAATTTTAATTTCAAAAACTTAAATTAATTTCAAAATTTTAATTTTAAAACTTAAATCAATTTCAAAATTTTAATCTTAAAACTTAAATCAATTTCAAAATTTTAATCTTAAAACTTAAATTTCAAAATTTTAATTTTAAGACTTAAATTATTTTTAATTTAAAAAAAAAACCAGGGGCGGGCGCCCCTGGTATTCTCGTCGGGGGCGCCCGGAAGGGATTCCAGGCGCCCCGCCCCAGCAACCCCGGGCGCCCGGAAGGGATCCGGGCGCCCGGAGTCCCCTATAAATAAGGGGCAGCAGGCGCCCCCAACCTCTGCCCCACTCATTCTCACTTTTTGCCAAGGTTCACTTTGAACCTCAGTGCGAAAGTACTCTAAATCAAAATTTTCTTGCGGTGAAGACGCTGTTGCGATTCAACCGAGGTCGTCAAATCTATATTTTTTTCGATGGCTCCTCGGTAAAACATTCTTCCCCTCTCTAAATTTTTTTTTGTTTTCTAAATTTTTTTTATTCTTTATATACAGTAGGAAACGAACAAATACTGGTGCTGGACCCTCTAATGCTAGTACAGACCCTAGGTTTCCCACAGACGAACTTAGGATTAAATTTGAGTCCACCATTTATAAGGCCATTAGGACTACCTGCATAGATAGAGCGTTCTTCCTTAGGTCATGTCCCTCTGCTTTAGAGGTTATAGGCCACTATAGTTTAAGGAACCTTGTCGAATGTACCAGTCCAATAAACATAAGTCTATGTGCCAAATTTTGCAATAACCTAGTAAAAGTAGACGATTTCACCTACACCACTAGGGCAGCAGGCACTGATATCGTATTTTCCCCTACGACTATCCGAGAGTTTTTAGAGTTGCGTCCATCTACTTGCTCCTTTTTGTGCTATCCTCCGAGGGATCTACCGTTCGACGATCCCTACTCACATATTACTCTCGATACGATGTATTCGTATTTTTTTGAGGGAGAGAGAGATCCCACTGTGACACAGTTTAGGTCAGTAGAACTTAGAGTCCAGGACTACGCTCTTTATAGGGTTGTAGTTCTTTGCATTTTACCACTGACTACTCGGGACATCGCTATAATGCGCCCATTCCATTCATTCGTACTTTATGCCCTGATTCATAGGTTAGAAATTGACATTAGCCTACATATCTTCTCCACCATCATTTACTCAGCCGGATTCGTGACTGACAGTCGAGTCCATATGCCATTTGGTCACATTCTGACAGCCTATATGTCCTCGTTGCACATTGATGTCACTAGAGGAGACGTTGCCCATATGACCGAGTTCGATGTTATATCCTCTCGGAACTTTTCCCTAGCCGGCATCCAAGAAGATAGAGATGACGGGACTATGACTTGGCGGAGGGGGGCACAGCACCAGCCCGATCCAGACGCACAGATGGACGAGTTCATGCTCGCACTATTTCCGGAGGAAGCCGCACCGGCTCCACCACCACCCCCAGCTCGAGCACCACGACACGCTCCCCGCACCCTAGCCGACCGTATGACCGGACTAGAGAGAGCCATGGCGAGTCTCCAGCTGGAGAACTCCGATTTTCATCGGGACATACGGTGAGAGGTTGCCGAGTTACGAGCTGCCGGGGACACCCGCCACACTGAGCTGATGGCACTTCTTCGATCCTTGGGATCTGGACCACCCCCTTCATCATCTCAGTAGCTTTAGTGATGACCTACTTCTGTAGCTACAATATTTATAAAATATTTTGGATTTATCTAGTGGCATTTCAAACTTACATTGAATATGTTCTATCTTAATAGACTAGGATCTTTCAAAATACTTTCAAAAATGATTTTATCAACTTATAGGCTAAACGTGATTGTTTTCAAACTTTCCATTTTTAGACTTTCAAAAACAGTTTTGGCCTTAGACTAGTTTTGAATCCTTAGAAAGCATGTACCCATAGGTTTAGTTCTTGAGCATCTCACCAACATCTTAGGTTTACCTTGCTTGTGTTTGATAAACATAGAAAGGGGTGAGATGCATAGGCCAACTGTCTGGACTTAAGATGCTTATTTCAGTGCATCAGCATAAGTCTGGACATTAAATACAATTCAGATATTAATCAGATTAAAGTTCATCAGTCAAGTCAAACACTGACTGATCATAATTAACTTAATCTGACTAACCAAGTGAAAGCTACTATCTTCTGATAGTTAGTTAGTACCAAATTGGTTAGACAGCTGGTAAGAGTTAAGTATCAAATTCAGGGGGAGAAATAAAACTACTTTAGTTTTCCAAATTGAATTTTAAACTTAATTTTGAAAATCAAAATTTAAAAACAACTTGTTTAAAATTGTGAAATTTTTTTTAATTCACAAACTTTTTATCCTTTTTACCTAGTCTTTGAAAACTGAACTTTTCAAGTATTTTAAACCATGGTTTTGAATCTAGTACGTTTAAACTTTGAAAATTTGATTTTGGAAAACAAATTTTATCAAAACATTCTAAAAAAGTAAAGATTTAAATTTAATTTAACTTTACTTTAAAAATGTTCCTGCATCTAGTTCTTAAAATTTGATTTTACTTAGTTTTGACAATTTGATTTGAAGGTTAAATTTTACAAAAATTATTTTACAAACTAAGCTTCTCAAAATCATTTTCCTTGATTTTGAAAATTGAATCTTTTACAAACTTCGTGTTGAAAAATAAATTTCAATTAGTTTTGAAAAATAGATTTTTCAAACTTAGCTTTGAAATTTTGGTTTTGAAAACTTATGTTTGAAAAGCGTTTCAAAGTTGAAACTTGTTTCAAAGCGTTTCAAAGTTGAAATTTAATCTTGAAATTTAGACCTTATACACTTATGTTTGAAAATTAAACTTAAAAGTTTTCAAATCTTTATACTCCACCCAGTCAACTTGATCTTTTCTTGGATTTAAAAATTATACTTTTGTCCTTGAATCCTGAACCAAACTCAGTTATTTTTCAAGATTAAGTGTTATTGTTTTAAGTAAACTCTACACTATGATTGTTTACCCTTGTTTTTTTGATGAATGCCAAAGGGGGAGAAGGGTTAGGTGGTTAAGTTAGCTAAACCAATCTGAAAACACAAACTAACTTTAAAACCACACAAATGCATGTTGTTTCGTACATATGCTTTCACTAACTTAACCAGGTTGTCATTCCATCAAAAAGGGAGGTTGGTGCGGGTAGCACTAACGGTCTAACCAGGTTTTGATGAATGACAAATAGGTTAAGTTAGTTGTGTTGTTGTCCGACACTTTGATCGAGTGTGCAGGAGAAGTCCGACAGTCGACCGGCCGACGGATGCACGAAGTCGGCTAGGTCGACGGTGACCGGATAGTGGCGAGAAGTCCAAGCGGTCGACGGGTGACCGGACGCTGGCGAGAAGTCCAACAGGTCGACGGCTGACCGGATAGTCGGCGAGAAGTCCAAGCGGGTCGACGGGCGACCGGACGCTGGCGAGAAGTCCAAGCGGTCGACGTGCTGACCGGACGCGGCAGAAGTCCTAGGTCGGGGTGACCGGATAGTGGCGAGAAGTCCAGCGGTCGACGGGCTAACCGGACGCTGGCAAGAAGTCGAAGGTTGGGTGGCCGGACGTCCGCGGTAAGTAAGGTAAGTCACCGGAGGGAGATCTGCGGGACGCGTTCGGGAAGGAACATTAGGCGTCGATCCGGCTTAGATCCATTTCGGATATCTAAGTCGAGATCGTGACTAGATTCCGGTCTCGGAAAGACGGAATCTAAGTCATACTCTTGATGCTAATTTTTATTACTTAGCGTATCTGTAAAAATGTGCTAACAAACTGTGCTGCAGGGTTTATTTGCCTCGGACTAACACTGTTTTGCAGGTAGGGAACAGTGAGGGTCCGGGCGCCTGGAAGGGATCCAGGCGCCCGGAGGCAAATTTTATCCCAGGACGACGTTGACACTTGGAGCATGCTGGTTGGGAGTGTTACGTCACACTCCAGGCGCCCGGAAGGGATCCAGGCGCCCGGAGCAGCATATAAAAGAAGCCCCAGGCAGGAGCTTCAATATATCAGTCTTCTGAGAACTCTGAGTCCAATCACTCTGCTGCTCTGCGCTCCAACGACGTTCACAAAGCTCCGACGACTCACTCCGGCTCTCTTTTTAATTCATTGTTTGTCGGTTAGCTTTGTTTTCTTTCTTTTCATTAGCAATATTTGTACGTAAATTGTAATTATCCGAATTGCTAGTGAATTGCCCAACGAAAGTACTCAAGGAGTACGGGCCTTCGAGTAGGAGTCGTCACAGGCTCCGAACGAAGTAAAAATCAACAGTGTTCATCTCTTTACTTCTTTACTTTTCCGCTGCGTCTTAACTCGAGATTTTCGAATCGATATTCACCCCCCCCCCCCTCTATCGAATCTAACGGTCTTACAGTTTTATGACCTAAAATGATGCTAGGGTATGTTTCGGCCATAACTATTGTATGATGCCTTGTATGAATTTATACATAATGTTAGTCCAAGTTCACATGCTTGTATGCTTGTTTGTAGCCCTAATGAGAACTTGTTAAATTTCAGCCATGACATATGTTAAGGGCTTAAAGAACTTAGGAACTAATTCAAATGTGTCAAATGTGTTTACCTTGTTCCTTGGTAAAAATGTTATAAATATGATTTAAAGTTGTCCATACTTTTATGTCATATGGAACCTTGTTTCACACCTTAAGGTTTCGGCCATATGAAATTAGGGACTTGAGGAACTTAGAAACTAAGTTAATCATGTTTATAATGCTTCCTATGAAAATGTTATGATGATAATTTAGGTGCCACATGCTTGGATGTTGTGGTTAACCTAAATTGAGCTCTAAAGGGTTTCGGCCACAAGGGTTTAGGAAGCTTAAAACCAAGATAAATATGATACCATGTTTCCTATGATAGGATAATCACAAGATACACCCTTATGCTTAAAATGTATGCTTGTGATTTATGACTTATGATATGATATGCATGCTTTTATGATATGATATGCTTTGTGCTTAAAATATGCATGCTTATGTTATGATATGTGGTTGAATTATGCATGTTTTGATGCCATGGTTAGTGCTTAAAATATGCATGCTTTCATGATATGTTATGTGGTTAAATCATGCATGCTTGATGATATGCTTTATGCTTAAGATATGCATGTTTTTATGATCTATGCCTAAGTGATGCATATTGTTATGACATGATGTATGCCTAAGTGATGCATGCCTTTATGATGAGATGTATGCCTAAGTGATGCATACCTTTATGACATGATGTATGCCTAAGTGATGCATACCTTTATGATATGATGTATGCCTAAGTGATGCATACTTTTATGACATGATGTATACCTAAGTGATGCATACTTTTACGATATGATGTGTGCCTAAGTGATGCATGCTTTTATGATACATGATATGTATGACATGTACTTTACTTTATATGTGAGTGGCTTGTACCAAGGGTGGGCTCCATAAGCGCCCCGGGGACTAAGGACCTCGTTAGGGATGGGCTCCTAAGTGCCCCTAGGACTAAGGGCCTAGTATGTTTGCCTCGTAGGGTTCAAGACTTGCTACCTTGGACCTACAAGGTTGCGCGCAATATGTAAGTGGTACATAGCGGGGATCCCCCTTATGTTGACATTACTTTCAAGTATATATGTAAAAGAAAATGGTTTTAAAGATCATGAGACATACACATGTTTTTCGGATACATGTTTTCCAAAATCATATTGCATACACCTTATGATTATGCTATGTTTCATGTTATGCTCTTGATTATGATATGCCATGATAAGGTATGATTATGTTATGTTCATGCTATACCTTATAGACATGTTTCGGCCATGGATTTGTTGATGCTTGATATATAGATTTCGGCCATAGATATGATGATGCCTTGATGTACATGTTTTGGCCATAGTATGATGCTTTGATATACATGTTTCGGCCATGCTTTGATATACCATAATACTTGTTTGTTATGCCATGTCTAGCTATGTTTTATGCAATGCACTATGTATATGTTTCGGCCATGGTGATGCTTGATATGCTATGACTAGTTGTGATTATATTATGATGCATGATATGCTTGAATAGAATGCTATGTTATGCCATGATTAGTTGAGATTATAACTTGTTGATGCATTCTTGATTATGTGCTGATTGTTGGTTTTAGTGAGTAGGAAAAGAACTTACTGAGCCATGAGTGCTCATAGCTTACTTTCCTTGTACCACAGATAAAGGAAAAAGCTGGATGAGTTAGAGGAGCAGCAGGAGGGGCAACGAAGATGTGTGTGGCAGTGGCTAGGCAACCAAATAAATAAGAACCTGCTTAAAGTTTCTTTAAAGAACTATGCATTCGTATTTTATGACTTGTGATACCTAAACATGTGTGGCTTGACATTATGGTTCCACCGGATTTGATGTTATGATTTTGATGCCATGTGATAGTATAGTTCAAAAGAAATTTAAAAGAAAAGTTTTATTAAAACTATGAAAATTATTTTAAGTCTTCCGCTGTTTTAAAAAGAAAAATTTATACGTAGAGTATCGTAGCCCCGTCCCTTAGGGTAGCAGGGAGGGCGGGCGTTACAGGTTGGTATCAGAGCCAAAGTTTATTGCCAGCTCACTACACACACATCAAGCCTCCTACCTGCCGCTCCAAGTAAGAATGTTTATGTTAAATTTATTTGTTATATGTTTATGTTTGATTTTCTTGTCATATACTTATGCTTTATTTTCTTTACTACATTGCTTATGCTTTATACCCTTATGTTACATTGTTTGTCATTATATTCCTTATTTTTTTTCCTCATGTTGTTTATGCTTTAGTTCATGTTTTACTTGCTTATGTTTGATGCTTTATTCTATGCTTTTAGTTATAAATTAGATTAGGAGTACATATTGGTAGGTTAGGAATAATACCATAACAAATAGATAGAAACAAACCAGTACGTTAGATTGGATAAAATTGATAACCACTTACACTAGTCTATTTCTTTTAGATAAACATGGTTAGGACACGCAATACCCGAACCGGAGGGACAGTGACTCCACCAGATCTGACGCAGGTAGTCGCAGACCTCCAGCATCAGATCGCAGAACAACAACAGCTGATCACTACCTTAATGGGTCAGCAAGGCAACCCAGTTACCCCACCGGTGAATCCACTACCTGTTATACCTACAGCCGCACCAGTGCCCCCGGCAGCCCCTACTCCGATGGTCCGACAAGAGGCCTATCTAATTCAGTGGCAAAGGCTTAAGCCGGAAGCATTCTCGGGAAACTGTGAACCATGGGATGCGCAAGCCTGGCTCAAAATCGTGGAGAACATAATGGAACTATTGGATTGGCCTGAACACGAGAAGGTCAAATGCGCGTCGTTCTGTCTTACCGGAGATGCCCGGATGTGGTGGGACAGAGTAAAGGCGAAAAGACAAGTAAACCAAATGCAGTGGACAGATTTTGAGACAGAGTTCTTAGAGGAATTCTTCCATATGCGAGTGACCAACAAGCACTATGACGAGTTCACTGAGTTCCGACAAGGTGATCTGTCAGTTAATGAAGCCGTCAAGAGGTTCAACCGCCTAGCCAGACTGTGCCCAGAACTGGTCTGAACTGAAAAAGAAAGGGTCCGGTTGATGTTAAAAATACTCCGACCTGAGATAGCTCTGAACGTAGCCGGCGGAGTTAATAGACCGCAGACTGCAGAGGAGCTAGTCAGCAGTGCCCTGATTACCGAGCACTATCAGGAAGCAATGAATAAGGGCAAGAACCAAGCACTGACCGGAGGACAAAAATCGCACAGTACCAGAACTGACTGGAAAGGAAACTCAAGTGGAAAGAGGAAACAGTGGAATAAAACGAAAGGTGGTCCGGCCAATAAGCAGACCAAGTACCCTCAGTGTGCCACATGTGGGAAGATGCATTCTGGAGTATGTCTTCTCAGCACCAAAAAGTGCTACAACTGCGGAAGGGAAGGTCATTTGGCAAGAAATTGCCCTACTCAGTCTCAGGCACTACCTCCGCAGAACTTCCAGAACAAGAGTGCCCCCGCACAGCTTCACCAGATGCATACTGCCATAGAAGGGACTTCAATCAGCCAAGGAAGATTGGAGGCCCCTCCCACTATGACCAATGCCAGAGTCTACTCTCTCGCTCAAGATGACGTGGCGAACGCCTCTACTATCGTCACAGTTGAAACCATGTCCGGACGACTCTCTACCCTCACCATAACACCAACGTTATTTGGGAACATGTTAGAGAAGCAAACCAGGGACCTGAGCCTTCAAAGAATTAAACAAGAGACCACAGAAGGAAAGAATGACGGGTTCCGTATCGCAGACGATGGAATATTATACCTCAGGGATCGATTATGTATTCCGGAGGATCCAGAGATGCGAAAGAAGATACTGGAAGAAGCCCATACAACGCCTTATGCAATGCACCCGGGTTCCACTAAGATGTACTAGGACCTGAAAAAGAAATTTTGGTGGTTCGGTATGAAAAGAGAAGTGGCTCAGTACGTCAGTACTTGTCTGACGTGCCAAAGGGTAAAAGCTGAACACCAGAGACCCGGTGGATTATTGCAACCTGTCCAAATTCCAGAATGGAAATGGGAAGAAATCTCCATGGATTTCATTTCAGGTCTACCCAAGACGACAAACGGGTATGATGCTATATGGGTGATCGTGGACAGACTGACGAAGTCTGCACACTTTTTGGCGATCAAGATGACTTATTCAACTGAACAACTAGCGCAACTATATGTTAAGGAAATCGTCAGATTACATGGTGTCCCTAAGACCATTATTTCTGATAGAGACGTGCGTTTTGTCTCGCACTTTTGGGAGTGCGTTCAGAAGGCCCTCGGCACGAAGTTGTTGTTTAGCACAGCCTTCCACCCACAGACTGATGGGCAGACTGAAAGAGTAAATCAAATATTGGAAGATATGTTAAGAGCTTGTGCCCTGGACTTCAAGGGGAGCTGGTGCCGATATTTATACCTGGCAGAATTCGCCTACAATAATAGCTACCAAGCTACTATTGGAATGGCACCTTACGAAGCTCTATATGGGAGGAAGTGTAGGTCTCCTATATGCTGGTATGAAAGTGGTGAAAAGAAAGAAATGGGGTTCCGAACGGAACTTATTGATGACACCACCCGAGCTATACAAAAGATCCGTCAACGAATAGAAACTGCTCAGAGTCGGCAGAAGAATTACGCCGATAAACGGCGTAGGCCGCTAGAATTCAACATCGGAGATTTGGTATTCCTTAAAGTATCCCCTATGAAAGGGATAATGAGGTTCGGAAAGAGGAGCATGTTAAGCCCACGATATGTAGGACCGTACCGGATTGTAGAAAGAGTGGGCCAAGTCGCATACAGACTAGAACTACCTCCAGACATGGCAGCCATTCACAATGTGTTCCATGTATCGATGCTCAAGAAATGTACTCCTAGCACAGATCAAGTGATTGAGCCTCAGTCGGTACAGGTGCAGGAAGACTTGAGTTACGAAAGTAAACCCATCCAGATTCTGGACCGAGAAATAAAGAGATTGAGGAACAAAGAAATATCCTTAGTAAAGGTATTGTGGTGGAATCAACGATTCGAAGAAGCCACCTGGGAGCGCGAGGACGATATGAAACAAAAGTACCCGGAGCTATTTTAAAGTTCGAGGACGAAGTTTTTATGAGGTACGGGGTACTGTAATACCCACTAAGCTTGTAAGATAAATATATGAATGTGGGATTTTGCCTTAGAAAAATAATAGGGAGTGAGTTGAAGCAAAAAGAAATAAAATGAAATAAAAATAAGTGAAGGTCAAGGATTGAACCTTGAACCTCTTATATTATAATTCATAGAATTAAATAGTAGAAATCAATTGGGATAGAGAGAAGATATTGATAGCAAAGGAGGGAAACTCATGATAAAGGTAAGAGTAAAAGCTAGCCAAAAGAAAACAAGAAAGGAGCAAGAGAAAGGCAACTTGCCTTCCTCCCTTTCTCTCCTTCTTCCTCTTTGGTTTTGCCGAAATGTTTAAAGAGGAATTAAGGGGATTCAATCCCCCTTATTTCACCATGAATGATGAGGATAAATAAAAAAATAAAAATAAAAATAAAATAGAAAAAAGGGCTAAGGGAGAAGGAAAGCAAAAAATTAAGTTTGCTACCTCTTCCCCCTTAACATAAAAGGGAGCAAGAAAAGATAAAACTATTTTTCTTTCATTTTCTCTCATTCATCCTCTCCCTCACCGAGAACACCACAGTCCCCTCTCCTCCATCTTCATCCGCAAAGCCAAATTTTTCCCTAAGAAAGCCTAAGATACAAGGAGGACTTAGCAAAGGAATCAAGGGAAAGGAACTAGAAGAAGAGGCTACTTCTTCTTCTTCATACCTTAGATCCACAAGCGAAAATGGATGTAAGCTTCCCCTCACCTTTGGTACAAGGCTTTTATGTGCTTTTTGGATTTTACGAAGATTTTAAAACCTAGAAACAAGTTTGAGAAAATTCGGCCAAGAAGAGCTTTCAAAATCTAATGGTGTTTAAACTAGTCTTCACTACATGATAGATTTTTCTATGCTATGAAAGGGGGTTCTTCCTCATATTATTATACCTATATGATGCTTGATCAGAGGAGTACTGAACCCTAGAATTTAGGCCAAAAATATTCTTAAGAGGCTAGGGAAATTTATTGTTTTACCCAACTAGTACAAGGTTCTCCCTATGAAATATTAAGGATCATGTATTAGTTTTTTCTTCCTTAGAAGATATTGAAACTAAAAGAAAACCCACTCATATGATTCGGTCAAGAAAGGGTTTAGGGTTAGGAAGACCTTTAAATTTAAATAACCATGCTCATGTGATAGAATACAAAGATCTTAAAGGATTTGTATGCTTGAATATTGCTAGAATTTCATGAACTCCTTCTTAGGGTTTTTCGGCCATGATGAGATGGATAGCTTAGAAAAGCTTAAACAAAATTTTAATATGCTCAAGACCTCTGTGCTATTTAGATATGAAAGTTGTTTAATGCCCTCATGCTTAATTAGGGTGTAGAAAAATTAGTTGCATGACATATAATATGTATGACCACAAGGGGTCCTAGCTTATTCATGAACCAAATTGTATATATGTTTCTTAGTAACTTTTGCCATGAAACTTACATAGGTTTTTCATGCTTTAGGCCACTTAAAAACCTAGCTAAGGAATGGTAGGTTTTGGCCATGAGAAAAAAATAAAAGAAAAAGAGAAAAAGAAACCTAGAAAGCCTAAGACACAATTCATATGTATACTCATTATGCCTGTCCTTATACATGCTATGAAACTTGTATAAATTATCATGCTTTTAGGCTATTTGAAGCAAGTTTATATTCTGTGAGTTTCAGCCAAGTAGGGTTTAAAAGACCTAGACGCCTTAGAAATGAAACCAAATGTGTTAAAAGTACTTCTTATGAAAATAGGATAATGTGTTGATTGTTTCACATGCTTGTATAATTTTTCCATGACCTAAATGAACCCTTGAATGTTTCGGTCATGAAGGAATAGATGCCCTAGAAATCCTAGGACTTAAATTAAATATGCTCATGTCACTCTACATGAAATATGATAAGTAGAAAGCCAAGGTGCAATTGCTATATGTTGTTTTATGACCTAAAATGATGCTAGGGTATGTTTCGGCCATAACTATTGTATGATGCCTTGTATGAATTTATACATAATGTTAGTCCAAGTTCACATGCTTGTATGCTTGTTTGTAGCCCTAATGAGAACTTGTTAAATTTCGGCCATGACATATGTTAAGGGCTTAAAGAACTTAGGAACTAATTCAAATGTGTCAAATGTGTTTACCTTGTTCCTTGGTAAAAATGTTATAAATATGATTTAAAGTTGTCCATACTTTTATGTCATATGGAACCTTGTTTCACACCTTAAGGTTTCGGCCATATGAAATTAGGGACTTGAGGAACTTAGAAACTAAGTTAATCATGTTTATAATGCTTCCTATGAAAATGTTATGATGATAATTTAGGTGCCACATGCTTGGATGTTGTGTTTAACCTAAATTGAGCTCTAAAGGGTTTCGGCCACAAGGGTTTAGGAAGCTTAAAACCAAGATAAATATGATACCATGTTTCCTATGATAGGATAATCACAAGATACACCCTTATGCTTAAAATGTATGCTTGTGATTTATGACTTATGATATGATATGCATGCTTTTATGATATGATATGCTTTGTGCTTAAAATATGCATGCTTATGTTATGATATGTGGTTGAATTATGCATGCTTTGATGCCATGGTTAGTGCTTCAAATATGCATGCTTTCATGATATGCTATGTGGTTAAATCATGCATGCTTGATGATATGCTTTATGCTTAAGATATGCATGTTTTTATGATCTATGCCTAAGTGATGCATATTGTTATGACCTGATGTATGCCTAAGTGATGCATGCCTTTATGATGAGATGTATGCCTAAGTGATGCATACCTTTATGACATGATGTATGCCTAAGTGATGCATACCTTTATGATATGATGTATGCCTAAGTGATGCATACTTTTATGACATGATGTATGCCTAAGTGATGCATACTTTTACGATATGATGTGTGCCTAAGTGATACATGCTTTTATGATACATGATATGTATGACATGTACTTTACTTTATATGTGAGTGGCTTGTACCAAGGGTGGGCTCCATAAGCGCCCCGGGGACTAAGGACCTCGTTAGGGATGGGCTCCTAAGTGCCCCTAGGACTAAGGGCCTAGTATGTTTGCCTCGTAGGGCAAGACTTGCTACCTTGGACCTACAAGGTTGCGCGCAATATGTAAGTGGTACATAGCCGGGATCCCCCTTATGTTGAGATTACTTTCAAGTATATATGTAAAAGAAAATGGTTTTAAAGATCATGAGACATACGCATGTTTTTCGGATACATGTTTTCCAAAATCATATTGCATACACCTTATGATTATGCTATGTTTCATGTTATGCTCTTGATTATGATATGCCATGATAAGGTATGATTATGTTATGTTCATGCTATACCTTATAGACATGTTTCGGCCATGGATTTGTTGATGCTTGATATATAGATTTCGGCCATAGATATGATGATGCCTTGATGTACATGTTTCGTCCATAGTATGATGCTTTGATATACATGTTTCGGCCATGCTTTGATATACCATAATACTTGTTTGTTATGCCATGTCTAGCTATGTTTTATGCAATGCACTATGTATATGTTTCGGCCATGGTGATGCTTGATATGCTATGACTAGTTGTGATTATATTATGATACATGATATGCTTGAATAGAATGCTATGTTATGCCAAGATTAGTTGAGATTATGACTTGTTGATGCATTCTTGATTATGTGCTGATTGTTGGTTTTAGTGAGTAGGAAAGGAACTTACTGAGCCATGAGTGCTCATAGCTTACTTTCCTTGTACCACAGATAAAGGAAAAAGCTGGATGAGTTAGAGGAGCAGCAGGAGGGGCAACGAAGATGTGTGTGGCAGTGGCTAGGCAACCAAATAAATAAGAACCTGCTTAAAGTTTCTTTAAAGAACTATGCATTGGTATTTTATGACTTATGATACCTAAACATGTGTGGCTTGACATTATGGTTCCACTGGATTTGATGTTATGATTTTGATGCCATGTGATAGTATAGTTCAAAAGAAATTTAAAAGAAAAGTTTTATTAAAACTATGAAAATTATTTTAAGTCTTCCGCTGTTTTAAAAAGAAAAATTTATACGTAGAGTATCGTAGCCCCGTCCCTTAGGGTAGCAGGGAGGGCGGGCGTTACAGGATTGTAGTTATGTTAGTTAGTGACTTTGTTGGTCTTATGTTTGTATTTTTTCTTTGTGACTTCCATTGTGCTTATTTCTTGCCGTGTGGGTTGTTATTTAACTGCGTAGTTGTGTTTATTTCATTGTTGTCTAGCTGGGTAGGCTGAGTATATTAAATTGCATGGTTATGTTGATTCTATATTATGTATGTTCAAGCTGTGTGGGCTGATGAATATGTTGATATATTGTTTGTGTATGTATTTATTGCTTCATATTGTCACCGGTACAGGAGAGATGCTGTCAGATTTTTGTTTGGCAGGGACTCCTTAGGAGCATGACATGTAACACCCCAAATTTCCTCAATTAGAGTCCTAAAAGTAATTTAAAAATATTTAGAAATACTTTAGAAAATTCTAGAGATTTTTAGGAATTTATAGAATATTTTTATGCAATTTTTGGAGGCCGTTTGGTATTTTTACTAAACGAAAGAAGTTTCGACAAAAAAATGTCCAAGCTAAGGCTTGAACCGGCAACCCCTGACCCGAGCAAAACCCAGCTAACCAACTGGGCTAGCAATTGTTACTTGAATAAATAGAGGAAGAGATCTATTTAAGTAATAGGAATTAATAACAAAGAAATAAAAGGAAGAAAAAGAGGTAGCAGCCGAGAATTGAACCCGGGGCTTTTGGCTTGGTCAAAACCCAGCCAACCAACTGTTCCGCGGATATTTCGCGGAAGAGTTGGCAGCGAAATAACCTTAAGTTAATAGAAATACCAGAGTTATAAAAGGAACTTAGGGCTTGAGAATTTCCCGAGCCCTAATTTCTCCCGAATCCCTTCTTCTCTTCTCACGCGTGCGCGGCGTCGGCGACTTCTCTCGGGCGGAAAGCGAAGCCGAGTAAGGCCTTCTCTCCGGCGGCCGACGGAGGGAGATTTCCGAGAGCTCTTCACACAGCCGAGCTTCTCTCGACGAGGAGAAGTCGGGAGCACGAGGAGGAGCCGCGATTTCGAGTCCTCTGATCAGAGCTCCGAAACCCTAGAAGTTCTTTCTGGCTGTGAGTTCAGGAACAGCAAGGTGAGTTGCTCACTCACCTACAGTAAGAGTAGTTCCGACTTCATTTTCATGTTTCCTTGCTTGTTTTGAGTTTCTGCCATGAAGTTTCTTTGGGTTTTGTTTACTGTCGGGGGGTTAAAGGAAGAAAGGAAAAGGTTAGTTAAGTTTCAGCAGGTGGGTTGATCCCTTCAGGTTTTGAAATTGGTTGGGACCTTGATATGCATGCTCGGTTCATGTGGAGTTTTTTTTAGTTTCCAAATTCTGTTGTTCTTTTATGATTTTCTTTCCTTGTTGCTGTGAAGTTGTTTGAAGCTTGCTGCTAGGGTTGCTGCCGTGAGTTTTTGTAGGAGGTTGAGATAGGGTTTGGTTTACAATCACAGATTTAGGGCTTTTGGTTGAGTTTTATGTGCCGTGTTTCTTCTCACTGGTTAGAATTTGGTAAGTTCCTGGTATTTGGTTCCAGCGGTGGACCTTGCTTCTTCTTGACTAGTTAAGTTGTTTTTTTTAGGAATTGATTCAACAGATTGTAAAATATCTGCTATGGTGATTACAAGTAATTGTTATGTTCGGGATTATCGAATTGGAGTTATTTAGTTATGTGGTAGTAGATATTTTCATTATCTCCTTGGAGGAGTAGACCTAGTTATGCATGCTTTAGTATACCATGTGTTATGAACAATTAGTCTCAGTCTTTAGGTTCTTAAAGTATGAAACAGTTTTAGTTTTTAGGTTGTTTGTGACCTTAACTAGCTTTTGTTTTTGTGTTGAATTACTAAGTGTGAACAGTCCTTTGGAGCTACTATACACTTTAGCTCACTGTTTAATTGTCGAGGCAATCTTAGAGCTTATAGAGCAGAATTATGTTAGCTTAGCGTGAAGAATTTTAAGTGTAGATTTCATTAAGTGCAGATCTTATTAAATACACAAGTGCAGATTTTATTAAGTTTACAAGAGCAGATTTTTATTAAGCTAGTATGCAGATTTCTGTTAAGCATTAGTGCAGATTTTTGATAAGTATTGTATGTGTAGATTTCTTTTGTATTCTATGCATAATTATGTGTTACATAGTTAGTTTCATTCATAGATGCACATGAAAGATACCCTAACAGTATTTTGGGTTTAAGAAAAGTATAAGAAAGATAAAGAAAAGTATAAGAAAGATAAAGAAAAGCATGAGAAAGATAAAGAAAAGAAAGAAAAGGCCGAGGCCTTAAGTAGATCCCAAAGTCAAGACTTTAGGGATTTTTGGCACACAAGGTGGCCTATTAAAATGCCAAGGCATTTAAAGAAGAAGTAATTAAGATTATAAGTATTTTACTTTTAAGAAGAGGTTAGTACCCGACTTCCGAGGTTGTCGATAAACAAATCCAGGTGTCCAATTCCGAGGTCTTGGCCCTGGTAGACCGAGGTCTGCTCTTTTAGGATTGGTGGCTCGGTACCCCAGCCTATTAGGGAACGCGCATAAGATGGTACTATGTCTGGGCCAAGAAGAAGTTGATTATTATTTTGAAGTATTATAAGTATAAGTTTTTGAACAAGTAAAACGAGTTTTACATAAACATAAAGCATCAAAGTATAAGTTTTTAAACAAAAGAAATAAGCTTCACATAAATTTAAAGATCTGCAGGTGTAGTTCTTTATTCTACCATGTTTATCTAGTAGATGAGTAGTTTTTCATGTTTACCTATTAGATGAGCAGCATGATTAGCTATTAGAATTACATGAGTAGATTCCTTAGCTTTTCTTTGCTATTAGTTTGACATGAGCAGTTATGTTTATGCTTTATTTCTTTTTAGAGCATATAGTGTCTAGTTCTTTACGTATACATGCACATTCGTGATTTTGTGAGTTAGATGGCGCTTACTAAGCAAATTTTGCTTATAGATTGCATTTCCTCTTACTGCAGATCCGAAAAGGAAAAGATATAGAAATGAAGGCGACAAGGAGGTGTTCGAAGGATGTGTGATGCTAGGACTATGGAAGCCTTGGGACTCAGTTAAGGATTTGTCTAGATTAATTCTTTATTTAGAATGATAAGAAAATTAGGAAGTAAGAAGTTGCATTTCATTATTAAGTTTCCGCATTTTAGTAATTGGGATGATATATGTTATTTGATGTTATTAGGACATAGTAGATGAATTGTGATATGGTGTGATGAGTTGTGGTATTATTTTCTTTATTTTGGATTTATTATACTGCGTGGTTGATGGATATGTGTTCCAGCCGCTTGTGGCTGAGTATATATTGCATGTATTATTGAATATATGTCATCGGTACAGGGGAGACTCTGCTGAAATTTTTTGGTAGGGTTTCCATGTGATTTTTAATCATACTGGTTAAGTAGAGTTAGTAGTTAAGTAACGGTCATCCTTAGAGAGTAGTAGTAGTAAGAAGGGTGGTCGTTACATGGCACAACCTAACTTTGAAGCCTTTGACATAATCAAAACCCAAGTTCGATCGTCTGGCGCTTCCCGCACAAACACATAGTCATAGAGGAATGTGCATCTCAACTATTATAGATGATGCACATTTTAAGAGATAATCAATTAGAATATAAAAATATAAAAATTTAAATTGATAACATAAGCTCAATCAATCTAATTAAAAATCTAATACACCACTCAAGGACTAAATACATAGAGGTTAAGCATCACTTTGTAAGAGATCATGTAGCTAGTAGAGCTATTGTACTTGACTATGTTGAGCCCAAGTCAAATCTAGTAGGCATTTTCATAAAATTCTTACCTAAACTTAAGTTTAATACACTTAGAACATAATTAGGTATGTGCTTAGTAGAATAGATTCTAAAACTTTCAAAATCATTCCTTTTATAGTGTTGCTTTTTCAAAAGTTATGATTTTTCAAAATTATGTTATCTTTTCAAAATCAGCTTGCTTTTAAATTTCTAGGATAAATTATTTTATTTTTTTCAAAACCCCTAATTTTACTAGTTAAGTTATCCTTTTTTAAAACTAACTAGATTATACACTTAACTTGACTAACCAAGTGAATGTCACTACCTTATGGTAAAAAGCATGTAACTAATGATTACACATCTCTTCTAAGTAAAATAGATGATTATTTTTGAGATTTTTTTACTTTAATCTTTCCATGCTTTCACTCTAGGATAAAAATTATTAACTTTCCCCTCAAACTTAAAGCACTTAGTTAAAATATTTAAGGCACTAATCAAATGGGAGCTTAAAGTAAAATATTTTTAATTTATAATTGTTGGTGCAATCGACCTCTAGGGTTTCAATGTTTGACAATATACCTAAGTTTGGTCAATTTGACCAAGGGTTGATCCAAACAGGACTTGATGTTTGGAAGAGAGAAGTCTAGTCAGGACTAGATGGCTAGTAAAGGTAAGTCCTAACCAAAGGATAGGCAGGTGAGAAGTCTATTAAGTGACTAGTCCTAACTGGAGGTTAGGCAAAGTAGAAGTACTGGTGAGTGAAGTCGGGACCTAGTGAGTGAAGCTAGGTAGTGGAAGTCCTGGTGAGTAAACCCGAGCCCTAGTGAGTGTAGCTAGGTGGTGGAAGTCCTGATGAGTGAAGCCAGACAATGGAAGTCCTAGTGAGTGAAGCTGGGCAGCCCTAGGAGAGGTAACCCTAGGTTATATGTGACCGACTGGTTTTCTGTCGACCGCACATAGTCTACCGGACCAGTGAATCTTGAAATCTGTTAACATTGTCTTATTTTACTATTTTATCTATTGTGCTAACTCAGTATTGCAGAGAAGCCCAGCTAGGTCAACGGGTTGATCGGATAGCTACCATGAAGTTCAGACAGGTCGACGGGCTGTCCAAATGTCTGGTAAAATGGTAAGTTAAGGTATGTCATTGAAGGAGAGTAACTTGGTGAGGGCGTGTTCCCCATTTGAGGGAACAATAGGTGTCTATCCAACTTAGATCCATTTCAGAAATCTAAGTTGAGATCTTGACTAGATTCTGGTATCGAGGAGACAGAATCTAATTACTACTCTGTTTTTTATAAATTGTGCTAACTTTTGTTTTATAGAGTATTTTAATATTTATTGTCTCAAACTAATCTTTTTCTTGTAGGAACAATCTTTGCTGGAAAAAGTGGTCCGGGCGCCCGAAGCTGGTCCGAGCGCACAGAGCTTGTCCGAGCGCCCGGAACTAGTTCGGGTGCCCGGAATGCGAAAGTCAAACTCGTCACAAATGTGGAGCACGCTGATTGGCTAGGCCAATGTCACAGTCCAGTCACCTGGAAGGGATCCGAGTGTCCGGAGCTATCTATATAAGAAGCCTTCCACTAGAGCATGAAAAACAACTTCTACCACGATTGCTCTATTGTGCACTGCTCCAAAGATGCTCCTGCGATGCTGCGAAGCACCTTTGACAACCTGCAACTCAATTTTAATTTCCTTGTTGTCGGTAATTTAGTTTTATAGTTCTTGTACTAATATTGTAACTCTTTTCATGAACTATTAGTGAATTTCCCAACGAAAGCGCTCGACGAGTGTGAGCCTTGGAGCAGGAGTCGACGAAGGCTTCGAACAAAGTAAAATTGGTTTTTTTAGCATTATGTTTATTTTTCTATTTCCGCTGCTTACTCGATAACGAATTTTCGACGATTGTTATTCACACCCCCCTCTAGCGAACTTTATGATCCAACAAGTAGTATCGGAGCGGGTACCACTCTGAATTGATGCAACCACCAATCAAGCAAAGGGTTTTTTTTTAAAATTAAAATTATATATCGTTTGTGATTAAAAATAATTCTTACACCTTTCATTTTTTCCCTCCAAATTTTTTTTGAAAAGTTCACTACAATTTTTCCACCATTAGTTAGAATTGATGAAATAACCCTTCTGGTAAAATTTGTCATAATATTTTTTATTAATATTTTTTTTTATTTTATTATTATTTTCAAAATTGGTGAAATACCTTCAATTCTTTATCTCCCACACTACTTATCCCAAGACAAAGTCTTGGAAATCACTTCATGTCTATAATTTTTATAAGTATATCAATGTCACATCAAGAAGGATGAAGCATCCACGAACCACCACCATATGAGATATATGAGAGGCACGAATTCAATTTGTGGAGGATGCAGATGGAAAGCTTCATCTTTATAAGCGACTTTGATGGCGGCATGGCATTGGGACGATCAACCCAGAACTCGAAAGCAAACCAAAAGGTAATGAAGTTAATTACAAATCTATTACCTATCAAAGTTACATGTAGGATAGGAAAGGTCAAGGATGCCCACGAATTTTAGACCTTCCTGACCAAGCTTCACGAGGAACCGTTGGAGTTAGAGAATCAAGTCAAAATCGAATCAAGACTCGAGTTAGATCCAACGGAGAAGCCTACTGAATTAAGGGATGCGCTTAAGATCAGTATAATTTATCAAAATACCTTTGTTAGTAGTAGTTTAAATTATCTGTATGATAATCTAGATAATTAAGAAATTATCCGTAGCATGCTGCATGACAATCTAGATTTTGATCAATTCAATCAAGACTTTGATCAAATAATTAATAAACGTAAAAATTCAAATTTAAACCTAAACAAATATGAAAATTTAAATATAAAAATAATGAAATAGTTTTAGATAGAATCAATAAATTTCTTAATAAATTATTTAATAATCTAGACAATATCAATCTAGAAAATTTTATCCAAAACCAAGATAATTCAATTAATAAAAAATTAAATTTTAAAGATAAGACTAATCTAATAAATTCAACTAATAATATAAACTTAAAAGATAAAGAAAATATAAGGATAAATGTAAACACTTTAATAAAATCAAAACCAAAGTTAACAAATGCAAAATTAAATATTAAAGATAACATCTTAAACAAAGATAATCCAGAAAATTCAAAATCAACAATTAATACAATGTTAAAAGATAAACTTTTAAAGAAATATAATTCAAAAAATTCAAATTTAAAAACTAATAAAAACTTAAACAATTAAAATAATCTTAACTTAATAAAATCAAGATTGAAAGAAAATTTAAATACTCCTTTACAGAAGGATAATTTGATCAATTTAATTAATTCAAAATTAAAAACTTAAATTTAAATTACAAATTAAAGATTATATCTTAAATAGAGGATGGAATAATCATGCGAAAATAAGACAAAGCCAAATAGAACAAAGACACCAAGTATTTTTACTTGGTTCGGAGCCTGTGGCGACTCCTACTCCAAGGCCCGCACATAAGAGTGCTTTCGATGGGCAATCACTAATCAATCCAGAATTACAAAAGATTACAGTTGTAGTGGAATTCTTTAAATGAAAATAATACCGAAAGCTCTGTATGAGAAAATCTTCTAGAAGAGTCGTTGTCGGAGCTTTCTGGTGTTGTAGAGGCATTTTCAGAGCATCGCGAAGAAGCGGAAGTTGTTCGTTGTGTTCCTCTAAACCTTCTGGTTGAGACTCCTTAGATAGGCTATTTCGGGCGCCCGGAACCCCTCCGAGCACCTCGACCACGTGGCTCAGCCACTCCGCGCACGCCAGGTCAGCTTCCCGATAACTTTTGGGTTCCGGGCGCCTGGACCAGCTTTCTCCAGCACCTTTATTTTCTGCAAAATAAAGTTAGTCCATGTAAAAAATAATATATTTAATATAAGACATAACAGCCTCTGACTATCCGGTTCTGACTTCAAATTTCCATCTGAAAACCCTAGGTCAAACCAATGCCTACTGTTCCCTCACCGGGGAACGCATCCACGCCAACTCCTATTAGGAGAAGTTACCTGTTGTCAGTCTGGTCCTCCAGACCGACTGGAATTTTGCTCGGCGCTCTAGGCTTCTAGTCTTCATGCTGGGCATCTGCTCCACGACCCGTCCAGTGTTCCTGTAAAATACCAAAAAATGGTGAATAATGATAAGGGAATTTTCTGGAATTTTTAGAAATTTTTCTGGAATTTTTCAGAGATCGTATGGACGAGTTTACGAGGATAAAAACTTAGCCTCGAGAAATCCTGTTTAGGCTACCCATTTAAGCGAGGAAAAGAATTTGCTTATTTCTTTTATTTTCTTTTCTTTATTTTCTCTCCTCTATTTCCTCTTCGACGACGCGTGCCCGCCCTCGCCGCTCCATCTCCTCCCGTGCCCTAACCGGCGCCGCGACGGTTCCATCTTCTCCTCTTCATCTTCTTCATCGCGCCGACCACCACAACCGACGCTGCTGTGCCCTAGATTGGCAGCGCGCCGCCGCCGCACAAAACAACGCTAGACGCACCACTATGTGCCGATCGCCAGATGCGATGCCGACCGTCGACCTTCCTCCCGATCTCGCGACGCTAGTGCCTCCTTTCGGCCAATCCACCTCCATCGGCCACAGGAACCCCAGTGCCGACCACCGCCTTGTTCCTTGCTTGAGCAGCCGACGATCGTCGGGATCCTCCTCACTAATGTCGTGCCCTAGAGTTGATACACTGTCGCCGCTGCGAGGGCTGTGCTGATCATCGTAGGAGAAACCGAGTCTCAGTCAGCATTGCGACCATTTTCCCTATACCCTAGCTCTCAGTCCACCGTCGATGAGTGCTGGTCTTCCCCATCCGAGGGTCACCTCTACACGAGTTGGGCTTTAACCAGGGGCAAAGGTTCGTGCCCTAGTTTGCTCTTCACTGTGGTTCTATTTTTGTTGTTACCGTGCCCTAATTTTGTCATGCCCTCATTTTCTTCCACCAGAGGACAAGGTTTCCTTCATCTCGGTTGTAGGACATCGTGATGTTTTTGATCACCATGATGCTAGATCTTAGTTGTTGATGGCAAATTAGGTGGCTAGCAACACCTCTCCATTGATCACGGCGGTGCTCTACTACTTGCTGCCACCGTAGAGGTAACGGTTCTGATTTGGGTACTTAGTTTGGAAGAAAAATTGTTGATTAGGGTTTCTTTGTCCAGTAGCTGCTTACCTTGAATTGCAGTAGCCGGCAACCCTCTTTCCAACAGCAAACAGCCCTTCACCAGCAACAATTAACGGCTGTGAATACGATTGTGATTTGAGGTAAGGTGAATGATCATGTTGATTAGGGTTCCTGGTAAATAAGGATTTGGGTTTAGCTATTTTGTTTACCATAAAACTTAGCTAAATCACACAATTTATTACAGGATTCAGATTCAGGATGAGCACTTCGACATAGAGGTTGATTAGCTCAATCTATATTGGAGGCGGGTACCTTGACTTATCTTTCATAATGTCATGTTGATATATTTTGTAGGTTATAACCTTTAGTAATGATTATGTTCGTCTTTGCTTCGGTTGGTCACTACCCGATACCAGTTATATGCTTATTTTGTTTACTTATTATGCACTTCATGTTAGTACCTACCTGATTATACATGCTTATACGGTAGTGACACAACCATGTGTTTATTATGTTCAAGATCTAAGTTTTATACCTGATCAGATCTGTGTACCTTTGATTGGGTTCATTGTCCTATGGTACACATTTTATATATATATGGATATTGCTATGCTGTTCAGGATTTTTGCCATGCTTAGTGTCATGCATCATCTCGCATGATTGCATGATGTGCGATAGTCTACTCCATTATTATCGAGCATATCGCCAGTTATATGGATCTACACACACCACCACTCATGGGTTAGTGGTATGTCAGGCAGGTGTGTGGCAGTTATGCTGTTAGGCTCTGTTGGTCCGGTGACTCAGCGTGGTAGCCGGCAGACAGTTCTGCTCTGTTAGTATCTGCTGGTTTAGTGTAGCAGTGTGGTAGCTGGCAGATAGCTGGACTTTGTTAGGCTCCGTTGGTCCGCTCATGGGTAGTGCGACGCAGCATGGTAGCCGACAGAGATTCCTCCCCGTCATCGTGTAACAGGAGATGAGAGCATTGTGCTCCCCCACTTATGATTTGGGGTAGGAGGATAGGTGTACTCTGACAGCATCCCGTCCACTCGGTCACTCATCAGGAGCAGTGACGACAGAGTGCATGGTTGTCACAGCCCTACCCACTCGGTCTCACCATCGTGTGTGAGATGGCTGACTGGCGTCAGGGGTGACCATGACATTGGCATCATATGCATTTTTGTATTTACTGATTTTGTTTGCTGCACTTATATGCTGCATTTGGATGGATGCATATGTTTGACATGCATATAGGATTTATGATACTCCCGGTCTCACGACCTGATTATTCTGATAGGAGGCCCTGGTGAGTATAGTTCCCTTTAGCCCTTTTCTATTGTGCATTTTCCAGCTTTTGTCCAGGAGATTGTACTCCATAGTTATTACTATTTGTTATAGTTTACTATACATGTCAACTAGGTATCTGCTGAGTTGTTGAACTCACCCCCCATGGACACTATCTTTTTCAAGTACCAGGTTGCTTATGGAGTCGCTTGGAGTATCCTGCCTGCCGGTTCCCATGTCACATCAGAAGACTTACTGTTTCCATTTATGTTTTATTTGTTTTATGTATCGGTGTATTTAACTTTGTGCTTCAATTTTGTTTCTGGAGTGTTTTTTTGTTATGTGGTGTAAGCCTATCCGGCTAGTAGTCTTCGTTTTTAGTTTGTATGTGTTGTCCATTGTATTTCCGCTGTGTTTGGTTCTGGTACAGCCGAGTGGGTTGTTAGTTTTACATATAACTGCGTGGTTGTGTTTTTATTGTATCAGCCGAGTAGGCTGCATATAAACCACGTGGTTGTGTGTATATTCTAGCCGCCTGTGGCTGAGGTATATTATGTCTGTAGAAATGGTTCAGATTGTCAGCCGTACATGGGAGATGCTGTCGAAATTTCTTCATACAGGGACTCTCTTGGGGCATGACAATTTATTTGGTATCAGAGCCAAGTTGGCGATACTTGTTAGTAAATCATATTACGGATTTCGAGATTTATCTGATACCAATTTAATTGGTATCAGAGCCCGTGTTTCGGATTTCATGTTTTAGTTTTCTCGATGTGAGTTTTCTAGTTTTGGGACCTGGCAGCGGCAGGACATCTCCAAGCTATAGGAGGTATGTTGGTATACTATTATCCTACCTTTTTGTTAGTATATGCACTGTTGACTATTATAGTTTATGACATGTATTAGCATTCTTTATTAGTACATGTCTAGTTGATATAGCATATATTTTATGTATTAGGTAAACCACTGATCATGGTCGACCTTAATAGAGATCAAGGATTATAGTCTCTGGTGATTTTTCATATCATACCACCAGTAGTTTTAGCTTTTATTACTACTAGTTGGTTAGGAGATGGAGGCACATACCAGTCTCTGCTATTATTAGCTGGGTAATGGATAGTACTTACATATTCATGTTGACTTAGCCAGTAGAATACCATTTTTATCTTAGTTAATTTCATCAGTAGATAATTGATTTACTCTTGTTACATCAATCAGAAGAAGTCTGATTTACACTTGTTGATTTGGGTAGTCGTGGATTGATATACCTTAGTTGCTTCTGGAGGATTAATGTATTCTTGATTAGTTAGTGGATGACAGATTTAGTTTTGTTGGTCCGATCAGTAGGGGATTGTCATACTCTATTTTTAGAGGTTCGAATCTTTGGGTTATTTGTGCTTAGTTAGGTATCTAGAGCACATTTGAGTACATGTTTTGTACTGACGTGGAAAAGACTGAATTAATCGTATATCATTGTCGGTTTGGGTCAGTATATAGAGGATCGATGTATCCTATTCCATGTGGACTTTAATTTTTGACTATATATACCTAGTTAGATAACATAGAAGGTAGCATAGGGAATGTCAGGTTGATTGTGTTAAATATGCTGATTATTCATATCTATGTTATGTGTACATACGTTTGGTGTATTATGGGAGGTATCTTGTTGATTATATTTGTGTTATGTGTACACTCGTGTCTATTATGATTTGTTAGAAGTATTACATTGATTATACTCTTGGCATAGGTGTATATATGTTAGGTGAGTGTTGTTGGACGTGTATTGTCGATTATGCCTACGTTGATATATGCACACGGGTTCAGAATGTATTTTTGGAGTTATCACGCTGATTTATACCTATGTTATGAGTATGTGTGGTGTGTACTAATTAGAGGATTATGTCGATCATATCTATGTTGTGTGTGCACATGTGCCAGGTGTATAGTTGGTAGCATCATGATGATTTTACTTATGTGGAGTGTCTACATTATGTCATTTGTTGTATTGCCTTGCCAACTAATTCTCCTATTAGTGGGAGACCCACTACGATGTTGATAGAGTTGACGATGGATTTGATTTGCTTACTGGATTGTGATACCCTTGGTTACTCACAATGATATGTGATAGAGTGATTTCGTGCAGTCACTAGTTGGATAGTGAGATGTCTGGTTCACTTATGGATTGATTGTGGTGGAGCGTTGCTCCCACATGTTACAGATTTTTTGTGGTGGAGGATTGCTCCCACATATTATAGATTGTTTATGGTGGAGCGTTGTCTCCCACATATTAGGGATTGTTTGTGGTGGAGCATTGTCTCCCACATATTATGGATTATTTGTGGTGGAGCGTTGCTCCCACATATTTTGGATTGTTGTGGTGGAGCGTTGCTCCCACATATTTTGGATTGTTGTGGAGGAGCGTTGCTCCCACATGTTATGGATTATTTATGGTGGAGCGTTGCTCCTACATATTTTGGATTGTGGTGGTGGAGCGCTGCTCCCATATAGGATGCCTTGTTGGTGGTAGAGCATTGCTCCCACATATGTAGTATTTCTTGTGATAGAGAGTAGCTCTCACATTAGTTGATCTATTCTTTGGTGAATTGTAGTTAATGATCAAATTTTGAACTTGTTATCGGAGATCTCTGGTTGAGAATGTTTGTTGTACAGACATTATGAGTTTTTGGTAATGCCATTTGGGCTTACCGATGCTCCAGCGATATTTATGGATTCGATGAACCGCATCTTTATGGAGTATTTAGATCAGTTCGTTGTCATTTTCATCTATGACATATTGATCTACTCGCGTTCCGAGGAGGAACATGCACAGCATCTTCGCATAGTCTTGGAGACTCTTCGACGACATCAGCTATACGCAAAGTTCAGCAAGTGTGCCTTCTGGCTATCTTCAGTCAGTTTTCTAGGTCATGTGGTCTCTAGCCGAGGTATTTCGGTAAACCCTCAGAAGATTGAGGCTGTCACCAGTTGGGAGCAACCGAAATCAGTGCAGGAGATTCGCAGTTCTTAGGACTGGCAGGATATTACAGACCTTTCGTCGAGAGTTTCTTCCGTCTAGCTATGCCACTTACACGTCTGACCAGAAAAGGCGTGAAGTTCACTTGGTTAGAATCCTGTGAGACCAGCTTTCAGAAGCTGAAGCAGAAATTAGTGTCGGCTCCAGTTTTGGTTTGGCCTTCTGGAGAGAACGGATTCGTACTCTACACCGACGCTTCTCTACAGGGTTTGGGCGCTGTTTTGATACAGCACGGTAGGGTAGTCTCCTATGCTTCTCGGCAGTTGAAGGAGCATGAGAAGAACTACCCAATACATGATTTGGAGCTGGCCGCCATTATTTTTGCCTTAAAGATTTGGCGGCATCATTTTTCTGGTATTACATTTGAGATTCTCACTGATCATAAGAGTCTCAAATATATTTTTTATACCAGAAGGAGCTTAATCTCCGACAGAGGAGATGGATGGAGTTCCTGAAGAATTATGATTGTACCATTAGCTATCACCCGGGGAAAGCTAATATGGTTGTCGATGCACTTAGCCGGAAGTCCAGAGGGACTTTAGCTTGCCACCGAGTTGTGGTCACGGACTTGATTCAGGGTTTTCTGGGTTAGGCCTTGAGGATCAGGGACAGACATAGCAGGGTATTCTGGTTACCATAGTTGCTCAGTCGTAGGTAAGGACGAGGATCCGAGAGACCCAGGCTGGTGATCAGCATTTGCAGTTCATTAGCAGCTAGATAGCTTCCGTGCAGCAGACCGAGTTCACACGAGATGAGGAGGGTGTTATATACTTTCGAAGCAGATTATGCGTACCTCAGTCTCACCCAGTCTTACAGGAGCTACTTCAGGATACTCATCGCTCTCGATTTGCGATCCATCCAGGTGGAATCCGCATGTATAGAGATTTGAGGCGTTCCTACTGGTGGAACGGTATGAAGAAAGACATCGCGGAATTTGTAGCTAGATGTCTTGTCTGTCAGCAGGTGAAGGCCGAGAACCAAAGACCTGCAGGATTACTTCAGCGGATTTCTATTCCTGAGTGGAAATGGGAACATATTACCATGTACTTTGTAGTGGGTTTGCCGAGGACACGGCGAGGCCATGACACGATTTGGGTAATTGTTGATCGATTAACCAAATCTGTGCACTTTTTTTTTTTAGCGATCACTTTACTTATGCTTATGTTAGAAATGGATATTATGACTCTTTAAGTTCATAACTATGCTAAGCATGCTCGTATGATTAGTTGTGATTTAAATGAAAGTAAAAGAAAAAAAATGATTACTTCCGTTGTTTTTGAAATTCATGTACGTATGTTATGTATGTAGAAAGTAACCCCGCCTCCACTAGCAGGAGGGGCGGGTGTTACAGGTTGGTATCAGAGCGAGGTTAGCCTTCCCGCTACACACACACCAAGCCTCCATCCTGCCGCTCCAAGTAAGACTTTATGTACTTACTCTATGTTATTTATGCATGATAAGAAATGTTTTAGTGTCCATAAACCTAAGTATGACTAATATGGATTTCCTTTATGTATGATAAGCGACATATAATATGCACAAATATAAGTAGGGATGACTCTAGACTTATGTTAGCCTTATTGTTATTTATGAAAATAGATATGGCTAGAAGACGCTGTAACTGGGCCGATGAGAAAGTGACCCCACCAGATCTGACCCAGGTAGTCACAGATCTCCAGCGTCAGATCACGGAACAACAACAAGTAATCATTGCTCTAATGAATCAGCAAGGAAATCAGAATGCAGTGCCCGTCATACCAATAGTTGCACCAGTACCCCCAGTAGCCCCTGCCCTAGTGGTCCAACAGGAGACCTACTTAATACAGTGGCTAAGGCTGAAGCCGGAGAACTTCTCGGGTACTTGTGAGCCATGGGACGCCCAGGCCTGGTTCAAGATGGTGGAAAGTATAGTGGAATTGCTGGACTGGCCCATATCGGAAAAGATCAAATGCGTGTCATTCTATTTTTCCGGAGACGCAAGAATGTGGTGGGAAAGAGTTAAGGCTAAAAGTCAAATTAATCTGATGAACTGGACGGACTTCGAGACAGAGTTCTTCGAAGAATTCTTCCATATGCAAGTGATGAACCGGCATTACGACGAGTTCATCGAGTTCCGGCATGGTGACTTATCAGTAAACGAAGCAGTGAAGCGGTTCAATCGTCTTGCAGGAGGACCAGCAAATAAGCAACCTAAGTCCCCTCAGTGTACCATTTGTGGGAAGCAGCATTCCGGAGTATGCCACAAGGGTACGAGGAAGTGTTACAGCTGCGGATGGGAAGGACATATGGCCAGAGACTGCCCTACCCAGTCCCAGACACCATCTCAGCAGAATAGCCAGAGCAGGAGTACCCCCTCACAGCTACACCTGATGCAGGCTGCCATTGAAGGAACTCCGATTAGCCAAGGGAGATTGGAAGCCCCGCCAGCTACGACAAACGCCAGGGTTTTCTCTCTTACCAAAGATGATGTGGCGCGTGTCTCTACAGTTGTCACAGGTCAGCTGCCTATTTTCAGTAAATATGCTAATGTGTTATTTGATACTGGGGCGACGCACTCGTTTGTCTCTACACCCTTTATGAAGAAGATAGAGATACCACCACAAGCTTTAAATGGCAAATTTTTAACAACCCTACCCTCGGGAGAAGTAATGACATCTACTCATATGTTGCGAGCCGCACCTATCAGAATCGCAGACAGAGAACTCTACTGTGACTTGATAGTGCTTGACATGCAAGATTATGACAGTATATTGGGCATGGATTTCCTGAGCAAGTACGGCGCTTCAATCGAGTGCCGTCAAAGAAAAGTAGTCTTCCGACCTGAAGCCGAAATGATGTTCGAATTTATTGGAGAACCAAGGAAAGAAATTGAGGGATTCTTATCAGCCATAAAGGCACAGAAGATGTTAGATAAAGGATGTACTGGCTTTATAGCACACATGGTGGACACAAGTCAAACCGAGGACCAGAAGCTAGAATATGTCCGGGTGGTATGCAACTATCCAGAGGTATTTCCCGATGAACTACCAGGATTAGCCCCTGATAGAGAAATAGAATTCGAGATCGAATTGATTCCTGGTACTAAATCGATCTCTAAAGCAACCTATCGTATGGCGCCGGCTGAGTTGAAGGAACTTCAGGGACAACTATTAGAGTTACTCGACAAGGGACTTATTCGTCCTAGTCACTCTCCATGGGGAGCTCCGGTACTGTTCGTGAAAAAGAAGGATGGGTCTATGCGAATGTGTATAGACTACCGAGCACTAAATAATGTGACAATCAAGAACCGGTACCCTCTGCCACGGATTGACGACCTATTCGACCAACTAAAGGGTGAAACCGTTTTCTCAAAGATTGACCTAAGGTCCGGCTATCATCAAGTGAAAGTGAAACAGGGAGATATTCCGAAGACGGCATTTCAAACAAGATACGGACACTATGAGTTTATAGTTATGCCCTTCGGAGTAACCAATGCTCCTGCTACATTTATGGATCTGATGAATCGGGTATTTATGGTATATCTCGATAAATTTGTGATCGTCTTCATTGACGATATTCTCATCTATTCAAGAACCCAAGAAGAGCATGCCGAACACCTGAACACAGTACTACAGATCCTTCAAGAGAAACAACTATATGCAAAGTTTTCCAAATGCGAGTTCTGGCTCGATCGAATCTCATTCTTGGGTCATGTTATCTCCAAGGACGGAGTATGGTAGATCCGAGCAAGATCGAAGCTGTAAGTAACTGGAATAGGCCAAAGAATGCCAGTGAAGTCAGAAGTTTTCTCGGGCTAGCAGGCTATTACAGGAAATTTGTAGAAGACTTTTCCAAAATTGTAGCCCCTATGACAGTTCTCACCAAGAAGAACAAAATGTATGAATGGCCAGATGACTGTGAGAAGAGTTTCACAGAATTGAAAAGGAGATTGACTAGTGCTCCGATCCTTACTCTTCCGGAAAGTGACAAAGGCTTCGATATGTACAGCGATGCCTCCATATTAGGACTGGGAGTTGTACTCATGCAAGATGGCAAGGTCATTGCCTACGCCTTTAGACAACTTAAAGAGCATGAAAAGAATTACCCCACTCATGACCTAGAACTAGCAGTCGTGGTCTTTGCTCTCAAAACATGAAGACATTATTTATATGGAGCTCAGTGTAAGATTTATACCGACCACCAGAGTCTGAAATATTTCTTCACACAGAAAAACCTGAATATGAGACAACGTAGATGGCTCGAGCTAGTCAAAGACTATGACTGCGAGATCTTTTATCATCCGGGAAAGGCGAACAAAGTGGCCGATGCACTCAGCAGGAAGTCCTGTGCCACCTGATGTCACTATTTTAAGTTCGAGGATGAACTTTCTATGAGGTATGGGGTACTGTAACACCCATGAAATCTAGTAGTTATATATATGTGAGTATCCTTTTTTTTAGAATAAAAAGGGAGATAGAACCAAAAAGATATAAAAAGAAAAGAGGTGAGGTCAAGGATTGAACCTTGAACCTTTAAATTAATGGCAAACTTTAGGAGTTATGTAATGACCAATAGGCCATCATGAATTATTGTTGAAAGGGGCATGGAAATTTTAGATAAAGTAAGAGTATGGTTAAGAGAAGGAAACAAGAAAATATCAAGTAGCTTTCTTCCTCCTTCTCTTGATTAAGAAAAGAACAAGCAAAAGACAAATTGTCTTTCCCTTCTTTCTTCCTTCCATTTTCGTGAGGATGAAGGAGGAGATGGGATTAGAAGAATTAAGGGGATGAATGGGGACATGTTTCTCATTAGGGAAAAATATAAATGAGTTAAGGAGAAAGGGAAGGCAAAGTTCATCTTTGCTTCTTCCTCCCACTTAGCATAAGGAGGAAAGAAAGAAAGGGATTTCATTTTTCTTCCTTCTTTTCCTCTTCCTCACCATTGCCGAAACCTAAAGCTCTCCCTCTCCTAATTCTGAAATCCACCTAAGGTTTTTCTTCCTAAGAATACTAATCCACAAGAAGGAGCCTTCAAGATCTACCCCTTCCAAGCAAGAGAAGAAAAAGGGAGTGCTAGAAGGAGAAGCTCTCTTCTTCCTCCTCACAAGGGTACCATTTTCTTTAGGAACCACAAGCGAAAGGATGTGAGTATTCCCTCACCTGTGGTACAAGTAGCTCATGGTTTTCCATAAATTTAAATGGCTTAAAAACCTAGGAAGGTTCTTGCAACTTTCGGCCATGCCAAGTTTAAAAGCCTAGGAAAGTTTAAACTCAAATCTAACATGTTTATGATCTTTCTTATGACATGATATGAATATTTCCTTGGTGTTTCATGCTTGTATGTTACTTAGAATTAGATGAACCCCACCTTAGGGGTTCGGCCATGAGGAGACTAAATGCATAGGAAAGCTTAAACTCAAATCTAACATGTTTATGATCTTTCTTATGACATGATATGAATGTTTCCTTGGTGTTTCATGCTTGTATGTTACTTAGAATTAGATGAACCCCACCTTAGGGTTTCGGCCATGACAAGTTTAAAAGCCTAGGAAAACTTAAACACAAATCCAACTTACTTATGATCTTCCTCATGATATGGTATGAAGATAACTTGATGTACTTATGATTTCATGTTGGTTAGAACTAGGTACTCATGCTTTGAACTTTTGGCCAAGATAGGATTAAAAAGGGCTAGGCAAGCTTAAACTCAACCCTAACATGCTCATGTTTTCCCTATGATATGATATGAAGTTAACATGATATTCTTATGCTTGTCTTTGGTTTAGAACTTAGTTTCACACTTCATGACTTTCGGCCACATCATGATTTGTAGACCTAGGAAGCTTAGAACCTAAACTAAATATGCTCATGATGTTCCTTATGATAACTGATATGAAATTGGTTTAGGGTTCACATGTTTATATGCTATTTGTAACCTAAGTTTAGGCTTTGCATGTTTCGGCCACAACATGATTTGTAGACCTAGGAAGCTTAGAACCTAAACTAAATATGCTCATGATGTTCCTTATGATAAATGATATGAAATTGGTTTAGGGTTCACATGTTTATATGCTATTTGTAACCTAGGTTTAGGCTTTGCATGTTTCGGCTACAACATGATTTGTAGACCTAGGAAGCTTAGAACCTAAACTAAATATGCTCATAATGTTCCTTATGATAAATGTCATGAAATTGGTTTAGGGTTCATATGCTTGTATGTTGCTTTCAACCTAAGTGATCCCTTGCATGTTTCGGCCACCTATGATAGGTTGATGATTGTGACCCAATTATGACTCTTTATGTGCTTCACATGTCATGATATGAGTTATAAGATGTTAACTTATGTTCCATGCATGACTATGTCCCTATGATATGATATATGCTCATTTATGTATGCTTATGAATCATGCATTTAAAATGTCTCCTATGATGTGCTATATGCTCAAGTATGTATGCTTATGAAATGACAAGGAAAGGCCTAAGAGTTGCTTCCCTATTTGTTGGGACTAAGAGCACTCTTTATGATATGCTAAGTGAAAGGTCTAAGAGTTGCTTCCCTATCAAGTGGGACTAAGAGCACTCTTCATGCTAAGTTAAGTTATGAATGACATGAACATGATGAATTATGAATGACATGAACATTATATGCTATGAATGACATGAACATGATATACTATGATTATATGACATGTTATTTTACTTTGTATGGCTTGTACCAAGGGTGGTCTCCATAAGCGCCCCTAGGCCGACGGACTATGAACTGGTCTAGTAAAAAGGGAGTGGCTCCTTAATACGCCCCTAGGTCGACGGTCGTAGTACGGACCTAGTTCCCTAGTAGGTTCGGGGCTAGCTACCCTGTCCTAGGGATTGCGCGTATTTATGTATGTATGTGGTACAAGCCGGGCCCTCATGATGATATTATGTTCAAGTATTATATGATATGTTTTTTTTAAAAGCATCTTGCACATCATATTACCCATGTTTTAAAGAACATCTTGCATATATGTTTATGATATGATATGATGTTTCTCCTTATGCTATGATATGATGTTCTTTATGCTATGATATAATATGTCATGATGCTTACTTTTACGTTATGATATGATATGACATGATGCTTTCAATTTTGTTATGATATGATATGACATGATGTTTCTTTTATGTTATGATATGATATGACATGATGTTCTTTTATGCTATGATATGGTATGATATGATGTTCTCTTTTATGCTATGTTAAAATGTGATATGATACTCTTGCATGATATGTTGTTTAGATGTTTTATGTGTCCATGCTATATGTTTTATGATTTTGCTATGACATGTGTTTTTTTTGTGAGTAGGAAAGAATCTCACTAAGCCTTGTGTGCTTATAGTTATTTTCCTTATACCACAGATAAAGGTAAAGGATGGATAAACTAAAGGAGCAGCAGGAGGGGCAGGAGATGTGTGTGGTCATGACTTGGCTAAGAAAGAAAAACCTGCTTACGTTGATTTAGGATTGATATGAACTATGCTTAATTTATGTTGATGACTTGCATGATCACTTTACTTATGCTTATGTTAGAAATGGATATTATGACTCTTTAAGTTCATAACTATGTTAAGCATGCTCATATGATTAGTTGTGATTTAAATGAAAGTAAAAGAAAAAAAATGATTACTTTCGCTGTTTTTGAAATTCATGTACGTATGTTATGTATGTAGAAAGTAACCCCGCCTCCACTAGAAGGAGGGGCGGGCGTTACATGATGTCAGTTATGAGGAGGTTCCGGTACGGATTCTGGACCGGAAAGAGCGTCAGTTGCGGAACAAGACTATCCGGTTGGTTAAAGTCGGATGGCAGCATCATTTGGATGAGAAGGCTACCTGGGAGCTCGAGGATACTATCCGAGCTCGATGCCCCATCTCTTCACTTGAGGTATGTAAGTTATGGTTTCGTTCAACATTTATACTATTTTAGCTTTTGCTATTACTTGCTAATGGTAGATAATGAAATTTGGGGACCAAATTTTTATTGGTGGGGGAGAATGTAAAATACCGAAAAATGGCGAATAATGATAAGGGAATTTTCTGAAATTTTTAGAAATTTTTCTAGAATTTTTCGGAGATCGTATGGGCGAGTTTACGGGGATAAAAACTGAGCCCCGAGAAAGCCTGTTTAGACTAGCCATTTAAGAGAGGAAAAGAATTTGCTTATTTCTTTTATTTTCTTTTCTTTATTTTCTCTCCTCTATTTCCTCTTCGACGCCGCGTTCCCGAGCCTCGCCACACCTTCTCCTCCCGTGCCCTAACCGGCTCCGCGACAGTTCCATCTTCTCCTCTTCATCTTCTTCATCGCACTGGCCACCACAACCGACGCCGCTGTGCCCTAGATTGGCAGTGCGCCGCCGCCGCACGAAACAACCCTGGTTGTACCACTGTGTGCCGATCGCCGGACGCGGCGCCAACCGTCGACCTTCCTCCCGATCCCGCGACGCTAGTGCCTCCTTTCGGCCGATCCACCTCCGTCGGCCACAGGAACCCTAGTGCCGACCGCCGCCTTGTTCCTTGCTTGAGCAGCAGAAGATCGCCGGGATCCTCCTCACCAATGTCGTGCCCTAGAGTTGATACACTGTCGCCGCTACGAGGGATGTGCTGATCATCGTAGGAGAAACCGAGTCTTAGTCTCCTCGCGCTGAGCAGCATTGCGACCATTTTCCCTCTGCCCTAGCTCTCGGTCCACCGCCAACGAATGCTGGTCTTCCCCATCCGAGGGTCACCTCTACACGAGTTGGGCTTCAACCAGGGGCAAAGGTCCGTGCCCTAGTTTTTTCTTCACTATGATTCTGTTTTTGTTGTTACCATGCCCAAATTTTGTCACGCCCTCATTTTCTTCCACCAGAGGACAAGGTTTCCTTCATCTCGGTTGTAGGACATCGTGATGTTGTCGATCACCATGATGTTAGTTCTTAGTTGTTGATGGCAAATTAGGCGGCTAGCAACACCTCTCTATTGATCACGGCGGTGCTCTACTACTTGCGGCCACCGTAGAGGTAACGGTTCTGATTTGGGTACTTAGTTTGGAAGAGAAATTATTGATTAGGGTTTCTTTGTCCAGTAGCTGCTTACCTTGAATTGCAGTAGCCGGCAACCCTCATTCCAGCAGCAAACAACCCTTCACCAGCAGCAATTAACGGCTGTGAATACGGCTATGATTTGAGGTAAGGTGAATGATCATGTTGATTAGGGTTCCTGGTAAATATGGATTTAGGTTTAGCTATTTTGTTTACCATAAAACTTAGCTAAATCACACGATTTATTAAAGGATTCGGATTCAGGATGAGCACTTCGACATAGAGGTTGATTAGCTCGATCTATTTTGGAGGCGGGTACCTTAACTTATCTTTGATAATATCATGCTGATATGTTTAGTAAGTTATAACCTTTAGTAATGATTATGTTCGTCTTTGCTTCGGTTGGTCACTACCCGATACCTGTTATATGCTTGTTTTGTTTACTTATTATGCACTTCATGTTAGTATCTACCTGATTATACATTCCTATAGGGGTAGTGACACAACCATGTGTTTATTATGTTCAGGATCTAGGTTTTATACCTGATCGGATATGTGTACCTTTGATTGGGTTCATTGTCCTATGGTACACAATTTATATATATATGAATATTGCTATGCTGTTCAAGATTTTTGCCATGCTTAGTGTCATGTATCATCTCGCATGATTGCATGCTGTGCGATAGTCTGCTCCATTATTATTCAGCATATCGCCAGTTACATGGATCTGCACACACCACCACTCATGGGTTAGTGGTATGTCAGGCAGGTGTGTGGCAGTTATCCTGTTAGGCTCCGTTGGTCCGGTGAGTCAACGTGGTAGCCGACAGACAGTTCTGCTCTGTTATGATCGGCTGATTTAGTGTAGCAGCGTGGTAGCCGGCAGATAGTTGGACTTTGTTAGGCTCCGTTGGTCCGCTCATGGGTAGTGCGACGCAGCGTGGTAGCAGGTAGAGATTCCTCCCCGTCATCGTGTATGCTCCCCCACTTATGATTTGGGGTAGGAGGATAGGTGTACTCTGACAGCATCCCGTCCACTCGGTCACTCATCAGGAGCAGTGACGACAGAGTGCATGGTTGTCATAGCCCTACCCACTCGGTCTCACCATCTTGTGTGAGATGGCTGACTGGCGTCAGGGGTGACCATGACATTGGCATCATACGCATTTATGCATTTATTGATTGTGTTTGCTGCACTTATATGCTGCATTTGGATGAATTCATATGTTTGACATGCATACAGGATTTATGATACTCCCGGTCGGACAACCTGATTATTCTGATAGGAGGCTCTGGTTAGTACAGTTCCCTTGAGCCCTTTTCTATTGTGCATTTTCCAGCTTTTGTCCAGGACACTGTACTCCATAATTATTACTATTTGTTATAGTTTACTATACATGTCAACTAGGTATCTGCTGAGTTGTTGAACTCACCCCCCGTGGACACTATCTTTTTCAGGTACCAGGTTGCTTATGGAGTCGCTTGGAGTATCCTGCCTGCCGGTTCCCACGTCACATCAGAAGACATACTGTTTCCATTTATGTTTTATTTGTTTTATGTATCAGTGTATTTATCTTTGTGCTCCGATTTTGTTTCTGGAGTGTTGTTTTGTTATGCGGTGTAAGCCTAGTCGGCTAGCAGTCTTCGTTTTTAGTTTGTATGTGTTGTCCATTGTATTTCCGCTGTGTTTGGTTCTGGTAGAGCCGAGTGGGTTGTTAGTTTTACATATAACTGCGTTGTTGTGTTTTTATTGTATCAGCTGAGTAGGCTGCATATAATCTACATGATTGTGTGTATTTTCCAGCCGCCTGTGGCTGAGGTATATTATGTCTGTAGAAATGGTTCAAATTGTCAGCCGTACAGGGGAGATGCTGCCGAAATTTCTTCGGACAAGGACTCTCCGCTCACTTGGCTACCAGGATTCATAAACTCTAGTACTTAGCCTGGAGGTCTAGAGTTCGAATCCTGGGGAAGGTAAAAATCCACTGGCCAAGGGTGGGAAGACCTAGTGAGTAATGGCACGGCCGAGGTTCGTCGGTCGACGACATAAAGGGTCGCCAATTGGGTCACCAGCTGGACCACCCAAGGGACCGCCAGTTGGGCCGCCCGAGGGGCCGTGACGTTACAATAAAAAGGCGTCTTTTAATTGTAACGACCCGGCCCCTCGGCCCAACTGGCGACCCCTTATGTCGTCTACCGACGACCCTCGGCCGTGCCGTTACTCACTAGGTCTTCCCACCCCTGACCAGTGGATTTTTGTCTTCCCCAGGATTCAAACTCTAGACCTCCAGGATAAGTACTAGAGTTTATGAATCCTGGTAGCCAAGTGAGTGGCGCTCACTTGGCTACCAGGATTCATAAACTCTAGTACTTATCCTAGAGGTCTCGAATCCTGGGGAAGGCAAAAATCCACTAGCCAGAGGTGGGAAGACCTAGTGAGTAACGACACGGCTGATGGTCGTCGGTCGACGACATAAGGGGTCGCCAGTTGGGCCGCCCATGGGACCGGCAAGGGGCCGCTAAATGGGTCGCTAGTTGGGCCGCCCAAGGGGGCGAGGGGTCGGGTCGTTACAGTTCCACCTGGTTTGTAACACCAGGATTTCAACCTAGGGTTACCACCACCTAAGATTTTGCCTGAAGCTCTTGACCCGCCAAGACTTTCTGTCTAGGGTTACCACCCCCTAAGGTTTTTCACCTGCCTAACCGCAGCTAGGACTTTTGCCTAAGTACATTTAGGACTTTCATGCAAACTCATTCAAACACATTAGACCACAAATAATCTTATCTTTGAACCCTTTAGCATTATTAAAACTTAGGTTCGATCGTCAGATGCTTCCCGCACCAACAATATTAAATCTCAAATAAAATTAACTTTAATTATACAAAAATCTTAAAAGGAAAATCAATAATTTAGGGGGAGACTCCAAATTAGTTGGCACCTCCAAAATAACAACTTACCCAGTAGGGTAATTAGGATTAGATTAAAAAGGGACAAAAGTTTAACTTGGCATACGGTACTGGTGAAGTTTTGGATGATAGTAGGTTAGGGAAACTCTGTCTATACGTGTCTAGGAAAATATAACTTCGACCTGATGCATTTAGCTAAGTGGAAATAACTGAAGATACCTCTTACGAATCCTAATTAGTTAGGCCAAGGTTTTGTAGTAAGTTTAGTGGATAGGACTATTTGAAAAACTTCGAAGGCATGGTTACTCTAATGATATCCAAGTGACTCACCATAACCTAGAAGTTTATCTGAAAAATCTCTATTTGTTGAACCTAAAGCCAAACTTGTATCTAATACAAAGTTAAATCAAACCCTCAAATTGAACTTAATTCATCTCACAAAATTATAGGATTCTATGATTGAAAATATAGATCAGGTGAGATGACTAAGGAGTTAAATTTAAAATTTTAAATTAAGAGTTAAATTTAAAATAAATTAAATTAGAAATTAAACTAAATTAAAATTTAAAAATTAAAACTTAAAATTAATATTAAACTAAATTAAAAATTAAACTAAATTAAAAATTAAACTAAACTTAAAATTAAAGTTAAGCAAAATTAAAAATTAAAAATTAAAAATTCAAATAAACTTAAAATTAAAGTTAAGCAAAATTAAAAATTAAAAATTCAACTAAAATTAAAATTAAAATTAAAAATTAAAATAAAACAAAAATTATAATTATAATTAAATTAAATAAAAAATTAAAAATTAAAAATTAAACTAAACTTAAAATTTAAAAATAAAAATTAAACTAAATTATAAATTAAAATTAAACTAAATTATAAATTAAAATTAAACTAAATTAAAAATTTAAAATTAAACTAAATTAAAAAATTAAAAATTAAACTAAATTAAAATAAACTCAATATTAAAATTAAACTAAATTAAAAATTAAACTAAACTTAAAATTAAAAATTAAACAAAAGTTAAAATTATAAATTAATATAAATTAAATTAAAATTAAAGTATGTTAAAAAAAAGAAATTATTTTAAAAACTATTTTAAAAATTATTTTAAAAACTAGTTTCAAAATTATTTAAAAACTTTAAATTTTCTCTTAAAAATTATTTTAAAAACTTTTAAAAAAATATTTTAAAGATTATTTTAAAACTTATTTTAAAAAAAACTTTAAAAATCATTTTAAAAATTATTTTTACAACTTTAAAAATCATTTTAATAATTCATTGTAAAACTTCTTTTAAAGATTATTTATTAAACTATTTTTAAAAAAAAATTAAAAATAACTTTAAAAATTCATTTTAAAAATTATTTAAAAAACTTTTAAAATCATTTTAATAATTATTTTAAAAACCTTAAAAATCATTTTAAAAATTATTTTAAAAATTATGTTAAAAAAACTTTAAAAATTATTTTAAAGACTTTAAAAATTCTTTTAAAAATCATTTTTAAAAACTTAAAAATCATTCTGAAAATTCTTTTAAAAAAAACTTTAAAAATCATTATACAACTTAGACACTTAACTTAAAATTGAAATTCTAATTAATAAACAATCAAATCAATCAAAATTCAATTAACCTAAATTTTAATCTTAATTAAAAAGATAAATAAATAAAACTTAGTTATTTTGTCTAACCTTATTTAAGAACTTAGTTAACTTGATCAGTATCTTAATTTAACCTAATTAAAATATTAACTCTAAGTCATTTTTAAATCAAACTTGACTATACATTAAAACGTTAATCAAAATTTTAACTTTACATGAATTAAATCATAATTTAGCTCATTTAAAGATTAACTTAAATTGAACCTTAATTTTACTTAACTTTATTTAATAATTTTAATAAATTTAACTCTGAACTAGTATTGACTTTCATTAAATCAGTCCGTTAAATCTAATAAAAAGGATGATGTAAATGAAAAATTAAATTCTAACTTAGAATTTCATTAAATTAGTCAGTTAATATGAAATGTGAGTTATTTTAATAAAATAAGTATTAAATTATTGAATTGAGTCAAGTAAAAGTTAATCAATAAACCATTGATAATGATTAACTATTATTGAATTAGTATCAAATTATTTCATTCAACCTTAAACTAAAGGTTAACTTCATACACCTAAATCTAAAATTAATTATTTAATCAAACTTAAGTGAACAATCATAATAAGGTATAAATAATTTTGATGAGCATTAGTGTTACGAACAGTAAATTCCCTAGGCACTAAGGTAGAAATCCTTTTTGCTAACAAAGATAACCAGAAGGTGCTAGGTTAATGTGGAGCAAAGACCTTAAAAATGTGTTGCACATTTTAACATATTCAAACCCTAGTATAAATTCAGGGGGAGTATCAAACTCAGGGGGAGTATCAAATTCAAGGGGAGGATCAAATTTCTTTAAATATTTACTTAGAAAATTGTTTCCTTAAGTCTTTTTATTAAAAATTCCTTATATTTTTTTTTAATTAGTCCTTATCAAATTTCTCTTTGAAATCTCTTTTGAAAATCCTACCTCAATTTTTTTTTAAAAAAAATATTTTGAAAATCTTACTTAAAAGTTTTTTTTTTGTATAGGTTTATTTTAAACTCTACTTAGAAAAATCTCTTTGTGAAGGTTTTTGATCTACTTACACATTTTTGAAGGTTACTTAAAAACTTTTTAGTTCCCTAAACTTCTTAGAAAATATTTTTAAAATATCTTTGAATTATGTTTTTAATCTTTGAACATATTTTTTGAAAAAATTTATCAAATACTTGCAAAAATATATCTTTGAAATATGTTTTGTGTTTTCAATCATTGGAAAACATTTACAAAAATCTATCTTTTACAATTTCCTTAATTGTAAATATCTCCTTGAAAATATAACTTCAAATTCATTTTTGGCAGGTATTTTAAAAAATATTTTGAAAATTAACTATCAAAAGTTGCTTAGACCTTCAAAAGTTACCCTGACAATGAACCTTGAAAAATCAGTCTATAACACCTCTTTGAAAAATTATGTTTCCCGAAACAATTAATTATGTCTTTTAAATATTATTGTTGGTGCAAAAACCTAATTTAGAGTAACCTTAAGTTTATATCCTTTTGATGTGTGCCAAAGGGGGAGAGTGATCTTAAGTTAGAAAAGTTAAAGGAAGAGAGTTATCTTAAGTTAGAAAAGTTAAAACATTTCTAAACTCTCAAACTTTTCGAATCTCTCAAAATTTGAGAAAATAACCCTTAAAGACCCAAGCCAAACTTAAAAAAAAATTGTCAAACATCAAAAAGGGGGAGATTGTTGGTGCAATTGACCTCTAGGGTTTCGATGTTTGACAATATACCTAAGTTTGGTCAATTTGTCCAAGGGTTGATCCAAACAGGACTTGATGTTTAGAAGAGAGATGTCTAGTCGAGACTAGATAACTAGAAAAGGTAAGTCATAACCAAAGGATATGCATGTGAGAATTTTACTGAGTGACTAGTCCTAACTAGAGGTTAGGCAAAGTAGAAGTCCTGGTGAGTTAAGCCGGGCCCTAGTGAGTGAAGCTAGGTAGTCGTAACGTCCGAAAATTCTCAAAAGACTTTTATAAATATCCTACTATTTTTCTAGAATTTTAGGATATTTTTATGGAATTTTTAGAGTAGTGAAAGTAGCAAAAACAAATAGAAACGTAAAATAGCATACGCGGGTATTGAAACCCGAGACCTACTAGACCTTATGCTTTAGTGATGACTCTAGTGACCAAGTGAACCCAGAAGGGTTGTGCTGAAAGAAAAGGGAATCAATTATATTTATGTTAGAGTTGGGCCGAATTACCCACTAAATATTAATAGGAAAATTATTAAGTAGGGAATTATTTTTAACGCAACTCTTCTCTTCCTAAAACCCTCACACGCCGCCCCTCTTCCTCTCCACCCATTCGGCGCCCAAGATCTAGGAACTTAGGGTTCCGTTTCAAGAGCCATAGGAGCACCTCCCGGTGACGACTCTAGCACGAGAACGTTCCTCTCCGCGAGAAGAACACGTAGAAGCACGAGGATCGTCGAGAGGATCGTTTCCGGAAAAACCTAGCGATCAGATCGTAAGGAAAACTAGCGCAGGATGTAAGAAACCCCTCACCTGTAGTATAAGTAGCTTTTCGTATGTTTTATGCATTAGTTTAGTCATATGCAGAATTTTCAGTATATAGGGTGTGAATTAGCGCACACCAAGTGTTTGCTTTAATGCCTAGTTTAGTAAAATGCCACCATAGGCATTTCAATAGTTTAGATGAATGTACTAGAAGCATTTTATAGCATCGTTAGTCTTGCTACAGCTTTTATGGGACTACGGTCCAATGGGTGGGCTCCCACAGTCGCCTCTAGGTTCTGACAACCTAGTTCTAGGTTCAGATAACCTAGTAAGAGCAAGGTAAAGTGTATTAGCTACAAATTAGTATTTTACTTTTCAGTGGTACTGTACCAGACTTCAGTTTTCCATGGGCTGGGCTCCCATAGTCATCCCTAGGTTTAGATAACCTAGTAACTCTACTAAATTCGGGATTTGCAACCCCGGGTCTAGTTAGGGATGCGCGCATAGCAAGTACAGTCGTCGGGCCCAACAACAGCATGATTAGTATTTTCATCTATTTATGATAAATAACTTTCAAAACTTCACAAAATAGTTTATGAAAATACAGAGCAGCTTAGCTAAGCTTTTATTTTCAGTTTAGTCTTATGGATCCACATGATGGTTTTATGCTTAGCTAAGATTGCTAGGTATCGTATGTGATTATGTCATGTTTTAGAATCCATGTTTAGCAATGTTCAGCATATATTTCAAATAGCATGTTTTAAAAGCATAAAGTGCATCGAATGCATGTTTTGTGAGGTAGATGGTTTCTTACTAAGCTCTCAAGCTTACAGATACTTATTTTCCTTATACTGTAGATAAAGGTAAAGGAAGGATGGATTAGCGGAGGCTGGAGGACAATGCTACAAAGATGTGTGTGGGCAGGAACTTGGAATAAAGATCTTAGGGATCTAGCAAGTTTTGTTTGAGCATTAGAACTCTATAACATGTTATTATTCCGCACCTTAGCATGTTAAATGCCATGAACTAGTGAATTATGTACGATGCTATGCTTGAAATACTAGTTGTTTGATATTAAGATACTTTCCCAGCCATTTAGGACTGATATATGTGATTTGAGCATGAATTAGTGCTGAAATCAGACTCCTGATACGAAATCAGAAACCCGAATCGATCAGCCCATCGATTGGAGGCTCCTCAATAGATCAGCGGATCGATTGGGCAACTTGTTCTGCGAACAGTAAACTCCTGGATCGATCAGCCGATCGATCCGGTAGCGTTCTGTAGCGAACAGAGAGCTCTAGGATTGATCACTGGATCGATCGACTAAGTTGGATCGATCATCCGATCGATCCATAAATTCTTCCGTGCACAGTAGCACACTGAATTGACCCCCGGATCGATTAGTCAGGCCGGATCTATCAGCTGATCGATCCAGAATATTACCCCGTGCATAGTAGCGCACTGAATCGATCAGTGGATCGATCAAATGACTCCAATCGATCCACCGATCGATTGGAAGGCCTGATAACAGCTGGAAACCCCTCATGTTAGCCCTTGATCATATGGGAAGCCTAGATTACCTCCCTTAGCATAGGAACAGTATTCAAGATGTGGTTTAACATGAATTCCAAATCTAATAACAATTAACAGAAGAAATTGTATTAGTTAGCAAAAATTTTTTAAATCAGATCAGTTTTCCGCACATTAAGAATAGTTAGCAACAGTATAATGTAACCCTCGGCCTTACAGCTTAGTTAGTAGGAGGCGGGACGTTACAGAGTGGTATCAGAGCAGTAGTTCCATACTTCCTCACACACACATCCGCATTGAACCTGCAGCTTCCAAGTAAGAATACCTCTCACTTTACTTATGTTTCTTGCTTTCATGTTTTTAGATAACTAAAGCATGCTTATGTATGATAGCCTCTAATGTGATTATGGTAGCTAGCTAAACATGATAATAATAGTTATGCAACATGATCCTGTTAGTTATGTATGTCCTCTATTTCTTTAGAAAATGGTACGAGGACGCCCAACTAGAAAGACACCAATTACTGAGCCCCAGCATGAGGCAGACAGTTCAGTGCCTCCTCCAGACCTTGCAGAGGTAGTGGCTCAGCTACAGAAGCAGCTAGCCGAACAGCAACAGGAGATAGCCACTTTAAGGGCTAACCAGCAGAACACTCCCACTGTCACCCCAGAGCCTAACTTAGCAACTCCAGTAGTGATAGAGGTTCCACCAGTCCAACCTACAGCACCAGTAGCCCCAGCAGCAGGGGCAATGAGGGAAGCCTATCTGATCAAGTGGTAGAAGATCAAGCCAGAGAATTTCTCAGGCACCAGTGAACCATGGGATGCTCAAGCCTGGTTCAAAACACTGGAGAGTACGATGAAGCTTCTGGACTGGCCAGAATATGAGAAGGTGAAATGCGCCTCTTTCTGCCTGACAGGAGACGCACGTATGTGGTGGGAGAAAATTAAAGCAAAGCGCCTAGTGAATCAGATGACATAGGCTGACTTCGAAAGGGAATTCTTCGAGGAGTTTTTCCACATGCGGGTCACAAACCGCCACTACGACGAGTTCACTGAATTTCGTCAGGGCAACCTTTCAGTCAAGGAGGTCGTGAGGAAATTCAACAGACTGGCTCGTCTATGCCCTGAACTAGTCAGCACTGAAAGAGAATGAGTCTGGCTGATGCTCAAGATGTTAAGGCCAGAAATAGCAATGAATGTGGCCAGCGGCGTCCGTAGGCCACAAACTACAGAAGAACTAATGAGCAGTGCTTTAACCACCGAGCATTACCAGAACAGTATCAAGCAGCAGAAATAAGTCCTCTTAGAGTCAAAAGGTCAAGGAGGCTCAGGTACTCAGAAACACCAGGGCCACAGCTCCCATGGCTCTAACTGGAAAGGGAACTCCAGCAACAAACGCAAACCAGGGAGTTACCCAAAAGGAGGACCAGCTAGTAAATAGCCCAGCTATCCCAAGTGCTCTACTTGTGGAAAATTTCACCCAGGAGTTTGTCACAAGGGGACTCGAGGATGTTTCGAATGTGGCCAAGAAGGGCATATGGCTAAACAATGCCCAAACAAGACCAGCTTTCCTCCACACAGCCGATTCAGTACGAAGTCAAGCCAGCACAGTTGCACCAGATGCAGGCGGCTTTAGATGGTCCACACATTAGCCAGGGCAGACTAGAAGCCCCCTCAGCCACGACGAATGCGAGGATCTACTCACTCACCAGAGAGGACGTAGCGAATGCCTCGACAGTTGTTACAGGTCAGATTAGTATTTTACAGCAAAGTGCAACTGTCTTATTCGATACTGGGGCAACCCATTCTTATACATCCAGGGCATTCGCCGAAAAGTTAGCAGTACCCCCAGAGGTATGCAGTGGTCAGTTTTTGACAACACTACCTTCAGGAGAAATCATGGCATCTACGCACTGGCTTAGAGCAGTGCCAGTCATTATAGCAGACAGAGAGCTTTTTGGCGATCTGATAGTGCTAGATATGGCCGACTATGACGTCATCTTGGGAATGGACTTTCTGATGAAGTACGGCGCCTATATAGAATGTCGTAAACAGAGAGTTGTATTCCAACCAGAAGCAGGAGTGCAATTTGAGTACAGCGGAGAGCCAAAGAGAAGAGCCAAGAAGTTTCTCTCAGCTCTGAAAGCACAGAAACTACTAGATTCAGGATGTATGGGATTCTCAGCGCATGTAGTCAGTACCAGCCAGGACAAGGACCGAAAACTAGAGGAGGTCCGAGTCGTATGTGACTACCCAGCAGTCTTTCCTAAGGAGTTACCAGGCCTAGCACCGGACAGGGAGATAGAATTTGGGATAGAGCTCATCCCAGAACAAATCCCATCTCCAAAGCACCTTACCGCATGGCTCCAGCAGAACTGAAGGAACTTCATGAGCAACTACAGGAGCTGCTTGACAAGGGCTTCATACGTCCTAGTCACTCACCATGGGGAGCGCCTGTACTGTTCGTGAAGAAGAAGGATGGGAGCATGCGCCTGTGTATAGATTACAGAGCATTAAACCAAGTCACGATTAAGAATAGGTATCCTCTTCCCAGAATAGATGACCTGTTTGATCAGCTAAAGGGAGCAGCAGTGTTCTCTAAAATAGACCTCAGATCGAGGTATCACCAAGTGAAGGTTAAAGAAGGTGATATACCCAAGACGGCTTTCAGGACCAGATACGGACATTATGAGTTCGTAGTCATGCCCTTTGGCGTGACGAATGCTCCAGCTACTTTCATGGACCTCATGAACAGGGTATTCAGAGAATACTTAGATAAGTTTGTTATCGTGTTTATCGATGATATTCTTATCTATTCCGGAACTCAGGAAGAACATGCAGCGCACCTGAAAATAGTATTGCAGACCCTTCAGCAGAACCAGCTGTACGCCAAGTTCACGAAATGTGAATTCTGGCTCGATCAGGTAGCCTTTCTGGGTCACATCATCTCCAAAGATGGTATCACAGTAGACCCCGATAAGATAGAAGCTGTGAGTAATTGGAAAAGACCCAAGAACGTTAGTGAAATCAGAAGCTTTTTGGGACTAGCAGGTTATTACAGAAAGTTCATAGAGGATTTCTCCAGGATAGCCTCCCCACTGACAGCTCTTACCAGGAAGAACAGAAAATTTTAGTGGACAGAGGACTGTCAGAACAGTTTTATGGAGCTCAAAAGAAGATTGACTAGTGCTCCCATCCTGACTCTACCAGAAAACACAGATAGCTTTGATGTTTACAGTGACGCCTCTAAATTAGGACTAGGTGCAGTACTTATGCAAGAAGGTAAGGTGATCGTCTACACCTCCAAACAACTCAAAGATTATGAGAGGAACAATCCTACTCATGATCTTGAGCTTGCAGCAGTCGTTTTCGCTCTCAAAATTTGGAGACACTACTTGTATGGAGCTCAGTGTAGAGTGTATACAGATCATCAGAGTCTAAAGTATTTCTTCACTCAGAAGGATCTGAATATGTGATAGCGCAGATGGCTTGAGCTGGTCAAAGACTATGATATAGACATTATCTACCATCCAGGAAAAGCCAATAAGGTGGCAGATGCACTTAGCAGGAAGTCCAGCGCCACCTTATTATCCCTAGTAGCCATGTCACCGCCCCTACAGAAGGAGATCACAGATTTCAATCTCGAACTTATAGTGGGACAGCTCTCTACTATGATGTTAGAATCCACCTTGCTTGATGACATCCAGACAGCTCAGGGACAGGATCCTGAAATTCAAAAAATTAAGCAAGGGTTAGCAGAATCAGGAAGTGGAGAATTCAGAATATCCGATAGTGGAGCATTACATTTTGGTGGCAGACTTTGTGTTCCAGATCAAGAGGAACTAAAGAGAAAGATTTTAGACGAGGCTCACAGGACTCCCTATGCGATGAATCCGGGTTCCACCAAGATGTACCAAGACCTAAAGAGACGTTTTTGGTGGCCTGGGATGAAAAGAGACATCGCTAGATATGTTAGTATTTGTCTGACCTGCCAGAGGGTCAAGGCAGAACACCAGAGACCAGGAGGAGTTCTGCAGCCTATCTAGATTCTAGAGTAGAAATGGGAGGATATTTCCATGGATTTTATAGTGGGACTACCCAGAACCATGAATGGTTTTGATTCCATCTGGGTAATAGTCGACAGATTGACTAAGTCAGCCCACTTCTTAGCTATCAGGATATCCTACTCCATAGAGCAGCTAGCTCAATTGTATCTCAAGGAGATTGTCAGACGACATGGAGTCCCACGAACTATTATTTCAGACAGAGACAGTCGATTCACATCACACTTCTGGGAGTGTGTGCAGTCAGCATTGGGCACCAAGTTAAAGTTTAGCACAGCTTTCCATCCTCAGACAGATGGTCAGACGAAGCGGGTAAATCAGGTACTCGAAGATATGCTCCGAGCGTGTGCCCTAGACTTCAAGGGAAGTTGGTGCAAATATCTGAGTTTAGCAGAATTTGCATACAACAACAGCTATCAAGCCACTATCGGTATGGCACCCTACGAGGCTCTCTAGGGCGGAGGTGTAGATCTCCAATCTGCTAGTATGAGAGTGGTGAACAGAAAGAACTAAAACTCTAGACGGATCTAGTAGCAGATACCACAGCAGCTATACAACAGATCCGCCAGAGGATAGAGATAGCTCAGTGTAACGCCCGCCCTCCCTGCTAACTCTAAGGGACGGGGCTACGATACTCCATGTACAAATTTTTCTTTTTAAAACAGCGGAAGACTTAAAATAATTTTCTTAGTTTAATAAAAACTTTTCTTTTGTTTTTCTTTTCATCAAATCTGAACTACACTATCATGGCATCAATAACATGATATCAAAATTAGTAGAAACATAACATCAAGTTACACATACGGTACTACAATTCATGATACCAAAGCATAGTTCTTTAAAAGTTTTTAAAGCAGGTTCTTATTTGGTTGCCTAGCCACTGCCACACACATCTCCTTGCCTCTCCTGCTGCTCCTTTAGCTCATCCAGCTTTTTCCTTTATCTGTGGTACAAGGAAAGTAAGCTATGAGCACTCATGGCTCAGTAAGTTCCTTTCCTACTCACTAAAACCAAAAATCATCACATGATCAAAGAATGTCTCAACATAACATGATCTCAACTAGTCATGGCATAACATATCATACTCTTTAAGCATATCATGCAACATAACAAAATCATAACTAGTCATGACATATCATCTCTTAAAGCATAGCATGAAACATAAGATAATCATATCTAATCATGGCATATCATAGTATCATCATAAGGTGGCATGGCATATCAAGCTCTTAAAGCATAGCATGAAACATAACATAATCGTATCTAATCATGGCATATCATAAATCATAGCATCATCACAACATGATCAAAAGGTATATGCAATATGATTTTGAAAACATGTATCCGAAAAACATGTGTATGTCTCATGATCTTTAAAACCATTTCTTCTTACATATATACTTGAACATAATATCAACATAATCAGGGCCCCGGCTTGTACCACACATAGATAAATCACATAGATATGCGCGCTTCCTAAGTATATCCAAGGTAGCAAGTCTTGAATCATACTAGGAACTGGGTCCGGATCACACAGCCATAGATCTAGGGGCGTACTAAGGAGCCCATCCCTTTGTTTTTACTAGCCTGGATCACACAGCCAAAGGCCTAGGGGCTGATTAGGAGCCCACCCTTGGTACAAGCCTTACAAAGTAAAGTAGCATGTATAAAAATGCATCATTTAGTCACATAGCATATCATAGAAGTATGCATCACTTAGGCATACGTTATGTCATAAAAGTATGCATCACTTAGGCATACATCATATCATAAATAGTATGCATCACTTAGGCATACGTCATGTCATAAAAAGTATGCATCACTTAGGCATACATCATGTCATAAAAAAGTATGCATCACTTAAGCATACATCATGTCATAAAAAGTATGCATCACTTAGGCATACATCATGTCATAAAAGCATGCATATTTTCACCACATAGCATATCATGACAGCATGCATATTTTAGGCACATAGCATATCATCAAAGCATGCATATTTCTATCCACATAGCATATCATGAAAGCATGCATATTTTAAGCACATAGCATATCATCCAAGCATGCATATTTCTATCCACCTAGCATATCATGAAAGCATGCATATTTCTATCCACATAGCATATCATTAAAGCATGCATATTTTAAGCACATAGCATATCATCCAAGCATGCATATTTCTATCCACCTAGCATATCATGAAAGCATGCATATTTTAAGCACATAGCATATCATCAAAGCATGCATATTTCTATCCACATAGCATATCATGAAAGCATGCATATTTTAAGCACATAGCATATCATCAAAGCATGCATATTTCTATCCACATAGCATATCATGAAAGCATGCATATTTTAAGTACATAACATATCATCAAAGCATGCATATTTCTAAGCACATATCATATCATGGAAAGTATAAATCACAAGCATACATGTTTAAGCATAAGGGTGTATTCTGTGATTATACTATCATAAGAAACATGGTAACATAGTTAGCTTGGGTTCTAAGCTTCCTAATCCCTTGGGTTCTTATCATGGCCGAACCCCCCCTTAGATCTCAATTTAGGTAAAAACAACCTCCAAGCATGTGGAACCTAAATTATCATCACATCCATTTCATAGGAAGCATTATAAGCATGATTAACTTGGTTTCTAAGTTCTCCAAGTCCCTAAACTTCATGTGGCCGAACCCTATCAGGTGTGAAACAAGGTCCCAAATGTCATGAAAGCATGGAAACCTTAAACCATATTTATAGCATTTTTTCCAAGTAACATAGTAAGCATATTTGAGCTAGTTCCTAAGTTCTTCAAGCCCTTAACATATGTCATGGCCGAAATTTAACAAGTATTCATTAGGGATAAAAGCAAGCATACAAGCATGTGAACTTGAACTAACATCATGTATAAATTCATAATAAGGCATCATACAATGGGTATGGCCGAAACTTACCCTAGCCTCATTTTAGGTCATTAAACAACATATAGCAAGAGAACTTTGGCTTTCTACTTATCATATTTCATGTAGAGTGACATGAGCATATTTAATTTTTGTTCTAGGGTTTCTAGGGCATCTATCCTTCATGGCCGAAATATACAATGGTCCATTTAGTTCATGGAAAAATTATACAAGCATGTGACTCAATCAACATATTATCATATTTCCATAAGAAGCATTTTTAACACAATTGGTTTCAATTCTAAGGCCTCTAGGTCATTTAAACCCTACTTGGCCGAGACTCATCAGTGTTTAAATTTGCTTCAAATAGCCTAAAAGCATAGGAAGTCATACAAGTTTCATAGCATGTACAAAGACAAGCATAATAAACATACATGTGAATTGTGTCTTAGGCTTCCTAGGTTTCTTTCCTTTTTCTTTTATTTTTCCTCATGGCCGAAACCTACCAATCTCTAAACTAGGTTTTAAGTGGCCTAAAGCATGGAAAACCTAAGTAAGTTTCATGGAAAAAATTACTAAGAACATCATATACAAATTTGGTTCATAAACAAGCTAGGACCCTTGTGATCTTACATGTCATATATCATGTAACTAAATTCTCTATACCCTAATTAAGCATGAGAGCATTAAACAACTTTCATATCTTAATATCACAGAGGTCTTGAGCATGTTAAAATTTTGTTTAAGCTTTTCTAAGCTATCCATCTTATCATGGCCGAAAATCTTAATGAAGAGTTCATGAATTTCTAGCAATATTCAACATGCAATTCTTTAAGAGAACTCTATATTCTATCATATAAACATGGTTACTTAAATTTAAAGGTCTTCCTAACCCTAAGCTCTTTTCTTGGCCGAAACATATGAGTGGATTTCTTTTGGTTCCAAGTAACTTTTAAGCAAGAAAAACCAACAAAAGGCCCTTAGTAATTCATGGAGGGAATCTTGTACTAGTTTGGTTAAACAATGATTTCCCTAACCTCTTTAAAATATTTTTGCCCAAAATTCTAGGGTTAGGTACTCCTCTGACCAAGCATCATATAGGTATAAAAACATGAAGGAAAACCTTCCTACATAGCATAGAAAAATATCATGAAATGAGGACTTGTTTAAACCTTCCTAGATTTGAAAACTCTTCTTTGGCCGAATTTTTTTCTTAAATTCTATTCTAGGTTTTCTAATTCTCATAAAATCTGAAAAGCACATAAAACGCCTTGTACCACAGGTGAGGGGAAGCTTACATCCTTTTCTCTTGTGGTTCTAAGGTGTGGTGATGGAAGAAGAGGTCTCTTCTTCTTGTTCTCCTCCTTTGATTTCCTTTGGTAGCCCTCCTTTGTATCCTAGGAGGAACTTTGTTTTGGGGCCGAAAATGGAGGAGAGGGGGCTGATGTTCTCGGTGAGGGAGAGGGGAGAATGAGAGAAATGAGAGAAAATAAAATCTTCTCTTTACATATTCTCTTTTATGTTAAGGGGGAAGAGGTAGCAAACTTGGTTTTTGCTTTCCTTCTCCCTTAGCCCTTTTTTTTCATTTTTTTTTCTTTTTATTTTATTTATTTATTTGTTCTCGTCATTCATGATGAAACAAGGGGGAATGAATCCCCTTAATCCCCTCCTTTAAGTCACGGCAAAAGAAGAAGAAGAAGAAGAGGAAGAGAAAAGAAGGAAGGCAAGTTGCCTTTCTCTTGCTCTTTTCTTGTTTTCCTTTGGCTAGCTTTTACTCTCACCCTTATCATGAGTTTCCCTCCTTTGATATCAATATATTATTCCTATCCCAACTGGTTATTACCCATTAATCTTATCATTTACATCATGAGAGGTTCAAGGTTCAATCCTTGACCATTCCCTATTTTTATTTCTTTATATTTCTTTTTGGTTCAACATTCTACTAATATTTTTCTAAGGCAAATTCATCATTCTCATATTTATCTTAAAAGCTTAGTGGGTGTTACACTCAGAGCCGCCAGAAAAGCTATGATGATACACGACGCAGACCCTTAGAGTTCTCAGTTGGGGATTCAGTGTTCCTCATAGTAGCTCCCATGAAGGGAGTAATGCGTTTTGGGAAGAAGGGCAAATTAAGTCCCAGATATGTGGGACCATACCTTATCACTAGAAGAGTTGGCAAGGTAGCATATGAGCTAGAGCTACCCCAGAAAATGTCAGCTATCCACAATGTATTTCATGTCTCTATGCTGAAGAAGCATATCCCAGATGCCACCCAGGTGATTGAGCCCCAGTCGGTACGAGTCCGCGAAGACCTCAGCTTTGACAGTCGGCCTCGTGGCCCATTTGGGTTGTTACAATCCAACTGGGGCTCAATAAAAAGGCGCCTTTTTATTGTAACGACCCGGCCCTCTTGGCCCATTTGGCGGCCCATTTGGCGACCATCGGGTCGTCGACCGTCGGCCCTTATGTCGTCGGCCCATTTGGCGACCTCTCATGTCGTCGACCGACGACCCTTGGCCGTGCCGTTACTCACTAGGACTTTCCACCCCTGGCAGTGGATTTTTGCCTCCCCCAGGATTCGAACTCTAAACCTCCAGGCTTAAGTATTAGAGTTTATGAATCCTAGTAACCAAGTGAGTAAGAGCAGACCTACACAGATAGTGGACGGAGCAGTCAAGAGATTGAGAAACAAAGAAGTACCACTAGTGAAGGTCGTCTGGTAGAACCAGAAGCACGAGGAAATCACTTGGGAGTGGGAGGACAGTATGAGACAGAAGTATCCAGAGCTACTCTAAGTTCGAGGACGGACTTTTTATAAGGTATGGGGGATTGTAACAACCCAATTTTTACTATTTTGAGTTCTAAAAGTCTATAAAAATATTTGGGAATGCTTTTAAAATATTCTATAGATTTTTAAGAATTTTTAGAGTATTTTTACGTAATTTTTGGAGGTCGTTTAGTAGGTTTATAAAAAGAAAGAAGTTTTGACAAAAACCGTTGAAGGTGAGACTCGAAACCAAGACCTCCGGCCGAACCCGACCTAACCGGACACAGCCAACCAACTGGGCTACGTGTGGTTTGTTAATAAGTATGAAGCGGGATATATATAAGTTATAGTAAAGGGCAAAGTTAGACCTAGGTTATAAAAGGGACAAGTTAAGAGGAGAAAGGATTATTCCCGTGACCTAATCTCGCGATTCCTTTCTCTCTCGCGGCGTCGACTTCCTCTCGGGCAAAAACGCAGCCGCAGCTCGGGCTTCGCCTCCGGCGGTCGGACAAGGACACTTCCGTGAGATCTTCTTGGACCCGAGCTTCTCTCGTCGAAGGGAGCACGCGGAAACAAAAGGAACACCGAGATTTGAAGCTAGCCGAAACCCTAGAATCCTCTTCTCCGGTTGTAAGTCCAAGAAAGCAAGTAAGTACTACTCACCTGCGGTAGGAGTTGCTCCGAATCTTTGGATTTCGTTTCCTTGTTTTCGGATTTGTAGTTCCCCTTGATGTGAATCTGCCGTGAGTTCCCTGGTTGGATGAATTCGGCGGTGAACCTTGGATAAGTGGCTTTCCTTGTTTCCGAATCATGCTTTGAAAGTGATTGAATTTAGGGGTTTATGATGATTGCCGTGAGTTCTATGTGAAAAGAATTGGGGGACTTTGGTTTTCTTTTGAGGTTCTGCCGTGATCTTCACAAAGGAATAAAAAAAAAATTCGTTTAGGCTAATTGAGCATGAAGCATGGTTCTGATACCTTAATTTGGGTGCCGGGTAGAATTGTATGCTAGGGTTGTTGTGTTATGCATTCTATCCTTAATTTTTGTTAGGGATTTTGCCATGCACAGTTGAGTTTCCGGTTGGTTCTTTGCTGCCCTGTTTTGGATCATACCGTACAGATTGCTATGGTTACCTCATGTTGCTGCCGTGAGTTCATCTAAGGATACATTCTTTTGGCTTACTGTTGAATTCTTTGAGTTGTGTTTTATGCTTGAATCTCCTTGCCTTAAGATCATATTGTACTCTTGGTTACCAGGATTCATAAACTCTAATACTTAAGCCTGGAGGTTTAGAGTTCGAATCCTGGGGGAGGCAAAAATCCACTGACCAGGGGTGGAAAGTCTTAGTGAGTAACGGCACGGTCAAGGGTCGTCGGTCGACGACATTAGAGGTCGCCAAATGGGCCGACGACATAAGGGTCGAAGGTCGACGACATGAGAGGTCGCCAAATGGGCCGCCAAATGGGCCAAGAGGGCCGGGTCGTTACATTAGGGTTCTGTTTCAAGGGACATAGGAGCACCTCCTGGTGATGACTCTAGCACGAGAACGTTCCTCTCCGCGAGAAGAACACGTAGAAGCACGAGGATCGTCGAGAGGATCGTTTCCGGAAAAACCTAGCGATCAGATCGTAAGGAAAACTAGCGCAGGATGTAAGAAACCCCTCACCTGAGTATAAGTAGCTTTTCGTATGTTTTATGCATTAGTTTAATCATATGCAGAATTTTTAGTATATAGGGTGTGAATTAGCGCACACCAAGTGTTTGCTTTAATGCCTAGTTCAGTAAAATGCCACCATAGGCATTTCAATAGTTTAGATGAATGTATTAGAAGCATTTTATATCATCGTTAGTCTTGCTACAGCTTTTATGGGACTACGGTCCAATGGGTGGGCTCCCACAGTCGCCTCTAGGTTCAGACAACCTAGTTCTAGGTTCAGATAACCTAGTAAGAGAAAGGTAAAGTGTATTAGCTACAAATCAGTATTTTACTTTTCAGTGGCATTGTACCGGACTTCAGTTGTCCATGGGCTGGGCTCCAATAGTCGTCCCTAGGTTTAGATAACCTAGTAACTCTACTAAATTCGGGATTTGCAACCCTGGGTCTAGTTAGGGATGCGCGCATAGCAAGTACAGTTGACGGGCCCAACAACAGCATGATTAGTATTTTCATCTATTTATGATAAATAGCTTTCAAAACTTCACAAAATAGTTTATGAAAATACAGAGCAGCTTAGCATCAGTTAACAGTAGTGTAGCTCAGCTTTTATTTTCAGTTTAGTCTTATGGATCCACATGATGGTTTTATGCTTAGCTATGATTGCCAGGTATCGTATGTGATTATGCCATGTTTTAGAATCCATGTTTAGCAATGTTCAGCATATATTTCAAATAGCATGTTTTAAAAGCATAAAGTGCATCGAATGCATATTTTGTGAGGTAGATGGTTTCTTACTAATCTCTCGAGCTTACAGATACTTCTTTTCCTTATACTGCAGATAAAGGTAAAGGAAGGATGGATTAGCGGAGGCTGGAAGACAATGCTACAAAGATGTGTGTGGGCAGGAACTTGGAATAAAGATTTTAGGGATCCAGCAAGTTTTGTTTGAGCATTAGAACTCTATAACATGTTATTATTCCGCACCTTAGCATGTTAAATGCCATGAACTAGTGAATTATGTACGATGCTATGCTTGAAATACTAGTTGTTTGATATTAAGATACTTTCCCAGCCATTTAGGACTGATATATGTGATTTGAGCACGAATTAGTGCTGAAATCAGACTCCTGATACGAAATCAGAAACCCCAATCGATTAGCCGATCGATTGGAGGCTCCTCAATCGATCAGCGGATCGATTGGGCAACTTGTTCTGCGAACAGTAAACTCCTGGATCGATCAGCCGATCGATCCGGTAGCATTCTGTAGCGAACAGAGAGCTCTGGGATCAATCACTGGATCGATCGACTAAGTTGGATCGATCATCCGATCGATCCATAAATTCTTCCGTGCACAGTAGCACGCTGAATCGACCCCCAGATCGATTAGTCAGGCCGGATCAATCATCCGATTGATCCAGAATATTACCCCGTGCATAGTAGCGCACTGAATCGATCAGTGGATCGATCAAATGACTCAAATCGATCCACCGATCGATTGGAAGGCCTGATAACAGCTGGAAACCCCTCATCTTAGCCCTTGATCATATGGGAAGCCTAGATTACCTCCCTTAGCATAGGAACAGTATTCAAGATGTGGTTTAATATGAATTCCAGATCTAATAGCAATTAACAGAAGAAATTGTATTGTTAGTAAAAAAAATTTAAATCAGATCAGTTTTCCGCACATTAAGAATAGTTAGCAACAGTATAATGTAACCCTCGGCCTTACAGCTTAGTTAGTAGGAGGCGGGGCGTTACAGTAGTGGAAGTCCTGGTGAGTGAAGTTGGACCCTAGTGAGTGAAGCTAGGTGGTCGAAGTCCTAGTGATTGAAGCCAGGCAATGGAAGTCCTAGTAAGTGAAGCTGGGCAGCCCTAGGAGAGGTAATCCTGGGTTATATGTGACCGACTAATTTCCGGTCGATCGTGCGCAGTCGACCGAACCAGCAAATCTTGAAATATGTTAACACTGTCTTACTTTATTATTTTATCTATTGTGCTAGCTCAGTGCTGTAGGGAAGTCCAGCTAGGTCAATGAGCCGATCAAATAGCTGGCATAAAGTCCAGATAGGTCGATGGGCTGACCAGATGTCTGGTAAGATGGTAAGTTAAGATAAGTCACTGGAGGAGAGTGACTTTGTTAGAACGCGATCTCTGTTTGAGGGAACAATAGGCGTCGATCCAACTTAGATCTATTTTGAAAATCTAAGTTGAGATCTTGACTAGATTATGGTCTTGAGGAGACAGAATCTAATTACTACTCTATTTTTATAAATTATGCTAACTTTTATTTTACAAGGTAATATAATGTTTATTGCCTCGGACTAATCTTTTTCTTGCAGGAAAATGTTTTGCTAGAAAAAGTGGTCCGGCGCTCGGAACTGGTCCGAGCGCCCGGAATGCGAAAGTCTATCTTGGTGCAAACGTGGAGTGCACTGATTGGCTAGGCCGACATCACAGTCCATGCACCCGGAAGGGATCCGGGCGCCCAAATCTACCTATATAAGATGCCTTCCACCAGAGCATGAAAAACAACTTTCTACCATGATTGCTCTATTGCGCACTGCTCCAAAGACGTTCCTGCGACATTGCGAAGCACCTCCGACAACCTACAACTCAATTTTAATGTCCTTGTTGTCGGTAATTTAGTTTTATAGTTCTTGTACTAATCTTTTAACTCTTTTCATGAACTATTAGTGGATTTTCCAACGAAAGCACTCGACGAGTGCGAGCCTTAGAGTAGGAGTAGACGAGGGTTCCGAACCAAATAAAATTAGTTTTGTTAGCATTGTGTTTATTTTTCTGTTTCCGCTACTTACTCGATAACGAATTTTCGACAATCACTATTCATCCCCCCCCTCTAGCGAACTTTACGATCCAACATTAATTTTTTTTAATTACTATTCTTACAAGCTTTCTCTATTTTAAAATTCTTTTTGATATATGTCAAAGGGGGAGTAAAAGTAAGTTTTCAAAGTTAAGAATGTTTCTTCTCAAAGTTAAGAATGGTTCAAAAAGTAAAGTTATTTTGTAAAAGTAAGTTTTCAATTTTAAGCATTTCCTTCAGCATTTTCTTTAAGTTTTTTAAAAAAAATAAAAAGCTAAAAATTTAGCTAAATTTTTAAGAAAAAGATAAGTCATTTTCAAAGCTTAAATTTTAGCTAAGTTTTTTTTAAAAAAAACTAATTCATTTTCAAAGTTTAAAATTTAGCTAAGTTTTTAAAGAAAAAGCTAAGTTATTTTTAAACCTAAAATTTAGCTAAGTTTTTTTTAAGAAAAAGCTAAGTCATTTTTAAAGTTTAAAATTTAGCTAAGTATTTTTTTCTTAAGCTAAGTTTTGTTTCAAAATTAAGAATTCAGCTAAGTTTGTTTGACTAAGAAAGTGCTATATTTAGGGGAGCCTAAAATCTTCAACTTAGAAAAATCTTACCCTTTGAAATAGCTTTCGTGAATTTTTACTTATTTGCTTGTTCTTAACTTGGTTAAAGTATTATGTACTTTCTTAACTTATCTTTGAACTATGTTGTCATAATTAAAAAGGAGAAGATTGTTGGTGCAAGGAGCACCAGACGATCAAATCTATATTTTGATAATGGCAAAGGGTTTAAAAGTTAAGTTGTTTTATTATCTAACAAGAGTGAATGAGTTTGCAGGAAAGTTCTAGTGGATTCTAGGCAAGTGGAAAACCCTATGGGAAGTAAACCTAGGTCCTAGGGGGTGGTAATCCTAGGTTATGGAAAGTCCTATCTATGGTTAGGAAACGAAGTCCTGGTACAGGGGACTAGGTAAAGTCTTGACAAGTCGAGGACGTTAGGCGAAATACTAGAGTCAAGGATTCTAGGTGAAAATCCTCGAGGTCATGAACACCAGGTGAAAGACTGGATGAGTCAGGGATCGGGCGTCTAGTAGAAAATCCTGAAATCTCATATACTAAGCAAAAGTCCAAACGGTTTAGAGGACTAGTCTACCAAAAGGTAAACACTCCTGAGAGGAGTAGGTGAGGATATGTTCCTGTTAGAATGTATACTAAAAGCCTATCTTTTAGTATAAATATTTATTTTGAAATGAGAATCACATTGGTCAAATATCTGTATTTAATTAAATGCAGTTGTCCATTTAATTTATATTCTAGATAACATGGTGTGTGGTGTCACATAGAAGATCATGTTGTCAGTTCCATATAAATTATAAATAGAAACTTACAACCAAGATAGATTGGGGCAAACCATTGGAATGGTTGTAGTGTAATTTGGTACTAATTTATCTTAACTATAAAATTATACTAGTACACTATGTGTGTATAGAGCAGGATCATTTGAGGTTGTTCCTTTTTATACTAATTGCATAAAAGAATAGAACCTCTGTTATTATGGATGTGTGTACTCTTAACCCGATATAATAACAAGCATATGTACTTAGTATTTATTTCTTTAATTTATCAAAGGGTGAGATTTATTCGTTAAATCAATAGGCCCGATAAGTTGGAAAATAATATAATTTATATGGTGTGTTATTGATTATAGAAGGAAACTGTGTCCTATTTATTAGGATGATGATGTCCCCTTGAGGAGCTCATAAGGATTGTCATGTAAATCCTACAGCTGGACTTAGTTCTGACATGACAATGAAGTTGAGTGGTACTACTCTTGGAGCTAGATGTTAATTAAGTCAGTTGTCAGTAGCTCATTTAATTAATGGGCATTCGATATCTTAAACACAGGAAGATTAACGCACTCATGATAAGAAGGTGCCCATAATATAATATGGGATTGGTGCAGTAGTTCAATAATAACTCTTTAGTTGTAAGAATTATTATTGATGAACTTGAGTTGGGTGTTCGGGTCGAACACAGTAAGCTCAGGCTCATCAGGAGGCCAAAACCAATTCCTCCTCTAGCTCCCTGTTGTAGCCTCTATGTATAAAGCCTCGCATCCACCCAAGTCATCCTTATGGTCGGCCACATCCTTGCTTGGTACCCAAGCAAGGGGTCGGCTACCCCTTGCTTGGTGCCCAAGCAAGGGGTCGGCTACCTCTTGCTTGGTGCCCAAGCAAGGGGCCAACCAAGATGGGTTTAAAAGTGGATTTTTAATTTTTTTTTTTTAAATCTTTCCTTTTGTAGCCATCTACAATGTTTTAACAGAGAGATTTTAAATTTTAAAAAACTTTCCTTTTTTTGAAGCCATCCACATGGTTTTAAAAGAGAGTTTTAAATTTAAAAAATCTTTCCTTTTGTAGTCATCTACAATGGTTTAAAAGAGAGATTTTATTTTTGTTAAAACTTTCCTTTTTTATAACCATGATTTAAAAAGAAAGGTTTTAATTTTAAAAATCTTTCCTTTTTGTAGCCATCTACAATGTTTAAAAGAGGGATTTTTAATTTTAAAACTTTCCTTCTGTAGCCATCCACAATAGGAAATTTAAAAGAGAGATTTTAATTGTTGTTATAATCTTTCCTTTTTAGCCATTACCAAGGATTATAAAAGAGGATAGATGGTGCCTTAGAGGAAATAATCATCTACACTATTTCTATTCCTCTTCTATTCTCCTTGTGGCCAACCCCCTCATATTCTTATTCTCCCTTTGCTTTCTCACCTAAGGTCGGCGACATCAAGAGGCTTCAACCATCTTGTGGCCGGCGGGTTGCAAGGAAGAAAGAAGAACAAGAGGTACTGTTCCTAACTTTGATCCCTTGGTGGCCGAAAGTCTTGGGAGAAAGAAGGACTTGGGTGGTTTCTGCATCTTGGTAGATCGTCACCCACACGACGTCCAAGAGGAGAGGAATATAGTAGAAGATCAAGAGGTCTTTAAGCTACAAAGAAAGGTATAACTAGTTAATTGTTTCCGCTGTGTACTAGTTTATTTTTCCTTTGTATGGATCCTGAAGTACCAACATAAGAGGCTAGCAATCTTGTTCTTTGATTGAGGTCTCTATAGTTTAACCTACGGTTTACTGTAAGAAGTTTAAATATTCAATTTCTTTGAAAGGCTTTGACTAGGAAGTGGTGGATGATCCCATACCCAAGAAGGTCGAGTGCCTCGCCAACGACCTGAAAGTCAATCCTTGAAATAGATATTTAATCAACTTCTGTAATATGGTTTAACTTCTGATGAACACATGGGTTGAACTTGGATTAATAATGTTAAGTTTCATTTGCAATCCAAGTTTAACTTCTGAAAAGCACATGGGTTGCTAGGAAAAGTTCTGTGCTTGTACAAATTTTTGTACAGGGGAAACAGAACGAAATTCCGAGTAGCTCCAACAATTGGTATCAGAGCTAGTTTTCTGCCTCTGTGTGTTTGGTTTTCAGTTAAATTATGCACTTTTCATACATAAATCACTACAAGAAAAATGTCATTCAACAACACTCAAACGACAACGATTTTATACCAAACCGTTGTCTTTTTGCCTTTTAACAACGGTTTTAACAAAAACTGTTGTCTTTTAGTAATTTTTTTGGTCTATGACAACGGTTTTTAAAAACCGTTGTCTATTTATGTTTTTTTGGGAATATGACAACGATTTTTAAAGGGTACGACAATAGTTTTTTAAAACTGTTGTCTATGTGCGCTTTTTTGGGATTACGACAACGGTTTTTAAAAACCGTTGTCTATTAAGTGTTGTTGAATGCGATTGTTTTTTCTTTCGCCACTTTTTCTCCTTCATCATTTTTCTGTCTATTAAGTGTTGTTTACACCTTGTTTTTTCTGTCTCTTTCCCAAAACCCTACTCTTCGCCGCCTCCTCCTCACCGCCCTCTTCGTCGCCTCCCTCCTCACCACCCTCTTCGTCGCCTCCTTCCTCACCACCCTCTTCACCGCCTTCTTCGCCACCTCCCTCCTCACCGCCCTCTTCGCCGCCTCCCTCCTCACCACCCTCTTCGCTGCCTCCTTCCTCGCCGCCCTCTTCGTCGCCTCAACTTTCGGCCTCGCCACCTCCTCCTCGCGGCCTCTACTTTCAGCCATCTTCACCGCCTCCTCCTCGTCGCCTCGACTTTCAGCCATCTTTGTTGCCTCCTTCTCACCAGCGCCTCCTCCTCGCCACCTCGACTTTCATCCATCTTCGCTGCCTCCTCACTAGTGTCGCCTCGACTTTCTCTGCTAGTGTTTCTTTAATGCCTCCTCCTCACCATTTACTAAAGAAGACGCCTTCATTGATGTGGTAATTCTTTCTTTTTCTTTGTCAGTAGGTCTGAGTTAAGTTATGAAATGAATGTCTAATGGGCAGCTTAGACAACTATTAGTGCAAAACTTCTTAATGATTTGTTGACTCAAGTGTGTAGATTTTTTTTTTCTTCCGTGATTAAACATAAGATTGTTTCCATCTCACATGTTAATAACTTAATTTCTATTCTGATCTTTTTTTCATTGGTTTTGACCCTTTTTACAGGGTTTTAGTGATGTTCAAATTTCCACACTGAAGTAAAAAAGGGAGATTATACAGGTAACATATTTTGAAACATTTGGATTGCCTGGGTCAGTAAATCCATCTTATTCATTTGTGGGTTGGTGTTATGAGGTTCAATGGCTATGTGTATTAGTATCATCTAAATGTTTCAGGACTTTATGGATAATTTTTGTTAAAGGTTGTAGAATCAGTGAAGGAACTTGTTCAAATCATAATAGATCTCTCAGTCCTTGTCATAGATCAAGTAAGTTTTTCTTTTGGTACTAAGTGACCTGGAGTTTATGTGGATACCATGCATCATGTTATGATACATGTGATATTAACAGGGAACCATGTTTGATGGATTGATTACAATGTACATAATGTTGCAAGTTCAGTGGAAGATGGCTTTAAACAGTTAGAGAAGGTTCTCTCTCTTATTGCTTTTTTTTTTGTCTTATGCTTTGTCCTTTGTCATTCTTTAATTGCCTAGATATCTAAAAGATGTGAGTTGGTTATGTTAGTCATAGAAAATATTTAAAAATGACCTCTTTTTTGCTGGTTATTTGCGATTATGAAGTAAATTTTGGTTGATGCCATAAAAGGAATTTGTTTGATGCCCATGAGCCAAATGGAGATGAATAGATAGTGACCCTTTCACTTAAAAAGGTTATGGAACATATACCTTGGTTGGTTCATGCTCTATGCTTTTTATCATGAGCAAATATTTGCTCGTGCATCTCTTTTTATTGTTCTACTCATTTTCACATTCTTGAATCTTGACTTTATATTACACGTTTATAAGTTTTATCAGTTGCCTAACTCTTATGAATTGCCATTTTATTAGTGTTCTTTTTCTCCAAACAATGATGTCTTTTTAGAAGTAATGGCATTATTGTGCATCAGTATTATCTTAGACTAGAGAAAACAATTTTTTGATGTCACCAGTCAGAACAAAAACAAAGATTTCAGTGTATTGTTTGCTTTACTCACCAGCCTATTAGAAAATTGAGTGCTCTATTAACTGCTGCTTTATCATCTGGTAATCTTGTAGCTGGCTCAAACCAGATCCCTAGTAAGGTAATTCCAATATATCCCCCTTGATTTGGCTTTTGCACAAGAACAACACTCTATTTTAGATAACACCCTGAATAACATTTAGATCATTCAATTAAATGAGAAACTAATGCTGAAACCTGATATTTCTTTCTGTATAGGGAGACTGCTGATGCATGGGAAAGCAAAAGGTTATGACCAGCTACATATGGTTTAACAGATGAATTCCCTTTGCTGCAATTGAGGCCAAGGGAAGAGGCCAAGGAGGAAGAGCAGTGATTTGGTGGAAATATTCCCAGATCATGGCCAAGGATGGGTTCAATGTTTGGCTCATTGACAGTGATCCAGTATTTCACTCTATCCCCAAACTCTCTAAAGCACACATCAGCATAAGCAGTGAAGTCCTCTCTGCATCAAAATGGACACTATCTTAGACATTATTCGAGGAGATGCAAATGAAAGGGCTGTAGTAGAAATGTACACAATCTTTGGGCTCAAGAGTCCAGAATATTCATCTTCCAAAGATTGGGGGAGGTCAAAGTGAAGAAGAGTGACATGAGGTTCAATTCCTTCCAGCCAAACACAGTTTGGTAAAATTGTGACTGAAAATTGTTAAGGTATGACCACTATTCTAATTGTACCATATTTCTTGAGTTCATTGATCTAGTTATTATAATACTGCACCCCTTCTGGATTAACTGGCCCTCTACCATCTGCAACATGGCACCAATTAGAATCATGTAATGCTTAAACTATTTGGTCAGGAAAATAAATTATTGCAAGGTGAATGCCGACTAGGAATGACTCTGCTCTAGGAGATAGAGAATCTGTAGGCATCCAGGCTCATGTCATGCATCAACTTCACATCTTCCTGTCAAATAATGTTTGCATGATTTATAATAGAAGCTTTGTATGCAGTGACATAGAATGAAAATTCTACTTAATAAGAAATTTAAGAGCCACCATATTGTTTCAAGAGGTTACCATTTATGTTACGTAGATAACGCTTTTTGCACTTCTATTAGATGACTATATCAAATGGTTTTTATGGTTATGTAACATTTATGCAGTGCAATTAGAATCACACGTACAGTTTAGTTGCTAATTTGTACTATATATCTTTATTCGAATAGGTGTCCTCAAGAGTATTGGGAAGAATGCCGACAAGCTAAAAAAATGAAGAGACTTTAACAAATTAAGGAGCACTAGGAGCTGCAATCCCTCCTCTTCACCGACATCTAAGTAGAAAATCTTGTGTTATATTGTTCTACCTTTGTTTTAATAGTGTTATCATTTGTTGGTTGCTTATGAAATTTTGTTGGTTGCTTATGAAATTTCTTCAGAATGTTATAGATATTATTTTTGAATGTTAGAAAATTGTATATTAAATTTTATTTTGAAATTTAGTATTTTGAATGATTTATAATATTGGAAATTGTGTATTAATTTTTTTTTATTTTTTTTCTAAAAAAGACAACGGTTTTTCACCGTTGTCGTAGATAGTTTAAAACTGTTGTTGAAGACCCTGTTATTAAAGGTAGACGTTCAAAGACAACGGTGAAAAACTGTTGTCTTTGAAGGAAAAGACAACAGTTTTTCACTGTTGTCTTTGCCTTCAAAGACAACTGTTGAAAACTGTTGTCTTTGGGCACCCCTTTTAACAACACGTCCTTTAACAACAGTTCAAAATAGGCTACGACAACAGTGAAAAATCGTTGTTGTTAGGCTTTTTTCTTGTAGTGAATTTAGGCAGGATAATAGTAGGATGTGCAAATAGATTAACTCTATGGCTGCAGGCATCCTAGTTCCAACTATTATGACCCTATTATGTTTGTGTGTGATTTGGACCCTCAGGTATGTCGAGGGCATTTTATGTGTGTGCATGATTGTAATTATTAAATACAGCAGGAGTTGTATTTGTTTTAGGATTTTATATTCTGTTCGATCTAGATTACATGTACATTCCCTTATGGAATATAGGATCAATAAATGTAAAATTTTATTTTTGTCGCGGATCGTATCCTTGCGAGGCATGGTTCTATTTGAGGACCAGAGGCACAGCGGAAAAGGAAGCAAGATAGACGTGACGACATGACCCGTTGGTGGCGGCTAGGGTTAGTGGCACTTGGAGGACAGCTATGGATGAGGCCATAATAGTTGGAAAATTATTTTTCATATTTATTGTCTTTTATGCTTTTTATATGTGTTGTGTGTGTGTGCATGTTAAAATTTCTCATTTTAAATAACTAAGTGGGAGAAGAATTATTAAAATTCTACGGTCTCCATTACTGGTTTGTAAATGATGCATTCAAACTTGCGCCTTGGCTTTGAGTGCCTTCCTCCATATCAGATGAGTTTGTTTGCGGATCACTAGATCAAACTCTCTTTATGGATAATTATAGGAAATTATTTAGGTTTGTGTGATCTTCTCCATCTGAAGGAGCACAATCCTATTTAATAGACTAAGTATCAAGTAATAGTATACACTTAGGCGCATTTAATAGTATCCTCCCCATCGGAGTCACTGCTATTATTTGTGTGACCAAAGAAAAATCAACTATTAATTTTATTTGTCATAAAGTTAGGTTGACAAGATAATAAAATTAATGGGTAAAACCCCCTCTTACAAATGTTTGAATTTGTATACGTCCACACTATCATGGCATACAAAATTTACGATGTTTTGAGGTATTGGTGAATTTAAATGATATTGTTTGAGGAATTAATATTATTTTAAATTCTAAAGTTTTGATCAAATGTTTTGTGATTCTTAGGATTTCAAATGGCTTTCAATCCTCTTGCTGTTATATTAAAAGAAAACAAATTTACTGGTCCCAATTACATTGATTGGAAATGAAACTTGGACATTGTCTTAACTGCTGAAGGTTACAAGTTCATACTTTTTGAGATCTATCCAAACCTGCCTAATAGCGATTCTAGTGAAGAGGAGATTGAGTATCATAAGAAATGGGTCAGGGCAGATGAGATGGCGCGGTATTACATTTTGGCTTCTATGTCAAATGTGCTGCAACATCAACATCAGGTCATGCCTACCACTTATGACATGATGTGCAATCTCAAGAAACTCTTCGGACACCAGAATCGGGCTGCTAGGTAGGAGGCTATGAGAAACATGATGACGACCACCATGACTGAGGGGACACCCGTAAGGGATCATATCCTCAAAATGATGGCTCTTTTGAATGAGATGGAAGTCCTTGGAGTAGAAATCGATGGGGAAACCAAGGTCGATATCATTCTCCAAACGCTGCCTAAAAGTTTTGAGCAGTTCCACCTGAACTACAACATGAACAAAAGGGTTTATTCGTTGGTGGAACTTCTGACAGAACTTCAAGCAGCAGAAGGCTATTTCGTCAAAGTTCTCAATTTCACATTACTGAAAATGTTTCTGCTTCTAAGCCGAAAGGCGAAAAGAAGAAAAAGAAACAAGTTGGTTCAGCAAAAAAAGTGAATCGATCTCTAGGGACTGGGCCACATGCAGGTGTGAAGAAGTCGAAGGGCAAGTGCTTCACATGCAAGCAGTCTGGACATTGGAAAGTGGATTGTCCTCGTAGAAAGGAGAATAATAAAGGTATATCTTATTCTCTAGTGGTTGAAACATGCATGTTTAGTAGTGTTATCTACCGGTACCTGGTGTATAGATACGGGAGTCACTGATCATGTCTGCAATTCATTGCAGGGGTTCCAGGAACTCGACGACAATATGAAGGCGAGATTACCGTCTACATGGGCAATGCTACAAAAGTGGCGGCTATTGCAGTGGGAGATGTTTATTTATCTTTTGATAGAAATAAAACATTGATTTTGAGAAATTATCTTTATGTACCATATTTTAGAAAGAACTTGATTTCAGATTCTAAACTATTTATGGATGGATATTCTATTTCTTTTGATGACAAAGTAGTTATCAAGAAAAATAGGGTAGTTATCTGTTCTGGTGTGTTGGTTGGCAATTTGTATACTCTAAATCCAATAACTCCCACGATACAACAAATGGAAATTAATAACACATCTTCTAATTCTAATAATAGAAAGCAACCTTCGGAAATAAACCAAACATATCTTTGGCATATAAGGCTTGGTCATATTAACTTGAGTAGGATTCAAAGGCTAATAGTTGATGGACCTTTGGGTTCATTAGTGGTGGAAAATTTTCTAACCTGCGAATCTTGCTTGGAAGGAAAAATGACCAAGAGACCTTTTAAGGCCAAGGGATATAGAGCCAAAGATGTGTTGGAATTGGTTCATTCTGATTTATGTGGGCCTATGACTATCCAGGCAAGATGTAGTTTCGAATATTTTGTCTCTTTTATAGACGACTATTCGAGATACGAGTACATTTACTTAATGCGGCGCAAGTCTGAGTACTTTGATAAGTTCAAAGAATACAAGCCTGATGTGGAGCAACGTCATGGTAAAGGTATCAAGACACACAGTCTGATTGTGGTGGCGAGTACCTCTTAGGAGAGTTTAGGAGTTACTTATCAGAGGTCGGGATTCAATCCCAACTGTCTACACCTGGTACACCCTAATAGAATGGTGTGGTAGAATGAAGGAATAAGACTCTTATGGAAATGGTTAGATCAATGATGAGTTATTCAGAATTACCAAATTCATTTTGGGGATATGCTCTGGAAATGGCAGTGTACATTTTGAACTTGGTACCTTCTAAGTTAGTAACCTCTACTCCTACAGAATTGGGGAATGGGCGTAAGCCTAGTCTGAAACATATTTAGATTTGGGGTAGTCCAGCACATGTGCTGAAGGGAGACGCTAATAAGTTGGAATCATTTACAAAAGTTCGCTTCTTTGTGGGTTATCCTAAAGAAACGAAAGGTGGTTTATTTTATAGTCCTAAAAATCAGAAGGTCATTGTTAGCACCAATGCCCGATTTTTAGAAGAGGACTATATAATGAACCACAAGCCCATGAGTAAAATTGTTCTTGAGGAAATAAGAGAAGACAAGTCTACTTTAGTACCAATGGTTGATAACCATGATTTTACTGCATTATTTTGATTCATATATGCATGGTTTGATGTTGATTTCATAGTTTAAATCATGGTTATATCACATTTTGTGCATAGTGTGTATTTTTGGACTTAATTGCAAATTATATTATTTTTGGTGTTATTTGATGCTAATATTTAATTCTTATTTTGTAGGCATCAAAGGATCTTAGATTTGGATCTATTTGGACCGAAATTGGGCTCGAATCGGAGTTCAAACAAGAAGATCAAGCTTTGGAGCATTATGGGCCGTTCATCAAGAATAGGACAGATCTGGACCATCCGTTGAAGATCTGGCCGATCCAACTTAATGGGGAGAAGATCTAAGCCATTGATGAAGATCCAGAAGTTTTGATCCAGATCTGAGTTCATCCAGCCATTGATCCAGTTTAATTAATCTGGGCTGTTCATTGAAGACTGTGCAGATCCGGGCCATCCAGTGATGATCTGATCGATCCGACCTACGGGAGGGTAGATCCAGATCCTAGATCAATATCAGTACCTTCGGATCGGATTTTGGATGACTTTTCACCGTTGATTTAGCCCGGAATGATATCAGTCGTCCGATCAGATCCAGATCTGTTTAAATGAGAAGCTACAGTGTTCCAGCATCTTTGTCGAATCCTCCACGCACAGCAGCTTCGTCCCCACGGCATTTCTCTGGATTCCGGCCCCTTTCCTTCTCCAATCGTTCTCTCAAGTTTCAACCTCGGTGGATAACCTCTACATCAGTTCATCCCGATTCTCTGGAGCCTCCGGTGGGTGTTTCCTCCGGTGGAAGTCTTCTCTCGGCATTCCCCTGTTTTCGCTAGATTTGGAGGTGGTCTTTCAAATCTGAGTGACGATTCTCATCAGAAGCGTTCGGCGGTGGTCCTCCAACGTTGCTGAGCCTCATCCATCCACAATCTGCAATCCACAGCCTCCATCCAAATTCCGAGACCAGATTTCCATATTTTCGGCACTTGAGTGGGTTTTGGGATGTTCTTAGCTCGCCGGGGGTGGTCCGTCGGCGTTCTTGAGCAATCCTGGAACTGATACGCTGTAGAGAGTCTCCACTGAGGTCCAGAGTTGGGTGGTCTCGACTTTGGCACTCTTGTGTGACGGCTTGAGTGTGAAGTTGGTGAGATTGGTTGTGAATTGGATTGGTTAGGGTTTATTTCTTTTTGCTACTGTTTTATAGCTTAGAACTTGTTTCTTTTAATGGTTGTTATGTTTTTATGCAAGTAATTTAGTATTTCATTACCTTGTTGTAGTTTAATTTGAGTTTAAGTTGTGCTTGATTAATTGTTTAGAGTCTAAGTTCTAAGTTAGGGTTTACATCTTGTTTTAGATCAGATTTAATTTCTGTCTCGTTATTTCATATTTAGTTTAAGTGTGTTGATGGATTTATCACAACGCAGTGTGACAATGCGTAATGATTTGTTCATTGGCACATAGTTAGGTTTCACTCTTGCATTAGATTAGTTTCTTATTTGCTGTGTTTTTCATTTGTTAGATTTAAATTCAAGTTTAATTCTCCCCAATTCCATTTTTATATCGAAAACCCCAAAAATAGGAATAAAATACGATCCTAGGATTACATCATATTGTTGGTTCCTCGAGAGCGATCCTGGGCTCGTTACTACAACATTATTGTTAAATTAAGGGGTTCAGTGGAAAAATACATTAAAAATTTGATTAGCGGATGTGACAGATTCGCTTATCAAATTTTGGCGCCGTTGCCGGGGACTTTATAAGCATTGTAGTAATTTTAGGATTGTTGTTTGATTGTTTTCATGTTTATATATCCATGTGTTTGATTTTATTTGTTCCTGAGTCTTCTGATTTTATTTACTAGTGTTTCAGTGTAAGAACAGGATATTTATTCGACCATGGATCCATATCATCAGTGTTTTGGAGATGGGATGGAGAATTATTTTTATCAGCCTCAGACTCAGTCCTATCAGTCCTACCTACCTATGGAGCAACGGAATAGGTATGAGGATGCACAAGAACAAATTGAAGAATCAATGTGGAAATGCAATGAAGTTATGCAACAAATGAGAGAACATTAAGAGCAACAATTTGTTAGGATACAGAATATACAGAGTCAGTTAGATCAGATAGCATCATCTATTAATCAGTTACAAGCACAAAGAGCCAGTGAAGAGGTGGATTGTGGAGATCTTGTCAGGCCTGACACTACTTCTATTTCTTCACAAGAATTTATCTAATTTTATTTATGGTGATGATGTAATTGTTCAGATTTCTGATTCTACTAATGCTGTTGCTTTAGATGTTGTTGAAGATGCAGGTTTTGATGTTGAAGATAATTTATGTGTAGGGGAATGCTTACTGGAAGCATTACCTCAAGAATCACCAAGAATGGAGGATGTAAGTGTAGGGACTTGTGCTATAGAGCCAAGCACCCTAGAATCACTACATGAAGATGTACATACACCAGAACTGGAGTCTGAGCCATTAGTTGATGAGATAGAGGTAACAAGCACCACTCCAGGTACCTTTCAAGATGACAAGGTGAGTATTTTGTGTAATTTTTCAGAGAATTTTATAGAGGTACCAATTATTGATTTTATTAGATGTGATGCATTTCTTGATATATCTTTTACCCACACTAATATTCTCCTATTCCTTTTTGCCCCACATGTGTGTGGGAGGTGTTTTGTTTTATTGATGTTGTAGGAGAACATAAGCTTCCGGAGTGGGTGCTTAAACTGAACCGATTAAGACCTCCAGAAAGAATGGTGAAGGGAAAAAGGATTAATAAGAAGAATGTAAGTGGAATCATGATTACTCCACTTCCGGGGTGGCTTCTCATTCTAAACCTTCTTCAACCACCGGGAATTAAAGGGGAGTTAGTTCCAATTTAGCTTTCTTTTGCATTTTTGAGTCATGCTTTGTGTTTAGTTTTTCTCTAATAAATTCGTTATACGTTTCTTTGGTTTCATACTTTGCACTTGCACTTTATTTTTACATTTTGCATTTTATTTTGCATTTTGCTTCCATACTTTGCATTTAGTTTGGTATACATAGCATGTCATTTGAATAAAAGTCTCCATGAATTGTTTAGTGATACTTTTAAGATGGTAAAAGTCTCTTAAATTTGATCATCAAATTTAGGTCATTTGACATGATTTGGTGCTCTACTTACATGATATTGGTTAAAATGGTGGTGGATATCAATTTGATTAATTGAGCTTGATTGCATAATATTACCTAGTGAGGTCTACTTAAAGCCTATACACTATTATTTTCTTTTGTGTGACATGCACTCATAACAATTGAAACTCTAGAACTTGCTTAGTTTCTTTTCAAAGTCACAATGGCATATGTGTGCATGGAGATAAAGGATATTGTCATTCTTTTCCCTCATAAATCCTAATTCCTTTTCCTCACAATTTTCTTTAAGCAATTTCGTCTTGCATTCAAATCCCTTGATTATCCATGCTTATCAAATTTTGAGGGTTTTGGTTGGTTATCTTAATGAGTTAGATTGTTTGATGATGGACAAAAGAACAAGTGTGGGGGGAGGTGTTTAGTTGATTGAATTCTTTTGTTTAGATGGAGGAATTGAATTCTGCAGTGTTGAGGAAGCTCAGTGAATTAAAGCTGTGGTGTGTCAGTGTTACAATATTGGCATTGTTTCAATATTTAGCTGTGGAAATTTTATGAACAGATTGAAATTCTAAATGTGATGCATGGACAGTTTTAAAGAAGCAATTCTGAAATGCAGTTTTGAATGTGTATCAGTTTTGTATCAAAATCAGAATGCAAGATTAAAAGGGAAGGAAGATTAGGGGGAATTTTGAAAAGATGTTGAAACAAATGGTATGCAAAACAAGGGAATGACAAAAAGGAAGCCAGAACAGTTCGTACATTCAAGCCAAAGATGAAGTTTTGGGAAGATGTAATGGAGTTAAATGCTTAAAGTTTTTAAAGTTGGGATGCTACTGTTCTAGAAAAGAAAATGCTGAAATTGTTGCCATGAATGAAGTGCTTTTAAGATTGCAATACTAAATGAAAGGATTCTTTAAGCTTACTCATATGAAGAACAAGCACAATTAGCTTTGAATTTTGGAATTTGATACTATGGTGATACATTCAAAACATCATTGGCAGGTTTGGAAGAAAGTTTTGAAATTACTGAATTCTGAATTCTGAAATCTGGCCATGCTGAACACTGCCAGTCAAGGAAACCATGGAAATCTACACTGCTTGATATCCTTCTAGCCACTTTTCAAATGTCTGAATTACAACTCAAACGAACTCATCTTATGGATTCCTTCACTCAGATCTTTTGTTCAGGACCTTGCAGCAAGAACAAGTGACCAACACTTTGAGAGAAATTCCCTATCTGATTTCCCACAGAACTCTTGCTGTAATTTCTAAATTCTTAGTTATTAACACAACATGTTCACAAATCCTGGACAGTGACTAATCCAAAGTTCAGATTCTGAATTCTACAATAATGCTTCCAGCAGATCAACAAGGAACCATAGACTTCAACATAGTCACAATTCCTTACAGATTTCGAAACTGATTTCTGAAGTAGCAATCATATATCTCCTTGATTGGTTGTGAAGTTGCAAACCCATCTCAGTTGCATACCTACTGAAGCAAAAGTTCAGCATTCTTTCTTCAGCAAACCAACCTCAAATTCTACTCCACACTACAGCTTCAGAAATAAAAAAAAATCTGTTTACAGAAATTGGGTTCTGTGACTTCATTTTTCTGAATTCCTTTCTGTGCAGAAATGTAATACAAGTTACTGCTGCTCCGAATTCAATTGACAATATACATGTAGGGCTTCTCTTGAGGTTTATTGATAAATCCCCATGAGACTTGGCATATTTTAGCAAATTTTCAGATTCATTTCAGAGAGTTCCTGCATTTCAGACTTCAGAAAATTCTAATTTCTGCAGCTCAACTTACTAAAAGATCTCATTTAGTATTGAATAAACAAGAGCTTAAACTCAAGTTGTTTAGATTTGCTACTGATTTCTGGCATACAATGTATATAACCTTTGCACTTCTCATGTTCTGCAGTTCTCAGATTCATGTTCTATTGTAAACTCCATTCTGAATTTCCTCCACATCCAAATTGAAAACAAAACAGAAATGTTCAAAATCAGTGATGTTTCCGAAATCAGTGATGTTCAAAATGGTTGTGGCTTCTAGATTCAGTGGAAACTTTGGATCCTTATGCAGCTACATATTGGATTGGAATCTTATTGTATTAAGTTTCTAAATTGTTGAAATACAGAGATTTTATTGAATCTGATTACTGGGAATGAATTGCTGCATCTTTGGAAATATCTGTTGAAGGGAAATCTGATCTCGGAATCTTGTCAATGATGAAAGTGAACAGAATTGGTAGCATCTTGAGTTCAAATTATTGACAAATTACAGCTGCAAGAAAATATCATTGTTAGTAATGTGCTAAATCAGAAGTGTTGGAAGTCTGATACAAGAAGTTGAGTTTTGAAATTTGATTTTCAGTAATATCTACAATTTCTGTGATCATCACAGAATCAGAATTCCAGCAGCTCAGAACAGGGAACTCTGAAATTCTTCTTCTCACCACAACAGATCTAAATCAGAGTTATGAATTGAGCTTTCTCATACTTCTGCTTGTTTCTGGAAGCTCAGAAATACCTTCACAGACTCCAAAATGCAACCAAAATTTCGTGTTGTTGGTGTTCCACTAAGTACAGCAAGGTTTGAAATTCAAGTTCTGACTATTGTAGTGCGAAATGAAGTCTTTGCTTGAGCATTATTCTTGATTAAATCTGCTAGAAATGTATTGAACTAGAGAAATTGGTACTATGCAGAAATGAATTTTGATTTCAGGAGGTGTTTTAGTTTTGGAATTAATTGAGATACAAATTATAATCCGATTCTGAAGTTATGGATCCTTTGCAAAGATTGAAAAGACTATTGTGATGTAAATGCTCGAGTTTTCACTACTGATGAGGTGAAGAATGCTGAAATCCATGTGAAGTTATCCAAATTTCAGCTGTGAAAAACAGAGAAAGAGGTGGCTGCTGGATTTAATTATTGAAAGACAGCTTTTGAGTGCAGAAAGGAGATTAAGGAAGGATGTTTTCTTGGAAACTTCATAGCAGAGTATTGGTAGAATATTGAGTTCAAGTTCTTGGCACAATGCAGCAGTAAAAAAAGTAACTAAAGGGAGTTAACACCGAGAATGAGCCAAAACAGAAATGAAGGCATTATAGAAGCTGAAATTATTCAGTTCATTGAAGTTGTACCAGATCTGTTTGAGATTGGTATGAAGCAAAGTTTAAGAATTTTGATATTCTTCATTGAAGGAATTTAGTTTGAAGCATGTAGAATTAAGTTTGGCAAAGGTTTTCATTTTGCTCCGGAATGATTGAAGCTTTAATTTAAAGCTATGCTTGTGGACAACATCTTCAGTTGGCATAGATCAGATAAGAGAACAGAAAGGTGAAAATTCTGAAACTATAAACTGTTGGAATTGCCAATGGAATGGACAGTTCTGGAGTTCATTTCTCAGAGTAAATTGAAGTGCAGAATTTATAATGATGTCATACCAAATTGTCACTGCTGATTTCAGATGTTGTTGTTGGAAAATGTTTCATATAAGCAGGGAAGTCAGATTACAAAACCAGAATCCATTTCCAAACACTGATACATGAAAAAAAAAAAAAGGAAAACCCAAAAACAGAATCTGCAGCAGTAAAAAGTGGTTAGGAATGTATCATGTTTTTGTAATGTAAGCATTGTTGAATTGTCCGAGACGGCCAAAGTTTAAGTGTGGGGGAGTGAGTTCTTTGTTAGTTGATTGATTATTTGAGCTTTCAAATGCTGAAATTTAAGTGGAAAAATGGTGAAAAACATAAACAAATTGTGGGCAAATCAAGAGTATCAAGTGTGAAGGAAGAGTATCAAAATTTTTGGTTTGCTATTTAATTGAAGGAGAGGTTAGCTTGATATGTTGAATTGTTAAAAACAAATGGTATTCATCTCTTTTAACATCCAAATGGTCAACTCATCAAGTATATTCCTCCAATACTCTCATCTTCTCATTTCCTTCATTAAATACTTTTCTTTTGCCTATTTCATCCATTTCAATTGTTCTTTTTGCTTCTATTTAAATTCTTGATGATAAATTCCTTTTGATTCATGTATGCTATGTTTATGGTGGTGGAAAAGTAGAAAATAAGCAAGCCTATGGTAGTGAAATGTTGTGAGTTGCATTAAGTTAGCTCCACTTATACACATGATCGAGTGTGAGAGTTAGAATAGGTAAAATACCTTGTGAGATTGCAACTTGCTTAATTTTTCAATTGGATTGAAACTACCATACCTACTGATTATTGTTTGGATTGTATTCATGATTGTTTGTGTTGGTTGCTACTCGGAAAACCTATAGGTTCCACTGTACAAAAATTTTGTACAAAGGTCTGAACATTTTTCCTAGCTACCATGTGTTCTTTTAAATTAAATTTTGGATCGCCTGCAGAACTTAACACGTTTGATCCAAAACTTAATCTATTTTTTCTTTTAGGTTTTGACTTGGATCTCCTGCGAAACTTAACACGTTCGACCCAAGTCTCCTTAAGTTATTAATTCCATTAAATATTAATTTCCATAATTGGTTCCTAGTACTGACGTGGCGAGGCACATGGCCTTCTTGGATATGGGAGCAACCACCACCGACTAGACAAAACCTTTTATAGAAATCTAATATTTAATTTCCTAAAATAACTTTAGGTTAACCGAAGAGAACAATCAAATCACAAGGAAAAGAAAAAAAAACAAAAGAACACAACATCGAAAAACATATTCGAAATTCTAGAACGTAAGTCTCTTGTATTTGGTATTATTTCCATAAATAACTAGCATGATGCGGAAAGAAAAATTACTAGTTATACCTTGTAGAAAAACCTCTTGATCTTCTATCGTATTCCTCTTCTAACCTCAGACGTTGTGTGGGCAACGATCTTCCGAGATGAGAAATCACCAACCACCTTCTTCTCCTCCTAGCTAGGTTTGGCCACAAAGAAAGAAGCTTCACCAAGGAAGAAAATCAAAACACTAACCAAGCTCCAAGAGATGCTAGCTTCATCTCCTTCTTCTTCTTCTTCTCCAAGTAGTATCCAGCCACCACAAGAGCTCCAAGCCTTTGAAAGAGGTTCGGCCACCACAAGAGGAACAGAGGGAGATGATGATGATGGCCGGCCACACCAAGGAACAAAAGAGGGAGAGAAAATAATATAGGTTGTGTCTCATGAAGGCACCTCTACCCCTTCTTTTATATTCCTTGGCCTAGGCAAATTAGGAAATTTAATTACAATAAAATTTCCTTAATTTCCTTGACATGATTTAATTGAGAAAAATAAAATAAAATTTTCCCAATTGAATTCAAGTGGCCGGCCACATCATGAAGAACAAATTGGACAAGTTTCAATCAACAATTAAAACTTTCTAATTTGTTTCCGGAAATTTTAAAAAATAAAATTTCTCTTCAAAAATCTCTTCATGGTTGATAAAAGGAAATTTCTATAATTTTAATTTTATCAACATGTGAATAATTTTAAAAAGAAAATAAAATATCTCACCAATCTACAAATAAGAAAAGAGATCTAATCTCTTTCTTTAATCTTTTGTAGATCTTTTATAAGAGAGATATTTTAATTTAAATTCTCTTTAATAAATTATTTCTTCCACATAATAAAAATTAAAATTAAAATTCCTTTTTAATTTAATTTGGCCGGCCCCACTAGCTAAGCTAGGGCCGGCCACCCAATTTTATACCTAGGCCGGCCCTAGCTTGGTTCCCAAGCTAGCTTGGTCGACCCCTATTAGTGGGTATAGAAGGTGAGTATAGGTGGGTATAGAACTCTATAAATAAGAGGCTACGATAGGGACCGAGAGGAGGAATTGGTTTTGGTCTCCCGATAAAATTAAGCATCCCGTGTTCGCCCCGAACACACAACTTAATTTTATTAATAATAATTCATTCCACTAGAGAACTATTATTGAACTACCGCACCAATCCCAAATTACATTTTTGGCCTCCTTCTTATTATGAGCGTGTTAGTCTCCCTGTGTTTAAGATATCGAATGTCCACTAATTAAGTGAGTTACTGACAACTCATTTAATTAATATCTAAGTCCAAGAGTAGTACCACTCAACCTTATCGTCATGTCGGACTAAGTCCACCTGCAGGGTTTAACATGACAATCCTTATGAGCTCCTCTTGGGGACATTATCAACCTAGTATCTCTAGGACACAATTTCCTTCTATAATCAACAACACACACTATAAGTGATATCATTTCCCAACTTATCGGGCTTATTGATTCATCGAACTAAATCTCACCCATTGATAAATTAAAGAAATAAATATCAAATATATATGCTTGTTATTATATTAAGATTAAGAGCACACACTTCCATAATAACTGAGGTTTTTGTTCTTTTATAAAGTCAGTATAAAAGAAACGACCTCAAATAGTCCTACTCAATACACTCTAAGTGTACTAGTGTAATTATACAGTCAAGATAAACTGATACCTAATTACACTACGACCTTCTAATGATTTGTTCCTTTCCATTTTGGTCGTGAGCTACTGTTTATAATTTATAAGGTACTGATAACATTATCTTCTGCATGTGACACCACATGCTATGTTATCTACAATATAAATTAATTGAACAACTACAAATAAATATAGATAATTTGGCCAAATGTGATTCTTTATTCAAAACAAATGTTTACAAAAGCTTAGGCTTTCAGTATACACTCCAACAATCTCCCACTTATACTAATGACTAAGCTGCCATATCTTCTACCATACATCTGATTCCCATTCCTTCCACATGCCGATCGAAAGCTTTCGCCGGAAGGGCCTTAGTGAAAGGATCTCCGTTGATGCAATCTTGGCGATGACAACTTCTCCTCGCTTCACGATATCTCGTATCAGGTGGTACTTGCGCTCTATATGTTTACTTGCCTTATGAGTTCGTGGTTCCTTCGAGTTTGCAACTGCACCACTATTATCACAATAAATTGTGATGATTTTGGGTAAACCAGGAATCACATCTAAGTCCATTAGAAAGTTCCTGAGCCATACTGCTTCTTTAGCTGCCTCAGAGGCTGCTACATACTCAGCTTCCAAACATATTTCGCTTAACACTCCTCCATGAAATGGCTCCACCTCCTAAAGTAAACACATAGCTGATGTAGACTTCTGTTATCCCTATCGATTGGAAATCAATCGTGTAACCCACGGGAGCAGATCGTCTGCTTGGTAAACTAGCATATAATCTCTAGTCCTTCTCGGTACTTTAATATATGCTTTACCGCAGATCAATGTCCTTGTCCAGAGTTACTCGATATCTGCTGACCATGCCCAAGGCAAATCGTACATTGCATTGCATACATTAGGCTTCCTAAAGCATAAGGAACTGCTTTCATGTCCTCTATCTCTTTCGATGTCTTTGGAGACATCTCTTTAGATAGAGCTACTCCATGTCTAAAAGGTAAGAAACCTTTCTTGGAATCCTGCATGCTAAAACGAGCAAGGATTGTATCTATATATGAAGCTTGGGACAGACACAACATTCTTTTCTTACGATCCCTTATAACTTTGATCCCAAGAATGTGTGCACAATTTCCTAAGTCCTTCATATCAAATTGTTTGGACAACCATACCCTTACGTCTGATAATACTTTGACATTGTTGCCAATTAACAAAATATCATCTACGTATAGTACAAGAAATACCACCACGTTTCCGTTACACTTCTTATATACACAAGACTCATCCGGACTTTGAATAAATCCATATGACTGGATTACTTCATTAAACCGGATGTTCCAAGATCTTGAAGCTTGCTTTAGTCCATAAATGGACCGATTGAGCTTGCACACTAGATGCTCTTTGCCTTTTTCAATGAACCCTTCTAGTTGCTTCATATGGATGTTCTCTTCAAGACTTCCATTAAGGAAAGCTGTCTTGACATCCATTTGCCAAATCTCATAATCCATATGAGCAGCAATGGATAAGAGTATCCGGATAGACTTAAGCATGGCTACCGGTGAAAAGGTCTCCTCATAATCGATTCCCTCTTTCTGAGTGTACCCTTCGCAACAAGCCTAGCTTTGAAGGTTTCTACCTTCCGTCATCTCTCTTTTCCTTTTGTAGATCCACTTGCATCCAACTGCTTTTACACCATCAGGTTCTACAAGCTCCCGGACCTTATTAGAGTACATAGACTCTATTTGAATTCATTGTCTTTTGCCAAGATCTGCATCTATATCTTGGAGTGCTTATCATATGTTCAGGATCAGGTTCATGTTTACCGGGATCAAGTTCGAAGACTCTCCCAAAACATGAATCTTCAGTTGCCTTACAACCCTCCCACTACGTCGAGGCACTGTTTGTGGTTGTCTATGCTGTATGACACGTGTTGCAGTCTCTTGTGGTACTTCTGTTGGTACTGAAGTAGACGTGTCCTCTCTAAGTTCTTCTAAAACAACTTTGCTACTGGGCTTGTGATCCATTATATAGTCTTCTTCTAAAAACTGGGTATTGGTGCTAACAATGACCTTCTGATCTTTAGGACTATAAAATAAACCACCTTTTGTTCCTTTGGGATATCCTACAAACACGTGAACTTCTGTACGAGATTCTAACTTATCAGCATCTGGTTTCAGCACATGTGCTGGACTACCCCAAATTCGAATATGTCTTAGACTGGGTTTTCGCCCATTCCACAATTCTATGGGAGTAGAAGAAACTGATTTAGAAGGTACTAAGTTCAGAATGGCTATCGTTTCCAGAGCGTATCCCCAAAATAAATTTGGTAATTCTGAATAACTCATCATCGATCTAACAATCTCCATAAGAGTCCTATTCCTTCGTTCTGCCACACCATTCTGTTGGGGTGTACCAGGTGCGGACAATTGGGATTGAATCCCAGCCTCTGATAAGTAATTCCTAAACTCTCCTAAGAGGTATTCGCCACCACGATCAGATCGTAGTGTCTTGATACTTTTACCTAATCGTTTCTCCACATCAGCCTTGTATTCTTTGAACTTATCAAAGCACTCGGACTTGCGGCACATTAGGTAAATGTATCCGTATCTTGAATAATCGTCTATGAAAGAGACAAAATATTCAAAACCTCCTCTTGCTTGGACAGACATAGGACCACACAAATCAGAGTGAACCAATTCTAACACTTCTTTGGCTCTATACCCCTTGGCTTTGAACGGCCTCTTGGTCATTTTTCCTTCTAAGCAGGATTCACAAGTTGGAAAATTTTCCAACTCTAATGAACTCAAAAGTCCATCGGCTATAAGCCTCTGAATCCTACTCAAGTTAATATGACCAAGCCTTAGATGCCAAAGATATGCTTGGTTCATTTTCGAAGGTTCTTTTCTCTTATTAGAATTAGAAGATGAGTTATAAATTTCCATGTTATGCTTTGTGGAAGAAATTGGATTTAAAGTATACAAATTGCCAAATAATGCACCAGAACAGATAATCACTTTATTTCTTTTAATAACTACATTGTTACTAAAGGAAACTGAATATCCATCTAAAAACAGTTTAGAAACTGAAATTAAATTCTTTCTAAAACTGGGTACATAAAGACAATTTCTTAAAATCAAATTTCTATTTCTACTAAAAGATAAGTAGACGTCTCCCACTGCAACAGCTGCCACCTTAGTAGCATTGCCCATGTAGACGGTAATTTCTCCTTCAGATAGTCGTCGGGTTTCCTGGAACCCCTGCAAGGAATTGCAGACATGATCAGTGGCTCCCGTATCTACACACCAGGTGCTGGTAGATAACACCGCTAAACATGTTTCAACAACTAGAGCATGAGATATACCTTTGTTTTGGTTCCTACGAGGACAGTCCGCCTTCCAATGTCCTGCCTGCTTGCAGATGAAGCACTTGCCCTTGGGCTTCTTCACTCCAGCTTTAAATCCCATACTCTGAGATTTATTCACTTTCTTTGCTGAGCCAGCTTGTTTCTTCTTCTTCTTTCCTTTCGGTTTAGAAGTATAACCATTTTCAGCATAGTGAATTTGAGAATTGTGACGAAATAATCCTTCTGCTGCTTGAAGTTATGTCAGTAGTTCCCCTAATGAATAAATCCTTTTATTCATATTATAGTTTAGGCGGAACTGCTCAAAACTTCTAGGTAGCGTTTGGAGGATCATATCGATCTAGGTTTCCCCATCAATTTCTCCTCCAAGGATCTGTATCTCGTTCAGATAAGTCATCATCTTTAGGATATGATCCCTTACAGGAGTACCCTCTTGCATGGTGGTTGTCATTATCTTTCTCATAGCTTCTTGTCTAGAAGCCCTATCCTGATGACCAAAGAGTTCCTTGAGATTGTTCATAATATCATAAGCTGTTGGTAAATCTTGATGCTGATGTTGCAATACATTTGACATTGAAGCCAAAATGTAACACCGCGCCATCTCATCTGCCTTTACCCATCTCTTATGATATTCAATCTCCTCTTGGGTAGATTCACCAGTGGGTGCATCAGGACAAGGTTCAGTCAGTACAAATTTATAGCTTTCAGCAGTCAGAATAATGTCCAGGTTCCTTTTCCAATCTATGTAGTTAGGTCCAGTAAGTCTATTTTGTTGAAGTATGATGGACAGTGGGTTGAAAGTCATCCTAAGAATCACAAATAACTTTTGGTCAGAACTCTAAATTTAGAATAATATTGATTCCTCAAACAATACTATTTTAAATTAACCAACACCTCATAACACCGTGACTTTTGTATGCCACGTTAGTGTGGACGTATACAAATTCAACATTTGTAAAAGGAGGGTTTTAACCCATTAATTTTATTATCTTGTCAACCTAACTTTTGACAAATAAAATTAATAGTTGGTATTATTTGGTCACACAAATAATAGCAGTGACTCCGATGGGGAGGATACTATTAGATGTGTCTAAGTGTATACCATTACTTGACACTAAGTCCATTAATAAGATTATGCCCCTTCCGTTGGGGAAGATCACACGCTCTTAATTAACTTCCTATAGTCATCCAAAAATAGAAGTCTGTTCTAGTGATCCACAAACAAGCTCATCCGTTATGGAGGAAGGCACTCAGAGCCAACGCGCAAGCTTGTTTGCATCACTTACAAACCAGTAATGGAGACCATGGGATTTACTTAAAAATCCCTTTCCCACTTAGTTATTTATAAATGAGGAATTTTAACTATGCTAGCCTACTAAACTTGTAAACTAACATGCACACATAGCACAATATAAAAGCAATAAATAGAAAATTTAATTTTCAACTATTATGGCTTTTATCTCTAGTTGTCCTCCGTGTGTTGTCATCCCAAGCTGCTGCCAGGTCTAGCTATCGCATCCATCTTGCTCCTTGTTCCGCTGCGCCTTTGGTCCTTAGAAGGTTCCACGCTTTGCAAGATTCGATCGCATATAGAATTTTACATTTTGATCCTATATTCCATAAAAGGAATGTACATGTATCTAGATCAAAATAAAATCCTAATAAAACTAAATACAGCTCCTGCTGTATTTTAATACAATCATGCACACACATATAAATGCCCTTGACATGTCCAAGGGTCCAATCACACACATAATAACTAAAAGCCATAATAGTTGAATCCTGCATCCATAAAGTTAGCACATCCTACTATTAACCTGCCTAAATTATGTATGACATGTGCATAATTAACCTAATACCAAATACACAGAGGCAAAACCCTAGCTCTAATACCAATTGTTGGTTGCTACTCGGAAAACCTATAGGTTCCATAAAAATTTTGTACAAAGGTCTGAACCTTTTTCCTAGCTACCATGTGTTCTTTTAAATTAAATTTTGGATCGCCTGCGGAACTTAACACGTTTGATCCAAAACTTAATCTATTTGTTCTTTTAGGTTTTGACTTGGATCTCCTGCGGAACTTAACACGTTCAACCCAAGTCTCCTTAAGTTATTAATTCCATTAAATATTAATTTCCATAATTGGTTCCCAGTACTGACGTGGCGAGGCACATGGCCTTCTTGGATATGGGAGCAACCACCACCGACTAGACAAAACCTTTTATAGAAATCTAATATTTAATTTCCTAAAATAACTTTAGGTTAACCGAAGAGAACAATCAAATCACAAGGAAAAGAAAAAAAACAAAAGAACACAACATCGAAAAACATATTCGAAATTCTAGAACGTAAGCCTCTTGTATTTGGTATTATTTCCATAAATAACTAGCATGATGCGGAAAGAAAAATTACTAGTTATACCTTGTAGAAAAACCTCTTGATCTTCTATCGTATTCCTCTTCTAACCTCAGACGTTGTGTGGGCAATGATCTTTCGAGATGAGAAATCACCAACCACCTTCTTCTCCTCCTAGCTAGGTTCGGCCACAAAGAAAGAAGCTTCACCAAGGAAGAAAATCAAAACGCTAACCAAGCTCCAAGAGATGCTAGCTTCCTCTCCTTCTTCTTCTTCTTCTCCAAGTAGTATCCGGCCACCACAAGAGCTCCAAGCCTTTGAAAGAGGTTCGGCCACCACAAGAGGAACAGAGGGAGATGATGATGATGGCCGGCCACACCAAGGAACAAAAGAGGGAGAGAAAATAATATAGGTTGTGTCTCATGAAGGCACCCCTACCCCTTCTTTTATATTCCTTGGCCTAGGCAAATTAGGAAATTTAATTACAATAAAATTTCCTTAATTTCCTTGACATGATTTAATTGAGAAAAATAAAATAAAATTTCCCCAATTGAATTCAAGTGGCCAGCCACATCATGAAGAACAAATTGGACAAGTTTCAATCAACAATTAAAACTTCCTAATTTGTTTCCGAAAATTTTAAAAAATAAAATTTCTCTTCAAAAATCTCTTCATGGTTGATAAAAGGAAATTTCTATAATTTTAATTTTATCAACATGTGAATAATTTTAAAGAGAAAATAAAATATCTCACCAAACTACAAATAAGGAAAGAGATCTAATCTCTTTCTTTAATCTTTTGTAGATCTTTTATAAGAGAGATATTTTAATTTAAATTCTCTTTAATAAATTATTTCTTCCACATAATAAAAATTAAAATTAAAATTCCTTTTTAATTTAATTTGGTCGGCCCCCACTAGCTTGGGTTCAAGCTAGGGCCGGCCACCCAATTTTATACCTAGGTCGGCCCTATCTTGGTTCCCAAGCTAGCTTGGCCGGCCCCTATTAGTGGGTATAGAAGGTGGGTATAGGTGGGTATAGAACTCTATAAATAAGAGGCTACGATAGGGACCGAGAGGAGGAATTGGTTTTGGTCTCCCGATAAAATTAAGCATCCCGTGTTCGCCCCGAACACACAACTTAATTTTATCAATAATAATTCATTCCACTAGAGAACTATTATTGAACTACCGCACCAATCCCAAATTACATTTTTGGGCTCCTTCTTATTATGAGCGTGTTAGTCTCCCTGTGTTTAAGATATCGAATGTCCACTAATTAAGTGAGTTACTGACAACTCATTTAATTAATATCTAAGTCCAAGAGTAGTACCACTCAACCTTATCGTCATGTCGGACTAAGTCCACCTGCAGGGTTTAACATGACAATCCTTATGAGCTCCTCTTGGGGACATTATCAACCTAGTATCTCTAGGACACAGTTTCCTTCTATAATCAACAACACACACTATAAGTGATATCATTTCCCAACTTATCGGGCTTATTGATTCATCGAACTAAATCTCGCCCATTGATAAATTAAAGAAATAAATATCAAATATATATGCTTGTTATTATATTAAGATTAAGAGCACACACTTCCATAATAACTGAGGTTTTTGTTCCTTTATAAAGTCAGTATAAAAGAAATGACCTCAAATGGTCCTACTCAATACACTCTAAGTGTACTAGTGTAATTATACAATCAAGATAAACTGATACCTAATTACACTACGACCTTCTAATGATTTGTTCCTTTCCATTTTGGTCGTGAGCTACTGTTTATAATTTATAAGGTACTGATAACATTATCTTCTGCATGTGACACCACATGCTATGTTATCTACAATATAAATTAATTGAACAACTACAAACAAATATAGATAATTTGACAAAATGTGATTCTTTATTCAAAACAAATGTTTACAAAAACTTAGGCTTTCAGTATACACTCCAACAGTTTGTGATCTTTAGATGGTTTTAGTTAAATTCTTTTTACTATCTTCTAGATATTGCTAGAGAATTTTCTGTGGAGACGATTTTTAGTTTTCTTTACTTGCACGGGACGTTTAAGGCTAAGTGTGGGGGATTTGATAACCATGATTTTACTGCATTATTTTGATTCATATATGCATGGTTTGATGTTGATTTCATAGTTTAAATCATGGTTATATCACATTTTGTGCATAGTGTGTATTTTTGGACTTAATTGCAAATTATATTATTTTTGGTGTTATTTGATGCTAATATTTAATTCTTATTTTGTAGGCATCAAAGGATCTTAGATTTGGATCTATTTGGACCAAAATTGGGCTCGAATCGGAGTTCAAACAAGAAGATCAAGCTTTGGAGCATTATGGGCCGTTCATCAAGAATAGGACAGATCTGGACCATCCGTTGAAGATCTGGCCGATCCAACTTAATGGGGAGCAGATCTAAGCCATTGATGAAGATCCAGAAGTTTTGATCCAGATCTGAGTTCATCCAGCCGTTGATCCAGTTTAATTAATCTGGGTCGTTCATTGAAGACTGTGCAGATCCGGGCCATCCAGTGATGATCTAATCGATCCGACCTACGGGAGGGTAGATCCAGATCCTAGATCAACATCAGTACCTTCGGATCGGATTTTGGATGACTTTTCACCGTTGATTTAGCCCGGAATGATATCAGTCGTCCGATCAGATCCAGATCTGTTTAAATGAGAAGCTACAGTGTTCCAGCATCTTTGTCGAATCCTCCACGCACAGCAGCTTCGTCCCCGCGGCATTTCTCTGGATTCCGGCCCCTTTCCTTCTCCAATCGTTCTCTCAAGTTTCAACCTCGGTGGATAACCTCTACATCAGTTCATCCCGATTCTCTGGAGCCTCCGGTGGGTGTTTCCGCCGGTGGAAGTCTTCTCTCGGCATTCCCCTGTTTTCGCTAGATTTGGAGGTGGTCTTCCAAATCTGAGTGTCGATTCTCATCAAAAGCGTTCGGCGGTGGTCCTCCGACGTTGCTGAGCCTCATCCATCCACAATCCGCAATCCACAGCCTCCATCCAGATTCCGAGACCAGATTTCCAGATTTTCGGCACTTGAGTGGGTTTTGGGATGTTCTTAGCTCGCCGGGGGTGGTCCGTCGGCGTTCTTGAGCAATCCTGGAACTGATACGCTGTAGAGAGTCTCCACTGAGGTCCAGAGTTGGGTGGTCTCGACTTTGGCACTCTTGTGTGACGGCTTGAGTGTGAAGTTGGTGAGATTGGTTGTGAATTGGATTGGTTAGGGTTTATTTCTTTTTGCTACTGTTTTATAGCTTAGAACTTGTTTCTTTTAATGGTTGTTATGTTTTTATGCAAGTAATTTAGTATTTCATTACCTTGTTGTAGTTTAATTTGAGTTTAAGTTGTGCTTGATTAATTGTTTAGAGTTTAAGTTCTAAGTTAGGGTTTACATCTTGTTTTAGATCAGATTTAATTTCTGTCTCGTTATTTCATATTTAGTTTAAGTGTGTTGATGGATTTATCACAACGTAGTGTGACAATGCGTAATGATTTGTTCATTGGCACATAGTTAGGTTTCACTCTTGCATTAGATTAGTTTCTTATTTGCTGTGTTTTTCATTTGTTAGATTTAAATTCAAGTTTAATTCCCCCCAATTCCATTTTTATATCGAAAACCCCAAAAATAGGAATAAAATACGATCCTAAGATTACATCATATTGTTGGTTCCTCGAGAGCGATCCTGGGCTCGTTACTACAACATTATTGTTAAATTAAGGGGTTCAGTGGAAAAATACATTAAAAATTTGATTAGCGGATGTTACAGATTCGCTTATCAATGGTACAAGATGAGATACCACAAGAAACTGCAACACGTGTCACAAATGATGCATAATTACAAGTAGTGCCTCGTCGTAGCGGGAGGGTTATTAGGCAACCTGATAGATTCATGTTTTTGGGAGAATCTTTGGACTTGATCCCTGGTGAACATGAACCTGATCCCTGGACATATGATGAAGCACTCCAAGATAAAGATGCAACATCTTGGCAAAGTGCAATGAACTCTGAAATAGAATCTATGTACTCGAATCAGGTCTGGGAGCTTGTAGAACCACCAAATGGTGTAAAAGTTATTGGATGTAAATAGGTCTACAAAAGAAAAAGAGGGGCAGACAGGAAGGTGGAAACCTTCAAAGCAAGGCTTGTTGCAAAAGGGTATACTCAGAAAGAGAGAATCGATTATGAGGAAACTTTTTCATCGGTAGTCATGCTTAAGTCTATCCAGATTCTTTTATCTATTGTCGCTCATATGGATTATGAGATTTGGTAAATGGATGTCAAGACAACTTTCCTTAATGGAAGTCTTGAAGAAAATATCCATATGAAGCAACCAGAGGGATTCATTGTGAATGGCAAAGAACATCTTGTATGTAAGCTCAATCAGTCTATCTATAGACTGAAGCAAGCTTCGAGATCTTAGAACATCCAATTTAATGAAGTGATGCAGTCTTATGGATTTATTCAGTATCCGGATGAGTCTTTTGTATACAAGAAGAGTGATGGAAACGTGGTGGTATTTCTTGTACTATACGTAGATAATATTTTGCTCATTGGTAACAATGTAAAAGTGTTGTCAGACGTAAGGGTATGGTTGTCCAAGAAGTTTGATATGATGGATTTGGGAGAATGTGGACATATTCTTGGGATCAAAGTAATAAGGGATCGTAAAAAAAGAATGTTGTGCTTATCCCAAGCTTCATACATCGATACTATTCTAGCTCGTTTTAGCATGCAAAACTCTAAGAAAGATTTTCTACTTTTTCGGCATGGAGTACCGTTATCTAAAGAGATGTCTCCTAAAACATCAAAGGAAATAGAGGGCATGAAGGTATTTCCTTATGCTTCAGCTGTAGGAAGTCTAATGTATGTGATGCTATGTACGAGACCAGATATCTGTTTTGTCGTGGGCATGGTTAGCAGATATCAAAGTAAACCAAGACAAGGACTTAGTGGCTAACCATGCCCGATAAGTTGAGAAATAATATTATTTATATAGTGTGTTGTTGATTATAGAAGGAAATTGTGTCCTATTTATTAGGATGATGATGTCCCCTTGAGGAGCTCATAAGGATTGTCATGTAAACCCTGCAGGTGGACTTAGTTCCGACATGATAATGAAGTTGAGTGGTACTACTCTTGGAGCTAGATGTTAATTAAGTGAGTTGTCAGTAACTCATTTAATTAATGGGCATTCGATATCTTAAACATAGGGAGATTAACGCACTTATGATAAGAAGGAGCCCATAATGTAATATGGGATTGGTGCGGTAGTTCAATAATAACTCTTTAGTGGTATGAGTTATTATTGATGAACTTGAGTTGGGTGTTCGGGTCGAACACAGGAAGCTCAAGCTCATGAGGAGGTAAAAACTAATTCCTCCTCTAGCTCCCTGTTGTAGCCTCTATGTATAAAGTCTCGCATCCACCCAAGTCATCCTTATGGTCGGGCACATCCTTGCTTGGTGCCCAAGCAAAGGGCCGACCAAGATGGGTTTAAAAGTGGATTTTTTATTTTTTAAATCTTTCTTTTTGTAGTCATCTACAATATTTAAAAAGAAAGATTTTAAATTTTAAAAAACTTTCCTTTTTTTGAAGTCATCCACATGGTTTTAAAAGAGAGTTTAAATTTAAAAAATCTTACCTTTTGTAGTCATCTACAATGGTTTAAAAGAGAGATTTTATTTTTATTAAAACTTTTCTTTTTTATAACCATGATTTAAAAACAAAGATTTTAATTTTAAAAATTTTTATTTTTTTAGCCATCTACAATGTTTAAAATAGGGATTTTTAATTTTAAAACTTTCTTTTTGTAGCCATCCACAATAGAAAATTTAAAAGAGAGATTTTAATTGTTGTTAAAATCTTTCCTTTTTAGCCATTACCAAGGATTATAAAAGAGGATAGATGGTGTCTTAAAGGAAATAATCGTCTATACTATTTCTATTCCTCTTCTATTCTCCTTGTGGTCGGCCCCCTAATATTCTTATTCTCCCTTTGCTTTCTCACCTAAGGCCGGCGGCATCAAGAGCCTTCAACCATCTTGTGGCCGGCGGTTTGCAAGGAAGAAAGAAGAACAAGAGGTAGTGTTCCTAGCTTTGATCCCTTAGTCGCCGAAAGTCTTAAAAGAAAGAAGGACTTGGGTGGTTTTTGCGTCTTGGAAGATCGTCGCCCACACGACGTCCAAGAGGAGAGGAATACAGCAGAAGATCAAGAGATCTTTAAGCTACAAAGAAAAGTATAACTAGTTAATTGTTTCCGCTGTGTACTAGTTTATTTTTCCTTTGTATAGATCTTGAAGTATCAACACAAGAGTCTAGCGATCTTGTCCTTTGATTTAGGTCTTTGTAGTTTAACCTAGGGTTTACTATAAGGAGTTTAAATATTCAATTTCTTTGAAAGGCTTTGACTAGGAAGTGGTGGATGATCCCATACCCAAGAAGGCCGAGTGCCTCGCCAACGACCTGGAAGCCAATCCTTAAAATAGATATTTAATCAACTTCTGTACTATGGTTTAACTTCTGATGAACACGTGAGTTGAACTTGGATTAATAATGTTAAGCTTCGTTTGCAATCCAAGTTTAACTTCTGAAAAGCACATGGGTTGCTAGGAAAAGTTCTTTGTTTGTACAAATTTTCGTATAGGGGAAACAGAACGGAATTCCAAGTAGCGCCAACAGTTCCCTGAAGAGGGAACAGTAGGCATTGGTCCGACCTAGAGTTTCAACGAAACTTAAAGTCAGGACCGGATAGTCTAAAGGCTGTCAAAACTTATCTTTATATACTATTTTATTTTATCTCTATTTTTCATAAAGACAAACATTTTTATAGTTAAATTATGCCTTGTTCGGTCAACCGAGCCTCTAGATCGGTCAACCGAACCACTAAGCTAGAAGAGCATATTTCAGCTCACGATGAAGTGTAGAATAAGGGATCAGTCGACTGAACATGGAGGTTCAATCGACTGAATGGTGGATAAACTTCAGACTGAGTTGATCAAACTAAATAAGCTGAGGAGCCTTGAGGGTTCGATCAACTAAATAGAGGGATCGATCGACTGATGAAGATTCCATCTGAAATAGCAGCATTTGGATGGAAAGCCGAGCGGGTTTAGCAGGTTTGGTGGACCGATCAAGGGGATCGATCCACCAAAAAGTTGAGTCTAACCTAATCCCAAGATTAGTAGATATAGATCAGGCTTAACTTGGCTATAAAAGGAGGTCTTGACCCAGCACTTCGACATAATTCTTTTCAGAACAAATTGAGCTCTTGCATGCACTCTAGAAATGTCTAAACTCTGCTCCGACGACGATCAATCCAGAAGATCGATTTCCCCAAGTCATTGATAACTTGTTTCATTTTGTGTAATACTTGTAAGCTTCATCTTTGTAATCAATACTTGCAAAGATTTTCCAATACTATAGTGGTTTCGCAACGAAAACAATCAATGATCACGAGCCTTGGAGTAGGAGTCGTCACAAGCTCCGAACCAAGTAAAATCCTTGGTGTCCTTGTTTTGTGTTCTTTACTTTTCATTATGTCTTACTATGGATTTGTGAAAACAGAATGTGAAACCTACGAGTTCTATTCACCCCCCACCCGTCACCCGCTCTAGCATGCATCGATCCTAAAAGTAGCTCTTCTTCTGTAGTGGCATCTAAGGTCTTACTAGCATAAGAATGACATACATCTTCTTGTCCTTCCTTTGTCCCAATACAACTCCAGTAGAATAATCACTTGCATCGCATATAATCTCAAAGGGAAGATTTCAATTCAATGCTTACATTATCAAAGCAGTCACCAAAGTCTTCTTTATTCTATAAAAGACATCTAAACAATTCTGATTAAAATTAAATTCAACATCTTTTATTAACAATTTTGTCAATGGTTTTGCAATCTTAGAGAAGTCTTTTATAAAGCATCAATAAAATCTTTCATGTCCTAAAAAATTCCTTACTCCCTTCACATTTATCGGCGGGGATAACTTCTCGGTTACTTCCACCTTAGCCTTGTCAACCTCAATCACCCTCTTGAAAATCATGTGACCCAAAATAATCCCTTCTCTTACCATGAAATCATATTTTCCCCAATTTAGGATCAAATTTACTTCCTCACACCTTTGTAAAATTCAAGAAAAGTTAGCCAAGCATGTATCAAAATTAATTATGTACATAGAAAAATCATTCATAAAAACTACTATTATGTTCTCAATCAAATCCAAAAAGATAGATATCATACAATGTTGAAAAGTAGTGGAGGCATTGCAAAGACCAAAAAGTATTCTCCTACAAGCAAAGGTATCATATGAGCATATGAATGTGATCTTCTCTTGATAATTAGGGTATATGAGAATCTGATAACATCTTGAATATCCATCTAGATAACAAAAATATGAATGTTTAGCCAACCTCTCAAGCATTTGATCAATAAAAGAAAGGGGGAAATGATCTTTTCTAGTTTCTTTGTTCAGTTTCCTATAGTCAATACACATATGCCAACCCATAACAGTCCTAGTAGGAATCAATTTATCATTTTTATTTTTAACTATAGTCATTCCTTTCTTTTTTGAAACCACATGATCGGACTTACCCATTCACCACTATCAAAGATTAGAAATATCATTCCTGCATCTAGTAATTTCAAAACCTCTTTCTTGACCACTTCTTTCATGTTAGGATTAAGCCTCCTTTGTCTCTCAACTGAAGGTTTAAAATCTTTCTCGAGCAAAATTCTATGCATGCATAATGAAGGGCTAATCCCTTTTATGTCTTCAATGGTATATCCTATGGCTTTAATATGCATTCTAAGCACATGGAGCAGCTTTTCAGTATCTACTTCATTTAAACTCGCATTTACAATCACGGGGAATGTAGAATTATCACCAAGAAATTCATACCTGAGGGTTGATGGAAGAGGTTTAAGTTCTACCTGCGGTGATTCATGGTTTTCACTTTCCAATGATTTTTGTTCTAACCTCGCTTCTTCAGTCATATGCCGCACAAGGTTGATTTGTCCTCCATCTTCACTGCTCTTTGCAACGTCTTCATCATCCGAGTATGCATCCAGTGTATCGCTGAATCCGAGAAACGGTTCTTCCTCTTCTTCAACCATCTGCACCTCATCAATCCTGCAACACACATTCTGCAGGATTGGTTACTTAATAGTTTTTGACAAATCAAAATCAATCTTTTCTTCCCCAATCACTAAAGAAAGCCTATGATTTTTTATGTCGATAATAGCGATGGCCAATAAAGGTATTTCCAAAATTATGGGGATATGAGGATCCTCATCCATCTCCAATACTACAAAATCAACAGGCATTATATAGTTTCCAACCATAACTAACACATCCTCTAATATCCCCAAAGAATACCAGACAGATTGATCTGTAAGCTACAAGGTCATTGTCATTAGTTTTAAATCATCTAATCCCAACTTCTTACAAATGGCAGAGGGCATAAGGCTCACACTCGCACCAAGGTCGTAGAATGCTCTATCAATGATAGTATTATCAATCAAACAAGGAATCAAAAAATTACATGGGTCCTTTAGCTTTCGACCTAACTTGTTTAGAATCAATTCACTGCACTCTTCTGATTGGGCCAACATTTCATACTCTTCCACCTTCCTTTTGTAAGATAGTATATCTTTCAAAAACTTTGTATATGTGGGCATTTTTTGTAACTCTCTAGTGAAAGGCATATTGATGTACAACTTCTTGATCACCTCTAAAAACTTCATGAATTGCTCATCCATCTTTGTCTTGGCCAATCATTGAGGAAAATGGTATAGGTAGTCTATACACCCTTTTTAGAGTGGTGGGGTTAAGTTTTTCTAGGGAATCTGGTTTTCCTATGACATTTTCTTCATTGGTGTACTTATCTTTTTCCTACAATTCTTCAAGGTTCTTGCCACTCCTCAACTTGATAGTATTATAATATTCACTAGAACTTATTTTGATCGGAAGGGGGCACTTACCTGAGAGTTATGTTAGAGGTCTAATGTATTACGAAGTTAATTTCTCTAGCTTAGCATCTAACTTTTTGAACACCTTATTCTATTACTTGATGACACTTTCTATCAGGTTTTCCAAATTTTGGATGATGAAGATACCTCTTGTTTTTGAGTCTAACACATCATGGTCATTCCTCTAGGCACGACCATGTTAGCTTCGCTGCAACTTTGTGGGAACTCTCTTATTTGACACTCATGTTGGCATTCTTGACTCTTGCTTCTAAGGTTTCTTGGAGGGATATCATCCTATCTTTATTTGACCACTCATGTAAATTTAGTGGACACATAGTAAATAAATTCGTATGCTTCGTCTATCCATTTTTTTCATCAAAGGTCCTCCCGCTGCTATGTCCAATGAAACCTTTGTAGGGCTTGATATGCTATTGTAGAATGTGTGGATAATTAGCCACTTTTTCGAACTATGATAAGGGCACTTCCACAATAGCCTCTTAAATCTCTTCCATACTATGAACAATGATTCTTCATCTATTTATGCAAAACTCATGATTTGATTACTCAGATAGGTCATTTTACTTGGTGGAAATACTTGTTTAGAAAAAGTTGCTCCATCTCATCCCATGTTGATGCTCCCCAGTGGAAGAGAATGCAAGCAAGCTTTGGCCTCGTCCTTTAAAGAGAAGGAAAATCCTAGTTGCCTAATAGTATCCATGGAACCACATTCGTACTTTAGTGTACCATAGTAGTTACAAAACTCTTTCATGTTTAGATATAGATCATTTGAAAGTGTCACTCCAAATTATTTTTTTCTAAATAATAGAAACTACTGCAAGATCAAGCTCAAAATTCTCAACATTAATCAGAGGCCTCATAATATTGGATCTCAGTCTTCTAGTAGTGGGTGTGGCTAAGCCTCTTAGGAGTCTAATTCCATTGTCAATGCTTATTGTTTACTATAAAAAATTAGTAGACATTAGTAAAAGAATGGAAAGAAAGAAAGTGCAAAATTAGAGGAAAGAAAGAAATCTAAATTAATGAAATAACTATCCAATCAATATTAATCTTGATAGTCCCCGATTATAACATCTAAAACTTGATGTGTGCAAACCACAAGTGCACGATTGTCATCAAGTAATACAAAAATTGATCCCACAAAGACTGTAAAATTGATTAAAATTTTAATTAGAAAAATAGGTTATCTAGAGAATCACAAGTTGTGAGAGTTTAAGAGAGGTTGATTCTCAGTAACTAACAGTGGGCGCATGACATTCTAACGTAATGGTCAGGAGTCGATTCTCAAGAACTAACGACCTGGAGTTTACCCCACCATGCGCCTAACATCTGTGTACCTGCATGTACCTCTCTCCATATCCGTGGAACTGGCACTGGGGGCATTAATGTAATGGATCTACATTTAAGAGAGTTTGAGAGAGAGGGAACGAGTTAAGCACAAGCAAGAAGTCGAGGAAGAAATCTAGATTTGGGGGAATGATCCTAGGATTTCAATTTCTCCACAATGATCATTGACATCCTAAGTATTGTTTACTTTCTATCTTTATAGTATTTCAAATGCAAGTGGTCTATCTATAAAATACCAAAAAAGGATGAAAAATTATAAGGAAATTTTTGAAAATTTTTAGAAATTTTCTGAAAATTTTCGAAGCTCATATGATGAGTTTAAGGGGGGATGAATTTATAGGCTAAGTGGAAGCCTATTTGGGTATCCCAATTAAAGTGGGAAGTTGATAAATTTAATTAACCTATGATATATATCAAAAACGTAATCTCATTCTTCTCCTGATCCCTCTTCTTTACCTCCTCACCGCCGACCCTCCTCCCCCTTCTCCCCTCTCTCGACGCCAACCCCCTTCCTCTCCCGATCCCTTCGTCTTCCCCAACCCGACGACACCGCCTCGTGATGCCTCGTCTCCCACGAGTGCAAAACCCCTCAGCCAAGGAAAGCCTTGAGCCTTCTCTTACTCGTGATGATCCCCTCATCTCTCCCATCTCTGTCTGTGCATCGCTGACCTCGACGTCGAAGTCCATGACCGACGAACCACCGCTAGTGAAGCCTTCGTCACCAACGATAGTAATGACAGCCAGCTCCCTTCCCTCTTCACTCAAGCTCTCTTCATCGTTGGTGTGAATCCATCGCCGCCCACTGCTAGGAGCCACCATCGGTTGCTGTGGGCCGACGCCGGAGCATAGGTGTCATTTTTACCCCTCCGAGTCATGCCCTAGCTTCCATCGCGACGCCGACTCCCGATCCTCCGATTCCCTTTCTTCCTCTGCCATCTCCACATGAACGTACTCAGATCTGCCACCATCATCGTCGAGCTTACCTTCGGCAATGCCCTAGCCTTAGGTCCATCATCTTTCATCTGGTTGACTCACTATCACAGCAGCATTCATATTTAGGTAAGGCTATGAAGATCTAGTATCTAGTTGTAGGGTATTGATGATTTATTTGATTTGGTTGTTATGTTAGTAGATGATTATTGTGGGTAGCAGTAAGCTCACACGTGATCTCCAGCAGTGAGATCCTCCAATTTAGCATTTTAGCAGTGGAGGACAATGAAATCGGGTAAGTTTTAGTGTTGATTTTGATGGTTATTTGGTAGTTGATCGATGGATTAGATTAGTGGGGTAACCAATATTTAGGGTTAATGATCATATCGATTAGGGTTTTCCCTAACTAGTTTAGGCGATTTTATTTAGCTATTTATTTCAAAGGAACTTAGCTAAGTAAAATACTTTGATACAGGATCTGTTTGAGATGGCATCACAACGTGGATTTTATCTGATACTATCTTCTTTTGAGGCGAGTACCTTTGACTTATCTCTTTGATATTGTCATTCTGATATGCATAATAGGTTATAGCTAGTAGTAATGGTTATATTTATATTTGCTTGGTATGTCACTACTTGATACCCGTAGTATGCCCATATTGCTATCTATTATGCATTTATGTTTATGTCTCTTGATTCTTGCCATGTGTATTTATGTTCATAGAAGTAGTGGCATACAATGCATTACCGAGTATAGGCCTAGCTACTAGATATACCTGGCATGTGTACCTAGATTTATTATCTGGCATGTGTACCTGGTTTTATTATCTGGCATGTATACCTAGATCCTTGTTATGGACTCGATTTTCTTTTTGGTACATATTATATAGAGGTTGATATTTTCAAGAATTACATGCTTTAATGTCATGCACCATTTTGCATGATTGTATACTGAGCGATTATCAGCTCCTTTATAGTTGAGCACATCACTAGTTACATGATCTACACACACAACCACTCATGGGTTAGTGATACATCAGGCAGGGTGTATGTAGTTTTCTCTCTCAAGGCTCCGCTGGTCCGCTCATGGGTAGTGTGACTGCAATGTGGTAGCAGGCATGGATCCCTCATCTTGACTATGGCACAGGGAGATGAGAGTTTAGGCTCTCTCACTATATTTGGGATAGGAGGATAGGTGTATTCCTACATCATCCTGTCCACTCGGTCACTCAAGAGTAGTAATGGCAGAGTGCACAGTTGTCATAGTCCTACCCACTTGACCTCATCATTGCGTGTGAGGTGGTTGACTGGCGTCAGAGGTGACCATGTCATTTGCATCATATGCATGGATTGCATTTATTGCTTATGATTGCTGCATTTTGAATGTTACATTTTGGTGGTTGCATATGATTGACATGCATACAGGAGACATGAGGTTTTTGGTCTGATGACCTTTGTATTCGGATAGGAGTCCAGGTGAGTACAGTTATTTTTGTTGTTCAATTTTGCATTTCCTGTTATTATTCAGAAGACTGTACTACATGATTATTGTTGATAGTTATATCTTACTATGCAAGTCTAATCTCTACCCGCTGAGTTCTTGAACTCATCCCATTGATTTATTCCTATTTTAGGTTGAAGTCGTCAAGAGGTTCCAGTTGCTAGTCCCCACTCCGTGTCGTGACGATTTTCCATTTTTGGTCTTTTGTTTCTTGTTATATGATATACATACTTGTGATGTGTATTTGGTCTGACGACCTTTGTATTCGGATAGGAGTCCAGGTGAGTACAGTTATTTTTGTTGTTCAATTTTGCATTTCCTGTTATTATTCAGAAGATTGTACTACATGATTATTGTTGATAGTTATATCTTACTATGCAAGTCTAATCTCTACCCGCTGAGTTCTTGAACTCATCCCATTGATTTATTCCTATTTCAGGTTGAAGTCGTCAAGAGGTTCCAGTTGCTAGTCCCCACTCCGTGTCGTGATGATTTTCCATTTTTGGTCTTTTGTTTCTTGTTATATGATATACATACTTGTGATGTGTGTTTCTGGCACTCGTGGATCTTATATCGAGATTTTGGTATGCTGCCCATGTTTTCCGTTGTGATGGTTTTTTCGTTATGGGTGGTGTTTTCCTCGTTGTAGTGGAATAGGTTTTATATTAAACTGCGTGGTTGAAATTTGTTGTATAGTCAGCCTAAGGTTGTACCATTATAACTATGTGGAATGTTTATTTAAATTATTGCTTATGTACCGGTCATGTTGGCCGAGGATTGAGAGGCCCTGAGGGCTATGTACTTAGGTTTCAGATTGTCACCGGTACAGGGGAGATGCTGTCAGATTTTCATCTAACAGGGACTCCTTTGGGGCGTGAAACTATCCTAAGATATCGATATAGACTTTGAAATTATACCTATGTGTCTACCCAAATGCGATGCCTACTTTCAAGGCGACATTGCTAGTACAATTGCTTTCTCAGGGGAATTCTTGTCATGTTACCCCATGGTCTCCTAGTTGACATCCTCTACTTTATGATGTTGAATCGAGGCAAGCCCATCTATGATAGTCACTAGTGCCCTTATGAAATTTTAGACTACTTTCATAACCAACTCCTCACGTCTTGGTCATTTATAAGTCAGAGATTTAGGGTTTACCTTTCGGTCCTTTCTTGCACCCCATGAGATATGAATGTGAAGATCAGTGTTATAATCGTGTATGCACAATAAAGTTGAATCATGGAATAAACATGTCATGCAATAGAAAAAGATAAACAAATATTGAAATTGATGTCAACCACTCATCTAACTACTCCGTAATCCTAGAATTTAAAGAATAACTCCATGGAGATGAAGTTACAATTGAAAGACATTAATGAAAGTATCTACAACTCCTAATTGAAAGAAGATAGAAGAGGAAGATTAGTCAATTGATGTCGGTGCCTTCAAATAAATTCTCCAAGCTCTAAAGGTGGGTGGATCACTTCAACGGCTCTTAGAATGGTGACTCTAGGGTTCCTGTGGTAGGAGAAACCCTCCTGCTTTAGTTAGGAGACTTCTTGGGCTTTCTATGTCACTTCCAACAATTAAAAACAATTGGAAATAACACAACCATTTAGGAGAAAACATGGTACCACAGTTGTGCCTGGATGGTATAGTTTGGCCATGTCACGCTCGATGGTTGGATGGGGGGCTAGACACGATCGTGATAAGGAGCATGTCTTGGCCATGTATGGCTTGGGGGTGAAACACACAATCATGCCTAAGGGCACGATCGAGGCATGTCAGGAGTGGAACAGAGATGCACGGTTGTGCCAAGGGGCACTGCCTAGGTGCATTGCTTGTGGTGGAGAAAGATACAGCCATGCCTAGGGCACTACATTGTTTACTAGTTTCGGATGTCGGTTGGAGGGGGCACGACCAGTCCAAGTCAGATACTAAAAACTCCATTTTTTCTCTTTTTTCAATAAACTCCATTTGGAGGAATATGCCCGCGTCATGAGATATGACTAGAGCATGTTCCTTGCTTGAGCTTCTTGTTTCAAGGCTTTATGACTCCATTTTTTTTCTCTAAATATGTTTCCTATCAACAAAAGCATGCAAAAAATAATTCTCTAAACTAAAATAGTAAAATAATAAAATGGAAGAATCGAGAATGTGAAATTTACTCATAGAATACTACAAAATGTATGTGCAACAATACTAAAAATCACATCAGAAACACACACATCAAACACCTAACACGGCAAGGTCATGTTATGTAACACGATAGTGTTTGATGCTCAGTATGTGATTGTGTTTGTGCATCCAACACCTAGTAAGGCCTGGTCGTGTTGTACAACATAGTTGTATTTGACTTGACCAGAAGGCCACATGGCCTTGTTGTGTTGGGCAACATGGCCATAATCAGCAACTGTATTTTGTCTAATGAGCCACATGGCCTGACCATGTTTTCAAACACACTCATGGCACGAGAAGATGTAATTTGATCTTTTTTGAATCAAACATGACGGTTATCACCAAAAATAGCTGTGGTTACCGTTGTTCTTCATGTTTTTCATGAAAAATTATGAAAAGCTCAATAACCTCACCTTTACAAGGTTTTCTTTTCTAGATTTTCGAGAATCAAACATCATTTTACTCTAGTAAATTAAAATCTAACATAAAACATTGAAAATTGACAAAAAAAAAAAAAAAAACTATATCTTAATACCATAAAATTGGTGAAACAATCTTCACTCTTACACCACTTATTAGAAATATGTTTTCCTAACTGCATGAATTATAAAATATAAATAACACAAATAAAGGAAAACAATCTAACACATGGATCTAGTTTCATCATTATATGACATAACAAAAATTAAATAAACTAAAGTTTAGATGATAGACCTGAATGTAGAGAATTGTTATCGTCTTTGTAAGTGTCATCCATGAATCCAATAATCTTGTAAAAGAGGAAGAAGAATCAAGTGTTGATCTTCTGAAGGAATTAGATTGAGGGTGTCATAATCTCTTCACCGATGAAGAACAAAGAGATCTATAAAAATCCCTAATCCAACAAGGACTAAACCCTATATATAGTGGGCTTGCATCTTTTATTAGCCCATAGATATTAACGATATAGGCTATCAGGTTCTGTACATGTAAGCCCACATTCAATAACTAAAATCTCAATAAATATAAGTTAAATCACTTAATAGGTTCGAAATCTTTAATGGCATACATCAACATGTTACAAATCACACGTTAGCCCATCTAAACGAGATACAATCCAACACTTCTTATAAGAGGTTTCTCCATATTTGTTAATTGATTGAAAATACAAAGTTAGTGTTGCTTTTCGAGTGTGATTCATAGATGGATGCTATGGAGTAGGAATCCAATATATTGTTAAACCATTTGTTAGTAATTTTGTATGTTTGTTGTATTTATGATTGTTTCTATTATTCTAATGTTTGTAACCTTGCTATAACAAAACAAGAGTAGTTATAAATCACAATTATGGGTATATTCACCCCCTCCACTTCTAGTATATCCATCACCTCACAGTTCCAACATTTAGGGCCCAATTACACTAGAATAAGGTTGGTGACCTGATGATACAAGGAATCTATGAAATAAAAATAAAATAAAAAGACTTTTAATGAGAACTTTTTTCAAGCTAGACAAGTGTACTAAAAAAAATTATAGTAAAAAGTGATTATGTTCATCATAGGTGCTCCTCATAGTTCGTTCCTAGATTATATAAAAGGAGGTAAATTATGGGGTCTGCTTATAGTCAACTGCCAAGTAATTAAGGGGTGAGAGAAGTTTTTCTTCGAGAAGATTTTTTTCAAGCTCAAGATGTTGGTTGTTATTAAATCTAATAAACCACTTGTTGAGAGGAAAAACTTAAAGATCAAGGTCAATTTTAGTGGCTTTAGTACATGACAATCATGAGAGATCACCATCCACAACAAAATCCTTATATAGAAAAGTTTCAATCTCTTCTACTAGTGTGAAGCTATTAAAATGATCTCTAAACTACCTTACAACATTGAGTTGTTATGAATGGAAATAGAAGGATATGCTATGTTTCTCATCTAAAAAAAAGGTAAAAGTCGAAAGGGTTTTTTTTCCTCCAAATTATCAAAGGGCTCCCTATTTTGATTTTGTTTTCAAAAGAATAGTCGATCCCACTGTTCATTCATGTACTATTATCCAACTATCTTCTAGTATTGTCATATTGTTCACATTATTATCTCCCCCCTAAATCCTAAGTTGGTCAGACCCGTTATAACATCTACGATTTTGTAGCTACTACACATATTATAGCATCTACTATTTCATAGCTGTTATAACATGGATTTAACCCTATTCACCATATTCACATTGTAACAGTTAGGAAATTGTAACTACTATGACACAGATTCAACCTGCTCACATAACATTTAAATTGTAACAGCTATAAATACGTAGTTACTACAACATGGGAAATATCTATAGTTTTATAGTTGTTATAACACGTCCCATCGGTTCAAAATTTAAGCAAGAAATAATAATGAAAATAGGAGGATAATTAAGTAATTACACATGGTTAATTAAATAGTGGAATAGAGTACCCTTTTGATAAAATTTTAAAGTAGGATATGATTTCAGAAAGAAGGATGCCCTTTTAATTTTTTCTAAAAAAAATGGCACTACAAAGAGTCAATGAGTAGACCTAAGAACGATAATGGGAACAGAAAAAAATAGTTGAGGTCAAAGTAGCATTTTTGTTTTTTAATTCTTTGTCGGCATAATAACTCTAGGTTCAAGAATTTGGAAGTAATCAACATAATAACTCTAGGGTATTAAGAACTTGGAAGTAAAAAAAATTAAAATTTGAAATTAAAATTTTATAATATGATAACAAACCTAGAATTTTTCAAATGTGTCAAATACTTAGATTTTCTTTTAGGCAAACAAAAGAAATTTTTCGAGAAAATGGATTTGGGATACAAGGTATGTGAGGGATAAGGTCTTCAAAACTTTATTACATAGGTTCCATCACAAACTAAAGTTAGATCCTCTAAGTTTTGGGATTACACTTAAAAAGTATATTTGGTTCAAGTTATCAAGTATAATTTTAATTATATGATTATTAAGTAATCACATAATTAAGATTATGAGAAATAAAACATAATCTAATATTATTTGGTTTATATATATATATATATCATTTTTATTTAATTTTTATAATTTAAAATAAAATTTTTATTATAAAAAATTTTAGGGGTATTTTTGGTTAAAAATTGTTATATGTTAATCCCGGAATCAAGAAAAACTTCACTTTTTCGAGATTTTTCAATTCCGCGTTGCATGTCTCTTTTACTGACATGCCGGATATGTATGTATTATTATCTGGGAATCGCTAATTACCTAAATTAAACAGGATTTTCGCTGATAAATTTGGATGGATAACCAAGATTATCAAAGATAATCCCCAATCAAATACACCTTAATTGGGTTAGAACAAAACCCCAATTCCACATGGATGGATGAGTAATCCTGATTTAAGCTATTAGTTGATGCTTAATTACTTTTATGTTGGTCCCATGGTTTTGTCTTGTGAACCATGCTTTAATTAAAGTGCCCTAAAGGTGTATATGTTGTTTTAATTGACATACTTTTCCAAATAAGTGTCTCATGTTTCACAAGTTTATCGACTAAACTTCCATGTATAAATTATCAGTCGACCAAACTTTGGAGAGCGACTGAACTTGAGAGTCCACGAGACTTCATTTGGGGAATTACAAAAATTCAAACTTCACAGGTAAAACTATATGATTTCAGATGTGAATCATAGTGTTTGTGATCAGCATTATAGCAAGTGTCATTGTTCCAAATGTTTCATACAGTAAGGGATGTAGATAATCTGCAGGTCACCCACCTAGTTGCATTCTCCAAGCAAATAAAATCATGTCACATAAAGTCAGATGTAGACAGCTTACCACCGTTAGAACCTTCTTTCGGCATTGTGACGCCGACTCTCTACATTTAATAATAATGATGTAGATCTTGATTATATTAATTAAATGTACCACGTTGAATGAGATATTCTCACAAAATTAAGGTGTAATATTAGTGTCATGATGCATTTCAAAAATCAATATTATTGTGATGGTAATTTTAAAATTTATATAGTATCAAAGTGATACTGATTTTGTAAAAAACAAACTTTTGAAATCCAATATCACTTGAGTACTGTTCTTTGAATGCAACGAGAAGGGATAAAATAGAAAATAAATATACCTTTTAGGAAATGTAAAAATTAAGTGCGTCTTTTTCGTTCAATTGCCATAATAATAATGATGTATAACTTGATTATATTAATTACATATACCATGCAGCTTTGAATGAGATATTCTGACCAGGTTGGATTGTCTTCTAGAACTTGATTGGCACCATAATGGTTCGGGTTGGATGCACACGGCAGATAGGACGATATGGTATGGACCTCCAAGCACTAGAGGAGAAACTGAAAGACAAATAGAAATTCTTTACATCTTTTTCTTCAGCTCCACTCTTCTTTAATTTCTTCGAATAAGTACCAGTTTGGTGGATGGAAGAGGACCAACCGGCCAAACATATCTAATGTCCTGTTTGGTTGCCAAATATTTCTATTGCTTTCTGTTTTATATCTACTGCATTCTCATGAGATAATATAATCTTTGCTTTTTTTCTAGTATTGTAACATTTATTTGTGAGAAGATGAGATATTTTCTTGTAAATATGAAATTACAATAATTGATGAAAAGAGCATTTAAAATTATTAAATTCTCAAAAAAAACATATGTAATTTTCAGATTTCTTAAAGGGTGTATTTATTTTCTATTTTATCTTTCCCACTAACTTACTATGATACTGTATTTAAAGAATAATATTAGTATGGCATTGAATTTTAAAAACAAATAACTGTAGTATTAATTTTCAAATTACAATACTATGTATGATATTGATTTTATCATTTATATTTTATGCTGTTTTTAAAATACAATATCATAATAATATTATTTTTTGGATACTGTAATTAAAGGGAGAAATAAAATGAAAAATAAATAAATTTTTTTATAAATATAAAATCAGTTGGACCCCGTGGGTGTTTTGATTTGATCAACCAAATTAGGTTAGGTCCTGCCTGTTATTTGATCCCTGTGTCTAAGTGTGCAGAAACTTAGGAGTGCAGGAAGTCAAGCGGAAGAGGCGCCTCAGACCCAGTCTTCGTGACCGTTTTCAATCGGATAGAGCTTTTATCCGGTCAAACTGCTTGGAGGCGCCCTCAACCCTCTTAGAGGCGCCTTCAACACTTAGGATAAGATTTTCAGGAGATATATAAAGGCCTCTGGAGCTAGGAAATTAATGAATCAATTCAGTATTCAATTCCTAGCAATAGTTTAAAGCTTTCAATATGTAAAAGGCTTCTCCGCCTTCAGAGAAGGAGATCTTTCTGAGCTTTTTCATCGCCTTGGATTAACAACCCCCTGGGTTGTAACCAAGTTAAATTCTCTGTCTCCTCTTTATTTCTGTTAGTTTATTTCTTTATTAGTATTGCATTTTTTGAGTTGAAAGAAACGAGGAGGGTATTTTTATTGTGCAGGCAATTCATCCCCCTCCCTCTTGTCGGCCCTGCTGCACCAACAACTGGTATCAGAGCCCGATAGCCTCAGAAGGACTAACCGCCTATTGAAGCACGAAGATCAAGACAATGGCCGGAACAAGCATTCATCTTCCAAAATTTGACGGAGACTTAGCTATATGGAAACGAAGAATTGAGGTATTCTTTAAGACTGAGTTTGATATTCTTCTTATTATGAAATATGGTTTTATAGCCCCCAAAGACAAGGAAGAATACAACTGGACAAAGAAGGAGCAAGCCGATTTCGTGGCCAACAAAAAGGCGGAGTTCCACCTGCTCAACGTCTTGCCGCCCCAGGAGGTAAGTCAGATCGGAAGTTACGACTCCGCTAAAGACCTTTGGGAAAAATTCCTGGAGCTCCACGAAGGCACCTCAGAAGCAAAGTTAGAAAGGTGCGACATCCTCCGGACTCAGCTGACGAATCTCCGGATGAACAACGGCGAGAAGGTAGCGCAACTCCAGGCGAGAATTAAGGAGTTGATAACTCAACTGACCAATCTCGGAGAACCGGTAACGAACCGAGATTCTATCCGGTATGCGCTCAACGCCTTCCCAAGAACTCCAGAGTGGGCTTCCTTAGTAGATGCTTACTACATCTCTAAGAACTTTGAGGTAAGTGCTTTAAAAAGTTTATTCTCTACATTTGAACTTCACGAATCAAGAATTGCAGAACCTAAAGAGAAGTCAAGTCTCAATGTTGCCCTACAAGCCGAGATGGACAATCCCGACTCTGAAGCGTCAATCGACGAAACTGAAGCGACATTATTAGTAAGGAAGTTGAATAAATTTGTTAAAACTAATAAATTTAGATTGCAGTCGAAGAAGTATCAACGCAACAAAAGGACGGTCCGATGCTACAACTGCAATGAAGAAGAACACATCAAGGATGACTATCCCAAATTAAAGAAAAGGGACAAGGAGAAGTCTCGAAGACCGACGTCCTCCAAATGCAAGAGTCTGAAGGCTACATGGGATGAATCTTCATCCTCGGAATCTGAAGTCGAAGCCTTCTTGGGTTTAGCACTGATGGTCAACCATCTTTTTGAAGAAACCAGCTCAGAGATGAGCATAGATAAAGGGGGAGGATCATCAGAAGAAGAAAGTTACGATGAAGGGGAAGTATCACCAAGTTAGGTAAGTAAGGTACGTGCTCTAACCCCTACTCAGTCCTTTCAATTTATTAAAGTGCTTACAAAAGATCTAGCAAAATTAGAAAAAGAAAATACTGAATTAAAATTAAACTTAGCAAAAGCATGCCCACTAGAAATGTATGATAATTTGAAATTAGAATATAAAAAATTGAAAATTGAAATTGAAAAATTGAAAAATTGAAAAATGATCATGCATGCCTAAATAAATTTCTAAAATCAAAAATTAAAATTTATGGAAAATTGAATTGGTATATTAGAAAACACCAGGGCCAACTTAGAAAAGTTCCCAAAAGTTATATACCCCCTAAGTTCTTAAAAAATCCAGTAGAAAGGAACCTATACTGGGTTCCAAAATCTATTTTTTTTAAGTTAGAGCTTACAGCGAAAAATTAAACGTTAACATTTCTTTATGAGGCTTTGTCTAAGGAAGTGGTTGTTGCTCCAATAACCAAGAAGGCCTAATACCTCGCCACGACCTGGAAGCCAAAATATCGAAATGAAATATTTAATTAACTTTCTGATAAAAACATTAAAATTAGAATTAAATAATGCTTTAAAAAGTTTTTCAAACATCTTTTTTAAAATTCTTCAAAAATATTTTTTTCTCTTAAGAAAAATATTTGTTACTTAAAAAAAATCTCAAATAACATTTTTTTAAAATTAAAATTTCTTCTGAAGTTAGAAATGTGTATTTATCTTTTTCTCAAAAAAAATTTCTTACCTAAGTTTTACTTAGAAAATTTTTAAAAAAAGATTCTTTTTCTTAGAAATCATTTTGAAAATGCTGCACTTGGATTTTAAAAAACTTTTTTTTTACTTGAATTTTTTTACTTGATAATTATTACCCCAATCTTTTTTGTTATGATCAAAGGGGGAGAAAGATAGGTAAGTATAAGTTTAGGGGGAATTTTTAATATTTTTTACTTAAAATTTATTTTTAACTTGTGTTGCAAATTCTATTGCAATTCTTATGCTTGAACTGTTAGTTTAGTAATTTCTATAAATTACTGTTTGTCTATTTTGTTTCCCTAACTTGAACTTGGATTGATGCACATCAAAAAGGGGGAGATTGTTGGACCCCGTGGGTGTTTTAACTTGATCAACCAAGTTAGGTTAGGTCTTGCTTGTTATTTGATCCCTATGTCTAAGTGTGCAGGAACTTAGGAGCGCAGGAAGTTGAGCGGAAGACTCAGCTAGCGAGAAGGACGGCACGGGAAGGGAGCCGACGGGCTCGGTGCGTCCGAAGGACAAAAGAGCTGCGGAAGAGTACACCGGCAGACTAGAAGAACGTGCACGATGTTCGAGGGACGAGAAGCCGGGTCAGAAGCCTGCTCGAGGAGAAGACCATAAATTGGGTTCGGGTGAGCCCTATTTCGGTTGGCCGAAATCACCCAAGCGATCAGAGCTTCGAAAGAAGAGGAAAAAGAGAAGCTGGAAGCTATTTATACCATGCAGGTTGAAGGCGCTCTCAACATCATAGAGGGCGCCCTCAACATTGAAGGCGCCTCCATCACCTTGAAGGCACCTCAGACCAGTCTGAGGCACCTTCAAGGGCATTGGAGGCGCCTCAGACCCAGTCTTCTTGGAGGCGCCTTCAACACTTGGGATAAGATTTCCAGGAGTTATATAAAGGACCCTAGAGCTAGGAAATTAATGAATCAACTCAGTATTCAATTCCTAGCAATAGTTTAGAGCTTTCAGTGTGTAAAAGGCTTATCCGCCTTCAGAGAAGGAGATCTTTCTGAGCTTTTTCATCGCCTTGGATTAACAACCCCCTAGGTTGTAACCAAGTTAAATTCTCTGTCTCCTCTTTATTTCTGTTAGTTTATTTCTTTATTAGTATTGCATTTTTTGAGTTGAAAGAAACGAGGAGAGTATTTTTATTGTGTAGGAAATTCACCTCCCTCTTGCCGACCCCGCTGCACCAACAAAATCAAGTATTTTTTTTAAATTTTTGTAATTTTAAATGCGTTAATTAATTGCCGAAATTATTATGATAATTTATCTAGGTGCATCTACACTTTTGAATTAACTAAAAAAAGTGCATGCTACTTTAATATTTATGAAAGAGCACATTTAATTTTACACTTTTTCCGTTTTACCCTTCCTGTCAAATTGACTTTTTCTCTTCTCTTTCCTTTTTCCTCTTTCATCTCTTCTATCCATGCAACTCTAGTCTCTTTCCTTTCCTCTCCTCTCTATCTCTTTCCTCCTTTTTACTTTTCTCTTTCCTCTCCCATCTCTCTTTTTGCAATCATGCATAAATATTAGACCTACATTGGGCCTGATATAATTCTATATCAGACCCAACATGCCCCTGATATGTATCTATATTAGGTTCAACGTGACTTGATATGATTCATATCGGGGTCAATGTAGACCTGATTTGATTCATATCACGCCCAACATGGGTCCGTATTGAGGTTTAGAATCAATTTTTCTAATTATATTTTAACATCTCTGGAAAAGTCAAAATTAGCAATAGAAGCCACCGTTGGACTCATTGCAGTCTTAGAAATCAACAAGACCTTAATGGATCCAATCAGACATGTCTAGGTCAATAAGTAGATTTTAGTTAAAATTCACTGATGGACTTAGACATATCCGATTGGACTTATTTTAGATCTTATAGATTTTTAAGACTGTAAAGAGTCCAACGGTGTCATCCATTGCTTATTTCGGCTTCTCCAGAGGTGTTAAAATATAATAAGGAAGAGTTATTTCTAAACCCAATGTGGGCCCACGTTGAGCTTGATATGGAATCATATCAGGCCCATTGTGGGTCAGTATGATTTATATCAACCCCAACGTGAGTATGATAAGATTCATATCATGCCCACACTAGGTTTAGAGCCAATTCTTTCAATTACATTTTAACACCTCGGAGAAGCCGAAATAAGCAATGTACGATATCGTTGGACTAATTGCAGTCTTAGAAATCCACCGGACCTAAAATGAATCCAATCAGACATATCTATGTCCATTAGTGGGTTTTGGTCAAAATTCACTAAGGATCTAGACATGTACGATTGAACTCATTTCAAGACATGTAAAGGAGCCCAACGATATCATCCATTGCTTATTTCCTCTTTTCCAAAGGTGTTAAAATGTAATTAGAAGAATCGATTCTAAGCCCAATGTGGGCCCACGTTGAGCCTAATATGATCTTATAAGATTTATATCAGGCCCACACTAGAGTTTAGAGTCGATTCTGTAGGATCGATGACGTGCTAGAGGGGGTGAATAGTACTCATGGCTAATTCATCCGTTTCGGAAAACTCAGAATAATGTAGTGGAACAAAGAATAGACACAACCACAATCGCTAATAGGTTTATTTTACTTGGTTCGAAGCCTGTGACAACTCATATTCCAAGGCCCACGATCGTTGATCGCTTTCGGTGGGAAATCACTAATAGCTCAGAAATTCTTTACAAGTAAGTAATTATAAGTACAAAACTAAACAAAGTATACCGATAATATAAGGATAACTAAAAGAGTTGTTGATTGTCGGAGCAGCAATTGAGTATTGTTGAAGCGTTTCAGATCAACACAAAGGAGCACAAGTAGTCTGATTTTCAGTGTCCCTAATGTGCTAGCCGAGACCCCATTTTATAACCTTTTCAAACCTGATCCAGATCCTCTGATCTCGAGATCAAGTTTTGACTCGACCCAGATCGGTTGACCGATCCCCTGGTTTGGTCTACCGAACCTGTTGAACCTGCCCTGCCTTCCATCCAGATGCAACCTCTCCGAATCGAGCCTTCGTTCGGTCAACCGATCCTACCGTTCGGTCGACCGATCGGCTCATAATCTTTGCCTCATCCAATCCGATCAACTAGGCTTGACTGAGCCTCTATCTATCATCGGTTCGATCAACCGATCCCGAGGTTCAGTTAACAGATCCCTCGATCGAACCCAGTCTGATCTCTGGAAATCTAATCTTGCTGTACTGGGGTTCGATCCATCGATCCGACCGTTCGGTCGATCGATCAAGGCTAATTATGATCCTACAAAACTTGTTAATTTCCTACAGAACAGAGTTAGACAGATAGCAATTAATATGTAAATAAATAACTTGACAGCCTTCGGACTATCAGGTTCTGACTTAAAATTTCCTCTAGAAACCCTAGGTCAAACTGATGCCTACTGTTCCCTTGGAAGGGAATGCGTCCTCACCTACTCCTCTTAGAAGAAGTTACCTCTTGTCATACGGGCCCTCTAGACCGACTGAACTTTTGCTCGGCGCCCGATGCTTCAGGACTTTCTGCTAAACGTCCGCTTCACGACCCGTCTAGACTTCTACCTGGTCTGCGACCACCAGGGTTTTCACCTAGAGTCTTCGACTCTAAGATTTTACCCAAAGCGCTCAACTCGCCAAGACTTTACTCCTAGGGTTACCACCCTTAGGACCTAGGGTTACCACCCTTAGGGTTTTTCGCCTGCCTAACCGCAGTTAGAACTTTCCATCACTTAGGGTTACCGCCCCCTAGGACCGAGGGTTACCGCCCCCTAGGACCTAGGGTTACCACCCGTTAGGGTTTTCTACCTACATATAATCGACTAGAACTTTTACCTAAGACAACTTAAGACTTTCATGCAAGCTCAATCAATCTTATTATATCACAAGACAACTTAACTTTAGACTTTTTGCCATAATCAAAACTTAGGTTCGATCATCTAGTGCTCCCTACACCAACAGATTCTTCTAATTACATTTAATACCCCCCCCAGAGAAGTGAAATAAATAATGGATGACACCGTTGAACTCCTTGCGGTCTTAAAAATCCATAGGACCTTAAATAAGTCTAATCGGACATGTCTAGGTCCATTAGTAAATTTTGACCAAAACCCATTGACTAATCTAAACATGTCCGATTTGACTTATTTTTGGTCCTGTGGATTTCTAAGACTGTAAAGAGTCCAACGGTGCTGTCCATTCCTAATTTCGACTTCTCTAGATATGTTAAAATATAATAAAGAAAAATCGATTCTAAACTCCAACGTGGACTCACGTTGAGCCTAATATGATTTATATCATACTCATATTGGGCCTGATATATATTCATATCAAACCCCACGTGGACCTGATATAAAATTATATCTGATACGGTGAAGAGATAAGAGGGCATTTTGGACATTTTAGAGCAATTAGGTTTTGGTCTTAAGGAGGAGTACTGTTCACGCAGCAAGGGGGCGTTTTTTGGTCCGCCGCCAGGAAGAGCTTCTTCCTCCCTCCTTGCCGGCGCCGGCCGCCGGCTGCCTCTCTCCTCTCCCTCCTTTCCTCCAGCTTGCACCCCAGCGCCGCCAACAGGAAGAGAAGCTGGGCTTCATCGCCGCCACCGCCACTGGACCGACCTTGACTCCTCCGAGCACCTCACACCGGCCGCTAGCCGCCCCTCTCCTCATCAGCGTTGGTCGTCGATCGCTCCTCTCCTCTCCTCTTCGACCCAGGCCGCCGCTGGCAGAGACCCGCCGCCGCCTCGAGGAAGGCTCGTTGTATCCTCCTTCATCTGCCGCCAACCACTGGAGCAGAGGCGCTGCCTCTCCCCCCGCCGGAAGCCCCCTCCGGCGTTGGTTTCCTTGTGTCCGGCCATCGAGGTAGAGGTGTGCACAAAGGGTACCTTCGTCGCCTCCGACGCCGGTCCTGCCCGCTGCCACAGGCGTCGATACCCCTGTGAGCGTTGTCGCCCTTGCCAGCTGCCACCATCCTTGACGCCGCTTCTAGCAGCCGCTGCCTAGTCTAGCAGCTGCCGCCGACACTTCTAGTGGGCACTGCCACCTCTGGCGACAGCCACCGGTCGACTCACGACCTTCATGATTTGTGTGATGCCTTGTATGTTGTGTGTCGGCCATCAAGCCGATGAGTTATTGGTATTATCCGGCCTGCGCGCCGCGTCCCGGCCTACGGGCCGTTGTAGTATTTCGGCTCAGGAGTTGTCATCATATTTCGACCGTCATGCCACCTCTCGGACCCATGCTGCAACGGACTCCATATCGTCACCCCAGAGTCGGCTCCTCAGCTGTCTCACTTTTGTTTACTCTGCAGGGCCGCGACGACTAAATCCGCATCACGATAGGTTGACCGACTCATCCGAGGGCACCCCCCGGGGCCAGGGTACGTTCTTGTATTCAGTACTCTTGCATTGCATTTCTTTATTTATTATACAGCTGCTCATATATTCATGGGACCCACCTAGAGCATCGAGGTACCAGAGACCGGGGCAACCTGGTCGCTGGCCACAGGTACTATTGACCAGAGGACTCCGGGCGACTTGGTCAACACGGGATACAGCTCACCCTCCGGGTGATGGGAATGCGGTCAACCTTCCATACATGTCATTCCGGCGGGTTCGTCTTCTCAGCTTCCCGACAGGAATAATATCAATGTCACGTTGTGCCTAGTGTAGAGATATATCAAGCCTACCGTAGCTTTGCTATAATTTTTGAATGCATGTGGTAAAAGACGAAATCGCTTGTCCCCAGCGCCCCCGCCGCACCCGACCCCATGCCATCACGAGGGAGACAAATCACGGCAGCCAAAAGAGTAAGTGGTGGTGGGATGAGTTATATAGGGTCTGAAAATTTATGTCCCGATAATTCTACGATTCAATCTCGTATCCTCATGTGATAAGTATGACATCACTTGTCGTCTCGATTGATCCGTAGGATCGATAATTTTTAAATGCATGCATGTAAAACAGAGGGAGAGAGAAGTCGAAAGAAAAATGTAAAAAACAGACAGAAAAGAAGAAAGAAAAAAGATTGTATTGAAGGAAAAGAGAAAACGAGAAAAACGGTCAGATTTAATATTAAGAATAAAATGGAGAAGGTATAAAATTGAATATAGTTTTTGTAAATATTATAATAGTATATGCATTTTGGTTAATTCGGAAATACAGATCACCTAGACCCAATCTCGGGCTGGGTCTCGTCCGGACCCGGCCCGGGCCTGTAACCAGGTCAATAGACCGGTTGCCCGTTGACCCAGTTCGCCGGGTCGAACCGGAACTAGCCCGGCAAGATGCCGGGCCGGTTCCGGTTCATTTGTTTTAAAACTGGCGAACCGCCGGTTAACCGGCGGTTCAGCCTCAATTTTTTCTTTTTTTAAACGGCTTGAACCGCCGGTTAACCGACGGTTCATAGCCGTTGGAACCGGCGGTTCGTAACCGTTGGGAGGGTTTTCTGGGTATTTTTTTTCAACGGTTAGGATCATTTAACCGTTTTTTGATCAATGACTATGATTTAGTGTCCGTTACTATCAAAACTCTATAAATAGAGAGCTCATTTCATCATTTTTCACACACATCTTCTCTACTCTTAATCTCATTTTCGTATTCTCTAATCTCTATACGCTTTCGTTTCTAATTTTCAATTATAATGGAAGGAGGTCGCGGAGGTGCATCATCTCGAGCTCGGAAGGGAAAGCAAATAATGAATCCGCAGGAGGAGGACCCTAACATTCAATCCACCGATGATGAGATCGAGCATCTTCCGAATCCGACACCTGAAACACAAGGAAGTACCGATGTAATTACTTCTAAGGTTCGGGAACTTCTTTCTCTAAAGTCTTCTATTTTCACTAAACATTTTGAGAAGGTCACTCTTCCGTCGGGAGAAATGCGTGCAAAATGTAAGCACTGCAATGCTTCCTACAAATTCCAAGCCGGCGACGGCTATGGGTCGTTGAAACGACATGTAGAAACGAAGCGCCCGACGGAATATGGACTCGACTGTTCTCAAACACAATTATCAAGATTTTCTTCAACTAGCAGTAGTACCGATTCCGGTTTATTTTTATATTCGGATAATAAATTAAGAGAATCATTAGCTAAATTTGTTTCCGTAGAACATCTTTCTTTTAATTTTGGATCTAAATGCACATTTGAAGATTTTTGTAAAGAATCTCTTAATCCATGTGCTAAATGTGTTCCTAGGACTACACTTACTCGTACAATTAAAAAATTAGTAAAACAAGGAAAAAAAATTTAATTGATGAATTTAGTAAATTAGATAATAAAGTTTCTTTATGTTCTGATATTTGGAGTGATCATTGGCAAACACATTCGTATATGGGTGTGACTTGCCATTGGATCGATAACTCTTGGAACCTCCAAAAAGATTATTAGCTTATAGAGTTTTTGATGAATCACATAATGTTCATAATATCGTACAATTATTATGTTTAATTTTAGAAGAATATGGTTTAACTCATAAAATATTTTCAATATTATTAGATAATGCTAGTTCCAATACCGCTTGTATAGATGATCTAAAATTTGTTTGTCAACCTATTATTGGAGGTTTATTTTTTCATATTCGTTGTGTAGATTTATATTCTAAATGCATGATAGACGAATTAATTAAATGCGGTAAAAACTTACAGCGATCTCCCGCAGATCCACAATCGGCAATGGCGAAACTCGCTGTCGGAAGAGCGATCACAGGATCGGAAAGCCCTCCGCAATTCCACAAACCAAATCCCACCGCCTTGGATATTCACCTCTTACTCTCGTCTCCAATGCACCCTGATTCTCGTTCTTGATCCTTGGACGCATCCCCTTTATATAGGGAAATAAACCAGGGGCATAATGGACCTTTTCCATTATGAGTAGTGGAGAACATGGGCCATGTTCCCATATCTCCACTCTCCCCATTTCCAACATCTCCCACTCGTCCAAGGTAAGTCACTAAGACTTGTTCATTCAGGTAAGTCACAAAGACTTAATAAGTCACATAAACTATTAGAGAGTTTGGTCACATAGACCATATGAGAACATCCAATCCATACTTAGAGAAAATGGTCCGTGCGACAGCAAGCACACTAAGCGATAGTTGCTAAGAAGATTGTTACACCTTGACTTAGCCGCTCATTGAGCAATCAATACTAATAAAGTTGTTACACTTTGCTTAGCTGCTCAAATAAATTAGAGACACACTCTTTATGGCACATAGCCACTTTCCTAGTGGCACATAGCCTTTATCCAGGATCCATCCAATCTTCAAGTGACACACAGCCATTATCTTGAAGATATCCATGTCTTGCTATTTACCCAGATTAAATAATTTTCATTTACATCGATATGAACATCTCTAATCCCTTATAATGACCATTATGTCATGAGCATGTTCCATATCTTATATTCACATTCATTTCCGTACATAACAGAAATGGGTCGACCAGTGAATAACAACAAAAGATGTAAATATATTTAATCTTCCTTTTTAGCTAGAATCAATTCATTTTAATCAGTGACTTTCCTAGTTATGCTCCATAGACCGAATCATCCATAGTCATAGGATACACGCTAAAGTAGCAGACACTGATTAAAACTTCAAGAAAACAGCTAAATAGTCACTAAGGCAAAAATTGAGATTAACATATAATCTCAGAGGTCTCACATAGTAGAGAAACAGGGATTCTTTCTCCTACTACCTTTATTGGCACAATAGCACATGTGGTATGAATCACATGCTACGATGTTATTCTCTTTACTAAAAAGAGTGCATGTTGTCTTCAAATTTAACATCGTACAGATTTTGATCTAGACATACTTAACGTCTAATCCGGAATTCAACATATGAATTCTAATCTGGCCTTTAACAGGTTCAGTAAATGGTGGGTTAATTTACTTAGATCATTATTTACACATAAATGATCTCATCTTAACACAATTATCAAGGCAACCTCAACTTATGAATCTGTCTCTAATTTCATAATTTCAACTATATAAGTTGTTTCATAAGTAACGGTCTTACCCCTATTTGTACTTAACAAACAGAGATGATTGTCCATGTGAGTAGACCAATCTCCACCTGCCAACATGCTCACAGAGATCTTATATGAATGTAACAAATACAACATATACACTGAATAAATTATGGCAAATGACACAATCAAAACACAAAGTCTGATTGTTATTTCAATGGTGTTACATTCTACGAAGTCCCAAAGACTTTACATGTTCTTTAAATGACTCTTTAGTCATTGGCTTAGTAAAAGGATCTGCAAGCATAATATGTGTAGGGACATACTCAAGAATGACTTTTCTTTTAGCCACAATATCCCTTACAAAATTATATTTAATTTTTATATGCTTGCCTTTGTATGATATTTGGGATCCTTAGAAAAAGCTATTACAGCTTGACTGTCACAGTAGACAGTTACTGGACTCCCACTATCCTCAGCAACTTTCAGATGCTTCAGAAACCTTCTCAACCAGACTGCTTCTTGCACAGCTGCTGAACATGCCACATATTCAGCTTCCATAGTCGACAAAGCTACACAAGCTTGTTTCTTGTTGTTCCAGGAGATGGCGCCACCATTTAGCAAGAATGTATAGCCTGATGTGGATTTTCTATCATCCAGGTCTCCAGCCCAATCTGTATCTGAATAACCTTTCAGACTCATATCTGATCCTTGAAAACAGAGACAATAATCTGTTGTCGCCTTCAGATATCTGAATATCCTTTTTACTGCCTTCCAGTGTCTCGGTCTTGGGTTTGACTGGAAGCGACTGACCAAGCCCACAACATAGCTGATATCGTGACGTGTACACAACATAGTGTACATCAAACTACCAATAGCACTGGTATATGGTTTTTTATTCATCTCAGCTATTTCCTCTGGAGTTTTAGGACACATACTCTTGCTCAACACAGTACCTTTCACAATAGGTGTATGTTCTATGTTGCAATTAGACATGCTGAAATGATGTAACATCTTATTTATATAAGACTCTTGTGACAAACCCAAAATCCCTTTAGAACGATCTCTTATGATCTTCACCCCTAAGATGTATTCAGCTTCTCCCATATCTATTGTATCAAATTGTGATGACAGCCACTTCTTGACTTCATGCACATATCCTATGTCATTTCCAACTATCAGCATATCATCAACATATAATGATAAAATGACATACTTTCCTTTTTCCCTTTTCAGGAAAACACAATGATCCTCATTGATCATCTCGAAACCATAAGATAAAATGACTTCGTTAAATCTTATGTTCCATTGTCTTTACGCTTGCTTTAGCCCATATATAGACTTTCTAAGTCTATATACTTTTTGCTCTTGGCCTTCAGCAATGAAACCTTCTAGTTGAACCATATAGATTTCTTCGTCAAGATCACCATTAAGGAAAACGGCTTTTACATCCATTTAATGTAATTCCAAGTCATAATGTGCCACAAAGGCCAAAATAACTCTTATTGATACAAATTTCACTACAGGAGAAAATGTCTCTTCAAAGTCAATACCCTCCATTTGGGTATATCCTTTTGCAACTAAACGAGCTTTGTATCTATTAATCGATCCATCTACTTTCCTCTTTACTTTGAGAATCCACTTATTCCCAATAGCCCTTCGGCCCGGAGGAAGATCGACTAAGTCCCAAACATGATTTTGAATCATGGACTCCATCTCTTCAACCATTGCAGCTTTCCATTTTTCTCTAACTATACATCCCAATGCTTCCTCAATGGATTGAGGTTCGTCGTCGTCAATTGGAAGTATAACCAATGCCTCATTCTCAATATCAAACCTCTTCTTAGGTTTAATCTTATGAACACATCTCCGTAAGTAGGGCTGTTGAGAAGTCAACACATGACTCGGCATATCACTCCCACTTGGTTGACTAGACACAGGTATCCCTTTTGACACCTCTCTTGTTGATAATATCTCATCCTCCTCAAATAGAGGAGCATTTTTATCAACATCACCTCTGATTGGGAACTCTGTTTCGAGAAAAGTCGCATCTCTCGAGTCTATTTCGGAGATGGTTCCATCTAGTTGCTCACCTATGAAAACATAACCTTTGGAGGTCTCATGATATCTTATAAAGATACATTTCTTACCTCTAGGCTCTAGTTTTCCATACTTGTAAGAACTATCATGAACATAAGCAGCTGACCCCCAGGGTCTCAAATTACTTAAATCTGATTTTCTGCCTATCCAACGTTCATATGGGGTAGATGGAACTGACTTTGAAGGCATTTTGTTAAGTATATAGGCTGCAGTTATTAATGCATCTCCCCAATAGAAGATTGGCAAATTAGCTTGCGCCATCATAGACCTAACCATTTCAAGAAGAGTCCTATTTCTTCTTTCAGCTACCCCATTTTGCTGTGGAGTTCCAAAGATTGTCAGCTGTCTAATAATCCCTCTATCATTACATATTGTCTTGAACATATCAGACAAATACTCCCCTCCACGATCAGTGCGTAAAGCCTTAACTTTACGTTCCGTTTGATTCTCAACTTCGTTCATATAACGAATGAAGCAATCTAATGCTTCAGATTTGTGAGAAATCAAATACACATGACCGAACCTAGAGAAATCATTAATAAATGTAATGAAATAGGAAGCTCCATGTCTAGCCTTCACATTCATTGGACCACAAATGTCCGAATGAATTAACTGCAATGTTGATTCAAATCTAATAGCCTTACCAAATGGTTTCCTAGTTATTTTTCTAGCAAGACAATGCTCACATTCTCTAGCTAACTGATTCATACGTTCTTGTCCTATGTGTCCTAATCTAGCATGCCAAACCTCATCAGTTATATTTGCATCACTAGTTAAAGCAATGTTTGAAAAATAACCATCAATAGCATAATTGACATCTGGTTCTACATCAAGAACCATAAAACCATTTGTTAAAAAACCATATCCGATTGACACTAAGTCAATCTTAAGTTCAACAGACCGACTGTAAAAATTAATACAATACTCTAAATCAAGAAGACACGTAACGGAAACAAGATTCCGTCGAATTTCAGGAGCATACAGGACATCATGTAGAAACAAAACTCTACCACCATGAAGGTTGAGTTTGCAAGTGCCGACTCCTTTGACTTCAACTCTTGCATTGTTTCCCATATAGATCCACTTGTTGCCAGCTGGTACCCGACGGTACTCAACAAATGTAACTCGTTCCCGAGCTACATGATTGGTTGCTCCCGAATCTATAATCCACAAAGGATAAGAATCAGCTAACAACACTGAACTAGCAACAAAATGCTCTTGAAAAGAAGACACACTTGGATTTACCTTTTTCGGCTCAGTGCACTCCTGAGCAAAGTGGCCCTTTTTGCCACAGTTAAAACAAGTCAATTTGTTTTTAGGTTTCTTTCCAGTCTTCTTGACTATCTTCTTGATTGGGCCCTATCCCACACCAGCAACTTCCTTCTTCTTTCCCTTCCCTTTCTTGAACCATTTATTTTTCTTGGATCCATATGATCCTGTAGAACCTACGGCCACATAGGCTTGTCCAAAAATCCTTGTGGATTCAACTCTCTCCGCCTCCAATTCTACATGGCGTGAGACGTCAGTGAAAGTCTTGATACTCTCACTGTGAGTTAAGGTCTGCTTCATGGTCTCCCAAGAATCTGGAAGTGAACGTATGCTTGAACCTGTTGTTCATCAGTCAACTCATGACCAGCAGTTTTAAGCTCCCGAATCATGTTCGACATCTCCCTGAGGTGTTGAACCATTGACACATTTGGATGCTTTTTGTAGTTGTCAAACTTGATTGTCAGCTGACGAAGCTTGCTCAGACTTACTCCACTGTATTTTTCTTTAAGGGCTACCCAGACTTCATGAGCCGTAAGATATGACTCGTACTCAAAAGCTAGGTCATCTACCATTGAACTAATCAATATACCCTTTGTAGTGGAGTCCTTTTTCTTCCATGCCTTATAGGCATCAAGATCTCGTCTGTGTTGTGCAGTGGGACCATCTACAGGTACTTCCATAACCTGATTTACAACCTCTAGAACTTCTTGTTCCTCAAGTACATACTGTATCTTGGGTGCCAGATCTTATAGTTATCCCCATTAAGTTTTTCACCCTTGTTGAGTTCAGCTATTATGTTTTTGGTTGTCATAATCTATCATAAATAATCACATTATTTAGTATTCAATGTATATCATATGTATGCAATTTATGATTGACTTAATATTACTTTGAGTTGGTTTACAAAATCAAGTGACAACTATGTTTTCACTCATCATCCGTATAACCAATCAAATTAATATTAATCAATTCGATTACATACATCCCAACAAATGAACTAATCATTTAATACTTCATGAACTAATCATGCATCATGTCAAGCAAACAGCATAAATAAATGAATACATCATTAACATAAAATTATGTTGAATATTGTTAACATATAACTAACTGACATGAATGAAATGGACTAACTATTGTTCATACAAAACGACAATAAAAATAACAGAACTCTAATAAACTAGATAGGCAACTACCACTCCCACTAGGATAGACACTAGTGCAGTGGCCAAAATAATCCCTCTCAGCCTGGACTCATTTGGGGTAATCCCAGGCAGGACAGCTTCAAGATTTTCAATTGGATCCCACACACACTCTCCCAGATCCACTTCAGATTCAACTGGATCTTCCTCTGGATCTTCAGATTCTTCTGAATCCTCTTCAGATTCATCTGGATCCTCCTCTGGGTCTTCAGGACCCCAATAGAGATGAAGCAACTGTCTGCACATCTCTGAATACGAGATGCGAGATGTGTCCATCATAATCATTATTAAAGTTGGAATGCTATCTGCCTAAGGTTTTCTAGCAGTGAATAGACTAGAGCAAATCTTCTGTGTGTGTCTTCGACTGGAAATTCTTCTCGCTCGAGTTTCCAGAACAACCGATCGAGCCGACTAATAAGCCATCCGAGTCCTTGAACAGGGTTGAAATCAAGCTCCTTAATCTCCTCCCAAAGCTCATATTGTCGTAAATCACGACTAGCCATCTAAAAAATTGAAAATAAATAAGTCAGTACAAAACTGACTAACCAGTACAAAACCAGCTTATTTCAATTTATACAGGCATAGTACCAACATAATAAATCAAGAAAAACAAATCTTCTCGATTTTCAAGAGTTTAAGTCGACAATTAGAACTAATCTAATTGGTCAGACCTATTGGATCGGTTGATTAGGGATCCAGATCCTAAGCTTGGTCCATTATCCATAATTAGAACTAATCTAATTGGACAGAGATTTTTGTACCTATGTTCTGTTACTTTTTCTCTAAGTCCATTTCTACCAATTTCAGACTTATTGATCAAACTCAGGTCCGTTTGATCAAACCAATGCCCATTGGTTTAAGTCCGACCAATTAGAACAAATCTAATTGTTTTGATCAAATATGACATAATAAAACAAATCTGGTCATTTGATCATATTTGTTCCAAGTCCAATTAATTAACCCAAATTAATTTCGGGTTTGGATCAAATTGGTTCGGTTAAACCAACTAATGATTTAAACCTGAATCGGATCTAAATGGACAAAAATTACTCTAGACCACTTATTATAAATGGAAATTAATTGAAACTAATATTCAATTAATTATTGCATGCACCAAAATTAAAAATACTGTTATGGTAGGCATACATTAACATGTACAGTACGCATGCAATTTTTTTTTTTTTTACACAAAAGCTTAAAAAAAATGTTTCGTTTTTTTTTAAATTTAAAAAAATGCAACAACTGTTTATTTTTTTTATTTATTTGATTTTTGAAAAACAAACATTTCCTCACGACTTCCGTTTTCTTCGCTGCATGTTTTCTCCGCCTCACGCTGCCCACGCTCGCACGCAGCGCATGCCAAGCAACCGCGACGGACACGGTCGCCGGCAGGCCACTGATGCATCGTCGACCTTCGCCGGCTCTAGTGAAAATCACGAAATTTTACGATTTTCCACCCTGGGCAACAGCGCGAACATTGGCAAAACAACTCGATCACCGAACTGCAACCCAGTCGCAGATCTCTCTGTGACCTTATTGTCGGCAACCATCGGAGACAAACTCCGTTCCCTCAAAGCCTATAGTGTCGGCCATTGGGGAAGATCGCGACATGAATGCGATCTAGCCATGTGTTGGCAGCAAGCAACAAACTCCATCGGAGCAGCAGCAATGTGTCCTCCGCCGAGCGACTTTGTCGCTGACTACATCCCTTTTTTGAGACATTGTCGCCGGCAAGCCTTTGCCGCGACATAGAGTCACCGGCCTTGGCTTTTCTTGTAACACATCGGTCATGACTTCAACGGTTTTATCATGCATATAGAAACAACTACGTCCTCTGATACCAATGTAGATTTATATTCTAAATGCATGATAGACGAATTAATTAAATGCGGTAAAAACTTACAGCGATCTCCCGCAGATCCGCAATCGGCAATGGCGAAACTCGCTGTCGGAAGAGCGATCACAGGATCGGAAAGCCCTTCACAATTCCACAAACCAAATCCCACCGCCTTGGATATTCACCTCTTACTCTCGTCTCTAACGCACCCTGATTCTCGTTCTTGATCCTTGGACGCATCCCCTTTATATAGGAAAATAAACCAGGGGCATAATGGACCTTTTTCATTATGAGTAGTGGAGAACATGGGTCATGTTCCCATATCTCCACTCTCCCCATTTCCAACACGTTGTGTATGCCATGTTTTAAATTTATGTGTTCAAGATGGTTTAAAAATTTTAGAAAGTTATATTAAACCAATTAGAATTGTAATTTCTTATTTATTGTCTCATCCATCTATAATGAAACAATGGGGTAGGTTTTGTAAAATTAATGGAATGAGACCTACAAAATTTCCATCTGATGTACCAACACGTTGGAATTCAACATACCAATTATTACAATATTCATTTCAATATAAAGAATTATTATGTTCATTTTTTGCACAAAACACTAATACTAATATATATTTATTTTCACAACAATGGAATATTTGTAGTAGTATTTGTGAAATTTTAAAAGTATTTAATGATGCAACCGAACAACTTTCCGGTGTTTATTATCCCACTGCTCAATTAGTTTTAGAAAATTTTTCTAATATAGTATTAGTTTTAAATGAACATATTAATAATAAATCTTTATCTCCTTGCATCTTAGCTATAAAAACTAAATGGGAAAAATATTTTTATTTAATTTCAAAATTTTATTTAATTGTATTTGTTTTACATCCTAGATTTAAATTAGAAGTTTTACAAGAAATGTTAACTTTATATTATAACGCTTTAATTCCAATTAAAGATTCTTCTTCCCCTGATTCAGTTAATATTATATATAATGTTAAAATTTATTTATATGATATTTATAATCAATATTATGCGAAATATGGAACACAAATTAATATTTTTGAAATACAACAAACTACTAGTAGTAATTTAAAACTTACAAAAGCACGACTCTTATTAAAATAACGGACAAAACTTCTACGAGGATCCTCAAGTTCCACACAGGAACTTGAGAATTATTTTACGATTTTTTTTTAATTTTAATGAAGCAGATAGCGAAAACTTCGATATCTTAAAGTGGTGGTCACAGAAGGCTCAAAGCTTTCCCGTTCTCTCGGTGATCGCAAAAGAAATTTTAACTTGTCCAGTGTCAACTGTTGCTGTGGAGCAGACGTTCAGTGCCGGCGGCAATATATTAGATGAACGACGATAAACTTTGTCTCCCGACTCATTGGAAGCCCAAACATTACTGGACGATTGGACCAGAGCGGAAAAAATAATCCAAGGAATACAACTTTTAGATGACGAAGTTGAAGATTTTGATACTGAAGGAATAAATACGATAGGAACAGGAAATGGAAGTGTATGAAAATGTAAAAGGATAAAAATGTAAAAGAACTACGTGGGCTTTGATTCCCCTAAAGGGATACGCAGACAACTTAAATAAGTGTAAGCCCTTTTTTCAATAAATTTTAATTTCTAATTTTTAATGTTTAATGTTTAATGTTTAATTTTTAATTTTTAATTTTTAATTTTTTTTAACATATTAATCTTGAACCGTGGCGAACCGTGATGAACCGTGAACCGAATCGTGAACCGGCGGTTCTGAACCGTGAACCGAACCGTGAATCGGCGGTTCTAAATCGTGAACCGTAACCATCTTGGATGGTTAAGATTAAAGGTCAACCTATCTGAAACAGTTGAACCGACGATTTCAAATTATCAAATCGTCAATTTTGAATCATGGTCAAATCTAGAAACACCTCTTCATAAATGGCCGAAGTTATTATTATACAATGACGTTGAAAAGTTGAGCAATTTTTTAATCATGATCCTGAGGAGTATCCAAGTACATTAAAAAAAAAAAAAAAAAAAAAAACAAACTGAAAGAATAAACAATTTTAAAAATGGAAAAATAGAAAAACTGGTCCACGACCCATACTTGTCAAAGTCTTGAGATGACTGGGGCACTAGTTGGGCACTAGTGCTCATTATTATCTCTTGGATGCATTGTTTCTACTGACTGACTGGCTTTGGTTGGGTTGGCTGTTGAAACTCGAAATACGGAGGTTGAAAGGTAATAGAATAAAGATAAATATAGAGTAAGAAAAATATAAAATATTTGTGTGTTATGTTAAAAAGATTTTTAAAATTTATTTTTATTTTTGAAAAATCTCTTTTTATCATTACTAATTTATTGAGATTTTTCAAAAATATTCTCCTAACTCATATAAAAAATTAATACATAATTCTTTAAGAATTAATTAAGTATTGAAAATTGTATAAAATAATGCATCTTATAATTATTTTAAAAACCTAAAATAGCTTAAAAATAATATAATATATACTTTATAATTTAATTAAATTTTGTCTAATGCGTGTCAAAATAAAATTAGCAATATACATATTGTTACTACATCAGAACGGAACTGAGGGAAGACCCAAGATATCACTATCTGCCTAACATGCTAGAGGCTTAAACAATTTACAAGTTAGTTATAGGCGTGAAACAACTAATTTTAATTTTTTTAACATTAGGTAATTTTTTATGCATTAAAAAAATACAGAAAATAGAGACAGAGTTTATCTGTCGCTATTCTATCACCAAATAAATATTATGATGGAATAGCGATATAAAGCATCCCATTATGTAAATTTCAATCGTTGATAATGTAGCGACTGAAATATAAATTTTCATTGCTATATAAATTTTTTGTCGCTATGTGTAGCGATGAAAATTTAGTGCTACAAGCCAAATGGAGCAAAATCTCAGTTAAAGGTGCTAGCGACCAACAATTTAAATATCCGTCACTATTAGTGTCACTAAATATTTAAACTATTTGTCATTATTAACATATATTTAAATTTTTCGTTGCTAATAGCGATGGATATTTAAATTTCCATCCCTAATCTCTTGTTTTAGTATCGAACCTAGTTGTCACAAACTAGATAGTAGCGAAGGACATTTGACTCATCGTCACTAATAGCGACGGATATTTGAAACATTTGTCACTATTAGTGACGGTTTTAAGATATATCCATAGCTAATAGCAACGAAAAATCAAATATCCATCGCTAATCTATTCTATAGTTTACTATTTCCCTTTTTATTTTCTATTTTCCTGTTTACATATCAATCTAAATCACTCCAATCATCACAAGCGGTTTCACAATAAACTCATAATACTTATCAACAAAACTCATAATAAACTCACTACACATCAATAATTAAACATAACCAAGTCATAACACATAACAAACACACAACACATCACAAATAGCACAACAATATAGTTGAACTAAAATAAATACTAGATACATAATAGTAAATCCAAACATAGGTTTGAATCTAATATAAGATAAAGTATGTTTATAACAAAGTAATCTAATATAATACATTATAATCAAAATAAGGAACAAAATCTTCTCTGCCATGAAATTTCAGATGCATGAAATTTTATTGAGATTGGTTGTGAATAAAAAATGTCATATTAAACTATGAAAGATATAATTACTTATCTTAAACTAATAAATAGTTTAGCTTGCGAACATTCTTTAAAAATACATACCCGTGTCCTTGGGATAAAAATATGTCAAATCTAAAAATGATTATGGAAATGTATAATATAATCAGATATGCATATAATTATTAAAAAAATAATACTATTTTTGATTGAAATTAAAAGTTAAGATAAATGATACACACCTCAAAAAAAAATCTACTCTTAGAATAATAGTTGGGATTCTTGATGTCCTGGGACTCCAAACGATACGGCCCAACTATCTATGAATCTGGAGATGTAACGCCCGAAAATTCTCAAACTTATTTTAGAAATATTCTATAATTTTTCTGAAATTTTAGAGTATTTTTATGGAATTTTTAGAGTAGCTGAAGTAGCAAAAATAAATAGGACCGTAAAATAGCCTACGTGGGAATTAAACCCGAGACCTATTGGGTCCTATGACTTATGGTGAACCATGGTAACCAGGTGAACCCAGCAGGGCCGTGCTGAAAGGAAAGGAAAGTAATTAAATTTATATTCAAGTTGGGCCGAGATTACCACTTAATATAAATAGGGAATTAATAAGTGAGGAGTTATTAGATTTATTCGTGACTTTTCTCCTCCTCACCCTAACCTCACGCCGCCTCCTCCCTCCTCTTCCTCTCTCGGCGCACCAAGCCCTAAGGGCTCTAGGAGCACCTTTCCGGCGACGACTTCGACACGAGGACGCTCCCCTCCGCGAGAGGAACGCATAGACGCGAGAAGATCGTCGAAAGGATCGTCTCCTCCGGAAAACCTAGCGATTAGAATCGTAAGAAATTACGAACAGGAGGTAAGAAACCCCTCACCTGTAGTATAAGTAGCTTTTTGTAAGATAGAATGCTTTTAAATTAGCTATATGTAGATTTTTCGACGCATAGAGTGTATTTAACCCTCCTCGCAGATTTAGGGATTTAGTTGAGCACCTCTAGATGGGACAGACACATTTACTCCTTTCAGTTGGAGATTCTAGACGTCGTCGGGTGCCTAGAGGTGGTCTCCCTAGTAGAGGGGAGAGTTGGAGCACATTAAGTGTTCGATAAAATGCTTAGCTCAGTAAAATGCTACAGTAGGCATTTTTAATAGCTCAGTAAATGCAATAGAAGCATTTAAAATAGCTTAGTTAGTCTTGCTACAGCATATATGGGACTGCGGTCCAATGGGTGGGCACCCACAGTCGCCTCTAGGTTCAGATAACCTAGTAAAAGAAAGATAAATTAGTTAGCTATGATCCAGTATTTTACTTTCAGTAGAGGCACTATACGGGACTAGATGTCCTTGGGCTGGGCTCCCATAGTCGGTCCCTAGGTTTAGATAACCTAGTAAACCTTACTAAATTCGGGATTTGTAATCCCGGGTCTAGTTAAGGGTGCGCGCACAGTAGGTACAGTTGTCGGGCCCATTAGCAACATGATTATGTATTTTAATCTATTATGATAATAGCTTTCCAAACTCACAATCAGTCATGTGATTATATTTTAAAATCAGTTCTAGTTCAGCTCTAGTTTAACTCAGTTATGTTTCAGTTTAGTCCTTTCTTGTTGATACTTCAGTTATTGCCATGATTAGCTCTTGGTTTCTATGTTTCGTATGATAGTATGCCATGCCTAGCATTCTCCATCATGTTTTCAATTAGCATCTTTCAAAAGCATGAACTCATCGTATGCATGTTTTAGTGAGGTAGATGGTTTCTTACTAAGCCCTCGAGCTTACAGATACTTTTTCCTTATACTGCAGATAAAGGTAAAGGAAAGGTGGACTAGCGGAGGCTGGAGGTCAATGCAATGATGAAGATGTGTGTGGAAGGAACCTGGAGTAGAGATCTTGGAGAAACTAGCAAACTAAGACTTTAGTTTTATATAACGTTATTTCTGCATTTTTAGTTATTTTGATGCATGAATCATGGAAGACCTGTTTAGATTGTTAGTAATCATGCTTAGAATGTCAGTTAAATGTTGTTAGTATGTTTATAGCCATGTTAGAACTCACGTGTATGAATTTGGCACGAAACAGTGCTGAAATCAGAGTTCTGGTATGAAATCAGAAACCCCAATCGATCGGTCGATCGATTGGAGGCTTCTCAATCGATCAGTCGATCGATTGGGGAGTTCGTACCACGAACAGTAGGCTTCTGGATCGATCATCCCATCGATCCAGTAAATTCTGTCGCGAACAAAAGGCTCTAGGATCGATCTCTGGATCGATTGGCCAGTCTGGATCGATCAGCCGATCGATCCAGAATATTGTCCCGGGCACAGTAGCGTGCTGGATCGATCACTGGATCGATCCAACCCAAGCTCTGCATACAGTAGCCGGCTGAATCGATCACTGGATTGATTCAACTGTTCCAATCGATCTGTGGATCGATTGGGAGGCCCGAAAGGTGCTAGGAAGCCTCTAGTTCAGTTCCTTGACCATGAGGGAAGTATAATGTGTCATGAATAGTTAGATTACACCCCTTAGCATGTATAGAATCAAGAAATGTCAATAGTTTAGCAAAATTTTATCTAGTACAGCTTTCACATCTAAATTTAGTAATGGTCAGGGAATAGTTTAGCACAGATTAATGTAACGATCGGCCTCACAGCCTAGTCAGTAGAAGGCGGGTCGTTACAGGAGAGAACGTCGTTGCAAATGTTTGCATATGACAAACTATCACCTCAGTCTGAGCCTGTCACTGCCGCATCTCCCGTATCTCTGTGTCCCTCATGGCCATCATCTTCTCCAATGATGATGGTTGAGTTCGCAAGTCATTTTTCTTCCATAATTCTCTAACCTCACTAGATGAGGAGGAGGGAGTAGGACGACCCCTAATCTCCGGAGTCCTCATCTGTTCATACATGACTTTGCCTTGAGTATCAAGACCATAGAGGGATGTCTTCTTCTTTCCACCGATGACATGATAATAAATGTCATTAACTACATTAGTGGAAAAAGGTTGACCCTTCTCCCTCTGCCCCAGGCTGAGACACCCTTATTAACTCTAGTAGACATTGCTTCCTATGTCAAAATAATAATTTTAGTAACCTTCGCATAAAGTTTACAAATATATTCATAAAATTTAATATTCTTAGGTTAATTGCTGAGGAACGCCGATCGACAAATGACCATTTTTCTTTTTATGAGTTTTATTAAATATCTCCCAATAAGTGGGAGGTCTCTATAATTCAGCAGTCTGTGTACAGAAAATGCAAATACATTAAAACTAACAACAAAACATATATATGAAATATTTATATAACTTAATTTTAAACATACAAAGTCAGAGGCATGCTCCACCATCAAACGAGATCCAGCAGTGTGCTTTGTGGATTTAATGCTCGACCAACAGGCTCTGAATTACGATTGTTGCATGCAATCATTGAATTGCCCTACTAATGCTGGGCAACCCAAATGGCTCTCCAAGACTGTCAAACTGCATTAGGGACCTCAGATGACTTGGTGTTCCTCTGGCTCCACATGTACAATATGTCCTTGTATAGTTTAGATCAGTAGACATTCTAAAATTTTTGAACATTTCCCCCTAGCCCTCCTCCTAAACATATCTCTGCAACAATATATTTTGACAATTAATATCATATTAACTACAAATATGTTTTATTCTAAATACTTACAAAAAATTCTCCGTAATAAGAATTCTTCATATCCTGGTCTATGAGCCGCTATGTAGTATCAGCAGGAGACAATCGTTCTTTAAACTTTTTTTATATATATAATGCTACCTGGTGATCATCTAGGACAAAACTATATGGAAAAAATATCATATATTAGATATGTTTGATTATTAAAATGAAGCTAAAGTACTAAAATAGTTACTAAATACATAATTACTTACTAGACACCAACAATTCGTAAAATAATCTGGTCACCACGCGGTCTCTATGTTGGCTACATGACTATATATGAAAAATTACTTACTAGTTAGTGCCTGTCGGTCGTAGCGGGCAGTGGCTGTCTGCCACGGCATGGCAGTGGCTACCGGCCGTGGCCTGGCAGTGGATACTGGTCGTGGTCTGACAGTGGCTATCAATCATAGCCTGATAATGGCTGCTGGTCGTGGCTTGGTAGTGCTCGATCATACCACATAGGAGGAGGAGAGGAGAACAAAGGGGAGGAGAAGAGAGTACCTTAAGCCAAAGGAGGAGAAGCCGGAGGATGAGGAAATCATTGGAGAACGAGGAAATCGTCGGAGAAGCAGCAGGAGAAACACGAGTTCACGTAAGGAAGATTGGACGCGGGGAACCCTAATATCCCAAATATAGCGATGAATTTTTAATCCGTTGCCAATAGCGATGGATAATTAATTATCCGTCGCTATTAGCGACGGTTTTAGTTTGTTGGCAAAAAGTAGGTCCCGTATACATATAAAATATAGTGATGATTGTACATTCGTTGCTAGCTCGACGACAAAAAATGGAGTTTATCGTCCGATTGTTATTAATAACGATGGATATTTTTAGTCCGCCGCTAATTGCAATGTTAATTAATAAGTCCGTCACTATATAGAGATAAAAATTAAATGTCTGTGCTAAATCCGTCATTAATAGCTGTTTTTTTTTTTTTTTTTTTTGGGAGTGTTGAGCAACTTTTAAATCACAAATTTGAAAAAGTATATTCAAAGAATTTATAGCGCATACATGTGATGTAGTGATGAATATACTGTGGTACTAATAGGTGGTTGCTTTGATCATTTTCTTCCCTTTCATTTGATTGAAAGTTGAGACACGAAATGCATTTTTTTATTAATTATTCTATTCTATTTGACTCGATAACTATATATATTTTTTTTCAATTTTGATAGATATACTTTCTGTTGTGTGTAACATAGTTAATCTTGTTAAGTATTGTGAGATATAGAGACATTTTAATCTGCTCCACTTGATTAATAATGTGTCATTTGCTTTTTATTTTTATATATAATTTTTATTTCTTAATTAATTAATTTGAGTATGTATATTATTTTTCCCGCTCCTTAGTATAAAATCATAAATTGTGAGCAATGAGATTATTCCATTATTACTTAATTAACTTGATAATGAGGGAGGTTAAGAGGAGATTCTATAAAGTTGGGTACTCAATTTTTTTAATATATTTATATATAATATGCTCATATTTCTCGATTTAAATTTAAAGTATTTGAGTTATTTATTTATAGAAAATTTAATAATTTATGTGTTCTAATATATTTTTTAATATTTTTTTAGATATAAATAGTAAAGAATGGCTCATAATATTTATCGGGCTCTTAAAAAAAATAAAGAGAAGAAGCATTAATTAAAATCTATATTGGTGATTTTTATAAATATTTTTCTGGCAACAATAAAATATCTAAAGAAGAAATAATTGATAATTTGATTAATGTGCATTGAAAACTACCAATTGTAGAATGATAATAATTAAAGAAGTAAGGCAATCTCTCATTGTAAATGAATTTGATAGCCAAAATAATGTTAATATTACGGAAGATGTTAAATATGAAAATATAAATGCAGGTAGATTATTTCCTATGAATATTGATGATTCTGAGAATTTGATAAAATTAGTCAAAACACGAGGGACTTATTTGTTGAAAAGGCTCCAACTTGAATTGATGATATTTTATTTCTTAAAGATAGTACTAGTAGATATTTTGATGCCTTAAATTATAAGAAGTTACTACAAGATGGAGAAAACGAGTGATAGGAAAGGGTTATTTTATTGATTTCTTTAGACAAAGTATTGTTTTTTTGTTGCAAGTTGTTCCAGATTGAAAGTGTCATAATAAAGTTGGTCAATTAGCTAATTGTTGGAATTAGCACAACAGAGTATATATATTAAAATCAATTTTCTTCTTAAATAATTATCTCTTCGTGGCACATATAATTTCAAATAAAATAATATAAAATAAAATATACCTCCTAATCTTTGATAAAGTGAATGATATCATAAATAAATGAGAGCCTCATGTGTAACTTTTTTAACGGTATCTACGTATACTAGATCATGAACTTGACACGATCCATTAAGTACTAGTTTCTTGGATCGATAAGATTTTTTTGAAACACTAATGATCACTTTAGAAGTCTTCAAGGGTGAAGTCGAGAGAGAGTCCTTCTTTCACTCTTAAGAATTTTCAAAGGATGACTACGTAGGGTGCGTTTGGTTCAGGGTTATTCTTGATAACCTTAGTTATCCATCGAAGGTTATCAACAAAAACCTTGTTTAGTTTAGGTAATCGTTGATTCTCAAGTAATATTCCATGTTCGACACGTCAGCAAAAGGGGCATGCAACTTGGAATCGAAAAATCTCGGAAAATTGAGATTTTTGCTTGATTCTAGAGTTAACGAATTTTTTTTACCTAAAATACCCTCAAATAAGAGAAAAATGTGATAAAAAAGAAAAGTGTAAAGAAAAAAATATAAAAAATAAAATAAAAACTTTAAAAAAATAAAAAATTGTAAAAAACATAAACAAATTTAAAAAATAAAAAAATTTAAAAATAATAAAGAAAGGGAAAAAATAAAAGAAATGTACAAAAATTTTAAAAACGTAAAAAAAATATTAAAAACATTAAATTTTTTTAAAAAAATATATAAAAAATTTAAAAAATATATAAAAAAATTAAAAAACATAAAAAAATAAAGAAAAATGTGAAAAAGAATAAAAAAAACGTAGAGTTTAAAATAATAATAATAATAATGATGATGGCACATAATAATAATAATAATAATAATAATAATAATAATAATATATGGTTGGTTTTGTAACTAAGGGTAATATAATAAAATATTAAACTAGGTTATTTATTAAAACCTTCAAATAAATATGTTTTTGTTGTATTACCTAGGTTGAACCAAACAACATTTGGTTATGTTTTATTCCTTATAACCTTGGTTATGTGATTACTTGATAATCATATAACCAAGGTTACACATGATAAATTGAACCAAACACACCCTTATAGTCTCCAAGGAAGATAAAGAGGCATGACTCTTCAAATTCTCGATTAGTCATTATGATGATAGCTGTTCAAATTCTTTATTAATCATCATGATTATCACTATTCAAATATCTTATTAATCATCATTATTATGACTATTCGAATTCTCTATTAATCATCTTTGAATCAAATAAATTTATAATTGATGTTGATCTGTTCTAGTTTTCGATTATTTCAAAATTAATTAATAATTTAATTAATTCTAATTTAGAAATAATAAAAATTTAATAATTTTTATATCCACTAACACTAATGAAGTGTACAAAGATTGACATAATTTGAGTCGACATCTTAAAAATCATGAAGTGAGCAAAGAACATAATTAGTTGTATGACAAATTGGATTGAATTGGAAAGAAGATTATAAAAAAATAGATGAAAGTATTTAAGCAAACAAATAAGAGATCAGTGTAGGATCGAAAGCGCTAGAGGGGGAGGGGGTGAATAGTACTCGTGACTTTTTTTATGTTTTTGAAAAACATGATCGAGAATAAAATGTGCAGTGAAAAGAAAGACAAAAAAAGAACACACAGGAACACAAGTGTTTTACTTGGTTCAGAGCTTGTGGAGGCTCTTACTCCAAGGCCCGCACGTGAGAATGCTTTTGTTGGGCAATCACTAATCAATTAAAGGATACCAAATACAATTTGAATACGAGTACAAGAAATTGAAAGTGCAAACAATACTGATGATTTAGAAGTAGGTCTTGAGCATAGTCATCGTTGGAGTAGCTTTCGGGCATTGTGGAGTCAATTTCAGAGTAGCACGTAGGAGGAAAAGTCATTCAGAATGATGTGTTGAAGCTGCTGGTCGAACTCTCCTTTTATAGCCTTATTCGGGTGCCTAGATCTCCTCCCGAGCACCTAAAGTATGCTGACATGGCGAGCTCTCGTTAAAACTTCATCCTGGAAGTTTATCCATGTCCGGACGCCCATACCCCCTCTCGGTACGATCGAATACATGGTTCATCTAGTCATCGCGCTCTAATTTAACATGATGATGCAATTTTGCTTGTCTGGGCATCTAGAGCAACTCTAGGCACTCGGACTGCCCAAGTACCTGACCAAGCACCCTCTAGGGGCGCTCCCTTATCGCTGCTTACCCGAGCACCTAGAGCAACTCCGAGTGCCTGGACGTTTGGGAACCCTGACAAGATCTAAGCACTTGGAACCTTGCTTTCTAGCCAACTCTTGCTTTCGCCACCTACACCACAAAGTTAGAAAGACAAGCAATAACATAAAAAGTAAAGTAGTTTTCGTCAGTCTTCAGACCGTTCGGTCTTGACTTTGAGTTTCGCTGAAACTCTAGGTCGAACCGATGACTACTATTCCCTTTTTGGAGAATGTGTCCTCACCTACTCCTCTTAGGACATATTACATTTTGTCAGAGTGGTCCTCCAGATTGTTTGGACTTTTACTCAGCATCCAAGACTTTGGGTCTTTCAATTAGTGTCCGACCTTAGGATTTTCGCTTGGTGTCCGTGACTCCTAGGACTTTCACCTAGTGTCCTCGACCCTAGGGTTTCGCTTGAAGTCCTTAACCTTCCATGTCTTTGTCTAATCCCATGGACCAGGATTTCGTTGACTAATCATAGTTAGGGCTTTCTACTTTTTACCTAGTCTCAACTAAGACTTTCACTTTGCCTAAGATCACTTAGGACTTTCCTGCACACTTAGTTCAACTTATTAGAACAACTTGTTAGAATCCTTTGTTATTATCAAAACTTAGGTTCAATTATCTATTGCTCCTACACTAATAATTAGTATTAAAGTAGAAAATTGCTATCACTACAACAAAAATGACTTTCTGCAGCGCGCAATTATGCTATCCGCATTGCGTATCACATGCTGCACAACTCCATGCTATTAAAAGTCATAACACATTCATAGCGTGTGGTCGCACACTATTGTAAATTGCATTCACAGCGCGTGATCACGCGCTACGGTAAATTGAATTTGTAGTGTGCAGCTGCATGCTATGGTAAATTCATTCACAGTGTACAACTGCGTGTTGTAGTTAATATCATTCACATCACACAACCGCGCACTACGATTAATTGCATATAAAATAAAAAAAAATATCACACATATAATTATTAATATTGTACAATTATCTCACTAAAGGAATAACTGTGTTACAGGCATATAAAAATAAAAATAAATAAATATCATATAATTTTTCTTTCCAATAGGAATAATTGTGTTACATGTTGATAAGGTAAAAAAATTATGAACATCAAGCCTTTCCTCTCCTTCTATGCTTCTCTAAAGTAATGCAAGTAGTTCAAAGTCCATATTCATTTCTGATTGCTGCGTTGGTTCTTCTAACCCTCTTGCATTGGAATACATAAAATAGTCACAACATTAATAGACCTCTTGGTTCTCACAAGCTAACATTCATGAGACTAGTCCTACAAGAATCAAACGACAGAAGTTAGTATTAGATAACCAACCACTGATTCATGTGTCTGGAAAGAATTAAAATATAGTTTTCTTATTCTAAAACAAAGGGAGTTGGAAACACTTTGATAACATAACAGAAAAATATTTTGGTAGGGAGGGGCGCTCACTAACTTTCTATGCTTTTACAATTAAAGTTTGACCGGCTTGATGCCCCTCAACTGTAAAGAAAGATAGGTAAGATATTAACATGAGCAAGAAAACCACAAACATAAATAAGAAAGAATTTTTAGGTGATCAGAAAATGAACACCTCTACTAATCACGTTTAACAATTTTATGAGCAAATTAGGTGGGTTCATTTTCTGATCACCTAAACAATTATATGTCGAATATACATACTGTGCCACTCTGATTGCACTTGCAATCAATTCAACATTTGGGATATGTGTGTCAAGGTAATTCACACTACAACAAAAACACTCATAGACATCGGTTTCCCAACGGTGTCTATTATATTTTCGACTGATATCTATGAAGGCGATGTAAAAGGTATGCCATTTTAGACATCGGGTTATAACCAGTGTAGTATCACTTAACGACATTGGGTGTAAAATCGATGTAATATTATATGTTAATAACACTAGTTTTGACAGCGGTATACGACCGATGTAATATTAGTTAATGACACCGGTTTTGTAGCGGTGGAAAACCGATGTAATATCAGTATTGTTTAACGACACAAATTTGATTTCCAAAATAGTGAAAAACCAATATTATCACCAAGCAAATTATAAAATTAAGTTAATATTATTAATTCACTAAGAAAGTCACAAATAAAAATGCACCGATATATCTAAACACACCAAGTCAATATCCATATAACCAACACATAAATATTCTTCTTACAACATAAAAAGATAATAGATATTGTGCACATCAAGTCAGTATCCACAAATTGCACATAACTATTCTTCTTACAACATCAAAAGGTAATAGATAGTTCACAAATATTCTTCTTACTGGTGCCAACGTTATCCTTCTTGCTCTGTGCAAAGATTTAACTAAATCTTCCCCAGTAGTTTTATTTGTTAATAGACAATTCTCTTTATCTATTACTTGATGGGCACCTCTGCTTGTTTTATGTCCTGAGGGTGACAACTGATTGGTGATTCTTTGTAAATGAGGCCTCTATCTTAAAGGAGCCACTGGAGGCTTTGGGAACTTTACAATCCTTCTTGGTTGTCCTCTCACCATTTAATTGATTCTCCAGTTCTCTTACCTGAATAGAATAAAATAGTCAATATGGATATAAAGCAGTTTGTTGCTTACATAAGGAAAATTAAAGATGTTGTAAATTCTACTCAAATAGAGATTGAAAATAAGATAAGTAACCTTTTGCTGGTAATTTTTACTTGCTTGCTCAACTTCTTTGATCTGCACATTTGAAATAATCTGTTATAAGGCAATTGATTTGAAAGAAGCTAAATATAGTGATGCATGTTGTATAGTAGATTATTATGATTTTTCGTGGAATATATAAAATAATTTATTCACACTATCTTCAAAAAGATTCTACTTATATTAACATAATAAATTTTCAAAAGAACAAAATGAAAGATTCTTCCTTCATTCTTAAACCTCATAAATCTAAGCAACATGGAGGAGGCATGATTATAATTAAACTTCCACATAATCAATAGATGTGAATTCACATTCTATGATTAGGAATATTGAGAGAATGACCAAAATATAGAGAAAATATCAGTGAAATTTGTAAGGTAATCAAGTATAGTATTTCAAGTTCTCTCTGCAATCTATCTAAAACTTAAAAAAATTATATTAGTAATTTCTTGTTATCAAAGAGGTTGAGACGAGACATGCATAAGACTTACAGAAAACTAGGTGTTATGCAACTTGTATTAGAACAATCTGCCAGCAATATGTCCTATTCTTCTACAAAACAAAAATGTTATTGTCTTCTCAGAAAATGGGATAATATGAAAGAGTACCAAAGAATTAACAAGAGATTAATAGAAGTGAACTGATAAGAGTTAAGACTACTGATTTACGAAGGAAAACATACTCATACAGAGGATTCAAATGCAGAAAAATAGGAATAAGCATTACAATAGAATTCTTACAAACACAGTAAAATAGGAACAATAATTAAAATTGAATTGTTAATCACATCAAAAGGTCCAAAATTGAAATCAAATTGACTTAATATTATAAAATTTGAATCAAATTGTTAATGCACATTTATAAAATTGCAGAATAGAATCAAATTGTGCAGTATATTATCAGGTGAAATTTGATATGACTTAGCAAAAATAGACTTACCTTGAGAGTCCTGAAAAGATCATTTAGGTAATTGACCTCTGAATCAAAATTAGAAATGTAAAGCAGGGCAACAACTCTCTTAAATGCATACAGGATACTAATCACTGACTTCAAGAAGCTTTCAGCTGGACCAAGATTCAGAGGTGGTTTCTCTTTATATTGTTTCAATTTGATCTCTTCATCTCTGCTTGGAATCATTTCCTTAAGCGCCTCCAAAACATTTTTCCCCAAACTATCAGCTTTACCTTTACAGATATAATGTTAATGAAAACATGATAACATCTAATAAAGTTGGGTCATACTTGATGGTAGATGCACAAAAAAAATTGGTTCTCAAAATTTAGAAAATACACTTAAGGCAAACACAAGATAAGGTCATACACAATATACTTTAAAAGAAAAGATCTCTTGTAAAGTAATTAATAATGCCACCTACCAGATCATAAGATTTAAAGAGAAATTTATATTAAGAAATTCATCCCAAAATGAGCTAAAAATGATGATATTATTCACCAACTAGCTAGCCTTAGCATAAGCAGTAAGTAAAGTAGATCAGGCAAACAGATAGAACATAGACTTAACAGAATTTCTAGTTGCACATGTCAAAGGGTGGTTTGATACCTTCTAAGATAGCCTCAGAGACATTTTCTTTCATCAAATTAAAATCCTTTAGCAAATTTGAAATTTTCTGAGATTTGTTAGGATCAAGGATCCTGCTTTCTTGGGCCAAGGAAGGATCTAATGGACAACCAGCAATCCCCTTTGTGGCCATTGTTGTCTTTCTGCCAAACAAAGTATCAATCATCTCCTTGTTTAGTCTGGAAAGAATAAATTCAAGAGGATTCATGAGGATCTGATAAGCATATAAATGGTTTTCAAGATTTGACCAGGACTCGCTTGAAATGGCCAGATTTCGGCTGATCCCAAACCATTGATGGATCAGAGCTTGTAGATTTCCTAATCCCTCATGCTTCTTGTTCGTCATTTCTAGATCTATGGACATTGTCCACAGACTCATCTATCCGATCATGATAATATGAAGAAGAAACTGAAAGATGAATATTTAATCTGATAATGAACGATCTACTGAGAATTAATAATAGATCCGGAAGCAATCTACCTTGGTAGTCCGCCTTGTCGGAAACGATCCACCGCCCCTCAAATGACTCATCAAAGGACTCGTAGAACAGATGGATCAAACACGACAAATCACTTCCTACATCTCAGCAACAACAATACTGGAAGAAGGAAGCAAAGGATCAGATGTACCTCCTCTGGCACCGTTTCTCCCTGATGTACACAACTTACAATCAGAAATGGTTCTAGAACAATCCTCAATACAGATAATATAATCATTGGGTGCTATACCATGTAAATTCAAGGAAGAACTGAACACTATGATGATCATTTATTAACTTAAACACTTGATTGAAAATTGAAAACAAAAAAAAATATATCTAAATTTAGCAGAAGGAAAGGGACAAACTTGGTTCCATTACCTCTGGATGTTCATTGACGAAACCAAGAAGCCTTTCTCTGAAAACAGTCCTTAAGACTGTATACCCAGTTTCACTTTTTCCCTTGATGATCTTTTCGACAGCATCAACTTGCAAATTAACTTGAAGCTCTGGCTTCATGCAGCAAGTACGCTCATCATGAACAAGAATCTTCTTGAGACTTATAGCTTCAGGTAGAATGTATTTTAACTGTGCTAAATGCGTGTAGGTGAAACGCCTGAACCTTTGAAGAACAACCTCATAAGAAAACTAAAAACACAATTGAATAAGCAATTAAACCACTTCATGACAAAATTGAAGTGCCCAATTCATAGTGCCAGAATTTTTTTTACCTTTCTGTCAAATGTTGCATACTGCTGCAGACGTTGGAAAAGGTAGGCATCGATGCCCCTTTTAGCCTAAGTAAATGAATGGAGGTCTCCATGGCATTGAAAAATTCACACAACAACTCGTATCTAATCACAAAATGAACTAATTAATTATAACTGAGATTCTAAGATAAATGCTGCTCAAGCATGATTACTCTAAAAAATTGGCTTGACCTTAAGGATTTTACTTTCACTACACTTTGACTTGATGCTTGAATGATTGATATCATTGAAATAGTCATGATTCATCTTGTTTGTTTAGTACTTGATTTTCGTGATGATTTCTCAAACTTCATTTTGGTTACTGGATGAGGCTCAAATCATGTAAGCTCATTTGGAAAAATCAAAATATCCCAACATCTGTGCTAAAAGTACATTTGTGAATAAGTTTTGCACAATGCAAACACTTATGAAAAAAAATAAAAAAAAATGAATAAGGGATATAAAAATATAGTTGTCGTGAGTGGAATCTAGCAAGTCACCCCTTTGAGACCGAGTTGGGTTACTGGGGAAATGATTGCTTAGCTTCTCTTGATATTAAGCACACCTTTGAGACCTTAGGTTGATTGAGAAATATGAACCAAGTGTGTGGCAAGTAAGTGCCTTCACTGGTTACTTGTCTATCACTGGAAACATTAGGAATTCAAATTTGATGACGACTTGACTAGAACATAGATTGAAACTTGAAGGGTTTTAAGTACTTTTTGCACTGAGCACAAGATACTTATGCTTGAGCCATACTTGACTTTGTTTTCATGATCATGCTTGTTAGTGAAACTTTTTGATTGAGTTAGGAAAGTACATTATGGTTTATGAATGTGTTGTAGAACATATGAATGTAGATTGTAGCATTTTGCTTGAGGACAAGCAAAGATTTAAGTTTGGGGGTGTGATGTGCGTAAATTGTATACACTTATTGGCATGCTTTGACGCACATTCACATATTTGAGCACGCTTGATCTATGCATTTTCGTACTTTCAACTTTCCTTTTTAGCATATTTACTCTCTTTGTTCGGAGATCTGCTTTTGTGCATTTTCTGTACACAGGAGTCGAAATTGGTGAAGATTTCGTGTTCGAAGCCAAATCTGTGAGCAAAGCAAGGGAAGAAGGTGCCCTACCTGAACCATGCATTGCCCTGCTCTGGGGGGTTGCCCAGGCCATGTGGAGATCACGGGCCAGAAGGCTGCAGTAGGAAATGAAGTGGTCATGGACGTGTGAACCTCACATGACCATGCAAGGATCTGAAGAACCCAGACATGAGAAGAAGCCTAGGTCGTGTGCATCACATGGCCATGTGAGTTTTCCAGAGACAGGAGAAGCCTCGACCATGTGTATCACACGACAGTGTGAGGTTCTCAATGGCAGGGAAGGAAGCAGGCCGTGTGCATCACACGGTCGTGCCAGATTCCAGAGGCTAAGGCAGTTCAGGCCGTGTAGATCTATACGGCCATGTAAGGGGCCATTGGCGGATGTTTGCCACGGCCGTGTCTCACACATAGCCGTGCAAGGCTGGCAGAGAGGAGAGTGGGTAGGGCCGTGTGAACCTCACACGGCCGTGTGGCACCCAAACTTCACCTCTATTTAAACCCTTCTTCAAGATTTGAAAGGGGATCTTCTCCCTCTTGGGAGAGAGCGAGATTTGGGTCTTTCCTTCCAATCTTGGGAGGATTTCTGGGCGATCTAAAGGCGGATCTTCAACGGAATTTGACTCCGGGAGCGTGGATTGGATCTGAAGACCAAACTTCATCTTAGATAAGTTTTCATTCTCTCCTCTTCTTGGATTAGGGATCAAGAAATGCTTGTAATCTTTGTATTTTCGGATTTCTTTCTTCGATTCATGGAGTAGATCTCTTTGTTTTAGGATGAGGGAGTATTTGTATAATGAATTGATGTAAACTCTTGTGGATTTGCCATTTCCTTATTTCTATGATATTGTCTTGTTTGTATCAATTCAATCTTGAATGAATTGTTGTGTTGTGGATCTAATTCTCATTTTAGATTGATTGTTTGAATGTCCTATGGATCTTATAAAGATTATCTCCTACTCGATTTTCCGAGGGAAGCACGCGAAAGGTGCAAGCCTGTGTAAGGACGTTTGAGAGATAAGATTTAGGGAAAAATAGGGTAATTCAAGATGGTAGGATAGAATTAGGAATTAATCTTTATATCTTATGGGTTGAGAAGTATGATCTTTGTGTTGATTTTCCGAGGGATCTTCATGACAGGAACATGCCCGTGTAAGGACAACATAAGTTCATATCTAATCGATCACATTTAGGTATAGATTTCAGTCCTAGGTCGGTTGTCTATTGCAAGAGAGAACCGACAACCTTCTATAAATGTTGGAGAATTGAGAAATAGGATTTGGTAGATCCTTTACATTGAGCAATCTTACAAAGAAACCAAAACTCCTAGAACATTCCTTTATCATAGCCCATAATCTTGTTTGTTGATCTTTCATTTCTATGTTTACTTTTCATTAGTTACATTTAGCTTTTGAAAACCAATTGATTAGTTGTTTAGCTAACTCGCGTTGAAACATTTCTAGTGCTTATTCTAGTCTCTATGGATACGATAATCTTTTATATTACTTGCGACATTTCCGTAAACTTGCGGAGCGCGAACACTGCTCTGCTACTTGTCTCTGGAGTTGAGCAACAACTTTAAAAAGATTAGTCTCAGTTGTTTAGGGCTCCTCGTTCTCCTGAGCTCGGTTCTCAGTAAGAGTGGTACGGGGACGTCCTCTTCTTGCCATCTAATCATGCAGAGGGAAAACTTGAAATCATCACTATACTTTCTAGATATATCTTACTTAAGCATGATTCTTGACTTTAAACACATATGAGCAGGTACTTCTAAACATTTCTCTATTCTGCAAGCAATAAAGGAAAAGCGTAAAAGAAAGTATAAATACATTCTTACTTAAAGGCGACAAGGCTGATGCTGATGTGTGTGATGCTGGAGAATGGGAACCGCTCTGATACCAACCTGTATCAACCTCCTCCCTGCTTTCTAAGAGTTGGGTTACTTCTTTCTCTTTTACTTCTTCTTTAATTTAAGCGCTACTCTACTTGGCAATAATTAAATGAATTTCTTTTAATCTCTAAAATGAATCCACATACAATGCATCAATTAGCATACCTCACGTGATAAAAGTATCAATATGTAAAACTAATTAATCATTTCTTCATTTTATTACTTTAGAATCTCATGCATATTCCTTTAAAGACATGGAATCATAATATCCAACAAACATTAACTAAAACTAATCTATTTCATCACTAGCAACAGAAATACTAAATAATATCCAACATATGCAAAATTAAGAATTTATAAAATCTTCTTAACAATGAATAGAAAGTAAACTCTCTAAATTTTCTTAGTAATTTAAAGAAAAATCTTATTATGTTCTTAGCAAATTCCCAATGCTTTCCATAGTTCAAGCATCACACACACCATCACGCATCCCCTTGTCGCCTTCCTTCAAATTTGTTTTCCTTTTCCTTTGTCTGCAGTAAGAGGAAATGCAACTAGTAAGCAACAAGGCTTAGTAAGTAGTACCTAGCTTACAAAAATCTCGAGATGTGCAAGCATGTTTTTAAAAATACTTTTCATGCCAGAATCTTTACTACTACTTACACTGATGGTACATGTAAACATGCATAAATACTTTCGTACTAATAGAGGGACTAAAACAGGTTTAACTCAAGGAAACATGCATATACAAGCATTTAACTTTCTTAAACATATGCAAGCATTTAACTTCCTTAAACTCGCTTTTTTCTTAACTTAACTTGAAACTCGGAAATTTTTCAACTTGAAAACTTTGCTAAAGCATATACTTGAAAATAAATATCTTCACTTGGGATCCCTAAGGCGTAAGTATTATCTTATGTCCGTTCCCTAATAGGTTGGGGTAGCGAGCCACCAATCCTAAAAGAGCAGACTTTGGTCTACCAGGTCCAAGACCTTGGAATTGGACACCTGGATTTATTTACGACAACCTTGGAAGTCGGATATTGGCCTTTCAAAGTAAAATATCTTAATTACTTCTTCTTTAAATGTTTTGGCATTTTGACAAGTACCTTGTGTGCCAGAATCCCAAAAGTCTTGACTTTAGGATCTACTTAAGGCCTTGACCTTTTTCTTTCTTTTCTTTATCTTTCTTATACTTCTCCTAAGCCCACAATACTGATTGGGTATTCTTCCATATGCATCTACAAGTGAAATCAACTAGGTAACACACAATCATGCATAGAACACAAAATAAATCTGCACATATAATATTTCTACGACGAGAAATCAACGGAAAACACCTCTTACTGCAGGTGAGCAGTACTTACAGAGTTATCTTGAACTTACTAACGTGAAACCTCTCTAGGATTCCGGTGAAACTTGAGATCCTCGCGCTTTGCGTACGTCCACACGTTCCTCTCGTCGAGATGAGTCGGAAAATATCGAAAGCTCCCTCGAAGCTCGTCCTAGCCGGCCACCACAAGAAGCCCTAAGCTTCTTTTGTTTTTTTTTCGCCCAAGCCAAGGAGGAGTCAGCGCACGGGAGGAAGAGGAAAGATTAGGTCGAGAAAATCCTATTATTTCACTTAAGTTCTTCTATTTATGCCTAGGGACGTATTTATTTCTACATAAAATTATTCTGCTCTCTTTTCTTTCAGCACACTTTTGCTGGGGGACCTGGTCATCCTAAACATTCTTAAGACTTTGCTTACTAAGGGCTTCCGGGGTCAAATCTCGGCTTGACAATTTTTTACAGCAACTTTATTTCTTTTGGTAAAAATACCAAACGACTTCCGAAAATTCTATAAAAATACTCTAAAAATTTCTAAAAATCTCTAGAATATTTTTAAAGCATTTATAAATATTTATAAGAACTTTTAGAACTTAAAACAAGGGAATTTGGGGTGTTACATAGAGGGTCCCGTGCCATATGCAAAAAAGTGTCTAGGAGGGTCCGGGTGTCCGGAAGGCTGCGGGAACCCTGATGACGAGGGTTCTTGGTGGTACTCGGGTTCTTCTGTAATGGAAGGTACATTCTCGGTGTGTATATAAGAAATCACCCAATTCACGGAGTCGCGACTGAAGTGCGCTCGGGGCAAGGAAGGGGTAATGGAAAACCATTAGTCCTAGGGAAAGCAAACCTATTCTTATCCCGACAAATCATCTTCATGGCAAGACAAGAATCGATGTCGATCCTGTCATTACCATGTGTAACGACCCAATTTTCCTTATTTCAAGTTCCAAATGTCCATAAAAATATTTGGAAATGCTTTTAAAATATTCTAGAGATTTTTGGAAATTTTTAGAGTATTTTTACGTAATTTTTGGAAGTCGTTTAGTATGTTTACAAAAAGAAAGAAAGTTTGACAAAAACCGTTGAAGGCGAGATTCGAACCCACGACCTCGGGTCGGACTGACCCAAGCAAAAAATCGACCCAACCAGCTGAGCTACACGGTTTTGTTAACCTTATATAGAGTGAATAATATTTAAGCAGTAGTTAATGAATAGAGAATAAATAGGAAGAAAAATAGTTGCAGCCGAGACTCGAACCTGCGAGCCGCGCCTTAAACAGAACGCAGCCAACCAACTGTGCCAGCGGCTATTGTTAATTAAGGAAAGAACGGACAAATATTTAAGGTATAGTATTTAATAAAATAACCCTAGGTTATAAAAAGAGGTTAAGTTAAGAGAGGAAAACCTAAAAATTTTCTCTCAAAATTTCTCCTCTTCTCACGCGACGGCGCCGACTCCTGCTCGGGCGAAAACGCAGCACCTTCTATGGCTCGTCTCCAGCGGCCGACGAGGACTTTTTCTGATGAGATCTCCACACCTTCGTGATCCCCTCGTCGAGAGGAACAAGTAGATACCAAGAGATCGTTGAGGAAACAACTTCTCCGAACCCTAGCAACCCTTTCTCTTCGGTTGTAAGTCCAAGAACCGAAAGTAAGTGCTTCTCACCTGTGGTAGGAGTAGCTTTCGGGGTTTTGTTTGCATTTTTGTTGTTGTGTAATGAACAAGAGCAGCCCTTCATCCTAGCATATTGTCTAGATTTCAACCTTTGCTCTAGCAATTCGGTTTGAGCTTTGGTTCAAGTCCTTTTGTTGTTTTTTTTAAGAGCACGGATAGAATTTTTGATGGTTTTCCTTGATTGTTACAGCATGCTTATTTAGATGTATTTACCTTACATTTCAAGCATGTCTAAGTAGTTATGCTTCCTTCAAGTCACGGCATGATTAAAGAATTGTTAAGATTCAAAAATAAATTAGTTTTACAAGCTTGCTATTTGGAATCTGTTGCTGCCGTGGGCCTGACCAAATTTATTCCTATGACCACGTAGTCTTTTAATTACTGTTGAGTTTTGTTTTGAATATATACAGATATATATCAGTGGCATATGGTTTTAGAATCTCTTGCATAATGTATATATGTGAGAAGTACAAGCAAAGCAAGACCAAGGTCACAAATTGATCCTGAATTCCAGAATTTAGAATCAAAGCACACTAAGTGCTTAAATAAATGCCAAGGCATTTTATTATAAGAAGTATTTAAAGATAAAAAAAGTATTTTACTTTTAAAGGGCATGTACCGGACACAAGGTCCAAGGGATGGGCTACAAGATGCCCCTATGCACAAGGCCTAGAAGTATCTTAGTAAGTTTCGGGATTAGCTACCTCGATTCTTATTAAGAATGCGCGCAAAGTGGTACAATGCCGGGCCCAAGAGAAGTTGATTATTATTTTAAAGTATATAAGAGTATAAGTTGGGGAACAAATAGAACAGTTTCTTTCATCAAAGTTGCAATTTTGGCAAGTTAAATTTATTGTTCCTTTTCGAGATGCATGATTTAGTGTTAGTTGCTACTTTCATGTGGAATATGCATTTCCTGCTTTCTTTTATGCACATGCATTTCTTATCGAGTTTTTGTGAGTAGATAGCACTTACTAAGCTTTTAGCTTATAGATACTACTTTCCTCCTACTGCAAATATAGATAAAGATAAAGGAAAAGCTAAAGTGATATAAAGGAAGACGGCAAGGAGGCGTCGATGGTGTGTGTGGTGGCTGATATGGAAGCTTGGGACCTTGCTAAGAAATTTCTTTGAATTAATTTAATTAGTTTTATACTTAAATAATTAGGAGAATTTAGAGAAATACAGATTCTTGCTCCTTCTGTTTTGCTGATTAGAGGTGTCCTTAACGGTATTTGGCTTTGTTTCGGTTGTTCATTTGTTATGGCTTGGATGTTTCCTTCCTTACCGCCAGACTGTCCAGATTAAATAATGCTAGGATTGTTTTGTTTTCGAGAATTCGGTTAGTCACTGCCATGCATGCTAGTTTCTTTGTTGACATGCTAGTTGTTTGTCCGAGTTTGATTTTTATATAAGAAGTTCATATCTGATTCTCAGCTTGCAATCACAGTTAGAAGTGTGAAATGGTATGTTCAGTTGCTTTAGATTCTATTATAGCATGGAATTTCTGCAGTAAGATCAGTTTCCGTGATCAGCAAGTTTTATTTCAGTAAATTGATTGGTTACCTTGTATTGCTGAAACGTTTCTTGGTACTGCTTGATTTTAATTCGGACTGGTAATTGCTGAAGTTGAGTCTCTTTGAAATCTGTTATAAATGCATGCGAATCTTGTATAGCAGAAATCTGATGCGTAACCAGTAGTATGCAAGTAGGAAATTTGAAAGTTGCTGGAATTTTCTTCCCATTACAATTGCAGCATGCAATACAGATTTTCCTTTTTATGTTGTTGCCTTGAAACTTAAGTACCGTAGTCTTAAAATCTCAGAATGAATCACTACATTCTTTAATAGATATGGAGGCATGTTCTACATATGATCAGTAGTCAAGTAGCTTTGCTTATTTAGGTACAGTAGGCATGTTTTACTTGATTGGGCAGTAGAAGTATATAAGCTATATATGTCCGTATGCTATGCTTACTTGTGGTCTTATTTAATTGCATGTCTGACTCTGTAAAAAAAAAAAAAATTATCAAGAAATCATATGCTGCTATTTGGAGGCATGTTCTGATATGTTCCCAATAGTTTAAAGTATCTCTAGTATTAGAGTAAGTAGTACCAGTTACGTGAAGTTAGCAGAAACAGTAGCGGTCACCCTCAGAGTAGTAGTAAGGAGGGTGGTCGTTACAGTTGGTATCAGAGCAGTTCCCATTCTCTAGCATCACACACACATCAGCATCATCCTTGCCGTCTTCAAGTAAGAAAGTATTTAAGTTCTTTCTTTATTGCTTTCTTTTATTATTAATTGCAGTATGGAGTGATTGCTTTTAAGTGCTAAAGTAAGATAAAAGTTTTTGCAGTTTTCTTTGTTCATATACATATGTGTATGTTTAGAAAGGATAGAGAAAATATCAAATCTTCTTATTTGTTTAACTAGATGTCAAGAAGAGGACGTCCCCGTACCGCTCGTACTGGGGACCGAGCACAGGAGAATGAAGAGCCCAGAGTAGCTGAACCGAATCTCTCTGAAGTTGTTGCTCAACTTCAGAGACAGGTGGCAGAGCAGCAGCAAGTGATCGTCAATCTGATGGCGAATCAGCAGCCAGTCCCTCCCACTCCTCCAACGATGAATGTGGAGACTCCAGTGGTAACGAGGTTCCACCAGTGCCAAGGAAGTCGCCACAGCACCTCGAGACAAGAAGCCTACCTCATACAGTGGCTGAAGCTGAAACCAGAAAGCTGCTCAGGCTTGGTTCAAAACACTGGAGAGCACCATGGAGCTTCTTGACTGGCCAGAAGTCGAGAAGGTCAAGTGTGCCTCCTTCTGCCTGACTGGAGACGCACACATGTGGTGGGAGAGAGTCAAAAGCAAGAGGGCAGTCAATCAGATGAGATGGATTGATTTTGAGACAGAGTTCTACGACGAGTTCTTCCGCCAAAGGATCACCAATAAGCACTACGAGGAGTTTATGGAGTTCAGACAGGGTGATCTGACAGTGGAGGAAGCAGTTAAAAGATTCAACATGCTAGCTCGTCTCTGCCCAGAACTAGTAAGTACAGAGAAGGAGCGAGTCAGACTAATGCTCAGAATGCTGAAGCCTGTGATATCACTTAATGTGAGTAGTGGAGTTCATCAGCCCCTGACTGGAGAAGAGTTGGTTAGTAGAGCCTTAGTAGCTGAGCATTACCTGAACAACATGAAGGCACAACGAGAGCAGCACAAGCCAATCAAGATAGAAACCAAGACTGGGGGAAGTCAGAAACCCCAGTTAAATAATCAGAACTGGAAAGGCAAGGGTACTAAAAGAAAGCAGTGGAATTCAGGGAGTAACCAGAAGGGAGGACCAGAAAACAAGCAGACTAATTTCCCTCCCTGCTCCAAATGTGGGAGAACACATCCAGGAGCCTGTCTTATGGGTAAGACTGGATGTTATTCCTGTGGTCAGGAAGGACACATGGCTAAAGCGTGTCCTAACAAGTTCAAAACACCTCAGCCACAGCCAATACTATATGGAGCCAAGTCTCAACTACATTATATGCCTGCAACTCTGGATGGACCTCAGATCAGTCAAGGAAGGTTGGAAGCTCCACCAGTTCCAGCCAATGCCAGAGTATTCTCCCTTACTAAAGAGGAAGCTGCTAGTGCCTCCACGGTCGTAACAGGTCAAGTAGTTATTTTTCAGCGTATAGCTACTGCACTATTTGATACTGGGGCGACCCATTCTTTTGTATCCATAACTTTTGCCAAAGAATTACAGGTACCTATAGAAAGCATGAATTCCAGGTTCCTGACAACCCTACCTTCTGGAGAAGTCATGGAATCCAGTCAGTGGCTTCGGTCTGTACCAGTCAGAATTTCAGACCGAGAGCTATGTGTTAACCTGGTAATCCTCGCTATGCAGGATTTCGATATCATTTTTAGCATGGATTTCCTCAGCAAGTACAGTGCTTCAGTGGACTGTCGTAGAAGGAAAGTAATCTTTAGTCCAGAAGGTGAATCATCCTTTGAATTTACAGGAGTGCCAAAGAGGAAGACCCAGAAATTCCACTCTTCCCTCACAGCTCACCAGATGTTAGCTAAAGGATGCGCTAGTTTTCTTGCATCCATTGTGAGTACAGAAGAAGAGGAAAGACCTAAGCAAGAGGAAGTTCAGGTAGTCTGTGAGTATCTAGAGGTATTCCCAGAAGAGCTACCTGGACTACCTCCCCATAGGGAAGTAGAGTTTGAGATTGAACTGGTTCCTGGTACCGGTCCAATTTCAAAAGCTCCATACCGCATGTCTCCAGCGGAGTTGAAAGAGTTGCAAGAACAACTTCAGGAGCTGCTTGACAAAGGCTTCATTCGCCCTAGTCACTCACCATGGGGAGCTCCTGTGTTGTTTGTCAAGAAGAAGGATGGATCTATGCGGATGTGCATAGATTATAGAGCTCTGAATCAAGTGACCATCAAGAACAAGTATCCACTGCCCAGGATCGATGATTTATTTGATCAATTGAAAGGGGCAACAGTGTTCTCCAAGATAGATCTGCGCTCTGGGTACCATCAGTTGAAAGTGAAAGAGAGTGATATACCCAGAACAGCTTTCAGGACCAGATACGGACACTACGAATTCGTAGTCATGCCTTTTGGTGTGACTAATGCACCTGCAGTCTTCATGGACTTGATGAATAGAGTGTTCAGAGAATACCTTGATAAGTTTGTCATTGTGTTCATCGACGACATTCTAGTCTATTCCAGAACTTCAGAGGAGCATGACACGCACTTGAGAATAGTCCTGCAGACCCTTCAGCAAAAGTAGCTCTATGCTAAATTCTCAAAGTGTGAGTTCTGGTTGGAGCAGGTGGCGTTTCTAGGTCACATCGTTTCTAAAGAAGGCATTCAAGTGGATCCTACCAAAGTAGAAGCTGTTAGCAACTGGAAGAGACCCAAGAATGCCAGGGAGATCAGAAGCTTCCTTGGTTTAGCTGGGTACTGCAAGAAATTCGTGGAAGACTTTTCCAGAATAGTCTCTTCACTTACAGCCCTCACCAGGAAGAACAAGAAGTTTGAATGGTCAGATAAATGTGAACAGAGTTTTCAAGAACTCAAGAAGAGACTGACCAGTGCTCCCATACTGACTGTTCCAGAGAGTGACAAGAGTTTTGACATCTACAGTGATGCTTCCAAGATGGGCTTAGGAGCTGTACTCATGCAGGAAGGAAAAGTTATAGCTTATGCTTCCAGACAACTCAAAGACTACGAGAAGAACTATCCCACTCATGATCTAGAGCTGGCAGCTGTATTCTTTGCACTGAAACTCTGGCGACACTACTTGTATGGAGTCCAGTGCAGAATCTTCACAGACCATCAAAGTCTTAAGTACTTCTTCACTCAGAAGGACTTAAACATGAGACAGCGTAGGTGGCTAGAGTTGGTCAAAGATTATGACTGTGAAATCCTCTACCATCCAGGTAAAGCTAATAAAGTGGTAGATGCACTAAGCAGAAAATCCAGTGCATCCCTGATGTCCTTGTCATCATTAGCCCTGCCACTGCAGAAGGAGTTGTCAGGTTTCGGACTTGAAATTATTTATGGGCAACTCTCTGCATTGACTCTAGAGTCAACCCTGCTTGAGGATATACAGAAGAAGCAAAGTGAAGATCCAGATATCCAAAAGATCAAGCAAGGGATACAGGAAGAAGAAAATTCCGAATTTCGAGTATCAGACAGTGGAATTCTTTATCAGGGGAGCCGCCTTTGTGTCCCCAATGATGAGGAACTGAGAAAGAAAATTTTAGAAGAAGCTCACAGTACACCGTACTCTATGCATCCTGGATCCATCAAGATGTATCAAGATCTGAAACAGAGGTTCTGGTGGTCTGGACTCAAAAGAGATGTAGCTAAATATGTCAGTACCTGCCTGACATGTCAGAGGGTCAAAGGAGAACACCAGAGACCAGGAGGAGTTCTACAGCCTCTTCCTATACTAGAGTGGAAGTGGGAAGACATCTCTATGGACTTCATAACAGGTCTCCCAAGAAATATAAATGGATATGATGTAATATTGGTAATAGTGGATAGATTGACCAAGTCTGCCCATTTTCTAGCCATCAAGGTGTCTCACTCTATAGAGCAGTTGACACGGTTATATGTTAAGGAAGTGATCAGACTTCATGGAGTTCCCAAATCTATTGTTTCTGATAGAGATGGACGCTTCACCTCTCACTTTTGGGAGTGTGTCCAGAATGCATTAGGCACCAAACTCAAGTTCAGCATAGCCTTCCATCCTCAGACTGATGGACAGACAGAGCGAGTAAACCAGATCCTAGAAGATATGCTCAGGGCTTGTGCACTAGATTTTAAAGGCAGTTGGTGCAAGTATCTGTGCTTAGCAGAGTTTGCCTACAATAATAGCTATCAGGCCACCATCAGGATGGCACCATATGAAGCATTGTATGGCAGAAAGTGCAGATCACCTATATGCTGGCAAGAAGCAGGAGAAAGAAGAGAAATGGAAGTGGAGCTGGGCATTCAGACAAAGCTGATAGAAGAAACCACTCAGGCGATCCAAAAAATTAGACAGAGAATTGAGACTGCCCAGAGCAGACAGAAGAGTTATGCTGACACACGCCGTAGGCCATTGGAATTTTAAGTAGGAGATTCAGTTTTTCTCAAGGTTGCTCCTATGAAGGGAGTGATGAGATTTGGCAAGAAGGGCAAATTAAGTCCTCGCTATGTAGGACCCTATCCAATTACAGAAAGGATTGGAAAAGTAGCTTACAAGCTGAATTTACCACAAGACATGTCAGCAATACACAATGTGTTTCATGTCTCCATGTTAAAGAAGTGACTCCATGACCCTAGCCAAGTGATTGAGCCTCAGTCAGTGCAGATCCAAGAGGATCTTAGTTATGAGAGTAGACCTACACAGATAGTGGACAGAGCAGTCAAGAGACTAACAAGCAAAGAAGTACCACTAGTGAAGGTCGTCTGGCAGAACCAGAAGCACGAGGAAGTCACTTGGGAGCGGGAGGACAGTATGAGACAGAAATATCCATAACTATTCTAAGTTCGAGGACGAACTTTTTATAAGGTATGGGGAATTGTAACGACCCAATTTTCCTTATTTCGAGTTCCAAATGTCCATAAAAATATTTGGAAATGCTTTTAAAATATTCTAGAGATTTTTGGAAATTTTTAGAGTATTTTTACGTAATTTTTGGAAGTCGTTTAGTATGTTTACAAAAAGAAAGAAAGTTTGACAAAAATCGTTGAAGGCGAGGTTCGAACCCACGACCTCGGGTCGGACTGACCCAAGCAAAAATCGGCCCAACCAGCTGAGCTACACGGTTTTGTTAACCTTATATAGAGTGAATAATATTTAAGCAGTAGTTAATGAATAGAGAATAAATAGGAAGAAAAATAGTTGCAGCCGAGACTCGAACCTGCGAGCCGCGCCTTAAGCAGAACGCAGCCAACCAACTGTGCCAGCGACTATTGTTAATTAAGGAAAGAACGGAAAAATATTTAAGGTATAGTATTTAATAAAATAACCCTAGGTTATAAAAAGAGGTTAAGTTAAGAGAGGAAAACCTAAAAATTTTCTCTCGAAATTTCTCCTCTTCTCACGCGACGGCGCCGACTCCTGCTCGGGCGAAAACGCAGCACCTTCTAGGGCTCGTCTCCAGCGACCGGCGAGGACTTTTTCCGACGAGATCTCCACACCTTCGTGATCCCCTCGTCGAGAAGAACAAGTAGATACCAAGAGATCGTTGAGGAAACAACTTCTCCGAACCCTAGCAGCCCTTTCTCTTCGGTTGTAAGTCCAAGAACCCAAAGTAAGTGCTTCTCACCTGCGGTAGGAGTAACTTTCGGGGTTTTGTTTGCATTTTTGTTGTTGTGTAATGAACAAGAGCAGCCCTTCATCCTAGCATATTGTCTAGATTTCAACCTTTGCTCTAGCAATTCGGTTTGAGCTTTGGTTCAAGTCCTTTTGTTGTTTTTTTTAAGAGCACGGATAGAATTTTTGATGGTTTTCCTTGATTGTTACAGCATGCTTATTTAGATGTATTTACCTTACATTTCAAGCATGTCTAAGTAGTTATGCTTCCTTCCAGTCACGGCATGATTAAAGAATTGTTAAGATTCAAAAATAAATTAGTTTTACAAGCTTGCTATTTGGAATCTGTTGCTGCCGTGGGCCTGACCAAATTTATTCCTATGACCACGTAGTCTTTTAATTACTGTTGAGTTTTGTTTTGAATATATATAGATATATATCAGTGGCATATGGTTTTAGAATCTCTTGCATAATGTATATATGTGAGAAGTACAAGCAAAGCAAGACCAAGGTCACAAATTGATCCTGAATTCCAGAATTTAGAATCAAAGCACACTAAGTGCTTAAATAAATGCCAAGGTATTTTATTATAAGAAGTTTTTAAAGATAAAAAAAAGTATTTTACTTTTAAAGGGCATGTACCGGACACAAGGTCCAAGGGATGGGCTCCAAGATGCCCCTAGGCACAAGGCCTAGAAGTATCTTAGTAAGTTTCGGGATTAGCTACCTCGATTCTTATTAAGAATGCACGCAAAGTGGTACAATGCCGGGCCCAAGAGAAGTTGATTATTATTTTAAAGTATAAGAGTATAAGTTGGGGAAAAATAGAACAGTTTCTTTCATCTAAGTTGCAATTTTGGCAAGTTAAATCTATTGTTCCTTTAAGAGATGCATGATTTAGTGTTAGTTGCTACTTTCATGTGGAATATGCATTTCCTGCTTTCTTTTATGCACATGCATTTCTTATCGAGTTCTTGTGAGTAGATAGCACTTACTAAGCTTTTAGCTTATAGATACTACTTTCCTCCTACTGCAGATATAGATAAAGATAAAGGAAAAGCTAAAGTGATATAAAGGAAGACGGCAAGGAGGCGTCGATGGTGTGTGTGGTGGCTGATATGGAAGCTTGGGACCTTGCTAAGAAATTTCTGTGAATTAATTTAATTAGTTTTCTTCTTAAATAATTAGGAGAATTTAGAGAAATACAGATTCTTGTTCCTTCTATTTTGCTGATTAGAGGTGTCCTTAACAGTATTTGGCTTTGTTTCGGTTGTTCATTTATTATGGCTTGGATGTTTCCTTCCTTACCGCCGGACTGTCCAGATTAAATAATGCTGGGATTGTTTTGTTTTTGAGAATTCTGTTAGTCACTGCCATGCATGCTAGTTTCTTTGTTGACATGCTAGTTGTTTGTCCGAGTTTGATTTTTATATAAGAAGTTCATATCTGATTCTCAGCTTGCAATCACAGTTAGAAGTGTGAAATGGTATGTTCAGTTGCTTTAGATTCTATTATAGCATGGAATTTCTGCAGTAAGATCAGTTTCCGTGATCAGCAAGTTTTATTTCAGTAAATTGATTGGTTACCTTGTATTGCTGAAACGTTTCTTGGTACTGCTTGATTTTAATTCGGACTGGTAATTGCTGAAGTTGAGTCTCTTTGAAATCTGTTATAAATGCATGCGAATCTTGTATAGCAGAAATCTGATGCGTAACCAGTAGTATGCAAGTAGGAAATTTGAAAGTTGCTGGAATTTTCTTCTCATTACAATTGCAGCATGCAATACAGATTTTCCTTTTTATGTTGTTGCCTTGAAACTTAAGTACCGTAGTCTTAAAATCTCAGAATGAATCACTACATTCTTTAATAGATATGGAGGCATGTTCTACATATGATCAGTAGTCAAGTAGCTATGCTTATTTAGGTACAGTAGGCATGTTTTACTTGATTGGGCAGTTGAAGTATATAAGCTATATATGTCCGTATGCTATGCTTACTTGTGGTCTTATTTAATTGCATGTCTGACTCTGTAAAAAAAAAAAAAGTATCAAGAAATCATATGCTACTATTTGGAGGCATGTTCTGATATGTTCCCAATAGTTTAAAGTTTCTCTAGTATTAGAGTAAGTAGTATCAGTTACGTGAAGTTAGCAGAAACAGTAGCGGTCACCCTCAGAGTAGTAGTAAGGAGGGTGGTCGTTACACCATGAACTACCTCTAATCCATCAAGTGCACAACCAAGATTGAATGCCACTTGGGTGATTAATCCTCCAAACACTATCATCCCCGAAGATGCCTTAGCTGCCTTCCACAAAGTTTGCATGAAATGATACCCTGAATCAAAATTGACTTTATTTAACATTGCCCAAAGAGAATAGAGTTCTGTCTTCTTAACCACCCCATCGTTATCTCCTCGACCAAAGATCATTTTTCTCATCACTCTGTGAAGGTATCTAAAGGTCGGGTTTTGCATCCGGGATGCTTTAGCTCTAGAGGGCTCATAAGGGTCTTGTGATCCAGTAATCGACATCCAAAATTCATTCCATTTAATACCACTATCAAATCCACATGAACCACCAGTAGGTAACCCAAAACAATCATTGAAATCACTAAAAGTCCATCGAGCTTCTTTGTTCATCATTCTGAAAGTTATGACCCCTATGTAGTCGTCCTCAGAAGGAAATCTAACATCTAACGAGCTCAAAAATTCAAGAACTAGGCGGGGGTAAGTCGGTGCATGAGCGTACATTACATCATTCCAATCTAAAGCACTAATCATCCAATCTATGCTCTCCCTAATTCCTAGCACATTCATAGTAGTGGGATCTATATATTTAGTGCATAAGATTTTCCTGGCGACAAGAATATCATATCTAGCTTTTTGATCATGATTTCTAAAAATAATATTGAACTAGTTTTCGTTGCCTTCGTCGCGTGCCACCCGCTTTCCTTTGCCTTTTGAAGCAAGAGTCTTCCCTTTACCTTTGTCGCCTCCCGGTGCGTCTCCTCCGCTAGATCCACCACTTCCTCGACGAAGCCACTTCAAGATATGTGACATGGTGTGAGGCTTTGAGGAGTTCCTTGTGGAAATGGATTTTGAGAATGGGAATAGTGAGGAGAAGGAAGGGAAAATGAGGAAGTTTCTTCTCTCTTTTCGGATTTGTGGCTTGAGGAGGTTTTAGATCTAAGTGTAGATCAAGGCAAAAATGAGCTTTAGAGGTGGGAAATCAGGGGTTGGTGAGGTGTAATGGAGAGGAGAAGATTTTTGGGAGAGGGGGAGATGGAAATAGGGTTTCTTGGAGGAGGGCGTGGCGTGCACGGGTTGAGCCACGGTCGTGTCTTATAGACATGGCCAGGTCAAACGGGACGCTACATGGTCGTGCAAGGATGCACGGGCTCCTTCTTTCTCCCCTCTGCTGAAGTGGCATGACCGTGCCTATTGGCACGACCCCTGTCTTCCTCTTCTCTGTATGAGTCGCACGGCCGTGCCAGTTGGCACGACCAGGATCTTTCTCCTCTCTGGCAGGGCTGCATGATCGTGCCTATTGGCATGACCTGTGCCTCTCCCTTCTCTGTACAAGCCACACGGCCGTGCAGAGTTGCACGACCCATAGCTTTAGTCTCCACGTTATCTCCACACGACCGTGTGAGGTCACATGGCCAACTCCCTTAAGCTCGTAGTGATTCGTTGTTCATCATTTTGGCTCCTCCGTCACCTCCACACCCATGAGAAGCGCTCATGGGCAGCTCGTGGAGGCTATACACATCCTAAAAATGAAGCACCCAAAATAAAGCACTAGATTAAAACTCACTAGAGAAATAGAATGACAAAAAGGGATGCTGAACTAAAATAAGAAAACCCTTGGGTTGCCTACTAAGAAGCGCTTATTTTAGGTCTTTAGCTCGACCCCATTTCCGTTAATGCGGACTAAACCCGTGGAAGGATAGCTCCCCACCTAGGGTTTTGCTCAAGCCTGCGCCTTCAGTTTCGCTAGTGCAGGACAAATGTATTTCGTGTTGTTTGCTGGAGGAGAATTCTCATGGAAATTGCACTCCTCGACTTTGTGCATGTTGGTCTTGCGAGAATGTCCCTGAGGGGAGATGGAGGAATCTAATAAATCGAACTCGATCTTTTCTTTACCAATTTCCAAGGATAGCCTGTGACTTTTTACGTCGATGATGGCTCCAGCTGTGGCAAGGAATGGTCTTCCAAGGATAATCGGTATCTTAGGATCTTCCTCCATATCCAAAATAATAAAATCCATGGGAACTATACACCCACCCACTTTAATTGGCACATCTTCCACTATTCCCATCGGATATGTGCATGAGTGGTCCGCTAATTGCAGTGCCATGGTGGTTAATTTTATGTTCTAGAGGCCCAACTTCTTGCATAAGGAGTACGGAAGTAGGCTGACGCTGGCCCCCAAGTCGCAGAAAGCTCTCGGTACGAGTTCAGGACCAATTCTGCACGATATGGAGAAACTTCCTGGATCCTGAAGCTTCGGTGGGGGATTCGCCATAAGGAGGGCGCTGTAATTTTCTGTTAATGCTACAGTCTCGAAGTCACCCTTCTGCCTTCTGTTAGATAATATTCCCTTTAGAAACTTCGCGAACTTCGGCATTTGGTGCAGCACATCTATCAATGGTACTTCTATGTAGATTTCTTTGATCTTCTTCAGGAATCGGCTGAACTCTTCATCTTTCTGGGATGCTATAAGCTTCTGAGAAAAAGGGATCGTCTGATTTTATGGGGCAACTTGAAGAGTTTCTTCAACCTTCTTAGTAGTCTCTTCTCCATCCCTGTTTTGAGTCTGATTGGGCGGGAGGAGAGAGTGCTCTTTCTCTAAGTCAAGCTCCTTCTGAGTGGTGGTTTGGGGATCTCCCACAGTACGTCCACTCCTCAGTTCAATGCGGTTGCAATGTTCCACTGGATTTAAATCTGGTTTCCCTGGGAATATGCCCTATGCTCTCGAGATGGACTGAGCTATCTGAGCTATCTGGCTGTCTTGCATTTTTTGGTGTTTCTCAGAGTTTTCTAGCCTCTGAGTCAGTTGTTTGATCTTGTTTCTCATCTCCTTTTGCTTTGAGAGAGCTTCCTCAAGCATCTTTTCAATCCTGGACAGTTGTGAGTGTTGTTGTTGTTGATAAGTATGTTGCTCAGATTGATGGCTTTGTTGCCCAGGTTGATAATTCTGATGTGCTGGTCCTTGATCTTGATTATTCTGGTATGAGAAATTGGGGTGATTCCTCTATCCAGGGTTGTATGTATTAGAGTACGGATTATTTTGCCTCTGATTGTAGCTGGTTATTGCATCACACTGCTCAAGTTGGTTCATATGTGCCTGTATTGGTCCAAAAGGGCAAGTGTCTTGAGCGTGATCCGTACCTCCACAAGTGTCGCAAACACATGCTATTACATTAGCTGTGCTGCCTCCCATTGCATCAAATTTCTTAGTTAGAGCGTCCAGCTTCGCAAACATCAGTGTAACTGCATCTACGTTGAATTTCCCTAACGCTTTAATTGGATTCCCCGTAAAAGAGCCACTGGATCTTTCAGATGCCCATTGATGGTGGTTCTGAGCCATATTTTCTATGATCTCTTTGGCTTCATCGAGGCTTTTGTTCATCAGTGCTCTTCCTACTGCAAAATCAAGAGATACCTTCGTGTGATAATTTATCCTATTGTAGAAGGTGTACAGGACCAACCATTTTTCAAGGCCATGATGGGGGCACTGTCTCAACATATTATTGAATCTATCCCAAGCTTCAAATAATGATTCTGAGTCTATCTGTTTGAAGCTAGCGATTAGGTTCCTCATGTGAGCGGTTTTGCTGGGTGGGTAGAACTTATCCAGAAACTTCTACTCACACTGCTCCTAGGATGATATGTTGTTTGCTGGAAGCGAGTTCAGCCACTGCTTGGCTCTGTCCTTCAAAGAAAACCCGAAGAGAAGTAGTCTGACTGATTCTGAAGGAACCCCATTTACCTTCATAGTGTCACAGATCTCGTAGAACAACTCTAGGTGGTGGTTTAGGTCCTAATGTGGTCCTCCTCCGAATTGATTTTGCCGGACCATATGGATTACTACGGGCTTGATTTCAAAGTCGTCGGCTTCAATGGGCGGTTGGGTGATGCTGGATTGAACCACTTGTGCATACAGTGCCGCGTAATCTTTCAACAATTTGTCGGCCATTTTTTGAGGATTCTTTCGCTGCTTGGAATGACTTCTGTAGATTTCTTCTCCTCCGAAAGGTCCTGTCAATATCTAGATCAAAGGGTAGTAGCTTTCCTGAAAGGTTAGCTCTACGCATGCAATAATAAGATATGAAATATGATAGCGGAATAGAAAATAAGAAAAGAGAAGAAATGAATGCAAAAACTAAGAAAGGAAGAGAAAGCGAAAGTGAAACGCAGTAAAAAAGTAAGAAAGCCTAGTCTAAGCCAACATGAATTTTTTTTTTTGCTAATGTTATAGACGCAGTCCTCGGCAACGACGCTAAAAACTTGTTATGCAACCGCAAGTGCACGGTTTCGTCATGAGTAATAAAAATATCGATCCCACAGGGACTGGTTATAAGCACTAGCAATCGTTCACTAAGGATTAGCTAGACCACCAAGGGTTGTGAATAACATAGGGAAGAAAGGTCGGGGAGAAAAGTCGAGAGCGGGTGAGTCGAAGTGTCTTGGTTATGAGGAGTTCTAGGAGGTCAGTTTCATTGTGGTGGTATTGATATGTCACGCTCTATCCTACACTCACTGTCCTTTATCATGCAATTGCCAGAAGCTAAAGCAGCTATGCTTAAGTACCAGAGTAAAGAAGGACTCTAAGAAGTCATATCACGGTTTACCCCTGTCACTAGGTCACCTCGGTAAATCTTGAGGACACAACTCTAACTAGTAAGTTAAGGATAGCGGTTAAGGATTAGGTTTAGTCTCTTGCTTCCTTGAGGAGAATTTGCCTCTCCTTTCAAGAAAGTATCCTAGACGTCCGTGAACGGGTTACCCCTGTCACTAGGGCCCCTCGGGTATATAATCTAGGAATAATCCCTCTATGAGGTTAACATGTTCTACGCAATCAAGCGACATGCAATTGAAACAAAGCATAAAAGATCATCCAACAAGTGTAAGTACAATACGAGTTTCACATCAAACCGAGTCACAACTACTCCCTAATCCTAGAACAAAGGATCTACTCCATAAGTATCGGAGAAATACCCAAAGGCATAACGTATATAAACATACAATCTTCAGATACGGAGAAAGATGGAGAGAATATGCTTAGCCTATGTCGACGAGTGGCCATCGGGTCCAATCTTCTACTTCTGGAGTCGATGCGGCGGTGGAAGATCGCTGGACGGAGATCTAAGACCACGTGGGATGGCTCCAAGATGTTTCTCCAATTGTCGGCCTGCTTCCCGGTGCTCACCCCTCGAGACAAAGGGTTAAAACCCTTATATAGACTAGGGTTCGGTCGCGGCGGCACAGCCGTGCCAAGATGGCACAACCGTGTTCATTTCCTCCTCTGATGGCGCTGCATAGCCGTGCCAATTTGCACGGCCGTGTGGTGTCTGGCCTCGGTCCCTGCTGCACAGCTGTGCAAGGATGCATGGCCGGGCACTTCCTGGTTTCGGTCTCGGGGTGGCACAGTCGTGTAGGGTTGCACGGCCGTGTGTTGAACTACCTCGGTCTTGGCCGCACGACCGTGCAGGGATTGCACGGCCGTGCACTGTTCCCCTTCTGTCTGGTCACACGGTCGTGCTGAGAATGCACGGTCGTGTTCTTCGGCTTGTTCCGGTGCGTTGATAATCATCATTTTCGCTCCGAAAGTTGTCCCTGTCAACACAAAACCTAACAAAGAGCAGATATCCGAACAAAAGATTATACATAATGAATACAAGATGAAAGAGGCAATCATGCAACGAATATATAAGCATAAAGTACATCAATGTGTGCTAAAACATGCGTAAATGATCATAATATTTGCACACATCAATCGACTCCATGTAGCTCCGTGACTCTCAACCTCTAGCGCAGATAATGTCCTAGTATCTCGATGCCACTATGGACATGGCCTGAAGGCTCTATGCGTCTCTATGTGGCTCAAATCTCCATGGCGAGCAAGCTCTATATGACTACATATCTTTGAAGGCTCCAGATTAGGTACAATTTTTTTTTTGATTTATTTTAACGTGACCAGTTATTTAGGTTGACAGTATGTTAGTCCCAAATAATACCACAGTTCTATATAGTATGTAACTATAGATGTAAATCCTCTAGACCCCTAGTTGGTGTGTCAAAATTGCCCGAGATAAGCTCCTACATGACTACATGTAAAATGCAAGAGATAGGCTCCCGGATGTGTAGGGGTCTATCATAGGCCTATCTATATGCATGCTCTCTATCAAATCTAAGATGTATGCAAGGTGATGCTACCAAAGTGCAACTCACACTCAATACACTACCTAAAATGCCTAAAATGCAAACCCTCACTATTCTAACTAACTTATATGTGTAGTGATACCGGTTGTAATGAGCGGACCCAGAAGGTGATATGGCGGTGAAGGTCAAGGTGGCGTGACTATCAAAGTCAATGTGATGTGGTGGTCAAAGTCAAGGGAAGAGAACATTCTCCATCTAGCTTCGTTGCTCGTCCAGCACTAAGGCTCTCAAGTCCAGCCCGACCGGATTACAAGATGTTTGGGAGAGGGCTAGCTGGCCCTTAAGCCGGTCGTATATAAGGAGTTTAGTGCTTTACTTTTAAACTAAAAAGATAGCATGCCGGGTCATTCAATAGCTGACCATGTTTAAAGATGACCGGTCTTATAGGTCGGAACCGAAATGTCCAACCCACCTCACAATCGACCAACTATAGGTATAGTTATAATAAGGGTCGACCTCCCTAATGCTCATAAATCTCTCTATGCATGCCCGGGCAGATAAAAGGTAGGTCAGGCTTAAGGCACTTAGCTTTATATTGACTCCCAAATGGATTTCTAGTACGCCCAATGCATCATATTATTCTCCAAACAAATTTCTAGCATTCAATACATAATAAAGCAACTTAATGTAAGGATAGATATAAAGACGGCCGACCTTATAGGCCGGCTGGGATATACTCAGTCGATAACATGAGCAGAGAATCCTAACAACCTGTCAGAATAACAATCACATGTTAAAGAATATTCTGCTAAAACCTTCTTCAAGGATAATTATGTCTCTCATCAGCTGACTATTTATAACAGTATATTCCTCAGCAACGACATAAGCTATAAATGACAAAAGAGGTATACATATGGGTAAATGAAAGATTCCTCAGATAATTATTGCACATTGCCTAGGTTATATACTTTTCATTATCCAACAACCTCTAGCATTCTTAGCCACTTCATGATTACGGAGCTTTTGAGAGGTGGTATATAAAGGGGGATCCTCTCCGTTGGTAAAGTACGTTCTTTGAACATCTGAAGCTTACTTTCACGCTCACGTTCTCTATTGTTCTTTATTTACCAGTCTAAAATTGTATTGACTTGAGTATCAAAGGTTCTTCACTAGGGTCTCTCCCTGGTTTCTAGGCATTGATGTTTTGTTTGCTCGTCTAAGTGTGTGCAAGATCAAAAGGAAGTCTCTTTGCGGAATAAAAATGTAGAATCATAAAGAATTTAGATATCTCCATAATGGTATGATATTGTCCACTTTGGGACTAAGCCCTCATGGTTTTGCTCTTGGACTTTACCCAAAAGGCCTCATGCCAATGGATATATTTTTTCTCTTATAAACCCATGATCTTTCCCATGTGTTTTCAATGTGGGATTATGTTTGCAACCTTGAAACCCCAATAATCTCCCCCTCAAACAAAGGACCATAGGCTTCCCATGTCCGATCCTCAACCCACCAGGTCTTCCTACCCCTTGGTCCACCCGACCTAGTAGGACATCCTTGCCTAGCTGCAACTAGGATGACCTACTAGGACATCCTTGCCTAGCTGCAACTAGGACTTCCTGGTCCTCTTGATCTGAACATAGGAGCCCCCCACTTTCTTTATTCGAGATCAATATTGTACCCATATGGCTCAATCTGACCATAGCTCTTGTGCACAGTCGGCAGTTAAACCTTCTGGCAGTTTGGGTTCTGATACCAATTATAGGATCGTAAATAATTTAGATATCTGCACAATGGTATGACATTGTCCACTTTGGGCCTAAGCTCTCATGGTTTTGCTCTTGGTATCTACCCAAAAGTCTTCATGCCAATGGAGATATCTTTTCTCTTATAAATCCATGATCTTTCCCATGTGTTTTCAATGTGGGACTATGTTTGCAATCCTACAACCCTAATAAAAAAGTCTGCTCTCAGTCAATAATCCAGCCACCATTCTCAGCCCGCCATCTCTTTAGTTTTTAGACAAGATTATATTTGACGTCGGTGTTAGTCGGCTTCTCAGTGGTAGTCAGGTATAGTAGTTGTTGGTGCGGTTAGCACTAACGGTCTAACACAGATTTTGAAGAATGACAAATTAGGTTAAGTTAGTTTTATTGTTGTCTAACACTTTGATTGAGTGTGCAGGAGAAGTCCAGACAGGTCAACGGGCTGACCGGATGTCTGGTATGAAGCCCAGCTAGGTCAACAGGCCGACCGGATAACTAGCACGAAGTCCAAACAGGTTGACGGGCCGACCAGACGTTTGGCACGAAGCCTAGCTAGGTCGATAGGCTGACCGGATAGCTGGCACGAAGTCCAGACGGGTCGAAGGGCTGACCGGACATCTGACAGGTGGGTGAAGGTAAGTCACTGGAGTTGAGTGACTATGAGGACACGTTCCTGGGAAGGGAACTTAGGCGCCGATCTGACTTAGAGCCATTTCGGAACTCTAAGTCGAGATCTTGACTAGATTCCGGTCTTGGTGAGACGGAATCTAATTACTATTTTTTTTTTCTGTTCTAACTCTATTTTGCATGAAACTAACATTTTTATGCAGGGTTAAAATGGACCGGGATCGATCGACAGAACCTCTGGATCGGTCGACCGAACCCCCAAGCAGTGGTAGGTCAAAGCTCCAGCGGATGGACCGGGTTCGACCAAGGGATCAGTCAACCGGACCTTGGTATCGGTCGACCGAACCAAGGATGATCATCGACTGGAGTGGACCGAGATGAACGGGTCAAAGAAGATTGATCGATCGACCGAACCTGTTTATCGGTCGACCGAACCTTGGATAGGATTTTACCAGAGCGGAGCAGAGCGAGCTGATTAGATGAGGTGGAGATCATCTGATCGGTCGACCGAACCGGGGATCGGTCGACCGATCCACTTCGGGTCAAAGCTGATCGTGAGGATCGAGGATCTGGATCAGTCTCACAGTTGCTATAAAAGGGAGCCTCGGGGTGTAGCCTCTTTAATCAATTCGAATAGAACACCTGTGCTCTTGTACGCTGCTCCGAACGCATCATTTACTCCCAGCTGCTCTGACAACTGACAACTTGTTCTCTTTATCCTTTTTGTATTGTCAGTATTTTATTTCACTATTCAACACTTGTACTTTAGAATTGTAATAGATTTTCATATTGATAGTGATTGCCCACCGAAAGTTGTCAATGACCACGGGCCTTGGAGTAGGAGTCGACCTAAGCTCAGAACCAAGTAAAAATCTTGGTGTCTTTGTCCTTTTTGATTTTCGTTGTTTTAATTTCCACTGCGTACTCTACGAAAATTTATAAATCGCTATTCACCCCCCCTCTCGTGAACGCATCGATCCAACAAGAGGTATCAGAGCAGGTACCGCTCTAACTTGGTTCAACCACCAGTCAGACAAGGGAGTGACATTTCTTTCCAATTTTTTTCTCTCTTCTGGATTTTCAGTCTTTTCGCATAATTCCAAACTAGAATTATTACCTTTTTGGAAAGTTTTTTCGTTGCAATTAAGTCTAAATTGGTGCAACACCAATTTGGCTCTTTTTATTCTTAAATCTTCCCGCACTACTAATCCAAGACTAAGTCTTGGGATTGTGTTTGTTGCTGCTTTATTGTGTGTAGGGTCATCATGTCTCAGATCAAAGGTTTCAGTATGGTGCGTCCTCCCCTATTCAATGGGGATGACTTTCCGTACTGGAAGAAAAGGATGGAGGTTTACTTGAAGACGGATTTCGACCAGTGGCTCAGCGTCACGAAAGCCTACAAAACACCCGTTGACAACTCCGGAATTCCGCTAGATCTGGAACAGTGGACTTCGGACTTGAAAAAGAAAGCGTTGACAGAGAACAAGGTGATCAACACGTTACAATGCAGATTGACAAGGGAAGAGCTAAATCGGGTAGGACCGCACTAGAACGCTAAAGAGCTATGGGACAAGTTGATCGAGCTGCACGAAGGGACCAGTGACGCAAAGGTAACGAAGCGAGATTTACTATTAAATATAATATTTAATATAAAAATGCAGGAAGGAGAAATGGTGAGTCGGCTTCACGCGAGGATCAAGGACATCCTCAACGGGCTCCACGCGATAGGCCACTAGATGGATAACAGAGACTTGATAAGGTACGCGTTAAACACATTTCCACGCAATAGTTTGTGGGCATCCATCGTGGATGCCTACAAAATTTCTAAAAATCTGTCAAAATTAAAATTAGATGAACTTTTTTGTGAATTAGAACTACACGAACAAACTAACGCTAGATCCGAGAAAGGTATAGCTTTGTTTGCAGGTTCCTCCAAAGAAAAGAAGAACAAGCTTGAATCTGAAGAAGATTCTGACCAAAACTCTGACGATGAAGAACACCTGGTGAATCTGGTAAGGAAGATGTTCACTAGGAGAAAGAAGAGCTTCAGCAAGAAGGACCTTCAGAAGATTAATTCTCCAACAGAATCAAGGAATGTGACGTGCTTCGGATGCAACAAGAAGGGCCATTACAAGAATGAGTGTCCAAGATTGAAGAACGACAAAATAAAGACGACCAAAAAGAAGGCCCTCAAAGCGATGTGGGGCGACACCTCCTCGGATGAATCAAAGGCTGAAGATTAGAAGCACCAGAGTCATCTTACGCTAATGGCCTACGAAGCTGAGTCGGAAGACGAATCAGAAGACGGGTCCGAACCCGAATCAAGCCACGAGTCTGTACTCGTTTCCGAAGGTCCCGAAGAGATATATCTCAATTTAAATAAAAAATTCTTTAAAATTATTTCATGTTTGAATAATAAATTAGTTAAATTAGAAAAAGTAAATGAATTGCTCCTTGAAGAAAATCAAAATCTCAAGGAACAAATCCCGAATAACAATCCAACTCAAGATCTAACACTTGAGGAGGAGAATTCTTCATTAAAAATAGAAATTAACAATTTAAAAGGAATGTTATAAAAATTTACAATTAGATCCAAAAACTTGGATCTAATTTTAAATAACCAAAAAGCAACTTACAACAAAACTGGACTTGGCTACAAGTCAAGTTCAAACAAAATATTTAAATTGTTAATAACCCAACACAAACCAACTAGTAAAGCTTGGGTTCCGAAAGCATGTTTAACCACGCAAGTAGGACTTAATCAATATTACATACCTAAAGACAAAATATATTATGTAAGGTCAATCAAACCTAGACCAAAAAATTCAAAACCCAAGTATACTAAAACTCACCAAAACTTAGACTATCATCAAGTAAAGTATAACTATAAAAGAAATAGACATAAACCTAAAACTAAAAACTAATTTAAAAGGCCAATAATTCAAGGGGAGGCTCCAGAATAGCTAGCACCTCCAAACTAACCTACTCGGAAGGGTAACCCAAACTAATCTACTCGGCAGGGTACTTAGGACCAATTAGAAAGGGGACTCAAGTTTAACTTGAAAAATGATACTGGTGAAGTTTTGGATGATAGTACGTTAGGGAAGCTTAGTTTCTGCATGTCTAGGAAGATATGACTTCGACCTGGTGCATTTGGCTAAGTGGAACTGACCGAAGCTATCCTTTATGGATCCTAACCAGTTAGACCAAGGTTTTGTACTAAGTCCAGTGGATAGGACTATTTGGAAAACCTCGAAGGCATGGTTACTCTAATGATGTCCAAGTGACTCACCATAGCCCAAAAGTTTATTCAGAGAATGTCTATCTGTTGAACCCAAAACTAAACTTGAATCTAACACAAGTTAAAAACAAAACCCTAAAATTGAACCTAATTCATCTCACAAAATCATAGGATTCCCTGATTGAAAATGTAGATCAGGTGAGATGACTAAGGACCCAATTAAAATTCAAATTAAATTAAATCAAATCAAAATTAAAATTAAATTAAATCTAATTCAAATTAAATTAAATTGAATTCAAATTAAATTAAAATAAATCAAATTAAAATAAATCAAATTAAAATTAAAATTAAAATTAAATTAAATCGAATTCAAATTAAATTAAATTAAATTAAATTAAAATTCAAATTAAATTAAATCAAAATAAAATTAAATTAAATTAAATCAAATTAAAATTAAATGAAATTAAACCTAATTAAATTAAATTAAATTGAGTCAAAGAAAATTAAATTACACTAAACTTAATTTTATTTTTAAACTTAAATTTTTTAAAAAATTTATTTTAAAACTAAACTTATTTTTTTAACTTAAAAATTTAAAATTAAACTTAATTTTTTTTAACTTAAAAATTTATTTTAAAATTAAACTTAATTTTTTTTAACTTAAAAAAATTCTTTTAAAATTAAACGTAAATTTCTTTAACTTAAAAATTTATTTTAAAATTAAACTTAATTTTTTTAACTTAAAAATTTATTTTAAAATTAGACTTAATTTTTTTTAACTTAAAAATTTATTTTAAAATTAAACTTAATTTTTTTTAACTTAAAACATTCATTTTAAAATTAAACGTAAATTTCTTTAACTTAAAAATTATTTTAAAATTAAACTTATTTTTTTTAACTTAAAAATTCTTTTTAAAATTAAACTTAATTTTTTAACTTAAAAATTTATTATAAAATTAAACTTAATTTTTTTAACTTAAAAATTCATTTTAAAATTAAACTTATTTTTTTTAACTTAAAAATTTATTTTAAAATTAAACTTAATTTTTTAACTTAAAAATTCATTTTAAAATTAAACGTAAATTTTTTGTAACTTAAAAATTCATTTTAAAATTAAACTTAAATTTTTTAACTTAAAAATTTATTTTAAAATTAAACTTAATTTTTTTACTTAAAAATTTATTTTAAAATTAAACTTTAATTCTGTTCGTTTGAAAATTAACTCAAATTTTCACATAAAGTGACCAATCTTGAAAATAATCTTAAAAGTATAAAATTAGACTAACTTTAACTCCTACCTATTGTAGGAAATCAGGTGGATTTTAGACAGTGGTTGCTCCAAGCATATGACTTGAGATCACACCAAGTTCACCCAATTTACTTACAAGAGTCTTGGAACAGTTGCCTTTGGAAACAATGACAAACTCAAGGTAATAGGTATAGGTAATATTGAATTAAAAATAGATTTTATTATTACAAATGTCTTACTTGTTGAAAATTTTAAATATAATCTCGTAAGTATAAGTCAATTATGTGACACTAGGTATAAGGTTAAATTCTTATCTACAGAATGCTTAATCAAACATCTAGATAATCCTACTATAAGTCTAAAAGGCTTTAGAAAAGACAACATCTATGCAATTAACTTAACCACTTCTTCAGTTAAGTGTTATTTAACACAAAAAGAAGAAACTTGGTTATGGCATAGAAGAATGTCACACACAAATTTTAGAAATATAAGCAAATTAAATGGATTAGTTAGAGGCTTACTAAAGTTACCTAACTTAGACTCAACCATATGTAATGCTTGTCAACAAGGTAAACAGACAAAATCTACTCACAAACCAACTAATCAATCATAAACCAACTCAATATTAGAACTTCTACACCTAGATCTATTTGACTCCCATGAAATCAAATCAATAAATGGAAGTCTATATTGTCTAGTCATAATAGATGACTACTCTAGGTTCACTTGGGTCAAATTCTTAAAAAATAAAGATGAAACTTTTGAAATATTTACAAACTTTTGTAAACAAGTTGAAAATGAAAAAGACCTTAAAAACAAAAGAATTAGAAGTGATAATGGGGGAGAATTTAAAAATCATAACTTTAATAAATTTTGTCTCAAAAATGGCTATCATCACGAATTCTCGTGCCCAAAAACTCCCCAACAAAATGGAATTGTAGACTTTGCTTGAAGCATCTAGAACAATGCTAAACGAATACAACCTACCTAAGTACTTTTGGGTAGAAGCTGTTAGTACAGCCTGCTACGTACAAAATAGAAGAATACTAAACAAAACACATAATAAAACCTGCTTTGAAATCTACTATAATAAACAACCCAATATTAAATTAATTTTTATAAATAAAAATAAATACGAATTAACAACGAAATTTGATACGAAATCTTATTTGTTTGTAAATTTTAAAAAGTTTTTAATTAGAAAATAAATCTGTTTATAAATTATATAATTTAATAAATAAATTATTAAATAATTATAAATATATTTTATTTTAATTAATAAAAAAACCCTAAACCCTATTTGAGATAAACTTTGCTTTTTTCTCCCAAATCCCGCATGACTGTAGCGTGATTTCTTCTCCGGTTGCATGCATGCGATTTCTTCTCCGGCTGCACACGATCTTCTTCTCCGGTCCCAAATCAAGCACGACTCTAAGGCAGGCATGGCTCTGACTTAAGGAACAAGTGATCTTCTTCTCTGGCCCCAAATTACGCATGACTCTAAGGCGCGCAATACTCCGGCTTAAGGCGCACACGATCTTCTTCTCCGGCGTTCTTTCCACGATCCATCGAACAAGCTCAAGCTCAGGTAATCCTAATCTTCTTTTCCAGCCTTCCTCTCTGTCCTAGAATGTGCAACACCAGTTGTATCCTACTCATGCGATCGAGGTCATTCGCGCGACCTAATCGCGCGGTGGCTATTGCACACGATGTCAGTCGCTCGCACGACCTAATTGCGAGGTGGTTGCTACCTTGCCACTGCCGTAGCCACCACATTGGTTGCAGACTTGGTTTTCTTGGTTGCTGCCTTGGCCTATCGCAGCCACCACATTTTGCCTTGTTCGTCTTTGCTGCTGTCTTTCGCCTGCAGTAGCCTTAGTAATTATTTTTTATTTATTGTTTTATTAATAAAATTATTTTTCAATAAGATATTATTATTGCAATGTTTTAATATTGTTGTTTTCTTACTGTGCATACAAGTTGTTATCCAATTGAAGCAGTAACAAAACTTGATTTTCTATGTTCCTGTTTAGCTTAATTACTACCTAATTAGTCTTTTACTATGATATATGCTTTTAGAGAATGATTAGCTCTAGCTTATTTTGTTTATGAAAAATATTTGTATATTTTTTAAAAATGTAGGAAATGTATACAAATCGTAATTGGATGTGGCATCAAAAAGATGATAAAGGTTATCTTCATCATGAGTTTATTGAAGGAGTTAAAGGATTCTTGAAGTTTGCCTATGAACATCCGACATGTGTTAGTATAACAAAATAAGACGTCCATGCAGCAAGTGCCGTAATAGAATTTTTTTTTTAAAAAATGATGTGCGTTATCACCTTGTCAAACATGGATTCACTCGTGGCTACGAGCAATGGAATGCACATGGTGAACCATTAAAGAAAACTAATGATTGTGAAAGAGTTCATAATAATGAAGAAGGATCTTGTTATAGAACTATGGTGATTGATGGTGTGGGTCAAGGTTTTGATTGGATTACAATAAGTAATGAACAACCATCGAATTCTGAAGCACATAAGTTCTTTGACTTGTTAAAGGATGTAGATAAGCCATTATGGAATGGTTGCAAAAATCATACTAAACTCTCAACAGTGACGTAGTTGTTAAATCTTAAGTCTGAGTATAATCTACTAGAGGCATGCTATGATAGACTAATGTCAATAATAAAAAGCATGTTACCAAAAAGTGATAATTTACCGCCAAATTTATATAAAACAAAGAAGCAACTTTCCAATTTTAGACTTGGCTATAAGAAAATTGATGCATGTGTGAATAATTGTATTCTATATTATGAAGAATACAAGGACTACAAAGAATGGCCCATTTTCTTTCATCCTAGATACAAATCGAGGAAGCCTAGAGTGTGAAAAGAAGTGCCTTTTCATGTCTTACGGTACTTGTCATTAATACCTAGACTTAAGTGACTTTATGCATCTACATATACTTGTGAGCACATGACTTGGCATGCAAAAAATCATTGCAGAGATGGAAAAATGGCACACCGATCTCATGGTGAAGCTTGGAAACATTTTGATCGCACTTATTCTTCATTCACCTCAGATCCATGGAATGTGCGACTTGTATTATGTACAGATGGATTTAGCCCATTTGGTCATCAAAGTACCCCTTATTCATGTTGGCCTTTTATTATTACAGTTTATAATCTCCCTCCATGGATGTGCTTGCAGAAGCCTTTTATGTTCCTTAACATGGTTATTATTGGACCAAAGTGTCCAGGAAAAAATATTGATGTTTACTCACATCCTCTAATAGATGAGTTAAGAGAATTATGGACTACTGGAGTCAAGACTTATGATGTGTTTTATAAACAAAATTTTCAAATAAAGGCTATACTTTTATGGACAATTAGTGATTTTCCTGCATATGCAATGTTGTCTGGTTGGAGTACTCATGGTTGGTTGGCATGTCCTTACTGTATGGAACATACAAAATTATTCCAACTTAAGTGTGGGAGAAAGGCTTCTTGGTTTGATTGTCATTGTCAATTCTTACCTCATGATCATCCTTTTAGAAGACAAGCTTATAAATTTCGAAAGGGTAAAGTTGAAATAGATTCTCCACCTCTTCGTTTAAGTGGTAAATGTAGGACCGTTGGGCCGGCTAGAAGGGGGGGGGTTGAATAGCCCTGCAGAAATCAAAACACAAACCAACCCTTCTCGAGCTCTTAAACTGACACTTGTAAAATAATCAAAGCAATAAACTAAGATCAGAACAGAAAATGAGGCACTAGGTTTTGACTTGGTTACAACCGGGGAGGTTGTTAATCCAAGAAAGATGATCGCACTAGAATTTCTCCTTCAGGCGGAGAAGCCTCTTACAAAGTTGAAGCGCACAACAGAAAGCGTACAAGTGTTTGAAAGAAATGCGTGAGTTCTGAATTGATGAAAGCTTCGGACCAAGGCTATATTTATAGCCATGGTCGGGCGCTGGAAGGGTTCCGGCGCCCTGGGATAAATTTTATCCCCAACGTTCAGATCGAGTTTGACTCGATCTGGTAAAAGCTTGTCCGGGCGTCCGGAAGGGCTCCGGGCGCCCCGGACTGTTCCGGGCGCCCTGGAGCCCAAAGTCAACAACAGTTGACTTTTTCGTCCGGGACCTCTTCTCTAGTTCAGTCCCGCCTCGGTCCGGTTCTTCTCCTCCGGATCCGCTCACTTGGGTGATCTCTGCCATCCGGAAAAGGGCTCACCCGAACCCAACTTCCGGTCTTCTCGAGCGGGCTTCCGTCCGGCTTCTCGTCCCTCGGAATTGCCGCGTGTTTCCTTCTCGTCCGCCAGCGTACTCATCCGCAGTCTTCGTCCCTCGGTCGTCGACCTTCTCGCTAGCTGCGTCTCTTGCTCCCCGAGCAATCTTCCGCTCCGGCTTTCGTCCCTCGGAACCACCGCGCGCTTCCTTCTCGTCCGCCGGTGTACTCTTCCGCAGCACCTCGTCCCTCGGACTGCCGTCCTTCTAGCTAGCTGCGTCTTCCGCTCGACTACTTGTATTCCTAAGCTCCTGCACACTTAGACACAAGGTTAGAAACACACAGGACCTAACTTAACATGTTGATCACACCAAAACAACCTTGGGGTTCCAACAATCTCTCCCTTTTTGGTGTGATCAACCCAAGTTAAGCTAGGGTAAAATAAACTTTAAATAAGATTAAGTAACTTAACTTAATTTGCAATTTAAGTACAAAAAGATAGAAAAAAATAACTCTATCTACCTCCCCCTAGACTTATACTTTCCCTTCTCCCCCTTTGATCGTAAAAAAAATGGGGTTCCAAGAGAAACAATCTAAGGGTTAAAGTTTTAAGCACATAAATGATTTAGTCAATTAAAAATTTCTAAGTTAGTAAATTGAAAAATTGAAAAATGTTTTGAATAACCCTTTTTAAAGCACTAATTAAATCTTGTATTAATGCTTCATTAGTAAGTTAATTAAACATTTATTTCAATATTTTGGCTTCCAGGTCGTGGCGAGGCACTGGCCTTCTTGGTTATTGGAGCAACAACCACTTCCTTAGACAAAGTCTCAGAAAGAAATTCTTTGTTTAATTTTCTCACTTAAAGCGCTAATTTTAATTTAAAATTAATTTAAGCATGACTTCGGAACCCAATATAGGTTCCAGCCTACTGGATTAACTAAAAAGTTTTTAGGAACATATTTTCTTGAAATGTTTCTAATTTGTCCAGGGTGATGTTTAAAGTACCAATTTAAATTATTAAATCTTCTAACATTGGTTTTAGATGAACATGCATGGTTTTTCAAATTATCTACTTGAATTTTCAAATCATTATTTTCAAGTTTCAATTTTTCATTTTCCATATTTGATTTATCTAATTCTTCTAGAGGGCAAGACTTAGCTAAAATTATTTTTAAATTTTTTATTTCTTTTTCTAATTTACAGCAGTCTTTAGTTAATAACTTAACAAATTTATAAAGTTTATCGGGAGGAAGAGAACGTACCTGACTTACCTTATCGAGTTCGTTTTCCGTGTCTCCCCCTGAACTGCTGCTTTCTTCTGACGAAGCTCCCCCTTCATCGATGCTCATTTTGGAAGAGCTTGACTCGCAGTCGTCATCTTGATGACTTGCCATTAGAGCAAGTCCAGAGAATGCCTCAACTTCCGACTCCGACGACGTTTCATCCCACGTCGCCTTTAGGGCTTTTCTCTTTTGGATAGGCTTCTTACCCTTTTCCTTGTTCTTGCTCTTCAGCTTGGGGCAGTTGTCCTTGACGTGCCCTTCTTCGTCGCAGTGGTAGAAGCGGATCATCCTTTTCTTCTTCCCCTGCGGATGGTTAGTAGATCTAGATTTACAAAGTTTCTTGAATCTTCTTACCATCATTACCATTTCCTCGTCGTCGAGAGATGATTCCGACTCAGGTTCATCTCTTGAAGCTTTGAGGGCGACGTTGTTCTTGGGCTCTTTCATTCCTGCACATCTTGACTCATGGACTTCAAATGTTGAAAAAAATTCCTCTAATGAAATTTTTTCTAAGTCCTTAGAAATGTAAAAAGCATCTACTAGTGATGCCCATTTTGAATTTCTCGAAAATGAATTTAACGCGTACCTGAGCGAATCTCGGTTACTTACCTTTTCTCCAAGATTCGTGAGTCCGGTGATGATTTCTTTTATTCTTGAGTGCAGATGTGCGACTGTCTCGTCTTCCCCAAGTCGCAGGCTGGTGAGCTGATTGCGAAGCAGATCTCTTCTAGCGAGCTTGGCTTCGGACGCCCCTTCGTGCAGCTCAAGGAACTTCTCCCAAAGTTCCTTTGCGGAGTTGTATTTACCGATCCTGTTGACTTCTTGAGGCGGAAGAACGCTTAGCAGATGGTACTCTGCTTTGCCGTTCGCCACGAAGTCGGCCTGCTCCTTTTTTGTCCATTTATCTATTTCCTTGTCCTCTGGAGCTTCAAAGCCAAATTTCATTGTTAAAAATAATTCAATATCTGTTGTAAGAAATACCTGCATCAGTTTTTTCTAGGTAGCGAAGTCCCCTTCATATTTCGGTGGGTGGATGCTTGGTCCGGCCATCGCGTTGCTTCGTTCGACGGTTAGTCCTCCTGAAGCGTCTCGGCTCTGATAGCACTTGTAGGACCGTTGGGCCGGCTAGAAGGGGGGGGGGTTGAATAGCCCTGCAGAAATCAAAACACAAACCAACCCTTCTCGAACTCTTAAACTGACACTTGTAAAATAATCAAAGCAATAAACTAAGATCAGAACAGAAAATGAGGCACCAGGTTTTGACTTGGTTACAACCGGGGAGGTTGTTAATCCAAGAAAGATGATCGCACTAGAATTTCTCCTTCAGGCGGAGAAGCCTCTTACAAAGTTGAAGCACACAACAGAAGCTAACTACAGAAAGCGTACAAGTGTTTGAAAGAAATGCGTGAGTTCTGAATTGATGAAAAGCTTCTGGACCAAGGCTATATTTATAGCCTTGGTCGGGGCGCCTGGAAGGGTTCCGGGCGCCCTGGGGGGATAAATTTTATCCCCCAACGTTCAGATCGAGTTTTGACTCGATCTGGTGAAAATACTTGGTCCGGGCACCCGGAAGGGTTCCGGGCGCCCCAGACTGTTCCGGGCGCCCTGGAGCCCAAAGTCAACAGCTGTTGACTTTTTAGTCCGGGACCTCTTCTCTGGTTCAGTCCCGCCTCGGTCTGGTTCTTCTTCTCCGGATCCGCTCACTTGGGTGATCTCTGCCATCCGGAAAAGGGCTCACCCGAACCCAACTTCCGGTCTTCTCGAGCGGGCTTCCCTCCGGCTTCTCGTCCCTCGGAATTGCCGCGTGTTTCCTTCTCGTCCGCCAGCGTACTCATCCGCAGTCTTCGTCCCTCGGTCGTCGACCTTCTCGCTAGCTGCGTCTCTTGCTCCCCGAGCAATCTTCCGCTCCGGCTTTCGTCCCTCGGAACCACCGCGCGCTTCCTTCTCGTCCGCCGGTGTACTCTTCCGCAGCACCTCGTCCCTCGGACTGCCGTCCTTCTCGCTAGCTGCGTCTTCCGCTCGACTACTTGTGTTCCTAAGCTCCTGCACACTTAGACACAAGGTTAGAAACACACAGGACCTAACTTAACATGTTGATCACACCAAAACAACCTTGGGGTTCCAACAGTAAAGACATCTATCAAAGAGTAAATAGACTTCCACATGTAACATTTGGGAAACCACCAAGTGCCACCCAACCGATTGTTGGATTTGGAAAAATATATAATTGGGTTAAAAGAAGTATATTTGGGAGCTACCTTATTGGCAAACAAATCTTATTCAGCACAATTTAGATGTAATGCATATTGAGAAAAATGTCTTTGATAATGTTTTCAACACTATCATGGATGTCAAAGATAAGACGAAGGATAATGCTAAAGCTATAAAAGACTTAGAGCAACTTTGTAGCCGTCTTGAGTTGCATTTGATTGAACATGAAAATGGTAAAGTTTACAAACCAAAAGCACCATACACTTTGAGCAAATTACAAATGAAAGAAATATGTATTTGGACTAAATCTTTAAATTTCCCAGATGGATATTCCTCGAACATATCTCATTGTGTAAATAAGAGCGAATGCAAGTTTATTGGGATGAAGAGTCATGATTGTCATGTATTTATGCAAAAATTATTGCCTATTGCATTTCATGATCTACTTCCAAAATCAATATGGGAAGCATTAATAGAATTAAGCAATATTTTTTGGGATATATGTGCAACTGTGTTGCGAGTAGAGCACATGGAACAAATTGGACTAAATATTATTGAGATAATATGCAAGCTTGAAAGGATTTTTCTCCCGGCTTTCTTCGATTCCATGGAGCATATGCCAATTCATCTTGCATATGAAGTAAAAGTTGGTGAACCTGTACACTATAGATGGATATATCCTTTTGAGAGGTATTATTTCAAATCAATTTACTAATTCATGTTGATGCTAGTTATATATATTTAATAAAAATGTAAAATTTATTCAGGGTTTTGTACCATTTGAAGAAAAAAGTGGGTAATAGAGCTTGAGTTGAAGCTTCTATTGTTGAAGCTTATATGATTGAGGAAGTTCCAACATTTTGTTCATCGTACTTTGAACTACACATACAATCACCACTAAATTGAATTCCACGAAATGACGATGGAGGAGAAGTAGATTCTTCTAGCGGGCTGCCAATTTTTACTCACCTAGGGCGAGCACTTGGCTCTTGAATTTTAGTTAGATATCTTAAAGATGATGAGTTAAAAGCTACTCATAGATACATCTTGATGAATTGTGATAAGATCATTCCATTTGTGACATAATTTCTTTAATCATACATTATATTTTCATTATTTTGGCAATTGATAAAAAAAAATCATAAATAATCACTTTATAAATGTAGGAAATTTTTTGAAGTACAGAAGCAACAATATCTAGGGATTAATGACAAGGAACTTCACGGAAATAAGTACATGTATAAAATTGATTTGAGAGATAAATACTCTCAAATCGAATTTCAAAACATACATCAAAACTTGGAATTTATCCTCTACAGTCGAGGTAAACCCCTTGACCATCACAAAATTCACTTACATGATATGCACTCAATGCAACTCACTCCATCTCAAACAAAAAATAAAGTCAATCCAACCACCAATCACACACTCACACAATATCACACAACACCATGGCATGCATCACAAAAGAGAATCAAACAATGACAGCAAAGCAGAATCAAAGTGTGGAGCAAGTGATATTCGGTCATGGCAAAGCACAGACATGAGCAATTGCATGAACAATGTCTTCAAAACACGGACAGCAACACATCCATCCTTAGATGCAAGCAAAAGCAATCCTGCACGCATTGGATTGGAAGAAACGGTGAACTCCAAACAGAAAGCATTCCACTATAGGTCGTCGTCCCACTTTTAGCAAGTGGTTAGCTATCAATGAATTTACCATGTCTTTACCACGAGTCATTTATTGTTGGCTAGATAGGTCTTTTTTGGTGGACCTATGCACCCTCCTAGGTTTTTTTGGCAAAACCCCAGCCATCAACAGATTTGGTGTTGTCCTTACCGTAAGCCATTTGCTGCAGACTAGATAGATCAATATGGCGGATCTATTCACCCTCCTGGCCTTTTTGGCAAAGCCCCAGCCATCAATGGATTTTGCACTGTCTTTATCGTGAGCCATTTACTGCGGACTAGATAGATCAATTATGATGGGTCTATTCACCATCCTCTCCCCCAACACACATCCTTTCATAAGTCAAGATTTTGACTCTCACCACCAATCACAAGACATGCACAAGTCAACAATTTGACTTGCTTGCATACACTAAACTCCTCAACGTAACTTGCATGTACACACACAAGCCTTGAGGCTACATAACCACGGACAGTATATGAATCTTCAAAAACACGGACAGGAGCTAAAGCTTCAAAACCACGGACTTCCAAACCACGGACAATAGATGTGGCCTCAAAACTACGGACAACATGTGGAGAAACAAAAACACAGACAACAAACTCCTCACAGGCAGCAGCCACTTCAACTTCTACAGAAGTCCACAAAATGATAAACATGAATTTGAATCTTTTGCAACATCCTATCAATATCAGGAATCATTCCCTCATAACGACATCTATTACCGGTTTCCCACAGAACATATATCATACTAGAAACTCCAAGATACCGAGCTTTCATTTTCTGACTTGCACCTTTATAGTGATGGCTAAGAATGTGAAATAGCTCCACCACTGAGTTAACATCATGATTTATCTCTAGCCAACTTTTCGCCCTATTCCAAAGAGCACATGTGACAAGGCACTCAAAGAACAAGTGACCATTCGATTCATCTTGACCATGGCAAAGCACACATGTCTTGTTTTCCTCATATGACAATCTATCGGTTGTTTATAGCCTCCAATGGGCAAGTAACCAAAGAATGAATCGATTCTTCGGCATAATCTCATGCCTCCAAACCAATGATGCCCACACCACTTCAAGACCTCTCGACATAAAGAAACCATATGCATTTGCAGCCCAATTTTTCCCTGTCGCAAACCACTCAACCATCAATCTATTCGCCTCTCCACTTCCACTTATAGCCCGTTGGATTTTGTTCCAAATTCCCATAAGCCTTTTGATAAGCGGAGAGTCCGAGGCTTTGATCTCCCATTGCCAAAAATTAACCCCTTCGAGATAATGATGGTGCACCCATCTTACCCATAGCGAATCCACATTAGTTTGGATCTCCCATAGTGTTTTGCTAAGAAGAGCCTCATTCCATGCATGAAGGTCGCAAAGTCCATAACCACCCTCATGTTTCGAAAGACATAAAGTGGCCCAAGAAACAGGAGAATGCTTTGAAGACCACACAAATGCACGACATATTGTTTTGATCTTATCAATGACACCACCGGGAATGGGGAGCATAGAAAGCCAATAACACTCCACTCCTTGAAGCACCGTCTTCACCAATTCCAAGTGCCCATCATAAGATAAGGTATGCTTTGGCCAAGAATTAATCTTCTTTGTAATACTATCAAGTAATGGCCCATAGTTTGCAATTTGCAACTTCTCCGCCGCTAGTGGAATCCCAAAGTACCGGAATAGAAAGGTCCCTTCTTGGAACCCAATAAGTTAACAGTATCTGTACCATCTAAAGGGGTACTCATTAGTAGTCAAGAAGTCAAAGACTTTTCTTTGGACTTTGATGGTCAGACACTTGCGACGGATCTACATATGGGGGGAATAGTGGGATTTGACATCATCCTGAGCTTAGATGGGATGACTATAAAACGTGTCATTTGTTGTTCAACGTACTGAGGTCGTAAATTTGGGGACCAAATTTTTATTAGTGGGGGAGAATGTAAAATATGGCCATAAATAATAATTTAATAATAAGGTTTAATAGACAAATAACCTTATTAGGATTTTTAGAAATTTTCTAGGATTTAATTGGATCTCATATGATGTATTTAAAGGGGATGCATTAATGGGGCCGATAAAAGACTGTTTGGAATACCCGGGGTGGGAGTTGATTGAGAAATCGATCTAGGGTTTGATTTTACAAATCCCTAAGTTATAAATATAATTTTCCCGTGCCCTAACTCCCACACCCGCCGAAGTCCTCATCCTCCACGAGCCCTCTCCCTCTCGTGAGATCCCACACCACCTCCGGCGATCTCCCTTCCTCACTCGAGCACTAGCCGGTCTCCTCTCTTCCTCGCACAAGAACACCCCGGCAGCCGGCGACCTCCTTTCTCGAGCGATCACAGCCGGCGATCTTGCCCTCACGCGAGCACCCCAGCCGCCTCAACACCCGATTGCGCCGGTGTTGCCCATCCCGGTGCCAGCCGAACCCTAGGTTGGCTCCAGTCAGTTGCTTCCACCTCCACTGTGCCACACAAGTTTGGGTCGACTCCGGATCAGCCCAAACAGAGCCCTGCCGCCAACACAGCCATGCCCTAACCGATCTAGCAGGTACAATCTCTCTTGTAGGTATGAGTTTTGGGAATAAGGGATAGGAGTAGGTGTATAAACGATCTCCATTGATGTCCTTGCTTCTTCCTATGGTTCCTTTCGGTTCCTTCCTATTGCCCCCGAATGGTTTGAACAAGTTGATAGTGGATTAAGTCTTGATTAAAGATGCTCTTGCTTCTCCCTGTCGTTTCTGGATTTTTCGAACAGATTCTAATGGTTTAAGCTTCGATTGATGACACTGTTACTTTGTCCGTTCCATCTAAATTGATGAAGTGTTAAGCTGTGTTCGATGGCGTTTTGGTTTTATTAATCGGTTTTGCTTCGCTGAACAAGCTTGAGATAATAGGATGTGACCAATTTCGTTGTTACTTCTACTCATGCTTTGTTTTGGAATTAGTTGTTGCTGCTTTTGCCTTCCAAATTGTTGAGGAAATTTGTGTGGATTTAACTTGATGTTGTAGCTGAGGTTGCTGTGGATTCTATTTGTGGTTCTTGTCTCCCCGCTGTTGTAGGATTTTGGGACAGATGTGGTAGTCATTGTGCAATTTCAAGAATTATTCTTGCTACCTTAAGATGTTTTCAGATCTTGGTCAGGTAGGTGAAGTTTGGTTTTGTCTTGAATAGCCGTGATCTTGAGAAGTGAATTGGTGTGATTTCATTTGAGTTAGCTGTGGATTTGTGGAGGGGTCTGATGTTTCTATGACTTCCTGATGCATGCGAATTTTTGAATGGAAATGAGGGTGGTTTGGATGGGATTTCGGTGTGGTGGTTGATTCTTTTAGATGATCTTATATGCTGGTAAAGATCTGGATTATTAGGTGGAATTGAACATGGTTCCTAATCGAATTAGGTTTGGGATTTGATTTAGTTATTAAATTCATATATAATTAGCTAAATCTATATACTATGTGATCGCAGGACATTGATTGAAGACGGTTGACACGATCTACATATAAAGGCGGGTACTTCTTACTTTGTTTCCTTTTAGTACTTTGACCTTAGTGCATGAATTATTTTGGATAAGGACTGTTTACCTTGACTCCACTCTTATTTTTCCTGCGCTTGATACTTTCACGCAATCTTTGATAAATTCGTTTCTATATCCATACAGTCTCTTCTTGTTGTCCATGATTCGTAGCAGATACTAGATATCATATTTGTATGCTTTAACTGTTGTTTGTTTATGTACGATATTGAGCATGCTGGCTTCATGTAGCATACCTATTTTTGCTTATGTATATATGATGACTGTTGCATTGTATGCATCATGTCATTGCATGCATGCCACATCCTCTGCCACTCGAGAGAGTGGTAGCTGGAGTTGATGCCGCTTGTCCTGTCGTGCCGCACTCGGCCACTTGCAGTTGGTGGTAGCTAGAGTTGCGAGCAGCAGGGACCCCCTTCGCTGTGTAGCTAGTTAGCTACTCAGCACCTGTCCATCCGGTCACTCATGGGAGTGGCGGCCTTTGGGTGGTACAGTTGTCATTGATCCGGCCTCTCGACCATATAGGGGTCATGGTGCAGAGCGGTGGGCGGGGTGACCATCCGTGCATACGCTGTTATTATGCCTGCTTTGGCTGCTGCTGTTTACTTATGTTATTATTGCTTTCTTATGCTGATGTGGTATATTTATGTTGTCGTTGCTTTTTGCTGTTGTTCACTTATGCTGATATGCTGTCTTATGTTGAGATATGCTCGCGCTTTAGGTGGTTAAACCTGGGTTTATTTATTGAAAATGTTTATATGTCTTACACCATACCTCTGTAGTTACGAGCAGTATTGTAGCAGATTAGTACCATTCTTGACCTTCTATATCTAGCCTAGGATATGGTTCCAGGTATGAGCATTGATTATGATTTCATTTTGTATATGCTACTTCCCTTATGAGACTGTATTCCTTTTGGGTATTCTTTATTAGTTGATTATGTTCATGCACTATCTTTTCTATACTCGCTGAGTTCCAATACTCACCACCCCGTAAAATGATTTTCTTTCGCCAGGTAACAGATAGATGAGTCATGGATGCTTGGAGAGATGTCAGCTGCCAATCCTGGGTCCCGCGTCATATTCGAAAATTGATTTTGGTTCTGTTTCTCTTTACTTGCATTTCGTATTCATTGGATTTGGTGTAGTGAGAACTAGGTTTTGATACTTGTGGTGTGGACTTGGTATTTGTGATGTTTTGATAACTTTGCAATTTGTGGGTTTTCTCTTCGTTTTCTTTCCACTGTGCTTATTTTGTTTTTTTTTTGTCCAGCCGAGTAGGCTGAGTATATTAACTGTGTGGTTGTGTTGTTTCCATTTTCTATAGTATATATATTTCAGCTGAGTGTGGCTGATGTATATTTTGTATGTAGTAATGTTTCATATTGTCCGCCGTACAAGGGAGGTGCTGCCGAAATTTCTTCGGACAGGGACTCCTCTGGGGCGTGACAAGTCGATCCTTCATTCTATCATCAATCCCCGCCATATACATATGAGACTTCAATAAATTAGCCCAAAGACCTGCTTCATTGCCAAAAACCTCCAAACAATCTGCCAATACTTTTATTGAGGACTTATCCGCCCATGCAAATAGCATCAAATCATTGGCATATGCAAGATGTGTGATGCCGACCTCTTTACACATAGGATGAATGTGAAAAGAAGGCATCAAGGAAGCGACCTGCAACTTGCGTGATAATACTTCTATGCACAAACCAAAAAGTAGAGGAGATATGGGATCACCTTGCCTTAGACCTCGATGCCCACTAAAAAAACCATAGATACCACCATTTAGGGAAATAGAGTAAGAGGTCATAGTTACACATTCCCTAATCCATCCGCAATATTGTTGGAGAAAACCAAAACCAATGAGAACCTCCATAAGAAAATCTCAATCTACTGTATCAAAAGCTTTCTGTAAATCAACCTTGATCATACATCTCGGGGATATTCTTTTGCGTGCATACTTCCGTAGCAACTCCTGAGTGAGATTAATGTTGTCACCAATAGAACGCCCTTTCACAAAAGCAGCTTGCGTCGGATCCAACAAGTTCCCCAAAACTCCTGCTAACCGGCCAGCCAATACCTTTGCAAAGACCTTGTAAAACACATTGCAATAGGAGATAGGTCGGTAATCCATAACTCTTGGGGCATGGTCCGCCTTTGGCACCAGTGATATTAATGAGTGGTTCCACTGTTAGAGGAGCTCGCCACTCAGAAAAAATTCTTGAACAACTGCAATAAAATCTGACCCAACAATATCCCAAGATGAAGTGAAAATCTTCGCTCCATATCCATCTAGACCCGGTACCTTGTCGCTCCCGATGTCATATAAGGCGGCTTTAATTTCCTCCACCTCCACCGGCCTGATTAAGTCCTCAGATTGACCAAGAGTGAGTTTTCTTCCAGGAAGTCCACCGCTGTCCATAGGGTTACACGCCACCTTTTGCCCAAGTAGATCATGAAAGAAGCCCATAAATTCATCTGCCACTTCACCCAAGCTTGATGTTTGCTCCCCATTATGCTTTGTGAGTGTAATAATTGAATTTCTCTTAATATTGTGTTTCACCACATCATGGAAGAATTTAGTACACTTATAAGAGCTTCGTAAGTAAACATTCTTCGCACGCTGTTGATAAAACTATTTCTCCGTCTCTGCAAGTAGAGTGACCTTCCTCTGTATATGATCATAGTCAATGGGAATTGTTCCTCCTGCTAGGACCCCTTTCCGTATCTCTTCTAGATCTGCATTTGCTCTTCTCTCCTTCTCTGGAATGTACCCAAAATGATTTTTATTTAACTCCCTCAACTTGCTCTTCAAGCAGGTCAACTTTGCTTTAAGAATAAATTGAGCATTCCCAATACCCAGCGCCGACCAAGAGTCCAACACAAGCTCAGTGAAACCTTCTTTGAGTGACCACATATTAAGAAACTTGAAATGTCTGTTTGGAGGTCGATCTTTCCCTAGAGTATGCACAATGGTACAAGAGTGGTCCGAAAGACACCCGGGTGCCGTAAACTCTGCATAAGCATTGAAATATGCCAATAACCAAAAAGAATTTACCAAAGCTCTATCCAATTTACAAGAAACCGTACCATTGGTCCAGGTGAGCCGACATCCAATGGAGCGAAGATCCACCAAATCGTAAACTTCAGTAAAAATTTAGAAATCCCGCATTTCATAATTGGTGACTGGAGAGCCCCCTTGTCTATCCAATGTCGATATAATAGAATTAAAGTCACCAAGAATCAACCATGGTTCCGAAATGGAATTCCCAAGATCTGTAAGAGCCTCCCATAACGATCTCCGAGCAATAATGGAGTGAAGGTCATAAACAAATGTCACTAAGAAATCCCTCCCGGAAACCCGACACCTAACCCGACAATGAATGAATTGTTTGGATTTCGAGAGAACATCCATATCAACTCTGTGTACATCCCAAAGAAGCAATATACGACCATGATTATGTTGGTTGCTACTCGGAAAGCCTAACGGTTCCACTGTATAAAAATTTTGTACAAAGGTCTGAACCTTTTCCAAACTACCATGTGTTCTTTTAAATTAAACTTAGATCGCCTGCGGAACTTTACACGTTTGATCCTAAGTTTAACTTATTTGTTCTTTTAGGTTTAGACTTGGATCTCCTGCGGAACTTAACACGTTTGATCCAAATCACCTAGGTTATTAATTCCATTAAATATTAATTTCCAAAATTGGCTTCCAGGACTGCATGGCGAGGCACATGACCTTCTTGGATATGGGAGCAACCACCACCGCCTAGACAAAGCCTTTTAAGGAAAGCTAATATTTAATTTCCTTAAATAACTCTAGGTTAACCAAAAAGAACAATCGAAGCACAAGTTCAAAAAGAAAACAAAAGAACACAACATCAAAAACTAATTCGAAACCTAGAATCACATGCCTCTTGTATTTGGTATTTTTTACAAAGAAATAAAACTAGTATGATGCGGAAAATAATTACTAGTTATACCTTTCTTTGTGAACTTTTAATGACCTCTTGATCTTCTACCGTATTCCTCTTCTAACCTCGAACATTGTGTGGGCAATGATCTTCCGAGATGAGAACCACCAAGGCACCTTCTTCTACCTTCCTTCAAGTTTCGGCCAAGCATATCTTCTAAAGGATGAAGAACTTTTTTCACCAACCAAACTCCAAGGGATGCAAGCTTTCTCTCCTTCTTCCTCAAGCTAGATCCGGCCACCTCCTCCAAGCTCCAAGAGATAAAGGATTTCGGCCACACAAGAGGAAGAGAGAAAAGGAGAAGGGTCGGCCACACCAAGGAAGAAAAGAGGGAGAAAATAGAATAGAGTCGTTCCCCATGAAGGCACCTCTACCCCCTCTTTTATAATCCTTGGTCTTGGCAAATAAGGAAATTTAAATAAAAACTTAATTGTTTTGCCATGAAAAGGAAAATTTATTTAATTAAAAATAATTTTCTCTTCTCCAATTTATTTGGCCGGCCACTCTTCTCCCCGAAACAAGGAAAGTTTTAATTAAAACTTCCTAATTTGTTTCCGAAAATTTATAAAAATTTCTCCAATAATTTTTATCCCTTCATGATTGGTTAAAAGGAAATTTTATAAATTAAAATCTTTCTTTTAAACATGTGGATAAAAAGAAAGTTATCTCTAAAAATTAAAATCTCTTTTAATCTACAAATAAGGAAAGATATCAAATCTTTTCTTAATCTCTGGTAGAAACTTATAAAAGAGAATATTTAATTTTTAAACTCTCTTTTAAATCATGAACATGGTTAAAAAGGAAAGTTTTCTTAAAATTTAAAATCCACCTTTTAATCAACAAATAAGGAAAGATTTCAAATTTTAAACTCTCTTTTAAACATGTAGATGATTTACAAATAAGGAAAGTTTTTGACAAAAATTAAAACCATCCTTTTAATCTACAAATAAGGAAAGAGATTAATCTCTTCTCTTAATCTTTTGTAGAAAGCTATAAAAGGAAATTTTTAATTTTTAAACTCTCTTTTAAAACAATGATATCCATATAAGAAATAATTTTAATAAAAAATCCTTTTTAATATTTTAGTGACCGGCCACCTAAGCTTGAGACCCAAGCTTTGGCCGGCCACCAACTTGGCTCATCCATTTGGTCTTGGCCGGCCCTAGCTTGGGTTCCAAGCTAGCTTGGCTGGCCCCATTGGATGGGTAAGAAGGTGGGTATGTGGGGGGTATAAATCTCTATATACAAGAGGCTACGATAGGGACCGAGAGGAGGAATTGGTTTTGGTCTCCCGATGAAATTAAGTTTCCCGTGTTTGCCCCGAACACACAACTTAATTTCATCAATAATAATTCATTTCACTAAAGAACTATTATTGAACTACCGCACCAATCCCAAATTACATTTTGGGCTCCTTCTTATTATGAGTGTGTTAGTCTCCCTGTGTTTAAGATGTCGAATGTCCACTAATTAAATGAGTTACTGACAACTCACTTAATTAATATCTTAGTCCAAGAGTAGTACCACTCAACCTTATCGTCATGTCGGACTAAGTCCACCTGCAAGGTTTAACATGACAATCCTTATGAGCTCCTCTTGGGGACATTCTCAACCTAGATTACTGTTAGTTAGAGCCCTAGAGCCAATCATTTGATGATTGTATGGACTCATGTATATCATATTCTTGTATATTAATAAAGGCATTGGTTTTTGGTTATTATGCTTATTTGTATTAGTGTCAGATAAAATAAGTATAATAACGTCCTTGAGTAGAACGTTCATATCTATATCAATCAATTAGTTGAATCGATAGTGAGATGATATAGGGAACACTACTCTAAATCATTCCTAGTCGAGTATTAACATTCAGGGACAATGTTAATACAATAAGACTAGCATGTAGGTCAGCTCGATGACTTGATCTCACAAGTCATGGATATAGAGATATCAAGCTGACACATGGGTATGCATTAGATAATGTATACTGAATGACCCGCCATGAGAAAGTATCATGGATCGTTATATGAGTGTCATATACTTTCTCATGTGGCTATTAGTATGACTATTAGTCCTTAGACCTGAATTCACCATGGATCCCTACATAAGGAGTTATGTACTTTAGTTTCGTCAAACGTCACCCGTAACTGGGTGGACTATAAAGGCGATTACTGGGTATATAACAAATTATGCAGAGGGATGTGAGTGATGTAGATGGGATCTATCCCTCCTATATGACGGGAGAGACATCGATATTCTTGATAGAGTGAGACCACGAAGTGTATGGCCATACCCAAATGAGTCAATATGAGATATTGAGCTCATTTGATTGAGTGAGTCTACTCGGAGTTCAAGATTTAGATTGGTCAGAGGATGACACGGTCTATGCCTCATATTGATCAATCTAGATGTCTAGGATAGAAGGGCACTTGTCATATATTGTGAGGAGTCACAATTAGTAGTCACAAGGTGATGTTGGATCTCGACATTTCTTGTAACTTGGGTAGCAATGATGTATTGCTAGATGCCGCTCATTGCTTATGTTTCTAAAGGAGTTTAGAAACATTGCCAACGTTACAAGAACCTATTGGGTCACACACAAAGAACAAGTGGATGGAGATTAGGTTCATATGATGAACCAATTGGATTGGGTTCATATGATGAACCAATTGGATTCAAATTAGACTTATTGAGTTAGACTCAATTAGATTCAATTGTTGAATGAGTCTAATTTAGATTTGATTCATTGAGTCAATTTATATTAATGAATTGAGATTTATTAAATTAAAATTGACTTGAATCAAAGGTTGGATTTAACTCAACAAGGAAGAAAATTGGTCAATTTTGACTTGACCAAATGGAAGTTGAAACATCAAGTTTGACTTGATGTATTGCCACATCATGAAGGTTGACTCATCCTACATGGCATGACTAACCTTGCCACATCATTTCCACCTCATAATGGTGTGCCACCTCATGGAGGTTACACATCTTATACCAATTAATGTGGCCGGCCCACATTAAATGAGGGGAGTTAATGTGTGTGGAGGTTTTTATGGTGTGGCAATTATGTGTGATTAATGTAATCTTCTTCCTTGAGTCTTTCTTCCTCCCTCTCTTGCTGTGGTCGTGGGTTTCATGGAGGAGAAGATGGTTGAGTTGATTCCAAGAACAAAGGAAGAGTGAAGGTCACAAAAGGAAGGATACTACTAGTGAGTGTATAAGTTTTTCTTTTGTATCTTCTTCTTTTCTTCCTTTCCAATCCCATTCGAGAGCTCTAGAAAGTGCTAGCACACTTGGGGCTCTCTTCTCCATCCTTTGAGTGTGGGAGACACTCCTTGTTCGTGTGGATATCATTAGAGGAGTGTCTACGTTGACACTCTCGAGATCCGACGTACCGTTGGACGAGCGGGATTTGCGAGGGCACGCATCGAAGGTAAAATGGTTTTTCCCTTCCTAGATCTACTGTAGATCATGTTTTAAACTCGTACATGTGTTTTTGAAAATTTTTCCTTGCACGAGATCCGTGGCTTGGGCGATTCGGGGTTTCCGCGACGCGAAAAGCGGTTTTCGCGGCCCGAAAAACCCAACAGTGGTATCAGAGCCACGTGCAAGGCTTGTACGAGTTTTAATTTTTGATTTTTTGAAAACTAAAGTTTCTGTAATTTTCTGTAAAATTATGTTTTTATAGTTTTTATTAGTAATTTTTCCGTAGAAGCAAAGCACAAGTGTCTCGGCACTTGTAGGCTTCGGCTACCGGAAAGATTTTTCCAAAACGGCTTCGTTTTGCCCCAAATCCATTTGGGACAGCGAGCTTGGGTGCCATTAGATCGCAAAGGAGCAACTCACGATGGTTAGATCGTGGGCAGGGATTTGCTCCGCGATTGCACCCGAAATCGCTAAAAACGAACCCGCCGGGAAGATTTTTCCGAAACGGCAATGTCTCGGCCCAAATCGTTTTGGGACAGCGGGTTTAGGCGCTGTTGGATCGCAAAGGAACCCTCACGATGGTTAGATCGTGGGTAGGGGCGAAGCCCCTGGGCCCCGCAAGGGGATCCGTTCCGCGATTGCGCCCGAAACCGCTAAACGGGTCCGCCGGGAAATTTTACTTGTAAAAATTGTAAAAATTATTTTTAAAATTATAGAAAATTATGAAAATATATAATTTTGAATTATATATTAATTTTGTGATAGTCATGGCCCAAAGACCCAATTTGATTGGACAATGTGTTGTAATTCATAATACGGCCTGCGTGCCGTTATGTGATGTGCGTGCTTGTAATATTTATTTTATTATTCGCGACCTGCGCGTCGTGCCTCGTCTTTTATTCTTGTTGTAAATTAGATTTAGACTCGAATGTAACTCGAGTTTCAAATTGTAATGTACAAATTGGAGCGGTGGAGGGTCCACACGAGACGGAGTTCCGAGGCGGGCACGAGCAACACAAGATGGTCAAAGGGAGGAGCTTGGAGAAGCTGTTGACCCTAGGTTGACCAATCGATCTTCTCATTGGCTTGAGAAGATCGTAGTAGGGCCATGACTAAATCACAAATAGATTAATTAATTAATTGTTATGTATTTGATGCATGTTTAATAATTAATTAATTAATTAGTGCCTTGACGATTAGATTAGATCTAAGTCGTGCACATGATGCACCCTTGCGATTAGATTAGATCTAAGTCATGCACAAGATGCATCCTTCTCGATTAGATTAGATCTAGATCGAACCAACTCTAAAATGCCTAACCGTGCCGTGATACCTATCACTACCTCGATCACATGTATTGTTGAATAAAGCAGAGCAATACATATTATCTTGGTAGGGTACGGAGGGACAATCTTGGTCCCGCCTATCAACGCATGGGTGAATATAAACTCAATTAGATTGAGTATTCCTAGTTACTCGGTTGGATCGAGTCAACTATAGGTATTATTCCAACGGTTGGAAAAGATAGATCAAAATCACATCTATATTAACTCTCGGGCGTATTAGCCAAAGCTAACTCGAGTTTTAATATAAATGCGGATATTGATTTTATAAACAAGAGTTGCATAGAGATGTAATTGGTAATCGTTACCTACCGATTATACTAAGCCTTGGGCGTATTAGCCAAAGCTAACTCAAGGGTTAGTATGATGTGGATCTTGTCCCACAAGAATTATAGAATTCAGTGGGAGCATCATTTAATTAAAGGCCTAATTAAATGATTTTAAAAGAATATGATATTTATTTCTGCAAATTTTCTGTTGTAGATAACCATGACGTCAAATACGAACATTTTCTCCCTGCGATCTGTCCTTAAGAAGGACAAGCTCAACGGAGCAAATTTCCTGGACTGGTACAGGAACCTCAGGAACGTAAACTGTACGTTCTGGAGCAGCCCATTCCGGAGGCTCCTCCTACCACTGCCACGCAAGCAGACCGAGATGCTTACAAGAAGCATCAAGATGACGCATTAGATGTGTCCTGTCTTATGCTCGCGACCATGAACTCTGAGCTTCAGAAGCAACATGAGTTGATGGGTGCTTATGATATGGTTGAACATCTTTGTCACCTATATCAAGGACAAGCAAGGCACTGGAAGAGGAACTCCAAAGAGTACCTGGAAGATCTTAAGAAGAAGAGAAATAAGATTTCTACTTCAGGTATAAATGTTATAGAAGTCAACCTCTCTATTTCTTCATCGTGGGTATTAGATACCGGATGTGCTTCGCACATTTGTACTAATGTACAAGCGCTGAGGAATAGCAGAGCATTGACGAAGGGTGAGATAGACCTACGAGTAGGCAATGGAGCACGAGTTGCTGCTATTGCTGTAGGAACTTATCATCTATCTCTGCCCTCTGGGCTAGTACTAGAATTAGACGATTGTTGTTATGTGCCTGCCTTGACAAAGAACATAATATCAGTTTCTTGTTTGGACAAGAGAGGATACTCGTTTATAATAAAGAACAAAGGTTGTTCCGTCTTTTTAAACGATATGTTCTATTGTAGTGCACCTCTGATAAACGGACTCTACATTCTAGATCTAGAGAGCCCTATCTATAACGTAAATACCAAGAGGTTCAAGTCAAATGACATGAACCAAACATACCTTTGGCACTGTCGCTTAGGTCATATAAATGACAAGCGCTTATCCCAGCTCCATAAGGATGGTTTGCTGGACTCATTTGATTTTGAATCATATGAGATTTGCGAGTCATGCCTACGAGGTAAGATGACCAAGACTCCCTTTAGTGGGCACAGCGAGAGAGCGACTGATTTGTTAGGACTCATACATAGTGATGTATGTGGCCCTTTCAATATCGCAGCTAGAGGCGGTTATAGGTACTTCATCACATTTACTGATGATTTCAGTAGATACGGTTATGTGTACTTGATGACACATAAGTCGGAATCCTTTGAAAAGTTCAAAGAATTCAAGAATAAAGTCTTGGCAAGAGTATTAAGATACTTCGATCCGATCGAGGTGGAGAATACCTTAGCCATGAGTTTCGTGACTACTTAGCTGAGTGTGGGATTTTATCTCAACTCACTCCTCCTGGAACACCACAGTGGAATGGTGTATCCGAAAGGAGGAATCGTACCTTATTAGATATGGTACGATCTATGATGAGTCACACAGATCTTCCGACATATCTATGGGGATATGCTCTAGACACGGCAGCTTTCATTCTCAACCGAGTTCCATCCAAGGCCGTGATAAAGACACCATATAGGATATGGACTGGGAGAGATGCCCAGGTGTCTTTCATGAGGATTTGGGGTTGTGAGGCTTACGTACGACGTCAAGTCTCAGACAAATTAGGACCCAAATCCGACAAGTGCTATTTCATCGGATATCCCAAGGAAACTAAGGGATATTACTTCTACATTTCCAGTCAGCACAAGGTAGTTGTGGCAAAGACTGGGGTCTTTCTAGAAAGGGATTTTGTTTCTAGAAAGACTAGTGGGAGCACGTTCGATCTTGAAGAAGTTCAAGATGCGAACAATAGCACTGATGCCTCGATGGAAATTGAACTGGAACCACAAAGTGTTGTGGATGATGTTGTTCCACAAGGAGTTGAGGAACAACAACCAGTTCAAGTAGACATACCTCTTCGCAGGTCTGGTAGGGTACGTCGTCAGCCTGAGAGATATTCATTTCTCATGTCTGACCATGATGACGTTATGCTCATAGAGGATGAGCCTACCACCTATCAGGAAGCTGTGATGAGACCAGATTCTGAGAAATGGCTAGAGGCCATTCTCGGAGCTGGAATCTTCAATTCGATGATGCGATCAAACAGTTTGGTTTCATCAAGAACGAAGATGAGCCTTGTGTCTACAAGAAGGTTGTAGAAAACATAGTTGTCTTCCACATATTGTATGTGGATGACATACTACTCATTGGGAAGGACATCCCTATGCTTCAGTCTGTCAAGACCTGGCTATGGAGTTGCTTCTCAATGAAGGACTTAGGTGAGACATCCCGTATTCTAGGGATACAGATCTATAGAGATAGATCTAAGAGATTGCTTGGCCTAAGTCAGAGTACATACATTGACAAGGTACTCCTTCGGTTTACCATGCAGAACTCCAAGAAGGGATTTCTGCCGATGTCACATGGCGTGAGTCTTTCGAAGACTCAAGGTCCCTCTTCTAGAGAGGAGAGAGACCGCATAGATCAGATCCCTTATGCCTCAGCCATAGGATCGATCATATACGCCATGCTATGTACTTGACCTGATGTCTCGTATGCTTTGAGCATGACGAGCAGATACCAGTCTGATCCAGGTGAAAGTCACTGGATAGCGGTCAAGAATATTCTTAAGTACTTAAGAAGGACTAAAGAATATTTCTTGATATATGGAGGCGATGATGAGCTAGCTGTAAAGAGTTACAGTGATACTAGCTTCCAGACCGACCAGGATGATTAAAAATCGCAGTCGAGGTTCGTGTTTTGCTTGAATGGTAGTGCTATGAGCTGGCAGAGTTCACAGCAGTTCTACAACGTTTCCATCTCATTCGAGAGATTATCGATAGAGGAGATGTGAAGATTTGCAGAGTATCTATAGAGGCTAACATCGCAGATCCCTTGACCAAGGCTTTGGCACAGAGGAAGCATGATGGTCACACTAGGTCATTAGGCCTTAGAGGCTATACTGATTGGCACTAGTGCTAGTGGGAGATTGTTAGTTAGAGCCCTAGAGCCAATCATTTGATGATTGTATGGACTCATGTATATCATATTCTTGTATATTAATAAAGGCATTGGTTTTTGGTTATTATGCTTATTTGTATTAGTGTCAGATAAAATAAGTATAATAACGTCCTTGAGTAGAACGTTCATATCTATATCAATCGATTAGTTGAATCGATAGTGAGATGATATAGGAAACACTACTCTAAATCATTCCTAGTCGAGTATTAACATTTAGGGACAATGTTAATACAATAAGACTAGCATGTAGGTCAGCTCGATGACTTGATCTCACAAGTCATGGATATAGAGATATCAAGCTGACACATGGGTATGCATTAGAGAATGTATACTGAATGACCCGCCATGAGAAAGTATCATGGATCGTTATATGAGTGTCATATACTTTCTCATGTGGCTATTAGTATAACTATTAGTCCTTAGACCTGAAGTCACCATGGATCCCTACATAAGGAGTTATGTACTTTAGTTTCGTCAAACGTCACCCGTAACTGGGTGGACTATAAAGGCGACTACTGGGTATGTAACAAATTATGCGGAGGGATGTGAGTGATGTAGATGGGATCTATCCCTCCTATATGACGGGAGAGACATCGATATTCCTGATAGAGTGAGACCACGAAGTGCATGGCCATGCCCAAATGAGTCAATATGAGATATTGAGCTCATTTGATTGAGTGAGTCTACTCGGAGTTCAAGATTTAGATTGGTCAGAGGATGACACAGTCTATGCCTCACATTGATCAATCTAGATGTCTAGGATAGAAGGACACTTGTCATATATTGTGAGGAGTCACAATTAATAGTCACAAGGTGATGTTGGATCTCAACATTTCTTGTAACTTGGGTAGCAATGATGTATTGCTAGATGCCGCTCATTGCTTATGTTTTAAAGGAGTTTAGAAACATTGCCAACGTTACAAGAACCTATTGGGTCACACACAAAGAACAAGTGGATGGAGATTAGGTTCATATGATGAACCAATTGGATTAGGTTCATATGATGAACCAATTGGATTCAAATTAGACTTATTGAGTTAGACTCAATTAGATTCAATTGTTGAATGAGTCTAATTTAGATTTGATTCATTGAGTCAATTTATATTAATGAATTGAGATTTATTAAATTAAAATTGACTTGAATCAAAGGTTGGATTTAACTCAACAAGGAAGAAAATTGGTCAATTTTGACTTGACCAAATGGAAGTTGAAACATCAAGTTTGACTTGATGTATTGCCACATCATGAAGGTTGACTCATCCTACATGGCATGACTAACCTTGCCACATCATTTCCACCTCATAATGGTGTGCCACCTCATGGAGGTTACACATCTTATACCAATTAATGTGGCCGGCCCACATTAAATGAGGGGAGTTAATGTGTGTGGAGGTTTTTATGGTGTGGCAATTATGTGTGATTAATGTAATCTTCTTCCTTGAGTCTTTCTTCCTCCCTCTCTTGCTGTGGTCGTGGGTTTCATGGAGGAGAAGATGGTTGAGTTGATTCCAAGAACAAAGGAAGAGTGAAGGTCACAAAAGGAAGGATACTACTAGTGAGTGTATAAGTTTTTCTTTTGTATCTTCTTCTTTTCTTCCTTTCCAATCCCATTCGAGAGCTCTAGAAAGTGCTAGCACACTTGGGGCTCTCTTCTCCATCCTTTGAGTGTGGGAGACACTCCTTGTTCGTGTGGATATCATTAGAGGAGTGTCTACGTTGACACTCTCGAGATCCGACGTACCGTTGGACGAGCGGGATTTGCGAGGGCACGCATCGAAGGTAAAATGATTTTTCCCTTCCTAGATCTACTGTAGATCGTGTTTTAAACTCGTACATGTGTTTTCGAAAATTTTTCCTTGCACGAGATCCGTGGCTTGGGCGATTCGGGGTTTCCGCGACGCGAAAAGCGGTTTTCGCGGCCCGAAAAACCCAACAATTACTACGACACACTTTCCTTCTATAATCAACAACACACACTATAAGTGATATCATTTCCCAACTTATCGGGCTTATTGATTTATCGAACTAAATCTCACCCATTGATAAATTAAAAAATAAATATCAAATATATGTGCTTGTTATTATTGTTGGTTAGTCTTAGGAAAACATATCGGTTCCACTGTACAAAATTTTTTTGTACAAGTGTCGAACATTTCCTTAAATAACCTATTGTGTTCTTTAAAAATTAAATTAGGAATCGCAGACGGAACTTAACATCATTGATTCCAAATTTATCCTATATGTTCTTAATTGTTTAGACTTGGATCTCCTGCGGAACTTAACACGTTTGATCCAAATCTACCTATGTTATTAATTCCATAAATATTAATTTCCAAAATTGGCTTCCAGGACTGCATGGCGAGGCACATGGCCTTCTTGGATATGGGAGCAACCACCACCGCCTAGACAAAGCCTTTTAAGGAAAGCTAATATTTATTTCCTTAAATAACTCTAGGTTAACCAAAAAGAACAATCTAATCACAAATTCGAAAAAGAAGAAAACACAAACTCGAAAAAAAAAACTATTTTGAAAACTCTAAAATCATATGCCTCTTGTGTTTGGTATTTCCATAAATAACTATACAAAGAAAACTAGTATGATGCGGAAAATAATTACTAGTTATACCTTTCTTTGTAAGCAAAATAACCTCTTGATCTTCTACCGTATTCCTCTTCTTATCTCGGACGTTGTGTGGGCAACGATCTACCGAGATGAGAACCACCAAGCTCCTTCTTCTCCAAGCTAGATTCGGCCACCAAGAATTCTCCATGAGAAGTAGAGGTCCGACCACCACCACCAAGCTCCAAGGGATGCAAGAAACAAAACCTCCTTTCTCTCATTCTTCTCCTAGCTAGAACCGGCCACCACGGAAAGCTCTTGAGTTGATGCCGCCGGCCACAAAGAAGGAAGAGAAAAGAAGAAGAAGAGAAGACCCTAGGGCCGGCCGCACCAAGAAGGAAAAGAGAGGAAGAATATAATAGAGTTATTCACAATGAAGACACCTCTACCCCCTCTTTTATAATCCTTGGTCTTGGCAAATAAGAAAATTTTAATAAAAACTTCCTTAATTCTTTCTCTATGAAAAGGAAAATTTATTTAATTAAAAATAATTTTCTCTTCTCCAAATTATTTGGCCGGCCACTCTTCTCCCCAAAACAAGGAGAGTTTTAATTAAAACAAAAATTAAAACTTCCTAATTTGTTTCCGAAAATTTATAAAAAAATTCTCCAATAATTTTTCCCTTCATGGTGGGTTATAAAAAGGAAATTTTATAAATTAAAATTTTTCTTTTAAACATGTGGATAATTTTCAAAAAGGAAAGTTATCTCTAAAAATTAAAATCTCTTTTCAATCTACAAATAAGGAAAGATATCAAATCTTTTCTTAATCTTTGGTAGAAGAGAATATTTAATTTTTAAAACTCTCTTTTAAATTATGATCATGATTAAAAAGGAAAGTTTTCTCAAAATTAAAATTTTCTTTCAATCTACAAATAAGGAAAGATTTCAAATCTTTTCTTAATCTTTTGTAGAAAGCTATAAAAGGAAATAATTAAATTTAAACTCTCTTTTAAAACCATGATATCCACATAAGAAATAATTTTAATTAAAAAAAAATTCCCTTTTAATATGGCTGACCAATCAAGCTTGGGCTCCAAGCTATGGCCGACCAATTAACTTGGCTCAACCTTTGGGTCTTGGCCGGCCCTAAGCTTGAGCTTCAAGCTTAGCATGGTCGACCCCTATTGGTTGGGTAAAAAGGTGGGTATATGGTGGGTATAATTTTCTATATACAAGAGGCTACGATAGGGACCGAGAGGAGGAATTGGTTTTGGTCTCTCGATGAAATTAAGCATCCCGTGTTCGCCCCGAACACAAAACTTAATTTCATCAATAATAATTCATTCCACTAAAGAACTATTATTGAACTACCGCACCAATCCCAAATTACAATTTTGGACTCCTTCTTATTATGAGTGTGTTAGTCTCCTTGTGTTTAAGATGTCGAATGCCCACTAATTAAGTGAGTTATCGACAACTCATTTAATTAATATCTTAGTCCAAGAGTAGTACCACTCATCCTTATCGTCATGTCGGACTAAGTCCACCTACAGGGTTTAACATGACAATCCTTATGAGCTCCTCTTGGGGACATTATCAACCTAGATCACTAGGACACAGTTTCCTTCTATAATCAACAACACACACTATAAGTGATATCATTTCCCAACTTATCGGGTTTATTGATTTATCGAACTAAATCTCACCCATTGATAAATTAAAGAAATAAATATCAAATATATGTGCTTGTTATTATATTAGGATTAAGAGCACACACTTCCATAATGACTGAAGTCTTTGTTCCTTTATAAAGTTAGTATAAAAGAAACGACCTCTAATTGTCCTACTCAATACACTCTAAGTGTACTAGTGTAATTATATAGTTAAGATAAACTAATACCTAATTACACTACGACCTACCAATGGTTTGTTCCTTTCCATCTTGGTCATGAGCGACTGTTTATAATTTATAAATAACTGATAACACGATCTTCTGTGTGTGTCACCACACACTATGTTATCTACAATATAAATTAATTGAACATCTACATTTGGTATATATAAATGTAGACACTTAACCAATGTGATTCTTATTTCTAAATAAATGTTTATACCAAAAGCTAGGCTTTTAGTATACATCCTAACAATTATATTAGGATTAAGAGCACACACTTCCATAATAACTGAGGTCTTTGTTCCATTATAAAGTCAGTATAAAAGAAACGAGCTCTGATGGTCCTACTCAATACACTCTAAGTGTACTAGTGTAATTATATAGTTAAGATAAACTAATACCTAATTACACTACGACCTTCCAATGGCTTGTTCCTTTCCATCTTGGTCGTGAGCTACTGTTTATAATTTATAAGGTACTGATAACATGATCCTCTGTGTGTGACACCACACACCATGTTATCTACAATATAAATTAATTGAACAACTATATTTATCATAAATGTAGACATTTGACCAATGTGATTCTTATTTCTAGATAAATATTTATACCAAAAGCTAGGCTTTTAGTATACATCCTAACAATCTCCCACTTATACTAAAAGACTAAGCTGCCATATCTGCTGCCATACATCTGAATCCAACCCTTCAACATGCCCATCAAAAGCTCTTGCCTTAAGGGCCTTAGTGAAAAGATCTATAGGTCATCATCTGATGCAATCTAGGCAGCAACAACTTCTCCTCGTTTATATGATTTCTCGTATTGGGTGGTACTTGCGCTCTATTGTGTTTACTTGCCTTATAGACTCATGGTTTTCTTCCAGTTTGCTACTGCGCCATTATTATTACAATAAATTGTAATAATCATTGGATAAACCAGAAATTATATCTAAGTCTATCTTGAGGTTATTGAGTCATTCAGCTTTTATGACTACCTCAGAGGCTTGCCATATACTCAGCTTTTATGGTGGAGTCCAGAAAAACACCTATGCTTATCACTCTTCCATAGTTATGACTTTACCTCCTAAAGTAAACACAAAACCCCAAGGTTGACTTACTATTGTCCCTATCCGATTGGAAGTCAAAATCCGTGCAACCCACAGGGACCAAATTAACTGCCTTGTAATCTAACATATAATCTCTAGTACCTCTAAGGTACTTCAATATATACTTTACTGCAGTCCAATGTCCTTGTCCAGGGTTACTTTGATATATGCTAACTATGCCCTTGGCAAAACAGATTTCTGATCTCGTGCATAGCATACATTAGGCTTCCAACAGCCGAAGCATAAAGAACTGCCTTCATTTCCTTTATCTCCTTTGATGTCTTCAGAGACATCTCTTTAGATAAAGCTACTCCAAGCCCAAAAGGTAAGAAACCTTTCTTGGAGTTCTGCATGCTTAAAATGAGCAAGGATTTTTTTTTTTTTTTGATATATGAAGCTTGGGATAAGTAAAATATTCTTTTCTTGTGATCCCTTATTACTTTGATCCCAAGAATATATACATTCTCCCAAGTCCTTCATATCGAATTGTTTGGACAACCATACCCTTACTTCTGACAACACTTTGATATTATTTCTAACTACCAAAAATGTTATCTACGTATAGTACAAGAAATACCACCATGTTTCCATCACACTTTTTGTATACACAAGACTTATCCGGTTACCAAATAAATCCATAGGTCTGGATAACTTTGATAAACTGGATGTTCCAAGACCTTGAAACTTTGCCTCAGTCCATAGACTGATTGAGCTTGCACACAAGATGCTCTTTGCCATTTGCAATGAACCCTTCTGGTTGCTTTATATGGATGCTTTCTTCAAGACTTCCATTAAGGAATGCTGTCTTGACATCCACTTGCCAAATAGATAAAAGAATCCGGATAGACTTAAGCATGACTACCAGTGAAAAAGTTTCCTTGCAATAGCAAGCATGATCCGAATGGACTTAAACATTGCTATTGGAGAAAAAGTTTCATCATAGTTAATACCATGAATTTGCTTGAAACCTTTAGCTACCAAATGACCCTTATAGGTAATAAGTCCATCCGTGTCAGTCTTTCTATTAAAGACCCACTTACACCCAATGGGTTTGACGACTTCAGGTGGATCAACCAAAGTCTATACTTGGTTGGTGTACATGGATTCTATCTCGGATCTCATGGCCTCTAGACATTTCTCAGAATCTGGTCTCATCACAGCTTCCAGATAGGAGGTAGGCTCATTCTCAACGAGCATAACGTTGTCATGGTCAGGCAAGAGAAATGAGTATCTCTCAGGCTGACGACGTACCCTATCAGACCTGCGAAGAGGTAGGTCTACTTGAACTGGTTGTTGTTCCTCAACTCCTTATGGAACAATCTCATCATCCACAACACTTTGTGGTTCCAGTTCAACTTCCATCAAGGCTTCAGTGCTATGATCCATATCTTGAACTTCTTCAAGATTGAACGTACTCCCACTAGTTTTTCTAGAAACAAAGGCCTTTTCTAGAAATACCCCAGTCTTAGCTACAAACACTTTGTGTTGACTGGGAATGCAGAAGTAATATCCCTTCGTTTCCTTGGGATATCCTATAAAATAGCACTTATCATATTTGGGTCCCAGTTCGTTTGAGACTTGACGTCGAATGTAAGCCTCCCAATCCCAAATCCTCATAAAAGACATCTGGGCATCTTTCCTAGTCCATATCTTATATGGTGTCTCTATCACAGCTTTGGATGGAACACGGTTAAGTATGAAGGCTGTTGTGTGTAGAACATATCCCCAAAAAGATATAGGAAGATCTGTGTGACTCATCATAGATCGTACCATATCTAATAGGGTACGATTCCTCCTTTCGGATACACCATTCCACTGTGGTGTTCCAGGAGGAGTGAGTTGGGATAGAATCCCACACTCAACTAGATAGTCATGAAACTCATGGCTAAGGTATTCACCACCTCGATCTGATCAAAGTATTTTAATACTGTTTCCTAGCTGGTTTTGTAATTCATTCTTGAATTCTTTGAACTTTTCAAAGGATGGTGACTTATGTGTCATCAGATACTCATAACCATATCTACTGAAGTCATCAGTAAATGTAATGAAATACTTATAACCACCTCTGGCAGTGACATTGAAAGGGCCACATACATCACTATATATAAGTCCTAACAAGTCAGTTGCTCATTCGCTGTGTTCACTAAAGGGAGTCTTGGTCATCTTGCCCAGTAGGCATGACTCGCATGTCTCATATGATTTAAAATCAAATGAGTCCAACAAACCATCTTTATGGAGTTGGGATAAGCGATTCTCATTTATATGACCTAAGCGGCAATGCCAGAGATAGGTTCAGTTCATTTCATTTGACTTGACCCTTTTGGTACTTATGGTATAGATGGGGTTCTCTAAGTCTAGAATATAGAGTCCGTTCATCAGAGGTGCACTACAATAGAACATATCGTTTAAAAAAATGGAACAACATTTGTTCTTTATTATAAATGAAAAACCTTTCTTGTCTAAACAAGAAACTAAAATGATGTTCTTTGTAAGAGCAGACACATAACAACATTTATCTAATTCTAGTACAAGCCCAGAGGGCAGAGATAGATAGTAAGTTCCTACAGTAACAGCAGCAACCCGTGCTCCATTGCCTACTCGTAGGTCCACCTCGCCCTTCATCAATGTCATGCTATTTCTCAATGTCTGTACATTAGTACAAATGTGAGAAGCACATCCGGTATCTAATACCCATGATGAAGAAATAGAGAGATTGACTTCTATAACATATATACCTAAAGTAGAAATCTCATTTCTCTTCTTCTTAAGATCTTCCAGGTATTCTTTGCAGTTCCTCTTCCAGTGCTCGGTCTGACCGCAGTGGAAGCAGGTAGCATCCTTGGCAACCCCTCCTTTAGGTTTCATTACCTTGCCTTTGCCCTTGGATTGGAACTTTCCCTTACCTTTAGGCTTACCCTTGCCTTTATGTTTTTGCACCATTAAAATAGAGTTGGGCTTTACCTTCTTAAGGTTGAGCTCAGCAGTTCTCAACATGCTTACTAGCTCAGGCAATGGCTTATCAATTTCGTTCATGTTGTAATTCATGACAAATTGACTGTAGCTCTCTGGCAAGGATTGCAAGATCAAGTCAGAGGCCAGTTCTTGTCCAAGTGGGAATCCCAACCTCTGTAGGCTCTCTATGGACCCAATCATCTTGAGTACATATGGACCTACGGGAGTCCCATCTTGCATCTTGCATCTTGCATCTTGCATCTTGCACTGAAACAGTGCCTTAGAGATCTCGAATCTCTCGTGCTTTACTTGTCCTTGATATAGTTGACGAAGATGTTCAACCATATCATAAGCAGTCATCAACTCGTGTTGATTCTGAAGCTCAGAGTTCATAGTTGTGAGCATGAGGCATGACACATCTAATGCATCATCTTGATGCTTCTTATAAGCATCTCGGTCAGCTCGTGTGGCAGTGGCAGGAGGTGCCTCGGGAATGGGCTGCTCCAGGACGTACAGTTTTCTTTCTTGTGTGAGAATGATTCTCAGATTCCTGTACCAGTCCAGGAAATTAGCTCCATTGAGCTTGTCCTTGTCAAGGACAGAACGCAGGGAGAAAGTGTTCATGTTTGTCGACATGACAATCTACAACATAAATAAAGCAGAGAGTAAATATCATATTCCATTTATCATTTAATTTGGCATTTAACTAAATGATGCTCCCACTGAATTATAGAACTTTTGTAGAATCAAGTCATGGATGTGGTCAAATCACACTACTAGATTCATACTAATGGGCTATAATTCACGCGGGACAAGATCCACATCATACTACACCTTGAGTTAGCTTTGGCTAAATCGCCCAAGACTTAGTATGATCGGTAGATAACTAATTATCAATTACATCTCTATGCAACTCTTGTTTATAGGATCAAGATCCTCATTTATATTAAAACTTGAGTTAGCTTTGACTAAATCACCCAAGATTTAGTATAAATGCGATTTTTATCCTATCTTCCAACCGTTGGAAAAATGCCTATAGTTATAGCCGATCAAATTGAGTTAACTAGTTATACTCAATCTAATTGAGTTTGTACTCAGCCAAGCTTTGATAGGCGAGACCAAGATTGTTCCTCCGCACCCTACCAAGATAATATGTGTTGCTCTACTTTGGCAGATTCAACAACAAAAATGATCGAGGTAGTGATGGGTATCAAAACTTGGTAGGTATTTTGAGTTGTCCTGATTAAGATCTAATCTAATCATGAATGTGTATCATATACGCATTAAGGCACTAATTACCCTACATTAGTATGTATTACTACACACAAGCAATCATATATACTGATTAATTAAATTGTGATGAGGTCATGGCCCTACTACGATCTTCTCAAGCCAATGAAAAGATTGGACGGTCAACCTAAGGTCAACGACTTCTTCAAGCGCCTCCCTTTGACCGCCATGTGTTGAAATCACCCTCCTCGTAACTCCTTCTTGAGTAGACCTTCCATCGCTTCATTTTGTACATTACAAATATGAAACTCGAGTTACATTCGAGTCTAAAATCTATTTACAATAGGAACATAAGAAAAGAGGCATGACGCGCAGGTCACATATCATATACAGTATGCACAACACAAAAAAAGGTGCGCAGGCCATATTATGAATTACAACATAATTTTATCCAATCAAATTTGGGGTTTTTGGGCCATAACCATCACAATATCATACATAATTATAAATTATGTATTTTACATAAATTTCTATAATTTTACTACTATTTTTTATCAATGATCCTGTCTGAGAAGCCTGGCAAAACGGAAAGCTGGGAGGAAAACCCCCTATTGATGAAGAATAATACTTGTAGGATACCAATCCGAGAAATCCAAAGCAAATCTAAGAGAATGAAGTCACAGAATGCCCTCCTCGTGTGAAGATCCCAAGACGAAAAGAAAGCTTTGATGAAGAAAACCGAGATCTGGAGCTTCCAAGGCTTCCTACGCACAAGAGACCAACCAACACTATTGTCAGTGACATAAGACCGGGGTGGGAATCCCTGGTTAGGCCCTCCGACGCTCAAGTTAGTGATCTCTCTCAGTGTGGAAGAAGGAAGAAGAAGATGAACAATAGTTGAAAATTTGGGTTGTGAGTGTGAGCATCAATGTGAGCATACCTGGCCAACGGAGAGGAATCCCCCTTTTATACCACTTCATATAACCTCCATAGTCATGAAGTGGACCCTAGTTTGTTAGAGTTTGTTATGAGATGACGTAAGCCCTGTACTTGCATAAAATAACTTTTAAGAAATCTTTTTTGTACCCCAGATGTACCTTCTTTGTCGTATAGTGCCTGCAGAAAAATCTAGAAACATACTTCCCGCTAATTTAGCGAACCTGTTATACATTCACATACCACTGATATCTTTATTAAACTATTTATGAATATTCTAGATGTATTTGCTCATGCCCTGTCTTTATTATGTTATAGATAGCTCGATATGATACTATGCCTTGTATCGGCCGAAATTAAACCCAGACCATGTCCGATTGGCTTATTACTACCATTCAACTAATCGTTCAGTAATATAATACAAATTTTGTAAAGCTTTAGATTTTTTCATTCCCAGGCGATCATGTATACTCAATTAATATTAGTCTATGTTCAGATACGCCACCTTAAACAATCTTGGCTTTTCTATCTTAAACATGTAAACCCAGCCGATATTGGTTTACCCTTCCTAAGGAATATCCCGGCCGATATTGGCCAATTCTTTTCAAGGTGTTTCTCGGTCGATATTGGTTTGTATCTCCTCAAGCCTATTATCCTGACCTATTTGGGCTATATTTTATTAAGTGTGCAACCTCGACCGGTATGAGTTTGTATCCCCTTAAGCCTGTTATCCTAGTCGATGTTAGACTATATTTTATTAAGTTACATACCGGCTAATATTGAACTATCCTTCCCAAGGTATTTCCCGGCCGATATTGGCTTATTCTTCCTAAGGTATTTCCCGATTGATATTGGACTATCCTTCCCAAGCTATTACCTGACCGATATTGGGCTATCCTTCCCCAGGTATTACTCGGCCGATATTGGCTTGTCTCTCTTAAGGTATTTCCCGACCGATATTGGCTTATTCTTCCTAAGGTATTTCCCGGCCGATATTGGACTATCCTTCCCAAGGTATTACCCGGCCGATATTGGACTATCCTTCCCAAGGTATTACCTGGCCGATATTGGACTATCCTTCCCAAGGTATTACTCGGCCGGGATAGGCCTTTCTCTCTTAAGGTATATCCCGACCGATATTGATCTATTTTCTTAATTCTGCTATCTTCTTCCTTTTTTACCAGGGACCTACTAAACCTAACCCATATCACTAGTCTTCCCTTCAAGTCTAGTCGAAGGAGGTGTAGCCGACTGACTAGATACAAGTCTATTTTTGTTTCTTTGCCCATCTTTACCTGTGACTCTGCCATGGGCACTATAGTGACTTCGTGATCTTCCTTATAACTTCTTGAACCGATGCAAGCTCCTTTGCAACAAGCCCGCTGATCTGTTTCCTCAGTTGACTATAAAGTAATTTCTTTACTTGAATCTAATGGTAAAGTTAACTAGAATTCGTGATGATAATCTGGCTTGTTTATGTAAAGTTAAACTTCTCTTTTTATTACTAAATCTGCTCCTTTTCATTCATGGTGGTTGCTTGTTTTATCTAAGTATGTCGAATGTCGCTTGGCTTGCCACTATAAAGCCTTACTCAATATACTATAACATCCCCCATCTCGGCCGGTCTCTTATGATCGGCCGATTCATACTCATATCTTCCGGTACTTTGTAGTTAACTAAGTTCTGTCCGATTTAGTGTGGCATGTTATAGTGCTATTAATATCGTTCGGTTTATTATAACCAGTCGGTTTATACTTGTGTCTACAAATACCATCTAGTGCATTTAACTAAATTTTATCCAATCTATTATGACGAATGTCGCCCGACCTGCCACTATAAATCCTTAATCAATATATTATAATATCATCCATCTCGGCCGGTCTATCGTAACCGACCGATTCATACTTATGCTTACAAATATTGTCCGATACTTTGTATTTAACCGAGTCTTGTTCGATATGATATGGTATTTTATAATATAATATTTTCAATATCACTTGGTTTATTAAACCTAGTCGATTTACCATTAGGCTAGCACATATCGATCGGTACCTTATACTTAACTAAATCTCGTCCAGTCCAGTATGACCACCCAGGATTGTTTTTTTAATCAAATAGATAATCTAAAACTATCCTATCAACCTTGTACCCGATCGATTTTCTTCATACCTCTTTGATTCTTTAAGAATCAAGCGCATAGAGAGAAAAACTTGGTCACATTTTTCAAGGAAGATCGCCAAACTTAATACCTTTTTCTTGGGATTCATCCTTCTTTTTGAATTCGATTCTATCATTCGATAACATTACCTCTTTATGGCGGTTATGATTCCGGGTATTCTTACTTATTGGATTCATACTCTTTCTTTTTATACCCACTTTTATACTTAAGTTCTATGCGAACTGCTATTGACCTTATTATTTTATATACCCCTATGCTTTCGGGTTTTTCCTTTTTCCAGTTCTTCTTCCTCCCTTGTTTAAGGGTTTTTGGGTATAAGGCCCTGAGAGAGAGAGAAGAAGGTTTGAAATGCTATCTTCTTATTTTTAACTATCCTTACCTCTTCCTTTGTTTGCTTCCCTTCTGCTATTTCGCCATGGCCACTTCTTCCCCCACATGGTTCCTTTCGTGCGCTTCTGACCTTATAGAGCCAGAGGAAGTGGAGTTACAAGTGAACTATGGTTTTCCTTCCTATATAGTTCGCCCTCCCCCACAGGATAGCCCGCACCTTCCTCCTCTGGGGTGTGTATCTATCTTTCGGGACCAAGTTTTACAAGGTTTTTGATTCCCTCTTCATCCCTTTTTCTCTGATGTTAGTATCTACTTTGAGATTCCCCTTAATCAGTTCATTCCTCAGTCCTTCTCTATCCTTGTGCATTTTGTTGGGGTGTCCAAACTATTAGATTTTCCTCTATCCCCTCATCTTTTTCACCACTTCTTCATTCCGTGCCAAGTAGATATCGGTGTCTTCAAATTTCAGTCTCGCCCTAAGGCTATTTTGTTCAACCGGATTCCCCCTCAAGGGGAATGGCGTCACAAATTTTTCTTTATGCGTCTCCCTTCTTCTCCTCCTTTTCTTATCCACTGGATATATGATCTCCCTCCAGTTCCTAGTACTGACAATCTACTCAATGATCCCTCTGTCTCTTTCACTTTATCTAAACTAAAGGGGGCAAAATTCAGCTTACCATCCCTGATTGTGGAGGGTTTGATGTTTCCCTTTGGGATAAGTAACATCGACACTCCCTTGGATGCCTCTTTTGGTATGTCTAAATATTCTAAGCTATGTTTATCATTTATTTGCTAATCATCTTCTATAATGATGCCCAATTCTTGTGTTTCAGCTGATGCTCTTCTACCCGCTTTCATGTACAAGAATACAGCCATGACCAACTCTTTTTTGAATAAATTTGGAGAGCAATTACTGCAAGCTCGTCAAGCCAATCCTACTTCCTCTACTTTAGGTTTATTATCTAAAGAAGAGCAAACAGCAGAAGCTGTTGCTGCTATGGAAGAGGAAGAGGAACAACCCTTTGTTTTCGTAATCAAGAAACCCTGGCTTACTGAGGATGTTCCTTTTCGCGACACTTTTGGTACTTTTGTGCAGACCCCCGTTGTCCCTGTACCTATTTCTTTTGAGAGAGGCAAGGCACCAATGTCCCCTACCCACATTATCTCCAGTCTTTCTCTTAGGATGATGAGACCGGCTCTACTCATTCCTTCCTCTTCTATTATTGTTTCAGCTACTTCTGCTTCTCAGATGGCCATTACCCCCTCTGTATCCTCCCAGCCTCTTGCATTGGCCTTGCCTCCTCTGGTTTCTGGACCACGAGCTAAAAGAACACCTTGCAGGAGATCTTCTCTGAGTCCAGGGCCATCAGCTATCCATGCCTCAACAACTGAATCAACTTTGATTGCTCTACCATCTTCCATCCCTTCTAGCTCATCCTCAATCATTCCCGGTTCTACTACTCCCCTCCTTTCTCTTTTTTCTTCTTCCACATGACCCTCTTCTCCTTCTGCCTCCCCGCCTTTATTTAGACAAGCTATGGGTCTTCCCTCTCAAATGGGACAAACTTCAGACCCTCCTGGTTATGGCTTTTTACAACTGCAAGGCCCATTGTCTGAATCTTGGCTGCATAGCCAAGAACTATTAAAATTCACCAGTATTTCTAGCCGTGCCGACAGTCATAGTCACCAAGCTGTTGCTGTAAGTGTTTTTATTATATATTGTTAACTTCTTATTACTTTCGCTAATTGTATTATTATTTTAGTTCCTTGCCTCAAGTCTTCATCTGGACCAGTTAGTCATTGCCTTGGAAAGGGAAAATGGCAAGTTAAAGGCTCAAGTAGAGGCATTGAAATCCAATCTTCCTCCTTCTCATATTGAGATCGCTCAATTACAGGAGAAGATAGCTTCGCAGACTCAACAAATAGAGAGTCTGAAGAAGGAACTGCAACATTAGCAGCAGCTATTGGCAAACAAAGAGCTTGAAAGGAGAACTTTGGAATTATGAGTGGATCGATTAAATTCCAGCCTCCAGGTGGAAACTGCTTTGAAAGACAAAGCCCTCTCAGATATCTCTCATAAAAACATTATCTTAGAGAAAGTAGAGAGACTTCACAATATCTTTCTTTCTGATCAGGCTCAAGAGTCAGCATCAAGAGATTTTGCTCTGCTACAAGAACAAGAACAAAGAAAGGCTCAAGATGATGAGATATCCTTACTTCAAAAGGAGATAGAGCAGCTTAAATTAGACAGAAACACCTTCAAAGACCAAGTTGCTAAACTACAGGCTGAATTTCAAAGTTATAAGGAGCATGAGAAGGATCGATGGGAAGGCAGGCACTTGGCATATCTAAGGTCTTCGAGGTTTAACAATGAATTTGTCCGCCGTATGATAGGGGCTTTGAATCATTCTGTGACAGGGGTTATTCGGCAATTGAGGGAAGGTGGTTACTTATCTAGGGAACCCCCCTCTCAGTTTATAAATCGCCACAGACTTAATCAAGAACTGCCCGAAAACTTAACAAGCAATTTTGAGTAAGCATGATTATGTAAGAAAAAGAATTGTAACTAAGTACTTGCATTTTTTGTTAAAATCAAATACTTGCATTTTTTGTAAGCATCTGTACTTACTTGTTTCTCTGATCCTTATTATCTGACCACTGCTCCTTTTGAAGTGATTATGAGGGATGAGAATAAGAATTATCCCTTGTATGATATCTTCACCAAGCATATAGTTCCAAATGACGAGGTTTCCCGTAAACTCCTTGAATTTCAATCAAGCACGACTGCATATAAAGAATTCCGAAGACCTCTGCGCTTCCAAGGGATATGTAATCTATGAACTTTGTATCCTGGTCAGAGGTATAATGCCGAGTGATCTTCATAAAGAAATCCATATAATTTTGAATTTAGACCAAGTATATAATCCCAAATGGTTTAATATGAAGAAGTTCATCAACCTTTGAGTCCTTGATCGGGCATGTAATCCTGGTCGATTTTTTATGAAGAACTTCATCAACCTTTGAGTTCTCGATCGGGCATGCAATCTCGGATAGAGCTCTGTGCTATATGATATTTTGATTAGATACCTAATCCTGCATGATCTTTTAAAGTCTCTGGTTTCTTCTAAGGAGACCCGTCCGAGTTACTTCAAGAGATTTCCCGACCGGCTATCTTTTTGATAGCTTAAAGTCTTTGGTCCCTCCCATGTAGACCCGTCCGGGTTACTTCATGTGATTTCCCGATCGACTATGTTTCTGATAGTTTAAAGTCTCCAATTCCCCCCATGAAGACCCGTCCAGGTTACTTTATGTGATTTCCCGATCGACTATGTTTCTAATAGTTTAAAGTCTCCGGTTCCTCCTATGAAGATCCGTCCGAGTTATTTCATGTGATTTCCCGATCGACTATGTTTCTGATAATTTAAAGTCTCCGGTTACTCCCATGAAAACCCATCTGGGTTACTTCATGTGATTTCCCGATCGACTATGTTTCTGTTAGTTTAAAGTCTCCGGTTCTTCCCATGAAGACCCGTCCGGGTTACTTCATGTGATTTCCCGATCGACTATATTTCTGATAATTGAAAGTCTCCAGTTCCTCCCATGAAGACCCGTCTGGGTTACTTCACGTGATTTCCCGATCGACTATGTTTCTAATAGTTTAAAGTCTCCGGCTCCTCCCATGAAGAGTCGTCCAGGTTACTTCATGTGATTTCCCGATCGACTATGTTTCTAATAGTTTAAAGTCTCCGGTTCCTCCCATATAGACCCGTCCGGGTTACTTCATGTGATTTCCCGATCGACTATGTTTCTGATAGTTTAAAGTCTTCGGTTCCACCCATGATGACCCGTCCGGGTTACTTCATGTGACTTCCCGATCGACTATGTTTCTGATAGCTTAAAGTCTCCAGTTCTTCCCATGAACACCCGTCTGGGTTACTTCATGTGATTTCCCGATCGACTATGTTTCTGATAGTTTAAAGTCTCCGGTTCCTCCCATGAAGACCCGTCCGGGTTACTTCATGTAATTTTCCGATCGACTAAACTTTATGTAAAACTAAAATACTTGCACTAACCTTGTGATGGTTTAGCATTTTTGAGATTTTCTTAAGGAAACCCGGTAGGTCTTCCTTAAAGCTACCGATCGACGACCGCTTGATCAGTTTAAAAATGTTTCCCCACTAATCATCACACCGTTTGAACCATATATATTTTCTTAGGTGATATTTGGCCTACATTGTATTTATCGAATAAGATGAAGTACATGAATTATGCACATACTTGTTATTTGCTCTTGGGGAAACTGCTTCAAATAAATTTGATTTGTTTTCTTGGGCGTATGCTTGAACGATATGAGCTTGTTAAGTTCGGTAGGGCTGTAAATGATTTGCACTCCATGGACGCTCGAGAATTCTTCCTTCAGTGTCCTGGAGATAATATGCACCCGATGTAAGTTTTTCTACCATCTTGTAGGGTCCTCCCCATTGTGGTGCCAATTTGTTAACGTCACCAGCAGGCTTGACACGCTTTCATACTAGATCTCCCACCTGAAAGAATCTCGGGATGACCCTCTTATTATAATTATGCCTCATTCGTTGTCGGTATGATATGAGGCGAGTTACAGCTCTGTCTCGAATTTCTTCTATCAGATCTAGCTCCATAAGTCGTCGACCTTCATTATCATCGTCATATAGTTATCTTCTATCGGATTCTACTCCCACCTCAATAGGAACAACAACTTCTCCTACATAAACCAGTTGGAAGGGAGTGATTCCTGTAGCTTCTCGGGGTGTAGTACGATATGCCCAGAGAACACTAGGCAGCTCATCTACCCAACTGCCACCAACATGATCCAGTTTGGTTTTTTGGCCCCGTATAATTTCTCTATTAGTTACTTCTGCTTGCCCATTACTTTGTGGATATGCCACAGAGGTAAATGCTTGAGTAATACCGTAGCTTTTGCACTAGTCTAGGATTCTGTCTCCTTGAAACTATCTTCCATTATCAGAAACTAATTTGTGAGGAATGTCAAATCTGCATACAATATTTTTCCATAGAAATTTAATAACTGCATCTTCAGTAATCCGAGCTAAAGGTTCTGCTATAGGAAATGGGCCCACTATATCCATGCCCCATTGATCAATGGGACAGGAAACTATAGAGGTTCTTAATAATTGTGTAGGATGATGTGGAATATTCTGATGCTTCTGACAAGAAATACAAGTTCTTACAAATTTTGTAGCATCTTCATGTAAAGTAGGCCAGAAATATCTTGCTAATAAAATTCTGCGAGCCAAGGACCTTCCACCTATATGATTGCCACATGAGCCCTGGTGAACCTCTTGCAAGATGTATTGTATATCTTCTGTCCCAATACATTTAAGTAAAGGTCTAGAGAAAGCTCTTTTATATAATTGTTCCCCTATCATAGTATATTGAGCAGCCCTCTTCTTAAATATCCATGCTTGTTCTACATCAGTTGAAAGAGTACCTTGCTATAAATATAATAGAATTTGTGCCCTCCAGTCACCTTGTATTTCTACATCAGCCTGTCTTTCAATACAAGATACTAACAATGCCTGTTCAACTGGTCGATCCAAACTCCATGGCGTTATAATAGAGGCCAATTTAGCTAATTCATCCGCTACTTGATTTTCAGCTCTAGTAATTTTTTTGTACAGTTACTTCTTGAAACTGAGCCTTTAATTTATCAAACGCCTCCATATATAACTTGAGTCTTTCATTATTGATTTCGAAGTTACCTGATAATTGTTGAGCTGCTAACTGGGAATCAGAGTAAATATAAACCCGGGATGCTCCCACATGCCGAGCGGCTTGCAACCCTGCTATCAATGCTTCATATTCTGCTTCATTATTAATAGCCCTATAATTCAGGCTGACGGAAAGTTGAAGCTTATCTTCCTTTGGAGATATAAGGAGAATACCAATTCCACTACCTTGTCTGGTTGAAGATCCATCTACATAAACTTTCCAAGTATTCTCTTCTTCAGGACCTTGATCTTCTATGATGAAATTTGCTAGAGCTTATGCTTTAATGGACAAACGAGGTTGGTATTGTATGTCATATTCACTAAGATCAGTCGTCCATTTAATCAACCGACCAGATGCCTCTGGGTTAAGTAATACCCGCCCGAGAGTACTATTGGTTAATACAGTAATTGCATGTGCTAGAAAATACGGGCGTAACCTCCGGGCAGTTAACACTAATGCATAGGCCAACTTTTCGAGTATAGTATATCTACACTCAGCTCCCTTTAATAAATGAATGGAAAAATACACAGGTTGTTGTTCTTTCCCTTCCTGTCTAACTAACACTGAGCGTACAACATTTTCAATGGCTGACAGATATACCCATAGGGGTTCTCCCATTACGGGTTTAGCTAATACAGGAAGGGTAGACAAGTAGTCTTTTAATTCCTGGAAGGCTTTGTCATATTCTTCATCCCACTGAAATTTGTTAGCCTTCTGGAGTATTTTGAAGAAATGGAAGCTACGATCAGCCGACCTTGAAATGAATCTGGATAAGGCGGTAATCTGGCCGGTGAGTCTTTGGGCTTCCCTCATGTTGCGTGGTGGCTCCATGTTCTGAAGTGCTTTGACCTTGCTCGGGTTGGCCTCTATTCCTCGCTTGGGCACCATATACCCCAGGAATTTTTCACCTTTTGCTCCAAACAAACACTTGCTCGGGTTTAGCTTGAGTCCATATTGCCTCAGTGTTTTGCAAGTCTCCTCTACATCCCTGCATAGATCAGTAGCCTGAAGAGACTTAACTAAAATATCGTCAACATATACTTCCATATTTCTCCCAATCTGTTTCTGGAAGACCTTATTCATAAGCCTTTGATAAGTTGCTCCTGCATTTTTTAGTCCAAACAACATAACATTATAACAATAAGTACCTTCAGATGTTATAAAACTGACCTTCTCTTGATCTTCTTTAGCAAAAGGGACTTGATGATAGCCTTGATAGGCATCCAGCATAGAGATATATTCACATCCGACCGTAGAGTCTACTAATTGATCAATCTGGGGCAAAGGATATGTAACGCCCGCCCTCCCTGCTACCCTAAGGGACGGGGCTATGATACTCTACGTATAAATTTTTCTTTTTAAAACAGCGGAAGGCTTAAAATAATTTTTATAGTTTTAATAAAACTTTTCTTTTAAATTTCTTTTGAACTATACTATCACATGGCATCAAAATCATAACATCAATTCCAGTGGAACCATAATGTCAAGCCACACATGTTTAGGTATCACAAATCATAAAATACCAATGCATAGTTCTTTAAAGAAACTTTAAGCAGGTTCTTAATTAGTTGCCTAGCCACCGCCACACACATCTTCGTTGCCCCTCCTGCTGCTCCTTTAGCTCATCCAGCTTTTCCCTTTATCTGTGGTACAAGGAAAGTAAGCTGTGAGCACTCATGGCTCAGTAAGTTCCTTTCCTACTCACTAAAGCCAAAAATCAGCACATAATCAAGAATGCATCAACAAGTCATAATCTCAACTAATCATGGCATAACATAGCATTCTATTCAAGCATATCATGCATCATAATATAATCACAACTAGTCATAGCATATCAAGCATCACCATGGCCGAAACATATACATAGTGCATTGCATAAAACATAGCTAGACATGGCATAACAACAAGTATCATGGTATATCAAAGCATGGCCGAAACATGTATATCAAAGCATCATACTATGGCCGAAACATGTACATCAAGGCATCATCATATCTATGGCCTAAATCTATATATCAAGCATCAACAAATCCATGGCCGAAACATGTCTATAAGGTATAGCATGAACATAACATAATCATACCTTATCATGGCATATCATAATCAAGAGCATAACATGAAACATAACATAATCATAAGGTGTATGCAATATGATTTTGGAAAACATGTATCCGAAAAACATGTGTATGTCTCAAGATCTTTAAAACCATTTTCTTTTACATATATACTTGAAAGTAATCTCAACATAAGGGGGATCCCGGCTATGTACCACTTACATATTGCGCGCAACCTTGTAGGTCCAAGGTAGCAAACATACTAGGCGCTTAGTCCTAGGGGCACTTAGGAGCCCATCCCTAACGAGGTCCTTAGTCCCCGGGGCGCTTATGGAGCCCACCCTTGGTACAAGCCACTCATATATAAGGTAAAGTACATATCATACATATCATGTATCATAAAAGCATGCATCACTTAGGCACACATCATATCATAAAAGTATGCATCACTTAGGCATACATCATGTCATAAAAGTATGCATCACTTAGGCATACATCACATCATAAAAGTATGCATCACTTAGGCATACATCACTTCATAAAAGTATGCATCACTTAGGCATACATCACTTCATAAAAGTATGCATCACTTAGGCATACATTACAGCATCAAATCATGCATTTTTAACCACATATCATAACATAAAGCATGCATTCTTTTAAACACTTAGCATATCATCAAAGCATGCATATATTAACCACATATCACATTCTAAAGCATGCACATTTTTAAGCACTTAACATATCATCAAAGCATGCATATATTAACCACATATCACATTTTAAAGCATGCACATTTTTAAGCACTTAACATATCATCAAGCATGCATATATTAACCACATATCACATTTTAAAGCATGCACATTTTTAAGCACTTAACATATCATCAAGGCATGCATTTTTAACCACATATCATATCATAAAACATGCATGTCTCTAAGCACGTATCATATCATAAAAGCATGCATATTTCTTAAGCACATATCATATCATGAAAGCATGCATATCTCATATCATAAGTCATAAATCACAAGCATACATATTAAGCATAAAGGTGTATCTTGTGAATATCCTATCATAGGAAACATGGTATCATATTTATCTTGGTTGTAAGCTTCCTAAACCCTTGTGGCCGAAACCCTTTAGAGCTCAATTTAGGTTAAACACAACATCCAAGCATGTGGCACCTAAATTATCATCATAACATTTTCATAGGAAGCATTATAACCATGATTAACTTAATTTCTAAGTTCCTCAAGTCCCTAATTTCATATGGCCGAAACCTTAAGGTGTGAAACAAGGTTCCATATGACATAAAAGCATGGACAACTTTAAATCATATTTATAACATTTTTACCAAGGAACAAGGTAAACACATTTGACACATTTGAATTAGTTCCTAAGTTCTTTAAGCCCTTAACATATGTCATGGCCGAAATTTAACAAGTTCTCATTAGGGCTACAAACAAGCATACAAGCATGTGAACTTGGACTAACATTATGTATAAATTCATACAAGGCATCATACAATAGTTATGGCCGAAACATACCCTAGCATCATTTTAGGTCATAAAACAACATATAGCAATTGAACCTTGGCTTTCTACTTATCATATTTCATGTAGAGTGACATGAGCATATTTAATTTAAGTCCTAGGGTTTCTAGGGCATCTATTCCTTCATGACCAAAACATTCAAGGGTTCATTTAGGTCATGGAAAAATTATACAAGCATGTGAAACAATCAACACATTATCCTATTTTCATAAGAAGTACTTTTAACACATTTGGTTTCATTTCTAAGGCCTCTAGGTCTTTTAAACCCTACTTGGCCGAAACTCACAGAATATAAACTTGCTTCAAATAGCCTAAAATCATGAGAATTTATACAAGTTTCATAGCATGTATAAGGACAAGCATAATGAGTATACATATGAATTGTGTCTTAGGCTTTCTAGGTTTCTTTTTCTCTTTTTCTTTTATTTTTTTCTCATGGCCAAAACCTACCATTCCTTAGCTAGGTTTTTAAGTGGCCTAAAGCATGAAAAACCTATGTAAATTTCATGGCAAAAGTTACTAAGAAACATATATACAATTTGGTTCATGAATAAGTTAGGACCCCTTGTGGTCATACATATTATATGTCATGCAACTAATTTTTCTGCACCCTAATTAAGCATGAGGGCATTAAACAACTTTCATATCTAAATAGAATAGAGGTCTTGAGCATATTAAAATTTTGTTTAAGCTTTTCTAAGCTATCCATCTCATCATGGCCGAAAAAACCTAAGAAGGAGTTGATGAAATTCTAGCAATATTCAAGCATACAAATCCTTTAAGATCTTTGTATTCTATCACATGAGCATGGTTATTTAAATTTAAAGGTCTTCCTAACCCTAAACCCTTTCTTGACCGAATCATATGAGTGGGTTTTCTTTTAGTTTCAAATATCTTCTAAGGAAGGAAAAACTAATACATGATCCTTAATATTTCATAGGGAGAACCTTGTACTAGTTGGGTAAAACAATAAATTTCCCTAGCCTCTTAAGAATATTTTTGGCCGAAATTCTAGGGTTCAGTACTCCTCTGATCAAGCATCATATAGGCATAAAAACATGAAGAAGAACCCCCTTTCATAGCATAGAAAAACCTATCATGTAGTGAAGACTAGTTTAAACCCCATTAGATTTTGAAAGCTCTTCTTGGCCGAATTTTCTCAAACTTGTTTCTAGGTTTTAAAATCTTCATAAAATCCGAAAAACACATAAAACGCCTTGTACCACAGGTGAGGGGAAGCTTACATCCTTTTTCTCTTGTGGATCTAAGGTATGAAGAAGAAGAAGTAGCCTCTTCTTCTAGTTCCTTTCCCTTGATTCCTTTGCTAAGTCCTCCTTGTATCTTAGGCTTTCATAGGGAAAAATTTGGCTTTGGGGCTGAAGATGGAGGAGAGGGGGAACTGAGGTTTCGGTGAGGGAGAGGAGAGAATGAGAAAAATGAGAGAAAATAGAATTTCCCCTTTACATATTCTCTTTTATGTTAAGGGGGAAGAGGTAGCAAACTTAGTTTTTGCTTTCCTTCTCCCTTAGCCTTTTTTTCTATTTTATTTTTATTTTTATTTATTTATTCATCCTCATCATTCATGGTGAAATAAGGGGGAATGAATCCCCTTAATCCCTCTTTAAATTTTCGGCAAAACCAAAGAGGAAGAAGGAGAGAAAGGGAGGAAGACAAGTTGCCTTTCTCTTGCTCCTTTCTTGTTTTCTTTTGGCTAGCTTTTACTCTTACCTTTATCATGAGTTTTCCTCCTTTGTTATCAACATATTATTCCTATCCCAACTGGTTATTACCCATTAATTCTATGAAATATAATATAAGAGGTTCAAGGTTCAATTCTTGACCTCTCCCTATTTTTATTTCTTTTTATTTCCTTTTTGGTTCAACTCACTTCCTATTATTTTCTAAGGCAAAATTCCACATTCATATATTTATCTTACAAGCTTAGTGGGTATTACAGGATAATAATCTTTCGGGCAAGCCTTGTTGAGGTCACGAAAAACAATACACACTCGCCATTTATTTCCAGGTTTAAAGACCAGGACAACATTAGCTAACCAGCTAGGGAACTGCACCTCCCTGATGTAGCCGGCTTCCATGAGTTTATTCTCTTCTTCCCTGATGATTTGATTTTGCTCAGTACTAAAATTTCTCTTTCTCTGCATGACAGGACGAGCATCTGGGAAAATATGCAAAGAATTCTCCATTACTGAAGGAGAAACGCCCGTGACTTCTTTAGACGTCCACGCGAAGACATCATTATTCTTCTTCAAGCAGTGAACCAGCTCAGTCTTCAGCACAGGATCAAGATCGGTCGTGACATAGGTAGTGGCTTCAGGTCGACCGGTCTGTATCTGGACCTCTTCCTTTTCTTCATAAACCAGAACAGGTGGCTTCTCTTGAATGGCATTGACCTCCATTCTTTGAATTTTTCGGGTGACGTTGGCCTCGGTCTGGATGATCTCTACATAACATTTACGGGCTATCTTCTGATTGCCCCGCACTTCCCCGACCTGGTCATCGATAGGAAATTTAATCTTCTGACAAAAAGTAGAAATGACCGCCCTAAACTCATTTAAGGTCGGCCGACCCAGTATCACATTATAGGAGGATGGGGCATCCACCACCATAAAGTAGGATCTTCTTGTTCTCATAAGAGGCTCCTCCCCTAGAGATATGGCCAATTTTATCTGGCCAAGCGGTTGTACTTCATTACCAGTGAATCCATATAAAGGAGTCACCATCTGTTGAAGTTCGCTCGGGTCAATCTACAGTTGATCAAAATCTTTTTTGAAGATAATATTCACAGAACTACCAGTATCTATAAAGGTACGAGAAATAGTATAATTGGCTATCACAGCCTTGATTATTAACACATCATCATGGGGTTTTTCTACCCCCTCAAGATCTTTGGGCCCGAAACTGATCTCTGGACTGGCTGCTCTCTCCATGGTGCACCCTACGGCATGGATTTCAAGTCTTCGTACATGTACTTTTCTGGCCCTGTTGGAGTCTCCATCAGTGGGCCCGCCCACGATCATATTAATGTTGCCTCAGGGGACATTGCTCCTGTTTTCTTCTTGCCGAGCTATCATGGCTTCAGGCTGAGTTTTCTCGAGCGCCTGACTTATACCAGCTGGGGTTGGTAATATGCCCTGTTGAGGCTCGCCGGGCGATATTCTTGTAACACCCCTAGGATCCCTAGAAATTCTACATAAATTTATACATGATTAAAATGGGCCTTATGTGGATTTTTCAAAAATGAAAGAAAATAAAACCAAAAAGAGGCATGACCAAGGTTTGAACCTTGGACCTTTTAGCAAGTTACAAGCCTTATAAGATATGTGATAACCAGTAGCCCCTGCAGGGGTGTGCTGTTAAGAAGGAAAGAGACATGGTAGTTAAGGGTAAGGGAGGTGAATGCTCCCTTCACTTAGAAGGAAAAGTTTGAGTTTTCTTCTTCCTTCCTAATGAAAAGATGGTTTTGCCTTCTTCCTTCATTTAGAATAAATAGGAGAAAGAGAATGGAAAATTCATTTTTTCCTCTCTTCTTCTTCCTCCTTCCTTTCTCCCACCGAAACCCTAAGTTCTCTCCTTACCATTGCCGAATTCAAGTTAAGAGGTCTTCTTCCTAGGAAACTTCACAAAGCAAGGGAACTTTTCTTTAGTAAACCAAGCAAAAGGAAGTAAGTATTCCCCTCACCTGCAGTACAAGTAGCTTTGAGTGTTTTCCATGTTCTAATGTTGCTTATAACTTAGGAATAAGCCTTACATGTTCGGCCAAAACATGAAATAAGATTCAAATGTGTTTAACCATGCTTGCCTATGACACCCTATGATGTGTAACTATTATGTGATGAAGTGTCATGCTTTAAATTGTTAAAAGAAAACTAGAAACATGCTTATAGGTTTCGGCCAAGGCTTGAGCATTAGGGTTGGAAACTCATTTGTGCTTACTCACTTGCTATGACATGTATGGTATGGTATTAGCTTAAAAGTTTCATGCTTAAAATGGTTTAAAAGAAACTAGAATCATGCTCCTTTAAGGTTTCGGTCAAGAAGGAATAAATGAATTAGAGGAAATTTAGAAACTCAACTATGCTTGCTTATAATTCCTTATGATGTGTAACCCACTGTAGGATGTTAGTTTAATGTTTTTCATGTCTTATGTTGCTTAAAATGATATGAACATGCTTACATGTTTCGGCCAAGACAAGGAAATTAGGTTAAGGAGCTAACTAGGGCTTCTAAATGTCTCACATGTTATGCTAAGTGTCATGAGATATTAGGTTAATGATTCCATGTTTTTATGTTGCTTGAAAACCCATGAGTATGCTTATATGTTTCGGCCAAGACAAGGAAATTAGGTTAAGGAGCTATCTAGGGCTTCTAAATATCTCACATGTTATGCCAAGTGTCATTAGATATTAGGTTAATGATTCCATGTTTTTATGTTGCTTGAAAACCCATAAGTATGCTTATATGTTTCGGCCAAGACAAGGAAATTAGGTTAAGGAGCTAACTAGGGCTTCTAAATGTCTCACATGTTATGCTAAGTGTCATGAGATATTAAGTTAATGATTCTATATTTTTATGTTGCTTGAAAACCCATGAGTATGCTTATATGTTTCAGCCAAGACAAGGAAATTAGGTTAAGGAGCTAACTAGGGCTTCTAAATGTCTCACATGTTATGCTAAGTGTCATGAGATATTAGGTTAATGATTTCATGTTTTTATGTTGCTTGAAAACCCATGAGTATGCTTATATGTTTCGGCCAAGTCATGATTTAGGGTTGTAGAAAGTTCAAAACCCCATCTAAGCATGAAAATGTTTTTTATGATTGACTATATGCTGTGTGCACTTATGACATCATGTTATGATTCCCTATGATATGCTATATGTTGTGTGCACTTATGCCATCATGTTATGATTCCCTATGATATGCTATATGTTATGTGCACTTATACCATCATATTATGATTCTTTATGATATGCTATATGTTATGTGCACTTATGCCATCATGTTATGGTTCCCTATGATATGCTATATGTTATGTGCACTCATGCCTTCATGTTATGACTCCCTATGATATGCTATATGTTATGTGCACTTTATGCCATCATGTTATGCTTATGCGAGGCTTAGGTATGATGAAAAGTCTAAGAGATGCTTCCTCCTCTCAAGCTCTTCTCTTCTCTCCCTCTCCTCCACCATTACTGATCTTCTAAGGTTGCTAGCACATCCTTAGAGGTTCTCTCCATCGAGTTGTTCGTGTTGGTTGCTACTCGGAAAACCCAATGGCTCCACTGTACAAAAATTTTGTACGTGATCTGAACCTTTCCTAGCTACCATGTGTTCTTTTAAGTTAAACTTGTATCTCCTTAGAAACTTAACACATTTGATTCCAAGTTTAACTTATATATTCCTTTAGGTTTAGATTTGGATCTCCTGCGGAACTTAACACGTTTGATCCAAATCACCTAGGTTATAAATTCAATTAAATATTAGTTTTCAAAATTGGCTTCCAGTACTGCATGGCGAGGCACTTGGCCTTCTTGGATATGGGAGCAACCACCACCGACTAGACAAAGCCTTTTAAGGAAAGTTAATATTTAATTTCCTTATATAACTCTAAGTTAACCAAAAGGAACAATCAAATCACAAGGAAAAAAGAAAAAGAACACAACATCAAAATTAAATTCGAAAAACAAGAATCGAATGCCTCTTATATTTGGTATTTATACAAAGAAAAATTAACTAGTATGATGCGGAAATTAAATACTAGTTATACCTCTTCCTTGTATGCTAAAAACCTCGAGATCTTCTGCCGTATCCCTCGCCTCCTCTTGGACGTCGTGTGGGCGACGATCCTCCAAGACGAACACCACCCGGAGAGCTTCTCCTCCTTCTCTAGAATTCGGCTACCACCACCACAAAGGAGCAAAAGAGAGCAAAGGGAAGAGAGCGAGAGGGGCCGACCACTTGATGATCTCCAACAACACAATATCAATTGTTATGTTTTCAAGGCCTCCCCTTCCCCCCTTTTTATATTAGTTTCCCAACGGAAAATTATGGAAAGAGTTTTATAAAAAATTAGACTCATTCCTATTTCCTTTTAATTTTTTCTTTATCTTTCCTTTTAATTTTTTCTTTTTCTTTCCTTTTAATTAATCAATCCTAGATTGATTTATTAATTAAACAACTATTTGTTGATGTTTAATTATTTGACCGGCCCCTTGCTTGGGCACCAAGCAAGGTGGCCGACCACTTATTAAAAGGGAAAGAAAGAAAAATTTTTTATAAAATTTTAAAAGAAGAAAACTTTCAATAAAATTTTACAAACTCTTTTTTTTTCTAATGTGGATATTAAAAGGAAAGTTTTAAAATTTAAAACATCTCTAATAATATTTCTTTTTAAAAGAAAGTTTTATTAATTTTACAACTCTCTTTTAAAACCTTGTGGCCTAATTTAAATTAGGAAAATTTTATAAATTTTTAAAATATCTCTTTTTACAAATTATAAATATCTGAGGAAATTTAAAAATTCAAAAACAACCTTCCTAATTTAAATATTGCGGCCGGCCCCCTTGCCCAAGGCAAGGGCCGGCCACTTCTAGAGAATTTGTGGCCAGCCATTGCTTGGTCACCAAGCAATGAACCGACCCCTTCTTGGACACCAAGATAGGCTTTTCTTTGGATGGACTTGAGGCTTTATTGAGGCTACAACAGGGACCTAGAGGAGAAATTGATTTTGGCCTTCCGATGAGCTTGAGTATCCCGTGCTCGCCCCGAACACACAACTCAAGTTCATCGAAAATAACTCATTCCACTAGAGAGTTATTACCGCACTACCGCACCAATCCCAAATTACATTATGAGCTCCTTCTTATCATGAGTGTGTTAGTCTCTCTGTGTTTAAGATTACGAATGTCCACTAATTAAGTGAGTTACTGACAACTCATTTAATTAATATCTAGCTCCAAGAGTAGTACCACTCAACTTTATTGTCATGTTGGACTAGGTCCACCTGTAGGGTTTAACATGACAATCCTTATGAGCTCCTCTTGGGGATATTCTCAACCTAGATAACTAGGACACAGATTCCTTCTATAATCAACAACACATACTATAAGTAATATCATTTCCCAATTTATCGGGCATATTGATTTATCGAGCTAAACCTCACCCTTTGATAAGTCAAAGAAATAAATATTAAATATACATGCTTGTTATTATATTAGGATTAAGAGCACACACTTCCATAATAACTAAGGTCTAGTTCTTTTATTAAGTCAGTACAAAAAGAACTTACCTAAATGATCCTACTCAATACACTTAAAGTGTATCAGTGTAATTTATTAGTCAAGATAAACTAATACTTAATTACACTACGTCTATTCTGATGGTTTGTTCCTTTCCATCTTAGTCGTGAGCAACTGTTTATAATTTATAGAGAATCGACAACATGATCTTCTAAGTGTGACTCCACACTCCATGTTATCTACTATATAAATTAATTGAACAATTACATTTAACAAATAAATGTAAACATTTGACCAATGTGATTCTTTATTTCAAAATAAATGTGTACAAAAGCTAAAATTTTAAGTATACACTCCAACAGTTCGTGTGGATACACATAGAGGAGTATCTACTTTGATACTCTCGAGATCCGGCGACAAACCTTGGACGAGCGGGATTGCGAAGGGCTTCGCATCAAGGGTAATTCTTATCTCGTAGATCTAAAGTAGATCTAGGCTTAGAAAACTCATACGTGAAAGTTTTTACGAAATTTTAATCTTCGCATGGATCCGTGGCATGGGAATTTGGGGGTTTCCGCAACGTAAAAAGCGATTTTTGCGGCCCAAAAAATCCAACAGTCTAGCCACTGGGGCATAAGTTTCATCGTAGTCAAGTCCCTCTACTTGACTAAACCCTTTAGCCACTAATCTAGCTTTATTTCTTGTGATTTCTCCATTTTCACTTAATTTATTTCTAAATACCCATTTTGTTTCTATTATCTTTTTATCTTTAGGTGGTGGTACTAAATCCCAAACTTCATTTCTTTCAAATTGAGTTAGTTCTTCTTGCATCGCAATTATCTTGTCTGGGTCAAGTAATGATTCAGCCACTGTTTTGGGTTCAATTTTTGAAATTAATGAGATTTGACTTAGGTTTCTAAAGGATGACCTAGTCTGAACCCTTAGGTCTGGATCACCGATTATTTAACTGGTTGGATGATTTGGGTTGACTCTAATAGTTCTAGGAGGTTGACTCTCTTAAGGTTGTTCTTCTTCTTCATGACTTATAGGTTGGTTGGTTTCTTCAGAATTATTATTTTCTTGAACAAATTCAATTGGTTCTAGTTGAGTCTATTCTAGGTCTTGTTTGGATTCTTCAAATTTCACATTGGTAGTCTCTTCAATTCTTAATGTCACTTTATTATAGACTTTGTAACCTCTACTGTTTAAGGAGTAGCCTATAAAAATTCCATGTTCTATTTTAGAAGTGAATTTTCCTAAATGTTCTCTTGTGTTTAGGGTAAAGACTGGGCACCTAAATACTCGAAAATATTTTATATTGGGTTGTTTGTTATAGTAAATTTCAAAAGGGGTTTTATTGTGTGTTTTATTTAGTATTGTTCTATTTTGCATATAGCAGGCTGTACTAACAGCTTATGCCCAAAAATACTTAGGTAGATTATACTCATTTAGCATCGTTCTGGAAGCTTCAAGTAAGGTTCTATTTTTTTCTTTCTACAATTTCATTTTGTTGGGGGGTTTTCGGACACGAAAATTCGTGATGATATCCGTTTTCAAGACAAAATTTACTAAAATTGTGGTTTTTAAATTCTCCCCCATTGTCGCTTCTAATTCTTTTAATTTTAATATCTTTTTCATTCTCAATTTGTTTACAAAAATTTGTAAATATTTCAAATGTTTCATCTTTATTTTTTTAAGAATTTGACCCAAGTGAACCTAGAATAGTCATCTATTATTACTAGACAATATAAGCTTCCATTTATTGATTTGATTCCGTGGGAGTCAAATAGGTCTAAGTGTAAAAGTTTTAATATTGAATTGGTTTGTGATTGATTAGTTGGTTTGTGGGTAGATTTTGTTTGTTTACCTTGTTGACAAGCATTACATATGGTTGAATCTAAGTTAGGTAATTTTGGTAGTCCTCTAATTAATCCATTTAGTCTGCTTATGTTTCTGAAATTCGTGTGTGACATTCTTCTATGTCATAACCAGGTTTCTTCTTTTTGTGTTAAGTAACACTTAATTGAAGAAGTGGTTAAGTTGATTGCATAGATGTTGTCTTTTCTAAACTCTTTTAAGTTTATGTTAGGGTTGTCTAGGTGTTTGATTAGGCATTCTGTCGATAAAAACTTATCCTTATATCTAGTATCACACAATTGACTGATACCTAGGAGATTATACTTGAAATTTTCAACATGTAAAACATTGGTAATAATAAAGTCAATTTTTAGTTCGATATTACCTATACCAATTACCTTGAGTTTGTCGTTGTTTCCAAAGGCAACTGTTCCTAGGCTTTTGTAGGTGAGTTGAGTGAATTTGGTGTGATCTCCAGTCATATGTTTGGAGCAACCACTGTCCAAGATCCACTTAGTTTCCTACAATAGGTAGGAATTTTGGGGTTAGTCTAAATTTTAGACTTATAGTCATAATTTAGATTTGATAAGAGTAAGTTGAATTTTTTTTTAAGTTAAAAAAAATTGAAGTTTAACTTTTAAAATAAATTTTTAAGTTAAAAAAATTAAGTTAATTTTTAAAATAATTTTTTAAGTTAAAAAAACTTAAGTTTAATTTTTAAAATAATTTTTTAAGAAAAAAAATTTAAGTTTAATTTTTAAAATAATTTTTTAAGTTAAAAAAATTTAAGTTTAATTTTTAAAAATAATTTTTTAAGTTAAAAAAAATTTAGGTTTAATTTTTAAAATAATTTTTTAAGTAAAAAAATTTTAAGTTTAATTTTTAAAATAATTTTTTAAGTTAAAAAAATTTAATTTTAATTTTTAAAATAAATTTTTTAAGTTAAAAAAATTTAAGTTTAATTTTTAAAATAATTTTTTAGTTAAAAAATTTTAATTTTAATTTTTAAAATAATTTTTTAAGTTAAAAAAAAATTTAGGTTTAATTTTTAAAATAATTTTTTAAGTTAAAAAAAAATTAAGTTTAATTTTTAAAATAATTTTTCAAGTTAAAATAAAAATTTAAGTTTAATTTTTAAAATAATTTTTTAAGTTAAAAAAAATTAAGTTTAGTTTTAAAAATAATTTTTAAGTTAAAAAAATTTAAGTTAATTGAAAAAAAAAATTAAATTTAAATTAAATTTAATTTAATTTTAATTTTATTTAATTTAATTTTTAATTTTAATTTTAAGTGAGTCTTTAGTCATCTCACCCGATTTATGTTTTCAGTCAGGGCATCCTATTATTTTGTGAGATGAGTTAGGTTCAATTTTAAAGTTTGGTTTTAACTTGTGTTAGATTCAGGTTTAGCGTTGGGTTCAACAAATAGGCATTCTCTGGATAAACTTCTGGACTATGGTGAGTCACTTGGACATCATTAAAGTAACCATGCCTTCGAGGTTTTCCAAATAGTCCTATCCACTGGACTTAGTACAAAACCTTAGTCTAATTGGTTAGGATCCATAAAGGGTAGCTTCGGTCAGTTCCACTTAGCCAAATGCACCAGGTTGAAGCCATATCTTCCTAGACATGCATAGACTGAGTTTCCTTAACGTACTATCATCCAAAACTTCACCAGTACTATTTTTCAAGTTAAACTTGAACCCTTTTTAACTAGTCCTAATTACCCTGTCGGGTAGGTTGATTAGAGTTACCCTGTTGGGTAGGTTAGTTTTTGGAGGTGCCAGCTATTCTAGAGCCTCCCCCTGAATTATTGGTCGTTACTTTAATTTTTAGTTCTAGGTTTATGTTTATTTCTTTTATAGTTATAATATACTTGGTGATAGTCTAAGTTTTGGTGAGTTTTAAAATATTTAGATTTTGATTTTTTTTTGTTTAGGTTTGTATTTTGGGTTTTGATTTGGTTTATTCGGATTTATATAATATATTTTTGCTTTAGGTATATAGTATTGGTTAAGTCCTACTTGCGTGATCAAACATGCTTTCGGAACCCAGGCTTTACTCATTGGTTTGTATTGGATTATTAATTATTTAAAAGTTTTATTTGAGTTTGACTTATATCCGAGTCTGGTTTTATTATAACATTCTTTTTGATTATTTAGAATTAAGTCTAAATTTTTTGATCTGGTAGTAAATTTTTCTAACATACCTTTTAAATTATTAATTTCTAATTTTAATGATGAATTCTCCTCCTCAAGTGTTAGATCTTGAGTTGGTTTGTTATTTGTGATTTGTTCCTTGATGTTTTGATTTTCCTCAAGGAGCAATTTATTTTCATTTTCTAATTTAGCTAACTTATTATTTAAGCAAGAAATAATTTTAAAAAACTTTCGGTTTAAGTTTAGGTATATCTCTTCGGAACCATCAGAAACGAGTACGGACTCGTGGCTCGATTCGGGTTCGGACCCGTCTTCTGATTCATCTTTCGACTCTGCTTCACGGGCCATCAGCGCGATGTGGCTCTGATGTTTTTCATCTTCGGCCTCCGATTCATCCGAGGAGTCGTCCCATGTTGCTTTGAGGGCCTTATTTTTGGTCGGCTTTGTTTTGTCGATCTTCAGTCTTGGACACTCGTTCTTGTAGTGCCCCTTTTTGTTGCATCCGAAGCATGTTATGTTCCTCGAATCGGTTGGAGAACTGATCTTTTGTAGATCCTTCTTGCTGAAGCTCCTCTTCCTCCTGGTGAACATCTTCCTTACCAGGTTCACCAGGTGTTCTTCATCTTCAGAGTTCTTGTCAGAGTCTTCTTCAGGTTCAGGCTTGTTCTTCTTTTCTTTGGAGGAACCTGCAAATAAAGCAACACCTTTCTTGGCTCCAGCGTTAGTCTGCTCATGTAACTCTAATTCACAAAACAATTCATCTAATTTAAGTTTAGATAAATTCTTAGAAAATTTGTAGGCATCCACGATGGATGCCCACAAACTATTGCATGGGAATGCGTTTAACGCGTACCTGATTAGGTCTCTGTTGTCCATCTGGTGGCCTATCGCATAGAGCCTCTTGAGGATATCCTTGATCCTCACGTGCAACTGACTCGCTGTTTCTCCTTTCTGTATTTTTATATTATATATTTTATTTAATAATAAATCCCTTTTTGTTACCTTAGCGTCGCTAGTTCCTTCGTGCAGCTCGATCAAGTTATCCCATAGCTCTTTAGCGTTCTGATGTGGTCTGACCCGGTTAAGCTCTTCTCTTGTTAATCCGCATTGTAATATATTGATCGCCATGTTGTCCGTTGATGTCTTCTTCTTTATGTCTGTTGTCCATTGTTCTGGATCAAGTAGATTTCCGGAGTTGTCAACTGGCGGTTTGTAGGCTTTTGTGACGCTAAGCCATTGATCGAAGTCTGTCTTTAGATAGACTTTCATCCTTTTCTTCTAGTACGAAAAATCGTCCCCGCTGAATAGGGGAGGATGCACCTTACTAAAACCTTCGATCTGAGACATCTTGCACACAAGTAAACAACTAGACAAAATATCCCAAGACTTGGTCTTGGATTAGTAGTGTGGGAAGAATTATGATATAATGAAAAAGAAACTAAATTGGTGTTGCACCAATTTAGATTTAATTGCAACGAATTTTTTTTTCAAAAAAGGTAATAATACCAGTTTGGAATTATACGAAAAACTTAAAACCAAAGACGAAAAGAAAAAAAATTAAAACAGATCCCCCCTTTGTCTGATTGGTGGTTGCACCAAATCAGAGCGGTACCTGCTTTGATACCACTTGTTGGATCGTGAAGAATTGATAGAGGGGGGTGAATATCGATATAAAACTTTCGAACAAAGTAAACGTAGCGGAAAAGTAAAGTAAAAAAAAGGAACAAGGCTAACACAGGTTCTTTTTACTTAGTTCGGAACCTGTGTCGACTCCTACTCCAAGGTCCGCACTCGTCGAGTGCTTTCGTTGGGCAATCCACTAGCAATTCGAATAATTGATTACAATAATTAAGTACATAAAAGGTAGAAATAAAATACCGACAAATATAAAGCAATAAGAAAAAAACGAAACTTTGTCGGAGTAGCGTCGCAATGTCGCAGGAGCGTAGGAGAGCAGATCGTCAATTCAGAGTAGTTGTTGGAGCTCCGTCTTTGACCCTCCTTATATAGGAGGCTCGGGGTGCATGGAACCTTCAGGGCGCTTCGACCATGACGTAGCCGACCCAGCCAGGAGGCTCCACGTGTCGATGTCACGTCAGGGGATAAAATTTACCTCCGAGCGCCCGGACCTCCTTTCTCCAGAGAACATCTTCTCCTACAAGACAAGGTTAGTCCGAGGCAAATATATAATGTATATCCTGCAAAACAAAGTATTATCATAGTTTATAGTTTGACAGAAGAGAATATGACTTAGATTTCATCTCTCCGATACCGGAATCTAGTTAAGATCTCGACTTAGAGTTCCGAAATGGTTCTAAATCGGATCGGCGCCTAATTTCCCTTCCCGGGAATGCGTCCTCACAGTCACTCCCTTCCAGAGACTTACCTTTACTCACCTGCCAAACGTCTGGTCAGTCCTTCGACCCGTCTGGACTTCTCGCCAGCTATCCGGTCAGCCCATCAACCCGCTTGGACTTCTCGCCAGCTATCCGATCGGCCCGTTGACCTAGCTAGGCTTCGTGCCAGACATCCGGTCAACCCATCGACCTATCTGGACTTCGTCTGCACACTCGATTAGAGTGTTAGACAACGACAAACCTAACTTAACCTAATTTGGCATTCATCAAAACCTGAGTTAGACCGTTAGTGCTAACTGTACCAACAAGAAGCTTGGGTGGTTCTCGTCTCAGTAGATCATCGCCCACACGACGTCCGAGATAAGAAGAGGAATACGATAGAAGATCAAGAGGTTGCTGCTTACAAAGAACGGTATAACTAGTAATTCTATTCCGCATCATACTAGTTTTCTTTGTATAGTTTTTGAAATACCAAACACAAGAGGCATATGATTCTAGGTTTCGAATTTCTGATTCGAGTTTGTGTTCTTTTGTTTTTTTCGATCTTGTGATTTGATTGTTCTTTTTTGGTTAAACCTAGGGTTACTATAAGGAAATTAAATATTAAATTTCATTGAAAGGCTTTGTATAGGAAGTGGTGGATGCTCCCATACCCAAGAAGGCCTAGTGCCTCTCCATGTTTAACTTGGAAGCCGATCTTTGAAATTAATATTTAATTGAATTTGTAACATGGGTGAATTTGGATCAATAATGTTAAATATCGTTTGTGATCCAAGTCTAAACCTCTAAGAATAGATAAGCTAAATTTGGAATCAATAATGTTAAGTTCCGTTTGCGATTCCTAATTTAATTTCTAAAGAACACAATAGGTTGTTAGGAATGGTTAAAGACTTGTACAAATTTTTGTACAGGGGAACCGGTACGATATTCTGAGTATCAACCAACAACCACCTACTCCTTTTATAACCTTTGCTGTCAATTACAAAGAAAGAAAAAAAAATAGAATTCAGTTTAGAAAAAATCTCCCTTTCTATAACCAAGTTAAACCAAACCAAGTTATGGATGGGTGGATGCAAGGCTTTATATAGAGGCTACAATAGGGACCAAGAGAAGGAATTGGTTTAGGTGTCCTAATGGGCTTGGGCTTCTTGTGTTCAACCTAAACACCCAACCTAAGTCCATCAATAATAACTCATACCACTAAAGGATTATTATTGAACTACCGCATCAATCCCATATTACAATATGGGCTCCTTCGTATCATGGGTTCATTAATCTCCCCGTGATTAAGATATCATATGCCCGTTAATTAATTGAGTTACTGACAATGCAATTAATTAACATCTGATTCCAAGAGTAGTACCACTCAACTTTATTATCATGCCGGACTAAGTCCACCTACAGGGTTTACATGATAATCCTTATAAGCTCCTCAAGGTGGCATCATCGGCCTAAATAATTAGGACATAATTTTCTTCTATAATCAATAACACACTATATAAACAGTACTATTTCCCAACTCATCAGTCCTATTGATTTAACGAATAAATCTCACCCATTGATAAGTTAAAGAAATAAATATTAAGTATACGTGCTTGTTATTATATAGGGATTAAGAGGGTGCACATCCATAATAACAGAGGTTCTGTTCTTTTATGTAGTCAATACAAATCGAACAACCTCAAACAATCCTACTCAATACACACATAGTGTACTAGTGTAATTTTATAGTCAAGATAAACTAATACCAAATTACACTACAACCGTTCCAATGGTTTGTCCCAATCCATCTTGGTTGTGAGCCACTATTTATAATTTATGATGGAACCGATAACATGATCTTCTGTGTGGCACCACACACCATGTTATCTACAATATAAATTAAATGGACAACTGCTAAAATATAAAATGTAAATATTTGACCAAAGTGATTCTCATTTCAAAATATTCCAAAACAGATGTTCATACAAAAGCTAGGTTTATAGTATACATTCCAACAATCTCTCACTTATACTAAAAGACTATGCTGTAATAAATGCTTCCATACATCTGATTCTCATCCCCTCAACATGCCTATCAAAAGCTCTCGCCGGAAGGGCCTTAGTGAAAGGATCCGCCAGGTTATCTGCTAATGTAATCTTGGCGACAACAACCTCTCCTCATTTTACGATGTCTCGTATCAGGTGGTACTTGCGCTCAATGTGTTTACTTGCCTTATGGGCTCGTGGTTCCTTCGAGTTTGCTACTGCACCACTGTTGTCACAATAAATTATGATAACTTTGGGCAAAGCAGGAATCAATTCTAAGTCCATCAAGAAGTTTCTGAGTGATACAACTTCTTTAGCTGCCTCAGAGGCTGCCACATACTCAGCTTCCATTATGGAGTCTGAAACGCATTTCTGCTTAACACTCCTCCATGCTATGGCTCCACCTCCCAAAGCAAACACATAACCCGAGGTTGATTTACTGCTTTCCTATCCGATTGGAAGTCCGAATCTGTGTAACCCACAGGGAGCAAATCATCTGTCTGGTAAACCAGCATATAATCTCTAGTCATTTTCAAGTACTTTAATATATGTTTAATGGCAGTCCAATGTCCCGGTCCTGGGTTACTTTGATATCTGCTAACCATGCCCACGACAAAACAGATATCCGATCTCATAGATAGCATCGCATACATTTGGCTTCCTACAGTCGAAGCATAAGGAACTGCCTTCATCTCCTCTATCTCCTTTGATGTCTTAGGACAAATCTCTTTAGATAAAGGTAGAAAACCTTTCTTGGAGTTTTGCATGCTAAAACGAGCTAGGAAAATATCGATGTATGAAGCTTGGGATAAACACAACATCATTTTCTTGAGATCCTTTATTACTTTGATCCCAAGAATATATCCACATTCTTCCAAGTCCTTCATATCAAACTACTTGGATAACCATACCCTTACGTCAAACAACACTTTGACATTGTTACCAATGAGCAAAATGTCATCTACGTATAGTACAAGAAATACCACCACGTTTCCGTCACTTTTCTTGTATATATAAGACTCATCTAGTGTAACGCCCGCCCTCCCTGCTAACAACAAGGGACGGGGCTACGATACTCTACGTACGTATTACAGCGGAAGACTTAAAACTATTTTTTCTTAATTTAATAAAAACCGAACTACACTAACATGGTTTCATAACATGGTAGCAAAATAAATAAAAACTTAACATCAAGTCACCCATATTGTATTACATTTCACAAAACCAAAGCATAGTTCTTAAAGGTTTTAAAGCAGGTTCTTAATTAGTTTCCTAGCCACCGCCACACACATCTTCGTTGCCCCTCCTGCTGCTCCTTTAGCTCATCCAGCTTTTTCCTTTATCTGTGGTACAAGGAAAGTAAGCTGTGAGCACTCATGGCTCAGTAAGTTCCTTTCCTACTCACTAAAACCAACAATCAACACATAATCAAATAATGTCTCAACTTAACATGATCTCAACTAGTCATGGCATAACATATCATACTCATTAAGCTTATCATGCAACATAACTAACATTGTAACTAGTCATGGCATATCATCTCTTAAAGCATAGCATGAAAGATAACATAATCATATCATGGCATATTATCTCTTAAAACATAGCATGAAACATAACATAATCATATCATGGCATATCATCTCTTAAAACATAGCATGAAACATAACATAATCATATCATGGCATATCTTAAATCATAGCCTCAACACAACATAACCATAGATCATATGCATCATGATTTCAAAAACATGTATCCGAAAAACATGTGTATGTCTCATGATCTTTTAAAACCATTTTTTTTTTCATACATATATACTTGAACATAATCTCAACTTAAAGGGGATCCCGGCTATGTACCACTTACATATTGCGCGCAACCTATGTAGGCCCAAGGTAGCAAGTCTTGAACCCTAAAAGGCAAACATACTAGGCCCGAGTCTTACTCCATCGACCTAGGGGCACTTAGGAGCCCATCCCTAACGAGGCCCGAGTCTTATTCCATCGACCCCGGGGCGCTAATGGAGCCCACCCTTGGTACAAGCCACATAAAGTAAAGTACATGTCATACTTATACATATCATACATCATAAAAGCATGCATCACTTAGGCACACATCATATCATAAAAGTATGCATCACTTAGGCATACATCATATCATAAAAGTATGCATCACTTAGGCATACATCATGTCATAAAATTATGCATCACTTAGGCATACATCATATCATAAAGGTATGCATCACTTAGGCATACATCATGTCATAAAGAAAAACATGCATATTTTCACCACATAGCATATCATAAAAAGCATGCATATTCTAAGCATATAGCATATCATCAAGCATGCATATTCTAAGCACATATCATATCATCAAAGCATGCATATTTCTAAACACATATCATATCATAAAAACATGCATATTCTAAGCATATAGCATATCCTCAAAGCATGCATATTTCTAAACACATATCATATCATAAAAACATGCATATTTTAAGCACATAACATATCATTAAAGCATGCATATTTCTAACCACATATATCATAAAAACATGCATATTCTAAACACATATCATATCATAAAAACATGCATATTCTAAACACATATCATATCATAGAAAGTATAAATCACAAGCATACATGTTTAAGCATAAGGGTGTATCATGTGATTATACTATCATAAGAAACATGGTAACATAATTAACTTGGGTTCTAAGCTTCCTAAAACCTTGGGTTCCTATCATGGCCGAACCCCCTTAGGTCTCAATTTAGGTAAAAACAACCTCCAAGCATGTGAAACCTAAATTATCATTACATGAATTTCATAGGAAGCATTATAAGTATGATTTACTTGGTTTCTAAGTTCTCCAAGTCCTTAAACTCATGTGGCCGAACCCTATCAGTATATAAACAAGGTCCCAAATGTCATGAAAGCATGGAAACCTTAAACCATATTTATAGCATTTTTTTCAAATAGCATAGTAAGCATATTGAGCTAGTTCTTAAGTCCTTCAAGCCCTTAAAGTATATCTTGGTCAAACTTTTAACAAGTGTTCATTAGGGCTAAAAACAAACATACAAGCATGTGAACTTGAACTAACATCATGTATAAATTCATAACAAGACATCATACAATAGGTATGGCCGAAACTTACCCTAGCCTCATTTAGGTCATTAAACAACATATAGTATGAGAACTTTGGTTTTCTACTTATCATATTTCATGTAGAGTGACATAAGCATATTTAATTCTTGTTCTAGGGTTTCTAGGGCATCTATTCCTTCATGGCCGAAACACACAATGATCCATTTAGGTCATGGAAAAATTATACAAATATGTGACACACTCAACACCTTATCATATTTTCATAAGAAGTACTTTTAACACATTTGGTTTCATTTCTAAGGCCTCTAGGTCTTTTAAACCCTACTTGGACGAAACTCACAGAATATAAACTTGTTTCAAATAGCCTAAAAGCATAAGAAATCATACAAGTTTCATAGCATGTATAAAGACAAGCATAATAAACATACATGTGAATTGTGTCTTAGGCTTCCTAGGTTTCTTTCCCTTTTTCTTTTATTTTTCCTCATGGCCGAAACCTACCAATCTTTAAACTAGGTTTTAAGTGGCCTAAAGAATGGAAAACCTAAGTAAGTTTCATGGAAAAAATTACTAAGAACATCATATACAAAGTTGGTTCATAAACAAGCTAGGACTCTTGTGATCTTACATGTCATATATCATGTAACTAATTTTCTATACTCAATTTAAACATAAGAGCATTAAACAACTTTCATATCATAATATCACAGAGGTCTTGAGCATATTATAATTTTGTTTAAGTTTTTCTAAACTATCCATCTTATCATGGCCGAAAATCTAAAATAAGAGTTCATGAATTTCTAGCAATGTACAACATGCAATTCTTTAATAGAACTCTATATTCTATCATACAAACATGGTTATTTAAATTTAAAGGTCTTCCTAACCCTAAAACCTCTTCTTGGACGAAACATATAAATGGATTTCTTTGGTTTCAAGTAACTTTCAAGCAAGAAAACCAATAAAAACCCTTAGTATTTCATGGGAGAAATTTTGTACTAGTTTAGTTAAACAATATTTTTCCCTAACCTCCTTAACATATTTTTGGCCGAAATTCTAGGGTTAGGTACTCCTCTGATCAAGCATCATTTAACTATAAAAACATGAAGAAAATCCTTCCTACATAGCATAGAAAGAATATCATGAAATAAGGACTTGTTTAAATCATCCTAGATTTGAAAACCCTTTCTTTAGCCGAATTTTCTTAAATTCTTTCCTAGGTTTTCTAATCCTTATAGAATCCGAAAATCACATAAAAAACCTTGTACCACAGGTGAGGGGAAGCTTACATCCTTTTCGCTTGTGGATCTAAGGTATGGTGGAGAAGAAATAGCCTCTTCTTCTAGTTCCTTTTCCCTTGATTCCCTTGCTTAGTCCTCCTTGTATCTTAGGCTTCCTAGGAGAAAACCTTGGCTTTGGGGCCAAAGGTGGAGGAGAGGGGACTGAGGTGTTCTCGGTGAGGGAGAGGATGAATGAGAGAAAATAGAATTTTCCCTTTTACATATTCTCTTTTATGTTAAGGGGGAAGAGGTAGCAAACTTGGTTTTTGCTTTCCTTCTCCCTTAGCCTTTTTTTTCTATTTATTTTTATTTTTATTTATTTATTTATCCTCATAATTCATGGTGAAATAAGGGGGAATGAATCCCCTTAATTAGCCTCTTTTATTTTCGGCAAGAGAAGAGAGAAAGAGGGAGAGAAAGGGAGGAAGGCAAGTTGCCTTTCTCTTGTTCCTTTCTTGTTTCCTTTTGGCTAGCTTTTACTCTTACCTTTATCATGAGTTTCCCTCTTTTTCTATCAATATCTTCTCTCTATCCCAATTGGTTTCTACTAATTAATTCTATGAATTATAATATAAGAGGTTCAAGGTTCAATCCTTGACCTTCACTTCTTTTTATTTCATTTTATTTCTTTTTGCTTCAACCCACTTCTTATTATTTTTCTAAGGCAAGATTCCACATTCATATATTTATCTTACCAACTTAGTGGGTATTACATCCAGACACTGAATGAATCCATAAGATTAGATCACTTCATCAAACCAGATGTTCCAAGATCTCGAAGCTTGCTTCAGTCTATAAATGGATCGATTGAGCTTACACACAAGATGCTCTTTGTCCTTCGCAATGAATCCCTCTAGTTGCTTCATATAGATGTTTTCTTCAAGACTTCCGTTAAGGAAAGCTATCTTGACATCCATTTGCCAAACTTCATAATCCATATGAGCAGCAATAGATAAAATAATCAGGATATACTTAAGCATGACTATCGGCGAAAAAGTTTCTTCATAATCAATTCCCTCTTTCTGAGTATACCCCTTCCCATCAAGCCTCGCTTTAAAGGTTTCCACCTTCCCGTCTATTCCTCTTTTTCTTTTGTAGACCCATTTACATCTAATGGCTTTTATACCATTTGGTGCTTCTACAAGCTCCTAGACCTGATTATAATGTATAGATTCTATTTCAGAGTTCATCGCACTTTGCTAAGATGCTACATCTTTATCTTGGAGTGCTTCATCATATGTCCAGGGATCAGCTTCATGTTCACCAGGGATCAAGTCGGAAGACTCTCCCAAAAATATTAATCTTTCAGGTTGCCTAACAACCCTCCCACTACGACGATGCACTACCTGTAATTATGCATCATTTGTGACACGTGTTGCAGTTACTTGTGGTATCTCATCTTGTACCATTGGTATTAAAGTAGAAGTGTCCTCTCTTATTTCCTCAAGAATAATTATACTCATGGGCTTATGGTTTAATACATAGTCCTCTTCTAAAAATCGGCCATTGGTACAACAATGACCTTTTGATGTTTAGGACTATAAAAAAAACCACCTTTCGTTCCTTTAGGATATCCCACAAACAAGCAAAATTCTGTAAGTGATTCCAACTTATCAGCGTCCCCCTTCAGCACATATGCTAGACTACCCCAAATCTGAATGTGTTTCAAACTAGGCTTACGTCCATTCCACAATTCTGTGGGAGTAGAGGGTACTGACTTAGAAGGTACCAAGTTCAGAATGTACGCCGTCGTTTCCAGAGCATATCCCCAAAATGAATTTGGTAATTCTGAATAACTCATCATTGATCTAAACATTTTCATAAGAGTCATATTCCTTCATTCTGCCACAACTGTAAGATATCACAAATTTAAATAATAAATTTTATTGGACGAAAAATCTTATTGGATTTTTCAGGAATATTTAGAAATTTTTTGGGATTTAAACGGAGGTCGTATGACCCATTTCGAGGGGATGGATTCGGAGCTAGTTGGAGGCCTGTTTGGAATACCCATTTAAGTGGGAGTTGATTTGGGAATGGACTTAGGCTTTAATTAATCTAACCTAGGTTTTATTTCTTTTTAATTTCTTTTCCTTTTCTCCTCCCCGAATTCGCCCGAACTCTCCCCCTTTCCCCCGATCTCCTCTCCCGAGCCCTCTCTCGCACGACCTTTTCTTCCCCGATCACGAGTCTTCTTCTCGAGACCTCTTGCAATTTCTCTCTCGGGCGATCACCGGCGCCGACAACCCTAGCTCTGGTTCGGTCGTCGCCCTCTCCCTTCTCTCTTGTCGTCGTGCCCTAGATTGTTGATGTCGGATCCCTCTTGTCGAGCTTTGCCGACCAAGCCACGCCACATGGTGTAGCCGATTCACCGCGAGCACCAGCTACAATGCTCCTTCCCTTCCGGCCAACCGTCGCCGTCCCTTTCCCGTGCCTGATCGCCGACCACCAGAGCTTGACCTTTAATTGCCAACCTAGCTTCAAGATTGATGCTAGGCATGATCCCGGTTCTGATGTGAAGTGTCCGACCAAGCTGTATTGATCAGGCAATGTGACCAAAAGGTGAGATTTGATCTTGTGCTTAACAGGTGTTCGACAAAATGCCTTAAGTGTCTTGTCTTCTCTGTTTGTGCCAAACTAGCTGCGAATTGGTGGGGAAGCTCCATTTCTTTCTCCACAGCAACTTCAGATTTCTTCATCAAAGGATGTGGATCTGTCTTAGGTTAAGGTAAGACATAGGTTATTAATTTTTCAGAGGTTGGATTTCATTTCTGGTTTTTTTGGGAGATTGTGAGTGTGGTTTTGTTTATTGGATTCTAGCAGATACAGTGTTGTATGGTTTCTTCTTGGATTGATGTTCTTGGAAGAATTGGAGTATAGGTTTCTTTTTCAGCATTCAAGCAGAGGCTGCTACTGGATTTACTAGTATACCTCTCGGATAGGTGTGTGTGTCTCCTGTAGCTTATGGACAGGGAGTCATAGGGCTGTGGGCTGCTGGATTTGCTACTGCCTCCCAAGGTAATTGATGTTCCAATGAAGTATTTCGGTTAGTTTCATTAGTATGTGTTATTATGTGATTGTTTGGTTAGTTGTTGATGATGAGGTTAAGTTGAGGTGGATTATGAATAGGGATGATGGTGTTAGGTTTAGTAGTAAATGAGTTACTAATTATAGATGTGAATTGGAGGAGAAAATGATTTTTGTGGATTGACGATTATTGGAATTGTAGGATGATGTATTGAGTTTGATTAGTAATTAATTTGTGGGGATTAAGGAACTAGGTTAATCATTTCAATTAGGGTTTCCCTAATTAGATTTGGGTGTTTATTTAGCTATTTGCTACCTATGTAATTAGCTAAGTATATTATGTGATCATTCTTTGGATTATTGGATTGATTGTTGGTTGGGTTATCAGATATGGTGGTTAAGGATTATTTGGAGGACTAGTCAGGGATCAGATTTGATTGGAGTGATCTTATTGGGTTAGGGATTTTATTTGGCAATTTAATCCATATGAATTTAGCTAAATAAAATATAAATATATTGATTTCTACAGGACTTGGATTCGGGACGAGCGTCTCAAACGCGGGATTACTTAGCACGATCTACATTTTAAGGCGGGTATTTCTTCCTTGGCCTCTATGTAGATTTTCTTGTACTTAGTGCATGGTTATTATTAGATGAATTAGGCTGCTTTATCTTATATCATGATCGGTTGCTATTTTTCCTGCATGATACTTATGCTTGACCCTTGTGATGATCTGTTTAATTCATATAAAGTCTACACTCTTGATATCTACTCTGTTGTGATTACACGTGTAGAGTATGTCTTATAGGGATTGTTGGGTTGTTGGTATTACCATGCTGATTGGGTATATGATGTGGACTGTACATAGGTGGGTATGTGTTATAGGAGTCATCTTGTTGACCATGCATTTACATGTGGTGTGTACATACGTATTTGTTATGTACTTTTGGAGGAGTTGTGTTGGTTGTAGGTTTCTTGTATATACACGTGTCTGATGTGTTTACCGGAGGATACATGTTGATTGTACTTATGTTCTGTGTACATGTGTCTTGTGGGGTTATTGGAGATCTTTGGTCGATTATACATGCGTAGTTGTGCGCATGTGGTTGGTGGTATATATGGAGGTATCATGACGATTATACTCATATTGTGGGGTACTCATGTGGTTTGGGGGTTGCATTGATGATGACAGTGTCGGTATCATGATTATATATGTATATATATCATGTCATCATTCATTGCATACTGACGACTATTGTCTCCCTTGTGGTGAGAGAGTTGTCGGTTGTTTATAGCGGCCCATTCGGCCATTATTGGAGAGTGGTAGCTAGGAGTGGAGCTAGTCCTGTCGTGCTCATTCAGCCGCTCAGTGTTCTGTCAGCCTCGACCACTCTGGAGAAGTGGGTCCTGAGGGTACAGTAGTCAGAGGGCTTTAGTTGTGAGTGGTCAGGGACCCTTAGCTATGTAGTTATATAACTGCTTAGCTGACCGTCCGCTTCGGCCGCCTATAGTGGTGCATGTACTGGAGGCTAGTACGGTTTGTCACAGACCCAAGCCTCTCGGCCATACAGGGGTCATGGTGTCTGGAGAGGTGGCGGGGGTGACCATGGAGCATGCATACGCAGTTATTATTCTTGCATTTGATGCGCAGTGCATCTGCATTTGCATACATGCCTAGTAGATACTAGTTGCATGTGATTGTCGTTGTTGCACTTGTTTGAGATATGATTGTTGCATTTGGTTGCCATACTGCATACATGTCATTTATTTTACATGTATATGCAGTCGCATTTATATTGCACAGGTGTCACGGGCATATCTGTTGCAGATCCGGTGAGTTTACTGATCATTGTACCACGTGTCGATTCCAGATTGGGTATGTATCTGTCATTATGCTAGTTGTGGTTTGTACAGTTTATAAGTCAGGTTATTATGTCAGATATGTTAAGGTGTATTGATTATGATAGTATAATCATGTTCTTTATTCCCTACTGAGACTGTATACTTGTGATCTCCATGTTTGTTTATAGACCATGCACTATCTTTTCTATTACCCGCTGAGTTACCTATACTCACCACCGCATGTATATCTTTATGTTTTCAGGTAGATGGTTGGAGTGTCGCTCGGAGTATCCTGTCTGCCGGGTCCTATGTCACATCCGAAGGTCGTTTCTGGTTTTGTATATGTTTTATTTGTATTTGTTGTATTTGGTGGGTTGTTGTATTTGTTGTTGTGGTTGTTGTATAAAGCCTAACCGGCTAGCAGTGTGTTGATTGTGTTGTATTGGGCTTTCCGCTTTCATTTTTCCGCTGTGTTGGTTTGTTTTGTACAGCCCTGTGGGCTGTTTTATATATAACTGCATGGTTGTGATTATTTCATTCCAGCCGTGTGGGCTGTTATTATAACTGCGTAGTTGTGTATATAAATATTCCAGCCGCATGTGGCTGATGTATTTTGCTTGTATTGATGCTTCAGATTGTCACCGGTACAGGGGAGATGTTGCCGGATTTTTGTCTGGCAGAGACTCCTTTGGGGCGTGACAACAACATTTTGTTGGGGTGTACCAGGTGCAGATAATTGGGATTGAATCCTGACCTCTGATAAGTAACTCCTAAACTCTCCTAAGAGGTACTCTCCATCATGATCAGACCGTAGTGTCTTGATACTTTTACCATGATGTTTTTGTTGGTTGATACGCGGAATATCGTACCGGTTCCCCTGTACAAAAATTTTATACAAGTCCTGAACCATTCCTAACAACCTATTATGTTCTTTATATGCTTTATAGCAGTCCAATGTCCTTGTTCAGGGTTACTTTGATATCTGCTAACCATTCCTACGGTAAAACAGATATCTGGTCTTTTGCACAACATAGCATACATTAGGCTTCCGACAACCGAAGCATAAGGAACTGCCTTCGTGTCCTCTATCTCCCTTGATGTCTTCGGAGACATTTCTTTAGATAAAGCTACTCTATGCCTAAAAGGCAGAAAACCTTTCTTGGAGTCTTGCATGCTAAAACGAGTAAGGATTGTATCAATATATAAAGCTTGGGACAAACACAGCATCCTTTTCTTGCGATCCCTTATTATTTTGATCCCAATAATGTGTGCGCATTCTCCTAAGTCCTTCATATCGAATTGCTTGGACAACCATATCCTTACTTCCGACAACACATTGATATTGTTTCCAACTAACAAAATGTCATCTACGTATAGTACAAGAAATACTACCATGTTTCCATCACACTTCTTGTATACACAAGACTCATCCGGACACTGAATAAATCCATACAACTGAATTACTTCATTAAACCGGATGTTCCAAGACTTTGAAGCTTGCTTCAGTCCATACTAGATGCTCTTTGCCTTTTTCAATGAACCCCTTTGGTTGCTTCATATGGATGTTTTGTTCAAGACTTCCGTTAAGGAAAGCTGTCTTGATATCCATTTGCCAAACCTCATAATCCATATGAGCAGCAATAGATAAGAGTATCCAGATAGACTTATAGCTACTGGTGAAAATGTTTCCTCAAAATCGATTCCCTCTTTCCGTGTATGCCCCTTGGCAACAAGCCTTGCTTTGAAGGTTTCTACTTTCCCATCTATCCCTCTTTTCCTTTTGTAGATCCACTTACATCCAATGACTTTTACACCATTAGGTGGTTCTACAAGATCCCAGACTTTGTTAGAATACATAGATTCTATTTCTGAATTCATTGCTCTTTGCCAAGATTCTGCATCTATATCTTGGAGTGTTTCATCATATGTTCGAGGATCAGGTTCATGTTTACCTTGGACCAAGTCCAACGACTCTTCCAAAAACATGAATCTCTTAGGTTGCCTCACAACCCTTCCACTACGACGAAGCACTACCTGTTGTTGTGTATCATTTGTGATACATGTTGCAGTTTCTTGTGATATTTCATCTTGCACTGTTGGTACTAAAGTAGGCATGTCCTTTCGCATTTCTTCTAGAATAATTTCACTCATGGGTTTATGGTTTATTACATAATCTCCCTCTAAAAATCGAGCATTGGTGCTAACAATGATCTTCTGATTTTTAGGATTATAAAACAAACCATCATTCGTTCCCTTAGGATATCCTACAAACAGACAAACTTCTGTACGTGATTCCAACATGTCAGTATCTCCCTTCAGCACATGTGCTGGACTACCCCATATCCGAATATGACTCAGACTAGGCTTACGCCCATTCCATAATTCTATGGGAGTAGAGGGTACTAACTTAGAAGGTACCATATTCAGAATGTACACTGTTGTTTCCAGAGCATATCTTCAAAATGAATTTGATAATTCTGAATAACTCATCATTTATCTAACTATTTCCATAAAAGTCCTATACCTTCGTTCTGCCACACCATTCTGTTGGGGTGTATCAGGTGCAGTCAGTTGGAATTGAATCCCGACTTCTGATAAGTGACTCCTAAACTCTCCTAAGAGGTACTTACCACTACAATCTCACTGTAGAGTCTTGATACTTTTACCTTGACGTTTTTCCACATCATTCTTGTACTCTTTGAACTTATCAAAGCACTTAGACCTGTGGCGCATCAAGAAAATGTACCCATATCTCGAATAGTCATCTATAAAAGAGACAAAATATTAGAAACCACCTCTTGCTTGGATAGACATAGGACCACATAAATCAGAATGAACTAGTTCCAACACATCTTTGGCTCCATACCCCTTCGACTTAAAAGCTTCTTGGTTATTTTTCCTTCCAAGTAAGACTCGTAGGTTGGAAAGTTTTCCACTACCAATGAACCCAAAAGTTCATAGGATATTATCCTTTGAATCCTACTCAAGTTAATATAACCTAGCCTTAGATGCCAAAGATATGATTAGTTCATTTCCGAAGGTTGCTTTCTCTTAGTAGAGTTGAAGATGTGTTATTAATTTCCATTTGTTGCATCGTGGGAGTTATTGGATTATAAATTGCCAACCGACGTACCAGAATAGATAACTTCCCTATTTATCTTGATAACACCTTTGTTATTATAAATAGACAGAATATCCATCCTTATATTGATTATAAACTGAAATCAAGTTTTTTCTAAAACTTGGTACGTAAAGACAATTTCTTAAAACCAATATTTTATTCCTATAAACATCTTCCACTGCAACAGCTGCTACTTCTGTAGCATTGCCTATGTAAACAGTGATTTCTCCTTCGTGTAGTTGTTGGGTTTCTTGGAACCCCTACAATGATTTGCAGACATGATCAGTGGTTATCATATCTACACGCCAGGTACCGGTAGATAACACCACTAATCATATTCCAACTACTAGAGAATAAGATATACCTATATTGTTCTCTTCCTACGAGGACAGTCCGCCTACAAATGTCCAGACTGCTTGCAAATGAAGCACTTGCCTTTCGGCTTCTTCATTCCTGCTTTTAGTCCAGTACTTAGAGATCATACAGTCTTGCCTGTCAGCCTGATTCTAGTGTCCGAAGAGTTCCTTGAGATTGTACATCATGTCATGGTCAGTAGGCATGGTCTGATGATGATGTTGCAACACATTTGATATAAAAGTCAAATGTAACTCCGCGCCATCTCATCTGCCTTGACCCATTTTCTATGATAGTCAATCTCCTCTTCACTAGAATCTCTATTAGGCACATTAGGGTAGACCTCTAACAGTACAAACTTATAGCCTTCAGCAGTTAGAACAATGTGCAGGTTTCTTTTCCAATTTATGTAATTGGGACCAGTAAGTTTGTTCTCTTTCAGTATAATAGCCAGTGGGTTGAAAGTCATCCTAGGAATCACAAAATAAACTTTGGTCAAGACTCTAAATTTAGAATAATATTGATTCCTCAAATAATATTATTTAAATTTACCAACACCTCAAACACCGTGAATTTTGCATGCAACAATAGTATGGACGTATACAAAATCAAACATTTATAAGACGAGGTTTTTCCCATTAATTTTATTCTTGTCAACCTAACTTTATGACAAATAAAATTAATAGTTGGTTTTTCCTTCGGTCGCATAAATAATAGCAGTAACTCCGATGGGGAGGATACTATTAAATATGCCTAAGTGTATACAATTACTTGATACTTAGTCCATTAAATAGGTTTGTTCCCCTTCAGACGGAGAAGATCACACTCTCCTAAATAATTTCCTATAACCATCCATAAAGGAAGTTTGATCTAGTGATCTGTAAACAAACTCATCCGATGGGGAGGGAGGCACTCAGAGCCAACACGCAAGTTTGTCGCATCACTTACAAACCAGTAATGGAGATTGTGAAATTTATTTACTAATCCCTCTCCCACTTAGTTATTTAAGGTGAGGAATTTTAACCATGCAAGCACACATCACATGCAGACACACATCACAGTAAATAAAAGTAATAAATATAGAAATTAATTTTCTAACTATTATGACTTCTTCCATCACTGTCCTCCGTGTACTTCCAACCCTAGCTGCTGCCATCTTTAACCACCGCAATCGGGTCTAGTCGCCGCATCTATCTTGTTTTTTTCCCACTGTGTCTCAAGTCCTCAAAAAATACCACGCCTTCAAGGATACGATCCGCGACAAAAATAGAATTTTACATATATCGATCCTATATTCCACAAAGGAATGTACATGTAATCTAGATCGAAACAAAAATGTAAAATCCTAAAACTAATACAGCTCTTGCTGTATTTAATACATACAATCATGCACACACAAAAATGCCCTTGACATGTCTAAGGGTCCAATCACACACAATATCTATAAGCCATAATAGTTGGAGCCTACAACCACAGAGTTAGCACATCCTACTATTATCCTACCTAAATTATGTATGGCATGTGCATAATTAAATTGAAAACCAAAGACACAGAGGCAAACCCTAGCTTTGATACCAATTGTTGGTTGATAAGAAGAATATCATATCGGTTTCCCTGTACAAAAATTTTGTACAAGTCCTGAACCATTCCTAACAACCTATTGTGTTCTTTAGAAATTAAATTAGGAATCTCAAGCGGAACTTAATATTATTGATTCCAAATTTAACTTATCTGTTCTTAGAGGTTTAGACTTCGATTGCAAACGACGCTTAACATTATTAATCCAAATCCATCCATGTTACAAATTCAATTAAATATTAATTTCAGAGATTGGCTTCCAGGTTAAACATGGCGAGGCACTAGGCCTTCTTGGGTATCGGAGCATCCACCACTTCCTAGACAAAGCCTTTCAATGAAATTTAATATTTTATTTCCTTATAGTAACCCTAGGTTTAACCAAAAGGAATAATCGAATCATAAGATAAAAAAAAAACAAAAGAACACAAACTCGAATCACAAATTTGAAAACTAGAATCATATGCCTCTTATGTTAGGTATTTCAAAATCCATACAAAGAAAACTAGTATGATGTGGAATAGAATTACTAGTTATACATTTATTTGTAAGCAACAACCTCTTGATCTTCTATCATATTCCTCTTCTTATCTCGGACGTCATGTGGGCGATGATCTACCGAGATGAGAACCACCCAAGCTTCCTTCTACTCCAAGCAAGTTTCGGCCACCATAAGAACTCCAAGGGAAGATAAGGTTCGGCCACCACCAAGCTCCAAGGGATGCTAAGAAACAAGACCTCCTATCTCTCCTTCTTCCTTTAGCAAGATCCGGCCACCAACCAAGCTCCTTGAGATGAAGATGTCGCCGGCCAAGGAAGAAGAATAGGAGAGGGAGAGGAAGAGGAAGAGAGGGGCCAACTGTCACGCCCCCAAAGGAGTCTCTGCCAGACAAAAATCCGACAACATCTCCCCTGTACCGGTGACAATCTGAAACATCACTACAAACAAAATACATCAGCCACATGCGGCTGGAATATATATGTATACAACCACGCAGTTATAATTGCAGCCCACTCGGCTGGAATGAAATAATCACAACCACGCAGTTATATATAAAGCAGCCCACACGGCTGCACTAGAAACACAGCGGAAAAATGAAGGAAAGCCCACACAAACAAAATAAATACAATGCATGCCGGCACGGCTTAAACAAAAATACAACACCAAAACCATAAGATAGCCACATGGCTACACACAAATACAATGCCAAAAATAATAAAAGAATATACAAAAAGAAAACATACACAAGATGAAACCATCTTTGGATGTGACGTAGGACTCGGCAGACAGGATACTCCAAGCGACACCAACCATCTACAAGCTACCTGAAAACATAAATGTATACATGCGGAGATCACAAGTATACAGTCTTAGTAGGGAATAAAGAAAATGATCATACTATCATAATCAATGCACCTAAACATAACTGACATAATAACCTGACATATAAACTGTACAAACCACAACTAACATAATGACAGGTACATACCCAATCTGGAATCGACACATGGTACAATGATCAGTAAACTCACCGGATCTACAACAGATATACCCGTGACACCTGTGAAATATAAATACGACTGCATATACATGTAAAATAAATGACATGTATGCAGCATGGCAACCAAATGCAACAACCATATCTCAATCAAGTGCAACAACGACAATCACATGCAACTAGTATCTACTAGGCATGTATGCAAATGCAGATGCACCGCACATCAAATGCAAGAATAATAACTGCGTATGCATGCTCCATGGTCACCCCCGACACCTCTCCAGACACCACGACCCTAGTATGGCCGAGAGGCTTGGGTCCGTGACAACCGTACAAGCCTCATAATCCAAACTGCTATAAAGCAGCTGAGACAGACGGAATGCTAAGTAGTTATCTAACTACATAGCATCAGGGTCCCTGACTGCTCACAACGCCGGATCTCACTTAACCTCGTGACCGGGTGGCACGACAGGACGAGCGGCAGCTACCACTACCCATGAGTGGCCGAGTGTGCGGCGCTAAACCAAACCAATGACTCTCTCAACCACAAGGGAGATAATAGTCATCAGATGCAATGAATGATGAACATGATATATATATATATAATCATCATCCATGCAACACCCCAAACCTCATAAATACCTCCAACATGAATATAATCGTCATGATACCTCCACGTATCCCACCAAACATATGTACACACTACACATGTATAATCAATCAAAAATCTCCAATAATCCCACCAGACACATGTACACCAAATATAAGTACAATCAACATGTATCCTCCAGTAAAAACCTAACAGACATGTGTATATACGGCAAACATACAATCAACACAACTCCTCCAAAAGTACATGACAAATACGTATGTACACTCCACATGTAAATGCACGGTCAACAAGATGACTCCTATAACACATATCCACCTATGTACAGTCCACATCATATACCCAATCAGCATGGGAATACCAACCGCCCAACAATCCCTACAAGACATACTCTACACGTGTAATCACAACAGAGTAGATATCAAGAGTAGAGACTATATATGAATTAAATAGATCATCACAAGGGTCAAGCATAAGTATCAAGGAGGAGAAACAACAACCGATCATGATATAAGATAAAGCAGCCTAATTCATCCAATAATAACCATGCACTAAGTACAAGAAAATCTACATAGAGCCAAGGAAGAAATACCCGCCTTTATCCGTCGACCGTGTCAAGTAACTCGCGTCGAGACGCTTGTCCCGAATCCAAGTCCTACGATCACATGATATATATTTAGCTAATTACATAGGTAGCAAATAGCTAAATAAACTCTCCAATCTAATTGTAACGACCACCCTTCTTACTACTACTCTCTAAGGGCGACAGTTACCTAACTACTACTCTACTTACTAGTGACACTGACGCTATTATTAGAATCAGTTAGATTTATCACGGTTCAGAGGAATTCCTACCGAAAAATTTCGGCAGAGTCTCCCCTGTACCGGTGACCAAATCCATAATACAACTAATATATACGCAGCCACAGGCAGTTGGAACACATTTTTCACAACCACGCAGTTATAAAAACAACGGTAAAAGAAAGAACTACTCCAGTAAAAACAACTAACTATATCACTCCACCAATAATTAAAGTGACTAAATGCATATGCGGAAATAAACTCAACTACAATCTCACAAACTTCATAATAGTGTTAAAGAAAAGAACTAAAGCATAAACTCTAATCAAATAGGTCCTGCAGGTTTGGTAGCACTCTCTGGATCTCTCCATAGTCCAGTCATCACACACCTCCATCGCCACCACCTTGTCGCCTTCCTTTCATATTTTAGCTTTTCCTTTATCTGCAGTAGGAGGAAAAATAGATCTATATGCGAAACGCTTAGTAAGTACTAATCTATCTCACAAAAACTCGAGGTGCATAAAAGTAATGCAATAATACTGAAACTGAAATGCTCAAGCAAAGCTGCATGTACTCATGGTATACAGAAATAAAACTGAATACTAAACATGCTCACTAACTGACAAGAAAAATAAGGAAACTAACACTGTAAGCTTAGAATTAAAGAAACTAAACTTCTATTGATTCTAAGCATAAGGCTTATTTCATTTTCTTAGATCCTTGTACCAGAAATTAATCTTTTAATTTCTCTTTTACTTTCTTCTTTTCTTTTCTTTTCTTTTCTTTGGGCCCAGGCTTAGTACCATCTTTGTTTTGCGCGCTCTCTAATAGTGACTAAGGTAGCGAGCCTCTAGTCCTATGAGGTAAAGACCTTGGTCTTACCAGGGCCAAGACCTTGGGATTGGTCACTTGGATTTATTTAACGACAACCTTGGAAGTCGGGTACTAGCCTCTTACTTTAATTTACTAGTTATCTCTTTTTAACTAGACCTTGGGTTTTTCTTTACTCATTTTTCTCATAATCCTTTATTAGAGTTTATTGGAATCCTTTAGATATACCTAACAAGTGTAGGATTACAATTAACTAAGCATGCTATATAAAAACAATACAAGGGAAACAAATCTAAACTCTCTCTAAGCATGTTATAAAACAAAGCAAAAGAAAAGCAAATCTGAACTTTCTAAACATGCTGTAAAACAAAGGAAAAGAAAGCACATCTGAACTTACTAATCATGCTATAGAATAGAGCAAAAGAGAGCTAGTTTGAACTTTTAAAACATGTTGTGATAAGAGCAAAGAAAGCTAATCTAATCTTACTAATCATGCTACAAAATAGAGCAAAAATAAAACTAATTTGATCTTGCTAATCATGCTACAAAATGGAGCAAAAGAAAACTAATTTGATCTTGCTAAATGGCACAAACATAACGAAAATGCTAATGTTTGCATGCTGGAACTTACGGCTGTTCATGCTCTTGAGATGCCAAGAACTAAATATGTTCCTCAATAAGGAACATAAGGAGACATGCTTGAAGATGTAATTAATCAGGCTCTTCAATGGCAAAGAAATTCAAGCACAAAACACAACTCAAAGAACTAAAACAGCAAGCCAAATGAATGCCTAGTGTTGTCTTGAATCTAATCCGAAGGCTTTTAAGTAACGATTTCTCTCACAGCAGTATCATAATTCTAAATGCTACACTTAGGTTCAAAACTAAAGTTTACAATCTCTAATGTTGAAAGGCATTGTTCAGCTTGATAAACAGGGCAAGGAAAAAAATAAAGCCCTAGCATATAATTCTACTCGGCATAGCAAAAACCGAAGCAAGGAATCAAGAACCCTAAGTTCGGAGCAACTCCTACCACAGGTGAGTAGTACTTACCCTTTGTTCTTGCACTTACAACCGAGAAGGAGGAAGAAGAAGGCTCTTAGGGTTTTCGGAGGGCTCGGGTTTGCAGATTTTCTGGCTTCTTCTTGTGCCCGCGAGCTCTTCTCTGTCGGGATGACTACCCACGGGTGAGGGCTGGCCGAAAGAAAGCTTCGCCGGCGCTGGAGACCCAAAACCTAGCTTCTTCTTCGTTTCCGCCGAGCAGGAGCACCACATGCAGTCGGGATCGGGGAGAAGGCGAATAGGGTTTTCGGCGAAAAAAAGAAAACTTATAACTAGGTTTAAATTATGCTCCAACTACAACTTAATTAAATTCGCTCCCCTTCTTAATCACAAATCAACCACAGCCCAGTTGGTTGGCTGGGTTCGGCTGAGCTTCGGCTCGGGTCGAGGTCGTGGGTTCGAGTCTTACCTTTAACATTTTTTGTCAAAACTTCTTTCTTTTTGTAAACCTACTAAACGACCTCCAAAAATTACGTAAAAATACTCTAAAAATCTCTAGAATATTTTAAAAGTATTTTCAAATATTTTTATGGACTTTTAGAACTTGAAATAGGGAAAATTGGGTCGTTACACTAATTAAGGAAAATCCTAATCGAAATAGTTTACTTAATTCCTTAAATCCTTCTAAATCCACCAATCACTATTTATCCAGCCAATCACATATCCACAAATTTCAACCCAATACAAACTCTAACCAATCTAACTCATACCAATAACGATTATGTATCCATTTACATAAATCATTCACCAATTAACCATTACAAATCAACTCCAAAACTTACCCAATTTCGGATGCACCGTGGTTGATCCAAAGCCGAAAATGTTGGCTGTTGGAAATTGGTAACTAGGGCAAGGTGAGACTTCTGAACTTCCAAACAATATCCTAACACACAATCAACATCGAGCATTAGATTCAAACCTCAATCCATCAACTGAAACCAACCAACTTACCCCCTGTTGAATCCTGATTTCTAGCCAAATCGATGATGTTTGGAAGATGTCCAGCAACTTCATATCAGAACCAGAAAATGATGTCCAACACTGGATCTTAGGCAAGACAATGGTTAAAGTAGAGGTTAAGTGATTGCAACAAGTCGTAAGTAGCCAAAAATCCATCTGTAGACAACTTCTTGGCAAGGGAAGGGCAACCGTAGTGAAGCCACAATCACCGGCACCAGTTGGCCTGAGTGGAGGGGTTCGATCTATGTCACAGGTGCATAAGGAAGAGGGCGAGGGCTGGCCACAGCGATCAAAGCTAGCAACCTTGTCTTCGGTTCGTGCACACAGCTTCCAATGAGCACCAGATGTCCGCGACTAGGGTTGGTGCCGATCCACGCGTCGGTTGGTGGCGCACAAAGGGGAATAGGCCTCTCTCGCCGGAGGCCGAAGAAGGACCATTAGCGACCGGATCTGCGCCGACGGATTCTCCCCTGATTGGCGACGAAGGTGTGATGGAGGCATCTTGGCGAGAAAGACTCGGCGTCGGCAATCTAGGGCACGACGACAAGAGAGAAGGGAGAGGGCGACGACTGAACCAGAGCTAAGGTTGTCGGTGCCGGTGATCGCCCGAGAGAAAAATCGCAAGAGGTCTTGAGAAGAAGAAGACTCGTGATCGGGGAAGAAAAGGTCGTGCGAGAGAGGGCTCGGGAGAAAGGAACTCGCGTGAGGGGAAGAAGAAATCGGGGAAAGAAATTAAGAGAATTGGAATTTATACCTAGGTTAGATTAATTAAAGTCTAAGTCCATTCTCAAATCAACTCCCACTTAAATGGGTATTCCAAACAGACTTTTATTATACCCCGAATTCATCCCCTCAAAACGGGTCATACAGACTCCGTTTAAATCCTGAAAAATCTCTAAAAATTTTTGAAAAATCCAATAAGATTTTTCGTCCAATAACATTTATTATTTATTTTGCGATATCTTACACTGGCCACCAACCAAGGAAGAGAGGAATAATAGAAGAGATATTGTTATGAGGTGAGGCACCTCTACCCTCTCTTTTATATTCCTTGGTCTTGGCAAATAAGGAAAGTTTTATTAAAATTTCCTTATTCTCTTTGCCAATGAAAGGAAAGTTTAATAAAATTTCCCTTTCAAACTATATATGGCCGACCACCTTAATCCCTCCAAATAAGGAAAGTTTTAAACACAAAATTAAAACTTCCTAATTTGTTTCCGGAAATTTTTAAATAAAAATTTCTCTTTTCAAAATTCCCTTCATGGTTGGTCATAAAATGAAACTTTTATAAATTAAAATATCTATATTAAAACATGTGAATGATTTACAAAAATAAAAGTTTTCTCTAAAATTAAAATCTTCCTTTCAATCTACAAATAAGGAAAGATATCAAATCTTTTCTTAATCTTTTGTAGAAACTATAAAAGGAAAGATTTAATTTTAAAACTCTCTTTTAAATCATGAGGATGGTTACAAAAAAGGAAAGTTTTATTAAAAATTAAAATCTTCCTTTTAACTACAAATAAGGAAAGATATCAAACCTTTCACTTAATCTTTTGTAGAAAACTATAAAAGAAAAGATTTAAATTTTAAACTCTCTTTTAAAACCATGGCTTTCACATAAGAAAGATTTTAAAAAATAAAAACCTTTTAATTTATTGAGGCCAGCCACACCAAGCTTGTATTCAAGCTAGGGCCGGCCACCTAATGAAACCAACTCACCTTGGTTTGGCCGTCCCTAGCTTGGGCTCCAAGCTAGGCTTGGTCGGCCACCTTAAAGTGGGTAAGAAGGTGGGTATGGGTGGGTATAATATTTTATAAATAAGAGGCTACGATAGGGTCCGAGAGGAGGAATTGGTTTTGGTCTCCCGATGAAATTAAGCTTCCCATGATCGCCCTGAACAACCAACTTAATTTCATCAATAATAATTCATATCACTAAAGAATTATTATTGAACTACCGTACCAATCCCAAATTACATTTTGGGCTCCTTCTTATCATGAGTATGTTAATCTCCCTGTGTTTAAGATGTCGAATGTCCACTAATTAAATAAGTTACTGACAACTCACTTTAATTAATATCTTGCTCCAAGAGTAGTACCACTCAACCTTATCATCATGTCAGACTAAGTCCACCTGCAGGGTTTACATGACATTTATTATGAACTCCTCTTGGGGACATCATCAACCTAGATTACTGGGACACAGTTTCCTTCTATAATCAACAACGCATACTATAGATAATATTATTTCCCAACTTATCAAGCCTATTGATTTATTGAACTAAATCACACCCTTTGATAAGTCAAAGAAATAAATACTAGATATATGTGCTTGTTATTATATCAGGATTAAGAGCACACACTTTCATAATAACAAATGTTTTATTTTTTTATGCAGTCAATATAAAAAGAACTTACCTTAAATGGTCCTGCTCAATATACTCAGAGTGTACTAGTGTAATTTTATATTTAAGATAAACTAATACCAAATTACACTATGACTATTCAAATGGTTTGTTCCTTTCCATCTTAGTCGTGAGCTACTGTTGTAACGACCCACCTTCTACTGGCTAGGGTGTAAGGCCGGACCATCACAATATGCTGTGCTAAGCTATATCCATGACCATCACTAAATCTAGATGCGGAAAGCTGTACCAAATTAAAACTTTGCTAATCTAATACAAGTTCCTGGCCCTACATGTGCTAAGGAGTGCAATCTAAGGTATACATGGCATATCCTGCATCCCCTATGGTCAAGGAGCTGAATTACAAGGTCTCTTGGTCGAAACCCAGCTTCCCAATCGATCCAGACTCAACTCAATCGATTGCAATATGTTGGATCGATCCATGGATCGATTCAGATTGCTACTGTGCTCGGGGTAATATTCTGGATCGATCGGCTGATCGATCCAGGCTGGCCAATCGATCCAGTGATCGATTCCAGAGCTCGCTATTTGCGGGAGCGCTTTCCCCGATCGATCGAACGATCGATCCATTAACCTTCTGTTCGCGACAAAATGCAACTGGATCGATCGACTGATCGATCCAGAAGCTTACTGTTCACGGAACCCAACTTCCCAATCGATCAGCTGATCGATTCAGGACCCCCAATCGATCGGCTGATCGATTGGGGTTTCTGATCTCACAGCTGGGCTCTGATTTCAGCACTGGTTCGTGCCTAAATCACATATACAGGTTCTAAAATGGCTAGGAAACATTCTAACAACAAATATTTAGTATTCTAAGCATAGCCTAATGCATAGTTCACGAGTTCATGGCATTTAACATACTAAAGTGTGGAACAAATAAAAGCTACAGAGTTCTAATGCTTAAAACAAAACTAGCTAGATCCCTAAGATCTTTATTCCAAACTCCTTTTCAGCACACACATCTTCGTTGCATTGTCCTCCAGCCTCCGCTAGTCCATCTTTCCTTTACCTTTATCTGCAGTATAAGGAAAAAGTATCTGTAATCTTTCGCTTAGTAAGAAACCATCTACCTCACAAAACATGCATACGATGCAATTTATGCTTTTAAAACATGCTCTTTGAAATCTGTGCTGAACATAGTAAAACATGGCATACTATCATGCAAAACATAGAAACCAAAAGCTAATCATGGCTATGACTGAAATGTCAATAAAAAAGGACTAAACTGAACATAATGAGCTAAACTAAAACTGAGCTAGAACTGATTTAAAATATAATCACCTACTGATCGTGAATTTGAAAGCTATTATCATACTAGATAAAAATACATAATCATGCTGCTGATGGGCCCGACAACTGTACTTGCTATGCGCGCATCCCTAACTAGACCCGGGGTTGCAAGTCCCGAATTTAGTAGGGTTACTAGGTTATCTAAACCTAGGGACGACTGTGGGAGCCCAACCCAATAGATATCTAATCCAGTACAGTGCTATTGCTAAAATAAAATACTGATTATAGCTGAATTTTTTTACGTATCTTGCTATTTCTAGGTTATCTGAACCTAGAGCTAGGTTATCTGAACCTAGAGGCGACTATGGGAGCCCACCCATGGATCGTTGTCCCATATAAGCTGTACTAAAACTAAATATACTGAATAAATGCTTCTATTGCATTTAGCTAAGCCATTAAAATGCCTAAGTTGCATTTTAAATGTGCTGTACATACTATCAAGCATTTGGTGTGCGCTAATGCACATCCTATGTGCCTAAAGTCTGTATACTAACAAACGAAGCATAAAAATGGATAAAAAGCTACTTATACTACAGGTGAGGGGTTTCTTACCTTCTGCTCTAATTTTCTTACGATTCTAATCGCTAGATTTCCGGGGAAGACGATCCTTTCGACAATCTTCTCGCGTCTATGCGTTCCTCTCGCGGAGGGGAGCGTCCTCGTGCCGGAGTTGTTGCCGGGAGGTGTTCCTATGACACTAAGGATGAAACCCTAGGTCTCTTAGACTTGGGCGCCGAAAGGATGAGGAGGAGAAGAGGGGTCTGTGGTGAAGGGTTGAGGAAGAGTTTTCACGTTTTAGAAAATCACAATTCCTCACTTGAATTCCCTATTTATATTAAGTGGGTAATTTGGCCCAACTCAGATATAAATATAATTGTTCCCCTTTCTTTTCAGCACGGCACTGCTGGGTTCAATTGGTTACTAAAGCTATCTATAAGACATAGGGCCTCTTAGGTCAGGGGTTCAATTCCCGCGTAGGTTATTTTTACGATTCTATTTATTTTTGCTACTTCTGCTACTGTAAAAATTCTGTAAAAATATCCTAAAATTTCAGAAAAATACTAGAATATTTTTAAAAGAATTTCAAGAATTTTCGGGCGTTACAATCCCCCATACCTTATAAAAAGTTCGTCCTTGAACTTAGAATAACTCTGGGTACTTCTGTCTCATACTAGCTTCTGTCTCCCAAGTTGCCTCTTCTACTGTGTGATTTTGCCAAATAACTTTTACTAATGGCACCTCCTTGTTCCGTAATTTCTTAACTGCTCGGTCTATTATCTGAATAGGCCGACTGTCATAGCTGAGGTCTTCGCGCACTGGTACCGACTGGGGCTCAATCACCTGGGTGGCATCTGGGATATGCTTCTTCAGCATAGAGACATGAAATACATTATGGATAGCTGACATCTCCTGTGGTAGCTCTAGCTCATATGCTACCTTGCCAACTCTCCTAGTGATAAGGTATGGTCCCACATATCTGGGACTTAGTTTGCCCTTCTTCCCAAAACGCATGACTCCCTTCATGGGAGCTACTCTGAGGAACACTGAATCCCCAACTGAAAATTCTAAAGGTCTGCGCCGTGTATCAGCATAGCTTTTCTGGCGGTTCTGCGCTGTCTCTATCCTCTAGCGGATCTGCTGTATAGCTGCTGTGGTATCTGCTACTAGATCTATCTGAAGTTCTAGTTCTTTCTGTTCACCACTCTCATACCAGCAAATTGGAGATCTACCTCCGCCCATAGAGAGCCTCGTAAGGTGCCGTACCGATAGTGGCCTGATAGCTATTGTTGTATGCAAATTCTGCTAAACTCAGATATTTGCACCAACTTCCCTTGAAATCTAGGGCACATGCGCGGAGCATATCTTCGAGTACCTGATTTACTCGCTCCGTCTGCCCATCTGTCTGAGGATGGAAAGTTGTACTAAATTTCAACTTAGTGCCCAATGCTGACTGTACACACTCCCAGAAGTGTGATGTGAATCGACTGTCTCTGTCTGAAATAATGGTCCGTGGGACTCCATGTAGTCTGACGATCTCCTTGAGATACAACTGAGCTAGCTGTTCCATGGAGTAGGATATCCTGATGGCTAAGAAGTGGGTTGATTTAGTTAACCTGTCAACTATTACCCAGATGGTATCAAAACCATTCGTGGTTCTGGGTAGTCCCACTATAAAATCCATAGAAATATCTTTCCACTTCCATTCTGGGATCTGGATGGGCTGCAAAACTCCTCCTGGTCTCTGATGTTCTGCCTTGACCCTCTGACAGGTCAGACAGGTGCTAACATATCTAGCGATGTCTCTTTTCATCCCGGACCACCAAAAACGTTTCTTTAGATCTTGGTACATCTTGGTGGAATCTGGATGCATCGCATAAGGAGTCCTGTGAGCCTCGTCTAAAATCTTCCTCTTTAGTTCCTCCTGATCTGGAACACAGAGTCTATCACCGAAGTATAATACCCCACTATCGGACACTCTGAATTCTCTACTTTCTGATTCTGCTAACCCTTGCTTAGTTTTCTGAATTTCAGGATCCTGTTCCTGAGCTGTCTGAATGTCACCAAGCAGGTTAGATGCTAATGTCATAGTAGAGAGCTGTCCCACTATAAGTTCGAGACCAAAATCTGTGATCTCTTTCTGTAGGGGCAGTGACGTGGCTGCTAGGGATAGTAAGGTGGCACTGGACTTTCTGCTAAGTGCGTCTGCCACCTTATTAGCTTTTGTTGGATGGTAGAGGATGCCTATGTCGTAGTCATTTACCAGCTCAAGCCATCTACGCTGCTGCATATTCAGATCCTTCTGAGTGAAGAAGTACTTCAGACTCTGATGATCTGTATACACTCTGCACTGAGCTCCATACAAGTAATGCCTTCAAATTTTGAGAGCGAACACTACTGCTGCAAGCTCGAGGTCATGAGTAGGGTAGTTCCTCTCATAATCCTTGAGTTGTCTAGAGGCATAAGTAATCACCTTGCCATCTTGCATCAGTACTGCTCCTAGTCCCAATTTAGAGGTGTCACTGTAAATATCAAAGCTGTCTGTGTTTTCTGGTAGAGTCAGAATAGGTGCACTGGTCAACCTCCTCTTTAACTCGCTGAAGCTGTTCTCACAGTCTTCTGTCCACTGAAATTTCCTGTTCTTTCTGGTAAGAGCTGTCAGTGGGGAGGCTATTCTGGAGAAATCCTCTACAAACTTTCTGTAATAACTTGCTAGTCCCAAAAAGCTCCTGATCTCACTGGCATTCTTGGGTCTTTTCCAGTTACTCACAGCTTCTATTTTACTGGGATCTACCATGATACCATCCTTTGAGATGATGTGACCCAGGAAGGACACCTGATCTAACCAAAATTCACATTTCATGAACTTGGCGTACAACTGGTTTTGCTGAAGGGTCTGCAATACTATTCTCAGGTGCTCTGCGTGTTCTTCCTGAGTTCCTGAATAGATAAGAATGTCATCGATAAACACAATAACAAATCTATCTAGGTAGTCCCTGAATACTTTGTTCATGAGGTCCATGAAAGTAGCTGGAGCATTTGTCACGCCAAAGGGCATGACTATGAACTCGTAGTGTCCGTATCTAGTCCTGAATGCCATCTTGGGTATATCCCCTTCTTTAACTTTCACCTGATGATAACCTGATCTGAGGTCTATCTTAGAGAACACTGCTGCTCCCTTTAGCTAATCGAACAGGTCATCTATTCTAGGAAGAGGATACCTGTTCTTGATGGTGACTTGGTTCAATGCCCGGTAGTCTATGCACAGGCGCATGCTCCCGTCCTTCTTCTTCACGGACAATACACGCGCTCCCCATGGTGAGTGACTAGGGCGTATGAAACCTTTGTCAAGCAGCTCCTGTAGTTGCTCCTGAAGTTCCTTCAGTTCTGCTGGGGCCATGCGATAAGGTGCTTTGGAGATAGGATTCGTACCGGGAATGAGTTCTATCTCGAATTCAATCTCCCTGTCTGGTGCTAGGCCTGGTAACTCTTCAGGGAAGACGGCTGGGTAGTCACATACGACTCGGACCTCTGCTAGTGTTGGTCCTTTTCCTGACTGGCATTGACTACATGCGCTAAAAATCCCGTGCATCCTGAATCTAACAATTTCTGTGCCTTCAGAGCTGAGAGAAATTTCTTCACTTTTCTCTTTGGTCCTCCGCTATACTCAAATTGTACTCCTGCTTCAGGTTGAAATATGACCTTCTGTTTACGGCACTCGATAGAGGCACCATATTTGATTAGGAAGTCCATTCCAAATATGACGTCGTAATCAGTCATATCTAGCACTATCTGATCACAAAAGAGCTCTCTGTCTGCTATAATGACTGGCACTGCTCTGAGCCAGTGCGTGGATGCCATAATTTCTCCTGAAAGTAGTGTTGTCAAAAAATGACAATGGAGTACCTCTGGAGGTATCGCTAGTTTCTCGGCAAATGCCCTGGATATATAAGAATGGGTTGCCCCAGTATCGAATAAGACAGTTGTACTTTGCTGTAAAATACTAATCTGACCTGTGACAACTGTCGAGGCATTTGCTACGTCCTCTCTGGTGAGTGAGTAGATCCTCGCATTGGTCATAGCTGGAGGGGCTTCTAATCTGCCCTGGCTGATGTGGGGACCATCTAGAGTGGCCTGCATCTGATGCAACTGAGCTGGCTGGCCTCCATACTGAATCGGTTGTGGTAGAGGAAGACTAGTCTTGTTTGGGCACTGCTTAGCCATATGCCCTTCCTGTCCACATTTAAAGCATCCTCGTGTGCCCTTGCGACAAACTCCTGGGTGAAATTTCCCACAAGTAGCACATTTGGGATAGCTAGGCTGTTTGCTGGCTGGTCCTTCCTTTGGGTAACTCCCTGGTTTGCGCTTGTTGCTGGAGTTCCCTTTCCAGTTAGAGCTATGGCCCTGTTGTTTCTGAGTACCTGAGCCTCCTTGCCCTTTGGACTCTGAGAGGACTTGTTTCTGCTGCTTGATGTTATTCTGGTAGTGCTCGGTAGTCAGAGCACTACTGACTAGTTCTTCGGTGGTTTGCGGCCTATGAACGCCGCCAGCCACGTTCATTGCTATTTCTGGCCTCAGCATCTTGAGCATCAACCGGACTCGTTATTTTTCTGTGCTGACTAGTTCAGGGCATAGACGAGCCAATCTATTGAATTTCTTCACTGCTTCCTCAACTGATAGGTTGCCCTGATGAAACTCAGTGAACTCGTCGTAGTGGCGGTTTGTGACCCGCATGTGAAAGAACTCCTCGAAGAATTCTTTCTCGAAGTCGGCCCATGTCATCTGGTTCACTGGGCGCTTTGCTCTAATTCTCTCCCACCACATACGTGCATCTCTTGTCAAGTAGAAGGAGGCGCACTTCACCTTTTCATGCTCTGGCCAGTCCAGAAGCTCCATCGTACTCTCCAATGTTTTGAACCAGGCTTGAGCATCCCATGGTTCACTGGTGCCTGAGAAGTTCTCGGGCTTGACTCTCTGCCACTGGATTAGATAGGCTTCCCTCTTTGCCTCTGCTGCTGGGGCTACTGGTGCTGTAGGCTGGACTGGTGGAACCTCTATAACTACTGGGGTTGCTATGTTTGGTTCCGGGGTGACAGTGGGAGTATTTTGCTGATTAGCCTTTAAGGTGGCTATCTCCTGTTGCTGTTCAGCTAGCTGCACTGAACTGCCTGCCTCACGCTGGGGCTCAGCAGCTGGTGCCCTTCTAGCTGGGCGTCCTCATGCCATTTCTAAAGGAACAAAGGACATTCATAACTAAAGCATCATGGTTACATAGCTAATACTATCATGTTAGTTACTATCACAACTAAGCATACTTTAGTTATCTTAAAACATGAAAGTAATAGACATAGCAAAGTGAGAGGTATTCTTACTTGGAAGCTGCAGGTTCAATGTTGATGTGTGTGTAGGAAGTATGGAACTTTCTTCTCTGATACCACTCTGTAACGACCCGCCTTCTACTGGCTAGGCTGTAAGGCCGGACCGTCACAATATGCTGTGCTAAGCTATATCCATGACCATCACTAAATCTAGATGCGAAAAGCTGTACCAAATTAAAACTTTGCTAATCTAATACAAGTTCCTGGCCCTACATGTGCTAAGGGGTGCAATCTAAGGTATACATGGCATATCCTGCATCCCCTATGGTCAAGGAGATGAATTACAAGGTCTCTTGGTCGAAACCCAGCTTCCCAATCGATCCAGACTCAACTCAATCGATTGCAAGCTGTTGGATCGATCCATGGATCGATTCAGATTGCTACTGTGCTCGGGGTAATATTCTGGATCGATCGGCTGATCGATCCAGGCTGGCCAATCGATCCAGTGATCGATTCCAGAGCTCGCTATTTGCAGGAGCGCTTTCCCCGATCGATCGAACGATCGATCCATTAACCTTCTGTTCGCGACAAAATGCAACTGGATCGATCGACAGATCGATCCAGAAGCTTACTGTTCACGGAACCCAACTTCCCAATCGATCAGCTGATCGATTCAGGACCCCCAATCGATCGGCTGATCGATTGGGGTTTCTCATCTCACAGCTGGGCTCTGATTTCAGCACTGGTTCGTGCCTAAATCACATATACAGGTTCTAAAATGGCTAGGAAACATTCTAACAACAAATATTTAGTATTCTAAGCATAGCCTAATGCATAGTTTACAAGTTCATGGCATTTAACATACTAAAGTGCGGAACAAATAAAAACTACAGAGTTCTAATGCTTAAAACAAAACTGGCTAGATCCCTAAGATCTTTATTCCAAACTCCTTTTCAGCACACACATCTTCGTTGCATTGTCCTCGAGCCTCCGCTAGTCCATCTTTCCTTTACCTTTATCTGCAGTATAAGGAAAAAGTATCTGTAAGCTTTCGCTTAGTAAGAAACCATCTACCTCACAAAACATGCATACGATGCAATTTATGCTTTTAAAACATGCTCTTTGAAATCTGTGATGAACATAGTAAAACATGCCATACTATCATATAAAACATAGAAACCAAAAGCTAATCATGGCTATAACTGAATTGTCAATAAGAAAGGACTAAACTGAACATAATGAGCTAAACTAAAACTGAGCTAGAACTGATTTAAAATATAATCACCTACTGATCGTGAATTTGAAAGCTATTATCATACTAGATAAAAATACATAATCATGCTGTTGATGGGCCCGACAACTGTACTTGCTATGCGCGCATCCCTAACTAGACCCGGGGTTGCAAGTCCCGAATTTAGTAGGGTTACTAGGTTATCTAAACCTAGGGACGACTGTGGGAGCCCAACCTAATAGATATCTAATCCAGTACAGTGTCATTGCTAAAATAAAATACTAATTATAGCTGATTTTTTTTTACTTATCTTGCTATTTCTAGGTTATCTGAACCTAGAGCTAGGTTATCTGAACCTAGAGGCGACTATGGGAGCCCACCCATGGATCGTTGTCCCATATAAGCTGTACTAAAACTAAATATACTGAATAAATGCTTCTATTGCATTTAGCTAAGCCATTAAAATGCCTAAGTTGCATTTTAAATGTGTTGTACATACTATCAAGCATTTGGTGTGCGCTAATGCACATCCTATGTGCCTAAAGTCTGTATACTAACAAACGAAGCATAAAAATGGATAAAAAGCTACTTATACTACAGGTGAGGGGTTTCTTACCTTCTGCTCTAATTTTCTTACGATTTTAATCGCTAGATTTCCGGGGAATACGATCCTTTCGACGATCTTCTCGCGTCTATGCGTTCCTCTCGCGGAGGGGAGCGTCCTAGTGCCGGAGTTGTTGCCGGGAGGTGTTCCTATGACCCTAGGGAAGAAACCCTAGGTCTCTTGGACTTGGGCGCCGAAAGGATGAGGAGGAGAAGAGGGGTCGACGGTGAAGGTTTGAGGAAGAGTTTTCGCGTTTTAGAAAATCACAATTCCTCACTTGAATTCCCTATTTATATTAAGTGGGTAATTTGGCCCAACTCAGATATAAATATAATTGTTCCCCTTTCTTTTCAGCACGGCCCTGCTGGGTTCAATTGGTTACTAAAGCTATCTATAAGACATAGGGCCTCCTAGGTCCCGGGTTCAATTCTCGCGTAGGTTGTTTTTATGATTCTATTTATTTTTGCTACTTCTGCTACTCTAAAAATTTTGTAAAAATATCCTAAAATTCCATAAAAATACTAGAATATTTATAAAAGTATTTCGAGAATTTTCGGCCATTACAACTATTTATAATTTATAAGGAATTGATAACATGATCTTCTTTGTGTGACACCACACATTATGTTATCTATAATATAAATTAATTGAACAACTACACTTAGCATATAAATGTAGACATTTGACCAATATGATTTTTTATTTCAAATATAAATGTTTACAAAAAGCTAGGCTTTTAGTATATACTCTAACAGTTTCTCCACATCAGCCTTGTACTCTTTGAACTTATCAAAGTACTCAGACTTGCGATGTATCAAGTAAATGTACCCATATCTTGAATAGTCGTATATGAAAGAGACAAAATATTCGAAACCACCTCTTCCCTGGATAGTCATAGGCCCACACAAATCAGAATAAACCAATTCCAACACTTCTTTGGATCTATACCCTTTTACCTTAAAAGGCCTATTGGTCATTTTTCCTTCCAAGCAAGACTCACAGGTCGGAAATTTTTCGACTACCAATGAACCCAAAGGTCCATCGACTATTAACCTTTAAATCCTACTCAAGTTAATATGACCCAACCTTAGATGCCAAAGATATGTTTGGTTCATTTCCGAAGGTTTCTTTCTCTTATTAGAATTAAAAGATGTGTTATTAATTTCCATTTATTACATCGTGAGAGTTATTGGATTAAGAGTATATAAATTGTCAACGAACACACCAGAACAGATAACCACCCTATTTTTCTTGGCAACCACTTTGTCATCAAAAGAAACAGAATACCCATCCATAAATAATTTAGAAACCGAAATCAAGCTCTTTCTAAAACATGGTACGTAAAGATAATTTTTCAAAATCAAAATTTTATTCCTATCAAAAAATAGATAAACATCTCCCACTACAATAGCCGCCACTCTCGTAGCATTGCCCATGTAGACGATGATATCCCCTTCATGTAGTCATCGGGTTTCCTGGAACCCCTGCAATGAATTGTAGACATGATTAGTGGCTCCCGTATCTACACACCAGGTACCGGTAGATAATACCGCTAGACATGTTTCAACAACTAATGAATAAGATATACCTTTATTGTTCTTCTTTCTGTGAGGACAATTCACCTTCCAATGTCCAGACTGCTTGCATGTGAAGCACTTGCTGTAATACCCACTAAGCTTGTAAGATAAATATATGAATGTGGGATTTTTCCTTAGAAAAATAATAGGAAGTGAGTTGAAGCAAAAAGAAATAAAATGAAATAAAAAGAAGAGGAGGTCAAGGATTGAACCATGAACCTCTTATATTATATTTCATAGAATTAATTAGTAGAAACCAATTGGGATAGAGAGAAGATGTTGATAGCAAAGGAGGGAAACTCATGATAAAGGTAAGAGTAAAAGCTAGCCAAAAGAAAATAAGAAAAGAGCAAGAGAAGGGCAACTTGCCTTCCTTCTTTCTCTCCCTCTTTCTCTCTTCATTTTGCCGAAAATTTAAAGAGGGAATTAAGAGGATTCATTCCCCCTTATTGCATCATGAATGGTGAGAATAAATTAGGAAATAAAATAAATAAAATAAAAATAGAAAATGGGTTAAGGGAGAAGGAAAGCAAAAATCAATTTTGCTACCTCTTCCCCCTTAACATAAAAGGGAGCAAGAAAAGAGAAAGTTATTTTTCTCTCATTTCCTCATCCTCCCTCTTCCTCACTGAGAACACCCACTCCCTCTCCTCCATCTTCGGCCCCAAAGCTAAGGGTTTTCTCCTAAGAAAGCTAAAGATACAAGGAGGACTTAGAAAGGGAATCAAGGGAAAGGAACTAGAAGAAGAGGCTACTTCTTCCATCACTATACCTTAGATCCACAAGAGAAAAGGATGTAAGCTTCCCCTCACCTGTGGTACAAGGCTTTTTATGTGATTTTCGGATTTTATAAGGATTAGAAAACCTAGGAAGGAATTTAAGAAAAATTCGGCCAAAGAAAGGGTTTTCAAATCTAGGAAGGTTTAAACAAGTCCTTATTTCATGATATTTTTCTATGCTATGTAGGAAGGATTTTCTTCATGTTTTTATACCTAAATGATGCTTGATCAGAGGAGTACCTAACCCTAGAATTTCGGCCAAAAATATTTTAAATAGGTTAGGGAAAATATTGTGTAACCAAACTAATGCAAGATTCTCTCCATGAACTATTAAGGATCTTTTATTAGTTTTCTTGCTTAAAAGTTACTTGGAACCAAAAGAAATCCATTTATATGTTTCGGCCAAGAAAAGGGCTTAGGGTTAGGAAGACCTTTAAATTTTAAGTAACCATGTTTGTATGATAGAATATAGAGTTTTCTTAAAGAATTGCATGTTGAACATTGCTAGAAATTCATGAACTCTTATTTTAGATTTTCGGCCATGATAAGATGGATAGTTAGAAAAGCTTAAACAAAATTCTAATATGCTCAAGACCTCTTTGATATTATGATATGAAAGTTGTTTAATGTTTTTATGTTTAAATTGAGTATAGGAAAATTAGTTACATGATATATGACATGTAGGATCACAAGGGTCCTAGCTTGTTTATGAACCAACTTTGTATATGATGTTCTTAGTAATTTTTGCCATGAAACTTACTTAGGTTTTCCATGCTTTAGGCCACTTAAAACCTAGTTTAAAGAATGGTAGGTTTCGGCCATGAGGAAAAATAAAAGAAAAAGGGAAAGAAACCTAGGAAGCCTAAGACACAATTCACATGTATGTTTATTATGCTTGTCTTTATACATGCTATGAAACTTGTATGATTTCTTATGCTCTTAGGCTATTTGAAGCAAGTTTATATACTGTTGAGTTTCGGCCAAGTAGGGTTTAAAAGACCTAGAGGCCTTAGAAATGAAACCAAATGTGTTAAAAGTGCTTCTTATGAAAATAGGATAATGTGTTGATTGTGTCACATGCTTGTATAATTTTTCCATGACCTAAATGAACTATTGTATATTTCGTCCATGAAGGAATAGATGCCCTAGAAACCCTAGAACAATAATTAAATATGCTTATGTCACTTGACATGGAATATGATAAGTAGAAAGACAAAGTTCCCATTCTATATGTTGTTTAATGACCTAATTGAGGCTAGGGTAAGTTTCGGCCATACATGTTGTATAATGTTTTGTTATGAATTTATAGATGATGTTAGTTCAAGTTCACATGCTTGTATGTTTGTTTTTAGCCCTCATGAACACTTGTTAAAAGTTTGACTATGACATATGTTAAGGGCTTGAAGGACTTAGGAACTAGCTCAATATGCTTACTATGTTACTTGAAAAAAATGCTATAAATATGGTTTAAGGTTTCCATGCTTTCATGACATTTGGGACCTTGTTTATATACTGATAGGGTTCGGCCACATGAGTTTAAGGACTTGGAGAACTTAGAAACCAAGTAAATCATACTTATAATGCTTCCTATGAAATTCATGTAATGATAATTTAGGTTTCACATGCTTGGAGGTTGTTTTTACCTAAATTGAGACCTAAGGGGGTTCGGCCATGATAGGAACCCAAGGGTTTAGGAAGCTTAGAACCCAAGTTAACTATGTTACCATGTTTCTTATGATAGTATAATCACATGATACACCCTTATGCTTAACCATGTATGCTTGTGATTTATACCTTTTTATGATATGATATGTGGATAGAGATATGCATGTTTTAATGATATGTTATGTTCTTAGAATATGCATGCTTGATGATATGCTATATGCTTAGAATATGCATGTTTTTATGATATGATATGTGTTTAGAAATATGCATGCTTTGATGATATGTTATGTGCTTAGAATATGCATGTTTTTATGATATGATATGTGTTTAGAAATATGCATGCTTTGATGATATGTTATGTGCTTAGAATATGCATACTTTGATGATATGCTATGTGCCTAAAATATGTATGCTTTTATGATATGCATGTTAATATGATGTATGCCTAAGTGATGCATACTTTTATATGATGTATGCCTAAGTGATGCATACTTTTATGACATGATGTATGCCTAAGTGATGCATACTTTTATATGATGTATGCCTAAGTGATGCATACCTTTATGACATGATGCATGCCTAAGTGATGCATACTTTTATATGATGTATGCCTAAGTGATGCATGCTTGTATGATGTATGATATGTATAAGTATGACATGTATTTTACTTTGAATGGCTTGTACCAAAAGGGTGGGCTCCTTATGCGCCCCTAGGTCGAATTACGGGCCTAGTAAAGGGTGGGCTCCTTACATACCCCTAGGTCGAGCTACGGGCCTAGTTTCCTAGTAGGATCAAGACTAGCTACCTTGGATCTACTTAGGATGCGCGCATTATGTATGTATGTGGTACTAAGCTGGGATCCCCAATATGTTGATATTATGTTCAAGTATATATGTAAGAAGAAATGGTTTTAAAGATCATGAGACATACACATGTTTTTCGGATACATGTTTTCAAAATCATATTGCATATACTTTATGATCATGTTGTGATAATGCTATGATTTATGATATGTCATGATTAGATATGACTATGATATGTTCCATGCTATGCTTTAAGGGATGAGATGCCATGATTAGATATGATTATGTTATATTTCATGCTATGCTTTAAGAGATGATATGCCATGACTAATTATGATTTTGTTATGTTGCATGATATGATTAAAGAGTATGATATGTTATGCCATGACTAGTTGAGATCATGTTATGTTGATATATTCTTTGATTATGTAATGATTTTTGGTTTTAGTGAGTAGGAAAGGAACTTACTGAGCCATGAGTCCTCACAGCTTACTTTCCTTGTACCGCAGATAAAGGAAAAAGCTAGATGTGCTAAAGGAGCAGCAGGAGAGGCAAGGAGATGTGTGTGGCGGTGGCTAGGCAACCAAATAAGAACCTGCTTTAAGAACCTTTTAAGAATTACGCTTTGGTTTCGTAAATTGTAGTACTATATGGGTGACTTGATGTTATGTTTTTATTTATCTTGTTATCATGTTATGGAAACCATATTAGTGTAGTTCGGTTTTATTAATCTAAGAAAAATTATTTTAAGTCTTCCGCTGTAGTATGTACGTAGAGTATCGTAGCCCCGTCCCTTAGGGTTAGCAGGGAGGGCGGGCGTTACACTTGCCTTTCGGCTTCTTCACACCTGCCTATGGCCCAGTCCCTTGAGGTCGAATCACTTTCTTTGCGGAACCAACTTGTTTCTTCTTCTTCTTCTTCTTCTTTCCGCCTTTCGGCTTGGAGGAAGAAATGCTTTCAGCAATGTGAACTTGAGAACTTTGATGAAATAGCCCTTCTGCCGCTTAGAGTTCTGTCAGAAGTTCCGCCAACGGATAAACCCTTTTGTTCATGTTGTAGTTCAGGCAGAACTGCTCAAAACTCTTGGGCAGCGTTTGGAGAATGATATCGACCTGGGTTTCCCCATTGATTTCAGCTCCAAGGACTTCCATCTCATTCAAATGAGCCATCATCTTGAGGATATGATCCCTTACGAGTGTCCCCTCAGTCATGGTGGTCGTCATTAAGTTTCTCATGGCCTCTTGCCTGGCAGCCCAATTCTGGTATCCGAAGAGTTTCTTGAGATTGAGCATCATGTCATAGGCAGTGGGTAGGGCCAGATGTTGATGTTTCAGCACATTTGACATATAAGTCAAAATGTAACGCCGCGCCATCTCATCCGCCTTAACCTATTTCCTATGTCTATCTATCTCCTCTTCACTAGAATCCTTATCAGACATGCTAGGACAAACCTCAAGATGTACGAACTTGTATTCTTTAGCAGTTAAGATAATGCCCAAGTTTCGTTTCCAATCAATATAATTTGGACCAGTAAGTTTGTTTTCTGTTAAAATAACAGCAAGAGGATTGAAAGCCATTTTCAAATCTTGAGAATCACAAAATAAAATATTTGGTCAAAACTTTAGAATTTAAAATAGCATTGATTCCTCAAACAATATAATTTAAATTCACCAACACCTCAAAATACCGTTAATTTTTTATACCACGATAGTGTGGACGTATATTAATTCAAACATTTGTAAGAGGAGGTTTTACCCATTAATTTTATTATCTTATCAACCTAACTTTATGACAAATAAAATTAATAGTTGGTTCATCTTCAGCCACACAAATAATAGCAGTGACTCCGATGGGGAGGATACTATTAAATGCACCTAAGTATATACCATTACTTGATACTTAGTCCATTAATTAGGATTGTTCCCCTTCAGATGGAGAAGATCACACATACTTAACTAATTTTCCATAATCATCCATAAAGGAAGTTTGATCTGGTGATTCGCAAACAAACTCATCCAATATGGAGGAAGGCACTCAAAGGCAACGTGCAAGTTTGAATGCATCACTTATAAACCAGTAATGGAGACCGTGGGATTTATTTAAATAATCCCTCTCCTACTTAGTTATTTAAATCGAGGAATTTTAACATGCACACACATCACAGCATATAGCATCACAACACATAAAATAGCATATAAAGGCAATAAATATGAAAATAAAATTTCAACTATTATGGCCTTATCCAATGTTATCCTCCAATACGCCGCCAATGGATCAAGTCATCGCGTCTATCTCGCTTCCTTCTCCGCCGCACCTCCGATCCTCAAAATAGTACCACACATAGCAAGGATACAAGTTGCAACAAAAAGAATAAAAATTTACATTTATCGATCCTATATTTCACAAAGGAATTTACATGTAATCTAGATCGAAGAAAATGTAAAAAATAATAATACTGCAACCGACCGTATTTAATTATTACAATCATGCACACACAAATAACATCGACATGCCTGAGGGTTCAATTCATACACAAACACACAAAGCCATAATAGTTGGACTTAGGATGTCTGCAACCATAGAGTTAATCTATCTTGCACATCCTACTATTATCTGACCTAAATTTATATACGAGCAGTGCATAATTTAACCGAAAACCAATCACACAGAACTAGAAAACTCGCTTTGATACCACTTGAAGGTGCTGGAATTCCGTTCTATTTAAATTTCCATATATAAAAATTGTACAAGTACAGAACTTTTCCTAGCAACTCGCATGTTCGATCAGACATGTGTTTGATCAATCAAGCTAGTTCTTGATGAATCAAAGCATACCTTGATCGAAGTACAAAATCACTGGCCTCTTGTGTTAGTATTCCAAAAATGATACAAAGAAAACTAACTAATTACGCAGCGGAATTAAGAACTAGTTGTACCTTTTCTTTGTAGCTAAAGACCTCTTGATCTTCTGCCATATTCCTCTCCTCTTCTTAGGCGTCGTGTGGGCGACGATCTACCAAGACAACTCCACCCTCCTTCTCTTCTCGGTTTCCAAACTGCCGGCTGCAAAAGGAGGCTCTAGGATGGGGCACCTTCTAATCTTCTTCCTTCTCTTCTTCTTCCTCTTCTTCCCCTTCTCCAAGCTACCACCCACCTAGGAAGATAAGCAAGAGCCGCCGACCCCTAGCAAGGAAGGGGTGTCGGCCCTTAGGAAGATGGAGGAGGCTTGTGGGAATTGTGTGCCACCGGCCCTAGCAAGGGAAGAGGGGTGCCAACCACAAGGAGGGAAGAGGATTATGGAAAATTAGGTTTTAGGAGGCACCACCTACTCCTTTTATAACTTTTTTCATCAGTTACAAAGAAAGAAAAATAACATAATTCTGTTTAGAAAAAATCTCCCTTTCTATAACCAAGTTAAACCAAACCAAGTTAAACTAAACCAAGTTATAGATGGGTGGATGCGAGGCTTTATATAGAGGCTACAACAAGGACCTAGAGGAGGAATTGGTTTAGGCCTCCTGATGCGCTTGGGCTTCCTGTGTTCGGCCTGAACACCCAACCCAAGTCCATCAATAATAACTCATACTACTAAAGGGTTATTATTGAACTATCGCACCAATCCCATATTATAATATGGGCTCCTTCTTATCATGAATGTGTTAATCTCCCCGTGTTTAAGATATCGTATGTCCGTTTATTAATTGAGTTAATGACAACCCAATTAATTAACATCTGATTCCAAGAGTAGTATCACCCAACTTTATTATCATGTCTGACTAAGTCCACCTGCAGGGTTTACATGATAATCCTTATAAGCTCCTCAAGGGGGCATCATCAGCCTAAATAATTAGGACACAGTTTCCTTCTATAATCAACAACACACCATATAAACAGTACTATTTAATAACTCATTGGGCCTATTGATTTAACGAATAAATCTCATCCATTGATAAGTTAAAGAAATAAATACTAAGTATACGTGCTTGTTATTATATAGAGATTAAGAGGATGCATATCCATAATAATAGAGGTTATGTTCTTTTATGTAGTCAATACAAATCGAACAACCTCAAACGGTCCTACTCAATACACACATAGTGTACTAGTGTAATTTTATAGTCAAGACAAACTAATACCAAATTACACTAGAACCGTTCCAATGGTTTGTCCCAATCCATCTTGGTTGTGAGCTACTATTTATAATGTATAAGGAACCGATAACATGATCTTCTGTGTGACACCACACACCATGTTATCTATAATATAAATTAAATGGACAACTGCATAAATATAAAATACAAACATTTGACCAAAGTGATTCTCATTTCAAAATATTTCAAAACAGATGTTCATACAAAAGTTAGGCTTATAGTATACATCCCAACACTTACACCCAAGGTTTAATTCCTTCAGGTGGATCAACCAAGATCCATACTTGGTTAGTGTACATGAATTCCATTTTGGATCTCATAACTTCTTGCCATTTCTCAGAATCTGGACCTTGTATAGCTTCCTGATAAGATGTAGGCTCATTGAGACCAATAAGCTCTACATCACCATTGTCATACATGAGAAAAGAAGATCTCTCAGGTTGACAACGAGTTCTATCCTATCTGCGTAGAGATTGTGCTACTTGAACAGGTTATTGTTGGTGCTGCGGGGACCGGCAAGAGGGGGGTGAATTGCCTGTAAATTAAAAATAACCCTCCTCGAATCTTTTCAACTCTAAAGATAAAGCAACACTATGAAAATAATTAACAAAAATAAAAGGAGACAGAAATCTTAACCTGGTTACAACCAAGAGGGTTGTTAATCCAGGGCAGAGGAAAGTCCAGTAAGAAACTCCTTCTTTGAAGGCGGAGAAGCCTTATACACTTTATGAGCTCAGAGGTTGCTTAAAACAGAGAGTACAAGAGTTGCTATTCGTATCAAATCGTTGTACTGTAAAGCTGCTCGAGACCCTCTTTATATAGGGGTTCTAGAGCTTATCGGATGACCTGATCTTTGGGATCAGGTTTTGAATCGAGAGGGATCGGTCGACCGATCCCCAGGTTCGGTCGACCGAACCTGCTGTACATGCCCAGTCTTCTGTCCAGGTACAGTCTCCGTGGATCGAGCTTAGGTTCGGTCGACCTATCCTTTTGTTCGGTCGACCGATCGACCAACGTTCTCCAGTTGAGTTGGCCCGATCAAACTGCTCGACTTGGTCTCTGGATAACCTTGGGTTCGGTCGACCGATCAGCTTCACCAACGGTCAGCTTCTGACGTGGCAGTCAACGTGTCTGCTGCGGTTGGCTTCGGTTAATGAAGGGTTCGGTCGACCGATCAATAGGTTCGGTCGACCGAACCGTTGTCAAGTCAACTCTAGTTGACTTGCTCCGGTTCGGCTCCTTGGGTGATTACGGCCATCCGGAATAGGGCTCACCCGAACCCAGTTCCCAGCCTTCTCCTCGAGCAGGCTTCCGTCCGGCTTCTCGTCCCTCGAACGCCGCGCACGTTCTTCTCTCTCCACCGGAGTACTCTTCCACAACTCTCTCGTCCTTCGGACGCACCGAGCCCGTCGGCTCCCTTCCAGTGCCGTCCTTCTCGCTAGCTGCGTCTTCCCACTACAAGAAAAATCCTCATAGACATCGGTGGAACAACAACAGTTTTAAGCAAAAACCGATGTCTTTGAGTATTTTACACCGGTTTTTCCAAAAACCGGTGTCTATGAGCGCAGATTTTCGCTCATAGACATCGGTTTTTTAGCCGATGTCTATGAGCGCCTTTTCTTTTGTTAATAGACACCAGTTTTAACAGCAGTTTTTTAAACCCGGTGTTAATGAACCAAAAATAATAATTTAATATTTCCACCAGCCAAAATTTACAACACTTCACAAAGTTCCCTCCAAACCTAAACCAATATCGCGCCCCTTCTCTCAGCCTAAACCTAAACCTAAACCTCCGACCATCTCTCTCAGCCTCATCTCCCTCTTCCCCTTCCTGGATCTCTTCCCCTTCCTGGATCGACGCCCCTTCCTCTCCCGATTAGGATCAAAACCACCTGCTTCGGTCCTAAGCAAAATCGCAGCATAAATCGTTCCATTCTGCCTCCTCGTCCGATCCTCTCTTCCTCCTCCTCCTTCCTCTCTTCGCTCTTCCCGGCTAAGGTAGGGGCCGACGAGATCCGAACAGTGAGAGGACGCCCACGACCACCATGGCACGGTTGGTCGGCAACGTGAGGGAATCCGAAGGAAGAGAGAACAACACCGAGATCTCTGATCTTGTGTAAAGGGGTCTCCTTCTTCTGAAGCAAAGAGATCGAGTGCAGTACGAGAATAACGAAGTATGTCTGCCTGCTAAAACCCTAAAATTACAGGCATAAAGGGCTCTCCGTGCTTCATTTTCTCCTTCTCGGCCTCTTCGCTCGCTGGGTACACGGTCATCTTCAAAACCTCTCGTTTCCTCTTTTCATTCTTCTTAATCGTCTGATTGCTAAAGGTTGAGGATGCGGCGGGGGAGGGTTGAGGTGAGGAGAATAGAGAACAAGATCAATAGGCAGGTGACCTTCTCCAAGAGGAAGGCTGGGCTGCTGAAGAAGGCCGGGCTGCTGGAGGGATCACCCTCCCCTCTCGAATAAGAGGTTTTTATCTCAGTCCTTCTTGTCCATTATTGGATTTTCATCTGACTTTGGTTGTCGATAAGTTTCTACATGCCTAACCTAATTAGTGTTTTTCTTAGACAGCGCTCCGTTCGTGCAAAATGTTAATATTATGTCTATTTCTTGAGATTTTTCAGTTATGGAATCAGTGACATATCATGCATGTACTAGTGCAAAATCTTGGCTAAGAATGAATGAATTAGTTTTTGTCTGTCTCCATCTGCTTAACTTGATTATGCGTGTTTACTTCATTGGAAATAAGATAGATAAAAAAGAAAATCAAAATGATGAATTCGTCAATTTCTCTATTTGACATGAAGAGAAGAAAGGAATTTACTTTCATCAAATTCTTTTTTTTTTTAATTTTGTTTCATCCAATTCTTTCATCTAATTAGGCCAAATGGCTAATGCAAATAGATCTCCTGTTTGAATTTTTTATTCTATTTTTTTTAAGTGTCTTTATAATTATGTTTGCTAAACGTGCTTCACAATCATCTTCTTGTTTTAACTGAGCTAACTGTCCATTCACAGTTTTACTTGAATTCACATCTCTCAAAACAATGATTGAACTTTATTGTTATGTCCAAGTCTCTTCCTCAATGTTCTACTTGCTTATTTGGAAGCTTAATTGTTTTACAATGTCACTTGGAAGTTGCAAAAGTGGCCTTGCATGTGAGCTATAAAAAAAAATCTACTTGTCAATACATTTGAAGCAACAGTAAGGATGCTTTTTAGGCAAACAGATCGATGCAACTTGTCCAAGTATTTAGTTCCTGATCTCAAGTAATCATTTGAACAGATGGAGCTCTTATTGCTTCAGTCACATTGCTTCTAGTTTTTTAGTAAAAGTGTGGTGGGATTAAAAGGTACAGATTCTTTACCCTCTTTACTGCCTTATAGAAATTGTTATATCTTGGTTTCCAGGCAACAATGCCATCAATTTTCAAACACCCTGCACATGTTCCAATGTGGAGGGGAGCCAAGGTCGCCTATCTTCTAATAACAATGTGTTTATTCCCTATTGTCATTGGAGGTTTCTGGGCTTATGGTAACCTAGTAAGTATGCCAATCGATAATGAATATTGCATCTTGTTAAAAGCTTTTTTGAATTATGATTTGCCTCTTACACCTTTATATGTTTTCCAGATGCCTCAAGGAGGAATACTAAATGCCCTTTATATATATCACAGCCATGATATCCCAAGAGGGCTTCTAGCAACAACATTCCTCTTGGTTGTGTTTAACTGCCTCAGCAGTTTTCAGATATACTTCATGCCTGTTTTTGACAGCTTTGAAGCAGGTTATACAAGCCGAACAAATCGACCCTGCTCGATTTGGGTTCGATCTGGCTTCCGAGTATTTTATTCTGATTAGGATATGAAACGGAAGCAGTACTAGTTTCTTTGGAGCTGGTAGGGTAGAACTACCTAGTCAAGGGGATGACAATGTAATTGGCACTTTTTCTAGTCAATGCAACTAAATTCTTAGCCTTTGTTTTTCAAATTTCCTTTTACAGAACAATATTTGCTTAGTAGTAAACTTTCATGAAATACTTTTTCCAATGATTCCATCTAAGATTTCTGGTTTCCAAGATCCATCATGTTAAAACCCTTTGCTTCTTGTGATAGTTATGTCAAATGCAGTGCCATGATGCAAATATAGTGCAAACATTCAAATATATCCTACGAGGTAAAAAAATTGAAGATGTGCTAAATTTGTTTTGCTCTTTTACCCTGTCATCTATATGCAATATATATGCCTCACAGTATCATGCCAATCCTTCTACCATAATAGTGGATGTTGAAACAGGTGGAGACAAGGACTTTGGAAGAGTTGGAAGAGTTATTGGAATTTTCTAGTCAGAATAGGACATCCTTGACTCGGATTATGCTAGATAATATGGTGGTTCCTCTTCCAAACGGAGATGTGGATGTCTCAATGCTGAAGGATGCAGTTCAGTTGGTTAATGGTAGATTTGAGACTGAGGTAATTGGTGTTTTTATGAGAATGGCGCATGCCCATCTAATCAGTATCTCTTTTGCCTGAATTTTCATAATTTCTCTTTCAACATCTTCTTACTTGGTTCATGGTAGATTTGAGACTGAGGTAATTGATGTTTTTATGAGAATGGTGCATGTCCATCTAATCAGTATCTCTTTTGCTTGAATTTTCATAATTTCTCTCTTTCAACATCTTCTTACTCGGTTCATGTTAAGGCGACTTGTGTGATCCCTGACATTGAGAATGCTCTTGAAAGCTCATGTATCGGATTGATGGTTCAGAAAGCATCCAAATTAAGCTATTACTGAGACATTTTTGACTTTTTGTGTGAATTCGCTTGCCCCACAAGCAATTATTGTTTTCTGCAATTAACTTGGCAAATACAGCAAACCATTTTCTCTATTTGTATTTAGTTTAGTTTGACCTGCATTTAACTCATTTGGAGTTAACAATAATTTATTGATGGCAGTCAACACTCTAATCATGTACCTATAGAATTTGCAGTTCCTTTCTCACTGTATGTACAAGTGTTGTCCATTTGCAAATTTAATGAGGCTAGTGTGTCTGCAAACTTGAACAAACGTTCTGATAATTTATAAGCTTTATGTGTTTTTTTAGAAATGCCTTAAGGTACTTATTAATGAATTTTCCCATGTTGTTCAGGTACTTCTATAGATTCTTCCTCATGATATTTTTGTTTAGTAGTTCGTAAATCTTAAAATCTTGCTATACCTTGATTCATCAGAGCATGGGAATGAAATTTGAGGTTTACAATCTTCGACTACCTGTTTTCAATATGGCCTCACTCAAAGTATTTTATTAAGATTTTTGAACTTACGCATCACCCTCAGATTTAAGTTAGTTACTTGATTTTCATTGTCTTTGAAGGACTACTGTTATTATATATGTTCCTGATTTCTTGTCAAAATAGTATTATATTTTGATTTAAGTTAGTTACTATTTTGATGTTAAATTTCTTCTTACAGTTCTTCTGCTGCGCTGTATCTCTTTAAAGGCTTTTAAGCCCCCACACTATATGCAGTGAAGTCAACAACATGCGTGAAAAAGAAAAATGCTCGACTTAAGAATTCTGTTTCCACATTTGTTACGTAGAGCAGAGATAAGTTTGTGGATTATAGAGACTCCTTGAGCAACTTTGAGAAACAAACGCAGTAGTAGATTGCTGGTGCAAGCCACGCAAATCAATAAACTTCCATGGCCAAGCCGCAGTTCTTTCTTTTCCTCTCGTTGGAAATCATATCAACAACAGCTCTGGTTGTTCTTGGTCAGTCTTCATCTGGTATGTATCGGAAAGAAATCTTAATTATTCCATAATTAAACTATAACAATGACAGGATCTATCATTAGACTGCTCATAGCCTAACCTTTTGTGTAGGAGATTCAATGACGCCGAACAACTCACTTATCGATGGCCAGACCTTGATATCAGCGGGAGGCGTATTCCAGCTTGGCTTCTTCAGTCCTGATCAAGATTCGGAGAATGGATATCTAGGAATTTGGTACTACAATCGACCGCCGGGATAAAGCATAGTATTGATGAATGTTTCTCTTTTTAAGCATTCCAATTAGTCATCTTGTTACCTGGTGCTCTTACTGCTTTTTCAATTATAATTTTTAGTCTTGGTTTACTAATATATTATTTATGTGTTTTTACAGTTTACAAATCTCAAGTACTCTAGAGTTGAAATTGATGAAGTGCGGTTCGAGTGGGCTGAATGCATGCTAGATTACATTTGAAGTGCGGTTCTACCTTGATATGTTGTTAAAAGAATGTTCTACCTTGATTCTGATATCTATTAGCTTTTGATGTAAAAAGAATGTTTGTGTATTTTATTGATACTGTTGTAAGAAGAATATTTATGTAATTTGTGAATATTTGTGTATTTTTTATATACTGTTGAATGAAGAATATTTATGTAATTTGTGAATATTTGTGTATTTTTTTTGTTACTATTTCGGAAATCAAATTTGTACTGTTAAAAAATACTAATATTACATTGGTTTTCCACCGCTGCAAAACTGGTGTTATTAACTACTATTACATCGGTCGTATACCGCTGCCAAAACTGGTGTTATTAACATATAATATTACATCAATTTTACACCGTTGATGAAACGGTGTCGTTAAGTGATACTACACCGGTTAATAACTGATTCGAACACCGGTGTCGTTAAGTGATACTACACCGGTTTTAAACCGATGTCTAAAATGGCAGACTTTTTACATCGCCTTCATAGACATCGGTCGAAAATGTAATAGACACCGGTGGAAAACCGATGTCTATGAGGGTTTTTGTTGTAGTGTCCGCTCGACTTCCTGTGCTCCTAAGTTCCTGCACACTCAGACACAGGGGTCAGACAAACCGCAGGACCTAACCAACTTGGTTGATCACATCAAAACTACCACGGGGTCCAACAATCTCCCCCTTTTTGATGTGCATCAACCCAAGTTCAAGTTAGGGTTAAAAATAGACCTACGTAATTTTAAGAAAATTACTAAACTCACAGGTATAACATAAATTTATAACTTATAAAATTGCAACACAGTTTAGCGAAGAAACAGATTAAAAATTTAAAATTTTTCCTAACTTCCCCTAAACTTGTACTTATCTTTGTTCTCCCCCTTTGATCACAGCAAAAACGGGGGCAAACAATTTACAGAAGTTGAATTAGGTTGAACTTAAAATTTTCTAAGTTTGAGAAATTTTTTTTTTCAGAATTTTCAAAGGAAAATTTCTAAGTTAAAATTTCAAAAAAAAAATTTCTAAGGATATGTTAAAAAAAAATTTTCAAAGCATTGTTTAATTCTAATATTAATGTTTTTATCAGAAGGTTAATTAAACATTTTTATTTCGATATTTCGGCTTTCAGGTCGTGGCGAGGCACTAGGCCTTCTTGGTTATTGGAGCAACAACCACTTCCTTAGACAAAGCTTCCATAAAGAAACTCAAGGTTTAATTATCTCACTGTAAGCTTTTAATTTTTTGAAAAAATTAATCAAGTACAGATTTTGGAACCCAGTAAAGGTTCCTTCCTACGGGATTCTTTAAAAACATAGGGGGTATATAAATTTTAGGAATATTCCTAAGTTTACCCTGATGTTGTTTAATGTACTAATTCAATTTTTCATAAATTTTAACTTTTGTTTTTGGAAATCTATTTAATCATGCATCAGTTTTTAATTTTTCAATTTCTAATTTTAATTTATCATTTTCTGATTTTAGATGATCATACATTTCTAATGGGCATGCTCTTCCTAGGTTCAACTTTAGTTCAGCATTCTCTTTTTCTAATTGATCTAACTCTCTAGAAAGAGACTTGATAAATTTAAAAGATTGAGTTGGGGTTAGATTGCGTACCTTACTTACCTGTTCTGGTGACGCTCCCCCTTCACTGTTGCTTTCTTCTTCTGATGTTCCTCCCCCTTCATCAATGCTCATTTCTGAGCTAGATGTTTCTTCTAGCTGATACTTGGCCATTAGTGCTAGTCCCGAGAATTCTTCAACTTCCGTCTCTGAGGATGAAGAGTCGTCCCATGTCGCCTTCAGATTTTTGTGCTTGGAGGAATCTGGTTTCTTGTACTTGACCTTCTCCTTTTGCTTGCTCTTCAATTTCGGGCAATCATCCTCGATATGCCCTTTTTCATTGCAGTTGTAGCAACGAATAGTTCTTCTTTTTCTCTTATGCCTCTGCGATCTAAATTTGTTAGATTTAAAAAATTTATTGAAGCGTCTTACCAGTAGTGCCGCTTTTAATTCGTCGACCGAGGCTTCGGAGTCAGAACTGTTGATTTTTGCCTTTAAGGCAATGTTCTGACTGGTCTTCTCTACTCCATTGAGCTCTGAAACTCGAAATTCGTGAAGTTCAAAAGTGGAAAATAATTGTTCTAAACTACTTACCTCGAGATCCTTAGAGATGTAGTATGCATCTACTAAGGAGGCCCACTCTGGAGTTCTGGGGAAGGCGTTGAGCGCATACCGAATAGAGTCACGGTTCGTTACCTCTTCTCCAAGATTAGTTAGTTGCGTGATCAGCTGTTTGATCCTTGCTTGGAGCTGCGCTACCTTTTCGCCTTGGTTCATCCGGAGGTTCGTCAACTGGTTCCGGAGGATGTCGCGCCTCGCTAGCTTCGCTTCAGAGGTACCTTCATGGAGCTCCAGGAATTTCTCCCAGAGATCTTTCGCGGAGCTATAACTTCCGATCCAATTTACCTCCTGAGGTGGCAGTACACTGAGTAGATGGAACTCAGCCTTTCCGTTAGCGACGAAGTCGGCTTGCTCCTTCTTGCTCCATGTGTTTTCTTCTTTATCTTTCGGTGCTGCAAAACCATATTTCATAGTAATTAAAATATCAAAGTCTATTTTAAAAAATACCTCCATTTTTCGCTTCCTTGTAGCGAAATCTCCGTCGAACTTCGGGGGATGGATGTTCGCGCCGGCCATTGTTAAGATCTTTGTGCTTCAGATAGCGGTTAGTCCCTCTGAGGCTGTTAGGCTCTCATACCACCTGTTGGTGCAGCGGGGACCGACAAGAGGGGGGTGAATTGCCTGTAAATTAAAAATAACCCTCCTCGAAGCTTTTCAACTCTAAAGATAAAGCAACACTATGAAAATAATTAACAGAAATAAAAGGAGACAGAAATCTTAACCTGGTTACAACCAAGAGGGTTGTTAATCCAGGGCAGAGGAAAGTGCAGTAAGAAACTCCTTCTTTGAAGCCGGAGAAGCCTTGTACACTTTATGAGCTCAGAGGTTTCTTAAAACAGAGAGTACAAGAGTTGCTATTTCGTATCAAATCGTTGTACTGTAAAGCTACTCGAGACCCTCTTTATATAGAGGTTATAGAGCTTATCGGATGACCTGATCTTCGGGATCAGGTTTTGACTCGAGAGGGATCGGTCGACCGATCCCCAGGTTCGGTCAATCGAACCCTGCTGTACCTACCCAGTCTTCTGTCCAGGTGCAGTCTCTGTGGATCAAGCTTAGGTTCGGTCGACCGATCCTTTTGTTCGGTCGACCGATCGGCCAACGGTCTCCAGCTGAGTTGGCCCGATCAAACTGCTCGACTTGGCCTCTAGGTAACCTTGGGTTCGGTCGACCGATCAGTAGGTTCGGTCGACCGATCAGCTTCACCAACGGTCAACTTCTGACGTGGCAGTCGACGTGTCTGCTGCGGTTGGCTTCGTTTAACGAAGGGTTCGGTCGACCGATCAATAGGTTCAGTCGACCGAATCGTTGTCAAGTCAACTCCAGTTGACTTGCTCCGGTTCGGCTCCTTGGGTGATTACGGCAATCCGGAATAGGGCTCACCCGAACCCAGTTCCCGGCCTTCTCCTCGAGCAGGCTTCCGTCCGGCTTCTCGTCCCTCGAACGCCGCGCACGTTCTTCTCGCTCCACCGGAGTACTCTTCCGCAGCTCTCTCGTCCTTCGGACGCACCGAGCCCGTCGGCTCCCTTCCCGTGCCGTCCTTCTCGCTAGCTGCGTCTTCCGCTTGACTTCCTGTGCTCCTAAGTTCCTGCACACTCAGACACAGGGGTCAGACAAACCGCAGGACCTAACCAACTTGGTTGATCACATCAAAACTACCACAGGGTCCAACAGTTATTACTCCATAACTTTTTGCGATGTAACAAAATCATGATCCACAATATCTTGTGGTAACTGTTCAGTTTCCATCAAGGCGTCAGTGCTAGTTTGTATATCTTGAGTTTCTTCAAGATCGACTTTGCTCCCACTAGTTCTTCTAGAAATAAATTTGCTTTCTAGAAAGACGCCAATTCTAGCAACAAACACCTTGCCTTGTGCGGGATTATAGAAGTAATATCCCTTTATTTCCTTGGGATATCCTACAAAGTAGCACTTGTTTGATTTGGGTCCTAGTTTATCTGAGACTTGTTGTCGAACATAAGCCTAACATCCCCAAATCTTCATGAAAGATATCTTAGGACTCTTCCTCATCCATATCATATATGGTGTCTTTATAATAGCCTTAGATGGAATGTGCTTAAGTGCGAAAGCGGTCGTCTCTAGAGCATGCCCCCAGAAGGAAGCACGAAGTTCTATTTGACTCATCAACGATCGTACCATATCTAATAAATATGATTTCTCCTTTCTGATACACCATTCCATTGTGGTGTTCCAAGTGGAGTGAGTTGAGATATGATTCCACATTCAACGAGATGGCCATGAAATTCTTGGCTAAGGTATTCCCCATCTCGATCTGATCGAAGTATCTTAATACTCTTACCATGTTGATTTTGTACTTCAATCTTGAATTCTTTGAGCTTTTCAAAGGATTCTGACTTATGTCGCATCAGATACACAAAGTCATATTTACTGAAATCATCAGTAAAAGTAATAAAATAATGGTAGTCTCCTCTATCTGTTATTCTGAAAGGGTCACATACATCAGTATGTATGAGTCCTAATAAGTCATTAACTCTTTCGCTATATCCACTAAATGGAGTCTTTATTATATTACCTTGAAGATAAGATCACATACCTCATATGATTCAAAATCAAATGAGTCCAAAAGTTCATCCTTATGGAGTTAGCATATCCGACTCTCATTTATATGACCTAAGCGACAATGCCAGAGATATGTTTCATTTAAATCATTAAACTTGAATTGTTTGATATTTATGTTATAAATTGGGTTGTCAAAGTCTATAACATAAAGTCCATTCACAGGTTGTGCACTATAATAGAACATTTCATTGAAATAAATAGAACAATATTTGTCCTTTATTACAAATGAGAATTCTTTCTTGTCTAAACAAGAAATAGAGATAATGTTCTTAGTTAGGGCAGACACATAACAACACTCTTCAAGTTCTAAAACAAACCCAGTGGGCAAAGATAAAGAATATGTTCCTACAGCTATAGCAGCAACTCTTGAGTCATTGCCTACTCGTAGGTCCACTTCGTCTTTTGTCAATGTTCTACTATTTCTCAGCCCCTGTACATTAGTACAAATGTGAGATGCACACCTGGTATCTAATACCCATGAAGAAGAAATAGATAGATTGACTTCTATAACATTTATACCTGAGGAAGAAGTCTCACTTCTCTTCTGTCTCACTTCCTCTAGATACCACTTGCAGTTCTGCTACCAGTGTCCATTTTCACCATAGTGGAAGAAGGTTCCTTCCTTAGCCACCCCACCTTTGGATTTCAATGCATGAGTCTTGTCCTTGCCTTTGACTTGGGTCTTACCCTTACCTTTGAACTTCCATTTACCTTTTACCTTTGGCACCATTAAAATGGCATTAGGCTTTGCCTTAGGTTGAGTTCAGTAGTTCTCAACATGCTCAACACCTCAGGCAATGGCTTATCAATTTCATCCATGTTATAATTCATGACAAATTGACTATAGCTCTTGGGCAATAATTGCAGAATTAGGTTAATGGACAATTCTTGACCTAGTAGAAATCTCAATCTTTATAGGTTCTCCATATACCCAATAATTTTGAGCACATAAGGCCCTACGGGACTTCCTTCTTGCATTTTGCATTGAAATAGAGTTTTAGAGATCTAAAATCTCTTTTGTTTTGCTTGTCCTAGGTATAGTTGTCTAAGGTGTTCAACCATAACATAAGCGTCCATGTTCTCATGTTGCTAATAAAGCTCAGAGTTCATGGTGGCAAGCATAAGGTATAATACATCTAATGCATCATCTTGGTACTTTTTATAAGCATCTTTATCAGCTCTAGTGACAATGGTGGGGGGTGTTTCAGGATTGGGTTGCTCTAGGATGTACAATTTTCTTTCTTGCTTGAGAACTATTTTCAGGTTTCTGTACCAGTCCAGGAAGTTAGCTCCATTGAGCTTGTCATTATAAAGGGCATATCGTAGTGAGAGAATATTCGACGTATTTGATGACATGGTGATCTACAATAATAAAATGTAGAAATAAGTATCATATTTAGGTCATTTAATTAGTCTTTTAATTAAATGATTCTCCTACTGAATTATAAAGTTTTAGTAGAAGCAAGTCATGGATGTGGTGTTACCCACACTACTAGCTCCAAGTCTAATCGCATTGACATTCATGTAGGACAAGATCCATATTATACGTTATCTTGAGTTAGCTTTATCTAATCACCCAAGACTTAGTATAACATAGGTAAGCAACATTTACCAATTACATCATATGCAACTCTTGTGTCATTGGGTGAACAAGACTATTTGTTCATTTTTCCATCTTTGTGAAATCCACATTATAGCTCATCTTGAGTTAGCTTTGGCTAATCCCCCAAGGCTAGTATAATTTGAATTTCATCATATGAGATATACCTCTAAGTTCTCAATCTAATTTAGATAACTTAGTTAAGTCACACCCAAAGATTAATAGTCGGACATCACAATTGTCTTGTCGCACTCTACCAAGATAAATCGAGTTACTTTGTTTTGGAAAAACCTTACTACAATTGATCGAGGTAACAGTAAGTATCAAACTTTGATAGGCATATTTAAAAGAGACCTAATTATGATTAAACTACACATGCATCACATACAATCATAACATATCATGGCATACATCACATATATGCATAAAATAAAATGTGACATGGTTATGACCCCATTTTCTATGATCCTCTCTAGCCAATGAGAAAATAGCAAGGTCAACCTAGGTTAAAGCATCTTCTCCAAGTGCTTCCTCGGTCGTCGTTTGTTGTTGTCCTTCTCCCTTTTTCACCGTCATCCAATAGACTTGTTCTTCTCTAATTTGTACATTACAAAATCTAAAGAAACCTCGAGTTACATTCGAGGGTAGTCTAAATTTACAAGGAAAAGGGAGAGGCATGACACGTAGGTTGTATTATGAATTACAACACACACATCCAATCACAACGGGGTTAAAGGCCATAACCATGAACTATGTCACATAACATTCATAATATTTTATGACATAAAATCTACTATGATTTAAACAAAGACTTATGAGTTGCAACACCACGGTGGTCTCACTAGCCAGTTAGTGGGCGAGGTCAAGGTGGCAGTGTGCCCTTTGTAGGGGTGAGGGGGCAACGCCCCTGAAGTAAAATTCTTTTGCATACTCATTGTATGAATTGCTACCATGCCCGAGATCCCGCTACCCACAAAACTTTAGCCGAGACCATTGGCCGAAATTTTACTCATAATCATGTAAATCATAGTAAAATCACATGCAATTTCTATATCACATATAAAATCTACTACAACATAATATATACCTTCACAAGTGGCTCTGATACCACTGTAAGGGACATAACGCTAAACATGTAGAAAGCACAGCAGAAAAACAAGCTCCTTCTAGAAGATCCATGCGAAGGAAAATCACATACTAAGTTTAATGAAGGGAGTTTATACCTTTGGTACATGTCCTTCGAATCCAGACAACAACGTTTCTTTTGGATACCGATCTCAGCGCGATCAACACGTCTGCACCTCTACGGTATCCACACAAACACGTTCTCCGTTCGTCTCACGAATTCACGACTTAGAGAATCAACTACACAAGGTTGTTTTTTACCAAGAGAAGAAGAGGAAGAAGAGCAAAAACCAAGAAGATCACCATCACCCAAAAGGTCACTTCATCTATATAAGGTGACTTCACAAAAGGGTTACTTTACCAAATAGGTTACTTCACCAAAAGGTTACTTTACCAAAAAGGTTACATCACCTAAAGATTACTTTTACAAATGACTTTTGTACTCATCTAATGAATACAAAAATATTTTTGTCTCTTGATCTTCCTTTTGATTAGTGATGTATTAATCTCTATTAATATTTATTAATCTTAATGGGTTGAATTTAGTATATTGGATTAACCATTAATCCAATAAATCATTAACCCAATAAACCAATAAGTCTAACTCATTACTCAATGAGTCTAATCCGAATTCATTCGAGTCTAACTCAATTTGAATTAGACTTAACCATATAATTCATCTCCAAATCAATGTGTTCTTTGTGTGTGACCCCAGAGGCTCTCATAATGTTGGCAATATATCTAAAACCATTTTAGATATATAAGCAATGTGTGACACCTTCCAATGCATCATTGCTACCCAAGTGATTAGAATGTCGAGATCCGACATAACCTTTCCGTGTCTATTATGTAAATGACTCAATCCTTCTATCATTGATATCTAGATTGATCAATGAGGCATAGACCGTGTCATCCTCTTATCAATCTTTGTGTTTCTTGATCTCTAAGTAGACACACTCAATCAAATAAGCTCAATATCGCATATTGACTCATTTAAGCATGGTCATGTATTCCTGTGCTCTACTAATCAAGGGGCCCATAGATATCGCTTCCATCATATGGAAGCGATAGATCCCATCTACATCACTCACATCCCTCCGCATAACTTATTGCATACCCAGTGATCGACTTTATGGTCCACCCTGTTACAGGTGACGTTTGTCGATACCAAAGTATACAACTCCTTATGTACGGAACCATAGCAACTTCAGGTCTAAGGACTATTTATACCAATAGTCACATGAGAATATTTATGGCACTCATATAATGATCCATGAAACATTCTCATGGCGAGTCATTCAGTATATATTCTCTAATATATACCCATGTTTTAACCTGATATCTCATATTCATGACTTGTGAGATTAAGTCATCCATTGACCTACATGTTAGTCTCAATGCATTAATATTTTCCTTGCATATTAATGCTTGACTAGGAATAGTTAAGAGTAATGTTCTATATATCCACAACATCCCACTATCAATTCAATCAATTGATACATTGTAGACTATAACCTACTACCCTAGGACATTATTATACTTATTCATTCGGTATTGAACTAAAGTAAATATAATAACTAACTTTGTCTTTTATTAATGAGTGAAATATGATAAAAAAAGGAACCCCTTACAATCATTTCATAATTGGTAGTAGCGCTAATACTAACAACTTCGGCGCCTCCTAATCGATTGTCTTACCCCCAATCGATTGTCACGTCAGCTTGACCGTTCCTACACAACGACTCTTTTTGCCCGTCTAATCGATTGGTTAGTTATACCAATCAACAACTTCTAATCGATTACCCCAATCAATTTGAATACTGTATATTTTCGCAAGAATCTCTCAATCTATTTCCCAATCGATTCCAGCACCTAATGTGCTCTCGCGAACAAGCTTCAATCGATTTCCCTAATCGATTGGTGAAACCTGAATCGATTACCCTAATCAATTCTAAACCCTTCTGTTCTCAAGTGAAAATATCCTTAATCGATTGCCTCAATCAATTAACTTAAGGTCTGATTAATTAGCCAATCGATTCAGAGCATGCCTATGTTTTACAAAAACCTCCCAATAGGCCTTATCGATTTGGCACTCTGCCTAATCAATTATTAACCCTAATTTTAGCCTTTCCGAGGCTAAAATCACATCTTGCCCGATATCCGATTGACCTCAACTTACCAATACTTCGATTGCCAAACATCGAATCATATGTGACATGTTCAACTTCCTATTGTCTAACATTCGGTCAACCTTGACTTGTCAAACCTTCTTCACCAACTGTCCGGTTAACCCTTAACCCATTTGGATTTTTTATCTCGTGTCAACTTTCTATTGGATATTCGATCACAAGTGTCTGATCAACCTTTGACCCACTTGGACTTTTTCCTTACCTAGCTCCACTAGGATTTCTACTGCCTAGTTCACAACTAGGTCTTCACTGCCTAGCCTCACTAGGACTTCCACCATCTAGTATCACTCACTAGGGTTTTTTCGTTGCCTAACCTCTAGTTAGGACTTTCACTGTCTAGTTTCTAACTAGCTCTTCACTGTCTAACCACGCTAAGACTTCCTTGCACCTAATCTCCGGTTAGGGCTTTCCCAAACAAGTATCAGATCCTTTTTTACCTACTTGAATTTTTTCTTACATATTGTCAAACATCAAAACTCAAGCTCGAACCAACTTGAGCTTAGTCAAACTGATCAACTTTAGCTTGAGGATGATTGTACCAATAATCTCCTCATTTTTTATGTTTAAAATATGTTTAAGTTAGGCTAACCCATATTAGCCCAACTCTCTACTTCATCCCATGTCAAAGCATAAATGAGGGTTTCGTAACTTGAACCTACATCCCCTCACTTGACACACATCAAAAATCTTCTCCTTAAGATTTATCCTCTTATTCAAACTTCATTAGTCTCATACATTTCCATTGTCTTTAATGCTTAACCTTGAACATTCATCCATCATCACGCCTCTTAAAATATGCTCCAACTTCTATCATTACACCAATAATGATTTAAAGTTCTTTAACCTTTAGGAAATTTTAAAATTTGAAGTTACAAGGTTAAAAGTTCAACCTTGAAGATAAACCTTCTCCTTAACTCTAAATTAGTTCCTTTTAACCATTTTTTTTATTTTCATCAAGAAAATTACCCTTAAATACTTACCTAAGCACTTTATAGGGTTAGAAATAGTTAAATGACCTAAACATGGTTTAATGAACTGAAATCAAGATATTCAACCAAAAATAATTATTCTAATTAATTGGTTTAAGCTACCAATCAATTACAACTCATCTAAATCAATTGACGCTCATTTCCAATCGATTACAGCTCATCTCAATCGAATGACAACAGTATCTAATTGATTGGAGTTTCTAATTTTGAATTCAATTTCAGACCCAATTTTAAAAACTCATAGATAATTCTATAATATTTAAAAAAAATTATGAAATTTTATGTAGACATTATTTATATCAATACTATCAGAGAAAAATATTTTTTTATGAAAATAAATCTCATTTTCAAATAATGATATAAAATTAGAAACATTTACTCTAATTTTGTATCTAACTAATCAATGATGATTCCTATCAACAAATAGACTACACCAAGGTTTTTTAAAATGATTTTGAAATGATTTTCAAAATAAATTTCCAACCACGAGCTTTGAGTTAAATGCACATGATTTGTACATTATCTTTTCCCATAATTGGACTTCACATAATCATTTGTTTCGATGAAATTACAATTCAATTAGATGCAGTAAATCAGCATCTTGAGTCTTGTTCATCCTCCTAAAACCTCACTTATATATAATGTGTCTCAATAAACATGCTAGTCAATTCTATAATTTTTGTGAGATATAAAATAGATTCTAGCTAAACCAAGAGATCATACATCTCTATCTAATTATTTTTAAGATTGATTATATATATATATATATATATATATATATATATATATATATATATATATATGTTATACGAATGCACAAAAAATGATATCATGGCATATGATAGGGCATATAAAATATGAGAATTATAGCAAAAAAATAATTAATTTTCTAAGTATCTTTAACTAATTGCTAAGTCAAAATAAGCCTAAATTGTCCTCATCTCTTTAGAAAATGTCAAAATCCCAACTTGGTATTTCTTTGAATTCTATCATATTCGTGTCAATGTAATCAAGCTCAAAACTTCAAAAAAATTAATTGATACACTTTTACTCATCAAGAGTAAAAATTAAACTTCTCATTTTCAAGGTGTCACAATACCTTGATTGTCACGCCCCAGGTAGTCCCTGTCCGAAGAAATTTCGGCAGCATCTCCCCTGTACGGGTGACAATATGAAGCTCAGTATACATATATCTATACCTCGGCCACACTCGGCCGGAACAATACATACAAATAGTAAACAATCTACGCAGTTATATTCAACATTTCTACACAGATATAATATGAACAATCCACGCAGTTATATAAAGAAAAGATGATATAGAAATCAACGAAGATATACGTACACATCCTACTCCACTACAACGAAGAAACGAAATCCACGAAGTAATGAAATATTCGCAGCGGAAAACAAAAGTAGTAAACCCAATGTGCGTCATAAAGTCCACAATACAAACCCACATCACAAGTATACGTATAAAAGCGAATACAGAAAACGATATCTAGAAATCCTCGCGACCAAGGGGCTAGCGACTGGAATCTCTCCTGACGGCCTCAACCTGAAAAATAGTAACAACGGGGTGAGTTCAAAGAACTCAACAGGTAATCCTATAGATATGTACAGCAACATATAACTACCAGCAACAATCCTACGGTACAGCATCCTAACAGAATACATATATAGTACAGTCTGCTAAGTATAACAGGTATGCATAACTAAATAAACTGCAGTAACCAACAATAAGCATGAAATAGAATCTACTGCAAGAATATAAGAAGTGCATAACTCAAATAAACTGTACTCACCTGCGAGGCTTGGGCGAATGACTGTGGACATACACAGATAAAGATAGTCAGAGCAAATACGCATGTATCCTGTATGCATGTCAATCATATGCAGTCACCCAAGTGCACCATCCAATATGCAACAATCACAATAAGTGCAATTTGTGCATATGATGCAATATGACATGGTCACCCCTGACGCCAGTCAGCATCTCACACACAATGGTAGATCAGATCCAACTTTTCTTCCTTGGCATCGTCGAGCTCCGACGACGCCACTGGTTTTCGTCGAGGTCGACGACCGTTGGAACCGTCGGCTTTGCTTTGTCCGCGAGAGAGAACAGAGGAGGAAGGGAGTTCACGTCGGGGCAAAGGGGAAGAAGGAAATGGTTCGGGTGGATCGGCGTTTGTGAAGGGAAATAAGAGAAAGAAAAGGATTTATAAATAAAACAATTCCTCACTTAAATGGGTATCCCAAACAGGCCTTATCCGCACCCGTTAATTCATCCCCTCAAATTCCGTCGTACAAGCTCCGAAAAATTCCCAGAAAATTTCTAAAAATTCCGGAAAAATTCTATAAGGCTATTTCTGAAATAACCCTATTTATTTAAATTTTTTGAGATCTCACATCCTCCCCTACTAATAAAAATTTGGTCTCCAAATTTCGCTATAACCAACAGCAAACACTATAATATAATCAAACAGTATAAATGCTGAAAGGAACTCCAACCCACATACCTCAAGTAAAAAGATGGGGGTATCGAGCTCGGATCGTATCCTCCAGCTCCCACTTAGCCTCCTCGTCAGAATGATGCTGCCATCCGACTTTAACCAGCCGGACAGTCTTGTTCCGCAACTGACGCTCTCTACGGTCCAGAATCCGTACCGGAACCTCCTCGTAAGTAACATCAGGTTGAATGGGAACCGATATATCTGACAGTACATGTGCCGGATCGGATACATATCCCCTCAGCATAGATACGTGGAATACATCGTGAATGCCAACTAGAGATGGTGGTAGCGCCAGATGATAAGCTACTGCTCCAATCCTCTCCAAGATCTGGAATGGCCCAATATATCGTGGAGCTAGCTTACCTCGAAGACCAAATCGCTTCACCCCTTTCGTGGGTGAAACTCTAAGAAATACATGATCACCAATGGAGAACTCTAGGGGTCTCCGTCTCTGATCAGCATAACTCTTCTGACGGTCCTGAGCCTCTGACATCCTCCGTCTGATAGTGCGAACTAACTCTGCATCCTGCTGAGCTCTCTAAGGTCCTATCAGCTGGGCCTCCCCAACCTCTTCCCAGAGGATGGGTGTCCGACAAGGCCTACCATACAACGCCTCAAACGGTGCCATCTGGATAGCCGAATGATAGCTGTTGTTGTAGGCGAACTCCACTAATGGCAGGTGGTCCTCCCAACTGCCTCCGAAGTCCATGACACAAGACCTCAGCAAGTCCTCCAATGTCTGAATAGTCCGCTCTAACTGCCCATCTGTCTACGGATGGAATGCCGTACTGAAACAAAGTTGTGTGCCCAAGGCCTGCTGCAGACTCTACCAGAATCAGGACGTGAACCGTGGGTCTCTATCAGATATAATGCTCAACGGAACTCCATGCAATCTGATAATCTCTCGACAGTATAACTCAGCTAATCAATCCAGAGAATCAGTCTTCCGGATCGCTAAAAAGTGTGCGGATTTGGTTAATCGGTCAACGATTACCCAAATCGCATCATGGCCTCGTCGAGTCCTAGGCAATCCTACCACGAAATCCATAGTAATATGCTCCCACTTCCACTCTGGAATAGGGATCCTCTAAAGTAACCCAGCAGGTCTCTGGTGCTCAGCCTTCACCTGCTGACAGATAAGACATCTAGCAACAAACTCCGCGATGTCCTTCTTCATACCATTCCACCAATAGGAACGCCTCAAATCGCGATACATATGAGTCCCACCTAGGTGGATAGCAAATCTAGAACGATGAGCCTCCTGAAGTAACTCCTCCATGACCGGGTGAGACTGAGGCACACACAATCTGCCTCGGAAATAAACAATACCCTCGTCATCTCGTGTAAACTCGGTCTGCTGTCCGGAAGCTATCTGGCTGCTAATGAACTGTAAATGCTGATCTCCGGCCTAGGCCTCTCGAATCCTCATCCTGATCGACGACTGAGCAACCATGGTAACCAGAATACCCTGCTATGTCTGTCCCTGCTCCTCAAGGCCCAACTCGGAGAATCCCTGAATCAAGTCCATGACTAAAACTCGGTGACAAGCTAAAGTCCCTCTGAACTTCCTGCTAAGTGCATCAGCAACCACATTAGCTTTACCCGGATGGTAGCTAATAGTACAATCATAGTCCTTCAGGAACTCCATCCATCTCCTCTGTCGGAGATTGAGTTCCTTCTGTGTGAAAATATATTTGAGACTCTTATGATCAGTAAGAATCTCAAAAGTAATACCATAAAGATGATGTCGCCAAATCTTCAAAGCAAAGATAATAGCGGCCAGCTGTAAATCATGTACTGGGTAGTTCTTCTCATGCTCCTTCAACTGACGAGAAGCATAGGAGACCACCCTACCGTGTTGCATAAAAACAGTGCCCAAGCCCTGAAGAGATGCATCTGTGTAAAGTACGAATCCGTCATCACCAGAAGGTAAAACCAAAACTGGTGCCGATACTAATCTCCGCTTCAGCTCCTGGAAGCTAGTCTCGCAAGCCTCTGACCAAGTGAATTTCATGCATTTTCTGGTCAGACGTGTCAATGGCATAGCAATACTGGAGAAACCCTTAACGAATCGTCTGTAATAGCCAGCCAATCCCAAGAAACTAAGGATCTCCTGGACTGACTTCGGCTGCTCACAGTTAGTGATAGCCTCGATCTTTTGAGGATCTACTGAAATACCTCGGCTTGACACCACGTGTCCCAAAAAACCAACTGAGGATAGCCAAAATGTACATTTGCTGAACTTCGCATACAAATGATATCATCGAAGACTCTCCAAGACTATGCGAAGGTGCTGCGCATGTTCCTCTTCGGAACGTGAATAGATCAATATGTCATCGATAAACACAATAACAAACTGATCTAGGTACTCCAGAAAGATACAGTTCATCAGATCCATAAATACTGCAGGAGTATTGGTAAGTCTAAATGGCATTACCAAAAACTCGTAATGTCCGTATCTGGTGCGAAATGCTGTCTTCTGAATATCAAAATCTCCAACTCTCAGCTGATGATATCCAGACCGCAGATCAATCTTAGAATACACTGATGTATCTCTAAGCTGATCAAATAAATCCTCAATCCATGGCAAGGGGTACTTATTTCTGATAGTCACTACATTCAGCTGCCTATAATCGATGCACAACCTGAGAGTACCATCCTTCTTCTTGACGAATAGTACTGGAGAACACTAAGGCAGAATATCATGGGGTTCTCCACAAGGACACCGAAATGCTCCTGCCCGTGCATGTCATATGCAGCATCTGCAGGAGGAGTTGTCCTCTGCTGACGATGCGAAGATTGGGCTCTCGGCCCTCCTCGCTGAGTCCCAGACTAAACTGTCCTCCTGGAACAGAAATCCCAGAAGCAACATGCTGAGCCTTCAGCTAATAGTCTCGGCTCACGTGCCCAGGCAGTTTACAATAATAGCAAACTGACTGTCCCAGAGTACATGCCGAGATGATGTGATCTCGGGATCCACATCGGGTGCAGTGAGAGTCACCGGTGGACAGTTTCCGGTTCTGCTAAGAAGACCGGGAACGTCTAGATAAAGATCGTCCTGACTTCTGGAGTCATCCAGATGACCCAGAAGTACCCTGACCCGACTGCTCTGTTGCTGTCCGGTAGCCTGTGGCTGCTGGATCTGTCCGGAAGTCCAATCAGTCTGCTTCCTCTTCTTGTCTACTTTCACTCTCTGATGAGCAGACTCAATCATAAGAGCTCTATCCAGTGTCTCGGTATATGATGAACTACCAAAACCAGCAATCTTCACCTGAAGATGTCTGTCCAGCTCCTGGACAAACTGGAGCATACGAGATCTGTCCTCGGTGGCCAACTCAGGACAGAATCTAGCCAACCGATTAAATTCAGCGTTATACTCCATCACTGAGCGATTATTCTGCCAAAGACTCAGAAAATCCTGCTGACGTGTCATCCGATACGCCCGGGGAAAATACTGACTCTCGAATGCCTCCCTAAATCTTGTCCAGGTAATATGCTGCTCGCCTATAATCGAGCGTTGCGTGTCCCACCAGATCTCTGCCTCATCTTGTACCTCAAGTACGCAATAGTAGGCACGACTGGAGGGGGTGCCGGGTATACTGAAGGTGATACCACTAGTGGTATAGTCGAGGTATGTACCTCTGAAGTCGGAACCGTCAGGATCTGACAGTCTAACGTGGTCACAATACCCTGAGGAGTCTATCCCTGACGGACAGGCTCAACCCTAACAGAACTCTCTGGAGACTCTGTCTCTAGAGAATCGATCGCCCTCATACATGTGCGACCACGTTTAAGTACTAGAACACGTATCATATATGTAAAAAATGTTATCCAGATATCACTACAGGTATGAAAACTATAAAATTACCTGATTTACCTATTGCCGTCTGGAGATGTCCTGTCGCTGCATAGCCCCCAAATAGATACAATAAAACCTCGTCAAAATGCCTCGGATTTCTGAAACGAGAAAATCGACGGAAATCCGTACAATCCGAAAATATCCAAATACGCTCACAAACTCCGGAACACAAAAATCTGAATCGGAGCCAAGCTCTGATACCAAATAAATTGGTATCAGATAAACCTCGAAAATCCAAAATGAAGAGCAAGTATCGTGAGCCTAGCTCTGATACCAAATAAATTGTCACGCCCCAGGTAGTCCCTGTCCGAAGAAATTTCGGCAGCATCTCCCCTGTACGGGTGACAATATGAAGCTCAGTATACATATATCTATACCTCGGCCACACTCGGCCGGAACAATACATACAAATAGTAAACAATCCACGCAGTTATATTCAACATTTCTACACAGATATAATATGAACAATCCACGCAGTTATATAAAGAAAAGATGATATAGAAATCAACGAAGATATACGTACACATCCTACTCCACTACAACGAAGAAACGAAATCCACGAAGTAATGAAATATTCGCAGCGGAAAACAAAAGTAGTAAACCCAATGTGCGTCATAAAGTCCACAATACAAACCCACATCACAAGTATACGTATAAAAGCGAATACAGAAAATGATATCTAGAAATCCTCGCGACCAAGTGGCTAGCGACTGGAATCTCTCCTGACGGCCTCAACCTAAAAAATAGTAAGAACGGGGTGAGTTCAAAGAACTCAGCAGGTAATCCAATAGATATGTACAACAACATATAACTACCAGCAACAATCCTGCGGTACAGCATCCTAACAGTATACATATATAGTATAGTCTGCTAAGTATAACAGGTATGCATAACTAAATAAACTGCAGTAACCAATAATAAGCATGAAATACAATCTACTGCAAGAATATAAGAAGTGCATAACTCAAATAAACTGTACTCACCTGCGAGGCTTGGGCGAATGACTGTGGACATACACAGATAAATATAGTAAGAGCAAATACGCATGTATCCTGTATGCATGTCAATCATATGCAGTCACCCAAGTGCACCATCCAATATGCAACAATCACAATAAGTGCAATTTGTGCATATGATGCAATATGACATGGTCACCCCTGACGCCAGTCAGCATCTCACACACAATGGTGAGACCGCGTGGGTAGGGCTGTGACATCGTGCACTCTGCCGTCACTACCCCTGAAGAGTGACCGAGTGGACGGGATACACCGGAGTACACCTATCCTCCAACCTCAACTATAGGAGGGAGCGCAATGCTCTCATCTCCCGGTACAAAGTGATGGGGAGGGACCCCGGTGTGCTACCACGCTGCCTATCACACTACCCATGAGTGGAGCGTCCAGCGGAGCACCACCGGGCAACCTACACACCCTGTGTGCTGTGCCACTACCCATGCAGTGGTGTCGTGGTGCACAGGTCAATGTAGCCGGCCGACGAGCTCAACAATAATGGAGTCGTCAATCGCCCAGCATGCAATCATGCGATATGGTGCATGCGGCTACAATATGTCATACCTGAACATATCCTACATATGTGTAGATGCCAAACAGACAAACACATATATAACGATGATAATAAACAGCATAAACCCAACATCACATATCCAACATGTATAACAACTAATCCAGTATAGTGAAGCATATCCATATCCACGAGCATATATACACATGGTAAGAAGTAAAGGTTTACCAGCCTAATGTATAGTAGATAACGGTAGAAGCATGTATCAGGTATCAACTAAACTAAACCCAGGAAAATACTAACTACCAACACTAGTAAGTATATATAAACTGCATATATCATAAGACACTATCAAAAGATAAGTCAAAGGGTACCCGCCTCAAATAGAAGGTACAGTCAATCCAAATCCGAAGTCGAGACGCCCGTCTCGAATCAGAGTCCTGTATCAAACAATATATATATTTTATTTAGCTAAATCCAAATGAATAGCTAAATAAAATCCCTAAACTAAATTAGGGCAAAACCCTAATCAATACAATCTCAACCTATCTAATTAAATCTAACGGTCAATTAGGGTTTATTTACCTAATCCCTAATCACCAATATATTAGAAATCTAAGCTTAGATTAAATCTAATAGTTGACTAGGGTTAAGTGTCTCAACCCTAATTATTCCATTAGATTAATCTAAGCAATTAAATCTAATCACAATCAACATAACCCTAATCCAAATCTACACATGATCAACAACTAACTACACTAATCATGTATCAATTCCTTGTTCCTTACCTCAATCCTAGCTACTAGAGAAAGTGCTGCCGGAACAAGGAAAACCTCACAGTAAATAGAACTCACCTCACTGATCGGATCAAGAGAAGAGATCAACAAGCAGATCACTGATCTTAAATCAAGCAATCCAAGACACCAATCAACCCTTCAAGCCTCTGCCCAACAACTCAATTGATCCCATCACCATCAACCGAAACCTAAATCAACCACGAGAAGATGAGGATCAAGAATAGAGTATCGGTAACAGAGAAGAAGACCTAAGCTTACCTCAATCGATTGTCTCCAGAAGGTATCACCCAATCCGATTCAACTTGAGGATACACGGATCATTCTGTGAACAGCTCAAGAAGGAGGAAACGAAGGTCAATCGGCTGGAGACAATCAAAATAAAGCCCTAATCTAGTGGAATCCGGCGATGTCGTACCTTTCTTGATCACCTCTTGATGGCTTCGCTCGATCCGATCCAGCGGTGGATCCCTTTGTGAGCAGCGTGAGGAGAGGAAAGGGAAAGTCGATTTACGGGGAGACGATGCAATCTTGCTCCTCACCGTGCCCTAGCCGAGCATCTTCGGTGATCGACCGCAAAACCCACCAAACAGCAACTCCTAGATCAGATCCAGCTTGTCTTCCTTGGCATCGTCGAGCTCTGACGACGCCACTGGTTTCCGTCGAGGTCGACGACCGTTGGAACCGTCGGCTTTGCTTTGTTCGTGAGAGAGAACAGAGGAGGAAGGGAGTTCGCGTCGGGGCAGAGGGGAAGAAGGAAATGGTTCGGGTGGATCGGCGTTTGTGAAGGGAAATAAGAGAAAGAAAAGGATTTATAAATAAAACAATTCCTCACTTAAATGGGTATCCCAAACAGGCCTTATCCGCACACGTTAATTCTTCCCCTCAAATTCCGTCGTACAAGCTCCGAAAAATTTCCAGAAAATTTCTAAAAATTCCGGAAAAATTCTATAAGGCTATTTCTGAAATAACCCTATTTATTTAAATTTTTCGAGATCTCACATTGATAATGCCTTAAGATGTCAACTTTTGCTATAGTTGAGTTAACTACCATTCCAATTAGAGTTGACACACTCTAAACTTATTTTTTATTTAGAGAACATACTTATAAAAAATCCAAAACCCATTAGTGCTCTTTGGGTGTTTTAGGTACTCACTAGGAATAACTTCCGTAGAAACCTTCCTAATGGCTTTCCTACGCTTCTTAGAAGTCTTAGTCACGCTAGTCTCCTCAAAGTCAACTCTACGGATAGCTTCCCTTGTAACCTTAACTTGACTTTTAAACCTAGGGTTAGTTTCACAGCTATATAGAACTCTATGATATGAGGACATCTTATCTTTGGACTTGGATTTGTACCCCAAACCTTTCTTGTCCATAGATGACCCTTGTTTTCCTAAACCTAAGTTTTGTTTTTTTGGACCCTTTGACTTTATTTATCATTTTCTCTAGAGTCCTCTCCAATTTATCAAACTTTGACCTCAAAACTTAATTTTTAATCATTAAATCCTTAAAGTTAGATTTTTCATGATTTCCTTAAGCGTTTTTCTTTCTAGGCACATATCTAAATTGCTTGGGATTCTTACCTAGATTATTTCCTACATTCCTATCTTTAGGTAGGATTGTTTTAGCATGATTTGACTTGTAATTTTTCTTAAAATTGTCATGCATTCTTTTTTCATGATAGCAAGCACTAAAATAATGAAATTTATTTCTAGCATACTTGTTTTCATGATATAAAGAAATACCATTAACTAAAGGTACCTTAGATTTTCTCTTGGAAGCCCCCCTTGACTTGAGTTTCCTTCCTTATTCATAGTCAAAATTCTTCTCTTTAGACATTGATTTTGATAATGCTCGTTTTGATTGCACAGAAATGACACTCTATGCTCCTTGCCCTTTCGTATCAATGTTCTAGCATCGTATCAATGTTCTAGCATCCTTTGATTTTTCTTTCACCTTCGGTGTCATTTGAACCTTCTTTATCAAATTGGGGCACTTGCTCTTATAGTGTTTCTTCTCTCTACACTCAAAATACAATATATGATCTTTATTTTTAACAATTGAAATTGTTATACCTTCGTAATTTATGCTCTCTTGACTTATAAAGGTGGAGCACTCTTTGTCTTCATTGGCTTTGGAAGTTGACTTCTTCTCGTTCCAGTGTCAAAAATTTCTCCCCCTCATCCCTTGAGGTGGATGCCTCTTCGATATCCTTCTCAAATGTTGAGCATTCTCAACTTCCAAATCCTCATATACTTGAAAGAAAGAGTTTCCCTTTGCCTTTTTTGTTACTTTCCATAAGGATTGATCTTCATAGAGCTTGACCAATTTGTTTCATAACTCACTTACATCCTTGTAATTACCTATCTTACACAAGGTATTGTTAGGCAATAAATTAATTAAAATTTTAGTTACCTTATCGTTTGTCTCAGATTTTTTTGAGTTGTTCCTCGATCCATTTATTTTTCTTGAGGATTCTTCCTTGACAATCAATTGGGGTTTCAAATCCCTCTATTAAGATGAACCATTCTTCAATGTTCATCATGAAGCAATTCTTAGCCCTAGCCTTCCATTGGTCAAATCCTCCCAATCCGAAGGGTGGAGGTAATCAGATGTCCTATCTGAATTCATCTCGAAAATCCATTGAACTTGATCTCCCTTGATAATTAGTCCTTGATTTGTTAAAATTAGGGTACAAATTTTCAACTTCTTCTTCTTTTAGCTCTTTGTTCTTTCCGGCGATTAGTTCAAAGGAGTGATCTCGCTCTAATACCACTTGTTAGGACATGTAAAGAGTTAGAGGGGGTTAATAGCTTCAATCACTTCTTTTAACTTGGTTTGCAATGAAAATTTTGAATCAATGCTAAAACCTTTGTGTATTTGATATCCAACTCCTTGAAGTAACCAATCAAAAGGTCTGCTCCTCACTCTTAAAATGCACTATGAAAACCTCTTTCTCGGAGGTGTAGAAGTCTCATACAAGATCAAGAACGAGAATACAAAAAGAAAACACGAGAATACAACAAAAACAAGAAAGTAAATATAAATACATTTAACACCTCCCTCTTGATCTCTTATTGCTTGGAAATATTTCATGTTGGCTTAAAAAGGCAGCAACACTTCGCTCCATAATCACCAAGAACCAGCATGAACAACTTTACTTTAAATCTTAGCAAAAAAAAACCTTTTTCTAGGATAATTTTGACACATCCACAATCAATTGTCACATCAACTTGACCGTTCAAATCCTGCAAAATAGCTCTTTTCATCTATCTTATCGATTAGTGAGTCATATGAATAAATTCAACAACTTATAATCGATTTCTCCAATTGATTAAGAGGCTTTCTATTCTCGCAAAAATCTCTCAATCAATTTCCCAATCGATTCCAGCACCTATAATGCTTTCACGAACAAACTTCAATCGATTATCGTAATCGATTAATGAAGCCTAAATTGATTGCCCCCAATCAAATCCAAACCCTTCTATTTTCACGCAAAAAACCCATTAATCAATTATCTCAATTGATTAACATAAGACCTAATCAATTAGTTAATTGATTCAGAGTCTTAATGTGCTTCACGAAAACCTCCTAATTAATTAGGCAATCAACCTAATATTAGATTTTGAGGGATGTCCTAAGACAATCATCTTATATTTTTTTTTACTAAATATAGATTTACTATTTGAATATAATAGTCTTAAACTCATTTACTGAATGCCCGCAATATAATTCATAGCATGAGAGAATTTGTGATCAGATCACAACTTATGATAATCATTACTTATGTAATTATGAACGTATTGAAATTTCCTTAGTCGTCGAGTTGATGCATTCACACATCATCAATTCTATAAGACAAGCACGAGTTATACTCCTTGGTTCGGCCAAGTAACTATTTCTCAATGGCTGGAGACATTGGGATGTCGAGAGTTAAACGTGGATTCTAATTATGGTAACTAGTTCATTAGAATGATCTACTGTAAAAAACTTCATATGATTCTCTATATATAGACATGTTTGTGAAGTTCTTACTGTAACTCGAATGCAAGCTTTCCTTCGACTTGAGGTATACAAGTCATCTTGGTAATGGAGACTTATACTTTGACATCTTAAGCAAGCATCTCATCGAGGTGTGGACCCGGGATGATTGGGTATAAGTCGAAATACCCAAAGGTGTTTGGATATCCCATAGAGGATTCACCACTCCTAGTGAAGAGACGTATACCCTATAACTACTCGTTAGGATTATTGCTCAAAGTCTTTGGCCAAAACATCACATAATTAAGGGTACAGAACCCTTATACACATGAACGAGTAATTTGAATCCGCAGAACAAGGAAATATTACTTGAGTTAGATGTGAAATAGTCAGTCTAGTGGGGGCAAACACATAGACCATGTTCTGAACCAAGTGGGTATAAAATGAGTGAAAGGAATGAGGCACGACTCACTATAGCTGCTGAAGAATTTAAAATTAGTTTTGAAATCAACTATGATTTTATGGCTAATTGGGGATCATGATGTACTACTAGGTGTTACTCATGATCATTCCATAATTAAACAGATAATTATGGATAACTAAAATGAATCGGGAACCTATTGAATCACACGCACTGCGAGTCTCTAAAAGGCATAAAACAAGTTAAAGAATAGGATTCTTAGATCAGGAGATAAATGTTTAGTTAGACCATACATAAGACAAATATGGAAATATTTGTCGAAACGAAGGCGTGGATGAGCCTTCTTTGTTTACTTCAAAGTTAAGACTTATAAGTATACTGATTAATCCAACTCATTAATGAAGTCTATATATTGAAATAGTTAAGAGAAAATTAGATACACAATTCACAAGGAAGGAATTCCTTCTTTGTTTACATCTTCCTCATGATCCCTTTCTTCCGCTCGTGGCTAGTAACTTCCAAAGAGAGACATATACTCAAGGTGTTGTCTTGAAGAGCATAGCGTGAATACGAATAGAAGTGAGGTTTGAAAATATCACTACGGTTGATGCTCTTCTCGTTACAGGTCATTCATAAGGTATACCTAGAATAATTGTTATTCGTTTTCATTTTTGTTTTATAATCTTCTCTAGTGTGATTATATCCTGCATGTATGTGGTGTGTGTTGCAATAAATTAGATTTATTTACATTTTAGTCTTCCACTGTGCATGTTTATGAAACGTATTTTAGCACACACTTTATCGGGCATATCCCAACACATAATCAATTGGAACAAGTGACAATCAATTAGACATTATGCCTAATCGATTTGAACATCTTCTATTCAAACACATCTCCTGCAACAATTGATTAAGTAAATCGATTCGAGCACCAAAACCCTAAGATTCGGATTTAGGGTTTGTCAATCGATTGCACTCATTGACAAATCGATTACTAACCATAATTTTAGCTTTTTCGAGGTTGAAATCACATCTTATCTAGTATTTGATTGGTCTCAATCTACCATTACTTCCATTTCCCAATATCTAGTCATCCGTAACCTATTGGGGCATCTCATTACCTAGCGTCCAGTCAACCTTGACCTGTCAGGACATTTTCACCAAGTGTTTGGTCAACCCTTAACTCACTTAGGCTTTTACCTTGTGTCAATTTTGTTAGGATGTAAAGCGTTAAACACGCATAAAATGTAGCAAAAAAACTAACTAGATCCTTCCAGAAGATACATGTGAAGGAGATAAATCACATATAATAAGTTAAATTAGAAGGTTATACCTTTGTTGTGTGCCCTTCGCAATCCTGATAGCAACTTTTCTTTGGGCGCAGATCTCAACACGATCAAGTGTTCATGTCTCTACGATGTCCACACGAACACGCCTTCCATCCGTCTCACAAACTCAAGAAATGGATAAGAAAATCAACAAAGGTTGTGCTAACAACCACAAGGATGGTTCAGCCAAGGGCAAGAATTCGGCCAAGAGGAAGAAAAGGAGGAAGAAGGAGAAAACGAAGAGTCTCACTTTTCATCTTATCAAAAATTCAATAAAAAAAACTATTTATATTCATCCAAGGAATACCAAGGGTTTTTTATCCCTTTGTATTCCTCTTAATGGATTGGATTATTATATTGGATTAACCATTAATCCAATAAACTAATGAGTCTAACACATTAATCCAATGTGTCTAATTCAAATTAGACTCAATCCAATAAGTGAATTCAATTGAATCTAACTCAATGAGTAACCCAAAAAGCATAATCATATCATAATTGGCTCTTAGAGCAAATACTAACAAACTTCTCGTTCAACTTTCGATTACCAAGTGTCCGATCAACCTTTGACCCACTTGGACTTTTTTCTTGCCTAGTCTTGTTAGGACTTCTATTATCTAGTTCTCAACTAGGTCTTCACTGTCTAGCCCTACTAGGACTTCCATTGTCTAATATCGCTCACTAGTTTGGGAAAACTCTAACTAAATTAGGTTAGGAATTCCCATTACCTAATCTCCAATTAGGACTTCTACTATCTAGTTTCCAACTAGGTCTTCATTGTCAGCTCCGCTAGGACTTTCTGCTACTTAACCTCTAGTTAGGGGTTTCTCAAACAAGTATCTGATCCTCCTTTAACATACTTGACTTTTTTCTTACATATTGTTAAATATTGAAACTCAAGCTCGAGTCAACTCAAACTTAGTCAAACTAATCAACCTTAACATGAGGACAATTGCACCAACAGGTATAGATTATTCAAAAACTAAAAATAAATCAAAAGTCTTTTAAAATGTGACAGATGAAATATGAAATATCAAATATCAAAATAACCATCTTCTTCATCTTCATTATTCAAATCTACGTCATCAGATCCATCACTTGATTTGTATCTATCGATATCTTCTTCTGCAGTTTCATCATCAAGATTAATTTCTTCATCTACAAGACTAGTTTAAGCTGAGATTGCTTTTATTTTTGCTAAAGTAGATGGCAACACCCCTTTTGAAGAAGACACATTTCGAAATTGAAAGTCATATGCACTTTCACCAACCCCCAATGTTCATGCTACATTACTCCAATGCATTTAGCTTCATAGACAAAATCATTATCATTATCTTTATCACTGCCATTCATTATTATTATCTATATCTAACAAAAGAATAGGACAAATCTTACTTGACATATCATATCTTCACCGCAAAGCTCTATTGTATTTGATATAAACCAAATCATTCAATCGTAGTTGAGCCAAAATATTCCTTTTCTTAGAATGTATCTATAAAAAATTAAAAAGTAAAAAAGTTATGTCCATAATATAAATTTTAGTATATAATAAAAAAGTTCAACTTACATATTCAAAAACACTCCAATTACGTTCGCATGTGGGGTTCAAAATATTTATTGCAAATGTTTTTAATTCATGTGTTGATGCACCATAAGAAGAGCACTCATCAACTTGAAACATAAAAACATATAGGATACCTTTATTAGTATCCAATATTGGTATTGTATAATATATTATTTATGAATTTACCTAGTGATTTTGAAGTTCTTGTCTGATAGCCATTGGCAAATCAAAAAGTCCTGCTTTCTTGTATTTTTTCAATTGATTTGTGATCTTATCCAGTAAATCCTCACCTCTCACCAATCTAGATATGTTATATCAAGGTTTGAGTAAAACAGTCTGAATACAAAAAATATTCGATTGCGTGCAAAGATTGATAGAGTTGAGCATTCCATCTTTTGTTAATGAATTAAAAAATGTTACGATATTTCTCTTCATTATTGTTAAATAACACAGTGATAGCTTCTTTGACTATGTTCATTAACTCATAAATATAATGAACATGAGTGTTGCCGCATTAATTCATAAATATAACCCATAAGAGATTGTTTTCTCCATTTACTAATCACAATACTTTCACCAATGGATCGTCAACTTTTAATGCAAAAATATATTTTTAAAAAAAAAACATTAATATCACTTCTACTATACGTTTTCCTGCAACATCTTTAGAACATTGACTACTTGTCCATTTTTAAAATATAAACATCCTTCTCAGATTTGCTTGTTGTATGTGAAATTATTTTAAAAGTAAAAAAAAGTTGTAAAATGTGTCTTTGCATTTTTTGTCATGTCTCTCGGTTTAGTAAACTCTCATTGTCACGCCCCAGGTAGTCCTTGCCAGAAGAAATTTCAACAACATCTCCCCTATACGGGTGACAATCTAAAACTTCCTACAACAATCCAGATACGTCAGCCAACATGACCGGAACATATGTATAAATAATAAGAAACAACCACGCAGTATGATAGTAAACAAACCAAACTAAAACAACAATATGGAAATCATCTCAATATTGCTACTCAACTACACCCATAAATCTCAAACTTATATCCTACTCAACTACACCCATAAAGCTCAAAACTTATGTCCTACTCAACTACATCCATAAAAAGCAAATCACAACGATGCAAATAAAAACAACTCACCTCTTCTGTCGTTTAGGCAGGCATGTAACAGAACATATCCAAATAAAGCCCAACGGTAATTAAGGACCATACAAGATCCAAGTGCCAAAAATCCAGAACAAATTTAAAACACAATCTAATAAGAAAACCAAAAGTCCAATAAATATCCTCGCGATCTACAGGGGGACTAGCGATTGGAACTCTCCGGACAGCCTCAACCTGAATATAGTAATAACAACGGGGTGAGTCAACTCCACAGCGGGTAACTACTGACATGCATAGTAAGAAAATAACCAATAGCAATAATTATGCATATGGTCTCCTGATATAAGAATGATAAATGCAAACTGAAATATATAGGAGAAAAACTGTACTAACCCGGACCTGATGTATGGATAATAGACCGAGAGATATAGAAATCCTATATGCATGTCAAACATATGCATCCACCAAATATGCAGCATATAAGTGCAGCAAGTACAAGCAATAAATGCATCAATGTGTATGATGTCAATGACATATCCTGGTCACCCCTATTGTCAGTTAGCCATCTCACACACGATGGTGAGATCGAGTGGGTAGGGCTGTGACAACCGTGCACTCTGCCATCACTGCTCCTGAGTGACCAAGTGGATGGGATGCTGTCAGAGTACACCTATCCTCCTACCCCCAAATCATAAGTGGGGGAGCGCAATACTCTCATCTCCCTGAGCAAGTCCAAAGGAGAGATCTCTATCGGCTACCACGCTGCGTCACACTACCCATGAGCAGACCAACGGAGCCAAACAAAACAAAATTGTCTGCTGGCTACCACGCTGCGTCTCCAGACCAGTGGAGCCTAACAGATCTGAACTGTCTGCCGGCTACCACGCTGAGTCATCGGACCAGCGGAGCCTAACAGCAAAACTGCCACACACCCTGCCTGACATACCACTAACCCATGAGTGGTGGTTTGTGCAGATCTATGTGACTGGCGATGTGCTCAACAATAATGGAATCGACTATCGCACAACATGCAATCATGCGAGATGGTGCATGACACTAAGCATGGAAATATCCTGATCCTATCCATCTCTACATAATGTGTACCATAGGATAAATAGATCCAATCAATAGTCTAGGTACACAGATCAGATAAAGTATAAAAAACCTAGGTCCTGAACATAATAAGACATGGTTATATCACTACCTCAATCAGCATCTCAAATCAGGTGGATACTAACATGAAATACATAACAAGTAAGCAAAAATAAGCATGTAATAGGTATCCAGTAGTGACAAACCGATGCAGATAAGAAACATAATTATTACTACTTGTTAAACAACTACATTGCATATCAAGTGACATATCTAAAAAGATAAGTCAAAGTACCCGCCTCCAATAGAAAGGTCCAATCCGGTCTAAATCCGACGTGGAGATGTTCATCTCGCGTCAAAGTCTTGTGTCACTAATATATATACATTTTTATTTAGCTACAACTCAAATGAAGAGCTAAATAAAATCCTTAAGGCTAAATTATGGTAAAACCCTAATCAATCAAATCATCTAAATCCAATTTATCCCTAATTAAATACATATACCTAGGTTAACATTAATTACTAACCTAACTATCAATCATCGACAACAAGATCAAAACCCTATATCTTACCTCAATTCACAGCCCCCTGTTGATGTTAGCAAAGATCTTTACCTAACTTTCCTCTTCCTTGGTGATGGCAGCAGATCCAATCAAATGCTGATGGTGGCACTAGGTCAAGTTGCTACCTAACTTATAGTCGACACTATCCAGAACCCACTTCCAAGCATCCTTCACCATTAGACCATACCCATAATGATATCAAACACAAGCCTCTATGAATCTAGTGTTGGTGTGGGAAGCATCCAACGATCGAACTTTAGTTTTGATAATGGCAAAGAGATTCTAAGTTAAGATTATTTGTTATCTAATATGTTCATGGAGCTTGGAGGAAAGTCCTAAGTGATACTTAGGCAAAAGTCCTAGCTGCGGTTAGGTAAGGTAAAAACCCTAGGGGTGGTAACCCTAGGTCCTAGGGGATGGTAATCCTTGGTGAAGGAAAAAACCTAAGGGGGGTAACCTTAGGTCCTAGGGGGTGATAACCCTAGGTGGAGAAAAACCCTAAGGGGCGGCAACCTTAGGACCTAGAGGGTGGTAACCCTAGGTGGAGAAAAAAACCCTAGGGGGCGATAACCCTAGGTCCTAGGGGGTGGTAACCCTAGGCGGAAAGTCCAGTCGGTCTGGAGGACCGGAATGGCACCAGGTAATCTCTCCTGAGGAGAGTAGGTGAGGACGCATTCCCCGTAGAGGGAACAGTAGGCGTCGGGTCGACCTAGGGTTTCTGGTCGAAAATCTGAAGTCAGACTCGGACAGTCCGATGCATGTCAAACTCTTAATTTATAATGTTTATATCAGTTCTAACTTTGTCTTGCAGGGTACCATATTGTTTTGGGATTAACATATCTTGCAGATACAAAAGAGGTACAAAAGGAACAAGTTAAGCCTCGGATGAACAGTGTCTGAGGCGCCTCCATGGAGCTTAGAGGCGCCTCGGGTGCAAGCCGAAGCCAGCTGTCCAGAGGAGTTGGAGGTGCCTTCATTGGGACTGAAGGCGCCTTGGACCAAGGCTTGAAGGTGCCTTGAAGAGGCTTGAAGGCGCCTTAAACCAGATAAGGTGCGACCAATTCTGTGTTGATCTACGCGTGCGACTCTGCAGCCTGGAGGTGCCTTGGACAGGCTTAGAGGCGCCTTCAGCACAGTATAAAAGATGGTCTCGAGGCAAAACTCAAAAAATCAAGTTCTAAGCTTCCTTTCTTCAACATGCTGGCAACGGGAAGACCTAGAAGTGCTGCGAATTGACACCGATGACCCGGAGCCCCGAATCTTCAGTTTTTCCTACTGTCGTTGGTATAATTTAGTCGCTTCTTTTAATCATTATACTTCATCTTGTAAACACATTAATGAGCTTATAGTTGTTGCCCACTGGAAGCGATCAACGATCGCGGGCCTTGGAGTAGGAGTCGCCACAGGCTCCGAACCAACTAACTCCTCGAGTTCTTGTGTGATTGTCTTTTTGTTTCCGCTGCTTTAACTCTCGAATGATTTCCGACTCTGAAACGCAAAATAGCCATGAGCGCTATTCACCCCCCCCCCCCTCTAGCGCTTTCGATCCAAGAATTGGTATCAGAGCGGGGTCACTTTGAATCGGTGCAACCACCGTTCAAGCAATTTTTTCGTGGTATTTTCACTTTTACGGAGTCAATTAGAATTAGCTTAATAGCTAAATTCTAATTACTTTCCCTTTGAATCGGTTTTAACTCGAAGTCGGTGCAACACCACTCGAGTTCGTTATTTTATTAAACATATTCCCGCACTACTAATCCAAGACCTAGTCTTGGGACATCTCTTCTATTGTGTTTTTGAATATTAACTAAATGGCTCAGCAAGAAGGATATAGCACCGTTCGTCCCCCGCTCTTCATCGGAGAATACTTCAGATACTGGAAAGGTCGAATGGAGAATTTCCTCAAAATCCAGTTCGAGACATGGATGATCGTCAAGACTGGATTGGATCTACCAACTGATAAAGATGGCAAACCTACACCCTGCGAGGACTGGGAACCAACATTAATCAAGAAGGTGGAGGTAAATGCCAGAGCAACTTGTACCCTCCAGTGCGGACTAACAAAGGAGGAGCTAAACCGCGTCAGTCCATTCTCGAGCGCCAAGGAGCTATGGGAGAATCTGATCGAGCTACACGATGGGACCTCCAATACCAAAGTAAGTAAGCGAGATTTGTTGTTCGATAAATTGTATAACTTAAAAATGCAGGAAGGTGAGACGGCTAGCCAGCTCCACACCCGAATTCAAGAACTACTCAATGGTCTCCATGCGATCGAACAGAAGGTAGATAACCGGGACATCATAAGGTACTCCCTAAACCCCTTTCCGAGGAACACCTTGTGGGCATCCATGGTAGATGCCTACAAGGTTTCTAAGAATCTCTCTACTATTAAATTGGATGAGTTGTTTTCTGAGTTTGAGCTTCACGAACAGACTAACTCATGTCTGGCCGAGAAAGGGTTGGCCTTGATTGCAGGTGCAGGAAGAGCACGCGAGTCAAAATCAAAATGTAGAACCGAACAAGAATCAGAAGAGGAATAAGATTTGGAAGTCGAGCAGGCGAGCCTCCTCGCATTGACAACCCGAGACTACACCAAAAGCGAGGATGAATCGGAAGCCGAGTCCGAGAGAAGCTATGGATCCGCATCCGTTTTCGAAGGGCCAAACCCCTCTGTAAGTAAAAGTCGTTTATACAGTTTAATCAATTACTTAATGCATAAAGTAGCTAAGTCCAAAGTTCGAATCAAGTCGCTTCTAAAGGAGGTATCACTCCTTAAAGAAGTGACTAATACCGAATCATTGACCGATCCAGCTCAGACTGGAACCTCAACTCAAGTTCAAAAACTTGAGGAAGAGAATTTCAACTTGAGAAGTCAAGTCAAGGATTTGAAGACTACCCTAGAACGCTTTTCTTTGGGGTCCAAGAACCTAGACCTAATTCTTGAGACTCAAAGAGTCGTTTACAATAGAACTGGACTAGCTTTTAAATCTAGAAGGAAATATCGGTCTTACCTATCGTTAGTCAACAAACCAAATAGTAAACTAGTCCAAGCATGGGTACCCAAGTCCTACCTGGTCAATCAAGTTGGACTTGGTCAATACTGGGTCCCCAAGGATCAAGTACATTATCTTGATAGACCTTATCGAGGCTATGATCCAGGGGGAGCAAAAAGAAAAGTTATTTTAACTAATAAATAATTAAATTAGTTCAATTATCTTAACAAATAAATAAATAAAAATTATCTTTAATTAAATTAAAATCATTTTAATAAATTATCTTAACAAACAAATAAATAAATTAAATTATTTTAATAAATAATTAAATTAAAATTTAAAGAAAAATCAATAATGGAGGCTCCAGAATAGCTGGCACCTCCAAAAAGGAACCTACCCGACAAGGTAACTAAACGCAACCTACCCGGCAGGGTAATTATGACTAGAATAAAAGGACTAAGTTTAACTTGACCCATGGTACTGGTAAAGTATTGGATGATAGTACGTTAGGGAAGCTTAGTCTATGCATGTCTAGGAAGATATGGCTTCGACCTGGTATATTTGGCTAAGTGGAACTGACCGAAGCTACCCTTTATGGATCCTAACTAGTTAGACCAAGGTTTGATACTAATAGAGGTGTAAATGAGTCAAACCGCTCGTGACCTATTTGAAGCTCGATTCAATAAAAGCTCGTTTGAGCTCGTTTAATGAGGCTCATTAAGATAAACAAATCAAGCTCAAGCTTCACAATATTCGGCTCGTTAGCTCGTGAACATGTTCGTTAAGCTCATAAATCAACTTTTAAATTAAAAAAATAATAGTTTTGATATTGAATTTATAGATTTTACACCCTACTTATGAAAAACATAGAAAAATATATTAAATTTATTTATTAGAATAAAATTATAAATTTTAACAAAAATATTATAATTTTTTAAAAATATATAATTTAGTTTTTAATGAATATTTAAATTTATAATTTATATTTATTAAGCTCGTTTAGGCTCGATAAAAGCTCGAATAAGCTCGTGAGCCATGAATATATTCGTTAAATAAAGCTCGAGCTCGGCTCGATTATAAACGAGACAAACTCAAACATCCAAGAGTTCGGCTCGGCTCGATTACACCCCTAGGTACTAAGTTCAGTGGATAGGACTATTTGAAAAACCTCGAAGGCATGGTTACTTTAATGATGTCCAAGTCACTCACCATAGCCCAAAAGTTTATCCAAAGAATGCCTATTTGTTGAACTCAAAGCGAAACCTGAATCTAACATAAAGTTAAATCAAACCCTATAATTAAACCTAACTTATCTCTCAAAATTATAGGATTCCCTGATTGAGAAATCTAGATTGGGTGAGATGACTAAGGACAAAACTTTAAAACTAAATTAAAATTAAATTGAATTAAAATTAAATTAAATCAAAATTAAATTAAATAAGAATTAAAGTAAATTAAAATTAAATTGAATTAAAATTAATTAGAATTAAAATTAAATTAAATCAAAATTAAGTTAAATCAAAATTAAATTAAAATTAAATTAAATCAAAATTTAATAAAATGTAAATCAAATTAAAATTAAATTAAATTAAAATTAAATTGAATAAAAATTAAATTAAATTTAAATAAAATTAATATTTTTCAAATTTCATTAATTTAATATTCTTTCAAAATTTTAATTAACTTAAACATTTTTCAAAATTTAATTAACTTAATATTTTTCAAAATTTAATTAACTTAAACATTTTTTAAAATTTAATTAATTTAATATTCTTTCAAAATTTTAATTAACTTAATATTTTTCAAAATTTAATTTAATTAACTTAATATTTTTTCAAAATTTAATTTAATTAACTTAAACATTTTTCAAAATTTAATTAATTTAATATTCTTTCAAAATTTTAATTAAGTTAATATTTTTTGAAAATCTAATTAACTTAATATTTTCAAAATTTAATTGACTTAATATTTTTCAAACTTAATTAACTTAAACATTTTCCAAAATTTAATTAAGTTAAACATTTTTTAAAATTTAATTAACTTAATACTTTGTCAAAATTTAATTAACTTAATACCTAATCATCCCACTAATAACTAAATTATCTAAATTAATAACTTCACTATCTTTTCATCAAATAGATTCCAATTCAATCACTTTATGTGTAGAAACATAAAGAATTGGATCAATCGATGTTGGATAGTGGATGCTCCAGACATATGACTGGAGATAAATTGAAGTTTACAAAGCTCAAATTAAAGAATCTAGGATCTGTTGCATTTGGCAATGACGACAAACTTAAGGTAATCAGAAGAGGTAACACCGAACTCAATTCCGACTTTATTATTTGTAAAGTACTATTAGTTGAAAATTTTAACTTCAATTTACTCAGCATAAGTCAATTATGTGACAGTGGTTATTCAGTTAACTTTACCAAATCTGAATGTATAGTTAAAAGTACTGATAATCCTGAAATCATACTTAAGAGCACTAGCAAAGAAAATGTCTACACCATTAACCTACCAACATCCTCAATAAAGTGTTTTCTAACACAACAAGAGGAAACTGAGCTGTGGCACAGAAGGTTGAGTCACACTCACACTAAACTCATTTCGAAAATGAGTCAAAATGGTCTAGTTAGAGATCTGCCCAAATTAAAAATTATTAAAAACTCAACCTGTAATGCTTGTCAACAAGGTAAACAAACCAAGTCAAACCATAAGTTAACCAACCTAGATAGAACTTCCTCAATACTTGAGCTCCTCCATCTAGACTTGTTTGATTCACATGGAGCCAAGTCACTAAGTAAAAAATCAATATTGCTTAGTAATAATCGATGATTACTCAAGATTTTCTTGGGTAAAATTTATAAAAACTAAAGATGAAACCTTTGAAGTATTTAAAATCTTCTGCAAACTAATAGAAAATGAAAAAGACAATCAAATAAAAAGAATTAGAAGTGACCACGGGGGGATTTGAAAATCATAACTTTACTGAATTTTATGAAATTAATGGGTATAAACATGAATACTCTTGCCCTAGGACCTCCAACAAAATGACCTAGTAGAGCGTAAAAACCGAATCCTACAATAAGCCGCTAGGACTATGTTAAACGAATACGAGCTATCCAACCAATTCTGGGCAGAAGCAATAAATACAGCATGTTATACACAAAATAGAATTTTACTTAACAAATCTCACAACAAAACACCCTATGAAATATATTATAATAAAATTCCTAATCTAAATTATCTAAAAGTCTTTGGATGTAAAGTATATATTTTAAACACTAAAGACTAATTAGGAAAATTTTCATCAAAAACAACCACATGAATATTCTTAGGGTATTCAACAACTAGTAGGGCATATAGAGTGTATAATAAACATACCCTAAAAGTTGAAGAAACAATAAATGTAATATTTGATAAAGATAATAAGGTAACCACTATAATAAATGGAAATAATATAGAAAATATTAACCCACTAAATACAAAAGATGACAAAATTCAACCTGAACCCAATGAATCTGAAGAACCAATCACTAACCCAAACCTAAGACCAACAAAAACAAACACAAATCACCCATCTGACCAAATCTTGGGTGATCCATCTCTTGGAGTTAGAACTAGGTCATCCTATAGAAAAAGTAGCCAAATAGCCTTGATATCTAAAATTGAACCCAAAACTGTGTTGGTGCGGGAAGCATCCGACGATCGAACCTCAGTTTTGATAATGGAAAAGGGATTCAAAGTTAAGATTCCTTGTTATCTAACGTGCTTAAATAAGGTTTCAGGAAAGTCCTAAGTTCAATGGGTAGGACTATTTGGAAAACCTCGAAGGCATAGTTATTTTAATGATGTTCTTGTGACTCACGATAGCCAAGAAGTTTATCCAAAGAACGCTTACTTGTTGAATCCAAAGCTAAACCAGAATCTAACACAATTAAATTAAAGCCATAAAATTGAACCTCAATTCATCTCACAACAATTATAGAATTACCTGATTCAAAATTTAGATCGGGTGAGATAACTAAGTAAATTAAAGTTAATTCAAAATTAAATTATTAATTAAAATTAATTAAAAACTTAATTCACTTAAATTATTTTTCAAAAACTTAATTAACTTAAATTATTTTTTTAAACTTAATTAACTAAAAATATTTGAAAAATCATTTTAAAAATTATTTGAAAAATTCTTTAAAAAATTATTTTAAAAATAATTTTAAAATTATTTGAAAATCATTTTAAAAAATATTTGAAAAATCATTTTAAAAATATTTGAAAAATCATTTTAAAAATATTTGAAAAATCATTTTAAAATTATTTGAAAATCATTTTAAAAAATATTTGAAAAATCATTTTAAAAAATATTAGAAAAATCATTTTAAAAATATTTGAAAATTCCTTTTAAAAAATTATTTGAAAATCATTTTAAAAATTATTTGAAAAAACATTTTCAAATTATTTGAAAATCATTTTCAAAAATATTTGAAAAATCATTTTAAAAATATTTGAAAAATCATTTTCAAATTATTAGAAAATTATTTTAAAAAATATTAGAAAAATCATTTTAAAAATATTTGAAAAATCATTTTAAAATTATTTGAAAATCATTTTAAAAAATATTTGAAAAATCATTTTAAAAATATTTGAAAAATCATTTTAAAATTACTTGAAAATCATTTTAAAAAATATTTGAAAAATCATTTTAAAAATATTTGAAAAATCATTTTAAAAATATTTGAAAAATTATTTTAAAATTATTTAAAAATCATTTTAAAAATATTTGGAAAATAATTTTAAAATTATTTGAAAATCATTTTAAAAATATTTGAAAAATCATTTTAAAAATATTTGAAAATCATTTTAAAATTATTTGAAAATCATTTTAAAATTATTTGAAAATCATTTAAAAAATATTTGAAAAATCATTTTAAAAATATTTGAAAATCATTTTAAAAATATTTGAAAAATCATTTTAAAAATATTTGAAAAATCATTTTAAAATTATTTGAAAATCATTTAAAAAAATATTTGAAAAATCATTTTAAAATTATTTGAAAATTATTTTAAAATTATTTGAAAAATAAATTTTAAATATTTGAAAATCTTTTTTTAAAAAAATTATTTGAAATTCAAAACTTATGTTTTATATCAACTGCAAAGACAACTCCATTTCACGCTCACTCATATGCTAAACATACTTGTTAATCTAGAATGAGTAAGATGGAAAGTTAGGAAAATAAAATTTTTTTAACCTCTCATGCTTGAACTCCTGAACTCAAATATTTTATTAAGGCATTAATTAAGAGGGAGTGATTTTGAGTTGGTTTTAAAATTAGTTTTTCTTTAAAATAAAATTTTGACTTGACCTCAAAATTAAAAACTATTTTTGACATGCCTTTGAAAATTCAAGTTGTTTTTAACTTAGCTTTAAAATTTAAATTATTTATGACCTGGCTTTTAAATTACAACTCTTCTAGAATGGTTTCAAAGCTAAGCCTTTATATAAAACCTCTTTAAGCTATGTACTTAATTAAGTCTTCTTTAACTAAACTTAGTTAGATTATACTCTAAACTTAGCTATTTGGCAAGATGTTTTCTCAAGACAATCATTTTTAAGATGAATATATAGCTAAGTATTTTCAATTTTTTTTTCTTTTTTCAAAAACATTTAGCTAAGTACTTTTTAAAGTTTTTTAAAGAAAAAAATTTTTTTTAGCTAAGTGTCTCTCAAAGCAATTGCTTTCAAATGCTAAGTTTTGCTGAAAATGCTAAGTATTTTCCAAAGTATTCTCAAAATTTCATCAAAACAATTTTTTTAAAAACTAAGTCTTTTTAAGGTTAAATACTTAACAAAACTATTATCTTCATAAGTTTAGCTAAGTCTTTGATAAAAGTATTTTAAAAGAAAAAATCTTAGCTAAACTAAGTCTTGATCAAATTTTTTTTTTTAGCTAAACTCCCTCTTTAAAACTAAGAATTTAAAGTGTTTAGATATCACAAAAATTTTCTAAGACAAAATAACTCTATCTCAGCTAAAAATATATCTCAAACTAAAGGAAGAATTTTGCTTTCAAAATTTATGATAACATTTTTTATTTCACGTAGCTAAAAGTCTTACAAGAAAAAACTAAGTGTTTATCAAAAGTATGCTTAACCCTCTATTTTTCTCTTTGAAAGATAAGATAAAAATTATCTTTGAAAGTTAAGCTAAGGCCTAGATTTTCTTCACTCTCTTGGGTATTTTGATATATGGCAAAGGGGAGAGTAGGAAGAAATTCAAATAAAATTAAACTTCAAAGAAAATTAAAAAGAAATTTTTGTTTTGAATGTACCTATGCTTTATTTATGCCTGTGGTTATTTATGCTTATCTTTATTGTATTTTTTACTTAACTTTGAATTTCGGTTGCCATAATCAAAAAGGGGAAGATTGTTGGTGCGGGAAGCATCCGACGATCGAACCTCAGTTTTGTTAATGGCAAAGGGATTCAAAGTTAAGATTCCTTGTTATCTAACGTGCTTAAATAAGGTTTCAGAAAAGTCCTAACTGCGGTTAGGCAGGTGGAAATCCTAAGGGGTGGTAACCTTAGGTCCTAGGGGGTGGTAACCCTAGGTGAAGGAAAATCCTAAGGGGGGATAACCTTAGGTTCTAGAGGGTGGTAACCCTAGGTGAAGGAAAACCCTAAGGGGCCGCAACCTTAGGTCCTAGGGGTGGTAACCCTAGGTGAAGGAAAACCCTAAGGGACGGCAACCTTAGGTCCTAGGGGGTGGTAACCCTAGGTGGAGGAAAACCCTAAGGGGGGGGGGGGGGGGGTAACCTTAGGTCCTAGGGGGTGGTAACCCTAGGTGGAGAAAAACCCTAGGGGATGGTAACCCTAGGCGGAAAGTCCAGTCGGTCTGGAGGACAGGACTGGCAGCAGGTAAATCTCCTGAGTGGAGTAGGTGAGGACGCGTTCCCCGCAGAGGGAACAGTAGGCGTCGGATCGACTTAGGGTTTCCGGTTGGAAACCCGAAGTCAGACTCGGACAGTCCGGAGACTGTCAAACTTTCACTTTTATACTATCACTTATGTGTTATGAGCTAACTTTGTGCTGCAGGGTATTTTTGCGTTTAATATATCTTGCAGGGACTAAAGTGCAAAATTGACCTCGGATGAACAGTACCGAGGCGCCTCCATGGAGCTTGGAGGCGCTTCGGGTGCAAAACCTGAGCTGGCTGCGAAGCAAGCTTGGAGGCGCCTTGAAGGAAGCCAAGGCGCCTTGGAGAGGCTGAAGGCACCTTGAACCTGATAAGGTTCGACCAGTTCAACCCTTATCTCAGCGGCTGACTCGGCTCATTCAAGGCGCCTTGGTGAACAGTAGAAGGCACCTTGAACACCCTTTATAAGGGATCTCGACCAGCAGCTCATTACAAGTAATTCCAAGTAATCTCTCTGCGACCAGCTGCTAACGACACGATCCCGAACTGCTGCGACAATCACCCGACGACCCCGAGCTCCGAAACTTCAGTTTTTCTCACTGTCGTCGGTATAATTCAATTGTTTATTGTTAGCTATTGTACTTCATCTTGTAATCATTTTTATCGAGCTTATAGTTGTTGCCCACGCAAAGCGATCAAGGATCGCAGGCCTTCGAGTAGGAGTCGATCTAGGCTCCGAACGAAGTAAAATCCCCTGCGTCTCTCTGTGTGATTGTTCTCTGTTTATTCCGCTGCTTTAACTCTTACGCCTTTACGATTTCAATAATCGAAACAAAATAGCCGCTAGCACTATTCACCCCCCCCTCTAGCGCTTCTTGATCCAACAAACAGTAGATGAAGCTCTACCTGATCCAGACTGGACATTAGCAATGCAGGAAGAATTAGCCCAATTTGAAAGAAATTAGGTCTGGGACTTAGTATCGAAACCCACTGATAAAACTATAATAGATACCAAATGGGTTTTCAGAAACAAACTAAATGATCAAGGTGAAATAGTTAGAAACAAAGCAAGATTATTAGCTAAAGGGTTTAACTAAGTAGAAGGGTTAGACTATGATGAGACCTATGCCCCTGTAGCTAGACTTGAATCAATTAGGATGTTGCTGGCCTATGCAGCACACAAGGGATTCAAGCTCTACCAAATGGATGTAAAATTCGCCTTCCTAAACGGATTTATTAAAGAAGAAGTGTATGTTAGCCAACCCCTTGAATTTGATGTAACATCCCGCCTTCTACAGGCTAGGCTATAAGGCGGGGGTTTCATTATACTATTGCTAACTATTCTTAATGTGCGAAAAATTGAGATAATTAAAAATTTTGCTAACTAATACAATTTCTTCTACTAATTGCTATTAGATCTGAAATTCATGTTTAACTACATCTTGAACGTTGTTCCTATGCTAAAGGAGGTAATATAGGCTTCACGTATGATCAAAGGCTGAAATGAGGGGTTTCCAGCCGTTATCAGGCCTCCCAATCGATCGGAGGATCGATTGGAGTGGTATGATCGATCCACTGATCGATTGAGCCTGCTACTGTGTACGGGGTAAATTCTAGATTGATCGGCTGATCGATCCAGACTTGCCAATAGATCCAGCGATCGATTCCAAAGCTCTATGTTCGCGAGAGCAATTTCCCCGATCGATCGGTTGATCGATCCATTAACTTTCTGTTCACGACAGAACGCTACCGGATCGATCGGCTGATCGATCCAGGAGCTTACTGTTCACGGAAACGAGCTCCCCAATCGACCAGCTGATCGATTAAGGACCCTCCAATCGATCGGCTGATCGATTGGGGTTTCTAATTCCGCAGCTGAGCTCTGATTTCAGCACTGCCCCATGTAAATTCTAATGCATAAGTTCTAAAATGGCTGGAAAACATTCTAATATCAAATAATTAGTGTTCTAAACATGGCATAGTGCATAGTTCACTAGTTCATGGCATTTAAACATACTAAAGTGCGGAATAACAAAAATACTAAAAAGTTCTAATGCTTAAAACAAAACTCGCTGGATCCCTAAGATCTTTATTCCAAGTTCCTGCCCACACACATCTTTATAGCATTGTCCTCCAGCCTCCGCTAATCCATCTTTCCTTTACCTTTATCTGCAGTATAAGGAAAAGAAGTATCTGTAAGTTTGGGAGCTTAGTAAGAAACCATCTACCTCACAAAAACATGCACACGATGAAAACATGCTTTTTAAAGAATGCTATTTAAAACATATGTTGAACATGTTAAAGCGTGGCATACTGAATTTACTAACATGAATACTAAAACATGTCATCAAAACTAATCATGAGATATCATTAAGAAAGAGCTAAACTAAAACATAAACTGAGCTGAACTGAACTAAGCTAATACTGAATTTAGATCATGTTGACATAACTGATTGTGAATTTTGAAAGCTATTTATCATAAATAGATGAAAATACTAATCATGCTGCTGATGGGCCCGGCAACTGTACTTGCTATGCGCGCATCCCTAACTAGACCCGAGGTAGCAGATCCTGAATCTAGTAGGGTTTACTAGGTTATCTAAACCTAGGGACGACTATGGGAGCTCAACCCAAGGACATCTAGTCCAGTACAGTGCCACTGATAAAAGTAAAATACTGGATCATAAGCTAATTAATTTATCTTACTTTTACTAGGTTATCTGAACCTAGAGCTAGGTTATCTGAACCTAGAGGCGACTATGGGAGCCCACCCATTGTACCGTAGTCCCATATAAGCTGAAGTAAGACTAAATATGCTATTTTAAATGCTTCTACTGCATTTACTGAGCTATTTAAATGCCTACTGTAGCATTTTATTGAGCTAAACATTTTATCAAACACTTGGTGTGCACTAAAACACTCCTTACATACTGAAAATCTGCATACGACTAAACTAATGCATAAAAACATACGAATAGCTACTTATACTGCATGTGAGGGGTTTCTTACCTCCTGCGCTAGTTTTCTTACGATTCTAGTCGCTAGTTTTCCGGTGAAGAAGATCTTTTCGACGATCTCCCTGCGTCTATGTGTTCCTCTCGCGGAGAAGAGCGTCCTCGTGCCGGAGTTGTTGCCGGGAGGTGTTCCTACGACCCTAGGGATGGAACCCTAGGTCTCTTGGACTTGGGCACCGAGAGGATGAGGAGGAGAAGAGGGCGGCGTGAGGGTTTGAGGGGGAGGAAAAGTTACGATGGATATAATTCTCCTCTTAATTTCCCTATTTATATTAAGTGGATAATTCGGCCAATTTAAATATAAATATAATTGTTTCCCTCTTCTTTCAGCACACCCCTGCTGGGGCCTCCTAGTTACTAGAGTTCTCTATAAGACATTGGGTCCATAGGTTGCGGGTTCAATTCCCGTTTAGGCTATTTTACGTTTCTATTTATTTTTGCTACTTCCGCTACTCTAAAAATTCTATAAAAATATCCTAGATTTCCAGAAAAAAAGTAGAATATTTCTAATAATTTATTTGGAAATTTCTGGGCGTTACAATCCCCCATACCTTATAAAAAGTTCGTCCTCGAACTTAGAATAACTCTGGGTACTTCTGTCTCATACTGGCTTCTGTCTCCCAAGTTGCCTCTTCTGCTGTGTGAATTTTCCATATAACCTTTACTAATGGTACCTCCTTATTCCGTAATTTCTTAACTGCTCGGTCTACTATCTGAATAGGCCGACTGTCATAGCTGAGGTCTTCGCGAACTTGTACCGACTGGGGTTCAATCACCTGAGTGGCATCTGGGATATGCTTCTTCAGCATAGAGACATGAAATACGTTATGGATAGCTGACATCTCCTGGGGTAGTTCTAGCTCATACGCTACCTTGCCAACTCTTCTGGTGATAAGGTATGGTCCCACATATCTGGGACTTAATTTGCCCTTCTTCCCAAAACGAATTACTCCCTTCATGGGAGCCACTCAGAGAAATACTATATCCCCAACTGAAAACTCTAAGGGTCTACGTCGTGTATCAGCATAGCTTTTCTGGTGGCTCTGAGCTATCTCTATCCTCTGGCGGATCTGATGTATAGCTGCTGTGGTATCTGCTACTAGATCTGTCTGAAGTTCTAGTTCTTTCTGTTCACCACTTTCATACCAGCAGATTAGGGATCTACACCTCCCCCCGTAGAGAGCCTCGTAGGGTGCCATACCGATAGTGGCCTGATAGCTATTGATGTATGTAAATTCTGCTAAACTCAGATATTTGCACCAACTTCCCTTGAAGTCTAGGGCACATGCTTGGAGCATATCTTCGAGTACCTGATTTACTCGCTCCGTCTGACCATCTGTCTGAGGATGGAAAGCTTTGCTGAATCTTAACTTAGTGCCCAATGCTGACTGTACATTCTCCCAGAAGTGTGATGTGAACCTAATGTCTCTGTCTGATATAATGGTTCGTGGGACTCCATGTAATCTAAAGATCTCCTTGAGATACAACTGAGCTAGCTGCTCCATGGAGTAGGATATCCTGATAGCTAAGAAGTGGGCTGATTTAGTCAATCTGTCGACTATTACCCAGATGGCATCAAAACCATTCGTGGTTCTGGTTAATCCCACTATGAAATCCATGGAAATATCCTCCCACTTCCATTCTGGAATCTGAATAGGCTGCAGAACTCCTCCTTGTCTCTGGTGTTCTACCTTGACCCTCTGACAGGTCAGACAGGTACTGACATATCTAGCGACGTCTCTTTTCATCCTAGGCCACCAAAAGCGTTTCTTTAGGTCCTGGTACATCTTGGTGGAACCAGGATGCATCGCATAAGGAGTCCTGTGAGCCTCGTCTAGAATCTTTCTCCGTAGTTCCTCCTGATTTGGAACGCATAGTCTGTCACCGAAATACAGTACCCCACTATCAGATACTCTGAACTCTCCACTTTCTGATTCTGCTAGCCCTTACTTGATTTTCTGAATTTCAGGATCCTGTCCCTGAGCTGTCTGGATGTCACCAAGCAAGGTGGATTCTAACGTCATAGTAGAGAGCTGTCCCACTATAAGTTTGAGACTGAAATCTATGATCTCCTTTTGTAGGGGCGGTGACAAGGCTGCTAGGGATAGTAAGGCGGCGCTGGACTTCCTGCTAAGCACGTCTACCACCTTATTGGCTTTTCCTGGGTGATAGAGGATGTCTATGTCATAATCTTTGACCAGTTTGAGCCATCTATGCTATCGCATATTCAGATCCTTCTAAGTGAAGAAATACTTCAGAATCTGATGATCTGTATACACTCTGCACTGAGCTCCATACAAGTAATGTCTCCAAATTTTGAGAGTGAACACAACTGCTGCAAGCTCGAGGTCATGAGTAGGGTAGTTCCTCTCATAATCCTTGAGTTGTCTGAGGCATAGGCGATCACCTTACCTTCTTGCATCAGTACTGCTCCTAGTCCCAACTTAGAGGCGTCACTGTAAATATCAAAGCTATCCGTGTTCTCTGGCAGAGTCAAAATGGGTGCACTGGTCAATCTTCTTTTGAGCTCCATAAAGTTGTTCTCATAATCCTCTGTCCACTGAAATTTTCTATTCTTCCTGGTGAGAGCTGTCAGTGGTGAGGCTATCCTGGAGAAATCCTCTATGAATTTTCTTTAGTAGCCTGCTAGTCCCAGAAAGCTTCTAATTTCATGGCCGTTCTTAGGTCTTTTCCAATTACTCACAGCCTCTATCTTATTGGGGTCTACCATAATACCATCTTTAGAGATGATATGACCCAGAAAGGATACCTGATCAAGCCAAAATTCACATTTCATGAACTTGGCGTACAGCTGGTTCTGCTGGAGAGTCTGCAGTACTATCTTCAGGTGCTTTGCATGTTCTTCCTGAGTTCTGGAATAGATAAAAATATCGTCGATGAATACGATAACAAACTTATCTAAGTATTCTCTGAATACTCTGTTCATGAGGTCCATGAAAGTAGCTGGAGCATTCGTCACGCCAAAGGGCATGACTACGAACTCGTAATGTCCGTATCTAGTCCTGAAAGCCGTCTTGGGTATATCACCTTCTTTAACCTTCACCTGGTGATATCCCGATCTGAGGTCTATTTTAGAGAACACTACTGCTCCCTTTAGTTGATCAAACAGGTCATCTACCCTGGGAAGAGGATACATGTTCTTAATAGTGACTTGGTTTAGTGCTCGGTAGTCTATACACAAGTGCATGCTCCCGTCCTTCTTCTTCACAAACAATACAGGCGCTCCCCATAGTGAATGACTAGAGCGTATGAAGCCCTTGTCGAGTAGCTCCTGTAGTTGCTCCTAAAGTTCCTTCAGTTCTGCTGGAGCCATGCGGTAGGGTGCTTTGGAGATGGGATTCGTACCGAGGATGAGCTCTATCTCAAATTCAATCTCCCTGTCTGGTGCTAGACCTGGTAACTCCTCAGGGAAGACTGTTGGGTAGTCACGTACAACTTGGACCTCTTCTAGCTTTTGGTCCTTGTTCTGACTGGTACTGACCACATGTGCTAAGAACCCCGTACATCCTAAATCCAACAGTTTCTGTGTTTACAAAGCTGAGAGAAACTTCTTGGCTTTCCTCTTTGGTTCTCCGATGTAACCAAATTGCACTCCTGCTTCAGGTTGGAATACAACTTTCTGTTTATGGCACTCTATGGAGGCACAGTACTTGATCAGAAAATCCATTCCCAAAATGACATCATAGTCAGTCATATCCAGCACTATAAGATCACCAAAAAGTTCTCTGCCTGCTATAATGACTGGCACTGCTTGAAGCCAGTGTGTGGATACCATGATCTCTCCTGACGGCAATGTTGTCTAAAACTGACCACTAAGTGCATCTGGAGTTAGTGCTAAATTTTCGACAAATGCCCTAGATATATAAGAATGGGTTGCCCCAGTATCAAACAAGACAGTTGCACTTTGCTGTAAAATACTAATCTGACCTGTAACAACTGTCGAGGCATTCGCTACATCCTCCCTGGTGAGTGAGTAGATCCTCGCGTTCGTTGTGGCTGAGGGGGCTTCTAGTCTACCTTGGCTGATGTGTGGACCATCTATAACAGCCTGCATCCAGTGTAGCTGTGCTAGTTTATCTCCATACTGAATCGGCTGTGGTGGAGGATTGCAGATTTTGTTCGGGCATTGCTTAGCCATATGCCCTTCCTGGCCACATTCGAAACATCCTCGTGTGCCCTTGCGACAAACTCCGGGGTGGGATTTCCCACAAGTGGAACATTTGGGATAACTAGGTTGTTTACTAGCTGGTCCTCCTTTTGGGTAGCTCCCTGGCTTACGTTTATGGCTGGGGTTCCCTTTCCAGTTGGAGCTGTGGCCCTGGTGTTTCTGAGTGCCTGAGCCTCCTTGGCCTTTAGACTCTGAAATGACTTGCTTCTGCTGTTTGATGCTATTCTGGTAATGTTCGATGGTCAGAGCACTGCTTACTAATTCTTCTGTAGTTTGCGGCCTATGAACGTCGTTGGCCACATTCATTGCTATCTCTGGCCTTAGCATTTTGAGCATCAACCGAACTCGTTCCTTCTCAGTGCTGACTAGTTCAGGGCATAAACGGGCCAGCCTAATGAATTTCTTCACGGCTTCCTCAACTGAAAGGTTGCCCTGGTGAAATTCAGTGAACTCGTCGTAGTGGCGGTTTGTGACCCACATGTGGAAGAACTCCTCAAAGAATTCTCTCTCGAAGTCGTCCCATGTCATCTGGTTCACTGGGCGCTTCGCTTTAATTCTCTCCCACCACATACGTGCGTCTCCTGTCAGGCAGAATGAGGCGCATTTCACCTTTTCAAACTCTGGCCAGTCCAGAAGCTTCATCGTACTTTCCAGTGTTTTGAACCAGGCTTGGGCATCCCATGGTTCACTAGTGCCTGAGAAATTCTCTGGCTTGATTTTCTGCCACTGGATCAGATAGGCTTCTCTTCTTGCCCCTGCTGCTGGAGCTACTGGTGCTATAGGTTGGACTGGTGGAACCTCTATCACCACTGGGGTTGCTAAGTTAGGTTCTAGAGTGACAGTGAGAGTGTTCTGCTGATTAGCCCTTAAGGTGGCTATCTCCTGTTGTTGTTCAGCTAGCTGCTTCTGTAACTGAGCCACTACTGCTGTAAGGTCTGGAGGAGGCACTGAGCTGCCTGCCTCATGCTGGGGCTCAGTAGCTGGTGTCTTTCTAGCTGGGCGTCCTCGTACCATTTTCTAAAGAAATAGAGGACATACATAACTAATACCATCATGTTTATATAATTACTACTATCAGGTTAGATGCTATCATATATAAACATGCTACTGTTATCCATAAACATGAAAGGAAGAACATAATACAGTGAGAGGTATTCTTACTTGGAAGTTGCAGGTTCAATGCTGATGTGTGTGTGAAGGAAGTATGGAATTTACTCTGATACCACTCTGTAACGTCCCGCCTTCTACTGGCTAGGCTGTAAGGTCGGGGGTTACATTACACTGTTGCTAACTATTCTTAATGTGTGAAAAACTGAGTTAATTAAAAATTTTGCTAACTAATACAATTTCTTCTACTAATTGCTATTAGATCTGAAATTCATGTTTAACTACATCTTGAACGTTGTTCCTATGCTAAAGGAGGTAATATAGGCTTCACGTATGATCAAAGGCTGAAATGAGGGGTTTCCAGCTATTATCAGGCCTCCCAATCGATCGGAGGATCGATTGGAGTGGTATGATCGATCCACTGATCGATTCAGCCTGCTACTGTGTACGGGGTAAATTCTAGATCGATCGGCTGATCGATCCAGACTTGCCAATCGATCCAGCGATCGATTCCAAAGCTCTATGTTCGCGAGAGCTAATTCCCCGATCGATCGGTTGATCGATCCATTAACTCTCTGTTCACGACAGAACGCTACCGGATCGATCGGCTGATCGATCCAGGAGCTTACTGTTCACGGAAACGAGCTCCCCAATCGACCAGCTGATCGATTAAGGACCCTCCAATCAATCGGCTGATCGATTGGGGTTTCTAATTCCGCAGCTGAGCTCTGATTTCAGCACTGCCCCATGTAAATTCTAATGCATAAGTTCTAAAATGGCTGGAAAACATTCTAATATCAAATAATTAGTGTTCTAAACATGGCATAGTGCATAGTTCACTAGTTCATGGCATTTAAACATACTAAAGTGCGGAATAACAAAAATACTAAAAAGTTCTAATGCTTAAAACAAAACTCGCTGGATCCCTAAGATCTTTATTCCAAGTTCCTGCCCACACACATCTTTATAGCATTGTCCTCCAGCCTCCGCTAATCCATCTTTCCTTTACCTTTATCTGCAGTATAAGGAAAAGAAGTATCTGTAAGCTTGGGAGCTTAGTAAGAAACCATCTACCTCACAAAAATATGCACACGATGAAAACATGCTTTTTAAAGAATGCTATTTAAAACATATGCTGAACATGTTAAAGCGTGGCATACTGAATTTACTAACATGAATACTAAAACATGTCATCAAAACTAATCATGAGATATCATTAAGAAAGAGCTAAACTAAAACATAAACTGAGCTGAACTGAACTAAGCTAATACTGAATTTAGATCATGTTCACATAACTGATTATGAATTTTGAAAGCTATTTATCATAAATAGATGAAAATACTAATCATGCTGCTGATGGGCCCGGCAACTGTACTTGCTATGTGTGCATCCCTAACTAGACCCGAGGTAGCAGATCCTGAATCTAGTAGGGTTTACTAGGTTATCTAAACCTAGGGACGACTATGAGAGCCCAATCCAAGGACATCTAGTCCAGTACAGTGTCACTGATAAAAGTAAAATACTGGATCATAAGCTAATTAATTTATCTTGCTTTTACTAGGTTATCTGAACCTAGAGGCGACTATGGGAGCCCACCCATTGGACCGTAGTCCCATATAAGCTGAAGTGAGACTAAATATGCTACTTTAAATGATTCTACTGCATTTACTGAGCTATTAAAATGCCTACTGTAGCATTTTACTGAGCTAAACATTTTATCAAACACTTGGTGTGCACTAGAACACACCTTACATACTGAAAATCTGCATACGACTAAACTAATGCATAAAAACATACAAATAGCTACTTATACTGCAGGTGAGGGGTTTCTTACCTCCTGCGCTAGTTTTCTTACGATTCTAGTCGCTAGTTTTCCGGTGAAGAAGATCTTTTCGACGATCTCCCTGCGTGTATGTGTTCCTCTCGCGGAGAAGAGCGTCCTCGTGTCGGAGTTGTTGCCGGGAGGTGTTCCTACAACCCTAGGGATGGAACCCTAGGTCTCTTGGACTTGGGCACCGAGAGCATGAGGAGGAGAAGAGGGCGGCGTGAGGGTTTGAGGGAGAGGAAAAGTTACGATGGATATAATTCTCCTCTTAATTTCCCTATTTATATTAAGTGGATAATTCGGCCAACTTAAATATAAATATAATTGTTTCCCTCTTCTTTCAGCACACCCCTGCTGGGGCCACCTAGTTACTAAAGTTCTCTATAAGACACTAGGTCCATAGGTTGCGGGTTCAATTCCCGCTTAGGCTATTTTACGTTTCTATTTATTTTTGCTACTTCCGCTACTCTAAAAATTCTATAAAAATATCCTAGAATTCCAGAAAAAAAGTAGAATATTTCTAATAATTTATTTGGAAATTTCCGGGCGTTACATTTGAAGACTTAGAGCATCCAAACCATGTCCTAAGACTAAAAAATGGCCTATATGGACTAAAACAAACACTTAGGGTCTGGTATGAATGGTTATCAAATTATCTTTTAGAAAAAGGGTTCCACCAAGGACAAGTAGATCCAACCCTTTATGTAAAAACCTTAGAAAAAGACATTTTCATAGCTAAAATTTATGTAGATGATATAATATTTGGCTCAACAAACTCAAAATTTTTAAAAGAATTTACGAACTTAATGGAAAGTGAGTTTGAAATGAGCTTAGTAGGGGAACTTAACTTTTTCTTAGGTCAACAAATTAAGCAAACAAAGGATGAAATTTACATATACTAAACCAAATATGCCAAGAAATTAATTAAAAAATTTGGCATGGAAAATTCAAAAATCATAAATACACCAATGTCAACTAATATCAATTTTGATGCTGACCCAAAAGGAAAACCAGTAGATCCAAAACACTATAGATGCATAATAGGCAGCTTACTCTACCTAACTGCAAGTCGACCCGACATACTATTTGGAGTAGGTATGTGCGCAAGATACCAATCCTATGCAAAAGAGTCACATCTAATATGTGCTAAAAGAATACTTAGATACATCAAGGGCACCCTAAATGTAGGAGTCTGGTACCCTAGAACCTGCACCTTTGACCTTTTTGGCTATTCTGATTCAGACTATGCCGGGTGCAAACTAGATAGAAAAAGCACAAGTGGTTGCTGCCAAATTCTAAGTCAGTGCCTAGTAAGTTGGTCAAGCAGAAAGCAACACTACGTTACTCTATCCACTACAGAAGCTGAATACATAGCCCTAGGAGAATGCACTTCTCAACTTCTGTGGATGATGCATACACTAAAAGACTATCAACTAGAATATAAAAATACCAAAATTTTTATTGATAATATGAGTTCAATTAATCTAACAAAAAATCTAATTCATCACTCTAGAACTAAACACATAGAGGTAAAATACCACTTTGTAAGGGATCATGTAGCTAGAGGTGAAATTGTACTTAACCATGTTGAGTCCAAATCTAACCTAGCTGACATTTTCACAAAACCCTTACCTGAACTCGTGTTCAGTATACTTAGGAGACAAGTAGGAATGTGTTGGGTAGAATAGATCTTGATTTTCAAACAACTTTCTTACATCGGACTTTAAAATTTTTTCAAAATTTGCCTTATCCTTTAAAATTCTAGAAAAATTATGTTTTCAAAATCCCAATCTTATTAGTCTTTAAAAATTTGGACTTAGCCTAGAATCTTCCCATTAGATATCATGCTCCCCTAGCTTCAACCAGAGCATCTCACAAACACACTAGGCATAATTTGTTTGTGTTTGAAAGAAACTTAGAACGGCGTGAGATGCATAGGGTACAACCTGGACTCTAGAATGCTTATATATGTGCATCATAGTGAATCTGGGCGTTAAAAAACCAACTTTACATTAATCAAGTTAAATGATCCAGCATTAGTCAAAACTAATTGGATTACTAACTTAACTTGACTAACCAAGTGAAAACTGCTGCTCTCTAGGCATTCAGTCAGTAGCTAAAGTTAGACAGTTGGTTAAGAATATTAACACTGCAAATTGACTCAGCTAGCGCTTTAGGGCTCTGATACCTTGCAAAAGAAAATTGAATAATTTATCTCAACTCATGCTTGGACATTAGGGTCTTAAACTCCTCCATTGCCTTTAAGGATTTTTAATTTCTTAAAAATTTATTTTTAACTTCTATAGCCATCATATCAAAGGACTTTGGAATTTTATTTCAAAAATTAAGTTAACCCAACTTTTTAAAAGCTTTTAAAAAGGTTATTCGAAATTAATGGTTTTTAAAAGGCTTTAAAAAATTTTACAAAATATTTTTTCAAAAAGGCCTCTCCAATTGCAATACTTAGCCTACTATTTTCGAAACTTACCTTTTGAAAATCGTTTGTTTCAATCTTTCAAAACTTAACCTAAGTTTGCACAAATTTTGGCTAAGTATCTTTCAAAACCAAGTATTTTCAAAAGCATTTCAAGTTTTAGCAGCTAAATATTTTTCAAAGAGCTTTCAAATCTAACTAAATATCTTTCCAAAAATCTTTTTAAAGATTTGCTAAGTATTTGTTCAAAGTTTAACTAAATGTTTTGATATCAAAAAATAGCTAAGTTACTTTTTAAAGTCAATATAATTTTATCTTAGCTAGTTTTAAACGAAAAAGTTATGTTTTCAAAAAATATTTCTCTCACTTAGCTAAAGGTTCTACAATGATTATTAAGTCTAAAAAAGCTAAGTGCTTATCAAAATTTGGTTAACCCTCTATTTTTCCTTCTCTAAACTTTTTTGAAAAATTAAGTTTCTCAAAATAAGCTAAGGCCATTAATCATTCTTACTTATTTATTTTTGATATATGGCAAAGGGGGAGAGTAGAAGAAATTCAAAAAGAAATTAAAGAAAGTTTGAATTAAAGAAAGTTTGAAAATTTATAAATTTAAGGAGAGCTTTTATTAAGGGGGAGCATTCTAAAAAATTTATAAAACTCTTGAACTAACTTTTTTTTTCCTTGTGCTAAATTTCTGCTAGTTATGCCGTTCTTTATTGCATCTTTTTTCTTAACTTTGAATTTCTGTTGCCATAATCAAAAAGGGGGAGATTGTTGGTGCGGGAAGCATCCGACGATCGAACTTTAGTTTTGATAATGGCAAAGGGATTCAAAGTTAAGATTATTTGTTATCTAATATGTTCATGGTGTTGGAACCCCAAGGTATTTTGATGTGATCAAACAAGCTAAGTTAGGTCCTGCGTTTGTTTAACCCTTGTGTCTAAGTGTGCAGGAGCTTAGGAACACAGGAAGTCGAGCGGAAGACGCGGCTAGCGAGAAGGACGGCACGGGGAGAGAGCTGACGGGCTCGGTGCGTCCGAGGGACGAGGTGACCGCGGAAGAGTACACCGGTGGACGAGAAGAACGTGCACGGCGTTCGAGGGATGAGAAACCGGGAAGGAAGGCTGCTCGAGGAGAAGGCCGGAACTTGGGTTCGGGTGAGCCCTATTCCGGATGGCCGAGATCACCCAAGCTAGCGGAGCCGGAGCGAACAAGACCCGGACCGAGACGAGCTGAACTAGAGGTGAAAAAGTCAACATTGTTGACTTTGGGCTCCGGGGCGCCCGGAGCCCTCCGGGGCGCCCGGAGCCCTCCAGTTTTATCCCCCCCAGGGCGCCCGAAACCGTTCCAGGCACCCCGACCAAGGCTATAAATATAGCCTTGGTCCAGAACCTTAAACACAACTCACTTGTAATCAATTCCTTCTGTGCTTTCAATTCTGTTCTTTTCATTTGTGCTGTCAACGTTGTAAAGAGGCTACTCCGCCCAGAGGAGAATCAGATAGTGCGCTTACATTCCTTGGATTAGCAATCCCCTGATTGCAAACCAAGTAAAACTCTGGTGTCTGCTTTTCTTTACTTAGTCTCTTTTATTTATTTATTTATTTATTACAAGTTTTCATTATATAGTTGAAATCCGAGAAAGGTTCGAGTTTTATTTTGTAGGGCAATTCACCCCTCCCCTCTAGCCAGCCTCCAAAGGGACCAACAAGTGGTATCAGAGCCAGGCGCTTCAGGAGGACTAACCGCCGATCGAAGCAACAAAGATGGGCGGACCAACCATTGTTCCACCAAAGTTCGAGGGGAACTTTGCAGACTGGAAGCGTCGTATGGAGGTATTCCTAAAAACATATTTTGAAATTCGGTTTATTATGAAATATGGTTTTGTAGCTCCAATAGATAAAGATGGAAAAGAAAAAGAAGAGAGTGATTGGACAAAGAAGGAGCAGAATGAGTCGGTAGCAAACAGTCGTACCGAACATCACCTGCTGAGCGTGTTACCGCCTCAAGAGGTCAACCGCATCGGAAACTATTTATCTGCTAAAGAACTTTGGGAGAAGTTCTTGGAACTCCACGAAGGCACGTCCGAAGCAAAGCTCGCTAGAAGGGACATCCTCCGCAACAAACTGATGAACATCCGTCTGGAGAAAGGTGAGAAAGTAGCCGGTCTACATGCAAAGGTAAAAGAACTAGTTACTGGTCTCGAAAACCTTGGTGAAACGGTAACAAATCGAGACACTATACGCTACGCGCTCAACGCGTTTCCAAGAACTCCGGAGTGGACATCAATCGTCGATGCTTACTACATCTCAAAAGACCTGGAGGTAAGTACTTTAGAAGAGTTATTTTCTACCCTTGAATTACACGAAACTAGATATGCAGAGATATCAAAGGACACAACCCAGACTATGGCGCTGAACGCAACCAACAAGGATGAACCCGAGTCAGACTCCGAAGACGATCAAGAAGCGTACATGGTAAGAAACTTTAAAAAGTTTTTTAAATCTAATAAATTTAAAATGCAGAATAAAAAGAATCAAAAAGGTAGAAGAAAGGTACGGTGCTACCAGTGTCAGAAGGAGGGACACCTAAGGGAAGACTGCCCAGAACTCAAGAAGGTCAAAATGAAGACACCCAAGAAACACAATCTAAAAGCAACTTGGGACGACACTTCTTCATCCGAATCAGAAGCTCAAGAATATGTCGGGATAGCACTGATGGCAAGCTACGAAGGACAAAGTACATCAGAACCTAGCATCGATGAAGGGGGAGCGACCTCAGATGGAAGTAGCGAAGCAGGGGGAGATTCAGGCTTCAAGTCTGATATGGTAAGTGAGGTATGCCTCTTACCCCCTGATGAACTTTACTTTGGTATCAAAGCTATGACTAAATCCATGTATAAATTAGAAAATAAAAATGTCAAATTAGAAAATGAAATTTTAGAAATAAAGAAAATTTTGACAAAATCATGTCTTATAGAGGATTTTGAAAAATTGAAAATAAAAACTAAAAGAAGAAATAGAAAGATTAAAAAATCTAATGGTTCAAATATTTCTACTTTTAGGAATTATAGAGCTTTGAATTGGTATTATAGATTTCATCAAAGTCAAATTAGAAATATATCAAAAATCTATATTCCTAGAAAATACTTGGTTAATCCTGTAGGTAGGAACCTCTATTGGGTTCCAAAAACCTGTTTAATTTAAAATTAAAGTCAGACTTAGCATTTTCAGCAAGGAAATTAAACAACTAATTTCTTTATGAGGCTTTGTCTAACGAAGTGGTTGTTGCTCCAATAACCAAGAAGGCCTAGTGCCTCGCCACGACCTGGAAGCCAAGTATCGAAATGAAAAGTTTAATTGACTAACCGAAAAAGCATTAATTTAAATTACTTAATGCTTTAAAAGAGTTATTCAATTTGTGTTAGAAAATATTTTTAAAAAAAAAAATTTTAGAAATTTTTTTATCTTAGAAATTTTTATGAAAATTGACTTAGAAATTTTTTTTATGAAAGCTCTCTTAGAATTTTTTATGATAATATTGCCTTATAATTTTTCTTAAAATTGACTTAGAATTGTTTCTTATGAATATTAACTTAGAATTTTTTTTAATTAGAAAAGTTTTTTTAGGAATGTTATGATAAGTTTCAAACTTAAAATTTTTTACACTTATGACTGTTTTTATCTGAAAAATATTTTACTTAAATTTTTCTCGAAAGAAAAATTCTGAAGAGTGTCTTTACTTAGACATTTTTTACACTCAATGTTTTTGTTTGAAATTACCTTAGACTTGTTTATAACCCCAATTTTTATGTGATCAAAGGGGGAGAAGTATGTTAAGTCTAGGAGGAGGTAATATAATTTTTCAATTGAAAAATATTTGGACTTATTTGAATATAAATTGTTTTTATTGCATATGTTTACCCTAACTTAACTTGGGTTGCTCACATCAAAAAGGGGGAGATTGTTGGAACCCCAAGGTGCTTTGATGTGATCAAACAAGCTAAGTTAGGTCCTGCGTTTGTTTAACCCTTGTGTCTAAGTGTGCAGGAGCTTAGGAACACAGGAAGTCGAGCGGAAGACGCGGCTAGCGAGAAGGACGACACGGGCAGAGAGCCGACGGGCTCGGTGCGTCCGAGGGACGAGGTGACCGCGGAAGAGTACACCGGTGGACGAGAAGAACGTGTGCGGCGTTCGAGGGACGAGAAACCGGGAAGGAAGGCTGCTCAAGGAGAAGGCCGAAACTTGGGTTCGGGTGAGACCTATTCCGGATGGCCGAGATCACCCAAGCTAGCGGAGCCGGAGCGAACAAGACCCGGAACGAGACGAGCTGAACCAGAGGCGAAAAAGTCAATGTTGTTGACTTTGGGCTCCGGGGCGCCCGGAGCCCTCCGGGGCGCCCAGAGCTGGATTTTGACCAGGGGGATAAGTTTTATCACCCCCCCCAGGGCGCCCGGAACCCTTCCAGGCGCCCCGACCAAGGCTATAAATATAGCCTTGGTCCAGAACCTTAAACACAACTCACTTGTAATCAATTCCTTCTGTGCTTTCAATTCTGTTCTTTTCATTTGTGCTGTCAACGTTGTAAAGAGGCTACTCCGCCCAGAGGAGAATCAGATAGTGCGCTTACATTCCTTGGATTAGCAATCCCCTGATTGCAAACCAAGTAAAACTCTGGTGTCTGCTTTTCTTTACTTAGTCTCTTTTATTTATTTATTTATTACAAGTGTTCATTATATAGTTGAAATCCGAGAAAGGTTCAAGTTTTATTTTGTAGGGCAATTCACCCCTCCCCTCTTGCCGGCCTCCAAAGGGACCAACACATGGAGCTTGCAGGAAAGTCCTAAGTGATACTTAGGCAAAAGTCCTAGCTGCGGTTAGGCAAGGTGAAAACCCTAGTGGGTGGTAACCCTAGGTCCTAGGGGTTGGTAACCCTAGGTGAAGGAAAAAACCTAAGGGGGGGTAACCTTAGGTCCTAGAGGGTGGTAACCCTAAGTGGAGAAAAACGCTAAGGGGCGACAATCTTCGGTCCTAGGGGGTGGTAACCCTAGGTGGAGAAAAACCCTAGGAGGCGGTAAACCTAGGTCCTAAGGGGTGGTGACCCTAGGCGAAAAGTCCAGTCGGTCTGGAGGACCGGACTGGCACCAAGTAATCTCTCCTGAGGAGAGTAGGTGAGGACACGTTCCCCATAGAGGGAACAGTAGGCGTCGGGTTGACCTAGGGTTTCCGGTCGGAAATCTGAAGTCAGACCCGGACAGTCCGATGACTATCAAACTCTTAATTTATTATGTTTATATCAGTTCTAACTTTGTCTTGCAGGGTACCGTATTGTTTTGGGACTAACATATCTTGCAGGTACAAAAGGAACAAGTTAAGCCTCGGATGAACAGTGTCTGATGCGCCTCCATGGAGCTTAGAGGCGCCTCAGGTGCAAGCCGAAGCCAGTTGTCCAGAGGAGCTGGAGGCGCCTTGGACCAAGGCTTGAAGGCGCCTTAAACCAGATAAGGTGCGACCAGTTCTGTGCTGATCCACGCGTGCGACTCGGCGGCCAGGAGGCACCTTGGACAGGCTTGGAGGTGCCTTCAGAACAGTATAAAAGATGGTCTCGAGGCAGAACTCAAAAAGTTCTAAGCTTCCTTTCTTAGGACTTTCCACCCCTGGCCAGTGGATTTTTTGTCTCCCCCAGGATTCGAACTCTAGACCTCCAGGCTTAAGTACTAGAGTTTATGAATCCTGGTAACCAAGTGAGATGATCACTTGGTTACCAGGATTCATAAACTCTAATACTTAAGCCTGGAGGTTTAGAGTTCGAATCCTGGGGGAGGCAAAAATCCACTGGCAGGGGTGGAAAGTCCTAGTAAGTAACGACACGGCCAAGGGTCGTCGGTCGACGACATTAGAGGTCGCCAAATGGGCCGACGACATAAGGGCCGACGGTCGACGACATGAGAGGTCGCCAAATGGGCCGCCAAATGGGCCAAGATGGCCGGGTCGTTACACAACGTGCTGCCAACGAGACGACCTAGAAGTGCTGCGAATTGACATCGACCACCCGGAGCTCCGAATCTTCAGTTTTTCCTACTGTCGTTGGTATAATTTAGTCGCTTCTTCTAATCATTGTACTTCATCTTGTAAACACATTAACGAGCTTATAGTTGTTGCCCACCGGAAGCGATCAACGATCGCGGGTCTTGGACTAGGAATCGCCACAGGCTCCGAACCAAGTAACTCCTCGAGTTCTTGTGTGATTGTCTTTTTGTTTCCACTGCTTTAACTCTCAAACGATTTCTGACTCCGAAACGCAAAAGAGGTACGAGCGCTATTCACCCCCTCCCCCTTCCCTCTAGCGCTTTCGGTCCAACATCTAGAACCCAAAGGTAAACGGACTTACCTAACTGACAGTTTCCCTCTCTGCCAGAAATCGGCACATTGAAGAGAGTCTAGGGCGGTTAACAGGATCTGGTGCAGTGAAGAGAGGAGGTGTCGATGATCGTGGTGGTGGCAGCGAAGGATCGGGGAAAGCTGGCGGCTACGGCAGTGGTAACTAGGGCACGGTGCAGCGCTCGAGTGACTGCGGCTAGGGCACAGCAAGACCGGCAACGCCACTGCTCCAGCGAGGGGGTAGCGCAATGCGGATGTCGATCGGCGCGATCAGAATCTAGGGAGAGGCTCAAGCCTCACCGGCACTTGGGCAAGGAACTCGGCGTCAGCGATGTAGAGAAATCGGGAGAGAAGGAAGATCGGAGTTGCTCGATGTCGGGAGAAGGAGAGGGGGAGGAAGAGAAGTGTCGGTTTTCTCTTGGTCACGGCTTTATGCATGTGGGAGGAGAAGGAACCGACTCTTGCGGTTAGGGCAGATCAAAGGAGACGTCGCGAAGGAGGCATCGGGGATGGCTCGGGCAGGGGGGAAGGGGAGAAGGAAACGACGAAAAAGGAATAAAAGAAAAAGAAAAGAAAAAGGAAAATAAAGAGAAAAATCAAACATTTCCTCGCTTAAATGGGTAGCCTAAACAAGCTTTCCCGAGGCCCAGTTTTTATCCTCGTAACCGAAGTCATACAGTCTCCGAAAAATTCCTGAAAAATTTCTAAAAATTCCAAAAAATTTCTGTAAAATACCAAAAAGGGGTAAATACCCATGAGGGAATTTTTCGAAATTTTTAGAAATTTTTCGAGAATTTTTTGGAGCTCGTATGACTTAGGTCACGGTGATAAAAATTGGGTCCCGGGAAAACCTGTTTAGGCTATCCCATTTAAGTGAGGAAAATGCTTATTTTTTTAATTCCTTTTCTTTCTTTCTTTCTTTCTTTCTTTCTTTCTTTTTTTTTTATTTTTTTCTTTGTTTCCTTTTTCTCTTTCTTTCTCCCCGACGCTGTTTCCCCGCGCCGAGCCTCCTCTCACGCCCGATCTGCCCTAACCGCTCCTCGTCGATTTCCTTTCTCCTCCCACACATACAAAACTGAGCCATCGCCGATCCCCTCTTTTCCATGCTTCTCTTTTCCTCTTCTCCGATCACGCCGCACCTCTTCATAATTCTCCTCTCTTCCCCGACGAATCTCCGCCCAATCCCGCGCCTCTCCCGTCTACCGATCTCCGGTTCTCCTCCGATCGACGACGGCGTGGTGCGCTGTGGCTAGGGCACGGAGGAAGGCTGGATCTGCGTCATCTTCCAATAGATCGACCTCACCTTTTCTGTCCTTGCACTGCTCACAGAGCCATCCGCATCTTCACTGGTCAGATTAGACTGAGTGACGTCATTATTGTTTCTCTTCTCTCTGATTTTCGGCGATCTAGAAGGTAAGGGTTTACTAAGTTGAAATTTGGGATCTGATTTTTATATTTTTGGTTTGATTCTTGATCACCTCCTGTTCCGATCTTAAAGTGAAGGATTCTAGCAGGAAGGATTGTTTGATGGGCTATCTTGGGTTCCAGTAGCAATTAACCTTTGCTGGCAACAACAGTCCTAGTGTGGATCAGCAGATAACGACTGTGAAGTGAGGATGAGTGTTGTGGATCAACAAGCACTGCTGTGAGGTTTTCTTTTTTTTGTTTCCAGTCACTATAATCCCAAGGCACACCCCATCCCGCATTGCTTAACAGCCGAATATACAGATTAGGGTAAGAAGGATTGGGTAAATGGATTGTTGTTAGTATAAATGGATTAGCTTTAGTTTTTTTCTAATGGTATGATTAGGGTTAAGGCAATTAACCCTAGTTAATCGTTAGATTTAATTTAGGTAGGGTTAATGTAATGTGATTAGGATCTTACCTAAAAATTTAGTCGTAGAGATTTTATTTAGCTATTCATTGAGTTATGGCTAAATAAAAATGTATGTATCGGTGACACAGGACTTTGACGCGAGACGAGTATCTCGACGTCGGATTTAGACCAGATTGGACCTTTCTATTGGAGGCGGGTACCTTGACTTATCTATTTTGATATGTCATTTGATATGCATAGTAGTTTTTAACAAGTAGTAATAATTATGTTTCTTATCTGCATTGGTTTGTCACTACCGGATAACTGTTACATGCTTACCTGTTTTGCATTTCATGTTAGTACCCACCTGATTATATATGCTTATAGGGGTAGTGACATAACCATGTCTTATTATGTTTAGGACCTAGATTTTATACCATATTTGTCCTGTGTACTTAGACCATTGATTGGATCTATTTATCTTATGGTACACATTATGTAGAGATGGACAGGATCAGGATATTTCCATGCTTAGTGTCATGCACCATCTCGCATGATTGCATGCTGTGTGATAGTCGGCTCCATTATTGTTGAGCACATCGCCAGTTACATAGATCTGCACACACCACCACTCATGGGTTAGTGGTATGTCAGGCAGGGTGTGTGGCAGTTCTGCTGTTAGGCTCCGTTGGTCAGGTGACTCAGCGTGGTAGCCGGCAAATAGTTCTGCTCTGTTAGGCTCCGCTGGTCTAGTGACGCAGCGTGGTAGCCGGCAGACAGTTTTGCTCTGTTTGCCTCCGTTGGTCCGCTCATGTGTAGTGTGACGTAACGTGGTAGCCGATAGGGATCCCTCCTCTGGACTTGCTAAGGGAGATGAGATCATTGCGCTCCCCCACTTCTGATTTGGGGTAGGAGGATAGGTGTACTCCGACAACATCTCGTCTACTCGGTCACTTAGTAGCAGTGATGACAGAGTGCACGGTTGTCACAACTCTACCCACTCGGTCTCACCATCGTGTGTGTGATGGCTGCCTGGCAGTAGGGGTGACAAGGACATGTCATTGGCATCATACGGATTGATGCTTTTATTGCTTGTGTTTGCTGCATTTATTTGCTACATATTTGTGGATGCATATGCTTGACATGCATGCAAGATTTCGATACCTCTCGGTTTATTATCCATACACCAGGTCATAGCTAGTACAGTTGTTCTCCTATTTATTTCAGTTGCATTTATCCTTCTTATATCAGGAGACTATACGCATGATTAGTGTTATTTGTTATATTTCTTACTATGCATGTCAGTAGTTACCCGCTGAGGAGTTGACTCACCCCGTTGACATACTATTTTCAGGTTGAGGCTGTCCAGAGGATTTCAGTCACTAGTCCCCTCCAGATTTCGAGGTTTTCATATAAACCTTTTTATTATTTTTTTCATACTATATAGTTGTCTATGTATTGGACTTATGTTGGTTTTGCTTTATAGATATTGTATTATCTTTATTGTCGATGAATTTTATTGGATATGTTTTAGTACATGTCTGTCTGGACGGCAGAAGAGGTGAGTTGATTTTATTGCCTCGTGATTTGAGTTTTATGGGTGTAGTTGAGTAGGATATAAGTTTTGAGTTTTATGGGTGTAGTTAAGTAGGATATATATTTTGAGCTTTATGGGTGTAGTTGAGTAGGATATCTGAATGGATTTTTCTTATCGTTGCATTAGTTTAGTTTTAGTATTAAACTGCGTGGGTGTTTGACTTATTTTTATTGTTATTGTTCCGGCCGTGTTGGCTATTACGTCACCGCAAGTGTACGGTTACGTCGTCAGTAATATAAAAGATTATCGTATCCACAGGGACTGGAATAAGCACTAGAAATGTTTCAACACGAGTTAGCCAAACAACTAATCAATTGGTTTCCAAAAGCTAAATGTAACTAATGAAAAGTAAACATAGAAATGAAATATCAACAAACAAGATTATGGGCTATGATAAAGGAATGTTTTAGGAGTTTTGATTTCTTTGTAAGATTCCTCAATGTAAATGATCTACCAAATCATATTTCTCAATTGTCCAACATTTATAGAAGGTTGTCGGTTCTCTCTTGCAATAGACAACCGACTTAGGACTGAAATATATACCTAAATGCGATCAATTATATATGAGCCTATGTTGTCCTTACACGGGCATGTTCCCGTCACGAAGATCCCTCGGAAAATCAACATAGAAATCTTTACCTCTCAACCCATAAGATATAAAGATTAATGCATAAATCTATCCTACCCTCTTGAATTATCCTATTTCCCCCCTAACACTCGTCCCTCACACGTCCTTACACGTGTTGTCCTTACACGGGCTTGCACCTTACGCATGCTTCCCTCGGAAAATCGAGTGAGAGATAATCTCTACAAGATCCACAAGACATTCAAACAATCAATCAAGAATGTGAATTAGGTTAAATCACAACAATACATCCAAAATTGAATTGATACAAACAAGACAATATCATAGAAACAAGGAAATGGCAAATCCACAAGAGTTTACATCAATTCATCATACAAATACTCCCTCCATCCTAAAACAAAGAGATATACTCCATGAATCGAAGAGAGAAATCTGAAAATACAAAGATTAAAAGCATTTCTTGATCCCCCAATCCAAGAAGAGGAGAGAAAGAAAACTTATCTAAGATGAAGCTTAGTCTTCGGATCCAATCCACGCTCCCGGAGTCGATTTTGTTGAAGATCCTCCTTTAGATCGCCCAAAAATCCTCCCAAGATTGAGAGGAAACACCCAAATTTCGCTCTCTCCCCAAGAGGGAGAAGATCCCCTTTCAAATCTTGAAGAAGGGTTTAAATAGAGGTGAAGTTTGGGCGCCAAACGGCCCCGTGGCACGGCCGTGTGAGGTTCACACGGCCCTGCCCACTCTCCTCTCTGCCAGCCTTGCACGGCCATGTGTGAGACACGGCCGTGGCAAACATCCCCAATAGCCCCTTTACACGGGCGTGCAGATCTACACGGCCTGAACTGTCTTAGCCTCTGGAAATCTGGCACGGTCGTGTGATACACACGGCCTGCTTCCTTCCTTGCCACTGCGAACCTCACACGGCCGTGTGAGACACATGGTCGTGTGATGCACACGGCCTAGGCTCCTTCTCAATTTGGGTTCTTCAGATCCTTGCACGGTCATGTGAGGTTCACACGGCCATGACCTCTTCGTTTCCTGCTGCAACCTTCTGGCCCGTGATCTCTACACGGCCTGGGCAACCCCCCCAGAGCAGGGCAGTGTGTGGTTCAGGTAGGGCACCTTCTTCCCTTTGCTTTGCTCACAGATTTGGCTTCAAACATGAAATCTTCACCAATTTCGACTCCTGTGTACAGAAAATGCACAAAAGCAGATCTCCGAACAAAGAGAGTAAATATGCTAAAAAGGAAAGCTGAATGTACGAAAATGTATAGATCAAGCATGCTCAAAGTATGTGAATGTGCATCAAAAAATGCATAAAAGTGTATTCAATCTACGCACATCATTGGCCGAGGTATCTATATTGATTTAGTAAGTTTTAGATTGTCACCCGTACAGGATAGATGCTGCCGAAATTTCTTTTGGCAGGGACTCCCCTGGGGTGAGACAATATATTTGGTATCAGAGCCAAGTTTCGAATGCTTGGTTTTCGTATTTTGGTTTTGCGTGTTAATCTGATACCAATATATTTAGTATTAGAGCCCGGTTTGCGAGTCAAATTGGGTATTTTTGGATTTTTACGTATTTTCGTTGATTTTCTCATTTCGGAGTTCCTAGGTTATAAAGGGGACTGGAGAGCGACGGAACATCTCCAGACATCAAATAGGTATAAAGATAATTTTATAATTTTTGTTACTTGTAGTAATATATGTGATATAACTTAACTGATATGAGAAGATCTACACGTGCAGTTGTGTCGAGACGTGATGTTGGACGGCCACGTAAGAGGACTTTGGAATCTCTGGACTTGCCAGAGATGCCTATTGGGGTTGAGCCTGTCGGTCAGGGACAAACTCAAGATACTGCGGGGGCGTCGGGCTCTCAGACCCCGATGACTCCTTTAGAGGTACCTACCTCAGCTGCACCTGCTGTACCCACCCCTACCGTATTTACGGTTCAACCAGGGGTACCACCGGCATACCCGACACCTGCTCCGGTCGAGCCTACGGTGTACCAGGCACCACCGCCACCTGGACCTATCATGTACCCCGCACCAGCGGCATCCGCGCCCCCAGTGCCTACAGTGTACCCAGCACCCACACCAGCAGTACCGATTGCTCCATTTCCAGTACCACCACCTACCATACCTCCAGCCGCGGCCACTCATATCGACCCTGCAGTACCACCAGTGGTATATGCCTCAGCTTATGCAGCAGTACTGGGAGTACCTCCCTCGGTCTATCCAGCGGTACTACCTGTACCACCAGCTCCGGGGATTCCGCTAGTTCCCGTGACGATCCCTACCCACCTCACAGATATTGTCGCGGCACGAGCCTAGATCCCAGCATTGGTAGAGTCGATGAAGAGTCGATTCACACTCTTCCGAGGAGGGATTGATCCGAGTGTGACCCAGTCCTTGATAGAGACCATGGAGCGGACCTTCTTCTACATGGCTTGCTCCGAGTGGGAGAAAGCAGAGTTGGCTACTTTTCGAATGAGGTCGACACCTTGTAGATTACGCAGCATTCCATCATAAGCGAGCAGAACATCACCTGGGCTAGATTCAGAGAGACTTTTGAGAGCCGCTACTTCCCACGGGCATATCAGATGGCTCGCCTGTAGGATTTTCTGAGTCTGCGACAGAACAAGTGCTTGGTTACAGAGTACAATGCCGAGTTTAATCGGTTGGCCAAATTTTGTCCAGAACTAGTTGCTGAGGATAGTTCTCGTATACAGCAGTTTATTCAGGGACTAGATGGACATCTACAAGTAAAACTTGTCAGTTTTGGGAACTCTTCCTACATAGAGATACTAGACAAAGCCCTGATGATAGAGTCAGCTCACCAGAGAGCATACCCGGACAAAAAATAGAAACAGGCGGAACGGACATCTGGACAGATCCAACAGTCACAGGCTATATAGCAGCAGAGTGGTCGCGGTCGGCCAGGTCAGGGTACTTCTGGGGCATCCGACCAGCCTCAGAAGTCAGGGTGATCTACATCAGAACGTTTCCGGTCTTCTCAGCAGAATCGGAAACAACTCGCCAGCGACATTCGCTGCACCGGATGTGGGTCTAGAGACCACATCACCTCAGCATGCTCCCTGGGACATTCAGTTTGCTATTATTGCAAACTTCCTGGGCACCTGAGTCGAGATTGTTTGCAGAAGGCTCAACATATTACTTCCGGAGTTTCTGATCATAGAGTTCAGCTCAGTCAGTCCAGGACTCATCGAGGAGGGCGGAGAGCCCAATCTTCACATAGCCAGCAAAGGATAGCTCCCCCTGCAATTGCTACTTATGGCATGTATAGACAAGAGCACCCCAGTGCCCTCATGGTACCACAGAGTTCTATCGTGGGACCCCAGTATCAGTTGCAGCCTCAGCCCTTAGTCCAGTATCTGCAGCCCCAGCCACAGGTTCAGTACCAGACGCAGCCCCAACCACTAGTACAGTATCAGTCACAGCCCTTACATCCACCTCTGGCACAGCAGCGGGCCGACGAATACATTTTTCTGCAGTACAATTTTCATTTATGCCTTATCTACTGATATGCTGATAGATACAGGTAGCTCGCATTCTTTTATATCCCGTACCTTTGTGAGGGAGATTGGTAGATTACCTACTATTAGACAGCAGCGACTGACCATCTCTCTACCGTCCGGTGATGTTCTGGATGTCACCCAGGAGGTCAACGTTTGCCCGTTAGATTTTGGCAACATGATACTTATGGTAGATCTTCTAGTACTGGAAATGCTCGACTTTGATATTATTCTTGGCATGGATTGTTTGTCAGCATATCATGCCACTGTTGATTGCCAGACGAGGGTGGTCACATTCCGACCTCTGAACCAACCCTCGTGAGATTTCACTGGCATCAGAGACGACGGTATATCGACTATTTCGGTGATTCAGGCTCAGAAGCTGCTGTCACATGGTTGTCAGGGTTTTCTATCATATTTGATTCATACTGAAGACGGCAGTAGTTCTCAACTCTCCAACGTTCCAGTAGTCTGAGAGTATCCGGATGTATTTCCAGAGGAGCTACCAGGTCTGCCTCCCAGAAGGCAAGTGGAGTTTGCTATTAAGTTGATTCCGGGAACCGCGCCAACATCGAAAGCTCCTTACCGTATGGAACCAAAAGAGTTGAACGAACTGAAGGTTCAACTCCAGGAGCTTTTAGACAGGGAATTTATACGCCCTAGTGCTTCTCCATGGGGTTCTCCAGTATTATTTGTCAAGAAAAAGGATGGTACTCTGAGGTTGTGCATTGATTACAGACAGCTGAATGCAGTGACCGTCAGGAATAAGTACCCCTTACCATGGATTGAGGATTTAATTGATTAGCTCAGAGGTACCTCAGTGTATTCTAAGATTGATCTGTGGTCCGGATATCATCAGCTAAGAGTCAAAGAATCTGATATTCAGAAGACAGCATTCCGTACCAGATACGACCATTATGAGTTTTTGATAATGTCATTTGGGTTTAATAATGCTCCAGCAGTATTTATGGATTTGATGAACCACGTCTTCCTGGAGTATCTTGATCAGTTTGTTATCATTTTCATCAATGGCATATCGATCTACTCGCGTTCCGAGGAGGAACATGCACAGCATCTTCGCACAGTCTTGGAGACTCTTGGGCGACATCAACTATATGTGAAGTTTAGCAAGTGTGCCTTCTGGCTACCTTCAGTCAATTTTCTGGGACACGTTGTTTCTAGTAGAGGTATTTCCATAGATCCTCAGAAGATCGAGGTTGTCACCACTTGGGAGCAACCGAAATCAGTACAGGAGATCCATAATTTTCTAGAACTAGCTGGATATTACAGAAGCTTCGTCGAGGGTTTCTCCCAAATTGCTATACGGCTGACACGCCTGACCAGGAAAGGTGTGAAGCTCACTTGGACAGAAGATTGCGAGACCAGCTTCAAGGAGTTGAAGCGGAGATTAGTGTCGGCTCCGATTTTGGTTTTACCCTCCGGAGAGGACGGATTTGTGCTCTACACCGACGCATCTCTTCAGGGTTTGGGCACTGTCCTGATGCAGCATGGCAGGGTAGTCTCCTATGCTTCTCGTCAATTGAAGGAGCATGAGAAGAACTACCCAGTACAAGATTTGGAGCTAGCCGCCATCATCTTTGCTTTGAAGATTTGGCGGCATCATCTGTACGGCATTATCTTTAAGATTTTTACGAATCATAATATTCTCAAATATATTTTCACCCAGAAGGAACTCAATCTCTGACAAAGGAGATGGATGGAGTTCCTGAAGGATTATGACTGTACCATTAGCTATCACCAAGGGAAAGCTAATGTGGTTGCCGATGCACTCAGCAGGAAGTCCAGACGGACTTTGGCTTGCCACCGAGCTTCAGTCATGAACATGATTTAGGGCTTCTCCGAGTTGGGCCTTAAGGAGCAGGGATAAACAGAGCAGGGTATTCTGGTTACCATGGTTGTTCAGTCGTCGATCAGGACGAGGATCCGAGAGGCCCAGGCCGGTGATCAGCATTTTCAGTTCATTGGTAGCCAGATAGCTTCCGGGCAGCAGACCGAGTTCACGCGAGATGAGGAGGATATTATATATTTCCAAGGCAGATTATGCGTACCTCAGTCTCACCCGGTCTTATAGGAGCTACTTCAGGAGGCTCATCACTCTCGATTTACGATCCACCCAGGAGAGACCCGCATGTATCGAGATTTGAGGCATTCCTACTGGTGGAACGGCATGAAGAAAGACATCGCGAAATTTGTATCTAGATGTCTTGTCTGTCAGCAGGTAAAGGCGAAGCACTAGAGACCTGCCAGATTACTTCAGCGGACTCCTATTCCTGAGTGGAAATGGGATCACATTACTATAGACTTTGTGGTGGGTTTGCCTAGGACACGACGGTCATGATGCTATTTGGGTAATCGTTGATCAATTAACCAAATCCGTGCACTTCTTAGCGATCCGGAAGACTGATTCCCTGGATCGATTGGCAGATCTGTATTACTGAGAGATCATCAGATTACATGGAGTTCCTTTTAATATTATTTCCGATAGAGACCCATGGTTCACGTCCCGGTTCTGGCAGAGTCTGCGGCAGGCCTTGGGCACTCAGCTCAGTTTCAGTACAGCTTTCTATTCGCAGACAGATGGACAGTCAGAGCGGATCATTCAGACTCTAGAGGACTTGATGAGGTCCTGTGTATTGGATTTCGGAGGCAGTTGGGAGGACTATTTGCAATTGGTAGAGTTTGCCTACAACAATATTTTTCATTCGGGTATCCAGATTACACCATTTGAAGCGTTGTATGGTAGGCCTTGTTGGAGGTTGGGGAGGCCCAGTTGCTAGGGCCTCATAGAGCTCAACATGAGGCAAAGTTGGTCCGTACTATCAGACGGAGGATGTCAGAGGCGCATGACCACCAGAAGAGTTATGCTGATCGGAGACAGAGACCCCTGGAGTTCTCTACAGGCGATCATGTATTTCTGCGAGTCTCACCCATGAAAGGGGTGAAGAGATTTGGCCTTAGAGGTAAGCTAGCTTCGCGCTACATTAGACCTTTCCAGATCTTGGAGAGGATTGGAGTGGTAGCTTATCGTCTGGCACTACCACCGTCCCTGGCAGGCGTTCACGACGTATTCCACGTGTCTATGCTGAGGAGATACGTAGCCAACCCAGCACATGTGCTATCTGATATATCAGTTCCCCTTCAACCTGACGCTACCTACGAGGAGGTTCCGATATGGATTCTGGACCAGAAAGAGCGTCGACTGCGGAACAAGACTATTCGATTGGTTAAAATTGGATGGCAACATCATTCAGACGAGGAGGCCACCTGGGAGCTCGAGGATACGATCCGAGCTCGATACACCCACCTTTTCACTTGAGGTATGTTGGTTAATTTACCGTTCAGCATTTATATTCTTTATCTGTTGTTAGTATTTGCTTATGGTAGATAACAAAATTTGGGGACCAAATTTTTATTAGTGGAGGAGAATGTAAAATACTAAAAAAGGGTGAATAACCATAAGGGAATTTATCAAAAATTTTAGAAATTTTTAGAAAATATTTTGAAGCTCGTATGACTTAGGTCACGGGGATAAAAATTGGGTCCCGGGAAAGCCTGTTTAGGCTACCCTATTTAAGCGAGGAAATGTTTATTTTTGTAATTCCTTTTCTTTCTTTTTTTATATATTTCCTTTTTCTTTACTTTCTCCCCAACGCCGTTTCCTCACGCCGAGCATCCTCTCACGCCCGATCTTCCCTAACTGCACCTCGTCGGTTTCCTTTCTCCTCCCACGCATACAAAACTGAGCCACTGTCGATCCCCTCTTTTCCTTGCTTCTCTTTTACTCTTCTCCGATCGCGACGCAACTCTTCCCAATTCACCTCTCTTCCTCGACGCTTCTCCGCTCGATCCCGTGCCACTCCCCTCTACCGATCTCCGATTCTTCTCCGATTGATGACGGCGTGGTGCGCTGTGGCAAGGGCACGGAGGAAGGCTGGATCTGCGTTATCTTCCAACAGATCGACCTCACCTTTTCTCTCCTTTCACTGCTCACAGAGCGATCCGCATCTTCACTGGTCAGATTGGATTGAGCGACGTCATTCTTGTTTCTCTTCACTCTGATTTCCGGTGATCTAGAAGGTAAAGGTTTACTAAGTTGAAATTTGGGATATGATTTTTATATTTTTGGTTGGATTCTTGATCTCCTCCTGTTCCGATTTTGAAGTGAAGGATTCCAGTAGGAAGGGTTGTTTGATGGGCTATCTTGGGTTCCAGCAGCAATTAACCTTTGCTGGCAACAACAGTCCTAGTGTGGATCAGCAGATAACGATTATGAGGTGAGGATGAGTGTTGTGGATCAACAAGCACTGCTATGAGGTGAGGTTCTGTTTCTGTTGTTCTTGGTTCTGCTCTACTTGTTCCAGCATCAACATAGCTTTGGTTTGAGGATAAGGTAAAGCGTAGGGTAAATAGGGATTTCATGGTTAGTATGATTATGTAAATTGGATTAGCTTTAGATTTTTTTTCTAATGGTATGATTAGGGTTAAGGCAATTAAACGTAGTTAATCGTTGGAATTAATTTAGGTGGGGTTAATGTAATGTGATTAGGATCTTACCTAAAAATTTAGTCGTAGAGATTTTATTTAGCTATTCATTGAGTTGTGGCTAAATAAAAATGTATGTATCGGTGACATAGGACTTTGACGCGAGACGAGTAGCTCGACGTCGGATTTGGACCGGATTGGACCTTTCTATTAGAGGCGGGTACATTGACTTATCTATTTTGATATATCATTTGATATGTATAGTAGTTTTTAACAAGTAGTAATAATTATGTTTCTTATCTGCATTGGTTTGTCACTACCGGATACCTGTTACATGCTTACCTATTTTGCATTTCATGTTTGTACCCACCTGATTATATATGCTTATAGGGGTAGTGACATAACCATGCCTTATTATATTCAGGACCTAAGTTTTTATACCATATCTACCCTGTGTACCTAGACCATTGATTGGATCTATTTATCCTATGATTGTTTCTTATCTGCATTATGTAGAGATGGACAGGATCAGGATATTTCCATGCTTAGTGTCATGCACCATCTCGCATGATTACATGCTGTGCGATAGTCGGCTCCATTATTGTTAGGCACATCGCCAGTTACATAGATCTGCACACACCATCACTCATGGGTTAGTGGTATGTCAGGCAGGTTGTGTGGCAGTTCTACTATTAGGCTCCGCTGGTCCGGTGACTCAGCGTGGTAGCCGGCAGACAGTTCTGCTCTGTTAGGCTCCGTTGGTCTGGTGAAGCAACGTGGTAGCCGGCAGACAGTTTTGCTCTGTTTTGCTTCGTTGGTCTGCTCATGGGTAGCGTGACACAGCGTGGTAGCCGGCAGGGATCCCTCTTCTGGACTAGCTCAGGAAGATGAGAGCATTGCACTCCCCCACTTTTGATTTGGGGTAGGAGGATAGGTGTACTCCGACAGCATCCCGTCCACTCAGTCACTCAGGAACAGTATGTTCGGATGTAAACTAAAAGCCTAGCTTTTGGTATAAACATTTATCTAGAAATAAGAATCACATTGGTCAAATGTCTACATTTATGATAAATGTAGTTGTTCAATTAATTTATATTGTAGATAACATGGTGTGTGGTGTCACACACAGAGGATCATGTTATCAGTACCTTATAAATTATAAATAGTAGCTCACGACCAAGATGGAAAGGAACAAACCATTGGAAGGTCGTAGTGTAATTAGGTATTAGTTTATCTTAACTATATAATTACACTAGTACACTTAGAGTGTATTGAGTAAGACCATTAGAGGTCATTTCTTTTATACTAACTTTATAAAGGAACAAACACCTCAGTTATTATGGAAGTGTGTGCTCTTAATCCTAATATAATAACAAGCACATATATTTGATATTTATTTCTTTAATTTATCAATGGGTGAGATTTAGTTCGATAAATCAATAAGCCCGATAAGTTGGGAAATGATATCACTTATATAGTGTGTTGTTGATTATAGAAGGAAACTGTGTCCAAGTAATCTAGGTTGAGAATGTCCCCAAGAGGAGCTCATAAGGATTGTCATATTAAACCCTGCAGGTGGACTTAGTCCGACATGACGATAAGGTTGAGTGGTACTACTCTTGGACTAAGATATTAATTAAGTGAGTTGTCAGTAACTCATTTAATTAGTGGACATTCGACATCTTAAACACAGGGAGACTAACACACTCATAATAAGAAGGAGCCCAAAATGTAATTTGGGATTGGTGCGGTAGTTCAATAATAGTTCTTTAGTGGAATGAATTATTATTGATAAAATTAAGTTGTGTGTTCGGGGTGAACACGGGAAGCTTAATTTCATCGGGAGACCAAAACCAATTCCTCCTCTCGGTCCCTATCGTAGTCTCTTGTCTATAGAGATTTATACCCACCACATACCCACCTTCTTACCCATCCAATGGGGCCGGCCAAGCTAGCTTGGAACCCAAGCTAGGGCCGGCCAAGACCAAATGGATGAGCCAAGTTGGTGGTCGGCCACTAAAATATTAAAAGGGATTTTTTATTAAAATTATTTCTTATGTGGATATCATTGTTTTAAAAGAGAGTTTAAAAATTAAAATTTTCCTTTTATAGCTTTCTACAAAAGATTAAGAGAAGAGATTAATATCTTTCCTTATTTGTAGATTAAAAGGATGATTTTAATTTTTGTCAAAAACTTTCCTTATTTGTAAATCATCTACATGTTTAAAAGAGAGTTTAAAATTTGAAATCTTTCCTTATTTGTTGATTAAAAGGTGGATTTTAAATTTTAAGAAAACTTTCCTTTTTAACCATGTTCATGATTTAAAAGAGAGTTTAAAAATTAAATATTCTCTTTTATAAGTTTCTACAAGAGATTAAGAAAAGATTTGATATCTTTCCTTATTTGTAGATTAAAAGAGATTTTAATTTTTAGAGAAAACTTTCTTTTTATCCACATGTTTAAAAGACAGATTTTAATTTATAAAATTTCCTTTTAACCAATCATGAAGGGATAAAAATTATTGGAGAAATTTTTATAAATTTCCGGAAACAAATTAGGAAGTTTTAATTCTTGTTTTAATTAAAACTTTCCTTGTTTTGGGAAGAAGAGTGGCCGGCCAAATAAATTGGAGAAGAGAAAATTATTTTTAATTAAATAAATTTTTCTTTTTATGGCAAAAGAATTAAGGAAGTTTTTATTTAAATTTCCTTATTTGCCAAGACCAAGGATTATAAAAGAGGGGGTAGAGGTGCCTTCATGGGAAACGACTCTATTCTATTTTCTCCCTCTTTTCTTCCTTGGTGTGGCCGGCCCTTCTCCTTTTCTCTCTTCCTCTTGTGTGGCCGAAATCCTTTATCTCTTGGAGCTTAGAGGAGGTGGCCGGATCTAGCTTGAGGAAGAAGGAGAGAAAGCTTGCATCCCTTGGAGCTTGGTTGGTGAAAAAAGTTCTTCATCCTTTAGAAGATATGCTTGGCCGAAACTTGAAGGAAGGAAGAAGAAGGTGCCTTGGTGGTTCTCGTCTCGGAAGATCGTTGCCCACACAACGTCCGGGATTAGAAGAGGAATACGGTAGAAGACCTAGAGGTTTTTGTTTGCAAAAGAAAAGGTATACTAGTATTTAATTTCCGCATCATACTAGTTTTATTTCTTTGTAAAAATACCAAATACAAGAGGCATGCGATTCTAGTATTTCGAATTAATTTTCGATGTTGTGTTCTTTTGTTTTTCTTTTCCTTGTGATTTGAATGTTCCTTTTGGTTGACCTAAAGTTATTTAAGGAAATTAAATATTAGCTTTCCTTAAAAGGCTTTGTCTAGGCGGTGGTGGTTGTTCTCATATCCAAGAAGGCCATGTGCCTCGCCATGCAGTCCTAGAAGCAAATTTTGGAAATTAATATTTAATGGAATTAATAACCTAGGTGATTTGGATCGAACGTGTTAAGTTCCGCAGGAGATCCAAGTCTAAACCTAAAAGAACAAATAAATTAAACTTAGGATCAAACGTGTTAAGTTCCGCAGGCGATCCAAGTTTAATTTAAAAGAACACATGGTAGCTAGGAAAATGTTCAAACCTTTGTACAAAATTTTTGTACAGTGGAACCATTAGGTTTTCCGAGTAGCAACCAACACAGTGATGACAGAGTACATAGTTGTCACAGCCCTACCCACTCGGTCTCACCATCGTGTGTGAGACGGCTGATTGGCAGTAGGGGTGACCAGGACATGTTATTGGCATCATACGCATTGATGCATTTATTGCTTGTGTTTGCTGCATTTATTTGTTGCATATTTGGTGGATGCATATGCTTGACATGCATACAGGATTTCGATACTTCTCGGTTTATTACCGATACAACAGGTTCTGGTTAGTACAGTTATTCTCCTATTTATTTAAGTTATATTTATCCTTCATATATTAGGAGACTGTACCATGATTAGTGCTATTTGTTATATTTCCAACTATGCATGTCAATAGTGTTAGCAAATTCGAGCCGCAAAAACCGCTTATTGCGTTGCGGAAGCCCAGAAGCTAGCCAAAGATCCGTGCGAAAATATATAAAATAATCTTGTACATGTTTGTCTACAATAGCTCTACCTTAGATCTACATGAAAAGAGCGTTACCCTTGTAGCGATGACCTTCGCTTATCCTGCTCGTCCAAAGGTTGCCGGATCGCGTAGAGTGTCAAGTGTACACTCCTCTACACGTATCCACACGGACAAAAGGTGGAGAGAACCACTTAGAATGTGCTAGCACCCTTGAGTGGCTTGGCAATGGAGGAGAGGGAGAAGGAAGAAGAGAGGAGGAAGAAGAAGAATTGAATGAGCACACACCTTGCTTCAATTCACCATAAAGTGGTCGGCCACTTCATTGTGTGTTATATACCTCCATGTAATACCAAGAGTCATGGCTCTTGGTCTTCCTCATGAGGTAGCACACATTGATGTAGCCATGATGATGTGGAACACCATCATTGGCTGGCCCATGCCAAGTCACAAATGAGGTGGCATTTGGTCAAGTCAAACTTGACCCTTCATATTCCCTCTCAAGTCAAGTCAAACTTGACCTCTTATCTCCCATGGTTGATCAAATCTAACCTTTGATTCAAATCAATTTAATTTAATGTATCTAAATTCATTAGTTTAAATTCACTCAATGAATCATAGTCTAAACTAGACTCATTCGACACATGAATCAATTGAGTCCAACTCAATTAGTCTAATTTGGATTACTCTTAATCCAATTTAGTTCATCACATGAACCTAATCCTCTTGGTCCATCATATGGACCTAATCTCCATATAATTGTCTTTTGTGTGTGACTCTATAGGTTCTTGTAACGTTAGCAATGCTCCTAAACTCATTTAGAAACATAAGTAATGAGCGGTATCTAGCAACACATCATTACTACCCAAGTTACAAGAATGTTGAGATCCAACATCACCTTTGTGACTACTAATTGTGACTCTCATAATATGTGACAATGTCCTTCTATCCTTGACATCTAGATTGATTAAATTGAGGCATAGACCGTGTCATCCTCTAATCAATCAATGTCTTGAACTCCAAGTAGACTCACCTTAATCAAATAAGCTCAATATCTTTTATTGACTTATTTGGGCATGGTCATGCACTTAGTGGTCTCACTCTATCAAGAATCATGATGTCACTCCCGTCATATAGGATGGATAGATCCCATCTACATCACTCACATCCCTCCCACTACAACAAAAACCTTCATAGACATCGGTTTTCCACCGGTGTATATTTCATTTTTGACCGATGTCTATGAAGCCGATGTTAAAAGTCTGCCATTTTAGACATCGGTTTAAAACCGGTATAGTATCACTTAACAACACCGGTCTTCGAATCGGTTATTAACCGGTGTAGTATCACTTAACGACACCGTTTCATCAACGGTGTAAAACCGATGTAATATTGTATGTTAATAACACCAGTTTTGGCAGCAGCAAATGACCGATGTAATATTAGTTAATAACACCGGTTTTGCAGCGGTGGAAAACCGATGTAATATGTATATTTTTTAACAGCACATATTTGATTTCCGAAACAATGAAAAACCGACAATAACAAAAAAAATACACAAATATTCACAAATTATACAAATATTCTTCATTCAATAATATCCATAAAATACACAAATATTCACAAATTATATAAATAATCTTCTTACAACAGTATCCATAAAATACCCAAACATTCTTTTTACATCAAAAGCTAGCTAATAGATATCAAAATCAAGGTAGAACATTCTTTTAACACATCAAGGTAGAACCGCACTTCAAATGTAATCTAGCATGCATTCAGCCCACTCGAACCGCACTTCATCAATTTCAACTCTGGAGTACTTGAGATTTGTAAACTGTAAAAACACATAAATCCACCATATGTCAAATAACTAAAACAAATGTGTACATGTATCAAATAAAATAGAATACTGAGTTTTTAAAGGTTGCTGTGCAAGATAACGAATATAACATAGAATCTAAAACTTTCATATATGACACTTAGTATATGCTGCTTAGAATATAACATAGATAATTTGCTCCTTCTAATTCAAGTGTACAGATTGATAAGAACCGACAACATCATACAACAACTTACTAGGCATGATAATGGTTGAACAAAGAAATATGACTACACAACAAATCTAGTGAAGCATAGAAGAACAAAGCTACCTCTGATGAAGAGATATACTATTTATTGTACTACCTCTGATGCCATCTTGGTATCCTGAATATCCTGCACTAAGCCCCCTATTTTCTGTGATTTCTGCTACCAACCACAGCAGCAAGGAATGCGGCAAGAAGGCAGCTGCCTCCTTAGTTCAACACCCAAAACAGCAAGTTAGAGCTTCCTTTTGGGTCCATTCAATCCTCTAGTAAGTAGAAACTATTTTCCCTTTGGTTTATGATGGATTTGGAGTGTCTTGACCTAAGATATAATCCTCTTGTAGCCCTCTATATTAAAGGCCAACATACATGGAAAATTCAGCATGTTCTTCTGAAGTCATAACAGGGTAGGTAAACTTTACTTGTAGTTTTTATTCATTTGCTTCATGTAGGAGTAGATTCTAGTAAATTCCCACACATTTAATGTTTAATGATCGGCTAGGGATAAGATTAGGGATCAACATGATCATTTCCTCCCTATAGCCATGTGGTAGAGGTCGAGCTTGTAGCCTAAATAATGTAGTTAGGGGTCTCTATCTGATTAATGAAAAACATGAATATAGGTAAAAACAAAAGAGGTGAGTAAAATAATGAAGAGGGGTTAAATCATAAAAACAAAGAGTTCCCTATTCTTGAGGTACCCACAGGCATATTGACACTCACTCTTACTTCTAGTTGAACTTGAAATTCATTGGTATAGCTAAATATGGTAATGGGTACCCTTTAGGTTTGATTACCCATTTATCTTAATAGGTTAGGTTAAATTCGAGTATCAATGTGTTAGATATTTAGAGGAAGTTGAGCAGGTTAAAAAAATGTAATCAATACTTTAATCCTAAGGTTACCATTTAAGATAGCTTATCCAGCCACTCTACTCACTGCAGCTCCTAATCTCTAATTCCTTTCTTCTTAGGCAATCATTTAGTCTCCAACTAGTATCTGGTTTGTAACAAAAGCATAGCATCCGGTTTGTAACTTATTTTAGGCAAATAAAGCAACCATATAAGCTTATGAAATGAGAGAATGCTACACTCATTAATGGTTGCATAAGGATTGCTTAAGTCAACATATAAATTTTCTTTAATGGGATGTAGGTCAATTAATATGGGTTGTTTAATTCATGTGTTTTATGTTGTGTGAATTGCTTAAGGTCATCCCTAAGCTACTGTACATGCTATGTCAGAGCTAAATTCGTCCCAATTTGTGTGGGTTCTTTTCTCCTTTTCACCTAAGCCATATGCATAAACCATGTACATATTAAGTAGAAGCAACTAGTTTTCACTCTTGTGAAACAAAACATCTAATGCTTTTTGTAAACGTTTACATGCTATCAAATTAAGAGTGTCAAGTTTTGATTGGAAGTGTGGATGTTTCCAGCGGTATACAGCTTTCTGAAGAATCAAACATAATCAGATACACCGCTACAATGTGATAGTGTACATAAGCATATCACGCATAACAAGCCACAAGTCCTATCAATCTACCATTAATTATGTACTTACATTCATAGTATTGGTTCAAGTCATATCTAAGTTCATGTCGATCTCTTCACATTTATAAATTTTTCAAATAATTAATATTAGCTTCTGCAAATGATGTTGCCCCTACAGATAAAAACATTCATTGGACAATAAAGGTTGAGAAAAATAACCACCTCAAAGTTTCCTTTCAGTTCTGATTCGAGCTTTTTGGTGAGACTCTCGTTGTACAATTCCTCGTAAGCCAACTGAATCTGCTTTCTTTGGGTGGCATTTCTATGCGCTAAAATGTTGATCAGTGTCTTCTCATTAGTTCCCCATCCTGACACATGTAGATGTCGCGGTAAGGCTATTTAGCTTATACAAATTTTGCTTCACTATTTCTTCATAAATTTATATATGCTATTCAAAACTAGTGTATCTGAGCAAGGTATCGAAATACACTGTAGAAGAACTTGCATCTCTCTTATGCACAATGACATTATATGAGGCCTTGATGAACCCATTGCTAGACATTAGGCTTCAAAGGGACAAGGCTTCAGGGATGGACAAACAGAACACTTTTGCAAACTCTTACAAGGAGATTTCCAAAGAACATAACAATACTAGGAAACATAAATAACACATGGAAATGAAGACTATAATCTCTGTGCTCCTCTTTTATGAGTTTCATTATGGAATATCACATTATCAAAGGTTTGAAAAATCAATCTTCTATCAATTATTAAAAGAAGAAAAAATCTATGTAAATCAATTGGACAAGAAGAAAACAATTTCAGATATCAAAACAATTATTTGCCTGATCCATTAAATAAAAAAAAAACTCATTTCTTGAAGATTTCTTCCTTGGTCTATGTTATGATCACAAAAACTATCAGAGATAACAAGTTCATATCACTTAGAAAGATGAAACCTCTCTATTTTCTGGGAAATATGTAGATTTATTTCTGATCGGTGTTAAAAAAAAGTAATCTTGAACTCATAGAGGAATGATCTAAGCATTAGATCTGCATACAACTATGTGCTATTGCTACAGATTGCTGATCGGCGTAAAAAAAAAGTCATCTTGAACTCACAGACAAATGATCAAGCATTAGATCTGCAGATACCTCATTAGATCTAATGATCAAGCATTAGATCTACACTCATTAAGATAAGATCCATATAGTTAAGCCCAAATAATTAAGACAAACACATCACGATTAACATGATAAAGGTTAATTATATTAAAATTAACAACCCCGACAATAGAGGCGATGGAAGATTGCAGTGATGCTTATTTCACCAAAAAAAATGCCTTTAGTGTTGGGCATGAATGGCATCATCACATGGACAGAAGACGAGTGTGGTCCTCTATTGTCTTTAAAGACTCGCTTCAAAAAAATATATGGGAAAATGACTTTCCATAACCTTCATTATAGATAAACAAATACCTTCATAATCCCATATATTGAGGAAGCCATCCTCAGCAGCTCTTCTAAAAATTGATGCTTTGTCAAGAAACCACTGGAATAAAGTTAAAAGGACAGTAAGTTATAGCAGCAGTTAACAGAAGTATTCCAATGCTAATAATATAGTAATATAGCATGCCTGAACATAGAGAACAGCAACCTTGTGACCATCAAGTTTGTGTACTGGTGCACCAACACCACCAGAAGTTAGGTTACGTTGATCAAACATATGCACAGACTTATCAACAAACCTGAGAAAAAATATGATCATAGATAAAGAAATGCTAAGGCTGCATATAATCACTGACTCACAAACTCAAGACATCATGTTTATAGGAGAAAGTAACAAAATACTGCCTAAGAACCAGCAGAGGTTATAGAATGGGAACAAATAAACATCAAGAATATACGTAGTCACCAGCTCTCCTCATTGCAGCAATAACTCGTCGATAAAGATCAATTTTTAGCACAGAAAGGTCTTCCACCCACCAGTCCTGACAATGCATCATTAATTTTCCTGACCTGCTATCACATTCTAAGTGAGCTAAACCAGAAACCAAATCAAAAGAAATCCGTAAACGATGCTGCAGGGGAAAATTCATTGAGTGGAAATTACCCAAAGATTTCAAATCAACTTCTCATGAAGACACAAATTCGACTCTAAATCATTCCGAAACCCTCCAATTAGGAACCAAAACTTCAAGGAAAGCTCGAATCACTTCTGACCTCTCTGTGACCCATTCTAACAAACAGGTAACGTGCAACTCTCTACAACTTGTTCATCATGGAAAACACAACACAACTCAACCTCAAATCATCGAACACCAGCCAAAATCTCTAAGAAAACCTACTGTGAACACATCAGAAATCACTGTCAAACAATTTTGGGTAACATATGCAAACCAAGCAGTAACCTTCAACCGAAACCTCCAACAAGAACACATCCCACCGAGAAGAATCCAACCCGAATCGTATACAAAGAAAAACCAATCAAGCACATCCACAGAAGAGGAAAACATATCGAAAGCGTCTACAAAAGAAGTAAATCAAAACATCTCCAGGAAGAACAATCAAAGCCTTTACCAGAAGAAAACCAGTCGAAATCCATACCAAATCCTCACTTTCTATAGGTTTTCCACCCCACTATACCTCATGGATTTCGAGTTATCACAGGTAGATACACTTGCCTCTTTCTTCTTCGTCTCGCCTCCACTCGTCCTCGCGTTGTGCCCCGTCAGCTGTGGCCTGCGAAGCTCAGCTAGGCAGCGAAATGGCCCGACGAGTGGCTCTGTCGACTCGGGAAAAATGGAAAGAAGAGAAGGGTCGGCGGAATTGGGCAGGGAGATGTGACTAGGAAATGAACCCACTGTTCAAAGGGGACGGCGACGGCGAGAAATCGAGGGAGCGGAAGTTGAGGCGGCGCCAGCAGCTAGGGTCGAGGGAGGCGCGGTACCAGGACTTGCAGACGAAGGGGACGGCGACGGCGAGATCTCCGAGGGCGAGGCGGCGGAAGGGGAAGAGGGAGATGAGGCTGAGGTTTAGGTTTAGGTTTAGGTTTATGCTGAGAGAAGGGGCACGATATTGGTTTAGGTTTGGAGGGAATTTTGTGAAGTCTTGTAAATTTTGGCCGGTGAAAAAATTAAATTATTTTTTTTTGGTTCATTAACACCGGGTTTTAAAAACCGCTGTTAAAATCGGTGTCTATTAACAAAAAAAAAGGCGCTCATAGACACCAGCTAAAAAACCGATGTCTATGAGCGAAAATCTGTACTCATATACACCAGGTTTTAGAAAAATCGGTGTAAAATACTCAAAGACATCGGTTTTTGCTTAAAACCGTTGTTGTTCCACCGATGTCTATGAGGGTTTTTCTTGTAGTGTCCGCATAATTTGTTACATACCTAGTAGTCGCCTTTATAGTCCAACAAGTTACGGGTGACGTTTGACGAAGCCAAAATATGCAACTCCTTATGTAGAGAACCATGGTAACTTCAGGTCCAAGGACTGATAGTCATACTAATAGTCATATGAGAAAGTATATGACACTCATATAATGATCCATGATACTTTCTCATTCAGTATACATTCTCCAATGCATACCCATGTGTCAACTTGATATCTAATATCCATGACTTGTGAGATCAGGTCATCGAATTGAGCTACATTGTAAGATATCGGAAAATTTAAATAATAAGGTTATTTTGGAAATAGCCTTATAGAATTTTTCCAGAATTTTTAGAAATTTTCTGGGAATTTTTCGGAGTTCGTACGACAGGATTTGAGAGGATCGATCAGCGGGCACGAACAAAGCGTGTTTGGGATACCATTTAAGTGAGGAAATGTTTTAAATTATAAATACCTTTTTCCTTATTTCTTTTCCTCCATCGCCGATCCCGATCTATTTCTTCCCCCAACCCCTGCGATCCCGATCCTTCCTTCCCCCGAGCTTTCCTTTTGTCTATTCCCGATTCCGATCTCCTCCTTCTGATTTCCTCTCGTTCTCTTCCACGGGTGACTCAACGTCGAGGCTGGAGAGCACGTTCCCGGAGCTCGACACAAGGGAGTCACCAGAGCTCTATGGGTACCAGTAGGCTCCAGGTCATCTTCGGCTGAGGGGTTTCTTCTTCAGCGGATTTCGCGACCAATCACCGACGATCGGTGGCTAGGGCATGGTGAGGAGCCGGATCTCGTATCGTCTCCGACTGGTAGGCCTTCCCTCTCCTCCCCTCGTGCTGCTCACAAAGCGGTCCGCACCTCCTTTCTTGCTGGAATTGGGCAGCGACGCCATTGGGAGGTGATCCAGAGAGGTAGGGCTTCGTCGGATCTATCCAGTGACGGCGGTGTGGTGAGGTAACAACCTTATCTTCACTGTGTTTGTTCAATTCCCTTCTCTGTTCTTGATCCTCATTTTCTTGGCTACGGATTTAGGTCACGGGATTGAAGAGATTGAGGTAAGATGAATAGATTATTTTCTTGAATTAGGTTATTGTTGGAATGCTTGGTTGAATTCATGATCTCCTTTTTGTTTGATCCAATTGATTCCAGTGATGACATGTTCTGTGGAATTCAATTTGTGTGCTGTGGATTGCTTTATGATCCAGCAACATATGGTTTCAACAGCAACTCGATTAGAGCAGCGAGGTCCTTCTGCTGTGGTGTTGGAAGGGTGATCGTGAGGTGATTTCTAGTAGCATCCCTTGATCCAGCAATCCATAGGGGCTGTGAATTGAGGTATGTGTAGGGATTTTGATACATGATGTGAATGTATTGAATTAGGCTTATGTGTAGGTATTTAATCCGGGTTGTAGATTATAGTATAATTTGGACTTCATGATCATGTGTAGATTTAGATGGTGATACATGTTGTAATTAGTTGTTGATTATGATTAGATATATTTACTTAGATTTATTCTAATGGAATGATTAGGGTTAAGACAATTAACCCTAGTCAACTATTGGATCTAATCTAAGTTTAGATATCTAATCTAATTGGTGATTAGGGATTAGATAACTAATCCTAATTAATCATTAGATTTAATTAGGTAGATTGAGGTTGTGTTGATTAGGGTTTTTGCCCTAATTTAGTTCTAGGGGTTTTATTTAGCTATTCATTTGATTTAGCTAAATAAAATCTATATATATTGTTTGTTTGACACAGGACCCTGATTCGAGACGGCGTCTCGACGTCGACTTTGGATTACGTGATTTGTACCTTCTATTTGAGGCGGGTACCCTCTGACTTATCTTTTGATAATATTTTATGATATGTGTAGCTTATATATATTTACTAGTGGTAGATAGTAGATTATTCTCTCTCTTGGTCTTAGCTAGTTGATACCTATCACATGCTTCATCTGCTAGTTGCTTTACTTCAGGATTGGATATTTTTATCTCTTGCCATGTGTATATATGTTCATAGAGATGCATATCTATAGTGCTCTACTCTACTGGATTAGTTGTTGTACATGTGTGATACCTACTTACATCATTGTTATATGTGATGTCTTTGGATTTATGCTGTTTATATCATGGTTATATATATAGGCGTTTACCTTTTGGGCACACACATATATGGAGGAGGCCATGTTCAGGTATGACATACTGTAGCATCATGCACCATCCTGCATGATTGCATGCTGGGCGATTGACGACTCCATTATTGTTGAGCTCGTCGGCCGGCTACATAGGCCTGCACACAACATGTTTCACTGCATGGGTAGTGGCACAAGACTGAGGGTGTGTATGGCAGTAGCTCTGTAGTGCTCCGCTGGTCCGCTCATGGGTAGTGTGACTGCAGTGTGGTAGCAGACAGGGATCCCTCCCCGTCATCGCGTACCGGGAGTTGAGAGCATTGCGCTCCCTCACTATGTTTGAGGTAGGAGGATAGGTGTTCTCCGACAGCATCCCATCCACTCGGTCACTCTTCAGGGGCAATGATGGCAGATTGCACAGTGTCACAGCCCTACCCACTCGGTCTCACCATTGTTTGTGAGATGGCTGACTGGTTGACAGGGGTGACCATGTCATATTGCATCATATGCACGGATTGCATTCGTTATGATTGATGCATTTTGGTGATTGCATATGATTGACATGCATACAGGATACATGCTTTTGCTCTGACTATTTTTATCTGTGTATGTTCACAGTCAGTTGCACAAGCCTCGTAGGTGAGTACAGTTTATTTCAGTTATGCATTTTCTTATTATTCTTGCTATAGACTGTACTTTATGCCTATTGCTGATTATTACAGTTTATTTCAGCTATGCATATCTATTATACTGTTAGGAGACTGTACCGTAGGTTGTACTGTTAGGAAACTGTACTGTAGGCTCTATGGTTTAGTGTACTATACCATAGGATGTTACTGGTGGTTATATGTTGTTGTACATATCTATTGGATTACCTGCTGAGTTCTTTGAACTCACCCCGTTATTACTATTTTTCAGGTTGAGGTCGTCCGGAGATATTCCAGTCGCTAGCCCCTTTGTCAGGATTTCTAGATATCATTTTCTGTATTCGCTTTTATTCGTATACTTGTGATGTGGGTTTGTATTGGGGACTTTATATCGAACATTCGGGTTTGTTACTTTGTTTTCCGCTGGAAATATTTCATTACTTCGTGGATTTCGTTTCTTCGTTGTAGTGGAGTAGGATGTGTACGTATATCTTCGTTGATTTCTATATCATCTTTTCTTTATATAACTGCGTGGATTGTTTATATTATATCTGTGTAGAAATGTTGAATATAACTGCGTGGATTGTTTACTATTTGTGTGTATTATTCCGGCCGAGTGTGGCCGAGATATAGATATATGTATACTGAGATTCATATTGTCACCCGTACAGGGGAGATGCTGCCGAAATTTCTTTGGACAGGGACTACCTTGGGCGTGACAATTTATTTGGTATCAGAGCTAGCCTCCGATTTCGGATTTTTATATCCTGGAGTTTGTTAGTGTATCTGGATTTTTGGGATTTTATCTGATATTAATTTATTTGGTATCAGAGCAAGTTTTGCGATACCTACTCGGTCGGGTTTCAGATTTACGATATTTACTTTCGTGAGCATTTCTCGGTATTTTGGATTTGTATGGATATTCGTCGACTTACTCGTTTCGGAATTCCGAGGTATTTGACGAGGATCTATTAGTTCTATTTGGGGGCTAAGCAGCGACAGGACATCTCCAGACGACAAATAAGGTAAATTAGGTAATATTATTGTTCTTATACCTGTAGTGATATCTGGGTAGCATTTTGTTTACAGATATGGCACATACACGTATTCTAGTACCGAGACGTGGGCAACCACGTAAGAGGTCGATAGATTCTCCGGAGACAGAGTCTTCAGAGAGATCTGCTCGGGTCGAGCTTGTCCGTTAGGGACAGACTCGTCAGGATATTATAGGCACGTCGAATTATGAGACCCCGACGGTTTCAACATCAGAGGTACATACCTCAACTATACCACTAGTGGTATCACCTTCAGTATACCCGACACTCCCTCCAGTCGTGCCTACTACTACGTACTTGAGGTACGAGATGAGACAAAAATCTGGTGGGACATGCAACGCTCGATTATAGGCGAGCAGCATATTACTTGGGCGAGATTTAAGGAGGCATTCGAGAGTCAGTATTTTCCCCGTGCGTATCAGATGACATGTCGACAGGATTTTCTGAGTCTTCGGCAGAATAACCGCTCAGTGATGGAGTATAATGCCGAATTTAATCGGTTGGCCAGATTCTGTCCTGAGTTAATTGCCGAGGGCAGATCTCGTATGCTCTAGTTTGTCCAGGGACTGGACGGGCATCTTCAGGTGAAGATTGCCGATTTTGGTATTGCATTATACACAGAGACATTGGATAGAACTCTTATGATTGAGTCTTCTCATCATAGAGTGAATGCAGATAAGAAGAGGAAGTAGACTGATCGGACTTCCGGACAGACCCAGCAGCCATAGACTACTGGACAGCAGCAGAGCAGTCGCCTTCAGACGGGTCAGGGTACTTCTGGGTCATCTGGCCGACCCCAGAAGTCAGGACGATCTTCATCAGGACGTTCCCGGTCTGCTCAGCAGAACCGGAAATAGTCCACTGGTGACTCTTACTACACTAGATGCGGATCCCGAGATCACATCACCTCTGCGTGTACTCTGGGACAGTTAGTTTGCTATTATTGTAAACTGCCTTGGCACATGAGCCGAGACTGTTCTTTGAAGGCTCAACATGTAGCTTCCGGAGTTTCTGTTCCGGGAGGACAGTTTGATCAGTCCGGGACTCACCGAGGAGGGCCGAAAGCCCAATCTTCGCATCGTCAGTAGAGGACAACTCCTCCTGCAGAAGCTGCATAGGACATGCATGGGCAAGAGCATTCCGGTGTCCTTGTGGAGAACCCCACGGTATTCTGCCTTAGTGTTCTCCTGTACTATTCATCAAGAAGAAGGATGGTACTCTGAAGTTGTGCATCGATTATAGGCAGCTGAATGCAGTGACTATCAGGAATAAGTACCCCTTGCCACTGATTGAGGATTTATTTGATCATCTTAGAGATACATCAGTGTATTCTAAGATTGATCTGCGGTCTGGGTATCATCAGTTGAGAGTTAGAGATTCTGATATTCAGAAGACAGCATTTCGCACCAGATACGGACATTACGAGTTTTTGGTAATGCCATTTGGGCTTACCAATGCTCCTGCAGTATTTATGGATCTGATGAACCATATCTTTCTGGAGTACCTAGATCAGTTTGTTATTGTGTTTATCGATGATATATTGATCTATTCGCGTTCTGAGGAGGAGCACGCGCAACATCTTCGCATAGTCTTGGAGACTCTGCGACGACATCATCTGTATGCGAAGTTCAGCAAGTGCGCATTTTGGCTATCTTCAGTTGGTTTTCTGGGACACGTGGTGTCAAGCCGAGGTATTTCAGTAGATCCTCAGAAGATCGAGGCTATCACCAGCTGGGAGCAGCCGAAGTCAGTCCAGGAGATTCGTAGTTTCTTGGGCTTGGCTGGATATTACCGACGATTCGTTGAGGGTTTCTCCAGCATTGCTATGCCGTTGACACGTCTGACCCGGAAAGGCGTGAAGTTCACGTGGTCAGAGGCTTGTGAGACCAGCTTCCAGGAGCTGAAGAGGAGATTAGTATCAGCACCAGTCTTGGTTTTACCTTCTGGTGATGACGGATTTGTACTTTACACAGACGCATCTCTTCAGGGCTTGGGCGCTGTTTTGATGCAGCACGGTAGGGTAGTCTCCTATGCTTCTCGTCAGTTGAAGGAGCATGAGAAGAACTACCCAGTACATGATTTAGAGCTAGCCGCTATTATCTTTGCTTTGAAGATTTGGCGACATCATCTTTATGGTATTACTTTTGAGATTCTTACTGATCATAAGAGTCTCAAATATATTTTTACACAGAAGGAACTCAATCTCCGATAGAGGAGATGGATGGAGTTCCTGAAGGACTATGATTGTACTATTAGCTATCATCTGGGTAAAGCTAATGTGGTTGCTGATGCACTTAGCAGGAAGTCCAGAGGGACTTTAGCTCGTCACCGAGTTTTAGTCACGGACTTGATTCAGGAATTCTCCGAGTTGGGTCTTGAGGAGCAGGGACGGACAGAGCAGGGTATTCTTGTTACCATGATTGCTCAGTCGTCGATCAGGATGAGGATTCGAGAGGCTCAGGCCGGAGATCAGCATTTACAGTTCATTAGCAGCCAGATAGCTTCCGGACAGCAGGCCAAGTTTACACGAGATGACGAGGGTATTGTTTATTTCTGAGGTAGATTGTGTGTACCTCAGTCTCACCCGGTCATGGAGGAGTTACTTCAGGAGGCTCATCGTTCTAGATTTGGTATCCACCCAGGTGGAACCCGTATGTATCGTGATTTGAGGTGTTCCTATTGGTGGAACGGCATAAAGAAAGACATCGCAGAGTTTGTAGCTAGATGTCTTGTCTGTCAGCAGGTGAAGGCCGAGCACCAGAGACCTGTTGGTTTACTTTAGAGGATCCCTATTCCAGAGTGGAAGTGAGAGCATATTACTATGGATTTTGTGGTAGGATTGCCTAGGACTCGACGAGGCCATGATGCGATTTGGGTAATCGTTGACCGATTTACCAAATCAGCACATTTTTTAGCGATCCGGAAGACTGATTCTCTGGGTCGATTAGCTGAGTTATATTGTCGAGAGATTATCAGATTGCATGGAGTTCCGTTGAGCATTATATCTGATAGAGACCCACGGTTCACGTCCCGATTCTAGCAGAGTCTGCAGCAGGCCTTGGGCACACAGTTTCGTTTCAGTACGACATTCCATCCGCAGACAGATGGCCAGTCAGAGCGGACTATTCATACTTTGGAGGATTTGCTGAGGTCTTGTGTTATGGACTTTGTGGGCAGCTAGGAGGACCACCTGCCATTGGTGGAGTTCGCCTACAACAACAGCTATCATACGGCTATCCAAATGGCACCGTTTGAGGTGTTGTATGGTAGACCTTGTCGAACACCCATCCTCTGGGAAGAGGTTGGGGAGGCCCAGCTGATAGGACCTCAGAGAGCTCAGCAGGATGCAGAGTTAGTTCGCTCTATCAGACGGAGGATGTCAGAGGCTCATGACCGTCAGAAGAGTTATGCTGATCAGCGACGGAGACCCCTGGAGTTCTCTATTGGTGATCATGTATTTTTGAGAGTTTCACCCATGAAAGGGGCGAAGAGATTTGGTCTTCGAGGTAAGCTAGCCCCACGATATATTGGGTCATTCCAGATCTTGGAGAGGATTGGAGAAGTAGCTTACCGTCTGGCGTTACCACCATCTCTAGCTGGCATTCACGATATATTCCATGTATCAATGCTGAGGAGATACGTATCCGATCCGGCACATGTTCTGTCAGATATATCGGTTCACATTCAGCCTGACGTTACTTACGAGGAGGTTTATGTACGGATTCTGGAGCATAAAGAGCGTCAGTTGCGGGACAAAACTGTCCGGCTGGTTAAAGTCGGATGGCAGCATTATTCTGATAAGGAGGCTACTTGGGAGTTGGAGGATACGATTCGAGCTCGATACCATCATCTTTTTACTTGAGGTATGTGGGTTAGAGTTTCTTTCAGCATTTATACTATTTGGTTATATTCTAGTGTATGCTGTTGGTTATAGCGAAATTTGGGGACCAAATTTTTATTAGTAGGGGAGAATGTAAGATATCAGAAAATTTAAATAATAAGGTTATTTTGGAAATAGCCTTATAGAATTTTTCCGGAATTTTTAGAAATTTTCTGGGAATTTTTCGGAGTTCGTACGACAGGATTTGAGGGGATCGATCGGCGGGCACGGATAAAGCCTGTTTGGGATACCCATTTAAGTGAGGAAATGTTTTAAAATATAAATACCTTTTTCCTTATTTCTTTTCCTCCATCGCCGATCCCGATCTATTTCTTCCCCCAACCCCTGCGATCCCGATCCTTCCTTCCCCCGAGCTTTCCTTTTGTCTATTCCCGATTCCGATCTCCTCCTTCTGATTTCCTCTCATTCTCTTCCACGGGTGACTCAACGTCGAGGCTGGAGAGCACGTTCCCGGAGCTCGACACAAGGGAGTCACCAGAGCTCTATGGGTACCAGTAGGCTCCAGGTCATCTTCGGCTGAGGGGTTTCTTCTTCAGCGGATTTCGCGACCAATCACCGACGATCGGTGGCTAGGGCATGGTGAGGAGCCGGATCTCGTATCGTCTCCGACTGGTAGGCCTTCCCTCTCCTCCCCTCGTGCTGCTCACAAAGCGGTCCGCACCTCCTTTCTTGCTGGAATTGGGCAGCGACGCCATTGGGAGGTGATCCAGAGAGGTAGGGCTTCGTCGGATCTATCCAGTGACGGCGGTGTGGTGAGGTAACAACCTTATCTTCACTGTGTTTGTTCAATTCCCTTCTCTGTTCTTGATCCTCATTTTCTTGGCTGCGGATTTAGGTCACGGGATTGAAGAGATTGAGGTAAGATGAATAGATTATTTTCTTGAATTAGGTTGTTGTTGGAATGCTTGGTTGAATTCATGATCTCCTTTTTGTTTGATCTGATTGATTCCAGTGATGACATGTTCTGTGGAATTCAATTTGTGTGCTGTGGATTGCTTTATGATCCAGCAACATATGTTTCAACAGCAACTCGATTAGAGCAGCGAGGTCCTACTGCTGTGGTGTTGGAAGGGTGATCGTGAGGTGATTTCTAGTAGCATCCCTTGATCTAGCAATCCATAGGGGCTGTGAATTGAGGTATGTGTAGGGATTTTGATACATGATGTGAATGTATTGAATTAGGCTTATGTGTAGGTATTTAATCCGGGTTGTAGATTATAGTATAATTTGGACTTCATGATCATGTGTAGATTTAGATGGTGATACATGTTGTAATTAGTTGTTGATTATGAGTAGATATATTTACTTAGATTTAATCTAATGGAATGATTAGGGTTAAGACAATTAACCCTAGTCAACTATTGGATCTAATCTAAGTTTAGATATCTAATCTAATTGGTGATTAGGGATTAGATAACTAATCCTAATTAATCATTAGATTTAATTAGGTAGATTGAGGTTGTGTTGATTAGGGTTTTTGCCCTAATTTAGTTCTAGGGGTTTTATTTAGCTATTCATTTGATTTAGCTAAATAAAATCTATATATATTGTTTGTTTGACACAGGACTCTGATTCGAGACGGCGTCTCGACGTCGACTTTGGATTACGTGATTTGTACCTTCTATTTGAGGCGGGTACCCTCTGACTTATCTTTTGATAATATTTTATGATATGTGTAGCTTATATATATTTACTAGTGGTAGATAGTAGATTATTCTCTCTCTTGGTCTTAGCTAGTTGATACCTATCACATGCTTCATCTGCTAGTTGCTTTACTTCAGGATTGGATATTTTTATCTCTTGCCATGTGTATATATGTTCATAGAGATGCATATCTATAGTGCTCTACTCTACTGGATTAGTTGCTTTACATGTGTGATACATGCTCTTGGATTCATGATACTTACATCATTGTTATATGTGATGTCTTTGGATTTATGCTGTTTATATCATGGTTATATATATATGCGTTTACCTTTTGGGCACACACATATATGGAGGAGGCTATGTTCAGGTATGACATACTGTAGCATCATGCACCATCCTGCATGATTGCATGCTGGGCGATTGACGACTCCATTATTGTTGAGCTCGTCGGCCGGCTACATAGGCCTGCACACAACATGTTTCACTGCATGGGTAGTGGCACAGCACAGTAGGGTGTGTATGGCAGTAGCTCTGTAGTGCTCCGCTGGTCCGCTCATGGGTAGTGTGACTGCAGTGTGGTAGCAGACAGGGATCCCTCCCCGTCATCGCGTACCGGGAGTTGAGAGCATTGCGCTCCCTCACTATGTTTGAGGTAGGAGGATAGGTGTTCTCCGACAGCATCCCATCCACTCGGTCACTCTTCAGGGGCAATGATGGCAGATTGCACAGTGTCACAGCCCTACCCACTCGGTCTCACCATTGTTTGTGAGATGGCTGACTGGTTGACAGGGGTGACCATGTCATATTGCATCATATGCACGGATTGCATTCGTTATGATTGATGCATTTTGGTGATTGCATATGATTGACATGCATACAGGATACATGCTTTTGCTCTGACTATTTTTATCTCTGTATGTTGACAATCAGTTGCCCAAGCCTCGCAGGTGAGTACAGTTTATTTCAGTTATGCATTTTCTTATTATTCTTGCTATAGACTGTACTTTATGCCTATTGCTGGTTATTACAGTTTATTTCAGCTATGCATATCTGTTATACTGTTAGGAGACTGTACCGTAGGTTGTACTGTTAGGAGACTGTACTGTAGGCTCTATGGTTTAGTGTACTGTACCATAGGATGTTACTGGTGGTTATATGTTGTTGTACATATCTATTGGATTACCTGCTGAGTTCTTTGAACTCACCCCGTTGTTACTATTTTTCAGGTTGAGGTCGTCGGGAGATATTCCAGTCGCTAGCCCCTTTGTCGCGGGGATTTCTAGATATCATTTTCTGTATTCGCTTTTATACGTATACTTGTGATGTGGGTTTGTATTGGGGACTTTATATCGAACATTCGGGTTTGTTACTTTGTTTTCCGCTGGAAATATTTCATTACTTCGTGGATTTCGTTTCTTCGTTGTAGTGGAGTAGGATGTGTACGTATATCTTCGTTGATTTCTATATCATCTTTTCTTTATATAACTGCGTGGATTGTTTATATTATATCTGTGTAGAAATGTTGAATATAACTGCGTGGATTGTTTACTATTTGTGTGTATTATTCCGGCCGAGTGTGGCCGAGATATAGATATATGTATACTGAGATTCATATTGTCACCCGTACAGGGGAGATGCTGCCGAAATTTCTTTGGACAGGGACTACCTTGGGCGTGACAATTTATTTGGTATCAGAGCTAGCCTCCGATTTCGGATTTTTATATCCTGGAGTTTGTTAGTGTATCTGGATTTTTGGGATTTTATCTGATATTAATTTATTTGGTATCAGAGCAAAGTTTTGCGATACCTACTCGGTCGGGTTTCAGATTTACGATATTTACTTTCGTGAGCATTTCTCGGTATTTTGGATTTGTATGGATATTCGTCGACTTACTCGTTTCGGAATTCCGAGGTATTTGACGAGGATCTATTAGTTCTATTTGGGGGCTAAGCAGCGACAGGACATCTCCAGACGACAAATAAGGTAAATTAGGTAATATTATTGTTCTTATACCTGTAGTGATATCTGGGTAGCATTTTGTTTACAGATATGGCACATACACGTATTCTAGTACCGAGACGTGGGCAACCACGTAAGAGGTCGATAGATTCTCCGGAGACAGAGTCTTCAGAGAGATCTGCTCGGGTCGAGCTTGTCCATTAGGGACAGACTCGTCAGGATATTATAGGCACGTCGAATTATGAGACCCCGACGGTTCTGACTTCAGAGGTACATACCTCGACTGTACCACTAGTGGTATCACCTTCAGTATACTCGGCACCCCCTCCAGTCGTGCCTACTACTGCGTACTTGAGGTACGAGACGAGGTAGAGATCTGGTGGGACATGCAGCGCTCGATTATAGGCGAGCAGCATATTACCTAGACGAGATTTAGGGAAGCATTCGAGAGTCAGTATTTTCCCCAGGCGTATCAGATGACACGTCGGCAGGATTTTCTGAGTTTTCGACAGAATAACCGCTCAGTGATGGAGTATAATGCCGAATTTAATCGGTTGGCTAGATTCTGTCCTGAGTTGGTTGCCGATGATAGATCCCGTATGCTTTAGTTTGTCCAGGGATTGGATGTGCATCTTCGGGTGAAGATTGTCAGTTTTGGTAGTTCATCATACACAGAGGCACTGGATAGAACTCTTATGATTGAGTCTGCTCATCAGAGAGTGAATGCAGATAAGAAGAGGTAGCAGATTGAGCGGACTTCCGGACAGACCCAGTAGCCACAAACTACGGGACAGCAGCAGAACAGTCGCACTCAGATGGGTCAGAGTACTTCTGGGTCATCTGGACGACCCCAGAAGTCAGGACGATCTTCATCTAGACGTTCCCGGTCTGCTCAGCAGAACCGGAAATAGTCCACTGGTGACTCTTACTACACTAGATGCGGATCCCGAGATCACATCATCTCTGCATGCACTCGTGGGACAGTCAGTTTGCTATTATTGCAAACTGCCTAGGCACTTGAGCCGAGACTGTTCACTGAAGTTTCAGTAGGTAGCCTCCGGGATTTCTGTTCCGGGAGGACAGTTTGGTCAGTCCGAGACTCAGCAAGGAGGGTCGAAAGCCCAATCTTCGCATCGTCGGCAGAGGACAACTCCTCCTGCAGAAGCTGCATATGACATGCACGGGCAGGAGCATTTCGGTGTCCTTGTGGAGAACCCCACGGTATTCCGCCTTAGTGTTCTCCTGTACTATTCGTCAAGAAAAAGAATGGTACTCTGAGGTTGTGCATCGATTATAGGCAGCTGAATGCAGTGACCATCAGAAATAAGTACCCCTTGCCGCGGATTGAGGATTTATTTGATCAGCTTAGAGATACATCAGTGTATTCCAAGATTGATCTGCAGTCTGGATATCATCAGTTGAGAGTCAGAGATTCTGATATTCACAAGACAGCATTTCGCACCAGATACGGACATTACGAGTTTTTGGTGATGCCATTTGGGCTTACCAATGCTCCTGCAGTATTTATGGATCTGATGAACCGTATCTTTCTGGAGTACCTAGATCAGTTTGTTATTGTGTTTATCGATGATATATTGATCTATTCGCGTTCTGAGGAGGAGCACGCACGACATCTTCGCACGGCCTTAGAGACTTTGCAACGACATCATCTATATGCGAAGTTCAGCAAGTGTGCATTTTGGCTATCCTCAGTTGGTTTTCTGGGACACGTGGTGTCAAGCCGAGATATTTCAGTAGAGCCTCAAAAGATCGAGGCTATCACCAGCTGGGAGCAGCCGAAGTCAGTCCAGGAGATTCGTAGTTTCTTGGGCTTGGCTGGATATTACCGACGATTCGTTGAGGGTTTCTCCAGCATTACTATGCCGTTGACACGTCTGACCCGGAGAGGCGTGAAGTTCACGTGGTCAGAGGCTTGTGAGACCAGCTTCCAGGAGCTGAAGTAGAGATTAGTATCAGCACCAGTCTTGGTTTTACCTTCTGGTGATGACGGATTCGTACTTTATACAGACGCGTCTCTTCAGGGCTTGGGCACTGTATTGATGCAGCACGGTAGGGTAGTCTCTTATGCTTCTCGTCAGTTGAAGGAGCATGAGAAGAACTACCCAGTACATGATTTAGAGCTAGCCGCTATTATCTTTGCTTTGAAGATTTGGCGACATCATCTTTATGGTATTACTTTTGAGATTCTTACTGATCATAAGAGTTTCAAATATATTTTCACACAGAAGGAACTCAATCTCCGACAGAGGAGATGGATGGAGTTCCTGAAGGACTATGATTGTACTATTAGCTACCATCTGGGTAAAGTTAATGTGGTTGCTGATGCACTTAGCAGGAAGTCCAGAGGAACTTTAGCTCGTCACCGAGTTTTAGTCACGGACTTGATTCAAGAATTCTCCGAGTTGGGCCTTGAGGAGCAGGGACGGACAGAGCAGGGTATTCTTGTTACCATGGTTGCTTAGTCGTCGATCAGGATGAGGATTCGAGAGGCCCAGGCCGGAGATCAGCATTTACAGTTCATTGACAGCCAGATAGCTTCCGGACAACAGACTGAGTTTACACGAGATGACGAGGGTATTGTTTATCTCCGAGACATATTAGGTGTGTCTTAGTCTCACCCGGTCATGGAGGAGTTACTTCAGGAGGCTCATCGTTCTAGATTTGCTATCCACCCTGGTGGAACCCGTATGTATCGTGATTTGAGACGTTCCTATTGGTGGAACGGCATGAAGAAAGACATCGCAGACTTTGTAGCTAGATGTCTTGTCTATCAGCAGGTGAAGGCTGAGCACCAGAGACCTGCTGGTTTACTTCAGAGGATCCCTATTCCAGAGTGGAAGTGGGAGCATATTACTATGAATTTTGTGGTAGGATTGCCTATGACTCGACGAGGCCATGATGCGATTTGGGTAATCGTTGACCGATTTACCAAATCAGCACATTTTTTAGCGATCCGGAAGACTGATTCTCTGGGTCGATTAGCTGAGTTATATTGTCGAGAGATTATCAGATTGCATGGAGTTCCGTTGAGCATTATATCTGATAGAGACCCACGGTTCACGTCCCGATTCTAGCAGAGTCTGCAGCAGGCCTTGGGCACACAGTTTCGTTTCAGTACGACATTCCATCCGTAGACAGATGGCCAGTCAGAGCGGACTATTCATACTTTGGAGGATTTGCTGAGGTCTTGTGTTATGGACTTTGTGGGCAGCTAGGAGGACCACCTGCCATTGGTGGAGTTCGCCTACAACAACAGCTATCATACGGCTATCCAGATGGCACCGTTTGAGGTGTTGTATGGTAGACCTTGTCGAACACCCATCCTCTGGGAAGAGGTTGGGGAGGCCCAGCTGATAGGACCTCAGAGAGCTCAGCAGGATGCAGAGTTAGTTCGCTCTATCAGACGGAGGATGTCAGAGGCTCATGACCGTCAGAAGAGTTATGCTGATCAGCGACGGAGACCCCTGGAGTTCTCTATTGGTGATCATGTATTTTTGAGAGTTTCACCCATGAAAGGGGCGAAGAGATTTGGTCTTCGAGGTAAGCTAGCCCCACGATATATTGGGTCATTCCAGATCTTGGAGAGGATTGGAGAAGTAGCTTACCGTCTGGCGTTACCACCATCTCTAGCTGGCATTCACGATATATTCCATGTATCAATGCTGAGGAGATACGTATCCGATCCGGCACATGTTCTGTCAGATATATCGGTTCACATTCAGCCTGACGTTACTTACGAGGAGGTTTATGTACGGATTCTCGAGCATAAAGAGCGTCATTGGACAAGACTGTCCAACTGGTCAAAGTCGGGTGGCAATATTATTCTGACGAGGAGGCTACTTGGGAGCTGGAGGATACGATCCGAGCTCGATATCCCCATCTTTTTACTCGAGGTATGTGGGTTAGAGTTCCTTTCAGCATTTATACTATTTGGTTATATTCTAGTGTTTGCTATTGGTTATAGTAAAATTTGGGGACCAAATTTTTATTAGTAGGGGAGAATGTAAGATATCAGAAAATTTAATTAATAAGGTTATTTGGGAAATATCCTTATAGAATTTTTTCGAAATTTTTAGAAATTTTCTGAGAATTTTTCGGAGCTAGTACGATGGATTTTGAAGGGACGGATTTACGGGTCTGGATAAAGCCTGTTTGGGATACACGTTTAAGTGAGGAAAAGTTTTAATTATAAATACCTTTTTCCTTATTTCTTTTCCTCCATCGCCGATCCCGATCTATTTCTTCCCCCAACCCCTGCGATCCCGATCCTTCCTTCCCCCGAGCTTTCCTTTTGTCTATTCCCGATTCCGATCTCCTCCTTCTGATTTCCTCTCGTTCTCTTCCACGGGTGACTCAACATCGAGGCTGGAGAGCACATTCCCGGAGCTCGACGCAAGGGAGTCACCGGAGCTCTATGGGTACCAGTGGGCTACAGGTCATCTTCGGCTGAGGGGTTTCTTCTTCGGCGGATTTCGCGACCAATCACCGACGATCGGTGGCTAGGGCACGGTGAGGAGCCAGATCTCGTATCGTCTTCGACTGGTAGGCCTTCCCTCTCCTCCCCTCGTGCTGCTCACAAAGCGGTCCGCACCTCCTTTCTTGCGGGAATTGGGCAGCGACGCCATTGGGAGGTGATCCAGAGAGGTAGGGCTTCGTCGGATCTGTCTAGTGACGGCGGTGTGGTGAGGTAACAACCTTATCTTCACTGTGTTTGTTCAATTCCCTTCTCTGTTCTTGATCCTCATTTTCTTGGCTGCGGATTTAGGTCACGGGATTGAAGAGATTGAGGTAAGATGAATAGATTATTTTCTTGAATTAGGTTGTTGTTGGAATGCTTGGTTGAATTCATGATCTCCTTTTTGTTTGATCTGATTGATTCCAGTGATGACATGTTCTGTGGAATTCAATTTGTGTGCTGTGGATTGCTTTATGATCCAGCAACATATGTTTCAACAGCAACTCGATTAGAGCAGCGAGGTCCTACTGCTGTGGTGTTGGAAGGGTGATCGTGAGGTGATTTCTAGTAGCATCCCTTGATCCAGCAATCCATAGGGGCTGTGAATTGAGGTATGTGTAGGGATTTTGATACATGATGTGAATGTATTGAATTAGGCTTATGTGTAGGTATTTAATCCGGGTTGTAGATTATAGTATAATTTGGACTTCATGATCATGTGTAGATTTAGATGGTGATACATGTTGTAATTAGTTGTTGATTATGATTAGATATATTTACTTAGATTTATTCTAATGGAATGATTAGGGTTAAGACAATTAACCCTAGTCAACTATTGGATCTAATCTAAGTTTAGATATCTAATCTAATTGGTGATTAGGGATTAGATAACTAATCCTAATTAATCATTAGATTTAATTAGGTAGATTGAGGTTGTGTTGATTAGGGTTTTTGCCCTAATTTAGTTCTAGGGGTTTTATTTAGCTATTCATTTGATTTAGCTAAATAAAATCTATATATATTGTTTGTTTGACACAGGACTCTGATTCGAGACGGCGTCTCGACGTCGACTTTGGATTACGTGATTTGTACCTTCTTTTTGAGGCGGGTACCCTCTGACTTATCTTTTGATAATATTTTATGATATGTGTAGCTTATATATATTTACTAGTGGTAGATAGTAGATTATTCTCTCTCTTGGTCTTAGCTAGTTGATACCTATCACATGCTTCATCTGCTAGTTGCTTTACTTCAGGATTGGATATTTTTATCTCTTGCCATGTGTATATATGTTCATAGAGATGCATATCTATAGTGCTCTACTCTACTGGATTAGTTGTTGTACATGTGTGATACCTACTTACATCATTGTTATATGTGATGTCTTTGGATTTATGCTGTTTATATCATGGTTATATATATAGGCGTTTACCTTTTGGGCACACACATATATGGAGGAGGCCATGTTCAGGTATGACATACTGTAGCATCATGCACCATCCTGCATGATTGCATGCTGGGCGATTGACGACTCCATTATTGTTGAGCTCGTCGGCCGGTTACATAGGCCTGCACACAACGTGTTTCACTGCATGGATAGTGGCACAGCACAGTAGGGTGTGTATGGCAGTAGCTCTGTAGTGCTCCGCTGGTCCGCTCATGGGGTAGTGTGACTGCAATGTGGTAGCAGACAGGGATCCCTCCCCGTCATCACGTACCGGGAGTTGAGAGTATTGCGCTCCCTCACTATGTTTGAGGAAGGAGGATAGGTGTACTCCGACAGCATCCCGTCCACTCGGTCACTCTTCAGGGGCAGTGATGGCAGAGTGCACGGTGTCACAACCCTACCCACTCGGTCTCACCATTGTGTGTGAGATGGCTGACTGGTTGACAGGGGTGACCATGTCATATTGCATCATATGCACGGATTGCATTCGTTATGATTGATGCATTTTGGTGATTGCATATGATTGGCATGCATACAGGATACACGCTTTTGCTCTTACTATTTTTATCTCTGTATGTTGATAGTCAGTTGCCCAAGCCTCGCAGGTGAGTACAGTTTATTTCAGTTATGCATTTTCTTATTATTCTTGCTATAGACTGTACTTTATGCCTATTGCTGGTTATTACAGTTTATTTCAGCTATGCATATCTGTTATACTGTTAGGAGACCGTACCGTAGGTTGTACTGTTAGGAGACTGTACTGTAGGCTCTATGGTTTAGTGTACTGTACCATAGGATGTTACTGGTGGTTATATGTTGCTGTACATATCTATTGGATTACCTGCTGAGTTCTTTGAACTCACCCCGTTGTTACTATTTTTCAGGTTGAGGCCGTCGGGAGATATTCCAGTCGCTAGCCCCTTTGTCGTGAGGATTTCTAGATATCGTTTTCTGTATTCTCTTTTATACATATACTTGTGATGTGGGTTTGTATTGGGGACTTTATATCGAACATTCGGGTTTGTTACTTTGTTTTCCGCTGCGAATATTTCATTACTTCGTGGATTTCGTTTCTTCGTTGTAGTGGAGTAGGATGTGTACGTATATCTTCGTTGATTTCTATATCATCTTTTCTTTATATAACTGCGTGGATTGTTCATATTATATCTGTGTAGAAATGTTGAATATAACTGCGTGGATTGTTTACTATTTGTGTGTATTGTTCCAGCCAAGTGTGGCCGCGGTATAGATATATGTATACTGAGATTCTTATATTCACCCGTACAGGGGTGATGTTGCCGAAATTTCTTCGGACAGTGACTACCTGGGGCGTGACATACATGCTAGTCTCATCGCATTAACATTGTCCCTGAATGTTAATACTCGACTAGAAATAATTAAGAGTAGTGTTCTCTATATTATCTCACTATCAATTCAACCAATCGATTGATATAGATAAGAACCTTCTACTCAAGGGTGCTATTATACTTAGTTATTTGGCGCCAATACAAGTAAGTATAATAATCATAAAGAAATGTCTTTATAAATACAGGAATATGATACATCGAGTCCATACAACAATCATCACATGATTGACTCTAGGGCTCTCACTAATAATCTCCCACTAGTACTAGTGTCAATCAGTGTAGGCTCTAAGGTCCAATGACCTAGTGTGACCATCATGCTTTCTCTGTGCCAAAGCCTTGGTCAAGGGATCAGCTATGTTAGCCTCTGTGGATACTCTGCAAATTTTCACATCTCCTCTATCGATGATCTCTCGAATGAGATGGAAGCGTCGTAGTATGTGTTTGGTCCGCTGGTGTGAGAGAGATTCCTTAGCCTGCGCAATTGCTCCATTGTTGTCACAATAGAGCTCTATAGGATCAGCTATGCTAGGAACCACCCCAAGCTCAGTAATGAACTTGCGGATCCACACTGCCTCCTTTGCTGCTTCTGATGTAGCAATATACTCGGCCTCTGTTGTAGAATCAACAACTGTGTCCTGCTTCAAACTCTTCCAGCTCACAGCACCACCATTCAAGAAAAACACGAACCCAGACTGTGATCTATAATCATCCAGGTCAGTTTGGAAGCTGGCATCATTGTAACCCTTTACAGCTAGCTCGCCATCACTTCCAAATATCAAGAAATATTCTTTAGTCCTTCTCAAGTACTTGAGAATATAATCTTGACTGCTATCCAGTGACGCTCACCTGGATCTGACTATTATCTGCTCATCATGCTCAAAGCATATGAAACATCAGGATGAGTACATAACATGACATACATGATAGATCCTATGGCTGAAGCATAAGAGATCTTATCAATGCGATCTCTCTCCTCTCTAGAAGAGGGACTTTGAGTCTTCGAAAGACTCACACCATGTGACTGTTGGTGCAATATCCCTTAGGTCAAGGTTGACCTGGTTGACCAAGCTTGAGTCTTGGTTTGGATTTCGATGTTTGACAATGAAAGGTTGATTGTAAAAGAGTCAAGTAGGTCAAGGTTGACCGGATACTTGATTGTGGAAGTCATGGTGAGTGAAGCTAGGCAGTATGAAAGTCCTGGTGAGTGAAGCCAGGTGAAAAGTCCTAGTGAGTGAAGCTAGGCAGATGGAAATCCTGGTGAGTGAAGCCAGGTGAAAGCCCTAGTGAGTGAAGCTAGGCAGATGGAAATCCTGGTGAGTGAAGCCAGGTGAAAGACCTAGTGAGTGAAGCTAGGTGAAAGTTCAAGTAGGTCAAGAGAGTGACCGGATACTTGGCATGAAAGAAAAGTCCAAGTGGGTCAAAGGGATTGACCGGACACTTAGTGAGGGAGTCCTAGCAGGTCAAGGGCGTGACTAGATGCTAGGCATGACGTACCAACAGGTTAAGGTTGATCGGATGTTGGTTTGGGAGGTTTGGGACTTGGTTTTGGGCAAAAAACCAAGTACTGGATCGATCAGTGGATCGATCCAGACTCTGGATCGATCAGTGGATCGATCCGCTTTCCGACGGAGACTCTCCGGATCGATCGGTGGATCGATCGGGGTCTCTCATCGGATCGAAGGGACACCGTGCACAGTAGCATGCTGGATCGATCCGTGGATCGATCCGGTTATTCCGCGATAGGCGCTGGATCGATCCGTGGATCGATCCAAAGCCTCCCGATCGATTGGAAAAATCGAATCGATCGGGATCCGCCGTTGAGTCGTATTTGAGCCGCAGGCGAGCGTTGTCTTCGTCACCGATTCATTTCAGATCTTCACCAGCTCCTCCACAGCTCTTTTCAAGCTCGAGATCGCCAGTTCTTGAAGGTTCTTGGAGGCTCTTCCAAGTCAAGAGGCGGATCAAAGCAAGAAGAAGAAACTAGGGTTAGGGTTTGTGCACTCATTGTAAGCTTGTAAGCTTGTATTTCTTTACTACCCTTCCTTCTTCTTGTATTGAGTCTTGTAGGGGTTCTCCGCTCTTGGTAGTTACCATAAAGGAGAGTTTCATTAGTGGAGGGTGTGTGTTGGTGTGGATCCTTGGACTAGTCACCTCTTGTGAGGTGGATACCAAGTAAACTAACCGTGTTAGCGTTGTGTGATTTGTTTCTGTATTTTCCACTGCACATCTTCGAAGAAACAAGCAACGCTGAACACCGGGCACGCGACGAGCTATTCACCCCCCCCCCCCTCTAGCTACTTTTGGTCATAACAAGTGGTATCAGAGCAAGGTCGCTCTTCACCGGAATCATCGCCGGAAGGGTCAAGCATAACAAGAAAAACTAGAGGGTGAAGAAGTCGGAGAAAATTCTTCAAGTTCAAGATTTTATCAAGCTCAACTTCAAGATGCAATTCCAAGATGGACTTGGATTTGATACAAGGGTGGCTCCACCATACACATCCACAAGCTTCGATTCTTGGAAATCAAGAATCGAAAATTTTCTTATGATGGAGATAGAGCAATGGTTTGCTCTTATGGAAGGCTTCAAGGCTCCAACAAACTCCAAGGGCAAGCTTCTCAAGAAAAGTAAATGGAGCTCGGAGCAAGTCCAAAGGTGCGAGGCAAATGACAAAGTGACCAAGCTTTTGGTAAATTTATTGCCAAGCACCATCCTTTACAAAATTGGAGAATTTGAAGATGCAAAGGAATTATGGAGTAAATTGACCAAGCTTCATGAAGAGATCCCCTCCACTATACAAGAGCAAGAAGTATCCAGAGAGGGTGACTCTTTGGAGCAAGACCAAAAGGAGAACTCCGAGGTTGAGAGATGCTCAACCTCCGAAGAAGAAGTCCAAGAAGAAGCTTCATCCTCAAGGGAATGCATCGAAGGGAACAAGGAGGGAGCATACTCCTTGTTTCATATTCAAGATGATGAAGCCTCCACCTCTAGGATTGAGGGGGAGCGATCCTTGGTGACGCCGGATCAAGAAGAAGGAGAAGCCTCCACGTCCGGGTCAAGAGACGAAGAGGAGGAAGAAGATTCTACCTCCACAAGTCAAGAAAAATCAAATGGAGGGGAATCAAGGTCCGATCAAGAGGAAGTTTCCACCTCCGGATCCAAAGGAAAAGATGTCACCCCTACAAGCAAAGGTATAAATATTTCAAATAATAATAAAAATCATATTATATGCTTTGAATGTAGGGAACATGGGCACTACAAAAGCAAGTGCCCTAAATTGGCCAAGAAGAAGGGCCAAGTGGCACCTAAGGGCAAGGAGAAGCCAAAGGAGACCATCCCCGGAACAAAGAAGAGCAAGGAGCACATTGTGTGTTTCTCTTGCAATAAAAAGGGGCATTACCGGAGTCAATGCCCTTAGGGGAAGAAGATGGTCAAGGCTCAAGGAGGAAGCTCAAGTCAAGGGGGAGCCTCTAAGGTAAAAAGGAAGGTAACTTTTATTGAGCCTACCCCTTTACATCATGGTAAAAAGCATGCTAGTTCTAATTTTTATCATTTTAATGCAATTTTCCATAAGAATAGAAAGCATGAGGGCTTTAAGGAAAAGCATGTGGCCCTACATGCCAAAACTACCCAACCTAAGGTTAGAAAGGTAGATAGACACCTGGGTGGGAACACTAAGGATAATAGATACAAGCCCAAGAACAAAAATGCTCATGGACCAAAACCTAAGGATTTAATGATAGAAAATCAAGTCTTGAGGTCAAGACTTGATAAAATGAAAAAGACCCTAAAAAGGATGAAAAATATCCTACAAGGGCAAAATGAGAAATACCTAGGGCTAGGAAAATCAAAGTCATCCAATGGCCATAGATGGTTGGGATACAAACCAAAGGCTAAGAAGGATGTGCCCTCGTACCATAGAGTTCCATATAGTTATGGAACAAACCCTAGGTCCAGTGGTCAAGCCAAGAATACTAGGGAAGTCATCCCTAAGAGTATTTTTGCAATAAATGTGACTAAGACTTCTAAGAAGTCTAAGAAAGTCACTAACAAGGTCACAAGGAAGGCTATCCCTAGAGTAGACCTAGAAAATGTGACCAAGGCTTCTAAGAAGCCCAACAAGGTCACTAGGAAGGTATCTAGGGAAGTAATCCCTAGTGAGTACCTAGAGCATCCAAGGAGCACCAATAGGTGTTGGGTTCCTAGGAGCATCTTCTCTACCCCATAAATGGGTTAGAGAGTGTCAACTCCGATTAGAAGGGTAGTTAACCCAACTTTGAGGAAATTGACACTCAAGGAGCATTTTCAAGGTTTTTGTTAATCTTTGAAAATGAAATTGAATTATTATTTACTCTTTGAAAGAGTAAAATGTGCCTAATGATGGAAAAAAATTGATTTTATCTTAAATGGCATAAATTGAGAAAACCTAGAGAAATACCAAGTTGGGATTTTGGTATTCTCTTAAAAATTTAAGGCAATCCGGGTCTTGATGTACGTGTTTACTCTTGAAGAAAAATGGAATATGCCAACATTTGAGGATATGCTTAATTTTTAAGTGGCATAAACAAATCAAGAGAAATAGAAATGTCAATTTAGGTTTTGGCACTTCTTTGAAACATTTAGGGCAATCTAGGTTTAACGTGTTAAGTTAAAACAAGTGGAAATAGCTAAGTGGTTAAGGATACTTAGATAGGAAATCTAGGTATATTTTATTTATGCTAAACCTTGCTATGATTGTTTGTCCATCATATGCCATGACATCATGTCTATTTTTGCATTCATGTTTTATTATGAAAAATCCAAAAATACCATGTCATGACATTCATACATCATGTAGTTATAGGATATTTTCTTTTGAAAAAATTATTTCCTTTTGATGTATGTCATAACATAATCATGCATTAAGTTTAATTCCTTGTAATTAAGGACAAATGGCATTTAACAACACTTATTAATAAGTGACATCCTAGGTGGATGTCTAATATCTCTAAAATGCCTAGATAGATATGCATGATCCCTAGAATAGGGCAAAACCAAAATCTCACATCTCACAAAGACATATAAGATGACTTGTATGTGTTTTAGTGCACATTAGATACAAGTGAGATGTTAGGATGATGAACAAAACTCAATATGTTGATTTAGTGCATTCTTTTGAGTTTTAAGTTCATCAAAACACATAGTTATGTGTTTTCCCATCATTGGGAAAGCTAATGTACAAGTCATGTGCATTAAGCCCAAGGAACATGGTGGGATATTGGTTTGAAAATGTTTTCAAAATGATTTTGGAAAACCTTGGTGAAGGCTATCTTTTGATAGTAATCACCATTGAATAGTTAGACACAAACTTGAAGAAAACACTAAAGTTTTTGCAAGTTTTCAAGTTTGTGTCAATCTTTGAAAATATGAAGTATTTTCATAGAAAACTATTTTTCCATGATAGTATATGCCCTAAATAATGCCTACACGAAATTTCAAGATTTTTGGATTTTTGTAGAATTTTCTAGGGGTTTCTGAAGTTGGCTGATTTTGAAGTTCAGCAACTATCAGAGCTCCGATCGATCCATGGATCGATTGGAGTGCCTGAATCGATCCATGGATCGATTGGAGTCGCCTGAACGATCCATGGATCGATCAGCCGATCGATCCAGGAAGTCTGAATCGATCAGTGGATCGATTCAGAAAGGTTCAATCAATTGGAACCCAACTCCAATCGATCCAAGCTGCTGATTTTGGCTGGGAAAGCCTGATTTCAGCATCTTTAAACCTATTTTAGTCTAGGTAACCATTCCAAACCCCTCAAAATATATTTGTATACATAAAAAGGGTATTTTCGTGTTGAAGACAAGGATGGATTGGTTAAGGAAGACTATATTGAAGTCTAGGGTGAGGTTTGTTTCAAATTTTGAATATTTGAACCTCAAAGCTTCTAAATTTGGGTTTCCTAAAGGATTAGGGATTCCAAGTCATTGTTGGTGTAATGACAGAAGTTACCACCATGTCTTTAGGGGGAGGGACTCTTTAAAGGCATGAAAATTATTTTTCATGAACCTTGGAAGGTGGTTAACCTTCCGTTAAGTGGATAATGCTCAAGGATGGGCATTTGTTTACATTGAGGAAGAATGTAGGGTTAAGGATAAATGAAGGGTATGGGACCTTCATTTGGGTCATTAGACCATGTTAATGCTCCAGAGCGAGCATTATTTGAAAGTGAAGGGTCCTTCATTATCGTGTTGGTCACAACGAGTGAAGTTGTGAACAACGATGAGCAACTCTTCAGGGGGAGAGTTTTCAACAATGGGGCATTTGTTGAAGTGTGCCCAAAATTGAGGCACGGGTTGATGTGTGCTCAAAGATGGGTTGATGTGTGCCAAATAGGGGGAGAATGAAAGGACTTATGAAAGGGGGTAAGTTAGGCTTTCATTACCTAGAGGGAGTTTGCCCTCTTAGGGGGAGAATGAAGAGCTTAACTTATGTGTTCATTACCTAGTGGCATGAAGAAGGAGGCTATGGGATTAGCCTAACTTACATGTGTTATTGTTGTATTGTCAAACATCAAAAAGGGGGAGATTGTTGGTGCAATATCCCTTAGGTCAAGGTTGACCTGGTTGACCAAGCTTGAGTCTTGGTTTGGATTTCGATGTTTGACAATGAAAGGTTGATTGCAGAAGAGTCAAGTAGGTCAAGGTTGACCGGATACTTGATTGTGGAAGTCCTGGTGAGTGAAGCTAGGCAGTATGAAAGTCCTGGTGAGTGAAGCCAGGTGAAAAGTCCTAGTGAGTGAAGCTAGGCAGATGGAAATCCTGGTGAGTGAAGCCAGGTGAAAGCCCTAGTGAGTGAAGCTAGGCAGATGGAAATCCTAGTGAGTGAAGCCAGGTGAAAGACCTAGTGAGTGAAGCTAGGTGAAAGTTCAAGTAGGTCAAGAGAGTGACCGGATACTTGGCATGAAAGAAAAGTCCAAGTGGGTCAAAGGGATTGACCAGACACTTGGTGAGGGAGTCCTAGCAGGTCAAGGGAGTGACTAGATGCTAGGCATGACGTACTAACAGGTTAAGGTTGACCGGATGTTAGTTTGGGAGGTTTGGGACTTGATTTTGGGCAAAAAACCAAGTCTTTGGATCGATCGATGGATTGATCCGAGCTACGATCCGATGGATCTGTTCCGGGGAATCTCCGGATCGATCGGTGGATCGATCCGAGTCTCAATCGATCGGTGGATCGATTGGGGGTTCCCATCGCAATGAGCCTCGGATCGATCCATGGATCGATCCGGGCGTTTTCGGAATGTGCCGGATCGATCCGTGGATCGATCCAAAGCCTCCCCGATCGATTGGGAAAAATCGAATCGATCGGGATCCGACCGTTGAGTCGTATTTGAGCCGCAGGCGAGCGTTGTCTTCGGCACTTCTTCACCGATTCATTTCAGATCTTCACCAGCTCCTCCACAGCTCTTTTCAAGCTCGAGATCGCCAGTTCTTGAAGGTTCTTGGAGGCTCTTCCAAGTCAAGAGGCGGATCAAAGCAAGAAGAAGAAACTAGGGTTAGGGTTTGTGCACTCATTGTAAGCTTGTAAGCTTGTATTTCTTTACTACCCTTCCTTCTTCTTGTATTGAGTCTTGTAGGGGTTCTCCGCTCTTGGTAGTTACCATAAAGGAGAGTTTCATTAGTGGAGGGTGTGTGTGTTGGTGTGGATCCTTGGACTAGTCACCTCTTGTGAGGTGGATACCAAGTAAACCAACCGTGTTAGCATTGTGTGATTTGTTTCTATATTTTCCGCTGCACATCTTCGAAGAAACAAGCAACGCCGAACACCGGGCACGCGACGAGCTATTCACCCCCCCCCCCCCCTCTAGCTACTTTTGGTCCTAACAGTGACATCGGCAGAAATCCTTTCTTAGAATTCTGCATGGCAAACCGTAGTAATACCGTGTCAATATATGTACTTTGACTTAGGCCAAGCAATCTCTTAGATATATCTCTATAGATCTTTATACCTAGAATACAGGCTGCTTCACCTAAGTCCTTCATTGAGAAACAATTCTCCAGCCAAGTCTTTACAGACTGCAGCAAAGGGATGTTATTTCTAATGAGTAGTATGGCATCCACATACAATACAAGGAAGACAACTGTGTTCCCAACAACCTTCTTGTAGACACAGGGTCCATCTTCATTCTTGATGAAACCAAGCTGTTTGATCGCATCATCGAATTGTAGATTCCAGCTCCGAGAAGCTTGCTTTAGTCCATAAATGGACTTATGCAGCTTGCATACTCTGGATTTGGGTCCCAGTTTGTCCGAGACTTGACGTCGAACGTAAGCCTCACAACCCCAAATCCTCATAAAAGATATCTGGGCATCTCTTCCATTCCATATCCTATATGGTGTCTTTATTACAGCTTTGGATCGAACATGGTTAAGTGTGAAGGCTGCTGTGTCTAGAGCATATCCCCAAAATGATATAGGAAGATCTGTGTGACTCATCATAGATCGTACCATATCTAATAGGGTACGATTCCTCCTTTCGAATACACCATTCCACTGTGGTGTTCCAGGAGGAGTGAGTTGGGATAGAATCTCACACTCAGCTAGATAGTCACGAAACTCATGGCTAAGGTATTCACCACCTCGATCTGATCGAAGTATTTTAATAATCTTGCCTAGCTGGTTTTGTATTTCATTCTTGAATTCTTTGAACTTTTCGAAGGATTGTGACTTATGTGTCATCAGATACACATAACCATATCTACTGAAATCATCAGTAAATGTAATGAAGTACCTATAACCACCTCTGGCAATGACATTGAAAGGGCCACATACATCACTATGTATAAGTCTTAACAAGTCAGTTACTCTTTCCCTGTGTCCACTAAAGGGAGTCTTGGACATCTTTCCCAGTAGGCATGACTCGCATGTCTCATATGATTCAAAATCAAATGAGTCCAACAAACCATCTTTATGGAGCTGGGATAAACAATTCTCATTTATATGACCTAAGCGACAATGCCAGAGATAGGTTCGGTTCATTTCATTTGACTTGAACCTTTTGGTACTTATGTTATAGATGGGGTTCTCTAAATCTAAAATGTAGAGTCCATTCATCAGAGGTGCACTACAATAGAACATATCTTTTAAATAAACGGAACAACATTTGTTCTTTATTATAAACAAAAAGCCTTTCTTATCTAAACAAGAAACTAAAATGATGTTCTTTGTGAGAGCAGGCACATAACAACATTCATCAAATTCTAGTACAAGCCCAGAAGGCATAAATATAAAATAAGTTCCTACAGCAACAGCAGCAACCCGTGCTCCATTACCTACTCGTAGGTCCACCTCGTCCTTCGTCAATGCCCTGCTATTTCTCAGCGCTTGCACATTAGTACAAATATGAGAAGCACATCTGGTATCTAATACCCACGATGAAGAAATAGAAAGATTGACTTCTATAACATATATACCTGAAGTAGAAATCTTATTTCTCTTCTTCTTAAGATCTTCTAGGTATCCTTTGCAGCTCCTCTTCCGGTGCCCGGTCTGACCGCAGTGGAAGCAGGTAGCATCCTTGGCAACCCCTCCTTTAGGTTTCATTACCTTGTCTTTGCCCTTGGCTTGGGACTTTCCCTTACCTTTAGGCTTGCCCTTGCCTTTATGCTTTTGCACCATCAGAATGGAGTTGGGCTTTACCTTCTTAAGGTTGAGCTCAGCAGTTCGCAACATGCTTAGCAGCTCAGGCAATGGTTTATCAATTTTGTTCATGTTGTAATTCATGACAAATTGACCGTAACTTTCTGGCAAGGATTGCAAGATCAAGTCAGTGGCCAGTTCTTGGCTAAGTGGGAATCCCAACCTCTGTAGGTTCTCTATGTACCCAATCATCTTGAGTACATATGGACCTACGGGAGTCCCATCTTGCATCTTGCACTGAAACAGTACCTTAGAGATATCGATCTCTCGTGTCTTGCTTGTCCTTGATATAGTTGACGAAGATGTTCAACCATATCATAAGCAGTCATCAACTCGTGTTGCTTATGAAGCTCAGAGTTCATGGTCGCGAGCATGAGGCATGACACATCTAATGCATCATCTTGATGCTTCTTATAAGCATCTCGGTCGGCTCGCGTGGCAGTGACAAGAGGTGCCTCTGGAATAGGCTGCTCCAGGACGTACATTTTTCTTTCTTGTGTGAGAACGATTATCAGATTCCTGTACCAGTCCAGGAAATTAGCTCCATTGAGCTTGTCTTTGTCAAGGACAGAACGCAGGGAGAAAGTGTTCGTGTTTGTCGACATGACAATCTACAACATAAATAAAGCAAAAAATAAATATCATATTCCATTTATCATTTAATTAGGCCTTTAACTAAATGATACTTCCACTGAATTATAGGGTTTTTGTAGAATCAAGACATGGATGTGGTCAAACCACACTACTAGATTCATACCAATTAGCTATAATGCTCGTGGGACAAGATCCACATCATACTACGCCTTGAGTTAGATTTGACTAAATCGCCCAAGACTTAGTATGATCGGTAGATAACTAATTATCAATTACATCTCTATGCAACTCTTGTTTCTTCCAACCATTGGAAAATACCTATAGTTTTACCCGATCCAATTGAGTTAACTAGTTATACTCAATCTAATTGAGTTTGTACTCACCCAAGCTTTGATAGGTGGGACCAAGATTGTCCCTCCGCACCCTACCAAGATAATATGTGTTGTTCTGCTTTGGCAGATTCAACAACAACAAATGATTGAGGTAGTGATGGGTATCAAAACTTGGTAGACATTTCGAGTTGATTTGATTAAGATCTAATCTAATCATGAATGTGTATCATATACGCATTAAGGCACTAATTACCCTACATTAGCATGCATCACATAAACACAAGCAAATTAAATTGTGATGAGGTCATGACCCTACTACGATCTTTTCAAGCCAATGAAAAAATTGGACGGTCAACCTAGGGTTAACAGCATCTTCAAGCGTCTCCTTTTGACCGCCATGTCTTGAAATCAGCCTCCTCGTAGCTCCTTCTTGAGTGGACCTTCCACCGCTTCATTTTGTACATTACAAATATAAAACTCGAGTTACATTCGAATCTAAAATCTATTTACAATAGGAACATAAAAGGGGAGGCACGATACGTAGCTCGTATATCATATACAACACGCACAATACAAAAAATGACGTGCAGGCCATATTATGAATTACAACACAATTTTATCCAATCAAATTAGGTTTTGGGGCCATGATCATCAAAATATCATACATAATTCTAAATTATGTATTTTACATAAATTTATATAATTTTACTACTGTTTTTATCAATTTTTTAGTCACAACTTTCTGGCAGTCCTGATTAGCGATTTTCGGGCTCGATCGTGAGACAATGCCTCTTGCGGGATTAGGGGCAGCGCCCCTTCTCGCGAAATGAATATCACGAGTGTCCCATCTTGATCTAACAGCACCTTAAGTCGCTGTCCCAAACAAAAATAATTTTGTTTAGGCGAAACCTTACCGTTTCGGAAGGTTTTTCTTGGTAGATGAAGCCTACAAGTGTCCAAGCAATTGTTGCTTCGCCTTTACAAGAAAAATACTCACAAAATTCATAAAAATAGAAAAATTATAGAAACTTACAAATCTGAAACCTTTTCATAATAACAAAAACAAAACATGTACAAGCTTCGCACGTGGCTCTGATACCACTATTAGACTTTCGAGACGCAAAAACCGCTTTTTGCGTTGCAGAAATCCCGAAGCTAGCCACGGATCCGTGCGAAAATATATAAAATAATCTTGTACATATTTGTCTACACTAGATCTACCTTAGATCTACATGAAAAGAGCGTTACCCTTGTAGCGATGCCCTTCGCTTATCCCGCTCGTCCAAAGGTTGTCGGATCTCGTAGAGTGTCAAGTGTACACTCCTCTACACGTATCTACACGGACAAAAGGTGGAGAGAACCACTTAGAATGTGCTAGCACCCTTGAGTGGTTTGGCAATGGAGGAGAGGGAGAAGGAAGAAGAGAGGAGGAAGAAGAAGAATTGAATGAGCACACACCTTGCTTCAATTCACCATAAAGTGGTCGGCCACTTCATTGTGTGTTATATACCTCCATGTAATACCAAGAGTCATGGCTCTTGGTCTTCCTCATGAAGTGGCACACATTGATGTAGCCATGATGATGTGGAACACCATCATTGGCCGGCCCATCCCAAGTCACAAATGAGGTGGCATTTGGTCAAGTCAAACTTGACCCTTCATCTTCCCTCTCAAGTCAAGTCAATTTGACCTCTTATCTCTCATGGTTGATCAAATCTAACCTTTGATTCAAATCAATTTAATTTAATGAATCTAAATTCATTGGTTTAAATTGACTCAATGAATCATAGTCTAAACTAGACTCATTCGACACATGAATCAAATTGAGTCCAACTCAATTAGTCTAATTTAGATTACTCTTAATCCAATTTAGTTCATCACATGAACCTAATCATCTTGGTCCATCATATGGACATAATCTCCATCTAATTATCCTTTGTGTGTGACCCTATAGGTTCTTGTAACGTTGGCAATGCTCCTAAACTCATTTAAAAACATAAGTAATGAGCGGTATCTAGCAACACATCATTACTACCCAAGTTACAAGAATGTTGAGATCCAACATCACCTTTGTGACTTCTAATTGTGACTCTCACAATATGTGACAATGTTCTTCTATCCTTGACATCTAGATTGATTAAATTGAGACATAGACCGTGTCATCCTCTAATCAATCTATGTCTTGAACTCCAAGTAGACTCACCCTAATCAAATAAGCTCAATATCTTATATTGACTTATTTGGGCATGGTCATGCACTTAGTGGTATCACTCTATCAAGAATCATGATGTCACTCCCGTCATATTGGAGGGATAGATCTCATCTACATCACTCACATCCCTCCACATAATTTGTTACATACCTAGTAGTCGCCTTTATAGTCCACCCATTTACGGGTGACGTTTGACGAAGCCAAAGTATGCAACTCCTTATGTAGGGAACCATGGTAACTTCAGGTCCAATGACTGATAGTCATACTAATAGTCACATGAGAAAGTATATGACACTCATATATCGATCCATGATACTTTTTCATGACGGGTCATTCAGTATACATTCTCCAATGCATACCCATGTGTCAACTTGATATCTAATATCCATGACTTGTGAGATCAGGTCATCGAGTTGAGCTACATGCTAGTCTCATCGCATTAACAATGTCCCTGAATGTTAATACTTGACTAGGAATAATTAAGAGTAGTGTTCTCTATATCATCTCACTATCAATTCAACCAATCGATTGATATAGATAAGAACCATCTACTCAAGGGCGCTATTATATTTAATTATTTAGCATCAATACAAGTAAGTATAATAACCATAAAGAAATGCTTTTATAAATACAAGAATATGATATATTGAGTCCATACAACAATTATCACATGATTGGCTCTAGGGCTCTCACTAACAAATAGTTACCCGCTGAGGAGTTGACTCACCCCGTTGATATACTATTTTCAGGTTGAGGCTGTCCGGAGGATTTCCAATCGCTAGTCCCCTCCAGATTTCGAGGTTTTCATATGAACTTTTTTATTGTTCTTTTTATACTATATAGTTGTCTATGTATTGGACTTATGCTGATTTTGCTTTATGGATATTGTATTATCTTTGTTGTCGATGAGTTTTATTGGATATGTTTTACTATATGCCTACTTGGATGGCAAAAGAGGTGAGTTGATTTTATTGCGTCGTGATTTGAGTTTTATGGGTGTAGTTGAGTAGGATATAAGTTTTGAATTTTATGGGTGTAGTTGAGTAGGATATAAGTTTTGAGATTTATGGGTATAGTTGAGTAGGATATCTGAAAGGATTTTTTTTGTCGTTGCATTAGTTTAGTTTTACTATTAAACTGCGTGGGTGTTTGACTTATTATTATTGTTATTGCTCCAGTCGTGTTGGCCGAGGTATCTGGATTGATGTAGTAAGTTTTAGATTGTCGCCCGTACTGGGGAGATGCTGCCGAAATTTCTTCTGACAGGGACTCCTCCGGGGGCATGACAATTTCCTAATGGTTATTCGCCCTTTTCGGTATTTTACATTCTCCCTACTAATAAAAATTTGGTCTCCAAATTTCGTATCTACCATCAGCAAGTTCTAGCAATAAATACAGAATATAAATGTTGAACGGTAAATAACGCATATACCTCAAGTGAAAAAGTGGGGGTATCGAGTTCGGATTGTATCCTCGAGCTCCTAAGTAGCCTTCTCGTCCGAATGATGTTGTCATCTGACTTTAACCAGCCCGATAATCTTATTCCGCAGTTGACGCTCTTTCCGATCCAGGATCCATACCGGAATCTCCTCATAGGTAACGTCAGGCTGAAGGGGAACTGGTATATCAGATAGCACATGTGCTAGGTCGGCTACGTATCTCCTCAGCATAGACACGTGGAATACGTCGTGCACGCCTGCCAAGGACGGTGGTAGTGCCAGACGTTAAGCTACCACTCTAATCATGTCCAAGATCTGGAAAGGTCCAATGTAGCGCGGAGCTAGCTTACCTCTGAGGCCAAATCTCTTCACCCCTTTCGTGGGTGAGACTCGCATAAATACATGGTCGCCTATAGAGAACTCCAAGGGTCTCCGTCTCCGATCAGCATAACTCTTCTGGCAGTCTTGCTCCTCTGACATCCTCCGTCTGATAGTACGGACCAACTTTACCTCATGCTGAGCTCTATGAGGCCCTAGCAACTGGGCCTCCCCAACCTCATCCCAGAGGGTGGGTGCCCGACAAGGCTTATCATACAACGCCTCAAACGGTGCCATCTAGATAGCTGAATGAAAGTTGTTGTTGTAGGCGAACTCTACCAATGGCAAATGGTCCTCCCAACTGCCTCCGAAATCCAATACACAAGATCTCAGCAAGTCCTCTAGAGTCTGAATGGTCCACTCTGACTGTCCATCTGTTTGCGGATGGAAAGTTGTACTGAAACGGAACTAAGTGCCCAAAACCTACTGCAGACTCTGCCAGAACCGGGACGTGAACCGTGGGTCTCTATCCGAAATAATACTTAAAGAAACTCCATGTAATCTGATGATCTCTCGGCAATACAAATCTGTCAATCAATCTAGGGAATTAGTCTTCCGGATCGCTAAGAAGTGCACGGATTTGGTTAATCTATCAACAATTACCCAAATCGCATCATGGTCTCGTCGTGTCCTAGGCAAACCCACCACAAAATTCATGGAAATGTGTTCCCATTTTCACTCAGGAATAGGAATCCGCTCAAGTAATCCGGCAGGTCTCTGGTGCTCCGCCTTTACCTGCTGACAGACAAGACATCTAGCTACAAATTCCGCGATGTCTTTCTTCATGTCGTTCCACGAGTAGGAACGCCACAAATCTCGATACATGCGAGTCCCTCCTAGGTGGATCGCAAATCGAGAGCGATGGGCCTCCTGAAGTAGCTCTTGTAAGACTGGGTGAGACTGAGGTACGCATAATCTGTCTCTGAAATATATAATACCCTCCTCATCTCATGTGAACTCGGTCTGCTGCCCGGAAGCTATGTGGCTGCCAAATAACTGAAAATGTTGATCACCGGCCTGGGCCTCTCAGATCATCGTCTTGATCGACGATTGAGCAACCATGGTAACCAGAATACCCTGCTCTGTCTGTCCCAGCTCCTGAAAGCCCAAGTCGGAGAAATCTTGAATCAAGTCTGTGACTGAAGCTCGGTGGCAAGCCAAAGTCCCTCTGGACTTCCTACGGAGTGCATCGGCAACCACATTAGCTTTACCTGGGTGATAGCTAATGGTACAGTCATAATCCTTCAAAAACTCCATCCATCTCCTCTGACAGATATTGAGTTCCTTCTGGGTGAAAATATATTTGAGACTCTTATGATCTGTAAGAATCTCAAATGTAATGTCGTACAGATGATACCGCCAAATCTTTAAAGCAAATATGATGACGGCTAGCTCCAAATCATGTACTGGATAGTTCTTCTCATGCTCCTTAAACTGACGAGAAGCATAGGAGACTACCTTGCCGTGCTGCATCAGGACAGCGCCCAAACCCTGAAGAGATGCGTCGGTGTAGAGCACGAATCCGTGTTCTCCGGAGGGTAAAACCAAAACCGGAGCCGACACTAATCTCCGCTTCAGCTCCTGGAAGCTGGTCTCGCAATCTTCTGTCCAAGTGAACTTCACACCTTTCCTGGTCAGGCGTGTCAGCGGCACAGCAATCCGGGAGAAACCCTCGACGAACCGTCTGTAATATCCAGCTAGTCCCAGAAAACTACGGATCTCCTGTACTGATTTCGGCTGCTCCCAACTGGTGGCAACCTCAATCTTTTGAGGGTCTATGGAAATACCTCTGCTAGAAGCCACGTGTCCTAGAAAATCGACTGAATATAGCCAGAAGGCACACTTGCTGATCGAAGAGTCTCCAAGACTGTGCGAAGATGTCGTGCATGTTCCTCCTCAGAACGCGAGTAGACCAATATGTCATCGATGAAAATGATAACAAACTGATCAATATACTCCAGGAAGATGCAGTTCATCAAATCCATAAATACCGCTGGAGCATTGGTAAGCCCAAATAGCATTACCAAAAACTCATAATGGCCATTCTGATACGGAATGTTGTCTTCTGAATATCAGATTCTTTGACTCTCAACTGATGATATCCGAACTGCAGATCAATCTTAGAATATACTGAGATACCTCTGAGCTGATCAAATAAATCCTCAATCTGTAGTAAGGGGTACTTATTCCTGATGGTCACTGCATTCAACTGTCTGTAATCAATGCACAACCTTAGAGTAACGTTCTTTTTCTTGACAAATAATACCGGAGAACCTCATGGAGAAGCACTAGGGCATATAACTCCCCTTTCTAAAAGCTCCTGGAGTTGAACCTTCAGTTCGTTCAACTCTTTTGGTGTCATACGGTAAGGAGCTTTCGATGTCGACGCGGTTCCCAGAATCAACTCAATAGCAAACTCCACTTGCCTTCTGGGAGGTAAACCTGGTAGCTCCTCTAGAAATACATCCGGATACTCTATGACTACTGGAACGTCGGAGAGTTGAGAACTACTGTCGTCTTCAGTATGAATCAAAGATAATAGAAAACCCTGACAACCATGTGATAGCAGCTTTTGAGCCTGAATCACCGAAATAATCGATATACCGTCGTCTCTTATGCCAGTGAAATCTCACGAGGGTTGGTTCAGAGGCCGGAATGTGACCACCCTCGTATGGCAATCAACAGTGGCATGATATGCTGACAAGCAATCCATGCCAAGAATAATATCAAAGTCGACCATTTTCAGTACTAGAACATCTACCGTAAGTATCATGTTGTCAAAATCTAACGGGCAACCTTTGACCTCCTAGGTGAAGTCTAGAGCATCATCGGATGGTAGAGAGACGGTCAGTCACTGCGGTCTAATAGTAGGTAATCTACCAATCTCCCTCATAAATGTACGGGATATAAAAGAATGCGAGCTACCTGTATCTATCAGCATATAAGCAGATAAGGCATAAATGAAAATCGTACCACGAAAAACGGATCCGTCCGCCCGCTACGCATCCTCTCTGGTGATCGCATGAATACGCCCAGTCTCTGGCAGAGGTAGAGGTGGTAACGCTGCCAGCAGCAGCTGCATCTAGGCAGGAGCCTGCCACTGAGGCGGTGCTAGAGATTGTGCCAGAGGTGGATGTAAGGGTTGCGACTGATACTGTACTGGTGGCTGGGGCTGCATCTGGTACTAAACCTGTGGTTGGGGCTACAGATACTGGACTAAGGGCTGAGGCTGCAGCTGATACTGGGGTCCCACGACAAAACTCTGTGGTCCATACATGACATATGTAGCTGCTGCAAGGGGGCGGACATCTGCTGATGACGTGAAGATTGGACTCTCTGCCCTCCTCGTCGAGTCCCTGACTGATTGCGCTATCCTCCATGAGCAATAACTCCGGAGGAAATATGCTGAGCCTTCAGCGGACAATCTCGACTTTGGTGCCCAGGAAGTTTGCAATAATAGCAAACTGACTGTCCTAAAGAGCAGGCTGAGGTGATGTGGTCTCTGGACCCACATCGGAAACAGTGAATACCGTTGGCAGATTGTTTTCGATTCTGCTGAGAAGACCGAAAACGTCCTGAGGAAGATTGTCCTTACTTCTGAGGCCGACCAGATGCCCCAGAAGTACCCTGACCTAGCCGACAAAGACCACTTTGCTGCTGTGTAGCCTGTGTCAACTGGATCTGTCCTAATGTCCGATCAGTCTGACTCTATCATCAGGGCTCTATCTAGTGTCTCTATGTAAGACGAGTTCCCAAAACCGACAAGCTTTACTTGTAGATGTCCATCTAGTCCCTGAATAAACTTCTGCATACGGGAACTGCCCTCAGCAACTAGTTATGGACAAAATCTAGTCAACCGATTAAACTCGGCATTCTACTCTGTCACTGAGCGGTTGTTCTGTCGCAGACTTAGAAAATCCTGACGGCGAGTCATCTGATATGCCCGTGGGAAGTAGCGGCTCTCAAAAGCCTCTCTGAATCTGGTTCAGGTGATGTTCTGCTCGCCTATGATGGAACACTGTGAAACTCACCATGTGTCGGCCTCATCCCGTAGATGGAAAGCAGCTAGCTCTGCTTTCTCCCACTCGGAGCAAGCCATGTAGAAGAAGGTCTGGTCCATAGTCTCAATCCAGGAGTGGATCACACTCGGATCAGTCTCCTCGCGGAATAATGTGAATTGACTGTTCATCGACTCTGCCAATGCTGGAATCCGGGGTCGTGCCGCGACTATATTAGTGAGGTGGGTAGGGATCGTCGCGGGAATTGACGGAATCACTGGAGCTGGTGCTATAGGTGGTACCGCTAGATAGACAGGGGGAGATACTCCCAGTGCTACTGCATAAACTCAGGCATATACCACTGGTGGTACTGCAGGGTCGAGACGAGTGGCCGCGACTGGAGGTACGGTAGGTGGTGGTACCAAAAATGGAGCAACAGGTACCGCTGGTGCGGGTGCTGGGTACACTGTAGGTCCAAATGGCGGTGGTGCCTGGTACGTCATAGGCTCAACCGGAGCAGGTGTCAGGTATGTCGGTGGTACCCCTGGTTGAACCGTAAATACGGTAGGGGCAGGTATAGAAAGTGTAGCCGAAGTAGGTACCTCTAAAGAAGTCATCGGGGTCTGAGAACTCGACGCACCCACAGTATCTTGAGTTTGTCCCTGACCGACAGGCTCAAATCCAGTAGGGATCTCTGACGAGCCCGTTACTAGAGATTTCAAAGTCCTCTTACGTGGCCGTCCAACACCACGTCTCGCAGCTACACGTGTAGATCTCCATATATCTGTTAAGTTATAACTCAGATGTTACTACTAGTATAAAAATTATAAAATTACCTTTATACCTATTTAGCGTCTAGAGATGTTCCGTCATTGTCCAGTCCCCCTTTATGACCTTGGAATCCCGTATGAGAAAATCAACGAAAATCCGTACAAATCCAAAACGAAATTTTGAAACATGAAACTAACGAAAATCCGTACAAATCCGAAAGTACCCAGTTTGACTCATAAACCGGGCTCTGATACCAAAAAAATATTGGTATTAGATTAACACGCAAAACCACAATACGAAAACCAAGCATCCGAAACTTGGCTCTGATACTAAATAAATTGTCACGCCCCAGGTAGTCCATGCCAGAAGAAATTTCGGCAACATCTATCCTGTACTGGTATCAATCTGAAACTTCGTACAACAATCCAGATACCTCGGCCAACACGGCCGGAACATATGTATAAATAATAAGCAACAACCACGCAGTATGATAGTAAACAAACCAAACTAAAACAACGATACGAAAATCATCTCAATATTCCTATTCAACTACACCCATAAAGCTCAAAACTTATATCCTACTCAACTACACCCATGAAGCTCAAAACTTATATCCTACTCAACTACACCCATAAAGCTCAAAACTTATGTCCTACTCAACTACACCTATAAAACACAAATCACAATGATACAAATAAAAACAACTCACCTCTTTTGTCGTCTCGGCAGACATGTAATAGAACATATCCAAATTAAGTCCAACGGTAATTAAGGACCATACATGATCCAAGTGTCAAAAATCCAGAACAAATTTAAAACACAATCTAATAAGAAAACCAAAAGTCCAATAAATATCCTCGCGATCTACAGGGGGACTAGCGATTGGGACTCTCCGGACAACCTTAACCTGAAAATAGTAATAACAACGGGGTGAGTCAACTCCTCAGCGGGTAACTACTTACTTGCATAGTAAGAAAATAACCAATAGCAATAATTATGCGTACAGTCTCCTGATATAAGAATGATAAATACAAACTGAAATATATATGAGAAAAACTGTACTAACCAGACCTGGTGTATGGATAATAGACCGAGAGATATAGAAATCCTGTATGCATGTCAAACATATGCATCCACCAAATATGCAGCATATAAGTGCAGCAAACACAAGCAATAAATGCATCAATGCGTATGACGCCAATGACATGTCCTGGTCACCCCTACTGCCAGTCAGCCGTCTCACACACGATGGTGAGACTCCGTGCACTCTGTCATCACTGCTCCTGAGTGACCGAGTGGACGGAATGCTGTCGGAGTACACCTATCCTCCTATCCCAAATCATAAGTGGAGGAACGCAATGCTCTCATCTCCCTAAGCAAGTCTAGAGGAGGGCTCTCTGCCGGCTACCACGCTGCGTCACACTACCCATGAGCGGACCAACGGAGCCAAACAGAGCAAAACTGTCTGTCGGCTACCACGCTGCGTCTCCATACCAGCGGAGCCTAACAGAGCAGAACTGTCTGCCGGCTACCACGCTGAGTCATCAGACTAGCGAAGCCTAACAGCAGAACTGCCACACACCCTGCCTAACATACCACTAACCCATGAGTGATGGTGTGTGTAGATCTATGTAACTGGCAATGTGCTCAACAATAATGGAGCCGACTATCGCACAGCATGCAATCATGCTAGATGGTGCATGACACTAAGCATGGAAATATCCTGATCCTATCCTCTCTACATAATGTGTACCATAGGATAAATAAATCCAATCAATAGTATAGGTACACAGATCAGATAAGGCATAAAAAACCTAGGTCTTGAACATAATAAGGCATAGTTATGTCACTACCTCTATCAACATCTCAAATCAGGCGGGTACTAACATGGAATGCATAACAAGTAAGCAAAAACAAGCATGTAACAGGTATCCGGTAGTGACAAACCGATGCAGATAAGAAAAATAATTATTACTACTTGTTAAAAAACTACAATGCATATTAAGTGACATATCTAAAAAGATAAGTCAAAGCACTCACCTCCAATAGAAAGGTCCAATCCGGTCTGAATTCGACGTCGAGATGCTCGTCTCGCGTCAAAGTCCTGTGTCACCAATATATATATATATATATTTTTTTATTTAGCTACAACTCAAATGAAGAGCTAAATAAAATCCATAAGGCTAAATTAGGGTAAAACCCTAATCAATTAAATCATCTAGTAATCCAATTTATCCCTAATTAAATACATATACCTAGGTTAACATTAATTACTAACATAACTATCAATCATCAACAACAAGATCAAAACCCTATATCTTACCTCAATTCACAGCCCCCTGTTGATGTTAGTAAAGATCTTTACCTAACTTTCCTCTTCCTTGGTGATGGCAGCAGATCCAATCAGATGCTGATGGTGGCACTAGGTCAAGTTGCTGCCTAACTTGTAGCCGACACTATCTAGAACCCACTGCCAGGCATCCTTCACCATTAGACCATACCCATAATGATATCAAACACAAGCCTCTGTGAATCTAGAACCCAAAGGTAAACGAACTTACCCAACCGACAGTTTCCTCCTGAAGGAATCAGACTGCGGCGTGGTGCTGGGTAGGGTGGCTAGGGCAGGGAGAATGGCCTCGTCGGTGTGGGGGGCGTCGAAGGATCGGGTGGTGGTGGCGGCAGTGGAAACTAGGGCACGGTGCGGCGCTCGAGTGACTGCGGCTAGGGCACAGCAAGACCGACAACGCCACTGCTCCGGCGAGGGGGTAGCGCAGTGCGGATGTCGATCGACACAAGGAGGAGACGGCGCGATCGGAATCTAGGGAGAGGCTCGAGCGTCGTCGACACTTGGGCAAGGAACTCGGCGTCGACGATGTAGAGAAATCGGGAGAGAAGGAAGATCGGCGTTGCTCGACGTCGGGAGAAGGAGAGGGGGAGTAAGAGAAGTGTCAATTTTCTCTTGGTCACGGCTTTATGCACGCGGGAGGAGAAGGAACCGACTCTTGCGGTTAGGGCAGATCGAAGGAGACGGCGCGAAGGAGGCATCGGGGATGGCTCGGCCACGGGGGCGAGGGGGGCGGACTGGAGAAGGAAACGACGAAAAAGGAATAAAAGAAAAAGGAAAATAAAGAGGAAAATCAAACATTTCCTCGCTTAAATGAGTAGCCTAAACAGGCTTTCCCGGGGCCCAGTTTTTATCCCCGTAACCCAAGTCATACGGTCTCCGAAAAATTCCTAAAAATTCTGAAAAATTTTCTTATGGTTATTCGCCCTTTTTTCAGTATTTTACACTCATCGAGGTCAATACTTGTAGTCTATTATAAATATAATCATTCACCATCAATGTTTGTTCATGCAATTTTCTTAGATGAGAAATTTTGAATATATCCTTAAACAATAAATCTAAACAATGAGCTGCACAAGTATAAGTGTGGAAATCGACTTTCCAAAGGACGACTGGAAAAAAACAAAGTAAATTTAGTACAAAAAATTAAAAATATGATCCAATTCTTGAAAATAACATAAATTTAAAATTTTACCAGCTGACATTATCTATTACAATTTGAACCACATTCTTTTCTCCAATACGATATAAAAATTTAGAAAGTAACTCAAACATCTTGTCAGCGGTGTGAAAATAGCATGAAGCATCAACTGATTCAACAAATACGCTTCTTTAGGATCATTTATCAAAAAATTTATAAGAGTCCTAGCCTTTTTATCCGTCCACTCATTTTTCATGATTATGTACCCAAACTTAGCATGATCTTCTTCGTGAGATTTAAGAAGTGAGTTCATATTTGTCAACACCTTCTTCAAATACTTAACCCTGGCTTCATCAAAAAACCGCCACATCAACGGCCCCCCTAGAGTCGGTCCGACGGATATAGAGGTTGGTAAATGCAGGTACACAGCTGAAGGCGCATAGCCCTGACTTCATGATATGATGAAGGTTTCATCCTCGATCCAAACTGTTCAATAGCTTCAATACAAGACTAAAAAAAATCATATTTAACGACATTAAAATGAATTCCAACATTATATATCCATCTAACAAATTTCTCAAATGCAATACCTTTTAATTTCTTTTAATTTTCATCAAATTGTTATTTGTTTTTTACACATCTTTGTTTGACAATTTCTTCAACATATTTCATAAAATAAAGATTAATAGGTTCAATTTGTTTTACCTTTTACCTTGGACCATAGGATAGATGCTTGGATTAGATATTGATTGATTCTCTTTCACTTTAATTTGAAGATCATCTTTATGCTCTTTAAATCTTCCAAATCACCAATATCATCAGAATGAGGAATACCATCCATTTGATTTTTCAAATTATGTTTTTTTTTTACATAAACTCTCTAATTTCTTCTTTAACGTGCTTGAGGCATTTTGAATAAACTTTTACATTTCTATTACCTCCAACTAAATATAGCTTGTGTCGATAAAATTCTGTCATTGGTTATTTTAGCACAAAAAATATAATCGATGATATTTGAATTTTTAGAATCTGAACATGTTCCAAGCAATATCTTTTGAATTGATAAAATTATTATATTTGAGATGATTAAGACTTAAGACCAGTGAAATCAATAAATTAAAAAAAAATAGTAAAACAAAATTATCAGAATATAAATTATTAGAATATAAATATGATTTATATAATTTAATAATATTTATTAAAATTTGTTATTTTAAATATAAAATTATCAAAATATAAATGGATTAATAAAATTTATTAGAATTTTTTAATTTTAAATATAAAATTATTATAAGATAAATGAATTAATAATATTTATTAGAATTTTTTAAATTTTAAATATAAATTACCATAATATAAATAAATTAATAAATTTTATTTTAAAAAATAATTTTAAATATATTTTTTATATATTTTATTTGGATAATGTAATTAGAATTTATAAAAATTTGTTTGAACTATCTCATTTAAATTAGGAGTCGTTAGAATTAATTAAATCATAAATTAGGAAAAAAAAATCGTTCGCAGTGTTGGCAATGCCCATCACAACACCTCCGACCGCGTTGGAAAATGCATTATAGAAAATTAATATAAAAGAGAAATTCTTACCAACATTGAACAAACGCTTCCAAAGGTGAACAAAGGCTTCCAAAGGTGAAAGGTCATCTGGCGGTGAGAGGCAGACAAGGGGCAAACGAATTGACTTAATGATAGATTTAAAGAGGATTAGGGCTTTAAACCAAAAAAAAAAGTTTCTGCGGTTCGCACAAAAGTGAACGCTTGCGCTTTTGCATGAAGCGCAGCGAAGCACACGCTTCAGAGACCTCGTGCGCTTCCGAGGTCTCACAATCGCAAGGCTTGTGCCTCGCTGCTTATCTAAAAAAAAATAATTAAAGACTGGCTCAGCTTAAAGCATAAGCAGGTAAAAAGTAAATAATCAATGAGATCACCAGACTTTCTCTTCTATTTAGCAACTTCGCCATTTAAATTTTAGATCACAAAATCAAATATATCATGAACAAGACAACAAGTTCTTCATTTTTGTTAACTTCAAACCTTGTGTGCAATTGAGAAGAAAGGAACTTTCCATGATCCAAATGGCCGCCATTCAAAACAGTGAATAACAAATTAAAGAACAACAAATCAGAGCTATTTCTGAGAAAGTTGTTGATTTACAATGTGATTCAAGCATTTGCTAGAATGTAGACAAGTAATTACTTCTCAAGAAGGCTTTGCCATGCTCATAAAAGAAGAATGTCACTCTTGTAGTAGTGTCAACATGAATACAAGAATAATAATAATTTAACATAATAAGCTATGAATCTGCCAGCTATTAGCTCCATTGCCATTCAAAAACAAGTTCATGATTCTGCGGATTGTTCTTATCTTCATGCATGTTGACATGAAAACATAGTTTGATATTGAAGCAAAACTGTAATATGAAAGATAATTTGCAGGGGAAAAATAACATACCTAATTGAAGTTCAGAATCAGAAGCATTAGTGTTTTTTTAAACTTGCATAGAATTCAATCAGATCAGGACACTCATCCTTATAGCGAAGGATATACATCTCAAAGAATCTCTTCTCTGAATAACTTATGTACGTCGACAACTTGCCAAAATTTTTGATGTATCCGTTGAACTTCAAGAATATCAAGATCTGATATCTCGGAATCAACCTTTTCTCCAAGCTATATGTTAATATCACTGGATACATCATTACGTCAGATGAAGCATATCCAGCCTCATTCACAAAGAACTCCATTTTTCTCTGCAAAGTCTTCACAGATACATTGGTAAAGGTAGGAGACTTTCGGAATGCAGCAAAATAATCATCTTCGGACCACCCGAAGCCCCTGAACAACTCCAATTGCATCTTGAACTTGTTTGGATGCACCGCACTGACAGCCGACAGGGTCCAGTGGAACATCCCTGATGTCCGCGACACTCCCAAGTTCTCCACGCGACTGATCAATGATTTCAATGAATCAGGTTTCTGCAACACAATCCTCGGTCGATACTGCAAGATAGTAGCGAGCTTCTGGCCAGTGACTCCATACTCCTGTAGAATCTCGAGGTTGGGTCGGACCCTTTTATCGACACTGTACCCAAGAAACCACCGGTTTTGCTTGAACAGCTTCACCAGCAAATCCTTGGACCCAAGAATGCTTAGCCAAAATCGGATCTTTGGCAGAATGGTTTCAAATCTGTTATTGAGGACGACGGGATTAGATCGGACGAGGTGGACGATGTCGGATCGGGAGAGACCCAGATCCTGGAAAGCTCGGAACTTTGGGGCCAGAGATTTCTCTACGTCCAAAAGAAGACATTGGGGAAAGACAACTAGGATATTTTTCACAGATTTGTCGTCGAAGTCGTAACTTTTTAAGAAGGCAAGGACGGAGTCTGGCTGCTGCCGCGATTTGATGCCGCAGAGAAACTTCGAGGTATCAGCGGCCTTCTTCTGGTCGAAACCGCAGGATTCGACGAGATACTGGGCCATGAACATGTGTTGCCCAGTGCTGGAGCCAGCGGAAGCGGCGTCGGAAGAGTAAGGGAAGACGGAGAACAGGACGGTATCGCCGGAACGAGGAGGACGATTATGAGCGAGAGTTTTGGAGATGAGGGACAACAAATGGAACCTGTTCATCTCTCTCCTGTTATTTCTTCTTCCCCCGAAACCCTAGCGCCGGTGTGGTAGGCGGCGGGGTGAGATCGATCCGAAATTCACATATCTTCAAAAAGGCTAAAAATAAAAGGCGCCCCAACTATCTAATTTTTTATTTTTGAAATGAATTTTAAAATTTAGTGTCTAAACCATAGTCAAATTATCTATTTTTGAAATTTAATAAATTTTAAAAAATGTTCGACTAACTAAATGCAACATTTTATCATCCTCCTTTAAGCTTCAATTTTATCCAAAAAAAAAAAAACTTTTGAAAGTTTTTTTTCCATTCTCCCATTTAGGACATCTTTATCTAACAGTTTTACACATAAAAAAGGTATTTTATGACCCCCATCATAAAAGGAAGAAAAACAAGTTCGGTCAGACTCCAAACTTTTTATTGTCACCTGATGTGGATATACGGTGAGGGTATAGAAGAAATTAGGGGGAAGCATGAGGGTATTTTGGTCTTTTCACTTGGGTGAAGTTTTTGAAGTTTATGGATGGCACTGTAGCACGTGAAGAAAAGAGGGTTTTTTCGTGGCTGAGGTTCCGCCGCCAACTTTTTTTCCTTCCTCTTTCTGATGAGCGCCTCGCTGGCGTCGGCTTCCGGCCACCACTCTTCCTTTATCTCTCTCCCTATCTCCCTCTTATCGCCGATGGCATAGACAACGCCCAGTAACATCTCGTCTGCTTCTCTCTCTCGCCAACGACGAAGCCGTCTCCTCCTTCGAGTTCTCCCGGCCGCTGCCCGGAACAGGGACCAGGGGAGTGATGCCGCCGCTCCCTCTCCTTCTCATCCTCCTCCTCTCGCCGGAGCCGCCGCAGAGCCACCTTCCCTCTGCCTCCTCTCCTCTCGCCGGAGACGCCTCAGCACGCCGGAGCCGCCACAGGGAACGCCACCAGCTCCTCCCTTCTTCCTCAGCTTCGTTGGTGTGTCGCCACCGCGGCAAAAATAGCCACTGCCCCTCCCTTCTTCCTCAGCTTCGTTCGTGCGCCGCTACCAAGCCGGCAACTCCTCCTTCCTCTCTCGCCGACCGCGATTTCCAGCCGCCGTCTCCTCTCTGCTCCCCGTGCGCACCATGACCCCCATCGCCAGCGCCGGAAGCCCTTTCTCCTTCTCCGGGTCGACGTCGCAGTGTTCGGAGCCGTTGCCGGCACTACTGTTCACCCCCACAGTCTGAGCCTTCACGTTGCAATCGCTGCCCCCTCTGCTCTATGGCTAGTTGTCGCCGTCTTTCAGACTCCGACGCTTTTACGGAGCAGCAATCTCGTCGTCGTATGCCTTCGAGCTGTGTGCCATGTTTGTGTGCCCGGTCTGTATGCTGTTATTGTGTTCTGACCTTGTGCCGATCTTGCTCGTATACTGTATTCCACCCTAGCGCGGCTCCTATATATGTGTCGGGTTCCGGCCTGCGTGCCGATACAGCGTCCCGGCCTACGTGCCGACCCAGCGTCCCGGCCTGCGTGCCGATCCAGCGTCCCGGCCTGCGTGCCGACCCAGCGTCCCGGCCTGCGTGCCGACCCAGCGTCCCGGCCTGCGTGCCGATCCAGCGTCCCGGCCTGCGTGCCGATCCAGCGTCCCGGCCTGCGTGCCGACCCAGCGTCCCGGCCTACGTGCCGATCCAGCGTCCCGGCCTGCGTGCGGCCTGCGTGCCGATCCAGCGTCCCGGCCTGCGTGCTGGTGTCTTATCCCGGTCTGTAGCTCGTCTTTCGTTCCCGTGCCGCGTTCAGCTCTTCGTCGTCAGATCCAGCTCTACAGCCTGATCAGAGTTAGCTACTCTTCCGGGTCGCGACAACTCGAGCCGCGTCCCATCCGAGGGCGCCCCCCTGGGCCAGGGTACGTTCTCCATTCATATTCTATGCATATTTCATTATTTTATGACTTAGTTTCGTACTCATATATTCGTTGTATCTGCCTCGAGCATCGGGGTACCGGGGGCCGGGTCAACCCGGTCACTGGCTGCAGGTAGCGTTGACTAGAGGACTTTTGAAAACTTGGTCAATACGGGAGCCATCTCAGCACACCCCCATCCGGGACGTCGTGATTCAGTCAACATTCTCACTACCTCACCCGACGGTCCGTCTGACTCAACTTCCGGACGAGATCAAATTTGGCGCCGTCTGTGGGAACACAACAACCTGTTCCGGAACGTGAAGAGGGACAATGTCGGGAGGTTCTCTGCCATTATTATATCACAGTCCCGGAGGATCCTGACAGACATGTTTTCTTCTATCCTCACTCCACTGGTATTCGGGAGTCGAGGGATCAAGTGGAGCTTTAGCTGGCTGACAGGTTAGTTTTTCCATTATGTTTTTTCCTTGACTCCACGGGTATTCGGGAGTTAAGGGACCGAGACAAACCCTTAGCGGGTTGGCACGACTTCCCGATCTGGTACGCTACAAGCTCTGCTATCTTTTTACGATTATAGGAACTGCTATATTTCCCTGATAAAAGAGTAAGAGCCTAGTTCCTTGATCAAAGATTAGTGCCTCCGGTTTCTGATCGGACACTAGGGGCCCAGCTCCCCGTTCATACACTTAGGACACAGCTCCCTGCTCATACTCTAGGGGCACAGCTCCCCACTCATACACTAGGGGCTCAGCTCCCCGTTCATACACTTGGGGCATAGCTCCCTGCTCATACTATAGGGGCACAGCTCCCCACTCATACACTAGGGCACAGCTCCCCGAGCATTGACTTGCAGTACCACTTCCCGATCAGGATCTAAGGGCCTCGCTCTTTAATTACAGGCTAGAGACCTTACTCTCCAATCAGGGACACGGGATTCAGCTCCCCGATCAGGTGTGTTATACGCTCTGCATCCTTCATCGTGAGGCTCTGCATCCTCTTACTGCTACGGGCTCTGCACCCTTCACCGTGAGGCTCTGCACCTTGTACTATGGGGCTTAGCATCCTATTACTGCTATAGCTTTACTCTGTTATTATTATATGCTCTACAGCCACCACCTGTTTTGCATCTTCTTATGTCTACAGGCTCTGCTTCCTTCAACCACGGTGCTCTGCTTGCCTCTACTTTTATGAAATCTGCTCCCCTATATTACCATGGGGTTCATTCTCTTTGGCGGTCGGGGCTCATATTATCATCTTCTCCCCTCGCTCCACGGGTATTCGGGAGTTGAGGGATCGAGACAGATCCGCAGTCGGTTGGCACCACACCGCTGTCAGGTATGACATAAGCTTTATTTCCTCATGCTGCTACATGCTTCGCTTTTACTAGCTTCAAAGCTTATTCTTCCCCGTTCGGGGTTGAGTGGTTTTCACTAGTCTTAGACCAGCTTATTGGATTTCATATTTCCCCCGTTCGGGGGTTGAGCGATAGTCACTGGTCTCAGACCAGCTTATTGGATTTCTTATCTCCCCCGTTCGGGGTCGAGTTATCGCCACCGGTCTCGGACCGGAGTATTATTACTGGTCTCGGACCAGCGCCATCGCCACCGGTCTCGGACCGGAGTATTATTACTGGTCTCGGACCAGCGCCATCGCCACCGGTCTCGGACCGGAGTATCATTACTGGTCTCGGACCAGCACCATCGCCACCGGTCTCGGACCGGAGTATCATTACTGGACCGGAGCATCGCCACCGGTCTCGGACCGGAGTATCGTCACTGGTCTCGGACCGGAGCATCGCCACCGGTCTCGGACCGGAGTATCACCACTCGCCTCGGACTGGAGTTATTGCAACCAGTCTCGGACCAGAGTATCGCAACCGGGCTCGCATCAAAGTAAGCCTTTGTTCTCGGACCAGAGTATCCCCAGAACTCTCGCCTCAATGCGAATTATAAGTGAGCTCTACTCTCACGCGACCTTCGGTCGGCTCCCATCGAGAATTAAAGTAAGCTTTGTTCTGACGGCCAACGACCTTTCAGGTCGGTAGCCCAGACTCTCGCCTCAATGCGAGTTATAAGTGAGCTCTGCTCTCACGCCCAACGACCTTTCAGGTCGGCTCCCATGCGAGAATTAAAAGTGAGCTTTGTTCTCACGCCCAACGACCTTTCAGGTCGGTACCCCCAGACTCTCGCCTCAGTGCGAGTTATAAGTGAGCTCTGCCCTCACGCCCAACGACCTTTCAGGTCGGCTCCCATGCGAGAATTAAAAGTGAGCTCTGTTCTCAGCGACCTTCGGTCGGTAGCCCCAGAACTCTCACCTCGGTCACGAGTTATAAGTGACCCCACGACCTTTCAGGTCGGCTCCCATGCGAGAATTAAAAGTGAGTTCTGTTCTCACGCCCAACGACCTTTCAGGTCGGTAGTCCCAGACTCTCGCCTTAGTGCGAGTTATAAGTGAGCTCTGCCCTCACGCCCAACGACCTTTCAGGTCGGCCCCATGCGAGAATTAAAAGTGAGCTCTGTTCTCACGCCCGACGACCTTTCAGGTTGGTAGCCCCAGACTCTCGCCTCAGTGCAAGTTATAAGTGAGCTCTGCTCTCACGCCCAACGACCTTTCAAGTCGGCTCCCATGCGAGAATTAAAAGTGAGCTCTGTTCTCACACCCAACGACCTTTCAGGTCGGTAGTCCCAGACTTTCAGACAAATTCCCTATCGGGCTTATAGACCAAGTCCTGGCCAGACCTTCAGATCAATTCCTGGTCAGGCCTCCAAACTGCTTCTTTGTCAGGCCCTCAGATTGTTTCTAGGTCAGACCTTCAGATCAAGGCTGGGTCAGACCTCCCAATTGCTTCTTTGTCAGGCCTGCAGATTGTTTCTGGGTCAAGTCTCCAGATCGAGTATTGGTCAGACCTCCAGAGCACCTTCCGGTCAGGGTCCCAGACTCTCACCCCGATGCGAGTTATAAGTGAGTTCTGCTCTCACGCCCAACGACCTTTCGGTCGGCACTCATCGCTCTGCTCGCAGCTCTGCCTGACACTCACCGCACTCGCTCTGCTCACTTGACGCTCTACCCGGCACCCATTATACTCACTCTGCTCGCTGCTCTGCACGACACTCTGCTCCCACATTCCGCTCATCGCTGTTGCTCAGTCGGCATTCATCGCTTCACTCATCGCTCTGCCCGGCACTCATTACGCTTGATTCACTTGCCGCTCTGCCCGACACTCTCAGCTCACGTTTTCGCTCACCGCTGTTGCTCGCTCGGCACTTACTGCTCACTTGTCACTCTGCCCGACGCTTATCATTCGCGTTTCGCTCGCCGCGGTTGCTCGTTGCCACTCACCGCTCCACTTGCCGATTTGCCCGATCCTCGCCATTCACGTTTCGCTTATCGTTGTTGCTTGGTCGTTTACTCAATCACTCGCTGGTACCACTCGGCTACTCGCTTTATGCTAACCGCCTATCGCTTAAGGATTTGCCCAGTCGTGATTTATTGTCGTTTGGTTGGTACTCGCTCGGTCGCGCTCATGGCTTGGTGCGTCTAGCATTCTCTCTATTTGCTCGGTCGCAATTTATCACCGCTCGGTCGGCACTTTCTTAGTCGTGCTCATTGCTCGTCTATTGGTTTCCCTATTGACTACTGGCGATTTATTGTCGCTCGATCGCATGCTCGACACCACTCGCCCATCGTCTTTCGACTTGCTCAGCATTCTCGATCACTCGGTCGACATTTTTTGGTTGCTCGATATTGATTGTCGCTCGGTCATTTTACTCAGCATCTCTCGATCGTCTAATCGATATCGTTCGACATCTGTTAGATTGCTCTTTAGACACTCGCTCGATATGTCTTTTGTCGCTCGGTCAGCACTTATTCTTTTCGTCGCTCTGCTAGGTACTCGTCGTCCACAGCTGCGCGTTCAACGTTATATGACAGATCCGCGATATGACTCTGCATTTAGTGTGATTTTATTTTTTTCATTTGGCTGGTTCTAGTCAGTCGGACTTGCGCCTCCTTCGACTAGACTTGAAGGGGATGCTTGTGATGTGGATATACGGTGAGGGTATAGAAGAAATTAGGGGGAAGCATGAGGGCACTTTGGTCTTTTCACTTGGGTGGAGTTTTTGGGGTTTATGGATGGCACTGTAGCACGCGAAAAAAAGAGGGTTTTTTCGTGGCTGAGGTTCCGCCGCCAACTTTTTTTCCTTCCTCTTTCTGATGAGCGCTTTGCCGGCGCCGGCTTCCGGCCACCACTCTTCCTTTATCTCTCTCCCTATCTCCCTCTTATCGCCGATGGCATAGACAACGCCCAGTAACATCTCGCCTGCTTCTCTCCCTCGCCAACGACGAAGCCGTCTCCTCCTTCAAGTTCTCCCGGCCGCTGCCCGGAACAGGGACCAGGGGAGTGATGCCGCCGCTCCCTCTCCTTCTCATCCTCCTCCTCTCGCCGGAGCCGCCTCAGCACGCCGGAGCCGCCACAGGGAACGCCACCAGCCCCTCCCTTCTTCCTCGGCTTCGTTCGTGCGCCGCTACTACGCCGGCGACTCCTCCTTCCTCTCTCGCCGACCGCGATTTCCAGCCGCCGTCTCCTCTCTGCTCCCCGTGCGCACCATGACCCCCATCGCGAGCGCCGGCAGCCCTTTCTCCTTCTCCGTGTCGACGTCGCAGTGTTCGGAGCCGTTGCCGGCACTACTGTTCACCCCCACAGTCTGAGCCTTCACGTTGCAGTCGCTGCCCCCTCCGTGCTATGGCTAGTTGTCGCCATCTTTCAGACTCCGACGCTTATACGGGGCAGCTATCTCGTCGTCGTATGCCTTCGAGTTGTGTGCCATGTTTGTGTGCCCGGTCTGTATGCTGTTATTGTGTTCTGACCTTGTGCCGATCTTGCTCGTATACTGTATTCCACCCTAGCGCGGCTCCTATATATGTGTCGGGTTCCGGCCTGCGTGCCGATACAGCGTCCCGGCCTGCGTGCCGATCCAGCGCCCCGGCCAGCGTGCCGATCCAGCGTCACGGCCTGCGTGTTGACCCAGTGTCCCGGCATGCGTGCCGATCCAGCGTCCTGGCCTGCGTGCCGACCCAAAGTCCCGGCCTGCGTGCCCATCCAGCGTCCCGGCCTGCGTGCTGGTGTCTTATCTCGGTCTGTAGCTCGTCTTTCGTGCCCGTGCCGCGTTCAGCTCTTCGTCGTCAGATCCAGCTCTACAGCCTGATCAGAGTTAGCTACTCTTCCGGGTCGCGACAACTCGAGTCGCGTCCCATCCGAGGGCGCCCCCCTGGGCCAGGATACGTTCTCCGTTCATATTCTATGCATATTTCATTATTTTATGACTTAGTCTCGTACTCATATATTCGTTGTATCTGCCTCGAGCATCGGGGTACCGGGGGCCAGGTCAATCCGGTCACTGCTGCAGGTAGTGTTGACTAGAGGACTTTTGAATACTTGGTCAATACGGGAGCCATCTTAGCACACCCCCCTCCGGGATGTCGCGATTCAGTCAACATTCTCACCACCTCACCCGACGGTCCGTCTGACTCAGCTTCCGGACGGGATCACCACCTTAACTTAGACAAAATAAAAACTTCTTAAAAAGTTATAGTTGGAGATGTCCTAATTTAACTTTTTCCCGTAATGTGGGCATTAGTGTATCCGTATTGATTCTAAGTTATAACAATATCATCACATCAAAAAGCATGAGATCCACATGTCACATATCTATTATCTTAATATATTTATCCTCTCGCATTCGTTTTAATATTAATACTTATTATTTATAGGTCTCATTGTCTACTCATTCATCTCTATTTTTATTATACATTAAATAAATTAAATTTAAATTTTATTTATCTAATTTAAATAATTATTATTTAAAATAAATAATAATAATATTTTTAAATAAATAATTGTTTATTTATCCAATTTATAATTTTTTAATAAATAAAATTAAAAAAATACACTCACATAGGATAGGTCAGCCTTGGCTAGCCCACCTCACTCTATCTTAAACACGTTCAAGAGAATATTATAATATTCGATTAATGCATCCAATGTGGATGACTTTATGTTTTTTTTTTGTAAATATAGTTGGAAATACGATTTATCTTCTTATTTTACCAAATAACTAAATTATTTTTATTTTATGATAACTTTTCTTATTCTCCTTATTTTATTTGAAGGTTAATTTCTCTGATAGTAAATTCTGTTGTTGTTAGTGTGTTTTTAAATGGGTTAAATTTTTATTATATTTTTGTGATGTTATTTTTTAACAAGTATATGTTGTATCAAATTCAACTTGTAGTAGCTAGTAACTCATGTAAGGTATATACTGCAGTGTGATAGTGTTAGTTAGCTGTTATAATAAGCTATTGATCATTAAAATTCAATTGGAGAATTGAAGTTTAAGATTTGATTAAAATAAGATTCAAATTACTAAACAAATCAAGTAAATTCTACCTGGTCTCTTAATTTATGTTATTTTAATTAATCTAAAAATGTGTCCTTGGAACTTAAAAAGAAACAGTTTTAATTCTAACTTGTAGATTATTCATTCCCCTCTAGTGACCTCATCAGAATCAACAAGTAGTATCAAAACTAAGTAATTTTAGAAGGACTAACCATCTAAAGCACAAATGGTTAGAGCGAGCATTCATTCATCAAAGTTTGAGGAAGATTTCGTTAATTGGAAAAGAAAAATGGAGATATTTTTTAAAACTAATTTTGATATTTTATTAACTATCAAAATGGTTTTGTAGCACCCAATGATTAGAATAGTGATGAAAAAGAAGAAAATCACTGGACCAAGAAAGAGCAAGCAGACTTCGTAGCCAATGGCAAAGTAGAATTTCATTTGCTCAACATTCTACCGTCCCAAGAAGTCAACCAGATTGGAGCTTACGAGTTAGTCAAAGAATTCTGGGAGAAGTTCTTGGAGTTACATGAAGAAACGTCGGAAGCTAAGCTAGTGAAATGGGGTATACTCCTGAATCAATTAACAAACCTCCGGATGGAAAAGAGAAAAACGGTGTCTCAACTACAAACAAAGATCAAGACACTGATCACCAGACTTAACAACCTCGGAGAAGCGGTAACAAATAGAGATAAAATAAGGCATGCTTTAAATGTGTTCTCGAGAACTCTCAATGGACCTCGATAGTAGACACATACTACATTTCCAAGGACCTTGAGGTAAATAGTTTAGAAAATTTATTTTCTACCTTTGAATTATATGAATCTAGATGTGCAAGTATAAGAAAGGATAAGGAGTCAAACAACAATGTCAACCTGAACACGAGAAAGGTCGAATCAGATTTTGACACATCTCTTCATAAAGATGAAAAAGCTTCCAGGGAACAAGAGAAGAGTAGGATGCTACAACTATGATGAGGAAGGATACATGAAAGAAAGCTGCTCGTAATTAAAAGGTAAAGACAAAGGATCGAGCAAGACGAAACAAAGAAACCTTGAAGCAACTTGGGATGAATTATCAGAAGAATCCAAACTAGAGGAATATTCCAAACTAGCATTAATGATGAGTCACCAAATGAAGAGCATCAATGAAGAAGGAGCTACATCAGAAAATAACAGTACTGAAGAGGGAGAATCCAGCTTCAAATCAGATATTGTAAGCGAGGTATGTCTTCTACCTTCTGATCAATTATATTATGGTATAACCTTATGTCTAAATCAATGTACAAACTCAAGTCTAAGAATAATAAATTAAAAAAAAAATATTGATTTGAAAACAAAATTAGATAATGCATGTCTATTAGAATTTTTGTTGATAAAGTTCAAATGGAAAATTCTAAGTTAAAAGAATAAATAAAATCCTTCAAAAACAATAATACATGTTCAAATTTTTTTAAATTTTAAAAATTATAATGAACTTAATTGATATATTAGGAATCATAGAGAACAAATTGCAAAAGTAGATAGAAAATATATTCCACGAAAATTTTTAATAAATTCAATAGATAAAAATTTATTTTGGGTTCATAAATCCTGCTTAGTTTAAATTAATTTTTATGCATGTGGCAAATATAAATTTAGTTCAACTTTTTTACTTGTAAAATTTAATTATTTCGTATAATTGCTGTTCAAAATTTGAGTTGAAATTTTAAAAAATTTGATTTTTTGAGTGATTAACATTATATTTTAAGTATTGAGAAAAATTAGCCAGATCTTCATACATGGAAAGTTATTTTTAAAAATCTAATTTTAAAAATAATTCTATCTATTCAAAAATATTAATTATAGTCAAAAGTAATATTTGTTTTATCTGAAAATTTTTCTCCTAAATCAAATTGTTTATGGTTGAGTTTGACAAAAAAAAAATAAAAAATTGACAAATAAAAATAAATTTTAATTTATTTTTGTCAAACGGTAAATAATTGATTAACATATTACCTTTTTAAAAATTATTTCCAATAAAAATTAATTTATTGAAACTTTGTTCAAACACTTCTAAAAAAGTTTTCATATTTTTTTAACAGTTTTTTCTGATTATATCCTTAACATTTTTTTTTATGTAATCAAAAGAGGAGTAATATAGGGGGATTAAATTTAGGGGAGGTTTTTATTGTAAATTTTTTTATTGAAAAATTCATGCTTTAATTGTTATTTTATTTCATAAAATAAAATATCATGTCTTTGCTTACCCTAACTTTAACTCAGGTTGATGCACATCAAAAATGGAAAGATTGTAAGTACGTCGAGATAATTTTGATATGATCAATTGAATTAAGTTAAGTCTTATTATGTCTGATCACTATATCTAAGTGTATAGGAATTTAGGAATACAAGAAGTCGAGTGGAAGATGAAGTCAAGCGAAAGACATAATTATAGAGAAGGATGACATGAGAAGCGAGTTGACGAGCTCAATGCATATGAGGAATGAGGTGTTGTGGAAGAGTATATCGGTGGATAAGAAGGATGCGTTCGACGTTTCTAAGAGACAAGAATCTGGAGTGGAAGATTGCTCAAGGAGAACACCAGAGTTGGATTCGGGTGAGCTCAACTATGGATAGCCGAAGAATCACTCAAGCGACCAGAACAACAATTAGAGAAGTCAACATGAAGTTGACTTGTCCATGCAGCCAGACCAACCTCATATAGCGCAGGCGCCTCTTTAGACCATTACAGTGACAATAATTCTCAGAGTCCATGTCAACACCAATCTAGGCACCTAGACCAATCTAGGTGCCCCTGCAAGGATAAAATATTATCATCAAACCATTGAAGAGTTGTTATAAAGCAAATAATGTACATCGCTAGGGGCACCCAGACCTGCTCCAAGCGCCCGGAGTGCCACGTTAGCCAATGGACAAATTCAACTACTAGGCTATAAATAAAGCCCTAGTCCTAGGAGTTAATCACAACACTTGTAACCAACACACTCTATACTTGAATTCTATTTATGTTTTAAAATCTACGCTTTCATCGTTATAAGAGGCTACTATACTTTCGTTAAAAGGAGATCTTTAGTGGAGCTTTACATCACCTTAAATTAGCAACCTCCCTGGTTGTAAACCAAGTAAATTCTGTTTGACCCTTGAGGAGTCGACTAGAGGGGGTGAATAGCCCTGCAAAATTTAAACGAACCTTTCTCGATCATTATAGCTTAAAAACAATCAATACTGGCATAAAAAAATAAACGACTAAAAATATAAGAGGCACGAAAGGGTTACTTGGTTATAATCAGGGAGGTTATTAATCTAAGGAAGTTGGAAGCGCACTAAACTCTCCTTTAGGTGGAGAAGTCTCTTTACAACAGTTAACACACTCATTTACATAACAGAACTCAAGAGCATTCAGTTACAAGTGTTGTATTATATTTCCTAGGTCCAGGGGTCTTTTTATAGCCCCTAAAAAATCTTATACTGGGCTAGAAGGTGCCTCTAACAGGCTGGAATGCACCTCCAATGAGGCACCAAAGGATAATGCTTTATCCTTTACCAACGGCAAACTTTGCCCAGTCGAAGGTGCCTTCAAGCGACTAAAGACGCCTTCCATGAGGGCTTGAAGGGGCCTTCAAGTGCTTGAATGCGCCTTCCACCAGAAGGTTGTGAGGGTGCATTCAATCCATTAAAGGCGCCTCCAGCAGCTACTACCGAGCTCCAAACTTCTCCTTTGGTTCTTCCGCTGCTCTGCTCGCTTGGGTGATTTTGGCCAACCAGAATAGCGCTCTGTTAGTTAGAGCCCTAGAGCCAATCATTTGATGATTATTGTATGGACTCGTTGTATCATATTCTTATATATATAAAAGCATATGTTTATGGTTATTATGCTTACTTGTATTAGTGTCAAATAACTAAGTATAATAGCGTCCTTGAGTAGAAGGTTCTTACCTATATCAATCGGTTAGTTGAATCGATAGTGAGATGATATAGGGAACACTACTCTTAATCATTCCTAGTCAAGTATTAGCATTCAGGGACAATGTTAATGCGACGAGACTAGCATGTAGGTCAACCGATGACTTGATCTCACAAGTCATGGATATAGAGATATCAAGTTGACACATCGGTAGGCATCGGAGAATGTATACTGAATGACCCGCCATGAGAAAGTATCATGGATCGTTATATGAGTGTCATATACTTTCTCATGTGGCTATTAGTATGACTATTAGTCCTTGGACCTGAAGTCACCATGGTTCCCTACATAAGGAGTTACATACTTTGGCTTCGTCAAACGTCACCCGTAACTGGGTGGACTATAAAGGCGATTACTAGGTATGTAACAAATTATGCGGAGGGATGTGAGTGATGTAGATGGGATCTATCCCTCCTATATGACGGGAGAGACACCGATATTCTTGATAGAGTGAGACCACTAAGTGCATGACCATGCCCAAATGAGTCAATATGAGATGTTGAGCTCATTTGATTAAGTGAGTCTACTTGGGATTCAAGATTTAGATTGATTAGATGATGACACGGTCTATGCCTCACATTGATCAATCTAGATGTCAAGGATAGAAGGACACTTGTCATATATTGTGAAGAGTCACAATTAGTAGTCACAAGGTGATGTTGGATCTCAACATTCTTATAATTTGGGTTGTAATGATGTGTTGCTAGATACCGCTCATTACTTATGCTTCTAAATGAGTTTAGGAGCATTGTCAATGTTATTAGAACCTATAGGGTCACACAAAAAGGGCAATTAGATGGAGATTAGGTTCATTTGATGAACCTAAAGGATTATGTCCATGTGATGAACCAAATTGGGTTAAAAGTAATCTAAATTAGGCTAATTGAGTTGGACTCAATTTGGTTCATGTGTTAGATGAGTCTAATTTGGACTTAGACTCATTGAGTCAATTTAATTTAATGAATAGAGATTCATTAAATTAAAATTGACTTGAACCAATGGTTAGATTTGATCAACCATGGGAGAGAAGTGGTCAAGTTTGACTTGACTTGAGAGGAAGATGAAGAGTCAAGTTTGACTTGACCATTTGCCACCTCATTGGTGAGTTGGCAAAGAGTGGACCAATGATGATGATCCACATCATCATGGTTGCTTAAGTGGGATGCCACCTCATGGGAGTTACCAAGAGTTGTGACTCTTGGTATTCCATGGAGGTTATTATCCTCTTAATGTGGCCGCCCACAATTCATTCAAGAGAGGAGTTTTTCATTTTGTGTGTAACTCTCATCTTCTTCCTCAAGCTCTCTTCTCTCCCTCTCTTCCTCCATTGTCGAGAGCCACAAAGGGTGCTAGCACACTCTATTGTCTTTTCTCCATCTCCTTGTTCGTGTGGATACACATAGAGGAGTGTCTACTTTGACATTCTCGAGATCCGACATCATTTGGACGAGCGGGATTAAGCGAAGGGCATCGCTTCAAAAGTATACCTTCTGATCTTGTAGATCTAATGTAGATCTAGGAGTAGAGAAACTCATACACGAATTTTTAAACTTCGCACGGATCCGGTGGCATGGGATTCGGGGTTTCCGCAACGTAAAAAGGTGATTTTTGCGGCCCGAAAATCCTAGAATCTGTCGCAAGGGCACTAGTGGCTGTTATACATGTGGTCAAGAGGGGCATATGGCCAAGTATTGCCCGACCAAGATCAACCTACCTCTAGCATAACCTGTTTAGTATGGAGGCAAGCAGGCATAGCTACACCAGATGCAGGCCACGTTGGAGGGTCCTCATATTAGCCAAGGCAAATTGGAGGCTCCACCAAGTTCTACAAAAACTCGAGTTTTCTCCCTTACTAGAGAGGATGTAGCAAACGCCTCCATTATTGTCACAGGTTAGATACACATTTTTAGTCAATATACAACTGTGTTATTTGATACTTGGGCAACCCATTCGTTTGTCTCCATAGCATTTGCTGAAAGAATAGGTATTGTAACACCCACAAAATTATAAGATAAGTATATGGGTGTTATTTTCTTTAGAACATAAAAGAAGAAGAATCAAAGAAAAATAAATAAGAGAAATAAAAAGAAGAGGTGAAGGTTTGAACCTTGAACCTCCCACCAAGGATAGAAATAAAATTATGTATGTTAACCACTAGGATAATGAATAATATGTGAAAGGGAAATGATAGAAATTGTAGTTAAAAGTAAAGATATAATTTAGTAAGGGAACAAGAGAAAAACCAATGAGCTTTCTTCCTCTTGTTTACCTCTTGGTTAAGAAAAAGAGTAGCAAAAGACAAGTTGTCTTCCTCCCTTTTCCTCTCTATTTTCGTGGAGTTTAAAGAGGATAGTGAAGAGAAGAGTTAAGGGGAAAGGAATGAGGACATCTTTTCATTAAAAAAAAAAATATACATGTATGCATTAAGGGGGAAGGGAAGCAAAGTTCATCTTTGTAACTTCCACTCACTTAGCATAAAAAGGAAAGGAACTAAAGGATTTCATTTTTTTTCCCTTTCTCCCTCACCCTTTGCCGAGACTAACATCCTCCTCCCTCATCTCCACAAGCCAAGTTTAGGTTTCTCCCTAAGAGAAAACTAAACTACAAGAAGGAGCCTTCAAGGTGTACCTTTCCAAGCAAGAGAAATCGAAAGGAGTGCTAGAAGAAGAAGCTCCCTACTTCCTCTTCACCAAGGGTACCATTTCTTAAGGATTAACAAGTGAACATTAGGTAAGCTTCCCCTCACCTGTGGTACAATAGTTTGTATGGTTTTTCCATGGAGATAGATCGCTTAAAAAAAAAACTTAGGTTTTTGTTTAAGAAAAATTCGGTCAAAAAGAAAACAAGAAGAAGAGTTTAAGAAAGTGGTAATTAGATATGTTTTCTATTTTTTTTCTTGTGACATGTATTTTATGTAAGAATTTAAGCTATGGTTTCCATGCTAGAATAATTAATGAAAAAATTAGTTTGATGATTTACATGTTTCGGCCAAGCATGAACAAGAAGACTAGGTAAGTTCAAGACTCAAACTAAGCATGTTTTCTTATTCTTTTTGTTATGTACCCTATGATAATGAGGTTCTTTCCTCTTACTTGTATGTTGTTTGAAACTCCATTTACATGATCATGAATATTCGGCCAAGTAAGGAGTAAAGGCCTAGGAGAGTTTTAAACCTAAGACCAAGCATGCTAAGATTTTTCCTAAGACAAGACATGAAGCTAAAATGTTATGCCATGATTGTATGTTAGTTATGAATTTTATTTCATGCTTATGAGGGTTCGGTTATGATGAGAGTTGAAGTCTAGGAAAGTTGAAACCAAGGCTAAGAGGCTCATGACCTTCTTGATAATATAATATGAAACTAGTTGATGTTTTATGGTTGCTTGTTATATAAAATTTTGAATACATGTAACTTTCGGCCCACATTAGGTTTTAAAGCTAGTATGTGTAGGTTTTTTTTTTTTAACTAAGTTTACTCATGTTGTTCCTTGTTATGAAGCCATGAAAATTGTGTAGGGTTTCCATGCTCTTGTGCCACTAGAAACTTAGTTTCATGCTTGTTAAGTTTCGGCCACTACAAGTTTAAAGGGTCTAGAGAAATTTGAATCCAACTTATACATGCTTATGATGTCCTTGAGATATATGCTATGAAATGTAGTTGTGGTTCCCATGCTCTCATGTCGCTAAAAATCTAGTTCCATGATTTACATGTTTCGGCCCCTACAAGTTTAAAGGCTTAGAGAAATTAGAACCCAACTTATATATGCTTATGATGTTCTTGTGATGTATGCTATGGAATGTAGTTGTGGTTTCATACTCTTATGCCACTAAAAACCTAATTCCATGATTGTTAGGTTCGGCCACCTTGAATTAAGGGGTCTAGGAAGTTTGAAACTTTAAACAAACATGCTTATGTTGTTCCTCATGAAAATGTATAACATGTTGGCTTAAGGTTCAACACCTCTATGCTACTTGTAACCTAGGATGAGATAAGCTAGGGTTCGGCCATGATTAGGAGCTTAGGGAACTTAGAACCTGAACTAGATGTGCTTAAGTAGTTCCCTATGAAATATAATATGATATGAGTATAGGGTTTACATGTTTACATGTTGCTTAGAACTTGATTCCTCTTCATGAAAGGTTTCGGCCATGAAATAATTGGAAACCTAGGAGGGCTTAAAAATTTAGGTTAACATGCTTATGATCTTTCTTATGTTAGTATGTGAAGATATCATGAAAATTTTTATGTTTGTATGTTGTCTAGAGATCATGTGGTCCTTTCATAACTTTCGGCCATATGGGTTTAGTGACTAGATATACCTCACATGCTATGAAGGGATGATATTTAATGATTCCATGAATGATTATGTCTTTATAGGATATGTATTGCTCTTCATGTATGCTTATGACCCATGTATGTATGTACTATGTGCTCAAACATGCTTACTTTATGACATGATAAAATGATACGTTCGTTATGCAAGCCTATGATTCATGCATGTGCTGTGTGCCCAAATATGCATGCTTTAAGATAAGTGATATGTTCATGATGTATGTTATGATTCATGCATGTGCTGTGTGCCCAAATATGCATGCTTTAAGATAAGTGATATGTTCATGATGTATGTTATGATTCATGCATGTGCTGTGTGCCCAAATATGTATGTTTTATGATATGTTAAGAAATATGATATGCATGAAATGATAAGAACTATGATATGTAAGTTAATTCATGCTACTTTACTTTATGTATGGCTTGTACCAAGGGTGGGCTCCATAAGCGCCCCGGGGTCGATGGACTAAGAAACATGCCTCGTTAGGGATGGGCTCCTAAGTGCCCCTAGGTCGATGAACTAAGAAACGGGCCTAGTATGCATGCCTTGTAGGGTTCAAGACTTGCTACCTTGAACCTACATAGGACGCGCGCATTTATGTATGTGGTACAAATCGGGGCCCCAATCATGTTGAGATTATGTTTAAGTATGTATTGTATAAGTTTTCAAAAGACATGTTGCATATGTTGCATGATATATGTTTAGGGATGTACCATGATTATACTTTATGATTACGCCATGCTAGTTATGATGATGTTATGCTATGACAGGATACATTTGATGATCATGATATGTTATGCCATGATACTTTATGTTATGTTATAATATGCCATGATATGCTCTTAACATGATACACTTGTCTTTATGTCTTATGACTTATGATTTTAATATGCTTGACGGTTTTTGTGAGTAGGAAAGGAACTTACTGAGCCATGAGTGCTCATAGCTTACTTTCTTGTACCACAGATAAAGGCAAGGAATGGATGTACTAAGGGAGTAGCAGGAGGGCTTGAAGGATGTGTGTAGTAGTGGACTGGCTAAAAGAAATGACCTGCTTTCATTTAATAAGAAATTTGCCATGTTGATGTTTTACTTTATGACTGCATGACTTTAAGTATGTGTTTGGTATTAAGACCCAAAATATATGATAAGTATGCTATGTGGACCTTTTATGTCTATTGTGATTTTTTTTAAGTAAGAAAAATGTTTTTAAATTCTCTAAGTAAGACTTCCGCTATGTTAAGTATGCAAGTGTCGTCAAGTAACCCCCGTCGCCTTAGCAGGAGGGGCGGGGCGTTACAGGTATACCCCTAGAGGTCCTACGCGGACAATTATTGACGACACTACCCTCGAGAGAGATAATGACAACTACACACTGGCTATGTGTTGTGCCAGTCAAAATTTCAGACAAAGAACTGTATAGTGATCTGATAATGCTGAACATGTCTAACTATGATGTTATTTTTGGGATGGACTTTCTGAGCAAGTATGATGCTTCCATCGAGTGTCATAAGTGAAGAGTCCTATTCTAACCCGAGGCAGAATCTAAGTTTGAGTTCATCGTACAATCAAAGAAGAGAACCCAAAAATTCTTATCGGCCATAAAAGCTCAGAAAATATTAGTTGATGGATGCCCCGGGTTTCTAGATCATGTGGTTAATACCCGGCAAGAAAGAGACCAAAAGCTAGAGGAAGTTAGAGTCATATGTGACTACCCAAAAGTGTTTCCGGATGAGTTGCCAGGCTTAGCTCTGGATAGGGAAATTGAATTTGAGATTGAACTCATCCTGGGTACCCATCCCATCTCAAAGGCACCCTACCGCATGGCTCCGATAGAATTGAAAGAACTTCAGGGAAAACTACAGGAGCCACTCGACAAGGGTTTTATTCACCCTAGTCACTCACCATTGGGAGGTCCGGTGTTGTTCATAAAGAAGGACGGGTCCATGCGAATGTGTGTGGACTACCGAGCGCTGAACAAAGTAACAATCAAGAATAGGTATCTCCTGCCGAGAAGTGATGATCTATTTAATCAGTTAAAGGGAGCCACATTCTTTTCCAAGATAGACTTGCGGTCCGGATATCATCAAGTGAAAGTGAAAGCAGATGATGTATTGAAGGCGACATTCCAAATGAGGTATGGGCACTACGAGTTTGTAGTTATGCCTTTTGGAGTGACAAACACTCCTGCTATGTTTATGAATCTGATGAACAGAGTATTCAAAGTATATTTGGACAAGTTTGCGATCGTCTTCATAGACGAAATCCTTATATACTCCAGAACTTAGGAAGAACATGCTGAACATCTCAAGACAGTATTACAGATTCTTCAACAGAGCCAGTTGTACACAAGTGCGAATTCTGGCTCGATCAAGTGTCCTTCCTAGGTCACATTATTTCCAAGGATGGGGTTATGGTAGACCTGACAAAACTAGAAGCTGTGAGTAACTGGAATAGACCCAAAAATGTCAGTGAAATCAAGAGTTTCCTTGGGTTAGCAGGCTACTACAGGAAATTTGTAGAGAACTTCTCAAGGATCACCTCCCCATTGACAATACTTACCAGAAAGAATAGAAAATTTGAGTGGACAGAGGATTGTGAGAAGAGTTTCACGGAAGTGAAAAGGAGACTGACCAGTGCTCCAATCCTGACTCTTTCAGACACTAGCGAAAGCTTCGATATTTACAGTGATGCTTTGAAATTGGGAATCGGGGTTGTACTGATGCAGAATGGCAAAGTCATTGCCTATGCCTTGAGACAACTCAAGGATTATGAGAAGAACTATCTTACTCATGACCTTGAGTTAGCAGCGATAGTTTTTGCTCTCAAAATTTGGAGGCATTACTTATACAGAGCATAGTGCAAGATTTACACAGATCACTAGAGTCTTAGGTATTTCTTCACTCAAAAAGACATGAACATGAGACAACGGAGATGACTTGAATTGGTCAAAGACTATGACTGTGAAATCCGCCACCATCCAGGGAAGGCGAACAAAGTGGCAGATGCACTAAGTAGGAAATCTTGCGTAGCTTTATTGTCCTTATCTGCTGATCCGGCAATAAGGTCGGGGGACCCCCTCTGGAGGGGAGTCAACGCCACGTGGAGGTCAAAAGTCAAAAGGGTCAGCATGAGTTCCAGCCGATCGGAAAAAGGGTGGGTCGATCGGCCGAACGGGACCGAGCGGAATCAAAGACAGCCCGACGGGGAGTCGGGTTTCTGACGCTCATGGTGAACAAGGTCGCCTGTCCGAGCGGGTAGCCTGCTCGGCTTAGGCGTAAAGTAGCAATGCTGTGAAGGAACAGTCTCAGCCGAGCACGCGAGGGAGTGGAATCTTCCCGGTCGGACCGATACCTACGCCCGGTCGGACCAATGCTCGCCGAGCGGATGGACGCTCGACTCAGGAAAAAAAGGAGACAAGGACAAGTGGACATTGAGGAACATCTTCTGACAATAGGCATGTTCGACGACCAGGCCATACGCAGAATCCTATGACGGAAGGTTCCGCTGTCCCATCAGAGAGGTGCTCAGACTGTAGTAGTATGGTGTCAGGCATGCTCCTCTGGCAAGCCCATACTAAGGTATGGTAAAGGACATGTGTACACCTCGGTAGGTGTGCATAGGCCTCCCCACATCTCTATATAAGAGCCCACAGACTTCACCGGAGGTACGCAATCTCTCATATTCGGAGCCACTTCATCGTTTTCCTCTTGCCTGACTTGAGCGTCGGAGGGTCGTCGCCGGGAATCCCCTCCAGGCCCGACTTCTTTGCAGGTTCACCGGAGATTCATAAAACTGGTCAGAGCTCCACGTCACCAGTTTGGAGAGCGCCACGTGCCCAGCGTCTATCTACTCAGCGTTCGGACAGGATCAAATTGGCGCCGTCTGTGGGAACGCACCTACATCCGAGCGGAAGCGATGGACGAAGCTGGACGACCGCACACCGTGATGCTCTCCCAGGAGGAGCTCGACGCTCTAATCAAGGCAAGAGCAGCTAAACTCGTGGAGCAACAAAAACAGAAGGCGCAAGCCGAGCGGCTGGAGCAACAAGCGACGTCAACGTCAGGAGGCCGAGCGGAAGCACCGCTTGCCACGGTTTCATTTCATCGGACCCTATTCTGTACGCCTCCTGAAGTCGCAATAGTTAACCGTGATTGAGGATCTTCATCCGACTAGGCGCCCAGGCGAGACAACAAGAAAGGCAAGGCTCCCCGAACGGACGCCTCCCCCGAGCGGATCAACCGGCAGTTTTCAGAGGCCATCCTACGGGACCCTCTGCCAAAGCATTATGTGCCCCCGGCGATCGGGGAATACAACGGAACCACTGACCCGGATGACCATCTGGGTAAGTTCGACAATACAGCTACCCTACATCAATACAAAGATAGAGTGAAGTGCCGGGTGTTCCTTACCACCCTCTCGGGATCGGCGCAACGGTGGTTTCGGAGGCTGCCGGACAGATCCATTACTAGCTTCAAGGAGTTCTGCATGGCCTTTCTCCACCATTTTGCAAGCAGTCGACGTTACCAGAAGACAAGTGTCAGTTTATTTGCCATCAAGCAAGAGCCCAGGGAGTCGCTCCGGGCTTACATCCAACGATTCAACCGGGTGGCCATGGATATTCCAACGGCCACCTCAGAAACAATGATGAATGCGTTCACGCAAGGCCTCGTGGACGGAGACTTCTTCCGTTCACTTATTCGAAAGCCGCCCCGAGACTATGATCATATGTTACATCGGGCCAATGAGTACATTAATGTGGAGGAAGCCCAGGCGGCCCGAAGGAAAGAAGCTCCAACCGAGATGCTAGCCTCCGCCGAGCGGAAGTCGCTCACTGGCCACCAGCCGCCCAGAGGACTGCGAGCTGAAGCAGCCCCCCCTCATCAATAGGTAAGGTCTCACGCCATCCAAGAGGTATCCGCTGAGCGGCCCAAACCAAAAAAGAAGGTATGGACCCCTATGTTTTGCTCGTTCCACCGAACCAACACGCATAACACACGAGATTGCCGAAACCTTCCCCTGATCGCCCACCCCGTTCCCTGGAGTGACCGCCGTCGATCGCCATCATCCGACAGGTGACAACGACACCATGAAGTCGGTCGGCGGATATCCAGAAAGTCTCCCGAGCGGTATCATCCTCAAGAGCACGAGGACAATCCCCGGGTATCTAAGGAGCGGCCTAGGCCGTCCGCACGGGAGGAAGAAAATAGAAGCAACACATCCCGGGGCAAAATCAATATCATCGCTGGCGGACCGACCAGAGGTGACTCTAATTGTAACACCCACTAAGCTTTTAAGATAAATATGAGAATGATGAATTTACCTTAGAAAAATATTAGTAGAATGTTGAACCAAAAAGAAATAAAAAGAAATAAAAATAGGGAATGGTCAAGGATTGAACCTTGAACCTCTCATGATGTAAATGATAGGATTAATGGGTAATAACCAGTTGGGATAGGAATAATATATTGATAGCAAAGGAGGGAAACTCATGATAAGGGTGAGAGTAAAAGCTAGCCAAAAGAAAACAAGAAAAGAGCAAGAGAAAGGCAACTTGCCTTCCTTCTTTTCTCTCCCTCTTCTTCTTCTTTTGCCGTGACTTAAAGAAGGGAATTAAGGGGATTCATTCCCCCTTGTTTCATCATGAATGATGAGAACAAATAAATAAATAAAAATAAAAATAAAAATGAAAAAAAGGGCTAAGGGAGAAGGAAAGCAAAAACCAATTTTGCTACCTCTTCCCCCTTAACATAAAAGAGAGTATGTAAAGAGAAGATTTTATTTTTCCCTCATTTCTCTTATTCTCTCCTCTCCATCACCGAGAACCTCAGCCCCCTCTCCTCCATTTTCGGCTCCCAAAAGAAAACAAGGTTCCTCCTAGAATACAAGGAAGGCTACCAAGGGAAATCAAAGGAGGAGAACAAGAAGAAGAGACCTCTTCTTCCATCACCACACTTTAGAACCACAAGCGAAAAGGATGTAAGCTTCCCCTCACCTGTGGTACAAGGGATTTTAATGTGTTTTTGGATTTTATGAGGGTTTTAAAACCTTGAAACAAAGTTGTGAAAACTCGGCCAAAGAAAGGACTTGTTGATCCTAGGAATGTTTAATATAAGCTTTGATTCATGATAATTTTTCTATGCTTTGTAAGAAGGTTTTCTCTCATATTTTTATATATATGGGATGTTGGATTAGGGATGTATCTAACCCTAGAGTTTCGGCCAAAAAGGTTTTGTAAGGGCTAGGGAATTTAATTGTTTACCGAACTTGCACAAAACCCTCTAAATAAATGGTTAAGGATCCATTATCATTTTCATACTTGAAGGTTACTTGGAACCAAAAGTATCCCACTCACAAGTTTTGGCCAAGGAAGGGTTTAGGGTTAGGAAGACTTGAATTTAAACTCACCATGTTTATATGATAGAATATAGAGTTTCTTAAAGAGTTGCATGCTTGTATGTTGATAGAAACTCATGAACATCACTTCTTATGTTTCGGCCATGGTAAGGTGGATGCTTTAGAATAGCTTAAACAGATTTTTAACATGCTCAAAACTTCCATGACAATAAGATATGAAAGTTTTTTGATGCTCCCATGCTTAATTAGAGTATAGAAAAATTGGTTGCATGATATATGTTAATTAAGACCACAAGGGTCCTAGCTTGTTTGTGAACCAAACTTGTAGGTATAGTTTCTTTAATATTTTTGCCATAAAACTTGTTTAGGTTTTCCATACTTTAGGCCACCTAAAACCTAGTTTAAAGACTTGGAAGGTTTCGGCCAAACATATGCTAGGAGATAAAGGAAGGAAAAACCTAGGAAACCTAAGACACAACTTGAATGTATGCTTATAGTGCTTGACTTTTATACATGTTATGAAATGTGTTATGACTTTCTATGCTTTTATGCCATTTGAACAAATTCCATGCTTGATGAGGTTCGGCCATGTAGGGTTTAAAGACCTAGAAACCTTAAAATTTAGACCTCATGTGTTAAAGATGCCTCTTATGAAATTGAGATAACATGTTGATTGTGTTCACATGCTTATATATTTAACTATGATTCAAGTGGACACCTTTGAGTCTCGGCCATGAAGGGAATACATGCTTTAGAAACCCTAGAACTTACTTGAACATGCTCATGTCACTCTCCATGAAATATGAAATGTAGAAAGCTAAAAATTTACATGCTATATGTTGTTAGTGACCTAAATTGATGCTAAGGGAAGTTTCGGCCATGACTACTTGTATGAGGCCACTTATGAATTTATACATGATGTTAGAGTCAGTTCACATGCTTGTATGCTTGCTTGAAAACCTAAATGAGTACTTGTAAGTTTCGGCCAAGACATAATTTTAAGGGCTTAAAGGAGTTAGGAACTAACTCAATTGTGCTTACCATATTCCTTGAAACAAATGCTATAAATATGGTTAAGGTTTCCATGCTTTATGTCATTTAGAACCTTGTTTCACATTTGTTAAGGTTCGGCCAAATGAGGTTCAAGGACTTGGAGAACTTAGAGTCCAAGTAAATCTTGTTTATAATACTTCCTATGAAAATGATATGTGGATGAATTAGGTTCTACATGCTTGGATGTTGTTTAAAACCTAAATTGGCACCTAAGAGGGTTTCGGCCAAGATAAGAACCCAAGGGATTAGGAAGCTTAGTACCCAAGTTAATCATGTTACATTGTTCCTTATGATTGGATGAGCACATGATACACTTTTATGCTTAGACATGTATGCTTGTGAGCTATACAAGATGAGAATTTCTACGATATGTTATGAGTTTAGAATATGCATGCTTTATGTTATGATATGTGGGAAAATTATGCATGCTTTGATGATATGATATGAGTTTAAAATATGCATGCTTTATGTTATGATATGTGGTTAAATTATGCATGCTTTGATGCTATGTTAAGTGCTTAAAATATGCATGCTTTATGTTATGATATGTGGTTAAATTATGCATGCTTTGATGCTATGTTAAGTGCTTAAAATATGCATGCTTTCATGATATGCTATGTGGTTAAATTATGCATGCTTGATGATATGCTTTATGCTTAAAATATGCATGTTTTTATGATCTATGCCTAAGTGATGCATATTGTGCCTAAGTGATGCATATTGTTATGATATGATGTATGCCTAAGTGATGCATATTGTTATGATATGATGTATGCCTAAGTGATGCATACCTTTATGACATGATGTATGCCTAAGTGATGCATACCTTTATGATATGATGTATGCCTAAGTGATGCATACTTTTATGACATGATGTATGCCTAAGTGATGCATACTTTTATGATATGATGTGTGCCTAAGTGATGCATGCTTTTATGATGTATGATATGTATAAGTATGACATGTACTTTACTTTATATGGCTTGTACCAAGGGTGGACTCCATAAGTGCCCCGGGGTCGATGGAATAAGACTCGGGCCTCATTAGGGATGGGCTCCTAAGTGCCTCTAGGTCGATGGAGTAAGACTCGGGCCTAGTATGTTTGCTTTGTAGGGTTCAAGACTTGCTACCTTGGACCTACATAGGTTGCGCGCAATATGTAAGTGGTACATAGCCGGGATCCCCTTTAAGTTGAGATTATGTTCAAGTATATATATGTAAAAAGAAATGGTTTTAAAGGTCATGAGACATACACATGTTTTTCGGATACATGTTTTCCAAAATCATATTGCATATACCTTATGATAATTTATGATATGCCATGGTTAGATATGATTATGTTATGTTTCATGATATGTCCATGTGTATGATATGCCATGACTCCTTATGATGATATGCCATGGTTAGATAAGATTATGTTATGCTTCATGCTATGCTTACGCTATGATATGCCATGACTAGTTATGATTTCTTCATGTTGCATGATATGCTTAAAAGAGTATGTTACATTATGTCATGACTAATTGAAATGATGCCATGTTGAGCCATTCTTTGATTATACTATGATTTTCGGTTTTAGTGAGTAGGAAAGGAACTTACTGAGCCATGAGTGCTCACAGCTTACTGTCCTTGTACCACAGATAAAGGAAAAAGCTGGATGAGCTAGAGGAGCAGCAGGAGGGGCAAGGAGATGTGTGTGGCAGTGGCTAGGCAACCAAATAAGAACCTGCTTTAAAAAATTTTAAAGAACTATGCTTTGTTATCATGAATTGTAGTACCATATGTGTGATTTGATGTTATGCTTCTACTAAATTTTGATATTATATTATTAAGGCCATGATAGTGTAGTTCGGATTTGATAAAAAGGAAACAAAAGAAAAGTTTTTATTAAACTAAGAAAATCATTTTAAGTCTTCCGCTGTTATTTGTACATAGAGTATCGTAGCCCCGTCCCTTAGGGATAGCAGGGAGGGCGGGCGTTACACTAACATAGCAAGGAAGGCGAGTGTCAGGCAGCTCCAGATCCATGCGGTCGGCTGCAGTCAGGAACGGGCAAGCGGGCCAGAAATCAGCTTCGGGCCCAAGGACCTTGAGGGAATCGAAGTGCCACATGACGACGCCCTCATCATCAAAGCGGTAATAGCTAACTATACTATTCACCACATTTTCATTGATACAGGCAGTTCAGTCAACATCATATTTAAAAAGGCTTTCGACCAACTGTAAATCGATCGAGCGGAGTTGCTTCCCATGACAACCCCCCTCTACGGGTTTACGGGCAATGAAGTTATACTAGTCGGACAGGTCCGACTGGCTATTTCGTTGGGAGAAGAGCCGCTTAGAAGGACGCGGACTGCCAACTTCGTTGTGGTCGATTCTCCCTCAACATACAATGTTATCCTAGGGCGACCAGCGCTCAGTGAGTTCCGAGCGGCCGTCTCCACCTTCTACCAGAAAATTAAGTTCCCGGTTGAAGATAAAGTTGGAGAAGTGTGAGGAGACCAGCTGGCGGCTCGGCGATGCTACGTCGAAATGGTCCGAGCGGAAGCTAATTCCGCGCGGAAGACGCCACGGATCGAGGTGAACGCCATAACCAAAAAACCACCCTCTTTGGTTTATGAAGAAAAAGAGGAGGTGCAGATCCACCCGACCCGATCGGAGGCTACCACATTCGTTGCGGCCGATCTGGAGGCAAGCCAGAAAAAGGAGGTGATCAAATGTCTCCAGAGAAACTGTGACGTCTTCGTTTGGTCGACGCATGAGCTGCCGGGAATTTCGCCAAATATAGCACAGCATAAGCTTCACGTCCGTCCGGAAGCTCAGCCAGTGAAGCAAAGGAAGAGGGACTTTAGCGCCGAACAAAACGCCATCATCCGAGCGGAGGTCGAGAAGCTCCTGGAGGCCGGCCATATAAGGGAGGTCCAGTTTCCGAGCTGGCTCGCTAATGTAGTGCTAGTCTCCAAGCCGGGCAACAAGTGGAGGGTTTGCATCGATTTCCGGGATCTCAACAAAGCATGCCCAAAGGATTTCTACCCTCCGCCCCGAATTGATCAACTGGTGGACTCCACAGCCGGGTGCGAGCTGATATGCATGCTAGACGCCTATCAGGGCTATCATCAGGTGCCGCTCGCCCGAGAAGAACAAGAGAAGGTCAGCTTCATCACAGCCGGCGACACTTACTATTATAATGTAATGCCGTTCGGACTAAAGAACGTGGGAGCAACCTACCAACGCTTGATGAACAAAGTATTCAAGGAGCAGATCGGACGCAATTTAGAAGTGTACGTGGATGATATTCTCATTAAGTCCGTCTGAGCGGCTGATATTTTTACGGACATGGAGGAGACCTTCTGAACGCTGAGAAAGTATGGAGTCAAGCTGAACCCTCAGAAATGTTTGTTCGGAGCAAAAGGCGGGCGTTTCTTGGACTATATAGTGACCGAGCGGGGCATAGAGGCAAATCCCAGCAAGGTAAAAGCATTGCAAAATATGCCGCCCCCAAGAAATCTGAGGGAAGTACAGCGCTTGACCGGTCGGATAACTGCATTGTCAAGATTCATCTCTAAGACTGCCGACCGGAGTCTCCCTTTTTTCAAGATCCTACGCAAAGCTACTAAGTTTCATTGGGACGAAGAATGCGATCGGGCGTTGGAGGAGCTGAAGACGTACCTGAACTCCTTGCCAGTGCTAGCCAAGCCAGCTGTAGGTGAGTCGCTCTGTATTTATTTATCTTCAACCGAGCAGACAGTAGGCTCGGCATTAGTGAGGACGAGCGGTGAAGAACAACCCGTGTACTTCTTGAGCCATATTCTAAAAGATGCTGAATCTAGCTACACCGGGCTCGAGAAGTTGGATTTTGCTTTGGTCCTCGCCACTCGGAGACTCCGTCCTTATTTCCTAGCGCATACAATCATCGTCTGGACAAATATCCCATTGGGAAGAGTGCTGCTGAACCCAGAAGCGTCCGGGCGGCTCATCAAATGGACAACGGAGTTAAGTGAATTTGACATTCAGTATCAACCCCGCTCGGCGATAAAGGTGCAGTCCTTAGCAGATTTTGTTACCGAAGTGCAAAATCCTGAACCCGAAGCTATGTGGAAAATATTTGTGGATGGATCGTCCACTCGGCGCGGGAGCGGAATTGGTGTGTTATTACTCTCTCCCCAAGAAGAACAGGTGCACCTAGCCGTCCGGCTGGACTACAAAGCCGCCAATAATGAAGCGGAGTATGAGGCCCTCATAGCCGGCTTGCAGGCAGCCGGGCATGTAGGCGCCGGTCGGGTAACACTCCATTCAGACTCCCAGCTGGCCGCCCAGCAGCTCTCGGGCACTTTTGAGATTAACAACTCTCGGCTCAAGCTCTATGCTGAGGCCTTTGAAAAGCTCAAGGCCCACTTCAGAGAAGTCGTTATCCAGAAGATACACCGAGCGGAGAACCAGGCGGTAGATGAGTTAGCCAAGCTCGCAAGTTCAATATCACCGGTCATCATCCAACAGCCAATTGAGCAAGTATCCTTGGTGGCGCACATCGACCGGATGGAGGGCCTCGCATTCCCGAGCGATTGGAGGATAGCCATCATAGAGTTTCTGCGCTCGGGTGCGACACCGTCCGATCGGTTGGAAGCCCACCTATTGAGGAGGAGAGCCGGTCGGTTCACACTCGTTGGAGACCAACTCTACAAGAAGGCTTTCTCCCACCCACTTTTGAAGTGTGTGAGCTCAGAGGATGCGGAGTACATCCTCCAGGAAGTGCACCAAGGATCGTGCGGAGGACATCCGGGCGGGCGATCGCTGGCTAGGAAGATCCTGCTGGCCGGATACTTTTGGCCAACCCTGCAAGCAGACGCCGCTCGGACCGTCGCGACGTGCCTCTCCTGCCAGAAGTACCACAACGTCTCCCACCGACTGGCGTTGGGGATGAAAGCATCTACTGTGTCCTGTCCGTTCGATCAGTGGGGAATGGATATCGTAGGTTCGTTCCTTATGGCGACCGGTCAGCAGAAGTTTCTACTAGTGGGGGTCGACTATTTTTCCAAATGGGTGGAGGCCGAGCCACTGGCCAAGATCACCGAGCAGATGGTCAAAATGTTTATCTGGCAACATATAATCTGTCGGTTCGGCATTACTCGCTGGCTCATATCTGATAACGGGTGACAGTTCGTCGGGAAGCAGCTTGAAGAATGGTGCAAAAGTTATGGCATCGAACAACATTTTACTTCCGTGGCGTATCCCCAGAGCAATGGTCAAGCCGAAGTAGCCAATCAGGAGATTCTTCGCATTTTGCGGGCTCGGCTCGACCATATGGGAGGAAGCTGGGTGGATGAGCTGCCGGGCGTCCTATGGGCTATCCGCACGGCCCCAAAGGAGGGAACGGGCGTCATGCCATTCTATTTAGTGTACGGCGGTGAAGCAGTTATCCCAGTTGAAGTCGGCATAGAGTTCGTCCGAATCCAGAACTATGATGATGACAACGCCGAGCGGAGACATATGGAATTTAACTTGATCGACGAAGAGCGAGCCAAGGCGTCCGTCTGGCTGATGGCATACCGGCAGAGGATAAAGAAAAATTATAACCGTCGCGTGATCCCTAGAGCATTCCAGGTCGGCGACCTAGTCTGGAAGAAAGTAAAGCCGGTCGGGGATGTTGGCAAGCTGGAGGCTCCTTGGGCGGGCCCCTTAAAAGTCATCGAGAAGCTCCGCTCGAGTGCCTATTATCTGGAGGATGAAGACGGACGATAGCTGGATCGACCATGGAGTGCAAATCATCTCCAGCTGTAGCGAGCTGGGTGAGAGGTGCACTGATGTAATTCATTTTATGTATGTCTTGGTCGCCTATATCCTTGTGATGCAGGAAGCAAAGTGATAAAACGCATTTGGCCCTGTGCCGCTCGGCGAGGCATATATCATTCGTGTTGAAATTAGCCTTGAAGGCCGTCGAGCTCTGACATTAAATATTGAGAGTCGAACCAGCGACTATAAACCCTCCGGCCGGAAGACCGTCGAGTTCTGACATTAAATATCGAGAGTCGAACCAGTGACTATAAACCCTCCGGCCGGACGACCGTCGAGCTCCGACGTTAAATATCTACAGTCGAACCGGCGACTATAAACCCTCCGGCCGGAAGACCATCGAGCTCCGACGTTAAATATCGAGAGTCGAACCGGCGACTATAAATCCTCCGGCCGGAAGACCGTCGAGCTCCGACGTTAAATATCGAGAGTCGAACCGGCGACTATAAACCCTCCGGCCGGAAGACCGTCGAGCTCCGACGTTAAATATCGAGAGTCGAACCGGCGACTATAAACCCTCCGGCCGGAAGACCGTCAAGCTCCGACGTTAAATATCGAGAGTCGAACCGGCGACTATAAACCCTCCGGCCGGAAGACCGTCGAGCTCCGACGTTAAACATCGAGAGTCGAACCGGCGACTATAAACCCTCCGGCCGGAAGACCGTCGAGCTCCGACGTTAAACATCGAGAGTCGAACCGGCGACTATAAACCCTCCGGCCGGAAGACCGTCGAGCTCCGACGTTAAAAATCGAGAGTCGAACCGGCGACTATAAACCCTCCGGGCGGAAGACCGTCGAGCTCCGACGTTAAATATCGAGAGTCGAACCGGCGACTATAAACCCTCCGGCCGGAAGACCGTCGAGCTCCGACGTTAAATATCGAGAGTCGAACCGGCGACTATAAACCCTCCGGGCGGAAGACCGTCGAGCTCCGACGTTAAGTATCGAGAGTCGAACCGGCGACTATAAACCCTCTGGTCGGAAGACCGTCGAGCTCCGACGTTAAATATCGAGAGTCGAACCGGCGACTATAAACCCTCCGGGAGGAAGACCGTCGAGCTCCGACGTTAAAAATCGAGAGTCGCGCCGGCGACTATAAACCCTCCGGCCGGAAGACCGTCGAGCTCCGACGATAAATATCGAGAGCCGAACCGGCAACTATAAACCCTCCGGCCGGAAGACCGTCGAGCTCCGACGTTAAATATCGAGAGTCGAACTGGCGACTATAAACCCTCCGGCCGGAAGACCGTCAATCTCCGACGTTAAATATCGAGAGTCGAACCGGCGACTATAAATCCTCCGGCCGGAAGACCGTCGAGCTCCGACGTTAAATATCGAGAGTCGAACCGGCGACTATAAACTCTCTGGACAGAAGACTGTCGAGCGGCGACATTAAACGCTAGAGTCATGCCGGCGACTATAAACCCTCCGGCTGGACGAAGACAATAAAGATGTCGTCTTGTGAGTCGTTTGGCCAATCGACCAAGTAACCAAAGGTACTTCGTGAACATTTATTGGGAATCCCATTTAAAGAAGTGGGGGGTGTTCAGACGAGCAGCCCGGTTATGTAGAATACTTCGTGAAACTATTAACGAAGAAGAAAGAAGGGGGAGACGCGAACGACAGTAATTTGCAAGCCGATCGGAAGACACAAGCATTGAAAAAAAAAGAGAAGAAAAAGATTAAGTTGCTAAAAATACGGCATGTCTTCATTACAATTTAGGCCCTTATGGCCGATCGAAAGGGTTACAAGGAGCACTACTCGAGAAATTCATAAATGGTCTTCGGGATGGAGGAGAGAAGCGCCACATAGTCTTCGGCCGGCATAGTTGTGGAGTCGGGAAGTTGAGCCTTGGACTTCAGGTAGTCCATTGTGGCGGTGATGGCAAGCTCAAAGGCATTATACATCCGCTCGCACACTTTTTCAGAAAATTCGATCGAGCGGATGTGATTCAGCCTCAGGGTTGCGACTCGGCCAGGTTCCGCCTCTTGATATTCCCTGAAGGCGACTTGGGAAGCTTCGAGAGACTCCTGCAATGTCTTCAATTCATCTTTATGTTTAGTTGCCTCGGCCGAGCGGCTCGTCTTCTCACCATCCAGCTGCTCCATCAGCTCTTTGACTCGTTGCTCCAGGCCCCGAGCCTCGACGTTTTTCTTCTCTAGATCGGAGATAGCCGTTTTCTTCCGCTCGGTGGCCAGGCTTATTTTGCGGTCCAGTGATTTGACCTGTCGTTCAAGTTCGGCCAGAGTATGGGCCTGGCCGGCCGTCTTCTTTTGCTCAGTCGCCAACAGGTCTTGGGTCTTCTTGAGCTCTTTCTACAGCTCGGCATATGATGGACCCTGGGAAGGCGCGCCTCCCGAACTCCTGAGCCGCTTTAGCTCCTCGTCCACCATGGCCAGGCGGTTGGAGACAGCGATCTCCTCCACCCATCTCTGGCATAAGCAAGATTGTTAATGGCTGATCGAAAAGAATGCGTAAAGGACTTGAGAAAATACGCTTACCCCAGTGGCCTGCTGCATGTGGCTGTTGGCCAGATTGCTGAGTGGAATCATAGCAACGCGTGCTCGAGCGTCGGCCCACATTTCGGCTAGAGGCCCCTTCATTGTGATCATGTGCTCGAGCGCGGTTGGCCGATCGGACTTGGGCATCAACTCTTCGGTGGGGAGATGCAGGGAGACCCTGATGGTACGGTGCCGACCGGGAGTCGTCTGAGCGGAAGCTGGGGAAGGATCGGAGGCCGACACAGAAAACTGGGAAAAAATGGCCGAACGTTGGACTTGGCGGGGAGCGGGCGGAAGAGCGCTGATAGGAATGGCCTCGATGGGGTCCGCGGACGCATCCAGCTGGGATGGGGTCCGATCGGACGAAATCGCCTCAACCGCTGGGGCTTTGCCGCGAGAATCAGCGGTGGTCCGTTCAGACGGCTGGACCGCGGAAGTGGCCGAGCAAAGCGGTGTCTCCGTTCGGCGCCTCTTTTGTCGGAGAGGGCGCTCTTCCTCCTGAGCGGAGCCTTCCTCCTGGACAGTTGGCCCCCTGCTAGGGGTGGCGCCTCTGGCCACATCCCGGGCGGAGGCTTGAGCAGCCAACTCCTCGTGAGTCCCGCTCTCCCCTTCGTGTGAGCCGACCGGCTCAATGCCAAGCGCCTCCATCTCCTTAGCAGCTGCGGCTTCGAGCGCTGTCGCTTTCCTCTTTAAAATTCCGGCCATCACGGACTCCATGACAATGTTCGCTACAAAGGAAAAAGGAGAAAATCAGTTAACAATCAAGGCAAATGTACAAGTAAAATTCTTACCGAAGCCGCTCGAGAGGGGAGTCCGGATCGGACTCAAGCCAAATATGTACATCACCCCTTCGGGTAAGAATTTGTTGATGTCGAACTTCAGACCAGCTAGCATGTTGGCAGCATGAAGATAGTCCGGTCGAGTCTTGAACCTCTATAGCTCAGGGGAAATTGGCGGTCCTACCTGCCACTGGGTTCGGAAAGAGGCGCGCTCGGGAAGACGAAGATAGAAGTAGTACTCTTTCCAATGTTTATTGGAAGAGGGTAGTTTATTAAAGAAGACTAAACCGGGCTGAGCCTGGAACATGTAAGTACCCAGGTCGGACTATTTAGGATAATAAAAATAATAAAAGACCTCCGGTCGGAGGGGAATGTTGTGGATTTTGAACAAGACGACGACGCCGCATAGAAGGCGGAAAGTGTTAGGGACTAAGCTTCCGAGCGGAATGCCGAAAAAATTACAAACTTCTACGATGAAGGGATGGATTGGAAAGCGCAGACCGGCTATGAACTGGTCGCGGAAAACACAGAAAGCTCCGCGCGGCGGTTTGTGTGGCCGAGCGGAGGGGGAGGGTAGGATAAGTTCAAAGTCTGAGGGGATGTCAAAATTGTCCATCAGAATATCGACGTCGCGCCGATCGAAGCGCGACTCCATGGTGGTATACCACGGGCCGAGGGCTGGGTCTTGTGGCTGGGAGGAACTGGCCATTGTCTGAACGGGCAAGATCACAAAAGGCGAGAAGAAATGCAGATGATAGAAGGAAGAGGATGACAGACGAAACAGTGCCCAGAGGACCAAAACTCGGGAAAGAAACGCAAAGAAAACACAAGAACCAAAGATAGAAAAGAAGAAGAACCTTACAGAGAAGAATGAGGATCGACGAGGAACACAGAATCGCCGGAAAAAGGAGAACCGAAGCTGTCGGAGCACTGAAACTCCAAAGGAAGCTTCTGGGCACGCGAAAGCAGAAATGCTGCGAAGGAAGAAGGCGAAGGTTTTATAGGGTTGAGCCCGAGCGACCTCCACCGTCGGATGCAGGTCACAGGAACTAGAGCACGCATCGGGCCGTCCATTTTAAACCACCTCGGTCTTGTCACCCGCGGCGCCGCCACCGTACGATGACGGCAGCAACGCCACGTGGCATTCGGTCACTGGACTACATTTAATGAGCGCATGCCCGGCCTTAATGTCGAAGATTGGGGCAAATTTTGAAGAGATCCGAGGAATGTCAGCGTTGACTGACGTTATAGCTACCCCGTGGGGGCCGAGCAGAGGATAGTTGCACAGAGATGCCGCTCGGCGTTGCGTGACTGGCGGTCCAGTCAGTCGGACTAATCGCCTCCTTCTACTAGACTTGAAGGGGAGGCAAGTGATCTGACAGTAAGGTCGGGGGACCCCCTCTGGAGGGGAGTCAACGTCACATGGAGGTCAAAAGTCAAAAGTGTCAGCATGAGTTTCGGCCGATCGGAAAAAGGGTGGGTCGATCGGCCGAACGGGACCGAGCGGAATCAAAGATAGCCCGACAGGGAGTCGAGTTTCCGACGCTCATGGTGAACAAGGTCGCCTGGCCGAGCGGGTAGCCCGCTCGGCCTAGGCGTAAAGTAGCAATGCTGTGAAGGAACAGTCTCAGCCGAGCACGCGAGGGAGTGGAATCTTCTCGGTCGGACCGATACCTACCCCCGGTCGGACCAATGCTTTCCGAGCGGATGGACGCTCGGCTCGGGAAAAAAGGAGACAAGGACAAGGGGACATTGAGGAACATATTCTGACAACAAGCATGTTCGACGACCTGGCCATACGCAGAATCCTACGACGGAAGGTTCCGCTGTCCCATCAGAGAGGTGCTTAGACTGTAGCAGTATGGTGTCAGGCATGCTCCTCTGGCAAGCCCATACTAAGGTATGGTAAAGGACATGTGTACACCTCGGTAGGTGTGCATAAGCCTCCCCACAGCTCTATATAAGAGCCCATAGACTTCACCGGAGGTACGCAATCTCTCATATTCGGAGCCACTTCATCGTTTTCCTCTTGCCTGACTTGAGCGTCGGAGGGTCGTCGCCGGGAACCCCCTCCCGGCCCGACTTCTTTGCAGGTTCGCCGGAGATCCATACGGCCGGTCAGAGCTCCACGTCACCAGTTTGGAGAGCGCCATGTGCCCAGCATCTATCGACTCAGCATTCGGACAGGATCATCGGCTATGTCTCATCCTCTACAAAAAGAAATAGTAAATTTTGAGCTTGAAATTGTTATTGGGCAGCTCTCCACTTTAACATTAGTGTCAACCCTGCATGAAGATACATAGAAAGGGCAAGATGAAGATCCTAATATTCAGAAAATCAAGCAAGGAATATAGGAAGGAGAAAATGGAGAGTTCCGAGTATCAGACCATGGGATACTATATTATGGTGATCACCTCTGTGTCCCTAATCAAGAAGAACTACGATAGAAAATTTTAGATGAAGCCCATGGAACACCCTACGCTATGCATCCTGGTTCCACCAAGATGTACCAAGATGTAAAGGAACTATTCTGGTGGTCTGGAATGAAAAGAGACATTGCAAGATATGTCGGTACCTGCCTGACATGTCAATGGGATAAAGAAGAACATCAAAGACCGGGCGGAGTTCTGCAGCCTATCCAGATCTCAGAGTGGAAGTGGGAGGATATATCTATGGATTTCATAGTAGGACTACCCAGAACCATGAATGGTTACGATGCTATCTGGGTAATAGTGGATAGATTGACCAAGTTTGCTCATTTTCTAGCTATTATAATATCCTACTCTATTGAACAGCTAGCGCAAATGTATGTTAAAGAGGTTATCATATTACATGGAGTTTCCAAAACCATAATTTTTGATAGAGATGGTCGTTTTACTTTATACTTCTGGGAGTGTGTTCAGAGAGCTCTTGGCACTAGGCTGCGGGTTAGCACTGCATTTCATCCTTAAACTGACGGGCAAACAGAACGAGTAAATCAAGTTCTAGAGGATATGCTACGGGCTTGTGCCTTTGATTTTAAAGGGAGCTGGTGCCGATACTTATGCTTAGCAGAATTCACATACAATAATAGCTATCAAGCTACTATCGGAATGACACCCTACGATGCTCTATATGGGAGGAGATGTAGATCTCCTATCTGTTGGTATGAAGGAGATGAAAAGAAAGAAATGGGACTCCAAACGGATCTTATCGAGGACACCACCAAAGTCATTCAGAACATTCTCCAAAGAATAGAAACTGCTCAGAGCCGGCAGAAGAGCTATGCGGATGTGCGCCGTAGACCGCTAGAATTTGATGTTGGGGAGTCAGTGTTCCTCAAAGTAGCTCCTATGAAAGGAGTGATGAGGTTTGGAAAGAAAGGAAAGTTGAGTCCACGTTATGTGGGGCCATACCTGATTACTAGAAGGGTTGACAAGGTAGTTTATGAGCTGGAACTACCTCAGGAGATGTCGGTCATTCATAATGTATTCCATGTCTTAATGTTGAAGAAGCATGTTCCCGATGTAAACCAAGTGATTGAGTCACAACCGGTACAAGTTCAAGAGAATCTCAGTTAGGAAAGTCGACCTATACAGATAATAGATCGAGAAGTTAAGAAGCTGAGGAACAAAGAGATACCATTAGTGAAAGTGTTGTGGCAAAGTTAACAGTATGAAGAGGCAACATGGGAATGCGAGGATGATATGAGATGGAAGTATCCACACTTGTTCTAAGTTCGAGGATGAACTTTTTATAAGGTATGGGGATTGTAACACCCATAAATTTTCTTTCCTCCAAAAGAGCAAAAAGAAATAGAAGAAGAGAAAAGAAATTATATATATATATATATATATATATATATATATATATATATATATATATATGTGACCTGGGCTGGGATTTAAACCCTAGACCCTTGATTTAATATTGGTTTAAGTAGCCATTAGGGTGGTGGTAAAGCATCACATTGGAAATAGGAAACTATTCATTATATGTTGATTATGGGTGAAGAGATGCTTCAACTTCCACTTAGTATAAAAGGGGAAGGGAAGAGAAGAAAACCTAACTTTTCATTTCCTCTTCTCCTCCCTAGCCGAAATCTCCTCTTCCCTCTTCTTAGTTTTCGGCCAAGAATCCTAGGGTTCCGAGGTTCTAAGTTCTTCAAGAGGAGAATCTAAGAGGAGAGTTTTCACAAGGATTAGTACGCGCGGGAAGGGTGACTTGGAGATTAAGGCGTACAAGAGAGGATTGTCTTCCATACACCCTATAATAGTAAGATCTAGCGAAAGGATGTAAGTACTACTCACCTGTAGTATAAGTTGTTTTGATGATGCATGTTGTGATATGTTTTTATGCATGTTAAAGAAGATACATGTTGTGTTATGTTTTATGCATGTTAAAGAAGATACATGTTATGATATGTAAGATGCCCTATGATGTTTTGGGATTAAGAGCATATTTATAGTATCTTGAATTACTTCCCAAAGAGTTTTGGGGCTAAGAAGCATATTCAAAGTGCCCTAAAGTGCTTCCCTATAAGTGTGGGGGATTAAGCACACATAAGGTGCTTGTTTAAATGACAAATAAGTGCAAGTATAAGAAAGCGATATGCAAAAGAAAATATTTTACTTTAAGGTGGCATGTACTGGATACAAGGTCCATGGGTGGGCTCCTAGATCGCCCCTAGACCCCTAGATCGCCTAGTAGTATCTTGATAGGTTCGGGATTAGCTACCTCAGATCTTATTAAGGATGCACGTAAAGTGGTACAATGCTGGGCCCAAGCAAGTATATTATTATTTTCACTAGTTATGTAATATAAAGTTTTCAAACTTCATTGTTTGTCTTAGTAGAAGCCTTCTTAAGTTTGAGAACTTGAGTTATGAAGTGTAGCATGGATGAACTCTATGGTATGACAAGACTTATGTTTCCATTACATGTTTACATTGCTAGGATAGTTTAAGTTGATGTTTTGCATGATAAATCTATTTAAAAATTTATGTCATGTACATATTTCTGAATTATGCGTTTTAGCATGAATTATGGTCAAGTGCGAGTTTTGTATTTTTTCCAAGCAGTTTTGAAAAGCCTATTCTTATTTTAATAGTTGTTTTTGTGAGTAGATGATACTTACTAAGCATTCTCTTATAGATTTGCATTTCCTTATACTGCAGATAAAGGTAAAGGAAAGCTCGAGTAGGAGGAGGCAGCAGGAGCGGTATTTTGTGTGTGTGCGACGGAACAGTGGAAGGAGATCTGGGAACTTATGATCGTTTGGAATATGTTAGAACTGATGCTAAAGTATTTTCTTCTCTTCGCTCTACATGAAATACTATCACTAGTTGCTTAGGATGAATTTATCAATTTGGCAGTAATTAAAGTGGCAAAGATAAGTACAAAGGGGAGAACAACCCCTTTTTGTAGAGCAGGGTGTGACCCCCACACGGGCCATGACACAACCGTGTGGATTCACACGGCCTCGGACCTCTCCTCTTCGGCCAAGGTGACACGACCGTGTGGTTTTCACAGTCGTGCACCTCTCCTTCTCAGCCAAGGTGACACGACCGTGTGGATTCACACGGCTGTGCACCTCTCCCTCTTGGCCAAGGTGACACGACCGTGTGGATTCACATGGCCTTGCATCTCTCCCTCTCAGCCAAGGTGACACGGTTGTGTGGATTCACACGGCCGTGCACCTCTTCCTCTTGGCCAAGGTGACACGGTCCTGTGGATTCACACGGTCGTGTACCTCTTTCTCTCGGCCAAGGCGGTACGACCATGTGACCCTCACATGGGCGTGCACTACCAAGGTGACACGGCCGGTCATCGCTACATGGCTAGGTACCACTCCTTCTCGTGTAAGGCTACACGGTCGGTCAGGGCCACATGACCCATACCCGCTAAAAGCTCTAGACTCCCTTCCAGCTCTGCTTGGCTCCAAGTCACGTTCTATCAGTCGAAACAAGTTTGGAGTAGATCTCTGTATTGAACAGTATATAATAAGTAAGAATGCCAAAATTTAGATAAGAAAAAGAGTAACGCCTGCTCCGTTAAGGTAAGCCTAGAAGGGCGGGGTGTTACAGAGGACTTGTTGGGTGTCACACTTGATTTTGTAAACTTCACAATATATAGATTACACAACTTTAGTGGACCACTAATTGTTTTGAAAATTAGTAGGGTACTTGGCAGATTAGTTTTCCATTTTATTGCAATTTCTTCCATTCTCTAGTGATATCATGCTGAATGATTTGTTTATTGATCCTTCTAATTTTGTGATTATCAAGAAGCTCTATAGTAACAAAAAAAAAAGCAAATGAGGAGATAAAAAACTTGACAAGGGAAAGGCAAAATAGACGCTCATTTAATAGAAGATTCAAAAGCCACACAATCAAATAGAATGTCAAAAGGCCCTACAAATATGGACAATATTTCAAGGTTAAAGATAAAGAGCATTATACTGGAAGTTGCTTTCAACAATCTTAGATAGCCAATTGGAGAAAATGTAACAAAAATGCAAAGTTCTCTTGGCATGATTATTCGCGAGAAAGTACCAATAACTTATAAAACTTGGAAGCATGTTCCTATTGACATCAAGGAGCATGTATGGGAAGCTATTAATGTAAATATAAATAATTATGTTTTAATTTTTTAGATATAAACAAATTACTTTTTTATGTTGTTTGTTAACATTTGATTGTGTATCCAATTTTTATGCATTTGTAATTGGCATACAAGGTTGATGCTGGTTGGAAAAAGGGTTGTTTGAGCTTGGCAAAATAAAAAGTGGTGATAATGAAAATGTAGTCTCACACAAAACTACATTGTCATTAATCGTAACAATCTAGCAAAGTTGCATGTGCCACCTCCTGAATCAAGTATTCCAGTAGACAGTTGGAGCAAGTTCGTGATAACATGTTTGTCGGATAATTTTAAAGATAATAATTCTTTTGTCTCAAATTATGAGCTCTTTCTTGATAGACCAGTGTGATTGGTAATGGTTGGCATTGTTTACTTGTTTGCTTTTTAAGGTCATAAGTGGGAAACAACAAGAAAGAAGAGCCTAAAACAAATACCCCTATCAAATTTCTCAAAAACAATATGCACAACTAGTTAAAGAAATAGGAAGTAATCTTTAATTACTAATTATAAAAAATTTGATAGCATACTGAGAAAAGGTTTAAATATAATTAAGTTATTTGTTAATTATATTAGAAGAATGAATTGTGTAATGATAATGAAATCAATCGAGCTATCCTTTGGAAGAAAGGTTGACTGAATAAAGGAGGAGATTTTGATGGTGATGAGCTGAAGGCTACAACATCAAAAATCATAAGAAAATGTTAAAATATTTAAGCTTCTCATGGTAATGGTTCCCATTTAAATAGTGCTCAATAAATATCTTTTTTATTGTATGATGATGGTATGTTACAGGAGGGAAACCAAGTGACTTGCGAACCAACACATGACATTCTCACAGTTGCACTTAATTCCAATGAACATGGTGGACGTACAAGGGCAGTTGGAGCTTATGTCACTCCAAGTACATACTTTGGCTTGTTGAAATTGGGGTCTGACTCTAACAAATCTATATTTATTGATCAACAAAATCTATTGCTAAAGCAACATAAAAAAATTTTAGAGCAGGATGATCGGATAAACAAATTAGAAGCTATGGTTTTTAAAAAAACCTAAGGTTGAGAATGATGAGAAGGGAAGTTATAACTTCAAGTTTCCTCTTTCCTAAAATGAAATTGAGTTAAAACATGATAATCCATAGTAAAAGGAGATGAAAACAAATAGTGATGATGATGATGTGGATATGATTGACGAGGTCGAGGCTTTGAAGGTATCTTTAATCTCTTATTGGAACTTATATTTTATTCCATGCCATAATTTAGTCTTTGAAGTTTTGAAAATATAGAATTAGCATTTATGAATCTACAAAAAATTTTTTAGATCCTTTAGTATGCAGCTAAGAAGATACTTTAGGTAGTGATACACTAAGTAAATAATAACATAGCAACAACATAGCAACATACAATGCTTAGATACTTAAAAGCCTATAATTATATTCCAACACATGGAATATTCTATTATGATACTAATCATATAATAGTTACCAATGTGGATTGGAAGAATGAACTTATGCAAGTACCACCTATAACTTGACCAAGACTTTATTGCTCATGTCATATTAAGTCAGTGCAGCTGAAAGAGATAGAACATGTAGATAGCAATTCATCAATGAATCAATGTAACATGGATGTTCCTCTATATAATCATGTTCTTACATCCTATTCATGCATCGTATTTATTTTAATTATAATTTTCTTGGCAAATTCATTTTAATTGGTTGAATTATAGGTTGAAGCATTATGTTTTGTCTTATAAGGTCAATCAGTTACATTGAGTTTGGAATTGAGCATCCATGTAGCTTTTGTTACAACTATTAGTCTTGGGAGAGATGATGAGCATGTTAATGGTGGTCCAAGTACACTTACAGACCATTGGTGTGTTATCGTTGATGAAACATTGGATGAAACAACCCCTTTGCTAGTTCTAAACCCTACATGCCAAAGCATCGACGATGCTATAGGATCACATGTAGCTTGGCCCAGACACTTGATGCAAACATAAGATCATAAGGTAAATGCTTTAATATATTTAAATTTAACTGTACAAGTATCTAATAAGTATAAATTGTCATTTTCTAGAAGGTCAAGGGCAAAAAGTTGATCATGTTGAAAAAAACTTCGATTGCAATCTCCGAGTGTGCAATCATTAGCAGTGCAATCATCTAGTGTGCCTAGATCACTATGGTTGTTGTATTATTATTGCAAATGTGCTATTCATGGTGGGTCTGTCAAATTAATGATGGAGTATGGTGGTTTTGGTAGTGTATTTGGTAGTAAGTACGAAGCCACCATTTGCCTTGAGGACATCATCCCTTTTTGCAACTTATCCCAAATTTCATACAATTGCATTGTCGTGTACATATGGTACGTATGTTGTTTGCATGTACTAACACTTTAACTCTTGATTTAAGTTATATTTATCCCTGTCTTATGAATTTTCTTATATGTTTAAATGTTAGGCACTTATATAAAAAGATGGAGGAAAATAAGATTTAGAGTTTTAGATTTGTGGATCCATATGTTGTTGGGTGTCACTTCAGAGGAGTTGATAAGAGGGCCATGGTTTGGCAGGAAGGTTGAATGACACACCAACAAACCAACTAGTTTCAGTTCCAGTTAACATAGGGTATGTAAAATATTGGTCGAACACTCATTTTTCTTTGCTAAAGACTTGCTTAACTACATGCCTTTATAATTGTGTATATATATAGTTTCCATTGAATTTTGTTTGTCATCGACCCTCACAAAGAGGTTGTTTCTTTGTTGTACCCTCTCAATCATCGCAATCATAATGAGACTTCGAAGAATGTTGTGAATATGTAAGCTTTATTAGGAAATTGTTGTGAATATTTATTATAATTTGTCCTTGTATACTAGATGCAATAAAAGTGTATAATCTCTTATGAATATTTGAGGCTCTTGCAATTGTTCAATATAGAGAATGACAAGCATGAGAAGAAATAATCTTTATGGAAAATAGTCAAGGTATGTTTTCTAGTAACTTTCTTTGTCAAGGAAAATCTCATTTGTTCCTTGTAATGTTATGCCTTCGCTAAGATTATTCTGCATACTTATTTGATTTCATTTGGAATTCCACAAGTTTGTAAAGATAATGCAATATGTTGGCATTAGTAATCATGTATTGGAGTAGTAATGCAATATGGATCAAATTAGTGAAAGCCTCCTGTGTTGCATCATTTGTTGGCATCCAAACCATTTTATGTTATTTACCATTTACATTATTTTTTGCGCACTACAATTGTTGTACCTACTCATCTAATTGTGTTAGTTATTAAATAGAAGCTTTGATTGGAATGACTCATCATTTTTATTTTTTTAATATTGTCTTCTGAGTATTAATTGCGATGTATAGTTTAGTTTGTGGAATAAAAATGCATGTGCAAATGCATATGTTGAGTAAGATAATAATTCTCTTGTCTCCAAAAGTTATGATTAGCTTGCTTCAATATCTCATTCCATTATCACTCCATATGTGATTATGATTCGATTGCGGTAATAATCTCATTCCATTATCACTCTAAATCTTCAGAATCCATTTCTAGATCCTCCTCAGATTCTTCGAGGTCCATATCTTCGGGATCTGGATTCTCTTCAGATTCATCAGGACCCCATTCCAAATGAAGTAACTGTTTGCACATCTCTGAATATGAGATGTGTCCATCAGACTCATCCCAAAGTTGGAATGCTATCTGCCTTAGATGTTCCGATAATGAATAAATCAGATATCATCTTCTTTTTGTTTCCTGAATTGGATACCCTTCTTGCTCGAGATTCCAGAACAACCAATCGAGGCGACCAATAAGCCTACCAACTCCGTGATCTGGGTCATATTCCAGCTTCTTGATCTCCTCTCATAGCTCATGTTGTCGTTCACACTGACCAGTCATCGTGTATATCGTTCTTTGTATCTGGAATTGAAAATCATGATGTCAGTACAAAATCGACAGACCAGTAACAAAAATCGGTCTTATTCAATTCTCACATATAGAACAAAATATACAGAATACACAAGAAATTAAGAAAAACAAATTTCCTTATTTTGGGGAGTCTCATGTGACTGACACATAGGATCGGTCAATCATGAATCCAAATCTTAAGCTTAGTCTATTGTCCTCATTAGAACTAATCTAATTGGACCTATGTTCTGTTATTGTTTACACCCATTTGAGTCAATCTCAGACTTATTGATCAAACTCAGGTTCATTTGATTCGTCCAATTTCTCATTGGATTAAGTCTGACCCATTAGAACAAATCTAATTTTTATGATCAAATCTGACACACCAGAACTAATCCGGTCATATTTGATCAACCCAACTTCTGTAATCAAGATCACCCCAATTAATTCAACAATAAACCGAACTGGTTAATCAACAAATAATTTGAACCAGCTTTAGGTATCATTGAATCAAACTGGTTTTCTTAAATCAACTAATAATTTAAACCAGTCTTAGGTTTGATCAGACAAGTTTGTCTGGTTCCAATTTCAGTAAATTAAACCATAAATTAATTGAATATTTATTTATTAATTAATAACACATTTCCTTATGTATTTATTTAATTAATAAATAAATTTAATTAAAGTTTAACTCATGCACTGTTTATATACGTGGAAAATAATAAAACAAACATGCATGTACTGTTTATTCGTTAAAACTACTGTTCATGTCGGTTTTTTTTTAATCTTTAATCGATTCAAATTTGGAATTGAATCGATTCAAAAAAAAAAAAAAAAAAAATTGTTCATGCATGTAGAAAAGAACAGTACTGTGCTTCGTCAAAATGAGCACTGTTTATTCCATTTTTTTTTTCTTCAATCGATTCAGTGTGAGCGTTTTTTTTTCTTCACTGTGCTTCGAACAAAAATTACCGTGCATTTCATTTTTTTTCTTCTCAATCGATTCAAGAATCAATTCAGCACAGGCACTGTGCCTTTAATTTTATCGAGTCATGCATACTGTTGAATCGATTCAACACTGTGCTTCGTCAAAAGCGACACTATTCATAATTTTGGATCGATTGAAACAAAATTTCAATCGATTCAATTCAATTGAATCGATTGGTTAATCGATTCAATTGATGAACAGTGTTACTGTTCATCTTCTTCTTCGCAACAGAAGAAGAAAAACACGAGCTTTTTCGTATCGATTTCCATGCTTTCAAAACCATGCATGCTCTGATACCATTGTTGGTATTTTGAGAGCATGAAAACTGAAACGAAGCAAACGGTAACCACTACGAGTGCTTTCCCGAAGAAATCACCGAAGAACCGCTGGAGACGTCGCTACTGCAGTCACCGAGAAGATCACCTCACAGAACCTCCTCGAACTCTTTCACAAACCAAATCCCGGCCTCTGGGCGTTCTCCTCTACTCGCTTATCACCTCCCAAAACTCTCTGGTCATCTCTGCTTCACTCGGGCACTCTTTCTCCCAGATCTATGCTTGGACGCACCTTAAATAGGAAGGCTGACGAAGATGAAGGGGAAAGGACGCCCCTTCGTCTCCTTGGCGTTTACAGTAAAGGGAGTAACGAAGGGGAACCCTTCGTCTCCAGTAACACCTAACAACCACTAGCAACCTAATTTTAAAAACAAATTGTGTCAATTAATATTACCATAAGATAATTGTACTAACAAGAATACAAAAACTCAAAGTAACTAAGACAAATGATGACAAACTTTTTCATATTATATCTTATGTTCTTAATTACTAACCTATTCTTGCTCATTTTATTGCTTTATATTTTAGAAAAATAAGAACCTCATTTCTTGCATTTCTTGTTGAAGGTTATTCACCATACTTTCAAGTGGTTTAACAGTTCTATTTTGTTGCTTAGAAGTTCTAACTTTCGATGGTGTAACTCCAAAGCCAATTTTATGCATTCTACCTCGAGCTTCCTTGCAAAATACAAGACTAATTGCATCATCAGGAATGTTAGTTGTGTTGTGAGATTCAGGTGGACACCGTTCTATTTTTTTCTGCAAATAAAAAGAGGTAACTTTTAAAAAATGATAAAATAAGAAATTTAGATTGTCAATTTTTTCTTGCGAATTCTATAAATAATAAATAAATAATTTTATTGTCATTTTCTCTCCAATAGCTTGACTACTATGTTCTTTATTTTTCTTCTTGTGACATCTATCCAAACTTTTGATTGTGTAATTGCTGTATCTGCAGGACTTGCTTTTTTCCTTAAGTATAAAATATATAAAAATTCTTAGAATAAATAATGTCACTAATTAAGTGTATATGTAAAACGTATTGTATAAAGTTTGATAAAAACAATTTTTTACCATCATGTTGTTAGAATGTATACTAAAAGCCTAGCTTTTGGTATAAACATTTATCTAGAAATAAGAATCACATTGGTCAAATGTCTACATTTATGATAAATGTAGTTGTTCAATTAATTTATATTGTAGATAACATAGTGTGTGGTGTCACACACAGAAGATCATGTTATCAGTACCTTATAAATTATAAACAGTAGCTCACGACCAAGATGGAAAGGAACAAACCATTGGAAGGTCGTAGTGTAATTAGGTATTAGTTTATCTTAACTATATAATTACACTAGTACACTTAGAGTGTATTGAGTAGGACCATTAGAGGTCGTTTCTTTTATACTGACTTTATAAAGGAAAAAGACCTCAGTTATTATGGAAGTGTGTGCTCTTAATCCCAATATAATAACAAGCACATATATTTGATATTTATTTCTTTAATTTATCAATGGGTGAGATTTAGTTCGATAAATCAATAAGCCCGATAAGTTGGGAAATGATATCACTTATAGTGTGTGTTGTTGATTATAGAAGGAAACTGTGTCCTAGTGATCTAGGTTGAGAATGTCCCCAAGAGGATCTCATAAGGATTGTCATGTTAAACCCTGCAGGTGGACTTAGTCCGACATGACGATGAAGTTGAGTGGTACTACTCTTGGAGCTAGATATTAATTAAGTGAGTTGTCAGTAACTTACTTAATTAGTAGACATTTGTTATCTTAAACACAGGGAGACTAACACACTCATAATAAGAAGGAGCCCAAAATGTAATTTGGGATTGGTGCGGTAGTTCAATAATAGTTCTCTAGTGGAATGAATTATTATTGATAAAATTAAGTTGTGTGTTCGGGGCGAACACGGGATGCTTAATTTTATCGGGAGACCAAAACCAATTCCTCCTCTCGGTCCCTATCGTAGCCTCTTAATTATAGAGTACTATACCCACCTATACCCACCTTCTTACCCATCCCATAGGGGCCGGCCAAGCTAGCTTGGAGACCAAGCTAGGGCCGGCCAAAGTTTGGTTCATGGGTGCTTCAAGGTGGCTGGCCCTAGCTTGGGTTCAAGCTTGGTGTGGCCAGCCCAAATTAAAATAAAAGGATTTTTAAAATTTTTCTTATGTGGATAACATGATTTAAAAGAGAGTTTAAAAATTTAAATATTTCCTTTTATAAGATTCTACAAAAGATTAAGAGAAGAGCTAAATCTCTTTCTTTATTTGTAGATTAAAAGGTTGATTTTAATTTTGGTAAAAGCTTTCATTATGTTCATGATTTAAAAGAAAGTTTAAAAATTAAAAATTCTCTTTTATTAGTATCTACAAAAGATTAAGAAAAGATTTAATATCTTTCCTTATTTGTAGATTGAAAGGAGATTTTAATTTTTAGAGATAACTTTCCTTTTTGGAAATTATCCACATGTTTAAAAGAAAGATTTTAATTTATAAAATTTCTTTTTATTAACCAATCATGAAGGGATTAAAATTATTGGAGAAATTTTTTATAAATTTCTAGAAACAAATTAGGAAGTTTTAATTTTTGTTTTAATTAAAACTCTCCTTGTTTTGGGGAAAGAGGTGGCCGGCTAAATAAATTGGAGAAGAGAAAATTATTTTTAATTAAATAAATTTTCCTTTTCATGGCAAAAGAATTAAGGAAGTTTTTATTTAAACTTCCTTATATGCCAAGACCAAGGATTATAAAAGAGGGGGTAGAGGAGGTTTCATGGTGAACGACTCTATTCTTTTTCTTCCTCTCTTTTCTTCCTTGGTGTGGCTGGCCCCTAGAGGTTCCCCTTCTCCTTCTCTCTTCTCCTTCTTGTGGCCGAGACTTCATCATCTCTTGGAGGCATAGAAGTGGCCTGATCTTGCTTGGAGAAAAGGAGAGAAAGGAGTCTTGTTTCATGCATCCCTTGGAGCTTGGTTGGTGGAAAAAGATCTTCATCTTTTGGAAGCATTGTGCTTGGCCGAAACTTGAAGAAAGGAGAAGAAGATGCTTTGGTGGTTTCTCATCTCGGAAGATCGTTGCCCACACAACGTCCGAGGTTAGAAGAGGAATACGGTAGAAGATCAAGAGGTCTTTCTAAAAGGTATAACTAGTATTTTTCCTTTCCTCATCATACTAGTTATTTTTAGAAATAATACCAAATACAAGAGGCATGCGATTATAGTATTTCGAATTTATTTTCGATGTTGTGTTCTTTTATTTTTTTTTCTTTTCCTTGTGATTTGATTGTTCTTTTCGGTTGACCTAAAGTTATTTAAGGAAATTAAATATTAATTTTCCTTAAAAGGCTTTGTCTAGTCGGTGGTGGTTGTTCCCATATCCAAGAAGGTCATGTGCCTCGCCACGTCAGTACTGGAAGCCAATTTTGGAAATTAATATTTAATGAAATTAATAACCTAGGTGATTTGGATCAAACGTGTTAAGTTCCGTAGGAGATCCGAGTCTAAACCTAAAAGAACAAATAGATTAAACTTTGGATCAAACGTGTTAAGTTCCGCAGGCGATCCAAGTTTAATTTAAAAGAACATATGGTAGCTAGGAAAAGGTTCAGACCTTTGTACAAAATTTTTGTACAGTGGAACCATTAGGTTTTCCGAGTAGCAACCAATAATTGGTATAAGAGCTAGGGTTTTGCCTCTGTGTATTTGGTATTAGTTTAATTATGCACATGTCATACATAATTTAGGCAGGTTAATAGTAGGATGTGCTAACTTTGTGGATGCAGGATCCAACTATTATGACTTATAGTTATTATGTGTGTGATTGGACCCTTGGACATGTCAAGGGTATTTTATTGTGTGTGCATGATTGTATTATAAAATACAGCAAGAGTTGTATTTAGTTTTATTAGGATTTTATTTTTTAATCTAGTTACATGTACATTCCTTTTATGGAATATAGGATCGATGGATGTAAATTTTATTTTATGTTCGATCTAGTTTACATGTACATTCCTTCGAGAAATATAGGATCGAAAAATGTAAAATTATATTTATGTCGCGGATCGAATCTTGCATGGCGTGGAACCTTTTGAGGATCAGAGGCGCAGCGGAAGAAGGAGCAAGATGGATGCGACTGTTGGTTGCTACTCGGAAAACCTAGAGGTTCCACTGTACAAAATTTTTGTACAAAGGTCTGAACCTTTTCCTAGCTACCATGTGTTCTTTTAAATTAAATTTTGGATCGCCTGCGGAACTTTACACGTTTGATCCAAAACTTAATCTATTTGTTCTTTTAGGTTTTGACTTGGATCTCCTGCGGAACTTAACACGTTTGACCCAAGTCTCCTTAAGTTATTAATTCCATTAAATATTAATTTCCATAAAAGGTTCCCAGTACTGACGTGGCGAGGCACATGGCCTTCTTGGATATGGGAGCAACCACCACCGACTAGACAAAACCTTTAATAGAAAGCTAATATTTAATTTCCTAAAATAACTTTAGGTTAACCAAAGAGAACAATCAAATCACAAGGAAAAGAAAGAAACAAAAGAACACAACTTCGAAAAACCATATTCGAAACACTAGAACGTAAGCCTCTTGTATTTAGTATTATTTCCAAAATAACTAGTATGATGCGGAAAGAAAATTACTAGTTATACCTTTTAGAAAAACCTCTTGATCTTCTACCGTATTCCTCTTCTTATCCCGGACGTCGTGTGGGCGATCTGCGGAGACGAGAACCACCACGCACCTTCTTCTTCTCCAAGCAAGGTTCGGCCACAAGAAGAACCACCTCCAAGGAAGAAGAACTTGATCACCACCAATACTCCAAGGGATCTTCAAGATGAGGCTTCCTCCTTTTCTTCTTCTCCTTCCTAGGTCCGGCCACCAACAAGAGCTCCAAGAGATGTATGGTTCGGCCACCAAAAGAGAAGAAGGGAGAAAGGCTAGGGCCGGCCACAATAAGAAGAAAAGAGGGAGAGAAAAATAGAATAGATTCGTTAGCAATGAAGCCTCCTCTACCCCCTTTTTTATAATCCTTGGTCTTGGCAAATAAGGAAAATTTAATAAAAACTTCCTTAATTCTTTTGCCATGAAAAGGAAAAATTATTTAAAATAATTTTTCTTCTCCAATTTATTTGGCGGCCACACCATAGAATTTCCAAGCAAATAAAATTTTAAACACCAATTAAAACTTCCTTATTTGCTTCCGGAAATTTATAAAAATTTCTCAATAATTTTATCCCTTCATGATTGGTTTATAAAAGGAAATTTAATAAATTAAAATCTTTCTTTTAAACATGTGGATAAAAGAAAGTTATCTCTAAAATTAAAATCTCTTTTAATCTACAAATAAGGAAAGATATCAAATCTTTTCTTAATCTCTTATAGAAACTTATAAAAGAGAATATTTAATTTTAAACTTTCTTTTAAATCATGAACATGTTTAAAAGGAAAGTTTTCTTAAAATTTAAAATCCTCCTTTAATCAACAAATAAGGAAAGATTTCAAATTTTAAACTCTCTTTAAACATATAGATGATTTACAAATAAGGAAAGTTTTTACCAAAATTAAAACCATCCTTTTAAACTACAAATAAGGAAAGAGATTAATCTCTTCTCTTAATCTTTGTAGAAAGCTATAAAAGGAAATTTTTAATTTTAAACTCTCTTTTAAAACATGATATCCACACAAGAAATAATTTTAATAAAATCCTTTTTAATATTCTAGTGGTAGGCCACCTAAGCTTGGGACCCAAGCTTTGGCCGACCACCAACTTGACTCATCCTCTTGGTCTTGGCGGCCTAGCTTGGGTTCCAAGCTAGCTTGGCCCCATTGGATGGGTAAGAAGGTGGGTATGCGATGGGTATAAATCTCTATATACTAGAGGCTACGATAGGGACCGAGAGGAGGAATTGGTTTTGGTCTCCCGATAAAATTAAGCATCCCGTGCTCGCCCCGAACACACAACTTAATTTTATCAATAATAATTCATTCCACTAGAGAACTATTATTGAACTACCGCACCAATCCCAAATTACATTTTGGGCTCCTTCTTATTATGAGTGTGTTAGTCTCCCTGTGTTTAAGATAACAAATGTCCACTAATTAAGTAAGTTACTGACAACTCACTTAATTAATATCTAGCTCCAAGAGTAGTACCACTCAACTTCATTGTCATGTCGGACTAAGTCCACCTGCAGGGTTTAACATGACAATCCTTATGAGCTCCTCTTGGGGACATTCTCAACCTAGATTACTAGGACACAGTTTCCTTCTATAATCAACAACACACACTATAAGTGATATCATTTCCCAACTTATCGGGCTTATTGATTCATCGAACTAAATCTCACCCATTGATAAATTAAAGAAATAAATATCAAATATATGTGCTTGTTATTATATTAGGATTAAGAGCACACACTTCCATAATAACTGAGGTCTTTGTTCCTTTATAAAGTCAGTATAAAAGGAACGACCTCAAATGGTCCTACTCAATACACTCTAAGTGTACTAGTGTAATTATATAGTTAAGATAAACTAATACCTAATTACACTACGACTTTCCAATGGTTTGTTCCTTTCCATCTTGGTCGTGAGCTACTGTTTATAATTTATAAGGAACCAATAACATGATCTTCTGTGTGTGACACCACACACCATGTTATCTACAATATAAATTAATTGAGCAACTACATTTATCATAAATGTAGACATTTGACCAATGTGATTCTTATTTCTAGATAAATATTTATACCAAAAGCTAGGCTTTTAGTATACACTCTAACAATCTCCCACTTATACTAAAAGACTAAGTCGCCATATCTGCTGCCATACATCTGATTCCCATGCCTTTCAAAAACTCTTGCCTTAAGGACCTTAGGTTATCATCTGATGCAATCTAGGCGGCAACAACTTCTCCTCGTTATACGATTTCTCGTATTGGGTGGTACTTGCGCTCTATTGTGTTTACTTGCCTTATAGACTTATGGTTTCTTCGAGTTTGTTACTGCACCAACATTATTACAATAAATTGTAATAATCTTTGGACAAACCAGAAATCATATCTAAATCTATCTTGAGGTTATTGAGTCATTCAGCTTTTATGGCTACCTTAGAGGCTTGCCATATACTAAGCTTCTATGGTGGAGTCCAGATAAACACCTATGCTTATCACTCTTCCATAGTTATGACTTTACCTCCTAAAGTAAACACAAAACCCCGAGGTTGACTTAATATTGTCCCTATCCGATTGGAAGTTAAAATCCATGCAACCCACAGGGACCAAAATAACTGCCTTGTAAACTAGCATATAATCTCTAGTGCCTCTAAGGTACTTATATGCTTTACTGCAGTCCAATGTCCTTGTCTAGGGTTACTTTGATATCTGCTAACTATGCCATTGGCAAAACAGATTTCTGATCTCGTGCATAGCATACATTAGGTTGTCTAACTGCCGAAGCATAAAGAACTACCTACATGTCCTCAATCTCCTTTGATGTCATCGAAGACATCTCTTTAGATAAAAACACTCCATTCTTAAAAGATAAGAAACCTTTCTAGGAGTTTTGCATGCTAAAAACGAGTAAGGATTTTTTCGATATATTAAACTCGGGATATATCTATATATATTTTTCTTGCGATCCCTTATTACTTTGATCACAAAAATATATACATTCTCCCAAGTCCTTTATATCGAATTATTTGGACAACCATACCCTTACTTCTGACAACATTTTGATATTGTTTCCAACTACCAAAATTGTTATCTACGTATAGTACAAGAAACACCACCACGTTTCCATCACACCAATTGTATACACAAGACTTATCCGTTTACTCAATAAATCCAAGGTCTGGATTACTTTGATAAACTGGATGTTCCAAGACCTTGAAGCTTTGCCTCAGTCCATAGACTGATTGAGCTTTCACACAAGATGCTCTTAGCCCTTTATAATGAACCCTTCTGGTTTGCTTTATGTGGATGCTATCTTCAAGACTTCCATTAAGGAATGCTGTCTTGACATCCACTTGCCAAATAGATAAAAGAATCTGGATAGACTTAAACATGGCTACCAGTGAAAAAGTTTCCTTTTTCATCAAGCCTTGCTTTTGAAAGTTTCTACCTTTCCTGTCTATCCCTCTTTTCCTATTATAGACCTTTTTACACCCAAAGGCTTTTACACCATCTGGTGGTTCTACAAGCTTCCAGATTTTATTAGAATATATATATTCTAATTCTGTTATTCATTACTCTTTGCCAAGATGCTGGATCTTTATCTTGGAGTGCTTCATCATATGTCCGGGATCAGGCTCATGTTCATTTGGGATCAAGTCCAAAGACTCTCCCAAAACATGAATCTCTTAGGTTGTTTGACAACCCTCCCACTACGAAGAGGCACTATCTGTAATTGTGTATCTTTTATGATACGTGTTGCAGTTTCTTGTGATATTTCATCTTGTACAGTTGGTACTAGATTAGACATGTCCTTTATTATTTCCTTAAGAACAAATTTACTTATGGGCATGTGGTTTATTATATAGTCCTATTCTAAAAATCGGTCATTGATAATGACCTTCTGATTTTTAAGACTATAAACCTACTTTTGTTTCTCTAGGATAACTCACAAACAAGTGAACTCCTGCCCAACTTATCAGTGTCTCTTATGTGCTAGACCACCCAAATCCGAATATTCTTCAGACTAGGCTTACGCCCATTCTGCAATTCTATGGGAGTAGAGAGTTCTGACTTTAGAAGGTATTATGTTCACTTCTGTTTCTAGTGTATATCCTTAAACAAATTTGGTAATAACTCATCATCGATCTAATTATTCCATAAGAGTCTTATACCTTCTTTCTACTACACCATTCTGTTGGGGTGTACCAGGTGCAGTTAGTTAGGATTGAGTCCCGACTTCTGATAAGTGACTCCCAAATTATCCTAAGAGGTACTTGCCACTACGATCTTACCATAGTGACTTAATACTTTTACTTTAACATTCATCAGCCTTGTACTCTTTGAACTAATCAAAGTACTTAGTCTTGCGGTACATTAAATAAATGTATTTGTATCTTGAATAGTTATCTATAAAATAGATGAAATATTCGATACTACCTCTTGCCTGGATAGTCATAGGATCACACAAATCAGAATGAACCAATTCCATCATATCTTTGGCTCCATTCCCCTTTGACTTAAAAGCTTCTTGGTTATTTTTCCTTCCAAGTAAGACTCGTAGGTTGGAAAGATTTCCACTACTAATGAACTCAAAAGTTCATCAGCTACCAATGAATCCTACTTAAGTAAATATAACCTAGCTTTAGATGCCAAAGATATAATTGGTTCATCTCCGAAGGTTGCTTCCTCTTAAAGTTAGAAGATGTGTTATGATTTCCATTTATTACATCGTGGGAGTTATTGGATTATAAATTGTCAACCAACATACCAGAATCGATAACTTGTCTATTTTTCTTGATAACAGCTTTGTTATCAAAATAGACACAATATCTATTCTATAATAGTTTAGAAACTGAAATCAGGTTCTTCCTAAACTTAGTACGTAAAGACAATTACTAATAATCCAAATTTTATTCCTATTAGAGAATAAACCTCTCCCACTGCAATAGCTGCTACTTTTGCAGTAGTGCCCATGTGGACGGTGTTTTTTATTTTCATTTAGTTGTCGGGTTTCCTGGAACCCTGCAATCAATTGCTCCCATATCTACACACCAGGTACCGGTAGATAACTCCACTAAACATGTTTCAACTAATGAATAAAATACACCTATATTGTTCTTAGTTCTAAGAGGACAGTCTACCTGAATGTCCAAATCCTATTTCCAATCAATTATAATTGGGACCACTAAGTATATCAGCTAGGGATTGATCATTATCCTAAGAATCACAAAAATATTTGGTTAAGACCAACTCCTTAAAAATACCATGAATTTTGTATGCCACGTTAGTGTGGACGTATACAAATTCAAAGAGGAAATTTTATCATTTAATTTTATTATCTCGTCATCCTAACTTTATGACGAATAAAATTAATAGTTGGTCTATCTTTAATCAAATATTTGGTCAAGACTCTAAATTTAAAATAATATTGATTCCTCTAACAATACTATTTAAATTTACCAACACCTCAAAACACCGTGAATTTTGCATGCCACGTTAGTGTGGACGTATACAAAATCAACATTTGTAAGAGGAGGGTTTTTACCCATTAACTATCTTGTCAACCTAACTTTATGACAAATAAAATTATCTCAAACACCGTTAATTTTGTATGCCACGTTAGTGTGGACGTATACAAAATCAATCATTTGTAAGAGGGGTTTTAACCCTTTAATTTTATTATCTTGTCAACCTAGTTTTATGACAAATTAATAGTTGGTTTCATTTGGTCACACAAATAATAGCAGTGACTCCGATGGGGAGGATACTATTAGATGTGTCTAAGTGTATACCATTACTTGACACTAAGTCCATTAATAAGATTATGCCCCTTCCGTTGGGGAAGATCACACGCTCTTAATTAACTTCCTATAGTCATCCAAAAATGGAAGTCTGTTCTAGTGATCTACAAACTAGCTCATCCGTTATGGAGGAAGGCACTCAGAGCCAACGCGCAAGCTAGTTTGCATCACTTACAAACCAGTAATGGAGACCATGGGATTTACTTAAAAATCCCTCTCCCACTTAGTTATTTATTAATGAGGAATTTTAACTAGCCTACTAAACTTGTAAACTAACATGCACACACAACACAATATAAAAGCAATAAATAGAAAATCTAATTTTCAACTATTATGGCTTTTATCTCTGGTTGTCTTCCGTGTGTTGTCATCCCAAGCTGCTGCCATATTTGGCCACCGCCCTGTCGCATCCATCTTGCTCCTAGTTCCGCTGCGCCTCTGGTCCATAGAAGGTTCCACGCTTTGCAAGATTCGATCCACGACACAAATAGAATTTTACATTTTGATCCTATATTCCATAAAAGGAATGTACATGTATCTAGATCAAAAATAAAATCCTAATAAAACTAAATACAGCTCCTGCTGTATTTTATAATACAATCATGCACACACAATAAAATGCCCTTGATATGTCCAAGGGTCCAATCACACACATAATAACTATAAGCCATAATAGTTGGATCCTGCATCCACAAAGTTAGCACATCCTACTATTATCCTGCCTAAATTATGTATGACATGTGCATAATTAAACTAATACCAAATACACAGAGGCAAAACCCTAGCTCTGATACCAATTGTTGGTTGCTACTCGGAAAACCTAGAGGTTCCACTGTACAAAATTTTTGTACAAAGGTCTGAACCTTTTCCTAGCTACCATGTGTTCTTTTAAATTAAATTTTGGATCGCCTGCGGAACTTTACACGTTTGATCCAAAACTTAATCTATTTGTTCTTTTAGGTTTTGACTTGGATCTCCTGCGGAACTTAACACGTTTGACCCAAGTCTCCTTAAGTTATTAATTCCATTAAATATTAATTTCCATAAAAGGTTCCCAGTACTGACGTGGCGAGGCACATGGCCTTCTTGGATATGGGAGCAACCACCACCGACTAGACAAAACCTTTAATAGAAAGCTAATATTTAATTTCCTAAAATAACTTTAGGTTAACCAAAGAGAACAATCAAATCACAAGGAAAAGAAAGAAACAAAAGAACACAACTTCAAAAACCATATTCGAAACACTAGAACGTAAGCCTCTTGTATTTAGTATTATTTCCAAAAATAACTAGTATGATGCGGAAAGAAAAATTACTAGTTATACCTTTTAGAAAAACCTCTTGATCTTCTACCGTATTCCTCTTCTTATCCCGGACGTCGTGTGGGCGACGATCTTCCGAGACGAGAACCACCACGCACCTTCTTCTTCTCCAAGCAAGGTTCGGCCACAAGAAGAACCACCTCCAAGGAAGAAGAACTTGATCACCACCAATACTCCAAGGGATCTTCAAGATGAGGCTTCCTCCTTTTCTTCTTCTCCTTCCTAGGTCCGGCCACCAACAAGAGCTCCAAGAGATGTATGGTTCGGCCACCAAAAGAGAAGAAGGGAGAAAGGCTAGGGCCGGCCACAATAAGAAGAAAAGAGGGAGAGAAAAATAGAATAGATTCGTTAGCAATGAAGCCTCCTCTACCCCCTTTTTTATAATCCTTGGTCTTGGCAAATAAGGAAAATTTAATAAAAACTTCCTTAATTCTTTTGCCATGAAAAGGAAAAAATTATTTAATTAAAAATAATTTTTCTTCTCCAATTTATTTGGCCGGCCACACCATAGAATTTCCAAGCAAATAAAATTTTAAACACCAATTAAAACTTCCTTATTTGCTTCCGGAAATTTATAAAAATTTCTCAATAATTTTTATCCCTTCATGATTGGTTTATAAAAAGGAAATTTAATAAATTAAAATCTTTCTTTTAAACATGTGGATAAAAAGAAAGTTATCTCTAAAAATTAAAATCTCTTTTAATCTACAAATAAGGAAAGATATCAAATCTTTTCTTAATCTCTTGTAGAAACTTATAAAAGAGAATATTTAATTTTTAAACTTTCTTTTAAATCATGAACATGTTTAAAAAGGAAAGTTTTCTTAAAATTTAAAATCCTCCTTTAATCAACAAATAAGGAAAGATTTCAAATTTTTAAACTCTCTTTTAAACATATAGATGATTTACAAATAAGGAAAGTTTTACCAAAATTAAAACCATCCTTTTAAACTACAAATAAGGAAAGAGATTAATCTCTTCTCTTAATCTTTGTAGAAAGCTATAAAAGGAAATTTTTAATTTTAAACTCTCTTTAAAACATGATATCCACACAAGAAATAATTTTAATAAAATCCTTTTTAATCTAGTGGCGGCCACCTAAGCTTGGGACCCAAGCTTTGGCGGCCACCAACTTGACTCATCCTCTTGGTCTTGGCCTAGCTTGGGTTCCAAGCTAGCTTGCATTTGATGGGTAAGAAGGTGGGTATGCGATGGGTATAAATCTCTATATACTAGAGGCTACGATAGGGACCGAGAGGAGGAATTGGTTTTGGTCTCCGATAAAATTAAGCATCCGTGTTCGCCCGAACACACAACTTAATTTTATCAATAATAATTCATTCCACTAGAGAACTATTATTGAACTACCGCACCAATCCCAAATTACATTTTGGGCTCCTTCTTATTATGAGTGTGATAGTCTCCCTGTGTTTAAGATAACAAATGTCCACTAATTAAGTAAATTACTGACAACTCACTTAATTAATATCTAGCTCCAAGAGTAGTACCACTCAACTTCATCATCATGTCGGACTAAGTCCACCTGCAGGGTTTAACATGACAATCCTTATGAGCTACTCTTGGGGACATTCTCAACCTAGATTACTAGGACACAGTTTCCTTCTATAATCAACAACACACACTATAAGTGATATCATTTCCCAACTTATCGGGCTTATTGATTCATCGAACTAAATCTCACCCATTGATAAATTAAAGAAATAAATATCAAATATATGTGCTTGTTATTATATTAGGATTAAGAGCACACACTTCCATAATAACTGAGGTCTTTGTTCCTTTATAAAGTCAGTATAAAAGGAACGACCTCAAATGGTCCTACTCAATACACTCTAAGTGTACTAGTGTAATTATATAGTTAAGATATACTAATACCTAATTACACTACGACCTTCCAATGGTTTGTTCCTTTCCATCTTGGTCGTGAGCTACTGTTTATAATTTATAAGGAACCAATAACATGATCTTCTGTGTGTGACACCACACACCATGTTATCTACAATATAAATTAATTGAGCAACTACATTTATCATAAATGTAGACTTTTGACCAATGTGATTCTTATTTCTAGATAAATATTTATACCAAAAGCTAGGCTTTTAGTATACACTCTAACAGCGACAACTAGACCCGGTGGCGGTGGCCAAAGATGGCAGCAGCTAGGGTTGGCGGTACACGAAGGACAGCCATAGATAAAAGCCATAATAGTTGAAAATTAGTTTTTCTATTTATTGCTTTTTATGCTGTGTTGTGTGTGTTTATTAGTATGCATGCTAAGTAGGCTAGCATAGTCAAAATTCCTCACTTTAAATAACTAAGTGGGAGAGGGATTTATTTTAAATAAATTCCACGGTCTCCATTACTGGTTTATAAGTGATGCAACAAGCTTGCGCGTTGGCTCTGAGTGCCTTCCTCCATATCGGATGAGTTTACGGATCACTAGCTTAAACTTCCATTTTGGATGACTATAGGAAGTTAATTAAGAGCGTGTGATCTTCCCCATCGGAAGTGACACAATCTTATTAACGGACTTAGTGTTAAGTAATGGTATACACTTAGGCACCTTTAATAGTATCCTCCCCATCGGAGTCACTGCTATTATCTGTGTGACCGAAGAAAACCAACTATTGATTTGTCAAATAAATAAGTTGACAAGATAATAAAATTTAAAACCCCTCTTACAAATGTTTAATTTTGTATACATCCACACTATCGTGGCATACAAAATTCACGGTGTTTGAGGTAATTTTATTTGTCATAAAGATTTATTGACAAGATAATTAATGGGTAAACCCCTCCTCTTATAAATGTTTAATTTTGTATACGACTACACTATCGTGGCATGCAAAATTCACGGTGTTTGAGGTGTTGGTGAATTTAAATAATATTATTTGAGGAATCAATGTTATTTTAAATTCAAAAGTTTTGACCAAATATTTGATCAAAGAAAGATCAACTATTAATTTTATTCGTCATAAAGTAAAGTTGACGAGATAATAAAATTAATGGATAAAATCTCTTCTTTGATTTTGTATACGTCCACACTATTGTGGCATACAAAATTTATGGGGATTTTAAGGAATTGATCTTGACCAAATATTTTTGTGATTCTTAGGATGTTTGTCAATTCCCTAGTTGTTATACTATAGAAAAGACTTAGTAGTCCCGATTGTAAAAATTGAAAATAGGACTTGGACATTAAGGTAGTCCGTCTTTTTAGAACTAAAGAACAATATAGGTGTGTTTAATTCATTAGTTGAAACATGTTTAGTGGTGTTATCTACCAGAACCTGGAGTGTAGATACAGATGCCATTAATCATGACCGCAATTCATTGCAGGGTTCCAGGAAACCCGACAACTAAATGAAAATAAAAACACCGTCCACATGGGCACTGCTGTAAAAGTGGAAGCTGTTGCAGTGGGAGATGTTTATCCTTTAATAGGAATAAAATATGGATTATTAGAAATTGTCTTTATGTACTAAGTTTAGAAAGAACCTGATTTCAGTTTCTAAACAATTATAGAATAGATATTGTGTCTATTTTGATAACAAAGCTGTTATCAAGAAAAATAGAGAAGTTATCTATTCTGGTATGTTGGTTGACAATTTATAATCCAATAACTCCCACGATGCAATAAATGGAAATTATAACACATCTTCTAACTTTAAGAGGAAGCAACCTTCGAAAATGAACCAATTATATCTTTGGCATCTAAGGCTAGGTTATATTAACTTGAGTAGGATTTGATGGATCGAAAGCGCTAGAGGGGGGGGGGGGGGTAAATAGCGCTCGTGGCTATTTCATTTTTTGAAATCGTAAGTCGTACGAGAGAGTAATAAGCAGCGGAATAAAAACAGTCAAACACAGAGACACAGGGAATTACTTCGTTCGGTGTAACACCCCAAATTTCATGATTTAGAGTTCTAAAAGACCTTATTAAAATCTAGAAATATTTTAGAAAAATTCTAGAGATTTTTATAAATTTTTAGAGTATTTTTATGGAATTTTTGGAGTTCGTTTGGTATTTTTACCAAGAGAAAGAAGTTTAAAAAAATAATAAAAATATATATGTTGAAGCCGGGTTTTGAACCCAAGACCTCGGACCCGAACCAGGTTTTAACCGGACGCAGCCGACCAGCCGAGCTACGCTCGTTTTGTTAATCATATATGGAACAAATAGTATTTAAAGAATAGTTGGTAACAGAAAATAAATCGAAACGAAAAGTGCGCGGCTGAGGAATCGAAGACATGACCTTAGAATTGGTCAAAACCTGACTAACCAGGTGATCCAACCGTCGGTTCTGTTTAGAAAAGGTAGGAAAATTATTTAACAAGTTAACAGAATATAGAGATTATAAAGAGGGATAAGTTGAGGTGGTAAATTCCCAAACCGAAAACCTTTCCCCTCGCCTTCTCCCTTCTGCGCGCGCGGCGTTCCTGTGCTCGGGCGGAAACGGAGCCGAGCCTAGGGCTTTATCTCCGGCAGCCGGCGAGGACCTTTCCCGTGAGATCTTCACGTTCTCAAGACCCCTTCAGCGAGGAGAAGGTGTAGACGCAAGAGATCGCTGAGATTTGGAGCTCACCCGAACCCTAGAAGCACTAGAAGGTTCCTCCTTCGACTGTGAGTCAAGGAAACGAAGGTAAGTTGCTCTCACCTGCAGTAAGAGTAGTTCCTTCGATTGGTTTTCGATTGGTTTGGTTTTCGGATAGAAATGGGAAGCAAGTTCTGAGTTCTTGTCGAGATTGAATTCGTTGTTGTTTTTGTTCCTTCTTGTGGATTTGGAGATTCCGAAATAGTTGTTGATATGTTAGAAGAGATTTCAATGGGGTTCATGCCTCTTATAAAGTGCCTCTGTATTTGGACAATTTTGGGGGAAATTTCAACATAGATTGTTTTATTCTAGTAGATCATGATAAATTCCTGCACCTCAAATTAAGTTGTATGGGTTAAGCATATGGTCTAGATTTATTCTTTGACTCAGAATCAGATAGTCCTAACTTAGCTTAAGTTGATGTGGTTCATGTACATAGTTAGTCTTGAAGCAATTAGTTTAGTGTAAATGTTTGGATCTTGAAATCTTACTCCATCTCTTGTAAAGATGCCAGATTGTTTTAACATAGAATAGGAGTTCAAGAAAGGTTTGAGAACAGTATACGTGTAATAAACTCTTTGGGTTTGGTTGTGGTAGATGTTGGTGATTTCTTTATGGATTTAATTCAATGTGCCTTGCCCCGTTAATTTTCTGTTGATATTGAGGATATCGGACTGCATAAGAGAAGTATGGATTTCAAAGGAGGAAAGTGGTTAGATTAAGCATGTAGGTTTGTGTTTTGTGGATTTCTGCAGAATAATTATGATTGTGTTAGCAAGTGCAGATTTTTATTAAGCTAGTATGTAGATTTCTGTTAAGCTATTATGCAGATTTTTATTAAGCTAGTATGCAGATTTCTGTTAAGCATTAGTGCAGATTTTTGACAAGTATTGTATGTGCAGATTTCTTTTGTATTCTATGCATGATTATATGTTACATAGTTAGTTTCATTCATAGATGCATACGAAAGATACCCTAATAGTATTTTGGGTTTAAGAAAAGTATAAGAAAGATAAGAAAAGAAAGAAAAGACTAAGATAGGTTCTGGGATGGTGGTATGATCCGGGGACCTAAGCCCGGTGAGCGCGCCAGAATCAGCTAAGATATGTTCTGGGATGGTGGTATGATCCAGGGACCTAAGCCCGGTGAGCGCGCCAGAATCAACTAAGATATGTTCTGGGATGGTGATATGATCCGGGGACCTAAGCCCGGTGAGCGCGCCATAATCAACTAAGATATGTTCTGGGATGGTGGTATGATCTGGGGACCTAAGCCCGGTGAGCGCGCCAGAATAAAGGGGGGCTCCGGTCCTAAGTTCGGATCCTTACCAACCTAGCGCTAGAGTAGTTGTTTGATCAACAACTTATGTTACGGTACCGCTAAGTGCAACTAGATCACCACAATAGTAGGTGTATAAGTACGCATGCAAGTATGTTCAAGTCATGTTCATGTTTATGCCTATGTTTATGTTTATGTTAGACTTGCTTACATGTTTAGCATTTCAGTATGCTTTGTTCCTCCCGCTGTTAGAAGAGCATAAGTAGCTTACATGTTTAGCATTTCAGCCTGTTTGATTCTTTTACTATTAGATGAGCATGAGCAGTCTTTAGTAAGCATTCAGTTAGTTCATGTTATAGATATATGTACATGCATATCGAGATTTTTTGTGAGTTAGATAGCGCTTACTAAGCAAATTTTGCTTATAGACTACACTTCCTCTTACTGCAGATACAGGAAAGGAAAAGATATAGAAAGGAAGGCGACAAGGAGGTGTTCGAAGGATGTGTGATGCCAGGACTATGGAAGACTTGGGACTAGGAAAGAAGTTTTAATTTTAGTTTCCGCATTTTAGTTATTGTAAACATTTGAGATTATTCTGTTTAGATTGCATGTAGGATGAGTTCAGTTTAGTAAGTAGATATTTGTGTGCTGTTTTCTTTATTTTGGGATTTATTATACTGCGTGGTTGATTGATATGTGTTCCAGCCGCTTGTGGCTGAGTATATATTGCATGTATTGTTGAATATGGTCACCGGTACAGGGGAGACTCTGCCGAAATTTTTCGGTAGGGTTTCTTCGAGGATTTTAATCATACCGGTTAAGTAGAGTAAGTAGTTAAGTAACGGTCATCCTTAGAGAGTAGTAGTAGTAAGAAGGGTGGTCGTTACATTCGGAGCCTAAGGCGACTCCTACTCGAAGGCCCGCGATCCTTGATCGCTTCTGGTGGGCAACAACTTTAATATCGTGAATAAGTACACGGAAATAAGTACAACTGGAATTGAAATAATACCGACAACAAAAATAATAACTGAAGCTTTAGGTCGTCGGCGACTGTAACAGCACTTTAGAGTCGTTTCTTGAGCAGCGCACAGCAGAAGGAAGACTTGTTCAATTGTTGTCTTTGGCTGCACCCTCGACCCTCCTTTTATATGAGGTTCCGGGCGCCTGGGACCTTTCCGGGCGCCTGGAGTGTGACGTGGCCAGCCAACCAGGTTGCTCCACATGGCGAAGTCGCGCAGGGGATAATATTTGGTCTCGGGCGCCCGGACCTGTTCCGGGCGCTCGGACCACCTTTTTCTAGCAGGTTCCTCACCTGCAAACAAAGGTTAGTCCGAGCAAAATACCCTGCAAGACAGCGTTAGAATCTGATAAAACATAGTAAACCCTAGGTCGACCCGACGCCTACTGTTCCCTCTACAGGGAATGCGTCCTCACCTACTCCCCTCAGGAGAGATTACCTGATGCCAGTCCGGTCTTCCAGACCGACTGGACTTTTCGCCAAGGGTTATCACCCCCTAGGATTTTTCTCCACCTAGGGTTACCGCCCCCTAGGACCTAAGGTTACCGCCCCTTAGGGTTTTCCTCCACCTAGCGTTACCGCCCCCTAGGACCTAAGGTTACCGCCCCTTAGGGTTTTTCTCCTGCCTAACCGCAGCTAGGACTTTCCTGAAACACTCATTCAAACATGTTAGATCACACACTAACTTAACTTTGAATCCTTTGCCATTATCAAAACTAAGGTTCGATCGTCGGATGCTTCCTGCACTAACAATCTCCCCCTTTTTGATAATGGCAACCGAAATTCAATGTTAAGTAAAAAATATGCAGTTATATATAAGAACAAGATAGGCGTGATAGGAAAATAAGCATAAACATAGCTCCCCCTTAATACAAGCTCCCTTTAAAATATTTTCTTTGAATTTGAATTTCTATTATTTCTTTCTTTGAATTTCTCTATTCTCCCCCTTTGCCATATATAAAAAATGAGCTAGTTTTGAAAAACTTAATTTTTCAAGACAGAATTTAGCAGAAAACCTTTTAACTTAGGCAAGGAGCGAGATAACATAGTAATATTTTTCAAAATTTTCAACTTCAGAAATTTGCTAACAAAATTTTCAACTTCAGAAAAACATAATTTTCAACTTCAGAAATTTTTAAACAAAATTTTCAACTTCAGAAATTTTCAAACAAAATTTTCAACTTCAGAGATTTTCAAACAAAGTTTTCAACTTCAGAAATTTTCAAACAAAATTTTCAACTTCAGAATTTTTCAAACAAAATTTTCAACTTCAGAAATTTTCAAACAAAATTTTCAAATTCAGAGATTTTCAAACAAAGTTTTCAACTTCAGAAATTTTCAAACAAAGTTTTCAACTTCAGAAATTTTTTTCAAACAAAATTTTCAAATTCAGAAATTTTCTAACAAGATTTTCAACTTCAAAAAATTTTCTTGAAAGAAAATATTCAACTTCAGAAATTTTCAAATAATACTGCTTTAGAAATTTTTAACTTAAAAGTTTTTTTTTTTAAAGTTAAAAAAAAAAATTTAAAGTTTTAAAGTAGAGAACACTTGAAAGTTTTAAATTTGGAGAAAGTTTATGAGAAAGCTGCTTAAGGCATGTTTTTGAAATGTATTTCAAAAATACTTAAGGCAAGGGAGAAGTGATAACCTTATTTCTTAATAGCTTGTCATTATGTTTTAGTAAGGTATCAGAGTCCTAAAGTCCAAGCATGAGTAAAGATTTGTTTTGATCAGGTATCAGATCCCTTAAGTACAGACATGCTTAAACTTATTATTTCCTTCACCCACTGTCTAACCGTTTAGCTACTTGCTGATTGCCTAGAGAGCAACAGTGTTCACTTGGTTAGTCAAGTCAAGTCAATTGATCCAGTTAGATTTGACTAAGGCTGGAAGACTTGATTTGATTACTGTTAATCACATATTTAACGCCCAGACTCATATTGATGCACAGAAATAAGCATTCCAGGCTGTACCCTATGCATCTCACACCGTTCTATGTTTTACAAACACAATCAAGGTAAACCTAGGTGTTTGTGAGATGCTCTGGCTGAGTCCTGGGGGAACATGATTTCTAGGGGAAATCCTAGGCTAAATCCAACTTTTGAGAGTCTAGTAAAGTAGGGATTTTGAAAAATCAGTTTTGCCTAGAATTAAAAAAAAACATTAAAAAGACTGAATTGAAGGTATCTATTCTACCCAACACATTCCTATTTGTCTTCTAAGTGTACTGAACTCAAGTTCAGGTAAGGGTTTTGTAAAGATGTCAGCTAGGTTTGATTTGGACTCAACATAGTTGAGTACAATATCACCCTTAGCTACATGATCCCTTACAAAGTGGTGCTTTACTTCTATATGTTTAGTCCTTAAGTGGTGAATTGGGTTTTTTGTTAGGTTTATTGAACTTATGTTATCAATTGAGATTTTTATTTTTTGATATTCAAGTTGATAGTCTTTAAGGGTATGCATCATCCATAGTAACTGAGATGTGCATTCACCTAGTGCTATATATTCAGCTTCAGTGGTAGATAAGGCAACACAGTGTTGCTTTCTACTTGACCAACTTACTAGGCAGTGCCCTAAAAATTGACAACTACCACTTGTGCTTTTTCTATCTAGCTTGCACCCGGCATAGTCAGAGTCAGAGTAGCCGGTTAGATCAAGGGTGCACGATCTAGGGTACCAAAGTCCTACGTTTAGGGTTCCCTTAACATACCTAAGGATTCTTTTTATTAATGTTAAGTGAGACTCTCTTGCACAAGATTGGTATCTTGCACACATACCTACTGCAAAGATGATGTTAGGTACAGTAGACTTCCTATCGCACTTCGATAGTATTTCAAGTCTACTGGTTTTCCTTCTAAGTCTGAGTCAATTTTAACATTAGTAGCCATTGGTGTATTAATGATTTTTGAATTTTCCATTCCAAATTTACTAATTAATTCCTTAGCATATTTAGTTTGATAGATATAAATTCCATCCTTGGTTTGTTTAATTTGTAAACCTAAAAAGAAATTGAGTTCACCTACTAGACTCATTTCAAATTCATTTTCCATTAGTTTGGTAAACTCTTTTAAAAATTTTGAGTTGGTTGATCCAAAAATGATATCGTCGACGTAAATTTGTGCTATAAAGATGTCATTTTCAAAGGTTTTTACAAAAAGGGTTGGGTCTATTTTACCTTAGTTGAACTCTTTTGATATTAGATAGTTGGACAGTCGTTCATACCAAGCCCTAGGTGCTTGTTTTAGTCCGTACAGGGCCTTTTTTAATTTGAAGACATAATTTGGATGTTCTATGTCCTCAAATCCTGGGGGTTGACCTACGTATACTTCTTCTTTAATAAATCCGTTTAAGAATGCGGATTTTACATCCATTTGAAATAGCTTGAATCCTTTGTGTGCTGCATAGGCCAACAACATCCTAATGGATTCAAGTCTTGCTACAGGAGCATAGGTCTCATCATAGTCTAGCCCTTCTATTTGATTGAACCCTTTGGCTACTAACCTGGCTTTATTTCTTACTATTTCACCTTGATTATTTAACTTGTTTCTAAAAACCCATTTAGTGTCAATTATGGTTTTGTCAATGGGTTTAGGCACTAATTCCCATACCTGATTTCTTTCAAATTGGGCCAGTTCTTCTTGCATTGCTATAGTCCAATCTAGGTCTGGTAAGGCCTCTTCTATGGTTTTGGGTTCAATTTTTGAAATTAGGGCTATTTGACTCTGGTTTCTATAGGATGACCTAGTTCTTACTCCTACAGTTGGATCACCCAATATTTGGTCAGATGGGTGATTTGTGCTTGTTCTGGTTGGTCGTATGTCACTTGAATTAGTGATTTGTTCTTCAGATTCAATTGGTTCAGGTTGAGTTTCGTCATCTTCTCTGTTTATTGGATTAGCATTTTCTGTATCTTCAGTTTCATCTATAGTGTCTTCATCAAATTTTATATTTGTTGTTTCTTCTACTTTTAGGGTATTCTTGTTATATACTCTATATGCTCTACTAGTGGTTGAGTACCCTAAAAATATTCCTGGGGTTGTTTTTGATGTAAATTTTCCTAAGTAGTCTTTAGTGTTTAAAATAAAGACTTTACACCCAAATACTTTTAAATAGTTTAAGTTAGGAATTTTATTATAATAAATTTCATAGGGGGTTTTATTTTGAAATTTGTTAATTAAGATTCTATTTTGAATGTAGCATGCTGTACTAACTGCTTCAGCCCAGAATTGATTAGATAGATTATATTCGTTTAACATGGTTCTAGCAGCTTCTTGTAAGGTTCTATTTTTACGTTCTACTAAACCATTTTGTTGGGGGGTTCTAGGGCAGGAGTATTCATGTTTGTACCCATTTATCTCACAAAATTCAGTGAAGTTGTGATTCTCAAATTCTCCTCCATGATCACTCCTTATCCTTTTAATTTTAGTATCTTTTTCATTTTCTGTTAATTTGCAAAAATTACTAAATATTTCAAAGGTTTCATCTTTTGTTTTTAGAAATTTTACCCAGGTGAACCTGGAGTAGTCATCAATTATTACTAAGCAATACTGGTTCTTGCTTAGTGACTTGGCTCCATGTGAATCAAATAGATCTAGGTGAAGGAGCTCAAGTAGATGGGTAGTTCTAACTGTATTGGTTGACTTGTGGGTGGACTTGGTTTGTTTTCCTTGTTGACATGCATTACAGATTGAGTTTTCAATAACTTTTAATTTGGGCAACCCTCTAACTAGTCCATTTTGACTCATTTTTGAAATGAGTCTTGTGTGAGTGTGATCGAGTCTTCTGTGCCATAGCTCAGTTTCCTCTTGTTGTGTTAGAAAACACTTTATTGAGGATGATGATAGAAAAATGGTGTAGACATTATCTTTTCTAGTGCCCTTAAGTATGATTTCTGGATTATCGACATGTTTGACTATACATTCAGATTTGGTAAAATTGACTGAATAACCAGTATCGCATAGTTGACTTATACTTAATAAATTGAAATTAAAATTTTCAACTAACATTACTTTTCGAATAATAAAATCAGAATTAAGTTCGAGATTACCTTTTCCGATTACTTTCAGTTTTCCATCGTTGCCGAATGCAACTGATCCTAGATTCTTTAGTTTTAACTTAGTGAACTTCAATCGATCTCCAGTCATATGTCTGGAACAACCACTGTCCAACATCCATTGATCCAATTCCTACACATAAAGTAGTTGATGGATCAAAAGACAGTTTGATTGAAGTAAGTCCCTAATTTAGCATCTTACCTAATCTTTGTTAATTTTATGGGGGTTTGTTTGGTGATTTGATATTTAATTGAGAATTATTTTTAAATTAATTCAATTTTGAAATTGTTTAAGCTAATTTGATTTTTTGAAAATGTTTAACTTAACTTACGTAAGATTTAAAATTTAGTTTGCTTAGTCATCTCACCCGGTGTCTGTTTTCAATCAGGGGCTCCTATTATTCTGTGAGATGAATTAGTTCAATTTATAGGATTTTGTTTAACTTTATGTTAGATTCGGGTTTAGCCTTGGGTTCAACAAGTAAGCGTTCTTTGGATAAACTTCTGGGCTATGGTGAGTCACAAGGAGCTCATTAAAGTAACCATGCCTTTGAGGTTTCCCAAATAGTCCTACCCATTGAGCTTTAATACTAAACCTTGGTCTAACTAGTTAGGATCCATTTAAGGGTAGCTTCGGTTAGTTCCACTTGGCCAAATGCACCAGGTCGAAGCCATATCTTCCTAAACATGCGATGCCCAAGTTTTCCCAACGTACTATCATCCAAAAATTTCACAAGTACTGTGCTTCAAGTTAAAATTTAACCCTTTTTAATCTATCCCTATTTACCCATCCGGGTGATCTACTCTTGTTTACCCATTTCGGGTAGATTAAGTTCGGTTACCCTGTCGGGTAAATAGATTTCGGAGTTGCCAGCTATTCTAGACCCTCCTTCTATTTGATTTTTGAATTTTAAATTTTAATTACGAATTTTGAGTTTTGAATTAATTTTGAATTTTGAATTTTTAATTCCGAACTTGAGTTTTGAATTAATTTCGATTTTTTAATCTTTAAGTTTTAGATTAATTTCGAATTTTTTAATTTTTAATTTTTAGATTAATTTCGATTTTTTAAATTTGAGTTTTTAGATTAATTTCAAACTTTTAAATTTGAGTTTAGATTAATTTCGAATTTTTAAATTTTAGTTTTGGATTAATTTCGAGTTTTTAAATTTGAGTTTTTTAGATTAATTTCGAGTTTTTAAATTTGAGTTTTGGATTAATTTCAAGTTTTTAAATTTGAGTTTTTAGATTAATTTCGAATTTTTAAATTTGAATTTTAGATTTATTTCGAGTTTTTAAATTTGAGTTTTGGATTAATTTCGAATTTTTAAATTTAAGTTTTAGATTAATTTCGTGTTTTTAAATTTGAGTTTTGGATTAATTTCGAATTTTTAAATTTGAGTTTTGAATTAATTTCGAATTTTTTTTTAAGTTTGAGTTTTGGATTAATTTTGAATTTTTATTGTTTTAGCTCCCCCTGGATCATAGCCTTGATAAGGTTTATTGAGGTAATGTATTTGATCCTTAGGAACCTAATATTGTCCAAGTCCAACTTGATTGATCAGGTTGGATTTGGCAACCCATGCTTGGACCACTTTTCTATTTGGTTTGTTTATTAAGGATAGGTAAGATTTATATTTCTTTTTATATCCTAGTCCAGTTCGATTGTAGATTGCCCTTTGTGTTCCAAGAATCAAGTCAAGATTCTTGGATCCTAAGGAAAATCGTTCTAGGGTAGTTTTTAAATCCTTTACCTGACTTTTCAGATTGGAATTCTCTTCCTCAAGTTTTTGAACTTGAGTTGAGGTTCCAGTCTGAACTTGATCAGTTAAGGATTCGTTGTTTGGTGTTTCTTTAAGGAGTGTTACTTCCTTCAGAAGCGCTTTGATTCGAATCTTGGACTTAGCTATTTTGTGCATTAAATAATTAATTAAACTGTATAAACGACTTTTACTTACAGAGGGGTTCGGCCCTTCGGAAACAGATGCGGATCCGTGGCTTCTCTCGGACTCGGCTTCCGATTCGTCCTCACTTCCGGATCCGTCGGTGAAGTCCCGGGCTGTCAAGGCAAGAAAGTTCGTTTGTTCTTGTTCTTCGTCGTCGGATTCCTCGGAGGAAGACTCGTCCCATGTTGCCTTCAATGTCTTCTTTCTTTTGGGTTTCTTTGAATCCTTTTGGTTCGGGCAATTTGCCTTGATGTGACCCTTCTGATTGCACCCATAGCAGGTCACTTCGAATTTAACCTTCGAGCTTGGTTGGGCTTCTTTAGACTGGATGACCTTTCTGAGATCCTTTTTGTTGAAGCCCTTCTTTTTGCAGAGCTTCTTAACTAAGTTGACTATCTCGGTTGTAAGTTCATCGTCGTCTTCTGAATCTGGTTCTTCTTCTGATTCAGGTTCGGTTCTCCGCTTGATTCTTGATTCGCGCGATCTCCCTGTTCCTGCAACCAAAGCCAACCCTTTCTCGGTCGGGCGTGCATTAGTCTGTTCGTGAAGTTTGAATTCTGCAAACAGTTCATCTAATTTAATGGTAGACAAGTCCTTGGAGACCTTGTAGGCATCTACCATGGATGCCCACAAGGTGTTCCTTGGAAAGGCGTTTAGAGAATACCTTATTATGTCCCGGTTGTCTACCTTCTGTCCAATCGCATGAAGACCATTGAGTAGATCTTGAATCCGGGCATGGAGTTGTGCAGCTGTTTCACCTTCCTGCAATTTGATGTTAAATAATTTATTAAAAATTAAGTCTCTTTTACTTACTTTGGTGTCGGATGTCCCTTCGTGAAGTTCAATTAGCTTCTCCCACAATTCTTTGGCGCTGTTGAAGGGACCGACGCGGTTGAGTTCTTCTTTCGATAGGCCACACTGGAGGGTGCAGGTTGCCTTGACATTAGCTTCCACTTTCTTGATTAAGGATGCATCCCAGTCCTCGTACGGTAGTGGTTTGCCGGTGGTGTCAGTTGGCAGTTTGAATCCGGTTTTGACAATCATCCAGACTTCAAAGTGAGTCTGGAGATATGCCTCCATCCGACCTTTCTAGTACCCGAAGTCGTCTCCGGTGAATAGCGGAGGGCGGGCAGTACTATAGCCTTCTTGAAGGGCCATTTCAGTTTTACCTAAAACAAAAAATAACCAACAAAATGTCCCAGGACTTGGTCCTGGCTTAGTAGTGTGGAAGGAAGAAAAATAAATCACGTACTCGGGTGGTGTTGCACCAATTCCGAGAAAAACCGATTCGAGGGAAAAAGAATTAGAATATAGCTATGAGGCTAAATTCTAATCGACTCCGAAAATAAAAAAAATACCACGAAAAATTATTTTGAATGGTGGTTGCACCGATTTAAAATGACCCCGCTCTGATACCAATTGATGGATCGAAAGCGCTAGAGGGGGGGTGAATAGCGCTCGTGGCTATTTCATTTTTCGAAATCGTAAGTCGTACGAGAGAGTAATAAGCAGCGGAATAAAAACAGTCAAACACAGAGACACAGGGAATTACTTCGTTCGGAGCCTAAGGCGACTCCTACTCGAAGGCCCACGATCCTTGATCGCTTCCGGTGGGCAACAACTATAATATCGTGAATAAGTACAACTGGAATTGAAATAATACCGACAACAAAAAAAATAACTGAAGCTTTAGGTCGTCGGCGACTGTAACAGCACTTTAGAGTCGTTTCTTGAGCAGCGCACAGCAGAAGGAAGGCTTGTTCAATTGTTGTCTTTGGCTGCACCCTCGACCCTCCTTTTATATGAGGTTCCGGGCGCCTGGGACCTTTCCGGGCGCCTGGAGTGTGACGTGGCCAGCCAACCAGGTTGCTCCACGTGGCAAAGTCGCGCAGGGGATAATATTTGGTCCCGGGCGCCCGGACCTGTTCCGGGCGCCCGGACCTCCGGGCGCCCGGACCACCTTTTTCCAGCAGGTTCCTCACCTGCAAACAAAGGTTAGTCAGAGCAAAATACCCTGCAAGACAGCGTTAGAATCTGATAAAACATAGTAAAGAATAAACGATAGTCTTCGGACTGTCCGAGTCTGACTTCGGATTTCCTACCTACTCCCCTTAGGAGAGATTACCTGATGCAGTCCGGTCTTCCAGACCGACTGGACTTTTCGCCTAGGGTTACCACCCCCTAGGACCTAGGGTTACCACCCCCTAGGGTTTTTCTCCACCTAGGGTTACCGCCCCCTAGGACCTAAGGTTACCGTCCCTTAGGGTTTTCCTCCACCTAGGGTTACCGCCCCCTAGGACCTAAGGTTACCGCCCCTTAGGGTTTTCCTCCACCTAGGGTTACCGCCCCCTAGGACCTAAGGTTACCGCCCCTTAGGGTTTTTCTCCTGCCTAACCGCAGCTAGGACTTTCCTGAAATACTCATTCAAACATGTTAGATCACACACTAACTTAACTTTGAATCCTTTGCCATTATTAAAACTAAGGTTCGATCGTCGGATGCTTCCTGCACCAACAGGATTCATTGGTAGCTGATGAACTTTTGGGTTCATTAGTAGTGGAAATCTTTCCAACCTGCGAGTCTTACTTGGAAGGAAAAATAACCAAGAAGCTTTTAAGTCTAAGGGGTATGGAGCCAAAGATATGTTGGAATTGGTTCATTCTGATTTGTGTGATCCTATCCAGACAAGAGGTAGTATCGAATATTTCGTCTATTTTATAGACAACTATTCAAGATACAAATACATTTACTTGATGTGCCGCAAGACTAAGTGTTTTTGATTAGTTCAAAAAGTACAAGGCTGATATGGATAAAAGTCAAAGTAAAAGTATCAAGACACTACGGTGAGATCGTAGTGGCAAGTACCTCTTTGGGAGAATTTAGGAGTCACTTATCAGAAGTAGGGATTCAATCCTAACTAACTGCACCTGGTACACCCCAACAGAATGGTGTAGAAAAAGGATGGTATAGGACTCTTATAGAAATAAGTAGATTGATGATGAGTTATTTGGAAAATTACCAAATTCATTTTAAGGATATACTCTGGAAACGGAAGTGAACATAGTACCTTCCAAAGTCAGAACTCTCTACTCATATAGAATTGCTGAATAAGCGTAAGCCTATTTTGAAGCATATTCGGATTCGGGTAGTCCAGCACATATGCTGAAGAGAGATAATGATAAGTTGTACAGGACTTCACTTGTTTGTGGGTTATCCTAGAGAAATGAAAGTAGGATTATAGTCTTAAAAATCAGAAGGTCATTGTTAGCATCAATGACCGATTTTTAGAAAAGGACTATATAATAAATCACGTGCCCATAAGTAAATTTGTTCTTAAGGAAATAATAAAGGACATGTCTAACCTAGTACCAACTGTACAAGATGAAATATCACAAGAAACTGCAACACGTATCACAAATGATACACAATTGTAGAAAGTGCCTCGTCGTAGTGGGAGTGTTGTTAGGCAACCTAAAAAGATTCATGTTTTGGGAGAGTTTTTGGACTCGATCCCTGGAGGACATGAACCTGATCTCCGGACATATGACGAAGCACTCCAAGATAAAGATGAAGCATCTTGGCAAAGAGTAATGAATAACAGAATTAGAATATATGTATTTTAATAAAATCTGGAAGCTAGTAGAACCACCAAATGGTGTAAAAGCCTTTGGGTATAAAAAGGTCTATAATAGGAAAAGAGGGATAGACAGGAAGGTAGAAACTTTCAAAGCAAGGCTTGATGAAAAAGGAAACTTTTTCATTGGCAGCTATGCTTAAATCTATCTAGATTCTTTTATCTATTTGGCAAGTGGATGTCAAGACAGTATTCCTTAATGGATGTCTTGAAGAAAGCATCCATATAAAGCAACCAGAAGGGTTCATTGCAAAGGGCTAAGAGCATCTTGTGTGCAAGTTCAATCAGTCTAAGGACTGAGACAAAGCTTCAAAGGTCTTGGAACATCCGGTTTATCAAAGTTATCCAGACCTATGGATTTATTTAGTAACCGGATAAGTCTTGTGTATACAAAAGGTATGATGGAAACGTGGTGGTATTTCTTGTACTATACGTAGATTACATTTTTGATAGTTGGAAACAATATCAAGGTGTTATCGGAAGTAAGGGTATGGTTGTCCAAGCAATTCGTTATAAAGGACTTAGTAAATAAGCACATATTCTTGGGAACAAGGTTCGCAAGAAAAGAATGTTGTGCTTATCTCAAGCTTTATATAACAAGCTCGTTTTAGCATGCAAAACTCCAAGAAAGGTTTTCTACCTTTTAAGCATGGAGTGTCTTTATCTAAAGTGATGTCTCCAATGACATCCAAGGAGATTGAGGACATGTAGGCAGTTCTTTATACTTCGAAAGTTAGACAGCCTAATGTATGCTATACACGAGATCAGAAATATGTTTTGCCAAGGGCATAGTTAGCAGATATCAAAGTAACCCTAGACAAGGACATTGGACTGCAGTAAAGCATATATTAAAGTACCTTAGAGGCACTAGAGATTATATGATAGCTTACAAGGTAGTTAATTTGGTCCCTGTGGGTTGCATGAATTTTGACTTCCAATCAGATAGGGACAATAATAAGTCAACCTCGGGGTTTTGTGTTTACTTTAGGAGGAAAAGTCATAACTATGGAAGAGTGATAAGCATAGGTATTTTTCTGGACTCCACCATAGAAGCTGAGTATATGGCAAGCCTCTGAGGTAGCCATAAAAGCTAAATGACTCAATAACCTCAAGATGGACTTAGATATGATTTCTGGTTTGTCCAAAGATTATTACAATTCATTGTAATAATAGTGGTGCAGTAGCAAACTCGAAGAAACCATAAGTCTATAATGCAAGTAAACACAATAGAGCGCAAGTACCACCCAATACGAGAAATCGTATAAACGAGAAGAAGTTGTTGCTGCCTAGATTGCATCAAGTGATAATCAAGAAGATTCTTTCACTAAAGCCCTTAAGGCAAGACCTTTTGATGGGCATGTTGACGGTTTGGGTATCAGATGTATGGTAGCAGTTATGACAGCTTAGTCTTTTAGTATAAGTGGGAGATTGTTAGAATGTATACTAAAAGCCTAGCTTTTGGTATAAACATTTATCTAGAAATAAGAATCGCATTGGTCAAATGTCTACATTTATGATAAATGTAGTTGTTCAATTAATTTATATTGTAGATAACATGGTGAGTGGTGTCACACACAGAAGATCATGTTATCAGTACCTTATAAATTATAAACAGTAGCTCACGACCAAGATGGAAAGGAGCAAACCATTGGAAGGTCGTAGTGTAATTAGGTATTAGTTTATCTTAACTATATAATTACACTAGTACACTTAGAGTGTATTGAGTAGGATCATTAGAGGTCGTTTCTTTTATACTGACTTTATAAAGGAACAAAGACCTCAGTTATTATGGAAGTGTGTGCTCTTAATCCCAATATAATAACAAGCACATATATTTGATATTTATTTCTTTAATTTATCAATGGGTGAGATTTAGTTTGATAAATCAATAAGCCCGATAAGTTGGGAAATGATATCACTTATAGTGTGTGTTGTTGATTATAGAAGGAAACTGTGTCCTAGTGATCTAGGTTGAGAATGTCCCCAAGAGGAGCTCATAAGGATTGTCATGTTAAACCCTGCAGGTGGACTTAGTCCGACATGACGATGAAGTTGAGTGGTACTACTCTTGGAGCTAGATATTAATTAAGTGAGTTGTCAGTAACTTACTTAATTAGTGGACATTTGTTATCTTAAACACAGGGAGACTAACACACTCATAATAAGAAGGAGCCCAAAATGTAATTTGGGATTGGTGCGGTAGTTCAATAATAGTTCTCTAGTGGAATGAATTATTATTGATAAAATTAAGTTGTGTGTTCGGGGCGAACACGGTATGCTTAATTTTATCGGGAGACCAAAGTCAATTCCTCCTCTCGGTCCCTATTGTAGCCTCTTAATTATAGAGTACTATACCCACCTATACCCACCTTCTTACCCATCCCATAGGGGTCGGCCAAGCTAGCTTGGAGACCAAGCTAGGGCCGACCAAAGTTTGGTCATGGGTGCTTCAAGGTGGCCGACCCTAGCTTGGGTTCAAGCTTGGTGTGGCCGGCCCAAATTAAAATAAAAGGATTTTTATTTTTTAAAATTTTTCTTATGTGGATAACATGATTTAAAAGAGAGTTTAAAAATTTAAATCTTTCCTTTTATAAGATTCTACAAAAGATTAAGAGAAGAGCTAAATCTCTTTCCTTATTTGTAGATTAAAAGGTTGATTTTAATTTTGGTAAAAACTTTCCTTTTAATTATGTTCATGATTTAAAAGAAAGTTTAGAAATTAAAAATTCTCTTTTATTAGTATCTACAAAAGATTAAGAAAAGATTTAATATCTTTCCTTATTTGTAGATTGAAAGGAGATTTTAATTTTTAGAGATAACTTTCCTTTTTGAAAATTATCCACATGTTTAAAAGAAAGATTTTAATTTATAAAATTTCTTTTTATTAACCAATCATGAAGGGATTAAAATTATTGGAGAAATTTTTATAAATTTCTAGAAACAAATTAGGAAATTTTAATTTTTGTTTTAATTAAAACTCTCCTTGTTTTGGGGAAAGAGGTGGCCGGCCAAATAAATTGGAGAAGAGAAAATTATTTTTAATTAAAAAAATTTTCCTTTTCATGGCAAAAGAATTAAGGAAGTTTTTATTTAAAGTTTCCTTATTTGCCAAGACCAAGGATTGTAAAAGAGGGGGTATAGGAGGTTTCATGGTGAACGACTCTATTATTTTTCTTCCTCTCTTTTCTTCCTTGGTGTGGCCGGCCCCTAGAGGTTCCCCTTCTCCTTCTCTCTTCTCCTTCTTGTAGCCGAGACTTCATCATCTCTTAGAGGCATAGAAGTGGCCTGATCTAGCTTGGAGAAAAGGAGAGAAAGGAGTCTTGTTTCATGCATCCCTTGGAGCTTGGTTGGTGGAAAAAGATCTTCATCTTTTGGAAGCATTGTGCTTGGCCGAAACTTGAAGAAAGGAGAAGAAGGTGCTTTGGTGGTTTCTCATCTCGGAAGATCGTTGCCCACACAACGTCCGAGGTTAGAAGAGGAATACGGTAGAAGATCAAGAGGTCTTTCTAAAAGGTATAACTAGTATTTTTCCTTTCCTCATCATACTAGTTATTTTTGGAAATAATACCAAATACAAGAGGCATGCGATTCTAGTATTTCGAATTTATTTTCGATGTTGTGTTCTTTTGTTTTTTTTTTCTTTTCCTTGTGATTTGATTGTTCTTTTCGGTTGACCTAAAGTTATTTAAGGAAATTAAATATTAATTTTCCTTAAAAGGCTTTGTCTAGTCGGTGGTGGTTGTTCCCATATCCAAGAAGGCCATGTGCCTCGCCACGTCAGTACTGGAAGCCAATTTTGGAAATTAATATTTAATGAAATTAATAACCTAGGTAATTTGGATCAAACGTGTTAAGTTCCGCAGGAGATCCGAGTCTAAACCTAAAAGAACAAATAGATTAAACTTTGGATCAAACGTGTTAAGTTCCGCAGGCGATCCAAGTTTAATTTAAAAGAACACATGGTAGCTAGGAAAAGGTTCAGACCTTTGTATAAAATTTTTGTACAGTGGAACCATTAGGTTTTCCGAGTAGCAACCAACACATGTAAGGCAAACGAGCATAACTTCTACGGCTCATTGTGTGAATGTGGTCTCGATTTTCTCTCATTGTTCTAAATTTTGTACTTTGTTCCTAAGAATCAAAATATGTCTAACATATTCATATATAATTAATTATCTATTTGATCAAAAAATAATAATTATCATGTATGTGATGTCAAATTCTAGTAATTATGAGCATCACAATCATATTGGGTAAGTTTGCTCCTATTATGCAAATGCATGGAAAAGACAAAGTTGTGGAAAAGACAAAGCGTGTAGTGTTTCCAAGAGACGAGAAGTCGGAGTGGAAGATTTCTCGAGGAGCAAAAGATGCAATTGTCTAAGGGATGAAAAGCTGTGGAAGAGTACGCTGGTGGACGAGAAGGAAGCAAGCAGCAATTCCGAGGGACGAGAAGCCGGAGCGGAAGTCTTCTTGAGAAGGCCAGAAGTTGAGTTCGGGCCATCTTCCGGATGGCCAAAATCACCCAAGCAAGCGGAGTTAAAGCTGGAGGCTCAGAGAGAAAGCCAACAAAACATTGACTTTCAACCTTCGAGGCGCTCGGACTCCAAGCGCCTGGAACCCTTTTGGGCGCCCAGAACCCAATTCTTAGCTATTTCGACATGGCATTTGAATGTTGCATCAGGAATAGAATTCTATCTCATTCCAGGCGCCTGGAACGCTTCCAAGAACCACGAGTAAGGTTATATAAATAGCCCTGCTCTTAGAAGCTAAGGAGAACAAGCATTACAAAGTAACAACACTTGTACTTCAGTTTGTCTGAGTTTAGCTTTCTAATTCTGTGCATCCATTGTTGTAAGAGGCTTCTCCACTTAGAGGAGATTTTTAGTGCATTTTTTCATTTGCCTTGGATGTCATGCCCCGAGTAGTCCCAGCCAGAGAAAAATTTGACATCTCCCCTGTACTAGACACAATCTGAAACATTTCTACATCCACATATATACATCAGCCACACACGGCTAGAATATATACACAACCACGCAGTTTATATTCAGCCCACTCGGTCGCAACAACAATAAATACAACCACATAGTTATATATACATCTAACAACCCACTCAGCTGGATCAAAATACCAAAAACACAACGAAAATTATAGGAAATCATTACAAACAAAAAAAAAAGACTACTAGCCGGCTAGGCTTACACCACACCACAATCAAACAAAAATACCACATAACAACACTCCGGAACCAAAACCTAAATTTACATTGCTAAGTAAACCAAAAACATAGACCAAATAAAGTACAAATGAAAACCAGAAATAAGTCTTCAGATGTGATGTGGGAATCGACAAACAGGATACTACAAGCGACTCCAAAAATCTACCTGCTACCTAAAATAGAAATAACTCAATGGTGTGAGTTCAAATAAATCAGCGGATATCAGGATGACATGCCTAGTAAGATATAACTAATAGAAATAATCATGCAGTACAGTTTCCTGAACAAAGTAGGAAATGCAGACTAAAAAGGCTGAAGAAACTGTACTCACCAGGGTCTCCTATCTAGAACATACGATTGTCAGACCAAATACCTCATGTCTCCTATATGCATGTCAATCATATGCAAATACCAAAATGCAGCAATCAATATGTAGCAATCACAAGCAATAAATGTAATCATGCAATATGATGCAAAATGGCATGTGTCACCCCTGACGCCAGTCAGCCATCTCACATGCGATCGTGAGACCGAGCGGGTAGGGCTACGACAACTGTGCACTCTGCTATCACTGCTCCTGAGTGATCGAGTGGACAGGATGCTGTCGGAGTACCTATCCTCCTACCCCAAACAGAGTGGGGGGCCGCAATGCTCTCATCGCCCTGAGACAGTCTAGAGGAGGGATCCCTGTCGTGCTACCACACTGTGTCACGCTACCCATGAGTGGACCAGCGGAGCACTGGCAGAGCAACTGCACACACCCTACCTGATGTACCACTAACTCATGAGTGGTTGTATGTGCAGATCATGTAACTGACAATGTGTTCAACAAAAATGGAGTCAACAATCGCACAACATACAATCATGCAAGATGGTACATGACACTAAGCATGTAAATCCTAACCATAATCACCTCCACATAATATGTACCAAACAAGAAAATAAATCATACCATGACCTAGGTATCACATATCTAAGTACACATGCTAGATAATAAAATTCAGAAAACTAGTCCTATACTCAGTGAAACCTAGTATGCCACTTCCTCTAGGAACTAAGGTACACATGGCAATAATCAAGAGCTATAAACATAAATACATAACTAGCAACAAACAAAACATACTATAGGTATCAAATAGTGACACACCAAGGCAAATCTAAGCATGATCATTGCTACTAGCTATAAATTACTATGCATATCAAAGTGACAATATCATAAAAGATAAGTCAAGAGATACCCGCCTCAAAAGAAGATCGTATCCAGAAATCCTACTTTGAGACACTCGTCTCTAATCAAAGTCCTGCATCAATCAATACATATACCTTTTATTTAGCTAAAATCATATGAGTTAAATAGCTAATTAAAATATCCAAACCTAATTAGGGGAAACCCTAATCAATCGTAGACATTAACCCTAACTATATTTAATCCACCGGTCAATTAGGGTTAGTTTTCTTAACACTAATCGTACCACTATTCAATTAGATTAAAATCTATACATAATCAACCTAATACAAACTAACCAACATGTACAACCATTACCACTAACTCAATCCAACGTAATAATGGAATCACCTCTAAAACTCACCTAAATTTAGATATACCAGCTATAGGACTCACAGCCAGAGATCTTCCTGCCATAAATCATGGTCGATGCAACCTTGTTGTCGAAAAACAACCACTGGAGCTAGGGAAAGCTACAGCCGAAACACCTAAATCAAGTCCATATCTTCCCTTATGATGGAATACAAATGTTGTGGTGGTGGCGAGCTAGGGTGACTACTCACTAAAACAAAACTCAACGTTGGCTAGCCCTAGCTTCCGATCGTGCACGCTGGAGAACCGAACAGAGATGGTCGACGTCTCGCGATCGAAAGGAGTAGCAGCCCCTGCTAGGTGGCAGAACAGATCCACAACCGGCGGCCTGGGTGGAAGCCATCGATCCGGCGCCATCGGACCTAGGTGGTGGTGGCAATGCAGAGAAGGGCAAACCCTTTTCACTTTTTTGTCGGAGTTGGGGCAGCTCTTGGGTAGCTAGAGGTCCATTGGCCAGCATCGGACCCTAGTCGGCGAGGCTCGCCTCTCAATCGGGTGGTGGTCGACGGCCACGCAAAGAGAGGGGAGAAGCAGAAGAGGTGGTTGACGGTAGCGTGCGGCTCGGGAGAGAAGATGAAGAGAAAGAAAGGAGGTTAGGGGAAGAAATAGTAGGCTCGAGGAGATAAAAGGAAAATGATTTGATTAGGAAACTTAGATTTGGTTTAATCAAACCCTAAGTACTTTCCTAAATCAACTCCTACTTTTGGGTATTTCTAAACATGCCTTTCCCATGCTTATTAATTCATCCTCGCAAACTATCTCATACGAACTTCAAAAAATCCCCGAAAATTTCTAAACTTTTCAGAAAATTCCGTTAAGGTATTTCGTCCATTTAACCTTATTATTGGTTACGATATTTTACATTCTCCTCCACTTATATAAATTTGGTCCCCAAATTTTGTTACTTACCATCAGCAAGTACTACAATCAACAAACCATATAAATGTTGAACAAAAACCTAACCCACAAACCTCTAGTAACCAATTGGAGCTATCGAGCTCGAATTGTATCCTCGAGCTCCCAGGTAGCCTCCTCGGCTATATGATACTATCATCCGACTTTAACCAGTCGGATAGTCTTGTTCCATAGTTGATGCTCTCTGTGATCCAGAATCCGTACCAGAACCTCCTTATAGATAATGTCAGGCTGAATGGAAATTGATACCTCTGACAGAACATGTGCTGGATTGAATACGTATTTCCTCAGTATAGACATATGAAATACATTGTGAACGCCTGCCAGAGACGGTGGTAGCGCCAGACGGTAGGCTACCGCTACAATCCTCGTCCAGATCTGGAAAGGCCCAATGTATCGTAGAGCTAGTTTACCTCTGAGGCCAAATCTCTTCACTCATTTCATGAGTGAGACTGTCAAAAATACATAGTCGCCTGTAGAGAAGTCTAGGGATCTCTGTCTCTGATCAGCATAACTCTTCTGGCGGTCTTGCACCTCTGACATCCTCCGTTTGATAGTGCGGACCAACTCTACCTCCTGCTGTGCTCTTTGAGGTCCTAGCAGCTGGCCTCCCCAACCTCTTCCCAAAGGGTGGGTGTCTGACATGATCTACCATACAATGCTTCAAACGGTGCCATCTGGATAGTCAAATGATAGCTATTGTTGCAGGCGAACTCTACTAATGGCAAGTGGTCCTCCCAGCTGCCTCCGAAATCCATAATGCAAGACCTCAGCAAATCATCTAATGTCTGGATGGTCCGCTCTGATTATCCATCTATCTGCGGATGGAATGCTGTGTTGAATCGAAGCTGTGTGCCCAAGGCCTGCTGCAGACTCTGCTAGAATCAAGATGTGAACCGTGGGTGTCTATCCAATATAATGCTCAAAGGCACACCATGTAATCTGATGATCTCCTGATAGTACAGCTCTGCCAATCGATCCAGAGAATCGGTCTTCCGGATTGCTAAGAAGTACGCAAATTTGGTTAATCGATCAATGATCACCCAAATCGTGTCATGACCTCGTTGTGCCCTAGGTAATCCTACCATAAAATCCATAATCATACTAGACATCTGTTGGGTTTTTCGGGCCACGAAAACCGCATTTTCGCGTCGCGGAAACCCCGAAAGCGCCAGTCACTAGATCCGTGCAAAGAAAAATAAAATAAAATACGAGTACGAGTTTCTAAACCTTGATCTACAGTAGATCTACAAAGGGAAACAAAGAATATACCCTTGATACGCCCCTACGCGAATCCCGCTCGTCCAATGGTGTCGGATCTCAAGGTTGTCAAAGTAGACAACCCTCTAGAAGTATCCACATGAACACAAGAAGGAGATCACCAAACTAAAGTGTGCTAGCACCTTAGTTAGGTTCGGCAAGATGAGGAGAGGGAGAGAAGAAAAATGGAGCAAGGAAGAAGAAGATGGAATGAATGAGAATAATCACAAAATGAAACTTATTCCTTCATTCATGTGGCCGGCCACATTAAGATGGGTTTGTAACTCCCATGGAATTCCAAGAGTCACAACTCTTGGTAACTCCCATGAGGTGACATCCCACTTAAGCAACCATGATGATGTGGAGCATCATCATTGGGCCAATCAATGCCAACTCACCAATGAGGTGGCATAAAGTCAAGTCAAACTTAACTCTTCATCTTCCTCTCAAGTCAAGTCAAACTTGACTTAATCTCTCTCATGGTTGATCTAATCCAACCATTTAATTCAAGCCAATTTAATATAATGAATCTAATTCATTTAATTAAATTGATTCAATGAGTCATAATCTAAATTAGACTCATTGAACACATGAATCAACTTGAGTCCAACTCAATTAGCCCAATTAGGATTACTCTTAATCCAATTTGATTCATCAAATGAATCTAATCCTCTTGGTTCATCATATGAACCTAATCTCCATCTAATTGTCCTTAGTGTGTGACCCTATAGGTTCTTGTAACGTTGGCAATGCCCCTAAACCCATTTAGGAGCATAAGTAATGAGCGGTATCTAGCAACACATCATTACTACCCAATGTTATAAGAATGTTGAGATCCAACATCACCTTGTGACTACTAATTGTGACTCCTCACAATATATGACAAGTGTCCTTCTATCCTAGATATCTAGATTGATCAATGTGAGGCATAGACCGTGTCATCCTCTGATCAATCTAAATCTTGAACTCCAAGTAGACTCACTAAATCAAATGAGCTCAATATCTCATATTGACTTATTTAGGCATGGCCATTCACTTCGTGGTCTCACTCTATCAAGAATATCAATGTCGCTCCCGTCATATAGGAGGGATAGATCCCATCTACATCACTCACATCCCTCTACATAATTCGTTACATACCCAGTAATCGCCTTTATAGTCCACCCAATTACAGGTGACGTTTGACGAAACCAAAGTACATAACTCCTTATGTAGGGATCCATGGTGACTTCAGGTCTAAGGACTAATAGTCATACTAATAGCCACATGAGAAAGTATATGACACTCATATAACGATCCATGATACTTTCTCATGGCGGGTCATTCAGTATACATTCTCCAATGCATACCCATGTGTCAACTTGATATCTCTATATCCATGACTTGTGAGATCAAGTCATCGAGTTGACCTACATGCTAGTCTTATTGCATTAACATTGTCCCTGAATGTTAATACTCGACTAGGAATGATTAAGAGTAGTGTTCCCTATATCATCTCACTATCGGTTCAACTAACCGATTGATATAGGTGAGAACCTTCTACTCAAGGACGCTATTATACTTAGTTTATTTGACACCAATACAAGTAAGTATATTAACCAAAACACATGTCTTTATTTATATAAATATGAATATGATACAATAAGTCCATGATACAATCATCGAATGATTGGCTCTAGGGCTCTAACTAACAACATCTAGCTACTCCGCGATATCTTCCTTCCATTGTTCCACCAATAGGAACGCCTCAAGTCTCGATACATACAGGTTCCACCTTGGTGGATGGAAAATCGAGAGTGATGAGCCTCTTGAAGTAGCTCCTTCAAGATCGGATGAGATTGAGTTATGCATAATCTACCTTGGAAATAAGTAATACCCTCGTCATCTCGGGTGTACTCCGTCTGCTACCCAGAAGTTATCTGGCTGGTAATGGATTGTAGCGCTGATCTCTGGCCTAGGCCTCTCAGATCCTCGTCCTGATCGATGACTGAGCAACCATGGTAACTAGAATACCCTGCTCTGTATGTCCCTGCTCCTCAAGGCCCAACTCGGATAAACCCTGAATCAAATCCATGACTAACGATTGGTGGCCAGCTAAAGTCCCTCTGGACTTCTGGCTAAGTGCATCGGCAACCACATTAGCTTTCCCCGGATGGTAGCTAATGGTACAATCATAATCCTTCAGGAACTCCATCCATCTCCTCTGTCGAAGATTGAGTTCCTTCTGAGTGAAAAGATATTTGAGACTCTTATGATCAGTGAGAATCTCAAATGTAATACCATATAGATGATGTCGCCAAATCTTCAAAGCAAAGATAATAGTGGCTAGCTCCAAATCATGTACTGGGTAGTTCTTCTCATGCTCCTTCAACTGACGAGAAGCATAGGAGACTACCCTGCCGTGTTGCATCAAAACAGTGCCCAAACCCTGTAGAGAAGCGTCGGTGTAGAGCACGAATCCGTCCTCTCCGGAGGGCAAAACTAGTACTGGTGCCGACACTAATCTCCTCTTCAGCTCCTGGAAGTTGATCTCGCAGGCTTCTGACCACATGAACTTCACGCCTTTCTGGGTCAGGTGTGTCAGCGGCATAGCTATGCGAGAAAAACCCTCGACGGATCATCTGTAATATCCGGCCAGTCCCAAGAAACTATAGATCTCCTGAACTGATTTCGGCTGCTCCTAGCTGGTGACAGCCTCGATCTTCTGAGGGTCTACGGAAATACCTCTGCTAGACACCATGTGTCCCAGAAAACCGACTGAGGATAGCCAGAAAGCACACTTGCTAAACTTCGCATATAGACGATGTTGTCGAAGAGTCTCCAAGACTATGCGAAGATGCTGTGTATGCTCCTCCTCGGAACATGAGTAGATCAGAATGTCATCGATGAAAACAATAGCGAATTGATCTAGATACTCCAGAAAAATTCGGTTCATCATATCCATAAACATCACTAGGGCATTGGTAAGCCCAAATGACATTACTAAGAACTCATAATGTCCGTATCTAGTGTGAAATACTGTCTTTTGAATATTAGAATCTTTGACTCTCAGCTGATGATATCCGGACCGTAGATCAATCTTAGAATACACTGATGTACCTCTAAGTTGATCAAACGAGTCTTTGATCTGTGGTAAGGGATACTTATTTCTAACGGTCACGACATTCAGCTGTCTATAATCGATGCACAACCTCAGAGTACCATCCTTTTTCTTGACGAACAATACCGAAGAACCCCACGGAGATACACTAGGGTGAATAAATCCCCTATCCAATAATTCCTGAAGTTGGACCATTAGCTCGTCCAACTCTTTCGGTGTCATAGGGTAAGGTGCTTACGATGACGGCGCGGTCCCCGGAATTAGCTCAATAGCAAACTCCACTTCCCTTCAGGGAGGCAAGCTTGGTAGCTCATCTGGAAATACATTCGGATACTCTCGAACCACTAGAATGTCTGAGAGTTGAGATCTACTACTGTCGTCAGCATTAATTAACGACAATAGGAATCTCTGACAGCCAAGTGATAGCAGCTTCTGAGCCTGAATCGTAGAATTGGTAGATATATCATCATCCCTGATGCTAGTGAAATCCCACGAGGGTTGGTTTGGAGGTCGGAATGTGACCACCCTCGTCTGACAACCAACCGTGGCATGGTATGCTGACAGCCAATCCATGCCAAGGATAATGTCGAACTCGACCATTTCTGTTGGGATCGGACGGCCGGCTTGACGGGGGGTTGGATAGACGGCGTCCCCAAATACTCCCTTCTTTCTACAACGTTAGTGCGCAAGCAGAAATGCAAACAAAGCAAGTAGAAAGCTAAATACTAAAGGAAAGAATGCAAACCAAGCTACACAATCATTTACGTGGTTCGGAGATAAAGCTCCTACTCCACGGCGTGTCCGTAAGGTGGACGATCCCTATCCGTCGGTGGATTACTCCCTGGAAGATCTCCGGCTAGCTCAAACCTCCTTGTGGGTGGAGAAACCTCACCACAAACTCACCAAGACCTCTTGGACAAAAGGGAAACTCTTGAGCACTTGTAGACTACTAATTAGACCTTAACCAAGTCTAATTTTGTCAACTCAAACCAAGCTCCCAAGCTTTGCTTTTATAGGCCACGGGTTGGAAAACCGCGCCTACCAGTCGACTGCTAAAACATGCAGTCGACTGCCCTCTGTGGAAATTCGACCGTTACATCCCAACGGCTCGATTCCACACATTCTGTTCACTGCCAGTCGACTGCTAAAACATGCAGTCGAATGCTACAGTACTGCTACAGTAGCGCTACAGTACTGCTACGGTAACGCTACAGTACTACTACAGTAGTGTTACAGTAAACCCTAAAACTAGGATTTTACTCCGAGTACAATCTCTCATGCACTCGTACCCTCACCCTTATGACTCATTTGACGCTTCATTTGCAGCTTTGACCTCTTGCCTTCAAGCCTACTTCCTTTGGCTCTCGTCCATCGGATGCATTCAAGCCTGCGGCTCGTCCCCAATGCCATCCTTCGCGTATGCCTCGAAGTCGCTTCCATCGGCCCTTGTCCTCGTTGCCTTGTCCATGCTCCCTTTGATGCTCCATCCTTCACCGGACCCGAAGCCATCAACCTGGGTCACATGTGTATCCTGCAAACCTGCACAACTCAAATACACATATCAAATACAAGGGTGAACCTAACTTAAACCCTTTGCCCAAATACCAAAACACAAGGTCCCGCGGACCATTGGGATTGCTCCAACAATCTCCCCATTTTTGGTGTTTGGCAATACGTTTAAGTTAGGGAAAACTTATAGCAAATAAACATGCTAAAACAAATGGACTTACGTTGCCAAGGCTACACACTTGGACTTACACCGCTGAATTGGGCTTACGTTGCCAATGTTACACACTTGGCAACCGCCGAAACAATGCACAGGGCTTTTTAAGAACCTATCCCAAGGCTCCCCCTACACCTAAGCTCCCATTGAGCTAGGATTTTTACAACGGACTTTTTAAGAACCTATCCCAAGGCTCCCCCTACGCAAAGGCACGTTCAGGTTTTCCCAACTAAACCTTACTTCTCCCCCTTTGCCTAACATCCAAAAAGTCCTCCAACAATATCCCAATTGTTGAAAACTTGTCATTCCAATTGACCCTAAACTCGTGTATTTATCCCCCATGGATTTCATACACTTGTATGAGTTGACTTGGTCAAAATTCAGTGCTGAAGACAATTTCAGACTGGTATCAGTCGACTGGTCGCTACTGGCTGAGCGAACAGAATGCTTCTGTTTCCAGCCAGTCGACTGCATGTTTTAGCAGTCGACTGGTGCAGTCGACTGCTAAAACTAGCAGTCGACTGGCACAGTTTTTCAGCCTTTTTCAGCATTTTTGACCCACTTTCAGAAATGCACCAGAAATTCCCTAGACCTCCAAAAATTCCCAAATTTTGTGGAGAGGTCTATTGTCCCCTTGTCTACCTGGGAAAAATACATTACAAAATGTATCTATCACAAATCCCAAGATTGACACAATATCCAAAATTAGCTAAATGGTTCAATTGAACCTTGACCTAAAGTCCTAGTTTTGGCTTCCTCTTGATGTATTTGCCCATACCAACCCACAATGCATCCCTAGCATTGGTTTATATGGCATCTATACATCTAAAATCAATTATCATGCAATATGATCCCAATGTCATATTTCCTTGCATGAAATATAACCCAATTATGCCAAAACCCTAGGTTTGAGACTCAAGTACGTCTCCAAACCATTTGGCACACTCCATGACTCCTCTAGACTCCCAAGTAAAATCCACCTGAGATCCATTGGCCATGGGTCCCAAATTGACTCTTTGAGCTCCCCCTAGAGCTCTTAACCTTAGCCACCTCCCTTGGTGACTCATCTATTGTGACCAAACCACAATGATGTCCCTTAGAAGATCTCCTTATCTTCTTGACCTTGGACACATCATCCTTGCCATAGTCATATGCAACCCTAGCATATTTATTTTTGGCCTTGGATGACTCTCCCTTGCCCTTATCATGTGCCACCCTAGCACATGGTCTCCTTTTAACCTTGGAGGGATTAGATCGGTATCCCAAATCCAATCTATCATTGTTGGGTCTTTGGCTCACCAACACCATATTCAATCCCTTAGATCCAATAGTGAATATCTTAAGGAATTGTTCTAACTTATCAAGCTTTCCCCTTAAGGCTTGATTCTCCTTCTCTAGGTTCCTAACCCTAGAGTTAATTTGTCCAAATTGGACATTCCTAGACCTACCCTTTCTAGGCATATGTCTCCCCTTCTTGGGATTAATGCCTTGGGTCTTTTTAGGTCTACCATTTCTAGATTTTTCATGAATGGGTCTCCTAGGGTTTTGATCTACAATTACCCTACTCCTATCATGATATTTGAAACCAAAATTTTGCATGGGCATATAATGATTAACATTATTTTTCCTAACATGCATGGGAACATAAGAATTTGAATTTGAATTACACTTCAAATTAGGGTATACCTCCCTTACCCTTGAAGCTCCCCCTTGACTTGAGCTCCTCTTCTTCTTCTCCCACTTCTTTAGATGCTCCAACTTCTTGAACTCTCCCTTCCTTGAGCATCTTGTGTGGTAGTGTCCAAGTTCTCCACACGTGAAGCATCTAATGTGCTTCTTCTCCTTCTTCATCCTACAACTCAAATTAGATTCTAAAGAGATTGAATTGAGTTTAGGAGATACCTCTTTCTTACCCATAGGACATCTACTCTTGTAGTGTCCCTTCTCATTGCACCCGAAACAAATGATGTGATCTTTTGACTTTGCTTCGGTGGAGGTGCTCACTAGGCTGACTTCTTCCAAGATTTCTTCTTCTTCTTCACTTGTCTTGGATTCTTCTTCAACCTTTGAGGATGTAGATGCTATATCTTCCTCATCCACACTTGTGGATGACCTTTCTTCATCCTTTTCCTCAAATGTGACCAAATTTACTTCCTCTTCTTCTTTTGATGTTGAATTGGTCTCCACATCTGATTGTTCCTTCTTCTCCTCTTGGACCACTTTATCACTTTCTTCGGATTTTTCTTCTTCTTCTTGTGTAGGCAAAAATTCCTCCCATGGTAATTTCTTCACTTTGCTCCACAATTCATGGGCGTTCTCATATTTACCTACACCACTTATCACATGATTAGGCAAAATATCAATCAATATAGATATTACCTTTGAATTTGCCTCCGATCGTGTGGTTTGCTCTTCCGTCCAATGTCGTGGTCGGAGCCTTTTTCCCTTCTTGTCTCTTGGGACTTCGAACGGGTACTTGATCACCATCATTGTATCCCAATCCGTGTCGAAGAAGACTTCCATCTTCATCATCCAAAATGTGATGTCCCCAAGGCTTCCTCCTTCAAACTTTGGCGGTTCTATCAAGCCGGTCATCTTGTGCTTCCTTGGCGGTTAGTCCAACGGAGAGCGTCCTCGCTCTGATACCACTTGTTGGGATCGGACGACCGGCTTGAAGGGGGGTTGGATAGACGGCGTCCCCAAATACTCGCTTCTTTCTACAACGTTAGTGCGCAAGCGGAAATGCAAACAAAGCAAGTAGAAAGCTAAATACTAAAGGAAAGAATGCAAACCAAGCTACACAATCATTTACGTGGTTCGAAGATAAAGCTCCTACTCCACGGTGTGTCCGTAAGGTGGACGATCCCTATCCGTCGGTGGATTACTCCCTGGAAGATCTCCGGCTAGCTCAAACCTCCTTGTGGGTGGAGAAACCTCACCACAAACTCACCAAGACCGCTTGGACACAAGGGAAACTCTTGAGCACTTGTAGACTACTAATTAGACCTTAACCAAGTCTAATTTCGTCAACTCAAACCAAGCTCCCAAGCTTTGGTTTTATAGGCCACGGGTTGGAAAACCCCGCCTACCAGTCGACTGTTAAAACATGCAGTCGACTGCCCTCTGTGGAAATTCGACCGTTACATTCCAACGGCTCGATTCCACACATTCTGTTCGCTGCCAGTCGACTGCATCAGTCGACTGCTAAAACATGCAGTCGACTGCTACAGTAGCACTACAGTACTGCTACAGTAGTGCTACAGTAAACCCTAAAACTAGGATTTTACTCCGAGTACAATCTCTCATGCACTCGTACCCTCACCCTTATGACTCATTTGACGCTTCATTTGCAGCTTTGACCTCTTGCCTTCAAGCCTACTTCCTTTGGCTCTCGTCCATCAGATGCATTCAAGCCCGCGGCTCGTCCCCAATGTCATCCTTCGCGTATGCCTCGAAGTCGCTTCCATCGGCCCTTGTCCTCGCTGCCTTGTCCACGGTCCCTCGGATGCTCCATCCTTCACCGGACCCGAAGCCATCAACCTGGGTCACATGTGTATCCTGCAAACCTGCACAACTCAAATACACATATCAAATACAAGGGTGAACCTAACTTAAACCCTTTGCCCAAACACCAAAACACATGGTCCCGCGCACCATTGGGATTGCTCCAACAATTTCAGTACCAATAAGTCTATAGTGGGCATATGGGTGTCGAAGTTTAATGGGCATCCTCTGACCTCCTAAGTGACGTCCAATGTATCACTGGATGGTAGGGAGACGGACAATCGCTGTGGTATAAGAATAGGTAGTCTACCAATCTCCCTCATAAATACCCGAGAAATAATAGAATGCGAACTACCAGTGTCAATCAACATATCGGCAGAAAATGCATAAATTAAAATTGTACCGCGAAAAATAGATTCATCGGCCCGCTGTACATCCTCTCTAGTAACCGCGTGAATTCGTCCAGTCGCTGGTGGGGGTGGAGGTGGTAGCACTGCCAGAGGTTGCTGCACCTGAGCCAGAGTCTAAGCCGCAGCCACTAGTGCAGTATTAGCTACAGCCCCAGCCATTGGTCCAATACCAGTCGCAACCTCAACCACTAGCCCAATATCAGCTCCAGCCACAGTCACTCCTCGAGGAGTCCCAACCTGAGAAAAATCCGACAACATCTCCCCTATACCAGTGATAATCTGAAACATTTCTACATCCACATATATACATCAGCCACACACGACTAGAATATATACACAACCATGCAGTTTATATTCAGCCCACTCGACCGTAACAATAATAAATACAACCACACAGTTATATATACATCTAACAACCCACTCGACTAGATCAAAATACCAAAAACACAGTGGAAACGATAGAAAATCATTACGACCCAAAAACAAGACTACTAGCTGGCTAGACTTACACCACACCACAATCAAACAAAAATATCACATAACAACACCCTAGAACCAAAACCTAAATTTACATTGCTAAGTAAACCAAAAACATAGACCAAATAAAGTACAAATGAAAACCAGAAATAGGTCTTCGAATGTGACGTGGGAACTAGAAGACAGGATACTCCAAGCGACTCTAAAAATCTACCTGCTACCTGAAATAGAAATAGCTCAACGGTGTGAGTTCACAGAACACAGCAGATATCAAGCTGACATACCTAGTAAGATATAACTAACAGAAATAATCATACAATATAATTTCCTGAACAAAGTAGGAAATGCAGACTAAAAAGGCTGAAGAAACTGTACTCACCAGGGTCTCCTATCTGGAACATACGATCGTCAGACCAAATACCTCATGTCTCCTATATGCATGTCAATCATATGCAAATACCAAAATGCAGCAATCAATATGTAGCAATCACAAGCAATAAATGCAATCATGCAATATGATGCAAAATGACATGTGTCACCCCTGACGCCAGTCAGCCATCTCACATGCGATCGTGAGACCGAGCGGGTAGGGCTACGACAACTGTGCACTCTGTTATCACTGCTCCTGAGTGACCGAGTGGACAGGATGCTATCGGAGTACCTATCCTCCTACCCCAAACAGAGTGGGGGGCCGCAATGCTCTCATCGCCCTGAGACAGTCTAGAGGAGGGATCCCTGTCGTGCTACCACACTGCGTCACGCAACCCATGAGTGGACCAGCGGAGCACTGGCAGAGCAACTGCACACACCCTACCTGATGTACCACTAACTCATGAGTGGTTGTGTGTGCAGATCATGTAACTGACAATGTGCTCAACAAAAATGGAGTCAACAATCGCACAGCATGCAATCATGCAAGATGGTACATGACACTAAGCATGTAAATCCTAACCATAATCACCTCCACATAATATGTACCAAACAAGAAAATAAATCATACCATGACCTAAGTATCACAGATCTAAGTACACATGCTAGATAATAAAATTCAGAAAACTAGTCCTATACTCAGTGAAGCCTAGTATGCCACTTCCTCTAGGAACTAAGGTACACATGACAATAATCAAGAGCTATAAACATAAATACATAACTAGCAACAAACAAAACATACTATAGGTATCAAATAGTGACACACCAAGGGCAAATCTAAGCATGATCATTGCTACTAGCTATAAATTACTATACATATCAAAGTGACAATATCATAAAAGATAAGTCAAGAGATACCCACCTCAAAAGAAGATCGTATCCAGAAATCCTACATCGAGACACCCGTCTCAAATCAAAGTCCTACATCAATCAATACATATACCTTTTATTTAGCTAAATCATATGAGTTAAATAGCTAATTAAAATACCCAAACCTAATTAGGGGAAACCCTAATCAATCGTAGACATTAACCCTAACTATATTTAATCCACCGGTCAACTAGGGTTAGTTTTCTTAACCCTAATCATACCACTATTCAATTAGATTAAAATCTATACATAATCAACCTAATACAAACTAACCAACTTGTACAACCCATTACCACTAACGCAATCCAATGTAACAATAGAATCACCTCTAAAACTCGCCTAAATTTGGATATATCAGCTATAGGCCTCACAGCCAGAGATCTTGTTGCCATAAATCATGGTCGATGCAAACTTCCTATCGAAAAACAACCACTGGAGCTAGGGAAAACTGCAGCTGGAACACCCAAATCAAGTCCATAGCTTCCCTTATGATGGAATCCAAATGTTGTGGTGGTGCCGAGCTGGGGTGACAGCTCACTAAAAACTCAACGTTGGCTGGCCCTAGCTGCCGATCGTGCACACTGGAGAACCGAACGGAGATGGTCGACGTCTCGCGGTCGAAAGGAGTAGCAGGCCCTTCTAGGAGGTAGAGCAGATCCACAGCCAGTGGCCTGGGTGGAAACCATTGATCCGGCGACATCAGAGCTAGGTGGCGGCTGTGACACGGAGAAGGGCAAATCCATTTTACTTTTTTGTCAGAGTTGGGGTGGCTCTTGGCTAGCTAGAGGTCCACTGGCCGACGTCGGACCCTGGCCGGCGAGGCTCATCTCTCGATCAGGTGGTGGTCGACGATCGCGTGAAGAGGAGAGGGGAGAAGGAGAAGAGGTGGTCGACGGCGGCATGCGGCTTGGGAGAGTAGAGGAAGTTCGACGATGAGAAGAGGAGAAGGAAAGGTTCGGCAGGGAAGAAATAGGGCTTGGGTAGAGAACATAAAAAGGAAAATAATTTAATTAGGAAACTTAGGTTTGGTTTAATCAAACCCTAAGTACTTTCCTAAATCAACTCCTACTTTTGGGTATTTCTAAATAGACCTTTCTCATGCTTATTAATTCATCCCCGCAATCTCATACGAACTCCGAAAAATTCCCGGAAAATTTCTAAAAATTTTGAAAAATTCTGTTAAGGTATTTCATCCATTTAACCTTATTATTGGTTACGGTATTTTATATTGGATTAACAACCTTCTTGGTTGTAGCCAAGTATATCTGTTGAGCCTCATCTTTTTAGTTTATTATTATTTCTATGTTTATGCAAGTGTTTTAATTGAGTTATAAGTTCAAGAAAGGTCTTTTTATTTTATTTTTGTGCAAGGGCTATTTACCCCCCCCCCCCCTCTTCTAGCTGGCCACCAAGAGTCCTAACAAGAACTTGATCTGCTAATAGGATAGTGAGATTCTTTTGATGTGTTTTTATCTGTGTAGCTTGGAGTTTGCTAGAGTCCTAAGGAATTTGGTGACACTACAAGAAAACCCCTCATAGACATCAATGGAACAACAACAGTTTTAAGCAAAAACCGATGTCTTTGAGTATTTTACACTGATTTTTCCAAAAACCGGTGTCTATGAGCGCAGATTTTTACTCATAGACATCGAGTTTTTTAGCCGATGTCTATGAGCACCTTTTTTTTTATTAATAGACACTGATTTTAACCGCGATTTTTAAAACCCGGTGTCTATAAACCAAATTTCTAGCGGACTTTCTTAGCGCACTTTCTTTTGGGCTTCTCCTCGCCCACCATAAATCGAAACCCTAATCCTCCTCATCCTCCTTTTAGGAGTTACCATTTGAAAGACGAGAAATAGATCTCTCGACGACGATGTGGACGGCGGCGGTCGTCAGCGCTGTCGCGGTCTACTGGTTCGTGTGGGTGTGGGCTCGGCGGAAGTGAAAGGCAAGCGGGCAGTGAACCAAAACTCATCTCCATAAGATACTTAGCTTATTTCATGCTACTCAAGATAGAGAAAAGAGGTACACTAGAAATACTACTAGCATCATTTACAACATCATGAATCTAGATAATAAACGTGCTAACATTTTATCTTGAAGACAAGAAAGTATATAAGTGAGGTTTTGATGTTCTCAAGATGTATGCCACAAAGCACTCAAGCAAGACAATCAAAATAGAATGCAAAACAAAAGCTAAACATGCAGAAAATAAGAAAACAAGCAAAAAAAACTAAAAATTAGAACGCAAAAAGAAATCAGGTTCGACACCCCCCCAGACTCAAACTTTTCATCGTCCCGATGAAATCAATAAGGTGGAGGTGGAGGGGGGCGAGGAAAAGGGTGCCTACGACGTGGCTGACCAACGGGAAAACTAGGGAAACCTGAAGTTTCACTCAGGATTATATGATACTCAAACAAAGCATCTACTTGTTGGCTAGTCACACTCATGCTTTGCATAAAATCTCTCATTCTAGCTTGATCCGTATCATAATCCTGGACAAATTCGGCCACTTGACCATGAAAGTTCCTTGTGAACTGAAAGTGCTCTTGTACTTCTCTAAACTGATTATCTGATAAAGAGAAGTGACCTTCCAACATTCTTCGTTGGGCATCATGCTTCTCGTGAAGCGATTCTAGAGAAGTACGAAAATCAGAAAAGTCAAATCTGGAGGGACCCGTACCATAGGCAAAAGAATGCCTAGCAGGATTCGGATGTCCAGAAGGCTGCGGGTGTCCAAATGTCGAGGGCTCAATGTGCGGCTCTGTGTCTCCGGATATAGAGGGAACATTTTCGGGGTCGACATCGGTGATTACCCAATTAGCAGGGTTGCGAATAGACGTTCGTTCAGGAGAAGGAAGAGGTAGAGGAAAACCATTTCTCCTAGGAAATGCAAACCCATTCTCATCCTGAACGATCATCTTCATGGCAAAACATGCATCCATGTCAATCATTTCGTTGCCATGAATAACTTCTAACCCTTCTAAATTAAGTTCCAAATTAATGGCTACTTGGGAAATCAAACCACCAAGCACTATTGATCCCGAAGATGCCCTCGCAGTTCTCACTAAGGTTTGTAAGAAATGAAAACCGGAATCAAAATCAACCTTATGTAGCATAGCCCATAGACAATAAAGTTCTACCTTTTTGACGACTTCATCACTATCACCCCTACCAAAAATAGTTTTGCTCATAATTCTATGTAGATATCTAAAAATAGGGTTTTGCATGTGAAAAGCCTTGGCTCTAGAGGGCTCATAAGGATGATCTAATCCAGTAATTGAATTCCAAAAATGGTTCCAATTAAACCTAGAATCAAACCTTCGAGAACTACCGGAAGACAATCCAAAACAAGTGTTAAAGTCACTAAATGTCCATTGAAATTTTTGATTCATTAATCTAAAAGTTATTTTACCAACATAATCGTCCTCGTTGGTAAAGTGGACATCTAACGAACTCAGAAACTCCAAAACAAGGTGAGGATAAGTTGGTAGATGTGAGTACAACATATCACTCTAATCTAGGAACCCTATCATCCAATCTACATCATCCCTAATTCCCATCATATCTAAAATAGTAGGGTCCATATATCTAGTACACACAATATTTTTATTGACAAGAATTGCAAATCTAGTTATATGATCATCATTTCTAAATACAATATTGAATTCATTGTCATTACCTTCATCGCGTGATGTCCTCTTCCCATTGCCTTTGACTGGTTGTTTCCCTTTATCCTTTCTTGGCTCTTTCCCTTTGTCTCCACTTGAACCACCTCCATACGTAGTTTCTTCAAAAGATTGGGCATAATATCTAGCTTAAGTAGGTGTGGGTACTATTTATGCTTAAAGGAATTAGATCTTGAGGAAATGGGTCTCAAAGAACAAGATCTTAGGTTAAGGAAATGGAGATCTTAGATCTAGGAGAAGAGAAGGATCTAGATGTAGATGAAATTTATGAAGAAAAGAAGGGTTTAGAACTAGATCTGAGAGAACTTGGAGGAGAGGTTTGAGGAAAGAGGAGTTTTGGAGAGAAGGGGGTGCAAAGATGAAGGGGGTGTGTGGGGGGCACAGCCTGGATCTGGCCGTGTATAATAGACACGGCTTGGCAGAGTTTCCCCACACGGGTCATGTAGATCTACACGGCCCTATCCCTCTCCTTCTCGGGTTGAGTCACACGGCGACTCAACGGCCATGCCAATTGGCACAGCCATCTTCTTCTTCCTCACTGGTATCCATGCACGGTCGTATCTAGGACACGACCCCAACAGCTTCCTCCTCTAGATTCTTCACATGGCCGTGTCAGATAGCACGACCAGTGTAGGCTTTCACACTGGTTCCCTCACACGACCATGTGTGAGACACGGTCGAGAAGCTTTCCTCCTCTGGATTCTTCACACGGCCGTGTCTGGGACACGACCACCTACCTTTTCTTCTCTGGAGACTCCACACGGTCGTGTCATGTAGACACGGCCCAAGCATCTCCCTTTTCTACACTGTAAGCCTGGTCGTGTGCAACACACAACCATGCTCTGTTTTGCTCCAATTGACACTTCTCCTCCTTTCTAGCTCCTTCCACACTTCCATGCCCATGAAAAAATCATGGCCAGCTCATGGAAGTGAAATTTCAACTTGAAAACAAAACAAAAACCAAGTAAAAAAAAACTACCAAAGAATAATAGAGACATGAAATGAAATTAACTAAAAAGAAACCATTGGGTTTCCTCCCAAGAAGCGCTTATTTAAGGTCTTTAGCTCGACCAATCTAATTACTCCCCTCTTTTCTTTGCCCTTGGAGGGCAGACATATTTGTCATTTTTGTTGGGAGATCTCCTCCCAACATCTTCTACCACACAATTTTCTTCATTAGGTGGCCTCCCATGAGGATGGAAATTCCATTCCTCCAATTTGTAAATGTTTGTCCTGCTACAAGAATTCAAGAGAGAAGAGGCATGGTTAGAGTTTTTAGATAATTCATATTCCAACCGTTCCTTACCGATCACCAAAGAAAGTTTATGATTTTTAACATCTATAATAGCTCCTGCTGTAGCAAGGAATGGTCTTCCCAATATGATAGGGATTTTTGGGTCCTCCTCCATGTCTAGCACAACAAAATCGGTGGGAATTATACTCTCACCTACTTCTACCGGCACATCTTCCACAATACCCATAGGGTACCTGCAGGAGTGATCAGCAAGTTGTAGTGTCATGGTAGTAAGTTTAATGTTTTTAAGACCTAACTTATTGCAAATAGAATAAGGAATGAGGCTAACACTTGCCCCCAAATCATAAAAAGCTTTTTCAATAAACTCAGTTCCTATATTGCAAGGAATACAAAAGCTTCCAGGGTCCTTCAACTTTGGGGAAGTGTTCTTTCCCAAAAGAGCACTGCATTCCTCTGTAAGTGCAATGGTCTCAATATCTCCTTTCTTCCTCTTACTTGACATGATGTCCTTCAAGAATTTGGCAAACTTGGGCATCTGAAGGATTGCATCGATGAGTGGTACTTCAACACATATTTCTTTCACCTTCTCCAAGAATTTGCCAAACTCTTCATCTTTCTTTAACATAATCAATCTTTGAGGAAAAGGAACTGCTATATTTTGATGGTTGAGTGGAAGAGTCTCTTCAACCTTAATGGTACTCTCCTCATCAACTTGAATTTGATTTGGTGATGGAGGAGAGAGCTCTTCTTCATTGCGCATCCCTTTTGGAGCAGTCACTCGGGGATCTCCCAAGGTCCATCCGCTCCTAAGCTCAATTCCATTACAGTGCTCCATAGAATTAACATCAGCCTTTCCAGGTAATTATCCTGGTGCTCTAGATGATAAGGAAGCTAGTTGGGCAATCTGACTTTCCAAAATCTTTTGATGTCTATCAGAATTATCCATTCTCTGAGTAAGCTTTAAAATGTCTTGTTTCATTTCATTCTGAGCTTGTTTCATTTCATTCTGACTGGACATAATTTCTTCAAACATCTTTTCAATTTTGGACATAGGAAAGCCTTGAGAAGATTGTTGCTGAAAATTTTGTTGCTCGGATTGAAAATTAGACCTTGCCCCCATGGATGGTCCTTGATCTTGGTTATTTCTATAAGAGAAATTAGGATGACTCTTCCATCCAGGATTGTAAGTATTTGAGTAAGGGTTGTTCTGCCTCTGATTGAAACTCATGATTACATCACATTGTTCTAATTGATTGATTTGTGCAGTTATAGACCCCAATGGACATGAGTCACTTAGATGTTCAGAACTCCCACATACTTCACAAGAAGCAACAATGGCATTGGCTGTATTTGAACTACCTCCCATATTCTCAAATTTTTTTGTAAGAGCATCCAGTTTTGCAGCCAACAAGGTCACTACATCAACATCGAATTTTCCTGATGCTTTTGTTGTTGGGTTCATACAAGAATAGCCACCACTTCTTTCATTAGCCCATTGATGGTGGTTTTGTGCTACGCTTTCGATTATCTCCTCGGCTTCATCTAAACTCTTGTTCATAAGTGCCCCTCCAGCAGCTGAATCAAGGGACACTTTTGTGTGATAGTTGATGCCGTTATAAAACATGTGTAGCACTAACCATCTTTCCAAACCATGGTGTGGGCATTGTCTAAGCATGCTGTTGTATCTATCCCATGCTTCAAATAAAGATTCTGAGTCTGCTTGTTTGAAGCTTGCAATAAGGTTCCTCATATGAGTTGTTTTACTAGGGGGATAGAATTTGTCAAGAAATTGTTGCTCGCATTGCTCCCATGTGGTGATGCTATTTGGAGCCAAAGAATTCAACCATTGCTTGGCTCTATCTCTCAAAGAAAACCCAAACAATAGTAGACACACTGCCTCTGAAGAAACACCATTCATTTTCATTGTACCGCATATTTCATAGAAGACCTCCAAGTGTTGATTTGGGTCTTCATGCGGTCCTCCACCAAATTGATTTTGCTGCACCATAGATTTGATTGCAGGTTTGATCTCAAAATTATTTACCTCAACTAAAGGCCTTGAAATACTAGATCGAAAACCCCTAGCATAAGGTGCTGCATAATCCTTTAGTGGTCTGTTCGCCATAATAGAATGTTCTTGTTCTTCTTGTTGTCTTTGCAGAATTTTTCTTCTATGAAATGTTCTGTCTATCTCAAGGTCTAGAGGAAGAAGTTCTCCTGCAAAGTTAGATCTTCGCATACACAAGAACAAGATGACAAGATATGTTTACAAAAGAAAAAGACAGAGAAAGAGTAAATCAAAAGAAAACAGAGAAAAGTTAGACAAAGAATATTAGAATCTAAAATGCAGAATTAGAATCACAATTAGAAAGAAATTGTCAAGAGTGTTATACAAGAAATGAAAAACATATAAAAACAGAATTCTAACAATTAGTTATAACTATGCAATTAAAAAGAAAAGTAGAAAAGTTATGTTTAGTCTAACTCAATTGATAATTCCTAATGTTATAGCGCAGTCCCCGGCAACGACGCTAAAAACTTGTTCGCTCTCCGCAAGTGTAAGGAAATGTCGCAAGTAATATAAAAGATTATCGTATCCATAGGGACTGGAATAAGCACTAGAAATGTTTCAACGCGAGGTAGCTAAACAACTAATCAATTGGTTTCCAAAAGGAAAATGTAACTAATGAAAAGTAAACATAGAAATGAAAGATCAACAAACAAGATTATGGGCTATGATAAAGGAATGTTCTAGGAGTTTTGGTTTCTTTGTAAGATTCCTCAATGTAAATGATCTACCAAATCCTATTTCTCAATTGTCCAACATTTATAAAAGGTTGCCGGTTCTCTCTTGCAATAGACAACCGGCCTAGAACTGAAATCTATACCTAAATGTGATCGATTAGATATGAACTTATGCTGTCCTTACACGGGCAATTTCCTGTCACGAAGATCCCTTGGAAAATCAACACAAAGATCATACTTCTCAACCCATAAGATATAAAGATTAATTCCTAATTCTATCCTACCCTCTTGAATTACCCTATTTTTCCCTAAATCTTATCCCTCAAACGTCCTTACACGGCCTTGCACCTTTTGCGTGCTTCCCTCGAAAAATTGAGTAGGAGATAATCTTTATAAGATCTATAGGACATTCAAACAATCAATCTAAAATGAGAATTAGATCCACAACACAACAATTCATTCAAGATTGAATTGATACAAACAAGACAATATCATAGAAACAAGGAAATGGCAAATCCATAAGAGTTTACATCAATTCATCATACAAATACTCCCTTATCCTAAAACAAAGAGATCTACTCCATGAATCAAAGAGAGAAATCCGAAAATACAAAGATTACAAGCATTTCTTGATCCCCAATCCAAGAAGAGGAGAGAAAGAAAACTTATCTAAGATGAAGCTTGGTCTTCGGATCCAATCCACGCTCCCGGAGTCGAATCCGTTGAAGATCCACCTTTAGATCGCCCAGAAATCCTCCCAAGATTGGAAGGAAAGACCCAAATCTCGCTCTCTCCCAAGTGGGAGAAGATCCCCTTTCAAATCTTGAAGGGTTTAAATAGAGGTGAAGTTTGGGCGCCACATGGTCCCGTGGCACGACCGTGTGAGGTTCACACGGCCCTGCCCACTCTCCTCTCAGCCAGCCTTGCACGGCCGTGTGTGAGACACGACCATGGCAAACATCCGCCAATGGCCCCTTACATGCCCGTGTAGATCTACACGGCCTGAATTGCCTTAGCCTCTGGAAATTTGGCACGACCGTGTGATGCACACAGCCTGCTTCCTTCCCTGCCACTGAGAACCTCACACGGCCGTGTGAGACACACGGCCGAGGCTTCTCCTGTCTCTAGAAAACTCACATGGTCGTGTGATGCACACAGCCTAGGCTTCTTCTCATGTCTGGGTTCTTCAGATACTTGCACAGCCATGTGAGGTTCACACGGCCATGACCACTTCGTTTCCTGCTGCAGCCTTCTGGCCCGTGATCTCCACACGGCCTGGGCAACCCCCCAGAGCAGGGCAGTGCGTGGTTCAGGTAGGACACCTTCTTCCCTTGCTTTGCTCATAAATTTGGCTTCGAACATGAAATCTTCACCAATTTCGACTCCTATGTACAGAAAATGCACAAAAGCAGATCTCCGAACAAAGAGAGTAAATATGCTAAAAAGGAAAGCTGAAAGTACGAAAATGCATAGATCAAGCATGCTCAAAGTATGTGAATGTGCGTCAAAACATGCCAATAAGTGTATACAATCTACGCACATCAAGCAGCCACAAGTGATTGTCAATCTAATGGCTAATCAGCAGCTAGCTCCTACCACTCCCCCAACTGCAAACGTGGAGACTCCAGTGGTGACTGAGGTCCCTCCAACTGCTCCGAAAGTCATCACAACAGTTAAAAGACAAGAAGCATACCTTATCCAGTGGCAGAAGCTGAAACCGGAAATCTTCTCGGGCACGACTGAGCCCTGGGATTCCCAGGCTTGGTTCAAGACGCTAGAAAGAACAATGGAGCTTCTTGACTGGTCAGAAGTTGAGAAGGTCAAGTGTGCCTCATTCTGCCTGTCTGGAGATGCTCTTATGTGGTGGGAGAGAATTAAGAGCAAGAGAGCAGCCAACCAAATGAGCTGGGCTGACTTTGAGACAGAGTTCTACGAAGAATTCTTCCATCTTCAGGTCACCAATAAACACTATAAAGAATTTATAGAATTCAGACAAGGTGACCTGCCAATGGAAGAAGCAGTCAAAAGGTTCAGTAGGCTAGCTCGTCTCTGCCCAGAGCTAGTAAGTACAGAGAGGGAGCGAGTCAGATTGATGCTCCGAATGCTAAGACCAGAGATAGCACTTAATATGAGAAGTGGAACTCACCGGCCGCAGACTGGTGAAGAGCTAGTCAGTAGTGCATTAATCGCAGAGCACTATCTGAACAGCATCAAGGTACAACAAACATAACTCAAACCAGTTAAGATAGAAGACAAGACAGTAGGGGGTCAGAAACCCCAGTCAAGTAATCAGAACTGGAAGGGCAAGAGCAATAAGCGGAAGCAGTGGCCAGGCAGCCAGAAGGGGGGTTCAGAGAGCAAGCAAGTCAAGTACCCTCCCTGTCCTAAATGTGGGAGAACACACCCAGGGACGTGTATTTTGGGTGTCACAGGATGCTATACTTGTGGGAAAGAAGGACATAGGTCCAAGGACTGCCCTAACAAGTACAAAGCATCCCAACAGTAGACGGTGCAGTACGGGGGCAAGCCTCAGCTACACTACATGTCTGCAACTCTGGATGGACCCCAGCTTAGTCAAGGAAGGTTGGAAGCCCCACCAGTTTCAGCCAGTGCCAGAGTATTCTCCCTCACTAAGGAGGAAGCTACTAGTGCCTCCACGGTCGTAACAGGTCAAGTAGTTATTTTTCAGCATTTAGCTACTGCACTATTTGATACTGGGGCGACCCAATCTTTTATATCAGTACCCTTTGCCAAAGAATTCCAGGTGTCTACAGAGAGCATGAACTCCAAGTTCTTGACGACCCTACCCTCTGGGGAAGTCATGGAGTCCAACCAGTGGCTCCGGGCTGTACTAGTCAGAATTTCAGACCAAGAGCTATATGTTGACCTAGTAGTACTTGCTATGCAAGACTATGATGTCATCCTGGGTATGGATTTTCTAAGCAAGTACAATACTGTCGTAGAGTGCCATAAGAGAAAGGTAACATTCAGTCCAGAGGGTGAAGTCCCATTCGAGTTCATTGGAGCACCAAAGAGGAGGACCAAGAAGTTCCTATCTTCTTTAACAGCTCGCCAGATGTTAGCTAAGGGGTGTGCTGGTTTCCTTGCATACATAGTGAAAGCAGAGGAACAGAAAGAACTCAAGAAGGAGGAGGTTCGAGTGGTTTGTGAATATCCAGAGGTATTCCCAGAAGATCTACCTGGGCTACCTCCCCTACGAGAAGTTGAATTTGAAATTGAATTGGTACCTGGTACCGGCCCAATTTCCAAGGCACCTGACAGAATGTCCCCGGTAGAGCTAAAGGAATTACAGGAACAACTCTAGGAGCTTCTAGACAAAGGCTTCATCCACCCTAGTCATTCACCCTGGGGAGCTCTAGTATTGTTCGTTAAGAAAGAAGGATGGATCTATGCGGATGTGCATAGATTATAGAGCGCTGAACAAAGTAGCAGTTAAGAACAAGTACCCTCTTCCCAAAATAGATGATCTCTTTGACCAGCTGAGAGGGGCCACAGTTTTCTCGAATATAGACTTGCACTCTGGATACCATCAGTTAAAAGTGAAAGAAAGTGATATACCCAGAACAGCTTTCAGAACCAAATACGAACACTACGAATTCGTAGTCATGCATTTTGGTGTGACTAATGATCCTGCAGTCTTCATGTTGGTTAGTCCTAGGAAAACGTACTGGTTTCACTGTACAAAAATTTTTGTACAAGTGTCGAACCTTTCCTTAAATAACCTATTGTGTTCTTTAGAAGTTAAATTAGGAATTGCAGACGGAACTTAACATCATTAATTCCAAATTTAACTTATCTCTTCTTAATGGTTTAGATTTGAATCGCAAGCGGAACTTAACACTATTGGTTCAAATCCACCTATGTAATTAATTCTATTAAATATTAATTTTGAAAATTGGCTTCCAGGATTGCATGGCGAGGCACATGGTCTTCTTGGATATGGGAGCAACCACCACCGCCTAGACAAAGCCTTTTAAGGAAAGCTAATATTTAATTTCCTTAAATAACTCTAGGTTATCCAATAAAACAATTGAATCACAAATTCGAAAAAGAAGAATACACAAACTTGAAAAACTCATTCGAAAACTAGATCTAATTGCCTCTTGTATTTAGAATTCTTACAAAGAAAATAACTAGTATGATGCGGAAGAAAACTACTAGTTATACCTTCTCTTTGTAAGCTAATTGTTAGGACCAAAAGTAGCTAGAGGGGGTGAATAGCTCGTCGCGTGCTCGGTGCGCTTCGTTGCTTGTTTCTTCTTGGATGTGCAGCGGAAAATACAGAAACAAATACAACCACGCTAACACTAGGATTTTACTTGGTATCCACCTCCAAAGGAGGTGACTAATCCAAGGATCCACACCACGCACGCACCCTCCACTATGAAACACTCCTTTTCGGTAACTACCGAGGGCGGAGAAGCCCTACAAGACTCTCAGTACAAGAAGAAGAAAGGGTAGTAAAGATTAAGTAAAAGCTTACAAGAAATGCAGTGAAAAACCCTAACCCTAACTTCTTCCTCTTGCAATAGATCCGCCTCTTGACTTGGAAAGCCTCCAAGAACCTTCAAGAACTGGCGATCACGTGCTTGTAGAGAGCTGTGGAGGAGCTGGAATGAATCGAGAAGAGCTCGTAAAGGGATGCCAAGACCACGCTCGCTTTCGACGCCAGCGGTCGGATCCCGATCGATTCGAATGTTCCGAATCGATCGGGGGGCTGGATCGATCCACGGATCGATCGAGCCCTTTCAGAGCCGCTGGATCGATCCACGGATCAATCCAGCGTTTATCGCGCAGATCCGTCCGATCGATCGGCCGATCGATCGGGACCTCTGGATCGATCCACGGATCGATCGAGCGCTTATCGCGGGAAGAATTTGGATCGATCCACCGATCGATCCACACTGGAACAATCGGATCGATCCAGACTTGGTTTTGCCCAAAACCAAGTCCCAAACTTCTAACCAACATCCGGTCAACCTTGACTGTTGGTACATCATGCCTCGCATCTGGTCACTCCTGACCTGCCAGGACTCCCCACCAAGTGTCCGGTCAATCCCTTTGACCCACTTGGACTTTTACTCGTCGTGCCATCCGGTCACTCCATTGACCTACTTGGACTTCCACAGATGTCCGGTCAACCTTGACCCATCTGGACTTCCTTCCTTGCCAAGTATCCGGTCAATCCTTTGACCTACTTGGACTTCCAACACCAAATGTCCGATCATCTTTGATCCATCTGGATTTCCTTCCTTGTCTGGCTTCACTCACCGGGACTTTCACCTAGCTTCACTCACTAGGGTTTTCCATCGCCTAGCTTCACTCACTAGGACTTTCACCGCCTGCTTCACGGACTTTCGCCTAGCTTCACTTACTAGGACTTTCACCGGCTTCACTCACTGTGATTTCCTTCGCCTAGCTTCACTCACTAGGACTTTCACCGGCTTCACTCACCAGGATTTCCTTAGCTTCACTCACTAGGACTTTCACCGCTTGGCTTCACAGGATTTCCTTGCCTAGCTTCACTTACTAGGACTTTCACCGGCTTCACTCACCAGATTTCCTTCGCCTAGCTTCACTCACTAGGACTTTCACCGGCTTCACTCACCGAATTTCCTCGCCTAGCTTCACTCACTAGGACTTTCACCGGCTCCAGGATTTCCTTCCGCCTAGCTTCACTCACTAGGACTTTCACCGCCGCTTCACTCACTTCCTACGCCTAGCTTCACTCACTAGGACTTCCGCCTAGCTTCACCACTAGGACTTCCCGCCTACTTGCCAGTTAGGACTTCCCGATCAAGTATCCATCAACCTTGACCTACTTGACTCTTCTTCAATCAATATCTTATTGTCAAACATCTAAACCCCTAACCAAGACTCAGCTTGGTTAACCAGTCAACCTTGGGGATATTGCACCAACAATCTCCCCCTTTTTGATGTTTGACAATACCACAATAACACTTACAATCCCACATGTAAGTTAGGCTAATCCTATAGCCTCCTTCTTCATGCCACTAGGTAATGAACCCATAAATTAAGCTTTTCATTCTCCCCCTAAGAGGGCAAACTCCCTCTAGGTAATGAAAACCTAACTTACTTCCTTTCATTCTCCCCCTATTGGCACACATCAACCCCCTTCTAATAAAACACATCAACCCGTCTTTGGACACACATCAACCTATGCTCCAATTTTGGGCACACTTCAACAACTCCATTTGTTGAAGACTCTCCCCCTGAAGAGTTGCTCATCGTGATCACAATTTCACTCATTGTGATCAACTCAATATTGAAGGTCCCATACCCTTCATTATCCTTAACTTCTCCCTCAATGTTGACAAATACCCAACCTTGAGCATTTTCAACCACTTGAGTTGCCACTTGAAATGATGAGGATATCCACTCCCCATTTATCCCCATTTCAAGTTTAAATGCTCAACCTTGAGCAAGTTCACAACAGAAGGTTAACCACCTTCCAAGGTTCATGAAAAATAATTTTCATGTCTTTAAAGAGTCCCTCCCCCTAAAGACATGGTGGTAACTTCTGTCATTGCACCAATAATGACTTGGAATCCCTAAACCTTTAGGAAACCCAGATTTAGAAGTTTTGAGGTTCAAATGTTCAAAATTTGAAACAAACCTCAACCTAAACTTCAATGAAGTCTTCCTTAACCATTCTATCCTTGTTTTCAACACGAAAACACCCTTTTTATGTATACAAATGTATTTTAAGGGTTTGGAATGGTTACCTAGACTAAAATAGGTTCAAAGTGCTGAAATCAGGCTTTCCCAGCCAAAATCAGCAACTTGGATCGATTGGAGTTGGGTTCCAATCGATTGAACCTTTCTGAATCGATCCACTGATCGATTCAGACTACCTGGATCGATCGGCTGATCGATCCAGCGAGCTTCTGCTCGCGAGATTTGCCTTCTGAATCGATCCATGGATCGATTCAGGCACTCCAATCGATCCATGGATCGATCGGAGCTCTGATAGTTGCTGAAATTCCATTTCAGTCAACTTCAGAAACCCCTAGAAAATTCTACAAAAATCCAAAAATTATGAAATTTCGTGTAGACATTGTTTAGGGCATATATTATCAAGGAAAAATAGTTTTCTATGAAAATACATCATATTTTCAAAGATTGACACAAACTTGAAAACTTGCAAAAACTTTAGTGTTTTCTTCAAGTTTGTGTCTAACTATTCAATGGTGATTACTATCAAAAGATAGCCTTCACCAAGGTTTTCCAAAAACATTTTAAAAACTTTTTCAAAACCAATATCCCATCATGTTCCTTGGGCATAATGCACATGACTTGTACATTAGCTTTCCCAATGATGGGAAAACACATAACTATGTGTTTTGATGAACCTAAAACTCAAAAGAATGCACTAAATCAACATTTTGAGTTTTGTTCATCTTCCTAACATCTCACTTATATCTAATGTGCACTAAAACACATACAAGTCATCTTATAGTCCTTGTGAGATGTAAGATTTTGGTTTTGCCCTATTCTAGGGATCATGCATATCTATCTAGGCATTTTAGATATATACTAGACATCCACCAAGGATGTCACTTGTTAATAATTGTTGTTAAATGCCTTTTGTCCTTAATTACAAGGAATTTAAACTAATGCATGATAATGTTATGGCATACATCAAAATAAAATAACTTTCAAAAGAAATATTCCTATAACTACATGATGTATGCATGACATGACATGGTATTTTTGTATTTTTCATAATAAAATATGAATGCAAAAATAGTCATGATGTCATGACATATGATGGGCAAACAATCATGGCAAGATTTAGCATAAATAGAATATACCTAGATTAACTATCTAAGTATCCTTAAAACCTTAGCTAAACTTACAACTTAAACCTAGATTGCCCTAAAGTGCTTCAAGAAAATGTCAAAGCCTAAATTGGCATTTCTAATTCCCTTGATTAATGTATGCCAGTCGAAATTAAGCATATCCTCAAATGTTGGCATATTTCATTTTTCCACAAGAGTAGCACTTCAACATAAGGCTTCAATTTCCTTTAATTTTCTAAGAACATACCAAAATCCCAACTTGGTAGCTCTTATAAATTTCCCAATATGTGCCTTTTAAAATTAAAATCAAATTTTCACCACTAGGCACATTTTACTCTTTCAAGGAGTAAATAATAGTTCCATTTCATTTTCAAAGGTTAACAAAAACCTTGAAAATGCTCCTTGAGTGTCAATTTCCTCAAAGTTGGGTTAACTACCCTTCTAATTGGAGTTGACACTCTCTAACCCATTTATGGGATAGAGAAGATGCTCCTAGGAACCCAACACCTATTGGTGCTCCTTGGATGCTCTAGGTACTCACTAGGGATAACTTCCCTAGATACCTTCCTAGTGACCTTGTTGGGCTTCTTAGAAGCCTTGGTCACATTTTCTAGGTCAACCTTAGGGATAGCCTCCCTTGTGACCTTGTTAGTGACTTTCTTAGACTTCTTAGAAGTCTTAGTCACTTTGGTTGCAAAAATACTCTTAGGGATGACTTCCTAGTATTCTTGACTTGACCACTAAACCTAGGGTTTGTTCCATAACTATATGGAACCCTATGATAACTAGGCACATCCTTCTTAGCCTTTGGTTTGTATCCCAAACCTCTATGGCTATTTGATGGCTTTGACTTTCCTAGCCCTAGGTTTTGCTCATTTTGCCCTTTTAGGATATTTTCCATCCTTTTTAGGGTCTTTTCCATTTTATCAAGTCTTGATCTCAAGACTTGATTTTCTATCATTAAATCCTTAGAATTTGGTTTTTCATTAAGTCCATGAGCATTTTGGTTTCTAGGCTTGTATCTAAAATCCTTAGAGTTATTGCCTAGACTTTTACCTACATTCCTAACCCTAGGAGTGATAGTCTTAGCATGTAGGGCCACATGCTTTTCCTTAAAGCCCTCATGCTTTCTATTCTTATGGTAAATTGCATTAAAATGATAAAAGTTAGACCTATCATGCTTTTTACCATAATGTAAAGGAGTAGGCTCAATAAATGTTACCTTCTTCTTTACCTTGGAGGCTCCCCTTGACTAGTGCCTCCTTGAGCCTTGACCCTCTTCTTCCCCTTGGGGCATTGACTACGATAATGCCCCTTTTGATTGCAAGAGAAGCATATAATATGCTCCTTGCTCTTCTTTGTGTTGGGATGGTCTCCTTGGGCTTCACCTTGCCCTTTTGTGCCACTTGGCCCTTCTTCTTGGCTAATTTAGGGCACTTGCTCTTGTAGTGCCCATGTTCCCTACATTCAAAGCATATAATATGATTTTTATTATTAATTGAAATATTTATACCTTTGCTTGTAGGGGTGGCATCTTTTTCTTTGGATCCGGAGGTAGAAGCTTCCTCTTGATCGGACCTTGATTCTCCTCCATTTGATTTTTCTTGACTTGTGGAGGTAGAAGCTTCTTCCTCCTCTTCTTCTCTTGACCCGGATGTAGAGGCTTCTCCTTCTTCTTGATCCGGTGTCACCAAGGATTGCTCCCCCTCAATCCTAGAGGTGAAGGCTTCATCATCTTGAATATGAAACAAGGAATATGCTCCCTCCTTGTTCCCTTCGTTGCATTCCCTTGAGGATGAAGCTTCTTGGATTTCCTCTTCTTCGGAGGTTGAGCATCTCTCAACCTCGGAATCCTCCTCTTGGTCTTGCTCCAAAGAGTCACCCTCTCTGGATTCTTCTTGATCTCGTACAGTGGAGGGGATCTCTTCATGAAGCTTGGCCAATTTGCTCCAAAGCTCCTTGGCATCTTCGAATTCTCCAACTTGAGCCAAGATGTGGCTAGGCAATAAGTTGACCAAAAGCTTGGTCACTTTGTCATTTGCCTCGCCCCTTTGAATTTGCTCCGAGCTCCATCTGCTTTTCTTTAGAAGTTTGCCCTTGGAGTTCGTTGGAGCTTTGAAGCCTTCCATTAGAGCAAACCATTGCTCTATCTCCATCATAAGAAAGTTTTTGATTCTTGATCTCCAAGAATCAAAACTTGTGGAAGTGTATGGTGGAGCCACCCTTGTGTCAAATCCAAGTCCATCTTGGAATTGCATCTTGAAGTTGAGCTTGATGAAGTCTTGAACTTGAAGAATTTGCTCCAACTTCTTCACCCTCTAGCTTTTCTTGATATGCTTGACCCTTCCGACGATGATTCCGGTGAAGAGCGGCCTTGCTCTGATACCACTTGTTAGGACCTAAAGTAGCTAGAGGGGGGGGTGAATAGCTCGTCGCGTGCTCGGTGCGCTTCGTTGCTTGTTTCTTCTTGGATGTGCAGCGGAAAATACAGAAACAAATACAACCACGCTAACACTAGGATTTTACTTGGTATCCACCTCCAAAGGAGGTGACTAATCCAAGGATCCACACCACGCACGCACCCTCCACTATGAAACACTCCTTTTCGGTAACTACCGAGGGCGGAGAAGCCCTACAAGACTCTCAGTACAAGAAGAAGAAAGGGTAGTAAAGATTACGTAAAAGCTTACAAGAAATGCAGTGAAAAACCCTAACCCTAACTTCTTCCTCTTGCAATAGATCCGCCTCTTGACTTGGAAAGCCTCCAAGAACCTTCAAGAACTGGCGATCACGTGCTTGTAGAGAGCTGTGGAGGAGCTGGAATGAATCTGAGAAGAGCTCGTAAAGGGATGCCGAAGACCACGCTCGCCTGCGGCTTTAAACCCGACGCAACGGTCGGATCCCGATCGATTCGAATGTTCCGAATCGATCGGGGAGGCTTTGGATCGATCCACGGATCGATCCAGAGCGCCTCTGTGCTCAGGAAACGCGCCTGGATCGATCCACGGATCAATCCAGCGTTTATCGCGCGAAGCAGCATCGTCCCGATCGATCGGCTGATCGATCGGGACCTCTAGATCGATCCACGGATCGATCCAGAAGCTTTCTGTTCGCTGGGAAGAATCTGGATCAATCCACTGATCGATCCACAGCCTGGATCGATCCACGGATCGATCCAGCACTTGGTTTTTGCCCAAAACCAAGTCCCAAACTTCCCTAACCAACATCCGGTCAACCTTGACCTGTTGGTACATCATGCCTCGCATCTGGTCACTCCCTTGACCTGCCAGGACTCCCCACCAAGTGTCCGGTCAATCCCTTTGACCCACTTGGACTTTTACTCGTCGTGCCAAGTATCCGGTCACTCCATTGACCTACTTGGACTTCCACCAGATGTCTGGACAACCTTGACCCATCTGGACTTCCTTCCTTGCCAAGTATCCAGTCAATCCTTTGACCTACTTGGACTTCCCAACACCAAATGTCCGATCATCTTTGATCCATCTGGATTTCCTTCCTTTGTCTGGCTTCACTCACCAGGACTTTCACCTAGCTTCACTCACTAGGGTTTTCCATCTGCCTAGCTTCACTCACTAGGACTTTCACCTGGCTTCACTCACCAGGATTTCCTTCTGCCTAGCTTCACTCACTAGGACTTTCACCTGGCTTCACTCACCAGGATTTCCTTCTGCCTAGCTTCACTCACTAGGACTTCCTTCTGCCTAGCTTCACTCACTAGGACTTCCTTCTGCCTAACTTGCCAGTTAGGACTTCCCAGTCAAGTATCCAGTCAACCTTGACCTACTTGACTCTTCTTCAATCAATATCTTATTGTCAAACATCTAAACCCTAACCAAGACTCAGCTTGGTTAACCAGGTCACCCTTGACCTGAGGGATATTGCACCAACACTAATGACCTCAAGATCTTCTGCCGTATTCCTCACCTCACCTTGGACGTTGTGTGGGCGACGATCCTCCAAGATAAACACCACCCAAAAGTTTCTTCCTCTTCTTCTAAAAACCGGCCACCACCACCATAAAGGAGAAGAGAGCAAAAGGGAAAAGAGAAGGGAGAGGGTCAGCCACACCAAGAGAGTCTCCAAGCAAGAGAATAAGACTTGTGTCTCATGAAGCCCCCCTCACCCCTTCTTTTATATTACTTACCCAAGGCAAATAAGGAAAAACTTTTTACAAAAAATAAAATCATCATCTAGTTTTTCCTTTTCCCTTTTTATTTTTCCTTTTCTTTCCTCTTGATTGAATCAATCACCAACATTAATTTTTGTGATGATTTTTTATTTTTAATTATGGCCGACCCCTTGCTTAGGCTCCTTTATGAGGTGGTCGGCCACCTCATCAAGGAAAAAGGAAATATATTTTTTAAAATTTTACAAGAAGAAATCCTCTTATAAAATTTACAAGCTCTCTTTCCTAAAGTAGGAGTTAAAAAAGGAAAGGTCTAAAACTTAAAACCATGTTTTAAAATTTAAAACTTCTCTTATAAAATTTCCTTTTTTAACATGATGATAGAAAATTTTAATTTTAAAACTTATCTTCCTTTTTTTCTTAAACCATGAGGATGGTTAAAAAAGGAAAGTTTTAAAACTTTTAAAACTCTCTATTAAAACATGTGGCCTAATTCAAATAAGGAAAGTTTTAAAAATTAAAATCTCTTTTTTAAAACTTATAGTTTTCTACAAAGAGAAGATTTTAAAATTTTAAAACAACCCTCCCTTTTTGATTTATTGTGGTCGGCCCCTTCATGCTAGGTCACCAAGCAAAGGGCCGGCACCTATAGAATAGGATGTGGTCAGCCCTTGCTTGGTCACCAAGCAATGGACCGGCCCACTTCTTGGACACCAAGAAGAGCCTTACATTTGGATGTACTTGAGGCTATAATGAGGCTACAACAGGGACCTAGAGGAGAAATTGGTTTTGGCCTTCTGATGAGCTTGAGTATCCCGTGCTCGCCCCGAACACACAACTCAAGTTCATCGATAATAACTCATTCCACTAGAGAGTTATTACCGCACTACCGCACCAATCCCAAATTACATTATGGGCTCCTTCTTATTATGAGTGTGTTAGTCTCCCTGTGTTTAAGATTACGAATGTTCACTAATTAAGTAAGTTACTGACAACTCACTTAATTAATATCTAGCTCCAAGAGTAGTACCACTCAACTTCATTGTCATGTCGGACTAAGTCCACTGATAACCATGATTTTACTATACTATTCTCATTCACACAATCATGGTTTGATGTAGTTTTCATATATAGAATCCACATTTACACTACATTTTTATACTTTGTATCAATTTTGGACCTAATTGCAAATTAGTCTATTTTCATGGTATTTGATGCTAATATTTGCTTATTATTTTGTAGGCATCAAAAGGGTCATGGACCCGATCAGATCAGGCTGCATTTGGGCTCAAATCAAGGGCTAAACAAGAAGATCAAGCCTCGGAGCATTATAGGCCGTTCATCCAAGATTGAGTAGATCTGAGCCATCCGTTGAAGATCTGGCCGATCCAACTTAAAGGGGAGCAGATCTGAGCCATTTATGAAGATCCAGAAGTTTTGATCCAGATCTGAGTTCATCCAGCCATTGATCCAGCCGGATTAATCTGGACCGTTCATTGAAGACTGGGCTGATCTAGACCATCCAGTGATGATCTGATCGATCCGACCTACAGGAGAGTAGATCCAGACCCTAGATCAACATCAGTACATTTAGATCGGATTTTGGATGACTTTCCACCGTTGATCTAGCCCAAATGAATCTCAGCCGTTGGATCTGAACTGAGGAGGTTTAAAAACCTGCGTGAGAAGCTACAGTAGCTGGGCTCGGCGTGTTCGCGATTTTGCTACAGTGCCATCTTCTTCTTCCTTGCGGCGCCGATGCTCCCATTCCTCAGATCAGATCCGGTTCGTCTTCTTCTTCACCGACAACGACTTCCAGCTGCCGGCGTTCATCTTCCAGTGATCAGAGAGTGTTGAGAGAGGTTTCTCGGACGCGACTCAGGTTCTGCTCACTGCCGCGATTCCGATTGTGGAGGTCTCCCAATCGGCGATCTTCGCATCCACCAGAGCTTAGAGGGAGGTCTCCTGAGAGCTACTGGACCTTTTCCGATCGTCATTCCGCAGCGAGGTTAAGTAGATCTGATCAATTTACTTAGCTTTGCAAATCATAGAACCTTTGCTCTGTTTCTTCGGCTGATGAGGTTTCCAGATGGATGGAGCTTGAACGGAGGTTTCCGTGAGCTGTGAGTGCCCTATGGAAATATCTGGAAGCTTGTTTGATTGTTGTTGAATGCTTATAGGGGTTCCGAGAGCATTTCTGTTGGTTTTACAGCAGATTGGAGGAGTCTTTGCTACGGGATTTGGTTGAGGAATGTTTAGGGTTTTAGTTTCCTTACTTTGTCTTAGAATTGTCCATGAATTTGCTCAGATCATCAGATCTGATTTTGTTCCTTTCCATTTCATTTTGTTTGAATCTCAATTGAAATTCAATTACTGTTTTCTTACTTGCAATCTGATTCCGTTAGATTTCTGTAATTTAAAACCATGTTCAGTTTCAAAATTAGTTTGCAATTAGTTTTGGTTTCGAATTAGAGTTCTGATTTACATTAGTTGTTTAATTTTGGTTATTTAGTTAGCTAACATTGTGTTCAAAAATCTATGGTTGATGTGATGAGGATAAACTTGTGAATGCTTAACTCGAGATTTTTGGTTGTGGTCATCTGTTCAATGCATCTGTGATTGAGAATTTGAGCTTAATGATTGAATTTAGTGTGAATGAGGATTGGATGATACTTTTGGGGTTTAGTTGTATTCAAGTTAAATTAGATTTTTGATTGGAACCAATTCTAGAATGCACACACATATTAGTTATCCTTGGAAAAATACGACTTGGGACTCCTTACTACACGCATTTTCTTTAGCTTAAATGGGTTCCAATCTTTATTAATTTGGAGCGCCTTGTGACATGCAAAAAGGCCGACACCATCCACCTGCAGGGTTTAACATGACAATCCTTATGAGCTCCTCTTGGGGACATTCTCAACCTAGATAACTAGGACACAGATTCCTTCTATAATCAACAACACACACTATAAGTAATATCATTTCCCAACTTATCGGGCATATTGATTTATCGAGCTAAACCTCACCCTTTGATAAGTCAAAGAAATAAATATTAAATATATGTGTTTGTTATTATATTAGGATTAAGAGCACACACTTCCATAATAACTAAGGTCTAGTTCTTTTACTAAGTCAGTACAAAAAGAACTTACCTAAATGGTCCTACTCAATACACTTAAAGTGTATCAATGTAATTTATTAGTCAAGATAAACTAATACTTAATTACACTACGACTATTCTGATGGTTTGTTCCTTTCCATCTTAGTCGTGAGCAACTGTTTATAATTTTTAGAGAACCGACAACATGATCTTCTGAGTGTGACACCACACTCTATGTTATCTACTATATAAATTAATTGAACAATTACATGTAACAAATAAATACAGATATTGACCAATGTGATTCTTTTATTTCAAAAATAAATGTTTATAAAAGATAGGCTTTTAGTATACACTCCAACAATCTCCCACTTATACTAAAAGACTAAGTTGCCATATCTGTTGTCATACATTTGATTCCCATCCCCTCCACATGCCGATCAAAAGCTTTCACCGGAAGGGCCTTAGTGAAAGGATCTGCTAGGTTATCCGCTGATGCAATCTTGGCGACGAAAACTTCTCCTCACTTGACGATGTCTCGTATCAGGTGGTACTTGCGCTCTATATGTTTACTTGCCTTATGGGCTCGTGGTTCCTTTGAGTTTGCAACTGCATCGCTATTATCACAATAAATTGTGATGATTTTGGGAAAACCAGGAATCACATCTAAGTCCATTAGAAAGTTCCTGAGCCATACAACTTCTTTGGCTGCCTCAGAGGCTGCCACATACTCAGCTTCCATGGTTGAGTCCGAGACGCATTTCTGCTTAACACTCCTCCATGCAATGGCTCCACCTCCTAGAGTAAACATATAGCCTGACGTAGACTTACTATTGTCCCTATCTAATTGGAAATTTGAATCCGTGTAACCCACAGGGAGCAAATCGTCTGCTTGATAGACTAGCATATAATCTCTAGTCCTTCTCAGGTACTTTAATATATGCTTCACAGCAGTCCAATGTCCTTGTCCAGGGTTACTCTGATATCTACTAACCATGCCCACGGCAAAACAAATATCAGGTCTCGTACACAACATTGCATACATAAGGCTTCCTACAGCCGAAGCATAAGGAACTGCCTTCATGTCCTCTATCTCCTTTAATGTCTTCGGAGGCATCTCTTTAGATAAGGCTACTCCATGCCTAAAAGGTAAGAAACCTTTCTTGGAGTTTTGCATGCTAAAACAAGCAAGGATTGTATCTATATATAAAGCTTGGGATAGGCACAACATTCTTTTCTTGCGATCCCTTATAACTTTGATCCCAAGAATGTGTGCACATTCTCCTAAGTCCTTCATATCAAATTGTTTGGACAACCATACCCTTACATCTGATAATACCTTGACATTGTTGCTAATTAACAAAATATCATCTACGTATAGTACAAGAAATATCATCACATTTCCATTACACTTCTTGTATACACAAGACTCATCCGGATACTGAATAAATCCATATGATTGGATTAGTTCATTAAATCGGATGTTCCAAGATCTTGAAGCTTGCTTCAATCCATAAATGGACCGATTGAGCTTGCACACTAGATGTTCTTTGCCTTTTTCAATAAATCCCTCTGGTTGCTTCATATGGATGTTTTCTTCAAGACTTCCATTAAGGAATGCTGTCTTGACATCCATTTGCCAAATCTCATAATCCATATGAGCGGCAATGGATAAGAGTATCCGGATAGACTTAAGCATGGCTACCTGCAAAAAAGTCTCCTCATAGTTAATTCCCTCTTTCTGAGTATACCCTTTCGCAACAAGCCTTGCTTTGAAGGTTTCTACCTTCCCATCTGTCCCTCTTTTCCTTTTGTAGATCCACTTGCATCCAATGTCTTTTACACCATCAGGTGGTTCTATAAGCTCCCAGACCTTATTAGAATACATAGATTCCATTTTGAAATTCATTGCCTTTTGCCAAGATACTGCATCTATATCTTGGAGTGCTTCGACATATGTTCGGGGATCAGGTTCATGTTTACCTGGGATCAAGTCCGAAGACTCTCCCAAAAACATGAATCTCTCAGGTTGCCTCACAACCCTCCCACTACGATGAGGCACTGTCTCTAGCTGTGTATCATGTGTGACACGTGTTGTAGTTTCTTGTGGTACTTCATCTTGTACTGTTGGTATTAAAGTAGACGTGTCCTCTCTTATTTCTTCTAGAACTATTTTACTCATGGGCTTATGGTTCATTACATAATCTTCTTCTAAAAATTGAGCATTGGTGCTAACAATGATCTTCTGATTTTTAGGATTATAAAATAAACCACCTTTCATTCCTTTAGGATATCCCACAAACAGACAAACTTCTGTACGTGATTCCAACTTGTCAGTATCTCCCTTCAGCACATGTGCTGGACTACCCTATATCTGGATATGATTCAGACTAGGCTTACGCCCATTCCATAATTCCATGGGAGTAGAAGGATCTGTTTTAGAAGGTACTATATTCAGAATGTACACTGTTATTTCCAGAGCATATCCTAAAAATGAATTTGGTAATTCTGAATAACTCATCATCGATCTAACCATTTCCATAAGAGTCATATTTCTTCGTTCTGCCACACCATTCTGTTGGAGTGTACTAGGTGTAGACAATTGGGATTGAATCCCGACTTCTGATAAGTAATTCCTAAACTCTCCAAAGAGGTATTCGCCACCACGGTCAGACCGTAGTGTCTTGAAACTTTTACCAAGACGTTTCTCCACATCAGCCCTATATTCTTTAAACTTATCAAAGCATTCAGACTTGCGGCGCATCAAGTAAATGTATCCGTATCTTGAATAATCGTCTATTAAAGAGACGAAGTATTCATAACCACCTCTTGCCTGGATAGACATAGGACCACACAAATCAGAATGAACCAGTTCTAACGCATCTTTGGCTCTATACCCCTTGGCCTTAAAAGGTCTCTTGGTCATTTTACCTTCCAAGCAGGATTCACATGTTGGAAAGTTTTCCAACTCTAATGAACCCAAGAGTCCATCGGCTACAAGCTTTTGAATCCTACTTAAGTTAATATGACCAAGCCTTAAATGCCAAAGATACGTTTGGTTCATTTCCGAAGGTTCTTTTCTCTTATTAGAGTTAGAAGATGCGTTATTAATTTCCATATTTTGCTTTGTGGGAGAAATTGGATTTAAAGTATATAAATTGCCAACCAATGTACCAAAATAGATAATCACTTTATTTCTCTTTATAACCACATTGTTACTAAAGGAAACTGAATATCCATCCAAATACAGTTTAGAAACTGAAATTAAATTCTTTCTAAAATTGGGTACATAAAGACAATTTCTTAAAACCAAATTTTTATTCCTATCAAAAGATAAGTAGACGTCTCCCACTGCAATAGCCGCCACCTTAGTAGCATTGCCCATGTAGACGGTTATCTCTCCATCAAATAGTCGCCGGGTTTCCTGGAACCCCTGCAAAGAATTACAGACATGATCAGTGGCTCCTGTATCTACACACCAGGTGCTGGTAAATAACACTGCTAAACATGTTTCAACTACTAGAGTATGAGATATATATTTATTGTTCTGATTCCTACGAGGACAGTCTGTCTTCCAATGTCCTGACTGCTTACAGATGAAGCACTTGTCCTTCGGCTTCTTCATTCCAGCCTTTTATACCGTACCCTGAGGTTTACTCACTTTCTTTGCTGAAAAGACTTGTTTCTTCTTCTTCTTGCCTTTCGACTTAGAAGTAGAACCATTTTCAACATAGTGAATCTGAGAACTTTGACGAAAAATACCTTCTACTGCCTGTAGTTCTGTCAGAAGTTCCGCCAACGTATACTCTCTTTTGTTCATGTTATAGTTCAGGCGGAACTGCTCAAAACTTCTAGGTAGCGTTTGGAGAATTATATCGACCTGGGTTTCCCCATCGATTTCTCCTCCAGGAACTTGTATTTCATTTAGATAAGCCATCATTTTGAGAATATGATCCCTTACGGGTGTCCCCTCAGATATGGTGGCTGTCATTAGCTTTCTCATTGCCTCTTGCCTAGCAGTCCGACTCTGGTGCCCAAAGAGTTCTTTGAGATTGTTCATTATATCATAAGCTGTTGGTAAATCTTGATGCTGATGTTGCAATACATTTAACATTGATGCCAAAATATAACACCGCGCCATCTCATCAGCTTTTACCTATTTCTTATGATACTCAATCTCCTATGGGGTAGAGTCACTGTCAGGTGCATCAGGGTAAGCCTCAGTCAGTACAAATTTATAGCTTTCAGCAGTAAGAACAATGTCCAGGTTTCTTTTCCAATCAATATAGTTGGGACCAGTAAGTTTGTTCTCTTTCAATATAACGGCCAGTGGGTTGAAAGTCATCCTAAGAATCATAAAAATAAACTTTGGTCAAGACTCTAAATTTAGAATAATATTGATTCCTCGAACAATACTATTTTAAATTAACCAACACCTCAAATCACCGTGAATATTGCATGTCACGTTAGTGTGGACGTATACTGCAAATTCAACATTTGTAAGAGGAGGGTGTGACCCATTAATTTTATTATCTTGTCATCCTAACTTTATGACAAATAAAATTAATAGTTGGTTTCACTTTGGTCACACAATACAATAGCAGTGACTCCGTTGGGGAAGATACTATTGAATGCGTCTAAGTGTATACCATTACTTGATACTAAGTCCATTAAATAGGATTGTGCCCCTTCAGTTGGAGAAGATCACACGCTCCTAAATAATTTCCTATAACCATCCATTAAGAAAATTTGATCTAGTGATCCGCAACAAACCCATCCGTTGTGGAGGGAGGCACTCAGAGCCAACATGCAAGCTTGTTACATCACTTACAAACCAGTAATGGAGACCATGGGGTTTATTAAAATCTCTCTCCCACTTAATTATTTAAAGTGAGGAATTTTAAACTATCCTAGCATACATCACATGCATACACACACATCACAGTAAATAAAAGCAATAAATATAGAAATTATTTTCCAACTATTATGGCCTTTTTCTGTTCCTGTCCTCCATGTGCTCCAAACCCAGCTGCTGCCATCTTTAGCCACCGTCATCGGGTCGAGTCGTCACATCCATCTTGCTTTTTATTCCGCTGTGCCTCTGGTGCTCCAAAAGTACCACGCCTCGCAAGAATCCGATCCGCGACAAAAATAGAATTTTACATATATCGATCCTATATTCCACGAGAGAATGTACATGTATTCTAGATCGAACAAAAAATAAAATTCTAAAAATAATACAGCTCCTGCTGTATTTGATACATACAATCATGCACACAAAATAATGCCCTTGACATGTCCAAGGGTCCATTCACACACAATATCTAAATGTCATAATATTTGGAGCCTTCAACCAAAGAGTTAGCACATCCTACTATTATCCTACCTAAATTATGTATGACATGCGCATAACATATTTTAATTCTAAACACACAGAGACAAACCCTAGCTCTGATACCAATTGTTGGTTAGTCCTAGGAAAATGTACCGGTTCCACTATACAAAAATTTTTGTACAAGTGTCGAACCTTTCCTTAAATAACATATTGTGTTCTTTAGAAGTTAAATTAGGAATCGCAGACGGAACTTAATATCATTGATTTCAAATTTAACTTTTCCGTTCTTAATGGTTTAGATTTGAATCGCAAGCGGAACTTAACACTATTGATTCAAATCCACCTATGTTATTAATTCTATTAAATATTAATTTTCAAAATTAGCTTCCAGGACTGCATGGCGAGGCACATGGCCTTCTTGGATATGGGAGCAACCACCACCGCCTAGACAAAGCCTTTTAAGGAAAGCTAATATTTAATTTCCTTAAATAACTCTAAGTTAACCAAAAAAATAATCGAATCATAAATTCAAAAAAGAAGAAAACACAAACTCGAAAAACTAATTCAAAAAACTAGATCTAATTGCCTCTTGTATTTAGAATTCTTACAAAGAAAATAACTAGTATGATGCGGAAGAAAACTACTAGTTATACCTTATCTTTGTAAGTTAATGACCTCAAGATCTTCTGCCGTATTCCTCGCCTCGCCTTGGACGTCGTGTGGGTGACGATCCTCCAAGATGAACACCACCCAAAAGCTTCTTCCTCTTCTTCTAAAAACCGGCCACCACCACCACCAAGGAGAAGAGAGCAAAAGGGAAAAGAGAAGGGAGAGGGTCGGCCACACCAAGAGGGTCTCCAAGCAAGAGAATAAGAGTTGTGTCTCATGAAGCCCCCTCACCCCTTCTTTTATATTACTTGCCCAAGGTAAATAAGGAAAAACTTTTTACAAAAAATAAAATCATCATCTAGTTTTTCCTTTTCCCTTTTTATTTTTTCTTTTCTTTCTTCTTGATTGAATCAATCACCAACATTAATTTTTGTGATGATTTTTTATTTTTAATTATGGTCGGCCCCTTGCTTGGGCACCAATCAAGGTGGCCGACCACCTCATCAAGGAAAAAGGAATATATTTTTTAAAATTTTACAAGAAGAAATCCTCTTCTGAAATTTACAAGCTCTCTTTCCTAAAGTAGGAGTTAAAAAAGGAAAGTTTTAAAAATTAAAACCATGTTTTAAAATTTAAAACTTCTCTTATAAAATTTCCTTTTTTAACATGATGATAGAAAATTTTAATTTTAAAACTTATCTTCCTTTTTTTCTTAAACCATGAGGATGGTTAAAAAAGGAAAGTTTTAAAACTTTTAAAACTCTCTATTAAAACATGTAGCCTAATTCAAATAAGGAAAGTTTTAAAAATTAAAATCTCTTTTTTAAAACTTATAGTTTTCTACAAAGAGAAGATTTTAAAAATTCAAAACAACCGTCCCTTTTTGATTTATTAAGGTCGGCCCCTTCATGCTTGGTCACCAAGCAAAGGGTCGACACCTATAGAAGAGGATGTGGTCGGCCCTTGCTTGGTCACCAAGCATTGGACCGGCCCACTTCTTGGACACCAAGAAGAGTCTTACATTTGGATGGACTTGAGGCTATAATGAGGCTACGACAGGGACCTAGAGGAGAAATTAGTTTTGGCCTTCTGATGAGCTTGAGTATCCTGTGCTCGCCCTGAACATACAACTCAAGTTCATCGATAATAACTCATTCCACTAGAGAGTTATTACCGCACTACCGCACCAATCCCAAATTACATTATGGGCTCCTTCTTATTATGAGTGTGTTAGTCTCCCTGTGTTTAAGATTACGAATGTCCACTAATTAAGTAAGTTACTGACAACTCACTTAATTAATATCTAGCTCCAAGAGTAGTACCACTCAACTTCTTTATCATGTCGGACTAAGTCCACCTGCAGGGTTTAACATGACAATTCTTATGAGCTCCTCTTGGGGACATTCTCAACCTAGATAACTAGGACATAGATTCCTTCTATAATCAACAACACACACTATAAGTAATATCATTTCCCAACTTATCGAGCATATTGATTTATCGACCTAAACATCACCCTTTGATAAGTCAAAGAAATAAATATTAAATATATGTGCTTGTTATTATATTAGGATTAAGATCACACACATCCATAATAACTAAGGTCTAGTTCTTTTACTAAGTCAGTGTTGGGTTCATCGGGCCGCGAAAACCGCTTTTTCGCGTCGCGGAAACCCCGAGTCACCCAAAGCCATGGATCTCGTGCAAAGATTCGTAAACAAAACTTTTCGAAAAACCTTTTTCTTGTACGAGTTTGTAAAAACTTTAGATCTACACTAAAGTTAAGATCATTACCCTTGTAGCGAAGCCCTTCGCGTTCCCGCTCGTCCAAGGTGCCGGATCTCTAGACCGTCAAGTGTACGGTACTCTAGAAGTATCCACACGAACAATCCTTGATGGAGAAGACCAAACAAAGGTGTGCTAGCACCTTGTCTTGTTCGGCCAAGAGAGGAGGAGAGGGAGAAGAGAGAGCTCTAGAGGAAGAAGATGACTTAATCACACTTGAATGAAAAATGAATATTTTCATTCCCCACTAGAGTGGCCGGCCACATCTTGGAGGTGTAACTCCCCACATTAATTCCAATTAATGTGGAGACCATTAAGAGTTGTAACCCCCATGAGGTGGCACTCTAGGATGATGTGGATCAACACTATTGGTCCACATCTTGCCACCTCACTAAATGACATGGCAACAAGTGTAACCTCCTCATTTAATGTGGGCCGGCCACATTAAATGCTATGGAGGCTTGTAACCTCCATGAGGTGGCACACATTGATGATGTGGAGCAATCCTATTGGTCCACATCTTGCCAACTCACTAGTGATGTGGCAAAAAGTCAAGTCAAACATGACTTTTTCTCTTCCTCTCAAATCAAGTCAAACTTGATCAAATCTCTCTCATGGTTGATCTAATCCAACCATATGATTCAAGCCAACTTAATATAATGAATCTAATTCATTAAATTGAGTTGATTTAATGAGTCATAATCTAAATTAGACTCATTAAATACATGAATCAACTTGAGTCCAACTCAATTAGCCCAATTTGGATTACTCTTAATCCAATATGATTCATCAAATGAATCTAATCCTCTTGGTTCATCATATGAACCAAATCTCCATCTAATTGTCCTTAGTGTGTGACCTATAGGTTCTTGTAATGTTGGCAATGCCCTAAACCCATTTAGGAGCATAAGTAATGAGCGGTATCTAGCAACACATCATTACTACCCAAGTTACAAGAATGTCGAGATCCGACATCACCTTGTGACTACCAATTGTGACTCCTCACAAAATATGTCAAATGTCCTTCTATCCTTGACATCTAGATTGATCAATGTGAGGCATAGACCGTGTCATCCTCTAATCAATCTAAATCTTGAACTCCAAGTAGACTCACTCGATCAAATGAGCTCAACATCTCATGTTGACTCATTTGGGCATGGCCATGCACTTCGTGGTCTAACTCTATCAAGAATATTGATGTCGCTCCCGTCATATGGGAGGGATAGATCTCATCTACATCACTCACATCCCTCTACATAATTCGTTATATACCCAGTAATCGCCTTTATAGTCCACCCAATTACGGGTGACGTTTGACGAAACCAAAGTACATAACTCCTTATGTAGGGATCCATGATGACTTCAGGTCTAAGGACTAATAGTCATACTAATAGCCACATGAGAAAGTATATGACACTCATATAACGATCCATGATACTTTCTCATGGCGGGTCATTCAGTATACATTCTCTAATGTATACCCATGTGTCAGCATGATATCTCTATATCCATGACTTGTGAGATAAAGTCATCGAGCTGACCTACATGCTAATCTTATTGCATTAACATTGTCCCTGAATGTTAATACTCGACTAGGAATGATTTATAGTAGTGTTCCCTATATCATCTCACTATCGATTCAACTAATCGATTGATATAGGTATGAACCTTCTACTCTAGGACGTTACTATACTTATTTTATCTGGCACTAATACAAATAAGCATAATAACCAAAAACCAAATGCCTTAATATATATACATGAATATGATATACATGAGTCCATACAATCATCAAATGATTGGCTCTAGGGCTCTAACTAACAGTCAGTACAAAAAGAACTTACCTAAATGGTCCTACTCAATACATTTAAAGTGTATCAGTGTAATTTATTAGTCAAGATAAACTAATACTTAATTACACTACGACTATTCTGATGGTTTGTTCCTTTCCATCTTAGTCGTGAGCAACTGTTTATAATTTATAGAGAATCGACAACATGATCTTCTGAGTGTGACACCACACTCCATGTTATGTACTATATAAATTAATTGAACAATTATATTTAACAAATAAACACAGATATTGACCAATGTGATTCTTTTATTTCAAAAATAAATGTTTACAAAAGCTAGGATTTTAGTATACACTCCAACACTTCATGGACTTAATGAACAGAGAGTTCAGAGAATACCTCGACAAATTTATCATCGTGTTCATCGACGGCATTCTGATCTATTCAAGAACCCCAGAGGAGCATGACACGCACTTGAGAATAGTACTGCAGACCCTACAGCAAAAATAGCTTTATGCTAAATTCTCAAAGTGCGAGTTCTGGTTATATCAGGTGGTATTTCTAGGTCACATCATTTCTAGAGAAGGTATTCAAGTGGACCCTGCCAAAATAGAGGCAGTCAACAACTGGTGTAGGCCTAAGAACGCCAGTGAGATCAAAAGCTTCCTTGGTTTAGCTGGGTATTATAGAAAATTCGTGGAGGACTTTTCCAGGATAGCCTCTCCACTAACAGCCCTAACTAGGAAGAATAGGAAGTTTGAATGGTCAGACAAATGTGAACAAAGTTGTCTAGAGCTAAAAAAAAGCCTGACCAGTGCCCCCATTCTGACTGTTCCAGAGAGTGACAAGAGTTTTGATATATACAGTGATGCTTCCAAGATGGGCCTTGGGGATGTACTCATGCAAGAGGGGAAGGTTATAACTTATGCTTCCAGACAACTCAAGGACTATGAGAAGAACTACCCCACTCATGATCTTGAGCTGGTAGCTGTGGTCTTTGCATTAAAACTCTGGCGACATTATTTGTATGGAGTTTAGTACAGAATCTTCACAGACTATCAGAGTTTGAAGTATTTCTTTATCCAGAAAGATTTAAACATGAGACAGCGTAGGTGGCTAGAGTTGGTTAAAGATTATGACTTTGAAATCATCTACCACCCAGGTAAAGCTAACAAAGTGGCGGATGCACAAAGATGAAAATCCAGTGCACCCCTGATGTCCTTGTCGTCATTAGCATTGCCACTGTAGAAGGAATTGTCAGACTTTAGAGTTGAAGTTATTTATGGGCAACTCTCTGCATTGATCTTAGAGTCAACCCTGCTTGAGGATATACAGAGAAAGCAAAGTGAGGATCCAGATATCCAAAAGATCAAGCAAGGGATACAAAAAGAAGAAAATTCAGAGTTTTGAGTATCAGACAGTGGAATCCTCTATCTGGGAAGCCGCCTTTGTGTCCCCAATGATGAGGAACTGAAAAAGAAGATTCTAGAAGACGCTCATAGTACACCTTACTCCATGCATCCTAGTTCCACCAAGATGTATCAAGATTTGAAACAGAGATTCTGGTGGTCTGGACTCAAGAGAGATGTTGCTAAATATGTTAGCACCTGCCTGACATGCCAGAGAGTCAAAGAGGAGCACCAGAGACTAGGAGGAGTCCTACAACCCCTTCCAATCCCGGAGTGGAAGTGGGAGGAAATATCCATGGACTTTATAATGGGTCTTCCAAGAACCACTAATGGATATGATGCGATATGGGTGATAGTGGACAGATTGACCAAGTTTGCCCATTTTCTAGCCATCAAGGTGTCCTACTCTATAGAGCAGTTGGCACAGCTATATGTTAAGGAAGTGATCAGACTTCATGGAGTTCCAAAATCCATCGTTTCTGATAGAGATGAGCGCTTCACCTCTTATTTTTGGGAGTGTGTTCAGAATGCACTAGGCACCAAACTCAAGTTCAGCACAGCCTTCCATCCTCAGACTGATGGACAAACAGAACGAGTAAATCAGATTTTAGAAGATATGCTTAGGGCTTGGGCATTAGATTTTAAGGGCAATTGGTGCAAGTATCTATACTTAGCTGAATTCACCTACAACAATAGCTATCAGACCACTATTAAGATGGCACCGTATGAAGCATTGTATGGTAGGAAGTGCAGATCACCCATCTGCTGGCAAGAAGCAGGTGAAAGGAAAGAAATGGAAGTAGAGTTGGACATTCAGACTGAGATGATAGATGAAACCACTCAGGCTATCCAGAAGATCAGACAGAGAATCGAGACTACCCAGAGTAGGCAGAAAAGCTATGCTGACACACGTCGTAGGCCACTTGAATTCCGAGTAGGGGATTCGGTCTTTCTCAAGGTCGCTCCTATGAAGGGAGTGATGAGATTTGGCAAAAAGGGCAAGTTAAGTCCTCACTACGTAGGACCCTCCCCTATTACAGAAAGGATTGGGAAAGTAGCTTACAAGCTGGACTTACCACAAGACATGTCAGCAATACACAATGTATTTCATGTCTCCACGCTAAAGAAGTGCGTCCACGACCCCAGCCAAGTGATTTAGCCTCAGTCAGTACAGGTCCAGGAGGATCTTAGCTATGAGAGAAGTTAAGAGACTAAGAAATAAAGAAGTACCACTAGTGAAGGTCATTTGGCAAAATCAGAAGCATGAGGAAGCTACTTGGGAGTGTGAGGACAATATGAGACAAAAATATCCAGAATTATTCTAAGTTCGAGGATAAACTTTTTATAAGGGATGGGGAATTATAACACCCCAAATTCCCTTGTTTTGAGTTCTAAAAGTGCTTATAAATATTTAGAAATGCTTTAGAAATATTCTAGAGATTTTTATAAATTTTAGAGTATTTTTATAGAATTTTCGGAGGTCGTTTGATATTTTTACCAAAAGAAATAAAGTTGCGCCAAAAAATTGTCAAGCCGAGGTTTGACCTCGGAAGCCCTTAGTAAGCAAAGTCTTAAGAATGTTTAGGATGACCAAGTGCCCCAGCAAGAGTGTGCTGAAAGAAAAGAGAGAAGAATAATTTTATGTAGAAATAAATACGTCCCTAGGCATAAATAGAAGAACTTAAGTGAAATAATGGGATTTTCTCGACCTAATCTTTCCTCTTCCTCCCATGCGCCGACTCCTCCTTGGCTTGGGCGAAAAAAAAACAAAAGAAGCTTAGGGCTTCTTGTGGTGGCCGGCTAGGACGAGCTTCGAGGGAGCTTTTGATATTTTCCGACTAGTCTCGACGAGAGGAACGTGTGGACGTAAGCAAAGCGCGAGGATCTCAAGTTTCACCAGAATCATAGAGAGGTTTCACGTTAGTAAGTTCTGTTAGAGTGTATACTAAAAGCCTAGCTTTTGGTATAAACATTAATCTAGAAATAAGAATCGCATTGGTCAAATGTCTACATTTATGATAAATGTAGTTGCTCAATTAATTTATATTGTAGATAACATGGTGTGTGGTGTCACATATAGAAGATCATGTTATCGGTTCCTTATAAATTATAAACAGTAGCTCACGACCAAGATGGAAAGGAACAAACCATTGGAAGGTCGTAGTGTAATTAGGTATTAGTTTATCTTAACTATATGATTACACTAGTACACTTAGAGTGTATTGAGTAGGACCATTTGAGGTCGTTCCTTTTATACTGACTTTATAAAAGAATAAAGACCTCAGTTATTATGGAAGTGTGTGCTCTTAATCCTAATATAATAACAAGCACATATATTTGATATTTATTTCTTTAATTTATCAATGGGTGAGATTTAGTTCGATAAATCAATAAACCCGATAAGTTGGGAAATGGTATCACTTATAGTGTGTGTTGTTGATTATAGAAGGAAACTGTGTCCTAGAGATACTAGGTTGATAATGTCCTCAAGAGGAGCTCATAAGGATTGTCATGTTAAACCCTGCAGGTGGACTTAGTCCGACATGATAATAAGGTTGAGTGGTACTACTCTTGGACTTAGATATTAATTAAATGAGTTGTCAGTAACTCACTTAATTAGTGGACATTCGATATCTTAAACACAGGGAGACTAACACGCTCATAATAAGAAGGAGCCCAAAATGTAATTTGGGATTGGTGCGGTAGTTCAATAATAGTTCTTTAGTGGAATGAATTATTATTGATGAAATTTAGTTGTGTGTTCGGGGCGAACACGGAATGCTTAATTTCATCGCGAGACCAAAACCAATTCCTCCTCTCGGTCCCTATCGTAGCCTCTAGTATATAGAGATTTATACCCACCGCATACCCACCTTCTTACCCATCCAATGGGGCCGGCCAAGCTAGCTTGGAACCCAAGCTAGGGCCGCCAAGACTGGATGAGCCATGTAGGTGGTCGGCCAAAGCTTGGGTCCCAAGCTTAGGTGGCCGACCACTAGAATATTAAAAGGATTTTATTAAAATTATTTCTTATGTGGATATCATGATTTTAAAGAGAGTTTAAAATTAAAAATTTCCTTTTATAGTTTTCTACAAAGATTAAGAGAAGAGATTAATCTCTTTCCTTATTTGTAGTTTAAAAGGATGGTTTTAATTTTGGTAAAACTTTCCTTATTTGTAAATCATCTACATGTTTAAAGAGAGTTTAAAATTTGAAATCTTTCCTTATTTGTTGATTAAAGGAGGATTTTAAATTTTAAGAAAACTTTCCTTTTAACCATGTTCATGATTTAAAAGAAAGTTTAAAATTAATAATTCTCTTTTATTAGTTTCTACAAAAGATTGAGAAAAGATTTGATATCTTTCCTTATTTGTAGATTAAAGAGATTTTAATTTTTAGAGATAACTTTCTTTTATCCACATGTTTAAAAGAAAGATTTTAATTTATTAAATTTCCTTTTATAAACCAATCATGAAGGGATTAAATTATTGGAGAAATTTTATAAATTTCTGGAGACAAATTAGGAAGTTTTAATTAATTAAAACTCTCCTTGTTTATAGCTTGATGGTGGCCGGCCATGTAAATTGAGAAAAGGAAAATTGTTTTTAATTAAATAAATTTTTCCTTTTCATGGCAAAAGAATTAAGGAAGTTTTTAATTAAATTTCCTTATTTGCCAAGACCAAGGATTATAAAAGAGGGGGTAGAGAAGGCTTCATGGTGAACAACCTCTATTATTTCTCTCCCTCTTTTCCTTGGTGTTGTGGCCGGCCAACCTCTCTTCTTTTCTTCCTCTTGGTGGTGGCCGAACCTTCTCTATTTGCTTGGAGCTCTTGTGGTGGCCGGATACTACTTGGAGAAGAAGAAGAAGAAGAAGGAGACAAAGCTTGTATCCCTTGGAGCTTGGTTGGTGGAAAAAGATCTTCATCTTTTGGAAGCTTTGTGCTTGGCCGAAACTTAAAGAAAGGAGAAGAAGGTGCTTTGGTGGATTCTCATCTCGGAAGATCGTTGCCCACACAACGTCCGAGGTTAGAAGAGGAATACGGTAGAAGATCAAGAGGTCTTTCTAAAAGGTATAACTAGTATTTTTTCTTTCCGCATCATACTAGTTATTTTTGGAAATAATACCAAATACAAGAGGCTTACGATTCTAGTATTTCGAATATGTTTTTCGAAGTTGTGTTCTTTTGTTTTATTTTCCTTGTGATTTGATTGTTCTTTTCGGTTAACCTAAAGTTATTTTAGGAAATTAAATATTAGATTTCTATAAAAGGTTTTGTCAAGTCGGTGGTGGTTGCTCCCATATCCAAGAAGGTCATGTGCCTCGCCACGTCAGTACTGGGAACCAATTATGGAAATTAATATTTAATGGAATTAATAACTTAAGGTGATTTGGGTCGAACGTGTTAAGTTCCGCAGGAGATCCAAGTCAAAACCTAAAAGAACAAATAGATTAAGTTTTGGATCAAACGTGTTAAGTTCCGCAGGCGATCCAAAATTTAATTTAAAAGAACACATGGTAGCTAGGAAAAGGTTCAGACCTTTGTACAAAATTTTTGTACAATGGAACCTCTAGGCTTTCCGAGTAGCAACCAACAATTGGTATCAGAGCTAGGGTTTTGCCTCTGTGTATTTGGTATTAGTTTAATTATGCACATGTCATACATAATTTAGGCAGGTTAATAGTAGGATGTGCTAACTTTGTGGATGCAGGATCCAACTATTATGGCTTTTAGTTATTATGTGTGTGATTGGACCCTTGGACATGTCAAGGGCATTTATCTGTGTGTGCATGATTGTATTAAAATACAGCAGGAGCTGTATTTAGTTTTATTAGGATTTTATTTTTGATCTAGATACATGTACATTCCTTTTATGGAATATAGGATCAAAATGTAAAATTCTATTTATGTCGCGGATCGAATCTTGCAAAGCGTGGAACCTTCTAAGGACCAGAGGCGCAGCGGAACTAGGAGCAAGATGGATGCGACAGCTAGACCCGGTGGCGGTGGCCAAATATGGCAGCAGATTGGGATGACAACACACGGAGGACAACTAGAGATAAAAGCCATAATAGTTGAAAATTAGATTTTCTATTTATTGCTTTTATATTGTGCTGTGTGTGCATGTTAGTATACATGACTAGTAGGCTAGCATAGTTAAAATTCCTCGTTTATAAATAACTAAGTGAGAGAGGGATTTTTAAATAAATCCCATGGTCTCCATTACTGGTTTGTAAGTGATGTAAACAAGCTTGCGCGTTGGCTCTGAGTGCCTTCCTCCATAACGGATGAGTTTGTTTGTGGATCACTAGAACAGACTTCCATTTTTGGATGACTATAGGAAGTTAATTAAGAGCGTGTGATCTTCCCCAACGGAAGGGGCATAATCTTATTAATGGACTTAGTGTCAAGTAATGGTATACACTTAGACACATCTAATAGTATCCTCCCCATCGGAGTCACTGCTATTATTTGTGTGACCAAATGAAACCAACTATTAATTTGTCATAAAACTAGGTTGACAAGATAATAAAATTAAAGGGTTAAAACCCCTCTTACAAATGATTGATTTTGTATACGTCCACACTAACGTGGCATACAAAATTAACGGTGTTTGAGATAATTTTATTTGTCATAAAGATACGTTGACAAGATAGTTAATGGGTAAAACCCTCCTTTTACAAATGTTGAATTTGTATACGTCCACACTAACGTGGCATGCAAAATTCACGGTGTTTGAGGTGTTGGTAAATTTAAATAATATTGTTTGAGGAATCAATGTTATTTTAAATTCAAAGAGTTTTGACCAAATATTTGATCAAAGATAGATCAACTATTAATTTTATTACGTCATAAAGTAAAGTTGACGAGATAATAAAATTAATGAATAAAATCTCCTCTTCGATTTTGTATACACAAAATTCATGGAGATTTTAAGGAGTTGATCTTGACCAAATATTTTGTGATTCTTAGGATGTTTGTCAATCCCTAGTAGTCATACTATAGAAAAAGACTTAGTAGTCCCAATTGTAATGATTGGAAATAGGACTTGGACATTAAGGTAGACTGTCTTCTTAGAACTAAGAACAATTTAGGTGTATTTAATTCATTAGTTGAAACATGTCTAGTGGTGTTATCTACCAGAACCTGGAGTGTAGATACAAGATGCCATTAATCATGTCTGCAATTCATTGCAGGGTTCCAGGAAACCCGACAACTAAATGAAAGGTAAATCACCGTCCATATGGGCACTACTGTAAAAGTGGTAACTGTTGCAGTGGGAGATGTTTATCCTTTGATAAGAATAAAATATGGATTTTAAGTAATTGTCTTTACGTACCAAGTTTAGAAAGAACCTGATTTCAGTTTCTAAACTATTATAGATATTATGTCTATTTTGATAACAAAGTTGTTATCAAGAAAAATAAGAAAGTTATCTATTCTGGTATGATGGTTGACAATTTATAATCCAATAACTCCCACGATGCAACAAATGGAAATTAGTAACACATCTTCTAATTTTAAGAGAAAGCAACCTTCGAAAATGAACCAATTATATCTTTGGCATCTAAAGCTAGGTTATACTTGAGTAGGATTCATTGGTAGCTGATGAACTTTTGGGTTCATTGGTAGTGGAAATCTTTCCAACCTGCGAGTCTTACTTGGAAGAAAAATAACCAAGAAGCTTTTAAGTCCAAGGGGTATGGAGTTAAAGATATGTTGAAATCGGTTCATTCTGATTTGTGTGATCCTATGACTATCCAGACAAGAGGTAGTATTGAATATATTGTCTAATTTATAGACAACCATTCAAGATACAAATAAATTTACTTAATGTACCGCAAGACTAAGTACTTTGATTAGTTCAAAGAGTACAAGGTTGATGCGGAGAAATAAAGTAAAAAGTCACTATGGAAGATCGTAGTGGCAAGTACCTCTTGAGAGATTTTAGGAGTCACTTATCAGAAGTTGGATTTCAATCCCAACTAACTGCATCTGGTACACCCCAACAGAATGGTGTAGTAGAAAGAAGGTAAAGAACTCTTATGGAATAATTAGATAGATGATGAGTTATTCAGAAAATTACCAAATTTGTTTTAAGGATAAACTCTGAAAATGAAAGTGAACATAGTGCCTTCCAAGTCATAACTCTCTACTCATATAGAATTGCTGAATAGGCGTAAGCCTATTTTGAAGCATATTCGGATTCGGGTAATCTAGCACATATGTTAAAGAGAGATAATGATAAGTTGGATAGGAGTTCACTTGTTTGTAAGTTATCCTAGATAAAAAAAAAGTAGGTTTATAGTCTTAAAAATCAGAAGGTCATTGTTAGCATCAATGACTGATTTTTAGAAAAGGACTATATAATAAACCACGTGCTCATAAGTAAATTTGTTCTTAAAGAAATAATAAAGGACATGTCTAACCTAGTACCAACTGTACAAGATGAGATACCACAAGAAAACTGCAACACGTATCACATATGATACACAATTGCAGAAAATGCCTTGTCGTAGTGGGAGGGTTGTTAGGCAACCTAAATAGGTTCATGTTTTGGGAGAGTTTTTGGATTCGATCCCTGGAGGACATGAACCTGATCTCCGGTCATATGATGAAGTACTCCAAGATAAAGATGCAGCATCTTGGCAAAGAGTAATGAATAACAGAATTAGAATATATGTATTCTAATAAAATCTGGAAGCTTATAGAATCACCAAATGGTGTAAAAGTCGTTGGGTGTAAAAAGGTATATAATAGGAAAAGAGGGATAGACAGGAAGGTGGTAACTTTCAAAACAAGACTTGATGAAAAAGGAAACTTTTTCACTGGTAGCCATGCTTAATTCTATCCGGATTCTTTTATCTATTTGGCAAGTGGATGTCAAGACAGCATTCCTTAATGGAAGTCTTGAAGAAAGCATCCATATAAAGCAACCAGAAGGGTTCATTGCAAAGTGCTAAGAGCATCTTGTGTGCAAGCTCAATCAGTCTATGGACTGATACAAAGCTTCAAGGTCTTGGAACATCCAGTTTATCAAAGTAATCCACACCTATGGATTTATTGAGTAAACGGATAAAGTTTTGTGTATACAAAAGATGTGATGGAAACGTGGTGGTATTTCTTGTACTATACGTAGATAACATTTTTGGTAGTTGGAAACAATATCAAAATGTTGTCAGAAGTAGGGGTATGGTTGTCCAAATAATTCGATATAAAGGACTTGGGAGAATGTATATATTTTTAAGATCAAAGTAATAAGGGATCACAAGAAAAAAATATATTTATTCCAAGTTTGATACATCGGAAAAATCTTTGCTCATTTTAAGCATGCAAAACTCCTCAAAAGGTTTCTTACCTTTTAAGCATGGAGTGTCTTTATCTAAAGAGATGTCTCCAATGACATTAAAGGAGATTGAGGACATGTAGGCAGTTCTTTATGCTTCGGCAGTTAGACAACCTAATGTATGCTATGCACGAGATCTGAAATTTGTTTTGCCAAGGGCATAGTTAGCAGATATCAAAGTAACCCTTGACAAGGACATTGGACTGCAGTAAAGCATATATTAAAGTACCTTAGAGGCGCTAGAGATTATATGCTAGCTTACAAGGCAGTTAATTTGGTCCTAGTGGGTTGCATGGATTTTGGCTTCCAATCGGATAGGGATAATAATAAGTCAACCTCGGGGTTTTGTGATTACTTTAGGAGGTATAGTCATAACTATGGAAGAGTGATAAGCATAGGTGTTTTTCTGGACTCCACCATAGAAGCTTAGTATATGGCAAGCCTCTGAGGTAGCCATAAAAGCTGAATGACTCAATAACCTCAAGATAGACTTAGATATGATTTCTGGTTTGTCCAAAGATTGTTACAATTTAATGTAATAATGTTGGTGCAGTATCAAACTCGAAGAAACCATAAGTCTATAAGGCAAGTAAACACAATAGAGCGCAAGTACCACCCAATACGAGAAATCGTATAAACGAGGAGAAGTTGTTGCTGCCTAGATTGCATCAGGTGATGACCTATAGATCTTTTCACTAAGGTCCTTAAGGCAAGAGCTTTTGATGGACATGTTGAAGGGTTGGGAATCATATGTATGGCAGCAGATATGGCAGCTTAGTCTTTTAGTATAAGTGGGAGATTGTTAGAGTGTATACTAAAAGCCTAGCTTTTGGTATAAACATTAATCTAGAAATAAGAATCGCATTGGTCAAATGCCTACATTTATGATAAATGTAGTTGCTCAATTAATTTATATTGTAGATAACATGGTGTGTGGTGTCACATATAGAAGATCATGTTATCGGTTCCTTATAAATTATAAACAGTAGCTCACGACCAAGATGGAAAGGAACAAACCATTGGAAGGTCGTAGTGTAATTAGGTATTAGTTTATCTTAACTATATGATTACACTAGTACACTTAGAGTGTATTGAGTAGGACCATTTGAGGTCGTTCCTTTTATACTGACTTTATAAAAGAATAAAGACCTCAGTTATTATGGAAGTGTGTGCTCTTAATCCTAATATAATAACAAGCACATATATTTGATATTTATTTCTTTAATTTATCAATGGGTGAGATTTAGTTCGATAAATCAATAAACCCGATAAGTTGGGAAATGGTATCACTTATAGTGTGTGTTGTTGATTATAGAAGGAAACTGTGTCCTAGAGATACTAGGTTGATAATGTCCTCAAGAGGAGCTCATAAGGATTGTCATGTTAAACCCTGCAGGTGGACTTAGTCCGACATGATAATAAGGTTGAGTGGTACTACTCTTGGACTTAGATATTAATTAAATGAGTTGTCAGTAACTCACTTAATTAGTGGACATTCGATATCTTAAACACAGGGAGACTAACACACTCATAATAAGAAGGAGCCCAAAATGTAATTTGGGATTGGTGCGGTAGTTCAATAATAGTTCTTTAGTGGAATGAATTATTATTGATGAAATTAAGTTATGTGTTCGGGGCGAACACGGGATGCTTAATTTCATCGGGAGACCAAAACCAATTCCTCCTCTCGGTCCCTATCGTAGCCTCTAGTATATAGAGATTTATACCCACCGTATACCCACCTTCTTACCCATCCAATGGGGCCGGCCAAGCTAGCTTGGAACCCAAGCTAGCCGCCAAGACCAAGTGGATGAGCCATGTAGGTGGTCGCCAAAGCTTGGGTCCCAAGCTTAGGTGGTCGACCACTAGAATATTAAAAGGATTTTATTAAAATTATTTCTTATGTGGATATCATGATTTTAAAGAGAGTTTAAAAATTAAAATTTCCTTTTATAGTTTTCTACAAAGATTAAGAGAAGAGATTAATCTCTTTCCTTATTTGTAGTTTAAAAGGATGGTTTTAATTTTTGGTAAAACTTTCCTTATTTGTAAATCATCTACATGTTTAAAGAGAGTTTAAAATTTGAAATCTTTCCTTATTTGTTGATTAAAGGAGGATTTTAAATTTTAAGAAAACTTTCCTTTTAACCATGTTCATGATTTAAAAGAAAGTTTAAAATTAATAATTCTCTTTTATTAGTTTCTACAAAAGATTGAGAAAAGATTTGATATCTTTCCTTATTTGTAGATTAAAAGAGATTTTAATTTTTAGAGATAACTTTCTTTTTATCCACATGTTTAAAAGAAAGATTTTAATTTATTAAATTTCCTTTTTATAAACCAATCATGAAGGGATTAAATTATTGGAGAAATTTTATAAATTTCTGGAGACAAATTAGGAAGTTTTAATTAATTAAAACTCTCCTTGTTTATAGCTTGATGGTGGCCGGCCATGTAAATTGAGAAAAGGAAAATTGTTTTTAATTAAATAAATTTTTCCTTTTCATGGCAAAAGAATTAAGGAAGTTTTTAATTAAATTTCCTTATTTGCCAAGACCAAGGATTATAAAAGAGGGGGTAGAGAAGGCTTCATGGTGAACAACCTCTATTATTTCTCTCCCTCTTTTCCTTGGTGTTGTGGCCGGCCAACCTCTCTTCCTTTCTTCCTCTTGGTGGTGGCCGAACCTTCTCTATTTGCTTGGAGCTCTTGTGGTGGCCGGATACTACTTGAGAAGAAGAAGGAGACAAAGCTTGTATCCTTGGAGCTTGGTTGGTGGAAAAGATCTTCATCTTTTGGAAGCTTTGTGCTTGGCCGAAACTTGAAGAAAGGAGAAGAAGGTGCTTTGGTGGATTCTCATCTCGGAAGATCGTTGCCCACACAACGTCCGAGGTTAGAAGAGGAATACGGTAGAAGATCAAGAGGTCTTTCTAAAAGGTATAACTAGTATTTTTCTTTCCGCATCATACTAGTTATTTTTGGAAATAATACCAAATACAAGAGGCTTACGATTCTAGTATTTCGAATATGTTTTTCGAAGTTGTGTTCTTTTGTTTTATTTTTCCTTGTGATTTGATTGTTCTTTTCGGTTAACCTAAAGTTATTTTAGGAAATTAAATATTAGATTTCTATAAAAGGTTTTGTCTAGTCGGTGGTGGTTGCTCCCATATCCAAGAAGGTCATGTGCCTCGCCACGTCAGTACTGGGAACCAATTATGGAAATTAATATTTAATGGAATTAATAACTTAAGGTGATTTGGGTCGAACGTGTTAAGTTCCGCAGGAGATCCAAGTCAAAACCTAAAAGAACAAATAGATTAAGTTTTGGATCAAACGTGTTAAGTTCCGCAGGCGATCCAAAATTTAATTTAAAAAGAACACATGGTAGCTAGGAAAAGGTTCAGACCTTTGTACAAAATTTTTGTACAATGGAACCTCTAGGCTTTCCGAGTAGCAACCAACAAGTTCAAGATAACACTGTAAGTACTGCTCACCTGCAGTAAGAGGTGTTTTCCGTTGATTTCTCGTCGTAGAAATATTATATGTGTATATTTATTTTGTGTTCTATGCATGATTGTATGTTACCTAGTTGATTTCACTTGTAGATGCATATGGAAGAATACCCAATCAGTATTGTGGGCTTAGGAGAAGTATAAAAAAGATAAAGAAAAAAATGAAAAAGGCCAAGGCCTTAAGTAGATCCCATAGTCAAGACTTTTGGGATTCTGGCACACAAGGTGCTTGTCAAAATGCCAAAACATTTAATAAAGAAGTAATTAAGATATTTTACTTTGAAAGGCCAGTACCCAACTTCCAAGGTTGTCGTAAATAAATCTAGGTGTCCAATTCCAAGGTCTTGGCCCTAGTTGACCAAGGTCTGCTCTTTTAGGATTGGTGGCTCGCTACCCCAACTTATTAGGGAACACGCATAAGATGGTACTTACGCCTTAGGGATCCCAAGTGAAGCTATTTATTTTCAAGTATATTCTTTAGCAAAGTTTTCAAGTTGAAGAATTTCCGAGTTTCAAGTTAAGTTAAGAAAAAAGCGAGTTTAAGGAAGTTAAATGCTTGCATATGTTTAAGAAAGTTAAATGCTTGTATATGCATGTTTCCTTGAGTTAAACCTGTTTTAGTTTCTCTATTAGTACGAAAGTATTTATGCATGTTTACATGTACCATCAGTGTAAGTAGTAGTAAAGATTCTGGCATGAAAAGTATTTTTAAAAACATGCTTGCACATCTCGAGATTTTTGTGAGTTAGGTAGTACTTACTAAGCTTTGTTGCTTACTAGTTGCATTTCCTCTTACTGCAGACAAAGGAAAAGGAAAACAAATTTGAAGGAAGGCGACAAGGGGATGCGTGATGGTGTGTGTGATGCTTGGACTATGGAAAGCCTTGGGAATTTGCTAAGAACATAATAAGATTTTTCTTTAAATTACTAAGAAAATTTAGAGAGTTTACTTTCTATTCATTGTTAAGAAGATTTTATAAATTGTTAATTTTGCATATGTTGGATATTGTTTAGTATTTCTATTACTAGTGATGAAATAGATTAGTTTTAGTTAATGTTTGTTGGATATTATGATTCCATGTCTTTTAAGGAATATGCATGAGATTCTAAAGTAATAAAATGAAGAAATGTTTAATTAGTTTTACAGATTGATACTTTTAGCACGTGAGGTATGCTAATTGATGCATTGTATGTGGATTCATTTTAGAGATTAAAAGAAATTCATTTAATTATTGCCAAGTAGAGTAGCGCTTAAATTAAAGAAGATGTAAAAGAGAAAGAAGTAACCCAACTCTTAGAAAGCAGGGAGGACGGGGGGTGTTACACTCTAGTTTTGATTTTTCGGACTTCCGTACCTCTTTAGACTCCCTTCATGAAAAGCAAAACACCCAACAACGATTGTTGGTGGGTCGCTTCAAGTTATCTAACGACCAGTATAGGGAGGTACAGGACCATTTTAAGTTCACTAGGGACTTCTATAGTCAGGTGACAGGGTTCGTTCAGGATTATGATGTTGACCAGGAAAGGATGCGAAATTTTATGGATGATATGGATATCACTAGACAACAAGTAGATGTTTTGTATCAATATCATCAACATCTTGGCCATCTTCCTGGCATGCCTAGATTTCCCCCTGGCTCACATCAAAGGCCCCCTTATCCCCCACCCCCGCCACCGTATTGATTTCATCGGGACGATGAAGAGTCTGAGTTTGGGGGGGTGTTGTTGCACAACCATAACTTGAGTCAAGTTGAGTTTTTCTTTTTGTCTTTCTTTTGTTTTTGCATACTTTACCTGCTCTTGCACATTTTATTCGCTTTAGTTCATTTAGTCGTGTTCTATTTGTGGTTTATTTGTTTCTGCTCGCAACTCATTTGCATTTTTCTTTCCTATTTTTAATTTTGTGGCATATTCGAGAACATCAACCATCTACTTTTTTTGCTACTTGTCCGATAGCAAAATAGCTAGCATTTTCTTAGTTCATGAGTTTCCAGATGGTGCTAGTATGTTTAGTGTATCTTCTTCCTCTATCTTTAGTAGCATGAAATAAGCTAAGTATTGTACGGAGTTTGGTATAAGTTTTCGCCTAACCTTAAGGACCTTATTTTCACTACACTTAAGTACTTAAGCTTGAATGGTAGATATACTTTTGAAATAGTTATGATTCATCCAAATTGTTTAGTACTTTTTGTTCCCATGGTGATTCCTTACTTACATTTTGGTTACTGGATAACCTCGGATCATGGAAGCTCATTTGGAAAAATCCAAATCCCAACATATGCATTACATGTGTAATAAGTGCTACATCTATAGCACCCCTAAAAGAAAAAAAAATGAAATAAGGGATAAAAAATAGTTGCCGTGAGTGGAAACTAACAGTTCACCCCTTTGAGACCGAGTTAGGTTACTGGGGAAATGAATGTTATGTTTCTCTTGATTCCGAGAAGTACCCTTTAAGACCTTGTGTAAATTAAGGAAAACGAACCAAGTGTGTGGCAGGTAAGTGTCTATCACCGGGAACATTAGGAACTCAAATTGTATGACGACTTAACTAGGACAAAGAATTGAAACTTGAAAAGTTTGAGATACTTACTGCACCGAGCACAAAGGACTTATGCTTAGGCCATACTTAGGTTACTCCACAGTCATGCTTAACAATGAAACTAGCTGATAGAGTTAGGCGAATGCACTAGGGATTATGAAACACAGTAGGGACTCAGGAAACATAGTTTGTAGCATTTTTTTTGAGGATAAGCAAAGGATCAAGTCTGGGAGTGCGATGTGCGCAAATATTATGATCATTTACGCATGTTTTAGTGCACATTCATGCACTTTATGTATATATATTCGTTGCATGATTGCCTCTTTCATCTTGTATTTATTATGTATACTCTTTTGTTCGGATATCTGCTCTTTGTTTGGTTTTGTATTGACAGGGACAACTTTCAGAGCGAAAACGATAATTATCAACGCACCGAAACAAGCCAAAGAACACGACCGTGCACTCTTGTCACGACCGTGTGACCAGACAGAAGGGGAACAGTGCACGGTCGTGCAATCCCTGCACTGTCGTGCGGCCGAGACCGAGGTAGTTCAACACACGGCTGTCTAACCCTGCACGGTCGTGCAACCCTGCACAGTCGTGCCACCCCGAGACCAAAACCAGGAAGGGCCCGGTCGTGCATCCTTGCACGGCTGTGCGGCAGGGACCGAGGCCAGACACCACACGGCCGTGCAAATTGACACGGCTGTGCAGCGCCATCAGAGGAGGAAATGAACACGATCGTGCCATCTCGGCACGGCCGTGCTACCGCGACTGAACCCTAGTCTATATAAGGGGTTTAACCCTTTTTCTTGAGGGGGGCACTGGGAAGCGGCCCGATAATTGGAGAAACATCTTGGAGCCATCCGACGCCATCTTGGATCTCCGTCCAGCGATCTTCCACGACCACATCGACTCCAGAAGTAGAGGATTGGACCCGAAGGCCACTCGTCGACATAGGATAAGCATATTCTCTCATTCTTTCTCCGTATCTGAAGATTGTATGTTTATATACGTTATGTCTTTGGGTATTTCTCCGATACTTATGGAGTAGATCCTTTGTTCTAAGATTATGGAGTAGTTGTGGCTCAGTTTGATGTGAAACTCGTATTGTACTTACACTTGTTGGATGATCTTTTATGCTTTATTTCAATTGCATGTTGCTTGATTATGTAGAACGTGTTAACCTCGTAGAGGGTTTATTCCTAGATCGTATACCCGAGGGGCCCTAGTGACAGGGGTAACCCATTCACGAATGTTTAGGATACTTCCTTGAAAGGAGAGGTAAATTCTCCTTAAGGAAGCAAGAGACCAAACCTAATCCTTAACCACTATCCTTAACTTACCAGTTAGAGTTGTGCCCTCAAGATTTACCGAGGTGCCCTAGTGACAGGGGTAAACTGTGACAGGACTTCTTAGAGTCCTTCTTTACTCTGGTACTTAAGGATAGCCGCTTTAGCTTCTGGAAATTGCATGATAAAGGACAGTGAGTGTAGGATAGAGTGTGACACATCAATACCACCACAACGAAACCGACCTCCTAGAACTCCTCATAACCAAGACACATCAACTCACTCGATCTCGACTTTTCTCCCCGACCTTTCTTCCCTAAGTTATTCACAACCCTTGGTGATCTAGCTAACCTTTAGTGAATGATTGCTAGTGCTTATAACCAGTCCCTGTGGGATCAATATTTTTATTACTAACGATGGAACCGTGCACTTGCGGTTGCGTAACACCGATATGAGAGCTTTGGAGCCACATGGTGCCTTGGAGGGTATATGCATCATGGTTTGAGGAGGGAAAGATGAGACTATGTACACTTGGGATATACCTTTAGTGGGTGGGTGGGAGGAATAATTTTGTGTGAGCGAGGGATGAGAGGATTTACATGATAGAACACCTCTTAAGCATGAGAGCATGTACATCTTGTTGAGGGGGTGAGGATATAAGGATCCACCTTTAATGACCTATCTAGCCAACAGTAAACGAGCCGCGGTAAAGATGCCCTAAATCCGTTTATAGTTGAGGCTTTGCTAAAAAGTCTATGAGGTTGAATAAATCTTCTAGAATCATTTATCTTCTAGTCCGCAACAAATCACTCGCGGTAAAGACATTGCAAATTCGTTGATAGCTAGTCACTTATTAAAAGTGTGCAGGGATAGTGATGGTGATGACAGACCAAGTTGAGGATATGAGCACTTACATCAGATGAGCCGATCCACAAGAGGAGGATGGACAGTGACACTAGATGGCACATTTGCCAAGCACGAATTGATGTTAGGAGACATACAGCATGATGGTGTGGCATGTAATATGGAGTTATGACACGCGATATGTCGTCATCTTTGGATGGAGGATATGATCGTGAGACTATTAAACGTTGATGACGCGGACACTAGGTAGCATAGAACAACTTAATGATGGATGCCGAAGATTTAGAGACCAGTCGAAGCTTGTTCTCCCATTGCTTGTGTGGAAAATAAGTTATCTATCGAAGTACATTTGATGAAAGAGATGTTGGTATGCATGAAAGTGATGACCATATGAGAATTTTTATGCAATATCTCAAATCTCTTCACAGATCTGATATTTCGTCAGACATGACATATATAGAGATCTTTAGTTTTTATATATCAATATATTTCTTTGATGAGATATATTTATCTTTCATAAAAAAAATTACTACTGAAATAAAAATATCTTCATGCCAAAATATAAGATGAGGTGGCCGTTTATGATTAATAATAAAAAAATAACCTTTTGATGATTCTAAATATTAAAATTGTGTTAATTAATGAGAATAATACTAATAATGACCTTTTCCACTCTCTTTTATTTTTACCTATTTTGTTTATATTTTTTTTTTACTTTATAAAATCGAGCATTGATCTAAACCAACAATTTCTTCCTTAAATAATTATGATGATTTTACTATTAATAGACCTTCAGGATCATTCAGCTCTTTTAGTGCTCAAAGTCATACAAAACAAGGTATGAAAATTCAGTCTTCAAAATTCTCATTTGCAGTCTTTAAGCGTCTACAATTTCAGTGAAATTAAACCATAGTTATTAACATCACGAACATCTCATTCTCACAATATATTTTACAATTTCAATGAATGATCCAATTATTCAAAGTCCTCAGCTGCAAAATGAGTTTTCCATCGAAGAAGAAAGAGAGAGAGACAAAAAAAAAAAAAAAACAGAGAGTTTTCAGTGAACAAGACGATAATATTCTAAAGCTTTGATTACCTCGCATAATTGATTAACATCCAAAGATAGATTAGCAAGCACATCCGGAAATTGTTGTTGCTGGAAGAACATACATAGAAGTGATCGAATATGGGTTGGTGATTCGAGATCGAGTTTCTAAAGATTATGCTGCGGCGACCATTTCACCATCACCTGCAGATTGCTCGGTTCCACTGGTCCCAACGCTGGAGATATCCATGACCTTGACCATGGCGGAAGTCACCAAACAGTTCTCCTTGCGTTCGTCCTGTGTTATCTGCTGCTGACGGCATTCGAGGCTGCAGAACGCAATATCGCCTCTGCGGTCCACAAATCGTTTGGTCAAAATCAAGCTTGAGGTCAAATTGGAGACGAAGGTGAGTTTTTGACAGAATTTTACAAAAATAGCGGAGAAATATTTGATAAGAAAAGCTAAGATGTCAGAAGAAAGAGATGGCAGCACAATTTTAATCAACGAGAAGAAGAAGAAGAAGAAAGGACCGATTTAGGAGGCAGATCGAAACGGAGCAGATGATTACAACGAGAAAGGGGCAAACATTATAGGGAAATTTTCTGGTAGTGGACTGCGGAGGAGGATACAGCGAGCAGAGGATGAAAGAGATCGAGTAGGATCAGAAGATTACAACAAGAAAGGTGCGAAATTTTCAGGGCAAATTTCGAGTACCTGTACATGAAGGTGTCCCGGCCAGGCCCTATTCGGCGCTTGCAGAGGCCGCATGCGGCGAGGAAGGGCGCCGTTTCGACCGCCGGTAGGTCGGCCGAGTTCTTCCAGCGCCTCCCGCCCACGTGCGCCTGCATCGCCAGGTACTTTGCTTCCGGTGAACTCTCCCCCCTTTCCTGTGGTGGAAGGACGACGCAATCGATATTATCCTCTTCGGGAGGAGGTTGGAGGATCTTTACGTCTTCGAGAACGGCGTCGGCTTCGAACTCGATCATGCTAGTGGTCCGCCGCATGGGAAGCCGATGACACGACCCTGTCTTTCGCCGCCGCCTCCTTCTCCCCTCCCTTGTAGGTGGCCTTCTCCAGGGAAAGAAGAGAGCGGAGGACGGAGAGGAAGCGGCGGACGAAGGAAAGAGAAGAGAGGGAGGCGATTCAGAGTGGAAGAAGAGCTGCAGGAGAGAACAAAAAAACAAGAGGACTTAAAACGATGGAAACGAATGTCAGCCGTCCATTGAGGACTGTCCACATCACTTCTTTTTATTATTTATTTATTTATTGGTCGAATAATTTTCAAACTGCCACAGTGCCATCCCAAGCATTTCCCTATCGGTATTTTTCTTATTATTTATAATTATTTAGTTATTTATTTTTCATTTTTTATCTGAAGTTCAATGATTGGCGTGCAGCAGCGCGTGAAAGACGCAACCATCTGACAACGACGGGTTTGCTGTAGAGCGAGGGATCGATACCAGGTCCCACCACTGAGCGTGGTGGTCCCCGCATTCCACCCGGTGCCCGGCAAATAAATTTCCGAGTGGGACACATGGCTGACTCGGACGACAGCGACGTGACTCGGCCCACCATGGTTCGGTTCGTATTTTGTCCCCAACGGGCACGCAGCGACTTGCCCCCCATTAAGTTTCGGTTAAATTTCATATGAAATTTTTTCATAACAAGTATATAGGGAGATCCATCCTAACCGTCAATATTTTGAGATTCACTCCCTCGTAAAGAGAAAATTTTCTAGTAATTTATCATTGCTAAATCTCAAATTCTAAATTTCTGATACTGAAGTGTACTCGGGTCCATAGTTACGTATCATTGCTCTGTCTATTAAGGTCGTGTTGCATTATTTCCTCTCATACGTTGCACCTATAGGCCCCTTGAAAAATTACAATATCGCAGTACATTATTTCTTAAACCTCAAACCACCCTGCGACCTATGTTAACAGACCCTCTATTGAGGAGCCGAGATACCTTATTCAAATCATTTGTAGGATTGGGGGATTAACTAGAGTCGTGAATAACGGTAAATTAGAATTTTAATCTCTTACTAGCTTACTTTAAGGACATACTATTAATTAAATCAAAAATAAATGACATAAAATTAAAGTAAAAAATAGAGATTTTATTTAGTTATAATCATGGCGATGGTTAATCTAAGGCAATATAAAGCACTAAGAAATCTCATTCTTTGACCAGAGTCGAAGGTGAAATAGTCCCCTACAACAGTTAAAAGCTTAAAATGAAATACAAAAATATTATTGAAACTAAGAGAACAAGACCTCTATTTATAGCATTCGGGTTGAAATGACTATTTTACTGACGAGGCATATCGAAGGCACCTCAGTTCCAACAGAGGCGTCTCACCTCCCCCTTGACTCAAACTACTCTTTTTCTCTCATTTTTTTAAATGCTCCAACTTCTTGAGCTTCCTTTTCTTTGGGTATTTTGTGTGGTAGTGCCTCATTTCATCACACGTGAAACTTCTAATGTGCTTCTTCTCATTCTTCTTCCTACAACTCAAATTAAATTCTAAAGGAATTGAATTGAGTTTAGGAGTTACCTATTTCTTATCAAATGAACACCTACTCTTGTAGTGCCTTTTTTCATTGCACCCGAAGCAAGTGATGTGGTCCTTTGACTTCACTTTGGTAGAGATGTTCACTAGGTTGATTTCCAAGACTTCTTCCTCGCTTGTCTGGATTATTCTTCAACCCTTGAGGATGTTTCCTTATTCACACTTGTGGATGATATTTCTTCATCCTTCTCCTCTTCGGAAGTTGAACACACGTCATCTTCCGGTTGCTCCTCCTCCATTTGAGCCACTTCATTCATTTCTTCGAATTTCTCCTCTTCATATGTAGAGATGAGTTCTTCACCTAAAACCAACTTTACCTTGTGTCAAAACTCGTGGGCGTTCTTATATTCATATACATGACTTATCACGTTAGAAGGTAAAATATCTACCAAAATTGATATTACCTTATCATTTGCCTTTGATCATGAGGTTTATGCTCTTCTGTCCAATAGCATAGTCAGAGTTTCTTCTCTTTCTTATCTCTCGAAACTTTGAACGGATCTTCTACCACCATCCTTCTACCACCATCATGGTGTCCCAATCTGTCTCAAAGAAGTTCTTCATCTTCATCATCAAAAATGTGATGTCCTATAACCCTCCTCCTTCAAATTTCGGAGGTTCAATCAAGTCGGTCATCTTCTTGAAGTTACTCTTCTCGGCGGTTAGTCCGATGAAGTGCAACCTTAGCTCTGATACCAATTGTTGGGGATCTTGTGGCCCGCTAGAAGGGGAGTTGAATAGGCAGTGCCCCCAATTTGATTGCTTCTCCCTACGATGTTAGTTTGCATAGCGAAAATATAAACTAATACAAATACAAGTACGAAAGCTAAAGACTAAGAAAAAAAATTCAAATCGCCAATAAGCTCGTTTACGTGGTTCGAAGATAACTTGCTCCTACTCCACGGTTGTCCGTGTTAGTTAGAGCCATAGAGCCAATCATTTGATGATTGTTGTATGGACTCGTTGTATCATATTCTTATATATTAATAAAGACATTTGTTTATGGTTATTATACTTACTTGTATTGGTGCCAAATAACTAAGTATAATAGCGTCCTTGAGTAGAAGGTTCTTACCTATATCAATCAATTGGTTGAATCGATAGTGAGATGATATAGGGAACACTACTCTTAATCATTCCTAGTCGAGTATTAACATTCAGGGACAATATTAATGCGACAAGACTAGCATGCAGGTCAACTCGATGACTTGATCTCACAAGTCATAGATATGGAGATATCAAGTTGACACATGGGTATGCATTAGAGAATGTATACTGAATGACCCACCATGAGAAAGTATCATGGATCGTTATATGAGTGTCATATACTTTCTCATGTGGCTATTAGTATGACTACTAGCCCTTGGACCTGAAGTCACCATGGTTCCCTACATAAGGAGTTACGTACTTTGGCTTCGTCAAACGTCACCCGTAACTGGGTGGACTATAAAAGCGATTACTGGGTATGTAACAAATTATGTGGAGGGATGTGAGTGATGTAGATGGGATTTATCCCTCTTATATGACGGGAGTGACATCGATATTCTTGATAGAGTGAGACCACTAAGTGCATGGTCATGCCCAAATGAGTCAATATAAGATGTTGAGCTCATTTGATTGAGTGAGTCTACTTGGAGTTCAAGATTTAGATTGATTAGAGGATGACACGGTCTATGCCTCATATTGATCAATTTAGATGTCAAGGATAGAAGGACACTTGTCATATATTGTGAGGAGCCACAATTAGTAGTCACAAGGTGATGTTGGATCTCAACATTCTTATAACTTGGGTAGTAATGATATGTTGCTAGATACCGCTCATTACTTATGCTTCTAAATGGATTTAGGAGCATTGCCAACGTTATAAGAACCTATAGGTCACACACAAAGGGCAATTAGATGGAGATTGTTGGGGATCGCACGACCGGCTTGAAGGGGGGTTGGATAGACGGCGCCCCCAAATACTCGCTTCTTTCTACAACGTTAGTGCGCAAGCGGAAATGCAAACAAAACAAGTAGAAAGCTAAATACTAAAGGAAAGAATTCAAACCAAGCTACACGATCATTTACGTGGTTCGGAGATAAAGCTCCTACTCCACGGCGTGTCCGTAAGGTGGACGATCCCGATCCTTCGGTGGATTACTCCCCGGAAAACTTCCGGCTAGCTCAAACCTCCTTGTGGGTGGAGAAACCTCACCACAACCCTCACAAGAGCTCTTTTGACGCTAGGGCACAAGTAGACTACTAATAGAGATTAACCACCTCTATTTCGTCAACTCAAACCAAGCTCCCAAGCTTTGGTTTTATAGGCCACGGGTTGGAAAACCCCGCCTACCAGTCGACTGCCCTCTGTGGAAATTCGACCGTTACATCCCAACGGCTCGATTCCACACATTCTGTTCGCTGCCAGTCGACTGCCCCAGTCGACTGCACCAGTCGACTGCTAAAACATGCAGTCGACTGCTACAGTACTGCTACAGTAGCGCTACAGTACTGCTACAGTAAAACCCTAAAAACTAGGATTTTACTCCGAGTACAATCTCTCGTGCACTCGTACCCTCACCCTTATGACTCACTTGATGCTTCCTTTGCAGCTTTGACCTTTTGCCTTCAAGCCTACTTCCTTTGGCTCTCGTCCCTCGGATGCATTCAAGCCCGCGGCTCGTACCCAATGCCATCCTTCGCGTATGCCTCGAAGTCGCTTCCCTCGGCCCTTGTCCTCGCTGCCTTGTCCACGGTCCCTCGGATGCTCCATCCTTCACCGGACCCGAAGCCATCAACCTGAGTCATATGTGTATCCTGCAAACCTGCACAACTCAAATACACATATCAAATACAAGGGTGAACCTAACTTAAACCCTTTGCCCAAACACCAAAACACATGGTCCCGCGGACCATTGGGATTGCTCCAACAATCTCCCCCTTTTTGGTGTTTGGCAATACGTTTAAGTTAGGGAAAACATATAGCAAATAAACATGCTAAAACAAATGGACTTACGTTGCCAAGGCTACACACTTGGACTTACACCGCCGAATGGACTTACGATGCCAAGGCTACACACTTGGACTTACAACGCCGAATGGACTTACGATGCCAAGGCTACACACTTGGACTTACAATGCCGAATGGACTTACGTTGCCAAGGCTACACACTTGGCAACCGCCGAAACAATGCACAGGGCTTTTTAAGAACCTATCCCAAGGCTCCCCCTACACCTAAGCTTCCATTGAGCTAGGATTTTCCACATAAGGCTTTTGAAGGACCTATCCCAAGGCTCCCCCTTTACCTAAGCTCTCCATTGAGCTAGGATTTTTACAACGGGCTTTTTAAGAACCTATCCCAAGGCTCCCCCTACACAAAGGTACTTTCAGGTTTTCCTAACTAAACCTTACTTCTCCCCCTTTGCCTAACATCCAAAAAGTTCTCCAACAATATCCCAATTATTGAAAACTTGTCATCCAAATGACCCTAAACTCATGTATGTATCACCCATGGATCCCATACATCTATATGAGCTGACCCGGTCAAAATCTAGTGCTGAAAACACTTTCAGACTGGTATCAGTCGACTGAAAGAAGTACCAGTCGACTGCCCCCATGAAAACGAGCTTACAGAGACATTCTGTGCTCAAGAACAATGTTACCAGTCGATGGTAACTGTACCGACTGGTACACTATTCATGAAAAAATCAACCTTTTCTGGCCAACTTCAGAAATGCGCCAGAAATTCCACAGACCTCCAAAAATCCCCAAATTTTGTGGAGAGGTCTATTATATCAATATCTACTTGGGAAAAATATATATAAAAATATATCTATCACCAATCCCAAGATTGACACAAAACACAAAACTAGCTAAAAAGTTCAATTGAACCTTGACCTAAAGTCCTAGTTTTGGCTTCCTCTTGATGTATTTGCCCATATTAACCCACAATGCATCCCTAGCATTGGTTTATATGGCATTTATACATCCAAAACCAATTTTCATGCTATATGACTCCAATTGTCATATTTCTTGCATGAAACATAAACTAATTGTGCCAAAACCCTAGGTTTGAGACTCAAGTCCGTCTCCAAACCACTTGGCACATTCCATGGCTTGTCTAGACTCCCAAGTAAAACCCCCTTGAGATCCATTGGCCATGGGTCCCAAATTGACTCTTTGAGCTCCCCCTAGAGCTCTTAACCTTAGTCACCTCCCTAGGTGACTCATCCACAATGGCTAGGCCACATCGGTCCACCCCCGGTGAAACTTGGCCTACAAATCTAACTTTCTTAACCTTGGACACTTTGTCCTTGGTTAATTTCTCCTTACCATTAAATGGTTTTCCCTTGTCATTTATTGGTTTCTCCTTGCTATAGTCATATGCAACCCTAGCATAAGACTTTCCCTTAGCTTTGGAGGACTCTCCCTTGCCATGATCATTTGCCACCCTAGCATATGAACTCTCATTGGCCTTGGAGGGACTAGATCGGTATCCCAAGCCCGATCTATCATTATTGGGTCTTTGGCTACCCAACATCATCCTTAATTCCTTAGATCCAACATTGAATCTCTTAAGGAATTGTTCCAACTTATCAAGCTTTCCCCTTAAAGCTTGATTCTCCTTCTCTAGGTTTCTAACCCTAGAGTTAATTTGTCCAAATTGGACATTCCTAGACCTACCCTTCCTAGGCATGTGTCTCCCCTTTTTGGGATTAATGCCTTGGGTCTCCCTAGGTCTATTGTTTCTAGATTTTTCATGCATAGATTTCCTAGGGTTTTGATCTACATTAACCCTATTCCTATCATGATATTTAAAACCAAAATTTTTCATGGGCATATAATGATTAACATTATTTTTCCTAACATGCATGGGAACATAAGAATTTGAATTTGAGTTACACTTCAAATTAGGGTATACCTCCCTTACCCTTGAAGCTCCCCCTTGACTTGAGCTTTTCTTCTTCTTCTCTTTCTCCCATTTCTTTAATTGCGCAAGCTTCTTGATCTCCCTCTTCTTGGGGCATTTTGTGTGGTAATGCCCCTTCTCCCCACACGTGAAGCATATGATACGCATCCTTTTTCCTTGGGTTTCTTTATTCCTACAACCCTTGTTAGTGTTTAAATTAACTTGAACGGGTTTAGGATTTACCTTCTTCTTACCCAATGAACATCTACTCTTGTAGTGTCCCTTCTCATTGCACTCGAAACATATTATGTTGTCCTTTGACTTCACTTCGGTGGAGGTGCTTGCTATGTTGGCCACTTCCAAGACCTCTTCTTCATCCTCTTCACTTGTCTTGGATTTTTCTTCACTTCTTGAGGATGTTGATGATGCCTCATCTTCCTCATCCACACTTGTGGATGGCCTTTCTTCATCCTCCTTCTCCTTAGATGTGACCGAATTCACTTCCTCTTCCTCTTTTGATATTGAATTGGTCTCCACATCCAAATGGTCCTTCTTCTCCTCTTGAACCACTTCATCTTTCTTCTTCTCCTCGGATGTTGAACATTTCTCAACTTCTTGTTGATCTTCCTCTACTTGAGCTTCTACATCCGTTTCTTCGGATTTTTCTTTTTCTTCTTCTTCTTGTGTAGGCATGAGTTTTTCCCATTGAACCTTCTTTATTTTGCTCCACAACTCGTGGGCGTTCTTATACTCACCTACACCATTTATCACATTAGACGGCAATATATCTATTAAGATTGATATTACCTTTGAGTTTGCCTCCGATCGTGAGGTTTGCTCTTCCGTCCAATGTCGTGGTCGGAGTCTTTTTCCCTTCTTGTCTCTTGGGACTTCAAATGGGTCCTTGATAATCATCATGATGTCCCAATCCGTATTGAAGAAGATCTCCATCTTCATCATCCAATACGTGATGTCCCCAAGGCTTCCTCCTTCAAATTTTGGCGGTTCAATCAAGCCGATCATCTTTGCTTCCTTGGCGATTAGTCCAATGGAGAGCGGCCTCGCTCTGATACCACTTGTTGGGGATCGCACGACCGGCTTGAAGGGGGGTTGGATAGACGGCGCCCCCAAATACTCGCTTCTTTCTACAACGTTAGTGCGCAAGCGGAAATGCAAACAAAACAAGTAGAAAGCTAAATACTAAAGGAAAGAGAAAGACAAGCAAACCAATTGACACGATCGTTTAACGTGGTTCGGAGATAAAGCTCCTACTCCACGGCGTGTCCGTAAGGTGGACGATCCCGATCCTTCGGTGGATTACTCCCCGGAAAACTTCCGGCTAGCTCAAACCTCCTTGTGGGTGGAGAAACCTCACCACAACCCTCACAAGAGCTCTTTTGACGCTAGGGCACAAGTAGACTACTAATAGAGATTAACCACCTCTATTTCGTCAACTCAAACCAAGCTCCCAAGCTTTGGTTTTATAGGCCACGGGTTGGAAAACCCCGCCTACCAGTCGACTGCTAAAACATGCAGTCGACGGCTCGATCGTTACATCCCAACGGCTCGATTCCACACATTCTGCTCGATGCCGATCGCCGATCGCACCACCGATCGCTAAAACATGCAATGATCACGATCGCTACAAGAGTGCTACAAGATTACTACAAGAGCGCTACAAGATCGCCACAAGAAACCCTAAAACTAGGATTTTACCCCGAGTACAATCTCTGCACTCGTACTCTCACCCTTATGACTCACTTGATTCTTCCTTTGCAGCTTTGACCTTTGCCTTCAAGCCTACTTCCTTTGGCTCTCGTCCCTCGGATGCACTCATCCCAATGCCATCCTTCGCGTATGCCTCGAAGTCGCTTCCCTCGGCCCTTGTCCTCGCTGCCTTGTCCACGGTCCCTCGGATGCTCCATCCTTCACCGGACCCGAAGCCATCAACCTGAGTCATATGTGTATCCTGCAAACCTGCACAACTCAAATACACATATCAAATACAAGGGTGAACCTAACTTAAACCCTTTGCCCAAACACCAAAACACATGGTCCCGCGGACCATTGGGATTGCTCCAACAGAGATTAGGTTCATATGATGATCCTAAAGGATTAGGTTCATATGATAAACCAAATTGGATTAAGAGTAATCCAAATTGAGCTAATTGAGTTGGACTCAATTTGGTTCATATGTTAAGTGAGTCTAATTTGGACTTAGACTCATTTAATTAATTTAATTCAATGAATAGAGATTCATTAAATTAAAATTTACTTGAACCAATGGTTAGATTAGATCAACCAAGGGAGAGAAGTAGTCAAGTTTGACTTGACTTGAGAGGAAGATGAAGGGTCAAGTTTGACTTGACCATTTGCCACCTCATTGGTGAGTTGGCATTAAGTGGCTAATGATGATGTGACATATCATCAAGGTTAGCACATGTGTATGCCACCTCATGAGGGAGATCAAGAGTTTTTGACTCTTGAAATTCCATGGAGTATATAAACCTTTTTGAAAGGTGGCCGACCACTTTTGGTGGAGTTACAAGCTTGAATTGATTTTTCATTCAAGTCATCTTCTTCCTCAAGCTCCTCTCTTCTCTCCCTCTCCTCCTTTGGCCGAACCTTACAAAGGTGCTAGCACACCTTTGTGTTAGGTTTCTCCATCTCTTGCTTGTGTGGATACACATAGAGGAGTTTCTACTTTGATACTCTCGAGATCCGGCGAACCTTGGACGAGCGGGATTACGCGAAGGGCTTCGCATCAAGGGTAACCTCTTTATCTTGTAGATCTAAAGTAGATCTAGGTTAGAAAACTCATACTCGAAGTTTTGCAAAATTTTAATCTTCGCATGGATCCGTGGCATGGGACTTTCGGGGTTTCCGCAACGCAAAAAGCAGTTTTTGCGGCTCGAAAACCCAACAGTCCGTAAGGTGGACGATCCCTGTGATCGTTCGGTGGATCAAGCCCCGAAACTCCGGCTAGTATGAACTCCTTATCAGTGGAGTAAACCTCGCACAACCTTGATCAATACACCGCACTCCAATCATAGCTCAAGTTAGACTACTAATAAGGGTTAACCACCTCTATTTCATCACCTTGGATAGTCATCCCAAGCTCCATCTTATAGAACTTAGGAAGAAACAGCAAGGTTGTTTACCGTTACCAGTCGACTGGTCTCTGCCGTTCGAGCATAGAAACTCTCTGTGCTCACCCCCAAGTTGACTGGTCCCAATACTTGGCACAACTCTAAACCTAGGGGTTCCCTTCTCGAGTACATTTCTCTCGCACTCGGACCCTCACGACTCACTTGACTCTTTTCACAGCTTTGACCTCTTGCCTTCAAGTCTACTTCCTTTGGTTCTTGCCCCTCAAATGCATTCAAGCCCACAGCTCTTCCCCAATGCCATCCTTCACGTATGCCTTGAAGTTGTTTCCCTCAAACCTTATCCTTATTACCTTGTCCACGGTCCCTCAGATGCTCCATCCTTCACCGGACCCGAAGCCATCAAGCTGAGTCATATACGTATCTTGCAAACCTGCACACTCATATACACATATCAAATACAAGGGTGAACCTAACTTAAACCCTTTGCCCAAACAGCACAACACATGGTCGCACGGACCATTAGGATTACTCCAACAAGTAGGACTACTAAAATGTATGGTCATGCTCAAATAAGTCAATATGAGATATTAAATATATTTGGTTAAGTGAGTCTACTTAGAGATCAAAAAATACATAGATTGATGAGAGGATGACATGGTCTGTGGAAAACCCTAGGGAGTGGTAACCCTATGTCCTAGGGGGTGGTAACCCTAGGTCCTAGGGGTGGTAACCCTAGTTCCTAGGAGGTGGTAACCCTAGGCAGAAAGTCCAGTCGGTCTGGAGAACCGATTTAGCAACAGGTAAAATTTCCTTAGAGGAGTAGGTGAGGACGCGTTCCCCAGCGAGTAAACAGTAAACGTCGGTTCAACATAGGATTTTTGAGAAACTCGAAGTCAGAATCGGGCAGTCCAAAGACTGTCAAATGCTTTATTTTTTTTATCTATATTGTGCTAACTTTGTTTTACAGGGTATGGTTGGTTTCTTGGACTAAGGTATTTTACAGGAAGAGAATTGGGCATGTTTGACTCGGATGAACAGTGTCCGAGGCACCTCCGGGGCTGTTGGAGGCGCCTTGGGCACCTTAGCTACAGCTGGCCAGGAAGCAGGGTAGAAGGCACCTTCCAAGTGTGTTGAAGGTGCCTTGGACAGCTGATTGAAGATTCCTTCCATGGAGCTTGAAGGCGTCTTCGGGTGGATAAGCAACGCAGACCATGAAAGTTATCATCTCTGACACAGAAGGGATAGAATCCAAGTTGGAGGCACCTTCCATGGAGTTGGAAGGTGCCTTCAATAGCCTATATAAGGCTGGTCCAAGAAGATGCCAAGGAACAATAACAAATCATGATCCTTCTTCCATGCATTGGTCCAAAAAATGATTCAAAGAAGTCGTAGCACTACTCTGACAACTTGAAGCCCGGAATTTCTCATTCTTAGTTGTTAGTATATTTTTCTGCACTTAAATTATATACTTGTTATTAATCTTGTAAAGATTCTCGAGCGTATAGTGATTGCCCACCGAAAGTGATCAACGATCGCGAGCCTTGGAGTAGGAGTCGACACAGGCTCCGAACCAAATAACCAAAAGTGTTAGCATTGCTTCCGTGTCTTTATTTTTTTGCTGCGTATTTACTTTGAGTTTTTCGAAAAGAAATGAATTAGCCACAAGCGCTATTCACCCCCCCCCCCCTCTAGCACTTTTCGATCCTACAATTGGTATCAGAGCGGGGTCGCTTCGAATTGGTGAAACCACCATTCAAGCAATTTTTTTCCTTTCGTGGTAATTTTTAAATTTTCGGAGTCAATCAGAATCGGTAAAATTACCGCATTCCGATCTGTTTTATCGATCGAGTTCTTTTGTTTCTCAAAGTTGGTGCAAATACCACTTGAGTTTTTATTATATTCTCTTATTCCCGCACTACTAATCCAAGACCAAGTCTTGGAACCTTTGCTCTCTTTTTATTGTGTGTGAGGTTATTTAAATGGCCCACCAAGAAGGGTATAGCATTGGACTCCCTCACCTCTTTTCTAGTGAGGATTTTAGCTACTGGAAGAGCTGAATGGAGTACCACCTCAAGACGCAAGTCAAGATGTGGATAATCATCCAAACGGGTCTCGAACTTCCACTCGACGGTGCTGGAAAGCCAGTGTCATACCAGAACTGGGACACAACTTTGATGAAGAAAATCGAGGCCGACGCCAAAGCAATCTGCACCCTTCAATGCAGCTTAACCAAAAAAGAGCTAAACCGAGTCGGCTCATTCTCAAGCACGAAAGAACTATGGGAGAAATTGATCGAGCTGCACGAGGGAACATCCGATATTAAAGTAAGTAAACATGATTTAATTTTGAATAAATTATATAATATAAAAATGCAGGAAGGTGAGTCAGTGAGCTAGCTTCATGCTCATATACAAGATCTACTGAACGGACTCCACGTGATCGGACGGAAGGTGGAAAATTGCGACGTCATCTGGTATGCATTTCCGAGGAACACCTTGTGGGCATCCATGGTAGATGCTTACAAAGTGTCTAAGAATTTGTCGTTAATTAAATTACATGAATTATTGTCTGAATTTGAGTTACATGAGTAGACTAATACTACTCCGGTCGAGAAAGATATTGCTTTGATTCCAGGTACAAGCAGAACGCGGGAAGCAAAAGCAAAGCGCAGAACTGAACCCGAGTCTGAAGAAGAACCAGACTTAGAGGACGACAACGACGTGATAGTAGCTGAACTCGTCAACCTTGTATGAAAGCTCTACAAGAAAAAGAAAGGATTCACCAAGAAGGACATCAAGAAAGTGATTCAGTCCAAGATGGTACAATCAAGTCCAAAAGTAAAGTTCGAGGTAACCTACTATGAATGCAACAAAAAGGAACACATCAAAGTCAACTGTCCGAACCAAAAAGAAGCTAAGAAGCAAAAGAAGAAGAAAGCACTACAGGCGACATGGGATGAGTTTTCCTCAGAAGATTCTGATGAAGAGCTCGAACAGACGAACTTCCTCACGCTTACGGCCTGGGAACAAGTCGATGAATCAGAAATCGAGAGTAAGTCAGAAACAGAATTCGAGAGAAGTCATGGATCCGTGTCCATTTTTGAAGGGCCTAACCCCACTATAAGTACTTCTCAGATAACTAAAATTCATAATTTGGTTAATTATCTTATGTGTAAGTTAGCCAAATCCAATGTCTGGGTCAAGTCATTCCAAAAGGAGATAATAATCCTTAAGGAGGAGACTAATCTGTGTCCTTTGACTGAGCTAGTTCAAAATGAAAGTTCAACTCAAGTCCAACAACTTGAGGAAGAAAATTCTAATTTGAAAACTCAAGTTAAAGAACTTAAGAACACATCGGAACGGTTCACCTTGGGTTCCAAGAATCTTGATCTAATTCTTGGAAAACAAAGAGTTGTATATAACAGATCCGGACTTGGATTTAAGGAAAAATGAAAATACAAATCTTACTTATTGCTTGTAAATAAAGCAAATGAAAAAATAGTCCAAGCATGGGTCCCCAAGTCCAACTTGATTAATCAAGTTGGACTTGGTCAATATTGGGTCCCCAAGAATCAAACTCATTACCTTGATAGACCCTATCGAGACTATGATCCAGGGAGAGCTAATAGAAAGACCATCTGTATCAATAAATAAATTTGTTTAATGCTTATTTTTACTGCCTTTATTATACATGCTTAGACTAGGCTAGATAAGGACCTAGGCTTGGTTTACACTTGACTAGTTAGACCTAGGAGTTTCAGAAAAGAAATTAAATATCAAATTTCTTTGAAAGGCTTTGTCTAGAAGCGGTGGATAATCCCATACCCAAGAAGACCTAGTGCCTCGCCACAGCTTGGAAGTCAATCATTGAAATAAATATTTAATTAATTAATTGTAAAACCTTAGTCTAACTCAATTGTAAATCAATCCTTAGATGGTAATCTAAATTAAAGATAAAATTAACCATCTAACAAAAACTTATAAAGTTCTCTGATTGATAATTTAGAAAAGGGTGAGATGGACTTATGTAAAAATTTAGAATAATATTTATCAAATTAATCAATTAATAATCAAATAAATTAATCAATTAATAATCAAATAAATTAATGAATTAATAATCTTAATTAAATTAATCAATTAATAATCAAATAAATTAATCAATTAATAATCAAATAAATTAATGAATTAATAATCTTAATTAAATTAATCAATTAATAATCAAATAAATTAATCAATTAATAATCTTAATTAAATTAATTAATCAAATAAATTAATCAATTAATAATCTTAATTAAATTAATCAATTAATAATCTTAAATAAATTAATTAGTTAATAATCTTAATCAAATACATTAATGAATCTAACCAATTCATAACTTAGCTTAACTTAATAAATCTAATTAACTTAATAAATTCAATTAAATCCATCTCACAGTCACCCATAGGAATAACTTGATTGAAAACCTAGATTGGGTGAGATGGAAAATAAGGGGTTGAACCCAATCCAATCTATCTTACAATCCTTTAAAATTGGTTCCAAATCAATACTTTATGTGTAGGAACATAACAATTTAGACTAATGGATATTAGATAGTAGATGCTCCAGACATATGACTGGAGACCGATTGATGTTCACCAAGATAAAATTCAAAAATCTAGGGTTAGTTGCATTCGACAACGACGAAACACTTAAGATAATCGGAACAGGTAATATCAAACTGAGTTCTGATTTTTATATTCAAAAATTTTTATTGGTTGATCAATTGAATTTTAACTTACTTAGCATTAGTCAGTTATGTGACTCTAGGTACTTAGTCACATTTTTAAACTCTAAGTGTCTAATTAAAAATGTCAAAAATCCTGAAATTTCACTTAAGGGAATTAGAAAACAAAATATCTACACAATTGACCTATCAACCTCCTCACTAAGGTGTCTCCTGACACAACAAGAGGAAACTAAGTTGTGGCACAGAAGACTGGGTCACACTTATACCAGACTCATTTCAAAGATGAGTCAAAATGGCTTAGTTAGAGGTTTGCCCAAACTAAAAATTATAGAAAATACAATCTGTAATACTTGCCAACAGGGTAAACAAACCAAGTCAACCCACAAGTTAACCAACTTAAAAGAACTAACTCAATACTTGAACTCCTACACTTAGACCTATTTGATTCACATGGAGCCAAGTCACTATGCAAAAACCAATATTGCTTAGTTATAATTGATGATTACTCAAGATTTACTTGGGTAAAATTTCTAAAAACTAAAGATGAAACTTATGAAATATTTAAATCCTTTAGCAAGTCGATAGAAAATAAAAAAGATACAAAAATTAAAAGAATTAGAAGTGATCATGGAGGGGAATTTGAAAACCATAAATTTACTTAATTTTGTGAAATTAATGGATACAAACATGAGTACTCATGCCTTAGAACCCCTCCCCCCCCCCCCAAACAAAATGGTCTAGTAGAATGGAAAAATAGAACCCTACAAGAAGCCACTAGAACCATATTAAATGAATATAACCTAAATAATCAATTTTGGGCTGAGGTAATAAATACAGCTTGTTACATTCAAAAAAGAATTTTAATCAATAAATTTTAGAATAAAACTCTATATGAATTATATTATAATAAAATCCCCAACTTAAATTATTTAAAAATGTTTGGATGTAAAGTACACATTCTAAACACTAAGGGCTACTTAGGAAAATTTACATCAAAAGCAACCCCAGGAATCTTTTTAGGGTACTCCACAACCAGTAGGACTTATAGAGTTTATAACAAAAATACCCTAAAAGTTGAAGAAACAACTAATGTGAGTTTTGATGAAGAAAATAACTTAACTAATTTAATAAATGAAAATATCAATCAAAATACAAAAAAGATTAATACAAGAAACATAGACGATGATGAAATTTTTTAAATTAAATATAGTGAATCACAAGAACCAATTGTTGACACTAATATAAGACCATCAAGAATCAGTTCCAATCACCCATCTGATCAAATTTTGGGTGGCCCAATCCTAGGAGTACGAACTGGATCAATCTATAGAAATCTAAGTCAAATAGCTCTTATTTCTAAAATTGAACCCAAGACTATAGAAGAAACCCTACCTGACCCAGACTAGATCTTAGCAATGCAAGAGGAGTTAGCCCAATTTAAGAGAAACTAAGTTTGGGAACTTGTACCTAAACCCATAAGTAAAACCATAGTTGGCACTAAATGGGTAATTAGAAATAAATTGGATGATAAGGGTGAAATAGTAAGAAATAAAGCTAGACTAGTAGCAAAAGAATTCAGCCAAGTAGAAGAGTTAGACTATGATGAAACATATGCACCGTAGCCAGACTTAAATCCATAAGAATGCTGCTAGCCTATGCTGCACATAAAGGATTCAACTTATATCAAATGGATGTAAAATCTGCATTCTTAAATGGGTTCATCAAGAAGAGGTGTATGTAAGTCAACCCCCAGGATTTGAGGATTTGGACCACCCAAACCATGTATTTAGGTTAAAGAAAGCTTTGTATAGACTAAAACAAGTACCTAGGGCATGGTATGAACGCCTATTAACTTATCTAATATCTGAGGGGTTTAAACAAGGTCAAATAGATCAAACTTTATTTGTAAAAATCTTAGAAAAAAACATCTTTATAGCCCAAATTTATGTAGATGATATAATTTTTCGCTCAACCAATACTAATTCACTACAAGAAAAATGCTAATAGACAACGCTTTTAAAGCGTTGTCTTTGTTGGTGAAAAAGCGTTGTTAAAATACTGTTGTTAAAAGTCCGCTCAACGATAACGCTTTAAAAACGTTGTCATTTGTAGCAAAGATAACATTTTTGCAACGCTTTAAAAACGTTGTTGTTTTTTTTGCAAAGACAACACTTTTGCAACGCTTTAAAAACGTTGTCTTTTTTGCGAAAACATCATTATTTAAAAGCGTTGTTGTTTTTCGCAAAGACAACATTGTTGCAACGCTTTAAAAGCGTTATCTTCTTAAAATAAAAAATTAAAAAAAATTAAAAAATCTATTTACAAAATCATTTTTTTATATTTACAAAACTATTAATTTTCTTTTACCATGTTCTGATTCAAATTTGACATATAAAATAGCATTTAATTAGCTCGGCTAATGATTTCAAACTCATACCAAAACAATAGAATTCAACTACAAAGTATTAGTATTTATAGGAGAATTCAACTATACACAAAGACTAAATAGTTCTGTTTCAAAGTAGATAGTGACATTCGAATTTAAAACAAAAAAGCACAAAATAGCTAGCCGACCTTGAAGACAACAATCTGCATGCTTACTTCTACTAGATATACTGATCAAAAAGGATTGTCGGCTTGAGACTGGGACAAAACACCTACCACTGTGTATCTGTCACAGAAAACAATACCATCAGTATTATGCAAAAGAAATTTTCGATGGTAAAAGATGAAAACAAAGGTCACAGTTTACACCATACAATAATTTTTAAGAGAAAAAGAATTAAGCATAAAATGATGGGTAATAGAGCAAATGAAAAATACATGTGCTACTTTGTTTCCGCCATGGAAATATGGCAAAAAGAATAGCATAATTGGAGATGCAGTACTAGACCTAAATACATAATTGGAGATGCAGTTCTAAAAGAACAGCATATATTTCATTTGAATTCTTACATGAACTATGTGTGCCATGGATCAAAGTAACAAGCATTGGGTACATTTTATACTAAACATACATTGTAGACTTTGAAAGGTGTAAATAGAGAGCCACTTCATTCTTTACATACTGCTTTCTATTATTGTTTTTGCCATGTTGGAATCTATACACAGATACCCATGTTGAATGAATTGGAATAACATAGCAAATTTCACATTTTGAAAAATGGCCACATAAAATCATATGATCCAAACAAAAATCCGGTCATAGTTATAATAAGAAAAGCAATGATGTATATATTTAATTCTTTCTCAAATTTGAGCATTTAAGTAGTTTCAAAAGAGAGGTGTCTGAAACTGGGACTTACTTCCTCGTGATACACTGTTATTAGGTCTTCTCCCCTCGACATGAATCAATCTCCCATTTAACTGTATTGGAGATGCCTGAAAATGAAAAGCCAGTATGTGAAGTATGTAATTTGAGAGAATCCTCAACATACAACGAGAACTTAAATTTATCTTAAGCAAAATCAAGCTGTCCTCAATATAAGAATTCTGAAGTAAAAAACAAAGTATGCTAACAAGATACAAGGATATGAATCTAGAAATAGTTTACAAAAGTAAAAAACACTTGGTAAATAATAATGTGGATCAAATATATTAATGTAGAGATTTACAGAGCTGGAACATAAATAGATCTGAAATTTTATAGTGGAGATTTATGTGCAAATATCATCGGTAAAATATGTCAGATCTCAAAACTGGTTTTATAAACAAGAAGAAATAAAGATATAGAAGCTGCATAAAAGCATGTACACTCAATAGGCAGATACTGATTTCAACACGTGATCATACTGGTGCAGACTAGACTTGTAATAATCAAGGATACTGCAAAATACTACTATATAGAGTTGATATACTCTGATACTTGTGAGAATAAACTTAAGGAAGATCACATACCTTAAGTGCATTTTGTACACCAATGGCATCTTGATATTCAATGAAAGCATAAAAAACATCAGACTCCTGCAAATTTGCATGTATTATTGAGTTAAAAATTAATCAAGATGCATAAAACTAAATCAAAATAGTACAACAAGCTAAATGGAATCAACCTTCCGGCTTCTAATAAAAACACCATCTAGTCTCAATTTACCAAAATTTTTAAAGACTTGCTCAAGGTCTGAAGTCGAGATAGATGAAGGAAGATTTCCAACATAAACAGATCTGGAATCAACTGAGACCAAAACAAATACTATTCTCAAACAAGCTTAAATTAAGACCTTTTCACTAGAGCAAATAAATTCCAGGTGAAAACATAAAGAATATAGAAGCAATTGAATTGATACACAGCCTAAATGTTCAACAAAATCAAAAACTACTTAAGTATTAAGGAAGAAACACAGAATAGTGGCCAAGATAACATAATCATTGCATACCAGTTACTGAAAGTTGAACATTTGAGGATTGTCCAAATAATTTTCAGAAAGAAAATACAAAGCCTATAATTCTCTTGTGGTCTCCAAGGCAATTGGATATAGCATAGTCTCTTCAGCAAAAGATTCACCTAATCGTTCATCCAAAACTGGAAGTTGTTGTGGTGCTTAGGGTTGCTAAAATTCTCTACTGTGTCATTTCCTTCCGCCTGCACTAGAGACAACAAGTCCTGAGCCTGAACTTCATCTTGTAGTATATAGTCAGGAACTGCCAAAGTCAGACAAGCTCATGCTCAGTGAAAGAAATAAATTGTTAAATATCCAAACAAGGAGCTAATTTTTTTTGTGACCTATGAAAGGATATAGACCTTCATTGTACATAAAAATAGACACAGTAGGTATAGGAGAAGATTGTTCATTTGTCTGACCAAATTCATTACAGAGCAGCAGTCCATTCCCACAACTTCCCAACTCTTAATATGAGACAACCATATACAGTGGCAAATAACATATTTGAGAACCTTCTTAGGAATTACTTGAAAGTTGGAATTCTTACAATGACTAAAATAGGGCAATCACACCAATAATGAAACAATATCAATTGCTGGCCTAAAATGTTATCACTGTCAACCTCACATTTTGAACACCTACGCTACTAGCTAAATGAAACCTACAACAACAACAACAACAAAAAAGGCCCTAGTCATGCTTTGTGAATATCTTTCTGAATTCTTTCGGATGTATGATAAGTCACTTCTCTAAATGAACTTTCAAAAGAAAATTATCAAACACATTAAGCTACTTAAAACAAGGAAAAAGGAACAAGACCAAAGAAGGGAGCTTGAGAAAGATCTCAAAATTTCACAAAAGGTCTCAAATTCTCACAAGGAAGCTACCAAAAACATAACCACAAAACTTATAGCTTTTCCATTCCATTGATCTCAGAGTCTAAGAACATGTGAACTAGAACAAATAGAGAGTGGAGTTTCAAGGCTTGGAGGAACAACTTAAAAGGTACCAGGACAAAGAATCATTGGGGTTACAGTAGCATACCAAAAGACAACGGATTGTGCGCAATTGAATATGGTCGTGCTTATACGAGTCGCCTCAGTGTCGGGGGCGAAGGAGGCAAAGAGATGGGTCGATCTGCCATGGTCGATCGCTTCAGCGCCGAGATCTGTCGCTTGACGAAGGTGGGGTCAAAGAGATCTGGCAGTGTGAAGGAAGCGTGAATGAGGCGACGGAGGCGAAGAGATTAGGGCATTTTCTATTTGACGAAGAAGTGAAGGAATAAGGTGAGGAAATTTTGCCCGCGGTCTTGACGGAGAGGAGTTCAGAGGAGAGGTTTGGGGAGAGAGGTTTGCCGGAGAGGGGTTGGAAGGAGAGGGCGTGAGAGGAGAAGTTGGATGGAGATCTAGCATGTGAGATGAGGAGTTGTGAGAGGGGTTCGGGAAGATAGGTGGGTGCGAGTAAAACCTAAGGGTTTTTTTACTCCTTAGTTGCATCCAATGGTTCAGATCATCCCAGATTTAGATGAGGGCTTGATAATAGACAACGCTTTTTAAAAATCGTTGTCGTAGACACTAAAAAAATGCTAATAGACAACACTTTCCAAAAACCGTTGTGTTTGACCCATAAAAATCACTAATAGACAACAATTTTTAAAAAAGCGTTGTCTATTAGTAAGAAAATAAAGAAATAGATAACGTTTTTCACTAAAAGCATTGTTAAAAAGAAAAAGACAACGCTTTTTAAAAAAAGCATTGTCTTTTAAGTGTTGTAAAATCCCAATTTTCTTGTAGTGTAAATTTCTAAAAGAATTTACCAAATTAATGGAAAGTGAATTTGAAATGAGCTTAGTTGGGGAACTTAACTTTTTCTTAGGCTTACAAATTAAACAAACCAAAGAAGGAATATACATTTTTCAAACAAAATATGCTAAGGAACTAATTAGAAAATTTGGCATGAAAAATTCTAAAAATATAAATACCCCAACGACAACTAATGTTAAAATTGACTCTGACTTAGAAGGAAAATCAGTAGACTTAAAATATTATTAAAGTGCTATATGAAGTCTATTATACCTAACTGCAAGTCGACCTAATATTCTGTTTGTAGTAGGTATGTGTGCTAGGTACCAATCTTGTGCAAAAGAATCACACCTAACAAATGTTAAAAGAATACTTAGATACATTAAAAGAATCTTAAATGTAGGACTTTGGTACCCTAGGACTAGCATCTTTGACCTAATTGGCTATTCTGACTCAGACTATGTCGAGTGCAAACTAGATAAAAAAACACAAGTGAAAACTGTCAATTTCTAGGTAAGTGCCTAGTAAGTTGATCAAGCAGAAAGTAACACTATGTTGTTTTATCCACTACTGAAACAGAGTACATAGCCATGGGGAGAATGTGCATCCCAACTATTATGGATGATGCATACCTTAAAGGACTATTAATTAGAATATAAAAATACAAAAATTTTAATTGATAATATAAGTTCAATTAACTTAACAAAAAATCTAATCCAACACTCAAGGACTAAACACATAGAAGTGAAACATCACTTTATAAGGGATCATGTAGCTAAGGGTGACATTGTACTTAACTATGTTGAGTCAAAGTCAAATCTGGCTGATATTTTCATGAAACCCTTACCTAAACTTGAGTTCAGTGCACTTAGAAGACAAATAGGGATGTGCTTAGTAGAATAGAGTTTACTTTCAAAAATATTCCTATTTCAAAAATTATAATTTTTTTATCTTGGTTTTAAAATTCTAGGAAAAATATTTTCAAAATTCTACTTTTTTAGATTTTCAAAAGATTGGGCTTAGCCTAGGTATCTACCCTCTAGAAAGCATGTTCCCCTATGTCTCAGCCAGAGCATCTCACAAGCACACTAGGATTACCTTACTTGTGCATAAAAACACATAAAATGGTGTGAGATGCATAGGGTACTATCTGGACTTCAAAATACTTATGTCAGTGCATCAACATAAGTCTGGGCAGTAAATATCAAAATCAAATTAATCAAATTAAGTTATCCATGTTTAGTCAAACTAACTGGAACACTTACTTAATTTGACTAACCAAGTGAAAGCTACTACCTCATGGTAAATAGCTAGTAGCTAAAGGTTAGACATTTGTTTAAAAGAAGATATTTAAAGTTTGAAAATATGTTGTTACTCATGCTTGGACTCTAGGACTTTAAAACTTAAAGAAGTTTTTGACATTAAGGGGGAGTGAAAATAGCCAAGTTAAATATCCTTGAAAGTTAAAGTATTCTTTTTCAAAATTTCAAATTATAAGTATTTTTGAAAAAGAAAGCTCTGGTTTTATTTTTTCTTGTGATTAAATAAAATTTTTTTTAAGCTAAGTGTTTAGACAAAATTATTTTGTTTTTAAACCAAGTGTTTAAACAAAATTATTTTTAAGCTAAATACTTAACTAAGTTTTGATCAATTATTTTTTAAACTAAGCTTTTATCAGAATTTTTTTTTACAAGAAATTCATTTTAAGGTTAAATGTTTTATCACACTCTTTTAAAACCAAGTTTTTATCAAAACAATTATCAAAAGTTCTTCAAAAGTTTTACAAGAAATCTTTTTATCAAAAGGTTTTCAAAAATCTAAGTACTTGACAAAGTTGTTTTGAAAAGCTAAGCATTTTCAAAGAGCATTTCTAATTTAGCTAAGTGGTTTTTCAAAACAATTATTTCCAAAACTAAGTTTAGCTAAATTGTTTGTTTAAAAAGCTAAGTACTAAATCTAAATTTGTTTAAAGACTAATCTTTTATCACAAGGAATCCTTTTTAAGCTAAGTACTTAAGCTACATTTTTTTAAAACTTTTATCAGGAATTAAAATTTTTAACTATGAGTTTTCTCAAATTTTTAACTAAACATTTTTTTTTCCAAAAACTCGATCTGGTTTAAATTATTTCAACTATTTTTTTGATATATGGCAAAGGGGGAGAAAGAAATGAAAGTTAAGTAATTAAAGAAAAGTGAAAGTTAAGTACTTAACTTAAGTGAAAGCTAAGTGATTAAGGGGGAGCTATAACTTAAGTGATTAAGTTGTTCTAAATATTGCATCTTTTTAATTGCACTTGATATTGCATCCTTTTAACTTATGCGTATTTATGTTCTACAAATTGTCTTTCTTTTTCGAGTTATGTTTTACTTAACTTTGAATTTTGTTTCTATAATCAAAAAGGGGGAGATTGTTGGTGTGGAAGTATTAGACAATCAAACCTAGGTTTTGATAATGGCAAAGGGTTCAAAGTTAAGATTATTTGTGATCTAACAAGTTTGAATAAGCTTGCAGGAAAGTCCTAAGTACTCTTAGGTAAAAGTCCTAGTGGATTCTAGGCAGATAGAAAATCCTAGGAGGTGGTAACCCTAGGTCCTAGGGGCCGGTAACCCTAGGTGATAGAAAGTCCTAGCTGCGGTTAGGCAGGTAGAAAATCCTAGGGGGTGGTAACACTAGGTCCTACAGGGTGGTAATCCTAGGTTGTGGAAAACCCTAGAGGGTGGTAACCCTAGGCTATGGAAAACCCTAGGGGGTGGTACCCTAGGCAGAAAGTCCAGTTGGTTTGGAGGACCAATCTGGCAACAGGTAAATTCTCCTGAGAGGAGTAGGTGAGGGCGCGTTCCTTGGTGAGGGAACAGTAGGTGTTGGTTCGACCTAGGGGTTTCGAGAAACTCGACAGTCCGAAGACTGTCAAATGCTTTATTTTTCATGTCTAACTTTGTTTTACGGGGTATGGTTGGTTTCTTGGACTAACGTATTTTGCAAGAAATGGATTGGGAGTGTTTGACTTGGATGAACAATGTCTGAGGCACCTCCGGGGCTATTGGAGGCACCTCAGCCATCTTGGCTGCAACTACGCAGGAAGTAGGGCAGAAGGCGCCTTCCAAGAGTGCTGAAGGTGCCTTGGACAACTGATGGAAGGCGTCTTCCATGGAGCTTAAAGGCGTCTTCGGGTGGATAAGCAACGCAAGCCGTGGAAGCTATTGTCTCCGACGCGGAAGGGATAGGATTGTTAGTTAGAGCCCTAGAGTCAATCATTCGATGATTCTATTATGGACTTATTGTATCATATTCATATTTATATAAATAAAGGCATGTGTTTTGGTTATTATACTTACTTGTATTGGTGCCAAATAAACTAAGTATAATAGCGTCCTTGAGTAGACGGTTCTCACCTATATCAATCGGTGAGTTGAACCGATAGTGAGATGATATAGGGAACACTACTCTTAATCATTCCTAGTCGAGTATTAACATTTAGGGACAATGTTAATGCAATAAGACTAGCATGTAGGTCAACTCGATGACTTGATCTCACAAGTCATGGATATAGAGATATCAAGTTGATACATGGGTATGCATTGGAGAATGTATACTGAATGACCCGCCATGAGAAAGTATCATGGATCATTATATGAGTGTCATATACTTTCTCATGTGGCTATTAGTATGACTACTAGTCCTTAGACCTGAAGTCACCATGGATCCCTACATAAGGAGTTATGTACTTTGGTTTCGTCAAACGTCGCCCGTAACTGGGTGGACTATAAAGGCGATTACTGGGTATGTAACGAATTATGCAGAGGGATGTGAGTGATGTAGATGGGATCTATCCCTCCTATATGACGGGAGCGACATCGATATTCTTGATAGAGTGAGACCATGAAGTGCATGGTCATGCCCAAATGAGTCAATATGAGATAATGAGCTCATTTGATTTAGTGAGTCTACTTGGAGTTCAAGATTTAGATTGATCAGAGGATGACACGGTCTATGCCTCACATTGATCAATCTAGATGTCTAGGATAGAAGGACACTTGTCATATATTGTGAGGAGTCACAATTAGTAGTCACAAGGTGATGTTGGATCTCGACATTCTTGTAATTTGGGTAGTAATGATGTGTTGCTAGATACCGCTCATTACTTATGCTCGTAAATGGGTTTAGGGGCATTGCCAACGTTATAAGAACCTATAGGGTCACACACTAAGGACAATTAGATGGAGATTAGTTCATATGATGAACCTGTTTGCTAGAGCCCTAGAGCCAATAATTTGATGATTGTATTATGGACTTGTTGTATCATATTATATATAAATAAAGGCATTTGGTTTTTGGTTATTATACTTACTTGTATTGGTGCCAAATAAACTAAGTATAATAACAACCTTGAGTAGAAGGTTCTTACCTATATCAATCGGTTAGCCGAACCGATAGTGAGATGATATAGGGAACACTACTCTTAATCATTCCTAGTCGAGTATTAACATTCAGGGACAATGTTAATGCAATAAGACTAGCATGTAGGTCAACTCGATGACTTGATCTCACAAGTCATGGATATAGAGATATCAAGTTGACACATGGGTATGCATTAGAGAATGTATACTGAATGACCCGCCATGAGAAAGTATCATGGATCGTTATATGAGTGTCATATACTTTCTCATGTGGCTATTAGTATGACTACTAGTCCTTAAACCTGAAGTCACCATGGTTCTCGACATAAGGAGTTATGTACTTTGGTTTCGTCAAACGTCACCCGTAACTGGGTGGACGATAAAGGCGATTACTGGGTATGTAACAAATTATGCAGAGGGATGTGAGTGATGTAGATGGGATCTATCCCTCCTATATAACGGGAGAGACATCGATATTCTTGATAGAGTGAGACCACGAAGTGCATGGCCATGCCCAAATGAGTCAATATGAGATATTGAGCTCATTTGATTGAGTCTACTTGGAGTTTAAGATTTAGATTGATTAGAGGATGACACGGTCTATGCCTCACATTAATCAATCTAGATGTCTAGGATAGAAGGACACTTGTCATATATTGTGAGGAGTCACAATTAGTAGTCACAAGGTGATGTTGGATCACAACATTCTTGTAACTTGGGTAGTAATGATGTATTGCTAGATATCGCTCATTACTTATGTTTCTAAATGAGTTTAGGGGCATTGCCAACGTTACAAGAACCTATTGGATCACACACAAAGAACAAGTGGATGGAGATTAGGTTCATATGATGAACCAAGAGGATTAGATTCATTTGATGAATCAAATTGGATTAAGAGTAATTCTAATTGGGCTAATTGAGTTGGACTCAAGTTGATTCATGTGTTCAATGAGTCTAATTTAGATTATGACTCATTGAATCAATTTAATTAAATGAATTAGATTCATTATATTAAATTAGCTTGAATTAAATGGTTGGATTAGATCAACCATGGGAGAGATTAAGTCAAGTTTGACTTGACTTGAGAGGAAGAGGAAGAGTCAAGTTTGACTTGACTTTATGCCACATCATATGTGTGACTTGGCATTAAGTGGCCAATGATGATGTGCCACATCATCATAGTTAATACATGATTGTGCCACCTAATGGAAGTTACATCTTCTCTTGGACTTAATGTGGCCGGCCACATTAATGAGAGGAGTTACTCTTGATGTGGCCGGCCACTCAAAATGAATGGGATGCATTATTTTTCATTCAAGGCTAATTGCATCTTCTTCCTCCTCAAGCTTTCCTCAAGCTCTCCCTCTCCTCTTCTCTTGGCCGAAAGTTTTCAAGCAAGAAAGAAGGTGAATGATTTTGAGTTTCATGAAGAAAAAGGTAGAGTGATTGTCACATAGAAGAAGAAGAAGAGTGTTCATAAGATCCATTCTATTTCTCTTCTCTATCCTTTTTCTTTTCATTCCCATCCGAGAGCCCTAGAAAGAGCTAGCACACTTGTGGTGCTCTCTTCTCCATCCTTGTGTGTTAGAGAACACATCTTGTTCGTGTGGATACTTCTAGAGGATTGTCTACGTTGACAATCTTGAGATCCGGCGTACCTTGGACTTGCGGGATTGCGAAGGGCTTCGCTTCAAAGGTATAACCTTTTTCCCTTGTAGATCTAAGTGTAGATCTAGGTAAACTCGTACTCGTAGTTTTTCAAAAAAAATTTCTTTGCACGGATCCGTTGGCTAGGGAGTTTCGGGGTTTCCGCGACGCGAAAAAGCGATTTTCACGGCCCGAAAAATCCAACAGTAGTATCAGAGCCACGTGTGAAGGTGTGTACGATTTTATTTTGGTTTTTATGAATTATAAAAATTCTGTGAATTTCTGTAATTTCATGATTTTTATAGTTTTAAAGGGTATTTTTCTTGTAGAAGCGAAGCACAAGTGTTTAGACGCTTGTAGGCTTCGACTATCGAGAAGATTTTTCTGTTACGGCAATGTTTCGACCCAAAACTTTTTGGGACAGCGAGCTAACATGCTGTAGGATCGCTTAGGAGCAACTCGCGATGGTTAGATCACGGGTAGGGGTACTGCCCCTAACCCCGCAAGGGGATTTGCTCCGCGATTACGCCCGAAATCGCTAATCGGGACCGTCGGGAAAAATTTACTCATAAAAATTGTAAAACTTATGAAAAATTACAGAAAATTATGAAAATATATAATTTTGAATTATATATTATTTTTGTGATAGTCATGACCCAAAAAAGACCCCAATATGATTGGATTTGTGTTGTAATTTATAATATGGCCTGCGTGCCGTCATGTGTTTGTGTGTGCCGGTGGAAGGTCCACTCGAGACGGAGTTACGAGGAGGGCGCGAGCAACACGAGGTGGTCAAAGGAAGGAGCTTGAGAAGCTGCTGACCTTAGGTTGAACATCCGATCTTCTCATTGGCTTGAGAAGATCGTAGTAGGGCCATGACATAATCACAAAATTTAGTTAATTACTTGTGTATGTGATGCATGTTTAATTAAGTAATTAATTAGTGCCTAACGATTAAGATTAGATCTAAATCATGCACAAGATGCACCCTTACGATTAGATTAGATCTACATCGTGTACAAGATGCACCTTATCGATTAGATTAGATCTATATCGAGTATATGATACAACATCGACGTTTAGATTAGATCAAAATCACGTCAACTCTAATGCCTATCGTGCCGTGATACCTATCACTACCTCGATCACATGTGTTGTTGAATCTGCCAAAGTAGAGCAACACATATTATCTTGGTAGGGTACGGAGGGACAATCTTGGTCTTGCCTATCAACGCATGGGTGAGTACAACTCAATTAGATTGATTAGCTAGTTAACTCGGTTGGATCGAGTACAACTATAGGCATTCTTCCAACGGTTGGAAAGATAGGACATAAATCACATTTATATTAATTCTTGGGCGTATTAGCCAAAGCTAACTCAAGTTTTAATATAACTGCGGATAATGATCCTATAAACAAGAGTTGCATAGAGATGTAATTGGTAATCGTTACCTACCGATCATACTAAATCTTGGGCGTATTAGCCAAAGCTAACTTAAGGGTTAGTATGATGTGGATCTTGTCCCACATGAATTATAGAATTCAGTGGGAGCATCATTTAGTTGAAGGCCTAATTAAATGATTTAAAAGAATATGATATTTATTTCTGTATTTATTTCTGTTGTAGAATTTCCATGACGTCAAACACGAACAACTTCTCTCTGCGTTATATCCTTAAGAAGGATAAGCTCAACGGAGCAAATTTTCTGGACTGGTACAGGAACCTGAGAATAGTTTTCACCCAAGAACGTAAACTGTATGTTTTGGAGCAGCCCATTTCGGAGGCTCCTCCTGCCACTGCCACGCGAGCAGACCGAGATGCTTACAAGAAGCATCAAGATGACACATTAGATGTGTCCTGTCTTATGCTCGCGACCATGAACTCTGAGCTTCAGAAGCAACATGAGTTGATGGGTGCTTACGATATGGTTGAACATCTTTGTCACCTATATCAAGGACAAGCAAGGCACTGGAAGAGGAACTCCAAAGAATACCTGGAAGATCTTAAGAAGAAGAGAAATAAGATTTCTACATCAGGTATACATGTTATAGAAGTCAACCTCTCTATTTCTTCATCATGGGTATTAGATACCGGATGTGCTTCGCACATTTGTACTAATGTACAAGCGCTGAGAAATAGCAGGGCATTGATGAAGGGTGAGGTAGACCTACGAGTAGGCAATGAAGCACGGGTTGCTGCTATTGCTGTAGGAACTTACTATCTATCTCTACCATATGGGCTTGTACTAGAATTAGATGATTGTTGTTATGTGCCTACCTTGACTAAGAACATAATTTCAGTTTCTTGTTTGGACAAGAAAGGATTTTCGTTTATAATAAAGAACAAATGTTGTTCCGTCTATTTAAACGATATGTTCTATTGTAGTGCACATCTGATGAATGGACTCTACATTCTAGACCTTGAAAGCCCTATCTATAACATAAATACTAAGAGGTTCAAGTCAAATGACCTGAACTAAACCTATCTCTGGCACTGTCGCTTAGGTCATATAAATGACAAGCGCTTATCCCAGCTCCATAAGGATGGTTTGTTGGACTCATTTGATTTTGAATCTTATGAGACGTGCGAGTCATGCCTACTAGGCAAGATGACCAAGACTCCCTTTAGTGGGCACGGCGAAAGAGCGACTGATTTGTTAGACTTATACATAGTGATGTATGTGGCCCTTTCAATGTCACTGCTAGAGGCGGTTATAGGTACTTCATCACATTTACTGATGACTTCAGTAGATATGATTATGTGTACTTGATGACACATAAATCTGAATCCTTTGAAAAGTTCAAAGAATTCAAGAATGAAGTATAGAACCAGCTTGGCAAGAGTATTAAGATACTTCGATCAGATCGAGGTGGAGAATACCTTAGCCATAAGTTTCGTGACTATCTAGCTGAGTGTGGGATTCTATCCCAACTCACTCCTCCTGGAACACCACAGTGGAATGGTGTATCCGAAAGGAGGAATCGTACCTTATTAGATATAGTACAGTCTATGATGAGTCACACAGATCTTCCGACATTCCTTTGGGGCTATGCTCTAGACACGGCAGTTTTTATACTCAACCGATTTCCATCCAAGACCGTGATAAAGACACCATATAGGATATGGACTGGGAGAGATGTCCAAGTGTCTTTCATGAGGATTTGGGGATGTGAGGCCTACGTTAGACGTCAAGTCTCAGATAAATTAGGACCCAAATATGACAAGTGCTACTTTATAAGATATCCCAAGGAAACTAAGGGATATTACTTTTACATTCCCAGTCAGCACAAGATAGTTGTGGCAAAGACTGGAGTATTTCTAGAAAGGGACTTTGTTTCTAGAAAGACTAGAGGGAGTACATTCGATCTTGAAGAAGTTCAAGATGCGGATCCTAGCATTGAAGCCTCGATGCAAGTTCAACTGGAACCATAAAGTATTGTGGATGATGTTATTCCACAAAGAGTTGAGGAACAACAACCAGTTCAAGTAGACATACCTCTTCGCAGGTCTGATAGGGTACGTCATCAGCCTGAGAGATACTCATTTCTCTTGTCTGACCATGATGACGTTATGCTCATAGAGGATGAGCCGACCACCTATCAGGAAGCTGTGATGAGACTAGATTCTGAGAAATGGCTAGAAGCCATGAGATCCGAAATGGAATCCATGTACACCAACCAAGTATGGACTTTGGTTGATCCACCTGAAGGGGTAAAACCCATAGGGTGTAAGTGGGTCTTTAAGAGAAAGACTGACATGGATGGACTTATCTATAAGGGTCGCTTGATAGCTAAAAGTTTCAAGCAGATTCATGGTATTGACTATGATGAAATCTTTTCTCCAGTAGCGATGTTTAAGTCCATTCGGATCATGCTTGCTATTGCAGCTTACCACGATTACGAGATCTGGCAGATGGATGTCAAAACCACGTTTCTAAAAGGAAACCTACTCGAGGATGTGTACATGACACAACCTGAGGGTTTTGTAGATCCAAAGCATACTAGCAGAGTATGCAAGCTGCATAGGTCCATTTATGGACTAAAGCAAACTTCTTGGAGCTAGAATCTTCGATTCGATGATGTAATCAAACAGTTTGGTTTCATCAAGAATGAAGATGAACCTTGTGTCTACAAGAAGGTTGTAGGGGACATAATTGTCTTCCTCATATTGTATGTGGATGACATACTACTCATTGGGAAAGACATCCCTTTGCTACAGTCTGTCAAGACTTGGCTAGGGACATGTTTCTCAATGAAGGACTTAGGTGAGGCATCCCGCATTCTAGGGATACAGATCTATAGAGATAGATCTAAAAGATTGCTTGGCCTAAGTTAGAGTACATATATTGACAAGGTACTCCTTTGGTTTGCCATGCAGAACTCCAAGAAGGGATTTCTGCCGATGTCACATGGCGTGAGTCTTTCGAAGACTCAATGTCCCTCTTCTAGAGAGGAGAGAGACTGCATGGATTAGATCCCTTATGCCTCAGCCATAGGATCTATCATGTATGTCATGCTATGTACTCGACCTGATGTCTCGTATGCTTTGAGCATGACGAGCAGATACCAGTCAGATCCAGGTGAAAGTCACTGGATAGCGGTCAAGAATATTCTTAAGTACTTAAGAAGGACTAAAGAATATTTCTTGATATATGGAGGCAATGATGAGCTAGCTGTAAAGGGTTACAGTGATGCTAGCTTCCAGACCGACCAGGATGATTATCGATCACAGTCAGGGTTCGTATTTTGCATTAATGGTGGTGCTGTGAGCTGGAAGAGTTCGAAGCAGGACACAATAGTTGATTCTATGACAGAGACCGAGTACATTGCTGCATCAGAGGCAGCAAAGGAGGCAGTTTGGATCCGCAAGTTCATCACTGAACTTGGGGTGGTTCCCAGTATCACTGACCCCATTGAGCTCTATTATGACAACAATGGAGCTATAGCACAGGCAAAGGAACCTCGCTCACACCAGCGGACCAAACACATACTATGGTGCTTCCATCTCATTCGAGAGATTATCGAGAGAGGAGATGTAAAGATTTGCAGAGTACCCACAGAGGCTAACATCGCAGATCCCTTGACCAAGGCTTTGGCACAAAGGAAGCATGATGGTCAAACTAGGTCATTGGGGCTTAGAGCCTACACTGATTGACACTAGTGCTAGTGAGAGATTGTTAGCTAGAGCCCTAGAGCTAATCATTTGATGATTGTATTATGGACTTGTTGTATCATATTCTATATAAATAAAGGCATTTAGTTATTGGTTATTATACTTACTTGTATTGGTGCCAAATAAACTAAGTATAATAACGTCCTTGAGTAAAAGGTTCTTACCTATATCAATCGGTTAGCTGAACCGATAGTGAGATGATATAGGGAACACTACTCTTAATCATTCCTAGTCGAGTATTAACATTCAGGGACAATGTTAATGCAATAAGACTAGCATGTAAGTCAACTCAATGACTTGATCTCACAAGTCATGGATATAGAGATATCAAGTTGACACATGGGTATGCATTAGAGAATGTATACTGAATGACCCACCATGAGAAAGTATCATGGATCGTTATATGAGTGTCATATACTTTCTCATGTGGATATTAGTATGACTACTAGTCCTTAGACCTGAAGTCACCATGGTTCCCTACATAAGGAGTTATGTACTTTGGTTTCGTCAAACGTCACCCGTAACTGGGTGGACGATTAAGGCGATTACTGGGTATGTAACAAATTATGCAGAGGGATGTGAGTGATGTAGATGGGATCTATCCCTCCTATATAATGGGAGAGACATCGATATTCTTGATAGAGTGAGACCACGAAGTTCATGGCCATGCCCAAATGAGTCATTATGAGATATTGAGCTCATTTGATTGAGTGAGTCTACTTGGAGTTCAAGATTTAGATTGATTAGAGGATGACACGATCTATGCCTCACATTAATCAATCTAGATGTCTAGGATAGAAGGACACTTGTCATATATTGTGAGGAGTCACAATTAGTAGTCACAAGGTGATGTTGGATCTCAACATTCTTGTAACTTGGGTAGTAATGATGTATTGCTAGATACCGCTCATTACTTATGCTTCTAAATGAGTTTAGGGGCATTGCCAACGTTACAAGAACCTATTGGGTCACACACAAAGAACAAGTGGATGGAGATTAGGTTCATATGATGAACCAAGAGGATTAAATTTATTTGATGAATCAAATTGGATTAAGAGTAATTCTAATTGGGCTAATTGAGTTGGACTCAAGTTAATTCATGTGTTCAATGAGTCTAATTTAGATTATGACTCATTGAATCAATTTAATTAAATGAATTAGATTCATTATATTAAATTAGCTTGAATTAAATGGTTGGATTAGATCAACCATGAGAGAGATTAAGTCAAGTTTGACTTCACTAAAGAGGAAGATGAAGAGTCAAGTTTGACTTGACTTTATGCCACATCATATGTGTGACTTGGCATTAAGTGGCCAATGATGATGTGTCACATCATCATAGTTAATACATGATTGTGCCACCTAATGGAAGTTACATCTTCTCTTGGACTTAATGTGGCCGGCCACATTAATGAGAGGAGTTACTCTTGATGTGGCTGGCCACTCAAAATGAATGGGATGCATTATTTTCCATTCAAGGCTAATTGCATCTTCTTCCTCCTCAAGCTTTCCTCAAGCTCTCCCTCTCCTCTTCTCTTGGCCGAAAGTTTTCAAGCAAGAAAGAAGGTGAATGAGTTTGAGTTTCATGAAGAAAAAGGTAGAGTGATTGTCACATAGAAGAAGAAGAAGAGTGTTCATAAGATCCATTCTATTTCTCTTCTCTATCCTTTTTCTTTTCATTCCCATCCGAGAGCCCTAGAAAGTGCTAGCACACTTGTGGTGCTCTCTTCTCCATCCTTGTGTGTTAGAGAACACATCTTGTTCGTGTGGATACTTCTAGAGGATTGTCTACGTTGACAATCTTGAGATCCGGCGTACCTTGGACTTGCGGGATTGCGAAGGGCTTCGCTTCAAAGGTATAACCTTTTTCCCTTGTAGATCTAAGTGTAGATCTAGGTAAACTCGTACTCGTAGTTTTTCAAAGAAATTTTCTTTGCACGGATCCGTTGGCTAGGGAGTTTCGGGGTTTCCGCGACGCGAAAAAGCAATTTTCGCGGCCCGAAAAACCCAACAGAACCAAGAGGATTAGATTCATTTGATGAATCAAATTGGATTAAGAGTAATCCTAATTGGGCTAATTGAGTTGGACTCAAGTTGATTCATGTGTTCAATGAGTCTAATTTAGATTATGACTCATTGAATCAATTTAATTAAATGAATTAGATTCATTATATTAAATTGGCTTGAATTAAATGGTTGGATTAGATCAACCATGAGAGAGATTAAGTCAAGTTTGACTTGACTTGAGAGGAAGATGAAGACTCAAGTTTGACTTGACTTTATGCCACCTCATTGGTTAGTTGGCATTGAGTGGGCCAATGATGATTCTCCACATCATCAAGACTAGCATATGTGTATGCCACCTCATGAGGGAGACCAAGAGTTGTGACTCTTGGTATCCCATGGAGGTTTAAATGCTTTATTTTTGGCCGGCCACTTATGGTTCAAAGGAGTTTTCATTTTGGTGAGTAACTTCCATCTTCTTCCTTGCTCCAATTCTTCTCTCCCTCTCCTCTCCATTGCCAAGACCTTCTTGGAGTGCTAGCACACTCAAAGGTTCTCCTTCCATCGAGTTGTTCGTGTGGATACGCATAGAGAGTTGTCTACCTTGACAACTTGAGATTCGGCATCTCCTTCGACGAGCGGGATACGAAAAGGGCACATATCAAAGGTATAAGCTCTTCTTCTTTGTAGATCTAGAGTAGATCTAGGTTTTTGTAAACTCGTACTCGTATGCTTTCGAAAGTTTTTACTTCACACGGATCCGTGGCTGGGAGTTTCGGGGTTTTCGCAACGCGAAAAGCGGTTTTCGCGGCCTGAAAAATCCAACAGTGGTATCAGAGCCACGTGCGAAACTTGTACGAGTTTAGTTTTTATTTGTATGAAAAAAATTTAGTACTATAACATTCTGTAAATTTCTGATTTTTAGAGTTTTTATGGGTATTTTTCTCGTAGAAGCGAAGCACAAGTGTTATGACACTTGTAGGCTTCGACTACCGAGAAGATTTTTTCGAAACGGCAAGGTTTCGCCCCAAAACTTTTTGAGACAGTGGACTAAGGCGCTGTAGGATTGCTAAGAAACCCTCGCGATGGTTAGATCGCGGGTAGGGGCGCTGCCCCTGGCCCCGCAAGGGGATTCGTTCCGCGATTGCGGTCAAAAACGACTAAACGGGACCGCCGGAAAATTTTACTCGTAAAAATTAGTATTAAAATTACAGAAAATTATGGAAATTAAATAATTTATAATTATGTATAATTTGTGATAGTCATGACCCAAAAGACCCAATTGGATCGGTATATTTTGTTTTGTAATTCATGATACGGCCTACGTGCCATCATGTGATTGTGTGTGCTGTATTTTTGATACGCGACCTGCACGTCGTGCCTTTCTCTATTTATTCTTGTTGTAAATTAGTTTAGACTCAAATGTAACTCGAGTTTCAAAAATGTAATGTAAAAAATTGGAGCTGTGGAAGGTCCACTCGAGACGGAGTTACGAGGAGGGCGCGAGCAACACAAGGTGGTCAAAGGGAGGAGCTTGAGAAGCTGTTGACCCTAGGTTGACCATCCGATCTTCTCATTGGCTTGAGAAGATCGTAGTAGGGCCATGACTAATCACGAATTAATTTAATTAATTGCTTGTGTATATGTGATGCATGATTAAGTAATTAATTAGTGTCTAACGATTAGATTAGATCTAAGTCGTGCACATGATGCACCCTTTTCGATTAGATTAGATCTATCAAGTATATGATATGCATCATCGTTTAGATTAGATCTAAATCACGTCAACTCTAATGCCTACTGTACCGTGATACCTATCACTACCTCGATCACATGTGTTGTTGAATCTGCCAAAGCAGAGCAACACATATTATCTTGGTAGGGTACGGAGGGACAATCTTGGTCCCACTTATCAACGCATGGGTGAGTACAAACTCAATTAGATTGAGTATTCCTAGTTTGCTCGGTTGGATCAAGTACAACTATAGGTATTCTTCCAATGGTTGGAAAGATAGGACATAAATCACATTTATATTAATTCTTGGGCGTATTAGCCAAAGCTAACTCAAGTTTTAATATAACTGCGGATAATGATCCTATAAACAAGAGTTGCATAGAGATGTAATTGGTAAATCGTTACCTACCGATCATACTAAATCTTGGGTGTATTAGCCAAAGCTAACTCAAGGGTTAGTATGATGTGGATCTTGTCCCACATGAATTATAGAATTCAGTGGGAGCATCATTTAGTTAAAGGCCTAATTAAATGATTTAAAAGAATATGATATTTATTTTCTGCATTTTTCTGTTGTAGATAACCATGACGTCGAATACGAACTCCTTCTCCCTGCGTTCTGTCCTTGAGAAGAACAAGCTCAACGGAGCAAATTTCCTGGACTGGTACAGGAACTTGAGAATAGTTCTCACCCAGGAACGTAAGTTGTACGTTCTGGAGCAGCCCATTTCGGAGGCTCCTCCTGCCAATGCCATGCGAGCAGATAAAGATGATTACAAGAAGCATCAAGATGACGCATTAGATGTGTCCTGTCTAATGCTCGCGACCATGAACTCTGAGCTTCAGAAGCAACACGAGTTAATGAGCGCTTACGATATGGTTGAACATCTTCGTCAATTGTATCAAGGACAAGCGAGGCATGAGAGATTTGAGATCTCAAGGGCATTGTTTCAGTGCAAGATGTCAGATGGGGCTCCCGTAGGCTCATATGTACTCAAAATGATTGGGTACATAGAAAACCTACAGAGATTGGAATTCCCGCTTGGCCAAGAGCTGGCCACTGACCTGATCTTGCAATCCTTGGTAGATAGCTATAGTCAGTTCGTTCTAAACTACAATATGAACAAAATTGACAAGCCACTGTCCGAGCTACTTAGCATGTTAAGAACTGCTGAGCTCAACCTTAAGAAGGTTAAGCCGAACTCCATTCTGATGGTAGAGAAATATAAGGGCAAGGGCAAGCCTAAAGTTAAGGTAAAGTCTCAAGTCAAGGGCAAAGGCAAGACACTGAAACCTAAAGGAGGCGTTGTCAAGGATGCTACCTACTTCCACTGCGGTCAGACCGGGCATTGGAAGAGGAACTGCAAAGTATACCTGGAAGATCTTAAGAAGAAGATAAGTGAGACTTCCACTTCAGGTATATATGTTATAGAAGTCAATCTATCTATTTCTTCATCATGGGTATTAGATACCGGATGTGCATCTCACATTTGTACTAATGTGCAGGCGCTGAGAAATAGCAGGGCATTGGCGAAGGGCGAGGTAGACCTACGCGTAGGCAATGGAGCATGAGTTGCTGTTGTTGTTGTAGGGACTTATCATCTATCTCTGCCCTCTGGGCTTGTATTAGAATTAGATGAATGTTGTTATGTGCCTGCATTAACAAATAACATAATTTCGGTTCTTGTTTGGACAAGAAACGTTTCTCTTTTATAATTAAGGACAAATGTTGTTCTGTTTATTTAAAAGATATGTTCTATTGTAGTGCACCTCTGATGAACGGACTCTACATTCTAGACCTTGAAATCCCTATCTATAACATAAATACCAAGAGGTTCAAGTCAAATGACCTGAACCAAACTGTCGCTTAGGTCATATAAATGACAAGCGCTTATCCCAGCTCCATAAGGATGGTTTGTTGGACTCATTTGATTTTGAATCTTATGAGACGTGCGAGTCATGCCTACTAGGCAAGATGACCAAGACTCCCTTTAGTGGGCACAGCAAAAGAGCGACAGATTTGTTAGGACTCATACATAGTGATGTATGTGGCCCTTTCAATGTCGCTGCTAGAGGCGGTTATAGGTACTTCATCACATTTACTGATGACTTCAGTAGATATGGTTATGTGTATCTGATGGCACATAAGTCAGAACCTTTGAAGAGTTCAAAGAATTCAAGAATGAAGTACAGAACCAGCTTGGCAAGAGTATTAAGATACTTCGATCAGATCGAGGTGGAGAATACCTTAGCCATGAATTTCGTGACTATCTAGCTGAGTGTGGGATTCTATCCCAACTCACTCCTCCTGGAACACCACAGTGGAATGATGTATCTGAAAGGAGGAATCGTACCCTATTAGATATGGTACGATCTATGATGAGTCACACAGATCTTCCGACATTCCTTTGGGGCTATGCTCTAGACACGACAGCTTTTATACTTAACCGAGTTCGATCCAAGGTCGTGATAAAGACACCATATAGGATATGGACTGGGAGAGATGCCTAGGTGTCTTTTATGAGGATTTGGGGTTGTGAGGCTTATGTTAGACGTCAAGTCTCAGACAAGTTAGGACCCAAATCTGACAAGTGCTACTTTATTGGATATCCCAAGGAAACTAAGGGATATTACTTCTACATTCCCAGTCAGCACAAGGTAGTTGTGGCAAAGACTGGGGTCTTTCTAGAAAGACACTTTGTTTCTAGAAAGACTAGTGGGAATACGTTCGATCTTGAAGAAGTTCAAGATGCGGACCATAGCACTGAAGCCTCGATGGAAGTTGAACTGGAACCACAAAGTGTTGTGGATAATGTTGTTCCACAAAGAGTTGAGGAACAACAACCAGTTCAAGTAGACATACCTCTTCGCAGGTCTGATAGGGTACATCGTCAGCCTGAGAGATACTCATTTATCTTGTCTGACCATGATGACGTTGTGCTCATAGTGTTAGCTAGAACCCTAGAGCCAATCATTTGATGATTATATTTTGGACTTATTGTATCATATTCTATATAAATAAAAGCATTTAGATTTTGGTTATTATACTTACTTGTATTGATGCCAAATAAACTAAGTATAATAATGTCCTTGAGTAGATGGTTCTCACCTATATCAATCGGTTAGTTGAACCGATAGTGAGATGATATAGGGAACACTACTCTAAATCATTCCTAGTCGAGTATTAACATTCAGGGACAATGTTAATGCAATAAGACTAGCATGTAGGTCAACTCGATCACTTGATCTCACAAGTCATGGATATGGAGATATCAAGTTGACACATGGGTATGCATTGGAGAATGTATACTGAATGACCCGCCATGAGAAAGTATCATGGATCGTTATATGAGTGTCATATACTTTCTCATGTGGCTATTAGTATGACTACTAGTCCTTAGACCTGAAGTCACCATAGATCCCTACATAAGAAGTTATGTACTTTGGTTTCGTCAAACGTCACCCGTAACTGGGTGGACTATAAAGGCGATTACTGGGTATATAACGAATTATGCAGAGGGATGTGAGTGATGTAGATGGGATCTATCCCTCCCATATGACGGGAGCAACATCGGTATTCTTGAAAGAGTGAGACCACGAAGTGCATGGCCATGCCCAAATGAGTCAATATAGGATATTGAGCTCATTTGATTTAGTGAGTATACTTGGAGTTTAAGATTTAGATTGGTCAGAGGATGACACGGTCTATGCCTCACTTTGATCAATCTAGATGTCTTGGATAGAAGGACACTTGTCATATTTTGTGAGAAGTCACAATTAGTAGTCACAAGGTGATGTCGGATCTCGACATTCTTGTAACTTGGGTAGTAATGATGTGTTGCTAGATACCGCTCATTACTTATGCTCCTAAATGGGTTTAGGGCATTGCCAACGTTACAAGAACCTATAGGGTCACACACTTAGGACAATTAGATGGAGATTAGGTTCATATGATGAACCAAGAGGATTAGATTCATTTGATGAATCAAATTGGATTAAGAGTAATCCTAATTGGGCTAACTTGAGTTCGACTCAAGTTAATTCATGTGTTCAATGAGTCTAATTTAGATTTTGACTCATTGAATCAATTTAATTAAATGAATTAGATTCATTATATTAAATTGGCTTGAATCAAATGGTTGGATTCAATCAACCATAGAAGAGATTTGGTCAAGTTTGACTTGACTTGAGAGGAAGATTAAAAGTCAAGTTTGACTTGACTTTATGCTACCTCATTGGTGAGTTGCCATTGATGTGGACCAATGATGATGCACCACATCATCATGGTTGCCACCTCATGGGAGTTACTAGTGAGTGTCACCTCATGGAGGTTACATTCCCTCTTTGATGACAACTTAATGCATTAATGAGGGGGTTACATTTGGGAAATGTGGCCGGCCACAATTTGAATGAAAATGGATTCATTTTCATTCAAGTGATAATTATTGCATCTTCTTCCTCTCAAGCTCTCCCTCTCCTCTTCTTGCCGTGGATGATCAAGGGTGCTAGCACACCTTTGTTTAGTTTCTCTCCACCTAATTAGTTCGTGTGGATACTTCTAGAGGAGTGTCCATTTTGACACTCTCGAGATCCGGCACCGTTTGGACGAGCGGGAACTCGAAGGGCTTCGCTACAAGGGTAAATTTCTAAACATGTAGATCTAAGTGTAGATCTAGATAGTAAACTCGTACTCGTAAGTTTTTCATAAATTTTCCTTGCACGGATCTACGGCTTTGGGTGATTCGGGGTTTCCGTGACACGAAAAGCGGTTTTCGTGGCCCGAAAAACCCAACAGTGGTATCAGAGCCACGTGCAAGGCTTGTACGAGTTTAATTTTTTGGTTTTATGAAAACTAAACCTTCTGTGATTTTCTGTAAAATTTAGTTTTTTATGTTTTTATGGGTAATTTTTCCGTAGAAGTGAAGGCTTCGGCTACCGGGAAGTTTTTCCTTAAACGGCTTCGTTTTGCCCCAAATCCGTTTGGGACAGCGGGCTTGGGTGCCATTAGATCGTAAAGGAGCAACTCACGATGGTTAGATCGTGGGTAGGGGTACTGCCCCAAACCCTGCAAGGGGATTTACTCCGCTAAAAACGAACCTGCCGGGAAGATTTTTCCGAAACGGTAATGTCTCGACCCAAATCGTTTTGGGACAGCGAGTTTAGGCGCTGTTGGATTGTAAAGGAACCCTCGCGATGGTTATATCGCGGGTTGGGGCGCTAAACGGGATCGCTGGAAATTTTACTCGTAAAAATTGTAAAAAATTAATTTTTAAAATTATAGAAAATTATGAAAATATATAATTTTGAATTATATATTAATTTTGTGATAGTTATGGCCCAAAAACCCAATATGATTGGATTGTGTTGTAATTCATAATACGGTCTGCGTGCCATTATGTGTTTGCGCGTGTTGTATGTTTTTATTTTTCCGCGACCTGCGCGTCGTGCCTTTCTCTTATATTCTTGTTGTAAATTAGATTTAGACTCGAATGTAACTCGAGTTTTAAATTGTAATGTACAAATTGGAGCGGTGGAGGGTCCACACGAGACGGAGTTCCAAGGCGGGCACGAGCAACACAAGGTGGTCAAAGGGAGGAGCTTGGAGAAGCTGTTGACCCTAGGTTGACCATTCGATCTTCTCATTGGCTTGAGAAGATCATAGTGGGGCCATGACTAAATCACAAATAGATTAATTAGTTAATTGCTTATGTATATGATGCATGTTTAATAAGTAATTAATTAATTAGTGCCTTACGATTAGATTAGATCTAAGTCGTGCACATGATGCACCCTTGCGATTAGATTAGATCTAAGTCTTGCACAAGATGCATCTTTTTCGATTAGATTAGATCTCGATCGAACCAACTCTAAATGCCTAACCGTGCCGTGATACCTATCACTACGTCGATCACATGTATTGTTGAATCTGCCAAAGCAGAGCAATACATATTATCTTGGTAGGGTACGGAGGGACAATCTTGGTCCCGCCTATCAACGCATGGGTAAATACAAACTCAATTAGATTGAGTATTCCTAGTTGCTCGGTTAGATCGAGTCAACTATAGGCATTCTTCCAACGGTTGGAAAAGATAGGTCAAAATCACATCTATATTAACTCTCGGGCGTATTAGCCAAAGCTAACTCGAGTTTTAATATAAATGCGGATATTGATTTTATAAACAAGAGTTGCATAGAGATGTAATTGGTAATCATTACCTACCGATCATACTAAGCCTTGGGTGTAACCAAAGCTAACTCAAGGGTTAGTATCATGTGGATCTTGTCCCACATGAATTATAGAATTCAGTGAGAGCATCATTTAGTTAAAGGCCTAATTAAATGATTAAGAATATGATACTTATTTCTGCATTTATTTCTGTTGTAGAATTACCATGACGTCAAATACGAACACTTTCTCTCTGCGATCTATCCTTAAGAAGGACAAGCTCAACGGAGCAAATTTCCTGGACTGGTACAGGAATCTGAGAATAGTTCTCACTCAAGAACGTAAACTGTACGTTCTGGAGCAGCCCATTCCGGAGGCTCCTCCTGCCACTGCCACGCGAGCAGACCGAGATGCTTACAAGAAGCATCAAGATGACGCATTAGATGTGTCCTGTCTTATGCTCGCAACCATGAACTCTGAGCTTCAGAAGCAACATGAGTTGATGAGCGCTTACGATATGGTTGAACATCTTTGTCACCTATATCAAGGACAAGCAAGGCACTAGAAGAGGAACTCCAAAGAATACCTGGAAGATCATACGAAGAAGAGAAATAAGATTTCTACTTCAGGTATACATGTTATAGAAGTCAACCTCTCTATTTCTTCATCGTGGGTATTAGATACCGGATGTGCTTCGCACATTTGTACTAATGTACAAGCGCTGAGAAATAGCAGGGCATTGACGAAGGGTGAGATAGACCTACGAGTAGGCAATGGAGCACGAGTTGCTGCTATTGCTGTAGGAACTTATCATCTATCCCTTCCCTCTGGGGTTGTACTAGAATTAAATGATTGTTGTTATGTGTCTGCCTTGACTAAGAACATAATTTCAGTTTCTTGTTTGGACAAGAAAGGATTTTCGTTTACAATAAAGAGCAAATGTTGTTCTGTCTATTTAAACGATATGTTCTATTGTAGTGCACCTCTGACAAATGGACTCTATATTCTAGACCTTTATAGCCCTATCTATAATATACTTACCAAGAGGTTCAAGTCAAATGATCTGAACCAAACCTATCCCAGCTCCTTAAGGATGGTTTGCTGGACTCATTTGATTTAGAATCATATGAGATATGCGAGTCATGCCTACGAGGCAAGATGATCAAGACTCCCTTTAGTGGGCACAGTGAAAGAGCGATTTGTTAGGACTCATACATAGTGATGTATGTGGCCCTTTCAATGTCGCTGCTAGAGGCGGTTATAGGTACTTCATCACGTTTACTGATGACTTCAGTAGATATGGTTATGTGTATTTGATGACACATAAGTCTGAATCCTTTGAAAAGTTCAAAGAATTCAAGAATGAAGTACAGAACCAGCTTGGCAAGAGTATTAAGATACTTCGATCCGATCGAGGTGGAGAATACCTTAGCCATGAGTTCCGTGACTATCTAGCTGAGTGTGGGATTCTATCCCAACTCACTCCTCCTGGAACACCACAGTGGAATGGTGTATCCGAACGGAGGAATCGTACCTTATTAGATATGGTACGATCTATGATGAGTCACACAGATCTTCCGACATATCTATGGGGATATGCTCTAGATATGGCAGCTTTCATTCTCAACCGAGTTCCATCTAAGACCGTGATAAAGACACCATATAGGATATGGACCGGGAGAGATGCCTAGGTGTCTTTCATGAGAATTTGGGGTTGTGAGGCTTACGTTAGACGTCAAGTCTCAGACAAATTAGGACCCAAATCTGACAAGTGCTATTTTATTGGATATCCCAAGGAAACTAAGGGATATTACTTCCAGTCAGCACAAGGTAGTTGTGGCAAAGACTGGGGTCTTTCTAGAAAGGGACCTTGTTTCTAGAAAGACTAGTGGGAGCGCGTTCGATCTTGAAGAAGTTCAAGATACGAACAATAGCACTGATGCCTCGATGGAAATTGGGCTGGAACCACAAAGTGTTGTGGATGATGTTGTTCCACAAAGAGTTGAGGAACAACAACCAGTTCAAGTAGACATACCTCTTCGCAGGTCTGATAGAGTACGTCGTCAGCCTGAGAGATACTCATTTCTCTTGTCTGACCATGATGACATTGTGCTCATAGAAGATGAGCCTACCACCTATCAGGAAGCTGTGATGAGACCAGATTCTGAGAAATGGCTAGAGGCCATGAGATCCGAAATAGAATCCATGTACACCAACCAAGTATGGACTCTGGTTGATCCACCTGAAGGGGTAAAACCCATTGGGTGCAAGTGAGTCTTTAAGAGAAAGACTGACATGGATGGACTTATCTATAAGGGTCGCTTGGTAGCTAAAGGTTTCAAGGAGATTCATGGTATTGACTATGATGAAACCTTTTCTCCAGTAGCGATGTTTAAGTTCATTCGGATCATGCTTGCTATTGCAGCCTACCATGACTATGAGATATGGCAGATGGATGTCAAAATCGCGTTTCTGAATGGAAACCTGCTCGAGGATGTGTACATGACACAACCTGAGGGTTTTGTAGATCCACAGCATACTAGTAGAGTATGCAAGCTGCATAGGACCATTTATGGACTAAAGTAAGCTTCTCGGAGCTAGAATCTTCGATTCGATGATGCAATCAAATAGTTTGGTTTCATCAAGAATGAAGATGAACCTTGTGTCTACAAGAAGGTTGTAGGGGATATAGTTGTCTTCCTCATATTGTATGTGGATGACATACTACTCATTGGGAAGGACATCCCTATGCTTCAGTCTGTCAAGACCTGGCTAGGGAGTTGCTTCTCAATAAAGGACTTAGGTGAGGCATCCCGCATTCTAGGGATACAGATCTATAGAGATAGATCTAAGAGATTGCTTGGCCTAAGTCAGAGTACATACATTGACAAGGTACTCCTACGGTTTGCCATGCAGAACTCCAAGAAGGGATTTCTGCCGATGTCACATGGCGTGAGTCTTTCGAAGACTCAAGGTCCCTCTTCTAGAGAGGAGAGAGACCGCATGGATCCCTTATGCCTCAGCCATAGGATCGATCATGTACGCCATGCTATGTACTCGACCTGATGTCTCGTATGCTTTGAGCATGACGAGCGATACCAATCAGATCTAGGTGAAAGTCACTGATAGCGGTCAAGAATATTCTTAAGTACTTAAGAAGGACTAAAGAATATTTCTTGATATATGGAGGCGATGATGAGCTAGCTGTAAAGGGTTACTGTGATGCTAGCTTCAGATCGACCAGGATGACTATAGATCGCAGTCAGGGTTCGTATTTTGCATTAATGGTGGTGCTGTCAGCTGGAAGAGTTCGAAGCAGGATACAGTAGCTGATTCTACAACAGAAGCCGAGTACATTGCTGCATCAGAGGCAGCAAAGGAGGCAGTTTGGATCCGCAAGTTCATCACTGAACTTGGGGTGGTTCCTAGCATTGCTGACCCCATTGAGCTCTATTGTGACAACAATGAAGCTATAGCACAGGAGAAGGAACCTCGCTCACACCAGCGGACCAAACACATACTACGGCGCTTCCATCTCATTCGAGAGATCATCGAGAGAGGAGATGTGAAGATTTGCAGAGTACCTACAGAGGCTAACATCGCAGATCCCTTGACCAAGGCTTTGGCATAGAAGAAGCATGATGGTCACACTAGGTCATTTGGGCTTAGAGCCTACACTGATTGGCACTAGTGCTAGTGGGAGATTGTTAGCTAGAACCCTAGAGCCAATCATTTGATGATTGTATTTTGGACTTATTGTATCATATTCTATATAAATAAAAGCATTTAGATTTTGGTTATTATACTTACTTGTATTGGTGCCAAATAAACTAAGTATAATAATGTCCTTGAGTAGATGGTTCTCACCTATATCAATCGGTTAGTTGAACCGATAGTGAGATGATATAGGGAACACTACTCTAAATCATTCCTAGTCGAGTATTAACATTCAGGGACAATGTTAATGCAATAAGACTAGCATGTAGGTCAACTCGATGACTTGATCTCACAAGTCATGGATATGGAGATATCAAGTTGACACATGGGTATGCATTGGAGAATGTATACTGAATGACCCGCCATGAGAAAGTATCATGGATCGTTATATGAGTGTCATATACTTTCTCATGTGGCTATTAGTATGACTACTAATCCTTAGACCTGAAGTCACCATAGATCCCTACATAAGGAGTTATGTACTTTGGTTTCGTCAAACGTCACCCGTAACTGGGTGGACTATAAAGGCGATTACTGGGTATATAACGAATTATGCAGAGGGATGTGAGTGATGTAGATGGGATCTATCCCTCCCATATGACGGGAGCGACATCGGTATTCTTGATAGAGTGAGACCACGAAGTGCATGGCCATGCCCAAATGAGTCAATATAGGATATTGAGCTCATTTGATTTAGTGAGTCTACTTGGAGTTCAAGATTTAGATTGGTCAGAGGATGACACGATCTATGTCTCACTTTGATCAATCTAGATGTCTAGGATAGAAGGACACTTGTCATATTTTGTGAGAAGTCGCAATTAGTAGTCACAAGGTGATGTCGGATCTCGACATTCTTGTAACTTGGGTAGTAATGATGTGTTGCTAGATACCGCTCATGACTTATGCTCCTAAATGGGTTTAGGGCATTGCCAACGTTACAAGAACCTATAGGGTCACACACTTAGGATAATTAGATGGAGATTAGGTTCATATGATGAACCAAGAGGATTAGATTCATTTGATGAATCAAATTGGATTAAGAGTAATCCTAATTGGGCTAACTTGAGTTCGACTCAAGTTGATTCATGTGTTCAATGAGTCTAATTTAGATTTTGACTCATTGAATCAATTTAATTAAATGAATTAGATTCATTATATTAAATGTGCTTGAATCAAATGGTTGGATTCGATCAACCATAGAAGAGATTTGGTCAAGTTTGACTTGACTTGAGAGGAAGATTAAAAGTCAAGTTTGGCTTGACTTTATGCTACCTCATTGGTGAGTTGGCATTGATGTGGACCAATGATGATGCACCACATCATCATGGTTGACACCTCATGGGAGTTACTAGTGAGTGCCACCTCATGGAGGTTACATTCCCTCTTTGATGACAACTTAATGCATTAATGAGGGGGTTACATTTGGGAAATGTGGCCGGCCACAATTTGAATGAAAATGGATTCATTTTCATTCAAGTGATAATTATTGCATCTTCTTCCTCTCAAGCTCTCCCTCTCCTCTTCTTGCCGTGGCTGATCAAGGGTGCTAGCACACCTTTGTTTAGTTTCTCTCCACCTAATTAGTTCATGTGGATACTTCTAGAGGAGTGTCTATTTTGACACTCTCAAGATCCGGTACCGTTTGGACGAGCGGGAACGCGAAGGGCTTCGCTACAAGGGTAAATTTCTAAACATGTAGATCTAAGTGTAGATCTAGATAGTAAAATGGTACTCGTAAGTTTTTCGTAAATTTTCCTTGCACGGATCTACGGCTTTGGGTGATTTGGAGTTTCCGCGACGCGAAAAGCGATTTTCGTGGCCCGAAAAGCCCAACACATAGATGATGAGCCTACCACCTATCAGGAAGCTGTGATGAGACCAGATTCCGAGAAATGGCTAGAGGCCATGAGATCCAAGATGGAATCCATGTATACCAACCAAGTATGGACTTTGGTTGATCCACCTGAAGGGGTAAAACCCATTGGGTGTAAGTGGGTCTTTAAGAGAAAGACTGACATGGATGGACTTATCTATAAGGGTCGCTTGGTAGCTAAAGGTTTCAAGCAAATTCATGGTATTGACTATAATGAAACATTTTCTCTAGTAGCGATGTTTAAGTCCATTCGGATCATGCTTGCTATTGCAGCATACCATGACTATGAGATATGGCAGATGGATGTCAAAACCGCGTTTCTGAATGGAAACCTACTCGTGGATGTGTACATGACACAAATCCACAGCATACTAGTAGAGTATGCAAGCTGCATAGGTCCATTTATGGACTAAAGCAAGCTTCTCGGAGCTGGAATCTTCGATTTGATGATGCAATTAAACAGTTTGGTTTCATCAAGAACGAATATGAGCCTTGTGTCTACAAGAAGGTTGTAGGGGACATAGTTGTCTTCCTCATATTGTATGTGGATGACATACTACTCATTGGGAAGGACATCCCTTTGCTTCAGTCTGTCAAGACCTGGCTAGGGAGTTGCTTCTCAATGAAGGACTTAGGTGAGGCATCCCGCATTCTAGGGATACAATTCTATAGAGATAGATCTAAGAGATTGCTTGGCCTAAGTCAGAGTACATATATTGACGAGGTACTCCTTCGGTTTGCCATGCAGAACTCCAAGAAGGGATTTCTACCGATGCCACATGGCGTGAGTCTTTCGAAGACTCAAGGTCCCTCTTCTAGAGAGGAGAGAGACCGCATGGATCAGATCCCTTATGCCTCAGCTATAGGATCTATCATGTACGCCATGCTATGCACTCGACCTGATGTCTCGTATGCTTTGAGCATGACGAGCAGTGAAAGTCACTGGATAGCGGTCAAGAATATTCTTAAGTACTTAAGAAAGACTAAAAAAATATTTCTTGATATATGGAGGCAATGACGAGCTAGCTGTAAAGGGTTACAGTGATACCAACTTCCAGACCGATCAGGATGATTATCGATCGCAGTCAGGGTTCGTATTTTGCATTAATGGTGGTGCTGTGAGCTGGAAGAGTTCGAAGCAGGACACAGTAGCTGATTCTACTACAGAGGCCGAGTACATTGCTGCATCAGAGGCAGCAAAAGAGGAAGTTTGGATCCGCAAGTTCATCACTGAACTTGGGGTGGTTCCCAGTATCGCTGACCCTATTGAGCTCTTTTGTGACAATAATGGAGCTATAGCACAGGCGAAGGAACCTCGCTCACACCAGCGGACCAAACACATACTACGGCGCTTCCATCTCATTCGAGAGATTATCGAGAGAGGAGATGTGAAGATATGCAGAGTACCTATAGAGGCTAACATCGCAGATCCCTTGACCAAGGCTTTGGCACAGAGGAAGCATGATGGTCACACTAGGTCATTGGGGCATAGAGCCTACACTGATTGGCACTAGTGCTAGTGGGAGATTGTTAGTTAGAGCCCTAGAGCCATCGAATCCCTAGAGCCAATCATTCGATGATTATATTATGGACTTATTGTATCATATTCATATTTATATAAATCAAGGCATGTGTTTTGGTTATTATACTTACTTATATTGGTGCCAAATAAACTAAGTATAATAGCGTCCTTGAGTAGACGGTTCTCACCTATATCAATCGGTTAGTTGAACCAATAGTGAGATGATATAGGGAACACTACTCTTAATAATTCCTAGTCGAGTATTAACATTCAGGGACAATGTTAATTCAATAAGACTAGCATGTAGGTCAACTCGATGATTTGATCTCACAAGTCATGGATATAGAGATATTAAGTTGACACATGAGTATGTATTGGAGAATGTATACTGAATGACCCGCCATGAGAAAGTATCATGGATCGTTATATGAGTGTCATATACTTTCTCACGTGGCTATTAGTATGACTACTAGTCCTTAGACCTGAAGTCACCATGGATCCCTACATAAGGAGTTATGTACTTTGGTTTCGTCAAACGTCACCCGTAATTGGGTGGACTATAAAGGCGATTACTGAGTATGTAACGAATTATGCAGAGGGATGTGAGTGATGTAAATGGGATCTATCCCTCCTATATGACGGGAGCGACATCGATATTCTTGATAGAGTGAGACCACGAAGTGCATGGCCATGCCCAAATGAGTCAATATAGGATATTGAGCTCATTTGATTTAATGAGTCTACTTGGAGTTCAAGATTTAGATTGATCAGAGGATGACACGGTCTATGCCTCACATTGATCAATCTAGATGTCTAGGATAGAAGGACACTTGTCATATATTGTGAGGAGTCACAATTAGTAGTCACAAGGTGATATTGGATCTCGGCATTCTTGTAACTTGGGTAGTAATGATGTGTTGCTAGATACCGCTCATTACTTATGCTCGTAAATGGGTTTAAGGGCATTGCCAACGTTATAAGAACCTATAGGGTCACACACTAAGGACAATTAGATGGAGATTAGGTTCATATGATAAACCAAGAGGATTAGATTTATTTGATGAATCAAATTGGATTAAGAGTAATCCTAATTGGGCTAATTGAGTTGGACTCAAGTTGATTCATGTGTTCAATGCGTCTAATTTAGATTATGACTCATTGAATCAATATAATTAAATGAATTAGATTCATTATATTAAATTGACTTGAATTAAATGGTTGGATTAAATCAACCATGAGAGAGATTAAGTCAAGTTTGACATGACTTGAGAGGAAGATGAAGAGTCAAGTTTGACTTGACTTTATATCACCTCATTGGTGAGTTGGCATTGAGTGGGCCAATGATGATGCTCCACATCATCAAGACTAGCATATGTGTATGCCACCTCATGAGGGAGACCAAGAGTTGTGACTCTTGGTATCCCATGGAGGTTTAAATGCTCTATTTTTGGCCGGCCACTTATGGTTCAAAGGAGTTTTCATTTTGGTGAGTAACTTCCATCTTCTTCCTTGCTCCAATTCTTCTCTCCCTCTCCTCTCCATTGCCGAGACCTTCTTGGAGTGCTAGCACACTCAAAGGTTCTCCTTCCATCGAGTTGTTCGTGTGGATACGCATAGAGAGTTGTCTACCTTGGCAACTTGAGATCCGGCATCTCCTTGGACGAGCGGGATACGAAAAGGGCACGCATCGAAGGTATATGCTCTTCTTCTTTGTAGATCTAGAGTAGATCTAGGTTTTTGTAAACTCGTACTCGTATGCTTTCGAAAGTTTTTACTTCGCACGGATCCGTGGCTGGGGGTTTCTGGGTTTTCGCGACGCGAAAAGCGATTTTCGCGGCCCGAAAAACCCAACAAGGATCCAAGTTGGAGGTGTCTTCCATGGAGTTGGAAGGTGCCTTCATCAGCCTATATAAGGCTGGTCCGAGCAGATGCCAAGGAACAACAACAAATCATGATTTTCTTCTGTGCATTGGTCCAAAAAATGATCCGAAGAAGTCGTAACACTGCTCCGACAACCTGAAGCTCGGAATTTCTCATTCTTAGTTGTTGGTATATTTTTCTGCACTTAAATTATATACTTGTAATTAATCTTGTGAAGATTCTCAAGCATATAGTGATTGCCCATCGAAAACGATCAACGATCGCGAGCTTTGGAGTAGAAGTCGACACAGGCTCCGAACCATGTAACCAAAAGTGTTAGCTTCCGTGTCTTTACTTTTTTGCTGCGTATTTACTTTGAGTTTTCCAAGAAAAAATGAATTAGCCACGAGCGCTATTCACTTCCCCCCCCCCCCCCCCCTCTAGCGCTTTTTGATCCTACACATATTTGGATATGTAATAAATTTTTATACATATTAAAAATTTATATCTATGTGTCATATAAATTTTTATATATACTAAATCATATAAATTTTTATATGTACATAATTTAAATTTCTTGTATCTTTAGTCAATTTTATATCCAACAATTACTTAATATAATTGATCAATCTGAATTCTATAAATGTAAGATAACTTAATTAATTAAATCTAACTAAATCTATCTATTTAAATTAATCAATTCTAATTAAATCTGAATTGTGTGTGCATGTGGGCAACTTAGCGGCATTCTAGGTGTATGAATCACTTCCAAATGGCCCGAGTCAATTTCAAGCACTCGAGGAGCCCGGAATTCCACTCAATCGCCCACAAGCGAGCAAAGTCGTGGTGTTATATATATATATATATATATATATATATATATATATATATATATAGAGTCTTGAGAAATGGCATTTTACTCACTTTTGTTTCTCGTTCCTATATAGTGTTAGTTCTTTCGGTATTAAACTCTTTTATCTTGTCATTTGAAAATTGTATTCCTTATATTCTTTTTGCAACTCTCCTTCAATTATCAAGTAATGTTTGTGCTTTCAAAGAGCTGGGAGACAAAGTAAATCATCTTTCATCCAATAACCTTTGAAATTAAATGTTTGTTTTATAGCAACTATTGAATTTGAATCTCCTATGACTATCATTATAAAATATCAAAATTCACTCTGTAATTTGTTTCACTAGAATCAAAGGAAGTCATAAAATATTTATTAAATTCTGACTATAACTTAAGAGAGTGTTTGGTTTATATTTTTCCCATTGTTATTTTTTATTTTCTAAGAAAATAAAAAATATGTTTAATTTACATTTTCCACATTCGTTTTCTAGAAAAAAAAGAACATTTTTTAAGAAAATGTAAAATGTAGAAAAGTTATTTTCTAAAAAATTGGAAAATGTTGTTTTCTAAAAATGAAAATTGAAAATGCAAACAAATCAAATGCTCCCTAAGGGTTCTCATGGATATTTTGTTTATTCTCTTAATAAAAGTTGTGTTTTTATGAATTTTAAATTAATAGTACTATTAATACTTTATAATTCAGATACATTAGCTTTTAGTTTATATTTTAAACTATAATCTTTATAAATATCATATAAATTATTTCTAATATTTTATATAATATTAGTATCATATAAATTATTTTTAATATTTTATATAATTACATTATTAAATATTTTTAAAATTTTATAAATACTACTACATATATTTTATTGGTATGAAAAAAAAACTCACATCCATATTATTAGTATTTTATACATAAAATAATCATAATAAATTTATATTGAAATGAATCCTCTTATATTTATAGATTGAATTTCAATATATTGATATGTGGAAATTTTTTAAAATTCATTTCATTGATTGTATAAATCCACCTTATTATTTTATTATACTAGAATGTGACCACAAATCAGAAATAGTAATTTTAATTGATTTAATTTGTTTTTTTTTAATTTAAATTCATTGTAGACACAAATTTAAAGAATGACATACATATCATATATGAAAAAATAAACTATCAATAATATGTTAACATATAAATTTAAGTCCGTCAATATTTATCATATTAAAATTAGTATTATCAAATAATATTAAAAATAAATTAATTCATATTCTTTTAAAATTAAGCACATTAATTGAGATAGGTTATGAGTTGTGTATTCTTTATCAAAGACTCTATATTCCTCCAAATGGGACACGTAATTAAAGGATACTGGACTCCTGAGCTGCCCGCTGCGAGCACTTCCCGATTTACCCTAGTGATCGATAGAAAACTTTCGTGGAACCAGACCGATCACCTCATACTCGAGATTACCCAACTTGATTAATTATTTTTATTTATCAAAGACTCTATATGCTAAAAAGAATATTTTGAATTGTCAAAATTTGTCAACCCAATGACAAATTATACTTCTCTAGGAATGAGTTTATAATGGTTATTTTAAATATCAGAACATAAAATTATTTTATTATTTAATTTATTAAAATTTTCAATTAAATTTTATCTGTTTCATTAAATTTTTACAAGTGTTGTTCTATAAACAAATTTAGCAATTGGGTTAAGTGATTTTTGATTGTTATCTAAAATTAAAAGAAATATATTTTATAAAAATAAATTTAACCAATGATTCTTTTAATTTAATATTTAAATATTTAAATAAACTACAATCAATGCCTCAATTAGTTAATAAAATCTAGAAAATTATATTTGAAAACGTTCGACTCCAAATTCAATGGGGTGCGCTTCGGTTCAACGTGTTGCGTCAATGACCCATAATTGTCACCCGATTGGAATGTATATATTTTCATTTTGCACATATTTCTTTGGACAAGAGAATGATTTTCTTAAAATATTTAGTAAAAATAAATAATTTTAAAGATCATTCCATATGTCTCATCTATCAAAAGTTATTCTAGTTCCTCATCGATAAATCGAATATCATCAAAATCTACATTTAAAATATCTATTTCCTTAACTTTTCAAGATCGAGATGAACTTCATTCTATTCAAATGGGAGATGAAAGCAATCTAATGGTGGTTCAAATGATCTCAACCATTTTCAAAAAATAAAAGTTACTTTAAATTGTCAGAAATGTAGGTGGATACGGTTAAAAACCTACAATTGGATCGGCCGAATAAACAAAGGTATACTTAAAAGGAAAAATTGAATAGGACACCCTTTTAACTTTATTTGTAAAAACGTACTAGTCAAAGGAAAAGACAGAAAGGCATACACATTAAAACCACAGTAAATAAATTTAAACAATATTTCTTTCTATGAACACAGCAACTCACCCGTCAGTCCCATGTACAATATCCAGCACACTCAAGCTTGCTCTTTGAACAAGTCTTCAGAAAGGTTTAAGCGAGTCTCATGTCGGCTACACCCACCCCCACGGGTAAAGATAAAGTAAAGAAAGTAGAAGCTGATACAATTGAATAACAAGTTTTTTTGGTGGATCAAATGGGACTCTGATGTCTTTGCAAATTGTTCGTAAAAGCCTTTCAATTGCAGAAAAAAGAGCCTCGACATGGATGAAATCTAGTTGAACTTTCCAATCTCCATCTTCTTTTTTACAGCTCTTTGACCATGGTATATGAATGAATCCAGTATTCCCGAGACGGTGAATATGCCTGCAAGTGAAGTGTACATGTTTAAACGTTAGGGAGAATATATTGCTAATATAATAAGCTCAAGAGATATGGATAATGAAGGAAGATGTGGATCAGCCTTCACTCGTTTCCTATTTTCTGTTTTTATTTTTGATGCAACGGAGACTGAAAATTGACCATTTTAAGGGAAATGACTTTTACTCGTCCAAATTTGGTTTATTTTTCTGATTTTTTAGAAAATTTTCTGCTGGTCAATAGATCACATGGATATCTTCCATTTGATCTGGTGGCACAGGTTCAATTCTTGATTGTTCCTACTCTAATGGATCAAACGAGCAAGCAATGGTGGAGACGGTGAAGCTTGATCCAGCATAGATCCATTTGGAAAATAGAGGAAATGAAAGGAAGATAAAAACATTTCCCTTGTATATATGAATGGTGCTGAAAAGAACAAATGATACCAAAATCGAGGGTCCTGAGAAGAACAAAAGAAATGGTACCTCCAACAATCGCGCAAACATTAGTCAAGAAGTGTAAGAAAGGTATATATCGCTCTGTAGAGGTAACCTGTAAAATGAAACAATGTTTCATTAGTTAGATAAAATAAGAATTGAGCCAAACAATGAAAGAATAAATGCAACCAGGTCAGATTTGTGCATGATGTGTGGATACATTAGCAATTAAATGAATGATGGTTATATTAACTACTTCAAGACAACAGTATTTGGTACGTTTATTTTTTAAAATTCTTGTAAGTGACCAATAAAAAATATGGATTGTTCATTCAAGGTGTCAGCGTATAAGTGTCAATCAACATAAGTATGGAAGAGATAGAAGAAGAGTTAGAGTATTAGAGATGCTCATAAATTATCACCTTAATTGGAGAGAGGTCATAAAAGAACAGAACCCCAGGAACAATTTGTATTCCGCCACTATCGTCATTCCTGAAATGCTCTGTAACGGAGAACTACAGATACATGTAACAAACATTGTAAGAGGTCACTGTCAAAAGTTACATAAATTTTGCTACCAAGCTAACCTGGTTGGACTGGATAGTGCGGCCAGTTATGTCAGTGTAAACAGTCGGAACAACCTAAATAGGAAGATAATAAACGCATTAGTATTCCTCTGGAATCTTCTTGAACAACTGATAAAATTCTTGATTGTTATCCTATTTGCTCAGCTACATATTTAACACAAATGAAGATGTTTCATGTGCATTGAAATAGATAAGAGGCATTGTTAAATCAACCTTGATGAAGTATTGGTACATTCCATATTGTGTGTGTTGCACCCACATCACTCTGAAATTTCCCAAAAAAACAAGAGTGGATGTTGTCAGATAAATGATCATACTGTTTGAACAAATTGAATTAAGAGAACAAAATGCAATAACACGGCAACACAAGTTGGCAAATAATGAAGTTAGGAAGCTACCCATCAAGAGGATTGATGATGCCTGGAAGATATTCTCCGAAAGTTAATCTGTTGATTTTGTGGCTAATCTGAATTCACAAGGATACCAATAGATTACATAGACAGTAATCACTATCGAGTACAGAAACAAGAGCAAGATCACAAAATAAGAATGTATTTAAATTGCAAGGGACAACTTACATTAAAACTGTCTATGTGATATGGAAGTAGGTCAAGAACATGTGCATTAGATTGGCGAAAACTTTTGCCAGGGGCCAGGTGGAAATTTCCTGCCACTTTGTTGACTTCCAAGAAGCCATAGATATTGCACCCTTCACCCGCTTCGTCCTTGATGCGCTGAACAAGACCTTCTCTATTGCACTACAATAGCATGCAAATTTGAAGAGTCACTAACCTTCCAGAGAAAAAGAAAGTAAAACGGATCACTGAAATGACAGGTTGTTTGAAACAAACAAAATGGTTACTTTAGAGAAGCTACTTCCTACTGAATGAAAGAAATAGCATGAAGGAGAAGAAGAAATGGATAGATTCCAGTCTGACAGTCATAACAATATAAAATTAAGGTTTCTACAATATTATACTACTTGCATGTGTGCAGCTTTTCCATAAACTATTTAGCTTGAATATTGCACAATAGATGACACTTACAATATGCTGAAACCATATTAACTCATTTCCTTAAATCTGGAAGCCACTTCATACCAAAATTCTTAGATGGGATGAGGGTAAAGATTTGTAAATTAATAAACTTTCTTGAGATGGAAAAAGGGGTGTATAAAGAGCATATAATTATTACCTGGTCAATCATGTCCGGATCTGATAGCCCCCAACCTTTCTTTCTATAAGCTTCACGAACCTCTTCACAAGAGTTGCAACAATCTTCATCAGACTACAGACAGAAAATTCAAATTTGATTAGTCAGTCACTAAATCACACACATAATTCTTCTTATATTAAAAATTATCCGAGTTTACAAGGTATAAATTAGTTGTATTTTATCTGAGTTGAAATATGGTATATTGAAACAACAGTGTCTTGAAGCCATGAACATAAATACAGCAAGCAATTTAAAAAAATACCAATCAGCAAACATACCGTTTCTGCACCATAGCAGGAACCACAATATGTCTCATTATGTTCAAGCCTTCCACCGTGCCTCTGTAAAGGCTTCTCAATCTGTGACAAATAGTGGGAACTCAATTAACAGTAGACTTTGTGTGTAACATTACATACCACCATGTCACCAACGAAAGTGTATATTACATATGTACAGTTCAGTCTGTAAAATTCTATAGCAGCTTAAGTCAGAGAAACAAGTGTATATTACTTTTCAATGCATATAAGCATAAATCTTATACGGAAGTAGTTTGCTAGAGGTATCTTTTACAACTATGATGGTCATCATTTTGAAAATTATTGGTTTAGCATTCAAATTCAGTAAGATAGTGAAATTGACAATCCACTAATTAACCGGCCTCCAAATCCAAGAAAATTGCTACTGTGTGAAGATCAATATAACAAACTGTTGAGCTTAGTAAACTATTGTTAAGAATCATTATTCATAATTATATGTTGAATAGGACTACTGCTGAGTTTTTGGTTATAAGGTGTGACAATGAATCATACATGTTGTGTAATGATGACAACACAATGCTGAATTATACCCCATTCAACTTCAACATATATGCAACCATAAGAAATGAATCTAATCAATACAGAAGTGATCAACTTCAATTATGCACTTCAGGTTTTTATGTTGATTATTATAAGAATCAGACTTATGGTACATATTTTTTGTTTAAAGCATATGTGTCTATGGTTCTTCTAAAATGGCCACCAAGTTCCTGAATAGTAAGATTATAAGAAGTGCTCTAGACTTGCATGTGAATTTAGATCCATGGCAGCATAACGTTACATAATTTAAAATTTCAGAGCTTTCAAGATGTATGTTCCCCAAGATGAAGGTGTAAAGATTATAACGTAATTTCTCAAAGAATAAAGATCTAAGAGTGTTTGACTAGAAGTTTAGTAAAATCCACAAAAGAAAGGTGAAGAGCATATACCATAGAATCTTGAAAATTGATAACTTTGATAAACAAAATATGATGTCTTATCATAAACATGGCTAGAAAAACATATTATACAGGCCAGTTCACTGTAAAATCTTTGTTACTGAAAAATATTAACCAAATCAATACTGACCTGAGGAGAACCAATTCCGCCTTGTCTAGAACCAATAACATTACCATGGGAATCTAACCTCTTTTTAATTATATCATGTCTCTGAAAAAGTTGGAAAAAGAAAATTACATTATGGTTAACAAGCATAGGAAGGTTGAAACCAAGTAAATAATGCGTAAGAGATACAACTATTAAAAGAGAAATTCTAGCGAGAAACATACTATGTCAAGGTGTTCCTCACCGCTGATGTCCATGGAATCAAGACTGAGCATAGAACATGAAAGGGCAGGAAAGGTGACATCAAACTGCATTTCCATGAGTAATATTCACGAGGGATAATGGAAAAATTGGTCAAACCATTGGCCAGCAAATATCATTGAGAAGCCTTGATTCATAATTAGATTAGGGCTACACATACATTGATCCGAAGTCTTTCGCCTCTTGAAGTATCAACTACAAGTTTTGTTTCTGTAACTGCTTCAAGATACAATCCTGCAACCATAAAATGAAAAGTTGACAACTTAAAATCCAAGCCCAAAAGAACACAGCATCAACAAATCTGGCCAAACTGCATCCGGAATTCTACAATCCCGTCTGTTTTATCCATAATCGAAACATATAAAATTGCCATGTGAATATTGTTGGAACCATATTAGAAATATTGATTCCATTAAATTATTATGGAAATTTTCATTTGGTCTAATCTGAACAAGAGATACATGAATCGGTCAACAACTATAATGCATAGAGATAAAAAAAAGCTTAGAGAAAATGGACCTAGAAGCAAGCCAAAACCAACAATCTACAATAAAGACTTGGCTATTTCAACACTTCTGAATCCCATGAAAAATCCTCAAAAATGCCTCCATAATAGAAGAATATCCTTGTATGTCATCATAGAATGGGTGATCAACAAGATTCCATCTTCCTCAGCTGAAGGATGAGCAATGATATTAGGTAGATATACGAACTGATAGACTGCTGGTTCAGTGGAACTGGTGTCTCTGAAAAGCTTGGCCAAGATCTAATTTTGATCAACAAGGGGTTCGGGCAAGGCCACATTTGGTGTGTGACGTTGAAAAAGGGATATCCAGAGGTGGTGTAGATTATCCAATCTCAATATGGATTTAAATTGAGTAGAGATGAGTGCAAAAGTCAATGTCCTGATTTCCACATCCTAGTGATGCCGCGGTGGTTGATGGGAAAGAAAAATGGTTTTTCCAGACATACAAAGAACATCAGTGTGGGAATTGATGCCTCGATTTCCACATCATAAGTTCATAACAGATGGTGATTGGTGGATTTAATTTCTGGCGATCATCAAATTAGAGCCCATTGTTGCTTATGTACTTGATAATCTGTGTCAAGTAGTAGGGACAGGAAATATAGAATGTTTTTTATGTCTAATGATTGAAATAGTCAGATGTTTGCCTTAGATTGTTGGAATCTTATTATTAAGAATAAAATTTTACTCAAGAGATATAATAAATCAAGTTACAAATTCAATGCAGATGAATAAGAAATAATAGAGAGAAAAAATTCAAAAATAAGTGAAGCATGTTTACAGTTTATTGGCTCAGCTCTCAGAGGTGAATGGATTCAAATAGTCAAAGTTGTAGAATAGGACGCTTATATTTGATCTAAAATACTAGTATGCATGACTAGACTAGCCAATATCTCGAGCAAGTCAATGCTTCCTTCTTCCATTCAACTTAAATTTTAAAGTTCAAACATTTTCGAATGAAAATAATTTTTTTTTCTTGAGCACCTCGCTCTCATTGCTCCAATTTCAGGCTCTATCCTAATCAGCTTTAAAAACAAGGAATTGGCAATCATAGTTGCAACAAATAGAACTCATACATGGCACATATTTTTGAAATTGCAATCCAAATCATACTTTTTTATTCTCGAATATTAGGGGAAAAACATAAGACAGGAGAGAAGAATAAGGAAAATCCAACTTACGGAGCTCGGAGACGAAAAGGAGGAACATGACGACGGAGGAGAGGATGGTGATTATGCCGCCGGAGAGCGTTCGGCTGTGGAAATCCTCGTTGATCTTGGGATTGACATCGAGGTTCCGCAGCTTCCCGAAGATCCCCTCCATCTGATCGATCCACGGAAACAAAACAAGCTAGAGTAATCCGATTCACGACGGCCAACAAAACGAAAGATCGGAGGGGAGAGGAGAAAACAAAGATCTGATCTATAAATCTCTGTTTCTCTTCCTCGTCCTCTTCCTTCTCCTCCGCCTCGCTCCTCTGTATCTCTCACGGAATAGGTATAGAGGATTTGATTGCTTCGAGGTGCGAATTGGTTCATCCGCCGTTAGATTGAGTTATACGCGAATCTCCAGGCAAATTAATCTATCTATCCATAGAAATATAATAAACATAGATTCTGATATACCTAGTATCTCATTGGATGAAGCTATCGGTCCTATTTTGCGCCAAACTTAAAGACGGGCGCATGTAAACAGCAAAGTCCATAGCATCCGGGCAACGAAATACAACATGCCATAAAGAATAATTTACATAAAGTAATTTACAAATTTTAGTTAATAGGGTCAAATGGCATCCTAATATATATATATATATATATATAATTAAAAAATATCTGAATTTTATTTAGATTAAATAAGAATATTATAATCACTAAATTTTTTAATTTAAAATATGTTTGGGCTTTAGGAGTGGGTAACAAAAGTATATATTAATTTATAAAATATATGATTATTTTATATGTAAGAAAAAAAGATAAATAATTAAAAAATAATTATTTTTAAAATGAGTAATAAATTGACTTACATATTTTAAAATGACATATAATAGGCATAAAATGATTTTGATATTTACCATTATTACTAAACATTAAAGACTTTACAATTATGCAAATAGAATATTGATACTAACTTTATACCCTTAATTAAGGGAAATGATGGTTTTTTTATAAAGAGTAAATTCTCCTCTGTTTTATAAAAAAATGTTATGTTTTTCCATTGTTTTGCATATTTTATGTTGATAAGTGATTATGCAATGGCTATATTTTTTTTAACATGGTATAGTTTTTTTATAAGTAAATATTTTTATATAAATTAATAAGAGATAACAGTATAACACCAAATCTGAATAGATATTCAAAGTTATATCTATCTGACTTTTCTATAAGGCATAGGACTTATGCCTAGGGTTATAATATATTTTTTTAATATAATTTTTATTCTTTTTTTTTTTAAATATTCATTTATAATTTAAATTTATGTTAATTTTATTTGTTGTAGTTTTTTAAATAATATATTTTATTTTTTAAACCTAATCAATTTTTTACTTTTTCCATATTAATCTCTTAAAAATATACTTTCTTATAGCGTCTGTCGGTGATCGCATATCATCATCTCTCTTGTCAATGCTTCAAGCTCTTCTCCTCCCTCATTATTTATACATTTTCTTTCACTATCGATGATACTCTTAAAAAAACATTCTTCTCGAGAATATTTTTTCTTACTCTTTTTCTTGATCTTAATAAGAAAAAAATAGTAGTTCTCTATCCATGGGACACGCAGAGTAGGATGTTAGTCTTTTCAGACATCAAATTATTTTATTTTCCCTTTTTTTTTAACATAAATCAGAAAAGGACCAATATTTTTTATTGGAAAACTTAGGGTTTAGAATTAGTTTTCATAGATTTGTATTAATCATATATTTAACTTAGCATGATTCATAATAAAATTTGATAATCTTTAATGTAAATAATCTCTTATACAGTCCGTCTGTGTTCATTCTAATAAACCAAAATAAAAATTAATATTTTTTCTTTTATCAATTTTGGGTAGGTATAGTCTACTTTAAAGTATTATCAAATTGCAAAAGAGTGAGGGTGAATTTTTTTTTAAATTAATATTGTTTTTATTTTTTTATATTTTAAAAGAAATTGTAAACCAATGTCCAAGTCCGGATAAAGACAAAAAGATGAGAGTGAATATTGAAATTTTTTAACAAAATATTAAAGGTTTAAAAATAATTTTTTTACCTAGGGCCTTATGTTCATCCTCTCCCTCTTAAAAATATCTTTATTCTTAGTCATCCATATATGCTGAATCTACATGTGGCGGTTAGATGTCTTGCCTCCGTCAAAATACAAATGTATCGATATTATTATTTGAAGGCTCTGAATATTTTTTTCTTTAGGTAGTCATATAAATTAAACTTCTAACCTCTTTCCATGATAAGTACGAGTGAAACTAAGTCTCTATCTGGATATTCTTTGGATTGTTGTTGCATATGCAACTCCTATCAAAGTTTTTGATGGTATGTTTTTAGAAATATCTTATAAATATAGAGGTACGTTTTGACATTAGTAATTAAAAAGCCATGTATTGATATGTTGCCTATTATGCAATATAAAATATTAGATAGTTAGTTAAATTAATTTAGTTTGGTAAATAAATAAATACATGTCAGTATTATTTAATTTCCTACTTTCTTCTTAATCCATTATTTTTAATCAATTCTAAATGTGTTTAGATGGTGCTCAATATTATCAACCTTAAATATACATAATAAAAGATTCTTTAGGCCCTAGGGCGTAGCACGTACCGTGAACACATGATATTTTTAGTATAATAATTAGGGGTTGAATTTAATAGAAACTCGTGATCTAAAATTTATCCAACCATCCATCTATGTATCTTCCTCTATACTTGTAAGGCCGGAGACGACTAAGGTGGCGAACCACCCAATAAAAAAAATCTTTATATACAATATAACTAGGGTGTAAATGAATTAAGCCCTCATGAGCTATTCGAAACTCGATTCGATAAAAACTCATTTGAGCTCGTTTAATGAGGCTCATTAAGATAAAAAAACCAAGCTCAAGCTTCACAATATTTAACTTATTAGCTCGTGAACATATTCGTTAAGCTCATGAATCAACTTTTAAATAAAAAAATAATAATTTTGATATTGAATTTATAGATTTTACACTCTACACATGCAACATATAGATAAATATATTAAATTTATTTATTAGAATAAAATTATAAATTTTAATAAGAATATTATAATTTTCTCTATAAATATATAATTTAGTTTTTAATCAGTATTTAAATTTATAATTTATATTTATTAAGCTTGTTTAGGTTCGATAGAATAAACTCGTGAACCATGAATATATTCGTTAAATAAAGCTCGAGCTCGGCTCGATTATAAACTAGCAAAACTCAAATATTCAAAAGTTTAGCTCGACTCGATTCGATTACACCCCTAAATATAACATAAATAATACTAATTCATATTTATGTTTTTAGTCATTTATAATAATAATAATAATAACACACTTTTTCTATTTTGACATTTGCATATAGTTTTGGTTTTTATTCTCCATTAAAAAAAAAACTGATTTCTTGGTTAAACTCTAGATTTGTAATTACAAGTGATAGGGTAGGTCGAGCGAATCTAGAGATGATGTTATAGTTAAAGTCAAGATAAGATGATGGTCAAAATTAAAATGAGGTGGTGGCCAAAATGTCGATCTCAACGAGGATTAGCTCCTCACTCCTCAGCGCTAAAACCTTCGATATGAGGGTGGTCGACTCGAGAGCCCGTCAGACTTGCGGGATCTAATGCTCTATTTGTGTTCATTTAATGTATAGTCGGTCGGCTCAAAAGCCGAATCTAGAGGTGATGTTATAGTCAAAGGCCCAAAGGTATGTAAAAATGTCCTCAAGCCTTACATTACGCACACACATCTACTATTCATTTTCTTCTCCACTTTTCGCTCGAGCATCACACTGACTTGAGCATCAGAGGGTCTACGCTAGGGACCCCCTCTCTGGTTCTCATTCTAACGTTCTCTTTGCTCTCTCTCTTTACGGTGTGCACAAGAAGGAGTACCCCAGAGGAGTGCTAGGTGTTAGTTCTTCTCCATCTCAGAGTCTTCTCCGAGTCAACAACAGAGCCATCTGCCCAACGCGTCATCTCCATCACTTTTAGATAGGATCAAATTTAGCGTCATCTGTAGGAACTTTTACCTGAATCTAAAACAAGGAGATAGAAGAAGTCGGACAACTCACAACCATCACTTTATTGCATGAAGATTTGGAGTTACTTATAGTTGCATGAGCATAGAAATTAGTGCAGCAACAACAAGCGATAACATAATGCCCCTTGCCAAATGACTCGGCCCTATCGGTGACAAGGCTACATGCCAAGCTAAGGACATTGGTGGAGGAGCCAACTAGGTTTTAGTCGACTCCTTCTCCCCCAACTAGTTTCATGTAAGCGCATGCGCAACCAATTAACTTGTCATCTGTTCCACCATCCTCGATTATCTATCACTAGACATTATTCAACACATCGCTCAAGGAGATGGGCCAAGAAGAAAGGCCCTAAGTATCATCTTCTGAAGATGCACCCACATGAGATCTACGCAAGGGAAAAGCCCTGATGGTCAGAATCCCTTGAGTGGATAAGCATGTTATTCTCTCACGAAATCTTAGAGGAGAAGCTACCAAGACACTTCCGACCCCAAACAATTGGGGAATATGGAAGGCAACCAACCCAAAAGACCACCTCCTTAAGTTTAAAAATGTAGTCATCCTTTACCAATATACAGATGACATAAAGTATCGAGTATTTCTCACCACACTCTCTGGATCGATATAAAGATGATTCAACTGACATTCTGTTGAGTTCAATTGTTGCTTTAAGGATTTCTGCAAGGCTTTCCTTCACTATTTTGCCAACAACCACAGGTACAACAAAACCACGTTGAGCTTATTCTCCCTCAAACAAGAGCCCAAGGAGACGCTAAGGATCTACATCAAAAAGTTTAGCTAGGTGGCCATGGGTGTTCCCTCTATTGAATCAAGATGCACGTGAAGGGGGGGGGGGGGGAATCACGTGGTTTTAAAAACTTATTTTATTGATTTTATAAAATAAAGTGCGCAACGGAAAATTAAACATGAAAATAAAAAACTCGGTCAATTTTACTTAGTTCAGAGCCTCAGGCGACTCTTACTCCAAGACCCAGGTTCCACGGACCTATCGACGGGTAATCCACTAATAACCTCTTTCAGAACTACCGGAAGAGGGGATCGAGTACAAAAAGTAATAGGAGAAAGTGTAACGCGTTGCACTTTTCGTTTTGCAATAATTAAGTACAGAACTAAACTTCGTTACCCAACACTTTCGAAGATGATCGGATCGTGCTCCATATTGGATATCTTCTCAATGGCAGTCAGACACAGTAAAACCCTGAGCAACCATCAAAGCTCAAGATTTAGTGGATTTTGTAACTAAGATACAAAGCCACGAACTGGAGGAGACTTGGAAAATATATATAGATGGGTCGTCCACCCGGCATGGGAGTGGAGTGAGAGTACTTATGATATCACCCTAGAAGGACAGAATTAAATTATCGAGCTACCAATAACGAAGCAGAATATGAGGCATTAATGGCTAATTTATAGGCTACAAAGCATGTAGGAGTCACTCTAGTCTTAATATACTCAGACTCTCAGTTAGCAGCTCAACAACTTTTGAGCAATTTTGAGATTAATAATAAGAGGCTTATGTTATATGCGAAAGCATTTGAAAAGTTGAAGATAGGGTTTCAAGAAGTTATTTTACAAAAGACTCCCTGAGCAAAAAATCAAAAGACAGATGAGTTAGCCAAATTAGTTGGCTTCTTAATTCCATGGACTTTGGACAAGCTTGTAGAGTAAACACTATTGGTAGGACACATTGAAAGATAAGCTAAGCTAGAGTTACAAAGTAATTGGCGGGCACCATTAGTCTCATTTATCTAGCAAGACACCCCACCATTCGACCAGGAACAAGCACGTATGATCAAGAAAAGAGACAGTCAATTAACCTTGATCGGGGATCACTTATATAAGAGGGCTTTCTCCTGACCATTGCTTAAATGTGTAGGCCCTGAGAATGTGCAGTATATTTTATAGGAAGTGCATCAGGGTTCATGTGGAAGTCACTCGGGTGCTCGATCACTAGCTCGAAAGATCTTATTTGTAATAACTCACCCTTCTATTCTTACCTTACAGGGCAGACGTTACTCTTTTTCTTATCTAAAATTTGACATTATTACTTATTATATACTGCTCAGTCCCAAGATCTACTCCAAACTTGTTTCGACTGATAGGATGTGACTTGGAGCCAAGCAGAGCTGGAAGGGAGTCTAGAGCTTCTAGCGGGTCTGGGCCGTGTGGCCTCGACCGACCGTGCAGCCTTACCCGAGAAGGAGCAGTACCTGGTCGTGTGGCAATGACCGGTCGTGCCACCTTGGCAGTGAACGATCGTGTGAGGGTCATATGGTCGTGCCACCTTGGCCGAGAGGAAGAGGTGCAAGACCATGTGAATCCATATGGTCATGTCACCTTGGCCAAGAGGAAGAAGTGCATGGGCCATGTGCATCCACACGGCAGTGTCACCCTGGCTGAAGGAAGAGGTGCACGGCCGTGTGAATCCATACGACCGTGTCACCTTAGCCAAGAGGAAGAGGTGCACGACCGTGTGAATCCACACGACTGTGTCACCCTGGCCGAGAGGGAGAGATGCACGGCCGTGTGAATCCACATGGTCGTGTCACCTTGGCTGAGAGGGAGAGGTGCACGACCATGTAAATCCACACGACCGTGTCACCTTGGCCGAGGGGAAGAGGTCCAAGGCCGTGTGAATCCACACGGTCGTGTCACGGGCCGTGTGGGGGTGTTAGTTAGAGCCCTAGAGCCAATCATATGATGATTGTTGTATGGACTCATTGTATCATATTCTTATGTATATAAAGGCATTTGTTTTGGTTATTATACTTACTTGTATTGGTGCCAAATAACTAAGTATAATAGCGTCCTTGAGTAGAAGGTTCTTATCTATATCAATCGATTGGTTGAATCGATAGTGAGATGATATAGAGAACACTACTCTTAATCATTGCTAGTCAAGTATTAACATTCAGGGACAATGTTAATGCGATGAAACTAGCATGTAGGTCAACTTGATGACTTAATCTCACAAGTCATGGATATAGGGATATCAAGTTGACACATGGGTATGCATTGGAGAATGTATACTGAATGACCCGCCATTAGAAAGTATCATGGATCGTTATATGAGTGTCATATACTTTCTCATGTGGCTATTAGTATGACTATTAGTCCTTAGACCTGAAGTCACTATGGTTCACTACATAAGGAGTTACACCCTTTGGCTTCGTCAAACGTCACCCATAAATGGGTGGACTATAAAGGTGATTACTGGGTATGTAACAAATTATGCGGAGGGATGTGAGTGACGTAGATGGGATCTATCCCTCCTATATAACGAGAGTGACATCGTTATTCTTGATAGAGTGAGACCACTAAGTGCATGTCCATACCCAAATGAGTCAATATGAGATATTGAGCTCATTTGATTATAGTGAGTCTACTTGGAGTTTAAGATTTAGATTGATTAGAGGATAACACGGTCTATGCCTCAAATTGATCAATCTAGATGTCAAGGATAGAAGGACACTTGTCATATATTGTGAAGAGTCACAATTAGTAGTCACAAGGTGATGTTGGATCTCAACATTCTTGTAACTTGGGTAGTAATAATGTGTTGCTAGATACCGCTCATTACTTATGCTTCTAAATGGGTTTAGGAGCATTGCCAACGTTACAAGAACCTATAGGGTCACACACAAAGGGCAATTAGATGGAGATTAGGTTCATTTGATGAACCAAGAGGATTAGGTTCATGTGATGAACCAAATTGGATTAATTGAGTAATACTCGATTGAGTTAGACTTGAGTTAGACTCAAGTGAGGCTAGACTTGAGTTAGACTCAAGTGAGTCTTAATGGTGATATTCATTGAATTTTGAATTCAATGATAAATGGAATTAAATTTAAATTTTAGATTCAAATTTCGAATGAGTTTCAAAATGGTCATTTAATGAAGAATATTAAATACTCATTAAGGCTCATTAATGAGGCTCATTAATGGTGTTAATGGGCATTAAGTATTTTTATTAGATGAAAATACTTAAGCCATTTTTACTCTTATTTTCATTATCGATCATTATTCCTCCTTGCTTCTTCTTCTCTCCCTCTCCTCCTCCTTGGCCGAAACCCTCAAAGAGTGCTATCACACTCTAAGGTTTATTCTCCACCTAATTGTTCGTGTGGATACACATAGAGGGAAGTTCACTTGACACCCTTGAGATCCGACATCTTCTTGGATGAGCGGGATAAGCGAAGGGCTTCGCATCAAAGGTATAGACTCCTAAACATGTAGATCTAAAGTAGATCTAGGATTAGAAAACACGTACATGAAAATTTAATATTCACACGGATCCGGTGGCATTGGATTTTGAGGTTTCCTCAACGCAAAAAATGGTTTTTGCGGCTCAAAAATCCCAACAGTGGTATCAGAGCCACGTGCAAAGCGTGTACGAGTTTCATTTTTGTTTTTATGAAAAACATTCAGATCTGTAAGTTTCTGTATATTTACAATTCTTATAGATTTTATGGGTATTTTTCTCATATAGGCGAAGCAACAAGTGTTTGGACACTTATAGGCTTCGACTACCGAGAAAACCTTTCCGAAACGGCAAGGTTTCGCTCAAATCATTTTGGGACAGCAGCTTAAGGCACTGTAAGATCATCATAGGACACTCATGATATTCATTTCACGAGAAGGGGTGCTGCCCCTAACTCCGCAAGGGGCATTGTCCCGCGATCGCGCCCAAAAATCGCTAAACGGGACCGTCGGGAAATTTTGACTCATAAAATTGTAAAAATAGTAGTAAAAATTACAGAAATTTATGAAAAATACATAATTTAGAATTATGTATAATTTTGTGATGGCGATGACCCAAAACCCAATTCTATTGAAAAAAAATTGTGTTGTAATTCATAATATGACCTGCGTGCCATTTTGTGTGTTTGTGCATGTTGTATATGATCGCGACCTGCGGGTCGTGCCTTCCTTTATTTTATATTCCTGTTGTAAATAGTTTAGACTCGAATGTAACTCGAGTTTCAAATTTGTAATGTACAAAAATTGAAGTGGTGGAAGGTCCACTCGAGGAGGAGTTACGAGGAGGGTGCGAGCAACACATGGTGGTCAAAGGGAGGAGCTTGGAGAAGCTGTTGACCCTAGGTTGACCATCTGATCTTCTCATTGGCTTGAGAAGATCGTAGTTGGGTCATGACGAATCGCAATTTAATTAATTGCTTGTGTGTGTGTGTGTGTGTGTGTATGTGATGCATGTTAGAGTAGAGTAATTAATTAGTGCCTTAACGATTAGATTAGATCTAAATCGTGTATATAATGCACCACGATTAGATTAGATCTAAATCGCGTATATGATACACATTAATGATTAGATTAGATCTAAATCATGTCAACTCAAAATGCCTACCATGCCGTGATACCCATCACTACCTCGATCACATGTTGTTGTTGAATCTGCCAAAGCAGAGCAACGCATATTATCTTGGTAGGGTGCGGAGGGACAATCTTGGTCCCGCCTATCAATGCATGGGTGATGACAAACTCAATTAGATTGAGTATAACTAGTTAAATCAGATTTAACTGTAGGCGTTATCCAATAGTTGGAAGATAGGATAAAATCACATTTATATTAAATCTTGGGTGATTTAGCCAAAGCTAACTCAAGTTTTAATATACATGTGGATCTTTATCCTATAAACAAGAGTTGCATAGAGATGTAATTGGTAATTGGTTACCTACCGATCATACTAAGTCTTGGGCGATTTAGCCAAAGCTAACTCAAGGCATAGTATGGTGTGGATCTTGTCCCACAAAAATTATAGCTAGTTGGTTAGAATCTAGTAAGTGTGGTTTGACCACATCCCTGACTTAATTCTACAAAAGTTCTATAATTCAATGGGAGTATCATTTAATTAAAGGCCTAATTAAATGATAATTGGAATATGATATTTTCTGCATTTTTCTGTTGTAGATTGTCATGTCGTCAAACACGAACTCCTTCTCCCTGTGTTCTGTCCTCGATAAGGACAAGCTCAATGGAGCTAACTTCCTGGACTGGTACAGGAATCTAAGAATAGTTCTCACACAGGAACGAAAACTGTACGTCCTGGAGCAACCGATTCCTGAGGCACCTCCTGCCACTGCCACGCGAGCTGATCGAGATGCTTATAAGAAGCGTCAAGATGATGCATTAGATGTGTCATGTCTCATGCTCACGACCATGAACTCTGAGCTTCAGAAGCAACACGAGTTGATGGGTGCTTATGATATGGCTGAACATCTTCGTCAACTATATCAAGGAGAAGCTAGGCTTGAGAGATTTGAGATCTCTAAGGCACTATTTCAGTGCAAGATGCAAGATGGGACTCCCGTAGGCCCATATGTACTCAAGATGATTGGGTACATAGAAAACCTACAGAGGTTGGGATTCCCACTTGGCCAAGAGCTGACCACTGACTTGATCTTGTAGTCCTTGCTAGAGAGATACAATCAATTTGTCATGAATTACAACATGAACAAAATTGACAAGCCACTGCTCGAGCTGCTTAGCATGTTAAGAACTGTTTAGCTCAACCTTAAGAAGGTTAAGCCCAACTCCATTCTGATGGTACAGAAACATAAGGGCAAGGGCAAGCCTAAAGGTAAGGTAAAGTCTCAAGCCAAGGGCAAAGGCAAGACACTGAAACCTAAAGGAGGGGCTGCCAAGGATGCTACCTGTTGCCACTGCGGTCAGACCAGGAACTGGAAGAGGAACTGCAAAGTATACCTGGAAGATCTTAAGAAGAAGATAAGTGAGACTTCTACTTCAAGTATATATATTATAGAAGTCAATCTATCTATTTCTTCATCATGGGTATTAGATACCGGATGTGCTTCTCACATTTGTACTAATGTGTAGGCGCTAAGAAATAGCAGAGCATTGACAAAGGGCGAGGTGGACCTACGCGTAGGCAATGGAGCATGGGTTGCTATTGTTGCTGTAGGGACTTATTCTCTATCTCTGCCCTCTGGGCTTGTACTAGAATTATATGATTGTTGTTATGTGTCTGCTCTTACTAAGAACATTATATCATTTTCTTGTTTGGACAAGAAAGGTTTTTTATTTATAATAAAGAATAAATGTTGTTCAATTTATTTAAATGATATGTTCTATTGTAGTGCACCGATGATAAACGGACTCTATATTCTAGACTTAGAGAACCCTATCTATAACATAAGTACCAAGAGGTTCAAGTCAAATGGCTTGAACCAAACCTATATCTGGCACTGTTGCTTAGGTCATATAAATGACAAACGCTTATCCCAGCTCCATAAAGATAGTTTGCTGGACTCATTTGATTTTGAATCATATGAGACATGCGAGTCATGCTTACTGGGCAAGATGACCAAGACTCCCTTTAGTGGACACAGCGAGAGAGCGTCTGACTTGTTAGGACTTATATATAGTGATGTATGTGGCCCTTTCAATGTCATTGCCAGAGGAGGTTATAGGTACTTCATTACATTTACTGATGATTTCAGTAGATATGATTATGTGTATCTGATGACACATAAGTCAGAATCCTTTGAAAAGTTCAAAGAATTCAAGAATGAAGTACAAAACCAGCTTGGCAAGAGTATTAAGATACTTTAATCAGATCGAGGTGGAGAATACCTTAGCCATGAGTTTCGTGACTATCTAGCTGAGTGTGAGATTCTATCTCAACTCACTCCTCCTGGAACACCACAATGGAATGGTGTATCCGAAAGGAGGAATCGTACCCTATTAGATATGGTACGGTCTATAATGAGTCACACAGATCTTCCTATTTCTCTTTGGGGTTATACTCTTGACACAGCAGCCTTTATATTCAACCATGTTCCATCCAAGGCTGTGATAAATACACCATATAAGATATGGACTGGGAGAGATGCCCAGGTATGTTTTTTGAGGATTTGGGGTTGTGAGGCTTACGTTTGATGTCAAGTCTCGGATAAACTGGGACCCAAATCCGATAAGTGCTATTTTATTGGATATCCCAAGGAAACTAAGGGATATTAATTCTACATTCCCAGTCAACACAAGATAGTTGTGGTAAAAACTGGGGTATTTCTAGAAAGGGATTTTGTTTCTAGAAGAACTAGTGGGAGTACGTTCGATCTTGAAGAAGTTCAAGATGTGAACCATAGCACTGAAGCCTCGATGGAAGTTGAACTGGAACCACAAAATGTTGTGGATGATGTTGTTCCACAAGGAGTTGAGGAACAATAACCAGTTCAAGTAGACCTACCTCTTCACAGGTCTGATACAGTACGTCGTCAGCCTGAGAGATATTCATTTCTCTTGTTTGACCATGATGACATTGTGCTCATTGAGGATGAGCCTACCTCCTATCAGGAAGCTGTGATGAGACCAAATTCTGAGTCATGGCTAGAAGTCATGAGATCCGAAATGGAATCCATGTACACCAACCAAGTATTGACTTTGGTTGACCCACCTGAAGGCATTAAACCCATTGGGTGTAAGTGGGTCTTTAAGAGAAAGACTGACATGGATGGACTTATACATAAGGGTCGTCTGGTAGCAAAAGGTTTCAAGCAAATTCATGGTATTGACTATGATGAAACCTTTTCTCTAGTAGCGATGTTTAAATCCATTCGGATCATGCTTGCTATTGCAGCATACCACGATTATGAGATCTGGCAGATGGATGTCAAAACCGTGTTTCTTAATGAAAACCTGCTCAAGGATGTGTACATGACACAACCTGAGGGTTTTGTAGATCCACAGCATACTGGCAGAGTATGCAAGCTGCATAAGTTTATTTATGGACTAAAGCAAACTTCTCGGAGCTGGAATCTTCGATTCGATGATGTGATCAAACAGTTTGGTTTCATCAAGAATGAAGATGAACCTTTTGTCTACAAGAAGGTTGTTAGGAGCACAGTTGTCTTCCTTGTATTGTATGTGGATGACATACTACTTATTGGGAATGACGTCCCTTTGCTGCAGTCTGTAAAGACTTGGCTAGGGAATTATTTCTCAATGAAGGACTTAGGTGAAGCAACCCATATTCTAAGCATATAGATCTATAGAGATAGATCTAAGAGAGTGTTTGGCCTAAGTCAGAGTACATATATTGATAAGGTACTACTACGGTTTGCCATGCAGAATTCCAAGAAGGGATTTCTGCTAATGTCACATGGTGTGAGTCTTTCGAAGACTCAAAGTCCCTCTTCTAGAGAGGAGAGAGACTGCATGGATCAGATCCCTATGCTTCAGCCATAGGATCTATCATGTACGCCATCCTATGTACTCGTCCTGATGTCTCGTATGTTTTGAGCATGACGAGCAGATACCAGTCAGATCCAGGTGAAAGTCACTGGATAGCAGTCAAGAATATTCTTAAGTACTTGATAAGGACTAAAGAATATTTCTTGATATATGGAGGCGATGACGAGCTAGCTGTAAAGGGTTACAGTGATGCTAGCTTCCAAACTGACCAGGATGATTATTGATCGCAGTCTGGGTTCGTGTTTTGCATAAATGGTGGTACTGTGAGCTGGAAGAGTTCGAAGCAAGACACAGTCGCTGATTCTAAAATAGTGGCCGAGTATATTGCTGCATCAGAAGCAGCAAAGGAGGCAGTTTGGATCCACAAGTTCATTACTGAGCTTGGGGTGGTTTCTAGCATAGTAAATCCTATTGAGCATTATTGTGACAACAATGGAGCAATTGCGTAGGCTAAGGAACCTCGCTCACACCAGTGGACCAAACACATACTACGGCGCTTTCATCTCATTCGAGAGATCATCGATAGAGGAGATGTGAGGATTTGCAGAGTACCCACAGAAGCTAACGTCGCAGATCCCTTGACCAAGGCTTTAGCATAGAGAAAGCATGATGGTCATGTTGGAGTGTATACTAAAAGCCTAGCTTTTGTAAACATTTATTTGTTGAAATAAAAGAATCACATTGGTCAATATCTGCATTTATTTGTTAAATGTAGTTGTTCAATTAATTTATATAGTAGACAACATGGAGTGTGGTGTCACACTCAGAAGATCATGTTGTCAGTTCTCTATAAATTATAAACAAGCTGCTCACGACTAAAATGGAAAGGAACGGACCATCAGAATAGTCGTAGTGTAATTAAGTATTAGTTTATCTTGACTGATAAATTACACTGATACACTTTAAGTGTATTGAGTAGGACCATTTAGGTAAGTTCTTTTTGTACTGACTTAGTAAAAGAACTAGACCTTAGTTATTATGGAAGTGTGTGCTCTTAATCCTAATATAATAACAAGCACATATATTTAATATTTATTTCTTTGACTTATCAATGGGTGAGGTTTAGCTCGATAAATCAATATGCCTGATAAGTTGGGAAATGATATTACTTATAGTGTGTGTTGTTGATTATAGAAGGAATCTATGTCCTAGTTATCTAGGTTGAGAATGTCCCCAAGAGGAGCTCATAAGGATTGCCATGTTAAACCCTGCAGGTGGACCTAGTCCGACATGACAATAAAGTTGAGTGGTACTACTCTTGGAGCTAGATATTAATTAAGTGAGTTGTCAGTAACTTACTTAATTAGTGGACATTCGTAATCTTAAACACAGGGAGACTGACACACTCATGATAAGAAGGAGCCCATAATGTAATTTGAGATTGGTGCGGTAGTACGGTAATAACTCTCTAGTGGAATGAGTTATTATCGATGAACTTGAGTTGTGTGTTCGGGGTGAGCACGGGATACTCAAGCTCATCGGAAGGCCAAAACCAATTTCTCCTCTAGGTCCCTGTCGTAGCCTCATTATAGCCTCAAGTCCATCCAAATGTAAGGCTCTTCTTGGTGTCCAAGAAGTCGGCCGGTCCAATGCTTGGTGACCAAGCAAGGGCCGGCCACAACCTCTTCTATAGGGGCCGGCCCTTTGCTTGGTGACCAAGCATGAAGGGGCCGGCCACAATATTCAAACAAGGAGGGTTGTTTTGAATTTTTTAAATCTTCTCTTTGTAGAAAACTATAAGTTTTAAAAGAGAGATTTTAATTTTCAAAATTTTCCTTATTTGAATTTGGCCACATGTTTTAATAGAGAATTTTAAAAGTTTTAAAACTTTCCTTTTTTTAACCATCCTCATGGTTTAAGAAAAAGGGAGATAAGTTTTAAAATTAAAATTTTCTATCATCATGTTAAAAAAGGAAATTTTATAAGAGAGTTTTTAAATTTTAAAACATGGTTTTAATTTTTAGAAACTTTCCTTTTTTAACTCATACTTTAGGAAAGAGAGCTTGTAAATTTTATAAGAGGATTTCTTCTTGTAAATTTTTTTAAAATTATTTTTCCTTTCCTTTTAATTGTGGCCGACCACGTTGCTTAGTGCCCAAGCAAGGGTCGACCAATAGGATTAAACCAAATTCAATCCTAAACCAAATAGGATTGATCACAACCATTGATTGGTGATTGATTCAATCAAGAGGAAAGAAAAGGAAAAATAAAAAGGAAAAAGGAAAAACTCTTGGATGATTTTATTTTTTGTAAAAGGTTTTTCCTTATTTGCCTTGGGCAAGTAATATAAAAGAAGGGGTGAGGGGGCTTCATGAGACACAACTCTTATTCTTTGGCTTGGAGATCTCAAGTGGCCGACCCTCTTTTCTCTCCCTTCTCTTTTCCCTTTTGCTCTCTCTCCTTGGTGGTGGTGGTCGGATTTTAGAAGAAGAGGAGAAGCTCTTTTGGGTGGTGTTCATCTTGGAGGATCGTCGCCCACACGACGTCCAAGGCGAGGCGAGGAATACGACAGAAGATCTCGAGGTCATTAGCATACAAAGAGAAGGTATAATTAGCAATTATTTTCCGCATCATGCTAGTTTTTCTCTTTGTAAGAATTCTAAATACAAGAGGCAATTAGATCTAGGTTTTCGAAATAGTTTTTCGAGATTATGTTTTCTTCTTTTTCGAACTTGTGATTCGATTGTTCTTTTTGGTTAACCTAGAGTTATTTGAGGAAATAAATATTAGCTTTCCTTAAAAGGCTTTGCCTAGGCGGTGGTGGTTGCTCCCATATCCAAGAAGGTCATGTGCCTTGCCATGCAGTCTTGGAAGCCAATTTTGGAAATTAATATTTATGGAATTAATAATCTAGGTAGATTTGAATCAATAGTGTTAAGTTCCGCTTGCGATTCAAATCTAAACCATTAAGAACAGATAAGTTAAATTTGGAATCAATGATGTTAAGTTCCGTCTGTGATTCCTAATTTAACTTCTAAAGAACACAATAGGTTATTTAATGAAAGGTTCGACACTTGTACAAAAAATTTGTACAGTGGAACCAGTACATTTTCCTAGGATTAACCAACAATTGGTATCAGAGCTAGGGTTTGCCTCTGTGTATTTTTAGAATTCAAATAGGTTATGCACATGTCATACATAATTTAGGCAGGAAAATAGTAGGATGTGCTAACTCTTTGGTTGCAGGCTCCAACTATTATGGCTTATTGATATTGTGTGTGATTGAACCCTTGGACATGTCAAGGGCATTATTTGTATGCATGATTGTATGTATAAAATACAGCAGGAGCTGTATTATTTTTAGAATTTTATTTTTCGATCTAGATTACATGTACATTCTGTTAGTTAGAGCCCTAGAGCCAATCATTTGATGATTGTATGGACTCATTGTATCATATTCTTGTATATTAATAAAGGCATTTGTTTGGTTATTATACTTATTTGTATTAGTGCCAAATAGACTAAGTATAATAGTGTCCTTGAGTAGAAGGTTCATACCTATATCAATCGATTAGTTGAATCGATAGTGAGATGATATAGGGAACACTACTCTAAATCATTCCTAGTCGAGTATTAACATTCAGGGACAATGTTAATGCAATAAGACTAGCATGTAGGTCAGCTCGATGACTTGATCTCACAAGTCATGGATATAGAGATATCAAGCTGACACATGGGTATACATTGGAGAATGTATACTGAATGACCCGCCATGAGAAAGTATCATGGATCGTTATATGAGTGTCATATACTTTCTCATGTGGCTATTAGTATGACTATTAGTCCTTAGACTTGAAGTCACCATGGATCCCTACATAAGGAGTTATGTACTTTGGTTTCGTCAAACGTCACCCGTAACTGGGTGGACTATAAAGGCGATTACCGGGTATGTAACAAATTATGTAGAGGGATGTGAGTGATGTAGATGGGATCTATCCCTCCCATATGACGGGAGCGACATCAATATTCTTGATAGAGTGAGACCACTAAGTGCATGGCCATGCCCAAATGAGTCAACATGAGATGTTGAGCTCATTTGATTAAGTGAGTCTACTTGGGGTTCAAGATTTAGATTGATTAGAGGATGACACTGTCTATGCCTCATATTGATCAATCTAGATGTCTAGGATAGAAGGACAATGTCACATATTTTGTGAGGAGTCACAATTGGTAGTCACAAGGTGATGTCGGATCTCGACATTCTTGTAACTTGGGTAGTAATGATGTGTTGCTAGATACCGCTCATTACTTATGCTCCTAAATGTGTTTAGGGCATTGCCAACGTTACAAGAACCTATAGGGTCACACACTAAGGATAATTAGATGGAGATTAGGTTCATATGATGAACCAAGAGGATTAGATTCATTTGATGAATCAAATTGGATTAAGAGTAATCCTAATTGGGCTAACTTGAGTTGAACTCAAGTTGATTCATGTATTCAATGAGTCTAATTTAGATTATGACTCATTAAATCAACTTAATTTAATGAATTAGATTCATTATATTAAGTTGGCTTGAATCAAATGGTTAGATTAGATCAACCATGGAAGAGATTTGGTCAAGTTTGACTTGACTTGAGAGGAAGTTTAAAAGTCAAGTTTGACTTGACTTTATGCCACCTCATTGGTGAGTTGGCATTGATGTGGACCAATGATGATGCACCACATCATCATGGTTGCCACCTCATGGAAGTTACAAAGCCATTTTCTTAATAACTTCACATTAATTGCATTTAATGGGGAGTTACACAAGGGAAGTGGCCGACCACTTTGGTTTTGAATGTGAAATTCATTTTTCATTCAAGTGGGTATCTTCTTCCTCCTTCCTCTCAAGCTCTCCCTCTCCCTCTCCTCCTTGTTTGGCCGAATCTCACTAAGGTGCTAGCACACCTTTGTGTGAGGTTTTTCTCCACCTACGTGTCCGTGTGGATACTTCTAGAGGACCGACGCTTGACGGTCTAGAGATCCGGTAACTCCTTGGACGAGCGGGAACGCGAAAGGGCACGCAACAAGGGTAAAACTCTTAACATGTAGATCTAGGGGTAGATCTAAAAGATATGTAAAACTCGTACTCGGAATTTTCGTTCGGTTTTCCTTGCACGGATCTACGGCTATGGGTGATTCGGGGTTTCCGCGACGCGAAAAGCGATTTTCGCGGCCCGAAAAAACCCAACACATTCCCTCGTGGAATATAGGATCGATATATGTAAAATTCTATTTTTGTCGCGGATCGGATTCTTGCGAGGCGAGGTACTTTTGGAGCCCAGAGGCGCAGCGGAATAAGAAGCAAGAAGGATGCGACAAATCGACCCGATGGTGGTGGCTAAAGATGGCAGCATCTAGGGTTGGAGCATACCGAAGATAGTGATGGAAAAGGCCATAATAGTTGGAAAATTAATTTCCAAATTTATTGTTTTTATTTACTGTGATGTTTATGTGCATGTGATGTATGCTAGTATAGGTTAAAATCCTCAATTTTAAATAACTAAGTGGGAGAGAGATTTTAATAAATCCCATGGTCTCCATTAGTGGTTTGTAAGTGATGCAACAAGCTTGCGTGTTGGCTCTGAGTGCCTCCCTCCACAACGGATGGGTTTGTTACGGATCACTAGATCAAACTTCCTTTTATGGATGGTTATAGGAGATTATTTAGGAGCGTGTGATCTTCTCCAACTGAAGGGGCACAATCCTATTTAATGGACTTAGTATCAAGTAATGGTATACACTTAGACGCATTCAATAGTATCCTCCCCAACGGAGTCACTGCTATTGTATTGTGTGACCAAAGTAAAACCAACTATTAATTTTATTTGTCATAAAGTTAGGATGACAAGATAATAAAATTAATGGGTCACACCCTTCTCTTACAAATGTTGAATTTGTATACGTCCACACTAACATGGCATGCAATATTCACGGTGATTTGAGATGTTGGTTAATTTAAAATAGTATTGTTTGAGGAATCAACATTATTCTAAATTTAGAGTCTTGACCAAAGTTTATTTTTGTGATTCTTAGGATGACTTTCAACCCATTAGCCATTATACTGAAAGAGAACTAACTTACTGGTCCCAACTATATTGATTGGAAAAGAAACCTGGACATTATTTTTACTGCTGAAAGCTATAAGTTTATACTGACTGAGGCTTGCCCTGATGTACCTGACGGTGACTCTACCCCAGAGGAGATTGAGTATCATAAGAAATGGGTAAAAGCTGATGAGATGGCGCGGTGTTACATTTTGGCATCTATGTCAAATGTATTGCAACATTAGCATCAAGATTTACCAACAGCTTATGATATAATGAACAATCTCAAAGAACTCTTTGGGCACCAGATTCGGACTGCAAGGCAAGAGGCAATGAGGAAGTTAATGACAGCCACTATGTCTGAGGGGACACCCGTAAGGGATCATATCCTCAAAATGATGGCTTATCTGAATGAAATACAAGTCCTTGGTGGAGAAATCGATGGGGAAACCCAGGTCGATATAATTCTCCAAACGCTACCCAGAAGTTTTGAGCAGTTCCGCCTGAACTATAACATGAACAAAAGAGAGTATACGTTGGCGGAACTTCTGACAGAACTACAGGCAGCAGAAGGAATATTTCGTCACAGTTCTCAGATTCACTATGCTGAAAATGGTTCTACTTCTAAGTCGAAAGGCAAGAAGAAGAAACAGGTCTTTTCAGTAAAGAAGGTGAATAAACCTCAGAGTACATGACAGAAAGCTGGAATGAAGAAGCCGAAAGGTAAGTGCTTCATCTGCAAGTAGTCTGGACATTGGAAAGTGGACTGTCCTCGTAGGAACCAGAACAATAAAGGTATATCTCATACGCTAGTAGTTGAAACATGTTTAGCGGTGTTATCTACCAGCACCTGGTGTGTAGATACGGGAGCCACTGATCATGTCTGCAATTCTTTGCAGGGGTTCCAGGAAACCCGGTGACTATTTGATGGAGAGATAACTGTCTACATGGGCAATGCTACTAAAGTGGCGGCTGTTGCAGTGGGAGACGTCTACTTATCTTTTGATAGGAATAGAAATTTGATTTTAAGAAATTGTCTTTATGTACCCAGTTTTAGAAAGAATTTAATTTCAGTTTCTAAACTGTATTTGGATGGATATTCAGTCTCTTTTAGTAACAATGTCGTTATAAAGAGGAATAAGATGATTATCTGTTCTGGTACATTAGTTGGCAATTTATACACTTTAAATCCAATTTCTTCCACAAAGTAAAATATAGAAATTAATAACACATCTTCTAACTCTAATAAGAGAAAAGAACCTTTAAAAATGAACCAAACGTATCTTTGACATCTAAGGCTTGGACATATTAACTTAAGTAGGATTCAAAGGCTTGTAGCCGATGGACTCTTGGGTTCATTAGAGTTGGAAAATTTTCCAACATGTGAATCCTGCTTGGAAGGTAAAATGACCAAGAGACCTTTTAAGGCCAAGGGGTATAGAGCCAAAGATGCGTTAGAACTGGTTCATTCTGATTTGTGTGGACCTATGTCTATCCAGGCAAGAGGTGGTTATGAATACTTCGTCTCCTTTATAGATGATTATTCAAGATACGGATACATTTACCTGATGCGCCGCAAGTCTGAATGTTTTGACAAGTTCAAAGAATATAGGGCTGATGTGGAGAAACGTCTTGGTAAAAGTATCAAGACACTACGGTCTGACCGTGGTGGCGAATACCTCTTTGGAGAGTTTAGGAATTACTTATCAGAAGTCGGGATTCAATCCCAATTGTCTGCACCTAGTACACCCCAACAGAATGGTGTGGCAGAATGAAGGAATATGACTCTTATGGAAATGGTTAGATCGATGATGAGTTATTCAGAAATACCAAATTCGTTTTGGGGATATGCTCTGGAAACAGCAGTGTACATTCTGAATATGGTACCTTCTAAAACAGTTCCTTCTACTCCCATGGAATTATGGAATGGGCGTAAGCCTAGTCTGAATCATATCCGGATATGGGGTAGTCCAGCATATGTGCTGAAGGGAGATATTTGTTGGAGGATCGGTGGCCGGCTTGAAGGGGGGTTGGATAGCTAGGCCACCCCCAAATCGATTTCTTCTCTACAATACGTTAGTTTGCGCAAGCGGAAATATAGAAACTAAAAACAAAGAAACACAAACGAGAATACAAATGCTAACACGCTCGATGTAACGTGGTTCGGAGATTGCTTGCTCCTACTCCACGACGTGTCCTTGAGGTGGACGAGCCCTTGATCCTTTGGTGGATCAGTCCCCGGCAATCTCCGGCTAAAGCTTCTCCTTCTCGGTGGAGCAAACCTCTCACAAGAGCACTCTTCCTCTTTACAAGATGGAGTTAGAATTAGGAGGAAGAGAATTGTCTTGGGAGTTTTGGGCAAGATTCAGAAGGTTTACAATGAGTATCAGTAACCCCTTCAATGCTCCAAAGCTCCCCTTAAATAAGAGGAAAGAGTTGATCACCAATCAACTCAAACCCTGACACCAGTCGACTGGTCCATGCACCAGTCGACTGGTGCTAGCCGTTAGGCAACACCAACGGCTCTCTTTAGAGCCCGTTTTTTGCCAATGGTCATGTACCAGTCGACTGGTCTTAGGACCAGTCGACTGGTCTTAGGACCAGTCGACTGGTCCCCGTAGTCGACAAGCACAGAATGCTTCTGTGCATTCTGTGAAGCTGGATCAGTCGACTGGTCCCAGTACATTCACTCCTCTCATCCTTTCCAGAGTCGCCTTTGAAGTCCTCTTCCTCGGCCTTCGTCCCTCAGATGCACCTGAGCCCGCGGCTCCTCTCCGTGCCATCCTTCACGCTGCCTTGAAGTTCACTTCCTTCGGCTCCACTCCATTGCTCCTCGTCCGCGCGGTCCCTCGGATGTCTTCCACACCATCCTTCACCGACTCAACAATCCGAGCCCTTGGATGAGCTTCCCGAACTTGGTCACACCAAGTCCTTATGTGTTCCACCAAGTCCTGCATGACTCAAACACATATCAAATACATATGAAAGCCTAACTTAAACTCTTTGACACACACATCAAAACCTAGGTCGATTGCACCAACAATCTCCCCCTTTTTGATGTGTGGCAATATGTTTAAGTTAGGCACCAATAACAACTTTGAAAAGTACAAGCAATATGTAAATATGAAGCATAAAACCTAAGCTCCCCCTTAACACATGCTCTTAATCTTAATTTTCAAAGATTTGCACCCAAGTAGATTTCTAACTTAAACCTACCCATTTCTCCCCCTTTGACACTATCAAAAATATTGTACCAGACATGTACACATACTATGGTATCAGTTCCAACCAAATTTGAACCGAAAATTTGATTTTAAAGACCAACAGAATGCTGAAAGGCTGGTACCAGTCGACTGGTATCTGCACCAGTCGACTGGCATAAACTGAACATCAATTTCAGCCTACGGCAGCCAACTTCAGAAATCCATAAAAAATTCTAGAAAATTCGAAAAATCATGAAATTTTGAACACATATTTCTTATAATGTTCTTTAACTAAGAAAAATATGTTTTCATGAAAAGTCATCATATTTTTGAAGTTTTGATAAAAACTCAAACACTTTAAAAATCAATCAAGTTTGTATCAATTTCAAGCTCAGTTTTTCAATCATATGTTTTAATATAGCTATACCATAGTAAATAAAACATAGAATTGTTTTCAAAACATTTAAAATATCCAACTATGATCTATGGGCAAGATGTCCATTAATTAAACATTTGCTTTCCCCATAGTTGGCCTATGATCACTAAACATTGATACACTTCATAACTCATCAAAATGCCATAAGCATAAGTGAATTATTTGTATCATCCTAATATCTCACATTCATGGTTAGAAAATAATCATTGTGAGATAAAGGTAACCTCTACTTAGCCCTCTTGATCATAAATCTCTATCAAGGCTAAGCCCTCCCCCTTAAGGTCTCAAGTCAACCATATAGGAAAAATTTGAATTATTGACTTCCAAGGTTGACTTGCCATAAAATCCTCTAACCCTTGAGGATTGATTTTGGTACCCAATAGAAATTCTTTCTAATTGGGTTGACCAAGTACTCTTTGGGGATCCATTTCCTATCTATGGTCTTTGTCTTGGATTGCCCCCTAGCAAGTAGACAATGATAGGTCTTTTCATTATTTTGTTCATTGTATCCTATCCCATTTTTCTTAAAACTTGCCCTTTGGCTCCCAATGATCATATTTAGGGTTTTTGAGCCAATTTCAAATTTTCTAAGGGCTATGGTGAGGTATTCTACCTTTTCCCGTAATTTCCTATTTTCCTCTTCTAAACATGAATCATTTGAACTTGTAGAGGAAGCATGCAAATCATCATCCTTAATAGGCATGGATTCTAATTTTTCTTTAAGCATGCAAATGTCATTTTTCAAGGATTTGTTATTTCTTTTTGCCTTAAATAAATCATCATTTGTACTTGAAATAATCTTAACTAAAATATGGGGAGGAAGATTATGTACCTCACTTACCGAGAAGTCCGAATCTGATGATTGACCTCCCCCTTCACTTGAGCTCCCCTCTTCATCTTCACTTGAGCTTCTTCCTTCTTCTTGTTCGGATGAGGTGGAGGCTACATCATCAATCCCCATTAGAGCAAAATTGACTATGTGATGCTCTTCTTCCTCCGATGATGATGAAGGATCATCCCATGTTGCTTTTAGGTTTTGAGCCTTCTTCCCCTTTTCTTTTGTCTTCTTCCCCTCCTTCTTCTTCCCTTCCTTCTTCTTCAAGAGAGGACAATCATCTCTTATGTGTCCTTCTCCTTGGCAATTGTAGCAAATTACCCTCCTTGTTCTACTTTTACTTCTTGAGCTTTTCCTAGCATGAGATTTGTTAGTAGAAAAAGATTTAAATGCTTTTCTCATCTTCCTTACCATATACGTCTCTTGGTCACTATCCATTGAGGCACTTGACTCCTCGGAATCGGAAGATGATGGAGATAGAGCTTTCTTCTTCCCCTTTCCCTTGTTTGCCACAAGGGCTACTCCTCTTGATCTATGAGCTTCTCCATCCAATCCCTCAACTCTTGTTTCATGAAGCTCCATTGTTGAGAAGAGTTCATCTAGAGAGGATTTCTCTAGGTCCTTTGATATGTAATATGTATCTACAATGGAACTCCAAGTTGTGGATCTTGGAAAAGCATTTAGGGCTTTCGTAATCACGTCTCAATTTGAAAGTGTCTCACCTACACTTGTTAGTCCATTAATAATCTCCTTAATTCTACAATGTAAAATTGATACCTTTTCTCCTTTCTCAAGCTTGATATTGTTGAGTTGAGTTCGAAGGAGATCTCTTCTTGCCAATTTCGCTTCCGATGTCCCTTCATGAAGCTCCACTAGCTTTTCCCATAACTCCTTAGCACTTGAGTAGGTTCCAACCCTCGTTAGTTCTTGTTGGGGAAGGACATTTTGTAGATGATGTATGACTTTAGAATTCGCTACATGTTCTTCTCTTTGCTTCTTGGTCCATCTTGTTATGTCGATTGTCTCATTGCGTTCATCCTTTGGCTCTTCAAAACCATTTCTCATGATTAGCAATATGTCAAAATCGGTATTGAAAAATACCTCCATTCTCTTCTTCCACCAAGAGAAGTCGCCTTCGAATTTTGGTGGATGAATGTTTGAGCCGGCCATTTGATGAAATGCTCTTCTTGGCGATTAGTCCGTTGAAGGGCGTCCTCGCTCTGATACCAATTGTTGGAGGATCGGTGGCCGGCTTGAAGGGGGGTTGGATAGCTAGGCCACCCCCAAATCGATTTCTTCTCTACAATACGTTAGTTTGCGTAAGCAGAAATATAGAAACTAAAAACAAAGAAACACAAACGAGAATACAAATGCTAACACGCTCGATGTAACGTGGTTCAGAGATTGCTTGCTCCTACTCCACGACGTGTCCTTGAGGTGGACGAGCCCTTGATCCTTTGGTGGATCAGTCCCCGGCAATCTCCGGCTAAAGCTTCTCCTTCTCGGTGGAGCAAACCTCTCACAAGAGCACTCTTCCTCTTTACAAGATGGAGTTAGAATTAGGAGGAAGAGAATTGTCTTGGGAGTTTTGGGCAAGATTCAGAAGGTTTACAATGAGTATCAGTAACCCCTTCAATGCCCCAAAGCTCCCCTTCAATAAGAGGAAAGAGTTGATCACCAATCAACTCAAACCCTGACACCAGTCGACTGGTCCATGCACCAGTCGACTGGTGCTAGCCGTTAGGCAACACCAACGGCTCTCTTTAGAGCCCGTTTTCTGCCAACGGTCATGTACCAGTGGACTGGTCTTAGGACCAGTCGACTGGTCCCCGTAATCGACAAGCACAGAATGCTTCTGTGCATTCTGTGAAGCTGGATCAGTCGACTGGTCCCAGTACATTCACTCCTCTCATCCTTTCCGGAGTCGCCTTTGAAGTCCTCTTCCTCGGCCTTCGTCCCTCAGATGCACCTGAGCCCGCGGCTCCTCTCCGTGCCATCCTTCACGCTGCCTTGAAGTTCACTTCCTTCGGCTCCACTCCATTGCTCCTCGTCCGCGCGGTCCCTCGGATGTCTTCCACACCATCCTTCACCGACTCAACAATCCGAGCCCTTGGATGAGCTTCTCGAACTTGGTCACACCAAGTCCTTATGTGTTCCACCAAGTCCTGCATGACTCAAACACATATCAAATACATATGAAAGCCTAACTTAAACTCTTTGACACACACATCAAAACCTAGGTCGATTGCACCAACAATATTGACAAGTTGGAATCACGTACAGAAGTTTGTCTGTTTGTGGGATATCCAAAAGGAACGAAAGGTGATTTATTTTATAATCCTAAAAATCAGAAGATCATTGTTAGCACCAATGCTCGATTTTTAGAAGAAGATTATGTAATGAACCATAAGCCCATGAGTGAAATAGTTCTAGAAGAAATAAGAGAGGACACGTCTACTTTAATACCAACAGTACAAGATGAAGTACCACAAGAGACTACAACACGTGTCACACATGATACACAACCACAGACGGTGCCTCATTGTAGTGGGAGGGTTGTGAGGCAACCTGAAAGGTTCATGTTTTTGGGAGAGTCTTCGGACTTGATCCCAGGCAAAAATGAACATGATCCCCATACATATGACGAAGCGCTCCAAGATATAGATGCAGTATCTTGGCAAAAGGTAATGAATTCCGAAATAGAATCTATGTATTCTAATAAGGTCTGGGAGCTTGTAGAACCAGCTGATGGTGTAAAAGCCATTGGATGCAAGTGGATCTACAAAAGGAAAAGAGGGATAGATGGGAAGGTAGAAACCTTCAAAGCAAGGCTTGTTGCGAAAGGGTATACTCAGAAAGAGGGAATCGATTATGAGGAGACTTTTTCACCGGTAGCCATGCTTAAGTCTATCCGGATACTCTTATCCATTGCTGCTCATATGGACTATGAGATTTGGCAAATGGATGTCAAGACAGCTTTCCTTAACGGAAATCTTGAAGAAAACATCCATATGAAGCAACCAGAAGGGTTCATTGAAAAGGGCAAAGAGCATATAGTGTGTAAGCTCAATCGGTCCATTTATGGACTAAAGCAAGCTTCAAGATCTTGGAACATCCGGTTTAACGAAGTAATCCAATCATATGGATTTATTCAGTGTCCGGATGAGTCTTGTGTATACAAGAAGTGTAATGGAAACGTGGTGGTATTTCTTGTACTATACGTAGATGATATTTTGTTAATTGACAACAATGTCAAGGTATTATCAGATGTAAGGGTATGGTTGTCCAAATAATTTGATATGAAGGACTTAGGAGAATGTGCACACATTCTTGGGATCAAAGTTATAAGGGATCGCAAGAAAAGAATGTTGTGCCTATCCCAAGCTTTATATACAGATACAATTCTTGCTCTTTTAAACATGTAAAACTCCAAGAAAGGTTTCTTACCTTTTAGGCATGGAGTAGCCTTATCTAAAAGATGTCCCCAAAGATATCAAAGGAGATTGAGGATATGAAGGCAGTTCCCTATGCTTCGGCTGTAGGAAGCCTTATGTATGTAATGCTGTGTACGAGACCTGATATCTATTTTACCGTGGGCATGGTTAGCAGATATCAGAGTAACCCTGGACAAGGACATTGGACTGCTGTGAAGCATATTTTAAAGTACCTTAGAAGGACTAGAGATTATATGCTAGTCTACCAAGCAGACGATTTGCTCTCTGTGGGTTACACGGATTCGGATTTCCAATCAGCTAGGGACAATAGTAAGTCTACATCAGGCTATGTGTTTACTCTAGGAGGTGGAGCCATTGCATGGAGGAGTGTTAAGCAGAAATGCGTCTCGGACTCAACCATGGAAGCTGAGTATGTGGCAGCCTCTGAGGCAGCCAAAGAAGTTGTATGGCTCAAGAACTTTCTAATGGACTTAGATGTGATTCCTGGTTTGCCCAAGATCATCATAATTTATTGTGATAATAGCGGTGCAGTTACAAACTCGAAGGAACCATGAGCTCATAAAGCAAGTAAACATATAGAGCGTAAGTACCACCTGATACGAGACATCGTCAAGCGAGGAGAAGTTGTCGTCGCCAAGATTGCATCAGCGGATAACCTGGCAGATCCTTTCACTAAGGCCCTTCCGGCGAAAGCTTTTGATCGACATGTGGAGGGGATGAGAATTAGATGTATGGCAACAGATATGGCAACTTAGACTTTTAGTATAAGTGGGAGATTGTTGGAGTGTATACTAAAAGCCTAGCTTTTGTAAACATTTATTTGTTGAAATAAAAGAATCACATTGGTCAATATCTGCATTTATTTGTTAAATGTAGTTGTTCAATTAATTTATATAGTAGACAACATGGAGTGTGGTGTCACACTCAGAAGATCATGTTGTCGGTTCTCTATAAATTATAAACAAGCTGCTCACGACTAAAATGGAAAGGAACGGACCATCAGAATAGTCGTAGTGTAATTAAGTATTAGTTTATCTTGACTGATAAATTACACTGATACACTTTAAGTGTATTGAGTAGGACCATTTAGGTAAGTTCTTTTTGTACTGACTTAGTAAAAGAACTAGACCTTAGTTATTATGGAAGTGTGTGCTCTTAATCCTAATATAATAACAAGCACATATATTTAATATTTATTTCTTTGACTTATCAATGGGTGAGGTTTAGCTCGATAAATCAATATGCCTGATAAGTTGGGAAATGATATTACTTATAGTGTGTGTTGTTGATTATAGAAGGAATCTATGTCCTAGTTATCTAGGTTGAGAATGTCCCCAAGAGGAGCTCATAAGGATTGCCATGTTAAACCCTGCAGGTGGACCTAGTCCGACATGACAATAAAGTTGAGTGGTACTACTCTTGGAGCTAGATATTAATTAAGTGAGTTGTCAGTAACTTACTTAATTAGTGGACATTCGTAATCTTAAACACAGGGAGACTGACACACTCATGATAAGAAGGAGCCCATAATGTAATTTGGGATTGGTGCGGTAGTACGGTAATAACTCTCTAGTGGAATGAGTTATTATCGATGAACTTGAGTTGTGTGTTCGGGGCGAGCACGGGATACTCAAGCTCATTGGAAGGCCAAAATCAATTTCTCCTCTAGGTCCCTGTCGTAGCCTCATTATAGCCTCAAGTCCATCCAAATGTAAGGCTCTTCTTGGTGTCCAAGAAGTCGGCCGGTCCAATGCTTGGTGACCAAGCAAGGGCCGGCCACAACCTCTTCTATAGGGGCCGGCCCTTTGCTTGGTGACCAAGCATGAAGGGGCCGGACACAATATTCAAACAAGGAGGGTTGTTTTGAATTTTTTAAATCTTCTCTTTGTAGAAAACTATAAGTTTTAAAAGAGAGATTTTAATTTTCAAAATTTTCCTTATTTGAATTTGTCCACATGTTTTAATAGAGAATTTTAAAAGTTTTAAAACTTTCCTTTTTTTTAACCATCCTCATGGTTTAAGAAAAAGGGAGATAAGTTTTAAAATTAAAATTTTCTATCATCATGTTAAAAAAGGAAATTTTATAAGAGAGTTTTTAAATTTTAAAACATGGTTTTAATTTTTAGAAACTTTCCTTTTTTAACTCATACTTTAGGAAAGAGAGCTTGTAAATTTCTTCTTGTAAAATTTTTTAAAATTATTTTTCCTTTCCTTTTAATTGTGGCCGGCCACGTTGCTTAGTGCCCAAGCAAGGGTCGGCCAATAGGATTAAACCAAATTCAATCCTAAACCAAATAGGATTGATCACAACCATTGATTGGTGATTGATTCAATCAAGAGGAAAGAAAAGGAAAAATAAAAAGGAAAAAGGAAAAAGGAAAAACTCTTGGATGATTTTATTTTTTGTAAAAGGTTTTTCCTTATTTGCCTTGGGTAAGTAATATAAAAGAAGGGGTGAGGGGGCTTCATGAGACACAACTCTTATTCTTTGGCTTGGAGATCTCAAGTGGCCGGCCCTCTTTCCTCATCCTTCTCTTTTCCCTTTTGCTCTCTCTCCTTGGTGGTGGTGGCCGGATTTTAGAAGAAGAGGAGAAGCTCTTTTGGGTGGTGTTCATCTTGGAGGATCGTCGCCCACACGACGTCTAAGGCGAGGCGAGGAATACGGCAGAAGATCTCGAGGTCATTAGCTTACAAAGAGAAGGTATAACTAGTAGTTTTCTTCCGCATCATACTAGTTATTTTCTTTGTAAGAATTTTAAATACAAGAGACAATTAGATCTAGTTTTTCGAAATAGTTTTTCGAGATTGTGTTTTCTTCTTTTTCGAACTTGTGATTCGATTGTTCTTTTTGGTTAACCTAGAGTTATTTAAGGAAATAAATATTAACTTTCCTTAAAAGGCTTTGCCTAGGCGGTGGTGGTTGCTCCCATATCAAAGAAGGTCATGCGCCTCGCCATGCAGTCCTAGAAACTAATTTTGGAAATTAATATTTATGGAATTAATAATCTAGGTAGATTTGAATCAATAGTGTTAAGTTCCGCTTACGATTCAAATCTAAACCATTAAGAACAGATAAGTTAAATTTGGAATCAATGATGTTAATTCCGTGTGTGATTCCTAATTTAACTTCTAAAGAACACAATAGGTTATTTAAGGAAAGGTTCGACACTTGTACAAAAATTTTGTACAGCGAAACCGGTACGTTTTCCTAGGATTAACCAACAGGTTACACTAGGTCATTGGGCCTTAGAGCCTACACCGATTGACACTAGTGCTAGTGGGAGATTGTTAGTTAGAGCTCTAAAGCCAATCATATGATGATTGTTGTATGGACTCATTGTATCATATTCTTATGTATATAAAGGCATTTGTTTTGGTTATTATACTTACTTGTATTGGTGCCAAATAACTAAGTATAATAGTGTGCTTGAGTAGAAGGTTCTTATCTATATCAATCGATTGGTTGAATCGATAGTGAGATGATATAGAGAACACTACTCTTAATCATTGTTAGTCAAGTATTAACATTCAGGGACAATGTTAATGCGATGAGACTAGCATGTAGGACAACTCGATGACTTGATCTCACAAGTCATGGATATAGGGATATCAAGTTGACACATGGGTATGAATTGTAGAATGTATACTGAATGACCCGCCATGAGAAAGTATCATGGATCGTTATATGAGTATCATATACTTTCTCATGTGGCTATTAGTATGACTATTAGTCCTTAGACCTAAAGTCACCATGGTTCCCTACATAAGGAGTTACACACTTTGGCTTCGTCAAACGTCACTCGTAAATAGGTGGAGTATAAAGGTGATTACTGGGTATGTAACAAATTATACGGACGGATGTGAGTGATGTAGATGAGATCTATCCCTCCTATATAACGGGAGTGACATCATTATTCTTGATCGAGTGAGACCACTAAGTGTATGACCATGCTCAAATGAGTCAATATGAGATATTAAGCTCATTTGATTATAGTGATTCTACTTGGAGTTCAAGATTTTGATTGATTAGAGGATGACATGGTCTATGCCTCAAATTGATCAATCTATATATCAAGGATAGAAGGACACTTGTCATATATTGTGAAGAGTCACAATTAGTAGTCACAAGGTGATGTTGGATCTCAACATTCTTGTAACTTGGGTAGTAATAATGTGTTGCTAGATACCGCTCATTACTTATGCTTCTAAATGGGTTTAGGAGCATTGCCAACGTTACAATAACCTATAGGGTAACACACAAACGACAATTAGATGGAGATTAGGTTCATTTGATGAACCAAGAGGATTAGGTTCATGCGATGAACCAAATTGGATTAAGAGTAATCTAAATTAGATTAATTGAGTAAGATTCGATTGAGTTAGACTTGAGTTAGACTCAAGTGAGGCTAGACTTGAGTTAGACTCAAGTGAGGCTTAATGATGATATTCATTGAATTTTGAATTCAATGATAAATGGAATTCAATTTGAATTTTAGATTCAAATTTTGAATGAGTTTCAAAATGGTCATTTAATGAAGAATATTAAATACTCATTAAGGCTCATTAATGATGCTCATTAATGGTGTTAATGAGCATTAAGTATTTTCATTAGATGAAAATACTTAAGCCATTTTTATTCTTATTTTCATTATCGATCATTATTCCTCCTTGCTTCTTCTTCTCTCCCTCTCCTCCTCCTTGGCCGAAACCCTCAAAGAGTGCTAGCACACTCTAAGGTTTCTTCTCCACTTAATTGTTCGTGTGGATACACATAGAGGGGTGTTCACTTGACACCCTTGAGATACAGCATCTTCTTGGACGAGTGGAATAAGCGAAGGGCTTCACATCAAAGGTATAAACTTCTAAACATGTAGATCTAAAGTAGATATAGGATTAGAAAACACATACATGAAAATTTAATATTTGCACGGATCCGGTGGCATGGGATTTCGGGGTTTTCGCAACGCAAAAAGAGGTTTTTGCGGCTCGAAAATCCCAACATGGGGGTCACACCTTGCTCTACAAAAAGGGGTTGTTCTCCCCTTTGTACTTATCTTTTCCACTCTAATTACTGACAAATTGATAAATTCATCCTAAGCAACTAGTGATAGTATTTCATGTAGAGCGGAGAGAAGAAAATACTTTTGCATCAGTTCTAACATATTCCAAACAATCACAAGTTCCTAGATCTCTTTCCACTATTCCGTCACACACACACAAAACACCGCTCCTGTTGCCTCCTTCTACTCGAGCTTTCCTTTACCTTTATCTGCAGTATAAGAAAATGCAAATCTATAAGCGAATGCTTAGTAAGTACCATCTATGTTGGGTTTTCGGGCCGCGAAAACCGCTTTTTCGCATCGCGGAAACCCTGAAACCCCCGTCACCGGATCCGTGCGAAGTAAAATAAAACCAAAATAATACGAGTACGAGTTTCTTAGACTTAGTTCTAAACTAGATTTACAAGGAGAAAACTTTTTACCCTTGATGCGTGCCCTTTACGAATCCCGCTCGTCCAAGGAAGTGCCGGATCTCGAGATTGTCAAGCGTACGATCCTCTAGAAGTATCCACACGAACAAATGTGTGGAGAAAAACTAAACAAAGGTGTGCTAGCACCCTTGATCAGTCGCGGCAAGAGGAGGAGAGGAAAAGCAAGAAGAGAGAGCAAGGAAAAATATGGAATGAATATCCCTTGAATGAAAATTCAATCACATTCAACACCATAAGTGGTCGGCCACAATGGGAATTGAAACCCCTATTCTCATTTAATGTGGCCATTAAAGAGATTTGTAATCTCCATGAGGTGGCAAACACATGTGCTAAACATGATGATGTGTAACACCATTATTGGCCACTTAATGCCAAGTCACAAATGATGTGGCATAAAGTCAAATCAAACTTGACTCTTCCTCTTCCTCTCAAGTTAAGTCAAACTTGACTTAATCTTTCTCATGGTTGATCTAATCCAACCATTTAATTCAAGCCAATTTAATATAATGAATCTAATTCATTTAATTAAATTGATTCAATGAGTCATAATCTAAATTAGACTCATTGAACACATGAATCAACTTGAATCCAACTCAATTAGCCCAATTAGGATTACTCATAATCCAATTTGATTCATCACATGAATCTAATTGTCTTGGTTCATCATATGAACCTAATCTCCATCTAATTGTCCTTTGTGTGTGACCCTATAGGTTCTTGTAACGTTGGCAATGCCCCTAAACCCATTTAGGAGCATAAGTAATGAGCTGTATCTAGCAACACATCATTACTACCCAAGTTACAAGAATGTTGAGATCCAACATCACCTTGTGACTACTAATTGTGACTCCTCACAATATATGACAAGTGTCCTTCTATCCTAGACATCTAGATTGATCAATGTGAGGCATAGACCGTGTCATCCTCTGACCAATCTAAATCTTGAGCTCCAAGTAGACTGACTCACTAAATCAAATGAGCTCAATATCTCATATTGACTCATTTGGGCATGGCCATGCACTTCGTGGTCTCACTCTATCAAGAATATCGATGTCTCTCCCATCATATAGGAGGGATAGATCCCATATACATCACTCACATCCCTCTGCATAATTCGTTGAATACCCAGTAATCGCCTTTATAGTCCACCCAATTACGGATGACGTTTGACGAAACCAAAGTGCATAACTCCTTATGTAGGGAATCATGGTGACTTCAGGTCCAAGGACCAATAGTCATACTAATAGCCACATGAGAAAATATATGACACTCATATAACGATCCATGATACTTTCTCATGGCGAGGCATTCAGTATACATTCTCCAATGCATACCCATGTGTCAACTTGATATCTCTATATCCATGACTTGTGAGATCAAGTCATCGAGTTGACCTACATGCTAATCTCGTCGCATTAACATTGTCCATAAATGTTAATACTCGACTAGGAATGATTAAAAGTAGTGTTTCTATATCATCTCATTATCGGTTCAACTAACCGATTGATATAGGTAAGAACCCTCTACTCAAGGATGCTATTATACTTAGTTATTTGGCACCAATACAAGTAAGTTTAATAATCAAAATAAATGCCTTTATTTATATAAAAATATGATACAACAAGTCCATAATACAATCATCAAATGATTGACTCTAGGGCTCTAACTAACAATCTCCCACTAGCACTAGTGTCAATCAGTGTAGGCTCTAAGCCCCAATGACCTAGTGTGACCATCATACTTTCTCTGTGCCAATGCCTTGGTCAAGGGATCTGTGATGTTCGCCTCTATGGGTACTCTGCAAATCTTCACATCCCCTCTCTCGATAATCTCTCGAATGAGATAGAAGCGCCGTAGTATGTGTTTGGTCCGCTGGTGTGAGCGAGGTTCCTTCGCCTGTGCTATAGCTCCATTGTTGTCACAATAGAGCTCAATGGGGTCAGCGATGCTAGGAACCACCCCAAGTTCAGTGATGAACTTACGGATCCAAACTGCCTCCTTTGCTGCCTCTGATGTAATGATATACTCGGCCTCTATTTTAGAATCAACAACTGTGTCTTGCTTCAAACTTTTCCAGCTCACAACACCACCATTTATGCAAAACACGAACCCCGACTGTGATCGATAATCATCCTGGTCGGTCTGGAAGCTGGCATCACTATAACCCTTTACAGCTAGCTCATCATTGCCTCCAAATATCAAGAAATATTCTTTAGTCCTTCTTAAGTACTTATGAATATTTTTGACCGCTATCCAGTGACTTTCACCTGGATCAGACTGGTATCTACTCGTCATGCTCAAAGCATACAAGACATCAGGACGAGTACATAGCATGGCATACATGATAGATCCTATGGCTGAGGCATAAGGGATATGATCCATGCAGTCTCTCTCCTCTCTAAAAGAGGGACCTTGAGTCTTCGAAAGACTCACGCCGTGTGACATCGGTAGAAATCCCTTCTTGGAGTTCTACATGGCAAACCAAAGGAGTACCTTGTCAATGTATGTACTCTGACTTAGGCCAAGCAATCTCTTAGATCTATCTCTATAGATCTGTATCCCTAGAATGCGGGATGCCTCACCTAAGTCATTCATTGAGAAACATGTCCCTAGCCAAGTCTTGACAGACTGTAGCAAAGGGATGTCTTTCCCAAAGAGCAGTTTGTCATCCACACACAATATGAGGAAGACAACTATGTCCCCTACAACCTTCTTATAGACACAAGGTTCATCTTCATTCTTGATGAAACCAAACTGTTTGATTGCATCATCGAATCGAAGATTTCAGCTCCGAGAAGCTTGCTTTAGTCCATAAATGGACCTATGCAGCTTGCATACTCTGCTAGTATGCTGTGGATCTACAAAACACTCAGGTTGTGTCATGTACACATCCTCGAGTAGGTTTCCATTCAGAAACACGGTTTTGACACCCATCTGCCATATCTCATAGTCATGGTATGCTGCAATAGCAAGCATAATCCGAATGGACTTAAACATCGCTACTGGAGAAAAGGTTTCATCATAGTTAATACCATGAGTCTGCTTGAAACCTTTAGCTACCAAGCGACCCTTATAGATAAGTCCATCCATGTCAGTCTTTCTCTTAAAGACTCACTTACACCCAATGGGTTTTACCCCTTCAGGTGGATCAACCAAAGTCCATACTTGGTTGATGTACATGGATTCCATTTCGGATCTCATGGCCTCTTGCTATTTCTCGGAATCTAGTCTCATCACAACTTCCTGATTGGTGGTAGGCTCATCCTCTATGAGCACAACGTCATCATGGTCAGACAAGAGAAATGAGTATCTCTCAGGCTGACGACGTATCCTATCAGACCTGCGAAGAGGTATGTCTACTTGAACTGGTTGTTGTTCCTCAACTCCTTGTGGATCAACATCATCTACAACACTTTGTGGTTCCAGTTCAACTTCCATCGAGACTTCAGTGCTATGGTCTGCATCTTGAACTTCTTCAAGATCGAATGTACTCCCACTAGTCTTTCTAGAAACAAAGTACCTTTCTAGAAAGACCCCAGTCTTTTCCACAACTACCTTGTGCTGACTGGGAATGTAGAAGTAATATCCCTTAGTTTCCTTGGGATATCCAATAAAGTAGCACTTGTCGGATTTGGGTCCTAATTTGTTTGAGACTTGACGTCGAACGTAAGCCTCACAATCCCAAATCCTCATGAAAGACACCTGGGCATCTCTCCCAGTCCATATCCTATATGGTGTCTTTATCACGGCCTTGGATGGAACTCGGTTGAGTATAAAAGTTACCGTGTCTAGAGCATAGCCCCAAAGAAATGTAGGAAGATCTGTGTGACTCATTATAGACCGTACCATATCTAATAGAGTACGATTCTTCCTTTCAGATACACCATTCTACTGTGGTGTTCCAGGAGGAGTGAGTTGGGATAGAATCCCACACTCAGCTAGATAGTCACGAAACTCATGGCTAAGGTATTCTCCACCTCGATCTGATCGAAGTATCTTAATAATCTTGCCAAGCTGGTTCTGTACTTCATTCTTGAATTCTTTGAACTTTTCAAAGGATTCTGACTTATGTGTCATCAAGTACACATAACCATATCTACTGAAGTCATCAGTAAATGTGATGAAGTACCTATAACCACCTCTAGCAGCGACATTGAAAGGGCCACATACATCACTATGTATAAATCCTATCAAATCAGTCGCTCTCTCACTGTGCCCACTAAAGGGAGTCTTGGTCATCTTGCCTAGAAGGCATGACTCACATGTCTCATAAGATTCAAAATCAAATGAGTCCAGCAAACCATTCTTATGGAGCTGGGATAAACTCTTGTCATTTATATGACCTAAGCGACAGTGCCAGAGATAAGTTTGGTTCATGTCATTTGACTTGAAACTCTTGGTATTTATATTATAGATAGGGATATCAAGGTCTAGAATGTAGAGTCCGTTCATCAGAGGTGCACTACAATAGAACATATCTTTTAAATAAACAGAACAACATTTGTCCTTTATTATAAAAGAGAAACCTTTCTTGTCCAAACAAGAAACTGAAATTATGTTCTTTGTTAAAGCAGGCACATAACAATAATCATCCAACTCTAGTACAAGCCCAGAGGGCAGAGATAGAAAATAAGTCCCTACAGCAACAGCAGCAACCCGTGCTCCATTGCCTACGCGTAGGTCCACCTCGCCCTTTGCCAATGTCCTGCTATTTTTCTGCGCCTACACATTAGTACAAATGTGTGAAGCACACCCGGTATCTAATACCCATGATGAAGAAATAGATAGATTGACTTCTATAACATATATACCTGAAGTGGAAGTCTCACTTCGCTTCTTCTTAAGATCTTCCAGGTACACCTTGTAGTTCCTCTTCCAGTGCCCAGTCTGACCGCAGTGGAAGCAGGTAGCATCCTTGGCGACCCCTCCTTTTGTTGGGTTTTTCGGGCCGCGAAAACCGCATTTTCGCGTCACGAAAATCCCGAATCACCCTAGCCAACGGATCTCGTGCGAAGAAAATATTTCAAAACAAAATTACGAGTACGAGTTTCTACTTAGATCTACTCCTAGATCTACATGAAAAGAGTTATACCTTCGGTGCGTGCCCTTAGCGTATCCCGCTCGTTCAAAATGTCGGATCTCAAGAGTATCAAGATAAATACTCCTCTAGAAGTATCCACACGGACTCGTAGGTGGAGAAAAACACACAAAGAGGTGTGCTAGCACCTATGTGTGGTTCGGCCAAGTTGAGGAGGAGAGGGAGAGGGAGAGAGCTCCAAGAGGAAGAAGAAGGAATAATGCACTTGAATGAGGAAAATCTATTCCATTCCCATTCAAAAGTGGTCGGCCACTTTCAAAGTGTAACTCCCAAAAATTGCATTAAGTGCAATTAATGTGAAGCTATTAAAGAAAATGGCTTTGTAACTTCCATGAGGTGGCACCCATGATGATGTGGAGTAACATCATTGGTCCACATCAATGCCAACTCACCAATGAGGTGGCATAAAGTCAAGTCAAACTTGACCTTTTATCTTCCTCTCAAGTCAAGTCAAACTTGACCAAATCTCTTCCATGGTTGATCTAATCTAACCATTTGATTCAAGCCAACTTAATATAATGAATCTAATTCATTAAATTAAGTTGATTTAATGAGTCATAATCTAAATTAGACTCATTGAATACATGAATCCACTTGAGTCCAACTCAAGTTAGCCCAATTAGGATTACTCTTAATCCAATTTGATTCATCAAATGAATTTAATCCTTTTGGTTCATCATATGAACCTAATCTCCATCTAATTGTCCTTAGTGTGTGACCCTATAAGTTCTTGTAATGTTGGCAATGCCCTAAACCCATTTAGGAGCATAAGTAATGAGCGGTATCTAGCAACACATCATTACTACCCAAGTTACAAGAATGTTGAGATCCAACATCACCTTGTGACTACTAATTGTGACTCCTCACAATATATGACAAGTGTCCTTTTATCCTAGACATCTAGATTGATCAATATGAGACATAGACCGTGTCATCCTCTAATCAATGTAAATCTTGAACTCCAAGTAGACACACTAAATCAAATGAGCTCAATATCCTATATTGACTCATTTGAGCATGGCCATGCACTTCATGGTCTCACTCTATTAAGAATACCGATGTCACTCCCGTCATATAGGAGGGATAGATCTCATCTACATCACTCACATCCCTCCGCATAATTTGTTACATACCCAGTAATCGCCTTTATAGTCCACCCAGTTACGAGTGACGTTTGACGAAACTAAAGTACATAACTCCTTATGTAGGGAACAATGTGTTGAATCGAGACCGCGTTAGAGGGGGGGGGGGTGAATAGCGCTCGTGGCTATTTCGTTCGATTCGTAAAACTATCGGAGTAAAATACGCAGCGGAAAATGTAAATAAACACAAACACAGAGACACGGTCGTTTACTTCGTTCGGAGCCTAAGGCGACTCCTACTCGAAGGCCCGCGATCCTTGATCGCTTCCGGTGGGCAACAACTATAAGCTCGATAAAAGATTACAAATTGAAGTACAATGAACGACAGTAAATAATTATACCAACGACAAAGAAATGAAGATTCGGAGCTCCTGGTCGTCGGGCACAAGTAGCAGCACTTCGGAACGTCGTTTGGAGCAGCACGTTGCACTTGAATCACTTAAGACTTGATGTATTGAAGTGCTGGTCGAAACCCCCTTATAAAGGGTGTTCAAGGCGCCTTGAAGGCTGTTCAAGGCGCCTTCATGCTGCCGATTCTTCCGCACAGATCAAACTTGATCTGGTCGAACTTCATCTGCTTAAGGCGCCTCAAACCCTGCTCAAGGCACCTTCCAAGGCGCCTTAAACCCCTTCAAGGCACCTCCATTGAAGCTTCGCAGCCAGGTCAGCTTTTGCACCCGAGGCGCCTCGAACACTGTTCATCCGAGGTTAACCTTTGCACTTTGGTCCCTGCAAGATACATTAATCCCAAATATACCCTGCAACACAAAGTTAGCACATAACACATAATAGAAGTGTTATTGATAGTCTCCGGACTATCCGAGCCTGACTTCGGGTTTCCTACCGGAAACCCTAGGTCGACCCGACGCCTACTGTTCCCTCTACGGGGAACGCGTCCTCACCTACTCCACTCAGGAGATTTACCTGTTGCCAGTGCGATCCTCCAGATCGACTGGACTTTTACTCAGCACTCGATGCTTCCGGACTTTCTGCTGGACATCCGCTTCCCGGCTAGTCCAGACTTTCACCTGGTTCGCGACACCAGGACTTTCCACCTAGGGTACCACCCCCTAGGACTTTTGCCTGAAGCCATCGACCTGCCAAGACTTTCCGCATAGGGTTACCACCCCCTATGACCTAGGGTTACCACCCCCTAGGGTTTTCCCTTTTGCCTAACCGCAGCTAGGACTTTCCTGACATTCTCAAGTAGACTTGTTAGATTACAAAACATCTTAACTTTGAATTCTTTGCCGTTATCAAAACACGAGTTCGATCGTCGGATGCTTCCCGCACCAACAATCTCCCCCTTTTTGATTATGGCAACACAAATTCGAAGTTAAGTAAACAAGCGAATAGATAGTCATTTTAAACACATGCAAAATTTGCTAAGTATAGATGAATAAGGTAACTAAAGTAAATTTTGCCCTATATACTCCCCCTTAACTTTGGCTCCCCCTTAACTTTTGCTCCCCCTTAATTTTTAACTTGAATTTTATGTTTACATTTTTGCTACTCTCCCCCTTTGCCATAACTCAAACAATGGGCCATGCATAAAGAGTTGTACATGATTAAAGTTAGCAATATTCAACAAAGTTTGGAAGTTAAGGTCAATTGGAATTTAAGTTTTTAGGACAAGATTATTCATTTAAGTTCAGTTGGTCCTTAAGTCCAAGCACAAGTCATGTTTATATATTTAGGTATCAGAGCCATAGAGAACAAAACATTCTTGAAAAAAGAAATCGAGTATCTTTTGCCAACTGTCTAACCTTTAGTTACTTGCTGATTGTCTATAGGACAATAGCTTTTACTAGGTTAGTCAAGTTAAGTTATTTAGGTCCAGATAGACTTGACTAGAGCTGGAGAACTTTAACTTGATTAATGTTTATTGCATATTTAACGCCCAGACTCATATTGATGTACAGATATAAGCATTCTTGAGTCCAGGCTATACCCTATGCATCTCACGCCATTCTATGTTTTTCAATCACAATCAAGGTGAACCTAGGTGCTTTGTGAGATGCTCTGGTTTAATTCTAGGGGAACATGATATCTAGGGGGAAGTCTTAGACTAAACCCAACTTTTGAAAGTCTAGCAAAATTGGAGTTTTGAAAAAAAATTTCCTAGAATTTGAAAACAAAATAATAATAGTAAGATATCTATTCTACCCAACACATTCCTATTTGCCTTCTAAGTCCACTGAACTCAAGTTCAGGTAAGGGTTTTGTAAAAATGTCAGCTAGGTTTGATTTGGACTCAACGTGGTTGAGAGCAATTTCACCTTTAGCTACATGATCCCTTACAAAGTGGTGTTTTACCTCTATGTGTTTGGTCCTAGAGTGACGTATAGGATTTTTGGTCAGATTAACTGAGATGATATTATCAATAAAATTTTTAGTATTTTTATAGTCTAGTTGATAGTCTTTTAGTGTATGCATCATCCATAACAATTGAGATGCACATTCTCCTAGAGCTATGTATTCAGCTTCTGTAGTGGATAGAGCAACACAATGTTGCTTTCTGCTTGACCAACTTACTAGGCACTGACCTAGAATCTGGCAGCCACCACTTGTACTTTTTCTGTCTAGCTTGCACCCGGCATAGTCTGAATCAGAATAGCCATAAAGGTCAAAAGTGCAAGTTCTTGGATACCAAAGTCCTACATTTAGAGTTCCTTTAATATACCTAAGTATTCTTTTGACATAAGATAGGTGTGACTCTTTTGCGCATGATTGGTATCTAGCGCACATACCTACTGCAAACAATATGTCGGGTCGACTTGTAGTTAGATAGAGTAAGCTACCTATGGCGCTTCTATAGTATTTTGAGTCAACTGGTTTTCCTTCAGGGTCAGAGTCAATTTTAGTATCTTTTTCATTTTCCGTTAAGTTGCAAAAATTACTAAATATTTCATAGGTTTCATCTTTTGTTTTTAGAAATTTCACCCAAGTGTACCTAGAGTAGTCATCAATTATTACTAAGCAATATTGGTTCTTGTTTAGTGATTTGGCTCCATGTGAATCAAATAGATCAAGGTGAAGAAGCTCAAGTATGGTGTTGGATCTTTCTAGGTTAGTTGACTTGTGGGTTGACTTAGTTTGTTTTCCTTTTTGACATGCATCACAGATTGAATTTTCAATAAATTTTAATTTGGGCAAACCTCTAACTAGACCATTTTGACTCATTTTTGAAATAAGTCTTGTGTGTGTGTGACCCAGCCTTCTGTGCCATAGTTGGGTTTCCTCTTGCTGTGTCAGGAGACACTTTATAGAGGAAATTGATAAATCAATTGTGTAGATGTTATTTTTTCTAAGTCCCTTAAGTTTAATTTCTGGATGTTCAATATTTTTAACTAGACATCCAGATTTATCGAAATTAACTAGGTATCCGCTGTCACACAATTGACTTATACTTAGTAAATTAAAGTTAAAATTTTCAACCAATAAAACATTTCGAATAATGAAATCAGAACTAAGCTCAATATTACCTTTTCCGATTACTTTAAGTTTACCGTTGTTGCCGAATGCAACTGATCCTAGACTCTTGTACTAATTTTGAAAAGGATTTTGAAAGTAATTTTGAAATTAATTTTGAAAAGGATTTTTAAAGTAATTTTGAAATTAATTTTGAAAAGTTTTTTAAATAATTTTGAAATTAATTTTGAAAAGTTTTTTTTTTAAATAATTTTGAAAAGATTTTGAAATTAATTTTGAAAACATTAAATAATTTTGAAATTAATTTTGAAAAGATTTTTAAATAATTTTGAAAAGATTTTTAAATAATTTTGAATTTAATTTTGAAAAGATTTTAAAAGATAATTTTGAAAAGATTTTTAAATAATTTTGAAATTAATTTTGAAAATGATTTTTAAAGTAATTTTGAAATTAATTTTGAAAAAGATTTTTAAATAATTTTGAAATTATTTTTGAAAAGATTTTTAAATAATTTTGAAAAGATTTTTCAATAATTTTAAATTAATTTTGAAAAGTTTTTGAAATTAATTTTGAAAAGATTTTAAATAATTTTGAAATTAACTTTGTAAAGATTTTGAAATAATTTTGAAAAGAATTTTAAAGTAATTTTGAAATTAATTTTGAAAAAGATTTTTAAAGTAATTTTGAAAATAATTTTGAAAATAATTTTGAAAATATTTTTAAAGTAATTTTGAAAAGATTTTTAAATAATTTTGAATTTAATTTTGAAAAGATTTAATAATTTTGAAATTAATTTTGAAAAGATTTTTAAATAATTTTGAAAAGATTTTAAAATAATTTTGAATTTAATTTTGAAAATATTTTAGAAGATTTTGAAATTAATTTTGAAAAGATTAAATAATTTTGAAAAGATTTTTAAATAATTTTGAAAAGATTTTTAAATAATTTTGAATTTAATTTTGAAAAGATTTTAAAATATTTTGAAATTAATTTTAAAAAAATTAAATAATTTTGAAAAGATTTTTAAATAATTTTGAAAATAATTTTGAATTTAATTTTGAAAAGATTTTAAAAGATTTTGAAAATAATTTTGAAAAGATTTTTAAAGTAATTTTGAAAATAATTTTGAAAAGATTTTTAAAGTAATTTTGAAATTAATTTTGAAAAAGATTTTTAAAGTAATTTTGAAATTAATTTTGAAAAGATTTTTAAATAATTTTGAAATTAATTTTGAAAAAGATTTTTAAAGTAATTTTGAAATTAATTTTGAAAAGATTTTTAAAGTAATTTTGAAATTAATTTTGAAAAGATTTTTAAATAATTTTGAAAAGATTTTTAAAAGATTTTGAAAAGATTTTTAAATAATTTTATTTCTTAGTCATCTCACCTGATCTAAATTGTCAATCAGGGAATCCTATAATTGATGTGAGATGATTTATTTTTGAGTTCAAGGGTCTGGTTTAACTTTGTGTTAGATTCAGGTTTAGCTTTGGGTTAAACAAGTAAGCATTCTTTGGATAAATTCTGGGCTATGGTGAGTCACAAGGAGCTCATTAAAGTAACCATACCTTCGAGGTTTTCCAAATAGTCCTACCCATTGAACTTAATACTAAAACTTGGTCTAACTAGTTAGGATCCATTTAAGGGTAGCTTCGGTCAGTTCCACTTGGCCAAATGCACCAGGTCGAAGCCATATCTTCATTGACATGCGATGCCCAAGCTTCCCTAACGTACTATCATCCAAAAACTTCACCAGTACTGTGGTTCAAGTTAAACTTATCCCGTTTTAATCTAATCTTAATTGTCCTGCCGGGTAATCTATTCTTGTTTTACCCATTCCGGGTAAATTAGGTTCAGTTACCCTGTCGGGTAGTTCAGTTGGAGGTGCCAGCTAGTTTGGATCCTCCATCTACTTTTTATAATTTCAACTTGTTGAATTTTGAATTTTTAATTTTGAATCTGATTTTTAATTTTAATTTAATTTCGAATTTTAAATTTTGAATTTGATTTTTAATTTTCGATTTTTAATTTAATTTCGAATTTTGAATTTTGAATTTGATTTTTAATTTTAGATTTTTAATTTAATTTCGAATTTTGAATTTTGAATTTTGAATTTGATTTTTAATTTTAGATTTTTAATTTAATTTCGAATAAGTTTTGAATCTGATTTAATTTTAGATTTTTAATTTAATTTCGAATTTTGAATTTTGATCGTTTTCATTTTAGCTTTCCCTGGATCACGGCCTCGATATGGTCTGTCGAGGTAGTATATTTGATCCTTCGGAACCCAGTATTGGCCAAGTCCAATTTGATTGATCAATTTGGACTTGGGGACCCATGCTTGGACTGATTTACTACTTTGTTTGTTTATTAAGGATAAATAGGATTTATATTTCTTTTTACTTTTATATCCTAGTCCAGTTCTATTGTAGACGACTCTTTGTGTTCCAAGAATTAGATCCAAATTCTTGGATCCCAGAGAGAACTTTTCTAAAGTAATTTTTAAATCATTTAACTGATTTTTCAGATTTGAATTTTCTTTCTCAAGTTGTTGTACTTGAGTTGAATCTTCAGTTAAAGATTTTGAGTTAGTTACTCCTTTAAGAATGGTTATTTCTTTTAAAAGTGACTTAATTTTCAAATTTGACTTGGCTAATTTGCGAAGTAAATAATTGACTAAATTATTAAGCCTAGGAATACTTACAGCGGAGTCTGGCCCTTCGGAAACGGATGCGGATCCGTGGCTTTGCTCGGAGTCGGCTTCTGACTCGCTCTCGGATTCGCTGATCTGGTCCCGGGCCATCAATGCGAGTAGACTCGTTTGGTCGAGTTCGTCGTCTTCGTCCTCCGAAGAGGATTCGTCCCAGGTTGCCTTTAGGACTTTCCTTCTTCTTTGCTTCTTGGCTTCCTTTTGATTTGGGCAGTTGGCTTTTATATGCCCCTTTTGGTTGCACCCGTAGCAAGTGACTTCGAACTTTGTCTTTGAGTTCTGTTGAGCCTCCTTGGATTGAACTGCCTTCTTCAGATCTTTCTTGTTGAAGCCCTTCTTCTTCTTGTAGAGTTTCTTTACAAGATTCACAAATTCGCTGGCCAGTTCATCTTCTGAATCTTCTGAATCGGGTTCGTCTTCTGATTCCGATTCAACTTTTCGCCGTCCTCTTGATTCCCGTGTTCGACTCGTTCCTGCAACCAAAGCAATCCCTTTCTCGGATGGTTGTGCATTAGTTTGTTCATGGAGTTCAAACTCACTAAATAATTCGTCTAATTTTAAGGAGGACAAATCCTTAGAGACTTTATAGGCATCTACCATTGATGCCCATAGTGTACTCCTAGGGAATGAGTTAAGGGCATACCTTATTATGTCTCTGTTTTCTACCTTCTGCCCGATTCCATGTAGAGAATTCAGGATATCTTGAATTCGGGCGTGCAAAGAGCTTGCCGTCTCGCCTTCCTGCATTTTCAAATTGTAGAGTTTATTTAGTAACAAATCACGCTTACTTACCTTGGTTTCCGAGGTGCCTTCGTGAAGTTCGATTAGTTTCTCCCATAGTTCCTTTGCGGAGGAGAATGGACCGACTCTGTTGAGCTCTTCTTTGGTAAGACCGCATTGGATGGTGCAGGTGGCTTTTGCGTCGGCTTCCACCTTTTTGATAAATGCTGGCTCCCAATTTTCACAGGATGTGGGCTTACCGTCGGTACCAGTTGGCAGTTCCAGTCCTGTTTTGACGATTATCCAGGTGTCGAACTGGATCTTCAGATATATCTCCATTCGCCCCTTCCAATATCCGAAGTCTTCTCCGGAAAATAGTGGGGGACGAACGGTGCTATATCCTTCTTGTTGGGCCATTTAGATCTAAAAGAACAAAAACAACAAGATCTATTCCAAGACTGAGTCTTGGATTAGTAGTGTGGGAAGAGAAAAAAGAATAACAGGCTCAAGTGGTATTGACCAACTTTGAGCAGAAAATCGATTCATGAAAAGAAATTAGAATATAACTATGAGGCTAAGTTCTAATCGACTCCGAACAAAACCACAAAAAAAATTGTCTCGAATAGTGGTTGCACTGATTCAAGACGACCCCGCTCTGATACCAATTGTTGGATCGAGACCGCGCTAGAGGGGGGGTGAATAGCGCTCGTGGCTATTTCGTTCGATTCGTAAAACTATCGGAGTAAAATACGCAGCGGAAAATGTAAATAAACACAAACACAGAGACACGGTCGTTTACTTCGTTCGGAGCCTAAGGCGACTCCTACTCGAAGGCCCGTGATCCTTGATCGCTTCCGGTGGGCAACAACTATAAGCTCGATAAAAGATTACAAATTGAAGTACAATGAACGACAGTAAATAATTATTCCAACAACAAAGAAATGAAGATTCGGAGCTCCTGGTCGTCGGGCACAAGTAGCAGCACTTCGGAACGTCGTTTGGAGCAGCACGTAGCACTTGAATCACTTAAGACTTGATGTATTGAAGTGCTGGTCGAAACCCCCTTATAAAGGATGTTCAAGGCGCCTTGAAGGCTGTTCAAGGCGCCTCCATGCTGCCGATTCTTCCGCACGGATCAAACTTGATCTGGTCGAACTTCATCTGCTTAAGGCGCCTCAAACCCTGCTCAAGGCGCCTTCCAAGGTGCCTTAAACCCCCTTCAAGGTGCCTCCATTGAAGCTTCGCAGCCAGGTCAGCTTTTGCACCCGAGGCGCCTCCAAGCTCCATGGAGGCGCCTCGGACACTGTTCATCCGAGGTTAACCTTTGCACTTTGGTCCCTGCAAGATACATTAATCCCAAATATACCCTGCAACACAAAGTTAGTACATAACGCATAATAGAAGTGTTATTGATAGTCTCCGGACTATCCGAGCCTGACTTCGGGTTTCCTACCGGAAACCCTAGGTCGACCCGACGCCTACTGTTCCCTCTACTCCACTCAGGAGATTTACCTGTTGCCAGTGCGATCCTCCAGATCGACTGGACTTTTGCTCAGCACTCGATGCTTCCGGACTTTCTGCTGGACATCCGCTTCCCGGCTAGTCCAGACTTTCACCTGGTTCGCGACACCAGGACTTTCCACCTAGGGTTACCACCCCCTAGGACTTTTGCCTGAAGCCATCGACCTGCCAAGACTTTCCGCATAGGGTTACCACCCCCTATGACCTAGGGTTACCACCCCCTAGGGTTTTCCCTTTTGCCTAACCGCAGCTAGGACTTTCCTGACATTCTCAAGTAGACTTGTTAGATTACAAAACATCTTAACTTTGAATTCTTTGCCGTTATCAAAACACGAGTTCGATCGTCGGATGCTTCCTGCACCAACACCATGGTGACTTCAGGTCTAAGGACTAGTAGTCATACTAATAGTCACATGAGAAAGTATATGACACTCATATAACGATCCATGATACTTTCTCATGGCGGGTCATTCAGTATACATTCTCTAATGCATACCCATGTGTCAACTTGATATCTCTATATCCATGACTTGTGAGATCAAGTCATCGAGTTGACCTACATGCTAGTCTTATTGCATTAACATTGTCCCTGAATGTTAATACTCGACTAGGAATGATTAAGAGTAGTGTTCCTTATATCATCTCACTATCGATTCAACCAATCGATTGATATAGGTAAGAACCTTCTACTCAAGGACGTTATTACACTTAGTTTATTTGGCACCAATACAAGTAAGTATAATAACCAAAAAAATCAAATGCCTTTATTTATATAGAATATGATACAATAAGTCCAAAAATACAATCATCAAATGATTGGCTCTAGGGCTCTAGCTAACAATCTCCCACTAGCACTAGTGTAACGCCCCGCCCCTCCTGCTAAGGGGACGGGGGTTACTTAGACATACATATCTACTTACTATAGCGGAAGTCTTACTTAGAGAATTTAAAAACTTTTCCTTACTTTAAAATCACCACGGACATAAAAAAACCACATAGCATACTTAACATGATTTTTGAGTCATAATACCCAAACACATACTTAATGTCATGGAGTCATAAAGTAATAACATAAACATGGCATATTTCTTATTAAACAAAAGCATGTCTTTCCCTTTAGCCAAGCCACTACCACACACATCCTTCTAGCCCATCCTGCTGCTCCCCTAGTTCATCCATTCCTTGCCTTTATCTGTGGTACAAGAAAGTAAGATGAGAGCACTCATGGCTCAGTAAGTTCCTTTCCTACTCACAAAAATCGTATAGCATATCAAAATCACAAGTCAAAATGCATGGAGACAAATTTATCATATCAAGCAGCATATCATGGCATATCGTAACATAATCATCATAAAGTATCATGGCATATTCTAACATGAACATCAAATGTATCCTGACATAGCATAACATCATCATAAATATCATGACATAATTATCAAGTATAGGCAAGGTGAATTCCTAAACATGTATCATGAAACATATGCAACATGTCTTTTGAAAACTTATAATATACATACTTAAACATAATCTCAACATGATTAGGGCCCCGGCTTGTACCACATACATAAATGCGCGCGTCCTATGTAGGTCCAAGGTAGCAAGTCTTGAACCCTACAAGGCATACATACTAGGCCCGTTTCTTAGTCCATCGACCTAGGGGCACTTAGGAGTCCATCCCTAACGAGGCCCGTTTCTTAGTCCATCGACCCCGGGGCGCTTATGGAGCCCACCCTTGGTACAAGCCATACATAAAGTAAAGTAGCATGTCATACATATCATAGTTCTTATCATTTCATGAATATCATATTTCTTAACATATCATAAAACATGCATATTTGGGCACACAGCACATGCATGGATCATAAGCATACATAATGAGCATGTCATTTATCATAACATAAAGCATGCATATTTGGGCACACAGCACATGCATGGATCATAAGCATACATAATGAACATGTCATTTATCATATCATAAAGCATGCATAATTGGGCACATAGCACATGCATGGATCATAAGCATACATAATGAACATATCACCTATCATAGAAAGTCATAATCATACATGAAATCATTAAATAACATCTCTTAATTCATAACATAGCATGTGAGGCACATCTAGGTCACTAAACCTATTATGGTCGAAAGTCCAAGAGTAGGGACATGAACCCTAGACAACATACAAACATAATAATCTCATGATAACTTCGCATCCTATCATAAGAAAGATCATAAGCATGTTAACCTAAATTTTTAAGCCCTCCTAGGTTTCTAATTCTTTCATGGCCGAAACCTTCATGAAGAGCAAACAAGTTCTAAACAACATGCAAACATGTAAACCCTAAACTCATATCATATCATATTTCATAAGAAACAACTTGAGCATATTTAGTTTGGGTTCTAAGTTCCCTAAGCTTCTAATCTTATCATGGCCGAACCCTAGCAAGCCTCATTCTAGGTTACAAGTAGCATGAAAGTGTTGAACCTTAAGCCAATATCCTACACATTTCTTGAGGAACATCATAAGCACATTTGGTTCAAGTTCCAAACTTCCTAAGCCCATTAATTTAAGGTGGCCGAAACATGTTAAGCATGGAAACTAGGTTTCTAGTGGCATAAGAGCATGGAAACCACAAACACATTTCATAGCATTTATTACAAGAAACATCATGAGCATATCTAAGTTGGGTTCTAAGTTTCCCTAGGCCTTTAGACCAATAGTGGCCGAAACATGTGAGGCATAGATTTGTTTTTCATGTGGCCTAAAAGCATGGAAACCCTACACAATTTTTCATGGCATCATTACAAGAAACAACATGAGTAAACTTAGTTTAAAATCTAAGCATCCTAGCCTTAGAACTTTGTGTGGCCGAAAGTCATATGTAACCAAATTTTTATGTAACAAGCAAACATAAGAACATCAAACTAGTTTCATATCATTTCATCAAGAAGGTCATGAGCATCTTAGACTTGTTTTAAACTTTCCTAGGCCTCAAATCTCAACATGGCCGAATCTTCATAAGCATGAAATAGGGTTCAAACCAACATACAATCATGGGCATAACATTTTAGCTTCATATCTTGTCTTAGGAAAAATCATAGCATGCTTAGTTTTAGGTTTAAAGCTCTCCTAGGCCTTTAGTTCTTCCATGGACGAATATTCATGAGTATGAAAATGGAGTTTCAATCAACATACAAGTAAGAGAAAAAGTTAACAACACCATTATCATAGGGTACATAACACAAGAACAAGGGAGCATGTTTAGTTTGAGTCTTAAGCTTACCTAGTCCTCTTGTTCATGCTTGGCCGAGAGTCTAAGGTTCATGGATCTAAGTTCTCATTAATCATTCTAGCATGGAAACATTAGATTAACCTCCTACATAAGATACATGTCACAAGAAATATAATAAGCATATCTAGTTTAAAATTTCTTAGACTCTTCCTTTTGTCTTGGCCGAAATTTCCATGAAGCAACCCTAGGTTTTTAAGCAATCTATCTTCATGAAAACCATATGAGCTATTGTACCACAAGTGAGGGGAAGCTCACCTAGTGTTCACTTGTTGATCCTTAAGGAAGTGGTACCCTTGGTGAAGAGGAAGAAGAGAGCTTCTTCTTCTAGCACTCCTTTTGATTTCTCTTGCTTGGAAGGGTACACCTTGAAGGCTCCTTCTTGAAATTTAGTTTTCTCTTAGAGAGAAAACCTAAACTTGGCTTTTGGAGATGAGGGAGGAGAGCTCTAGTTTCGGCAAGGGTGAGGAAGAAGGAAGAAAATGAAATCCTTTCCTCTCTTTACTTTTTATGCTAAGTAGGTGGAAGAAACAAAGATGAACTTTGCTTCCCTTTCTCTTTAATTCATTTATATCCTTTCCTAATGAGAATATGCCCCCATTCATCTCCCTTAATTCTTCTCATCCTCACTCTCTTAATTCCCACGAAAACTAGAGAGAAAAGAGAAAAAAAAAGAAAAGACAACTTGTCTTTTGCTTATTCCTTTTCTTAACCAAGAGGTAAACAAGAGGAAGAAAGCTACTTGATTTTCTCTTGTTCCCTTACTTAATTATATCCTCACTTTTAACTACAATTCCCATCATTTTCCATTCATATGTTATTCATTATCCTGGTGGTTATCATACAATATTATTTCTATCCTTTGTGAGAGGTCCAAGGTTCAAACCTTCACCTCTCTTTTTATTTCTCTTATTTCTTTTTCTTTTGATTCTTCTTACTTTTATGCTCTAAAGCAAATAACACTCATATACTTATCCTATAATTTCATGGGTGTTACAACTAGTGCCAATCAGTGTAGGCTCTAAGCCCCAATGACCTAGTGTGACCATCATGCTTCCTCTGTGCCAAAGCCTTGGTCAAGGGATCTGCGATGTTAGCCTCTGTAGGTACTCTACAAATCTTCACATCTCCTCTCTCGATGATCTCTCGAATGAGATGGAAGCGCCGTAGTATGTGTTTGGTCCGCTGGTGTGAGCGAGGTTCCTTCGCCTGTGCTATAGCTCCATTGTTGTCACAATAGAGCTCAATGGGGTCAGCAATGCTAGGAACCACCCCAAGTTCAGTGATGAACTTGCGGATCCAAACTGCCTCCTTTGCTACCTCTGATGCAGCAATATACTCGGCCTCTGTCGTAGAATCAGCTACTGTATCTTCCAACTCACAAGACCACCATTAATGTAAAATACGAACCCCGACTGCGATCTATAGTCATCCTGGTCGGTCTGGAAGCTAGCATCACTGTAACCCTTTACAGCTAGCTCATCATCGCCTCCATATATCAAGAAATATTCTTTAGTCCTTCTTAAGTACTTAAGAATATTCTTGACCGCTATCCAGTGACTTTTACCTGGATCTGACTGGTATCTGCTCGTCATGCTCAAAGCATACGAGACATCAGGTCAAGTACATAGCATAGCGTACATGATCGATCCTATGGCTGAGGCATAAGGGATCTGATCCATGCGGTCTCTCTCCTCTCTAGAAGAGGGACCTTGAGTCTTCGAAAGACTCACTCCATGTGACATCGGCAGAAATCCCTTCTTGGAATTCTGCATGGCAAACCGAAGGAGTACCTTGTCAATATATGTACTCTGACTTAGGCCAAGCAATCTCTTAGATCTATCTCTATAGATCTGTATCCCTAGAATGCGGGATGCCTCACCTAAGTCCTTCATTGAGAAGCAACTCCCTAGCCATGTCTTGACAGACTGAAGCATAGGGATGTCCTTCCCAATGAGTAGTATGTCATCCATATACAATATGAGGAAGACAACTATATCCCCTACAACCTTCTTGTAGACACAAGGTTCATCTTCATTCTTGAGGAAACCAAACAGTTTGATTGCATCATCGAATCGAAGATTCTGGCTCCGAGAAGCTTGCTTTAGTCCATAAATGGACCTATGCAGCTTGCATACTCTGCTAGTATGCTGTGGATCTACAAAACCCTCAGGTTGTGTCATGTACGCATCCTCGAGTAGGTTTCCATTCAGAAACGTGGTTTTGACATTCATCTGCCATATCTCATAGTCATGGTAGGCTGCAATAGCAAGCATGATCCGAATGGACTTAAACATCGCTACTGGAGAAAAGGTTTCATCATAGTCAATACCATGAATTTGCTTGAAACCTTTAGCTACCAAGCGACCCTTATAGATAAGTCCATCCATGTTAGTCTTTCTCTTAAAGACCCATTTACACCCAATGGGTTTTACCCCTTTAGGTGGATCAACCAAAGTCCATACTTGGTTGGTGTACATGGATTCCATCTCGGATCTCATGGCTTCTAGCTATTTCTCGGAATCTGGTCTCATCACAGCTTCTTGATAGGTGGTAGGCTCATCCTCTATGAGCATAATGTCATCATGGTCAGACAAGAGAAATGAGTATCTCTTAGGCTGACGACGTACCCTATCAGACCTGCGAAGAGGTATGTCTACTTGAACTGGTTGTTGTTCCTCAACTCCTTGTGGAACAACATCATCCATAACACTTTGTGGTTCCAGTTTAATTTCCATCGAGGCATCAGTGCTATTGTTCGCATCTTGAACTTATTCAAAATCGAACGCGCTCCCACTAGTTTTTCTAGAAACAAAGTCCCTTTCTAGAAAGACCCCAGTCTTTGCCACAACTAACTTATGCTGACTGGGAATGTAGAAGTAATATCCCTTAGTTTCCTTGGGATATCCAATAACGTAGCACTTGTCGGATTTGGGTCCTAATTTGTCTGAGACTTGACGTCTAACGTAAGCTTCACAACCCCAAATCCTCATGAAAGACACCTGGGCATCTCTCCCAGTCTATATCCTATATGGTGTCTTTATCACGGCCTTGGATGGAACTCGGTTGAGTATAAAAGCTGCCGTGTCTAGAGCATAGCCCCAAAGGTATGTCGGAAGATCTGTGTGACTCATCATAGATCGTACCATATCTAATAGGGTACGATTCCTCCTTTCGGACACACCATTCCACTGTGGTGTTCCAGGAGGGGTGAGTTGGGATAGAATCCCACACTCAACTAGATAGTCACGGAACTCGTGGCTAAGGTATTCTCCACCTCGATCGGATTGAAATATCTTAATACTCTTGCCAAGCTGGTTCTATACTTCATTCTTGAATTCTTTGAACTTTTCAAAGGATTCAGACTTATGTGTCATCAAGTACACATAACCATATATACTAAAGTCATAAGTAAATGTGATGAAGTATCTATAACCGCCTCTAGCAGCAACATTGAAAGGGCCACATACATCACTATGTATGAGTCCTAACAAATCAGTTGCTCTCTCGCTGTGCCCACTAAAGGGAGTCTTGGTCATCTTGCCTCGTAGGCATGACTCGCATATCTCATATGATTCAAAATCAAATGAGTCTAGCAAACCATCCTTATGGAGCTGGGATAAGCGCTTGTCATTTATATGACCTAAGCGACAGTGCCAGAGGTAGGTTTGGTTCATGTCATTTGATTTGAACCTCTTGGTATTTACGTTATAGATAGGGCTCTCAAGGTCTATAATATAGAGTCCGTTTATCAGAGGTGCACTATAATAGAACATATCGTTTAAATAGACGGAACAACATTTGTTCTTTATAGTAAACGAGAAACCTTTCTTGTCCAAACAAGAAACTGATATATTGTTCTTAGTTAATGCAGGCACATAACAACAATCGAGGGCAGAGATAGACAGTAAGTCCCTACAGCAACAGCAACAACCCGTGCTCCATTGCTTACTCGTAGGTCCACCTCGCCCTTTGTCAATGCCCTGCTATTTCTCAGCGCCTGCACATCAGTACAAATGTGTGAAGCACATCCAGTATCTAATACCCATGATGTAGAAATAGATAGATTGACTTCTATAACATATATACCTGAAATGGAAGTCTCACTTCGCTTCTTCTTAAGATCCAGTGCCCGGTCTGACCGCAGTGGAAGCAGGTAGCATCCTTGGCGACCCCTCCTTTAGGCTTCAGTGCCTTGCCTTTGCCCTTGTCTTGGGACTTTCCCTTGCCTTTGGGCTTGCCCTTATGTTTCTGAACCATCAGAACAGTGTTGGGCTTAGCCTTCTTAAGGTTTAGCTCAGCAGTTCTTAACATGCTAAGCAGCTCGGGCAGTGGCTTGTCAATCTCGTTCATATTGTAGTTTAGAACGAATTGACTGTAGCTATCCGGCAAGGATTGCAAGATCAGGTCAGTAGCCAGCTCTTGGCCAAGAGGGAACCCCAACCTTTGTAGGTTCTCTATGTACCCAATCATTTTGAGTACATATGGGCCTACTGGAGCCCTGTCTGAAAACAGTGCCCTTGAGATCTCAAATCTCTCATGCCTCGCTTGTCCTTGATATAGTTGACGAAGATGTTCAACCATATCGTAAGCGCCCATTAACTCGTGTTGCTTCTGAAGCTCAGAGTTCATGGTCGCGAGCATTAGACAGGACACATCTAATGCATCATCTTGATGCTTCTTGTAAGCATCTTTGTCAGCTCGCGAGGCATTGGCAGGAGGAGCCTCCAGAATGGGCTGCTCCATAACGTACAGTTTACGTTCTTGGGTGAGAACTATTCTCAGGTTCCTGTACCAGTTCAGGAAGTTTGCTCCGTTGAGCATGTCCTTCTCGAGGACAGATCGCAGGGAGAAGGTGTTCGTATTCGACGTCATGGTAATCTACAACAGAAATAAAAGCAGAAATAAATATCATATTCTTAATCATTTAATTAGGCCTTTAACTAAATGATGCTCCCACTGAATTCTATAATTCATGTGGGACAAGATCCACATCATACTAACCCTTGAGTTAGCTTTGGCTAATATGCCCAAGACTTAGTATGATCGGTAGGTAACGATTACCAATTACATCTCTATGCAACTCTTGTTTATAGAATCAAAATCCGCATTTATATTAAAACTCGAGTTAGCTTTGGCTAATACGCTCGAGAGTTAATATATATGTGATTTTGGCCTAACTTTCCAACCGTTGGAAGAATGCCTATAGTTATACTCGATCTAACCGAGTTAACTAGGAATACTCAATCTAATTGAGTTGTACTCACCCATGCGTTGATAGGCGGGACCAAGATTATCCCTCCGTACCCTACCAAGATAGTATGTGTTGCTCTGCTTTGGCAGATTCAACAACAGCATGCGATCGAGGTAGTGGTAGGTATCATGGCATGGTAGGCATTACGAGTTGACGTGATTTAGATCTAATCTAAATGATGATGCGTATCAAATACTTTGATTTAGATCTAATCTAATCTAATCGTGGGGTGCATCATGTGCACGATTTAGATCTTATCTAATCGCTAGGCACTAATTAACTACTTAATTAAACATGCATCACATACATATAAGCAATTAATTAAATTATTTTGTGATTGTGTCATGGCCCTACTACGATCTTCTCAAGCCAATGAGAAGATCGGATGGTCAACCTAAGGTCAACATCTTCTCAAGCTTCTTCCTTTGACCACCTTGTGTTGCTCGCGCCCTCCTCGTAACTCCGTCTCGTGTGGACCTTCCACCACTTCAAAATTTACATTACAATTTTAAAACTCGAGTTACATTCGAGTCTAAATCTAATTTACAACCAGAATAAAAGAAAGGCACGACGCGCAGGTCGCGAGAAAAAAAAATAAAATAAAAGTACAACACGCATATCACATCACGGCGCGCAGGCCGTATTATGAATTACAACACAGATTATCCAATCAAATTGGGTCTTTGGGCCATGACTATCACAAAATTAATATATAATTCAAAATTATATATTTTTTATAATTTTCTGTAATTTTTTCATAATTTTACAGATTTTATGAGTAAATTTTTCCCGGCGGTCCCGATTAGCGATTTCGGGCACAATCGCGGAACGAATCCCCTTGCGGGGCCAGGGGCAGCGCCCCTACCCGCGATCTAACCATCGTGAGGGTTCCTTTGCGATCTAATGGCGCCTTAGTCCACTGTCCCAAAAATATTTGGGGCGAAACCAAGCCGTTTTGGAAAAATCTTCCCGGTAGCGGAAGCCTACAAGTGCCGAAACACTTGTGCTTCGCTTCTACGAGAAAATTACCCATTAAAACTATAAAAACATGAATTTACAGAAAGTTTACAGATCTATATTTTTCATAAAAATATGAATCTAAAATCGTACTAGCTTCGCACGTGGCTCTGATACCACTGTTGGGTTTTTCGGGCCGCGAAAACCGCGTTTTCGCGTTTCGGAAACCCCGAATCACCCTAGCCAACGAATCTCGTGCGAAGAAAAGATTTCAAAACAAAATTACGAGTACGAGTTTCTACTTAGATCTACTCCTAGATCTACATGAAAAGAGTTATACCTTCGGTGCGTGCCCTTAGCGTATCCCGCTCGTTCAAAATGCCGGATCTCAAGAGTATCAAGATAGATACTCCTCTAGAAGTATCCACACGGACTCGTAGGTGGAGAAAAACACACAAAGAGGTGTGCTAGCTGTTTGGTTTTTTGGGCCACGAAAATCGCTTTTCGCGTCGCGGAAACCCCGAATCACCCAAAGCCGTAGATCCGTGCAAGGAAAAATCGAATGAAATACAAGTACGAGTTTCAAATGGAGGAGAATCAAGGTCCGATCAAGAGGAAGCTTCTACCTCCGGATCCAAAGGAAAAGATGCCACCCCTACAAGCAAAGGTATAAATATTTCAATTAATAATAAAAGTCATATTATATGCTTTGAGTGTAGGGAACATGGGCACTACAAGAGCAAGTGCCCTAAATTGGCCAAGAAGAAGGGCCAAGTGGCACAAAAAGGTAAGGTGAAGCCCAAGGAGACCATCCCCAGAACAAAGAAGAGCAAGGAGCACATTGTGTGTTTCTCTTGCAATCAAAAGGGGCATTATCGGAGTCAATGCCCTAAGGGGAAGAAGATAGTCAAGGCTCAAGGAGGAAGCTCAAGTCAAGGGGGAGCCTCTAAGGTAAAAAGGAAGGTAACATTTATTGAGTCTACCCCTTTACATTATGGTAAAAAGCATGATAGTTCTAACTTATATCATTTTAATGCTATTTACCATGAAAATAGAAAGCATGATAGCGTTAAAGAAAAACATATAGCTTTTCATGCTAAAACTACTACACCTAAGGCTAGGAATGTAGGTAAAAGTCTAGGCAAGAACTCTAAGGATTGTAGCTACAAGCCTAGAAACAAAAATGCTCATGAACTTAATGGAAAACCAAAAACTAAGGACTTAGTGATGGAAAATCAAGTCTTGAGGTCAAGACTTGATAAAATGGAAAAGACCCTAAAAAGGATGGAAAATATCCTATTAGGGCAAAATGAGCATAACCTAGGTTTAGGGGTAAACTTTAGAAAAGAAAAGAAGAGAAGACACTCCTCTAAAATCTCTATGTGACTTTCACTAACCTTTCTTCTTGGATTAGATTCACTCTCCTTTCTTCTCCCTTGCTTTAAACCCACGACCAAGAGAAGAGAAGGAGCAAGAAGAGAGCTTAGGAGGAGGAAGATCACTTGAATGAGAGTTACACTTGCAAAATGAAACTCTTTTCATCTAATTAAGTGGTTTGTAACCTCCATAGGATACCAAGAGTCACAACTCTTGGTAACTCCCATGAGGTGGCACTTCACTTAAGTAACCATGATGATGTGGAGCATCATCATTGGTCCACTTAATGCCAACTCACCAATGAGGTGGCATAAAGTCAAGTCAAACTTGACTCTTCAACTTCCTCTCAAGTCAAGTCAAACTTGACTCTTCATCTTCCTCTCAAGTCAAGTCAAACTTGACTTAATCTCTCTCATGGTTGATCTAATCCAACCATTTAATTCAAGCCAATTTAATATAATAAATCTAATTCATTTAATTAAATTGATTCAATGAGTCATAATCTAAATTAGACTCATTGAACACATGAATCAACTTGAGTCCAACTCAATTAGCCCAATTAGGATTACTCTTAATCCAATTTGATTCATCAAATGAATCTAATCCTCTTGGTTCATCATATGAACCTAATCTCCATCCACTTGTTCTCTGTGTGTGACCCAATAGGTTCTTGTAACGTTGGCAATGCCCCTAAACTCATTTAAAAACATAAGTAATGAGCGGTATCTAGCAATACATCATTACTACCCAAGTTACAAGAATGTTGAGATCCAACATCACCTTGTGACTACTAATTGTGACTCCTCACAATATATGACAAGTGTCCTTCTATCCTAGACATCTAGATTGATCAATGTGAGGCATAGACCGTGTCATCCTCTAATCAATCTAAATCTTGAACTCCAAGTAGACTCACTCAATCAAATGAGCTCAATATCTCATATTGACTCATTTGGGCATGGCCATGCACATCGTGGTCTCACTCTATCAAGAATACCGATGTCTCTCCCATCATATAGGAGGGATAGATCCCATCTACATCACTCACATCCCTCCGCATAATTTGTTACATACCCAGTAATCGCCTTTATAGTCCACCCAGTTACGGGTGACGTTTGACGAAACCAAAGTACATAACTCCTTATGTAGGGAACCATGGTGACTTCAGGTCTAAGGACTAGTAGTCATACTAATAGCCACATGAGAAAGTATATGACACTCATATAATGATCCATGATACTTTCTCATGGCGGGTCATTCAGTATACATTCTACAATGCATACCCATGTTTCAACTTGATATCTCTATATCCATGACTTGAGAGATCAAGTCATCGAGTTGACCTACATGCTAGTCTTATTGTATTAACATTGTCCCTGAATGTTGATACTCGACTAGGAATGATTAAGAGTAGTGTTCCCTATATCATCTCACTATCGGTTCAGCTAACCGATTGATATAGGTAAGAACCTTCTACTCAAGGATGTTATTATACTTAGTTTATTTGACACCAATACAAGTAAGTATAATAACCAAAAAATCAAATGTCTTTATTTATATAGAATATGATACAACAAGTCCATAATACAATCATCAAATGATTGGCTCTAGGGCTCTAGCTAACAATCTCCCACTAGCACTAGTGCCAATCAGTGTAGGCTCTAAGCCCCAATGACCTAGTGTGACCATCATGCTTTCTCTGTGCCAAAGCCTTAGTCAAGGGATCTGCGATGTTAGCCTCTGTGGGTACTCTGCAAATCTTCACATCTCCTCTCTCGATAATCTCTCGAATGATGTGGAAGAGCCGTAGTATGTGTTTGGTCCGCTGGTGTGAGCGAGGTTCCTTCGCCTGTGCTATAGCTCCATTGTTGTCACAATAGAGCTCAATAAGGTCAGTAATGTTAGGAACCGCCCCAAGTTCAGTGACGAACTTACGAATCTAAACTGCCTCCTTTGCTGCCTCTGATGCAGCAATATACTCAGCCTCTGTTGTAGAATCAGCTACTGTGTCCTGCTTCAAACTCTTCCAGCTCACAGCACCATCATTTATGCAAAACACGAACCCTGACTACGATCGATAATCATCCTGGTCGGTCTGGAAGCTAGCATCACTGTAACCCTTTATAGCTAGCTCATCATCGCCTCCATATATCAAGAAATATTCTTTAGTCCTTCTTAAGTACTTAAGAATATTCTTGACCGTTATCCAGTGACTTTCACCTGGATCTGACTAGTATCTGCTCGTCATACCCAAAGCATACGAGACTTCTGGTCGAGTACATAGCATGGCGTACATGATAGATCCTATGGCTGAGGCATAAGGGATCTGATCCATGTGGTCTCTCTCCTCTCTAGAAGAGGGACCTTGAGTCTTCAAAAGACTCACGCCATGTGACATCGGCAGAAATCCCTTCTTGGAGTTCTGCATGGCAAACCGAAGGAGTACCTTGTCAATATATGTACTCTGACTTAGGCCAAGCAATCTCTTAGATCTATCTCTATAGATCTGTATCCCTAGAATGCGGGATGCTTCACCTAAGTCTTTCATTGAGAAACAAGTCCCTAGCCAAGTCTTGACAGACTGTAGCAAAGGGATGTCCTTCCCAATGAGAAGTATGTCATCCACATACAATATGAGGAAGACAACTATGTCCCTTACAACCTTCTTGTAGACACAAGGTTCATCTTCATTCTTAATGAAATCAAACTATTTGATTGCATCATCGAATAGAAGATTCCAACTCCGAGAAGCTTGCTTTAGTCCATAAATGGACCTATGCAGCTTGCATACTCTGCTAGTATGTTGTGGATCTACAAAACCCTCATGTTGTGTCATGTACACATCCTCGAGTAGGTTTCCATTCAGAAACGCGGTTTTAACATCCATCTGCCATATCTCATAGTCATGGTATGCTGCAATAGCAAGCATGATCCGAATGGACTTAAGCATCACTACTGGAGAAAAGGTTTCATCATAGTTAATACCATGAATCTGCTTGAAACCTTTAGCTACCAAGCGACCCTTATAGATAAGTCCATCCATGTCAGTCTTTCTCTTAAAGACCCACTTACACCCAATGGGTTTTACCCCTTCAGGTGGATCAACCAAAGTCCATACTTGGTTGGTGTACATGGATTCCATTTTGGATCTCATGGCCTCTAGGCATTTCTCAGAATCTGGTCTCATCACAGCTTCCTGATAGGTGGTAGGCTCATCCTCTATGAGCACAACGCCATTATGGTCAGACAAGAGAAATGAGTATCTCTCAGGCTGACGATGTACCCTATCAAACCTGCGAAGAGGTATGTCTACTTGAACTGGTTGTTGTTCCTCAACTCTTTGTGGAACAACATCATCCACAACACTTTGTGGTTCCAGTTCAACTTCCATCGAGGCTTCAGTGCTAGGATCCGCATCTTGAACTTCTTCAAGATCGAATGTACTCCCACTAGTCTTTCTAGAAATAAAGTCCCTTTCTAGAAAGACTCCAGTCTTTGCCACAACTATCTTGTGCTGACTGAGAATGTAGAAGTAATATCCCTTAGTTTCCTTGGGATATCCTATAAAGTAGCACTTGTCGGATTTGGGTCCTAATTTATCTGAGACTTGACGTTTAACGTAGGCCTCACATCCCCAAATCCTCATGAAAGACACTTGGGCATCTCTCCCAGTCCATATCCTATATGGTGTCTTTTTCACGGCCTTGGATGGAACTCGGTTGAGTATAAAAGTTGCCGTGTCTAGAGCATAGCCCCAAAGGAATGTCGGAAGATCTGTGTGACTCATCATAGACCGTAGCATATCTAATAAGGTACGATTCCTCCTTTCGGATACACCATTCCACTGTGGTGTTCCAGGAGGAGTGAGTTGGGATAGAATCTCACACTCAGCTAGATAGTCACGAATCTCATGGTTAAGGTATTCTCTGTTAGAGTATATACTAAAAGCCTAGCTTTTGGTATAAATATTTATCTAGAAATAAGAATCATATTGGTCAAATGTCTACATTTATGATAAATGTAGTTGCTCAATTAATTTATATTGTAGATAACATGGTGTGTGGTGTCACACACAGAAGATCATGTTATTGGTTTCTTATAAATTATAAACAGTAGCTCACGACCAAGATGGAAAGGAACAAACCATTGGAAGGTCGTAGTGTAATTAGGTATTAGTTTATCTTAACTATATAATTACACTAGTACACTTAGAGTGTATTGAGTAGGACCATTTGAGGTCGTTCCTTTTATACTGTCTTAATGAAGGAACAAAGACCTCAGTTATTATGGAAGTGTGTGCTCTTAATCCTAATATAATAACAAGCACATATATTTGATATTTATTTCTTTAATTTATAAATGGGTGAGATTTAGTTCGATGAATCAATAAGCCCGATAAGTTGGGAAATGATATCACTTATAGTGTGTGTTGTTGATTATAGAAGGAAACTGTGTCATAGTGATCTAGGTTGAGAATGTCCCCAAGAGGAGCTCATAAGAATTGTCATGTTAAACCCTGCAGGTGGACTTAGTCCGACATGATGATGAAGTTGAGTGGTAGTACTCTTGGAGCTAGATATTAATTAAGTGAGTTGTTAGTAACTTACTTAATTAGTGGACATTTGTTTTCTTAAACACAGGGAGACTAACACACTCATAATAAGGAGCTCAAAATGTAATTTGGGATTGGTGCGGTAGTTCAATAATAGTTCTTTAGTGGAATGAATTATTATTGATGAAATTAAGTTGTGTGTTCGGGGCGAACACGGGATGCTTAATTTCATCGGGAGACCAAAACCAATTCCTACTCTCGGTCCCTATCGTAGCCTCTTGTATATATAGAGATTTATACCCACCACATACCCACCTTCTTACCCATCCAATGGGGCCGGCCAAGCTACCTTGGAACCCAAGCTAGGGCCGGCCAAGACCAAGTGGATGAGCCAAGTGTTGGTGCAATAACCCTCAGGTCAAGGTTGACCTGGTTAACCAAGCTGAGTCTTGGTTTGGGTTTAGATGTTTGACAATAAGATACTGATTGAAGGAGAGTCAAGTAGGTCAAGGTTGACCGGATACTTGACTGGGAAGTCCTGACTGGGATGTTAGGCAGAAGGAATTCCTGGTGAGTGAAGCCAGGTGAAAGTCCTGACTGGGATGTTAGGCAGAAGGAAATCCTGGTGAGTGAAGCCAGGTGAAAGTCCTGACTGGGATGTTAGGCAGAAGAAAATCCTGGTGAGTGAAGCCAGGTGAAAGTCCTGACTGGGATGTTAGGCAGAAGGAAATCCTGGTGAGTGAAGCCAGGTGAAAGTCCTGACTGGGATGTTAGGCGGAAGAAAATCCTGGTGAGTGAAGCCAGGTGAAAGTCCTGACTGGGATGTTAGGCAGAAGGAAATCCTGGTGAGTGAAGCCAGGTGAAAGTCCTGACTGGGATGTTAGGCAGAAGAAAATCCTGGTGAGTGAAGCCAGGTGAAAGTCCTGACTGGGATGTTAGGCAGAAGAAAATCCAGATGGATCAAGGATGATCGGACATCTGGTGTTGGGAAGTCCAAGTAGGTCAAGAGAGTGACCGGATACTTGGCATGAAAGAAAAGTCCAAGTAGGTCAAGAGAGTGACCGGATACTTGGCATGAAAGAAAAGTACAAGTGGGTCAAAGGGATTGACCGGACACTTGTTGGGGAGTCCAAGGGTGACCGGATGCTAGGCATGATGTACCAACAAGTCAAGGTTGACCGGATGTTGGTTGGGAGGTTGGGACTTGGTTTTGGGAAAAACCAAGTCTTTGGATCGATCGATGGATCGATCCAGGACTGGATCGATCGATGGATCGATCCGATTTCCCAATGCAGAGCCTCCGGATCGATCGGTGGATCGATCGAGGTCCCAATCGATCCGATCGATTGGGGCCGCCAGCGGGATAAGCCTGGATCGATCCTTGGATCGATCGAGCGTTTCGCGCGAAGGCGCTGGATCGATCCGTGGATCGATCCAAAGTCTCCCCGATCGATTGGGAACATTCGACTCGATCGGGATCCGACCGTTGGCGTCGATAAAGGCCGCAGGCGCACGATTCCTTCGAGATCTCTTCTCCGATTCACTCCAGATCTTTCGCCAACTTCTCCACAGCGCTCTCAAAGATCAGATCGCCAGTTCTTGAAGGATCTTGGAAGCTTTCCAAGTCAAGAGGCGGATCAAAGGCAAGAAGAGAAGCTAGGGTTAGGGTTTTCTGTACTCATTGTAAGCTTTGCGCTTGTATTTAGTTTCCCTTTCCTTTCTTCTTGTATTGAGAGTCTTGTAGGGCTTCTCCGCCCTCGGTAGTTACCGAAAAGGAGTGTTTTCATAGTGGAGGGTGCGTGCGTGGTGTGGATCCTTGGATTAGTCACCTCTTGTGAGGTGGATACCAAGTAAACCAACCTTGTTAGCGTTGTGTGTTTGTTTCTGTTATTTTCCGCTGCACACCGAGCGACGAGCACGCGACGAGCTATTCACCCCCCCTCTAGCTACTTTTGGTCCTAACAAGTGGTATCAGAGCAAGGCCGCTCTTCACCGGAATCATCGCCGGAAGGGTCAAGCATATCAAGAAAAGCTAGAGGGTGAAGAAGTTGGAGCAAATTCTTCAAGTTCAAGACTTTATCAAGCTCAACTTCAAGATGCAATTCCAAGATGGGCTTGGATTTGACACAAGGGTGGCTCCACCATACACTTCTACGAGTTTCGATTCTTGGAAATCAAGAATCGAAAATTTTCTTATGTGGAGATAGAGCAATGGTTTGCTCTAATGGAAGGCTTCAAGGTTCCAAGAAATTCAAAGGGCAAAGTTCTAAAGAAAAGCAAATGGAGCCCGGAGCAAGTCCAAAGGTGCGAGGCCAATGACAAAGTGACCAAGCTTTTGGTCAATTTATTGCCAAGCACCATCCTTTGCAAAATTGGAGAGTTTGAAGATGCAAAGGAGCTATGGAGCAAATTGGCCAAGCTTCATGAAGAGATCCCCTCCACTGTACAAGATCATGAAGAATCCAGAGAGGGTGACTCTTTGGAGCAAGACCAAGAGGAGGACTCCGAGGTTGAGAGATGCTCAACCTCCGAAGAAGAGGAAATCCAAGAAGCTTCATCCTCAAGGGAATGCAACGAAGGGAACAAGGAGGAAGCATACTCCTTGTTTCATGTTCAAGATGATGAAGCCTCCACCTCTAGGATTGAGGGGGAGCAATCCTTGGTGACGCCGGATCAAGAAGAAGGAGAAGCTTCTACATCCGGGTCAAAAGGAGGAAGAAGAAGATCTACCTCCACAAGTCAAGAAAAATCAAATGGAGGAGAATCAAGGTCCGATCAAGAGGAAGCTTCTACCTCCGGATCCAAAGGAAAGTGTCATCCCTACATATGAAGGTATAAATATTTTAATTAAAAATAAAAATCACATTATATGTTTTGAGTGTAGGGAACATGGACACTACAAGAGCAAGTGCCCTAAATTGACTAAGAAGAAGGGCCAAGTGGCACCAAAGGACAAGGAGAAGCCCAAAAAGACTGCTCCCGGAACAAAGAATAGCAAGGAGCATATTGTGTACTTTTCTTGCAATCAAAAGGGACACTATCGGAGTCAATGTCCCAAGGGGAAGAAAGCGGTCAAGGCTCAAGAAGGAAGCACAACTCAAGGGGGAGCCTCCAAGGTAAAACGCAAGGTATCATTTATAGAGTCTACCCCTTTACATTATGGTAAAAAGCATGATAGTTCTAACTTATATCATTTTAATGCTATTTACCATGAAAATAGAAAGCATGATAGCGTTAAAGAAAAACATATAGCTTTTCATGCTAAAACTACTACACCTAAGGCTAGGAATGTAGGTAAAAGTCTAGGCAAGAACTCTAAGGATTGTAGCTACAAGCCTAGAAACAAAAATGCTCATGAACTTAATGGAAAACCAAAAACTAAGGACTTAGTGATGGAAAATCAAGTCTTGAGGTCAAGACTTGATAAAATGGAAAAGACCCTAAAAAGGATGGAAAATATCCTATTAGGGCAAAATGAGCATAACGTAGGTTTAGGGCAAAATCCTGGTGAGTGAAGCCAGGTGAAAGTCCTGACTGGGATGTTAGGCAGAAGGAAATCCTGGTGAGTGAAGCCAGGTGAAAGTCCTGACTGGGATGTTAGGCGGAAGAAAATCCTGGTGAGTGAAGCCAGGTGAAAGTCCTGACTGGGATGTTAGGCAGAAGGAAATCCTGGTGAGTGAAGCCAGGTGAAAGTCCTGACTGGGATGTTAGGCAGATGAAAATCCTAGTGAGTGAAGCTAGGTGAAAGTCCTGGTGAGTGAAGCCAGGCAAGGGAAATCCAGATGGATCAAGGATGAGTGACATCTCGGTGGAAGTCCAAGTAGGTCAAGAGAGTGACGGATACTTGGCATGAAAGAAAAGTCCAAGTAGGTCAAGAGAGTGACCGGATACTTGGCATGAAAGAAAAGTACAAGTGGGTCAAAGGATTGACCGGACACTTGTTGAGAGTCTGGCGGTCAAGGGTGACGGATGCTGGGCATGATGTACCAACAAGTCAAGGTTGACCGGATGTTGGTTAGGAGGTTGGGACTTGGTTTGGGCAAAAACCAAGTCTGGATCGATCGATGGATCGATCCAGGCCGGATCGATCGGTGGATCGATCCGGATTTCTGATTACGGAGACTCCCGGATCGATCGGTGGATCGATCCAGAGGTCCTTTCCAGAGCACAGAGGCGCTATGGATCGATCCGTGGATCGATCCAGGCGTTTTCCCAGAGCACAGAGACGCTCTGGATCGATCCGTGGATCGATCCAAAGTCTCCCCGATCGATTGGGAACATTCGAATCGATCGGGATCCCACCGTTGGCGTCGATAAAGACCGCAGGCGCATGATTCCTTCGAGATCTCTTCTCCGATTCACTCCAGATCTTTCGCCAACTTCTCCACAGCGCTCTCAAAGATCAGATCGCCAGTTCTTGAAGGATCTTGGAAGCTTTCCAAGTCAAGAGGCGGATCAAAGGCAAGAAGAGAAGCTAGGGTTAGGGTTTTCTGTACTCATTGTAAGCTTTGCATTTGTATTTAGTTTCCCTTTCCTTTCTTCTTGTACTGAGAGTCTTGTAGGGCTTCTCCGCCCTCGGTAGTTATCGAAAAGGAGTGTTTTCATAGTGGAGGGTGCGTGCGTGGTGTGGATCCTTGGATTAGTCACCTCTTGTGAGGTGGATACCAAGTAAACCAACCTTGTTAGCGTTGTGTGTTTGTTTCTGTTATTTTCCGCTGCATATCCTTGAAGAAACAAGCCACGCCGAGCGACGAGCTATTCACCCCCCCCCCCCCCCTCTAGCTACTTTTGGTCCTAACACCAAGTTGGTGGCCGGCCAAAGCTTGGGTCCCAAGCTTAGGTGGCCGGCCACTAGAATATTAAAAAGGTTTTTTATTAAAATTATTTCTTATGTGGATATCATGATTTTAAAAGAAAGTTTAAAAAATTAAAAAATTCCTTTTATAGCTTTCTACAAAAGATTAAGAGAAGAGATTAATCTCGTTCCTTATTTGTAGATTAAAAGGATGGTTTTAATTTTTGGTAAAAACTTTCCTTATTTGTAAATCATCTACATGTTTAAAAGAGAGTTTAAAATTTGAAATCTTTCCTTATTTGTTGATTAAAAGGTGGATTTTAAATTTTAAGAAAACTTTCCTTTTTAACCATGTTCATGATTTAAAAGAGAGTTTAAAAATTAAATATTCTCTTTTATATGTTTCTACAAGAGATTAAGAAAAGATTTGATATCTTTCCTTATTTGTAGATTAAAAGAGATTTTAATTTTTAGAGATAACTTTCTTTTTATCCACATGTTTAAAAGAAAGATTTTAATTTATAAAATTTCCTTTTTATTAACCAATCATGAAGGGATGAAAATTATTGGAGAAATTTTTTATAAATTTCTAGAGACAAATTAGGAAGTTTTAATTAATTAAAACTCTCCTTGTTTGTAGCTTTAATATGACCGGCCATATGAATTGATGAGAAGAAAATTATTTTTAATTAAATAAATTTTCTTTTTCAATGGCAAAAGAATTAAGGAAGTTTTTATTAAATTTTCCTTATTTGCCAAGACCAAGGATTATAAAAGAGGGGGTAGAGGAGGCTTCATGGTGAATAACTCTATTCTATTTTTCCTCTCTTTTCTCCTTGGGTGTGGCCGACCCTTTCTTTCCTCTCCTCTCCTTTGTGTGGCCGAAACCTTCTCATGGTGGAGATAGCTTTGGTGGCCGGATCTAAGAAGGAGAAGAAGGAGAGAAAAGAAGCCTCTTTTCTAGCATCCCTTGGAGCATGGTGGTGGTAGCCGAACCTCTTCATCCTAGGAGAAGTTTTGATGGCCGAAACTTGTAAGGAAGAAGAAGGTGCTTGGTGGTTCTCATCTCGGAAGATCGTTGCCCACACAACGTCCGAGGTTAGAAGAGGAATACGGTAGAAGATCAAGAGGTTTTTCTAAAAGGTATAACTAATAATTTTTCTTTCCGCATCATACTAGTTATTTTTGGAAATAATACTAAATACAATCGGCATATGATTCTAGAGTTTCGAATTTGTTTTCGATATAGTGTTCTTTTGTTTTTTTTTCCTTGTGATTTGATTGTTCTTTTCGGTTAACCTAAAGTTATTTTAGGAAATTAAATATTAGCCTTCCATAAAAGGTTTTGTCTAGTCGGTGGTAGTTGCTCCCATATCCAAGAAGGCCATGTGCCTCGCCACGTCAGTACTGGGAACCAATTATGAAAATTAATATTTAATGGAATTAATAACTTAAGGTTGTTGGTGCAGTAAGCATCTGACGATCGAACCTCAGTTTTGATAATGGCAAAGGGATTCAAAGTTAAGATTCCTTGTTATCTAATATGTTGAATGAGTGTTTCAGGAAAGTCCTAACTGCGGTTAGGCAGGGGAAAATCCTAAGGGGGGGTAACCTTAGGTCCTAGGGGGTGGTAACCCTGGGTGGAGGAAAATCCTAAGGGGTGGTAACCTTAGGTCCTAGGGGGTGGTAACCCTAGGTGGAGGAAAATCCTAAGGGGTGGTAACCTTAGGTCCTAGGGGGTGGTAACCCTAGGTGGAGGAAAACCCTAAGGGGTGGCAACCTTAGGTCCTAGGGGGTGGTAACCCTAGGTGGAGAAAAACCCTAGGGGGCGGTAACCCTAGGTCCTAGGGGGTGGTAACCCTAGGTGGAAAGTCCAGTCGATCTGGAGGATCGCACTGGCATCAGGTAAATCTCCTGAGTGGAGTAGGTGAGGACGCGTTCCCCGTAGAGGGAACAATAGGCGTCGGGTCGACCTAGGGTTTTCGGTAGGAAACCCGAAGTCAGACTCGGACAGTCCGGAGACTGTCTATACTTCACTTATCACATTTATTGCATTAGGTGCTAACTTTGTGTTGCACGGTAGTGTTTGGGACTAACGTATCTTGCAGGGGCAAAGGAGCAACCTAAAGCCTCGGATGAACAGTGTCCGAGGCGCCTTCATGGAGCTTGGAGGCGCCTCGGGTGCAAGGCAAGGAGATGGCTGCGAGAAGCTGTTCAAGGCGCCTTGGTGAACAGTGTAAGGCGCCTTGAACAGATGAAGGCGCCCTGTGAACAGTGGAAGGCGCCTTGAATATGTGATAAAGTTCAACCAGTTCGCCCCTTATCTCCGCGGCTGACTCGGCCATTCAAGGCGCCTTGGTGAACAGTAGAAGGCGCCTTGAACACCCTTTATAAGGGGTTTCGACCAGCAGCTCTCTTCAACGAACTCCAAGCAATCCTTACGCTACAAGCTGCTCTAGAAACGCCCAGAAGTGCTGTTACAAGTCCCCGACAACCCGGAGCTTCAGATTCTGCTACTTTATTATTGTCGGTATAATTTGTTTTAGTTCTTTCAATTGTAATATCTTATTGTACATTTTACGAGCTTATAGTTGTTGCCCACGGAAAGCGATCAAGGATCGCGGGCCTTCGAGTAGGAGTCGCCTTAGGCTCCGAACGAAGTAAAATCTCTCGTGTCTCTCTATGTGTGTTTGTTCGTTATTCCGCTGCGTGTTTTTAAACTCCGATAGTTTTCCGATTTGAAAAAGAAATAGCCACGAGCGCTATTTACCTCCCCCCCCTCTAGCGCGTCTCGATCCAACAAAGGTGACTTGGGTCGAACGTGTTAAGTTCCGCAGGAGATCCAAGTCAAAACCTAAAAGAACAAATAGATTAAGTTTTGGATCAAACGTGTTAAGTTCCGCAGGCGATCCAAAATTTAATTTAAAAGAACACTTGGTAGCTAGGAAAAGGTTCAGACCTTCATACAAAATTTTTGTACAGTGGAACCTCTAGGTTTTCCGAGTAGCAACCAACAATTGGTATCAGAGCTAGGGTTTTGCCTCTGTGTATTTGGTATTAGTTTAATTATGCACGTGTCATACATAATTTAGGCAGGTTAATAGTAGGATGTGCTAACTTTGTGGATGCAGGATCCAACTATTATGGCTTATAGTTATTATGTGTGTGATTGGACCCTTGGACATGTCAAGGGCATTTTATTGTGTGTGCATGATTGTATTATAAAATACAGCAGGAGCTGTATTTAGTTTTATTAGGATTTTATTTTTGATCTAGTTACATGTACATTCCTTTTATGGAATATAGGATCGATGGATGTAAATTTTATTTTATGTTCGATCTAGTTTACATGTACATTCCTTCGAGGAATATAGGATCAAAATGTAAAATTCTATTTATGTCGCGGATCGAATCTTGCAAAGCGTGGAACCTTCTAAGGACCAGAGGCGCAGCGGAACTAGGAGCAAGATGGATGCGACAGCTAGACCCGGTGGCAGTGGCCAAATATGGCAGCAGCTTGGGATGACAACACACGGAGGACAACAAGAGATAAAAGCCATAATAGTTGAAAATTAGATTTTCTATTTATTGCTTTTATATTGTGCTGTGTGTGCATGTTAGTTTACATATTTAGTAGGCTAGCATAGTTAAAATTCCTCATTTATAAATAACTAAGTGGGAGAGGGATTTTTAAGTAAATCCCATGGTCTCCATTACTGGTTTGTAAGTGATGCAAACAAGCTTGCGCGTTGGCTCTGAGTGCCTTCCTCCATAACGGATGAGCTTGTTTGTGGATCACTAGAACAGACTTCTATTTTTGGATGACTATAGAAAGTTAATTAAGAGCGTGTGATCTTCCCCAACGGAAGGGGCATAATCTTATTAATGGACTTAGTGTCAAGTAATGGTATACACTAAGACACATCTAATAGTATCCTCCCCATCGGAGTCACTGCTATTATTTGTGTGACCAAATGATACCAACTATTAATTTTATTTGTCAAAAAGTTAGGTTGACAAGATAATAAAATTAATGGGTTAAAATCCTCCTTTTACAAATGTTGAATTTGTATACGTCCACACTAACGTGGCATGCAAAATTCACGGTGTTTGAGGTGTTGGTGAATTTAAATAATATTGTTTGAGGAATCAATATTTTTTAAATTCATAAGTTTTTGACCAAATATTTGATCAAAGACAGATCAACTATTAATTTTATTCGTCATAAAGTAAAGTTAACGAGATAATAAAATTAATGAATAAAATCTCCTCTTCGATTTTGTATACGTCCACACTATCGTGGCATACAAAATTCATGGGGATTTTTAAGGAGTTGATCTTGACCAAGTATTTTTGTGATTCTTAGGATTTAAAATGTTTGTCAATCCCCTAGTAGTCATACTATAAGAAAGACTTAGTAATCCCAATTGTAATGATTGGAAATAGGACTTTGACATTAAGGTAAACTGTCTTCTTAGAACTAAGAACAATATAGGTGTATTTAATTCATTAGTTGAAACATGTTTAGTGGTGTTATCTACCAGAACCTGGAGTGTAGATACAGATGCCATTAATCATGTCCGCAATTCATTGCAGGGTTCCAGGAAACCCGACAACTAAATGAAAATTAAAACACTGTCTACATGGGCACTAATGTAAAAATGGCAGCTGTTGCAGTGGGAGATGTTTATCTTTTGATAAGAATAAAACATGGATTTTTGAGTAATTGTCTTTACGCACCAAGTTTAGAAAGAACTAGTTTTCAGTTTCTAAACTATTCAAAGAACTTGATATTCTGTCTCTTTTAATAACAAAGTTGTTATTAAGAAAAAAAGAGAAGTTATCTGTTCTGGTACGTTGGTTGGCAATTTATAAATCCAATAACTCTCATGATGCAACAAATGGAAATTAGTAACACATCTTCTAACTTTAAGAGAAAGTAACATTCGAAAATGAACCAATTATATCTTTGGCTTCTAAGGCTAGGTTATATTAACTTGAGTAGGATTCATTGGTAGCTGATGAACTTTTGGGTTCATTAGTAGTGGAAATCTTTCCAACCTACGAGTCTTACTTGGAAGGAAAAATAACCAAGAATCTTTTATGTCTAAGGGGCATGGAGTCAAAGATATATTGGAATTGGTTCATTCTGATTTGTGTGATCCTATGAGCATCTAGGCAAGAGGTTGTTTCAAATATTTATCTATTTTATAGACAACTATTTGAGATACGGATATATTTACTTGATGTGCCGCAAGTCTAAGTGCTTTGATTAGTTCAAAGAGTACGAGGCTGATGTGGAGAAACGACAAAGTAAAAGTATCAAGACACTGCGGTAAGATCGTAGTGGCAAGTACCTCTTGGGAGAATTTAGGAGTCATTTATCAGAAGTAGGGATTCAATCCAAACTAACTGCACCTGGTACACTCCAACAGAATGGTGTAGGAAAATGAAGGTATAGGACTCTTATGGAAATAAGTAGATTGATGAGTTATTAAGAATATTATCAAAATCATTTTAAGGATAAACTCTGGAAACGGGAGTGAATATAGTACCTTCTAAAGTCAGAACTCTCTACTCATACAGAATTGATGAATAGGCGTAAGCCTATTTCGAAGCATATTCGGATTCGGGTAGTCCAGCACATATGCAGAAGAGAGACAATGATAAGTTGGACAGGAATTCACTTGTTTGTGGGCTATCCTAGTAAAATGAAAGTAGGTTTATAGTCTTAAAAATCAGAAGGTCATTGTTAGCATCAATGACCGATTTTTAGAAAAGGACTATGTAATAAACCATGTGCCCATAAGAAAATTTATTCTTAAGGAAATAATAAAAGGCATGTCTAATCTAGTACCAACTGTACAAGATGAGATACCACAAGGAAACTGCAACACGTATCACAAATGATACACAATTGCAGAAAGTGCCTTGTCGTAGTGGGAGGGTTGTTAGGCAACCTAAAAAGATTCATGTTTTGGGAGAGTTTTTGGACTCGATCCCTGGAGGACATGAACCTGATCTCCGGACATATGACGAAACACTCCAAGATAAAGATGCAACATCTTGGCAAAGAGTAATGAATAACAGAATTAGAATATATGTATTCTAATAAAATCTGAAAGCTTGTAGAACCACCAAATGGTGTAAAAGCCTTTGGGTGTAAAAAGGTCTATAATAGGAAAAGAGGGATAGAAAGGAAGGTAGTAACTTTCAAAGCAAGGCTTGATGAAAGAGGAAACTATGTCACTGGTAGCCATGCTTAAGTCTATCCGGATTCTTTTATCTATTTGGCAAGTGGATGTCAAGACAGCATTCCTTAATGGAAGTCTTGATGAAAGCATCCATATAAAGCAACCAGAAGGGTTCATTGCAAAGGGCTAAGAGCATCTTGTGTGCAAGCTCAATCAGTCTATGGACTGAGGCAAAGCTTCAAGGTCTTGGAACATCCGGTTTATCAAAGTAATCCAGACCTATGGATTTATTGAGTAAACGGATAAGTCTTGTGTATACAAAAGGTGTGATGGAAACGTGGTGGTATTTCTTGTACTATACGTAGATAACATTTTTGGTAGTTGGAAACAATATCAAAATGTTGTCAGAAGTAAGGGTATAGTTGTCCAAATAATTCGATATAAAGGACTTGGGAGAATGTATATATTTTTGATATCAAAGTAATAAGGGATCGAAAGAAAAAAAATATTTTACTTATCCCAAGCTTGATACATCAGAAAATCCTTGCTCGTTTTAAGCATGCAAAACTCCTCGAAAGGTTTCTTACCTTTTAAGCATGGAGTGTCTTTATCTAAAGAGATGTCTCCGATGACATCAAAGGAGATTGAGGACATGTAGGCAGTTCTTTATGCTTCGGCAGTTAGACAACCTAATGTATGCTATGCACGAGATCAGAAATCTGTTTTGCCAAGTGCATAGTTAGCAGATATCAAAGTAACCCTAGACAAGGACATTGGACTGCAGTAAAGCATATATTAAAGTACCTTAGAGGCGCTAGAGATTATATGCTAGCTTACAAGGCAGTTAATTTGGTCGCTGTGGGTTACACGGATTTTGACTTCCAATCGGATAGGGACAATAATAAGTCGACCTCGGGATTTTGTGTTTACTTTAGGAGGAAAAGTCATAACTATGGAAGAGTGATAAGCATAGGTGTTTTTCTGGACTCCACCATAGAAGCTGAGTATATGGCAAGCCTCTGAGGTAGCCATAAAAGCTGAATGACTTAATTATCTCAAGATAGAATTAGATATGATTTCTAGTTTGTCCAAATATTATTACAATTTATTGTAATAATAATGGTGCAGTAACAAACTCGAAGAAACCATGAGTCTATAAGGCAAGTAAACACAATAGAGCGCAAGTACTACCCAATACGAGAAATTGTATAACGAGGAGAAGTTGTTGCCGCCTAGATTGCATCAGATGATAACCTAAGGTCCTTAAGGCAAGAGCTTTTTGAAAGGCATGGGAATCAGATGTATGGCAGCAGATATGGCAGCTTAGTCTTTTAGTATAAGTGGGAGATTGTTAGAGTATATACTAAAAGCCTAGCTTTTGGTATAAATATTTATCTAGAAATAAGAATCACATTGGTCAAATGTCTACATTTATGATAAATGTAGTTGCTCAATTAATTTATATTGTAGATAACATGGTGTGTGGTGTCACACACAGAAGATCATGTTATTGGTTCCTTATAAATTATAAAAAATAGCTCACGACCAAGATGGAAAGGAACAAACCATTGGAAGGTCATAGTGTAATTATGTATTAGTTTATCTTAACTATATAATTACACTAGTACACTTAGAGTGTATTGAGTAGGACCATTTGAGGTCGTTCCTTTTATACTGACTAAATGAAGGAACAAAGACCTCAGTTATTATGGAAGTGTGTGCTCTTAATCCTAATATAATAACAAGCACATATATTTGATATTTATTTCTTTAATTTATCAATGGGTGAGATTTAGTTTGATGAATCAATAAGCCCGATAAGTTGGGAAATGATATCACTTATAGTGTGTGTTGTTGATTATAGAAGGAAACTGTGTCCTAGTGATCTAGGTTGAGAATGTCCCCAAGAGGAGCTCATAAGGATTGTCATGTTAAACCCTGCAGGTGGACTTAGTCCGACATGATGATGAAGTTGAGTGGTACTACTCTTGGAGCTAGATATTAATTAAGTGAGTTGTCAGTAACTTACTTAATTAGTGGACATTTGTTATCTTAAACACAGGGAGACTAACACACTCATAATAAGAAAGAGCCCAAAATGTAATTTGGGATTGGTGCGGTAGTTCAATAATAGTTCTTTAGTGGAATGAATTATTATTGATGAAATTAAGTTGTGTGTTCGGGGCGAACACGGGATGCTTAATTTCATCAGGAGACCAAAACCAATTCCTCCTCTTGGTCCCTTTCGTAGCCTCTTGTATATATAGAGATTTATACCCACCACATACCCACCTTCTTACCCATCCAATGGGGCCAGCCAAGCTAGCTTGGAACCCAAGCTAGGGCCGACCAAGACCAAGTGGATGAGCCAAGTTGGTGGCCGGCCAAAGCTTGGGTCCCAAGCTTAGGTGGCCGGCCACTAGAATATTAAAAAGGTTTTTTATTAAAATTATTTCTTATGTGGATATCATGATTTTAAAAGAAAGTTTAAAAAATTAAAAATTTCCTTTTATAGCTTTCTACAAAAGATTAAGAGAAGAGATTAATCTCTTTCCTTATTTGTAGATTAAAAGGATGGTTTTAATTTTTGGTAAAAACTTTCCTTATTTGTAAATCATCTACATGTTTAAAAGAGAGTTTAAAATTTGAAATCTTTCCTTATTTGTTGATTAAAAGGTGGATTTTAAATTTTAAGAAAACTTTCCTTTTTAACCATGTTCATGATTTAAAAGAGAGTTTAAAAATTAAATATTCTCTTTTATAAGTTTCTACAAGAGATTAAGAAAAGATTTGATATCTTTCCTTATTTGTAGATTACAAGAGATTTTAATTTTTAGAGATAACTTTCTTTTTATCCACATGTTTAAAAGAAAGATTTTAATTTATAAAATTTCCTTTTTATTAACTAATCATGAAGGGATGGAAATTATTGGAGAAATTTTTTATAAATTTCTAGAGACAAATTAGGAAGTTTTAATTAATTAAAACTCTCCTTGTTTGTAGCTTTAATATGGCAGGCCATATGAATTGATGAGAAGAAAATTATTTTTAATTAAATAAATTTTCTTTTTCAATGGCAAAAGAATTAAGGAAGTTTTTATTAAATTTTCCTTATTTGCCAAGACCAAGGATTATAAAAGAGGGGGTAGAGGAGACTTCATGGTGAATAACTCTATTCTATTTTTCCTCTCTTTTCTCCTTGGGTGTGGCCGGCCCTTTCTTTCCTCTCCTCTCCTTTGTGTGGCCGAAACCTTCTCATGGTGGAGATAGCTTTGGCGGCCGGATCTAAGAAGGAGAAGAAGGAGAGAAAAGAAGCCTCTTTTCTAGCATCCCTTGGAGCATGGTGGTGGTGGCCGAACCTCTTCATCCTAGGAGAAGTTTTGATGGCCGAAACTTGTAAGGAAGAGGAAGGTGCTTGGTGGTTCTCATCTCGGAAGATCGTTGCCCACACAACGTCCGAGGTTAGAAGAGGAATACGGTAGAAGATCAAGAGGTTTTTCTAAAAGGTATAACTAATAATTTTTCTTTCCGCATCATACTAGTTATTTTTGGAAATAATACTAAATACAAGAGGCATATGATTCTAGAGTTTCGAATTTGTTTTCGATATAGTGTTCTTTTGTTTTTTTTTCCTTGTGATTTGATTGTTCTTTTCGGTTAACCTAAAGTTATTTTAGGAAATTAAATATTAGCTTTCCATAAAAGGTTTTGTCTAGTCGGTGGTGGTTGCTCCCATATCCAAGAAGGTCATGTGCCTCGCCACGTCATTACTGGGAACCAATTATGGAAATTAATATTTAATGGAATTAATAACTTAAGGTGACTTGGGTCGAACGTGTTAAGTTCCGCAGGAGATCCAAGTCAAAACCTAAAAGAACAAATAGATTAAGTTTTGGATCAAACGTGTTAAATTCCGCAGGCGATCCAAAATTTAATTTAAAAGAACACTTGGTAGCTAGGAAAAGGTTCAGACCTTTGTACAAAATTTTTGTACAGTGGAACCTCTAGGTTTTCCGAGTAGCAACCAACATTCTCCACCTCGATCTGATCGAAGTATCTTAATACTCTTGCCAAGCTGGTTCTGTACTTCATTCTTGAATTCTTTGAACTTTTCAAAGGATTCAGACTTATGTGTCATCAAGTACACATAACCATATCTACTGAAGTCATCAGTAAATGTGATGAAGTACCTATAACCGCTTCTTGCCGCGACATTGAAAGGGCCACATACATCACTATGTATAAGTCCTAACAAATCAGTCGCTCTTTCGCTGTGCCCACTAAAGGGTGTCTTGGTCATCTTGCCTAGTAGGCATGACTCGCACGTCTCATAAGATTCAAAATCAAATGAGTCCAGCAAACCATCCTTATGGAGCTGGGATAAGCGCTTGTCATTTATATGACCTAAGCGACAGTGCCAGAGATAGGTTTGGTTCAGGTCATTTGACTTGAATCTCTTGGTATTTATGTTATAAATAGGGCTTTCAAGATCTGGATATAGAGTCCGTTTATCAGAGGTGCACTACAATAGAACATATCGTTTAAATAGACGGAACAACATTTGTTCTTTATTGTAAACGAGAAACCTTTCTTGTCCAAACAAGAAACTGATATAATGTTCTTAGTTAATGCAGGCACATAACAACAATCATCTAATTCTAGTACAAGCCCAGAGGGGAGAGATAGATGATAAGTTTCTACAGCAACAGCAGCAACCCGTGCTCCATTGCCTACTCGTAGGTCTATCTCACCCTTCGTCAATGCCCTGCTATTTCTCAGCGCTTGTACATTAGTACAAATGTGCGAAGCACATCCGGTATCTAATACCCACGATGAAGAAATAGAGAGGTTGACTTCTATAACATGTATACCTGAAGTAGAAATCTTATTTCTCTTCTTCTTAAGATCTTCCAGGTATTCTTTGGAGTTCCTCTTCCAATGCCTTGCTTGTCCTTGATATAGGTGACAAAGATGTTCAACCATATCATAAGCACTCATCAACTCATGTTGCTTCTGAAGCTCAGAGTTCATGGTTGCGAGCATAAGACAGGACACATCTAATGCGTCATCTTGATGTTTCTTATAAGCATCTTTGTCAGCTCGCGTGGCAGTGGTAGGAGGTGCCTCCGGAATGGGCTGCTCCAGAACATACAGTTTACGTTCCTGAGTGAGAACTATTCTCAGATTCCTGTACCAGTCCAGGAAATTTACTCCGTTGAGCTTGTCCTTCTTAAGGACAGAACGCAGAGAGAAGATGTTTGTGTTTGACGTCATGACAATTCTACAACAGAAAAATGCAGAAAATAAATATCATATTCTTTTTAAATCATTTAATTAGGTCTTTAACTAAATGATGCTCTCACTGAATTCTATAATTCATGTGGGACAAGATCCACATCATACTAACCCTTGAGTTAGCTTTGGCTAATACGCCCAAGATTTAGTATGATCGGTAAGTAACTAATTACCAATTATATCTCTATGCAACTCTTGTTTATAGGATCAAAATCCGCATTCATATTAAAACTCGAGTTAGCTTTGGCTAATACGCCCAAGAGTTAATATAAACGTGATTTTGACCTATCTACCAACCATTGGATAATGCCTATAGTTAAACTCGATCCAATTGAGTTAACTAGTTACTCAATCTAATTGAGTTATACTCACCCATGCGTTGATAGGCGGGACCAAGATTGTCCCTCCGTACCCTACCAAGATAGTATGTGTTGCTCTGCTTTGGCAGATTCAACAACAACATGCGATCGAGGTAGTGGTAGGTATCACGGCATGGTAGGCATTTTGAGTTGTCGTGATTTAGATCTAATCTAAATGTCGATGTTGTATCATATACTCGATATAGATCTAATCTAATCGATAGGGTGCATCTTGTACACGATGTAGATCTAATCTAATTGTAAGGGTGCATCTTGTGCACGATTTAGATCTAATCTTAATCGTTAGGCATTAATTAATTACTTAATTAAACATGCATCACATACACAAGTAATTAACTAAATTTTGTGATTATGTCATGGCCCTACTACGATATTCTCAAGCCAATGAGAAGATTGGATAGTCAACCTAAGGTCAACAGCTTCTCAAGCTCCTTCCTTTGACCATCTCGTGTTGCTCGCGCCCTCCTCGTAACTCCGTCTCGAGTGGACCTTCCACCGCTTCAAAATTTACATTACAATTTTGAAACTCGAGTTACATTCGAGTCTAAATCTAATTTACAACCAGAATATAAATAGGGAGGCACGACGCGCAGGTCGCGTATCAAATACAACACACACAAACACATGACGACACGCAGGCCGTATTATAAATTACAACACAAATCCAATCAAATTGGGTCTTTTTGGGCCATGACTATCACAAAAATAATATATAATTCAAAATTATATATTTACATAATTTTCTGTAATTTTTCATAATTTTTCATAATTTTTACAATTTTTATGAGTAAAATTTTCCAGCGGTCCCGTTTAGCGGTTTTCGGGCGCAATCGCGGAATGAATCCCCTTGCGGGGCTAGGGGCAGCGCCCCTACCCGCGATCTAACCATCATGAGAGTTCATTTGTGATCCAAGAGCGCCTTAGCCCGCCATCCCAAAAATTTTTGGGGTGAAACTTTGCCGTTTTGGAAAATTCTTCTTGATAGTCGAAGCCTACAAGTGTCGAAACACTTGTGCTTCGCTTCTACGAGAAAAATACTCATAAAAACCATTAAAAACTTAAAATTACAGAAATTCATAGAATGTTTATTTTTCATAAAAACCAAAATAAACTCGTACAAGTCTTTGCACGTGGCTCTAATACCACTGTTGGGTTTTTCGGGCCGCAAAAACCACTTTTTAGCGTCGCGGAAACCACGAAACTCCCTAGCCAACGGATCCGTGCAAAGAAATTTTTTTTTTCAAAAACTACGAGTACGAGTTTACCTAGATCTACACTTAGATCTACAAAGGAAAAAAAGGATATACCTTTGAAGCGAAGCCCTTCGCAATCTCGTAAGTCCAAGGTACGCCGGATCTCAAGATTGTCAACGTAGACAATCCTCTAGAAGTATCCACACGAACAAGATGTGTTCTCTAACACAAAAGGATAGGATGAAGAAGAGAGCACCACAAGTGTGCTAGCACTTTCTAGGGCTCTCAGATGGGAATGAAAATAAAAAAGGATAGAGAAGAGAAATAGAATGGATCTTATGAACACTCTTTTTCTTCTTCTATGTGACAATCACTCTACCTTTTTCTTCATGAAACTCAAACTCATTCACCTTCTTTCTTGCTTGAAAACTTTTGGCCAAGAGAAGAGGAGAGGGAGAGCTTGAGGAAAGCTTGAGGAAGAAGAAGATGCAATTAGCCTTGAATGAAAAATAATGAATCCCATTCATTTTGAGTGGCCGGCCAAATCAAGAGTAACTCCTCTCATTAATGTGGCCAGCCACATTAAAACAAAGGAGTAGATGTAACTTCCATTAGGTGGCACAATCATGTATTAACTATGATGATGTGGCACATCATCATTGGCCACTTAATGCCAAGTCACACATATGATGTGGCATAAAGTCAAGTCAAACTTGACTCTTCCTCTTCCTCTCAAGTCAAGTCAAACTTGACTTAATCTCTCTCATGGTTGATCTAATCCAACCATTTAATTCAAGCCAATTTAATATAATGAATCTAATTCATTTAATTAAATTGATTCAATGAGTCATAATCTAAATTAGGCTCATTGAACACATGAATCAACTTGAGTCCAACTCAATTAGCCCAATTAGGATTACTCATAATCCAATTTGATTCATCACATGAATCTAATTGTCTTGGTTCATCATATGAACCTAATCTCCATCTAATTGTCCTTTGTGTGTGACCCTATAGGTTCTTGTAACGTTGGCAATGCCCCTAAACCCATTTAGGAGCATAAGTAATGAGCGGTATCTAGCAACACATCATTACTACCCAAGTTACAAGAATGTTGAGATCCAACATCACCTTGTGACTACTAATTGTGACTCCTCACAATATATGACAAGTGTCCTTCTATCCTAGACATCTAGATTGATCAATGTGAGGCATAAACCGTGTCATCCTCTGACCAATCTAAATCTTGAACTCCAAGTAGACTCACTAAATCAAATGAGCTCAATATCTCATATTGACTCATTTGGGCATGACCATGCACTTCGTGGTCTCACTCTATCAAGAATATCGATGTCTCTCCCATCATATAGGAGGGATAGATCTCATCTACATCACTCACATCCCTCTGCATAATTTGTTACATACCCAGTAATCGCCTTTATAGTCCACCCAGTTACGGGTGACGTTTGACGAAACCAAAGTACATAACTCCTTATGTAGGGAACCATGGTGACTTCAGGTCTAAGGACTAATAGTCATACTAATAGCCACATGAGAAAGTATATGACAATCATATAACGATCCATGATACTTTCTCATGGCGGGTCATTCAATATACATTCTCTAATGCATACTCATGTGTCAACTTGATATCTCTATATCCATGACTTGTGAGATCAAGTCATCGAGTTGACCTACATGCTAGTCTTATTGTATTAATATTGTCCTTGAATGTTGATACTCGACTAGTAATGATTAAGAGTATTGTTCCCTATATCTTCTCACTATCGGTTCAGCTAATCGATTGATATAGGTAAGAACCTTCTACTCAAGGACATTATTATACTTAATTTATTTGGCACTAATACAAGTAAGTATAATAACCAAAAAACCAAATGCCTTTATTTATACAGAATATGATACAACAAGTCCATAATACAATCATCAAATGATTGGCTCTAGGGCTCTAGCTAACACCTCCCACTTCTACTCTGGGATCTGGATAGGCTGTAGAACTCCACCCAGTCTTTGATGTTCTGCTTTAATTCATTGACATGTCAGGCAGGTACTGACATATCTTGCAATTTCTTTTTTCATTTCAAACCACCAGAAGCGTTCCTTTACATCTTGGTACATCTTGGTGGAACTAGGATGCATAGCGTAGGGTGTTCCTTGGGCTTCATCCAAAATTTTCTGTCGCAGTTCTTCTTGATTAGGGACACATAGGCGATCACCATAATATAGTATCCCACGGTCTGATACTCGGAACTCTCCATTTTCTCCTTCCTGTATTCCCTGCTTGATTTTTCGAATATTAGGATCTTCATCTTGCCTTTTTTGTATATATTCAAGCAGGGTTGACACTAATGTCAAAGTGGAAAGATGCTCAGTAACAATTTCAAGCCTAAAATTTACTATTTCTTTCTGTAGGGGATGAGACATAGTAGATAAGGACAATAAAGCTGAGCAAGATTTCCTACTTAGTGCATCTACCACTTTGTTCGCCTTCCCTGGATGGTAGAGGATTTCATAGTCATAGTCTTTGACCAGTTCAAGCCATCTCCGCTGTCTCATGTTCAGGTCTTTCTGAGTGAAGAAATACCTAAGACTCTGGTGATCTGTTTAAATCTTGCACTGTGCTCCGTATAAGTAATGCCTCCAAATTTTGAGAGCGAAAACTACCGCTGCTAACTCAAGGTCATGAGTAGGATGGTTATTCTCATAATCCTTGAGTTGTCTCGAGGCATATGCAATGACTTTGCCATTCTACATCAGTATAGCCCTGAGTGACTTTGCCATTCTGCATCAGTATAGCCTCGAGTCCAAATTTAGAAGCATCACTGTAAATATCGAAGCTTTCGCTAGTCTCTGGAAGAGTCAGGATTGGAGCACTGGTCAGTCTCCTTTTTAGTTCCGTGAAACTCTTCTCACAATCCTCTGTCCAATCAAATTTTCTGTTCTTTCTAGTAAGTACTGTCAATGGGGAGGCGATCCTTGAGAAGTTCTCTACAAATTTCCTGTAGTAGCCTGCTAACCCAAGGAAACTCCTGATTTCACTGGCATTTTTGTGTAACGCCCGCCCCTCTTGCTAGGGGCGGGGTTACTTACAAACATATATGCATATTAACCTATTTCTAAAACAGCGGAAGTATTTATTTATATATTCTTTTAAAATTTTAATTTACTTTTCTTTTAAAACCAATAACTAATTATATGAACCTTTATAATCATATGAGCATGTTAAGCAAAATTTTAAATTTAAAAAGACATGATATCAATTTCCAACATGAGCATGAACAGGTATTAAGTAATCATGCAAAACATTAACATAAGATAGGCATAGTTCATATCAAGCATAAATTAGCATAAGTAGGTCTTTTCCTTAGCCGAGCCACTACCACACACATCTCTTGCCCCTCCTGCTGCTCCCTTAGTTTATCCATCCTTTACCCTTATCTGCGGTACAAGGAAAGTAAACTATAAGCACACAAGCTTAGTAAGATCCTTTCCTACTCACAAAAACCATGTATCATAGCATAATCATATAAAGATATATCATGGAGACATAATTATCTAAAACATCATATCATGTAAAGAACATAATGTCATATCATATCATAACATAAAAGAGCATCAGGTCATATCATATCATAACATAAAAGAGCATCATGTCATATCATATCATAACATAAAAGTATATGCAAGATGTCTTTCAAAAACATGCGTCATGTCATGTGCGAAATGTCTTTTAAAGAAATATCATATAATACTTAAATATAATCTCAACATGAGGGCCCGGCTATGTACTACATAACATAAATGCGTGCAATCCCTAGGACGGGGTAGCTAATCCCGAACCTACTAGGGATACTAGGTCCGTACTACGTCCGTCGACCTAGGGGCGAACTAAGGAGCCCATCCCTTGGACACTAAGGTCCGGTACAAGCCACATAAAAAGTAAAATAGCATGTCTTATTTACTTATCATATCATGAAGAGTGCTCTTAGTCCCAACAAGAAGGGAAGCAACTCTTAGGCCTTTACTTGTCATATCATAAAGAGTGCTCTTAGTCCCAACTACTAGGGAAGCAACTCTTAGGCCTTTGCTTGTCATATCATAAAGCATGCATACTTGAGCATATGACCCATCATAAGAGTCATTATCATGCATGATTCATAAGCATACAAAAATGAGCATATGACATATCATAGGGAAACATAATCATGCATGGAAATCATTAACTAGCATCTCCTAATTCATATCATAGCATGTGAGACACATAGTAAATCATAATTGGGTCTCTAACCCTAATTCCATGAAGTGGCCGAAACTTACAAGGTATTGAATCTAGGTTACAAGTAACATAAAAGCATATGAACCCTAAACCAACTTCATAACATTTATCATAAAGAACATCATGAGCATGTTTAGTTTAGGTTCTAAGCTTCCTAGGTTTTTTAATCCCATTGTGGCTGAAACTTGCCAAGCCTAGCCTTAGGTTTCAAGCAACATAAAAGCATATGAACCCTAAACCAATTTCATATCATATACCATAAAGAACATCATGAGCATGTTTATTTTAGGTTTTAAGCTTCCTAGGTCCTTGGTCTTGTTATGGCCGAAACTTGCCAAGCCTAAATCTAGGTTACAAGTAACATAAAAGCATGTGAACCCTAAACCAATTGCATATCATATACCATAAAGAACATTATGAGCATGTTTAGTTTAGGTTCTAAGCTTCCTAGGTCTTTGGTCTTGTTATGGACGAAAGTTGCCAAGCCTAACCCTACGTTACAAGTAACATAAAAGCATGTGAACCCTAAACCAATTTCATATCATAAACCATAAAGAACATCATGAGCATGTTTAGTTTAGGTTCTAAGCTTCCTAGGTCTTTGGTCTTGTTATGGCCGAAAGTTACCAAGCCTAACCCTAGGTTACAAGTAACATAAAAGCATGTGAACCTAAACCAACTTCATATCATATACCATAAAGAACATCATGAGCATGTTTAGTTTAGATTCTAAGCTTCCTAGGTCTTTGGTCTTGTTATGGCCGAAAGTTACCAAGCTTAACCCTAGGTTACAAGTAACATAAAGCATGTGAACCCTAAACCAAGTTCATATCATAAACCATAAAGAACATCATGAGTATGTTTAGTTTAGGTTCTAAGCTTCCTAGGTCTTTGGTCTTGTTATGGCCGAAAGTTCAAGGAACATGAAACTAAGTCTAAGCAACATACAAGCATAAAAATATCAAGCTAACTTCATATAATATCATAAGGAAAACCATGAGCATATTAGATTTGGTTTTTAAGCTTTCTTAGGTCTTTAATCTCATCATGGCCGAAACCTTCTAGGCCTAGGTCTAGACCACAAGCAACATAAATAAATACATGAGAATGTTAAACAAAGCTCGTATCCTAAGCTACCTATCATAAGGAACATCGTGAGCATGTTTAGTTAGGTCTTAAGCTTTCCTAGGTCTTTTAATCTTATCATGGCCGAATGTTTAAGGAACATGAATATAAGTTCTAAGCAACATACAAGCATAAGAACAGTAAACTAATCTTCTATCATAGGGTATATATCATAAGGAACATAGTGAGCATATTTAGTTTAGATCTTAAGCTTCCTTAAGATTTTATACTTTGGTGGCCGAAAGTTTCAAGAGGCAACCCTAGATTTTTTGTAATCTAAACTCATGGAAAAATACATGAACTACTTGTACCACAGGTGAGGGGATACTTACATCCTCTTGTTAGGTTTTTTCTTAAAAGAAGGTACCCTTGTGAAGAGGAAGAATAAAGCTTCTCCTTCTTGTTCTCCCTTTTGCTTCTCTCGCTTGTAAGGAGTAGATCTTGAGGACTTCTTCTTGTGAATTAGTTTTCTTAGGGATAAAACCTTAGCTTAGATTCTGAAAAGGAAGAGGAAAGAGTTCTAGGTCTCAGTGGAGGAGGAAGAAGGAGAAAGAAGGAGAAAGAAGAAGAAGGAGGAAGAATTAGCCAAACTTTCTTTCCCTTCTCTTCTCTCATTCCTATTTATTCTCAATGAGGATGAAAAATATCCCAATTCATCCTCTTGACTCTTCTATTCTCTCACCCTCTTCATTCCCATGAAAATAGAAAGAAGAAGAAGAAAACAACTTGTCTTTTGCTTGCTTCTTTTCTTAACCAAGAGAAAGAGGAGGAAAGCTACTTGACATTCTCTTGCTCCCTTACTTAATCATACTCTTACTTTTAACTACAATTTCCATTATTTGCTAATCATATATCATTCATGACTCTAGTGGTTAGCATACCCATTTAGCTTTATCTATTGTGAGGGGTTCATGGTTCAAGCCTTAACTTCTCTTTCTTTTTATTTCTTTTTTGGTTCTATTTCCATTTCCCTTTTATTCTAAAAGAGAATACCCATATGTATAGCTTAAATATTTCGTGGATGTTACATTTTGGGTCTATTCCAGTTACTCACAGCTTCTATTTTTGTCGGGTCTACCATAACCTCATCCTTGAAAATAATGTGACCTAGGAAGGACACTTGATCAAGCCAGAACTCACATTTGGAGAACTTTGCGTACAACTGGCTCTGCTGAAGAATCTGTAAACTGTCCTCAAATGTTCAAAATGTCTTCCTGAGTTCTGGAGTATATAAGGATATTGTCTATGAAGATGATTACAAACTTGTCCAAATATGCTTTGAATACTCTGTTCATCAGATCCATAAACGTAGCAGGAGCATCCGTCACTCCAAAAGTCATAACTACAAACTCGTAGTGCCCATACCTCGTTCGGAATGTCGTCTTCGGTACATCATCCGCTTTCACTTTCACTTAATGATATCCGGACCGCAAGTCTATCTTGGAAAAGACTGTGGCTCCCTTTAATTGATCAAATAGATCATCAATTCTCGGTAGGGGATACCTATTCTTTATTGTTACTTTGTTTAGTTATCGGTAGTCCATGTAGGGGGATCGGTGGCCGGCTAGAAGGGGGATTGGATAGACGGCGCCCCCAAATCGTTCGCTTCCTACGTAGTCGTTAATGCGCATGCGGAAATACAATAACAAATACTAATACAAATACAAATATAAACAAGAAAGAAATGCAAACCGCTAACACGTTCATTTACGTGGTTCGGAGATAAATTGCTCCTACTCCACGGCTGTCCATAAGGTGGACGATCCCTCAATCCGTCGGTGGATTAGTCCCCGGAAGCTCCGGCTAGCTAAAATCTCCTTGTGGGTGGAGAAACCTCACCACAACACTCACAAAGAACACTTGGACACAAGGGAAACCTTGAGCACTTAGTGACTACTAATTAGGCTTTAACCAAGTCTAATTTCGTCACCTTGGCAGGCCATCCCAAGCTCCTTCTTATAGAGCTTGGAAGAAATCAGCAAGTTGATTTGCTCGTTACCAGTCGACTGGTCCTTGCACCAGTCGACTGGTGCCAGCCCAACGGCATGCCAACGACTATCTACTAGTCGACTGGTTCCAGGACTAGTCGACTGATCCCAACCATTTCGGGCACAGAGAGCTTCTATGCTCACCACCAGTCGATTGATCCCAATACCAGTCGACTGGTACAACCCTATACCTAGGGTTCTCATCCCGAGTACATTTCTCCCAGCACTCGGACCCTCATGACTCACTTGACTCTTCTTTACAGCCTTGACCTCTTGCCTTCAAACCTACTTCCTTTGGCTCTCGTCCCTCGGATGAATCCAAGCCCGCGACTCGTCCCCAATGTCATCCTTCGCGTATGCCTCGAAGTCGCTTCCCTCGGCCCTTGTCCTTGCTGCCTTGCCCACGATCCCTCGGATGCATACAAGCCCGCGGCTCATCCCCAATGTCATCCTTCACCGGACCCGAAGCCATCAACCTGAGTCACATGTGTATCTTGCAGTCCTGCACAACTCAAGTATACATATCAAATACAAGGGTGAACCTAACTTAAACCCTTTGCCCAAACACCAAAACACATGGTCGCACGGACTATTGAGATTACTCCAACAATCTCTCCCTTTTTGATCTTTGGCAATACATTTAAGTTAGGGAAAACATAATAGCAAAACAATAATCTAAAAACAATGGACTTACGATGCTAAGGCTATACACTTGGACTTACTCTGCCGAATGGACTTATGTTGCCAAGGCTACACACTTGGACTTACAACGTCGAATGGATTTACGTTGCCAAGGCTACACACTTGGACTTACACTGCCGAATGAACTTACGTTGCCAAGGCTACACACTTGGACTTACACTGCCAAAACAAAATACAACATGCATTGGAACTTATCCCAAGGCTCCCCCTACACCGAAGCTCCCCAATGAGCTAGGATTTTCCCACAGGGATTTTTAAGAACCTATCCCAAGGCTCCCCATACGCAAAGGCACTAAGGTTTTCCCAACTAAACATTACTTCTCCCCCTTTGCCTAACATTCAAAAACTCTCCAACAATATCCCAATTGTTGAAAACTTGTCGTCCAAATTGACCCTAAACTCATGTATTTATCCCCCATGGATCTCATACATCTAAACAAGTTGACACAATCAAGAACAACGTTGAAAAATACTATCAGGCTGGTATCAATCTAATGCCCCTTGGTACCAATCGACTGATCCTATTAAAATCAACACACAGATGCATTCTATGTTCAAAAAACACTGTTACCAGTCGACTGGTATCTACACCAGTCGACAGATACCAGTCGACTGGTACCCTATTTCTGAAAAAATCAACCTTTTTTGGCCAACTTCAGAAATGCACCAGAAATTTCACAGACCTCCAAAAATTCTCAAATTTTGTGAAGAGGTCTATTATACCCATGTCTACTTGGGAAAAATACATTAAAAAATGTATCTATCACCAATCCCAAGATTGACATAAAATCCAAAACTAGCTAAATGGTTCAATTGAACCTTGACCTAAAGTCAGTCCTAGTTTTGGCTTCCTCTTGATGTATTTGCCAATACCAACCCACAATGCATCCCTAGCATTGGTTTATATGACATCTATACATCCAAAACCAATTATCATGCTATATGACTCCAATGTCATATTTCTAAGCATGAAACACAAACTATGTGTGCCAAATCCCTAGGTTTGAGACTCGAGTCTGTCTCCAAACCATTTGACACACTCCATGGCTCCTTTAGACTCCCAAGTAGTACCCACCTAAGATCCATTTGTCATGGATCCCAAATTGACTCTTTGAGCTCCTCCTAGAGCTCTTAACCTTAGCCACCTCCCTAGGTGACTCATCCACAATGGCTAGGCCACATCGGTGGACCTCCGGTGACACTTGGCCTACAAACCTAATGAAACATCCCCAGTTTTTTTTTTTTTTTACTCTTAACATCTACTATTAGAATGAACATAATGTCGTACCATCAAAGAAATTAATTATAACCGATGGATATGAATGTATCATAATAGGTTTATCAATCTAAACAAAGCTCCTCAACATCTCCCACCCAAATGATAAAGAAATGAAAAATCTCTCGCAGTAAAACCAGTATGCTATGCACTCCCGGACAACGGACAGAACCACGCGTCCATCCCGTCTCCTCAACTACTCCGTCCGTGGGCCTTCCGGCATATCCTGACAGTCATCCTCACCTGTAATATAAATGTCGTGAGTCTACGACCCAGCAAGTACAGATCTCCATGAATAAGAGGACATCCATAAAGTAGAGGAGATAGTAACTAGAAATCAAATAGAGAAGCAGAACCTATCCCAGGTACGACATAAGGAAAAGATAAAGCATGTACAAGTATTATTACATAGGTATAGAGTGAGTATGTCACATATCCGGTAACCACAATTAGAGCCAGTCAACAGTCCCATGAACCTAGAGGCGTCCCTACTAGAGATCATGCATCCAGTCATATAGCCGAAGCTAACAATAAATTACCAGTCAAGTTTGGATGGGCCCTCCCCGGAGCTCATCCCAGGTCACCCATCCCGTACTGCTACCACATATGCTCATATTCATTCTATTAGCTATGTAGAAAACCTTAAACAACTACCTTATCATATAACAATTTATCATGCATAACCCTTTCATTCTTACAGTCAACATATCCATTCACAATGGTCGTTCCATATCCGTATCCTATACAGCATAGCTATACACAATATAAGCATGCGTATCAAACCAAGAACCATCACAGTTTTTATATTATTATGGTAGAAAGAAGCCACGATTTTTAAAATGAAACATGAAATCTTACAGGAAATTAAAACACAAAGCTAATAACAGCCAAGAAGTCAATTTGTGTACTTCTACCACCAAATTCCCACTAGTATACTACAGCATAATCTTGACCAAAAACCACAACCAAAACACCACTGCTCGGAGAAATCAGAACTCATCAATATCAATCCCATCAACTCCGAGACAATTCCGAAGAGAAAACAAAACTAAACTACAATTTCAAATCATATTTGAAATCCCGGCCACCATAGACTCACCTTCTTGCTTCAAAGCTCACCCACATTTCCAAACCAATTTCAGAGTCCAGAACACCACAATTGAATTTCCGAACCAAAAACTCAAGAAGGAAGCGAAACAAATAGCAAGAGTCAACTTGAAGACATCGCAGGAGTCAACACACTAGAACCCCACAGAAATCCCAAATTAGGGCGCACTCCATCAACCCGCCTCTAAGACAAGAATATCAACAAACAGGTATCGTGCAAGACACTTACAACCACAACAACACAGCGGAACTCGATTCAAACTCGATCACAATAAATCAAACATTGCAAGATTCATATTAAGAACGTTCCTGTTTCATCAAGCTTCAACAACAACAGAAAACATCAACCAGATATTGAATTCAAAGGAAATCAGGCGATTTCAACAGCACTTTGGAGAAACTTCGATTCATAGCATTAAATCTCGGAAAGAATCGAGTACAATTTCATTCACAGTCTGGCGAAATCCATAAGATTCACAACAGAATAGATCACCAGAAAATCAAACTCCAACGAGAACAGAACGCGGTGACAAAACACAGAAACCTTGCGATTCAAACCAAGAAAACCCCCAATGAAACCTCAACCAAACAAGGCTCTACAGTATGAAATCCTTTCGCAAAAACATTTCACCGATCTCCATACCTGAGAGAAACGTTCAACCCCTCCTAAGTTCCTACCTCCTTACCTCACAGATCTCGCACATTCATGAGGAAATGAACTTGCCTTTCTCCGCCTCTTGCCACTGTCGAAAATGCTCGCCCACTCTCGCGCCAGGTGCAGTGGATGGAGACCTCTACGTCCGGTCACAGCGTCCGCCATGAGATCGTCGGCATCTTTGAGTTCGGCGGAGAATTTGGTCGAAGCGGTGGAGCTGAAAGTGAAAGAGGCGAGCGATTATGGGGAGAACAGTGAAGGAATCATGAAAATAGGGTTTTATACCCAGGTTACTAATTTCCAACTTAGGTTAATCAGAACAATCAACTCCTAACTTAATTGGGTATTAGAATAGGTTCGTTCATCTTAATAGTTATATCCCCTTAAAATATATCATACAAATTCATTTTTAATTTTTAAAAAAATTCCTAAAATTTGTAAAAAATTTATAAACTAATCCCTTGGTTAGCGCCTGTGTGAACTTAGACATTTTCGAAAATAAATTCCTTAATTTTTGCTCATGGGTCCTTACACCTAACCTTTTTAACCTTGGACATCTTGTCCTTGGTTAACTTCTTCTTACCTTTAAATGACTTTTCCTTGTCATTTATTGGTTTCTCCTTGCTATAGTCATATGCAACCCTAGCATAAGACTTTCCCTTAACCTTAGAGGGACTAGATCGGTATCCCAAGCCCAATCTATCATTGTTGGATCTTTGACTACCCAACACCATACTTAATTCCTTAGATCCAATATTGAATCTCTTAAGGAATTGTTCTAACTTATCAAGCTTTTCCCTTAAAGCTTTATTCTCCTTCTCTAGGTTCCTAACCCTAGAGTTAATATGCCCACCATGGACATTCCTAGACCTACCCTTCCTAGGCATATGTCTCCCCTTCTTGGGATTAATGCCTTGGTTCTCCTTAGGTCTACCATTTCTAGGTTTACCATGTACGGGTTTCCTAGGGGTTTGATTTATATTAACCCTATTCCTATCATGATATGTAAAACCAAAATTTTGCATGGATAAATAATAAGAATTATTCCTAGCATGCATGGGAGTATAAGAATTTAAATTTGAATTACATTTCAAGTTAGGGTATACCTCCCTTACCCTTGAAGCTCCCCCTAGACTCGAGCTCATCTTCTTCTTCTTCTTCTTCTTCTTCTTCTTCTTCTTCTTCTTCCATTTCTTCAATTTCTCCAACTTCTTGAGCTCTCCCTTCCTTGGACATTTTGTGTGGTAGCGCCCCATTTCACCACACGTGAAGCATCTAATGTGCTTCTTCTCCTTCTTTTTATTGACAACATCATTCCTACAACCCACGTTAGTATCTAAAATAATTTGAGTAGGTTTAGGAGTTACCTTCTTCTTACCCATTGGACACCAACTCTTGTAGTGTCCCTTCTCATTACATCCGAAGCAAATGATGTGGTCTTTTGACTTCACTTCGATGGAGGTGCTTGCTAGGTTGACCACTTCCAAGACCTCTTCTTCATCCTCTTCACTTGTCTTGGATTCTTCTTCAACCTTTGAGGATGTCTCCTCATCCACACTAGTGGATGACATTTCTTCTTCCTTCTCCTCTTCGGATGTTGAGCATGGCTCAACTTCCGGTTGCTCAACCTCCTCTCCTTGAGTAATTGAATCCATCTCCTTGGGCTCTACCTCTTCATGTGTAGGCAAAAGTTCCTCTCCTAGAACTTTCTTCAACTTACTCCACAACTCGTGGGTGTTCTTGTATTCACCTACACGACTTATCACGTTAGAGGGCAAAATTTCAATCAACATTGATATTACCTTTGAATTTAGCTCCGATCGTGTGGTTTTCTCCTCCATCCAATGTCGTGGTCGGAGCTTCTTTCCTTTCTTGTCATTCGGGACTTCGAATGGTTCCTTGATGACCATCATCGTGTCCCAATCCGTGTTGAAGAAGACCTCCATCTTCATCATCCAATATGTGATATCCCATAAGCCTCCTCCTTCGAACTTTGACTGTTCTATCAAGTCGATCATCTTGTGCTTCCTTAGTATTTAGTCCAACAGAGAGCATCCTCACTCTGATACCACTTGTAGGGGGATCGGTGGTTGGCTAGAAGGGGGGTTGGATAGACGGCGCCACCAAATCGTTCGCTTCCTACGTATTCGTTAGTGCGTAAGCAGAAATACAATAACAAATACTAATACGAATATAAATATAAACAAGAAAGAAATGCAAACTACTAACACGTTCGTTTACGTGGTTCGAAGATAACTTGATCCTACTCCACGGCTGTCCGTAAGGTGGACGATCTCTCAATCTGTCAGTGGATTATGTAACGCCCGCCCCTCCTGCTAGTAGGGCGGGGTTACTTTACTAGTTGCGGAAACATACATGCATATTAAAATTTCTTTCTAGAGTAAAACAGCGGAAGTATCATGAAGTCATGCGGAACATTAACATAAATAAACTTAGTTCATGTCAACATAAAAAATAATAACATAAGCAGGTCTTTTTTTTGTCTTAGCCGAGCCACCACCACACACATCTCTTGCCTCTCCTGCAGCTCCCCTAGTTCATCTATTCTTTGCCTTTATCTGCGGTACAAGGAAAGTAAGCTATAAGCACATAGGCTTAGTAAGATCATTTCCTACTCACAAAAATCATATTTCATATCATAATCACATAAGTATATAACAATGGAAACATAATCATCTAACATCATATCGTGGAAACATAGCATCATAACATATCATCTCATAAGAACATCATGTTATATCATATCATAAATCATAAGAGCATCATGTCATATAAATCATAAGGGCATAGCATATCATAAAGAAATATCATGATGTATCATATCATCAATAAAAGAATATCATGTCATATAAATCATAAAAGCATATCATATCATAAAGAAGTATCATGATGTATCATATCATAAAATGGAAGAAAGCATCATGTCATATAAATCATAAGAGCATATCATATCATAAGAAATATCATGCAAGATGTCTTTTAAAACATGTGTCATGTCATGTGCAAGATGTCTTAAAACATATCATATAGTACTTGAACATAATATCATCATGAGGGCCCGGCTTGTACCACATACATACATAAATGTGCGCAATCTCTAGGACAGGGTAGCTAGCCCCGAACCTACTAGGGAATTAGGTCCGTACTACGACCGTCGACCTAGGGGCGTACTAAGGAGCCCATCCCTTTTTACTAGACCCGTTCATAGTCCGTCGGCCTAGGGGCACTTATGGAGCCCACCCTTGGTACAAGTCATACAAAGTAAAATAGCATATCATGGTTCATGTCATAACATAGCATATCATATCTTGTCATATCATGAAGAGTGCTCTTAGTCCCCAAGGGGAAGCAACTCTTAGGCCTTCACTTATCATATCATAAAGAGTGCTCTTAATCCCAACAAAAAGGGAAGCAACTCTTAGGCCTTTGCCTATCATATCATAAAGCATGCATACTTGGGCACATAGCACATCATAAGAGACATTATCATGCATGGATCATAAGCATACATAAATGAGCATATTACTTGTCATATCATAAAGCATGCATACTTGAGCACATAGCACATCATAAGAGACATTATCATGCATGGTTCATAGGTATACATAAATGAACACATCACCTATCATAGAAAAACATAATCATGCATGGAATCATTAAATAACATCTCTTAATCCATAACATAGCATGTGAGGCACATCTTGACTCCTAATCACATCATGGTCGAAAGTTCAAGGAGTATGAACTTAAACTCTAAACAACATACAAGCATAAGAATCTCATGTTAACTTCATATCATATCATAAGGAAAGTCATAAGCATGTTAATCCAATTTTTTTAGCTTTCCTAGGTCTTGATCCTTATCATGGCCGAAAGTTCATGAAGAAGGAAAATAAGCTCTAAACAACATACAAGCATAAATATCAAGCTAACTTCATATCATATCATAAGGAAAGTCATAAGCATGTTAATCCAATTTTTAAGCTTCCCTAGGTCTCTAATTCTTTCATGGCCGAAAGTTCATGAAGGAGGGAATTAAACTCTAACAACATACAAGCATAAGAATCTCATGTTAACTTCATATCATATCATAAGGAAAGTCATAAGCATGTTAATCCAATTTTTAAGCTTTCCTAGGTCTTGATCCTTATCATGGCCGAAAGTTCATGAAGAAGGAACATAAGCTCTAAACAACATACAAGCATAAATATCAAGCTAACTTCATATCATATCATAAGGGGATTCATGAGCATGCTAGGTTTAATTTTAAGCTTCCTTGGGCCCTAAAATTGATCATGGCCGAAAGATCATGAAGAAGGAAATCAAGCTCTAAACAACATACAAGCATAAATATCAAGCTAACTTCATATCATATCATAAGGAAAGTCATAAGCATGTTAATCTAATTTTTAAGCTTTCCTAGGTCTTGATCCTTATCATGGCCGAAAGTTCATGAAGAAGGGAATTAAGCTCTAACAACATACAAGCATAATAATCTCATGTTAACTTCATATCATATCATAAGGGGATTCATGAACATACTAGGTTTAATTTTAAGCTTCCTTGGACCCTAAAATTGACCATGGCCGAAACCCTAATTCCCTAAGGTGGCATGTATTTAGGTTCCAAAAATCATACAAGTGTGAAAAACACTAAGTGCTCTTCATAACATATTAATAAGCAAGTCATGATCATGGTAGACTAAATTTTTTAACCTCTCTTAGTCAATTTCTCTATCATGGCCGAACACTTCATGAGCATAGATTTAGGTTTAAAGCAACATACAAGCATAAAAACACCAAACTAATCTCTTATCATAGGGTACATATCATAAAGACATAGTGAGCATATTTAGTTTAGGTCTTAAGCCTTCCTAATCTTTTATTCACACTTTGGCCGAGAGTTCATGAGCATGGATCTAAACTTTAGGTAAGCACACAAGCATAAGAAAACATTCACTAACTCCTATACTAGATTACCTATCATAAGAACATAGTGAACATGCTTGGTTAGGTCTTAAATTTATCTAAATTCTTTGTTCAAGTTTTTGGCCGAAACTTCAAAGAAGTGATCCTAGGTTTTTAAGCATTCTAACCTCATGGAAAATAAGTAAACAACTTGTACCATAGGTGAGGGGATACTTACAACTTGTTGCTTAGTTAAGAGAAAATACTCTTGTGAAGAAGAAGAAGAAACTTCTCTTCCTAGTCTTCTCTTTTCTTCTCTTGCTTGTAAGGAGTAGATCTTGAGGACTCCTTCTTGTGAATTAGTTTTCCTTAGCAAGGAGAAACTTAGCTTGGATTTTCAGAAATGAGAGAGGAAGAGGTTTAGGTCTCGGTGGAGAAGGAAGAAGGAGAAGGAAGGAGGAGGAAGAAGAAGGAGGAAGAATTAACCAATTTTCTTTCCCTTTTCTTCTCTCATTCCCATTTATTCCTAATGTAAATGAACATGTCCTCATTCATCCCCTTAACTCCTCTATCTCCTCACTCTCTTAATCCTCACAAAAATAGCACAAAAGAAGGAAGAAAGGCAACTTGTCCTTTGCTTGCTTCTTTTCTTAACCAAGAGGAAGAGGAGGTAAGCTACTTGATTTTATTTTGTTCCTTTACTTAATTATATTCTTATTTTTAACTACAATTTCCATTCTTTTCTATTCATATATCATTCATTACTCTAATGGTTATCATACACCAATTTAACTCTATCATTTGTGGGAGGTTGAAGGTTCAAACCTTAACCTCTCTTTCTTTTTATTTCATTTTGGTTTCTAATTCCATTTCTCTTTTTCTTTTATTATTAAAGAAAAATACCCATAGGTCTAGCTTATCATTTCGTGGGTGTTACAGATTAGTCCCCGGAAGCTCCGGCTAGCTCAAACCTCCCTGTGGATGGAGAAACCTCACCACAACACTCACCAAGAACACTTGGACACAAGGGAAACCTTGAGCACTTAGTGACTACTAATTAGGCTTTAACCAAGTCTAATTTTGTCACCTTGGCCGACCATCCCATGCTCCTTCTTATAGAGCTTGGAAGAAATCAGCAAGCTGATTTGCCACCAATCGACTGGTGCCAGCCTAACGGCATGCCAACGGCTATCTACCAGTCGACTGGTCCCAGGACCAGTCGACTGATCCCAACCATTTCGGGCACAGAAAGCTTCTGTGCTCACCACTAGTCGACTGATCTCAGTACCAGTCGACTGGTACAACCCTATACCTTGGGTTCCCATCCCGAGTACATTTCTCTCATCACTCGGACCCTCACGACTCACTTGACTCTTCTTTGCAGCCTTGACCTCTTGCCTTCAAGCCTACTTCCTTTGACTCTCGTCCCTCGGATGTATCCAAGCCCGCGGATCATCCCCAATGCCATTCGTTGCGTATGCCTCGAAGTCACTTCCCTCGGCCCTTGTCCTTGCTGCCTTGTCCACGGTCCCTCGGATGCATACAGGCGGCTCATCCCCAATGTCATCCTTCACCGAACCCGAAGCCATCAACCTGAGTCACATGTGTATCCTACAGTCCTGCACAACTCAAGTACACATATCAAATACAAGGGTGAATCTAACTTAAACCATTTACCCAAACACCAAAACACATGGTTGCAGGGACCATTGGGATTGCTCTAACAGTCCACACACATTTTCATGGACCCGCCCTTCTTCTTTATGAACAACACCGGAGCTCCCCATTGTGAGTGACTAGGGTGAATAAAACCCTTGTTGAGTAGCTCCTGTAGTTGTCCCTGAAGTTCTTTCAATTCTGCCGGAGCCATTCGGTAGGGTGCCTTTGAGATTGGATGGGTACTTGGGATGAGTTCAATCTTAAATTCAATTTCCCTATCCGGAGCTAAACCTGGCAACTCATCCGGAAACACTTCTGGGTAGTCACATACGACTCTAACCTCCTCTAATGTTTGGTCTCTTTCTTGCTGGGTATTAACCAGATGAGCTAGAAATCCGACGCATCCTTCGGCTAACATTTTCTAAGCTTTTATGGTCGATAAGAATTTTTGGGTTCTCTTCTTTGATTCTCCGATGAACTCAAACTTAGATTCCGCCTCGAGTTGGAATATGACTCTTCACTTACGACACTCAATGGAAGCACCATACTTGCTCAGAAAGTCTATCCCAAAAATAACATCATAGTCAAACATGCTTAGCATTATCAGATCACTGTACAGTTCTTTGTCTAAAATTTTAACTAGCACAACACGTAGTCAGTGTGTAGATGTCATTATCTCTCCTGAGGGTAGTGTCATCAAGAATTGTCCGCGTAGGACCTCCGGGGGTATACCTATTCTTTCAGCAAATGCTATGGAGACAAACGAATGGGTTACCCCAGTATCAAATAGCACAGTTGCATATTGACTAAAAATATGTATCTGACCTGTGACAATAGTGGAGGCGTTTGCTACATCCTCTTTGGTAAGGGAGAAAACTCGAGCATTTGTAGAACTTGGTGGGGCCTCCAGTCTTCCTTGGCTAATATGAGGACCCTCCAACGCGGCCTGCATCTAGTGTAGCTGAACCTGCTTGCCTCCATAATGAACAGGTTGTGCTGGAGGTAGGTTGATCTTGGTTGGACAATACTTGGCCATATGCCCCTCTTGACCACATGTATAACAGGTACTAGTGCCCTTACGACAAATTCCAGGATGCATCTTTCCACATGTGGGACACGTAGCATACTTAGGCTGCTTGGTTACAGATCCTCCCTTTTTATTACTCCACTGCTTCCTCTTGGAGCTCCCCTTCTAGGTTGAACCTTGGCTCTGGGGTTTTTAAGTGCCAAAACTCCCTTGACTTTTATTCTCAATTAGTACTGGCTTCTGCTGCTTAATATTGTTTAGGTAATGCTCTGTGATCAGGGCACTACTAATCAACTCTTCTACAGTGTGCGGTCTATTAATTCTGCCAGCTACATTCGAAGATATCTCTGGTCTCAGCATCTTGAGCATTATCTTTACCCTTTCTCGTTCTGTGCTGACCAGCTCAGGTCATAGGCGAGCTAGCCTATTGAATTTCTTCATAGCTTTATCAACTGATAAACTTCCTTGTAGGAATTCCGTGAACTCGTCGTAATATTTGTTCGTGACTCGCATATGAAATAACTCTTCGAAGAACTCAGTCTCGAAGTCAGACCAGGTTATTTGATTGACTATTCTTTTTTCCTTGACCTGTTCCCACCACATTCTTGCATCACCAGTGAGGCAGAAGGAAGCGCACTTTATCTTTTCTACCTTCGACCAGTCCAGTAGCATTACGCTCTCTAGGGTTTTGAACCATGCTTGAGCATCCCATGGTTCGTTGGTGCTAGAGAAGTTCTCTGGTTTCAGTTTCTGCCACTGGATAAGGTATACTTCCTACCTTACTACCCTTGTAGGGGTTGCAGGTGTAACTGCTGGAACCTCGGTCGTAATTGGTGCCACTACATTGGCTTCCAGTGGGACTATAGGAGAAGCTCGCTGGTTAGCAGTCAGGGTGGCTATAACCTGCTGCTATTTTTCCAATTGTCTCTGCAGCTGAGTTACTACTTCTAAAAGGTTGGGCGGTGGTGCAGATTCATTTGTCTCTGGTTGAGGTTCATTAACTCTCGGCTGTCTAGTCGGCCATCCTCTGGCCATCTACATATTCATAACACAACTAGTGAGACATATGTCAATCCATCATCATTCATATTTACTGCCCTTAATACTTTCATGTATAAACATGCTTAATCTTAATAAACAGTTCTTACAAATCATAATAGAAATAAAATGCATAAAGTTGTGAGAAGGTACTTTCTTACTTGGAAGTTGCATGATCAATGCTTGATGTGTGTGTGGCGGAAGGGTGAAACTTGCTCTGATACCAAACTGTAACAACCCACCCTTCTATCCTTACCTTATAGGACAGACGTTACTCTTTTTCTTATCTAAATTTTGACATTCTTACTTATTATATACTGCTCAGTCCCGAGATCTACTCCAAACTTGTTTTGACTGATAGGACATGACTTGGAGCCAAGCAGAGTTAGAAGGGAGTCTAGAGCTTCTAGCGGGTCTGGGCTGTATGGCCCTGACCGACTGTATAACCTTACTCGAGAAGGAGTGGTACCTAGTCGTGTGGCGATGACCGACTGTGTCATCTTGGCAGTGTATGGTCGTGTGAGGGTCACATGGTTGTGCCACCTTGGCCGAAAGGAAGAGGTGCACGGCCGTGTGAATCCACACAGCCGTGTCACCTTGGCCAAGAGGAAGAGGTGCATGGTCGTGTGAATCCACACGGCCGTGTCACCCTAGCCGAAGGAAGAGGTGCACGACCGTGTGAATCCACACGGCCGTGTCACCCTGGCCGAGAGGGAGAGATGTATGGCCGTGTGAATCCACACGGATGTGTCACCTTGGCAGAGAGGGAGAGGTGCACAACCATGTGAATCCACACGGCCGTGTCACCTTGGCCGAGGGGAAGAGGTCCGAGGCCGTGTGAATCGACACGGTCGTGTCACGTGTCGTGTAAGGGTCACACCCTACTCTACAAAAAGGGGTTGTTCTCCCCTTTGTACTTATCTTTATCACTCTAATTATTGCCAAATTGATAAATTCATCCTAAGCATCTAGTGATAGTATTTCATGTAGAGCGGAGAGAAGAAAATACTTTAGCATCAATTCTAACATATTCCAAACAATCACAAGTTCCCAGATCTCCTTCCACTGTTCTGTCACACACACAAAACACCGTTCCTGCTATCTCCTCTTACTCGAGCTTTCCTTTACCTTTATCTACAGTTTAAGGAAATGCAAATCTATAAGTGAATGCTTAGTAAGTACCATCTACTCACAAAACAAGTATTAAAACAAGAATAGGCTTTTCAAAACTGCTTGGGAAAAACACAAAACTCGCACTTGACAATAAATCATGCTAAAACACATAATTCAGAAATATGTACATGACATGCATTTTTAAATAGATTTATCATGAAAAACATCAACTTAAAATTATGCTAGCAATGTAAACATGTAATGCAAACATAAGTCTTGCCATACTATAGAGTTCATCCATGCTACACTTCATAACTCAAGTTCTCAAACTTAAGAAGGATTCTACTAAGACAAACAACGAAGTTTGAAATCTTTATATTACATAACTAGTGAAAATAATAATAAACTTGCTTGGACCCGACATTGTACCACTTTGTGCGCATCCTTAATAAGATCTGAGGTAACTAATTCCAATCCTATTAAGGTACTACTAGGTGATCTAGGGGCCTAGGGGTGATCTAGGAGCTCACCCATGGACCTTGTGTCCAGTACATGCCACTTTAAAGTAAAATACTTTATTTTACATATCACTTTCTTATACTTGTACTTACTTGTCATTTAAACAAACACCTTATGTGCGCTTAATCCTCCACACTTATAGGAAAGCACTTTAGAGCACTTTGAATATGCTTCTTATGCCCAAAACTATATGGAAAGCAATTCAAGATACTCTAAACATGCTCTTAATCCCAAAACTTCATAGGGCATCTTACATATCATAACATATATCTTCTTAACATGCATAAAAACATATCAACAACTTGTATCTTCTTTAATATGTATAAAAATATTTCACAACATGTATCAGCGAAGCAACTCATACTGCATGTGAGTAGTACTTATATCCTTTCGCTAAATCTTACTATTGTAGTGTGTAGGGAAGAATATCGTCTCTTGTACACCTTAATCTCCAAGTCACCCTTCCCGCGTGTACTAATCCTTGTGAAAACTCTTCTCTTAGATTCTCCTCTTGAAGAACTTAGAACCTCAGAACCCTAGGGTTCTTGGCCAAAAATTTATCTAGATATTCCCTGAAGGCATGATTCATTAGTTCCATAAAGACTGCCGGAGCATTGGTCACTCCAAACGGCATCACTACAAATTCATAATGACCATATCTCGTTCTGAATGTTGTTCTGGGTATGTCACTTTCTTTAACCTTCAGTTGGTGATATCCCAAGCGTAAATCTATCTTCGAGAAAAATGTGGCCCCTCTTAGCTGATCAAAGAGATCATCTATTCTGGGAAGAGGGTACTTGTTCTTAACTGTTACTTTATTCAGCGCTCTATAATCTATGCACATCCGCATAGATCCATCTTTCTTCTTAACGAACAACACTGGAGCTCCCCATGGTGAATGACTGGGGCGGATGAAAACTTTATCAAGTAGCTCCTGAAGTTGTCCTTGTAACTCTTTCAGCTCTGTTGGAGACATCCGGTACGGAGCTTTTGAAATTGGACCGGTACCAGGAACCAACTCAATTTCGAACTCCACTTATCTGTTGGGAGGTAGTCCAGGTAGCTCTTCTGGAAATACATCTAGATACTCATAAACTACCCGAACATCCTCCTGCTTGAGTCCCTTCTTTTCTTCTGCATTCACAATGTATGCAAGAAAACCAGCACACCCTTTAGCTAACATCTGGTGAGCTGTTAGAGAAGAGAGGAATTTTTGGGTCTTCCTCTTTGGGACTACCATGAACTCAAAGGATGGTTCACCTTCTGGACTGAAAATCACTTTCCTTCTGCGGCAGTCCACCGAGGCACTATACTTGCTGAGGAAGTTCATACCCAGAATGATATCGAAATCTTGCATCACAAGGACTACTAGATCGACATATAGCTCTCAGTCTAAAATTCTGACTAGTACAGCCCGGAGCCATTGGTTAGACTCCATGACTTCTCCAGAAGGTAGGGTTGTCAAGAACTTGGAGTTCATGCTCTTTGTAGGCACCTGAAATTCTTTGGCAAAGGATACTGATATAAAAGAATGGGTCGCCCCAGTATCAAATAGTGCAGTAGCTAAATGCTGAAAAATAACTACTTGACCTGTTACGACCGTGGAGGCACTAGCAGCTTCCTCTTTAGTGAGGGAGAATACTCTGGCACTAGCTGAAACTGGTGGGGCTTCCAACCTTCCTTGACTGAGCTGGGCTCCATCCAGAGTTGCAGACATGTAGTGTAGCTGAGGCTTGCCCCCATACTGCACCGCCTGCTGCTGGGATGCTTTGTACTTGTTAGGGCAGTCCTTGGACCTATGTCCTTCTTGCCCACAAGTATAACATCCTGTGACACCCAAAAGACACGTCCCTGGTTGTGTTCTCCCACATTTAGGACAGGGAGGGTACTTGACTTGCTTGCTCTCTGAACCTCCCTTCTGACTGCCTGGCCACTGCTTCCGCTTATTACTCTTGCCCTTCCAGTTCTGATTACTTGACTGGAGTTTCTGACCTCCTACTGTCTTATCTTCTATCTTAACTGGCTTGAGTTACGTTTGTTGTACCTTGATGTTGTTCAGATAGTGCTCAGCGATTAATGCACTACTGACCAGTTCTTCACCAGTCTGCGGCCGGTGAGTTCCACTACTCACATTAAGTGCTATCTTTGGTCTCAGCATTCGGAGCATCAATCTGACTCACTCCCTCTCTGTACTTACTAGCTCTAGGCAGAGATAAGCTAGTCTATTGAACCTTTTGACTGCTTCTTCCACTAGCAGGTCACCTTGTCTAAACTCGATAAATTCTTCATAGTGTTTATCTGTGACTCGAAGATGGAAGAATTCTTCGTAGAACTCTGTCTCAAAGTCAGCCCAGCTCATTTGGTTGGCTGCTCTCTTACTCTTAATTCTCTCCCACCACATGCGAGCATCTCCAGACAGGCAGAAAGAGGCACACTTGACATTCTCGACTTCTGGCCAGTCAAGAAGCTTCATTGTGCTCTCTAGCATTTTGAACCAAGCCTGGGCATCTCAGGGCTCAGTCGTGTCTGAGAAGCTTTCTAGCTTCAACTTCAACCACTGTATCAGGTATGCTTCTTGTCGTTTAGGTGCTGTGGCGCCTTCCAGGGCAGCTGGTGGAACCTCCGTCACCACTGGGATCTCCACGTTGATAGTCGTGGGAGGGGGAGGAACTGGCTGCTGATTTGCCATCATATTGGCGATTACTTGTTGCTGCTCTTCTACTTGTTTCTGGAGTTGAGCAACAACTTCAGAGAGATCAGGCTCAGTTGTTCTGGGCTCTTCGTTCTCCTGAGCTCGGTCCTCAGTACAAGCGATACGGGGGCACCCTCTTCTTGCCATCTAGTCATGCAGAGAGAGAGAAAACTTGAAATCGTCTCTATACTCTCTAGACATATATATATAAACATAGAAAAATAAAACAAGAACTTTTATCTTACTTAAGCACATATAAGCAAATACTTCCAAAAATTTCTCTATACTGCAAATAATAAGGAAAGACATAATAAATAAAAAGAATTTAAGTACTTTCTTACTTGAAGGCGATAAGGCTGATGCTAATGTGTGTGATGCTGGAGAATGAGAACCGCTCTGATACCAACCTATTACGCCCACCCACCTAATGCTCTCTAGGGTGAACGATACTTATCTATGAACTTTACTTACCCAGTGTTGCTTATGCTAATGATAGTAGTACATAAAATTTTCTAAACTTAGATGCAGAACTTTTCCACTAACTTGGTTCTTACGGTGAGTGACATCATAACATGCAGTTAAGTAACATAAGTACTACTAGCTTCTTAATACATTCTTACTAAACATGCAACATATAAAGGAACGTAAATGATTCATTTCAACACTCAACTCATAATTCTAAAGCAGTTAAAGCATTTCTAACTATAATTGCATGCAAAGGGCCATAATGAATTTCTTGCACTCTTTAAAACTAATCTACATATAATGTATCAAATAGTATACCTCATGTGCCCAAAACATCAATCTCAGGAAAATATGAAATCATAATATCTAATAACCATCCACCAAAACTAGTCTATTCAATCATTAATAACAGAAATACTAGACGACACTCGACCCATGCAAAATTAACAATTTATGACATCCTCTTAACAATAATTAAAAAGTAAAATCTCTAAAATTTTACTAGCAATTTTAAAAAGGAAATCTTAATATGCTCCCAACGAATTCCCAAGGCTTTCCATAGTCCAGGTATCACACACACACCATCACGCATCCCCTTGTTGCCTTCCTTCACTATTGTTTTTCTTTTCCTTTATCTGCAGTAAGAGAAAATGCAACTAGTAAGCAACAAGGCTTAGTAAGTACTATCTAGCTCACAAAAATCTCGAAATGTGCAAACATGCTTTTAAAATACTTTTCATACTAGAACCTTTAATATTACTTACATTGATAGTATAGATAAACATGTGTAAATACTTTTGTACTAATAGAGGAACTAAAACATGTTTAACTCAAGACAACAAGCATATGCAAGCATTTAACTTTCTTAAACATAAACAAGCATTTAACTTTCTTAAACTTGCTTTTTCTTAACTTATCTTGAAACTTGGATATTCTTTAAACTTGAAAACTTTGCTAAAGCATATACTTGAAAATAAATAGCTTCACTTGGGATCCCTAAAGCGTAAGTATCATCTTATGCACGTTCCCTAATAGGTTGGGGTAGCGAGCCACCAATCCTAAAAGAGCAGACCTCGGTCTACCAGAGCCAAGACCTCGGAATTGGATACCTGGATTTATTTACGACAACCTTGGAAGTCGGGTACTAGCCTTTCAAAGTAAAATATCTTAATTACTTCTTCTTTAAATGCCTTGGCATTTTAACAAATACCTTGTGTGCTAAAATCCCTAAAGTCTTGACTTTGAGATCTACTTAAGGCCTTGGCCTTTTTCTTTCTTTTCTTTATCTTTCTTATACTTTTCTTAAACTCAAAATACTGATAGGATATTTTTCCACATGCATCTATAAGTGAAACTAACTAGGTAACACACAATCATGCATAGAACACAAAAGAAATATGCACATACAATATTTCTAGGATGAGAAATCAACGGAAAACACCTCTTAATTACTACAGATGAGCAATACTTACCTTAGTACTTGAACTTACTAACGTGAAAACTCTCTAGGATTCCAATGAAACTTGAGATCCTCGCGCTTTGCTTACGTCCACGCATTCCTCTCGTCGAGACGAGTCGGAAAATATCCAAAAGCTCCCTCGAAACTTGTCCTAGCAGGCCACCACAAGAAGCCCTAGGCTTCTTTTGTTTTTCGCCCAAACCCAGGAGAAATTCGGCGCATAAAAGAAAGAGGAGGAATTAGGTCGAGAATCCCCTTATTTCACTTAAGTTATTCTATTTATACCTAAGGGTATTTATTAACTTTTCTCTGCATAAAATTATTCTGCTCTCTTTTCTTTCAACATACCCCTGTTGGGGTACCTGGTTATTTTGACATTCTTAAGACTTTGCTTACTAAGAGGTTCTGGGGTCGAATCTTGGTTTGATAATTTTTTTTTGCCGCAACTTTATTTCTTTGGGTAAAAATACCAAACGACCTCCGAAAATTCTATAAAAATACTCTAAAAATTTCTAAAAATCTCTAAAATATTTCTAAAGTATTTCTAAATATATATAAGCACTTTTAGGACTCAAAAAATTTGGGATGTTACACAAATATTTGTTTGATAAATTTAGATTATCTATTTGTACTTTAAATTATATTTTATAATTTGTTCTATTCTAAATGGTTTATGGATTATGATGATGTGTAAAATTAAATTCATCTTATATATTCTAAATAAATATTAATAATCATTTTAAATGTATTTATAAGTCATGATAGATTAGTTAAGATAACATTTAAAATGATCTTATAAATTATTTTTATGACACTTTTTATTATTCTTATAAAAAATATAAATATAATAATGAATGAGTTTTGGTGATATTTAACTTTGTCATTATTTTGATGATAACATGACATATATAAATGTTCTTAAAAAATATTTCCTAACATTATAGAGTGTCATTATACTTTTTAATTATGACACTTTTGATATTAGCATTGATATTGTATATTAATATTAAAAAATGTCACCATAAACTAATTTTCTATAAGAATATTTATGTGTGATATAATAAACTAATTTTCTTAGAGTGAATAGCTCTAATCTCCATCTAACTCAGCTACTCAACTCTTCGACTGGACCTCCCATTCCTCTGGATCACTTTTATGGCTCGGTAGCCTAGGTGCCGCATGCCTTCTAAATCAGATTTCGTTCTATTTTGCTCCTTAGTCTAACTAGGAGTAAGGGACTATGGATACCAGGAGACTTTGCTCCTCTTCTTGCCTAACAGAGCTAGCCCACATCCAGCAAATTCGAGACTTGATAGGCCGTTAGAGCTTGAGAGCATGCCCCTATAAATAGGACAGCACAGGTTTTAATAAAGGGGCTAACACTACTCTTTTTCTTCTTCCTTTCACATTTCTTCTCAGCCCAACACTAATTTGATCATTGGAGGGGTTATGTTGGCTACGTCGGTGCCCACTAATCCTAGTTAACGTGTAGGTATAGGAGCCGTTGGAGGAAGGTGCAGTCGAGCACCCTCAGAACCGAATTAAATTAATTATTTTATATCATTATTTTGTTTATAATTGATCAAATCGAAGTTGAACAAAACATTATCATGCATTGCTGAATCTCAATCTTTTTCATTCTAACCATCTAGACTAACAACCAAACTCATCTAGATAAGGAGGGAAGGAAGAAAGTGAGAGAACTCATATATTGATGATCTGAAATTCTATTTTTCTTTTCACAAATCATGAGGGAAGAAGTGAATGTATGGGCATACGAATATAAATAGAATAAAACAATAAAAATATTAAAAATAAAGTCAAAGTTATATCTATTAAAAAAAATTCAAAGATAATATTTAAATGATCAATAACTATTCTAATTAGATAATATGAAACTTTGACAAACACACATATCAAACGAGTAAGAGGAAGATAAAAAAAAACTTAGTTAGCAATAATAAAATAAGATAAAATTTAATTAAGTATAGATGATGGTAAAAGGGGATTCGTTCACTGCAATACCTCTTTGCTAGTCAATTCCCAAGCCAACGTGGAAGAGGTAAATTACGGATAGTTATTAGTCATGGACCGTTAAATTGCACATAGGGGAGGACAGACATCCAACTACTAGCTGGGATTTGATCCCAGACCTTATGGTGACAACACCATTATGCGCTAACTAACTGTCCATTCTGAAAAAACTTATTTAAGTAGATAATGATATAGTAAAAGATAGAGATTAATGGCGTAAAAAGATTCTTATACCTAACTCAATATAGTGGGATAAAATTTAATTGTTATCGTTGTTATTATTGTTGTTTTTGCTTAAAACTAAATGAAATAGTGGCCTGACAGAATGGATGAAGAAAGAAGCGAGGGGAACATCGAAATCAAGTAAAGAAGGTAAAAAAAACACACACACATGCCGTCGTACTGAAGATACAAAGATAAGTATATATATATATAATTGTATTTATATTGTATTAAGAAGGTAAAAATGTAAAAAAGTGATAGTAGAAAGAATATAATAATAAAAAAGCTATAATATATATTTTATAAAAGTCGTAGTCTAATGTTTTTGTTCTAAATTTAGTTGAAGAAAGTGATAGTATTCAGGTTGCTTACTTATATACAAGCTAAAATACCGACGTAGACTTCGTTTTTTTCTCGGTGTTTTCTCAAAGGGCGCACTCGTGGTGTTGATTTTGAAGACTCAATATTATTTTGGTACTAATTTTTAAAATTCAATTTCATTATGTTATTAAATTTGAGAAATCAGAATAGTGCTGATTTTTAAAATTTAACTCCAGTTTGGTATTGTTTTCAAAGTTCAATATCATTGCATGATTGAGTTCAAGAAATAAGAATACTGTAATGTTGATTTTAAAGCTTCAGTATCATTTTAATATTATTTTTTAAAGTTCAGCATTTGTATTACTGAGTTTGAAAAATCAAAATACTACGATGCTAATTTTGAAGGTTCAATATTATTTTGGTGTTAGATTTTTAAAGTTCAACACTTCGATATTGCTAGATTCTAGAAACACCGCGGTGCTAATCTTGAAAGTTAGCATCACTTTGATATTGAATTTCAAAGTTGAGTTTTACTGTTATGCAGAGTTTATGAAATTTGAAGCTGAATTTAAAGATTCAATATCACTTTTATGGCTCGGATGTTTAGGAAAATAGATTGATATTATAGTTGTTGACGAGAAGGATAATATTGAAATTAGGCAAGTTCTTTGATTAAGAAAAAGTATAATGTACCTTTTGTGAATTTCAGAATTTTGGCGCGTGGGAAAACATCTATTCTTTTCCACATTAATTTGGAGTTTCTTTTAATTTATTGGTATTGAATTGAATTCCTAAAACGATGGTTAAAGACTAGACAAGTTCTAAAGTTCGGTCGGTTTTGTTTTGGCCCAATTTACCATTGAGTAGTTGAAGGGATCCACTAAGCTCTAACAAAATTGTATCTATATTGTTTATCCCTTATGAAGAAAAAGACGATGAAATCCAAGGCGGATCCAACTTTTTCAAAAGCTAAATCTCGCTTGTGGATGAGGGTTCAGAGGAAGGAAAAGATCACGCGATGCCACCCACGAGAAGACTGCCCGTGGTCAACAAATCGTTATCAGCCAATTGCGTATTGACTTATGTGTGGCCCGAAGTCAAAATAACGACTACAAAGTCAACAGCGGAAAGGGAAGGTATTCTAATTAGCAAGTAAGAATGAGTGGTGTAGATAGGGATGATAATTTTTTCCGTGGGTTTGGGGTCCTGTGGAGAAAATTTGAAATGGGGATGGGGATCCTCGATTTTTCGGGGATGGGGCGGGTATGGGAATACTATCTCCATCCTCGAACCCGCCCCGAATATTATTATTATTAATATTAATTAATAATAATATGATTTTTTTTAAAAATATTAATAATAGTGTTAATATTAATATTAAATTTTTTGAAAATATTATTAATAATAATATTATTGATATTGATATTAATATTAATATTATCATTAATAATTATTATTAAATAATAATAATAATAATATAAATTAATTTAGAAATGGGGCGGGGATGGGGAATCCCCGAACCCGTGGGTTCGGGTTCGAGGAATCCCCGAACTCGAAAAAATGAAAACGGGGCGAGGATGGGAATGACAAACCTGGTCCCGCCCCGCGCCCGTTGCCATCCCTAGGTGTAGAGCCAACTCCCACACACGAACAACAAGTATATATGGGCATAAATACAAAAATAATAGAAAGATTAATCATTTTGTATATTTTAAAATATTTTATTGTTGAGTTTTAATATATTTTTTATCAATTTATAAAATATTTTAAACATATAAAAATATAAAGTATATATATGATTCTATTTTTAAGAACTATGGATTCCAACTATTAAAATATATATCAAGTAGATATTTACTTGAATTTTAATCAGATTAAATATCTTCTAATTTTGTTTAAAATATTATTGAATACATTGTATACCATATTTAAATAGGTTAAAATATGAAAGTACCAGTTGAGTATCATCCATTTAGGACAATTTCGATGACTTAATCTTTCAAAGTAGATAGAAAATGTTGGTGTAATAAGCTTTTACGGTTGATATTTGATAATATATCTAAGTTTGATCATTTGACTAAGGATTGATCTAAATAAAACTTGATATTTTGAAGAGAGAAGTCTAGTAAGAACTAAATGACTAGCAAGAAAAAGTCCTAACTTAGTTAGATAATGATAAGTCTTAACTAGAGATTAGGCAAGGGGAAGTCTTGGTGAGTGAAGCCGGGCAATGAAATCATAATAAGTGAAGTTAAGCAGCTGAAATCCTAGGGGGAGGTAACCCTAGGTGGTGGAAGTCCTGATGAGTGAAGTTAGACAGTGAAAATCCTACGGGGAGGTAACCCTAGGCGGTGGAAGTCCTGGTGAGTGAAGTTAAACAGTGAAAATCCTACGGGGAGGTAACCCTAAGCGGTGGAAGTCTTGATGTGTGAAACTAGGTAATGAAAATCCTAGGGGGAACCCTAAGTATGGTAAAATCTTAGATATAATTCAAGCATGAAGCCTAGTAAGTCGAGTAGACTTACAGGAGTGCAGCTTGACCCTAAGGGATTAACCCTTCTATGGTAGGCTTAGAGAAGGGACCTCTAAGCAAAAGGTAAACCTAGTAGGTCAAGTAAACTTACAGGATTAAAGCTAAGGTTACTTGTGTTGGAGTGTATACTAAAAGCCTAGCTTTTGTATAAACATTTATAAGAATCACATTGGTCAAATGTCTACATTTATATATACCAAATGTAGATGTTCAATTAATTTATATTGTAGATAACATAATGTGTGGTGTCACACACAGAAGATCGTGTTATCGGTTCTTTATAAATTAAAAACAGTAGCTCACGACCAAGATGGAAAGGAACAAACCATTGGAAGGTCGTAGTGTAATTAGGTATTAGTTTATCTTAACTATATAATTACACTAGTACACTTAAAGTGTATTGAGCAGGACCATTTAGAGGTCGTTTCTTTTATACTGACTTTATAAAGGAACAAAGACCTCAGTTATTATGGAAGTGTGTGCTCTTAATCCTAATATAATAATAAGCACATATATTTGATATTTATTTCTTTAATTTATCAATGGGTGAGATTTAGTTCGATAAATCAATAAGTCCAATAAGTTGGAAAATGATATCACTTATAGTGGGTGTTGTTGATTATAGAAGGAAACTGTGTCCTAGTGATCTAGGTTGATAATGCCCCCAAGAGGAGCTCATAAAGATTGTCATGTTAAACCCTGCAGGTGAACTTAATCAAATGAGTTGTTAGTAACTCACTTAATTAGTGGACATTCGACATCTTAAACATAGGGAGACTAACACACTCATAATACGAAGGAGCCCAAAAATGTAATTTGGGATTGGTGCGGTAGTTCAATAATAGTTCTTTAGTGGAATGAATTATTATTGATGGAATTAAGTTGTGTGTTCGGGGCGAACACGGGAAGCTTAATTTCATCAGGAGACCAAAACCAATTCCTCCTCTCGGTCTCTATCGTAGTCTCTTGTATATAGAGATTTATACACACCATATACCCACCTTCTTACCCAACCAATAGGGGCCGTCCAAGCTAAGCTTGAAGCTCAAGCTTAGGGTCGGCCAAGGGCTGGCCAATAGCTTGGAGCCCAAGCTTAGGTGAACGGCCACATCATATTAAAAAGGGTTTTTTATTAAAATTATTTCTTATGTGGATATCATGGTTTTAAAAGAAAGTTTGAAATTTAAATCTTTCCTTTTATAACTTTCTACAAAAGATTAAGAAAAGATTTGAAATCTTTCCTTATTTGTAGATTGAAAGGTAGATTTTAAAGAAAACTTTCCTTTTTTAACCATGTTCATGATTTAAAAGAGAGTTTAAAAATTATATATTCTCTTTTATAAGTTTCTACAAAAGATTAAGAAAAGATTTGATATCTTTCCTTATTTGTAGATTAAAAGGAGATTTTAATTTTCAGAGATAACATTCCTTTTTGGAAATCATCCACATGTTTAAAAGAAAGATTTTAATTTATAAAATTTCCTTTTTATAATCCACCATGAAGGGAAAAATTATTGGAGAATTTTTTATAAATTTCCGGAGACAAATTAGGAAGTTTTAATTCTTGTGTTAATTAAAACTTTCCTTGTTTTGAAGATTAGTGGCCGACCATTATTTTAATGAGAAGAAAATTGTTTTTTAATTAAAATAAAATTTATTTTTCATAGAAAAAGAATTAAGGAAGTTTTTATTAAAATTTCCTTATTTGCCAAGACCAAGGAATATAAAAGAGGGGGTAGAGGTGCCTTCATGAGAATAACTCTATTCTTTTCTTCCTCTCTTTTTCTCCTTGGTGTGGCCGGCCCTTAGAGGCTCTCGTTCTCCTCTTCTCTTCTTCTCTAGTGGCCGGTTTTATCCCCTCTTGGAGCTCTTGATGGTGGCCGGTTCAAGCTAGGAGAAGAAGGAGAGAAAGGAAGTTTTATTTCATGCATCCCTTGGAGCTTGGTGGTGGTGGTCGGACCTCTACTTCTCATGGAGAATTCTTGGTGGCCGAATCTAGTTTGGAGAAGAAGGAGCTTGGTGGTTCTCGTCTCGGAAGATCGTTGCCCACACAACGTCCGAGATAAAAAGAGGAATACGGTAGAAGATCAAGAGGTTATTTTGCTTACAAAGAAAGGTATAACTAGTAATTGTTTTCCGCATAATACTAGTTTTCTTTGTATAGTTATTTATGGAAATACCAAACACAAGAGGCATATGATTCTAGAGTTTTCGAAATAGTTTTTTCGAGTTTGTGTTTTCTTCTTTTTCGAATTTGTGATTCGATTGTTCTTTTTGGTTAACCTAGAGTTATTTAAGGAAATAAATATTAGTTTTCCTTAAAAGGCTTTGCCTAGGCGGTGGTGGTTGCTCCCATATCCAAGAAGGCCATGTGCCTCGCCATGCAGTCCTGGAAGTCAAGTTTGAAAATTAATATTTATGGAATTAATAACTTTGGTAGATTTGAATCAATAGTGTTAAGTTCCGCTTGCGATTCAAATCTAAACCATTAAGAACATATAAGTAAAATTTGGAATCAATGATGTTAAGTTCCGTCTGCGATTCCTAATTTAACTTCTAAAGAACACAATATGTTATTTAAGGAAAGGTTCGACACTTGTACAAAAATTTTTGTACAGTGGAACCCGTACGATTTTCTTAGGACTAACCAACAATTGGTATCAGAGCTAGGGTTTGCCTCTGTGTGTTTGGTTTTCAAATAGGTTATGCACATGTCATACATAATTTAGGCAGGATAATAGTAGGATGTGCTAACTTTGTGGTTGTAGACTCCAACTATTATGGCATATTTTTATTATATGTGATTGGACCTTTGGACATGTCAAGGGCATTTAATTGTGTGTGCATGATTGTAAAATTAAATACAGCAGGAGCTGTATTAGTTATTAGGATTTTACATTTTTTTTTGTTCGATCTAGAATACATGTACATTCCATTTATGGAATATAGGATCGATATATGTAAAATTCTATATTTGTCGCGGATCGGATTCTTGTGAGGCGTGGTACTTATGGAGCACCAGAGGCGCAGCGGAATAAGAAGCAAGATGGATGCGACGACTTGACCCGATGGCGGTGGCTAAAGAAGGCAGCAGCTAGGGTTGGAGCACACGGAGGACAGTGATGAAAATGCCATAATAGTTGGAAAATAATTTCCACATTTATTGCTTTTATTTACTGTGATGTGTGTGTATGCATGTGATGTATGCTAGGATAGTTTAAAATTCCTCACTTTAAATAACTAAGTGGGAGAGGGATTAGTATATTAATCCCACGGTCTCCATTACTGGTTTGTAAGTGATGCAACAAGCTTGCGTGTTGGATCTGAGTGCCTCCCTCCACAACGGATGAGTTTGTTTGCGGATCACTAGATCAAACTTCCTTAATGGATGGTTATAGGAAGTTATTTAGGATGTGTGTGATCTTCTCCAATTGAAGGGGCACAATTCTATTTAATGGACTTAGTATCAAGTAATGGTATACACTTAGACACATTTAATAGTATCCTCCCCAACGGAGTCACTGCTATCACTTGTGTGACCAAAAGGAAACCAACTATTAATTTGTCATAAAACTAGGGTGACAAGATAATAAAATTAATGGGTTAAAACCCCTCTTACAAATGATTGATTTTGTATACGTCCACACTAACGTGGCATACAAAATTAACGGTGTTTGAGATAATTTTATTTGTCATACAGTTAGGTTGACAAGATAGTTAATGGGTAAAACCCTCCTCTTACAAATGATGATTTTGTATACGTCCACACTAACGTGGCATGCAAAATTCACGGTGTTTTGAGATATTGGTAAATTTAAATAGTATTGTTAGAGGAATCAATATTATTTTAAATTTAGAGTCTTGACCAAATAGTTGATCAAAGATAAACCAACTATTAATTTTATTTGTCATAGGTGTTGGTGCAATATCCCTTAGGTCAAGGTTGACTGAGTTGACCAAGCTTGAGTCTTGGTCATAGTTTCGATGTTTGACAATACATGTAGACACATGGACAATGCAGGTGCAGTTGTTCATGTGGGGAGATTCTGATCAGGGACTGATCAGTGTGGATGAAGAAAAGTCAAGTAGGTCAAGGGTGACCGGATACCTGACTAGGAAGTCTTAACTGGAAGGTTAGACAGATGGGAAATCCTGGTGAGTGAAGCCAGGTGAAAGTCCTGGTGAGTGAAGCTAGGCAGAAGAGAAGTCCTAGTGAGTGAAGCTAGGCAGATGGGAAATCCTGGTGAGTGAAGCCAGGTGAAAGTCCTGGTGAGTGAAGCCAGGCAGAAGAGAAGTCCTAGTGAGTGAAGCTAGGTAGATGGGAAATCCTGGTGAGTGAAGCCAGGTGAAAGTCCTGGTGAGTGAAGCCAGGCAGAAGAGAAGTCCTAGTGAGTGAAGCTAGGCAGATTGGAAGTCCTGGTGAGTGAAGCCAGGCACGAGGGAAAATCCAGATGGGTCAAGGTTGACCAGACATCAGGTGAAAGTCCAAGTAGGTCAAAGGAGTGACCGGATACTTGGCACGAAGAGAAAAGTCCAAGTGGGTCAAAGGGATTGACCGGACACTTGGTGAGGAGTCCTGGCAGGTCAAGGGAGTGACCAGATGCTAGGCATGATGTACCAACAGGTCAAGGTTGACCAGATGTTGGTTTGAGAGGTTTGGGACTTGGTTTTGGGCAAAAACCAAGATCTGGATCGATCAGTGGATCGATCCAGGCTTTTCCCAGCGCACAGAAAGCCTCTGGATTGATCAGTGGATCGATCCAGAGGTCCCAATCGATCAGTGGATCGATTGGGACGCTGTTGCTTCGCGCGATAAGCGCTGGATCGATCTGTGGATCAATCCAGGCGTTTTTCCAGAGCACAGAGGCGCTCTGGATCGATCCGTGGATCGATCCAAAGCCATCCCGATCGATTGGGAGTTTTCGAATCGATCGGGATCCGACCGTTGCGTCGTATTTGAGCTGCAGGCGGGCGTCTCCTTCAGCATGACTTCACCGATTCATTTCAGATCTTCACCAACTCCTCCCCAGCTTTTCTCAAGCTCGAGATCGCCAGTTCTTGGAGGTTCTTCCAAGTTAAGAGGCGGATCAAGAGACTAGGGTTAGGGCTTTTGCACTCATTGTAAGCTTGTAAGCTTGTATTTCATTACCTTTCCCTTTCTTCTTGTATTGAGTCTTGTAGGGCTTCTCCGCCCTTGGTAGTTACCATAAAGGAGAGTTTTATTAGTGGAGGGTGTGTGTGTAGGTGTGGATCCTTGGACTAGTCACCTCTTGTGAGGTGGATATCAAGTAAACCAACCGTGTTAGCGTTATATGTTTTGTTTCTGTATTTTCCGCTGCACATCTTCGAAGAAACAAGCAACGACGAGCATCTAGCACACGACGAGCTATTCACCCCCCCCTCTAGCTACTTTTCGGTCCTAACAAGTGGTATCAGAGCCAGGTTGCTCTTCACCGGAATCATCGCCGGAAGGGGCAAACAAAACAAGCAAAGCTAGAGGGTGAAGAAGTTGAAGCAAATTCATCAAAAGTCGAAGATTTCAAGAAGCTCAACTTCAAGATGCAATTCCAAGATGGACTTGGATTTGACACAAGGGTCGCTCCACCATACACTTCCACGAGCTTTGATTCTTGGAAATCAAGAATCAAAAATTTTCTTATGATGGAGATAGAGCAATGGTTTTCTCTTATGGAAGGCTTCAAGACTCCAACAAACTCAAAGGGCAAAGTTCTCAAGAGGAGCAAGTGGAGCCAAGAGCAAGTTCAAAGGTGCGAGGCCAATGACAAAGTGACCAAGCTTTTGGTCAATTTATTGCCAAACACCATTCTTTGCAAAATTGGAGAATTCAACGACGCCAAGGAGCTTTGGAGCAAATTGGCAACAATCCATGAAGAACCCTCCACTGTACCGAATCAAGAGGAATTCAAAGAGGGCGACTCATTGGAGCAAGATCAAGAGGAGGACTCTGAAGTTGAGAGATGCTCAACTTCCGAAGAAGAGGAAGTCCAAGAAGCTTCATCCTCAAAGGAGTGCAATCAAAAGGGCAAGCAAGGAGCATATTCCTTGTTTCATGTACAAGAGGATGAAGAAGAAGGTGAAGCCTCCACCTTTAGGATTGAGGGGGAGCAATCTTCATTGACACCGGATCAAGAGCAAGAAGAATCCTCCACATCCGGGTCAAGAGAAGATGAGGATGAAGAAGCTTCCACCTCCGCAAGTCAAGCAAAATCGAATGGAGGAATATCTTCGGATCAAGAGGAAGCTTCTACCTCCGGATCAAAAGGAGAATATGCTACCCCTACAAGCAAAGGTATAAACATTTCAATTAACAATAAAAATCATATCATATGTTTTGAATGTAGGGAACATGGGCATTACAAAAGTAAATGCCCTAAATTGGCCAAGAAGATGGGCCAAGTGGCACAAAAGGGTAAGGTGAAGCCCAAGGAGACCATCCCCAACACAAAGAAGAGCAAGGAGCATATTATATGTTTCTCTTGCAATCAAAAGGGGCATTACCGAAGTCAATGCCCCAAGGGGAAGAAGATGGTCAAGGCTCAAGGAGGAAGCTCAATTCAAGGGGGAGCCTCTAAGGTAAAAAGGAAGGTAACTTTCATTGAGCCTATTCCCTTGCATAATGGTAAAAAGCATGCTAATTCAAGTTTATATCATTTTAATGCTATTTATCATGAAAATAGGAGGCATGATAAAATTAAAGAAAATCATGTAGCTTATCATGCTAAGACTACCACACCTAGGATTAGGAAGATAGATAAAAATCTAGGCAATCACACTAAGGACCATAGTTATAAGCCTAGAAACAAAAATGCTCATGGGTGTAATGAAAAATCAAAATCTAAGGATTTAATGATAGAAAATCAAGTCTTGAGGTCAAGGCTTGATAAAATGGAAAAGACCCTAAAAAGGATGGAAAATATCCTAAAAGGGAAAAATGAGCATAGCCTAGGTCTAAGAGCACAAAGGTCATCCAATTGCCATAGAGGTTTGGGATACAAACCAAAGGCCAAGAAGGATGTAATTTCCTATCATAGAGTTCCATATAGTTATGGAACTAATCCTAGGTCTAGTGGGCAGGCCAAAAATACTAGGGAGGTCATCCCTAAGAGTATTTTTGCAATAAATGTGACTAGGGCTTCTAAGAAGTCTAAGAAAGTCACAAACAAGGTCACAAGGGAAGGAATCTCTAGAGTTGACCTAGAAAAGGTGACCAAGGCTTCTAAGAAGCCAAACAAGGTCATTAGGAAGGTATCTAGGGAAGTTATCCCTAGTGAGTACCTAGAGCATCCAAGGAGCACCAATAGGTGTTGGGTTCCTAGGAGCATCTTCTCTACCCCATAGATGGGTTAGGGAGTGTCAACTCCGATTAGAAGGGTAGTTAACCCAACTTTGAAGAAATTGACACTCAAGGAGCATTTTCAAGGTTATTATTAACCTTTGAAAATGAAATGGAATTATTATTTACTCTTTGAAAGAGTAAAATGTGCCAAATTTGAGAAGTCTTGATCTTAGTTTAAAATGACATAATTTAGAAAAGGCATAAGAAATACCAAGTTGGGATTTTGGTATTTTATTAGTAATTTAAGGCAAATCTAGGCCTTAATTTAAAATGCTACTCTTGTGGAAAAATGGAATATGCCAACATTTGAGGATATGCTTAATTTTTAAGTGGCATAAACAAATCAAGAGAAATAGAAATGCCAATATAGGTTTGGCATTTCTTTGAAGCATTTAGGGCAATCTAGGTTTAACATCTTAAGTTAAAAACAAGTTTTTTTTGGTTAGCTAAGTAGTTAAGGATACTTAGATAGATAATCTAGGTATATCTTATTTATGCTAAACCTTGCCATGATTGGTTGCCCATCATATGCCATGACATCATGTTTATTTTTGCATTCATGTTTTATTATGAAAAATCCAAAAATACCATGTCATGACATTCATACATCATGTAGTTATAGGATATTTTCTTTTGAAAATTATTTCCCTTTTGATGTATGCCATAACATAATCATGCATTAAGTTTAATTCCTAGTAATTAAGGACAAATGACATTTAACAACACTTATTAACAAGTAACATCCTAAGTGGATGTTCAATATCCTCAAAATGCCTAGATAGATATGAATGATCCCTAGTTTAGGGCAAAACCGAACTTTACATCTCACAAAGACCAATAAGATGACGTGTATGTGTTTTAGTGAACATTAGATATAAGTGAGATGTTAGGTAGATGAACAAAACTCAAGATGTTGATTTAGTACATTCTTTTGAGTTTTAAGGTCATCGAAACACATAGTTATGTGTTTTCCCATCATTGGGAAAGCTAATGTACAAGTCATGTGCATTAAGCCCAAGGAATGTGATGGGATATTGGTTTTAAAAATTATTTTAAAATGCTTTTGGAAAGCCTTGGTGAAGGCTATCTTTTGATAGTAAATCACCATTGAATAGTTAGACACAAACTTGAAGAAAACGCTAAAGTTTTAGCAAGTTTTCAAGCTTGTGTCAATCTTTGAAAATATGATGTATTTTCATAGAAAACTATTTTTCCATGATAATATATGCCCTAAACAATGTCTACACAAATTTTCACGATTTTTGGATTTTTGTAGAATTTTCTAGGGGTTTTTGAAGTTGGCTGAATTTGAAATTCAGCAACTATCAGAGCTCCGATCGATCCATGGATCGATTGGAGTGCCTGAATCGATCAGTGGATCGATTCAGAAAGTAATTCTAGCGAGCAGAAGCTCGCTGGATCGATCAGCCGATCGATCTACACATCTTGAATCGATCAGTGGATCGATTCAGACAGTTTCAATCGATTGGAACCCAACTCCAATCGATCCAAGTTGCTGATTTTGGCTGGGAAGGCCTGATTTCAGTATTTTGAACCTTGTTTAGTCAATGTAACCATTCCAACCCCCTGAAAATACATTTGTATACAGAAAAAAGGTGTTTTCATGTTGAAAACAAGGATGGATTGGTTAAGGAAGACTAAATTGAAGTTTAGGTTGAGGTTTGTTTCAAATTTTGAACATTTGAACCTCAAAACTTCTAAATTTGGGTTTCCTAAAAAGTTTTAGGGATTCTAAGTCATTGTTGGTGCAATGACAGAAGTTATCACCATGTCTTTAGGGGGAGGGACTCTTTAAAGACATGAAAATTATTTTCATGAACCTTGGAGGGTGGTTAACCTTCTTTAGAGAAAATGCTCATGAAAGAGCATTTGAACTTGAAATGGGGAGTGGATATCCTCATTAATTCAAGTGATATTTCAAGTGGTTGAAAAATGCTCAAGGTTGGGCATTTGTCTACATTGCGGGAGAATGTAGGGAAAATGAAGGGATGGGACCTTCATTATGATGTTGATTACAACCTTGAGAAACTCTTCAGGGGGAGAGTTTAAAAAGGGATAAAGGTTCAACGAGTGCAGTTGTAACCAATAATGAGTATCTCTTCAGGGGGAGAGATAGTGTTTGTTTGATGTGTGCCAATAGGGGGAGAATGTGTGGTTTAAGTTAGACCGTCATTACCTATGAGGGAGGTCATAGGGGGAGAATGAAGGGAACCAACATTCACACTTTGGCATGAAGAGAGTTAAGGCTATGGGATTAGCTTAACTCAGAGTGGTTCTAACTTAAAGGTATTGTCAAACATCAAAAAGGGGGAGATTGTTGGTGTAATATCCCTTAGGTCAAGGTTGACTGAGTTGACCAAGCTTGAGTCTTGGTCATAGTTTCGATGTTTGACAATACATGCAGACACATGGACAATGCAGGTGCAGTTGTTCATGTGGGGAGATTCTGATCAGGGACTGATCAGTGTGTGATCCGATAGTTAGAACAAGGGACCCCCATTCTGAGGGGTCAATGCCACGTGGGAGTCAAAGGGCCAGGTGGCAGACCGGAGAAGGATGGGCCGACCTCCCGGCCGACCAACCGGTGAATAACCGATGGCAAAAGGTGCCCTGACAGAAGTCGGGGTTCCGGCGCTCAATTGAACAGTAGCGAAGAGCCGAGCGGAAGGCCGAAGACAAGGTGGCATACTGCTAGCAGTCCCCACGACACCTTACCGAGGATCTATCCAGCATATCGATGCAAACGGCAGGCCGGACGTGATGTGAGTGTCGTCCGGCCGGCGCGTAAGATGAGGGCCGGACGGACGGACTCCCTGTCCAGCCGGCCGGCCGGACGCCCCGGCTTGTGGTGGGTAGAGAAGGACAAGAACATCTTATGACAGCTGTCAAGTCCTATGGCTAGGCCATACTCCAAGTCTGACAACGAGGTGTTCTGTTGTCCCATCGGAAGTATGGGCTGCGGACACGTATGCGCCTCGGTGGACGTGCGTGAGCGCTTGCACCGCTCTATATAAAGAACCTTATACTTCGCTGGAGGTACGCGTTCAACACCTTTGGAGCCACTTTTTTTTGCTGCTTGCTTGCTTGCCTGACTTGAGCGTCGGAGGGTCGCCGCCGGGAACCCCTTCCCGGCCTGACTTCTGTGCAGGTTCGCCGGAGGTTCATGCAACCAGTCTAAGATCCACGTCAGCAGTCGGGGAGCGCCACGTGCCCAGCGTCCATTGATTCAGCATTCGGACAGGATCAGTGTGGATGAAGAAAAGTCAAGTAGGTCAAGGGTGACCGGATACCTGACTGGGAAGTCCTAACTAGAACGTTAGGCAGATGGAAAATCCTGGTGAGTGAAGCCAGGTGAAAGTCCTGGTGAGTGAAGCCAGGCAGAAGAGAAGTCCTAGTGAGTGAAGCTAGGTAGATGGGAAATCCTGGTGAGTGAAGCCAGGTGAAAGTCCTGGTGAGTGAAGCCAGGCAGAAGAGAAGTCCTAGTGAGTGAAGCTAGGCAGATGGGAAATCTTGGTGAGTGAAGCCAGGTGAAAGTCCTGGTGAGTGAAGCCAGGCAGAAGAGAAGTCCTAGTGAGTGAAGCTAGGCAGATTGGAAATCCTGGTGAGTGAAGCCAGGCACGAGTGAAAATCCAGGTCAAGGTTGACCAAACATCAGGTGAAAGTCCAAGTAGGTCAAAGAAGTGACCGGATACTTGGCACGAAGAGAAAAGTCCAAGTGGGTCAAAGGGATTGACCGGACACTTGGTGAGGAGTCCTGACAGGTCAAGGGAGTGACCAGATGCTAGGCATGATGTACCAACAGGTCAAGGTTGACCAGATGTTGGTTTGAGAGGTTTGGGACTTGGTTTTGGGCAAAAACCAAGATCTGGATCGATCAGTGGATCGATCCAGGCTTTTCCCAGCGCACAGAAAGCCTCTGGATCGATCAGTGGATCGATCCAGAGGTCCCAATCGATCAGTGGATCGATAGGGACGCTGCTGCTTCACGCGATAAGCGCTGGATCGATCCGTGGATCGATCCAGGCATTTTTCCAGAGCACAGAGGCGCTCTGGATCGATCCGTGGATCGATCCAAAGCCTCCCCGATCGATTGGGAGTTTTCGAATCGATCGGGATCCGACCGTTGCGTCGTATTTGAGCTGCAGGCGGGCGTCTCCTTCAACATGACTTCACCGATTCATTTCAGATCTTCACCAGCTCCTCTACAGCTTTTCTCAAGCTCGAGATCGCCAGTTCTTGAAGGCTCTTGGAGGTTCTTCCAAGTTAAGAGGCGGATCAAGAGAAGAAGAAGAAACTAGGGTTAGGGCTTTTGCACTCATTGTAAGCTTGTATGCTTGTATTTCATTACCTTTCCCTTTCTTCTTGTATTGAGTCTTGTAGGGCTTCTCCGCCCTTGGTAGTTACCATAAAGGAGAATTTTATTAGTGGAGGGTGTGTGTGTAGGTGTGGATCCTTGGACTAGTCACCTCTTGTGAGGTGGATACCAAGTAAACCAACCGTGTTAGCATTGTATGTTTTGTTTCTGTATTTTCCGCTTCACATCTTCGAAGAAACAAGCAACGACGAGCATCTAGCACACGACGAGTTATTCACCCCCCCTCTAGCTACTTTTCGGTCCTAACAATAGGTTGACGAGATAATAAAATTAATGGATGAAATCTCTTTTTAGAATTTGTACACGTCCACACTAACGTGGCATACAAAATTCACGGGGATTTTGAGATGTTGGTCTTGATCAAATATTTTTGTGATTCTTAGGATTTCAAATGTTAGTCAATCCCCTAGTTGTTATACTATAGAATAGACTTAGTAGTCCCAATTGTAATGATTGGAAAACTTGGACATTAAGGTAGACTGTCCTCTCAGAACTGAGAACAATAACGGTGTATTTTATTAGTTGTTGAAACATATTTAGTGGTGTTATCTACCGGTATCTGGTGTGTAGATACATGAACCACTGATTATATCTGCAATTCATTGCAGGGATTCCAGAAAATCTGACAACTATATAAATCACCGTCTACATGGGCACTGCTGTAAAAGTAGCAGCTGTTGCAGTGGGAGATGTTTATCCTTTGATAGGAATAAAATATGGATTATTAGAAATTATCTTTACGTACTAAGTTTAGAAAGAACCTGATTTCAGTTTCTAAACTATTAAAGAATAGATATTCTATCTATTTTGATAACAAACTTGTTATCAAGGAAAATAGGGAAGTTATCTGTTGACAATTTATAATCCAATAACTCCCACGATGCAATAAATGGAAATTAATAACACATTTTCTAACTTTAAGAGAAAGTAACCTTCAGAAATGAACCAATCATATTTTTGGCATCCAAGGCTAGGTTATATTAACTTGAGTAGGATTCAAAGGATAATAACCAATGAACTCTTGGGTTCATTGGTAGTGGAAATCTTTCCAACCTGCGAGTCTTATTTGGAAGGAAAAATAACCAAGAAGCTTTAAAGGGGTATAGAGCCAAAGATATGTTGGAATTGGTTCATTCTGATTTGTGTAGACCTTTGACTATCCAGGCAAAAGGATGTTTTGAATATTTCATCTCTTTTATAGACTGACTATTCGAGATAAGGATACATTTACTTGACTCGCCACAAGTCTAAGTGCTTTGATTAGTTCAAAGAATACTAGGCTGATGTGGAGTAACGTCAAAATAAAAGTATCAAGATACTACTGTGAAATCGTAGTAACAAGTGCCTCTTAGGAGAGTTTAGGAGTCACTTATCAGAAGTCGGGATTCAATCCCGACTAACTGCACCTGGTACACCCCAACAGAATGGTGTAGTAGAAAGAAGGTATAAGGCACTTATGGAATAATTAGATCGATGATGAGTTATTCAGAAAATTACCAAATTCATTTTAAAGATATACACTGGAAACGAAAATGAACATAATACCTTCTAAGTCAGAACTCTCTATTCCCATAGAATTATAGAATGGGCGTAGGCCTAGTCTGAAGCATATTCGGATTTGGGCGGTCTAGCACATGAGAGGCACTAATAAGTTGGGCAGGAGTTCACTTGTTTGTAAGTCATCCTAGAGAAACGAAAGGTGATTTATAGTCCTCAAAATTGGAAGGTCATTGTTAGCACCAATGCCCGATTTTAGAAAAGGACTATACTATGAACCACAAGTCCATGAATAAAAAAATTATTCTTAAGGAAATTGAAGGACACGTCTAATCTAGTACCAACTGTACAAGATGAAATATCACAAGAAACTGCAACACGTATCACAAATGATGCACAATTACAGAAAGTGCCTCGTCATAGTGGGAGGGTTGTTAGGCAACCTAAGAGATTCATGTTTTGGGAGAGTCTTTGGACCTGATCCCTGGTGAACATGAACCTGATTTACAGACATATGACGAAACGCTCCTAGATAAAGATACAACATCTTTGTAAAGAGCAATGAATACAGAATTAGAATATATGTATTCTAATAAAATTTGGGAGCTTGTAGAATCACCAAATGGTGTAAAAGCCATTAAGTGAAAATAAGTCTACAATAGGAAAAGAGGGATAGACAGGAAGGTAGATACTTTTAAAGCAAAGCTTGTTGGAAAAAGGAAACTTTTTATCGGTAGCCATGCTTAAGTCTATCCGGATTCTTTTATCTATTATGAGATTTGACAAGTGGATGACAAGACAACTTTTCTTTATGGAAGTCTTGAAGAATGCATCCATATAAAGCAACCAGAGAGGTTCATTGCAAAAGGCAAAGAGCATCTAGTATGCAAGCTCAATCAGTCTATGGACTGAAGTAAAACTTCAAGGTCTTGGAACATTCGATTTAATAAAGTAATCCGGACCTATGGATTTATTTAATAATCGAATGAGTCTTGTGTATACAAGAAGTGTAACGTGGTGGTATTTCTTGTACTATACGTAGATAACATTTTTAGTAGTTGGAAATAATATTAAAGTGTTGTCAGAAGTAAGGGTATAGTTGTCCAAACAATTCGATATGAAGAACTTAGGAGAATGTGCACACATTCTTGGGATCAAAGACATAAGGGATCGCAAGAAAAGAATGTTGTGCTTATCCCAAGCTTCATACAATCCTTGCTTGTTTAGCATGCAGAACTCCAAGAAAGGTTTCTTACCTTTTAGGCATGGAGTAGCTTTATCTAAAGAGATGTCTTCGAAGACATCAAAGGAGATAAAGGACATGAAGGCAGTTCATTATGCTTAGGCTGTGGGAAGCCTAATGTATGCAATGCTGTGTACGAGACTGGATATCTCTTTTGCCGTGGGCATGGTTAGCAGACATCAAAGTAACCCTGGACAAGGACATTGGTCTGCGGTAAAACATATATTGAAGTATCTTAGAGGCACTAGAGATTATATGCTAGCTTACAAGGCAGATAATTTGGTCTCTATAGGTTGCAAGGATTTTGACCTCCAATCAGATAGGGATAATAGTAAGTCGACCTCGGGGTTTTGTGTTTACTTTAGGAGGTAAAGTCATAACTATGGAAGAATGATAAGCAAAAGTGCTTTTTCGGATTCAACCATAGAAGCTGAGTAAGTGGCAGCCTCTAAGGCAGTCATAGAAGCTAAATGACTCAGTAACCTCAAGATGGACTTAGATATGATTTCTGGTTTATCCAAAGATTATTACAATTTATTGTAATAATGGTGGTGCAGTAGCAAACTCGAAGAAACCATGAGTCTATAAGACAAGTAAACACAAAAGAGCGCAAGTACCACCCAATACGAGAAATCGTATAAACGAGGAGAAGTTGTTGCCGCCTAGATTGCATCAAATGATGACCTATAGATCTTTTCACTAAGGCCCTTAAGGCAAGAGCTTTTGATGGGCATGTTGAATGGATGGGATTCAGATGTATGACAACATTTATGGCAGCATAGTCTTTTAGTATAAGTGGGAGATTGTTGGAGTGTATACTAAAAGCCTAGCTTTTGTATAAACATTTATAAGAATCACATTGGTCAAGTGTCTACATTTATATATACCAAATGTATATGTTCAATTAATTTATATTGTAGATAACATAGTGTGTGGTGTCACACACAGAAGAACGTGTTATCGGTTCTTTATAAATTAAAAACAGTAGCTCACGACCAAGATGGAAAGGAACAAACCATTGGAAGGTCGTAGTGTAATTAGGTATTAGTTTATCTTAACTATATAATTACACTAGTACACTTAGAGTGTATTGAGCAGGACCATTTAGAGGTCCTTTCTTTTATACTGACTTTATAAAGGAACAAAGACCTCAGTTATTATGGAAGTGTATGCTCTTAATTCTAATATAATAACAAGCACATATATTTGATATTTATTTCTTTAATTTATCAATGGGTGAGATTTAGTTCGATAAATCAATAAGCCCGATAAGTTGGGAAATGATATCACTTATAGTGTGTGTTGTTGATTATAGAAGGAAACTATATCCTAGTGATCTAGGTTGATAATGTCCCCAAGAGGAGCTCATAAAGATTGTCATGTTAAACCCTGCAGGTGGACTTAGTCCGACATGATGATAAGTTTGAGTGGTACTACTCTTGGACTAAGATATTAATCAAATGAGTTGTCAGTAACTCACTTAATTAGTGGACATTCGACATCTTAAACATAGGGAGACTAACACACTTATAATAAGGAGCCCAAAAATGTAATTTGGGATTGGTGCGGTAGTTCAATAATAGTTCTTTAGTGGAATGAATTATTATTGATGGAATTAAGTTGTGTGTTCGGGGCGAACACGGGAAGCTTAATTTCATCAAGAGACCAAAACCAATTCCTCCTCTCGGTCCTTATCGTAGCCTCTTGTATATAGAGATTTATACCCACCATATACCCACCTTCTTACCCAACCAATAGGGGCCGGCCAAGCTAAGCTTGAAGCTCAAGCTTAGGGCCGGCCAAGCCTAAAGGTTGAGCCTTAAGGTGGCCGGCCAATAGCTTGGAGCCCAAGCTTAGGTGGCCGGCCACATCATATTAAAAAGGGTTTTTATTAAAATTATTTCTTATGTGGATATCATGGTTTTAAAAGAAAGTTTGAAATTTAAATCTTTCCTTTTATAGCTTTCTACTAAAGTTTAAGAAAAGATTTAAAATCTTTCCTTATTTGTAGATTGAAAGGTAGATTTTAAAGAAAACTTTCCTTTATTAACCATGTTCATGATTTAAAAGAGAGTTTAAAAATTATATATTCTCTTTTATAAGTTTCTACAAAAGATTAAGAAAAGATTTGATATTTTTCCTTATTTGTAGATTGAAAGGAGATTTTAATTTTTAGAGATAACTTTCTTTTTTGGAAATCATCCACATGTTTAAAAGAAAGATTTTAATTTATAAAATTTCCTTTTTATAATCCACCATGAAGGGAAAAATTATTGGAGAAATTTTTATTAATTTCCGGAGACAAATTATGAAGTTTTAATTCTTGTGTTAATTAAAACTTTCCTTGTTTTGGAGATTAGTGGCCGGCCATTATTTTAATGAAAATAAAATTGTTTTTTAATTAAAATAAATTTTATTTTTCATGGAAAAAGAATTAAGGAAGTTTTTATTAAAATTTCCTTATTTTCCAAGACCAAGGAATATAAAAGAGGGGGTAGAGGTGCCTTCATGAGAATAACTCTATTCTTTTCTTCCTCTCTTTTTCTCCTTGGTGTGGCCGGCCCTTAGAGGCTCTCGTTCTCCTCTTCTCTTCTTCTCTAGTGGCCGGTTTTATCCCCTCTTGGAGCTCTTGATGGTGGCCGGTTCAAGCTAGGAGAAGAAGGAGAGAAAGGATGTTTTATTTCTTACATCCCTTGGAGCTTGGTGGTGGTTGTCGGACCTCTAGTTCTCATGGAGAATTCTTGGTGGCCGAATCTAGTTTGGAGAAGAAGGAGCTTGGTGCTCGGAGATAAAAAGAGGAATACGGTAGAAGATCAAGAGGTTATTTTGCTTACAAAGAAAAGGTATAATTAGTAATTATTTTCCGTATCATACTAGTTTTCTTTGTATAGTTATTTATGGAAATACCAAACACAAGAGGCATATGATTCTAGAGTTTTCAAAATATTTTTTTCGAGTTTGTGTTTTCTTCTTTTTCGAATTTGTGATTCGATTGTTCTTTTTAGTTAACCTAGAGTTATTTAAGGAAATAAATATTAGCTTTCCTTAAAAGTCTTTGCCTAGGCGGTGGTAGTTGCTCCTATATCCATAAGGTCATGTGCCTCGCCATGCAGTCCTGGAAGCCAATTTTGGAAATTAATATTTATGGAATTAATAACTTAGGTAGATTTGAATCAACAGTGTTAAGTTCCGCTTGCGATTCAAATCTAAACCATTAAGAACAGATAAGTTAAATTTGGAATCAATGATGTTAAGTTCCGTCTGCGATTCCTAATTTAACTTCTAAAGAACACAATAGGTTATTTAAGGAAAGGTTCGACACTTGTACAAAAATTTTTGTACAGTGGAACCGGTACGATTTTCTTAGGACTAACCAACAACTTGTTTGTCTATGTATGCTTGTCTTATAGGAACATGGAGCTGGAACCAAGATTAGGGAAGCAAACATATGCAAACGGAAGGTAACATGGCCTGAACTAGTTGGTCAAGGTGCCTAGAACTGGTTCAGGCGCTTGAACAGTCCAGAAGCCTAGGACTACTCCAAGCGCCTGGATAGTCTAGGCACGTAGGGACTACTCTAGACACTTGGACCAAAATGTTATCGACAAGATAATGCTCGATGAATTTGGATCAGAAGAGGCCAAGTCCAGGCGCCTTGGGCTGGTCCAGGCCCTCAGAAACACTTTATAAAAGTGACTTCGATCAGAGATTCAAAGCATCAATTCTTCTACTACTCATACTCCGTGCGCTCAAAAGGAAAACTGCGATGCTAAGATTTGCTACCGAGGAAGCTCTAGGAAGGGTGCGCTACACTCAAGACTTCTAGATCAGCTCAGTAGAGTTTTTGTTTGTATTTCTTTTACTACAAGCTATATTTATTTTATCATTCTTTTATGTTTGTACTTCATAAATTGTAAGATGGGTTTCTCCATCTCCGAAAAGCTTCTGGAAAGGAGACCACTAGTGGACTCACGCTTGAGTGCGTAAGCCTTGGACGTATTGACCTTAGGAATTGGGAACCAAGTAAATCTCGCTTGTCTTTTTGTTCTATTTATTATATTCCGTTGTATACTAACAACTCTGATAGAACAAACACATGACGAAACAAAAACAAAGAGACAAGTCAAGATTCACCTCCTCTCTCTACCACACCGATCCTACAATTGGTATTAGAGTAGAAGGCTTTGATTGGACTAACCGTTGAAAGAGCCAGCAGGCCACAGATTAAGGGGGAGAAGGGTAAAAAGTTAATTTTATTTAATGTTAACATTTATATCACATATTATATGCTTTAAATACAGGGAGAGAGGACTATAAAAATAAGTATCCTACTCGTAAGAATTGAACAACACAATTGACGACAAAAGAGGAACCGATGCTCAGAGTTTGGAGGAGCAAGGACTCCAGTGCTTCAAGTGCCAAGAGTTCGGACACTATAAGAACTGCTGCCCCAACAAGAAAAATTGTTAAAAATGGTAGTAATTTTATATTTTATGTAAATCTAATTTTTTACAAACTTAGTACATTCAAAAATATGACCAAAATTTTTCATGATTATATTATTTCAAAAATTATCCCTATGCATGATAAATTAGAATTTTTCTGCAATAAACAAGATAAAAATTTGCATGCTAGGTTAGATTTAAAAACTTCAAATAATTCTAAAAATTTCATTATTAATTCTAGAAATTTAATTAATAAATTTAAAATTTTAAATAATAATTTTAAATTTTAATTATTAATTCTAGACATTTAATTAAAAATTTTGAAAATTTAAATAATAATTTTAAATTTTAATTATTAATTCTAAAAATTTAATTAATAAATTTGAAAATTCAAATAATAATTCTTAAAATTCAATTAATCATTATGGAAATTTAAATAATAAATCTTGAAATTTAAATAATAACTCTAAAATTTTAAATAATAATTCTAGAAATTCATTTAATAATTATGAAAATTTAAATAATAATTTTAGAAATTAAAATACAATTCTGAAAATTCAAATATTAATGCTAAAAATTTAGTTAATATATCTGAAAATTTAAATAATAATTCTAGAAATTTAATTAATAAATATATAAATTCAAATAATAATTCTGAAAATTTAATTATTAATTCTAATGATTAAATTAATAAATCTAAAAATTTAGATTTAATTAATTCAACATATTTAAAATATTTACAATTTAGAAATAAATAATAAGATAAATTTAAACTTTAAACTTAAAAAAATTAGAAATATTTAATCAAGAAAATGAGCAAGTTAATCTAGAAATAGATAAGATTACACAAAATTTTAATAAAAGTTTTAATCAATTTGGTAAAGATCATTTAAATTCCAACTTAATTAATATTTCAAATAAAGAAGATAAACTTAGTCAATAATTCAGAATTAAATATTAAATTAATTAAAAATCAAGATAATCTTAAAAATATAAATTCAAAAAATAAGGCAAATTCTAATCTTATAAATTTAAATATTATAATTTTAAAATTAAAATTAAAAAATCTAGAAATTAAATATAAGAAATTATTTCAAATATTAATTTAATTATTAGAACCTAATCAATTATATAATACAATTTAATTAGAAATAATGAATATTAAATTCAAATTTAAATACCAAAATTTAAGAAAAGATACTAATTTTAATTTATAACAATAAAAATACTAATAATAATAAATAATAATAATAAATTTTAAAAAATTATATGATAAATTCAAATTAAATTATAACAGTAAATTTGAAATTAAATCTTAAAAATTTAGATATAATTATTAAAAAATATATATAATTAACAATCAAGATAAAACTAATCTAACTAATGGTTTAACTAACCAAGATAAAATTTTAATTTATAATCAAAATAAATCTAATAATTCAAATTCTATATTAAAATTTTAATTCAGGATTAAAATAAATATAAATATAATTTGATTAATTTTGATCTTAAAAATATAATTCTTAAAAATTCAAAATTAAAACTAAAAATTTGAAAGAAAATCTTAAAATTCTAGAAGATAAAAGTTTAAATTTTAATTAATATGAAATACAAAATATGAAATTAACTCACTATAATAAAGCTATAAATTCAAGATGAAAATTTAAAATTACTTTTTTTTAATCCAACAAAATAAACCAACAAATTTTAACAAGTATAAATTCAAAAATTAAATCAAAACTAAATATGAAACTACTTAATAAATATTATCCAATGAAATACTTAAAAAAAAAAAAATGTGTCAAAGTAAGTGTCATGGGTTCGCATGAAATGCATCAAATTGAGAATTTGATGCATCCTTAGAAATCAACTATAAATTACTTGACTTGTTTGACACGTGCATACTTGCCATGTACATGCATTATCAAATGTTAATTTATATTGACAAATATCATGTCATTCATACTAGTATTTTCTTCATCCTTAATCTAGAATAATTAAGGACTTAGGCTTGATTGATACTTGCCCAATATAGTACTAGGGTGGTGCGAGATGATAGTACGTTAGGGTAGCTTGGTTTAAGGAGTCAAGTGGTGTAAGGCGTACCCTTCTTAGTGTATTTCGCTAAAATGGAACTGACCAAAGTGACCTCGCCACATCCTAGACTAGTTAGACCAGGATTTCTCAACAAGTTAATTAAATGTATAATTTTATTAAAAGATTTTATCTTGGAAAGTGGTTGTTGCTCTGATACCTAAGAAGGCTCCTGTGACTTCTAAGGGTTATGTTTTTATTGGTCAGCGACAAAATGGAACCATCTCTAAAATAGAGTCAAGAGATGATATTTTTCTAGAAACTGAGTTCCCAACACGAGGTGAAGTTGATAAGACAATTCCTCTATATGAGATAGAGGAAGAGGATAATGTTCCTTTATCAACAGATCAGGAGATGCCTGAATCTAGTCAATCGAGTGAGAGTAATTTGCCACTGAATGAGTTAGTTTCTCAACAGTCTAACCTTCAAAGAAGTAATCGTCAGATTATTCCTTGGAGAAGGTTTGATATTGAGAATGAGGCATTGATGGTTCCCCCAGTTGATGATGAGAAACCGCGAACAGTTGAGGAAGCTTTGAGAAGCTCAGTTAGAAAAGAATGAAAAATTACAATGGATGAAGAAATGGAGTCAATGAAAAAGAATCAAGTTTGGGATTTAGTCGATCTTCCTCCAGGTTGAAGGGCTATTGGGAATAAGTGGATTCTCAAAGTAAAGAGGAAAGCAGATGAATCGATTAATCGATACAAAGCTCGATTAGTTGCAAAAGGATATACCCAAATGAAGGGTATTGACTTTGAAGAGGCATTCTCCCCAGTTGTGAAATTTGTGTCAATACGTGTCATCCTAGCTATAGTAGCACAATATGACATGGAATTACATCAGATGGCTGTAAAAACGGCTTTCCTTAATGGTAATCTTGACGAAGAAATCTATATAGTACAACCAGAAGGTTATGTTGCTGAAGACCAAGAGAAAAGAGTATGTAGACTTAGGAAGTCTATATATGGGCTAAAGTAAGCGTCAAGACAATGGAACATAAGATTTAATGAAGTAATATTGTCTTATGATTTTGAAATGGTCAATGAGGATCATTGTGTTTACCAAAGAAAGGAGAAAGGAAAACTTGTCATTTTATCATTATATGTTGATGATATGCTAATAGCTGGAAGCGACATAAAGTGTGTGATAGAAGTCAAAAGTTAGCTTTCATCACAATTTGACATAATAGATATGGGAGAAGCAGAGTAGATCTTAGGAGTGAAGATTGTTAGAGACCGATCAAAAAGGCTTTTGGGTTTGTCTCAAGAAGCTTATATCACTAAGATGCTACAACACTTCAATATGTTAGATTGCAACATTGAACAAACGCCTATAGCGAAGTAGTCTTGAGCAAAAGTATGTATCCCAAGACTCCTGAGGAAATAGCCGAGATGAAGAAGAAACCAAATGCCAGTGCCATTGGTAGTTTGATGTACACTATGATATGTACTCGTCCTGATATAAGCTATGCTATTGGCTTAGTTAGCCGTTTCCAGTCAAACCCAGGATCGAGACACTGGAAAGCGGTGAAGAGGATATTCAGATATCTTAAAGGAACAACGAATTATTATCTCTGCTTTCAAGGATCGAATATGAGCCTAAGTGGCTACTCAGATTCAGATTGGGCAGGGGACCTTGATGACAAAAAATCAACATCCGGCTATGTCTTCTTGCTGAATGGTGGTGCCATCTCATGGAACTGTAAGAAGCAGGCTTGTGTAGCTTTGTCGATAATGGAAGCTGAGTATATAGCTTGTGCAGCGGCTATGCAATAAGCTGTCTGGCTAAGAAGATTCCTGAAGCATATGAAGATTGCTGAGGATAGTGGGACAGTTAAGCCGCGATAGCTTTTTCCAAGGATCCCAAATATCACAGCAAAGGCAAGCATATAGAAATTAAGTATAATTTTGTAAGGGATATTGTTGACAAGAAAAAGATGATTCTTGAGTACATCCCTACATGAAATATACTTGTTGAACCTTTTACTAAGCCATTGACTAACGAGTCATTTCATGGACATGTGAAGTTTTTGAGACTTCGAAGAATGTAACTAATTGTAAAGACATTGTGATAAATGAAAAATGCCATGATTTATTCAGTGTATATGTCTTTGTTACATTCGAATAAAAGTCTTGATAAACATGTTGACAGATTGAGATTGGTCCACTCACATGGACACTCATCTTTATTTGTTAAGTACAAATAGAGGTAAGACCATTGCTTATGAGGCAACTTATGTAGCTGTCAATAGAGACATACTCATAAGTTAAGGTCGCCTTGATAATTGTGTCAAGATGAGATCATTTATGTAATGATTGAAGTAAATGCACCCACCATTTACTGAATCTGCTTTAGGCCAGATTAGAATTCATATGTTGAATTCAGGATTAGACATTGGGAATGTTTAGATCAAAATCTGTACGATATTAAATTTTGGGAAAAACATGCGTTCTTTTTGGAAAAGAGAATTACATCGTAGAATGTGATTCATACCACATGTGCTATGGCGACAAGAAGGGTAGTAGGATAATGGATCCCTGCTTCTCTACTATGTGAGACCCTTGAGATTATAAGTTAATCTCGATTTCGGGTCTTTAATTTCTTTGTCAATTTCATTCTCAATTGATTCAAAATGCATGAATCGATTGAGTAATCAATTAAAACAAAGAAAATGCATTGTTCATCTTCTTCGCGACAGAAAAAAAAACAGCGAGCTATTCTTATGCCGATTTTCATGCTCTCAAAAACTATAAATTCGTGCTCTGATACCATTGTTAGTAATATGAGAGCATGAAAACTAAAATGAAGCAAAACATAATCACTCACAGTGATCTCCCGAAGATCTCCCGAAGATATCGCAACTGAAGACGCCGCTGGTCGATGAAGAGGTTGCCGTTGTCGGAAGCACGATCACGGAGCAACTGGAAAGCACTTTAAGGTTCATGAGCCAAATCCCAACCACTGGATGTTCTCCTCTTCTTGCACACGATTACCTCAAGGCTACGCTCTCTGATCACCTTCGCAACACCAATCGCTCACACACCTTGATCTGATTGCCTTGGATGCCATCATATATAGCAAGCAAGACATCGGTTACCAACCGATGCCTTGATGGCTACTTTCAATGGAGGAAGATGAAGGTGAATGGACACCCCTTCATCTTCCTGACGTTGCAACTGATGCAACGTCTAACATGTGTTAGTAATTTGAGAGCATGAAAACTAAAGCGAAGCAAAACATAATCACTCACAGTGATCTCCCGAAGATATCGCAACTGAAGACGTCGCCGATCGACGAAGAGGTTGCCGCTGTCGGAAGCACGATCACGGAGCAACCAGAAAGCACTTCAAGGTTCACGAGCCAAATCCCAGCCACTGGATGTTCTCCTTTGCTCGCACACGATTACCTCAAGGCTACACTCTCTGATCACCTTCGCAACACCAATCGTTCGCACACCTTGATCTGATTGCCTTGGACGCCATCATATATAGCAAGCAAGACATCGGTTACCAACCGATGCCTTGATGGCTGCTTTCAATGGAGGAAGATGAAGGTGAATGGGCACCCCTTCATCTTCCTAACGTTACAACTGATGCAACGTCTAACATCTCCCACTCGTCCAAGTCAATCCTTATGGTCACATAGACTATGTCAGTCACATAGACTACAAGGTGATCATGTCACGAAGACCAGAGCAAAATTAGTCACAAAGACTAAATAAGTCACGTAGACTTTATGAGGATCAAGTCACGAAGACCAGAGAAAAATTTAGTCACAAAGACCAAATAAGAACATTCATTCCAAACATTAGGGAAAATGGTTCATGTGACAGCAAGCACAGTGAGCATTCAATTGCTATGAAGATTGTCACACCTAACTTAGCTGCTCCATAGAACAAATCAGAGACATAAATATCCATAGAATGAATCAAAGACATAAATGGCTCGCCTTTACCCTAGATTATATTATTTACATCATTATGAACATCTCTAATCCCTCATATTGACCATATGTCAAGAGCATGTTCAACATGTTAGTTAGAGCCCTAGAGCCAATCATTTGATGATTGTATGGACTCATGTATATCATATTCTTATATATATATTAAGGCATTTGGTTTTTTGGTTATTATGCTTATTTGTATTAGTGCCAGATAAAATAAGTATAGTAGCGTCCTTGAGTAGAAGGTTCATACCTATATCAATCGATTAGTTGAATCGATAGTGAGATGATATAGGGAACACTACTCTAATTTATTCCTAGTCGAGTATTAACATTCAGGGACAATGCTAATACAATAAGACTAGCATGTAGGTCAGCTTGATGACTTGATCTCACAAGTCATGGATATAGAGATATCAAGCTGACACATGGGTATGCATTAGAGAATGTATACTGAATGACCCGCCATGAGAAAGTATCATGGATCGTTATATGAGTGTCATATACTTTCTCATGTGGCTATTAGTATGACTATTAGTCCTTAGACCTGAAGTCACCATAGATCCCTACATAAGGAGTTATGTACTTTGGTTTCGTCAAATGCCACCCGTAACAGGGTGGACTATAAAGGCGATTACTGGGTATGTAATAAATTATGCAGAGGGATGTGAGTGATGTAGATGGGATCTATCCCTCCCATATGACGGGAGCGACATCAATATTCTTGATAGAGTTAGACCACGGCTATGCCCAAATGAGTCAACATTAGATGTTGAGCTCATTTGATCGAGTGAGTCTACTTGGAGTTCAAGATTTAGATTGATTAGAGGATGACACGGTCTATGCCTCATATTGATCAATTTAGATGTCTAGGATAGAAGGACAATGTCACATATTGTAAGGATTCACAATTAGTAGTCACAAGGTGATGTCGGATCTCGACATTCTTGTAACTTGGGTAGTAATGATGTGTTGCTAGATACCGCTCATTACTTATGCTCCTAAATGGGTTTAGGGCATTGCCAACGTTACAAGAACCTATAGGGTCACACACTAAGGACAATTAGATGGAGATTTGGTTCATATGATGAACCAAGAGGATTAGATTCATTTGATGAATCATATTGGATTAAGAGTAATCCAAATTGGGCTAATTGAGTTGGAATCAAGTTGATTCATGTATTTAATGAGTCTAATTTAGATTATGACTCATTAAATCAACTTAATTTAATGAATTAGATTCATTATATTAAGTTGGCTTGAATCATATGGTTAGATTAGATCAACCATGAGAGAGATTTGATCAAGTTTGACTTGATTTGAGAGGAAGAGAAAAAGTCATGTTTGACTTGACTTTTTGCCACATCACTAGTGAGTTGGCAAGATGTGGACTAATAGGATTGCTCTACATCATCAATGTGTGCCACCTCATGGAGGTTACAAGCCTCCATAGCATTTAATGTGGCCGGCCCACATTAAATGAGGAGGTTACACTTGTTGCCATGTCATTTAGTGAGGTGGCAAGATGTGGACCAATAGTGTTGATCCACATCATCCTAGAGTGCCACCTCATGGGGGTTACAACTCTTAATGGTCTCCACATTAATTGGAATTAATATGGGGAGTTACACCTCCAAGATGTGGCCGGACACTTGAGTGGGGAATGAATTTTTCATTTTTCATTCAAGTGTGATTAAGTCTTCTTCTTCCTCTAGAGCTCTCTCTTCTCCCTCTCCTCCTCTCTTGGCCGAACAAGACAAGGTGCTAGCACACCTTTGTTTGGTCTTCTCCATCAAGGATTATTCGTGTGGATACTTCTAGAGGACCGTACACTTGACGGTCTAGAGATCCGGCACCTTGGACGAGCGGGATTTTGCAAGGGCACGCATCGAAGGTAAAATGGTTTTTCCTTTGTAGATCTACTGTAGATCGTAGTATAAAACTTGTATTTGTGTTTTCGAAATTTTTCCTTGCACGGAACTACGGCTTTGGGTGATTCGGGGTTTCCGCGACGCGAAAAGCGGTTTTCGCGGCCCGAAAAACCCAACAGTGGTATCAGAGCCACGTGCAAGGCTTGTACGAGTTTGTTTTTTGGTTTTATGAAAACTACAGTTTCTGTAATTTTCTGTAAAATTATGATTTTATAGTTTTTATGGGTAATTTTTTCGTAGAAGCGAAGCACAAGTGTCTCGGCTTCGGCTACCGGAAAGATTTTTCCAAAACGGCTTCGTTTTGCCCCAAATCCGTTTGGGACAGCGGGCTTGGGTGCCATTAGATCGCAAAGGAGCAACTCACGATGGTTGGGTAGGGGTACTGCCCCTAACCCCGCAAGGGGATTTGCTCCGCGATTGCACCCGAAATCGCTAAAAACGAACCCGCCGGGAAGATTTTTCCGAAACGACAATGTCTCGGCCCAAATCGTTTTGGGACAGCGGGTCTAGGCGCTGTTGGATCGCAAAGGAACCCTCGCGATGGTTAGATCGCGGGTAGGGGCGCTGCCCCTGGGCCCCGCAAGGGGATCCGTTCCGCGATTGCGCCCGAAACCGCTAAACGGGATCGCCGGGAAATTTTACTCGTAAAAATTGTAAAAATTATTTTTAAAATTATAGAAAATTATGAAAATATATAATTTTGAATTATATATTAATTTGTGATAGTCATGGCCCAAAATACCCAATAAGATTGGATTTGTGTTGTAATTCATAATACGACCTGCGTGCCGTCATATGATTGTGTGTGTTGTATTTTATTTTTATTTTTTATTTTCCACGGCCTGCGCGTCGTGTCTTTCTCTTATTCTGGTTGTAAATTAGATTTAGACTCGAATGTAACTCGAGTTTCAAATTGTAATGTACAAATTGGAGCGGTGGAGGGTCCACACGAGACGGAGTTCTGAGGCGGGCACGAGCAACACAAGGTGGTCAAAGGGAGGAGCTTTGAGAAGCTGTTCACCCTAGGTTGACCATTCGATCTTTTCATTGGCTTGAGAAGATTGTAGTAGGGCCATGACTAAATCAGAAATAGATTAATTAATTAATTGTTATGTATCTGATGCATGTTTAATAATTAATTAATTAATTAGTGCCTTAACGATTAGATTAGATCTAAGTCGTGCACATGATGCACCCTTGCTATTAGATTAGATCTAAGTCGTGCACAAGATGCATCATTCTCGATTAGATTAGATCTAGATCGAACCAACTCTAAATGCCTAACCGTGCCGTGATACCTATCACTACCTCCATCACATGTATTGTTGAATCTGCCAAAGCAGAGCAATACATACTATCTTGGTAGGGTACGGAGGGACAATCTTGGTCCCGCCTATCAACGCATGGGTGAATACAAACTCAATTAGATTGAGTATTCCTAGTTACTCGGTTGGATCGAGTCAACTATAGGCATTATTCAAACGGTTGGAAAAGATAGGTCAAAATCACATCTATATTAACTCTCGGGCGTATTAGCCAAAGCTAACTCGAGTTTTAATATAAATGCGGATATTGATTCTATAAACAAGAGTTGCATAGAGATGTAATTGGTAATCGTTACCTACCGATCATACTAAGCCTTGGGCATATTAGCCAAAGCTAACTCTAGGGTTAGTATGATGTGGATCTTGTCCCACAAGAATTATAGAATTTAGTGGGAGCATCATTGAATTAAAGGCCTAATTAAATGATTTTAAAAGAATATGATATTTATTTCTGCATTTATTTCTGTTGTAGAATATCCATGACGTCGAATACGAACACTTTCTCTCTGCGATCTATCCTTAAGAAGGACAAGCTCAACAGAGCAAATTTCCTGGACTGGTACAGGAACCTGAGAATAGTTCTCACTCAGGAACGTAAACTGTACGTTCTGGAGCCTCCTGCCACTGCCACGCGAGCTGATCGGGATGCTTACAAGAAGCATCAAGATGACGCATTAGATGTGTCCTGTCTAATGCTCGCAACCATGAACTCTGAGCTTCAGAAGCAACATGAGTTGATGGGTGCTTACGATATGGTTGCACATCTTCGTCAACTATATCAAGGACAAGCAGGGCACTGGAAGAGGAACTTCACAGGACACCTGGAAGATCTTAACAAGAAGAGAAATAAGATTTATACTTCAGGTATAAATGTTATAGAAGTCAACCTCTCTATTTCTTCGTCGTGGGTATTAGATACCGGATGTGCTTCGCACATTTGTACTAGTGTACAAGCACTGAGAAATAGCAGAGCATTGACAATGGGCGGCAATGGAGCACGGGTTGCTGCTGTTGCTGTAGGGACTTATTTTCTATCTCTGCCCTCTGGGCTTATACTAGAGTTAGACGATTGTTGTTATGTGCTTGCATTGACTAAGAACATTATATCAGTTTCTTGTTTGGACAAGAAAGGATTCTCGTTTATAATAAAGAACAAATGTTGTTCTGTCTATTTAAACGATATGTTCTATTGTAGTGCACCTCTGATGAACGGACTCTATATTCTAGACCTTGAGAGCTCTATCTATAACGTTAGTACTAAGAGGTTCAAATCGAATGATATGAACCACACCTATCTCTGGCACTGTTGCTTAGGTCATATAAATGACAAGCACTTATCCCAGCTCCATAAGGATGGTTTGCTGGACTCATTTGATTTAGAATCATATGAGATATGCGAGTCATGCCTACGAGGCAAGATGACCAAGACTCCCTTTAGTGGGCACAGCAAGAGAGCGACTGATCTGTTAGGACTCATACATAGTGATGTATGTGGCCCTTTCAATGTCGCTACTAGAGGCGGTTATAGGTACTTCATCACGTTTACTGATGACTTCAGTAGATACGGTTATGTGTACTTGATGACACATAAGTCCGAATCCTTTGAAAAGTTCAAAGAATTCAAGAATGAAGTACAGAACTAGCTTGGCAAGAGTATTAAAATACTTCGATCAGATTGAGGTGGTGAATACTTAAGCCATGAGTTTCGTGACTATTTAGCTGAGTGTGGGATTCTATCCCAACTCACTCCTCCTGGAACACCACAGTGGAATGGTGTGTCCGAAAGGAGGAATCGTACCTTATTAGATATGGTACGGTCTATGATGAGTCACACAGATCTTCCGACATACCTCTGGGGTTATGCTCTAGACACGGCAGCTTTCATACTCAACCGAGTTCCATCAAAGGCCGTGATAAAGATACCATATAGGATATGGACTGGGAGAGATGCCCAGGTGTCTTTCATGAGGATTTGGGGCTGTGAGACTTACGTACGACGTCAAGTCTCAGACAAATTAGGACCCAAATCCGACAAGTGCTATTTCATCGGATATCCCAAGGAAACTAAGGGATATTACTTCTACATTCCCAGTCAGCACAAGGTAGTTGTGGCAAAGACTAGGGTCTTTCTAGAAAGGGACTTTGTTTCTAGAAAGACTAGTGGGAGCGCGTTCGATCTTAAAGAAGTTCAAGATGCGAACAATAACACTAATGCCACGATGGAAATTGAACTGGAACCACAAAGTATTGTGGATGATGTTGTTCCACAAAGAGTTGAGGAACAACAACCAGTTCAAGTAGACATACCTCTTCGCAGGTCTGATAGGGTACGTCGTCAGCCTGAGAGATACTCATTTCTCTTGTCTAACCATGATAACGTTGTGCTCATAGAGGATGAGCCTACCACCTATCAGGAAGCTGTGATGAGACCAGATTCCGAGAAATGGCTAGAAGCCATGATATCCGAAATGGATTCCATGTACACCAACCAAGTATGGACTTTGGTTGATCCACCTGAAGGGGTAAAACCCATTGGGTGTAAGTGGGTCTTTAAGAGAAAGACTGACATGGATGGACTTATCTATAAGGGTCGCTTGGTAGCTAAATGTTTCAAGCAAATTCATGGTATTGACTATGATGAAACCTTTTCTCCAGTAGCGATGTTTAAGTCTATTCGGATCATGCTTGTATTGCAGCCTACCATGACTATGAGATATGGCAGATGGATGTCAAAACCGCGTTTCTGAATGGAAACCTACTCGAGGATGTGTACATGACACAACCTGAGGGTTTTGTAGATCCACAGCATACTAGCAGAGTATGCAAGCTGCATATGTCCATTTATGGACTAAAGCAAGCTTCTCGGAGCTGGAATCTTCGATTCGATGATGCAATCAAACAGTTTGGTTTCATCAAGAATGAAGATGAGCCTTGTGTCTACAAGAAGGTTGTAGGGGATATAGTTGTCTTCCTCATATTGTATGTGGATGACATACTACTAATTGGGAAGGATATCCCTATGCTTCAGTCTGTCAAGACCTGGCTAGGGAGTTGCTTCTCAATGAAGGACTTAGGTGAGGCATCCCGCATTCTAGGGATACAGATCTATAGGGATAGATCTAAGAGATTGCTTGGCCTAAGTCAGAGTACATACATTGACAAGGTACTCCTTCGGTTTGCCATGCAGAACTCCAAGAAGGGATTTCTGCCGATGTCACATGGCGTGAGTCTTTCGAAGACTCAAAGTCCCTCTTCTAGAGAGGAGAGAGACCGCATGGATCAGATCCCTTATGCCTCAGCCATAGGATCGATCATGTACGCCATGCTATGTACTCGACCAGATGTCTCGTATGCTTTGAGCATGACGAGCAGATACCAATCCGTGAAAGTCACTGGATAGCGGTCAAGAATATTCTTAAGTACTTAAGAAGAACTAAAGAATATTTCTTGATATATGGAGGCAATGATGAGCTAGCTGTAAAGGGTTACAGTGATGCTAGCTTCCAGACCGACCAGGATGACTATAGATCACAGTCGGGGTTCGTATTTTGCATTAATGGTGGTGCTGTCAGCAAGATACAGTAGCTGATTCTACAACAGAAGCCGAGTACATTGCTGCATCAGAGGCAGCAAAGGAGGCAGTTTGGATCCGCAAGTTCATCACTAAACTTGGGGTGGTTCCTAGCATCGCTGACCCAGTTGAGCTCTATTGTGACAACAATGGAGCTATAGCACAGGCGAAGGAACCTCGCTCACACCAGCGGACAAAGCATATACTACGGCGCTTCCATCTCATTCGAGAGATTATCGATAGAGGAGATGTGAAGATTTGTAGAGTACCTACAGAGGCTAACATCGCAGATCCCTTGACCAAGGCTTTGGCACAGAGGAAGCATGATGGTCACACTAGGACATTAGGCCTTAGAGCCTATACTGATTGGCACTAGTGCTTGTGGGAGATTGTTAGTTAGAGCCCTAGAGCCAATCATTTGATGATTGTATGGACTCATGTATATCATATTCTTATATATATATTAAGGCATTTGGTTTTTTGGTTATTATGCTTATTTGTATTAGTGCCAGATAAAATAAGTATAGTAGCGTCCTTGAGTAGAAGGTTCATACCTATATCAATCGATTAGTTGAATCGATAGTGAGATGATATAGGGAACACTACTCTAATTTATTCCTAGTCGAGTATTAACATTTAGGGACAATGTTAATACAATAAGACTAGCATATAGGTCAGCTTGATGACTTGATCTCACAAGTCATGGATATAGAGATATCAAGCTGACACATGGGTATGCATTAGAGAATGTATACTGAATGACCCGCCATGAGAAAGTATCATGGATCGTTATATGAGTGTCATATACTTTCTCATGTGGCTATTAGTATGACTATTAGTCCTTAGACCTGAAGTCACCATAGATCCCTACATAAGGAGTTATGTACTTTGGTTTCGTCAAACGTCACCCGTAACAGGGTGGACTATAAAGGCGATTACTGGGTATGTAACAAATTATGCAGAGGGATGTGAGTGATGTAGATGGGATATATCCCTCCCATATGACGGGAGCGACATCAATATTCTTGATAGAGTTAGACCACGAAGTGCAATACCATGCCCAAATGAGTCAACATTAGATGTTGAGGTCATTTGATCGAGTGAGTCTACTTGGAGTTCAAGATTTAGATTGATTAGAGGATGACACGGTCTATGCCTCATATTGATCAATCTAGATGTCTAGGATAGAAGGACAATGTCACATATTGTGAGGAGTCATAATTAGTAGTCACAAGGTGATGTCGGATCTCGACATTCTTGTAATTTGGGTAGTAATGATATGTTGCTAGATACCGCTCATTACTTATGCTCCTAAATGGGTTTAGGGCATTGCCAACGTTACAAGAACCTATAGGGTCACACACTAAGGATAATTAGATGGAGATTTGGTTCATATGATGAACCAAGAGGATTAGATTCATTTGATGAATCATATTGGATTAAGAGTAATCCAAATTGGGCTAATTGAGTTGGACTCAAGTTGATTCATGTATTTAATGTTGGATCGAGACGACGCTAGAGGGGGGGGTGAATAGCGTTCGTGGCTATTTCTTTCGATTCGTAAAACAAACGAGTAAAAACACAGCGGAATAAAGAAATAACAAACACAGAGAGACAGGAAGATTTACTTCGTTCGGAGCTTGAAGCGACTCCTACTCGAAGGCCCGCGATCCTTGATCGCTTTCCGTGGGCAACAACTATAAGGACGATAAAACTATTACATATTAACTACAATTTAAAGCAATAAACAGATTATACCGACAACAAAAGACTAAATCGAAGCTCCGGGTTGTCGGGGTGTCGTTGCAGCACTTTCTGGATCGAGTCGTTAGCAGCTTGTCGCAGGGAGATTACTTAGATTCTTGTCTTTTTGAAGCTGCACCTTGACCCTTCTTTTATATGATGTTCCGGGCGCCTGGATCCCTTCCGGGCGCCTGGATCCCTGAGTGTGACGTGGCCAGCCAACCAGGATGCTGCACGTGTCAACTTCGCGCAGGGGATAAACTTTGGTCCCGGGCTCCCGGACCTGTTCCGAGCGGGCGCCCGGACCGCCTTTTTCAGCAGATTCCTCACCGCAAACAAAGGTTAGTCCGAGCAAAATCCTGCAAGACAGTGTTAGAATAAGACAAAACATCGTAAAGAAGAATTGATGGTCTCCGGATGTCAAGTCTGACTGGATTTCCAAAAATCCTAGTTCGATTCGACGCCTCCCTCTACGGGAACGTCCTCACCTACTCCACTCGGGAGATTTACCTGTTGCCAGTCGATCCTTCATTTTGCTCAGCACTCGATGCTTCCGGACTTTCTGCTGGACATCCGCTTCCCGGCTAGTCCAGACTTTCACCTGGTTCGCGACACCAGGACTTTCCACCTAGGGTTACCAGCCCCTAGGACTTTTGCCTGAAGCTATCGACCTGCCAAGACTTTCCACATAGGGTTACCACCCCCTATGACCTAGGGTTACCACCCCCTAGGGTTTTTCCCTTTGCCTAACCGCAGCTAGGACTTTCCTGAAATACTCATTCAACCATGTCAGATTACAACAACCCTTAACTTTGAATCCTTTGCCATTATCAAAATTCAGGTTCGATCGTCGGATGCTTCCCGCACCAACAATCTCTCCCTTTTTGATTATGGCAACCCAGATTCAAAGTTAAGTGAAAAAACAAACGCATAAGTATATTAAGCAAGCTTAAGTATCTAAATTCAAATGAACGCCTAACTTAAGCTAACACTTAAACTTTTTGTGAAGCTCCCCTTAATACAGGGTTTCCTTTTTCTTTAGAATTTCTCTACTTTGAATTTCTCTACTCTCCCCCTTTGCCATATATCAAAAATGAGCTAGTTTTGAAAAAACTTAATTTTCAAGACAGAAAAAACATTTTAACTTAGGCAAGGGAAGTGAAGGACAACACTTTAGAATTTATTTTGTTTGAATAGACATAGAAAAACATGAGCTCTTTTTGAGTCTATAGAGTCTATAAAAAAACATTGGTTTCAACTTCAGTGATTTTCAAATAAATTTGCAAGGGAAAATAATTTTTAAAGCTTTAACAACTTAATGAATTTTCAAAAGGGTTTTTAAAAAAAATTTTCAAAGAAGAAGATATTTGAAAGTTAAGTTTGGAGAAAATTTTGATAAAACTGTTTAAACTTTGATCTGGTAACAACTTCAGTGATTTGGTTTTGATCAGGTATCAGAGCCCTTAAGTACAAACATGCTTAAACTTTAATATTGCCTCCACCAACTGTCTAACCATTTAGCTACTTGCTGATTGCCTAGAGGGCAACAGTGTTCACCTGGTTAGTCAAGTCAAGTCAATTGATCCAGTTAGATTTGACTAAGGCTGGAAGACTTGATTTGATTACTGTTAATTATGTATTTAATGCCCAGACTCATATTGATGCACAGAAATAAGCATTCTTGAGTCCAGGCTGTACCCTATGCATCTCACACCGTTCTATGTTTTACAAACACAATCAAGGTAAACCTAGGTGTTTGTGAGATGCTCTGGCTGAGTCCTGGAGGAACATGATTTCTAAGGGTACAATCCTAGACTAAATCTAACTTTCGAAAGTCTAGTAAAGTGGGGATTTTGGTAAATCAATTTTGCCTAGAAGTTTGAAAATGTTATTAAGAGACTGATCTATTAGATTGAGGTATAGTCAATCAAGTCTGAAGTAAAACAGTCTATTAGATAAATAACACAATAACAAAATAGCTGCTATCTGCTGTACTCGAGTCATAATAAAGCTATAGTCAGAGCTACTGAGATGATGAGGGTGGTGGTCCGGAACCCAGCGACCGCAGTAGTGTCAAGAGCTCAGTGTGACGAGCTCGGTCATCATCTCATAGATCTCGGCGCAGGTCAGAGAGCTCCTGTCGTACATCTCGTCGTAAGTCGGAGACCTCCTGTCGGACCTCTCGTCGAAGATCGGAGACCTCTCGCCGTATGGACTGATGAAACTCAGAGGTTTCGTGCTGAAGACTCGACATAGCCCTCTCTAGTCCGGAAACTCGATCGCCTAGAGTGCGGGGAGCTGGGTGTGGTGCTCGAGGTGGTGGTGGGGCAGGAGCAGCCTCCTCAGGAAATAGTGCTAACATGAACTCATCATGCTCCGCGTCCTCCGCCTGCTGGTGCTGTGCCCCTCTACGCCAGGACATGGTACCCTCATCGTCTATATGGATATGTGCTAGGGAGAAGTTCCTAGCTCCTATGATGTCAAACCCGGTCATGTAACGAATGTCACCTCTGGTGATATCAATGTGTAATGAGGACATGAAGGCTGTCAGTATGTGACAGTAAGGCATATGTACTCGTCTGCTGGTCACGTATCCAGATGCGTAAATAATAGTAGAAAATATGTGCAGGCTGATGTCTATGTCTAACCTATGACATATGGCATAGAGAAGAAAGGAGTGAAATGGACGCATCACCGCAATATCGTGAGTGGTCAGCAGTAGAATACAAAGTACTATAACCCTATAAAGGGCATAGTCCTGAATTCTAAGGTTAAGGGACCTAAACTGGGTCTCAGTGGGATCACGCTGGTCCTCAAAGAAATACGAATAGATCGTATCGAGGGTGATATGTGAGTAGGGATCTCCAAAAGGTAGCTCCCTAGGGGGATAACATAAAAAAGTGCAGGATGACTCTCGTAAGCCTAGAAACTCACGAATGGTAGTGGGAGATAGTGTGATGTCCGTGCCACCTGCCCTAGTGGTATAGGAGTAGTCGTCTATTTTCACTAGGTTGTTGTAAAATTCGGCACATAAACTAATGTTTACTGGGTTGGTGCACTCAACGAGGTTTTGCAACCTATAGTGGTTTATAGCCTCGGAGACTGGGATACATGAGCGTAAAAAGAACGATCTATCTATACATTTGGTCCTAATGGCCATGTAATTTGTGGACATAAACTTAATTCTAAGTTCTTCGGTGGGAAACCTAGGGTCAATGCTAGGGGTAGAGGGCCCAGCACCAGATTTAGTACGCTTCCTAAATTTCAAACTAACATTACACTAAGAAAGAAAATTATAAGAAAGAAAGTCTAGAAGAGGATAAGAATTTTACCAAGGAGCCATTGTAATAAATTTTAGAACTGACGACCTCGGTTGAGTTACGACTCCGGATCAACCGCGGAAAATTTTAATTTTCAGAATCTTCGCAAATAAGCTAGGAAGCTAAGGAGGAAGATTTGGGTGCAAGGGTAGGGGGCGCCTGCTGCCCCCTATATATAAGGGGTTCCGGGCGCCCGGACGTGTTCCGGGCGCCCGGGGTCGTGTGAGGCGGGGCGCCCGGGATCGCTGCGGGCGCCCGGGGTCTGAATACCGGGGGCGCCCGCCCCCGGTTTTTGATCTTGTTTCGTCACAATTTTTTTTTTTAATTATTATTATTAATTTAACTTGATTAACACTGTTTAGGTTAGAGATATTTGAATTAATTTGATTTTGAAGGATGTTTAACTTAACTTTAAGTAAGATTTAAAATTTAGTTTTCTTAGTCATCTCACCCGATCTAAATTGTCAATCAGGGAATCCTATAATTGATGTGAGATGATTTATTGTTGAATTCAAAGGTCTGGTTTAACTTTGTATTAGATTCAGGTTTAGCTTTGAGTTCAACAAGTAAGCATTCTTTGGATAAACTTCTGGGCTATGGTGAGTCACACGGAGCTCATTAAAGTAACCATGCCTTCGAGGTTTTCCAAATAGTCCTACCCACTGAATTTAATACTAACCCTTGGTCTAACTAGTTAGGATCTATTTTAAGGGTAGCTTCGGTCAGTTTCACTTGGCCAAATGCACCAGGTCAAAGCCATATCTTCCTAGACATGCGATGCCCAAGCTTCCCTAACGTACTATCATCCAAAAAATTTCACCAGTACCGTGGGTCAAGTTAAACCTAGGCCATTTTACCTAACCTCAATTACCCTGCCGGGTGGTCTACTCTTGGTTACCCTTATCGGGTATATTAAGTTCGGAGGTTCCAGAGAATCTGGAGCCTTCCTTTTAATTTGATTTAATTATTTAATTTCGAATTTTGAATTTCATTTAATTTTTTGAATTTAAATTTTGAATTTTGAATTTCATTTTTGAATTTATAATTTAATTTCGAATTTTGAGTTTCATTTTTGAATTTATAATTTAATTTCGAATTTTGAATTTCATTCTTGAATTTATAATTTAATTTCGAATTTTGAATTTAATTTTTGAATTTATAATTTAATTTCAAATTTTGAATTTAATTTTTGAATTTATAATTTAATTTCGAATTTTGAATTTAATTTTTGAATTTATAATTTAATTTCAAATTTTAATTTAATTTTTGAATTATTGTTTTTCTTTTTGCTCCCCCTGGATCACGGCCTCGATATGGTCTATCGAGGTAATGTATTTGATCCTTCGGGACCCAGTATTGACCAAGTCCAACTTGATTGATCAATTTGGACTTGGGGACCCATGCTTGGGCTGTGTTACTACTTTGTTTGTTTATTAAGGATAAGTAAGATTTATATTTACTTTTATATCCTAGCCCAGTTCTATTGTAAATGGTCTTTTGTGTCCCAAGAATTAAGTCCAAGTTCTTGGAGCCCAAAGAAAACCGTTCTAAAGTAGTTTTTAAATCTTTAACCTGATTTTTTAGACTTGAATTTTCTTCTTCAAGTTTATGAACTTGAGTTGGAAATTCAGTCTGACTCTGGTCAGGTAAGGTTTTAGTGTCAGCCACTTCTTTAAGGACAGATACTTCCTTTAGAAGTGACTTAACTTTCAGGATTGACTTAGCTAATTTGCGCAATAAATAACTAACTAAAATGTTTAACCAGGAGATACTTACAGCCGTGGCTTTGCTCAGACTCCGCCTTGGACTCGCTCTCGCTTCCGGATTCGACGATTTGGTCCCGGGCCATTAATGCGAGTAGAGTCGTCTGTTCGAGCTCGTCGTCGTCGTCCTCCGATGAAGATTCATCCCATGTTGCCTTAAGGATCTTTTTCCTTCTTTGCTTTTTGACCTCCTTCAGGTTAGGGCAGTTGGATTTGATGTGCCCTTTTTGGTTGCAGCCGTAGGATGTAACTTCAAACTTCATCTTTGAGTTCTGTGAACCTTCCTTCATTTTTACTGCCTTTTTTAGATCTCTTTTGTTGAAGCCCTTCGTTTTGTAGAGCTTCTTTATGAGGTTTACCAGCTCGGTTGTAATTTCAATGTCTTCATCGTCTGAGTCTGGTTCAACCTCCGACTCTGGTTCCGTTCTTCGTCGTGATCTCGGTTCCCGTGTTCGACTTGTACCTGCAACCAACGCAATACCTTTCTCGGTTGGCTGTGCATTAGTCTGCTCATGAAGTTTAAATTCACAAAATAATTCGTCTAATTTTATTGAAGATAAGTCCTTGGAAACTTTGTAGGCATCTACCATTGATGCCCACAATGTGTTCCTTGGAAATGAGTTTAAGACATACCTTATGGCGTCCCAATTCTCTATCTTCTGTCCGATTCCGTGAAGAGAATTGAGGATGTCTTGGATTCTCGCATGTAGAGAACTTGCCGTTTCGCCTTCCTGCATCTTTAGATTATATAATTTATTAAGTAAAAGATCTCTTTTACTTACCTTGGTGTCGTTAGTGCCTTCGTGGAGTTCGACTAGCTTTTCCCAGAGCTCCTTTGCGGAAGAGAACGGGCCGACTCTATTGAGTTCTTCTTTGGTAAGGCCGCACTGGAGGGTGCAGGTAGCTTTGGCGTCGGCTTCCACCTTTTTGATTAGAGAGGCGTCCCACTTCTCGCAGGGGGTTGGTTTGCCGTCGTCATCGGAAGGTAGCTGAAGTCCCGTCTTAATGATCATCCATGTTTCGAACTGAATCTTCAGATACGTCTCCATCCTTCCATTCCAATAACCGAAATCATCTCCGGAGAATAGTGGGGGACGAACAGTACTAAACCCCTCTTGTTGAGCCATTTATAATATGCAACAAAACAACAAAAATATATGTTCCAAGACTACGTCTTGGATTAGTAGTGCGGGAATAAAGAATAGTAATAATAACGAGCTCGAGTGGTGTTGCACCAACTTCGGGCAAAAGTCGATTCGATAAAAGAATTAGAATAAAGCTTTAAGGCTAAATTCTAATTGACTCTGAAAAATATAAAATCGAAAGAAAAATTTGTTTTGAAAGGTGGTTGCACCAATTCAAAACGACCCCGCTCTGATACCAATTGTTGGATCGAGACGACGCTAGAGGGGGGGTGAATAGCGTTCGTGGCTATTTCTTTCGATTCGTAAAACAAACGAGTAAAAACGCAGTGGAATAAAGAAATAACAAACACAGAGAGACAGGAAGATTTACTTCGTTCGGAGCCTGAAGCGACTCCTACTCGAAGGCCCGCGATCCTTGATCGCTTTCCGTGGGCAACAACTATAAGCACGATAAAACTATTACAGATTAACTACAATTTAAAGCAGTAAACAGATTATACCGACAAAAAAAGACTAAATCGAAGCTCCGGGTTGTCGGGGTGTCGTTGCAGCACTTTCTGGATCGAGTCGTTAGCAGCTTGTCGCAGGGAGATTACTTAGATTCTTGTATTTTTGAAGCTGCACCTTGACCCTTCTTTTATATGATGTTCCGGGCGCCTGGATCCCTTCCGGGCGCCTGGAGTGTGACGTGGCCAGCCAACCAGGATGCTGCACGTGTCAACTTCGCACAGGGGATAAACTTTGGTCCCAGGCGCCCGGACAACCTTTTTCAGCAGATTCCTCACCTGCAAACAAAGGTTAGTCCGAGCAAAATCCCCTGCAAGACAGTGTTAGAATAAAACAAAACATCGTAAAGAAGAATTGACAGTCTTCGGACTGCCCGAGTATGACTTCGGATTTCCAACCGGAAATCCTAGGTCGACCCGACGCCTACTGTTCCCTCTATGGGGAACGCGTCCTCACCTACTCCACTCAGGAGATTTACCTGTTGCCAGTCGATCCTCCAGATCGACTGGACTTTTGCTCAGCACTCGATGCTTCCGGACTTTCTGCTGGACATCCGCTTCCCGGCTAGTCCAGACTTTCACCTGGTTCGCGACACCAGGACTTTCCACCTAGGGTTACCACCCCCTAGGACTTTTGCCTGAAGCTATCGACCTGCCAAGACTTTCCGCATAGGGTTACCACCCCCTATGACCTAGGGTTACCACCCCCTAGGGTTTTTTCCCTTTGCCTAACCGCAGCTAGGACTTTCCTGAAATACTCATTCAACCATGTCAGATTACAACATCCCTTAACTTTGAATCCTTTGCCATTATCAAAATTCAGGTTCGATCGTCGGATGCTTCCCGCACCAACATTTAATGAGTCTAATTTAGATTATGACTCATTAAATCATCTTAATTTAATGAATTAGATTCATTATATTAAGTTGGCTTGAATCATATGGTTGGATTAGATCAACCATGAGAGAGATTTGATCAAGTTTGACTTGATTTGAGAGGAAGAGAAAAAGTCATGTTTGACTTGACTTTTTGCCACATCACTAGTGAGTTGGCAAGATGTGGACTAATAGGATTGCTCCACATCATCAATGTGTGCCACCTCATGGAGGTTACAAGCCTCCATAGCATTTAATGTGGCCAGCCCACATTAAATGAGGAGGTTACACTTGTTGCCATGTCATTTAGTGAGGTGGCAAGATGTGGACCAATAGTGTTGATCCACATCATCCTAGAGTGCCACCTCATGGGGGTTACAACTCTTAATGGTCTCCACATTAATTGGAATTAATGTGGGGAGTTACACCTCCAAGATGTGGCCGGCCACTTGAGTGGGGAATGAATTTTTCATTTTTCATTCAAGTGTGATTAAGTCATCTTCTTCCTCTAGAGCTCTCTCTTCTCCCTCTCCTCCTCTCTTGGCCGAATAAGACAAGGTGCTAGCACACCTTTGTTTGGTCTTCTCCATCAAGGATTGTTCGTGTGGATACTTCTAGAGGACCGTACACTTGACAGTCTAGAGATCCGGCACCTTGGACGAGCGGGATTTTGCAAGGGCACGCATCGAAGATAAAATGGTTTTTCCTTTGTAGATCTACTGTAGATCGTAGTATAAAACTCGTATTTGTGTTTTCGAAATTTTTCCTTGCACGGATCTACGGTTTTGGGTGATTCGAGGTTTCCGCGACGCGAAAAGCAGTTTTCGCGGCCCAAAAAACCCAACACAACATCTCCAATCAAACAAATTATTCACAATTACATTTTATGTACTGAACTAAAAAGGTAACCGGTACCAGTGAATAAATGTCACAAATGTAAATTAATCTTAATCTCCCTTTTTAGCTAGAATCTATTCATTCTAATCAGTTGCTTTCCTAGTTATGCTCCATAGACCGAATCATCCATAGTCAATAGGAAACATGCTAAAGTAGCATACACAGATCAGAACTTCAAGTAGACAGCTAAATAGTCACTTAGGGTAAAATCAAGATTAATTTATAATCTCAAGGGTCTCACATAGTAGAGAAGCAGGGATCCATTCTCCTACTAGCCTTCTTGTCGCCATAGCACATGCGGTATGAATCACATGCTACGATGTTATTCTTTTTTCCAAAAAAGAGAGCATGTTTTTCATAAAATTTAACATCGTACAGATTTCGATCTAGACATTCCCAATGTCTAATCCTGAATTCAACATATAAATTCCAATCTAGCCTTAAGCAGATTCAGTAAATGGTGGGTGCATTTACTTCAATCATTACATAAATGATCTCATCCTGACACAATTATCAAGGCGACCTTAACTTATGGGTATGTCTCTTTTCACAGCTACATAAGTTGTCCCATAAGCAATGGTCTTACCTCTATTTGTACTTAACAAATAGAGATGATTGTCCATGCGAGTGGATCAATCCCAATCTGCCAACATGCTTATCGAGACTTTTATTCGAATGTAACAAAGACATATACACTGAATAGATCATGACATTTTTTATTTATCAAAATGTCTTTACAATTGTTACATTCTTCGAAGTCCCAAAGACTTCACATGTCCATGAAATGACTCTTTAGTCAATTGCTTAGTAAATAGATCAGCAAGCATATTCTGTGTAGGGTTGTAATCAAGAATTATCTTTTTTCTTGTCAACAATATCCCTTACAAAATTATACTTAATTTCTATATGCTTGCCTTTGCTATCATATTTGGGATCCTTGGAAAAAGCTATCACAGCTTGAATGTCACAGTACACAGTAACAGGACTCTCACTATCCTCAGCAATCTTCAGATGCTTTAGGAATCTTCTTAGCCAGACAACCTCTTGCACAGTTGCTGCACAAGCTACATACTCAGCTTCCATTGTCGACAAGGCTACACAAGCTTGCTTCTTGCTGTTCCATGAGATGACGCCACCATCAAGAAGACATAGCTGAATGTGGATTTTCTATCATCAAGGTCCCTTGCCCAATCTGCATCTGAGTAGCCACTTAGGTTCATATCTGATCCCTGGAACCAGAGGCAATAATCAGCTGTTCCTTTAAGATATCTGAATATCCTCTTCACCACTTTCCAGTGTCTCGATCCTGGGTTTGACTGGAAATGACTAACTAAGCCAACAACATAGCTTATATCGAGACGGGTACACAACATAGTGTACATCAAACTACCAACGACACTGGCATATGGTTTTTTCTTCATTTTGGCTATTTCTCAGGAGTCTTGGGATACATACTTTTGCTCAAAACAGTATCTTTCGCTATAGACATCTGTTCAATGTTGCAATCTGACATATTGAAGTGTTGTAGCATCTTAGTGATATAAACTTCTTGAGACAAACCCAAAAGTCTCTTTGATGGGTCTCTAACGATCTTTACTCCTAAGATGTTCTTTGCTTCTCCCATATCTATTATGTCAAATTGTGATGAAAGTCAACTTTTGACTTCTATCACGCACTTTATGTCACTTCCAGCTATTGGCATATCATCGACATATAATGATAAAATAACAAGTTTTTCTTTTTCCTCTCTTAGGTAAACACAATGACCCTCATTGATCATTTTGAAATCATAAGACAATATTACTTCATTAAATCTTATGTTCCATTGTCTTGACACTTGCTTTAGCCCATATATAGACTTCCGAAATCTACATACTCTTTTCTCTTGGCCTTCAGCAATATAACCTTCTGGTTGTACCATATAGATTTCTTCGTCAAGATTACCATTAAGGAAAGTCATTTTTACATTCATCTGATGTAATTCCATGTCATATTGTGCTACTATAGCTAGGATGACACATATTGACACAAACTTCACAATTGGGGAGAATGTCTCTTCAAAGTCAATACCCTCCATTTGGGTATATCCTTTTGCAACTAATCGAGCTTTGTATCGATTAATCGATCCATCTGCTTTCCTCGTTACTTTGAGAATCCACTTATTCCCAATAGCCCTCCGACCCGGAGGAAGATCGACTAAATCCCAAACTTGATTCTTTCTCATTGACTCCATTTCTTCATCCATTGCAACTTTCCATTCTTTTCTAACTGAGCTTCTCAAAGCTTCTTCAACTGTTCGAGGTTCTTCATCATCAATTGGGAGAACCATCAAAGCCTCATTCTCAATATCAAACCTTCTCCGAGGAATAATCTGACGACTACTTTTTCGAAGGTTAGACTGTTGAGAAACTGACTCATTCAGTGGCAAATTACTCCTACTCGTTACACTAGATTCAGGCATCTCCTGATTTATTGATAAAGAAACATTATCCTCCTCCTATATCTCATATAGAGGAATTGTCTTATCAACTTCTTCTCGTGTTGGGAACTCAGTTTCTAGAAAAGTAGCATCTCTTGACTCTATTTCAGAGATTGTTCCATCTTGTCGCTCACCAATAAAAACACAACCCTTAAAAGTCTCACAGTGCCTTATAAAGATACACTTCTTACCTCTGGGTCCTAATTTTCCATAATCGTGAGTCTTATCATGAGCGTAGGGAGCTGACCCCCAAGGTCTCAGATTACTCAAATATGACTTTTTGCCTGTCCAACGTTCATGTGGGGTAGATGGAACTAACTTTGAAGGTATTTTGTTAAGTATATAGGCCGCAACTAATAATGCATCTCTCCAATAGGAGATAGGCAAATTAGCCTGCGCCATTATAGACCTAACCATTTCAAGAAAAGTCCTATTTCTTCTTTCAGCAACCCTATTTTGCTGTGGAGTTCCAGGGATAGTCAGCTATCTAATAATCCCTTTCTCATTACACATTGTCTTGAACTGATCAGACAAATATTCACCTCCACGGTTAGTGCACAAAGTCTTAACCTTACATTCTAATTGATTCTCAACTTCGTTCAAATAACGAATAAAGCAATCCAATGCTTTAGATTTGTGAGAAATCAAATACACATGACCAAAACGTGTGAAGTCATCAATAAATGTAATGAAATAAGAACTCTCATTTCTAGCCTTCATATTCATCGAACCACAAATATCTGAATGAATTAATTGCAATGGTGATTCAGCCCTAATAGCCTTACCAAATGATTTCCTAGTCGTCTTTCCAGCAAGACAATGCTCACATATAGACAAGTTAATCTTAGCATGAGTGCCTAAGAGGCCCTCCTTAGCTAATCTATTCATTCGTTATTATCTTATATGTCCCAATCTAGCATGCCAAATTTCATCGTTAACATCAGCATTACTAGTAAGAGCAATTTTGAAAAAAACCATCATTATTATTTGGTTATATATCAAGAACCATAAAACCATTTGTTACAAAACCATACCCAATTAACACAGAGTTAATTCGAAGTTCCACACAGCTATAAAAATTTACATTATAACCTAAATCAAGAAGACAAATAACGAAAACCAGATTCCGTCGAATCTCAGGAGCGTACAGGACATTATGTAGAAATAAGGTGCCTCCACCACGTAGGTTAAGCTTGCAAGTGCCAATTCCTTTGACTTCAATTCTTGCATTGTTTCCTACATATATCCATTTGTTGCCAGCTGGTACCCGACGGTACTCCACATATGTAGCTCGATCTTGAGCTACGTAGTTCGTTGCTCCTGAATCTATAATCCACAAAGGATACGAATCAACTAACAACACTGTACTTGCAACATATTGCTCATGGAAAGAAGACAAAATGGATCTACCTTTTTAGGCTTAGCACACTCCCGAGCAAAATGACCCTTCTTGCCACAGTTGAAGCATGTCAACTTGCTCCTAGGTTTTTGTCCATTTTTCTTTCCTTTCTTCTTGGTTTGGTTTTACGCATCAACAGCATTAGCCTCCTTTCCTTTTCCCTTTCCTTTCTTAAACCATTTGTTCTTATTCTTGGAACCAGAACTTTCAGCTACAAAATCTTGATTAGAAATCCTTGCGGATTCAATCCCCTCCGCCTCAAGTTCCACATGGCGTGAGACATCAGTGAAAGTCTTGATACTCTCACTATGGGTTAGATTCTGTTTCATCGTTTCCCAAGAATCAGGAAGGGAACGAATGACTACCTGAACCTGTTGTTCATCGGTCAACGCATAACTAGCAGTCTTAAGCTCTTGAATCATGTTACCCATCTCCCTGAGATGTTGGGCCATGGTAACATTCGAGCGCTCTTTATAGCTATCAAACTTGATAGTTAGCTGACGGAGCTTACTCAGACTGACTCCACTGTACTTCTCTCTAAGGGCTACCCAGACAGCATGAGTAGATGGTAATGGCTCATACTCAAATACCAGGTCATCCACCATTGAACTAATCAATATACCCTTAGCAATGGAGTCTTTACTTTTCCATGCCTTATAGGCATCAAGGTCACGTCTGTGCTGTGCTGTAGAACCATCAATCGGTTCCTCCATGAATTGATTCACAGCCTCTAGAACTTCTTGTTCCTCAAGAACGTATTGTTTCTTGACGTGCCAGATTTTGTAGTTATCCCCATATAATTCCTCACCCTTATTGAGTTCAGCTATGATGTTTTTAGTTGCCATGATCTACATAAATAAACAAATTATTTATTATTTCAGTGTAATTCTTATATGTGCAATTATTTATTAACTTAGTGTAAATTAGAGTTAGTTTACAAAATCAAGTGATAACATTGTTTCCACTCATCATTTGTATGTTCTAATCTAATCAGCATTGATCAATCATATTACACATATCCCATCTAATGAACAAATTATTATTAAAATGAACTAATCATTTTTCATATGAACTAATCATATGAATATATGAACGAATCATATTCACATGAACTAATCATGTCATGAAATGAACTAATCATTTCCATGTTTGTTAACATATAACAAAACTTTTCATTACATAATTCTGTTCGTACATAACAACAGAAATTATTACATGACTAAAAAAACTAGATGAGCTAACACTGTTCATACATAACGATAGTAAATAGAACACTAGTAACATAGATAAGCTAGCACTACTCCCACTAGGATAAATGCTAGAGCAGTGGGTAATTGCATCCCGTTTGTCCCGGATTCTATGATGGGTGGTTCAGCCTTAGATGTATCCATCAGATCCATTTCTGGATCTTCTACACACTCTTGAGGATACTCCTCTGATTCTTCGAAATCCATCTCTAGATCCTCCTCAGGATCCATCTCTGGATCCTCCTCAAAATCTTCAGGATCCATTTCTGGATCCTCTTTAAATTCTTTGAGGTTCATCTCTGGATCATCCTCAGATTTTGCGGGATTTAGATCCTCTTCAAAATCTTCAGAATACATTTCTGGATCCTCCTTAAATTCTTTGAGATCCATATCTTCGAGATCTGGATTCTCTGCAGATTCATCAGGACCCCATTGTAGATGAAGTAACTGTCCGCACATCTTTGAATATAAGATGTGCCCATTAGAATCATCCCAAAGTTGGAATGCTATCTGCCTTAGATGTTCCGATAATGAATAAACCAGAGACCATCTTCTTTCTGTCTCCTGGACTGGATACCCTTCTTGCTCGAGATTCCAGAACAACTAATTGAGCCGACCAATAAGCCTACCGACTCCGTGATCTAGGTTATATTCCAGTTTCTTGATCTCCTCCCATAGCTCATATTGTTGTTCATAGAGACCGGTCATCGTGTATATCGTTCTTTGTATCTGGAATTGAAAATCATGATGTCAGTACAAAACCGACAGACTAGTAACAAAAATCGATCAAATTAAATTCCCACATATAGAACAAAATATACAGAATACACAAGCAATTAAGAAAAATAAATTTCCTTATTTTGGGGAGTCTCATGTGACTGACACATTGGATCGGTCGATCAGGAATTCGGATCTTAAACTTAGTCTATTGTCCTCATTAGAACTAATATAATTGGACCTATGTTCTGTTATTGTTTAAGCCCATTTGAGTCAATCTCAGACTTATTGATCAAACTTAGGTTGGTTTGATTCATCCAATGTCCATTGGATTAAGTCTGACCCATTAGAACAAATCTAATCTTTTGATCAAATATGACATAACGGAACTAATCTGGTCATATTTGATCAGGCCAACTTTTGTAATCAAGATTACCCCAATTAAATCAATAATAAACTGAACTGGTTAAACCAACAAATAATTTGAACCAGATCTAAATATCATTGAATCAATTTGACCTGCTTAAATCAATCAATAATTTAAAGCAGACCTATAAATGTATAACTCTATCATCGACTCAATCCAACGATTGGATCCACTTGAGTCTAACTCAACAAGCCCAATTCGGATTACACTTAATCCAATGATCCATCATATGAACCTCTCTCCATATCAACTTGTTCTTTGTGTGTGACCGTGTAGGCTCTCGTAACGTTGACAATGTATCCAAATCAATATTTGCGATACATAAACAATGAGTGGCATCTAGCAAGGTATCATTGGTACTAAAGTGACAAGAAAGTCATGATCCGACCTAACCTTTCTGTGGCTATCATCATGTATGACTTGGTCCCTCTATCCTTGATATCTAGATTGATCAATGAGGCATAGACCGTGTCATCCTCTTATCAATCTTTGTGTTTCTTGATCTCCAAGTAGACACACTCAATCAAATAAGCTCAATATCTCATATTGACTCATTTGCGCATGGTCATGCTTTCTTATGTCCTACTAATCAAGGGGCCCATAGATATCGCTTCCGTCATATGGAAGGGATAGATCCCATCTACATCACTCACATCCCTCCGCTTAATTTATTGCATACCCAGTGATCGACTTTATAGTCCACCCTGTTACGGGTGACGTTTGACGATACCAAAGTATACAACTTCTTATGTAGGGAACCGTAGTGACTTCAGGTCTAAGGACTATTCATACCAATAGTCACATGAGAATATTTATGACACTCATATGACGATCCATGAACCATTCTCAAGGCGGGTCATTCAGTATATATTCTTTAATATATACCCATGTGTCAACCTGATATCTCATATCCATGACTTGTGAGATCAAGTCATCTGTTAACCTACATGCTAGTCTCAATGCATTAATATTTTCCTTGTATATTAATGCTCGACTAGGAATAGTTAAGAGTAGTGTTCTCTACAATATCTCACTATCAATTCAACCAATTGATTATTCTAGATAAGAACCTACTACCCAAGGACATTATTATATTTATTCAATCGGCACTGAACTGCAATAAATATAATAACCCTTTAACCTTTACCTTTTATTAATAGTGATATATAATACAAAATGAGCCATTTACAATCATTTCATATCGTGCTATGATCCGAGCTGTCGGGAGATCGTGAGCACGTTTCAAAGGTATAACTCTATCATGTCTTTAGATCTAACTTAGTATAAGATTATGTTTCCCTTCGCATGGATCTTCTGGAGCAAATAGGTTTTTTCTGCTGCGCGTTTGTGTGTTTAGCAACCAATTCCCCAACAGTGGTATCAGAGCCACTTGCGAAGGGCTATGCTAAGTTTTAGAATTTTTATATATGATATAAAAATTGCATGATAGGGTTTACTATGATTTGCAAAATCTTATGAGTTTCGGCCACACAAGACTCTCGGCCAAATCTTGAGTCTTAACCCAAATGGGTGTTTTGTTGGGAACAAAACGTAGTTGGTGTGTGACCAACAAGGTCTCGGCTAGAGATGTTTTGTTTAAAATGAAACATAGTTGGTATTGTGGGTAGTAGGGTCTCGGGTAAGGCAGCAACTCATAAACAAGTATGCAAAATAAATTTTGTTTCGGGGGCGCTGCCCCTAACCCTCGCAAGGGGCACTGCCCCTTGACCACACTCACTAATCGGCTAGAAGGACTGCCGTGGCGTTGCGGCTCATAATTTATTTGTTGAAATCATAGTAAATTTATGTCATAAGAATATTGTGAATATATATATGACATGGTTCATGGTTATGACCCTTTAACCCCAATGTGATTAGATGTGTGTAATGTTGTAATTCATAATACGGCCTACGTGTCATGCCTTCATCCCTTTTATTCTTGTTGTAATTAGATTACACTCAAATGTAACTCGAGTTTCTTTAGATTTTGTAATGTACAAAATTAGAAAGAGTTAGTCTTTTGGAAGACGAGTGAAAAGGAAGGAAGGACAACAACACACGACAACCAAGGAAGCCCTTGGAGAAGCGGCTTAGACCTAGGTTGACTTATCGCTCTTCTCATTGGCTTAAGAAGATCATAGTTTATGGGGGTCATAACCTTGTCACGTTTAAACTTGTGTATATGTTGATATATGCCATGATATGCCATGATGTATGTGATACATGTGTAGCTATCGTAATTAGGTCATTTACATATACCTACCAAAGTTTGGTACTCACTACTACCTCGATCATCTGTAGTCAGGTTTGCCAAAGCAAAGTGGCTCGTTTTATCTTGGTAAAGTGCGACTGGACAATTGTGATGTCCGACTATTGACCTTTGGGTATGACTTAATTAAGTTACCTCAATTGGATTGAGAACTTAAAGGCATATCCCATAAGATGTAAATCATATTATACTAGTCTTGGGCAATTAGCCAAAGCTTACTCAAGATGAATTATAATATAGATTTCATAAGATGGGAAAACGAACAAAGAGTGTTGTTCACCTAAGGATACAAGAGTTACATAGGATGTAATTGGTAAATGTTGTATACCTAAGTTATACTAAGTATTGGGCGATTAGCCAAAGCTAACTCAAGAAAATTATAATATGGATCTTGTCCAATTAGTACATGTTACCTACCTAATTTATACAAGTCTTGGGTGATTAGCCAAAGCTAACTCAAGATGAGGTATAATATGGATCTTGTCCCACTAGAATGTCTTTCCTTTTGGGTTTAGAGCTAGTAGAGACTTGCTCCTATCAAGTTTTAGAATTCAGTGGAAGAATCATTTAATTAAAGGCCTAATTAAATGATCGATATATGATACTAAGTTCTGTATTATTCTATTGTAGATTACCATGTCATCAAGTACATCGAATACCCTTTCTCTGCGATCTGTCCTTGATAAGGATAAGCTTAATGGAGTAAATTTCCTGGATTAGTATAGAAACTTGAGAATAGTTCTCAAACAAGAACAAAAACTGTACGTCCTAGAGCTGCCTATTCCTGAAGCACCCCTTGCTACTGCCACTAGAACTGATAGGGATGCTTATAAGAAGTATCAAGATGATGCATTAGATGTGTCATGCCTAATGCTCGCTGCCATGAACCCTGAGCTTCAGAAACAACATGAGAACATGGATGCTTATGATATGGTTGAACATCTTAGACAACTATATCAAGAACAAGCAAGGCATGAGAGGTTTGAGATCTCCAAAGAACTGTTTCAAAGCAGAATGCAATAAGGAAGTCTCGTAGGGCCATATGTGCTCAAAATGATCAGGAATGTGGAGAATCTACAAAGGTTGGGATTTCCACTTGGCCAAGAATTGGCCATTGATCTTATCTTGCAATCATTGCCTGATAGTTATAGTCAATTTATCATGAACTACAACATGAATGAAATTGACAAACCACTGCCTGAGATGTTGAGCATGTTGAGAACTATTGAACTCAACCTTAAGAAGGCAAAGCTTGGTTCCATTTTGATGGTGTCTAAGGGCAAAGGCAAGTGGAAGCCTAAAGGTAAGGGTAGGACCCAAGCCAAAGGCAAGGGCAAGGCTCATGCACTGAAACCCAAAGGTGGGGTTGCTAAGGAAGGAACTTGCTTCCAATGCGGTGAGACTGGCCACTGGAAGAGGAACTGCAGGGTATACCTAGAGGAATTGAAAAGGAAGAGAAGTGAGACTTCTGCCTCAGGTATATATGTTATAGAAGTCAATCTATCTATTTCTTCTTCATGGGTATTATATACCGGATGTGCATCTCACATTTGTACTAATGTCCATGCGCTGAGAAATAGTAGATTATTGACAAAGGGAGAAGTGGACCTATGAGTCGGCAATGGTACAAGAGTTACTGTCGTCATTGTAGGGACCTATTCCTTATCTTTGCATACTGGCCTTATTTTAGAACTTGAAGAGTGTTGTTATGTGCCTGCTTTAACCAAAAATATAATCTCTGTCTCTTGTTTAGACAAGAAGGGGTTCTCATTTATAATAAAGGACAAATGTTGTTTTATTTATTTAAATGATATATTTTATTATAGTGCATCTTTGATAAATGGACTCTATGTTCTAGACTTTGAAAACCCAATCTATAACATAAATACCAAGCAGTTCAAATCTAATGATCTGAACCAAACATATCTATGGCATTGTCGCTTACGTCACATAAATGAAAGTCGCATATCCCAACTCCATAAGGATGGACTTTTAGACTCCTTTGATTTTGAATCATATGAGGTATGCGAATCTTGTCTTCGAGGCAAGATGATAAAGACTCCATTTAGTGGACATGGAGAAAGAGCTAATTATCTGTTAGAACTCATATATACTGATGTATGTGGCCCTTTCAGAATAGAAGCTAGAGGAGGCTATCATTACTTCATTACCTTCACTGATGATTTCAGTAGATACGACTACGTGTATCTGATGAGACACAAGTCAGAATCCTTTGAAAAGTTCAAAGTGTTAGTGAGAGCCCTAGAGCCGATCATGTGATGATTGTTGTATGGACTCGATGTATCATATTCCTATATATATCTATATGTCATTTGTTTATGGTTATTATACTTACTTGTATTAATGCCAAATAACTGAGTATAATAGCATCCTTGAATAGAAGGTTCTTATCTATATCAATCGATTGGTTGAATTGATAATGAGATGATATAGAGAACACTACTCTTAATCATTCCTAGTCAAGTATTAACATTCAGGGACAATGTTAATGAGATGAGACTAGCATGTTGGTCAACTCGATGACTTAATCTCACAAGTCATGGATATTAGATATTAAGTTGACACATGGGTATGCATTGGAGAATGTATATTGAATGACCCGCCATGAGAAAGAATCATGGATCATTATATGAGTGTCATATACTTTCTCATGTGACTATTAGTATGACTATCAGTCCTTGGACCTGAAGTTACTATGGTTCCCTACATAAGGAGTTGCATACTTTGGCTTCGTCAAACGTCACCCGTAAATGGGTGGACTATAAAGGCAATTACTGGGTATGTAACAAATTATGCGGAGGGATGTGAGTGATGTAGATGAGATCTTTCCCTCCATATGACAGGAGTGATATCATGATTCTTGATAGAGTGAGACCACTAAGTGCATGGACATGCCCAAATAAATCAATATGAGATATTGAGCTTATTTGATTAGAGTGAGTCTACTTGGAGTTCAAGACATAGATTGATTAGAGGATGACATGATCTATGCCTCAATTGATCAATCTAGATGTCAAGGATAGAAGGACATTGGCACATATTGTGAGAGACACAATTAGTAGTCACAATGGTGATGTTGGATCTCAACATTCTTGTAACTTGGGTAGTAATGATGTGTTGCTAGATACCGCTCATTACTTATGTTTCTAAATGAGTTTAGGAGCATTGCCAACGTTACTAGAACGTATAGGGTCACACACAAAGGGCAGTTAGATGGAGATTAGGTTCATATGATGGACCAAGAGGATTAGGTTCATGTGATGAACCAAATTGGATTAAGAGTAATCCAAATTAGACTAATTGAGCTGGACTCAATTTGATTCATGTGTCGAATGAGTCTAATTTAGACTATGATTCATTGAGTCAATTTAATTCAATGAATAGAGATTCATTAAATTAAATTGACTTGAATCAAAGGTTAGATTTGATCAACCATGGGAGATAAGAGGTCAAGTTTGACTTGACTTGAGAGGGAATATGAAGGGTCAAGTTTGACTTGACCAAATACCACTTCATTGTGACTTATCATGGGCCGTCCAATGATGATGTTCCACATCATCAAGGCTATATCATTGTGTGCCACCTCATGAGGGAGACCAAGAGCCATGACTCTTGGTATTACATGGAAGTTTAAAACCTCTCAAGAGTGGCCGACCACATTAAGTGAATTCAAGGGGTATGAATTCAAGGCTTCTTCTTCCTCCTCTCTTCTTCTTCTCTCCCTTTCCTCCATTGTCGAAACCTCTCAAGGGTGCTAGCACACTCTAAGTGGGTTTTCTCCACCTTTTGTCCATGTAGATACGTGTAGAGGAGTGTACACTTGACACTCTACGAGATCCGATAACCATTTGGACGAGCGGGATAAGCGAAGGGTATCACTACAAGGGTAACACTTCTTTCATGTAGATCTAAGGTAGATCTAGTGTAGACAAATATGTACATGAATTTTATTTATCTTCGCACGGAAGGTCCACTCAAGAAGGAGTTACGAGGAGGATGTTGTCAACACATGGCGATCAAAGGAGGCGCTTGAAGAAGCCGTTATCCCTAGGTTGACCGTCCAATCTTCTCATTGGCTTGAGAAGATCGTAATAGGGCCACGACCTCATCACAAATTAATTAATTAGTATATATGTATATATATATATATATATATATATATATACATATATACTAATTAATTAATTTGTGTGTATGTGATGCATGCTAATGTAGGGTAATTAATGCCTTAATGCGTATATGATACACATTCATGATTAGATTAGATCTTAATCACGCCAACTTGAAATGCCTATCAAGTTTTGATACCCATCACTACCTCGATCATTTGTTGTTGTTGAATCTGCCAAAGCAGAGCAATGCATATTATCTTGGTAGGGTGCGGAGGGACAATCTTGGTCCCACCTATCAAAGCTTGGGTGAAGACAAACTCAATTAGATTGAGTATAACTAGTTAACTCAATTGGATCGGGTAAACTATAGGCATTTTCCAACGGTTGGATAAACAAGAGTTGCATAAAGATGTAATTGGTAATTAGCTATCTACCGATCATACTAAGTCTTGGGCGATTTAGCCAAATCTAACTCAAGGCGTAGTATGATGTGGATCTTGTCCCGCGAGAATTATAGCTAATTGGTATGAATCTAGTAGTGTGGTTTGACCATATCCATTACTCGATTCTATAAAAGCTCTATAATTCAGTGGGAGAATCATTTAGTTAAAGGCTCAATTAAATGATAAATGGAATATGATATTTACTCTCTGCTTTATTTATGTTGTAGATTGCCATGTCGATAAACACGAACACTTTCTCCCTACATTCTATCCTTGACAAGGACAAGCTCAATGGAGCTAATTTCCTGGACTGGTACAAGAATCTGAGAATCATTCTCACACAAGAAAGAAACCTATACGTCCTGGAGCAGCCCATTCCGGAGGCACCTCCTGCCACTGCCACGCGAGCTGACCGAGATGCTTATAAGAAGCATCAAGTTGATGCATTAGATGTGTCATGCCTCATGCTCGCAACCATGAACTCTGAGCTTCAGAAGCAACACGAGTTGATGACTGCTTATGATATGGTTGAACATCTTCGTCAACTTTATCAAGGACAAGCAAGGCACGAGAGATTCGAGATCTCTAAGGTACTATTTTAGTGCAAGATGCAAGATGGGACTCCTGTAGGTCCATATGTACTCAAGATGATTGGGTACACAGAGAACCTACAGAGGTTGGGATTCCCACTTGGCCAAGAATTGGCCACTGACTTGATCTTGCAATCCTTGCCAGAAAGTTAGAGTCAATTTGTCATGAATTACAACATGAACGAAATTGATAAGCCACTGCTTGAGCTGATAAGCATGTTGCGAACTGCTGAGCTCAACCTTAAGAAGGTAAAGCCCAACTCCATTTTGATGGTGCAAAAGCATAAAGGCAAGGGCAAGCCAAAAAGCAAGGGAAAGTCCCAAGCCAAGGGCAAAGGCAAGGTAATGAAACCTAAAGGAGGGGTTGCCATGGATGCTACCTACTTCCACTGCGGTCAGATCGGGCACTGGAAGAGGAACTGCAAAGGATACCTGGAAGATCTTAAGAAGAAGAGAAATGAGATTTCTACTTCAGGTATATATGTTATAGAAGTCAATCTTTCTATTTCTTCATCGTGGGTATTAGATACCGGATGTGCTTCTCACATTTGTACTAGTGTACAGGCGCTGAGCAATATCAGGGCATTGACGAAGGGTGAGGTGGACCTACGAGTAGGCAATGGAGCATGGGTTGCTGCTGTTGTTGTACGAACTTACTTTCTATCTCTGCCCTCTGGACTTATACTAGAATTAGATAAATATTGTTATGTGCCTGCTCTCACAAAGAACATCATTTCAGTTTCTTATTTAGACAAGAAAGGCTTTTCGTTTATAATAAAGAACAAATGTTGTTCCGTTTATTTAAACGATATGTTCTATTGTAGTGCACCTCTGATGAACGGACTCTATATTCTAGACTTAGAGAACCCCATCTATAACATAAGTACCAAAAGGTTCAAGTCGAATGAAATGAACCGAACCTATCTCTGGCATTGTCGCTTAGGTCATATAAATGAGAATCGCTTATCCCAGCTCCATAAAGATGGTTTGCTGGACTCATTTGATTTTGAACCATATGAAACATGCGAGTCATGCCTACTTGGCAAGATGACCAAGACTCCCTTTAGTGGACACAACGAAAGAGCAACTGACTTATTAGGACTTATACATAGTGATGTATGTGGCCCTTTCAATGTCACTGCCAGAGGTGGTTATAGGTACTTCATTACATTTACTGATGACTTCAGTAGATATGGTTATGTGTATCTGATGACACATAAGTCACAATCCTTTGAAAAATTCAAAGAATTCAAGAATGAAGTACAAAACCAGCTAGGCAAGAGTATTAAAATACTTCGATCAGATCGAGGTGGTGAATACCTTAGCCATGAGTTTCGTGACTATCTAGTTGAGTGTGGGATTCTATCCCAACTCACTCCTCTTGGAACACCACAGTGGAATGGTGTATCCGAAAGGAGAAATCGTACCCTATTAGATATGGTATGATCTATGATGAGTCACACAGATCTTCCTATATCTTTTTGGGGATATGCTCTAGACACGACATCCTTCACACTTAACCGTGTTCCATCCAAAGCTGTGATAAAGACACCATATAAGATATGGACTGGGAAAGATGCCCAGATATCTTTAATGAGGATTTAGGGTTGTGAGACTTACGTTCGACGTCAAGTCTCGGACAAACTGGGACCCCAAATCCGATTAGTGCTATTTTATTAGATAGATTCCATGTGAAGGCTGCTACCATGACCTAACAACTCTGAATTCTTTCTTTAACCGCTAGAAACTTGATGTCGATGTTCTTAGTCTTTGGCGAACTACAATTATTCTTGGCATAAAGTTTTGTGGCTTTATTATCATAGTAAATCCTTAGTGTTCTATCAATGTCATCAACGATCTGCAATGCTGTCATGAAATTTCACAGCCAAATCTCATGATTGGATGCTTCGTAGTATGTTACCAACTCTGTTTCTATAGTAGAAGTGACTACTAGCATCTGTTTGACACTCTTTCAAGATATGACTCATTCAGTAAGCATGAAAATATAGCTCAAAATGAACCTCTAGCTATCCAAGCATCTAGTAAAATCAGAGTCTGAATATCCAATCACCTCTAGTGATCTGACTTTCGATCCGTGAGCATATTCCCTTTAGTTTTTCACAAATACTACATCACTCTCTTAACCATATTCTAGTACTACGGTCCTGAGTTACTAACATATATGTCTAACATCCCCACTATAAACGCTAAATTTGGTCGAGTACAAACTTGTGCATACATGAGATTTCCCACTTCTAATGTATATGAGAATTATTTCATCTCTTTTATTTCAAGTTCAAGTCGTGGACACTACTGCAATATGAAATTGTAACCTCTTGATATAAATGTGTCCCTAACTATATAGTTCTGTATATTATATCTTATAAGTACATTTTCAATATAGACCTACTGTAAAAGTCTAAGAATGTCTCTTGAACGATCACGACAGATCTGTATACCTAAAATAAAAAATATTTCACCAAGATCTTTTATTTCAAAATTACTAGATAAAAATAACTTGGTTTCATGCAGCTAACCCTTATTATTGCTTGCAAGCAATATATCGTCTATATACATAACAAGTATAACAAACTAGCTCCCACTAAACTTGACATATATGCACTAATCAACGAGGTTCTCTTTAAATCCAAATGAGGTAGCCATGTGATCAAATTTTTGGTATCATTGACGGGATGCCTGTTTTAAACGATAAATGGACTTTTTTTAATCTACATACTAGATGCTCTAAGTCCTTAGACTCAAAGTTCTTTGGTTGCATCATATATATAGACACTTTTGTTGGTTGCTACTCGGAAAACCTAATGGTTCCACTGTACAAAAATTTTGTACAAAGGTCTGAACCTTTTCCTAGCTACCATGTGTTCTTTTAAATTAAACTTGGATCGCCTGCGGAACTTAACACGTTTGATCTAAAGTTTAATCTATTTGTTCTTTTAGATTTAGACTTGGATCTCCTGTGGAACTTAACATGTTCGATCCAAATCACCTAGGTTATTAATTCCATTAAATATTAATTTCCAAAATTGGCTTCCAGGACTGCATGGCGAGGCACATGGCCTTCTTGGATATGGGAACAACCACCACCGCCTAGACAAAGACTTTTAAGGAAAACTAATATTTAATTTCCTTAAATAACTTTAGGTCAACCGAAAAGAACAATCAAATCACAAGGAAAAGAAAAACAAAGAACACAACATCGAAAATAAATTCGAAATACTAGAATCGCATGCCTCTTGTATTTGGTATTTTTACATGAAGATGAAACTAGTATGATGCGGAAATAAAATACTAGTATACCTTTTCTTTTGCAAGCAAAAACCTCTAGGTCTTCTACCGTATTCCTCTTCTAACCTCGGACGTTGTGTGGGCAACGATCTTCCAAGATGAGAAACCACCAAAGCACCTTCTTCTCCTCCTTGCAAGGTTCGGCCAAATCAAGTGCACCTCCAAGGAAGAAGAGAAACCACCACCAATGCTCCAAGGGATGAAAGTTTTCTCTCCTTCTTCTCCAAGCTAGAAAACCGGCCACCACTTGATCTCCAAGAGGAAGAAGAGATTCGACCACAACAAGTAGAAGAGAGATCTTGAAGGGGCCGGCCACACCAAGGAAGAAAAGAGGGAGAAGAATAATAAAGTTGTGTGTCATGAAGGTACCCCAACCCCCTCTTTTATATTCCTTAGCTTTGGTAAATAAGGGAATTTAATTACAATACAATTTCCTTAACTTTCCTTGACATGAATTAATTAAGAAAAAATTAAACAAAATTTCCTTAACCTCCATGTCATGGTCGGCCACATCAATAAGAGCAAACAAGGCAATTTCAATCAACAATTTAAAATTCCTTATTTGTCTTCGAAAATTAAAAAAAATAAAATTTCCCTTTAAAATCCCTTCATGGTTGATAAAAAGAAATTTCTATAATTTTAATTTTTTAACATGTGAATAATTTACAAAGAAGAAAAATAAAATATCTTTTCAATCTACAAATAAGGAAAGAGATTTAATCTCTTTCTTTAATCTTTTGTAGATCCTTTTAAGAGATATTTTAATTTTTAATCTCTCCAATTAAATTATATCTTTCACATAAGAAAAATTTAAAATTAAAATTCTTTTTAATTTAATGGGGGTCGGCCACCTAAGCTTGGGTTCAAGCTAGGGTCGGCCACCCATGAACCAAGGCTTGGCTGGCCCTAGCTTGATCCACAAGCTAGCTTGGCCGGCCCATATATCATGGGTATGAAGGTGGGTATAGTACTCTATAAATAAGAGGCTACGATAGGGACCGAGAGGAGGAATTGGTTTTGGTCTCCCGATAAAATTAAGCATCCCGTGTTCGCCCCGAACACACAACTTAATTTTATCAATAATAATTCATTCCACTAGAGAACTATTATTGAACTACCGCACCAATCCCAAATTATATTTTTGGGCTCTTTCTTATTATGAGTGTGTTAGTCTCCCTGTGTTTAAGATGCCAAATATCCACTAATTAAGTGAGTTACTGACAACTCATTTAATTAGTATCTTAGTCCAAGAATAGTACCACTCAACCTTATCGTCATGTCGGACTAAGTCCACCTGTAGGGTTTAACATGACAATCCTTATGAGCTCATCTTGGGGACATTATCAACCTAGATCACTAGGACACAGTTTCCTTTTATAATAAACAACACACACTATAAGTGATATCATTTCCCAACTTATCGGGTTTATTGATTTATCGAACTAAATCTCACCCATTGATAAATTAAAGAAATAAATATCAAATATATATGCTTGTTATTATATTAGGATTAAGAGCACACACTTCCATAATAACTGAGGTCTTTGTTCCTTTATAAAGTCAGTATAAAAGAAACAACCTCTAATGGTCCTACTCAATACACTCTAAGTGTACTAGTGTAATTATATAGTTAAGATAAACTAATTCCTAATTACACTACGACCTTCCAATGGTTTGTTCCTTTCCATTTTGGTCGTGAGCTGCTGTCTATAATTTATAAGGTACTGATAACATCATTTTCTGTATGTGACACCACATACTATGTTATCTACAATATAAATTAATTGAACAACTACAAACAAATGTAGATAATTTGACCAAATGTGATTCTTTATTCAAAATAAATGTTTACAAAAGCTTAGGCTTTCAGTATACACTCTAACAATCTCCCACTTATACTAATGACTAAGCTGCCATATCTTCTGCCATACATCTGATTCTCATTCCCTCCACATGCCGATCGAAAGCTTTTGCCGAAAGGGCCTTAGTGAAAGGATCTGCCAGGTTATCTGCTGATGTAATCTTGGCGATGACAACCTCTTCTCGCTTCACGATATCTCGTATCAGGTGGTACTTGCGCTCTATATGTTTACTTGCCTTATGGGCTCATGGTTCCTTCGAGTTTGCAACTGCACCGCTATTATCACAATAAATTGTAATGATTTTTGACAAACCAGGAATCACATCTAAGTCCATTAGAAAGTTCTTGAGTCATACTGCTTCTTTAGCTGCCTCAGAGGCTGCTACATACTCAGCTTCCATGGTTGAGTCCGAAACGCATTTCTACTTAACACTCCTCCATGCAATGGCTCCACCTCCTAAAGTAAACACATAGCCTGATGTAGACTTATTGTTGTCCCTATCTGATTGGAAATCTGAATCCGTGTAACTCACAGGGAGCAAATCATCTACTTGGTAAACTAGCATATAATCTCTAGTCCTTCTCAGGTACTTTAATATATGCTTTACCGCAGTCTAATGTCCTTGTCCAGGGTTACTCTTGTTAGAGTGTATACTAAAAGCCTAGCTTTTGGTATAAACATTTATCTAGAAATAAGAATCACATTTGTCAAATGTCAACATTTATGATAAATGAAGTTGTTCAATTAATTTATATTGTAGATAATATGGTGTGTGGTGTCACACACAGAGGATCATGTTATCAGTACCTTATAAATTATAAACAGTAGCTCACGACCATAATGGAAAGGAACAAACCATTGGAAGGTCGTAGTGTAATTAGGTATTAGTTTATCTTAACTATATAATTACACTAGTACACTTAGAGTGTATTGAGTAGGACCATTAGAGGTCGTTTCTTTTATACTGACTTTATAAAGAAACAAAGACCTCAGTTATTATGGAAGTGTGTGCTCTTAATCCTAATATAATAACAAGCACATATATTTGATATTTATTTCTTTAATTTATCAATGGGTGAGATTTAGTTCGATGAATCAATAAACCCGATAAGTTGGGAAATGATATCACTTATAGTGTGTGTTATTGATTATAGAAGGAAACTGTGTCCTAGTGATCTAGGTTGAGAATGTCCTCAAGAGGAGCTCATAAGGATTGTCATGTTAAACCCTGCAGGTGGACTTAGTCCGACATGACGATGAAGTTGAGTGGTACTACTCTTGGAGCTAGATATTAATTAAGTGAGTTGTCAGTAACTTACTTAATTAGTGGATATTTGTTATCTTAAACACAGGGAGACCAACACACTCATAATAAGAAGGAGCCCAAAAATGTAATTTGGGATTGGTGCGGTAGTTCAATAATAATTCTCTAGTGGAATGAATTATTATTGATAAAATTAAGTTGTGTGTTCGGGGCGAATAATTTTATCGGGAGACCAAAACCAATTCCTCCTCTCGGTCCCTATCGTAGCCTCTTGATTATAGAGTACTATACCCACCTTCTTACCCATCCTATAAGGGGCCGGCCAAGCTAGCTTGGAGACCAAGCTAGGGCCGGCCATGTTTTGGTTCATGGGTGAATTCATGTGGCCGGCCCTAGCTTGAACTCAAGCTTAGGTGGCCGACCCTATTAAAATAAAAAGGAATTTTATTTTTTAAAATTTTCTTATGTGGATAACATGATTTAAAAAAGAGTTTAAAAATTTAAATCTTTCCTTTTATAAGATTCTACAAAAGATTAAGAGAAGAGTTAAATTTCTTTCCTTATTTGTAGATTAAAAGGTTGATTTTAATTTTGGTAAAAACTTTCCTTTTAATCATGTTCATGATTTAAAAGAGAGTTTAAAAAATTAAATATCTCTTTTATAAAGCTTCTACAAAGATTAAGAAAAGATTAGATATCTTTCCTTATTTGTAGATTGTAAGAGATTTTAATTTTTAAAGATAACTTTCTTTTTATCCACATGTTTAAAAGAAATATTTTAATTTATAAAATTTCCTTTTTATTAACCATCATGAAGGGAAAAATTATTAGAGAAATTTTTTTTAAAATTTCCGGAAACAAATAAGGAAAGTTTTAATTCTTGATTGAATTAAATTTCCTTTGCTTGGTTTAAAGTGGCCGACCACATTGTTGATGAGATAAAATTGTTTTTAATTAAATAAATTTTCCTTATCAATGGAAAAAGAATTAAGGAAATTTTTATTTAAATTTCCTTATTTGCCAAGGCCAAGGATTATAAAAGAGAGGGTAGAGGTGCCTTCATGGTGAACAACTCTATTATTTTTCCTCTCTCTTTTTCTACCTTGGTGTGGCCGACCATCCTCTCCTCCTTTCTTCTCTTTGATGGCCGAACCTCATCTTTCTTGTGGAGACTCATATGGTGGCCGGATCAAGTTTAGAGAAGAAGAAGAAGAAGGAGAGAAAGAAAGCTTCGTTTCTAGCATCCCTTGGAGCATGGTGGTGGTGGCCGAACCTCTTCATCCTAGAAGATGTTTTGATGGCCGAAACTTGCAAGGAAGAAGAAGGTGCTTGGTGGTTCTCATCTCGGAAGATCGTTGCCCACACAACGTCCGAGGTTAGAAGAGGAATACGATAGAAGATCAAGAGGTCTTTCTAAAAGGTATAACTAGTATTTTTCCTTTCCGCATCATACTAGTTATTTTTGGAAATAATACCAAATACAAGAGGCATACGATTCTAGAGTTTCGAATTTGTTTTCGATATAGTGTTTATTTGTTTTTCTTTCCCTTGTGATTTGATTGTTCTTTTCGGTTAACCTAAAGTTATTTTAGGAAATTAAATATTATCTTTCCATAAAAGGTTTTGTCTAGTCGGTGGTGGTTACTCCCATATCCAAGAAGGCCGTGTGCCTCGCCACGTCAGTACTGGGAACCAATTATGGAAATTAATATTTAATGGAATTAATAACTTAAGGTGATTTGGTTCGAACGTGTTAAGTTCCGCAGGAGACCCAAGTCAAAACCTAAAAGAACGAATAGATTAAGTTTTGGATCAAACGTGTTAAGTTCCGCAGGCGATCCAAAATTTAATTTAAAAGAACACATGGTAGCTAGGAAAAGGTTCAGACCTTTGTACAAAATTTTTGTACAGTGGAACCTCTAGGTTTTCCGAGTAGCAACCAACAACTCTGATATCTGCTAACCATGCCCACGGCAAAACAGATATCAGGTCTCGTACATAGCATTGCATACATTAGGCTTCCTACAGCCGAAGCATAAGGAACTGCTTTCATGTCCTCTATCTCCTTTGATGTCTTTGGAGACAACTCTTTAGATAGAGCTACTCCATGCCTAAAAGGTAAGAAACCTTTCTTGGAATCCTGCATGCTAAAACGAGCAAGGATTGTATCTATATATGAAGCTTGGGACAGACACAACATTCTTTTCTTGTGATCCCTTATAACTTTAATCCCAAGAATGTGTGCACAATCTCCTAAGTCCTTCATATCAAATTGTTTGGACAACCATACCCTTACATCCGATAATACCTTGACATTGTTGCCAATTAACAAAATATCATCTACGTATAGTACAAGAAATACCACCACGTTTCCGTTACACTTCTTGTATATACAAGACTCATCCGGACACTGAATAAATCCATATGACTGGATTACTTCATTAAATCGGCTGTTCCAAGATCTTGAAGCTTGCTTCAGTCCATAAATGGACCGATTGAGCTTGCACACTAGATGCTCTTTGCCTTTTTCAATAAACCCTTCTGGTTGCTTCATATGGATGTTCTCTTCAAGACTTCCATTAAGGAAAGCTGTCTTGACATCCATTTGCCAAATCTCATAATCCATATGAGCAGCAATGGATAAGAGTATCCGGTTAGACTTAAGCATGACTACCGGTGAAAAGGTCTCCTCATAATCGATTCCCTCTTTCTGAGTGTACCCTTTTGCAACAAGCCTAGCTTTAAAGGTTTCTACCTTCCCGTCTGTCCCTCTTTTCCTTTTGTAGATCCACTTGCATACAACGGCTTTTACACCATCAGGTGGTTCTACAAGCTCCCAGACCTTATTAGAGTACATAGACTCTATTTCAGAATTCATTGCTTTTTGCCAAGATGCTGCATCTATATCTTGGAGTGCTTTGTTATATGTTCGGGGATCAGGTTCATGTTTACACGGGATCAAGTCCGAAGACTCTCCCAAAAACATGAATCTATCAGGCTGCCTTACAACCCCCCCCCCCCCACTACGACGAGGCACTGCCTATGGTTGTGTATCATGTGTGACACGTGTTGCAGTCTCTTGTGGTACTTCATCTTGTACTGTTGGTACTAAGGTAGACGTGTCCTCTCTTAGTTCTTCTAAAACAACTTTGCTACTGGGCTTGTGATCCATTATATAGTCTTCTTCTAAAAACTAGGCATTGGTGCTAATAATGACCTTCTGATCTTTAGGACTATAAAATAAACCACCTTTTGTTCCTCTGGGATACCCCACAAACACGCGAACTTCTGTACGAGATTCTAACTTATCAGCATCTGGTTTCAGCACATGTGCTGGACTACCCCAAATCCGAATATGTCTTAGACTGGGCTTTCGCCCATTCCACAATTCTGTGGGAGTAGAAGAAACTGATTTAGAAGGTACTAAGTTCAGAATGTACATTGCCGTTTCCAGAGCGTATCCCCAGAACGAATTTGGTAATTCTGAATAACTCATCATCGATCTAACCATTTCCATAAGAGTCCTATTCCTTCGTTCTGCCACACCATTCTGTTGGGGTGTACCAGGTGCGGACAGTTGGGATTGAATCCCGGCCTCTGATAAGTAATTCCTAAACTCTCCTAAGAGGTATTCGCCACCACGATCAGACCGTAGTGTCTTGATACTTTTACCTAGTCGTTTCTCCACATCAGCCTTATACTCTTTGAACTTATCAAAGCACTCGGACTTGCGACGCATTAGGTAAATATATCCGTATCTTGAATAATCGTCTATAAAAGAGACAAAATATTCAAAACCACCTCTTGCCTGGATAGACATAGGACCACACAAATCAGAATGAACCAATTCTAACACTTCTTTGGCTCTATACCCCTTGGCCTTAAAAGGCCTTTTGGTCATTTTACCTTCCAAGCAAGATTCACAATTTGGAAAATTTTCCAACTCTAATGAACCCAAAAGTCCATCGGCTATAAGCCTTTGAATCCTACTTAAGTTAATATGACCAAGCCTTAGATGCCAAAGATATGCTTGGTTCATTTCCGAAGGTTCTTTTCTCTTATTTGAGTTAGAAGATGAGTTATAAATTTCCATGTTTTGTTTTGTGGGAGAAATTGGATTTAAAGTATACAAATTGCCAACTAATGTACCAGAACAGATAATCACTTTATTTCTCTTAATAACTACATCATTACTAAAAGAAACTGAATATCTATCCAAAAACAGTTTAGAAACTGAAATTAAATTCTTTCTAAAACTAGGTACATAAAGTCAATTTCTTAAAACCAAATTTCTATTCCTATTAAAAGATAAGTAGACGTCTCCCACTGCAACAGCCGCCACCTTAGTAGCATTGCCCATGTAGACTATTATTTCTCCTTCACATAGTCGTCGGGTTTCCTGGAACCCCAGCAAAGAATTGCAGACATGAATAGTGGCTCCCGTATCTACACACCAGGTGCTGGTAGATAACGTCGCTAAACATGTTTCAACAACTAGAGCATGAGATATACCTTTGTTGTTCTGATTCCTACGAGGACAGTCCGCCTTCCAATGCCTTGACTGCTTGCAGATGAAGCACTTTCCCTTCGGCTTCTTCATTCCAGCTTTAGATCCTGTACTCTGAGATTTATTCACTTTCTTTGCTGAACCAACTTGTTTCTTATTTTTCTTTCCTTTCGGTTTAGAAGTAGAACCATTTTCAGCATAGTGAATATGAGAATTGTGACGAAACAAACCTTCTGCTGCCTGAAGTTCTGTTAGTAGTTCCGCCAATGAATATACCCTTCTATTCATATTGTAATTCAGGCGGAATTGCTCAAAACTTCTAGGTAGTGTTTGCAGGATCATATCGATCTGGGTTTCCCCATCAATTTCTCCTCCAAGGATCTGTATTTCGTTCAGATAAGCCATCATTTTTAGGATATGATCCCTCACATGAGTACCCTCTTGCATGGTGGCTGTCATTATCTTTATCATGGCTTCTTGTCTAGAAGCCCGATCCGAATGACCAAAGAGTTCCTTGAGATTGTTCATAATATCATAAGCTGTTGGTAAATCTTGATGCTGATGTTACAATACATTTGACATTGAAGCCAAAATGTAACACCATGCCATCTCATCTGCCTTTACCCATTTCTTATGATATTCAATCTCCTGTTGGGTAGAATCACCAGTGGGTGCATCAGGGCAAGGCTCAGTCAGTACAAACTTATAGCTTTCAGCAGTAAGAACAATGTCCAGGTTCCTTTTCCAATCTATGTAATTAGGACCAGTAAGTCTATTCTGTTGTAGTATGATGGTTAGTGGGTTGAAAGTCATCCTAAGAATCACAAATAACTTTTGGTCAAAACTTTAAATTTAGAATAATATTGATTTCTCAAACAATACTATTTTAAATTAACCAACACCTCAAAACACCATGAATTTTGTATGCCACGATAGTGTGGACGTATACAAATTCAACATTGTAAAATGGAGGGTTTAACCCATTAATTTTATTATCTTGTCAACCATACTTTTTGACAAATAAAATTAATAGTTAGTATCCTTTGGTCACACGAATAATAGCAGTGACTCCGATGGGGAGGATACTATTAGACGTGCCTAAGTGTATACCATTACTTGACACTAAGTCCATTAATAAGATTGTGCCCCTTCCGATGGGGAAGATCACACGCTCTTAATTAACTTCCTATAGTCATCCAAAATGGAAGTTTGTTCTAGTGATCCACAAACAAGCTCATCCGATATGAAGGAAGGCACTCAGAGCTAACGCGCAAGCTTGTTTGCATCACTTACAAACCAGTAATGGAGACCGTGGAATTTATTTAAAATCCCTCTCCCACTTAGTTATTTATAAATGAGGAATTTTAACTATGCTAGCCTACTAAACATGTATACTAACATGCACACACAGCATAATATAAAAGCAATAAATAGAAATTCTAATTTTCAACTATTATGGCTTTTATCAATGATTGTCCTCCGTGTGTTGTCATCCCAAGCTGCTGCCATATTTGGCTAACGCCACTGGGTCTAGCTGTCGCATCCATCTTGCTCCTTGTTCCGCTGCACCTCTGGTCCTCAAAAAGTTCCACGCCTTGCAAGATTCGATCCACGACATAAATAGAATTTTACATTTTTCGATCCTATATTCCTCGAAAGAATGTACATGTAACTAGATTAAAAATAAAATCCTAATAAAACTAAATACAACTCCTGCTGTATTTTATAGTACAATCATGCACACACATATAAATGCCCTTGACATATCCAAGGGTCCAATCACACACATAATAACTAAAAGCCATAATAGTTGGATCCTAAATCCACAAAGTTAGCTCATCCTACTATTAACCTGCCTAAATTATGTAGGACATGTGCATAATTAAACTAATACCAAATACACAGAGGCAAAACCCTAGCTCTGATACCAATTGTTGGTTGCTACTCGGAAAACCTAATGGTTCCACTGTACAAAAATTTTGTACAAAGGTCTAGACCTTTTCCTATCTACCATGTGTTCTTTTAAATTAAACTTGGATCGCCTGCGGAACTTAACACGTTTGATCCAAAGTTTAATCTATTTGTTCTATTAGGTTTAGACTTGTATCTCCTGCGGAACTTAATACGTTCGATCCAAATCACCTAGGTTATTAATTCCATTAAATATTAATTTCCAAAATTAGCTTCAGGACTGCATGGCGAGGCACATGGCCTTCTTGGATATGGGAACAACCACCACCGCCTAGACAAAGTCTTTTAAAGAAAGCTAATATTTAATTTCCTTAAATAATTTTAGGTCAACCGAAAAGAACAATCAAATCACAAGGAAAAGAAAAACAAAGAACACAACATCGAAAATAAATTCGAAATACTAGAATCGCATGCCTCTTGTATTTGGTATTTTTACATGAAGATGAAACTAGTATGATGCGGAAATAAAATACTAGTATACCTTTTCTTTTGCAAGCAAAAACCTCTAGGTCTTCTACCGTATTCCTCTTCTAACCTCGGATGTTGTGTGGGCAACGATCTTCCGAGATGAGAAACCACCAAAGCACCTTCTTCTCCTCCTTGCAAGGTTCGGCCAAATCAAGTGCACCCCCAAGGAAGAAGAGAAACCACCACCAATGCTCCAAGGGATGAAAGCTTTCTCTCCTTCTTCTCCAAGCTAGAAAACTGGCCACCACTTGATCTCCAAGAGGAAGAAGAGATTCGGCCACAACAAGGAGAAGAGAGATCTTGAAGGGGCCGGCCACACCAAGGAAGAAAAGAGGGAGAAGAATAATAAAGTTGTGTGTCATGAAGGCACCCCAACCCCCTCTTTTATATTCCTTAGCTTGGGAAAATAAGGGAATTTAATTACAATAAAATTTCCTTAACTTTCCTTGACATGAATTAATTAAGAAAAAATTAAACAAAATTTCCTTAACCTCCATGTCATGGCCGGCCACATCAATAAAAGCAAACAAGGCAATTTCAATCAACAATTTAAAATTCCTTATTTGTCTTCGAAAATTTTAAAAAATAAAATTTTCCTTTAAAATCCCTTCATGGTTGATAAAAAGAAATTTCTATAATTTTAATTTTTCAACATGTGAATAATTTACAAAGAAGAAAAATAAAATATCTTTCCAATCTACAAATAAGGAAAGAGATCTAATCTCTTTATTTAATCTTTTGTAGATCCTTTTAAGAGATATTTTAATTTTTAATCTCTCCAATTAAATTATATCTTTCACATAAGAAAATTTTAAAATTAAAATTATTTTTAATTTAATGGGGACCGGCCACCTAAGCTTGGGTTCAAGCTAGGGCCGGCCACCCATTAACCAAGGCTTGGCCGGCCCTAGCTTGATCCACAAGCTAGCTTGGCCGGCCCATATATCATGGGTATGAAGGTGGGTATAGGTGGGTATAGTACTCTATAAATAAGAGGCTACGATAGGGACCGAGAGGAGGAATTGGTTTTGGTCTCCCGATAAAATTAAGCATCTCGTGTTCGCCCCGAACACACAACTTAATTTTATCAATAATAATTCATTTCACTAGAGAACTATTATTGAACTACCGCACCAATCCCAAATTACATTTTTGGGCTCCTTCTTATTATGAGTGTGTTAGTCTCCTTGTGTTTAAGATGTCAAATGTCCACTAATTAAGTGAGTTACTGACAACTCATTTAATTAGTATCTTAGTCCAAGAATAGTACCACTCAACCTTATCGTCATGTCGGACTAAGTCCACCTGTAGGGTTTAACATGACAATCCTTATGAGCTCATCTTGGGGACATTATCAACCTAGATCACTAGGACATGGTTTCCTTTTATAATCAACAACACACACTATAAGTGATATCATTTCCCAACTTATCGGGTTTATTAATTTATCGAACTAAATCTCACCCATTGATAAATTAAAGAAATAAATATCAAATATATGTGCTTGTTATTATATTAGGATTAAGAGCACACACTTCCATAATAACTGAGGTCTTTGTTCCTTTATAAAGTCAGTATAAAAAAAACGACTTCTAATGGTTCTACTCAATACACTCTAAGTGTACTAGTGTAATTATATAGTTAAGATAAACTAATTCCTAATTACACTACAACCTTCCAATGGTTTGTTCCTTTCCATTTTGGTCGTGAGCTGCTGTCTATAATTTATAAGGTACTGATAACATCATCTTCTGTATGTGACACCACATACTATGTTATCTACAATATAAATTAATTGAACAACTACAAACAAATGTAGATAATTTGACCAAATGTGATTCTTTATTCAAAATAAATGTTTACAAAAGCTTAGGTTTTCATTATACACTCTAACAACTTTTATGTCTCTATTGAGGAATACAGTCTTTACATTCATTTGATGTAGCTCCAAATCATAATGAGAGACAAGTACCATGATTACCCTAAGAGAGTCCTTCGTCAACACAGGTGAGAAAGTCTTCTTTTAATCAATATCTTTTTTTTAGTGAATCCCTTAGCAACAATATGAGACTTATACTTTTCGATATTGCCCCTTAATCTCGTTTGATTTAAATATCCATTTACAACCAAAGGACTTCTTACCTTTAGGTAATTCGACAAGTTTCAAATGTGATTGTTTATCATCTAGACTTCAACTCTTCTTGCATGATGCTAATCCACCTTTTAGGGTTAGAGCATTATTTGAACTCTTGAAAATATATAGGATCACTTTCCAACCCTATGTCAAAATTATGCTCTTGGAGATAAATATAATCATGAGAATTTATGGTTCGCCATTCCCTATGGATCGCCTTAAAGACACTTATGTTTGAGGTGGTTGAGGTTAGGGACATAGCCAAAGGGGGGTGATGGGGGCTATCGTCCCCTCCCCCCTTTATTTTTTTAGTGTAATAGGTTTATAGGGTATAAAAATAGGGGGTGAAAGAAAGAAGAGTGGGAGGTAATGGCATGACTGTCTCCCCTCAACATAAACACATACCTTTCGCCCCCCTCGATATAAAATTCCTGGCTCTATCCCTGGTTGAGATACTTACTCATCAATATGAGGTAATACCTCAATTTTAGTGGTAGACTCTGTAGGATTGAAAGTGCTTGAGGCAAGGGTGTGGCTTTTACTTTCGTTTCATAAATACGCAACGAAAATAGAAGTAAACAAAAAACCAATCGCTAACACTTTTTCGTTACTTGGTTCGGAGCCTGTATCGACTTCTACTCCAAGGCTTGCACGTAAGAGTGCTTTCGATGGGCAATCACTAATCAATCGAAATATTACAAATTGAGTATTACAAATAATTAGCAATTTAAAGAATACCGACAACAGAAAATCTTTGGTGGAACAGTCGTCGGAGCTTTCGACCGTTGTAGCGGCATTTTCTGAGCAGCTCGAAGAAGCGGAAGTCGTTCGTTGTGTTGTCTTGCAGCTTCTGGTCGAGGCTCCTTATATAGGCTGTTCTGACCACTCGAAACCCCTCCGAGCGCTTGGAAAACGTGGCTTGGCCACTCCGTGCGCGCCACATCAGCTACCCAATAATTTTTAGGTTCCGGGCGCCTGGACCAACTCCAGCCGCCCGAACTAGTTCCGGGCTCCCGGACTCCTTCCGGGCGCCTGGACCACCTTTCTCCAGCTCCTTGTTTTCTGCAATACAAAGTTAGTTCAGGCAAAAATAATATACATATAATATGAAATTATGACATCCTCTGACTGTCCGGTTCTGACTTCGAGTTTCGTCAAAACTCTAGGTCGAACCCACACTTACTGTCCCTCTTCGGGAAACGCGTCCTCACCTACTCCACTCAGGAGAAGTTACTTGTTGACAGTCCGATCCTCCAGACCGACTAGACTTTCTGCCTAGGGTTACCACTCCCAAGGGTTTTCCTCAACCTAGGGTTACCGCCCCCTATGACCTAGGGTTACCACCCCCTAGGATTTTCCTCCACCTAGGGTTATCACCCCCTAGGACCTAAGGTTACCGCCTCTTAGAATTTTCTACTTGCTTAACAGCAGCTAGGACTTTTGCCTAAGTACCCTTAGGACTTTCCTGCAATCTCATTGTAATTCGTTAGACGATAAATAACCTTAACTTTGAACCCTTTGCCATTATCAAAACTTGGGTTCGATAATCGGATGCTTCCCGCACCAACAATCTCTCCCTTTTTGTTATGGCAACAAAATTCAAAGTTAAGTAAAACATAATTAAAAAGAATGAATGAATGCAAATAACGTAATATGATTAAAAAACATAATTCAAGTGCAATCAGTATAATTCAAGTGTAATCAGTATCTCCCCCTTAATCACTTATCCACTTTTTAATTACTTAACTTCATTTCTTCCTACTCTTTGCCATATATCAAAAAAGTAGAAAGATGGTTGTAACGATAGGAAATTTTAGCTCCTCCTGAAAGGTAGCATTTTCTAAAAAGATATTGCCAATTGTAGTTTTGAAAGTAGATTTATGAAGAAGGAAAAATTGATTTGAAGGTGATTTTTTAGGGTTTACCAAAAACTTAGCTAGATTTTGAGAATAGCTTTAGCTTTTCAAAATAACTTAGAAAAACTTAAGTTTTGACAAACACAAAAAAAAAATTGAAAATACGCTTTTTGTTTTAAACTTAGCCAAATATTTAAACTTTAAAAGCGACTTACCAAAAATTTGGTTGAAAATTAGTTAAGTACGTTAAAAAACTTGATAAAAATACTTTAGCTTTAAAACTATTTTGATAAATGCTTGCCTTTAAAAAAAAAAAAAAAACTTAGTTAAACGTACTAAACTTAAAATGATTTTGACAACACCTTTAGATTAAAAAAAGTTTGTTTAAATACTTAGCTTTAAAAATAATTTTGTTTAAACACCAAAAACTGAAGTTTTAAAAAATATTTTTAATTAAAAAAAAGGAAAAAAACTTAAATTTAGTTTCTTTCACTCCCCCTTGATTAATGTTAGTCTTCAAAGTCCTAGAGTCCAAGCATGAGTATTAAAAAGAAATTGAACATAAATGCCTTCCTTAACAAATGTCTAGCCTTTAGCTACTAGCTATTTACCATGAGGTAGTAGCTTTCACTTGGTTAGTCAAATTAAGCAAGTGGTCTAGTTAGTTTGACTAAGCTTGGATAACTTAATTTGATTAATTTCAATTTGATATTTATTGTCCAGACTTATGTTGTAACGACCCGCCTTCTACTAACTAAGCTGTAAGGCCAGACCGTCACATTGTGCTGTGCTAAGCTATATCCATGACCATCACTAAGTCTAGGTGCGGAAGCTGTACTAATTAAAACTTTGCTAAACTACTACCATTTATTGATTCTATATGTGCTAAGGGGTGTAATCTAAACTATTCATGACATATATTACATCCACCCAATGGTCAAGGAGCTTAACTAAGGGTTTCTTACTGACATCAGGCCTCCCAATCGATCCACGGATCGATTGGAATAGCTTGATCGATCCACGGATCAATTGGAATGGCTTGATCGATCCATTGATCCATCCAGGTGGCTGCTGTATACGAAACTTAGGTTGGATCGATCCAGTGATCGATTCAGCACGCTACTGTGCTCGGGGCGATATTCTGGATCGATCGGCTGATCGATCCAGACTGGCCAATCGATCCAGTGATCGATCCCAGGGCTTTCTGTTCGTGACAGAAGGCATCCGAATCGATCAACTGATCGATCCAGGAGCTTACTGTTCGCGGTACGAACTTATCAATCGATCAGCTGATCGATTGAGAAGCCTCCAATCGATCTGCCGATCGATTGGGGTTTCTGATTTCGTACTAGAAGTCTGATTTCAGCACTATTTTGTGCCTCAATCACACACACAAGTTCTAAGATGACTGGGAAACATTCTAATAACACTAACTGACATTCTAAGCATGAACACTAATAATCTGAACAGGTCTTTCATGATTCATAACATTAAAATAACTGAAAATAAAGAAAGTAACAACTTAATAAAATGCTAAAGTTTCAGATCTATTTCTAGTTTCTCCAAGGTCTTTATTCCAAGTTCCATCCACACACATCTTCATCGCATTGCCCTCCAGCCTCCGCTAGTCCACCTTTCCTTTACCTTTATCTGCAGTATAAGGAAAAAGTATCTGTAAGCTTTACGCTTAGTAAGAAACCATCTACCTCACAAAACATGCATACGATGCAATTTATGTTTTTAAAACATGCTATTCGAAATATATGTATACTGAATATGCTAAGCATGGCATGGCATACAACACATAGAAGTAAAACTGATCATGGCAATAAAGCTAATGATAAACTATCATGTTGTATCAATAGAAAACTAAACTGATACTAAAGCTGAACTAAGCTAATACTAATCTGATGCTAAAGCTGAACTGAACTCACATGACTAATTTGTGATGTTTGAAAACTATATTCATAAGTAGATTAAAATAATAATCAAGCTGCTGTTTGGGCCCGACAACTGTACTTGCTGTGCGCGCATCCCTAACTAGACCCGTATTTGCAAGTCCCGAATTTAGTAGGGTTACTAGGTTATCTGAACCTAGGGACGACTGTGGGAGTCCAACCCAATGGATATCTAATCCAGTATAGTGCCACTGAAAAAGTAAAATACTGAACATAGCTAATTATTGATTGTCTTTCTCTTTCTAGGTTATCTGAACCTTGAACTAGGTTGTCTGAACCTAGAGGCGACTGTGGGAGCCCACCCATTGGACATCTAGTCCTATAAGAGCTGTAGCAAGACTAAATAAGCTGTGAAAATGCTTTTATTGTATTTATATAAGCTAATAAAATGCCTAGGTTGCATTTTAACTGTGCTAACAATTTATTCGAACACTTGGTATGCGCTAGTTCGCATCCTTTGTGCCGAAAGTCTACATATTACTAAACTAAAGCTTACAATTCATACGAAAGCTACTTATACCACAGGTGAGGGGTTTCTTACCTCCTGCTCGAAGTTTCTTACGATTCTAATCGCTAGATTTCCGGAGAAGACGATCCTTTCGACGATCTTCTCGCGTCTATGCGTTCCTCTCGCGGAGGGGAGCGCCCTCCTGTCGGAGTCGTCGCCGGAAGATGCTCCTAGAGCCTTTGGGATGAAACCCTAACCCTTGGGGGCTTGGTGTGCCGAGAGAGAAAGAGGAGGGAGGGGGCGGCGTGAGGTTAGGGTGAGGAGGAGGAAAGTCACTAATAAAATCTAATAACTCCTCTTTTAATTTCCTATTTATATTAAGTGGTTAAATTCATCCAACTCCAATATAAATATAATTGTTTCCCTTCCCTTTCAGCACGGCCCTGCTGGGTTCACTTGGTTACTAGAGTCCGCTATAAGTCGTAGGACCCAATAGGTCTCGGGTTCAAAATCCGCATAGGCTATGTTACGACTTCATTTATTTTTGCTACTTCCGCTACTCTAAAAATTCCATAAAAATATCCTAAAATTCCAGAAAAATCATAGAATATTTCTAAAATAATTTTGAGAATTTTCGGGAGTTACAATCCCCCATAACTTATAAAAAGTTCATCCTCGAACTTAGAATAACTCTGGGTACTTCTGTCTCATACTAGTTTCTGTCTCCCAGGTTGCCTCTTCTGCTGTGTGACTTTGCCAAACTACTTTCACTAATGGTACTTCCTTGTTCCGCAATTTCTTAACTGCTCGGTCTATTATCTGAATAGGCCGACTGTCATAGCTGAGGTCTTCGCGGACTGGTACCGACTGGGGCTCAATAACTTGGGTGGCATCTGGGATATGCTTCTTCAGCATAGAGACATGAAATACATTATGGATGGCTGACATCTCCTGTGGTAGCTCTAGTTCATATGCTACCTTGCCAACTCTTCTAGTGATAAGGTACGGTCCCACATATCTGGGACTTAGCTTGCCCTTTTTCCCAAAACACATTACTCCCTTCATGGGAGCTACTCTGAGGAACACTGAATCCCCAACTGAAAACTCTAAGGGTATGCGTCGTGTATCAGCATAGCTTTTCTGGCAGCTCTGAGCTGTCTCTATCCTCTGGCGGATCTGCTGTACAGCTGCTGTGGTATCTGCTACTAGATCTGTCTGAAGTTCTAGTTCTTTCTGTTCACCACTCTCATACCAGCAGATTGGAGATCTACACCTCCGCCCATAGAGAGCCTCGTAAGGTGCCATGCCGATGGTGGCCTGATAGCTATTGTTGTACGTAAATTCTACTAAACTCAGATATTTGCACCTACTTCCCTTGAAATCTAGGGCATATGCTCGGAGAATATCTTCGAGTACCTGATTAACTCGCTCTGTCTGACCATCTGTCTGAGGATGGAAAGCTGTGCTGAACTTTAACTTCGTGCCCAAGGCTGACTGTACACACTCCCAGAAGTGTGATGTGAACCTACTGTCTCGGTCTGAAATAATGGTTCGTGGGACTCCATGTAGTCTGACGATCTCCTTGAGATATAACTGAGCTAGATGTTCCATGGAGTAGGATATCCTGATAGCTAAGAAGTGGGCTGATTTAGTTAACCTGTCAACTATTACCCAGATGGTATCAAAACCATTCGTGGTTCTGGGTAATCCCACTATGAAATCCATAGAAATGTCTTCCCACTTCCATTCTGGGATCTGGATAGGCTGCAGAACTCCTCCTGGTCTCTGATGTTCTGCTTTAACCCTCTGACAGGTTAGGCAGGTGCTGACATATCGAGCGATGTCTCTCTTCATCCCAGGCCACCAAAAATATTTCTTCAAATCCTGGTACATTTTGGTGGAGCCAGGACGCATCGCATAGGGAGTCTTGTGAGCCTCATCTAAAATCTTTCTTCGTAATTCCTCCTGATCTGGAACACATAATCTGTCACCAAAGTATAATACCCCGCTATCTGATATTCTGAACTCTCTACCTTCTGATTCTGCTATCCCTTGCTTGATTTTCTGAATTTCAGGATCCTGTTCCTGAGCTGTCTGAATGTCACCAAGCAAGGTAGACTCTAATGTCATAGTAGAGAGCTGTCCAACTATGAGTTCGAGACCGAAATCTATGATCTCCTTCTGTAGGGGCGGTGACATGGCTGCTAGAGACAGTAAGGTAGCATCGGACTTCCTGCTAAGTGCGTCTGCTACCTTATTAGCTTTTCCTGGGTGGTAGAGGATGTCTATGTCGTAGTCTTTGACCAGCTCTAGCTATCTGCGCTGTCACTTATTCAGATCCTTCTGAGTGAAGAAGTACTTCAGACTCTGATGATCTGTATATACTCTACACCGAGCTCCATACAAGTAATGTCTCCAAATTTTGAGAGCGAACACGACTGCTGCAAGCTCAAGGTCATGAGTAGGGTAATTCTTCTCATATTCCTTGAGTTGTCTGGAGGCGTAGGCGATTACCTTGCCATTTTGCATCAACACTGCTCCTAGTCCCAACTTAGAGGCATCACTATATATATCAAAGCTATCTGTGTTCTCGGGTAGAGTCACAATAGGTGCACTGGTCAATCTCCTCTTTAGCTTGCTAAAGCTGTTCTCGCAGTCCTCTGTCCACTAAAATTTTCTGTTATTTCTGGTAAGAGCTGTCAGTGGGGAGGCTATCCTGGAGAAGTCCTCTACGAATTTTCTGTAATAACCTGCTAATCCCAAAAAGCTCCTGATCTCACTAGCGTTCTTGGGTCTTTTCCAGTTACTCACGGCTTCTATCTTACTGGGGTCTACCATGATACCATCCTTTGAGATGATGTGACCCAGGAAGGACACCTGATCCAACCAAAATTCACATTTCGTGAACTTGGCATACAGCTTGTTCTACTGAAGGGTCTGCAGTACTATTCTCAGGTGCTCTGCGTGTTCTTCCTGAGTTCCTGAATATATAAGGATGTCATCGATGAATACGATAATGAACTTATCTAAGTATTCTCTGAATACTCTGTTCATGAGATCCATGAAAGTAGCTGGAGCATTTGTCACGCCGAAGGGCATGACTACGAACTCGTAATGTACGTATCCAGTCCTGAATGCTGTCTTGGGTATATCCCCTTCTTTAACTTTCACCTGATGATAACCTGATCTGAGGTCTATTTTAGAGAACACTGCTGCTCCCTTTAGCTGATCGAACAAGTCATCTATTCTGGGAAGAGGATACCTGTTCTTGATGGTGACTTGGTTCAGTGCTCTGTAATCTATGCACAGGCGCATGCTCCCGTCCTTCTTTTTCACGAACAATACAGGCGCTCCCCATGGTGAGTGACTAGGACGCAAGAAGCTCCTGTAATTGCTCATGAAGTTCCTTCAGTTCTGCTGGAGCCATGCGGTACGGCGCTTTGGAAATAGGATTTGTACCGGGAATGAGCTCTATCTCAAATTCAATCTCCCTGTCTGGTGCTAGGCCTGGTAACTCTTTAGGGAAGACTGCTGGGTAGTCACATACGACTCGAATCTCTGCTAGCTGTTGGTCCTGGTCCTGACTGGCACTGACTACATGAGCTAAAAATCCCGTACATCCTGAATCCATTAATCTCTGTGCTTTCATAGCTGAGAGAAACTTTTTGGCCTTTCTCTTGGGTTCTCCGATGAACTCGAACTGTGCTTCTGCTTCAGGTTGGAATATGACTCTCTGTTTACGACACTCGATGGAAGCACCGTATTTGATCAGGAAGTCCATTCCAAATGTGACATCATAATCAGTCATTTCTAGCACTATCAGATCACAAAAGAGCTCTCTGTCTGCTATAATGACTGGCACTGCTCTAAGCCAGTGCGTGGATGACATAATTTCTCCCGAAGGTAACGTCATCAAGAACTGGCTACTGAGTACCTCTGGGGGTATCGCTAACTTCTCGACAAATGCCCTGGATACATAAGAATGGGTTGCCCCAGTATCGAATAAGACAGTTGTATTTTGCTGTAAAATACTAATCTGACCTGAAACAACTGTCAAGGCATTCTCTACATCTTCTCTGGTGAGTGAGCAGATCCTCGCATTTGTCATAGCTAGAGGGGCTTCTAGTCTGCCCTGGCTGATGTGTGGACCATCTAGAGCGGCCTGCATCTGATGTAACTGAGATGGCTGGCCTCTATACTGAATCGGTTGTGGTGGAGGAAGACTAGTCTTGTTCGGGCACTGCTTAGCCATATGCCCTTCCTGTCCACATTCAAAACATCCTCGAGTGCCCTTACGACAAACTCCAGGGTGGAATTTCCCACAAGTAGCACACTTGGGATAACTAGGCTGTTTGCTGGCTGGTCCTCCCTTTGGGTTTCCAGTTAGAGCTGTGGCCCTGTTGTTTCTGAGTACTTGAGCCTCCTTGCCCTTTGGACTCTGAGAGAACTTGCTTCTGCTACTTGATATTATTCTGGTAGTGCTCGGTGGTCAGAGCACTGCTGACTAGTTCTTCGGTGGTTTGTGGCCTATGAATGCCGCCAGCCACGTTCATCGCTATTTCCGGCCTCAGCATCTTGAGCATCAACCGGACTCGTTCTTTCTCTGTGCCGACTAGTTCAGGGCATAGACGAGCCAATCTATTGAATTTCTTCACGGCTTCCTCAACTGATAGGTTGCCCTGACGAAACTCAGTGAACTTGTCGTAGTGGCGGTTTGTGACCCGCATATAAAAGAACTCCTCGAAGAATTCTTTCTCGAAGTCCGCCCATGTCATCTGGTTCACTGGGCGCTTCGCTCTAATTCTCTCCACTCCTGCTCAGACAGAAGGAGGCGCACTTCACCTTCTCATGTTCTGGCCCAGAAGCTCCATCGTACTCTCCAGTGTTTTGAACCATGCTTGAGCATCCCATGGTTCGGTGGTACCTGAGAAGTTCTCGGGCTTAACTCTCTGCCACTAGATCGGATAGGCTTCTCTCTTTTCCTCGGGTGCTGGGGCTACTGGTGTTGTAGGTTGGATGGTGGAACCTCTAAGACCACTGATGTTGCTAAGTTTGGTGGCTATCTCCTGTTGCTGTTCAGCTAACTGCTGCTGTAACTGAGCCACTAATGCTGTCAGGTCTGGGGGAGGCACTGAACTGCCTGCCTCATGCTGGGGCTTAGTAGCTGGTGCCCTTCTAGTTGAGCGTCCTCGTGCCATTTCTAAAGGAACAAAGGACATACATGACCAATACAATCATAATGGAGTAACTATTGTTATCATGTTAACTACTATCATAAACAAGCATGCTTTAGTTATCTACAAACACGAAAGCAATAACATACAAAGTGAGAGGTATTCTTACTTGGAAGCTGCAGGTTCAATGCTGATGTGTGTGTAGGAAGTATGGAACTTTATGCTCTGATACCACTCTGTAACGACCCGCCTTCTACTAACTAAGCTGTAAGGACGGACCGTCACATTGTGCTGTGCTAAGCTATATCCATGACCATCACTAAGTCTAGGTGCGGAAGCTGTACTAATTAAAACTTTGCTAAACTACTACCATTTCTTGATTCTATATGTGCTAAGGGGTGTAATCCAAACTATTCATGACATATATTACATCCCCCCAATGGTCAAGGAGATTAACTAAGGGTTTCTTACTGACATCAGGCCTCCCAATCGATCCACGGATCGATTGGAATGGCTTATCGATCCATTGATCGATCCAGGTGGCTGCTGTATACGGAATTTAGGTTGGATCGATCCAGTGATCGATTCAGCATGCTACTGTGCTCGGCGCGATATTCTGGATCGATCGGTTGATCGATCCAGACTGGCCAATCGATCCAGTGATCGATCCTAGGACTTTCTGTTCGCGACAGAAGGCATCCGGATCGATCGACTTATCGATCCAGGAGCTTACTGTTCGCGGTACGAACTTCTCAATCGATCGGCTGATCGATTGAGAAGCCTCCAATCGATCAGCCGATCGATTGGGGTTTCTGATTTCGTACTAGAAGTCTGATTTCAGTACTGTTTCATGTCTCAATCACAGACACAAGTTCTAAGATGACTGGGAAACATTCTAATAACACTAACTGACATTCTAATCATGAACACTAATAATCTGAACAAGTCTTTCATGATTCATAACATTAAAATAACTGAAAATAAAGAAAGTAACAACTTAATAAAATGTTAAAGTTTCAGATGTATTTCTAGTTTCTCCAAGGTCTTTATTCCAAGTTCCATCCACACACATCTTCATCGCATTGCCCTCCAGCCTCCGCTAGTCCACCTTTCCTTTACCTTTATCTGCAGTATAAGGAAAATGTATCTGTAATCTTTACGCTTAGTAAGAAACCATCTACCTCACAAAACATGCATACGATGCAATTTATGTTTTTAAAACATGCTATTCGAAATATATGTATACTGAATATGCTAAGCATGGCATGACATACAACACATAGAAGTAAAATTGATCATGGCAATAAAGCTAATGATAAACTATCATGTTGTATCAATAGAAAACTAAACTGATACTAAAGCTGAGCTAAGCTAATACTAATCTGATGCTAAAGCTGAACTGAACTCACATGACTAATTTGTGATGTTTGAAAACTATATTCATAAGTAGATTAAAATAATAATCAAGCTGCTGTTTGGGCCCGGCAACTATACTTGCTGTGCCCGCATCCCAAACTAGACCCGGGTTTGCAAGTCCCGAATTTAGTAGGGTTACTAGGTTATCTGAACCTAGGGACGACTGTGGGAGTCCAACTCAATGGATATCTAATCCAGTACAGTACCACTGAAAAAGTAAAATACTTAACATAGCTAATTATTGATTGTCTTTCTCTTTCTAGGTTATTTGAACCTAGAGGCGACTATGGAAGCCCATCCATTGGACATCTAGTCCTATAAGAGCTGTAGCAAGACTAAATAAGCTGTGAAAATGCTTCTATTGCATTTATCTAAGCTAATAAAATGCCTAGGTTGCATTTTAACTGTAGTAACAATTTATTCGAACACTTGGTATGCGCTAGTTCGCATCCTTTGTGCCGAAAGTCTACATATTACTAAACTAAAGCTTACAATTCATACGAAAGCTACTTATACTACAGGTGAGGGGTTTCTTACCTCCTGCTCGAAGTTTCTTACGATTCTAATCGATAGATTTCCGGAGAAGACGATCCTTTCGACGATCTTCTCGCGTCTATGCGTTCCTCTCGCAGAGGGGAGCGCCCTCGTGTCGGAGTTGTCGCCGGAAGATGCTCCTAGAGCCTTTGGGATGAAACCCTAGCCCTTGGAGGCTTGGTGCGCCGAGAGAGAAAGAGGAGGGAGGGGCGGCGTGAGGTTAGGGTGAGGAGGAGGAAAGTCACGAATAAAATCTAATAACTCCTCTTTTAATTTCCTATTTATATTAAGTGGTTAAATTCACCCAACTCCAATATAAATATAATTGTTTCCCTTCCCTTTCAACACGGCCCTGCTGGGTTCACTTGGTTACTAGAGTCCGCTATAAGTCGTAGGACCCAATAGGTCTCGGGTTCAAAACCCGCGTAGGCTATTTTACGACTTCATTTATTTTTACTACTTCCGCTACTCTAAAATTCCATAAAAATATCCTAAAATTTCAGAAAAATCATAGAATATTTCTAAAATAATTTTGAGAATTTTCGGGCATTACAATCATCTCACTTGGTTACCAGGATTCATAAACTCTAATATTTAAGCCTGGAGGTTTAGAGTTCGAATCCTGGGGGAGGCAAAAATCCACTGCCAGGGGTGGAAAGTCCTAGTGAGTAACGACACGGCCAAGGGTCGTCAGTCGACGACATTAGAGGTCGCCAAATGGGCCGACGACATAAGGGTCAACGGTCGACGACATGAGCGGTCGCCAAATGGGCCGCCAAATGGGCCGCCAAATGGGCCAAGAGGGCCGGGTCGTTACAATTAAAGGTTGTTTCTTTTATACTGACACGGCCAAGGGTCGTCGGTCGACGACATTAGAGGTCGCCAAATGGACCGACGACATAAGGGCCGACGGTCGACGACATAAGTGCCAAATGGTAACCAAGTGAGATGATCTCACTTGGTTACCAGGATTCATAAACTCTAATACTTAAGCTTGGAGATTTAGAGTTCGAATCCTGGGGGAGGCAAAAATCCACTGCCAGGGGTGGAAAGTCCTAGTGAGTAACGGCACGGCCAAGGGTCGTCGGTCGACGACATGAGAGGTCGCCAAATGGGCCGACGACATAAGGGCCGACGGTCGACGACATGAGAGGTCGCCAAATGGGCCGCCAAATGGGCCGCCAAATGGGCCAAGAGGGTCGGGTCGTTACATATGTTGATGCACAGACATAAGCATTATGAAGTGCAGGCAGTACCCTATACATCTCACACCATTCTAAGTGTTCTTCATACACAAGCAAGGTAATCCTAGTGTGCTTGTGAGATGCTCTGGTTGAAAACTAGGGGTACATGCTTTCTAGGGGTAGATATCTAGGCTAAGTCCAAATTTTGAAATACTAAGAAAATTGAAATTTTAAAAATATTTTTCCTAGAATTTTAAAACAAAGCAAAAGAAACTTTGAAATAAAAATTGAAAGTAGAATCTATTCTACTAAGCACATTCCTATTTGTCTTCTAAGTGCACTAAACTCAAGTTCAAGTAAGGGTTTTGTGAAAATATCAGCTAGGTTTGATTGGACTCAACATAGTTAAGTACAATGTTACCCTTAGCTACATGATCCCTTACAAAGTAATGTTTTACTTCTATGTGTTTAGTCCTTGAGTGGTGAATAGGATTCTTGGTTAAGTTAATTGAACTTATATTGTCAATTGAAATTTTTGTATTTTTATATTTTAATTGATAGTCCTTTAGGGTATGCATCATCCATAATAGTTGAGATGCACATTCCCCTAAGGCTATGTATTCAGCTTCAGTAGTGGACAAAGCAACACAGTATTGCTTTCTGCTTGACCAACTTACTAGGCACCAACCTAGAAATTGACAGCTATCACTTGTGCTTTTTCTATCTAGTTTGCACCCAGCATAGTCTGAGTCAGAAAAACCAATTAGGTCAAAGATGCAAGTCCTAGGGTACCAAAGTCCTACATTTAGGGTTCCCTTAATATACTTAAGTATTCTTTTAAAATTTGTTAGGTGTGACTCTTTAGCACAAGATTAGTATCTTACACACATACCTACTGCAAATAGAATGTCAGGTCGACTTGCAGTTAGGTAGAGTAGACTCCCTATCACACTTCGATAGTATTTCAAGTCTACTGGTTTTCCTTCTAAGTCTGAGTCAATTTTAACATTAGTTGCCATTGGAGTATTTATATTTTTAGAATTTTTCATGCCAAATTTTCTAATTAATTCCTTAGCATATTTTGTCTGAAAAATATAAATTCCTTCTTTGGTTTGTTTAATTTGTAAACCTAAAAAGAAGTTAAGTTCCCCAACTAAGCTCATTTCAAATTCACTTTCTATTAATTTGGTAAATTCTTTCAAAAACTTAGTATTAGTTGAGCTAAAAATTATATCATCTACGTAAATTTGGGCTATAAAGATATCTTTTTCTAGGGTTTTTACAAATAAAGTTTGATCTATTTGACCCTGTTCAAACACTTTAGTTATAAGATAAGTTGATAGACGTTCATACCATGCCTTAGGGGCTTGTTTTAGTTCATATAAGACTTTCTTTAACCTAAAGACATGGTTTGGGTGTTTCAAGTCCACAAATCTTGGGGGTATGACTTACATACACCTCTTCCTTGATGAACCCATTTAAAAATATGAATTTTACATCCATATGGTATAACTTGAATCCTTTATGTGCTGCATAGGCCAGCATCATCCTAATGGATTCAAGTCTGGTTATAGGAGCATATGTTTCATCATAGTCTAACCCTTATACTTGGTTGAACCCTTTTGCCACTAATCTAGCTTTGTTTCTTACTATTTCGCCCTTATCACCTAATTTATTTCTAAATACCCATTTAGTGTCAACTATGATTCTATTTATGGATTTAGGTACTAGTTCCCTGACCTGATTTCTCTCAAATTGGGCTAATTCCTCTTGCATTGTTAATATCTAGTCTGGGTCTAGTAGGGCTTCTTCTGTAGTCTTAGGTTCAATTTTAAAAATAAGGGCTATCTGACTTAGGTTTCTATAAGATGATCTAGTTCGAACTCCTAGAGTTGGTTCACCCAAAATTTGGTCAGATGGGTGATTGATACTTATTCTTGATGGTCTTATATTAGGGTTAATAATTGGTTCTTGTGATTTACTAGGTTTAATTTGAATAATTTCATCATCTTCTATGTTTCCTGAATTAATATTTTCTATATTTTGATTAATTCTGAATTAATATTTTCTATATTTTGTTTAGCATTTTCATTTATTGAGTTAGGTAAATTATTTTCTTCATCAAAAATCACATTAGTTGTTTTTTCAACTTTTAGGATTTTTTTGTTATAGACTCTAAAAGCTCTACTAGTTGTGGAGTACCCTAAAAAGATTTCAGGGGTTGATTTTTGATGTGAACCCAAAGAGAAAGATATCTCAAGAACCCACAATGAATGGAAGAAGAAAGAAAGAAAGAACTAAATCGATAAGATTGATGAAAAGAACCTCGACCCAATGCTTAGGAAAGCATGAACCTTGGTATAGAAGATGGTAGACGCCACAACCTTGGGATAGAAGTTGATAAGTCTTCGAACGCCACAAGGAGATGCCTTGATAAGTTCTAATTCAATGAAGAACCAACAAGTGAGAGCCTCACCATGCTTTAGATAGAAAAATATGTCAAAGATACATGTGTTGTCATAACCCCCTTTATTTATATCTATAAGGTGAACAAAAAACCCTAAAAGGCCAAAAGAAAGCCCATTTAGTAAAGACCTATTTAGACTACTTAGCCATTTTAAGATTATGGCTATATTACAACCCAAATAAAAGTAGAAATTGAATCTAAATTAAGCCTACATATCCCTACTACATAGACATGAGACTTAAGTGCTAATTAAGCTCATCTAAGGCTTGAATTAGGTTGACTATGCCGAATGACTTGCTCTTGGTCAAACCTTCTTCAATGGTAGCTTTGGCCTTCACATCTTCAATTAGTACATTAAGTTCTTCCTTCATCTTTCTAGCCTTAGCACTTGTAATTGGGCCTCCATTGATGCATAATGGATCATCATTAACATCTAGAGTGGGTTGACCATGATCCATATCGTTAGCTTGTTGCTCTCTTTCTTTGACTCCATCAATTTTGATGTGAATTTTCCTAAATAGTCCTTAGTGTTTAAATGTGGACTTTGCATCCAAATACCTTTAAATAATTTAAGTTGGGGATTTTATTGTAATAAATTTCATAAGGTGTTTTGTTGTGGAATTTATTAATTAGTATTCTATTTTGAACATAGCATGTTGTATTTACTGCTTTAGCCCAGAATTGATTATTTAGGTTGTATTCATTTAACATGGTTCTAGCGGCTTCTTGTAGGGTTCTATTCTTCCATTCTACTAGCCCATTTTGTTGGAGGGTTCTAGGGCATGAGTATTCATGTTTATATCCATTAATTTAATAGAATTTAGTAAATTTATGATTTTCAAATTCTCCTCCATGGTCACTTCTAATTCTTTTAATTTTAGTATCTTTTTCATTTTCTACTGTCTTGCAAAAGGTTTCAAAGATTTCGTAAGTCTCATCTTTAGTTTTTAGAAATTTTACCCAAGTAAATCTTGAGTAATCATCAATTATAACTAAGCAATATTGATTTTTCCTTAGTGACTTGGCTCCATGTGAATCAAACAGGTCTAAGTATAGGAGCTCAAGTATTGAACTAGTTCAATTTAAGTTGGTTAGCTTGTGAGTTGATTTGGTTTGTTTACCCCGTTGGCAAGCATTACATATTATATTTTCTATAAAATTTAATTTGGGTAGACCTCTAACTAAGTCATTTTGACTCATTTTTGAAATGAGTCTGGTATGAGTGTAACTTAGTCTTCTGTGCCATAATGTAGTTTTCTCTTGTTGTGTCAATAGACACTTTAGTGAAGATGTTGGTAGGTCAATTGTATAGATGTTCTTATTCCTAATACCCTTAAGTGTAATTTCAGGTTTTTTTAACATTTTTAATTAAGCAGTAAGAGTTTGAAAATGTGACTAAGTACCTTGAGTCACATAATTGACTAAACTAAGTAAGTTAAAATTTAATTGATCAACCAATAAAACTTTTTGAATATAGAAATCAGAACTTAGTTGAATATTACCTGTTCCGATTACCTTAAGTGTTTCGTTGTTGCCAAATGCAACTGACCCTAGGTTCTTGAATTTCAACTTAGTAAATTTCAATCTGTCTCCAGTCATGTGCTTGGAGCATCCACTATCTAACATCCATTAATCCAAATCTTTATGTTCCTACACATAAAGTATTTGCTTTGGTTCCATTTGTGGATTAAAAGATAGTTTGATTGAAATCAACTCTTTAGTATTCCATCTCACCCAGTCTAGATTGTCAAACATGTTATACCTATGGGTGATTGTGAGATGGTTTTATGTTTAATTAAGTTAAGTTAAGGATTGGATGGATTTATTAATTTAGAATAATTTATTAGATTTGATTAATTAGGTTAATTAATTAGATTAAGTTAATTTATCAGGTTAAGTTAATTAATTAATTAGGTTAATTAATTAATTAAGTTAGGTTAATTAACTAGGTTAGGTTAATTAATTAGGTTAGGTTAATTAATTAGTTTAGTTAATTAGGTTAGGTTAATTAATTAGGTTAGTTAATTAATTAGGTTAGGTTAATCAATTTATCTAAATTTTACCTAGGTCCATCTTACCTTTTTTTAAATTATCAATCAGGGAGCCTTATAGGTTTTTGTGAGATGGTTTTGTTTAATCTTTAATTTAGTTTATCATCTAAGGTTTGATTTATATTTAGGTTAGACTCAAGTTTTTCAGCAAGTCAATTAAATATTCATTTCAAAGATTGGCTTCGAGACTGTGGCGAGGCACTAGGCCTTCTTGGGTATGGGATCATCCACCACTTCTAGACAAAGTCTTTCAAAGAAATTGGATATTTAATTTTCTCTTTGAAACCCATAGGTCTAACTAGTCAAGTGTAAATCATGCCTAGGTCCTTATCTAGCCTAATCTAAGCATGTATAATAAAAGTAGTAAGACAAGCATCAAACAATTCTATTTATAAAGAAAAATAGTTTTTCTATTGGCTCCCCCGGATCATAGCCTCGATAAGGTCTATCAAGGTAATGGATTTGATCCTTGGGGACCCAATATTGACTAAGTCCAACTTGATTAATCAAGTTTGATTTGGGAACCATGCTTAGACTACCTTCTCATTGGTTCTATTTACAAGTGATAGGTAAGACTTGTATTTTCATTTAGCCTTAAATCCAAGTCCGGATCGATTATATACGGCTCTCTGTTTTCCAAGAATCAGATCAAGATTCTTGGAACCCAAAGTGAAATGTTCCAACGTGTCTTTAAGTTCTTTGACTTGAGTTTTGAAATTGAAATTTTCTTCCTCAAGTTGTTGGACTTGAGTTGAACTTCCAATTTGAACTGATTCAGTCAAAGAACTTAATTTAGTCTGCTCCTTAAGGATTGTTACCTCCTTTTGGAGTGACTTGACTCGGAGGTAGGATTTAGCTAACTTATGCATAAGGTAATTAACTAAATTACGCAACTTAATTAAATGAGAATTTATTACAGTGGGGTTAGGCCCTTCGGAAACGGATACGGATCTGTAGCTTCGCTCGGACTCAATTTCCGATTCGCTCTCGATTTCTGATTCTTCGAGTTGTTCCCCGGCCGTCAGTGTGAGGAAGCTCGTTTGTTCGAGCTCTTCGTCGGAGTCTTCTGAAGAAGACTCATCCCATGTTGCTTGTAGTGCTTTCTTCTTCCCTTGCTTCTTTGCTTCCTTTCGATTTCGGCAGTTGGCTTTGATGTGTCCCTTTTGGTTGCAACTGTATTAGGTTACATCGAACTTGACTTTTGGACTGGCTTACACTATCTTGGACTGAATTGCCTTCTTGATGTCCTTCTTCATGAATCCTTTCTTCTTTTTGTAGAGTTTGCGTACTAGGTTGACAATCTCCGCCGTGATCTCATCATCGTCATCTTCTGAGTCCGATTCATCTTCGAACTCGTGTTCGGTTTTGCACTTTACTTTTGGCTCCCGGGATCTACTTGTCCCTACAACCAAAGCAATACCTTTTTTCGATTGGACGTGTATTAATCTGTTCATGTAACTAAAATTATGAAAATAACCCATCTAACTTAATTAATGAAAGATCCTTGGCTACTTTGTAAGCAACTACCATGGATGCCCACAGAGTATTCCTCGGAAAAGCGTTTAGTGTATACCTGATTATGTCTCGATTCTCCACCTTTTGTCTAATTGTTGTTGGCTAGAGCCCTAGAGCCAATCATTTGATGATTGTATTTTAGACTTGTTGTATCATATTCTATATAAATAAAGGCATTTGGTTTTTGGTTATTATACTTACTTGTATTGGTGCCAAATAAACTAAGTATAATAACGTCCTTGAGTAGAAGGTTCTTACCTATATCAATCGATTGGTTGAATCGATAGTGAGATGATATAGGGAACACTACTCTTAATCATTCCTAGTCGAGTATTAACATTCAGGGACAATGTTAATGCAATAAGACTAGCATGTAGGTCAACTCGATGACTTGATCTCACAAGTCATGGATATAGAGATATCAAGTTGACACATGGGTATGCATTAGAGAATGTATACTGAATGACCCGCCATGAGAAAGTATCATGGATCGTTATATGAGTGTCATATACTTTCTCATGTGGCTATTAGTATGACAACTAGTCCTTAGACCTGAAGTCACCATGGTTCCCTACATAAGGAGTTATGTACTTTGGTTTCGTCAAACGTCACCCGTAACTGGGTGGACTATAAAGGCGATTACTGGGTATGTAACAAATTCTGCGGAGGGATGTGAGTGATGTATATGGGATCTATCCCTCCTATATGACGGGAGAGACATCGGTATTCATGATAGAGTGAGACCACGAAGTGCATGGTCATGCCCAAATGAGTCAATATGAGATATTGAGCTCATTTGATTTAGTGAGTCTACTTGGAGTTCAGGATTTAGATTGATCAGAGGATGACACTGTCTATGCCTCACATTGATCAATCTAGATGTCTAGGATAGAAGGACACCTGTCATATTTTGTGAGAAGTCTCAATTAGTAGTCACAAGTGTTAGGATCCTTCGTACGGCTAGAGAGGGGGGTGTGAATAGCCGACCCCAATCTTTCTCGTTTCTTCCTACGATTAGGTTAGCGCAGCGGAAATACAAAGTAGAAAGAAAACAGGAGAAGAAAGAAAAACCATATAACGAGGTTCGGAGATGAACTCCTACTCCTCGGCGTGTCCGTAAGGTGGACGAAGCCTACCAATCCGTCGGTGGATGAGTCCCCGGAAACCCGGCTAATAGATACTCCTTGTGGGTGGAGAAACCTCACCACAATCTTTGCAACAGCAATAGGAGTACAAATAGGAACAAGAAAACAAGAACAGAAATGTAAACAACACTTGCTTGCCTTCTTGAAGTCAGCAGGAACCCTGGTGAAGCAGCAGCTTCTCGGATCCAAGCCTAGCTAGAAAACCAGCAACAGGAAGAAGCTCACGCGAAGCTTTAGCACCCAACGAGCTCAACAAAGCTCAGCAAGAAGAAGAAGCAGAAGCTTCAGGCAGAAGAGTACTTCCAGAAGGAAGAAGAAGAAGCCCTGTAGAATCCCTCAGCCCCTTTATACCTGCAAAGAAGAAACAGCGAAGAAACTAGCCGTTGCGTCGCAACGGCTAGAACCCTGATCGGTCTGCAGACCGATCAGCCTAGGCGCGTGAAGCTTCTGTTTGTCACCTGATCGGTCCCCAGACCGATCAGGTGTTGCGATCGAAGCCCTGATCGGTCCCCAGACCGATCAGTCAGTGCACAGAGACATTCTGTGCGTACTCTGATCGGTCTGTGGACCGATCAGGCCACAGCTGGATCGGTCCATAGACCGATCCCAACTCGCTTCCTTCCGCGACATCGTCTCCTGATCGGTCGCCACGACCGATCAGGGAAGCTCCTGATCGGTCCACAGACCGATCAGATACCGATCAGTAGCACACTGATCGGTTACTGATCGGTCACCAGACCGATCAGATAACTAGTGACTTGGTTTTTGCCCAAACCAAGTCCCAAGCCTTCCAAACCAACATTCGGTCAACCTCGACATGTTGGTACTTCATTCCTAGCATCTGGTCACTCCCTTGACCTGCTAGAATTTCCCGCCAAGTGTCCGGTCAATTCCTTTGACCTACTTGGACTTTCCAACACCAGAAGTCCGATCATCCCTGATCCATCTGGATTTTCCCTTGCCTGGCTTCACTCACCAGGACTTTCACCTGGCTTCACTCACCAGGATTTCCACACTGCCTAACATCCCAGTTAGGACTTTCTCACTGCCTGGCTTCACTCACCAGGACTTTCCACACTGCCTAACATCCCAGTTAGGACTTTCCACTGCCTGGCTTCACTTACCAGGACTTTCCAACTGCCTAACATCCCAGTTAGGACTTTCCCAGTGCCAAGTCTCCATACTTGGACTTTTCCAGTGCCAAGTCTTCATACTTGGACTTTTCGCGTGCCAAGCTCCCTGCTTGGACTTTTCCGTGCCAAGTCTCCATACTTGGACTTTTCCAGTGCCAAGCTCCCTGCTTGGACTTTTCCGTGCCAAGTCTCCATACTTGGACTTTTCCCGAATCAGGTCAACCAGGTCAACCTTGACCTACGGTTGCACCAATAATCTCCCAAACATCTATTCTTGTCCCACATCAAGAATAGAACTCTCTCACGAGTGTCAAACATCAACATGCAACACAACTAGGTCAACCTTGACCTAAGGTTGCACCGACAATCTTCCCAGGTCAAACATCAAAATACAACTCGAGTCACGTCAACTCGAGTCGGGTCAACCAGGTCAACCTTGACCTAAGGTTGCACCAACAATCTCCCCCTTTTTGATGTTTGACAAAACCATAATCAAGTTAGGTTACCAATGTTCTTCCTTGAACATTCTTTCCAAACTCCAATATTCTCCCTTGAACGTTTCTCCCCCAAACTTAGGTTAACCCGATAACCTAACTTGGGTTCCCCAATAATTCTCCCCCTTTTTGACACACATCAAAAAGAATTCCAATGTTCTTCCTTGAACATTCCTTGACATTCTCCCCCTAGCTTAGGTTAACCCGATAACCTAGCTTGGGTTCCCCAATAATTCTCCAATGACTACTCTCCCCTTTTTGACACACATCAAAAAGAAAAAGGAGGGTATCAAGGTCAAGAGTTTCTTCCTAATGAAAGTCTCATACCTTTCATTTGAAACTCTTAATTTCCCCCTTGATACTAAACTCAACAATCAACTTAGTGATAATCCCATATCACTAATCCTTAAAAGTCTTTTGGAGTAAAAATTCCCCCTAAAAGTCAACTCCCCCTTGACAATTAGGTAAAACTTCCCCTAAAGGTCAACTCCCCCTTGACCATTGCACCAACAATGTCTTGGCGAGTTTCAAACCTTTAGAAATCCACAAAACCCAACTTCCAGCTGAAATTTCAGACCAACAGCTGAAAATCAGAAACTGGCACGCACTGATCGGTCCCCAGACCGATCATGGATCGGTCCCCAGACCGATCCACGCTTCACTGATCTCACTGGATCGTCACTGATCGGTCACCAGACCGATCAGAACTTCCCTGGATCGGTCCAGTGACCGATCCACACTCTGAAATCAGAGATTTCTGATTTCCCTTCCCGGAAATTCAGAAACTCCTAATAAATTCCAGAAAATTCTAAAAATCGTAAAATTTTGAGGATACATTCCTCATACCATATACTATCACGGAAAAATAATTTTCTATGAAAATAGTTTCCATTTTTCAATCTTAATACAAAGTTTAAAAACTTTGAAATATTTCAAGTTTAACTCAACTTTGTATCACAATGTTCAATGATGAATGCTATCACTAAGATGGCTTCATCAAGGTTTTACAAATCAATTTCAAAATGATTTTAAACCTTTTAATTTAGGACCATAATCTTAGGGCTAAATGTACATGACTTGTACACAAGCTTTCCCTATGATCCTCCATTTCTTGAATTAGGCTCATCTAGGTACAAGAACTATGCACCTTGATCCTAACTCATGATCCTAATATCTCACACACATCTAAAGTGTATCAAACACATCCATGTCAATTTTGATGTGAGATATGGGTTTAGGTATCTTAGACTAATGTCTCATGCATTTTCTAAACACAAATTTGATCTCAATATCAAAATGTGTTTTTCATCCTTAAATCAATTCAATTGATTATTAATGCAAGAGATGATGACATGACATAAAATGATATCATAAATGGAAAACATGTGTCAATGTCATGATGTCATGGCATAAAGTATGAAACTTAACTAGAGCATGACATATAATAACCTAAGCATTATCATGACATTTCAAATGATCATAAATTAAATATGATGTCATGACATGGCATATGGCAAACAACCATGGTAAGTTAACACAAATAAAATACCTAGATTACCTATCTAAGTATCCTTAATCACTTAGCTAACTTAAATTCTAATCCTAGATTGCCAAAAGTGCTCCAAGAAAATGTCAAAACCCAAATTGGCATTTCTTGATCTCTTGTTTGATTTATACCATTTAAAATTCTACAAGAGTAGCATTTCTAAATTAAGGCCCGGATTGCCTTGATTACCTAAGAGAATATCAAAATCCCAATTTGATATTTCTCTAGGTTTTTCCAAATTGTGTCAATTTAAAGTAAGATTAATATATTCTCACTTTGGCACACTTTACTCTTCCAAGGAGTGAATGATAAAGATTATTCCATTTCATTTTCAAAGGTTCCCAAAAACCTTGAAAATGCTCCTTGAGTGTCAATTTCCTCAAAGTTGGGTTAACTACCCTTCTTATTGGAGTTGACACTCTCTAACCCATCTATGGGGTAGAGAAGATGCTCCTAGGAACCCAATACCTACTTGAGCTCATTGGGTTCACTAAATATTCACTAGGGATGACTTCCCTAGCAACCCTCCTAATGACCCTCTTAGGCTTTGAAGCCTTGGTCATTTGGGTCTCATCAAGGTCAACTATAGGGGTGACTCCCCTTGTAACCTTGGTAATGGTCTTCCTAGCCCTAGGTTTTATTCCATAATCGAATGGAACATTGTGGTAAGTGGGCTTGACCACTTGGGACTTAGGTTTGTGACCCAAACCTTTCTTGTCCTTGGGCTTTGGTTTTTGACCCTTAAACCCTATAGATGACTTCTCCAAGTTCTTAAGAGCCTTTTCCAAAGTATCAAGTCTTGACCTCAAGACTTGATTCTCCTTCTCTAATACCTCAATTTTTGATTTGTCATTTTTCTTTGAGGTATTCCTAGGCATGTGTCTAGTTGTTTTGGGGTTTCTACCTAGGTTCTCCTTAGCCTTAGATGAGTTAATTCTAGGGTTAGCATTTCTAGAATTGTTCTTATCTAGGCTAACATGCTTGGCTCCTAAGCACATGTATTGATTCCTAAGGTTATCATGCTTGTTATTATCGACAAGTGCAATAAAATTCCTAGCATGCATTTTATTAGAGTTGCAAAAATGAACCTTAGAGGTTACCTTAGGGTTTGCCTTAGCTCCCCCTATCGATGTGCTCGGTCTCTTGCCCTTGTGAGGTTGCCTCCCCCTCGGACAATGACTCCGATAATGTCCCCTTCGCTTGCATTGGAAGCACACCACATGCTCCTTGCCCTTGCGTGTCGGGACTCCGGCTACCTTGACCTTTGGCGCCGGTGGAGTCTTCCTAACTCTCTTTGGACATTTGCTCTTGTAATGTCCATACTCCCTACACTCAAAGCATAATATATGTAATTTATTTGAAACTAAAATGCTTGAGTTACCTAGGGATGAGGGTGGATGCGAGCTCTCTTCTTCATCCCTTCCGGAGGTAGAAGCTTCTTCTTCTTGCTCCGAACTTGAAGAAGAACTCTCCTCCTCTTCTTCCTTAGATGTTGAGTAACCCTCAACTCCTAATTCTCTATCTCCATGAAGTGAGCTACTTGATGACTCACTTGTCTCCTCTTCATGACTTGAAGTGGAGTTCTTCTCATGAAGTTTGGCCAAGTTGTTCCACAACTCCTTGGCACTATTGTATCCTTCTACCCTACACAAAACATCATTAGGTAAAGAAAATTCAATGATTTTCGTTACCTCGTCATTGATTTCGGATTGTCGGATTTGCTCTTTCGTCCACTCCTTCTTCTTGATAGGTTTTCCTTCCTCATCCATCGGAGGGGAAAACCCTTCTTGTACACAAAACCAATTTAACATATTAGTCCTAAGAAAATACATCATCCTTACCTTCCAATATGTGAAGTTGTCGTGAGACTCGTAGAAGGGTTGAATCGTGACATCTTCTCCATAGAGATCCATCTCTAGCTTTGCTCCCACGGGTGTTGATCCGATGAAGAGCGGCCTCGCTCTGATACCACTTGTTAGGATCCTTCGTACGGCTAGAGAGGGGGGTGTGAATAGCCGACCCCAATCTTTCTCGTTTCTTCCTACGATTAGGTTAGTGCAGCAGAAATACAACGTAGAAAGAAAACAGGAGAAGAAAGACAAACCATATAACGAGGTTCGGAGATGAACTCCTACTCCTCGGCGTGTCCGTAAGGTGGACGAAGCCTACCAATCCGTCGGTGGATGAGTCCCCGGAAACCCGGCTAATAGATACTCCTTGTGGGTGGAGAAACCTCACCACAATCTTTGCAACAGCAATAGGAGTACAAATAGGAACAAGAAAACAAGAACAGAAATGTAAACAACACTTGCTTGCCTTCTTGAAGTCAGCAGGAACCCTGGTGAAGCAGCAGCTTCTCGGATCCAAGCCTAGCTAGAAAACCAGGAAGAAGCGAAGCTTTAGCACCCAACGAGCTCAACAAAGCTCGGCAAGAAGAAGAAGCGAAGCTTCAGGCGGAAGAGTACTTCCAGAAGAAGAAGAAGCCCTCAGCCCCTTTATACCGCGAAGAAGAAACAATGAAGAAACTAGCCGTTGCGTCGCAACGGCTAGAACCCTGATCGGTGCAGACCGTCAGCCTAAGCGTGAAGTTTGTCACGATCGGTCCCGGACCGATCAGGTGTTGCGATCAAGCCCGATCGGTCCCGCCGTCGATCGGTCTACGAAGACATTACATGCGTACTCGATCGATGTGGACCGATCCCAGCTGGATCGGTCCATAGACCGATCCCAACTCGCTTCCTTCCGCGACATCGTCTCCCGATCGGTGCCGCGATCGAAGCTCTGATCGGTCCAGGCCGATCAGGAGCACAAGCCACGATCGATTCGTCGATCACCGGCCGATCAGATAACTAGTGACTTGGTTTTGCCCAAACCAAGTCCCAAGCCTTCAAACCAACATTCGGTCAACCTCGACATGTTGGTACTTCATTCTAGCATCGGTCACTCCTTGACCTGCTAAGATTCCGCCAAGTGTCCGGTCAATTCCTTTGACCTACTTGGACTTTCAACAGAAAGTCCGATCATCCGATCCATCTGGATTTTCCTTGCCCGGCTTCACTCACCTACCTCACCTTCACTCACGGATTTCCATCGCCTAACATCCAGTTAGGACTTTCTCACCGCCTGGCTTCACTCACCGGGACTTTCACTTGCCTAACATCCCAGTTAGGACTTTCCTTTGCTCACTCACCAGGACTTTCCAACCGCCTAACATCCAGTTAGGACTTTCCCATGCCAAGTCTCCATACTTGGACTTTTCCGATGCCAAGTCTTCATACTTGGACTTTTCGCGTGCCAAGCTCCTTGGACTTTCTTAGTGCCAAGTCTCCATACTTGGACTTTTCCAGTGCCAAGCTCCCTGCTTGGACTTTTCCGTGCCAAGTCTCCATACTTGGACTTTTCCAGTGCCAAGCTCCCTGCTTGGACTTTTCCCGAATCAGGTCAACCAGGTCAACCTTGACCTACGGTTGCACCAATAATCTCCCAAACATCTATTCTTGTCCCACATCAAGAATAGAACTCTCTCACGAGTGTCAAACATCAACATGCAACACAACTAGGTCAACCTTGACCTAAGGTTGCACCGACAATCTTCCCAGGTCAAACATCAAAATACAACTCGAGTCACGTCAACTCGAGTCGGGTCAACCAGGTCAACCTTGACCTAAGGTTGCACCAACAACAAGGTGATGTTGGATCTCATTATTCTTGTAACATTGGGTAGTAATGATGTGTTGCTAGATACCGCTCATTACTTATGCTCCTAAATGGGTTTAGGGGCATTGCCAACGTTACAAGAACCTATAGGGTCACACACTAAGGACAATTAGATGGAGATTAGGTTCATATGATGAACCAAGAGGATTAGATTCATTTGATGAATCAAATTAGATTAAGAGTAATCCTAATTGGGCTAATTGAGTTGGACTCAAGTTAATTCATGTGTTCAATGAGTCTAATTTAGATTATGACTCATTGAATCAATTTAATTAAATGAATTAGATTCATTATATTAAATTAGCTTGAATTAAATGGTTGGATTAGATCAACCATGAGAGAGATTAAGTCAAGTTTGACTTGACTTGAGAGGAAGAGGAAGAGTTAAGTTGGACTTGACTATTTGCCACATCATTAGTGTTTTGGCATTAGGCGGACTAATGATGATGTGCCACATCATCAAAGTGTGCCACCTCATGGGGGTTACAAAGCTATTCTCTTTAATGGCTACATTTAATGAGGATGGGGGTTACACCTTGTGAAGGTGGCCGACCACTTATGGGGAATGAATTGGATTCATTTCATTCAAGGCAATTCACTTCATCTCCTTCCTATAGCTCTCCCTCTCCCTCTCCTCCTCAACTTGGACGAATCATCAAATGGTGCTAGCACACCTTTTTGTGTGATTTTTCCATCTACGTGTTCGTGTGGATACGTATAGAGAGTTGTCTACATTGACAACTTCGAGATGCGGCACCGTTTGGACGAGCGAGAACGCGAAGGGCTTCGCTTCAAAGGTATAACCTTTTTCCTTTGTAGATCTAAGTGTAGATCTAGGTAAACTCGTACTTGTAGTTTTTCAAAAAAAATTTCTTTGCACGGATCCGTTGGCTAGGGAGTTTCGGGATTTTCGCGACGCGGAAAAGCGGTTTTTGCGGCCCGAAAATCCCAACAGTGGTATCAGAGCCACGTGCGAAGATGAATACGAGTTTATTTTGGTTTTTATGAAAAATAAAAATTCTGTGAATTTCTGTAATTTTAAGTTTTTAATGGTTTTTATGAGTATTTTTCTCGTAGAAGCGAAGCATAAGTGTTTCTACACTTGTAGGCTTCGACTACCGAGAAGTTTTTTCCAAAACGGCCAAGTTTCGCCCCAAAACTTTTTGGGACAGCGGGCTAAGGCGCTGTTAGATCGCAAAGGAACCCTCGCGATGGTTAGATCGCAGGTAGGGGCGCTGCCCCTGGACCCGCAAGGGGATTCGTTCCGCGATTGCGCCCGAAAACCGCTAAACGGAACCGCCGGGAAATTGTACTCGTAAAAATTGTAAAAATTATAGGAAAAATTACAGAAAATTATATAAATATATAATTTCGAATTATATATTATTTTTGTTATAGTCATGGCCCAAAGACCCAATGCGATTGGATAATTTGTGTTGTAATTTATAATACGGCCTGCGTGCCGTCATGTGTTTGTGTGTGCTGTATTTGAGACGCGACCTGCGCGTCGTGTCTCCCTATTTATATTATTTTTGTAAATTAGATTTAGACTCGAATATAACTCAAGTTTCAAAATTGTAATGTAAATTTTTGAAGCGGTGGAAGGTCCACTCGAGACGGATTTACGAGGAGGGCGCGAGCAACACGAGGTGGTCAGCAGAAGGAGCTTGAGAAGCTGTTGACCTTAGGTTGACCATCCAATCTTCTCATTGGCTTGAGAAGATCATAGTAGGGCCATGACATAATCACAAAATTTAGTTAATTACTTGTGTATGTGATGCATGCTTAATTAAGTAATTAATTAGTGCCTAACAAATTAGATTAGATCTAAATCATGCACAAGATGCACCCTTACGATTAGATTAGATCTACGTCATGTACAAGATGTACTCCATCGATTAGATTAGATCTATATCGAGTATATGATACAACATCGACATTTAGATTAGATCTAAATCACGACAACTCAAGATGCCTACCGTGCTGTGATACCTACTACTACCTCGATCACATGTCGTTGTTGAATCTGCCAAAGCAGAGCAACACATATTATCTTGGTAGGGTACGGAGGGACAATCTTGGTGCCGCCTATCAACGCATGGGTGAGTACAACTCAATTAGATTGAGTAACTAGTTAACTCGGTTGGATCGAGTACAACTATATGCATTCTTCCAACGGTTGGAAAGATAGGACATAAATCACATTTCTATTAATTCTTGGGCGTATTAGCCAAAGCTAACTCAAGTTTTAATATAACTGCGGATAATGATCCTATAAACAAGAGTTGCATAGAGATCTAATTGGTAAATCGTTACCTACCGATCATACTAAGTCTTGGGCGTATTAGCCAAAGCTAACTCAAGGGTTAGTATGATGTGGATCTTGTCCCACATGAATTATAGAATTCAGTGGGAGCATCATTTAGTTAAAGGCCTAATTAAATGATTAAGAATATGATATTTATTTTTGCATTTATTTCTGTTGTAGATTACCATGACGTCGAATACGAACACCTTCTCCCTGCGATCTGTCCTCGAGAAGGACAAGCTCAACGGAGCAAACTTCCTGGACTGGTACAGGAACCTGAGAATAGTTCTCACTCAGGAACGTAAACTGTACGTTCTGAAGCATCCCATTCCGGAGGCTCCTCCTACCACTGCCCCGCGAGCTGACCGAGATGCTTTCAAGAAGCATCAAGATGATGCATTAGATGTGTCTTGTCTAATGCTCGTGACCATGAACTATGAGCTTCAGAAGCAACATGAGTTAATGGGCGCTTACGATATGGTTGAATATCTTCGTCAACTATATCAAGGTCAAGCGAGGCATGAAATATTTGAGATCTCAAGGGCACTGTTTCAGTGCAAGATGTCAGACGGGGCTCCTGTAGGCCCATATGTACTCAAAATGATTGGGTACATAGAGAACCTACAAAGGTTGGGGTTCCCACTTGGCCAAGAGCTGGCTACTGACCTGATCTTGCAATCCTTGACGGATAGCTACAGTCAATTCGTTCTAAACTACAATATGAACGAAATTGACAAGCCACTGCCCGAGCTACTTAGCATGTTAAGAACTGCTGAGCTGAACCTTAAGAAGGCTAAGCCCCACTCTGTTATGATGGTTCAGAAACACAAGGGCAAGGGCAAGCCCAAAGGCAAGGGAAAGTCCCAAGCCAAGGGCAAAGGCAAGGCACTGAAGCCTAAAGGAGGGGTCGCCAAGGATGCTACCTGCTTCCACTGCGGTCAGACCGGGCACTGGAAGAGGAACTGCAAGGTATACTTGGAGGATCTTAAGAAGAAGTGAAGTGAGACTTCAACTTCAGGTATATATGTTATGGAAGTCAATCTATCTATTTCTACATCATGGGTATTAGATACTGGATGTGCTTCTCATATTTGTACTGATGTGCAGGCACTAAGAAATAGCAGGGCATTGACAAAGGGCGAGGTGGACCTATGAGTAGGCAATGGAGCACGGATTGCTGCTGTTGCTGTAGGGACTTACTTTCTATCTCTTCCCTCTGGGATTGTACTAGAGTTAGTCGATTGTTGTTATGTGCCTGCATTAACTAAGAACATTATATCAGTTTCTTGTTTGGACAAGAAAGGTTTCTCGTTTACAATAAAGAACAAATGTTGTTCCGTCTATTTAAACGATATGTTCTATTGTAGTGCACCTCTGATAAACGGACTCTATATTCTAGACCTTGAAAGCCCTATCTATAACATAAATACCAAGAGGTTCAAGTCAAATGACCTGAAGTAAACCTATCTCTGGCACTATCGCTTAGGTCATATAAATGACAAGCGCTTATCCCAGCTCCATAAGGATGGTTTGCTGGACTCATTTGATTTTGAATCTTATGAGACGTGCGAGTCATGTCTACTAGGCAAGATGACCAAGACTCCCTTTAGTGGGCACAGTGAAAGAGCGACTGATTTGTTAGGACTCATACATAGTGATGTATGTGGCCCTTTCAATGTTGCTGCTAGAGGCGGTTATAGGTATTTCATCACATTTACTGATGACTTCAGTAGATATGGTTATGTGTACTTGATGACACATAAGTCTGAATCCTTTGAAAAGTTCAAAGAATTCAAGAATGAAGTACAGAACCAGCTTGGCAAGAGTATTAAGATACTTCGATCCGATCGAGGTGGAGAATACCTTAGCCATGAGTTCTGTGACTATCTAGCTGAGTGTTGGATTCTATCCCAACTCACTCCTCCTGGAACACCACAGTGGAATGGTGTATCCGAAAGGAGGAATCATACCCTATTAGATATGGTACGATCTATGATGAGTCACACAGATCTTCCGACATACCTTTGGGGATATGCTCTAGACACGGCATCTTTTATACTCAACCGAGTTCCATCCAGGCCATGATAAAGACACCATATAGGGTATGGACTGGGAGAGATGCCCAGGTGTCTTTCATGAGGATTTGGGGTTGTGAGGTTTACGTTCGACGTCAAGTCTCAGACAAGTTAGGACCCAAATCCGACAAGTGCTACTTTATTGGATATCCCAAGGAAACTAAGGGATATTACTTCTACATTCCCAGTCAGCACAAGGTAGTTGTGGTAAAGACTGAGGTCTTTCTAGAAAGGGACTTTGTTTCTAGAAAGACTAGTGGGAGCACGTTCGATCTTGAAGAAGTTCAAGATGCGAACAATAGCACTGAAGCCTCGATGGAAGTTGAACTAGAACCACAAAGTGTTGTGGATGATGTTGTTCCGCAAAGAGTTGAGGAACAACAACCAGTTCAAGTAGACATACCTCTTCGCAGATCTGATAGGGTACGTCGTCAGCCTGAGAGATACTCATTTCTCTTGTCTGACCATGATGACATTATGCTCATAGAGGATGAGTCTGCCACCTATCAGGAAGCTGTGATGAGACCAAATTCCGAGAAATGGCTAGAGGCCATGAGATCCGAAATGGAATCCATGTACACCAACCAAGAATGGACTTTGGTTGATCCACCTGAAGGGGTAAAACCCATAGGGTGTAAGTGGGTCTTTAAGAGAAAGACTGACATGGATGGACTTATCTATAAGGGTCGCTTGGTAGCTAAAGGTTTCAAGCAGATTCATGGTATTGACTATGATGAAACCTTTTATCCAGTAGCGATGTTTAAGTCCATTCGGATCATGCTTGATATTGCAACTTACCATGACTATGAGATATGGAAGATGGATGTCAAAACCACGTTTCTGAATGGAAACTCACTCGAGGATGTGTACATGACACAACCTGAGGGTTTTGTAGATCCAAAGCATACTAGCAGAGTATGCAAGCTGCATAGGTCCATTTATGGACTAAAGCAAGCTTCTCGGAGCTGGAATCTTCGATTCAATGATGCAATCAAACAGTTTGGTTTCATCAAGAATGAAGATGAGCCTTGTGTCTAGAAGAAGGTTGTAGGGGACATAGTTGTCTTCCTCATATTGTATGTGGATGACATACTGCTCATTGGGAAAGACATCCCTTTACTACAATCTGTCAAGACTTGGCTAGGGACATATTTCTCAATGAAGGACTTAGGTGAAGCATCCCGTTTTCTAGGGATACAGATCTATAGAGATAGATCTAAAGATTGCTTGGCCTAAGTCAGAGTACATATATTGACAAGGTACTCCTTCGGTTTGCCATGCAGAACTCCAAGAAGGGATTTCTGCCGATGTCATATGGCGTGAGTCTTTCGAAGACTCAAGGTCCCTCTTCTAGAGAGGAGATAGACCGCATGGATCAGATCCCTTATGCCTCAGCCATAGGATCTATCATGTACGCTATGCTATATACTCGACCTGATGTCTCGTATGCTTTGAGCATAACGAGCAGATACCAGTCAGATCCAGGTGAAAGTCACTGGATAGCGGTCAAGAATATTCTTAAGTACTTAAGAAGGACTAAAGAATATTTCTTGATATATGGAGGCAATGATGAGCTAGCTGTAAAGGGTTACAATGATGCTAGCTTCCAGACTGACCAGGATGACTATAGATCGCAGTCGGAGTTCGTATTTTGCATTAATGGTGGTGCTGTGAGCTGGAAGAGTTCGAAGCAGGACACAGTAGCTGATTCTACGACAGAGGCCGAGTATATTGCTGCAACAGAAGCACCAAAGGAGGCAGTTTGGATTCGCAAGTTCATCACTGAACTTGGGGTGGTTCCTAGCATTGCTGACCCTATTGAGCTCTATTGTGACAATAATGGAGCTATAGCACAGGCGAAGGAACCTCGTTCACACCAGCGGAACAAACACATACTACGGCGCTTCCATCTCATTCGAGAGATCATCGAGAGAGGAGATGTGAAGATTTGCAGAGTACCTACAGAAGCTAACATCGCAGATCCCTTGACGAAGGCATTGCCACAGAGGAAGCATGATGGTCACACTAGGTCATTGGGGCTTAGAGTCTACACTGATTGGCACTAGTGCTAGTGGGAGATTGTTAGCTAGAGCCCTAGAGCCAATCATTTGATGATTGTATTTTGGACTTGTTGTATCATATTCTATATAAATAAAGGCATTTGGTTTTTGGTTATTATACTTACTTGTATTTGTGCCAAATAAACTAAGTATAATAACGTCCTTGAGTAGAAGGTTCTTACCTATATCAATCGGTCAACTCGATGACTTGATCTCACAAGTCATGGATATAGAGATATCAAGTTGACACATGGGTATGCATTAGAGAATGTATACTGAATGACCCGCCATGAGAAAGTATCATGGATCGTTATATGAGTGTCATATACTTTCTCATGTGGCTATTAGTATGCCTACTAGTCCTTAGACCTGAAGTCACCATGGTTCCCTACATAAGGAGTTATGTACTTTGGTTTCGTCAAACGTCACTCGTAACTGGGTGGACTATAAAGGTGATTACTGGGTATGTAACAAATTATGTGGAGGGATGTGAGTGATGTAGATGGAATCTATCCCTCCTATATGACGGGAGAGACATCGGTATTCTTGATAGAGTGAGACCACAAAGTGCATGGCCATGCCCAAATGAGTCAATATGAGATATTGAGCTCATTTGATTTAGTGAGTCTACTTAGAGTTCAGGATTTAGATTGATCAGAGGATGACACGGTCTATGCCTCACATTGATCAATATAGATGTCTAGCATAGAAGGACACTTGTCATATTTTGTGAGGAGTCACAATTAGTAGTCATAAGGTGATGTTGGATCTCAACATTCTTGTAACATTGGGTAGTAATGATGTGTTGCTAGATACCGCTCATTACTTATGCTCCTAAATGGGTTTAGGGGCATTGCCAACGTTACAAGAACCTATAGGGTCACACACTAAGGACAATTAGATGGAGATTAGGTTCATATGATGAACCAAGAGGATTAGATTCATTTGATGAATCAAATTAGATTAAGAGTAATCCTAATTGGGCTAATTGAGTTGGACTCAAGTTAATTCATGTGTTCAATGAGTCTAATTTAGATTATTACTCATTGAATCAATTTGATTAAATGAATTAGATTCATTATATTAAATTGGCTTGAATTAAATGGTTGGATTAGATCAACCATGAGAGAGATTAAGTCAAGTTTGACTTGACTTGAGAGGAAGAGGAAGAGTTAAGTTTGACTTGACTATTTGCCACATCATTAGTGATTTGGCATTAGGAGGACTAATGATGATGTGCCACATCATCAAAGTGTGCCACCTCATGGGGGTTACAAAGCTATTCTCTTTAATGGCTACATTTAATGAGGATGGGGGTTACACCTTGTGAAGGTGGCCGGCCACTTATGGGGAATGAATTGGATTCATTTCATTCAAGGCAATTCACTTCATCTGCTTCCTCTAGCTCTCCCTCTCCCTCTCCTCCTCAACTTGGCCGAATCAGCAAAAGGTGCTAGCACACCTTTTTGTGTGATTTTTCCATCTACGTGTTCGTGTGGATACATATAGAGAGTTGTCTACATTGACAACTTCGAGATCCGGCACCGTTTGGACGAGCGGGAATGCGAAGGGCTTCGCTTCAAAGGTATAACCTTTTTCCTTTGTATATATAAGTGTAGATCTAGGTAAACTCGTACTCGTAGTTTTTTGAAAAAATTTCTTTGCACGGATCCGTTGGCTAGGGAGTTTCGGGGTTTCCGTGACGCGGAAAAGCGGTTTTCGCGGCCCGAAAATCCCAACAATCACGTGGAGTCTATTCAGGAGATCTTGAATCTGTGCGTAAAGTTGGCTAGCCGTCTCACCTTCCTGCATTTTTATGTTATATAATTTATTCAAAATTAAATCACGCTTACTTACTTTTGTATCAGAGGTGCCTTCGTGCATCTCGATCAGTTTTCCCGTAGTTCTTTCACGCTTGATAAAGGGCCAACTCTGTTTAGTTCTTCTTTTGTTAGCCCGCATTGTAGCATGCAAGTTGCTTTGGCATTGGCTTCAATCTTCTTCATTAAGCTGGTGTCCTAGTTCATGCATGAGACTAGTTTTCTAGTGTCGTCTCGTGGAAGCTCGAGTCCGGTTTGGATAATTATCCACATCTCGACTTACGTCTTGAGGTGGTATTCCATCCGGTTCTTCTAGTAGCCAAAGTCCTCGCCGAAGAAAAGAGGCGGGCGGGATATGTTGTAGCCTTCTGAATGGGCCATTGAGGAAGAAAATCTCGCACAAACAAAAACAAGAAACTTTGTTCCAAGACTTGGTCTTGGATTAGTAATGCGGGATTTAAAATAAACACATGAACTTGAGTAGTGTTGCACCAGCTTCGAGCAAAAATTTCTATTGCGATAAAAACATACCAAAAGCCGACAATTATACTGATTTCGATCGACTCCCAAAAATAAAAAAAATTACCATGAAAAACTATTTGAATGGTGGTTTCACCAATTCAAAACGACCCCGCTCTGATACCAATTGTAGGATCGAAAGCGCTAGAGGGGGGGGGTGAATAGCGCTCGTGGCTTTCACTTTCATTTCGTAAATACGTAGCGGAAATAGAAGTAAATGAAAAACTAATCGCTAACACTTTTTGGTTACTTGATTCGGAGCCTGTGTCGACTCCTACTCCAAGGCCCGCATGTAAGAGTACTTTCAATGGGCAATCACTAATCAATCAAAAGATTACAAATTGAATATTACAAATAATTAGCAATTTAAAGAATACCGACAACATAAAATCTTCGGTGGAACAGTCGTCGGATCTTTCGAGTGTTGTAGCGGCAATTTCTAAGCAGCTCAAAGAAGCAGAAGTTGTTCATTTTATTGTCCTGCAACTTCTGGTCGAGGCTCCTTATATAGGTTGTTCCAAGCACCCGAAACCCCTCCGAGCACCTGGAACACGTGGCTCAATCACTCCACGCGTGCCACATCAGCTTCCCAATAATTTTTGGGTTTCGGGTGCTTGGACTGACTCCGGGCGCCCGAACCAGATCAGGGCTCTCGGACCAGTTCCGAGCGCCCGGAGTCCGAGCGGTCAGACTCCTTCAGAGCGCCTGACTACCTTTCTCTAGCTCCTTATTTTCTACAAAACAAAGTTAGTTCTGGTAAAAATAATATACATATAATATGAAATTTTGACAGCCTCTGACTGTCTGGTTCTGACTTCGAGTTTTGTCAAAACTCTAGGTTGAACTGAGGCTTATTGTTCCCTCTTTCGGGAGCGCGTCCTCACCTACTCCACTCAGGAGAAGTTACCTGTTGCCAGTCTAACCCTCCAGACCGACTGGACATTCTGCCTAGGGTTACTACCCTCTAGGACCTAGGGTTACCACCCCCTAGGGGTTTCCTCAATCTAGGGTTACCGCCCCCTAAGACCTAGGGTTACCACCCCTTAGGGTTTTCCTCCACCTCGGGTTACCACCCCCTAAGACCGAACGTTACCACCCCTTAGGATTTTTTACCTGTCTAATCACAGCTAGGACTTTGCCTAAGTACCCTTAGGACTTTCCTGCAATCTCATTGTAATTTGTTAGATGACAAATAACCTTAACTTTGAACCCTTTTCCATTATCAAAACTTGGGTTCGTCGTCTGATACCTCCCGCACCAACAAACTCCTTCAATTACATTGGAGATGTCATTAGAATATCTTAGTTCACTATTGATATGGGTTAGGTTTCATGGATCCCCGGTGAGGAAGGGAAAGGAGTTAGCCGAGTTGAGAAGATAGATCAATATCGACCGAGATATACCTCCGGGGAGGAAAGCCAATACCGGTCAAGATATACTTCCGGAGAGGAAGGCCAATATCGGACGAGATATACCTCAAAGGAAGTAGGTCAGTATCGATTAGGATATACCTCCAAGGAGGTAGGCTAATATCGACCGGGATATACCTCAAAGGAGGTAGGCCAATATCGATCAGGATATACCTCTAAGGGGGTAGGCTAATATCGGCCGGGATATACCGCTAGGGAGGCAGGTCAATATCGACCGGGATATACCTCCAGGGAGGCAGGTCAATATCGACCGAGATATACCTACAGGAAGGAAGGCCAATATCGGCCGAGATATACCTCAAAGGAGGTAGGTCAGTATCGATTAGGATATACCTCCAAGGAGGTAGGCTAATATCGGCCGGGATGTACCTCCAGGGAGGTAGGTCAATATCGACCGGGATATACCTCCAGGGAGGCAGGTCAATATTGACCGGGATATACCTTCAGGAAGGAAGGTCAATATCGGCCGAGATATACCTCAAAGGAGATAGGTCAGTATCGATCGGGATATACCTCTAGGGAGGCAGGTCAATATCAACCGAGATATACCTTCAGGATGGAAGGCCAATATCGGACGAGATATACTTCCAAGTGAGTAGGGCAATGCCGACCAAAACATACCTTGAAAGATGTAGGCCAATCTAGGCTGGATAATGCCTTGAAAAGGATATACCAATATAGATCAAGATTACATACTTGATAAAATATAGCCCAGTACTAGCTGGGATAATAAACTTAGAGGGGTACAGACAGGTATTACCCAAGAAGTCTCATGAGAGGTAATAATAATTGACCAGACTTAGTTTAAGTTCAGTTTCGACCGATGCAAGGAACAATGTTATATTAGGCTTTCTATGATATAGCAAAAACAGGAGGGGCAAGTAGGAACGATAGATGCACTTTGAAATAACTTGTGAAACAAGACAGAAGAAAATATTTCAAATAAAGTAGTTTAATGAAGATATTTGCAGTGTGTGATTATATAACAGGTTTTACATATTTGGCGGGAAATGTGTTTTTAGACTTTTCTGCAGGTACTAGATGACAAAGAAGGTACATTGGGGGTACAAAAAAGATTCCTTAAAAGTCATTTACCACAAGTACGTAGCTTACGTCATCTCATAACAAACTTTAACAAACCGGGGTCCACTTCATGACTATGGAGGCTATATGAAGTGGTATAAAAAGGGGAATCCTCTCTGTTGGCCAGGTAAGTTCACATCATTACGCACATTTATAACCCTAATTCTCAACTACTGTTCATCTTCTTCTTCTTCCTTTTCCCACACAAAGAGAGATCACTAATTTGAGCATCGGAGGGCCTAGCCAGGGATTCCCACCCCGGTCTTAGGTCACTGACGATAGTATTGGTTGGTCTCAGTTACGCTGGAAACTCAAGAAGCTTCGAGAGTTCTTGTTCTGGGTTTTCTTCAGTTGGATTTCTTGCTCGCCATCAGGGCTTCGCACTAGAAGGACATCCAGGGACTTCATTCTCCTAGATCCTTTTTGGGTTTCTCGGATCGACGTTCTATATGTATTATTCTTCACCAGCGGTAGGTTTTTTCTCCCAGCTCTCCATTTTTTTCAAGCTTCTTAGACATGATCAAATTTGGCGCCGTCTGTGGGAACATCACCTGAATCTGAGACTACAAGATGGAAGAGGCTGGAAAATCAAATCTACTCACCATTAGTCATGAGGATCAGACTTCCTCATCAACACTCATGTGCAGAAAGCTCTACAACAACAGCAACAACAACAACAAGCTCATACTGGAGCCACTCTGCAAGTAGCTCATAATCTAGCAATTTCAACCACCGAGCACCGAAAGGGAAAGGAGCCCGAAGAGGAAGAACATGTATATTTTCCCCCAACCACAGCTTCTCCGACAAGGCGTCCACGAGCCTTTCTCCGTACTCCTATGGAACAGGGAGGACGAAGGCCTGTATTTTAAGAATCTTCTGGTCAAGCACCAGATAGAGAAAAGCGTAAAGTTAAAATGATAACTAGTGATAGCTCACCGGAAAAAGTCATCTCTCCATTCTCTCAAAGCGTGCTAAATGATCCGCTCCCTAAGCGGTATCAAAATTTGCAGATCGGCGTATACACTGGGACTACAGATCCAGAGGATCACCTATTGAAATTTGAAAATGTAGCATTATTGCAACAATTCTCTGATGGGGTAAAATGTCGGATGTTCCTTACTACACTCGGGGGAGCAGCACAGCGTTGGTTCAAAAGACTGCCAGAAAAATCTATCCGAAAATTCAAGGATTTCAAGAAGGTTTTTCTACACCATTTTTCCAGTAACAAGAGGTATCATAAGACTCCTTGGAGTTTATTTTCAATCAAACAAGCATCTAAAGAATCCATCAGAGCCTACTCAATCAGAGCCTACTACTGAAATCTTAGTAAGCGCTTTCTCTCAAGGTTTAAATGATAATGATTTCTTTAAAGATCTGGTGAGAAACCCTCCTGCCAATTTTGATTCCTTAATTGAACGTGCCACTGAATTTATTAATGTGGAAGAAGCTCAAGCTGCCCGCAGAAAGGAGGGCATTACTTCTTCTCCTACTCTGGTTAAGGAGAAAGCTCCTGCTCCTGTTCCTCCACCAAGGGGGCCTCGAGTGATTCATCCGCCTCATCATCATCCGGAATATCGTCCGCAAGCAGTATAGCATGTGGAGATATAACCAGAGGCACCCAGAAGATGGTGCACTTATCATAAAACTAGCAGTCATCATACTGAAGACTGTTTTGTTTTGAGAAATAAAAGAGCAAACAGGGAGTGATACCAAAGGCAAAACTATTATCGGCAGCAGTACCCTAGGCAGCAAAGTCCGCTCAAATTGGAATATCGCCCGGTCGAGCCTCGGCAGGATGCATTACCTACCCCGGCCGGTACAAGTCAGGTTTCAGAGAAGACTCTGTCTGAAGCCATGACAGCCCGACAAGAAGAAAACAAGAGTAATGCCACCCCGGGGCAATATCAATATGATCGTGGGCGGGCCCACTGATGGGGATTCTAATTGGGCCAGAAAAGCACATGCACGAAGATTTGAGATTCATGCTGTGGGGTGCAGCATGGAATGAGCAGCTGGTCCCGAGATAAGTTTTGGACCTAGAGATCTTGAGGGGGTAGAAATACCCCATGATGATGTATTAATAATCAAGGCTGTGATAGTCAACTATACTATTTCTCGTACCTTTATAGACACTGGTAGTTCTGTCAATATTATCTTTAAGAAGGCTTTTGATCAGTTATAGATCGACCCGAGCGAACTTCAACAGATGGTAACTCCTCTATGGATTCACGGGTAATGAAGTACAACCACTCGGTCAAATAAAGTTGGACATATCTCTAGGGGAGGAGCCCCTAATGAGAACAAGAAGATCTTATTTTATGGTGGTGGATGCCCCGTCCTCTTATAATGTGATACTGGGTCGACTGGCCCTAAACGAGTTTAGGGCGGTCGTTTCTACTTTCTGTCAAAAAATTAAATTTCCTGTTGATGATCAGGTCGGGGAAGTACGAAGTGATCAGAAGACAGCTCGAAAATGTTATGTAGAGATCATTCGAACTGAAGCTAATGCTGCCCGAAAAATTCAAAGAATGGAAGTCAATAACATTCAGGAAAAGCCGCCTGTTCTGGTTTATAAAGAAAAGGAAGAAGTCCAGATTTAGACCAGTCGACCTGAAGCTACTACTTATATTACGGCTGATATTGATCCCACTCTGAAAGCTGAACTGGTGCAATGCCTGAAGAAGAATAATGATGTGTTTGCCTGGATGCCCAAGGAGGTCTCGAGCATTTCTCCTATAGTAATGGAGCATTCTTTCATGTCTTTCCAGATGCTCGGCCGGTCATGCAAAGGAAAAGAAATATTAGCGCAGAGCAGAACCAAATCATCAAGGAAGAAATAACTAAACTTATGGAGGCTGGCTACATCAGGGAGGTACAATTTCCTAGCTGACTAGCTAATGTGGTCTTAGTCTCTAAGCCAGGAAACAAATGGCGGGTATGCATTGATTTTCGGGATCTCAACAAAGGTTGCCCAAAAGATTATTATCCGTTACCTCGGATCGATCAACTGGTAGACTCTACTACTAGGTGTGAATACATCTCTATGCTAGACACTTATCAGGGCTATCATTAGGTCCCCCTAGCTAAAGAGGATCAAGAAAAGGTCAGTTTTATAACATCTTAAGGTACTTATTGTTATAATGTTATGCCCTTCGGACTAAAAAATGCAGGAGCAACTTATCAAAGGCTTATGAATAAGGTCTTCCAGAAGAAGATTGGAAGAAATATAGAAGTATATGTCGATGATATCTTAATTAAGTCTCTTCAAGCTGTTGATCTGTGCAGGGATGTAGAGGAGACCTGCAAGACATTGAGGCAATATGGGCTCAAGCTGAACCCGAGCAAGTGTTTATTCGGAGCAAAAGGGGGAAAGTTTTTGGTGTTAGAGTGTATACTAAAAGCCTAGCTTTTGTATAAACATTTATTTAGAAATAAAAGAATCACATTGGTCAATATTTACATTTATTTGTTAAATGTAATTGTTCAATTAATTTATATTGTAGATAACATGGTGTGTGGTGTCACACACAGAAGATTATGTTGTCGGTTCTTTATGAATTATAAACAGTTGCTCATGACTAAGATGGAAAGGAACAAACCATTGAAATAGTCGTAGTGTAATTAGGTATTAGTTTATCTTGACTAATAAATTACACTAGTACACTCTAAGTGTATTGAGTATGACTATTTAAGGTAAGTTCTTTTTATACTGACTTAATAAAAGAACTAGACCTTAGTTTTTATGGAAGTGTGTGCTCTTAATCCTAATATAATAACAAGGGTGAGATTTCGCTCGATAAATCAATAGGCCCGATAAGTTGGGAAATGATATTACTTATAGTGTGTGTTGTTGATTATAGAGGGAAACTGTGTCCTAGTTATCTAGGTTGAGAATGTTCCCAAGAGGAGCTCATAAGGATTGTCATGTTAAACCCTGCAGGTAGACTTAGTCCGACATGACGATAAGGTTGAGTGGTACTACTCTCGGACTAAGATATTAATTAAGTGAGTTGTCAGTAACTCATTTAATTAGTGGACATTCGACATCTTAAACACAGGGAGACTAACACACTCATAATAAGAAGGAGCCAAAAATGTAATTTGGGATTGGTGCGGTAGTTCAATAATAGTTCTTTAGTGAATGAATTATTATTGATGAAATTAAGTTGTGTGTTCGGGGTGAACACGGGAAGCTTAATTTCATCGGGAAACCAAAACCAATTCCTCCTCTTGGTCCCTATCATAGCCTCTTGTATATAGAGATTTATACCCCCACCATATACTCATTTCTTACCCACCTTTATACCCATCCTATTGGGGTCGGCCAAGCAAGCTTGGAACCTAAGCTTGGGCCGTCCAAGTAAATAGGATAAGTTGAGTTGGTGTGGTCGACCCTAGTTTGAACCCAAGCTTGGTGTGGCCGGCCACATCATATTAAAAAGGGATTTTTATTAAAATTATTTCTTATGTGGATATCATGGTTTTAAAAGAGAGTTTAAAATTTAAATCTTTCCTTTTATAGCCTTCTACAAAGGATTAAGAAAAGATTTGAAATCTTTCCTTATTTGTAGATTAAAAGGTGGATTTTAATTTTAAGAAAACTTTCCTTTTTTAACCAGTTCATGATTTAAAAAAGAGTTTAAAAATTAAATATTTCTTTTATAAAGTTCTACAAAAGATTAAGAAAAGATTTGATATCTTTCCTTATTTGTAGATTGAAAGAGATTTTAATTTTTAGAGATAATTTTCTTTTTATCCACATGTTTAAAAGAAAGATTTTAATTTATAAAAATTCCTTTTTATAAACCACCATGAAGGAAAAAATTATTGGAGAATTTTTTTATAAATTTCCGGAAACAAATAAGGAAGTTTTAATTCTTGTGTTAATTAAAACACTCCTTGTTTTGGGGATTAAAGTGGCCGGCCATTACAATTGTGAAAAGGATTTGAATTTTAATTAATTAAATTTTCCTTTTCATGGCAAAGTAATAAGGAAGTTTTTATATAAATTTTCCTTATTTGCCAAGACCAAGGATTATAAAAGAGGGGGTAGAGGTGCCTTCATGGGTGCTAACTCTATTCTTTTCTTCCTCTCTTTTTCTCCTTGGTGTGGCCGGCCCTAGAGGTTTTCCCTCTCCTCTTCTCTTCTTCTTTAGTGGCCGGTTTTCTCCCCTCTTAGAGCTCTTGATGGTGCCGGTTCAAGCTAGGAGAAGAAGGAGAGAAAGGAGGTTTTGTTTCATGGATTCCTTGGAGCTTGGTGGTGGTGGCCGGACCTCTACTTCTCTTGGAGAATTGTGGTGGCCGAATCTTGCTTGGAGAAGAAGGTGGCTTAGGTGGATTCTCATCGTGGTAGATCGTTGCCCACACAATGTCCGGGATAAGAAGAGGAATACGGTAGAAGATCAAGAGGTTATTTGCTTACAAAGAAAGGTATAACTAGTAATTGTTTTCCGCATCATACTAGTTTTCTTTGTATAGTTATTTTTGGAAATACCAAACACAAGAGGCATATGATTCTAGAGTTTTCGGATTTGTTTCGAAGTTGTGTTTCTTTTCTTTTATTTTTCGAATTTGTGATTCGATTGTTCTTTTTGGTTAAACCTAGAGTTATTTAAGGAAATTAAATATTAGCTTTCCTTAAAAGGCTTTGTCTAGGCGGTGGTGGTTGCTCCCATATCCAAGAAGGCCATGTGCCTCGTCATGCAGTCCTGGAAGCCAATTTTTAAAATTAATATTTAATGGAATTAATAACATAAGTGGATTTGGATCAATAGTATTAAGTTCCGTTTGCGATCCAAATCTAAACCATCAAGAACAGATAAGTTAAATTTGGAATCAATGATGTTAAGTTCCATCTGCGATTCCTAATTTAACTTATAAAGAACACAATAGGTTATTTAAGGAAAGGTTCGACACTTGTACAAAAAAATTTTGTACAGTGGAACCGGTACGCTTTCCTAGGACTAACCAACAATTGGTATCAGAGCAAGGGTTTGACTTTGTGTGTTTGATTTTCAAATAGATTATACACATGTCATACATAATTTAGGTAGGATAATAGTAGGATGTGCTAACTCTTTGGTTGCAGACTCCAACTATTATGACATATTGATATTGTGTGTGCTTGGACATGTCAAGGGCATTATTTTGTGTGCATGATTGTATGTATCAAATACAGCAGGTGCTGTGTTATTTTTAGAATTTTATTTTTGTTCGATCTAGAATACATGTACATTCCTTTATGGAATATAGGATCGATGTATATAAAATTCTATATTTGTCGCGGATCGTATCTTTACGAGGCGTGGTGCTATCGGAGGACCAGAGGCGCAGCAGAATAAGAATCAAGATAGATGCGACAACTCGACCTGATGGCGGTGGCTAAAGATGGCAGCAGCTAGGGTTAGAGCACACGGAGGACAGTGATGAAAATGTCATAATAGTTGAAAAATTAATTTTCATATTTAGTGCATTTATTTACTGTGATGTGTGTGTATGCATGTGATGTATGCTAGGATAGTTTAAAATTCCTCACTTTAAATAACTAAGTGGGAGAGGGATTTATTTTAATAAATTCCACAGTCTCCATTACTGGTTTGTAAGTGATGCAAACAAACTTACGCGTTGGCTCTGAGTGCCTTCCTCCATATCGGATGAGTTTATTTGTGGATCACTAGATCAAACTTCCATTTTGGATGACTATAGGAAGTTAATTAAGAGCGTGTGATTTTCCCCATCGGAAGGGGCGCAATCTTATTAATGGACTTAGTGTCAAGTAATGGTATACACTTAGGCATGTCTAATAGTATCCTCCCCATCGAAGTCACTGCTATTATTTGTGTGACTGAAGAAAACCAACTATTAATTTGTCATAAAGATAGGTTGACAAGATAATAAAATTAAAACCCCCTCTTACAAATATTGAGGTTTTGTATACGTCCACACTATCATGGCATACAAAATTCACGGTGTTTGAGGTAATTTTATTTGTCATAAAAACTTATTGACAAGACAATTAATGGATAAAACCCTCCTCTAACAAATGTTTGAATTTGTATACGTCCACACTATCGTGGCATGCAAAATTCACGGTGTTTGAGGTGTTGGTGAATATAAATGATATTGTTGTGAGGAATCAATATTATTTCAAATTCAAAGTTTTTGACCAAATATTTGATAGACCAACTATTAATTTTATTTGTCATAAAGTTAGGATGACAAGATAATAAAATTAATGGATAAAATCTCCTCTTTGATTTTGTATACGTCCACTCTATCGTGGCATACAAAATTCATGGGGATTTTAAGGTGTTGGTCTTGACCAACTTTTTGTGATTCTTAGGATTTAAAATGTCTGTCAATCCCCTAGTTGTTATACTATAGAATAGACTTAGTAGTCCTAATTGTATTGATTGGAAATAAGACTTGGATATTAAGGTAGACTGTCCTCTTAGAACTATGAACAATATAGGTGTATTTCATTCATTAGTTAATACATGATTAGTGGTGTTATCTACCGGCACCTGGTTTGTAGATATGGGAGTCACTGATCATATCTGCAATTCATTGCAGAGGTTCCAGGAAACCCGATAACTATATGAAAGGGAAGTCACCTTCTACATGGGCACTCCTGCAAAAGTGGTAGCTGTTGCAGTGGGAGATGCTTTTCCTCTAATAAGAATAAAATATGGATTTTAAGAAATTATCTTTACGTACAAAGTTTAGAAAGAAATTGATTTCGGTTTCTAAACTATCGAAGAATAGATATTCTATCTATTTTGATAACAAACTTGTTATCAAGAAAATAGGAAAGATATCTGTTCTGGTACGTTGGTTGACAATTTATAAATCCAATAACTCCCACAATGCAATAAATGGAAATTAGTAACACATCTTCTAACTTTAATAAGAGAAAGGAACCTTTGGAAATGAACCAATCACATCCTTGGCAGTCTAAGGCTAGGTTATATTAACTTGAGTAGGATTCAAAGGACAAAAACCAATGAACTCTTAGGTTCATTAGTAGTGGAAATCTTTCCAATCCTGCGGGTCTTACTTGGAAGGAAAAATAACCAAGAAGCTTTTAAAGTCTAAGGGGTATAGAGCCAAGGATGTGTTGGAATTGGTTCATTCTGATTTGTGTGGTCCTATGACTATCCAGACATGAGGTAGGTTCGAATATTTTGTCTATTTTATAGACAACTATTTGAGATATAGATACATTTACTTGATGCACCGCAAGACTAAGTGCTTTGATTAGTTCAAAGAGTACAAGGCTGATGCGGAGAAAAGTCAAAGTAAAAGTATCAAGTCACTATGGTAATATCGTAGTGGCGAGTACCTCTTGGGAGAATTTAGGAGTCACTTATCAGAAGAAGGGATTCAATCCCAACTAACTGCACCTGGTACACCCCAACAGAATGGTGTAGTGAAAAGAATGTATGAGGCTCTTATGGAATAATTAGATCGATGATGAGTTATTCAGAAAATTACCAAATTCGTTTTAAGGATATACACTGGAAACGGAAGTGAATATAGTACCTTCTAAGTCAGAACTCTCTACTCCCAAAGAATTACAGAATGGGCGTAAGCCTAGTCTGAAGCATATTTGGATTTGGGTGGTCTAGCACATGAGAGATACTAATAAGTTGGGCAGGAGTTCACTTGTTTATGAGTTATCCTATAGAAACGAAAGGAGATTTATAGTCCTCAAAATCGGAAGGTCATTGTTAGCACCAATGCCCGATTTTAGAAAAGGACTATACAATGAACCATAAGCTCAAAAGTAAAATTGTTCTTAAAGAAAAGACACGTCTAATCTAGTACCAACTGTACAAGATGTGATAAGAAAACTGCAACACGTAACACAAATGATACACAATTGCAAAAAGTGCCTCGTCATAGTGGGAGGGTTGTTAGGCAACCTAAAAGATTCATGTTTTGGGAGAGTCTTTGGACTAGATCCCTGGTGGACATGAGCCTGATTCCCGGACATATGACGAAGCATTCCAAGATAAAGATACGACATCTCTGCGAAGCGCAATGAATACAAAATTAGAATATATGTATTCTAACAAAGTCTAGGAGCTTGGAGAACCACCAAATGGTGTAAAAGCCATTAGGTCTACAATAGAAAAGGAAGGACAGACAGGAAGGTGTATACTTTCAAAGCAAGGCTTATTGAAAAAGGGAAACCTTTTACCGGTAGCCATGCTTAAAGTCTATCCGGATTCCATTATCTATTGTTGCTCATATGGATTATGAGATTTGGCAAGTGGATATCAAAACAGTTTTCCTTAATGGAAGTCTTGAAGAAAACATCCATATAAAACAACCAGAAGGGTTCATTGCAAAGGACAAAGAAGCATCTGGTGTGCAAGCTCAATCAGTCTATGGACTGAAGCAAAGCTTCAAGGTCTTGGAACATCCAGTTTAATGAAGTAATCCAGACCTTTGGATTTATTCAGTGTCCGGATGAGTCTTGTGTGATGGAAGCGTGGTGGTATTTCTTGTTGTAACGACCCGCCTTCTACTAACTAGGCTGTGAGGCCGAGCGCTACATTATGCTGTTCTAACTACTCCCTGACCATCATAAAAAAACTAGATGCGAAAGCTGTACTAATTTAAAATTTTCTAAGCTGCTAACATTTCTTGGTTCTATACATACTAAGGGATGTAAACTAACTATTCATAACATGTTTTACTTCCCCCATGGCCAAGGAACTGAACTTAGACATTTTCCCGCTGATATTAGACCTCCCAATCGATCCATTGATCGATTGGAACGTCGGATCGATCCAGGGATCGATTCAGCCGACTACTGTATGCGGGACATAGGTTGGATCGATCCAGTGATCGATCCAGCACGCTACTGTGCTCGGGACGATATTCTGGATCGATCGGCTGATCGATCCAGACTGACCAATCGATCCAGTGATCGATCCCAGAACCTTCCGTTCACGACAGAAACCTACTGTTCGCGGAGCAATTTGCCCGATCGATCAGCTGATCGATTGGGACCCCCTAATCGATCCACCGATCGATTGGGGTTTCTGATTTTGCAGTTAAGCTCTGATTTCAGCACTGTTTCGTGCCTGAATCCTATTACAAGTTCTAAAATGACTAGAAATCACTCTACCACTAACAAATAACATTCTAACATCATAAAAGAAGTGCTCTAAGCATGATCAGGTGCATGGTTAACTAATTCATGGCAATTAACATACTGAAGTGCAAAATACTAAAACACTGAAAAGTTCTAATGTTTAAACGACTTGCTAGAGTTTCCTAAGATCTTCTTTCCAAGTTCCTGCCCACACACATCTTCGTAGCATTGCCCTCCAGCCTCCGCTAGTCCATCTTTCCTTTACCTTTATCTGCAGTATAAGGAAAAAGTATCTGTAAGCTAAAAAGCTTAGTAAGAAACCATCTATCTCACTAAAACATGCATACGATGCAATTATGATTTTAAATCATGCTGTTTGAAAAGATGTGCTAAGTATACTGAATAAACTAAACATGGCATGGCATATAAGCATACAATCATGGCATGGTAACTAATCATATGAATCAATAAAAATAACTGAACTGAACATATAATAAGCTAAACTGTAGCTAAACTGATACTGAATTCCAACTCAACTAACATAACTAATTTGAGCTTTGAAAACTAATTCATAATAAGTGAAAATACTTAATCATGCTGTTTGGGGCCCGGCAACTGTACTTGCTGTGCGCGCATCCCTAACTAGACCCAGGTTTGCAAGTCCCGAATTTAGTAGGGTTAACTAGGTTATCTAAACCTAGGGACGACTGTGGGAGTCCAACCCAATGATATCTGATCCAGTACAGTGCCACTGAAAATAAAATACTGAATATAGCTAACTTGTTTAACTTGCTATTTCTAGGTTATCTGAACCTAGAGCTAGGTTGTCTGAACCTAGAGGCGACTGTAGGAGCCCACCCATTGGACCGTAGTCCCATATAAGCTAAAATAAACTGATTTACTGATTTAAATACTTCTAATACATTTAACTGAGCTATTAAAATACCTAATTTGCATTTTAACTTAACTAGCTATTTTATCGAACACCTAGTGTGCCCCAACTCTCCCCTCTATTAGGGAGACCACTTCTAGGCACCCGACAATATCTAGGAACCCCCACTAAAGAGGGAATACGTGTCCGGCCCATCTAGAAGTACTCACTAAATCCCTAAATCTGCGAGGAGGGTCAAATTCACCCTATGCGTCGATAAAAACTGCATATAGCTAAACTAGTGCGTATAAAACCAAACGGAGCTACTTATACTGCAGGTGAGGGGTTTCTTACCTGGTGTGCTAGATTTCTTACAAATCTAATCGCTAGAAATTCCGGTGGAGACGACTTCTCGACGATTCGCTCACGTCCACGTGCTCTACTCGCGGAGGGGAACGTCCTTGTGTCCGAGATGTCACCAGAAGGCACTCCTTTGGCCCTAAGGATGAAACCCTAGGCTTGCTTGGGTGTTGGCGCCGAGAGAAGGAAGGAAAGGGAGAGGTGTTCGGCGTGAGGGTTTGGAGGGGAAAAGGTTGCCGAACCAACTTAAAAATAACCCAAACCAACTTAAGTTTTTAATTTATATTAAGTGGGTATTTTGGCCCAACTCAATTATAAATATATTTGATTCTCCTTTTTCTCAGCACGGCCCTGCTGGGTTCACCGGTTACTAAGGCTAACTAAAAGTTTAGCGGACCCGAGAGATCCCCGGGTTCGATTCCCGCTTAAGCCTTTTTATTCTTCTAATTATTTTTGCTACTTCCGCTATTCGAAAAATTCTGGAAAAATATCTAAAAATTCCAGAAAAATCATAGAATATTCTTAAAATAGTTTTGAGGATTTTTCGGGCGTTACAATCCCCCATACCTTATAAAAAGTTCGTCCTCGAACTTAGAATAATTCTGGGTACTTCTGTCTCATGCTGGCTTCTGTCTCCCAAGTTGCCTCTTCTGCTGTGTGACTGTGTCAAATGACTTTGACTAATGGTACTTCCTTGTTCCGTAATTTCTTAACTGCTCGGTCTATTATCTGAATAGGCCGACTATCATAGTTGAGGTCTTCGCGGATCTGTACCGACTGGGGCTCAATCACCTGGGTGGCATCTGGGGTATGCTTCTTCAGCATAGAGACATGAAATATGTTGTGGACAGCTGACATTTCCTGGGGTAGCTCTAGCTCATATGCTACCTTGCCCACTCTTCTGCTGATAAGGTATGGTCCCACATATCTGGGACTAAGTTTGCCCTTCTTCCCAAAATGCATCACTCCCTTCATGGGAGCTACTCTGAGGAACACTGTATCCCCGACTGAAAACTCTAAGGGTCTGCGCCGTGTATCAGCATAGCTTTTCTGGCGGCTCTGAGCTGTCTCTATCCTCTGGCGGATCTGCTGTATAGTTGCTGTGGTATCTGCTACTAGATCTGTCCGAAGCTCTAGTTCCTTCTGTTCACCACTCTCATACCAGCAGATTGGAGATCTACACCTCCGCCCGTAGAGAGCCTCGTAAGGTGCCATACCGATAGTGGCCTGATAGCTGTTGTTGTATGCAAACTCTGCTAAGCTCAGATATTTGCACCAACTTCCTTTGAAGTCTAGGGCACACGCTCGGAGCATGTCTTCGAGTACCTGATTCACTCGCTCCGTCTGACCATCTGTTTGAGGATGGAATGCTGTGCTGAACTTTAACTTAGTGCCCAACGCTGACTGTACACACTTCCAGAAGTGTGATGTGAATCTGCTGTCTCTGTCTGAAATGATGGTTCGTGGGACTCCATGTAGTCTGACGATCTCCTGGAGATACAACTGAGCTAGCTTCTCCATGGGGTAGGATATCTTGATAGTTAAGAAGTGGGCTGATTTAGTCAACCTGTCGACTATTACCCAGATGGTGTCAAAACCATTCGTGGTTCTGGGCAGCCCCACTATGAAATCCATAGAGATATCCTCCCACTTCTATTCTGGAATCTGTATAGGCTGTAGGACTCCTCCTGATCGCTGATGTTCTGCCTTGACCCTCTGACAGGTGAGACAGATGCTAACATATCTGGCGATGTCTCGCTTCATCCCGGGCCACCAAAACTGGTTCTTCAGGTCTTGATATATTTTGGTGGAACCTGGATGCATCGCATAGGGAGTCTTGTGAGCTTCATCTAAAATCTGTCTCCGTAGCTCCTCCTGATCTGGAACATAGAGTCTGTCACCAAAATACAACACCTCGCTATCGGACACTCTGAATTCTCTACTTTCTGATTCTGCTAGCCCTTGCTTGATTTTCTGAATTTCAGGGTCCTGCTCCTGAGCTGACTGAATATCACCAAGCAAGGTAGACTCTAAGGTCATAGTAGAGAGCTATCCAACGATGAGTTCGAGACCGAAATCTACGATCTCCTTCTGTAGGGGCGGTGACATGGCTGTAAGAGATAATAAGGTAGCACTGGATTTTCTGCTAAGTGCGTCGGCTACCTTATTGGCTTTCCCTGGATGGTAGAGGATGTCTATATCGTAGTCTTTGGCCAGCTCAAGCCATCTGCGCTATCGCATGTTCAGATCCTTCTGAGTGAAGAAGTACTTCAGACTCTGATGATCTGTATACACTCTGTACTGAGCTCCATATAAGTAATGTCTCCAAATTTTGAGAGCGAACACTACTGCTGCAAGCTCAAGGTCATGAGTAGGGTAATTCTTCTCATAATCCTTGAGTTGTCTGGAGGCATAGGTGATCACCTTGCCGTTTTGCATCAGTACTGCTCCTAGTCCCAACTTAGAGGCATCACTATAGATGTCAAAGCTGCTGGTGTTGTCTGGTAGAGCCAAAATGGGAGCACTGGTCAATCTCCTTTTTAGCTCGCTGAAGCTGTTCTCACAGTCCTCTGTCCACTGAAATTTCCTGTTCTTTCTGGTAAGAGCTGTCAGTGGGGAGGCTATCCTGGAGAAGTCCTCTACAAACTTTCTGTAATATCCTGCTAATCCCAGAAAGCTCCTGATTTCGCTGGCGTTCTTAGGTCTCTTCCAGTTACTTACTGCTTCTATCTTGCTGGGATCTACCATAATACCATCCTTTGAGATGATGTAACCCAGGAAGGACACCTGACCTAGCCAAAATTCACACTTCGTGAACTTGGCGTATAGCTGGTTCTGCTGAAGGGTCCGCAATACTAGTTTCAGGTGCTCCGAGTGTTCTTCCTGAGTTCCTGAGTAGATAAGAATGTCATCGATAAACACAATAACAAACTTATCTAAATACTCCCTGAATACTCTGTTCATGAGATCCATGAAGCATTGGTCACGCCAAAGGGCATGACTACGAACTCGTAGTGTCCGTATCTGGTTCTGAATGCTGTCTTGGGTATATCCCCTTCTTTAACCTTTACCTGATGATAACTGATGTGCGTAGATTATATACTCTTTTATGCATGTTTTTACGCACATTTACATACTTTGAGCATGCTTGATCTATGCATTTTTATACCTCCAGCTTTCCTTTTAGCATATTTACTCTTTTGGTTCGGAGATCTACTTTTTGTGCATTTTCTGTACACAGGAGTCGATTTGGTGAAGAATCTACATCCTTGGGCAAGCATTGGAGGAAACAAAGGGAGAAAGCACCGGGCCGTGTACCTCACACGGCCCTGCACTGGTATGGAGCTCGGGCCGTGTGGAGTTTGGCACCAACAGAAGTGGAGAATGACATGGCCGTGTGAACTTCACACGGCCGTGTCAAGATTTGAAGCCAACCAGAGCAGAAGCCTTACATGGCCGTGTGGATCTACACGGCCGTGTGAGGTTTCCAGAGACTAAGCAGGCTGTGGCCGTGTGCACCACACGGCCGTGTAGCATTTCCAGAGAGCGGAAGGGTCCTGGCCGTGTGAGTCACACGGCCGTGCAGCTTTGGCAGAGAAGGAACTGGACATGGCCGTGTGAATCTCACACGGCCGTGTCACGGGGCCGTGTGGCGCCCGATTCCCTCCTCTATTTAAACCCTCCTTCATGAATTGAAAGGGGATCTCTCCCCCTTTGGGAGAAGGCAAGATTTGGTGGTTTCCTCCCATTCTTGGGAGGATTTCTGGGTGATTCAAGGGGAGTTCTTGGCGATTCCGGCTCCGGAGCGAGGATTGGATCCGAAGACGAAGCTTCTTCGTAGATAAGTTTTCTCTTTCCCCCTTTTCTTGGTTTCTTGGATTGGGGATTTAAGGAATGCTTGTATTCTCTATTTCTTCGGGTTTTCTTCCTCGATTCATGGAGTAGATCTTGTATTCTAGGATGAAGGGAGTATTTGTATGATGGATTGATGTAATCTCTTATGGATTTGCCATTCTCTTGTTTCAATGACATTATCTTGCTTGTATCAATTAGATCTTGAACGATTAAAGATGATTCGTGCTTAATTCTCATTCTTGATTAATTGTTTGAATTTCTTATGGACTTTGTAAAGATAAACTCTCACTCGATCATCCGAGGGATCCACGTGACAGGTGCAAGCCCGTGTAAGGACGTTTGAGAGACAATCTTGAAGAGGAAATAGGAATATTCAAGAGAGTAGGATGGATTTTGTGATTAGTTTCTTGTATCTTGATAGATTGATAAGTCGTGGGCTTCTACGTTGATATCCGAGGAAGGCATAGTAATAGGTGCACTTCTGTGTAAGGACAACATAGGTTCATGTCTAATTAATCTTATTTAGATACATTTCTCAGTCCTTAGCCGGTTGTCTATTGCAAGAGAGAACCGACAACTTTCTACATGTTTGGCAATTGAGGGATAAGAATTGGTGAACCATTTACATTCGAGAAATCCTATAAAGAAACCGAAACTCCTAGAATCTCCCTTTATCATAACCCAAAACACTAAACTCTTGTTTGTTGATCTTTAAGATTAGATTTGTTTACCTTACTTTGCTTTTGAAACGATTGGATAGTTGTTTGGCTAATTCACATTGAGACATTTCTAGTGCTTATTCCAGTCCCTGTGGATACGATAATCTTTTATATTACTTGCGACATTTCCGTACACTTGCGGAGAGCGAACAAGTTTTTGGCGCCGTTGCCGGGGACTGCGCTATAACATTAGGAATTATCAATTGAGTTAGACTAAACATAACTTTTCTTTATTTCTTTTGATTTTCATAGTTATAACTAATTGTTAGAATTATGTTTTCAAAAGTTTTTTCCTTTCTTGAATAACATTCTTAACAATTCTTTTTGTTGCAATTCTAATCCTAATTCTAACTTTGCATTCTTGATTTTTAGCACTCAAATCTAACTTTTCTCTATTTTCTCTTTTGATCTAGTTTCTTTCTTCTTTCCTTTTGTAAACACATCTTGCAATTTTTAGCATATGAATTATTCTAGATATTTTTCTTTTTCCTTTTATCTTTTCTTTCTTGTTTTCATTATGCACTTTCTTTCTTGCAATTTAAATTTTGCATTTGCTTTCTTGCTTTTCATATTACATTTTATTTCTTGTTTTTGATTCTTGATAATTTTCTTTTTCTTCTTGAATATCCATGAGCACTAACTTGTCAAGCAGGCCCATGAGAAATTTTTCTACACCCTTTTCTGCAAGATTTTTATCTCCCATTGTGCAACCTCAAATTGAAGCAGAAAGTTTCCAACTAGACCCAGAGATAATTTTCATGATACAAGGTCACAAATTTGGAGGAGAAGTATCAGAATGTCCTTATATGTATCTTGAAACATTTTTAGAGATTTGTGATTTGGTGAAATGTGAAGGAGTATCAGCAGATGCAGTTCGATTGATGACATTTCCTTTCAGTATCAAGGATAAAGCAAGGACTTGGCTATATTCTCTCTGTCCTCAAAGCATCACAAGTTGGGAACAATTGGAGAAGCAATTTCTGAATCATTTTTTCCCTCCAAGTAGAACGGTGTATATGAGGAATTGCATAACAAATTTTTCTCAGGCATATGGAGAATCATTATTTGAAGCATGAGATAGATTCAAGAGTCTTCAAAGACAGTGCCCTCATCATGGTTTTGAAAAATGGTTGATTTTGCACATATTCTATGGGGGAATTTCTTTCTCAGACAAGAGTTTATTGGATTCATCAGCTGGAGGTTCTTTTATGGACAAAAGTGTAGATGAAGCTTATTCATTAATTGATCAAGTGACATTGAACCTCCATGAATGGTCGAACAAAAGTTGGATGGAATTTCCCTCAGATATTCAAAAAGTGCAAGCCATAAATGTAAGAGAGCCTGTCAAACAAAATGAAATTCAACCACCTAAAAATGTTGAAATTCACAAGTCACAGAGTGAGGAGTTCAAACATTTGGGGGCAAAGCTTAATAGTATTGTTTCAAAATGGTTTAAAGAAGATCCCCCTCCTACACAGTCAAGATCCAATGAAAAGTGTGATGATGTTGAGTTGAGAAGTGGCAAAAATCATGAAGAACTTTTGAAGAATGACATGTTTAGAGTTGAGGAGAAGAATAATAGAAGATCACAAGAACTCAATTCCATTTCTCTAGGAAATTCCCAAAGGCCAGAAGTACCTTTCCCTCAACGATTAATCACACCAACATTAGATAAGCAAGTTGGACCTCCTCCAAAAGCTCAAAGGGAATTTGGGAAAAAGGAAGTTCAGTCTTTCCCAAGACCTTCACTAAGGGTTCCTTTTCCACAAAGGTTAGTGGGGGTCAATGAAAATAAAGACTTCGGCAAATCCTGTGACACTAATATGGTTGAGTGTAGATTTTTGAATATATATGAAGATGAAGATTTTTCAGATGAGGATTTTATTGATAATGTAGTGGTAAATAAGTTTTCAGATCTACCTCAAAATTTTATAAGGTGTTATAGTGACATTGAATTTTTAGATGATGAATGTGATGTGGTAGATCAACTTAAAACTGCAAGTGAAGTTATTGATCCTCTTGTTATTGATTCTCCTATTGAGGACATAGATGTTGGTTTATTTTTTGATGTATGTGTTGATGATGATGATATGGAAGAATGTGTAGGGAGCTGTGTTGTGGAAGCAGCATCTCAAGGATCACCACCTTTGTCAAGACAACCCTTAGAGGTTTTAAGAATTGATCATGTTGTGGAACAATGTGTAGGGACTTATACAGAGCTAGTAGAGTCTCAAGAATCACCATCATTGATATCATCAACACCTGAGTTAGAGCCACTACATAATTCTGAAGAAGTCACATCCCATTGTTTAGAACTTTCAGGTACATCTCAACAATGCAAGGTTAGTATTCTTAGTGATCTTTTAGAAAATTTCATAGATGTACCTATAATTGATTTTGTTGGATGTGATTCATTTTTTGATACATACTCAATTCATACTAATATGATTCTAGTTCCTTCTTATATTACATTCTTGTGGGAGGTTTGTTTTTCTTTTGGGTGTGTAGGTTTTCGAGAGGCCAATAATGGGAAGCTCATACTGAACCGTCTTCGACCACCTGAAACAACTTTAAAGAAGACGAAGATGGAGAGGGCGATACATCACTTTTTAACTCCAATATTGAAAGCTCCCTCCATAATAAGAGCCCTTGGTAGGAGGGTTCTAAAATATCTTACCCCTCCAAGAGCAAGATTTAGATGAATCTAATGAGGTGGTCGAGCTAATGACCTTAAACAAGCGCTTCTTGGGAGGCAACCCAAGTTCAATCTTGTTTTCATTTTACTTTTAGTTTCTTTTTATTTTGTTGATAATAAATCATACCCTCTACTTAATTCTTCTTGTCTATCTTATTTTTGTAGATTTTAAAGTTGTGGAGGATTGTGAACATTGGATAGAGGAGTATCTTAAAAAAAAACATGAATGTCAACCATTTGGAGCTCATCACTTGGTAACTTCTCTTAAAATCTCCTCCACATTATTTTTAGTTTTCATTGGGACAATGAAAAATTTAAGTCTGGGGGGGTGTTATGTACTGTTTAGTTTGGTTTTCAGTTTCTTTTTGTTTTTGTTAGTTTTTCATGTTGGTTCTTATTTTCATTGCTTGTTGCTTTATTTTGCTTGTTTTTGAAATAATCATGGCAAAAAAATTTTGAGAACATCAAATCTTCACTTATATGCTTTCTTGGATTCAAGTGAAATGTTAGCACGATTATTGTCTTGATTCATGATGTTCGAATGATGCTAGTAGTAAACTTTATGTACTTCTTTTCTCTATCTTGGGTAGCATGAAACAAGCTAAGAATCTTATGGTGATGAGTTTTAGTTTTGGTTCAACCTTAAGGATTTTATCTTCACTACACTTGTGCTTGATGCTTGAATAGTTGATGTCATTGAAATAGTCATGATTCATCTTATTTGCTTAGTACTTGGTTTCCATGGTGATTTCTCAACTTTCATTTTGGTTACTGGATGAGGCTCAAATTATTAAAGCTCATTTGGAAAAATCAAAATATCCCAACATGTGTGCTAAAAGTACATTTGTGAATAAGTTTTGCACAATGCAAACACTTATAAAAAAATAATAATAAAAAAATAAATAAAAGAATAATAAGGGATATAAAAAATAGTTGTCATGAGTGGAATCTAGCAAGTCACCCCTTTGAGACCGAGTTAGGTTACTGGGGAAATGACTGTTTAGCTTCTCTTGAGATTGAGCACACCTTTGAGACATTGGGTTAGTTGAGAAATATGAACCAAGTGAATGGTGAGTAAGTGCCTATCACTGGTTACTTGTCTTTCACTGGGAACACTAGGAATTCAAATTTGATGATGACTTGACTAGGACATGGATTGAAACTTGAAGGGTGTTGAGTTACTTTTACACTGCGCACAAGATTCTTATGCTTGAACCATACTTTACTTGTTTCCATGATCATGCTTGTTAATGAAACTTTTTGATAGAGTTAGGAAAGTGCACTGGGTTTTATGAATGTGTTGTAGAACATATGAATTTAGACTGCAGCATTTTGCTTGAGGACAAGCAAAGGTTTAAGTCTGGGGGTGTGATGTGCGTAGATTATATACTCTTTTATGCATGTTTTTACGCACATTTACATACTTTGAGTATGCTTGATCTATGCATTTTTATACTTCCAGCTTTCCTTTTAGCATATTTACTCTTTTGGTTCGGAGATCTGCTTTTTGTGCATTTTCTGTACACAGAAGTCGATTTGGTGAAGAATCTACATCCTTGGGCAAGCATTGGAGGAAACAAAGGGAGAAAGCACCGGGCCGTGTACCTTACACGGCCCTGCACTGGTATGGAGTTTGGCACCAACAGAAGTGGAGAATGACATGGCGTGTGAACTTCACACGGCCGTGTCAAGATTTGAAGCCAACCAGAGCAGAAGCCTTACATGGTCGTGTGGATCTACACGGCCGTGTGAGGTTTCCAGAGACTAAGCAGGCTGTGGCCGTGTGCACCACACGGCCGTGTAGCATTTCCAGAGAGCGGAAGGGTCCACATGACCGTGTAGCATTTCCAGAGACTAAGCAGGCTGTGGCCGTGTGCACCACACGGCCGTGCAGCTTTGGCAGAGAAGGAACTGGACATGGCCGTGTGAATCTCACACGGCCGTGTCACGGGGCCGTGTGGCGCCCGATTCCCTCCTCTATTTAAACCCTCCTTCATGAATTGAAAGGGGATCTCTCCCCCTTTGGGAGAAGGCAAGATTTGGTGGTTTCCTCCCATTCTTGGGAGGATTTCTGGGCGATTCAAGGGGAGTTCTTGGCGATTCCGGCTCCGGAGCGAGGATTGGATCCGAAGATAAGTTTTCTCTTTCCCCTTTTCTTGGTTTCTTGGATTGGGGATTTAAGGAATGCTTGTATTCTCTATTTCTTCGGGTTTTCTTCCTCGATTCATGGAGTAGATCTTGTATTCTAGGATGAAGGGAGTATTTGTATGATGGATTGATGTAATCTCTTATGGATTTGCCATTCTCTTGTTTCAATGACATTATCTTGCTTGTATCAATTAGATCTTGAACGATTAAAGATGATTCGTGCTTAATTCTCATTCTTGATTAATTGTTTGAATTTCTTATGGACTTTGTAAAGATAAACTCTCACTCGATCATCCGAGGGATCCACGTGACAGGTGCAAGCCCGTGTAAGGACGTTTGAGAGACAATCTTGAAGAGGAAATAGGAATATTCAAGAGAGTAGGATGGATTTTGTTATTAGTTTCTTGTATCTTGATAGATTGATAAGTCGTGGGCTTTTACGTTGATATCCGAGGAAGGCATAGTAATAGGTGCACTTCTATGTAAGGACAACATAGGTTCATGTCTAATTAATCCTATTTAGATACATTTCTCAGTCCTTAGCCGGTTGTCTATTGCAAGAGAGAACCGACAACTTTCTACATGTTTGGCAATTGAGGGATAAGAATTGGTGAACCATTTACATTCGAGAAATCCTACAAAGAAACCGAAACTCCTAGAATCTCCCTTTATCATAACCCAAAACACTAAACTCTTGTTTGTTGATCTTTAAGATTAGATTTGTTTACCTTACTTTGCTTTTGAAACGATTGGATAGTTATTTGGCTAATTCGCATTGAGACATTTCTAGTGCTTATTCCAGTCCCTGTGGATACGATAATCTTTTATATTACTTGCGACATTTCCGTACACTTGCGGAGAGCGAACAATAACCTGATCTGAGATCTATCTTAGAGAACACTGCTGCTCCCTTCAGCTGGTCGAACAGGTCATCGATTCTGGGAAGGGGATACCTGTTCTTGATCGTGACTTGGTTCAGTGATCTGTAGTCTATGCACAGTCGCATGCTTCCATCCTTCTTCTTCACGAACAATACAGGCGCTCCCCATGGTGAATGACTCGGGCGTATGAAACCCTTGTCAAGCAGCTCCTGTAGTTGCTCCTGAAGTTCCTTCAGTTCTGCTGGAGCCATGCGATAAGCCGCTTTGGAGATAGGATTTGTACCGGGAATGAGCTCTATCTCAAAGTCAATCTCCCTGTCTGGTGCTAAGCCTGGTAACTCTTCAGGGAAGACTGCGGGGTAGTCACATACGACTCGAACCTCTACTAGCTGTTGGTTCTTGTCCTGGCTGGCGTTGACTACGTGTGCTAGGAATCCTGTACATCCTGAATCCAGTAGCTTCTGTTCTTTTATAGCTGAGAGAAACTTCTTGGCCTTTCTCTTTGGTTCCCCGCTGTATTCAAATTTCACTGCCGCTTCAGGTTGGAAGATGACTTTCTGCTTACGGCACTCTATGGTAGCACCGTATCTGATCAGGAAGTCCATTCCAAAGATAACGTCATAGTCGGTCATCTCTAGCACTATCAGATCACAAAAGAGCTCTCTGTCTGCTATAATGACCGGCACTGCTCTGAGCCAGTCCGTGGATGCCATGATCTCTCCTGAAGGTAGTGCCGTCAAAAAATGACCCCTGAGTACCTCTGAGGGTATTTCTAATCTTTCGGAGAACATCCTGGCTATATATGAATGGGTTGCGCCACTATCAAACAAAACAGTAGCACTATACTGTAAAATGCCAATCTGACCTGTGACAACTGTCGAGGCATTGGCTATGTCCTCTCTGATGAGTGAGTAGATCCTCGCATTCGCCGTAGCTGGAGGGGCTTCTAATCTGCCCTGGCTGATAAGTGGACCTTCTAGAGCGGCCTGCATCTGATATAAATGAGCTGGCTGGCCTGCATACTGAATCTGCTGTGGCTGAGGAAGACCGGTCATGTTCGGGCACTGCTTAGCCATGTGCCCTTCTTGTCCACATTCAAAGCATCCTCGTGTGCCCTTGCGACAAACCCCTGAGTGGAATTTCCCACAAGTAGCACACTTTGGATAACTGGGTCACTTGCTAGATGGTCCTCCTTTTGGGTTACTCCCTGATTTGCGCTTGCTGTTAGAGTTCCCTTTCCAGTTAGAGCTGTGGCCTTGCTGTTTTTGAGTGTGAGAGTTTCCTTGGCCGTTGGACTCTGAGGAGACTTGCTTCTGCTGCTTTATGCTGTTCTGGTAATGCTCTGTGGTCAAGGCACTGCTCACTAACTCCTCTGTGGTTTGTGGCCCATGTATGCCACCAGCCACGTTCACTGCTATCTCTGGCCTCAGCATCTTGAGCATCAGCCGGATTCGTTCCTTCTCTGTGCTGACTAGCTCTGGGCATAGACGAGTCAACCTGTTGAATTTCTTCACGGCTTCCTTAACTGAAAGGTTGCCCTGACGAAACTCAGTGAACTCGTCGTAGTGGCGGTTCGTAACCCGTATGTGGAAGAACTCCTCGAAGAACTCCTTCTCGAAGTCAGCCCATGACATCTGGTTCACTGGGCGCTTCATTCTGATTCTTTCCCACCACATGCGTGCGTCAGAAGGAGGCACACTTCACCTTCTCGTGTTTTGGCCATCCGAAGTTCCATCGTGCTCCAGTGTTTTGAACCAAGCTTGTGCATCCCATGGTTCACTAGTGCCGAGAAGTTTTCGCTTGACTCGCGCCACTGGATCAGATAGGCTTCCTTTCTTGGCTCAGCTGCTGGGACTGCTCGCTGTAGGCTGGGCTGGTGGAACCTCTAAGACTTCTGGAGTCATCAGGTTCGGTTCCGGAGTGACTGTGGGGGTACTTTGCTGATTAGCCTTCAAGGTGGCTATTTCCTGTCGCTGTTCAGCTAGCTGCTGCTGTAACTGAGCCACTAATGCTGTAAGGTCGGGAGGAGGCACTGAACTTCCTGCCTCTTGCTGGGGCTCAGTAGCTAGTGCCCTTCTAGCTGGGCGTCCTCGTGCCATTGCTAAAGACATAGAGGACAGAACATGAATAACTATTACAATCATAATTATATAACTATCGTTATCATGTTATATACTATCACATACTATCATGCAGCAGTTTATCTATAAACGTAAACTATAACAAGGAAACAGAAAGCATAAATAAAGTAGATGTATTCTTACTTGGAAGCTGTAGGTTCAATGCTGATGTGTGTGTAGGAAGTATGGAACTTGGCTCTGATACCACTCTGTAACGACCCGCCTTATACTAACTAGGCTGTGAGGCCGAGCGCTACATTATGCTGTGCTAACTACTCCCTGACCATCATAAAAAAACTAGATGCGGAAGCTGTACTAATTTAAAATTTTCTAAGCTGCTAACATTTCTTGGTTCTATACATACTAAGGGATGTAAACTAACTATTCATAACATGTTTTACTTCCCCCATGGCCAAGGAACTGAACTTAGACATTTTCCCGCTGATATTAGACCTCCCAATCGATCCATTGATCGATTGGAACGTTGGATCGATCCAGGGATCGATTCAGCTGACTACTGTATGCGGGACATAGGTTGGATCGATCCAGTGATCGATCCAGCACGCTACTGTGCTCGAGACGATATTCTGGATCGATCGGCTGATCGATCCAGACTGACCAATCGATCTAGTGATCGATCCCAGAACCTTTCGTTCGCGACAGAAATCGCTGGATCGATCGGATGATCGATCCAGAAACCTACTGTTCGCGGAGCAATTTGCCCGATCGATCAGCTGATCGATTGGGACCCCCCAATCGATCCATCGATCGATTGGGGTTTCTGATTTTGCAGTTAAACTCTGATTTCAGCACTGTTTCGTGCCTCAATCCTATTACAAGTTCTAAAATGATTAGAAATCACTCTACCACTAACAAATAACATTCTAACATCATAAAAGAAGTGCTCTAAGCATGATCAGGTGCATGGTTAACTAATTCATGGCAATTAACATACTGAAGTGCAAAATACTAAAACACTGAAAAGTTCTAATGTTTAAACGACTTGCTAGAGTTTCCTAAGATCTTCTTTCCAAGTTCCTGCCCACACACATCTTCGTAGCATTGCCCTCCAGCCTCCGCTAGTCCATCTTTCCTTTACCTTTATCTGCAGTATAAGGAAAAAGTATCTGTAAGCTAAAAAGCTTAGTAAGAAACCATCTATCTCACTAAAACAAGCATACGATGCAATTATGATTTTAAATCATGCTGTTTGAAAAGATGTGCTAAGTATACTGAATAAACTAAACATGGCATGGCATATAAGCATACAATCATGGCATGGTAACTAATCATATGAATCAATAAAAATAACTGAACTAAACATATAATATGCTAAACTGCAGCTAAACTGATACTGAATTCCAACTCAACTAACATAACTAATTTGAGCTTTGAAAACTAATTCATAATAAGTGAAAATACTTAATCATGCTGTTTGGGGTCCGGCAACTGTACTTGCTGTGCGCGCATCCCTAACTAGACCCAGGTTTGCAAGTCCCGAATTTAGTAGGGTTAACTAGGTTATCTAAATCTAGGGACGACTGTGGGAGTCTAACCCAATGGATATCTGATCCAGTACAGTGCCACTGAAAATAAAATACTGAATATAGCTAACTGGTTTAACTTGTTGTTTCTAGGTTATCTGAACCTAGAGGTAGGTTGTCTGAACCTAGAGGCGACTGTAGGAGCCTACCCATTGGACCGTAGTCCCATATAAGCTAAAATAAACTGATTTACTGATTTAAATGCTTCTAATGCATTTAACTGAGCTATTAAAATGCCTAATTTGCATTTTAACTTAACTAGCTATTTTATCGAACACCTAGTGTGCCCCAACTCTCCCCTCTATTAGGGAGACCACTTCTAGGCACCCAACAACGTCTAGGAACCCCCACTGAAGAGGGAATACGTGTCCGGCCCATCTAGAAGTACTCACTAAATCCCTAAATCTGCTAGGAGAGTCAAATTCACCCTATGCGTCGATAAAAACTGCATATAGCTAAACTAGTGCGTATAAAACCAAACGGAGTTACTTATACTGCAGGTGAGGGGTTTCTTACCTGGTGTGCTAGATTTCTTACAAATCTAATCGCTAGAAATTCCGGTGGAGACGACTTCTCGACGATTCGCTCACGTCCACGTGCTCTACTCGCGGAGGGGAACGTCCTTGTGTCTGAGATGTCACCGGAAGGCACTCCTTTGGCCCTAAGGATGAAACCCTAGGCTTGCTTGGGTGTTGGCGCCGAGAGAAGGAAGGAGAGGGAGAGGTGTTCGGCGTGAGGGTTTGGAGGGGAAAAGGTTGCCGAACCAACTTAAAAATAACCCAAACCAACTTAAGTTTTTAATTTATATTAAGTGGGTATTTTGGCCCAACTCAATTATAAATATATTTGATTCTCCTTTTTCTCAGCACGGCCCTGCTGGGTTCACCGGTTACTAAGGCTAACTAAAAGTTTAGCGGACCCGAGAGGTCCCCGGGTTCGATTCCCGCTTAAGCCTTTTTATTCTTCTAATTATTTTTTCTACTTCCGCTACTCGGAAAATTCCGGAAAAATATCTAAAAATTTCAGAAAAAATCATAGAATATTCCTAAAATAGTTTTGAGAATTTTTCGGGCGTTACACTTGTACTATATGTAGATAACATTTTTGGTAGTTGGAAACAATATCAAAGTGTTGTCAGAAGTAGGGGTATGGTTGTCCAAGCAATGCGATATAAAGGACTTAGGAAAATGAGCACACATTCTTGGGATCAAAGTTATAAGGGATCGCAAGAAAAGAATGTTGTGCCTATCTCAAACTTCATATATAGATACGATCCTTGCTCGATTTAGCATGCAAGACTCCAAGAAAGGTTTTCTATCTTTTAGGCATGGAGTAGCTTCATCTAAAGAGATGTCTCCGAAGACATCAAATGAGATAGAGGTCATGAAGGTAGTTCCTTATGCTTCGGCAGTCGGAAGCCTAATGTATGTTATGTTGTGAACGAGACCGGATATCTATTTTACCCAAGGCATAGTTAGCAGATATAGAAGTAACTCAGGAACGGGACACTAGGTTGCAGTAAAACATATATTAAAAGTACCTTTGTGGGACTAGAGATTATATGATAGTTTACAAGGCAGATAATTTGATCCCTATGGGTTACATGTATTTTTGGCTTCCAATCAGATAGGGACAATAGTAAGTCAACCTCGGGGTTTTGTGTTTACTTTAGGAAGTAAAGCCATAACTATGGAGGAGTGTTAAGCATATGTGTTTTTCTTACTCCATCATAGAAGCTGAGTCTGTGGCAGCCTCTGAGGTAGCCACAGAAGTTATATGGCTCAGGCAAGTAAACACAGAGGTAGCTTCTGAGGTAGCCTCTGAGGTAGCAAACTCGAAGAAACCATAAGTCCATAAGGCAAGTAAACACAATAGATCGCAAGTACCTCCCAATACGAGAAATCGTATATCGAGGACAAGTTCTTGCCGCCTAGATTGCCTCAAGTGATAACCTGGAAAATCCGTTCACTAAGGCCCTTAAGGCAAGAGCTTTTGGTGAAGGTTAGCGAATCAGATGTATGGCAGGATATATGGCAGCATAGTCTTTTAGTATAAGTGGGAGATTGTTAGAGTGTATACTAAAAGCCTAGCTTTTGTATAAATATTTATTTAGAAATAAAAGAATCACATTGGTCAATATTTACATTTATTTGTTAAATGTAATTATTCAATTAATTTATATTGTAGATAACATGGTGTGTGGTGTCACACACAGAAGATTATGTTGTCGGTTCTTTATGAATTTTAAATAGTTGCTCGCGACTAAGATGGAAAGGAACAAATCATTGAAATAGTCGTAGTGTAATTAGGTATTAGTTTATCTTGACTAATAAATTACACTAGTGCACTCTAAGTGTATTGAGTAGGACCATTTAAGGTAAGTTCTTTTTATACTGACTTGATAAAAGAACAAGACCTTAGTTATTATGAAAGTGTGTGCTCTTAATCCTAATATAATAACAAGCACATATATTTAGTATTTATTTCTTTGACTTATCAAAGGGTGAGATTTAGCTCGATAAATCAATAGGCCCGATAAGTTAAAAAATGATATTACTTATAGTGTGTGTTGTTGATTATAGAGGGAAACTGTGTCCTAGTTATCTAGGTTGAGAATATCCCCAAAAAGAGCTCATAAAGATTGTCATGTTAAACCCTGCAGGTGGACTTACTCCGACATGATGATAAGGTTGAGTGGTACTACTCTCGGACTAAGATATTAATTAATTGAGTTGTCAGTAACTCATTTAATTAGTGGACGTTCGACATCTTAAACATAGGGAGACTAACACACTCATAATAAGAAGGAGCCCAAAATGTAATTTAGGATTGTTGCGGTAGTTCAATAATAGTTCTTTAGTGGAATGAATTATTATTGATGAAATTAAGTTGTGTGTTCGGGGTGAACACGGGAAGCTTAATTTCATCAGGAGACCAAAACCAATTCCTCCTCTTGGTCCCTATCGTAGCCTCTTGTATATAGAGATTTATACCCACCATATACTCTCTTCTTACCCACCTTTATACCCATCTTATTGGGGTCGGCCAAGCAAGCTTGGAACCTAAGCTTAGGCTGGCCAAGTAAATAGGATGAGTTGAGTTGGTGTGGCCGACCCTAGTTTGAACCCAAGCTTGGTGTGGCCGGCCACATCATATTAAAAAGGGATTTTTATTAAAATTATTTCTTATGTGGATATCATGGTTTTAAAAGAGAGTTTAAAATTTAAATCTTTCCTTTTATCGCCTTCTACAAAGAATTAAGAAAAGATTTGAAATCTTTCCTTATTTGTAGATTAAAAGGTGGATTTTAATTTTAAGAAAACTTTCCTTTTTTAACCATGTTCATGATTTAAAAAAGAGTTTAAAAATTAAATATTTCTTTTATAAATCTTCTACAAAAGATTAAGAAAAGATTTGATATCTTTCCTTATTTGTAGATTGAAAGAGATTTTAATTTTTAGAGATAATTTTCTTTTTATCCACATGTTTAAAAGAAAGATTTTAATTTATAAAAATTCCTTTTTATAAACCACCATGAAGGAAAAAATTATTGGAGAATTTTTTTATAAATTTCCGGAAACAAATAAGGAAGTTTTAATTCTTGTGTTAATTAAAACTCTCCTTGTTTTGAGGATTAAAGTGGTCGGCCATTACAATTGTGAAAAGGATTTTAATTTTAATTAATTAAATTTTCCTTTTCATGGCAAAGTATTAAGGAAGTTTTTATTTAAATTTTCCTTATTTGCCAAGACTAAGGATTATAAAAGAGGTGGTAGAGGTGCCTTCATGGGTGCTAACTCTATTCTTTTCTTCCTCTCTTTTTCTCCTTGGTGTGGCCGGCCCTAGAGGTTTTCCCTCTCCTCTTCTCTTCTTCTTTAGTGGCCGGTTTTATCACCTCTTGGAGCTCTTGATGGTGGCCGGTTCTAGCTAGGAGAAGAAGGAGAGAAAGGAGGTTTTGTTTCTTGCATCCCTTGGAGCTTGGTGGTGGTGGCCGGACCTCTACTTCTCTTTGAGAATTGTGGTGGTCGAATCTTGCTTGGAGAAGAGGTGGCTTAGGTGGATTCTCATCGCGGTAGATCGTTGCCCACACAACGTCCGGGATAAGAAGAGGAATACGGTAGAAGATCAAGAGGTTATTTGCTTAAAAAGAAAGGTATAACTAGTAATTATTTTCTGCATCATACTAGTTTTCTTTGTATAGTTATTTTTGGAAATACCAAACACAAGAGGCATATGATTCTAGAGTTTTCGAATTTGTTTCGAAGTTGTGTTTCTTTTCTTTTATTTTTCGAATTTATGATTCGATTATTCTTTTTGGTTAAACCTAGAGTTATTTAAGGAAATTAAATATTAGCTTTCCTTAAAAGGCTTTGTCTAGGTGGTGGTAGTTGCTCCCATATCCAAGAAGGCCATGTGCTTCGCCATACAGTCCTGGAATCCAATTTTGGAAATTAATATTTAATAGAATTAATAACATAGTTAGATTTGGATCAATAATGTTAAGTTCCGCTTGTGATCCAAATCTAAACCATCAAGAACAGATAAGTTAAATTTGGAATCAATGATGTTATGTTCCGTCTACGATTCCTAATTTAACTTCTCAATAACACAATAGGTTATTTAAGGAAAGGTTCAACACTTGTACAAAAAAATTTTGTACTGTGGAACCGGTACGCTTTCCTAGGACTAACCAACACTTGGGGTATATAGTGTTAGAGCGAGGAATAGAGGCCAACCCGTGCAAAGTCAAGGCACTTCAGAACATGGAGCCACCGCACAACTTGAGGGAAGCTCAAAGACTTACTGGCCAGATTATAGCCTTGTCTAGGTTCATTTCTAGGTCGGCCGATCGTAGCTTCCACTTCTTTAAAATACTCCGGAAGGCAAACAAATTTCAGTGGAAAGAGAAATGTGATAAGGCCTTCCAAGAATTAAAAGATTACTTGTCTACCCTTCCTGTATTAGCTAAGCCTATAGTGGGAGAGACCCTCTGGGTGTATTTGTCAGCTAACGAGAATGTTGTAGGCTCTATATTAGTTAGGCAAGAAGGGAAAGAACAACAACCTGTATATTTTTCCAGCCATTTATTAAAAGGAGCTGAGTGTAGATATACTACACTAGAGAAGTTTGCTTATGCATTAGTGTTGACTGCTTGGAGGTTGCGCCCATATTTCTTAGCACACGAAATTGTTGTATTGACCAACAGTATGCTCGGACGGGTGCTACTCAACCCAGAGGCATCAGGTCGGTTGATCAAATGGACGACTGAACTTAGTGAATATGACATACAGTATCAACCTCGCTCAGCCATCAAGGCACAAGCTCTAGCAGATTTCATTATAGAAGTTCAAGGCCCTGAGGAAGAAAATATTTGGAAAGTTTATGTGGATGGCTCCTCAACCAGACAAGGTAGCGGAATTGGTGTTCTTCTTATATCTCCAAGGGAAGACAGACTCCAGCTTTCTATCAGGTTGAATTATAAAGCCACTAAAAATGAAGCAGAATATGAAGCATTGATAGCTGGATTGCAAGCCGCTCGGCATATAGGAGCAGCTTGGGTCCTCATCTATTCTGATTCTCAATTAGCAGCCCAACAACTATTAGGTAACTTTGAAATTAATAACGACAGGCTCAAGTTATATGTCGAGGCATTTGATAAGTTGAAGTCTCAGTTTCAAGAAGTGAATATACAAAAAGTTCCTCGGTCTGAAAATCAGGTAGCAGATGAATTAGCTAAGTTAGCCTCTGCTATAACACCATGGAATTTGGATCGGCCAGTGGAACAAACTCTGTTAATATCTTATATTGAAAGACAAGCTGACGTAGAAATACAGGGCGATTGGAGGGCACAAATCATATTGTATTTACAGCAAGACATTCTTCCCAGAGATGCAGAGCAAGCAAGGATATTTAAGAAGAGAGCTGCTCAGTATACTATGATAGGGGAGCGGTTATATAAGAGAGCTTTCTCCAGACCTTTGCTAAAGTGTGTTGGCACAGAAGATATACAATTTATTTTACAGGAGGTTCATCAAGGCTCGTGTGGTAGTCATATAGGAGGAAGATCCTTAGCTCGTAAAATTTTATTAGCATGATATTTTTGGCCTAGTCTACATAAGGATGCTAACAAATTGGTAAGAACTTGTATTTCTTGTCAGAAACATCAAAATATTCCGCATCATCCTACGCAGTTATTGAGGACCTCTATAGTCTCATGTCCCTTTGATCAGTGGGGCATGGATATAGTGGGCCCATTTCCTATGACAGCTGCACAAAGAAGCTTTCTATTAGTAGCAGTAGACTATTTCTCTAAATGGGTAGAAGCGAAACCACTTGCTCGGATTACTGAAGATGCAGTTATTAAATTCCTATGGAAAAATATCATATGCAGATTCGGTATCCCTCATAAGTTAGTTTCTGATAATGGAAGGCAATTTCAAGGAGATAGAATCCTAGACTGGTGCAAGAGTTATAACATTATTCAGGCATTCACCTCCATGGCGTATCCGCAAAGTAATGGTCAAGCAGAAGTAACCAATAGAGAAATCATAAGGGGCTTAAAAACCAAACTGGATCATGTTGGAGGTAGCTGGGTAGATGAATTACCCAGTGTTCTTTGGGCCTATCATACTACACCTCGAGAAGCAACAGGAATTACTCCTTTTCAATTAGTTTACGGGGGAGAAGCAATAATTCCCATCGAAGTGGGAGTAGAATCTGATAGAAAACAATTATATGATGAGGACAATGTTGGTCGACGACTCATGGAGCAAGACTTGATAGAAGAAATTAGAGACAAGGCTGCAGCTCGTCTCACCTCATATCGACAACGAATGAGACAAAATTATAACAGAAGAGTTATCCCAAGATTTTTCCAAGTAGGAGATTTAGTATGGAAGCGTGTTAAACCCGTTGGGGATGTTAGCAAGTTAGTACCACAATGGGGAGGACCTTACAAAGTGATAGAGAAACTCGCATCGGGTTCATATTATCTTCAGGATACTGAAGGAAGAATTCTTGAGCGTCCCTGGAGTGCAAATCATTTACAGCCTTACCGAACCTAACAAGATCACATTATTCAAGAGTATATCTGGAGGAACAAATTCAAATTATTTGAAGCAAGTTCCCGGCGAACTAAGGACAAGTATGCTTATAGTGTATGTACTATATTTCTTTCAATAGATATAATGCAAGACAAACGTTGCCCGAGAAATAAATGTGGTTCAAACAGTTTGACAATCATTGGTCGAACTTTTATAATCTATTCAAGCGATCAACAATTGGGAACCCTAAGGAAGGACCTATCCAATTTCCTTAAGAAAAACTCAGAAGCATTAAACCATTATAAGGTCAGTGCAAGCATTATAGTTTTGCATCAAAGCATAGTCAATCGAAAAATCTCATGAAGTAACTCGGACGGGTCTTCATGGGAGGAACTGGAGACTTTAAACTATCACAAAACACAGTCGATCGGGAAGTCTCATGAAGTAATTCCGACGGGTCTTCATGGGAGGAACCGGAGACTTTAAACTATCATAGAACATAGTTGATCGGGAAATCTCATGAAGTAACTCCGACGGGTCTTCATGGGAGGAACCGGAGACTTTAAACTATCACAGAACATAGTCGATTGGGAAATCTCATGAAGTAACTCCGACGGGTCTTCATGGGAGGAACCGAAGACTTTAAACTATCACAGAACACAGTCGATCGGGAAATCTCATGAAGTAACTCGGACGGGTCTTCATGGGAGGAATCAGAGACTTTAAACTATCACAGAACACAGTCGATCGAGAAATCTCATGAAGTAACTCGGATGAGTCTTCATAGGAGAAACCGGAGACTTTAAACTATCACAGAACATAGTCGATCGGAAAATCTCATGAAGTAACTCGGACGGGTCTTCATGGGAGAAACCGGAGACTTTAAACTATTACAGAACACTGTCGATCGGGAAATCTCATGAAGTAACTCAGACGAGTCTTCATGGGAGGAACCGGAGACTTTAAACCATCATAGAACGTAGTCGATCGGGAAATCTCATGAAGTAACTCGGACGGGTCTTCATGGGAGGAACCGGAGACTTTAAACTGTCACAGAACATAGTCGATCAGGAAATCTCATGAAGTAACTCGGACGGGTCTTCATGGAAGGAACCGAAGACTTTAACTATCACAGAACACAGTCGATCGAGAAATCTCATGAAGTAACTTGGACGGGTCTTCATGGGAGGAACCGGAGACTTTAAACCATCATACATAGTCGATCGGTGAAGTAACTCGGACGGGTCTTCATGGAAGGAACCGAAGACTTTAACTATCACAGAACACAGTCGATCGAGAAATCTCATGAAGTAACTTGGACGGGTCTTCATGGGAGGAACCGGAGACTTTAAACTGTCACAGAACTAGTCGATCGGGAAATCTCATGAAGTAACTCGGACAGGTCTTCATGGGAGGAACCGGAGACTTTAAACTATCACAGAACATAGTCGATCGGGAAATCTCATGAAGCAACTCGGACGGGTCTTCATGGGAGGAACCGGAGACTTTAAACTATCACAGAACATAGTCGATCGGGAAATCTCATGAAGTAACTCGGACGGGTCTTCATGGGAAGAATCGGAGACTTTAAACTATCACAGAACATAGTCGATCGGGAAATCTCATGACGTAACTCGGACGGGTCTTCATGGGAGGAACCGGAGACTTTAAACTATCATAGAACACAGTCGATCAGGAAATCTCATGAAGTAACTCGGACGGGTCTTCGTGGGAGGAACCGGAGACTTTAAACTATCACGGAATATAGTCCATCGAGAAATCTCATGAAGTAACTCGGACGGGTCTTCATAGGAGGAACCGGAGAGTTTAAACTACATAGAACACAGTCGATCGGGAAATCTCATGAAGTAACTCGGACGGGTCTTCATGGGAGGAACCGGAGACTTTAAACTATCACAAAACACAGTCGATCGGGAAATCTCATGAAGTAACTCGGGCTGGTCTTCATGGGAGGAACCGGAGACTTTAAACTATCACAGAGCATAGTCGATCGGGAAATCTCATAAAGTAACTCGGACAGGTCTTTATGGGAGGAACCGGAGACTTTAAACTGTCATGAAAGCATAATCGATCAGGATTATATTGTCGATGTAAATTCAAAGTTATACAGATTCCTTACAAAAATCATTTGGTATTCCACGCTGAATCAAAAGCCAAGGTTCGAGGGGGATTCCATATATACATATGTATACATTACATTTCCTATCTGGAGGCCCAATCATATGGAGCTCTTTTTTTAAAACCACCCAAAGTATTATACTCAGCTAAGTGCTCAAAAATCTCATGAAGTTCCTCACATAAAATTGCTCGGAATTACCCGTTCTTTTGAAGTATGAATGATACTCGGCACATGCCTACCTGAGTGAAATTCAGGGAGATTATGGGAAATTTTACTGCTCAAAATTATATGACCAAGGAAGATATTATCGGTAAAGGAGTTTATTAAAACAAGAATTAATTCCGAGAATTAAGCCAGGAATTCTTGAATAAAGTAGCACTTATGCTCAGTTTCCCGAAGCATTTCAAAGGAAGCAATCTCAAGCTAACACAAACTGGAAAAAGAAACAGGTAAGTATCAAACTTTCTCCTAATATTGCAATCACTTAATTACAGATTTTTTAGTTACAATTCCTTTCATTACAAGTCTTTTCATTGCAAGTTCTTTCATTACCAATCTTTCTAAATACATAGCCATGCTTACTTAAAATGACTCGTTAAATCTTCGGGTAGTTCTTTGTTGAGTCTGCGACGGCTTATGAATGAAGAAGGAGGTTCCCTAGGTAGATAACCACCCTCTCTCAGTTGTTGAAGAATTCCTGACGCAGAATGATTTAAATCTCCTACAATTCGACGAACATATTCTTTAACAAACGCTGGAGATTTTAGATAAGCTAGGGGTCTCTCTTCCCATCGATTTTCCTCCTGCTCCTTATAATCTTGAAATTCAGCCTGTATTTTAGTAGCTTGATCTTTGAGAGTGTCTTTCTCCAATTTAAGTTGTTCCAGTTACTTTTGGAGCAGTGATAACTCGACATCTTGAGCCTTTCTTTGTTCTTGTTCCTGTAGAATAGCAAAGTCATGCGAGGCTGAATCTTGAGCCTGCTCAGAAAGAAAGACATTATGAAGCCTCTCTACTTTCTCTAAAACAAGGATTTTATGAGAAACATCTGAGAGAGCTTTCTCCTTCAAAGAAATTTCCAGTCGAAGACCAGAATGTAATCGGTTCACCTGTAGCTCCAAAGTTCTCCTTTCGAGCTCTTTGTCTTTCAATAATTGTTGCAATTCCTATAATTCCTGCCTCAGTACCCTTAGTTGTTGATCTTGCGAGACTATTTTCTCTTACAGCTGAGTCATGTCATTGTAAGAAGGAGGGAGAGTAGCTTTCAATGTTTCTATTTGAGCTTTTAGCTTACTGTTCTCCCGGTCCCGAGCCATAAGTAGATGGTCTATGTGAATACTTGAAGCAAGAAACTAAATAGAACAATAATGAGGATTAGGAAAAATGATAGGTAGGTAGTAACCAATAACTAAGAATATGTACAGCAATAGCTTGGCGACTGTGATTGTCAACCCGATCTGAAATATTGATGCCCCTTAATTGCTCTTGGCTATATAGCCAAGATTCAGCCAATAAGCCTTGTAACTGGAGAGAACCATAACTAGGGGGATCAGGAGTCTGCCCCATTTGGGAAGGTAGACCCAGAGCTTGTCTGAATAAAGGTGAGGGAACTGAAGAAGAAGAAGGTAGGGAGGAAGAAGACGTAATAGAAGGGAAAGAAGTAGTAGAAACAAGAGCAGCAGAAGAAGAGCTAGAGGGGATGGAAGGTGGTAATGCAAGGGGTGTTGATTCAGTCGTCGAAGCACGAATCGCTGAGGGCCCTGCACTTGGAGAAGATCTCCGACAAGGTGTTTGTTTTGCTCACGATCCAGAAGCCAAAGGAGGCAAGGCCAGTGCAAGAGTTTGAGAAGATACAGAGGGGATAACAGCCATCTCAGAAGCAGAAGTAGAAGGAGCTGAAACAATAGCAGAAGAGGAGGAGATGAGTAGAGCAGGTCTCATCATCCTAAGAGTAGGATTGGAGATAATATGGGTAGGGGACATTGGTGCCTTACCTCTATCAAAAGAAATAGGCGCCGGAACGAGAGGAGCTTGCACAAAAGTACCAAAAAGGTCGCTAAAAGGAACATCCTCAGTAAGCTTTGGTTTTTTGACTAAGGCAATGAAAGGTTGTTCTTCTTCCTCTTCCATGGCTGCCATAGCTTCTGCTTTTTGCTCTTCTTTAGACAGCAGACCCAGGGTAGAGGAATTAGGATTAGCTCGGCAAGTTTGCAGCCATTTTTATTCGAGATTATTCACAAAAGACTTAGTCATAGTAGTGTTCTTATACATAAAAGCCGGAAGAAGAGTATCAATTGAAATGTAAGAATTGGGCACCATTATAGAGGAGATATACCAATCAGTAAATGTAGCGCAAAATGTTTATACATACCAAAAGAGTCATCCAGGGGAGTGTCAATGTTACTTATTCCAAAAGGGAACATCAAACCTTCCACAATCAAATAGGGTAAGCTGAATTTTGCCCCCTTTAGTTTAGATAGAGCAAAAGTAACAAAGGGATCATTGAGGAAATCGTTGGTACTAGGAATTGGAGGTAGATCATATATCCATTGGATAGGAAAAGGAGGAGGAGAAGGGAGACGCATAAGGAAAAATTTGTGACGCCATTCCCCTTGAGGGGGAATTCGGTTGAATAAAATAGCCTTAGGGCGAGATTGAGATTTGAAGACACTTGATGAAAAAGACGAGGGGATAAAGGAAAATCTAGCAGTTTAGATACTCCAATGAAACCCATGAGGATAGAAAAAGACTGAGGGATAAACTGATTAAGGGGAATATTAAAGTAGATACTGACATCAGGAAAAAAGGGATGAAGAGGGAATCAAAAACCTTGTAGAACTTGGTCCCGAAAGATAGATATACACCCTAGAGGATGGAGATGAGGACTATCCTGAGGAGTGGGTGGTGTCGTCCTTTTAGCATGTCACGAGGCGCTCCAAATTAATTAAAATTGACACTCATTAAAATTAAAACAATGTGTTGTAGTAACGAGTCCCAAGTCGTATTTTTCTCCAAGGATAACTAGTAAGTGTGTTCAACTTTAGAATTGGCTTCAATCAAATTACTACATCAACAAGATCAATTAAACTTCTCCATTTGATTCACATTGCAAACCGAATTCTTTTACCATCAAAAATAAAATCAAAGAAGGTTCCTTCTCATCTAAACTTGATTTCATTCCACCTCATCAAGTTGTCCACAATTAAATTCGGATTCTTAAGTTTCATCTACTAAATGAGTCAATTAATAAACCTTCTATTCAAATCACAGTAACTAAGCATTCAACTCTCATATTAACAGTAGCATTTTAAATCTCAAGTCAAGCATTCATTATACTAGCATGTTCACAATTACAACAACTTCAACATTTGACTCAATCACACATCTTCAAATCATTCTCACCATCAACAAAAATGATACAAAGGTAAATCATGAAGCCCTTCTCGTGATCAATTCAACACCTAAACTACTTTACAGTCACTAAAATTAAAAGTCAATCCAACACTATTAAAGGAAAACCTAGTTAGTAGCTAGAAATTCAAATCAAAACACTAGCTAACACTTGTTAGTAACTAAACATTAATTAGTTTGAATTGAAATAAGGAAATCAGAATAGGAGATAGATTGAAAGACTAAATTAGTAGCTGAACATGGGGTTGAGAATGTAGAAATTCAAGAAATCAGAACTATAAGCAAGAAAACAGAATTGCAGAAAACAAGAAGTAGGAAAGAAATAGCTAGGAAAAGGAATCCGAACACAAAATCTGAAGAAACAAAAATGCAGAAATAATAAATTGCAGAATTAAATTCTAAACCATCTCTAATCTAATCTACTCTTCTAATGAGTCTTCCCTTGCCGTCACACAAGGAATCTGAATAGTGAAGGATCTCTCGATCACTGACTCAGTACCATCTCGTCCAGCACCGAAGAAATGCTTCCCGGAAAAGCTGGTGAAGATTAACACTGCCGAGCTTGAAATTCTGCAGATCTGAGGAATGCAGTCTCTGGATCGATGCTCTCTAATGGAGGCGAGCCACTGTCACCAAGGAATTCCTCCGATGATGGCTGAAACAGAGGAAATAATCGCACAGATCTGAGCTCCGGAGAGGAAATCGCCGGCGCGTGCAGAAGATCGAGACTTGGAAGCCAATGGATAGAAGCTCCAACGCCAACGAGAATCACTGAAAAGTAGATCTGGAGAAGGATGGGGAGGCTGCGGCGTCGCGCGAAGAAGATGACACTGTGCTGGAAAAATCGCGACGCCGAGCTCACTGTAGCTTCTCACACGAAGCCCCTTTTAAATCTCCTCAGTTCAGATCCAACGGCCGAGAATCATCTGAGCTTGATCAACGGTGGAAAATGTCTCAAATCCGGATCCAAGTGTACTAATCTTCATCTACGGTCCAGATCTGCTCTCCCTTAGGTCGGATGAGCCGGATCTTCAACGAATGACCCAGATCTGCTTGATCTTCAACGGACGGTCCAGAACACTCCAAGGCTTGATCACTTCGTTTAGCCCTAGATTTGAGCCCAAGTGTGGACTGATCTGATCGGGTCCATGACCCTTTTGATGCCTACAAAATAATACACAAATATTAGCACCAAATACCATGAAATTAAACCAATTTGCAATTAAGTCCAAGATAAAATGAAATTATGAAATAAAGAATGAATATGAATTTAAGATATAAAAATACCATTAAAAACACGCATTACGAATCAAGATAATATAGCCAAAATCATGGTTATCAAATCCCCCACACTTAATCTTGGACGTCCCGTACAAGTCAAGAAAACTAAAAATCATCTCCACACAAATTTCCCTAGCAATACCTAGAAGATAGTAAAAAGAATTTAACTAAGAACATCTTAAAGATCAATAACAATCATGAACACAATTCAAACAATAATTAGTAGGTATGGTAGTTTCAATCCAATTGAAAAATTAAGCAAGTTGCAATCTCACAAGGCATTTACCTATTCTAGCTCTCACACTCAAACATGTGTATAAGTGGAGCTCACTCAATGCAACTCACAACATTTCACTACCATATGCTTACTTATTTTCTAATTCTCCACCACTATAAAACATTGCATACATGAATCAAAAGGATTTTATCAACAAGAATTGAAATGGAAGCGAGAAGAACAATGAAAGTGAATGAAAATGGCAAAAGAAAAGACATTAATGAAAAATTAAGGAGATAAGAGTATTGGAGGAATATACTTGATGAGTTGACCAATTTGATATGAAAAGAGTTATATACCATTTGTCAATACCAATTCAAAGTATCAAGCTAACCTCTCCTTCAATTTGAATGCAAACATAGAATCTTGATACTCTATCTTCACCTTGATACTCTCTTGATTGTGCCATTTTTTCAAAAAAAATTCTATTTTTCACTGTTTTTCCACTTAATTTCCATATCATCCTTTGAAACTAAAATAATCTCAATTCAACTTATGAGGAAGAATTCCCTAATCCCCCACACTTAAATTGTTGGCCGTCTCGGACAATGAAACAAATCAAACTTTCCAATGGCATGATACTCTTCTCGCCACTGTTTTCTTTCATTCTTCATTTGTAGTCTTCCTCTATTTCTTCATTAAGTCTCTCCTCCATAATGTACACACACTCAACTCTCAGAAGATTTATGAAATGAAAACCAGAAGCTCATTTAATCTTTTACTGTCCTAAGGAAACTTGACAAAAGAAATGTGATACAAATCTGATTCAATAAGATATCGAAACTTGACAATTCCAACTAACTATCTCTAGCCACTGAATTCCCATTTCCTCCACAGCAATAACAATCAATCTACTGAAATTTGTAAAACTGCAGTGGAGCTGAACAATTCCAGCAATCAATAGTTTCTGCATTCTTCCAATTATCTAAATATATACTGCAGCCGGTTGCTATTTCCTTTTCTTTCTCTTTTTGTGATTTTCATTCAGTTTCAATGAAATTCCTGTATTTTCGCAGTTCAGAATCTACAGCTCGCAAGACAATTTTCTGAATTCAGTAACTTTTACACCTTCTATCTCAGAATCAGGGAAAACTAAATTCAATCAATAGCTTTAACAGAGAACAACAACTCCTTTGACCAACTTTGACACAAGAAGAATTTAGTTTATCAAAGGATACTTCTAATTCTGAAATCTGGACAGAGTTTCAGCAAGTTTCAGATTCCGGACTCTGGTTTTGTAATTTGCTAGATCAGAATCAAATCAGCAATTGTAACTTATCTCCAACATCATAATGCCTTCAAGTACTTCTTCAATGAATTAAAAAAAATAGTGTGCGGATTTCCCTTCATTTTGTTCCTTATTTGAACTTCACTATACAGCTCAAGATGGCTCATTTGACATTGAATCAATAGAGCTTCGAATTTCATTCAATTCAGATCAGAACATTAAGAAAACTTTGGCACGAAACTGCACTTTCTTGAAACAGAATTCATTTCAGAATTGTGGTTCTCAACTTCACTTCCACTGCACTTCTTCTGAATTCAGCAACAGCAATTGCAGAAAACAATCAACTCAAATGTAAGCATCACACTAGTGTGATCTCATGACAATTTCATCCACTAAGTGAATTAAGCACACACCAGCAGATGATTACAGGTTGTAAGGAAGAAACCGCCAACAACACAAAGCTTCCTCCCTGTTTCAGAGTAGCTTCAAGCTTCAATAATTAATTTCTGACATATTACTTTTTGAATTTCAATTCAATTTGATACAAACTTAACTATAAATCAGCTTCTTATGATTTTGAAGTTGCAGAAGTCAGAATCAATGAGACTTAAGCTGCTCCACTGATCAAAGAATCTTTTCTTCAATTTTCCAAAGTAATTGACACTTTTCTTCAATTGCTTCATTACTACAAAGATTTGGCACAATTCTACTTTTGGCACAAAATGCCACACTAAACTCTTTCCTTATCTCTTTTTTCTTTTCTCCTCTGTTTCTATTTCTTCTTGCTGTTCAATTTCCAGTAATAGGGCAGCTTCACACTTTCAGTTTGAAACTGAAGTAACAATAGCTTGACTTCACTATATTTCTGATCAGAAACAGCTTGAAGGTTTGGCACGAACTTGTATTAAGCTGTCACTGCAGCTCTGTCTGCTCTTTTCTGTTTGTGGCAACAATTCTGTTTTAGCCTTAGAATTCTGTCCATTCAGTTTTCTCCACACTTTTGCCACTGTCCCTTCATGTGTCTTGAACACTTATTCCTTGGTTTGATGGAAAATTATAGCTCATATCCAACTCATCAAGAATTCGACCAATACTCACAATGAAATGAAAGCAAAGCAAAGTAATCAAGAATTTGAATGCTTGATGAAAATATTTTAAGAAATTGTGGGAATTAAATTAGAAATTAGGATGGATCAAGAATGACAAAAATCCTTCATTTCCAAGTATGCATATGCAATTGTGACTTTGAAAAGAAGCAAAGCAAGTTCTAGAGTTTCAATTGCTATGAGTGCATGCCACACAAAAGAAAATGATAATTAGGCTTAAAGTGGTCCTCTCTAGGTAATTATATGCAATCAAGCTTAATTAATCAAATTGGAATCCACCACCAAATTAACTAATATCATGCAAGAAAAACATCCAATCATGTTAAATGACCTAAAATTGATGATCAAATTTAAAAGAACTTTTACCATCTTAAAAGTATCACTAAACAATTCATGGAGACTTTTATTCACATGAAATGCTATATACTAAACAAAAATACAAAATATGGAAATAAAATGCAATTACTAAGTATGAAACTAAAGAAACGCGTGAAGCAAGAATTTATTAACAAAGCATGAATTAAAATGCAAAAAAAAAATGAAATTAGAACCAACTCCCCTAGATTCCGGGCGGTTGAAGTAGATTAAGTAAAAGAATCCATGCCGGAAGCGGAGTATCCTTAGTTGCAATCAAATTCTTTTTATTGACCATTTTTCCATCAAAAGCTTTTTCTGGAGGTCTTAGGCGGTTCAGTGTAAGCATCCACTCCGGGAGCTTGTATTCTCCTACAACTTCAATACAGGAAAATAACTCCCACACGCATGTGGGGTAAAAAGAAAATAGGAGAAAATTAGTGTGGGTTGAAGATATATTAGGAAATGAATTACAACTGATGAAATCAATTAATGGTACCTCTATTGAATTTTCTGAAAAATCACACAAATCACTAACCTTGTCATGTTCATAGGTACCTGGAGTGGTGATTGTTACCCCTTTTTCATCATGATATGGCTCAAACTGTTGTTCTGGTGGTTTTACATCCTCATGTAGTGATTCTTGGGTGCTTGGCTCCATAGCACAAGTCCCTACACTTACATCTTCAACGTCATCAGGTGATTCTTGAGGTAACACTTCCAGTAAGCATTCCCCTACACTTAAATCATCTTCAAAGAAATGTTCAGAACCTGAATCACTATCAACATCTTCAACAACAAAATCATTAGGATCAGAAATTTGCATAATTACATCATCATCACAAAAAGTATTAGAAAAATCATGTGAATCAATGGAAGTAGGGTCAGGCCTGACAGAATCGCTACTTTCCATCTCTCCACTGGAATTTTGTGCTTGCAGCTGATTGATGGTTGATGCAATTTGATCTATCTGACTCTGTATGTTCTGTATCCTTGCAAATTGTTGTTCTTGATGCTCACTCATTTGTTGCATAATCTCCTTGAGTTTCCATGTTGACTCATCCATCTGAGGATCATTTTGTTGAAAAGAATTTGGCATAAATGATGTTGAAACTTCTTGGAACCCATATGAACTCTGGTAGACTGGATATGGCTCAATAAATGGTCCTTGCGCACTTTCATACCTGAAACATGAATTATCCACCCAATTAGCATTAAAACCATTAGAAAATGATTCATACTTATTTTGTTGATCCAAATTTGGGTAAATTTGATACTCAGGTTGAAAATGATAACTCTCCATTCCACCTCCAAAATTCTGAAAATATGGATCCATGCTAAAGAAATCTCCTGTTCTTCACTACAACACTAGAAATCAATGTTAGAAGACTCAAAAGCATAAAGTTCAATCACATGAAAGTATAAACAGTAAAAGCACTTAAAAATTCAAGAATAAACCAACATGAAAATACAAAAAGAAATAAGCAATCAAATCCAATCAACATGCTAACAAAATAAAATCACTCAATGATCAATCTAAAATCAACACACATTGCTAGTTCGTTCCCCGGCAACGACGCCAAAATTTGGTATCGGCCTTTTAGCATGTCACGAGGCGCTCCAAATTAATTAAAATTGACACTCATTAAAATTAAAACAATGTGTTGTAGTAACGAGTCCCAAGTCGTATTTTTCTCTAAGGATAACTAGTAAGTGTGTTCAACTTTAGAATTGGTTTCAATCAAATTACTACATCAACAAGATCAATTAAACTTCTCCATTTGATTCACATTGCAAACCGAATTCTTTTACCATCAAAAATAAAATCAAAGAAGGTTCCTTCTCATCTAAACTTGATTTCATTCCACCTCATCAAGTTGTCCACAATTAAATTCGGATTCTTAAGTTTCATCTACTAAATGAGTCAATTAATAAACCTTCTATTCAAATCACAGTAACTAAGCATTCAACTCTCATATTAACAGTAGCATTTTAAATCTCAAGTCAAGCATTCATTATACTAGCATGTTCACAATTACAACAACTTCAACATTTGACTCAATCACACATCTTCAAATCATTCTCACCATCAACAAAAATGATACAAAGGTAAATCATGAAGCCCTTCTCGTGATCAATTCAACACCTAAACTACTTTACAGTCACTAAAATTAAAAGTCAATCCAACACTATTAAAGGAAAACCTAGTTAGTAGCTAGAAATTCAAATCAAAACACTAGCTAACACTTGTTAGTAACTAAACATTAATTAGTTTGAATTGAAATAAGGAAATCAGAATAGGAGATAGATTGAAAGACTAAATTAGTAGCTGAACATGGGGTTGAGAATGTAGAAATTCAAGAAATCAGAACTATAAGCAAGAAAACAGAATTGCAGAAAACAAGAAGTAGGAAAGAAATAGCTAGGAAAAGGAATCCGAACACAAAATCTGAAGAAACAAAAATGCAGAAATAATTAATTGCAGAATTAAATTCTAAACCATCTCTAATCTAATCTACTCTTCTAATGAGTCTTCCCTTGCCGTCACACAAGGAATCTGAATAGTGAAGGATCTCTCGATCACTGACTCAGTACCATCTCGTCCAGCACCGAAGAAATGCTTCCCGGAAAAGCTGGTGAAGATTAACACTGCCGAGCTTGAAATTCTGCAGATCTGAGGAATGCAGTCTCTGGATCGATGCTCTCTAATGGAGGCGAGCCACTGTCACCAAGGAATTCCTCCGATGATGGCTGAAACAGAGGAAATAATCGCACAGATCTGAGCTCCGGAGAGGAAATCGCCGGCGCGTGCAGAAGATCGAGACTTGGAAGCCAATGGATAGAAGCTCCAACGCCAACGAGAATCACTGAAAAGTAGATCTGGAGAAGGATGGGGAGGCTGCGGCGTCGCGCGAAGAAGATGACACTGTGCTGGAAAAATCGCGACGCCGAGCTCACTGTAGCTTCTCACACGAAGCCCCTTTTAAATCTCCTCAGTTCAGATCCAACGGCCGAGAATCATCTGAGCTTGATCAACGGTGGAAAATGTCTCAAATCCGGATCCAAGTGTACTAATCTTCATCTACGGTCCAGATCTGCTCTCCCTTAGGTCGGATGAGCCGGATCTTCAACGAATGACCCAGATCTGCTTGATCTTCAACGGACGGTCCAGAACACTCCAAGGCTTGATCACTTCGTTTAGCCCTAGATTTGAGCCCAAGTGTGGACTGATCTGATCGGGTCCATGACCCTTTTGATGCCTACAAAATAATACACAAATATTAGCACCAAATACCATGAAATTAAACCAATTTGCAATTAAGTCCAAGATAAAATGAAATTATGAAATAAAGAATGAATATGAATTTAAGATATAAAAATACCATTAAAAACACGCATTACGAATCAAGATAATATAGCCAAAATCATGGTTATCAAATCCCCCACACTTAATCTTGGACGTCCCGTACAAGTCAAGAAAACTAAAAATCATCTCCACACAAATTTCCCTAGCAATACCTAGAAGATAGTAAAAAGAATTTAACTAAGAACATCTTAAAGATCAATAACAATCATGAACACAATTCAAACAATAATTAGTAGGTATGGTAGTTTCAATCCAATTGAAAAATTAAGCAAGTTGCAATCTCACAAGGCATTTACCTATTCTAGCTCTCACACTCAAACATGTGTATAAGTGGAGCTCACTCAATGCAACTCACAACATTTCACTACCATATGCTTACTTATTTTCTAATTCTCCACCACTATAAAACATTGCATACATGAATCAAAAGGATTTTATCAACAAGAATTGAAATGGAAGCGAGAAGAACAATGAAAGTGAATGAAAATGGCAAAAGAAAAGACATTAATGAAAAATTAAGGAGATAAGAGTATTGGAGGAATATACTTGATGAGTTGACCAATTTGATATGAAAAGAGTTATATACCATTTGTCAATACCAATTCAAAGTATCAAGCTAACCTCTCCTTCAATTTGAATGCAAACATAGAATCTTGATACTCTATCTTCACCTTGATACTCTCCTTTGATTTTTCCACTATTTTCACTGTTTTCCACTTAATTTCCATTCATCATTTGAAACTAAAATAATCTCAATTCAACTTATGAGGAAGAATTCCCTAATCCCCCACACTTAAATTGTTGGCCGTCTCGGACAATGAAACAAATCAAACTTTCCAATGGCATGATACTCTTCTCGCCACTGTTTTCTTTCATTCTTCATTTGTAGTCTTCCTCTATTTCTTCATTAAGTCTCTCCTCCATAATGTACACACACTCAACTCTCAGAAGATTTATGAAATGAAAACCAGAAGCTCATTTAATCTTTTACTGTCCTAAGGAAACTTGACAAAAGAAATGTGATACAAATCTGATTCAATAAGATATCGAAACTTGACAATTCCAACTAACTATCTCTAGCCACTGAATTCCCATTTCCTCCACAGCAATAACAATCAATCTACTGAAATTTGTAAAACTGCAGTGGAGCTGAACAATTCCAGCAATCAATAGTTTCTGCATTCTTCCAATTATCTAAATATATACTGCAGCCGGTTGCTATTTCCTTTTCTTTCTCTTTTTGTGATTTTCATTCAGTTTCAATGAAATTCCTGTATTTTCGCAGTTCAGAATCTACAGCTCGCAAGACAATTTTCTGAATTCAGTAACTTTTACACCTTCTATCTCAGAATCAGGGAAAACTAAATTCAATCAATAGCTTTAACAGAGAACAACAACTCCTTTGACCAACTTTGACACAAGAAGAATTTAGTTTATCAAAGGATACTTCTAATTCTGAAATCTGGACAGAGTTTCAGCAAGTTTCAGATTCCGGACTCTGGTTTTGTAATTTGCTAGATCAGAATCAAATCAGCAATTGTAACTTATCTCCAACATCATAATGCCTTCAAGTACTTCTTCAATGAATTAAAAAAAATAGTGTGCGGATTTCCCTTCATTTTGTTCCTTATTTGAACTTCACTATACAGCTCAAGATGGCTCATTTGACATTGAATCAATAGAGCTTCGAATTTCATTCAATTCAGATCAGAACATTAAGAAAACTTTGGCACGAAACTGCACTTTCTTGAAACAGAATTCATTTCAGAATTGTGGTTCTCAACTTCACTTCCACTGCACTTCTTCTGAATTCAGCAACAGCAATTGCAGAAAACAATCAACTCAAATGTAAGCATCACACTAGTGTGATCTCATGACAATTTCATCCACTAAGTGAATTAAGCACACACCAGCAGATGATTACAGGTTGTAAGGAAGAAACCGCCAACAACACAAAGCTTCCTCCCTGTTTCAGAGTAGCTTCAAGCTTCAATAATTAATTTCTGACATATTACTTTTTGAATTTCAATTCAATTTGATACAAACTTAACTATAAATCAGCTTCTTATGATTTTGAAGTTGCAGAAGTCAGAATCAATGAGACTTAAGCTGCTCCACTGATCAAAGAATCTTTTCTTCAATTTTCCAAAGTAATTGACACTTTTCTTCAATTGCTTCATTACAAAAAAGATGTGGCACAATTCTCTTCCACTTCTCAAAATGCCACACTAAAATCTTTCCTTATCTCTTTTCTTCTTCTTCTCTGTTTCTATTTCTTCTTGCTGTTCAATTTCCAGTAATAGGGCAGCTTCACACTTTCAGTTTGAAACTGAAGTAACAATAGCTTGACTTCACTATATTTCTGATCAGAAACAGCTTGAAGGTTTGGCACGAACTTGTATTAAGCTGTCACTGCAGCTCTGTCTGCTCTTTTCTGTTTGTGGCAACAATTCTGTTTTAGCCTTAGAATTCTGTCCATTCAGTTTTCTCCACACTTTTGCCACTGTCCCTTCATGTGTCTTGAACACTTATTCCTTGGTTTGATGGAAAATTATAGCTCATATCCAACTCATCAAGAATTCGACCAATACTCACAATGAAATGAAAGCAAAGCAAAGTAATCAAGAATTTGAATGCTTGATGAAAATATTTTAAGAAATTGTGGGGAATTAAATTAGAAATTAGGATGGATCAAGAATGACAAAAATCCTTCATTTCCAAGTATGCATATGCAATTGTGACTTTGAAAAGAAGCAAAGCAAGTTCTAGAGTTTCAATTGCTATGAGTGCATGCCACACAAAAGAAAATGATAATTAGGCTTAAAGTGGTCCTCTCTAGGTAATTATATGCAATCAAGCTTAATTAATCAAATTGGAATCCACCACCAAATTAACTAATATCATGCAAGAAAAACATCCAATCATGTTAAATGACCTAAAATTGATGATCAAATTTAAAAGAACTTTTACCATCTTAAAAGTATCACTAAACAATTCATGGAGACTTTTATTCACATGAAATGCTATATACTAAACAAAAATACAAAATATGGAAATAAAATGCAATTACTAAGTATGAAACTAAAGAAACGCGTGAAGCAAGAATTTATTAACAAAGCATGAATTAAAATGCAAAAAAAAAATGAAATTAGAACCAACTCCCCTAGATTCCGGGCGGTTGAAGTAGATTAAGTAAAAGAATCCATGCCGGAAGCGGAGTATCCTTAGTTGCAATCAAATTCTTTTTATTGACCATTTTTCCATCAAAAGCTTTTTCTGGAGGTCTTAGGCGGTTCAGTGTAAGCATCCACTCCGGGAGCTTGTATTCTCCTACAACTTCAATACAGGAAAATAACTCCCACACGCATGTGGGGTAAAAAGAAAATAGGAGAAAATTAGTGTGGGTTGAAGATATATTAGGAAATGAATTACAACTGATGAAATCAATTAATGGTACCTCTATTGAATTTTCTGAAAAATCACACAAATCACTAACCTTGTCATGTTCATAGGTACCTGGAGTGGTGATTGTTACCCCTTTTTCATCATGATATGGCTCAAACTGTTGTTCTGGTGGTTTTACATCCTCATGTAGTGATTCTTGGGTGCTTGGCTCCATAGCACAAGTCCCTACACTTACATCTTCAACGTCATCAGGTGATTCTTGAGGTAACACTTCCAGTAAGCATTCCCCTACACTTAAATCATCTTCAAAGAAATGTTCAGAACCTGAATCACTATCAACATCTTCAACAACAAAATCATTAGGATCAGAAATTTGCATAATTACATCATCATCACAAAAAGTATTAGAAAAATCATGTGAATCAATGGAAGTAGGGTCAGGCCTGACAGAATCGCTACTTTCCATCTCTCCACTGGAATTTTGTGCTTGCAGCTGATTGATGGTTGATGCAATTTGATCTATCTGACTCTGTATGTTCTGTATCCTTGCAAATTGTTGTTCTTGATGCTCACTCATTTGTTGCATAATCTCCTTGAGTTTTCATGTTGACTCATCCATCTGAGGATCATTTTGTTGAAAAGAATTTGGCATAAATGATGTTGAAACTTCTTGGAACCCATATGAACTCTGGTAGACTGGATATGGCTCAATAAATGGTCCTTGCGCACTTTCATACCTGAAACATGAATTATCCACCCAATTAGCATTAAAACCATTAGAAAATGATTCATACTTATTTTGTTGATCCAAATTTGGGTAAATTTGATACTCAGGTTGAAAATGATAACTCTCCATTCCACCTCCAAAATTCTGAAAATATGGATCCATGCTAAAGAAATCTCCTGTTCTTCACTACAACACTAGAAATCAATGTTAGAAGACTCAAAAGCATAAAGTTCAATCACATGAAAGTATAAACAGTAAAAGCACTTAAAAATTCAAGAATAAACCAACATGAAAATACAAAAAGAAATAAGCAATCAAATCCAATCAACATGCTAACAAAATAAAATCACTCAATGATCAATCTAAAATCAACACACATTGCTAGTTCGTTCCCCGGCAACGACGCCAAAATTTGGTATCGGCCTTTTAGCATGTCACGAGGCGCTCCAAATTAATTAAAATTGACACTCATTAAAATTAAAACAATGTGTTGTAGTAACGAGTCCCAAGTCGTATTTTTCTCTAAGGATAACTAGTAAGTGTGTTCAACTTTAGAATTGGTTTCAATCAAATTACTACATCAACAAGATCAATTAAACTTCTCCATTTGATTCACATTGCAAACCGAATTCTTTTACCATCAAAAATAAAATCAAAGAAGGTTCCTTCTCATCTAAACTTGATTTCATTCCACCTCATCAAGTTGTCCACAATTAAATTCGGATTCTTAAGTTTCATCTACTAAATGAGTCAATTAATAAACCTTCTATTCAAATCACAGTAACTAAGCATTCAACTCTCATATTAACAGTAGCATTTTAAATCTCAAGTCAAGCATTCATTATACTAGCATGTTCACAATTACAACAACTTCAACATTTGACTCAATCACACATCTTCAAATCATTCTCACCATCAACAAAAATGATACAAAGGTAAATCATGAAGCCCTTCTCGTGATCAATTCAACACCTAAACTACTTTACAGTCACTAAAATTAAAAGTCAATCCAACACTATTAAAGGAAAACCTAGTTAGTAGCTAGAAATTCAAATCAAAACACTAGCTAACACTTGTTAGTAACTAAACATTAATTAGTTTGAATTGAAATAAGGAAATCAGAATAGGAGATAGATTGAAAGACTAAATTAGTAGCTGAACATGGGGTTGAGAATGTAGAAATTCAAGAAATCAGAACTATAAGCAAGAAAACAGAATTGCAGAAAACAAGAAGTAGGAAAGAAATAGCTAGGAAAAGGAATCCGAACACAAAATCTGAAGAAACAAAAATGCAGAAATAATAAATTGCAGAATTAAATTCTAAACCATCTCTAATCTAATCTACTCTTCTAATGAGTCTTCCCTTGCCGTCACACAAGGAATCTGAATAGTGAAGGATCTCTCGATCACTGACTCAGTACCATCTCGTCCAGCACCGAAGAAATGCTTCCCGGAAAAGCTGGTGAAGATTAACACTGCCGAGCTTGAAATTCTGCAGATCTGAGGAATGCAGTCTCTGGATCGATGCTCTCTGATGGAGGCGAGCCACTGTCACCAAGGAATTCCTCCGATGATGGCTGAAACAGAGGAAATAATCGCACAGATCTGAGCTCCAGAGAGGAAATCACCGGCGCGTGCAGAAGATCGAGACTTGGAAGCCAATGGATAGAAGCTCCAACGCCAATGAGAATCACTGAAAAGTAGATCTGGAGAAGGATGGGGAGGCTGCGACGTCGCGCAAAGAAGATGACACTGTGCTGGAAAAATCGCGACGCCGAGCTCACTGTAGCTTCTCACACGAAGCCCCTTTTAAATCTCCTCAGTTCAGATCCAACGGCCGAGAATCATCTGAGCTTGATCAACGGTGGAAAATGTCTCAAATCTGGATCCAAGTGTACTGATCTTCATCTACGGTCCAGATCTGCTCTCCCTTAGGTCGGATGAGCCGGATCTTCAACGGATGACCCAGATCTGCTTGATCTTCAACGGACGGTCCAGAACACTCCAAGGCTTGATCACTTCGTTTAGCCCTAGATTTGAGCCCAAGTGTGGACTGATCTGATCGGGTCCATGACCCTTTTGATGCCTACAAAATAATACACAAATATTAGCACCAAATACCATGAAATTAAACCAATTTGCAATTAAGTCCAAAATAAAATGAAATTATGAAATAAAGAATGAATATGAATTTAAGATATAAAAATACCATTAAAAACTCACATTACGAATCAAAAACCTTGTAGAACTTGGTCCCGAAAGATAGATATACACCCTAGAGGATGGAGATGAGGACTATCCTGAGGAGTGGGACGAACTATATAGGAAGGAAAACCATAGCTCATTCGTAAATCCATTTCCTCTGTCTCTGTGAGGTCAGAAACACACGAAAGAAACCACGCAGGAGGGGAAGCAGCCATGGCGGAACAGTAAAAAGAAGGCGAATCGAGGGAAGTAAGAAAAAAGTCGGGAAGCGAAAGAGAAAACGTCTTAAACCCTTGCTTCTCCTTTCGATCCTATGCTAAAAACCCCCCCAAATAAAGACAGCATAAGAAGTAGAATAAGGAAGAGTACTCGGAATCCTAACCGTCATAAATAGGTAATGTCATCAAAGGATAAAATCGAATTCAAAAAGAAGGATGAATCCCAAGAAAAAGATGTTAAGTTGGGTAATCTTCCTCGGGAAACGCGACCAAGTTTCTCTCGATATAGGCTTGATTCTTAAGAGAATCAAAAAAATATGGGGAAAATCGGTCAGGTGCTATAAGTTCAGATTATCTTTTTGAGTAAAACAATAAACCCGAACAGGCATAATAGACCGGACGAAATTTAGGCATTAGTCGATATGTTCCCGCATAAGGATATATCGACGAGGTATAGTAAACCAATTGATATAGAAATTAGCATAGCAAACGGGACTTGGTTAGAAACTACCGAACGAGACTCATAAACATGAGTATGAATCGAGCGGTCACGATAGACCGGCCGAGATAAATACTATCCTAATATGTCGATCAGAGGTTTATAATGATAAGTCAGTTGACACCCACCATAATGAACCAGATAAAATTTGGTTAAGTATAATACATTAGACGATATTCATAAATACCAGTATAAATCAATCGAGTATAATAAACTGACCGATATTGAGAATATTGCGATAGGCTGTACTAAATCAAACGAGACTTAATTAACTACAAAATACCGGACGATATTTGTCAACGCTAGTATGCATCGACCGGTCACAATAGATCGGTCGAAACGGAGGATATTATAATATGTTGAGTGAAGTTTTTGTAACACCCGCCCCTCTGGTAGGGCGGGGTTACGGGGAACATACATGTATATTAATCTATTTCTAAGCAGCGGAAGTATTTATTTCTATATTCTTTTATGTTTTTTAATTACTTTTCTTTTTAACACCAATAATTAATTATCTAAACATTTATAACCATATGAGCATGTTAAGCATAATTTAAAATTTAAAAAGTCATGATATCAATTTCCAACATAAGCATGAATAAGTATTAAGTAATCAGGCAAGACCTTAACATAAGATAGGCATAGTTCATAACAAGCATAAATTAACATAAGCAGGTCTTTTTTCTTAGCCGAGCCACCACCACACACATCTCTTGCCCCTCTTGCTGCTCCCTTAGTTTATCCATCCTTTACCTTTATCTGCGGTACAAGAAAAGTAAACTATAAGCACACAGGCTTAGTAAGATCCTTTCCTACTCACAAAAACCATGTATCATAGCATAATCACATAAACATATAGCATGGACACATAATCATCTAAAACATCATATTATGTAAAAGAGTATCAAAACATATCCTAGCATATCAGTCTATATAAAAGCATCATGTCATATCATATCATATCATAAAAGAGCATCATGTCATATCATATCATATCATAAAAGAGCATCATGTCATATCATATAATATCATAACCTATCATATCATAAAGGTATATGCAATATGTCTTTCAAAAACATGTGTCATGTCATGTGCAAGATGTCTTTAAAAACAATATCATATAATACTTAAATATAATATCAACATAAGGACCCGACTATGTACCAAATAACATAAATGCACGCAATCCCTAGGACGGGGTAGCTAATCCCTAACCTACTAGGGAACTAGGTCCGTACTACGTCCGTCGACCTAGGGGCGAACTAAGGAGCCCATCCCTTTGGACACTAAGGTCCGGTACAAGCCACATAAAAAAGTAAAATAGCATGTCTTATTTACTTATCATATCATAAAGAGTGCTCTTAGTCCCAATTAATAGGGAAGCAACTCTTAGGCCTTTACTTGTCATATCATAAAGAGTGCTCTTAGTCCCAACAAAAAGGGAAGCATCTCTTAGGCCCTTACTTGTCATATTATAAAGCATGCATACTTGTGAATATAGTCCATCATAAAAGTCATTATCATGCATGATTCATTAGCATACATAAGTGGGCATATAACATAACATAGGGAAACATAATCATGCATGGAAAAACATTAACTAGCATCTCCTAATTCATATCATAGCATGTGAGACACATAGTAAATCATAATTAGGGCTCTAATCCCTAATTCCATGAAGTGCCCAAAACTTACAAGGCATTGAATCTAGGTTACAAGTAACATAAAAGCATATGAACCCTAAACCAATTTCATAACACTTATCATAAAGAACATCATGAGCAAGTTTAGTTTAGGTTCTAAGCTTCCTAGGTCTTTAAATTCTATTATGGACGAAACTTGCCAAACATAAATCTAGGTTACAAGTAACATAAAAGCATATGAACCCTAAACCAATTTCTTAACACTTATCATAAAGAACATCATGAGCATGTTTAGTTTAGGTTATAAGCTTCCGAGGTCTTTAAATCCTATTATGGCCGAAACTTGCCAAGCCTAACCCTAGGTTACAAGTAACATAAAAGCATATGAACCCTAAACCAATTTCATAACACTTATCCTAAAGAATATCATGAGCATGTTTAGTTTAGGTTCTAAGCTTCCTAGGTCTTTAAATCCTATTATGGCCGAAACTTGCCAAGCATAACCCTAGGTTACAAGTAACATAAAAGCATATGAACCCTAAACCAATTTCATAACACTTATCATAAAGAACATCATGAGCATGTTTAGTTTAGGTTCTAAGCTTCCTAGGTACTTTAATCTTGTTATGGCCGAATGTCTAAGGAGCATAAAACTAAGTCTAAGCAACATACAAGCATAAGAATATCAAGCTAACTTCATATCATATCATAAGGAAAACCATGAGCATATTAGATTTGATTTTAAGCTTTCTTAGACCTTTAATCTCATCATGGTCAAAACCCTAAGTGGAATGCATCTAGGTTCTAAGCAACATGCAAGCATGAAAACACTAAGAATTCTTCACCATATCATAAGGAAAGTCATGAGCATGATAGATTAAATTTTAAACTCTCCTAGGCCTTCATTTCTATCATGATCGAAACCTTCTAGGCATAGGTCTAGGCTACAAGCAACATAAATAAAAACATGAGAGTTTTAAACAAAACTTATATCCTAAGTTACATATCATAAGGAACATCGTGAGCATGTTAGTTAGGTCTTAAGTTTTCCTAGGTCTTTTAACCTTATCATGGCCGAATGGTTAAGGAACATGAATCTAAGTTCTAAACAACGTACAAGCATAAGAACACTAAACTAATCTTCTATCATAGGGTACATATCATAAGAAACATAGTGAGCATGTTTAGTTTAGGTCTTAAGCTTCCTTAAGTTTTTATACTTTGGTGGTCGAAAGTTTCAAGAAGCAACCCTAGATTTTTAAGCAAACTAAACTCATGGAAATACACATGAACTACTTGTACCACAAGTGAGGGGATACTCACCTCCTCTTGCTTGATTTTTCTTAAAAGAAGGTACCCTTGTGAAGAGGAAGAAGAAAGCTTCTCCTTCTAGTTCTCCCTTTTGCTTCTCTTGCTTGTAAGGAGTAGATCTTGAGGACTTCTTCCTGTGAATTAGTTTTCATAGGGAGAAAACCTTAGCTTGGATTCGGAAATGGGAGAGGAAAGAGCTCTAGGTCTCGGTGGAGGAGGAAGAAGGAGAAAGAAGGAGGAGGAAGAAGAAGGAGGAAGAAGTAGCCAAACTTTCTTTCTCTTCTCTTCTCTCATTCCTATTTATTCTCAATGAGGAAAAAGGAAATAATGTCCCAATTCATCCTCTTGACTCCTCTATTCTCTCACTCTCTTCATTCCCACGAAAATAGAAAGAAGAAGAAGAAAAACGCAACTTGCCTTTTGTCTTTTGCTTGCTTCTTCTCTTAACCAAGAGGAAGAGGAGGAAAGCTACTTGACATTCTCTTGCTCCCTTACTTAATCATACTCTTACCTTTAACTATAATTTCCATTCTTTGCTAATCATATATCATTCATGACTCTAGTGGTTATCATACCCATTTAGCTTTATCTATTGTGAGGGGCTCATGGTTCAAGCCTTAACTTCTCTTTCTTTTTATTTCTTTTTGGTTCTATTTTCATTTCCCCTTTTTTTCTAAAAGAGAATACCCATATGTATAGCTTAAATATTTCGTGGGTGTTACAGTTTTATGGTGACGAGCCAGGTGACATTCAACATAATTAGACAAAATAAACAACCACCAGGAAGAGGAACAGATTTAATAATAAAGATAGAAGTTCTACTTTACATAAATTAACCAGGATGTAACCACAAATCCTAGTCCACCTTACAATGATTTGAATTCAAGTAAGAAAATCATTCTATCATCAGCTGGGGATGTAACGCCTGCCCTCCCACTACTTGGCGGAGGACGGGGTCACTAGAACATACATACGTGCATTCATAAATATAAACTCATGGCAGCGGAAGTGTATGTAAGAAACTATCTACTAATCATGTTATCATAAAAGCATACTAATAAAACATGGCATGTGAGCTATAAAATTATGTAACATAATAAACGTGTCAACATGTTAGTGCATATAACTTGATTCAATATTCACTACTTGCAACATTATCATCTTGCTAAAACATAAAGCATGAAACATAAGTTCACATCAAGTAATAACCATCCAAAATCATCTAGTAGGAAAATAATTCATAAGCAAAACTTAAAGAATAAGTAAGTCTTGAAACATAAAATAGATCTTTTTTTTTTCCACCATGCCACTTCCACACACATTCTTGCCATTCCTGCTGCTCCCTTTAGTTTAGCCATTCTTTTCCTTTTTCTGCAGTACAAGGGAAATTTAAACTATAAGCACATAGGCTTAGTAAGATCCCTTCCTACTCACAAAACCATACTCATGCATTAATCATAAAATGGTAACATGCTCATTCAACTCATATCTAGGTATAAAAGAAAACTTACATAAACATAAAATTAGTAGCATGATCATAAGTAAATCATAACATAGCATGTGAGAGCATAAACATAAAGTAGTAGCATGATCATAAGTAAATCATAACATAGCATGTGAGAGCATAAACATAAAATAGTAGCATGATCATCTAAGCATCATAAACATACCTTCAATAGAATCTTACTAAAGCATAGAGGTACCATATATTATGAACATGTAGATGCAAGATGTTCTTTTGAAAACATGTATCATGAAATGAGTATATGCAAGATGTCCTTTTGAAAACATATCTTACATAAATACTTAAACATAATCTCATCATGAGGGCCCGGCTTGTACCACATACATACATGATTGCGCACATCCTAAATAGATCCAAGGTAGCTAATCTTGAACCTACTAGGAACTAGGCCCGTTTCATAGACCATCGACCTAGGGGCAACTTAGGAGCCCATCCCTTTTACTAGGCCATTTCATAGACCATCGACCTAGGGGCGCTTATGGAGCCCACCCTTGGTACAAGCTATACAAAAGTAAAATAGCATACATGTTTCTTATCATATCATAGCATATCATGTTCCTTGTCATATCATAGCATATCATATTTCTTGTCATAACATGAAGAGTGCTCTTAATCCCAACTTAAGGGAAGCATCTCTTAGACTATCATGAAGAGTGCTCTTAATCCCATCTTAAGGGAAGCATCTCTTAGGCTTTTCCTCATACATAAGCCTTGCATAAAACATAACATGATGGCACAAAGTGCCCATATCATATGGCACATCATAGAGAACACATAACCTGATGGCATATATACACATAACATATAGCATGGCATAGCATAATGGCATAAGTGCACATATCAATAAACATGGTGACATAAAATTCATATTGTATCATAACGAGTCATTAACATGCATGGTTGGGTTTTTAAACTTCATGCAAACCTTAATCATAACTTGGCCGAAACATTTAGGTATGAAGCATAGGTTTCAAGCAACATAAAAACATGAAATCAATAACCTAAGTTATCATAATACTTAACATAACATGTGAGACCCTTAGGAAGCATAAATGAGGTCCTAACCCTCAAGTTCTAACCATGGCCGAAACTCTAAGAGGATTACATGAATCTCTAAGCAACATGAAGAATGGAAAATTTATACTAACATCATATAATATGGTCTACATATCATGAGGACTAATAAACAAACATAGTTGGGGACTTAAGGTGTCTCTAATCCCCTTATCTTCCTTTGGCTGAAACTTTAAGAACATGGCATGAATTTCTAAGCAACATGAAGCATGAAAAATTTATACTAACATCATATAAGGGTCTACATATCATGAGGACTAATAATCAAGAATAGTTGAGGTCTTAAACTTCCTCTAATCCTCATATCCTTCTTTGGCCGAAACCCTAAGAGTGTGACATAAAATTTCTAAGCAACATGAAACATGAAAAATTTATACAAACATCATATAATGGTCTACATATCATTAGGACTAATAAACAAACATAGTTGAGGTCTTAAGGTGTCTCTAATCCCTTTATTTTTCTTTGGCCGAAACTTTAAGAACATGGCATGAATTTCTAAGCAACATGAAGCACGAAAAATTTATACTAACATCATGTAATGGTCTACATATCATAAGGACTAATAAACAACCATAGTTGAGGTCTTAAGGTGTCTCTAATCCCCTTATCTTTCTTTGGCCGAAACTTTAATAACATGGCATAAAATTTCTAAGCAACATGAAGCAAGAAAAATTTTACTAGCATCATATAATGGTCTACATGTCATGAGGACTCATAATCAAGTAATGTTAGGTTTTTAAACTTCTTCTAGACCTTTTTTATCTTTACTTGTCCGAAACCTATAGAACCTGGTTCTAACTTTTGAGTAACATAAGGCATGAAATACCTAAACTAACATCATATAGGAGATCATACATCATGAGGAGTCATATACAAGCATAGCTAGGTTTCAAAATTTTTCCTCTAAACCTTTTATCACTTCATGGCCGAAACTTATAGGAGGTGTGATTCTAAATTTTTAAACCACATGAAGCATGGAAACTTTTAGTAACAATAGATAGCCTCTTAACCTTACCTTGGTCGAAATTACAAGGCAAGATCCTAGGTTTTCAAGAACTTTTAAGCATAGAAACGTACGAAAGGTACTTGTACTGCAGGTGAGGGGATTACTTACATCCTTTCGCTTGTTTTACTAATGAAAGTACCCTTGCTTTTGTGAAGTTTTCCTAGGAGAACTCCTTTGGCTTGGTTTCGGCAATGGTGATGGTGAGGGCTTGATTTCGGTGTAGAGGAGGAGGAAGGAGGAAGAGGGAAGCAAAATGAAGTTTTCTTTCCCATTTTCCTAATTATTCCTAATGAGGAGAAGAAGAGAAAATGATCTTTTCTTCCCTTAGCTCTCTTATTCCTATTCATGAAAGGAAGAAGACAAATGAATTTTTCATTGGAGGAAGAAGAAGAAAACTTTAACTTTTCCTCCTAAGTGAAGGGAGCCTTCACCTTTCCTACCTTTAACTATCATTTCCCTCCTCTTTCTAACAGCACACCCCTGCTGGGGCTACTGGTAAACACATGCATGCATCCAACAAGAGGTCCAAGGTTCAAACCTTGGTCATGCCTCTTTTTAGTTCTATTTCCTCTTATTTTTGGAAAAATTCACATAAGGTTCATTCTAATCATGCAACAATTCATATGAAATTATTAGAGATCCTATGGGTGTTACAGGGGAAACAGATCAGTGGGCCTATTATCGAGAAGTTTGCGAAGGTTCAGGAAGTTGGGAGGAGGATCGTGAGATAAGAAGCCTTCTTCTCGTAATTGTTGCACCGCTCCTTCAGCTCCAGTAGTGAAGGCTGTCAAGATCAACTTTACGATTGGCCTGTTGAACTCAGTAGAGCTAATCATAATGGTGGCCTTATCCTTGAAGCGGGTGTCTTCATTAGCCTTGTAGACGACCAAGGCCGTTTGGGAAGTTTTCAGTTCGACTTCTTTGGTGGAGACCTCTGTTTTAGCTGAATTTAGGGAAGTATTCAAAGAAGTTATTTCGTCATCCTTCAGCTGCAAGGCCTTAAGTTTATCTGCCAATGCTGACTCGTAATCAGACTTTAACTTGTTGAGCTCGGCTGTCTGTTTCTCTAAATTGGAAGTTAATTCTTTGTTGAGGTCCATAGCTGATTTAAATTGTGATTGAAGACTCTCAATTTGAGCTTCATATTGTCTTTTGTACTCTCCTGAAACTCTAGCAAAAGACATCTCAGCAATTTATTGCTTCAACTTCTTTTTCTCATCGTATAAGTTGTGCATCAACCGAGACAGCCCCATATTCTCTAGCCATCGCTAGGAACATGATAAAGGATCATAAAATAGTAAAAGAAAGATAATAAATAAATTTTGATGAACATACCTTGGTTTCCTTGTTAGAAAATCGGTCGATTACCTCAGGAGGAGAGAGCTTCCCAAAAAGAGAATGAATTTTTTCCCAGGCATCAGCAAAAGAACCTCCCAGTAAGGTAGGGAGAACGGGAATGGCAGAAGAGCCTGTAGAAAAAGAAGAAGTCGGAATAGAAGGGGGAGCAAAAACTAGATAAGAAGAAGGTAAAAAAGGTAAAGATCCAGATGTGGGTACAGACAAAGGAAAGGTGAAAGAAGGGCCACCAGGAGCAGTGGTACTAGAGGAAGGTGGAGTAGAGAAAATGAGAGAAGGATAAAGGTCAGCCAAAGTAAGTTCATCAGAAGGAAGGGAAGTAGAAGTAAAGTCTTCTGAGAACAATTCTTCGACGGAAAGGATGAGTCTCCTTTTGGGAGGAGGAGCTCTAGTGAGTTTGCGCCGCGGGCGTTTGCCAGGAGCAACTTCAGCTATCGATTTACTGGAGCTCACAGGAGACGTAAACTCAATGATAGGAAGGGGAGTGGCTGATGAGGGAGCAGCAGCCACTGGTGAAGAAATAGTTGGCAAAGAAACAACAGGGATTTCTGCAAGTAGGCCTTCGGGAGCCTCAAGAACAACCTGAGAGCTGGATACCTCAACTAGAGGAGTCGGATCTTCAACTGGAGGTGGCGGAGTAACGACAGCAAGAAGCTCTTGTTCTTTTGCATGAATTGCATCCTCTTCCAGATGCAGTTCTTCATCGATTAAAGCAGAGTAAAAATTGTCCACTACAGAGAAAGAAAAAATGGTTTAGTTAGTAAAAATCAATAAGGAAAAAGCAGGATTTTACCTAAAGAGTCTTGTGTAGCAGGCTTGACGGGGCTTAGACCAAATAAGTATAGAAGATCGACCCTCAGCCACTTAGGGATAGAAAGCCGACGACATAACAATTTTTCACAATAAATAGGAAAAGAAGGATGAAGATAAAACTCCCTGACATCGGGCAAGGGAGGTAAGGAGGATCTCTAGGCATGAGACCAAGGAATGGGTCCTGGAAACTTTATAAAGAAGAAACGAGATTTCCAAGCTTTCAGAGACGAGGGCATATCCTCAAAAAGGACCATCTTAGTTCGAGATTGGAACAGGAAAACACCGGGCTCCGAACACTTTGGGTAAGAAAACATGAAAAAAAATTGGGGAGTAGGAGGGATATCTAACAGATGGAATAGCATGTAGGCACCACACAGATAACGAAAGGCGTTAGGTGCAAATTGCTGCAAAGGAATATCAAAATACTGGCACACTTCGATTAGGAAAGGAGGAATGAGAAACCTTAAACCCCCTATCAATTGATCCTTGAAAAAAGTCACGCAATTAGCGGGGGGACGATGAGGATGATCATCTGGTTTTGGGATTAAGATGCTATATTCCCTGGGGATTTCATATTGATGGCAGATGATGAGCCTAGCATTTTTATCAGAGGAAGAAGAAATTTGGACATACCAAGGAGCAATCGTTTCCTCAGCCATAGACAGAAGTAAAGGTTAGCGGAACAGCAAGTTACTTACTGGAAGCAAGAAAGGAGATCGCCGGAAAGCGGTGAGCGCAAGGTTTGATCAAAGACCGCAACGAGAAAAGAACGCTAAAGCAAAAAAGGAAGGGACAAAGTTGATAAGAAGACGAAGGGTTTAGGGTTTGGAAAATACACAACCGTCGTTAGATCAAAACACTTTTCTCTCAATAGACGTTGAGGGTTATGAAAAAGGGGCAAATGCTCGTGTGACGTAGCAGAGAGAGAGAAAAGATATGTGTTACATAATCATAAAGGAGCATTTATGTTAGACGCGACAAATCGAATCATGCTGGGGTTGGTAACACCTCGTCATATGCCTCCAACATTCTCTTACCATTGAAAAGTCAATCACAAGCAAGGAAATTCTGAAGAGGAGACGTAGTTTACTAGGCGTAATAAAGGAAGAGGGATTGAGTTTGACAAAATCCAGGTTAAGGACAAGAAAAAAAATAAGGAAAATTATTTTGGCATAAAGCATGGTCCAAATTAATGTCATTATAAAGCATAAACTAGCATTGATTGAAATAATTTTACTTACAATGTCGGTCGGCGTAACTTCAGCTATAATGGATAAGTATAACATCGGCCGGGATAACCTTGTTTGTGATAAACAAGCTAATATCGGTCGGCATACCTTTAGCTATAATAGATAAGTATAACATCGGCCGGGATAACATTGTTTGTGATAAACAAGCGAATATCAATCAGCCTAGTGTCAGCTATAATGGATAAATATAACATCGGCCGAGATAACCTTGTTTGTGATAAACAAGCTAATATCGGTCGGCATAACGTCAGCTATAATAGATAAGTATAACATTGGTCAAGATAACCTTGCCTATGATCAACAAGAGAATATCTGTCGAAATGACAATGTTTATGATATACAAATGGATATTGGGCAAAGCATTACATCTATTTTTATGAACTAGAGGGATTCAAGAAAGTCACCCAATTCAATACAAAAGATTGTTCAAATTTACATTTAGAATATGATCAAATACATAACATTACATTCCCCCCTCAAAACATTAAACCTCGAAAGGTCATCAAAAGTTACAAGCATAAGTTCTCGGGATGTTTAGAAACTTTCAATCCCCCCGGAGTCAAACTTGCCAGGAAGCAGAAGTGGAAATATTTTACCTGGCATGAAGGAAGCTTGCCCGGGCAACAGAAGTGGCAATATTTTACCCAGGACGAAGGAAACTATGAAGCAGGGTGATCTCAAGGACAAGGGGAAGGGGACAGATCTATTCAGGCCCTGGTGCAAAGGTGACTGAAAGAGCCTCTCCCCTGTTTGAGCCCTAGAGCTCTGCTTCCAGAGCAACCAAGCCTAGCCCGCGGGTAACATGGGCTACGCGTTCGTAGCGACACCCATGGGCTATTCAGTTGGCCCTCCGTGAGTAGTGGAAACTCCTCTGAAACCCGTCGGGTTTGCAGAATAGTCGTGCCTTTGAATGGAGATCCTAGATCTCGAAAAACTTCGTCCCTTGGGATAGTTTCTCGAACCATAGAGTTAGCTAAAGCAAAAACTTGAATAAACTCATGTATAGATCTCGCCTTGTCCAACAAGAGTCGCCCCCAAGGAGGGGGATCTAAGGCCATACTCTTAGCAGGAAAAGTTAGCGACGAGGGAAAAGAACTGAGGTAGGTGGTGAACGAAGAGAGGGTTATAACCCTATTTAAAGGATCAAAGGACCTAAGGAATTACTGTACTAAGGTTCATGGGATCACTGTACTCAGGTTCACAAGATAGCTGTACAAAAAATTTGTAAGGTCACTTCAGTACCCGTGGCAGAGTCACGGGTGAAGAAGAAACAAAATCAGACCTGTGTCTAGTCAGTCGGCTACACCTCCTTCGACTAGATTTGAAGGGAAGGCTAGTGATATGGGTTAGGTTTCATGGATCCCCGGTGAGGAAGGGAAAGGAGATAGCCGAGTTGAGAAGATAGATCAATATCGACCGAGATATACCTCCGGGGAGGAAAGCCAATACCGATCAAGATATACTTCCGGAGAGGAAGGCCAATATCGGACGAGATATACCTCAAAGGAGGTAGGTCAGTATCGATTAGGATATACCTCCAAGGAGGTAGGCTAATATCGACCGGGATATACCTCAAAGGAGGTAGGCCAATATCGATCAGGATATACCTCTAAGGAGGTAGGCTAATATCGGCCGGGATATACCTCCAGGGAGGCAGGTCAATATCAACCTGGATATACCTCCAGGGAGGCAGGTCAATATCGACCGAGATATACCTATAGGAAGGAAGGCCAATATCGGCCGAGATATACCTCAAAGGAGGTAGGTCAGTATCGATTAGGATATACCTCCAAGGAGGTAGGCTAATATCGGTCGGGATGTACCTCCAGGGAGGCAGGTCAATATCGACCGGGATATACCTCCAGGGAGGCAGGTCAATATTGACCGAGAGATACCTTCAGGAAGGAAGGCCAATATCGGCTGAGATATACCTCAAAGGAGGTAGGTCAGTATCGATCGGGATATACCTCCACGGAGGCAGGTCAATATCGACCGAGATATACCTTCAGGGAGGAAGGCCAATATCGGACGAGATATACTTCCAAGTGAGTAGGGCAATGCCGACCGAGACATACCTTGAAAGAGGTAGACCAATCTAGGCTGGATAATACCTTGAAAAGGATATACAAATATTGATCAAGATTACATACTTGATAAAATATAGCCCAGTACTAACTGGGATAATAAACTTAGAGGGGTATGGACAGGTATTACCCAAGAAGCCTCATGAGAGGTAATAATAATTGACCAGACCTAGTTTAAGTTCAGTTTCGACCGATGCAAGGAGCAATGTTATATTAGGCAATCTATGATATAGCAAAAACAGGAGGGGCGAGTAGGAACGATAGATGCACTTTGAAATAACTTGTGAAACAAGACAGAAGAAAATATTTCAAATAAAGTAGTTTAATGAAGATATTTGTAGTGTGTGATTGTATAACAGATTTTACATATTTGGCGGGAAATGTGTTTTTAGACTTTTCTGCAGGTACTAGATGACAAAGAAGGTACATTCGGGGTACAAAAAAGATTCCTTAAAAGTCATTTACCATAAGTACGCAGCTTATGTCATCTCATTGTTGGTTGCTACTCGGAAAACCTAATGGTTCCACTGTACAAAAATTTTGTACAAAGGTCTGAACCTTTTCCTAGCTACCATGTGTTCTTTTAAATTAAACTTGGATCGTCTGCGGAACTTAACACGTTTGATCCAAAGTTTAATCTATTTGTTCTTTAAGGTTTAGACTTGGATCTCCTGTGGAACTTAACACGTTCGATCCAAATCACCTAGGTTATTAATTCCATTAAATATTAATTTCCAAAATTGGCTTCCAGGACTGCATGGCGAGGCACATGGCCTTCTTGGATATGGGAACAACCACCACCGCCTAGATAAAGCCTTTTAAGGAAAGCTAATATTTAATTTCCTTAAATAACTTTAGGTCAACCGAAAAGAACAATCAAATCACAAGGAAAAGAAAAACAAAGAACACAACATCGAAAATAAATTCGAAATACTAGAATCGCATGCCTCTTGTATTTGGTATTTTTACATGAAGATGAAACTAGTATGATGCGGAAATAAAATACTAGTATACCTTTTCTTTTGCAAGCAAAAACCTCTAGGTCTTCTACCGTATTCCTCTTCTAACCTCGGACGTTGTGTGGGCAACGATCTTCCGAGATGAGAAACCACCAAAGCACCTTCTTCTCCTCCTTGCAAGGTTCGGCCAAATCAAGTGCACCTCCAAGGAAGAAGAGAAACTGTAACACCCATAGGGTACTTAGCAAGATTTTAGATATTTTTATCATGAATAAAAAAATAGGTCTTAGGTAAACATTAGCCAAAAAATAAATTCGAAGTAAAAAGATACAAGACCTAGGACTTGAACCTTGGATCTCTCACTAAATACATGAATAAGTTAACCAATAGACCAAGAGTAATTATTGTTAGAAAGGAGAGGGAAATCATAGTTAAAGGTAAGGAAGTGAAGGCTCTCTTCACTTAGAAGGAGAAGTTGGAGTTGCCTTCTTTCTCTCAAGGAAAAGATGAGCCTTGCTTCTTCTTTTCATTAAGAGTGAGTAAAAGAAAGGAGAAGGAAAAGTGCATTTTCCCTTCCTCCTCTCATGTAGAATAAAAAGGGAAATTAAAGAAGAGATTTCATTTTTCTCCTCTTCCTCCTCCCTCCTCCTCTTCACCGTGACCAAACCTTCTCCCCACCTCCATTGCCGAAACCTAAACAAAGCAAGAAGCTCCTCTTTAGGAAGGCTCCACAATCAAGATTACTTCCCTAAGGAAATCAAACACAAGGAGGTAAGTATCCCCTCACCTGTGGTACAAGTCGTTTATGAAATTTTCGTGAGGTTAGAATGCTTAAAAATAAAAATAAAATAAAAGAAACCCATGCTCATGGATCTCATTATGTTATGATATGAACTTAGTTAGAGATTTATGTTGGATGTTGTTTAAAGCTTGATCATCTTCTTTATATGTTTCGGCCATGAATATTCTAGGGCTTTAAGAAGCTTAAAACCTAATCTAACATGCTTATAGACTCCCTTATGATATGATAAGAACTTGGCTAAGTATTTATGTTTGTATGTTGCTTGGAATTTATTTTCCTTTCCTTGAAGTTTCGGCCATGATGGATTTAGGGTTTCAAGAAGCTCAAAACCTAATTTAGCTTGCTTATAGATTCCTTTATGATATGATATGAACTTGACTAAGTATCCATGTTTGTATGTTGCTTGGAATTTATTTTCCTTTCCTTGAAGTTTCGGCCATGATGGATTTAGGGTTTCAAGAAGCTCAAAACCTAATTTAGCTTGCTTATAGATTCCTTTATGATATGATATGAACTTGACTAAGTATCCATGTTTGTATGTTGCTTGGAAATTTTAATTCCTTTATTGTAAAGGTTCGGCCATGATGGGTTTAGGGTTTCAAGAAGCTTAGAACCTAATCTAACATGCTTATAGACTCCCTTATGATATGATATGAACTTGGCTAAGTATTCATGTTTGTACGTTGCTTGGAATTTACTTTCCTTTCCTTGAAGTTTCGACCATGATGGATTTAGGGTTTCAAGAAGCTTAGAACCTAATCTAACATGCTTAGAGACTCCCTTATGATATGATAAGAACTTGTCTAGGTATTCATTCTTATATGTTGCTTGGAAATTTATTTCCTTTTCTTGAAGTTTCGGCCATGATAGATTTTAGGGCTTCAAGAAGCTTAAAACCTAATCTAACATGCTTATAGACTTCCTTATGATATGATATGAACTTGGCTAAAGATTTATGTTGTATGTTGCTCAAAAAAAAAAAAATCATTTCCTTCATTGTAAGGGTTCGGCCATGATTACATTTTTAGGGTTCAAGGAAATTTAAATTTAAAGCCTAGCATGCACATGAATCTTCTCATGATATGATATGAATGTAATTCAATATTCATGCTTGTATGTTGTTAGAGCTTACTTTTCCCTTTCATGAAACTTTCGGCCATGACTATATTCTAGGGTTCAAGGAAGTTTAAATTTAAACCTAGCAAGCTCATGGATCCCCTTATGATATGATATGGAGTTAGCTTGGTATTCTTATGCTTGTATAGAACTTAGTTTCATGATCTTAAAGTTTTGGCCACAACCAAGTTAAAAGGCCTAGGAAGCTTAGAACCTAAACTACCTATGCTCATGATATTCCTTATGGTTTATGATATGAAATTGATTTAAGGTTCACATGCTTATATGTTGTTGTAACCTAAAACTAAGCATGGTAACTTTCGGCCACCATATGAAATTAGGGTTAGAAACCCAATTATGATTTTGCTAGGTGTCTCACATACTAGGATATGAATTAGGAGATGCTAGTAAATGTTTTCCATGTATGATTATGTTTTCCTATGATGCATTATATGCTCATTTAAGTATGCTTATGAACCATGCATGATGATGACTCTTATGATGTGTTTTATGCTTAAGTATGCATGCTTTATGATAAGACAAGTAACATGCCCATTTCTGTATGCTTATGAACCATGCATGAAATGATTCTTATGATGGCTATGTGCCCAAGTATGTATGATTTCAAATATGTTGCATGCTCATTTATGTACGCTTATGAACCAGGCATGAAAATGATTTTATGATGGCTATGTGCCCAAGTATGCATGCCTTATGATATGATAAGAAAATGGCTAAGAGTTGCTTCCCTTAAGTTGGGATTAAGAGCACTCTTCATGTTAAGACAAGAGCATGACATTTATGATGATATGATATGACAATTATGATGATATGATATGACAGTTATAATGATATGATATGCATGACATGTATTTTACTTTGTATGGCTTGTACCAAGGGTGGGCTCCATAAGCGCCCCTAGGCCGACGGACTATCAACGGGTCTAGTAAAAAGGGATAGGCTCCTTAGTACGCCCCTAGGCCGACGGACTATGAACGGGTCTAGATCCCTAGTAGGTTCGGAGTTAGCTACCCTGTCCTAGGGATTGCGCGCATTTATGTATGTATGTGGTACAAGCCAGGCCCTCATGATGATGATATTATGTTTAAGTATCAAAAGATATGTTTAAAGACATCTTGCACTTGACATGACATATGTTTTAAAAAGACATTCTGCATGATGCACCCATTCATGATATGATATGTTTTTTTTTATGAATTATATGACATGATGTTATGCTATGCTCTTATGACTTATATGACATGATGTGATGCTATGCTCTTATGACTTATTGGACATGATGTTATGAGATGTTTTGTTTACGATTCATATGACCTGATGATATGTTATGCTTCTATGATTCACATTACATGATGCCTTTATTTATGATATGTTAAAAGTATGATGTTTTCTTAATGATATGATAGGATAGGAGGCTATGTTCACATGATATAATGTTAGATGATTATGTCTCCATTGTTATATGCTTATATGACTATGCTATGAAATACGATTTTTGTGAGTAGGAAAGAATCTTACTGAGCCTGTGTGCTCATAGCTTACTTTCCTTGTACCACAGATAAATGCAAGGAATGGATGATCTAAGGGAGCTACAGGAGAGGCAAGGAAATGTGTGTGGCAGTGGCTCGGCTAAGACAAATAAAGACCTGCTTATATTATTATTTTTGTTATGACTGACATGAACCAAGTGTATTATGTTACATTCCAGTATGACTTCATGATATTTCCGCTGCTCTACGTTACTAGAAAGAAATTTTAAATATGCATGTGTATCCTGGAATAGTTAAGTAAGTAAGTAGCCTCGTCCCTTTAGTAGCAGGGAGGGCGGGCGTTACAGAAACCACCACCAATGCTCCAAGGGATGAAAGCTTTCTCTCCTTCTTCTCCAAGCTAGAAAACCGGCCACCACTTGATCTCCAAGAGGAAGAAGAGATTCGGCCACAACAAGGAGAAGAGAGATCTTGAAGGGGCCGGCCACACCAAGGAAGAAAAGAGGGAGAAGAATAATAAAGTTGTGTGTCATGAAGGCACCCCAACCCCCTCTTTTATATTCCTTAGCTTTGGTAAATAAGGAAATTTAATTACAATAAAATTTCCTTAACTTTACTTGACATGAATTAATTAAGAAAAAATTAAACAAAATTTCCTTAACCTCCATGTCATGGCCGGCAACATCAATAAGAGCAAACAAGGCAATTTCAATCAACAATTTAAAATTCCTTATTTGTCTTCGGAAATTTTAAAAAATAAAATTTCCCTTTAAAATCCCTTCATGGTTGATAAAAAGAAATTTCTATAATTTTAATTTTTCAACATGTGAATAATTTACAAAGAAGAAAAATAAAATATCTTTCCAATCTACAAATAAGGAAAGAGATCTAATCTCTTTCTTTAATCTTTTGTAGATCCTTTTAAGAGATATTTTAATTTTTAATCTCTCCAATTAAATTATATCTTTCACATAAGAAAATTTTAAAATTAAAATTCTTTTTAATTTAATGGGGGCCGGCCACCTAAGCTTGGGTTCAAGCTAGGGCCGGCCACCCATGAACTAAGGCTTGGCCGGCCCTAGCTTGATCCACAAGCTAGCTTGGCGGCCCTAGCTTGATCCACAAGCTAGCTTGGCCGGCCCTTATATCATGGGTATGAAGGTGGGTATAGGTGGGTATCGTACTCTATAAATAAGAGGCTACGATAGGGACCGAGAGGAGGAATTGGTTTTGGTCTCCCGATAAAATTAAACATCCCGTGTTCGCCCTGAACACACAACTTAATTTTATCAATAATAATTCATTCCACTAGAGAACTATTATTGAACTACCGCACCAATCCCAAATTACATTTTTGGGCTCCTTATTATGAGTGTGTTAGTCTCCCTGTGTTTAAGATGTCAAATGTCCACTAATTAAGTGAGTTACTGACAACTCATTTAATTAGTATCTTAGTCCAAGAATAGTACCACTCAACCTTATCGTTATGTCGGACTAAGTCCACCTATAGGGTTTAACATGACAATCCTTATGAGCTCATCTTGGGGACATTATCAACCTATATCACTAGGACTCAGTTTCCTTTTATAATCAATAACAAACACTATAAGTGATATCATTTCCCAACTTATCGGGTTTATTGATTTATCAAACTAAATCTCACCCATTGATAAATTAAAGAAATAAATATCAAATATATGTGCTTGTTATTATATTAGGATTAAGAGCACACACTTCCATAATAACTGAGGTCTTTGTTCCTTTATAAAGTCAGTATAAAAGAAACGACCTCTAATGGTCCTACTCAATACACTCTAAGTGTACTAGTGTAATTATATAGTTAAGATAAACTAATTCCTAATTACACTACGACCTTCCAATGGTTTGTTCCTTTCCATTTTGGTCGTGAGCTGCTGTCTATAATTTATAAGGTACTGATCATAGTTTGCAAAATCGCGATCCGGATCGTAGGATCGTACGATCCTACGATCCGGAAACCCAAAATCGATCCAGGATCGTGCAGAATCGTTTTTGCAGTAGGATCGCAGCAGGATCGGTAGGATCGGTAGGATCGGAGCAGAATCGGTAGAATCGGAGCAGGATCGGAACAGAATCGGAGCAGGATCGGTGGAAGCTTTGAGAGGTCATAACTTTTGACTCGGATTGAACCACGGGGCCTATAATATATCAAATTAAAGCTCGTTCAGAGATCTTTAATAAATTTCAAAGTTTATCCTTAACCATTATCTTTTTTTTCATCTTATTAGAGTTTTAAATTATTTAAATATATGTTTAATTATTTTTGAGTTAGTTTTTTATCAATAATATTCTGTCATTTATTTTTCTCAAAATAATAAGTTTTTGGATGTCTATTGTCTAGTATTGTGTGGCATCAACCAGTCTTTAGAAGATTATTTCCGGCATTCATATTTGAATCAAAGGATTCAACAGCTTTTGTTATATACGTTAGATGCTTTGTTGACATTTAAATTGAATTATCTTATAAATCAAGGAAATATTTTTGACATTATATGTGTTATTATTATTGTGTTAATAGATATTTTATATTCTTCCATTTTATGATATGAAAATATAAATATTATTACTATGCGAGAATGATAGTTGAATTACAAGTTAATTTAAATTTGTACATGTAGTAATGTAATTTGATGTGTTGAGTGTAAATAATTGTATATATATATATACAAAATTAGTTATTTATTTATACGTAAATGAGTTTTTTAGGTATTTTTTCCAATTATTAATCATGTATAATAAAATTTTAAGGGTTTTTGGTAGGATCGTACGATTCTACGATCCGATCCTAACCGATCCGATCCTGACCCTAAATCGATCCTGCGTAGGATCGCGATTCTACAAACTATGGTACTGATAACATCATCTTCTGTATGTGACACCACATACTATGTTATCTACAATATAAATTAATTGAACAACTACAAACAAATGTAGATAATTTGACCAAATGTGATTCTTTATTCAAAATAAATGTTTACAAAAGCTTAGGCTTTCAGTATACACTCTAACACTCATAACAAACTCTAACAGACCAGGGTCCACTTCATAACTACGGAGGTTATATGAAGTGGTATAAAAAGGGGAATCCTCTCCGTTGGCCAGGTAAGTTCACATCATTGCGCACATTCATAATCCTAATTCTCAACTACTGTTCATCTTCTTCTTCTTCCTTTTCCCACACAAAGAAAGATCACTAACTTGAGTGTCGGAGGGCCTAGCCAGGGATTCCCACCCCGGTCTTAGGTCACTGATGATAGTGTTGGTTGGTCTCTGTTGCGTAGGAAACTCAGGAAGCTTCGGGAGTTCTAGATCTGGGTTTTCTTCAGTTGGATTTCTAACTCGCCATCAGGGCTTCGCACCAGAAGGACATCCAGGGACTTCATTCTCCTAGATCCGCTTTAGGTTTCTCGGATCGGCGTTCTATAGGTATTATTCTTCACCAGCGGTAGGTTTTTTCTCCCAGCTCTCCGTTTTGTCAAGCTTCTCAGACAGGATCAACTATATTCACTGGATGTACAATATCCATAATATGTGATATGGTAACTATATCGCTACTAATCACACTAGTAGTGATCACAGGAGGATCACCAACATTTTCTTCAAAAGATACTTCCTTAATTTTATCACTTCCACTATTTTCAATGAATTTGGCATTTCTCATTTCGAAAAAGGATCTCTTAGAGGGATTATAAAATTTATACTCCCTTGATTTTTTAGAGTAACATACAAAATTACAACTGTTCTTGAGTTCAATTTTCTTTCATTAGGCCTGTAAGGCATAGCCTCAGTTGGACAACCCTAGACATGTAAATGTCTAATTTTAGATTGTCTACTCATCCACATCTCGAATGAGATTTTAGTTACTCCCTTACTAGGTACTTTATTGAGTAGGTAAATTATAGTCTTAAGTGTCTCACCCCTTAAAGACTTTGATAGATAAGTGAAGGCCAACATACTTCTCACCATGTCATTTAGGGTATGATTGCATTGCTCGACTACATCATTCTAACTGGGTGTACCAAGCATGGTATACTAAGACACAACCCCACACTTAGCAAGATAGTTCATAAAAGGTCCTAGATGTTGTTCATCTGATCCATCATATTGACCCTAATATTTAACTCCATAGTCGGATTAGATGACTTTAATTTTCTTACCTAGTTGAAGTTTAACTTCGACTTTGAAAATTTTGAACATGTACAAAGATTGTAACTTCTCATTAATAAGGTACAGATAGCCAAATCTGGAATAGTTATTTATGAAGTTAATAAAATATGCATGTTCATTCTAAGATGCCTTAGGCAATGATCCACAAATATCTGTTTGAATTAGCTCTAAAATGTCACTACAATAGCTAGCTCCCTTATTTCTTTTGTTAGTGGTCTTCCCCATAACACACTTTATGCAAACATCAAAGTCTAACATGTTAAGGGAATTGAGAATTCCATATGACATTAACCTTTCTAGGTATTGTTTAGATATATGTCCTAAACGCTTATGTGACAACATAAAAGAACTTTCATCGGTCAATTTGTGTTTTGTACCTATACTATGCATTATTATGTTGTCAACCATAGGAGTAAGATGTTCAATCTACAAAGCTTATCAACCAAGGAAGCATTGACAACCAACACTAAATTAAAGAAATTAGTGAAAATTCTATTTTTAAATGAACAAGAATAACTTGATTTGTCCAAACAAGAAATTAAATTTTGTCAAAAAGAAGGTACAATAAATATATTTTTTAAATCCAGAAAGATATTGGTTCCTAAACAAAGCCTAAAAACACCAATCGACTCGACTTTAGCCTTATTTTCATTCCTCGTATAGATGCACTATCCTTAAACAACCCTGTATAGTGACACTTATATGAGTAGTAGCATCAATATCAATCCACCTAGTGTCAGTGGGTACAATAGCTAAATTGACTTCCGAACTAATAAAGTTGTGAAGTTTACCTTTCTTTTATATGTTAGTTGTGTTGGTTGCTACTCGGAATACCGTCCTAGTTTCCTTGTACAAAATTTGTACAAGCAAAGAACTATCCTACCTACCCATGTGTTCTACTAAAGTTAAATTTGGATTGTAAACGATGCTTAACATTATTAATCCAAATTTTCCCTTTAGAAATTAAACTTGAATTGGGAACGAAACTTAACATTCTTACTTCAAGTACAACCGATGTGATCTTCCTAAGTTAAACCATATTACAGAAATTGATCAAATATCTATTTCAAGGATCGGTTTCCAGGTCAAACATGGCGAGGCACTAGGCCTTCTTTGTAACGCCCAAAAATTCTCAAAATAAATATCAAAAATATTCTATGATTTTTCTAGAATTTTAGGATATTTTTATAGAATTTTTAGAGTAGCGGAAGTAGCAAAAACAAATAGAGTCGTAAAAGGGTCTAGGCGAGTATTGAACCCGAGACCTATTGGGTCCTACGACTTATAGTGGACTCTAGTAACCAGGTGAACCCAGCAGGGCCGTGCTGAAAGAAAAGGGAGGCAATTAAATTTATATTAGAGTTGGGCGAAATTACCCACTTAATATAAATAGGGAATTAATAAGTGAAGAGTTATTTTTAACGTAACTTTTCTCCTCCTCACCCTAACCTCACGCCGCCCCCTCCCTCTTCTCCTTCTTCTCCCGGCGCCAACCACAAGCATACCTAGGGTTCCGTTCCTAGGGCCATAGGAGTACTTTCCGGCGATGACTCCGACACGAGGACGCTCCCCTCCGCGAGAGGAACGCATAGACGTAAGTGGATCATCGAAGAGATCTCTTCTCCGGAAAGCCTAGCGATTAGATTTGTAAGAAAATCCGAACAGGAGGTAAGAAACCCCTCACCTGCAGTATAAGTAGCTTTCGTATGAATTTTAAGCTTCGGTTTAGTAGTATGTAGACTTTCGGCACAAAGGATGCGAACTAGCGCATACCAAGTGTTCGAATAAATTGTTAGCGCAGTCAAAATGCAACTTAGGCATTTTATTAGCTTAGATAAATGCAATAGAAGCATTTTCACAGCTTATTTAGTCTTGCTATAGCTCTTATAGGACTAGATGTCCAATGGGTGGGCTCCCACAGTCGCCTCTAGGTTCAGACAACCTAGCTCTAGGTTCATATAACCTAGAAAGAGCAAGACAAGTAATAATTAGCTATGTTCAGTATTTTATTTTCTCAGTGGCACTGTACTGGATTAGATATCCATTGGGTTGGACTACCATAGTCGTCCCTAGGTTCAGATAACCTAGTAAACCCTACTAGATTCGGAATTTACAACCCCGGGTTTAGTTAGGGATGCGCGCACAGCAAGTACAGTTGTCGGGCCCAAACAGCAACATGATTATGTATTTTAATCTATTATGAATATAGCTTTCAAACATCACAAAATAGTTATGTGAACTCAGTACAGCTTCAGCATCAGATTAGTATTAGCTTAGCTCAACCATGGTATCAGTTTAGCTTTGCGTTGATACAACATGATAGTTTATAATTAGCTTTATTGCCATGATCAGTTTTGTTTCTATGTGTTGTATGTCATGCCATGCTTAGCATATTCAGTATGTATTTCAAATAGCATGTTTTAAAAACATAATTTGCATCGTATGCATGTTTTGTGAGGTAGATGGTTTCTTACTAAGCTCTCAAGCTTACAGATACTATTTTCCTATTACTGCATATAAAGGTAAAGGGAAGATGGACTAGTGGAGGCTGGAGGTCAATGCAGTGATGAAGATGTGTGTGGATGGAAATTGGAACAAAGATCTTAGGGAATTTCAGCGAGTTTTGTTTTGAACATTAGAACTTTTTAACATTTTATTATTCCGCACCTTAGTATGTTAAATGCCATGAACTAGTAAATTATGCACTCTACCATGCTTAGAACATTAGTTATGTGATGCTAGATTGTGTTCTAGTCATATTAGAACTTGTATGTGTGATTGAGGCAGGAAGCAGTGCTGAAATCAGACTTCTGTACGAAATCAGAAACCCCAATCAATCGACCGATCGATTGGAGGCCTCTCAATCGATCAGTCGATCGATTGAAAAGTTCTTACCGCGAACAGTAAGCTCCTGGATCGATCAGCCGATCGATCCGGATGCCTTCTGTCGTGAACAGAAAGCCCTGGGATCGATCACTGGATCGATTGGCCAGTCTGGATCGATCAGCCGATAGATCCAGAATATTGCCCCGAGCACAGTAGCGTGCTGAATCGATCACTGGATCGATCCAACCTAAGTTCCGCATATAGTAGCATGCTGAGTCGATCGCTGGATCGATCAGACCATTCCAATCGATCCACCGATCGATTGGGAGGCCTGATAACAACTGCAAACCCCTTAGTTCAGTTCCTTGACCATGGGGAATGTAATATATGACATGAATAGTTTGTTTACATCCCTTAGCACATATAGAATGAAGAAATGATAATAGGTTAGCCAAGTTTTAATTAGTACAGCTTCCGCACCTAGACTTAGTGATGGTCATGGATATAGCTTAGCACAGCATATTGTGACGGTCCGGCCTTACAGCCTAGTCGTTACAGAGTGGTATCAGAGCAAAGGTTCCATACTTCCTTCACACACATCAGCATTGAACCTGCAGCTTCCAAGTAAGAATACCTCTCACTTTGTTATGTTTATTGCTTTCATGTTTGTAGATAACTAGAGTATGCTTATCTGTGATAGTAACTAACATGGTAGTATTAGCTGGATAAACAAGATGCTTTAGTTATGTATGTCCTCTATGTCTTTAGAAATGGCACGAGGACGCCCAGCTAGAAGGGCACCAGCCACTGAGCCCCAGCATGAGGCAAGCAGTTCAGTGCCTCCCCCAGACCTGACAGCAGCAGCAGCTAGCAGAACAGCAACAGGAGATAGCCACCTTAAAGGCTAATCAGCAGAATACTCCCACAGTCACCTCGGAACCAAACCTAGCAATGCCAGTTGTTTTAGAGGTTCCACCAGTCCAGCCTATAGCACTAGTAGCCCCAGCAGCAGCAGAGGCAAAGAGAGAAGCCTATCTGATCCAGTGGTAGAGAGTTAAGCTAGAGAACTTCTCAGGCACCAGTGAACCATGGGATGCTCAAGCCTGGTTCAAAACACTGGAGAGTACGATGGAGCTTCTGGACTGGCCAGAGCATGAAAAGGTGAAGTGCGCCTCCTTCTGCTTAACAGGAGATGCACGTATGTGGTGGGAGAGAATCAGAGCGAAGCGCCCAGTTAACCAGATATCATGGGCAGACTTCGAGAAAGAATTCTTCGAGGAGTTCTTTCACATGCGGGTCACAAACCGCCACTTCGACGAGTTCACTGAGTTTCGTCAGGGCAACCTATCAGTGGAGGAAGCCGTGAAGAAATTCAATAGATTGGCTCGTTTATGCCCTGAACTAGTTAGCACAGAAAAAGAACGAGTCCGGTTGATGCTCAAGATGCTGAGGCCGGAAATAACAATGAACGTGGCTGGCGGCGTTCATAGGCCGCAAACCACCGAAGAACTAGTCAGTAGTGCTCTGACTACCGAGCACTACCAGAATAATATCAAGCAGCAGAAACAAGTTCTCTCAGAGTCCAAAAGGCAAGGAGGCTCAGGTACTCAGAAACAAAGGGCCACGGCTCTAACTGGAAAGGGAACTCCAGCAACAAGCGCAAACCAGGGAGTTACCCAAAGGGAGGACCAGCCAGCAAACAGCCTAGTTATCCCAAATGTGCTACTTGTGGGAAATTTCACCCAGGAGTTTGTCGCAAGGGCACACGAGGATGCTTTGAATGTGGATAGGAAGGGCATATGGCTAAGCAGTGCCCAAATAAGACTATTCTTCCTCTATCACAGCCGATTCAGTATAGAGGCCAGCCAGCTCAGTTACATCAGATGCAGGCAGCTCTAGATGGTCCCCACATCAGCCAGGGCAGATTAGAATCCCCTCTAGCTACGATGAATGCGAGGATCTACTCACTCACCAGAGAAGATGTAGCGAATGCCTCGACAGTTGTTACAGGTCAGATTAGTATTTTACAGCAAAGTGCAACTGTCATATTCGATACTGGGGCAACCCATTCTTATATATCCAGGGCATTCGTCGAAAAGTTAGCAGTACCCCCAGAGGTTTTCAGTGGTCAGTTTTTGACGACACTACCTTCGAGAGAAATTATGGCATCTACGCAATGGCTTAGAGCTGTGCCAGTCATTATAGCAGACAGAGAGTTGTTTGGCGATCTGATAGTGCTAGATATGGCTGACTACGATGTCATCATGGGAATGGACTTCTTGATCAAGTACGGGGCTTCCATAGAGTGCCGCAAACAGAAAGTTCTATTCCAACCTGAAGCAGGAGTACAATTTGAGTATAGCGGAGAACCAAGGAGAAAAGCCAAGAAGTTTCTCTCAGCCCTAAAAGAACAAAAATTAATGGATTCAGGATGTACGGGATTCCTAGCACATGTAGTCAACACCAGTCAGGACAAGGACCAGCAGCTAGCCAAAGTCCGAGTCGTATGTGACTACCCAGCAGTCTTCCCTGAGGAATTACCAGGCCTAGCACCAGACAGGGAGATTGAATTTGAGATAGAACTCATTCCCGGTACGAATCCTATCTCCAAAGCACCTTATCGCATGGCTCCTGCAGAACTGAAGGAACTTCATGAGCAACTACAGGAGCTGCTTGACAAGGGCTTCATACTCCCTAGTCACTCACCATGGGGAGCGCCTGTATTGTTCGTGAAGAAGAAGGACGGGAGCATGCGCCTGTGCATAGATTACAGAGCACTGAACCAAGTCACGATCAAGAATAGATATCCTCTTCCCAGAATTGATGACCTGTTCGATCAGCTGAAGGGAGCAGCAGTGTTCTCTAAGATAGACCTCAGATCAGGTTATCATCAGGTGAAAGTTAAAGAAGGGGATATACCCAAGACAGCATTCAGGACTAGATACGGACACTACGAGTTCGTAGTCATGCCCTTTGGCGTGACAAATGCTCCAGCTACTTTCATGGACCTCATGAACAGAGTATTTAGGGACTACCTAGATAGATTTGTTATCGTGTTTATCGATGATATTCTTATCTATTCAGGAACTCAGGAAGAACACGCAGAGCACCTGAAAATAGTACTGCAAACCCTTCAGCAGAACCAGTTGTATGCCAAGTTCACGAAATGTGAATTTTGGTTAGATCAGGTGTCCTTCCTGAGTCACATCATCTCAAAGGATGGTATCATGGTAGACCCCAGTAAAATAGAAGCTGTGAGTAACTGGAAAAGATCCAAGAACGCAGTGAGATCAGGAGCTTTTTGGGACTAGCAGGTTATTACAGAAAGTTTGTAGAGGACTTCTCCAGAATAGCCTCCCCACTGACAGCTCTCACCAGGAAGAACAGAAAATTTCAGTGGACAGAGAACTGCCAGAACAGCTTCAGCGAGCTAAAGAGGAGATTGACCAGTGCACCTATTCTGGTTCTACCAGCAAACACAGACAGCTTTGATATTTATAGTGACGCCTCTAAATTGGGACTAGGAGCAGTATTGATGCAAGAGGGTAAGGTGATCGCCTATGCCTCCAGACAACTCAAGGAATATGAGAAGAATTACCCTCTCATGACCTTGAGCTTGCAGCAGTAGTGTTCGCTCTCAAAATTTGGAGACATTACTTATATGGAGCTCAGTGCAGAGTGTATACAGATCACCAGAGTCTGAAGTACTTCTTCACTCAGAAGGATCTGAATATGCGACAGTGTAGATGGCTTGAGCTGGTCAAGGATTATGACATAGACATCCTCTACCACCCAGGAAAAGCCAATAAGGTGGCAGACGCACTTAGTAGGAAGTCCGATGCTACCTTACTATCCCTAGCAGCCATGTCACCACCCCTACAGAAGGAGATCACAGATTTCGATCTCGAACTTATAGTGGGGCAGCTCTCTACTATGACCTTAGCATCTACCCTACTTGGTGATATCCAGGCAGCTCAGGAACAGGATCCTGAAATTCAGAAAATCAAGCAAGGGATAGCAGAATCAGAAGGTGGAGAGTTCAGAATGGCTAACAGTGGAGCAGTGTATTTCGGTGACAGACTCTGTGTTCCAGATCAGGAGGAACTAAAGAGGAAGATTTTAGATGAGGCTCACAGGACTCCTTATGCGATGCATCCAGGTTCCACCAAGATGTACCAAGATCTAAAGAAACATTTTTGGTGGCTCGGGATGAAAAGAGACATCGCTAGATATGTTAGCACCTGCCTGACTTGCCAGAGGGTCAAGGCAGAACATCAGAGACCAGGAGGAGTTCTGCAGCCTATCCAGATCCCAGAATGGAAGTGGGAAGACATTTTTTATGGATTTCATAGTGGGATTACCCAGAACCACGAATGGTTTTGATACCATCTGGGTAATAGTTGACAGGTTAACTAAATCAGCCCACTTCTTAGCTATCAAGATATCCTACTCCATGGAACAGCTAGCTCAGTTATATCTCAAGGAGATCGTCAGACTACATGGAGTCCCACGAACCATTATTTCAGACCGAGACAGTAGGTTCACATCACACTTCTGGGAGTGTGTACAGTCAGCATTGGGCACTAAGTTAAAATTCAGCACATCTTTCCATCCTCAGACAGATGGTCAGACGGAGCGAGTCAATCAGGTACTCGAAGATATGCTCCGAGCATGCGCCCTAGATTTCAAGGGAAGTTGGTGCAAATATCTGAGTTTAGCAGAATTTGCGTACAACAACAGCTATCAGGCCACCATCGGCATGGCACCTTACAAGGCTCTCTATGGGCGGAGGTGTAGATCTCCAATCTGCTGGTATGAGAGTGGTGAACAGAAAGAACTAGAACTTCAGATAGATCTAGTAGCAGATACCATAGCAGCTATACAGCAGATCCACCAGAGGATAGAGACAGCTCAGAGCTGCCAGAAAAGCTATGCTGATACACGGTGCAGACCCTTAGAATTTTCAGTTGGGGATTCAGTATTCCTCAGAGTAGCTCCCATGAAGGGAGTAATGCGTTTTGGGAAGAAGGGCAAATTAAGTCCCAGATATGTGGGACCATACCTTATCACTAGAAGAGTTGGCAAGGAGGCATATGAGCTAGAGCTACCTCAGGAGATGTCAGCTATCCATAATGTATTTCATGTCTCTATGCTGAAAAAGCATACCCCAGATGCCACCCAGGTAATTGAGCCCCAGTCGGTACAAGTCCGCGAAGACCTCAACTATGACAGTCAGCCTATTCAGATAATAGACCGAGCAGTTAAGAAATTGCGGAACAAGGAAGTACCATTAGTGAAAGTAATTTGGCAAAGTCACACAGCAGAAGAGGCAACCTGGGAGACAGAAGTCAGTATGAGACAGAAGTACCCAGAGTTATTCTAAGTTTGAGGACGAACTTTTTATAAGGTATGGGGGATTGTAACGCCCGAAAATTCTCAAAATAAATATCAGAAATATTCTATGATTTTTCTGGAATTTTAGGATATTTTTATAGAATTTTTAGAGTAGCGGAAGTAGCAAAAACAAATAGAGTCGTAAAAGGGTCTAGGCGAGTATTGAACCCAAGACCTATTGTGTCCTACGACTTATAGTGGACTCTAGTAACCAGGTGAACCCAGCAGGGCCGTGCTGAAAGAAAAGGGAGGCAATTAAATTTATATTAGAGTTGGACGAAATTACCCACTTAATATAAATAGGGAATTAATAAGTGAAGAGTTATTTTTAACGTAACTTTTCTCCTCCTCACCCTAACCTCACGCCGCCCCCTCCCTCTTCTCCTTCTTCTCTCGGCGCCAACCACAAGCATACCTAGGGTTCTGTTCCTAGGGCCATAGGAGTACTTTCCGGCGACGACTCCGACACGAGGACGCTCCCCTCCGCGAGAGGAACGCATAGACGCGAGTGGATCGTGGAAGAGATCTCTTCTCCGGAAAGCCTAGCGATTAGATTTGTAAGAAAATTCGAACAGGAGGTAAGAAACCCCTCACCTGCAGTATAAGTAGCTTTTGTATGAATTTTAAGCTTCGGTTTAGTAGTATGTAGACTTTCGGCACAAAGGATGCGAACTAGCGCATACCAAGTGTTCGAATAAATTGTTAGCGCAGTCAAAATGCAACTTAGGCATTTTATTAGCTTAGATAAATGCAATAGAAGCATTTTCACAGCTTATTTAGTCTTGCTATAGCTCTTATAGGACTAGATGTCCAATGGGTGGGCTCCCACAGTCGCCTCTAGGTTCAGATAACCTAGCTCTAGGTTCAGATAACCTAGAAAGAGCAAGACAAGTAATAATTAGCTATGTTCAGTATTTTATTTTCTCAGTGGCACTGTACTGGATTAGATATCCATTGGATTGGGCTCCCATAGTCGTCCCTAGTGTTGGTGCAATTTCCAGCGGGTCAAGGTTGACCTAGTTGATCAAGCGTAAACCTTGGTCATGGTTTCGATGTTTGACAATACAGAAAGACATGTAGACATGGACAATGCAGGTGCAGTTGTCCATGCGGAGAGATACTGATCAGGGTCTGATCAGGTTGGATGAAGAAAAGTCAAGTAGGTCAAGGTTGACCGGATACTTGACTGGGAAGTCCTAACTGGGATGTTAGCCAGAGTGAAAATCCTAGTGAGTGAAGCTAGGTGAAAGTGAAAGTCCTGGTGAGTGAAGCCAGGCAATGGGAAAATCCTGGTGAGTGAAGCCAGGTGAAAGACCTAGTGAGTGAAGCTAGGCAGTTTGGAAAGTCCTGATGAGTGAAGCCAGGCAGTTCGGAAAGTCCTGGTGAGTGAAGCCAGGCAGTTGGAAAAGTCCTGGTGAGTGAAGCCAGGCAGTTCGGAAAGTCCTAGTGAGTGAAGCTAGGCAGTTGGGAAGTCCTGGTGAGTGAAGCCGGGCAAGGAAAAATCCAGATGAATCAAGGTTGATCGGTCATCTGGTGTTGAGAAGGTCAAGTAGGTCAAGGGAGTGACCGGATACTTGACACGAAGAGAAAAGTCCAAGTATGGAGACTTGGCACGGAAAAGTCCAAGCAGGGAGCTTGGCACGGGAAAAGTCCAAGCAGGGAGCTTGGCACGGGAAAAGCCCAAGTATGGAGACTTGGCACGGAAAAGTCCAAGCAGGGAGCTTGGCACGGGTAAAGTCTAAGTATGGAGACTTGGCACGAGAAAAGTCCAAGTATGGAGACTTGGCACGGAGAAGTCCAAGCAAGGAGCTTGGCACGGGAGAAGTCCAAGTATGGAAGCTTGGCATGGGAAGTCAGAGAGGGCTCGGTAGCTCGGTAGCTCGTAGCTCGGCAGCTCGCTCACCGGACTAGGTCAGAGAGGGCTCGGTAGCTCGTTCTCTGGACCGGATGGAGTCGGAGAGGGCTCGGTAGCTCGTTCTCCGGACGAAGTTGGAGAGAGCTCGGTAGCTCGGTAGCTCGTTAGCTCGGTAGCCCGGTAGCCCGGTAGCTCGGTAGCTTTGACTAGGTCAGAGAGGGCTCGATAGCTCGTTCTCAGGACCAGGTAGGGTTTAGGGCTGGGAGCTCTAAACCTGGATCAGTCTGGTGACCGATCAGTAACCAAACAGTATGCTATTGTATGTTATCTGATCGGTCTGCAGACCGATCAGAAAGCGAACAGAAGGCAAAAAGAAAAGGAGGGGATCGGTCTTTGGACCGATCCACATACACCCTGATCGGTCCACAGACCGATCAGGAGACGATCAGAGAGTTGGGCGAGTTCTCTGTGAAGAGTGCTGATCGGTCTGGGGACCGATCAGCATAGGTCCTGATCGGTCCCCAAGACCGATCAGGGAGGCCTCGGACCGATCAGGGTGGAGCCTGATCGGTCCAGATATAGCCGTTATGAGTGACAACGGCTATCTCCGTGTTCTTCGCTGTCTTCTTTGCAGTGCAGGTTATAAAAGGAGATCGAGGGCTTCTACAGCATTGCTTCTTCTTCTTCCTCTCCTCAGCTGCTACCTCTTGCTTCTGTAAGAGCGTTCTGTTGCTGAGCTTTACTGAGCTCTTCTTAGCTGAAGCTTCGCGTGAGCTTCCTCGGCTGGGGTCTCCAACAGTTGCTGCTGTATTTGGCCCGTGAAGTTGCTGCTTCATCAACAGCCGACGAGAAGGCAAGATTGTTTGTTTTTACATTCATATTGTTGCTTCTTCTTGTGTATTCTTGTACTCCTATTCTTGCTGGTGCAAGAAAGATTGTGGCGAGGTTTCTCCACCCAGAAGGAGTATATATATTAGCCGGTTCTCCGGGGACTCATCCACCGACGGATTGATAGGCTTCGTCCACCTTACAGACACGCTGAGGAGTAGGAGTATATCTCCGAACCTCGTTACATCGACGCGTGTTGAGGTTTGATTTCTCCGCTTTCATTTCTATTATTTTTATTTCCGCTGCGCTAACCCTAATCGTAGGAAGAAACGTGAATTTGGGGTCGGCTATTCACACCCCCCCTCTCTAGCCGCGATCATCGATCCTAACAAGTGGTATCAGAGCAAGGTTGCTCTTCGTCGGATTAACACCCGGGGGAGCACAAGCTAGAGAATGGATCGACTCGGAGAAGACATCACGATTCCACCCTTCTACGAGTGTTGCGACTTCGCGTATTGGAAGGTAAGAATGAAGTATTTTCTTATGACTAACCTAGCAAATTGGAATTGTATACAAGTAGGTTTTATTCCTCCGGTGGATAGAAAGGGAGAACTTCTCAAGAAAAAGAAGTGGATGAAAGAACAAATCCACCAATCCACAATCAACGACGAGGTAACGAAAATCCTTGAATTTTCATTACCTAGTGATATCTTGTGTAAGATAGGTGGATACCACAATGCCAAGGAGTTGTGGAACAACTTGGCTAAGTTCCATGAGGAGAGCTCCAATTCAAGTCATGAAGAGGAGTCAAGTGAGCCAAGTAGCTCACATCATGGAGGTAAGGAATTAGAAGTTGAGGGCTACTCAACATCTATGGAAGAAGAGGAGGAGAGTTCTTCTTCAAGAATGGAGCAAGAGGAAGAAGCTTCTACCTCCGGAAGGGATGAAGGAGAGAGCGTTCATCCATCCTCAAATCTAGGTAACTCAAGCCATTTAGTTTCTAGCAAATTACACATAATGTGCTTTGAGTGTAGGGAATTTGGACACTACAAGAGTAAATGTCCAAAGAGGGTGAGAAAGACTCCACCGGCACCAAAGGTTAAGGAAGCCGGAGTCCCAACACGCAAGGGCAAGGAGCACGTGGTGTGCTTCCAATGCAAGCGAAAGGGACACTATAGGAGCCAATGTCCGAGGGGGAGGCAACCTCACAAGGACAAGAGATCGAGCACATGTATAGGGGGAGCTAGGGCAAACCCTAAGGTAATCTCTAAGGCACATTCTTGCAATTCTAGTAGGATGCATGCTAGTAGCCTTATTGCTATTGTCAAGAATGATAAGCATGTTAATTATAGGAATCAATACATGTGCTTAGATGCCAAACATGTTAGCCTAGATAAGGATAACACTAGGAAAGCCAACCCTAGGATCAACTCATCTAAGGTTAAGGATAATCTAGGTAGAAACCCCAAAACAACTAGACATATGCCTAGGAATGCCTCAAAGGAAAATGAAAAATTAAAAATTGAGGTATTAGAGAAGGAGAATCAAGTCTTGAGGTCAAGACTTGATACTTTGGAAAAGGCTCTTAAGAACTTGGAGAAGTCATCTCTAGGGTTTAAGGGTCAAAAACCAATGTCCAAGGACAAGAAAGGTTTGGGTCACAAACCTAAGTCCCAAGTGGTCAAGCCCACTTATCACAATGTTCCATTCGATTATGGAACAAAATCTAGGGCTAGGAAGACCATCACCGAGGTCACAAGGGGAGTCACCCCTAGAGTTGATCTTGATGAGTCCCAAATGACCAAGGCTTCAAAGCCTAGGAGGGTCATTAGAAGGGTTGCTAGGGAAGTCATCCCTAGTGAATATTTAGTGAACCCAATGAGCTCAATTAGGTATTGGGTTCCTAGGAGAGTGATTTCATCACGCTAGATGAGTTAGGGTGTGCCAACCTTACTTGAATAGGTAGTTAACCTAATCATGGCAAAAGGTGGCACTTTAAGATTTTTCAAGGTATAATCAAGCCTTGAAAATGAAATTAAGAATTATTCCTAAGGTGATTAGAATGTGCCAATCAAATTTGAGGAGTTTTCTAGAGTCAATCTAGTTGGCACGTAGTGATCTAAACATCTTTGGTATATGATTTGAGGTCTATCACACTTAGGAATATAGAATTTATGGCAAAATGATCGAAATTATCAAAAATGGCAACTAAGGCTAGAATTAGGTATTTTCTATACCTTTACATGTTATTTGCCATATATTGTTTGCCATATGCCATGTCATGACACCATATTTATTTTATGATCATTTAAAATGTCATGATAATGCTTAGGTTAGTTTAAATGTCATGTTTTATTTAAGTTTCATACTTTATGCCATGACATCATGACATTGGCACATGTTATTATGTATGATATCATTTTATGCCATGTCATCATTTCTTGCATTTATAATCAATGAAATTGATTTAAGGTTAAAAACACAATTTGATATGGAGATCAAATTGATGTTTAGAAAATGCATGAGATCTTAGCCTAAGATAACCTAAACTCATATCTCACATCAAAATTGACTTGGATGTGTTTTGATACACCCTAGATGTGTGTGAGATATTAGGATGATGAGTTAGGATCAAGGTGCATAGTTCTTGTACCTAGATGAGCCTAATTCAAAATTGGGGATCATAGGGAAAGCTTATGTACAAGTCATGTACATTTATCCCTAAGATTATGATCCTAAATTAATTGGTTTAAAATCATTTCAAAATTGATTTGAAAAATCTTGATGAAGCTTTTCTAGTGATAGCATTCATCATTGAGCAAGTTGATACAAAGTTGAGGTAAACTTGAACTATTTCAAAGTTTTTAAACTTTGTATCAAGATTTGAAAATGGAAGTTATTTTCATAGAAAACTATTTTTCCATGATAGTATATGTTATGAGGAATGTATCCTCAAAATTTCATATTTTTGGAATTTTCTGTAATTTTCTAGAGGTTTCTGAATTTCGTGGAGAGAAATCAGAACTTACAGACCTTTATCAGGTTTGTGGACCGATCAGAAGGGTTTCTGATCGGTCCAGGGGAGCCTGGATCGGTCACTGTGACCGATCCAGAGGGAGCCTGATCGGTCTAGTGACCGATCAGGGCGTGCCAACCTGCTGAATTTCGATTGTTTGTATGAAATTGCAGCTATGGAAGTGGTGTTTTAGGTTTCTAAAGGTTTGAAACTCACCAAGACATTGTTGGTGCAATGGTCAAGGGGGAGTTGACCTTTAGAGGGAGTTTTACCTATTAGTCAAGGAGGAGTTGACTTTTAGGGGGAGTTTTTACTCCTAAAGACTTGAGTGATATGGGATTATCACTAAGTTGATTGTTGAATTTAGTATCAAGGGGGAAATTAAGGGTTTCAATGAAAGGTATGGGACTTTCATTAGGAAGAAACTCTTGACCTTGATTCACTCCTTTTGATGTGTATCAAAAAGGGGAAGAATGTCTAGAGAATGTTCAAGGAAGAACATTGGAGTTAGTGGGAGAGTTTGTTGATCACGACGAGTGAAGTTGTGAACAACGATAACTTACTCTTCACGGGGAGAGTTTGTTGATGTGTGTCAATAGGGGGAGAATGAAGGGTTTAAGTTAGGCCTTCATTATCTAAGAAGGAGGTTGCCTTCTTAGAAGGAGAATGTAAGGTTGTAACTTATGTTTCATTACCTAGTGGCATGAGGAAAGTTGAGGCTATTGGATTATCCTAACTTAAAGGTATTGTCAAACATCAAAAAGGGGGAGATTGTTGGTGCAATTTCCAGCGGGTCAAGGTTGACCTAGTTGATCAAGCGTAAACCTTGGTCATGATTTCGATGTTTGACAATACAGAAAGACATGTAGACATGGACAATGCAGGTGCAGTTGTCCATGCGGAGAGATACTGATCAGGGTCTGATCAGGTTGGATGAAGAAGAGTCAAGTAGGTCAAGGTTGACCGGATACTTGACTGGGAAGTCCTAACTGGGATGTTAGGCAGAGTGAAAATCCTAGTGAGTGAAGCTAGGTGAAAGTGAAAGTCCTGGTGAGTGAAGCCAGGCAATGGGAAAATCTTGGTGAGTGAAGCCAGGTGAAAGACCTAGTGAGTGAAGCTAGGCAGTTTGGAAAGTCCTGGTGAGTGAAGCCAGGCAGTTCGGAAAGTCCTAGTGAGTGAAGCTAGGCAGTTGGGAAGTCCTGGTGAGTGAAGCCGGGCAAGGAAAAATCCAGATGAATTAAGGGTGATCGGTCATCTGGTGTTGAGAATGTCAAGTAGGTCAAGGGAGTGGCCGGATACTTGACACGAAGAGAAAAGTCCAAGTATGGAGACTTGGCACAGAAAAGTCCAAGCAGGGAGCTTGGCACGGGAAAAGTCCAAGCAGGGAGCTTGGCACGGGAAAAGCCCAAGTATGGAGACTTGGCACGGAAAAGTCCAAGCAGGGAGCTTGGCACGGGTAAAGTCCAAGTATGGAGACTTGGCACGAGAAAAGTCCAAGTATGGAGACTTGGCACGGAGAAGTCCAAACAGGGAGCTTGGCACGGGAGAAGTCCAAGTATGGAAGCTTGGCATGGGAAGTCAGAGAGGGCTCGGTAGCTCGGTAGCTCGGTAGCTCGTAGCTCGGCAGCTCGCTCACCGGACTAGGTCAGAGAGGGCTCGGTAGCTCGTTCTCTGGACCGGATGGAGTCGGAGAGGGCTCGGTAGCTCGTTCTCCGGACGAAGTCGGAGAGAGCTCGGTAGCTCGGTAGCTCGGTAGCTCGGTAGCTCGGTAGCTCGGTAGCCCGGTAGCTCGGTAGCTTTGACTAGGTCAGAGAGGGCTCGGTAGCTCGTTCTCAGGACCAGGTAGGGTTTAGGGCTGGGAGCTCTAAACCTGGATCAGTCTGGTGACCGATCAGTAACCAAATAGTATGCTACTGTATGTTATCTGATCAGTCTGCAGACCGATCAGAAAGCGAACAGAAGGTAAAAAGAAAAGGAGAGAATCGGTCTGTGGACCGATCCACATGCACCCTGATCGGTCCACAGACCGATCAGGAGACGATCAGAGAGTTGGGCGAGTTCTTTGTGAAGAGTGTTGATCGGTCTGGGGACCGATCAGCATAGGTCCTGATCGGTCCCCAAGACCGATCAGGGAGGCCTCGGACCGATCAGGGTGGAGCCTGATCGGTCCAGATATAGCCGTTATGAGTGACAACGGCTATCTCCGTCTTCTTCACTGTCTTCTTTGCAGTGCAGGTTATAAAAGGAGATCGAGGGCTTCTACAGCATTGCTTCTTCTTCTTCCTCTCCTCAGCTGCTACCTCTTGCTTCTGTAAGAGCGTGCTGTTGCTGAGCTTTGCTGAGCTCTTCTTAGCTGAAGCTTCGCGTGAGCTTCCTTGGCTGGGGTCTCCAACAGTTGCTGCTGTATTTGGCCCGTGAAGTTGCTGCTTCATCAACAGCCGACGAGAAGGCAAGATTGTTTGTTTTTACATTCATATTGTTGCTTCTTCTTGTGTATTCTTGTACTCCTATTCTTGCTGGTGTAAGAAAGATTGTGGCGAGGTTTCTCCACCCAGAAGGAGTATATATATTAGCCGGTTCTCCGGGGACTCATCCACCGACGGATTGATAGGCTTCGTCCACCTTACGGACACGCCGAGGAGTAGGAGTATATCTCCGAACCTCGTTACATCGACGCGTGTTGAGGTTTGATTTCTCCGCTTTCGTTTCTATTATTTTTATTTCCGCTGCGCTAACCGTAATCGTAGGATGAAACGCGAATTTGGGGTCGGCTATTCACACCCCCCCTCTCTAGCCGCGATCATCGATCCTAACACCTAGGTTCAGCTAACCTAGTAAACCCTACTAGCTTCGGAATTTGCAACCCCGGGTTTAGTTAGGGATGCGCGCACAGCAAGTACAGTTGCCGGGCCCAAACAGCGACATGATTATGTATTTTAATCTATTATGAATATAGCTTTCAAACATCACAAAATAGTTATGTGAACTCAGTACAGCTTCAGCATCAGATTAGTATTAGCTTAGCTCAACCATGGTATCAGTTTAGCTTTGCGTTGATACAACATGATAGTTTATAATTAGCTTTATTGCCATGATCAGTTTTGTTTCTATGTGTTGTATGCCATGCCATGCTTAGCATATTCAGTATGTATTTCAAATAGCATGTTTTAAAAACATAATTTGTATCGTATGCATGTTTTGTGAGGTAGATGGTTTCTTACTAAGCTCTCAAGCTTACAGATACTATTTTCCTATTACTGCAGATAAAGGTAAAGGGAAAATAGACTAGTGGAGGCTGGAGGTCAATGTAGTGATGAAGATGTGTGTGGATGGAACTTGGAACAAAGATCTTAGGGAATTTCAGTGAGTTTTGTTTTGAACAATAGAACTTTTTAACATTTTATTTTTCCGCACCTTAGTATGTTGAATGCCATGAACTAGTAAATTATGCACTCTACCATGCTTAGAACATTAGTTATGTGATGCTAGATTGTGTTCTAGTCATATTAGAACTTGTATGTGTGATTGAGGCAGGAAGCAGTGCTGAAATCAGACTTCTGTACGAAATCAGAAACCCCAATCGATCGGCCGATCGATTGGAGGCCTCTCAATCGATCAGTCGATCGATTGAGAAGTTCGTACCGTGAACAGTAAGCTCCTGGATCGATCAGCCGATCGATCCGGATGCCTTCTATCACGAACAGAAAGCCCTGGGATCGATCACTGGATCGATTGGCCAGTCTGGATCGATCAGCCGATCGATCCAGAATATTGCCCCGAGCACAGTAGCGTGCTGAATCAATCACTGGATCGATCCAACCTAAGTTCCGCATACAGTAGCATGCTGAGTCGATCACTAGATCGATCAGACCATTCCAATCGATCCACCGATTGATTGGGAGGCCTGATAACAGCTGCAAACCCCTTAGTTCAATTCCTTGACCACGGGGAATGTAATATATGACATGAATAGTTTGTTTACATCCCTTAGCACATATAGAATGAAGAAATGATAATAGGTTAGCCAAGTTTTAATTAGTACAGCTTCCGCGCCTAGACTTAGTGATGGTCATGGATATAGCTTAGCACAGCATATTGTGACGGTCCGGCCTTACAGCCTAGCCAGTAGAAGGCGGGTCGTTACATTCTTGGATATGGGATCATCCACCACTGCCTAGACAAAGCCTTTTAAAGAAATCGGGTATTTAAACTTCTCACAGTAAACAAGGTTTAACAATAGAGAAATCAATAGAAATACATTGTCGAAATATGAAATCGAAATGAAAATCGATAACAAAAATGATAATCAAAATCGATAACCTCTTGTTTTTCATTTTACAAGATCTATACAAAAGGATGCACTAGTTATGATGCAGAAACTTATAACTATTTATACCTCTTGTAATATATAGACCTCTTGGTCTTCTATTGTATTCCTCTTCTTATCTCGGACGTCGTGTGGGCGACAATCTACCAAGATGAGAATCCACCCAAGCCTTCTTCTTCCTTTCAAGTTTCGGCCACCAACTTTCTCCAAGAGATGATGAAGTTCGGCCACCAACTTTCTCCAAGAGATGATGAAGTTCTGTCACCAACTTTCCTCCAAGGGATGCTAGACAAGAGAACCTCCTTCTCTTCTTCTTCTCCTTGAAGCAACTGGCCATCAATGGATCTCCACACCAATTTTGCCGCCAGCCACCAAGAGGGAAAACAAAGGAGAAGAGAGAAAGAGTAAGGGCTGACCACCACCAAGGAAGAGAGGAGAGGAATAGAAGATGTATTGTTGTGAGGTGAGGCACCTCTACCCTCTTTTTTATATTCCTTTGTTTTGGCAAATAAGGAAAATTTTAAACATAATTAAAACTTTCTTATATTCCTTGCCAATGACTAAAAAGGAAAGTTTTAAAACAAAAAATTAAAACTTCCTTTTCTTCTTGTCATGGCCGGCCACATGCTTGTCCTCCAAGCAAGGAAAGATTTTAAACAAAATTAAAATCTCTCTTTTAAAATCCCTTTTGTGGATAGTTCTAAAAGGAATGTTTTATAAATTAAAATCCCTCTCTTTTAAATCGTTTTATGGATATCTATAAAAGATAAAATTTAAAATAAAACATGATTTCAAGAAAGGAAAGTTTTATCAAAAAATTAAAATCTTTTCTTTCACATTATAGATAACTACAAATAAGGAAAGATTTCAAATATCTCTTTTATTCCTTTGTAGAAAGCTATAAAAGGAAAGATTTTAAAAATTTAAAACTCTCTTTTAAAACCAACATAAAAGGAAAGTTTTCAACAAAATAAAATTTTCCTTTTATTTTCTTTTATGACCGATCTAAAAAAGAAAAGTTTTATATTAAAATCATCCTTTTAAATCCTTTTAATGGATCTCTATAAAAGGAAAGATTTTACAAAATAAAACTTCCTTTTGAATTCAATGTGGCCGGCCACCCTTGCTTGGGCTCCAAGCTAGGCTTGGCCGGCCACCTTAAGGTGGGTAAGAAGTTGGGTTTGGGTGGATATAAGACTTTATAAATAAAAGGCTACAATAGGGACCAAGAGGAGGAATTGATTTTGGTCTCCCGATGAACTTGAGCTTCCCGTGTTCGCCCCGAACACCCAACTCAAGTTCATCAATAATATCTCATTCCACTAAAGAATTATTATTGCACTACCGTACCAATCCCATATTACTATATGGGCTCCTTCTTATCATGAGTGTGTTAGTCTCCCTGTGTTTAAGATATCGAATGTTCATTAATTAAATGAGTTACTGACAACTCACTTAATTAATATCTAGCTCCAAGAGTAGTACCACTCAACCTTATTGTCATATCGGACTAATTCCACCTGCAAGGTTTACATGACAATCCTTATGAGCTCCTCAAAGGGACATCATCAACTTAGATTACTAGGACACAGTTTCATTCTATAATCAACAACACACCATATAAATAATATCATTTCCCAACTTATCGGGCATATTGATTTAACGAGCTAAATCTCACCCTTTGATAAATCAAAGAAATAAATACTAAGTATATGTGCTTGTTATTATATCATGATTAAGAGTACACACTTCTATAATAACAGAGGTATTGTTCTTTTATATAGTCAATATAAAAAAACTACCTCAATTGGTCCTGCTCAATACACTCATAGTGTACTAGTGTAATTTATTAGTCAAGATACTACCTAATTACACACTTAGGAGCCGATCCGACTTAGAACCATTTCGAAACTCTAAGTCGAGATCTTGACTAGATTCTGGTCTCGGAGAGACAGAATCTAAGTTATACTCTACTTGTTGAACTTAAACTGTGCTAACATCTTGTTTTGCAGGGTATATACATCATATGTTTTCCTCTGGACTAATGTTTTCTTGTAGGAAGGAAGCTGCTGGAAAACTGGGGTCCGGGCACCCGGGATGGTTCCGAGCACCCGGAGGTCCGAGCGCCCTGAGGTCCGAGCACCCGGGAGGCGAAATTCTATCCCAACGTCGCCTCGCCAAGTGCAGCTCACTGATTGGCTCGGCTACGTCACATCCAAGGCACCCTGAAGGTTCCAGGTGCCCTGAACCTCATATATAAGGAGGGTCAAGGCTGGAGTCAGAAACAACAACTCTCAATTCGATCTCTGGTGCTCTTGCGACGCTGCTGACAACGCACTGCTTTTTTATTCTTCATTTTTGTCAGTATTATTCTCTTTATTAGCATTCGTGTACTTTAAATTGTAAACATTTTTGAATTGCTAGTGAATTGCCCATCGAAAGCACCCTCGTGTGTAGGCCTTGGAGTAGGAGTCGACACAAGCTCCGAACCAAGTAAAAAAACCTACTTGTGTCACTTCTTTTTTTGTTCATTCTTTTTCCACTTTGCACTTACTCTACAAAATTTTTAAATTCGATATTCCCCCCCCCCCCCCCCTCTATCGAATGCTTACGATCCAAAAAGTGGTATCAGAGCAGGTACCGCTCTGATTTGGTGCAACCACCAATCAGACAAGGGGTGAAACTAATATTTTTTCTTTTTTTCATTTTTATATTTCCGAAATTTTCTAAACTGGTACTATTACCTTTTTGTAAACTTTTCTTATGTCGTAATTAATCTGAATCGGTGCAACACCAATTCAGTTATTAAATTATTATTTTTTATCCTGCACTACTAATCCAAGACCTAGTCTTGGGACTTTCGTTTGTCTATATTTTCGTATGCGCGGGATGTCTCAAATCGAAGGCTTCAGCACAGTATGACCTCCCCTGTTCAATGGGGATGATTTTCCATACTGGAAGAAGCAAATGGAAGTGTATCTGAAGACGGACTTCGACCAATGGTTCAGCGTCACCAGAGGCTACAAGGCGCCGGTCGATAACTCCGGAATTCCACTGGAGCCGGAACAATGGACTCCAGACATGAAGAAGAAAGCTTCAACAGATTTCAAGGCCCTCAACACGCTGCAATGCAGGCTGACGAAGGAAGAGCTGAATCGGGTAAGACCTCACCAGAATGTGAAAGAACTTTGGGACAAGTTGATCGAGCTACACGAAGGAATGAGCGATGCCAAGGTAACGAAACGCAACTTGCTTTTAAATAGGTTATTTAACATTAAAATGCAGGAAGGAGAAATGGCAAGTCAGCTTCACGCAAGGATCAAGGACATCCTCAATGGACTCCACGCAATATGACATCAAATAGAGAACCAAGACTTAATAAGGTATGCCTTGAACGCTTTTCCACGCAATAATTTGTGGGCATCTATCGTGGATGCCTACAAAATCTCTAAAAATCTATCCAAACTAAAATTAGATGAACTTTTATGTGAATTAGAATTGCATGAGTAAACTAACGCCAGGACCGAGAAAGGTGTAGCTTTATTTGCAGGTTCTTCCAGGGAGAGATCTAAAAACAAGCCTGAACCCAAAGAAGAGTCTGATCAGGAGACTGAAGATGAAGAGTACCTGGTGAACCTGGTAAGGAAGATGTTCACCAGGAGAAAGAACAGCTTCAGTAAGAAGGACCTGCAGAAGATCAACTCCCCCAAACCAAAGAACGTAACGTGTTTCGGATGCAACAAGAAGGGGCACTACAAGAACGAGTGTCTGAAACTAAAGAGCGATAAAACAAAGTCATCCAAGAAGAAGGCTCTCAAAGCGACTTGAGGCGACTCCTCCTCGAAAGAATTGGAGGTCGAAGATCAGAAGCACCAAAGTCACCTCGTGCTGATGGCCTCGAAGAAGAATCAAGCAAAGAATCGGAAGACGAGTCCGAACCTGAATCGAGCCACGAGTCCGTACTCATTTCCAAAGGCCCCTACGAGGTAAATGTTAATTTAAATAAAAAATTCTTTAAAATTATTTCGTGCTTGAATAAGAAATTGATAACTTTAGAAAATGAAAATAAAACGCTCCTTGAGGAAAATCAAAATCTCAAGGAACAAAGCACAAAATCAAATCCAACTCAAGATCCAACACTTGAGGAGGAAAATTTATCACTAAAAATATAAATAAACAAATTAAAAGAAATGTTAGAAAAATTTACAACTAGATCTAAGAATTTAGATCTAATATTAAATACTCAAAAAGTAATTTACAACAAAATCGGACTTGGCTACAAGTCAAGCTCGAATAAAACATTTAAATCGTTAATAACCCAACACAAACAATCAAGTAAAGCTTGGGTTCCGAAAGGGTGCTTAACCACGCAAGTAGGACTTAACCAATACTATATACCCAAAGAAAAATACATTATATAAAACCAAATAAATCGAATCAAAAATTAAAATACAAACCTAGAACAACAAATTCAAAATCTAAATATTTTAAGCTACATCAAGACTTAGAATATCATCAAGTAAATTTTGACTACAAAAAGAACAGACATAAACCAAGAACCAAAAATTAAAGGCCAATAATTCAGGGGGAGGCTCCAGAATATCTGGCACCTCCAAAACTAACCTACCCGACAGGGTAACCCAAACCAACCTACCCGGCAGGGTAATAAGGACTAATTAGAAAGGGACCAAGTTTAACTTGACCTATGGTACTGGTGAAGTTTTGGATGATAGTATGTTAGGGAAGCTCAGTCTATGCATGTCTAGGAAGATATGACTTCGACTTGGTGCATTTGGCTAAGTGGAACTGACCGAAACTACCCTTTATGTATCCTAACCAGTTAGACCAAGGTTTTGTACTAAGTCCAATGGGTAGGACTATTTGAAAAACCTCGAAGGTATGGTTACTCTAATGATGTCCAAGTGACACACCATAGCCTAGAAGTTTATCCAGAGAATGCCTATTTGTTTGACCCAAAGCTAAACCTAAATCTAACACAAAGTTAAATCAAACCCTAAAATTTAACCTAATTCATCTCACAAAATTATAGGATTCCCTGATTGAAAATGTAGATCGGGTGAGATGACTAAGGACTCAATTATAATTAAATTAACCTTAAAAGTTATTTTAAAATTTTAAAAATTATTTTTAAAATTCTTTTAAAAACTTTAAAAATTATTTTTAAAATTCTTTTAAAAACTTTAAAAATTCTTTTAAAAATTCTTTTTAAAACTTTAAAAATTATTAAAAATTCTTTTAAAAACTTTAAAAATTATTAACAATTATTAAAAATTATTTTAAAAATACTTTTAAAAACTTTAAAAATTATTTTAAATTTTTTTTAAAAAAAAATTTAAATTCTTTTAAAAACTTTAAAAAATCTTTTTAAAAACTGTAAAAAAAATTACTTTAAAAACTTTTTTACAAACTTTTAAAAATTACTTTAAAAAATACTTTTAAAACTTAAAAAAATGTTTAAAACTAACTTAAAATTAATTTTAAAACTAACTTAAAAAATTTATTAACTCATTTTAAAATTAACTTAAAATCTTTTAATTAACATAAGGTTTATGTTAAAACTAACCTTAAGATTTTATCAGCCTGAACTTAGACTAATTCTAGTTCCTACCTACTGTAGGAAACCAAGTGGATTTTGGACAGTGGTTGCTCCAAACATATGACTGGATCACACCAAATTCACCCAACTTACTTACAAAAGCTTAGGGACAGTTGCCTTTGGAAATAATGGTAAACTCAAGGTAATTGGTATAGGTAACATTGAGCTAAAATCTGACTTCAATATTACAAATGTCTTACTTGTTAAAAGTTTTAAATATAATCTCCTAAGTATCAGTTAATTGTGTGACACTAGGTATAAGGTTAGGTTCTTATCTTCAGACTGTCTAATCAAGCACCTAGATAACCCTAAAATAAGTCTAAAAGGGTTTAGAAAAGACAACATCTATGCAATTAACCTAACCACTTCTTCAATTAAGTGTTATTTAACACAAAAAGAAGAAACATAGTTATGGCATAGAAGAATGTCACACACCAATTTCAAAAATATAAGCAAACTAAATGGATTAGTTAGAGGCTTACCAAAATTACCTAACTTAGACTCAACCATATGTAATGCTTGTCAACAAGGCAAATAAACAAAATCTACCCACAAACCAATTAATCAATCTCAAACTAATTCAATACTAGAACTTTTACATCTAGACCTGTTTGACTCCCATGGGGTTAAGTCAATAAATAGTAGTTTATATTGTCTAGAAATAATAGATGGCTACTCTAGATTCACTTGGGTAAAATTCTTAAAAAATAAGGATGAAACCTTTGAAATTTTTACAAACTTTTGCAAACAAGTTGAAAACGAAAAAGATCTTAAAATTAAAAGAATAAGAAGTGATAATAGGGGAGAATTTAAAAATCATAACTTTAATAAATTATGTCTTGAAAATGGCTATCATCACGAATTTTCATGCCCTAAAACCCCTCAACAGAATGGGATTGTAGAAAGAAAAAATAGAACTTTACTCGAAGCCTCTAGAACTATGTTAAATGAATATAATCTTCCCAAATATTTCTGGGCAGAAGCTGTTAGTACAGCTTGCTACGTGCAAAATAGAACAACCCTAAATAAAGGACATAATAAAACCTTTTTCGAAGTTTATTATAATAAATAACCCAATATAAAATATTTTAAAGTATTTAGGTGCCCAGCTTTCATCTTAAACACAAGGGAACATTTAGGAAAATTTACTTCTAAAGTAGAAAATGGAATTTTTGTGAGATATTCACTCAACAGTAGGGGATACAGAATATATAATAAAGTTACATTAAGAATTGAAGAAACCACCAATGTAAAATTTGAGAAATCCAAACCAAACTTAGATCAAATCCAGCCTCAGCCAATTGAGTTCATTCAAAGTAGTAGTAATCAAGAAGGAAACAATCAAGACTTAAATCATGAAGAGGAAGAAAGAACTCAAGAAAATCAACCTCCTAGAACCATAAGAGTCAACCCAAATCATCCAACTGACCAGATAATTGGTAATCTAGATATAAGGGTTCAGACTAGGTCTTCCTTTAGGAACCCAAGTCAAATTTTTTTAATTTCAAAAATCGAACCTAAAAGCATAGCTGAATCCTTACTTGACCCAGACTGGGTCATAACTATGCAGGAGGAACTAGCTCAATTTGAGCCAAATGAAGTTTGGGACTTAGTACCACCACCCAAGAATAAAAAGATTATAGAAACAAAATGGGTTTTTAGAAATAAACTAAGTGAAACTAGGGAAATTACTAGAAATAAGGCTAGTCTAGTCGCTAAGGGGTTTAGTCAAGTTGAAGGACTTGACTATGATGAAACTTATGCCCTAGTAGCTAGACTAGAGTCCATTAGAATGTTACTCAGCTATGCAGCCCATAAAGGATTTAGACTATATCAAATGGACGTCAAATCAGCATTTCTAAATGGATTAATAAACGAAGAAGTCTCTGTAGGACAACCACCTGGGTTTGAAAGTCTAGAATATCCTGACTATGTATTTAAATTAAAGAAAGTTTTATATGAACTTAAGCAAGCATCTAGGGCATGGTATAAAAGGCTAACTTCTTACCTAATATCCAAAGGGTTCAACCAAGGTCAAATTGACCCAACCCTATTTGTTAAGCTAATAAAAGAGGATATTTTTATAGCCCAAATCTATGTAGATGATATAATTTTTGGGTCAACTAATTCAAAATTTTTAGAAGAATTCACAAACTTAATGGAACAAGAATTTGAAATGAGTCTAGTAGGCAAATTAACTTACTTTTTAGGATTACAAATTAAACAAACAAATGAAGGTAATTATATTTATCAACAAAAAAATTTAGAATGGAAAATACTAAAGAAATAAAAACACCTATGGCAGTAAACACAATTCTAGATGACGACGCCAATGGAAAATCAGTTGACCTAAAATACTATAGGAGTGTCATAGGCAGCCAACTATACTTAACTACAAGTTGACCCGATATCTTATTTACAGTTAGTATGTGTACTAGATACCAAACTTGTGCTAAAGAATCACATTTGACTCAAGTCAAAAGAATCTTTAGATACCTCAAAGGAACAACAAATGTAGGTATTTGGTATCCTAGAACTAATAATTTTGAATTAATAGAGTATTCTGACTCAGATTATGTTGGGTGCAAATTAGATCGCAAAAGCACAAGTGGTGGATGTCAACTACTAGGTCCATCACTTGTTAGTTGGTTTAGTAGAAAGCAACACTGTGTTGCTCTATCTACAACTAAGTCAGAATATATAGCCATAGGAGAATGCGTTGCACAACTATTATGGATAATGCACACTTTAAAAGATTTCAACTTAAACCTTACAAATGTAAAAGTATTAATTGACAATATTAGTTCAATTAATTTAACAAAAAATCTAGTGCATCATTCCAGAACCAAACATATTGAAATTAGGCATCACTTTATCAGGGATCATGTCACTAAAGGAGATATTGAACTCAAATACATTGAGTCAAAATCTAATTTAGTTGACATATTTACTAAACTCCTCCTTGAACGTGAGTTTAGCAATCTACGTAGAAAATTAGGGATGTGTCTAATAGATTAGGAATTTTAAAATTGTTTTCAAAAAATGCTATTTTCAAATTCTAAGGTAAAATGCTTTTATCTTTTCAAAATTTCCTTTTTTTAGAATTTCAAAATAAGCTTTAGCCTTAGACTATAATAATCCCTTAGAAAGCATGTTCCCCTAGGGCTAGTACTTGAGCATCTCACCAACACCCTAGGATTCCCTTGTTTATGATTGTCAAATATAGAAAGGGATGAGATGCATAGGCAAATTGCCTAGACTTAAGATGCTTATGTCAGTGCATCGATATAAGTCTGGGCGTTAAATACCAAACGGATAGTAATCAAGTTAAGTCATTCAGTTTAGTCAAACACTAACTAATGCTTAGACTTAACTTGACTAACTAAGTGAAAATTGTTATCCTTTGAATAGTCAGTAAGTAGCTAACTGGTTAGACAGATTTTGTAATGTCAGGTTCAGGGAGAGGTTAATTATTTTTCTACTTATTTTAAATTACTTTTTTACAAAATATCTCTTTTTAAAACAAGACAAAACTAAGTGTTTAGAAATTTTAAAATTAGTTTTCAAAATTAGTTTTGAAAGTTAAAATTATTTTTGAAAATGTACTTTATTTTTTAAATTTTAAACTTTTCAAATTTAATCTTGAAAATGGCACCTTCTAAACTTGGTTTCTGATTTAAACCTTCCAAACTTTGTTTTAAAAAGTTGGTTTTGAAAATTGGATTCTTCAGTTTTGAAAATTATATTTATGTTTCAAAACATATTTTTGAAAATTTATCTAAATGATTACAAAGTCAGATTTAAATTTTAAGAAACTTATTTTACTTAGTTTAAAAACTTAACCTGTAAATTAAACATAAACCTAATATTTTTGCAAATTATGTTTCTAAATTGCAAAACTCTTTTTGAAAGATTAAGTTAAAATTACAATTATATTTCTAAAAAATTAATAGTAGCTATTTTTTTAAACTTAAGTCATTTTTCTATGTTATATACTCCCCCAAAATAATCTAACTTACATTTCTAAATTTCGTTTGCCTTGCATTTTTTTAAGTTACCTTGCTGTTCTATGTTATTTTTTGATGAATGCCAAAGGGAGAGGGTTAGGTGGTTAAGTTAGTTAAACAAACAGAAACAGAACAAAATCTAAAAGCTAACTTAACTTATGCTTGTTCTTACATGCATATTTATCACTAACTTAACCAGATTGTCATTGCATCAAAAAGGGAGAGATTATTGGTGTGATTAGCACTAACGGTTTAACTCAAGTTTTGATGAATGATAAAATAGGTTAAGTTAGTTTCGTTGTTATCTAACACTCTGATCAAGTGTGCAGGAGAAGTCCAGACAAGTCGATGGGCTAACCTGATGTCTGGCACGAAGCCCAGCTAGGTCGACGAGCCGATCGGATAACTGGCACTAAGTCCAAACGGGTCGACGGGCTGACCGGACGTTTGGCACGAAGTCCAGCTAGGTCGACGGGCTGATCGGACAGCTGGCACGAAGCTCTGACGGGTCGAAGGGCTTACAGGACGTATGTCAGGTAAGTAAAGGTAAGTCACTGAAGGGGAGTGACTGTGGGGACGTATTCCCGGGAAGGGAACTTAGGTGCCGATCCGACTTAGAACCATTTCGGAACTCTAAGTCGAGATCTTGACTAGATTCCGGTCTCGGAGAGACGAAATCTAAGTTATACTCTACTTGTTGAATTTAAACTGTGCTAATATCTTGTTTTACAGGGTATATACATCATATGTTTGCCTCCAGACCAATGTTTTCTTGCAGGAAGGAAGCTGCTGGAAAATTGGGGTCCGGGCGCCCGAGAGGGATCCGGGCGCCTGGGAGGCGAAATTCTATCCCAACGTCGCCTCGCCAAGTGGAGCTCACTGATTGGCTCAGCTACATCACATCCAGGGTGCCCTGAAGGTTCCAGAGGCCCCGAACCTCATATATAAGGAGGGTCAAGGCTGGAGTTAGAAACAACAGCTCTCAATTCGATCTCTGGTGCTCCTGCGACGCTGCTGACAACACTCTGCTTTTTTATTCTTCATTTTTGTCATTATTATTCTCTTTATTAGCATTCGTGTACTTTAAATTGTAAACATTTTCGAATTGCTAGTGAATTGCCCATCGAAAGCACCCTTGGAGTAGGAGTCGACACAGGCTCCGAACCAAGTAAAAAACCTACTTGTGTCACTTCTTTTTTTGTTCATTCTTTTTCCGCTGTGCACTTACTCTATGAAATTTTTAAATTCGATATTCAACCCCCATCTATATGATCCAACAGTTGTATCCTTTAAGCAGGCTATATTCCTCATGAATATGTCAACCCAATGCCGATTTGGAGGCCTCTGCAATGGTCTTCCTTGTTTCTATGTATCCAATGGGGTTGACATTTTCCCTTGCTCATTTTGATAATTCCTTGATGTCGCAACCCTATCTATCTGTCCTGCCATTTCCTGAGCTTGGCCTGGACAATTGCCTCCAGTCCTTTTCCTAGGTGCTGATAGTTTTAGTGTTGTTTGATCCTCCTTTGGGAATCGTTGCTTGCATTTATTTTCTATGGATGATTCTCCATATTGTTCAGGACCTTTATTCAGTTGATTACCTCGATCCTGTGGGTGTTCAAGATAAGTCCTCTTTGGTGCAGGCATTTGTGTTTGTTTCGATGGCCCTATTGGTTCTGGGGCAGTCGTATCCTAATGGCCCTTGGGCCTTGGGTGGTTGTATTTCCAATGCAATATTTTGTGCGAGGGTTCTCCCATCGAAGGGGGAGATGCATGTTGTAGGGGAGCGATCTCCATCGCAACAACAATGGTTACCCCTTGTACTTGTTTATGCAAGGAAGAAGATGAACATTATTAGTATTAGTTTGGGCGCAAACCTTATGTAGTCATTGGATTTGTGATGACCTTCGCACAAGCGTTGATGCCCTCCGCAACATCCCTTTGACTTCCATCTCGTTGACCTTAGTTCAGATCCTCTGTCCCCATTTCTCTCTGTCCCCGTGTCCCATTACCGATCAGACGGATCAGGTTAAATCTCAAGGATGTTTTGCACATCATGAGGATACTGCACATATTTTAAAGATGTCATGATATATTGAGATTTAATCTGATCCATCCGATCTGTAATGAGACATGGAGATAAAGAAAAATAGGGACAGAGGATCCGAACTACGTTGACCTAATGCACTTTGTTAAGCGTCTTGTACAAGTTTCCACTGTCAGATTTGAGCGAATCTTGCAGGTGCATCCACATAGGGGTGTCAATTCGGGTGGGTCGGGTCGGGTTGGGTCGGGTTGAGTTTTTTTTTTTTTTTTAACCCAACCCGAACCCGACCCGAACCCGAGTTCAACCCAAAACACCTCAACCCGAACCTGAACCCGACCAACCCGATCAACCCGAACCCAACCCATATAACCCGAAAATTCGATTCAAAACGACTTTTTTGGACTATTTTCCCTATAATTCTTCACTTTTATCTCAATATTCCATCATTATCATACAAATATGATATTAATATACATAAAAACATCTAAATGTTTAAAATAAAATTTGATTTAACCCCAAAAAAACCCATAAAACCCTATATTTAAGTCAACCCGGGTCAACCCGAACCCAACCCGACCCAACCCGAGACTCATTTACTCTCCAACCCTCCAACCCGAACCCGACCCCAACCCGAAAATGTCCAACCCGAACCCGATTTTTTTCGGGTCGACTCGGATTGGGTCATCAGGTCGGGTTCATTTTTGACACCCCTACCTCCACACCATCCAAAGCTTAATAAGTTAATAGGGCCCCGGTCTCAACTCGCTTATGCTAGCCCACCACCTATTAGCCTGATCCATAAATTTTGAATTTAAATCCCTCACCTACCAAGCTTCAAAACTTGTGTTGCCACTTCAGCTATTTCTTGAAATCTGATTGGCCATCAATTGCAGCAACAGCTGCGCCTAGTGACTGTTGTCATCGGTCAGTAGCAGATCTTCATTCCAGTTTCTTCTCCTTCTTCTCCTTCTTCTGCTTCATGCCACCAACGACACCGCTGTCAGTGGCCCTTCGCTGTGCTAGCAGATGATCCAATGAGGATTTCAGGTTGTGCCTCTACTTCCTGCTAGCTTTGTTCCGACCAATTTCTCACTATCACCTTTCGCCGATTGTTCACTATTTTGATGCTTGGAACATGCTTCCTTGTAGTGTCTGTAATGTTTTACTTTGAAGTCTTTTTTTGGCATGTAACCTCCCACGGTGTTTCTAAGACCAGAAATCTAGTGCCCCGAAAACCCTCTAGCAAGTAGTAAGGAGTATTTTATCCTTGCGGTGGTTGACTCCAGTGAGCTCTCCCTTCTTGGTGCCTACTTGGCACTGACGTCTAGTGAAGTTTGTCCCTTCCTCAAATGGGGAAGGGGAGTTGTACTAATGATGTTCAACTAGTTCAGTCTGGCAAACGGCTAGGGAGTTCCGATGAAGACACCTCTGATGAAGGTCAAGGTCCCTGTCCAACTGCTACCACTAACCTCCTAACTTACCTCTGGTGGTCTACCCTCAAACTCACTCCTCATCGTGATGGAAAGTGGCCAGATTTCTAGAGATAAGTTGGAGAATCAAACTCTAGAACTCAAAGCAGCAGACTTTGACTGAGAGCTCTTTTGACTGAGAAAAGGGGATGGTGCCCCTTTTTTTTCTTTTAACCCCGCCTCCCTCACCTCCTCCATCACGCTACCACTCTTATCTTCCTCCTCCTCGCTCTGGGCCCCCCGCCAGCAAACCTCGTTGCCTCCTCCAACCGACCTTGCTTCATGTCGCCTTCGCCGTAGACCTCCTCTCTCATTGCCTCTATCACCTCCATTGAGATCAACCGGTTACTCCTGTTGCCATTCTATTGGCCCAGTTAGGCTGGAGGGAGGGGAGGTAAACTGTTTGTTAAGAAAAAAAAACTTCCTCAAAATTTTAACTCAAATTAGTAGTAAAAAATAAAATAAATGAACAAAAAAAAAAATAAGATCAAAAAAATTACTTGGTTATTACCGGGGAGGTTGTTAATCCAAGACAAATGATCGCACTAAAGATCTCTTTCTTTTAAGGCGGAGAAACATCTTACACTCATTGGAAGCTTAGAAAGTAATTAGGAAATGAATACAAAAGTTGTTACCAAAATTGTTATTTATTTCCTAGCTCTAGGAGCCTTTTTATAGCTTCTGGGAAACTCTATTTGTGGGTGGAAGACGCCTCCAACAGGATGGAAGGCGCCTCCAGTGAAGCGCCAAATAATAAAGTTTTATTCTTTGACAACGGTAAAGTTAGCCTAGTCGAAGGCGCCTTTGTACTGTTCATCGAAGGCGCCTTCCAGCCATGGAAGGCACTTTCCACAGTGAAGGTGTGGAGGCGCGCGGAGGCGCCTCGGAGGTACCTTCAACTCCCTTTGAAGGCGTCTCCAGCAGCACTTGTAGCCACCTTTTGCTCTTCTGCGGTTGCGATCACCTGGATGATCGTTGTCATCTGAGATAGGGCTCACCCGAACCCATTTCCCGGTCTTCTCCTCAAGCAGACTTCCACTCCGTATTCTCGTCCCTCAGAACGTCGCACACATCCTTCTCATCCACCGGTGTACTCTTCTGCAGCACCTCATATCTTGGATGCACAGAGACCGTCGGCTCCCTTCTCATGTCATCCTTCTCGCTAGCTATGTCTTTCGCTCGACTTCTTGTGTTCCTAAGCTCCTGTATACTTAGACACAAGGGTTAAACACTAACAGGACCTAATCTGACTTAGATAATCACAACAAAACTACCACAGGGTACCAATAATCTCTCCATTTTTGATATGATCAAACCCAAGTTAAGTTAGGGTAAGCAAGTTAAAAAACAGTTATAAAAATATTTTGTAAAAAAAAATACAAGCACAAAAAAATATTTTTTGGTGTACTACTCTCACCCTAGAGTTAATCTCTTATTACTCCCCCTTTAGATCACATTGAAAATGGGGTACTTTTAACAATCTAAGAGTAAAAATGGAAAAAGTTTCTGACTATTTTAAAAAGATAAGAATTAATTCAAAAAAAACATATGTAATTAATTTTTTTAACAGAAAATTATCATTTTTATAACTTCTAAATGCTTAACAGTTAGTCAATTAAATACTTATTTCAATAATTGGCTTCTAGAGTATGGCGAGACACTAAACTTTCTTGGATATTGGAACAACAACCACTTTCTAGACAAAATCTCTTAAAGAAATTTAATATTTAATTTACTCTGAAAGCCATTATTAAAAACATTCAATCCAAATATTATTTTGGAACTCAATATAAGTTCTTTCCTACTGGGTTAATTAAAAATTTCTTAGTATATATTTTTGAGAAATTTTTCTAATCTGACCCTTATGGTATTTAAGGTACCAATTTAATCCACTATATTTTCTAATATATTGAATATTTGAGTATGCACAATTTTTAAAAAAAATTATTTCATTTTTCAAGCTTTTTATTTTATCAAAATCTTCTAATTGACAAGATTTAGTAAGAGTTGATTTCAATTCGTTAATTTATTTTTCTAATTTATAGTAATTTTTTGTTAATAGTTTTATAAACTGAAATAACTTGTTAGGAGGAAAAGACCGTACCTAACTTACCTTGTCGATCCAGTGATCCAAAGCTCCCCCTGATGTATTGTTTTCTTCCAATGTCGCTCCCCCTTTATCGATACTTTCAATGCTCATTTCAGATGAGCTTGCTTCGCCTCCTTCTTTGTAACTTGCCACTAGCGCAAGTCCGGCGATAGCTTCAATTTCTGATTCAGACGACATTTCATCCCACATCGCCTTCATATTCTTGTACTTGTTCACTTGGGTCAACTTCTTGTTCTTGCTCTTGTTCTTGTCTTTCAATATAGGGCAGTTATCTTTCACATGTCCTTCTTCATTGCAGTGGTAGCATCTTATCCTTCTTTTTTACCCTGCACTTGATTAAATCTTTTAGTTTTAAACAATTTTTTAAATTTGCGTACCATTAGTGTTGTTTCACTATCATCGAGAGAAGATTATGAATCTTGTTTGTCCGCCTTTTCCTTTAAGGCAATGTTATGCTCCTTCTTCGGACCTGTGCATCTCGTTTCATGAACTTCAAAAGTTGAAAATAATTATTCTAAAGTAGTTGAATCTAGCTCCTTAGATATAATAAGCATCTACTAATGATGCTCATTCAGTATTTCTAGGGAATGCATTAAGAGCGTACCTTAGTGAATCTTGGTAACTTACCTTTTCTTCGTGATTTGTGAGTCCAATGATGAGCTCCTTGATCCTTGAATGAAGGTGTGCAACGGTTTCGCCTTCTTCCAGTTTGATGTTGCTGATCTGGTTTCTCAGCATATCCCATCTCGCGAGTTTCACCTCCGAGATTCCTTTGTGTAGTTCCAGGAATTTCTCCTAGAGCTTTTTTGCAAACTCATAGGCTCTGATCCGATTGACTTCTTGTGGCGATAAGACGCTTAGTAGATAGAACTCTGCTTTACCATTTGCCATGAAATCGGCCTGTTCCTTTTTGGTCCAGTGGTATTTTTCTTTACCTTTAGGTGCTACAAAACCAAATTCCATTATTAAAAAAATCAAAATCATTTTTGAAAAATACCCCCATCTTCTTTTTCCAGTTGGCGAAATCCCCCTCGAACTTCGTTGGATAGATGTTTGATCTGGCCATGTTGTATATTTCGTTCGACAGTTAATCCTCATGAAGCAAACCTCGCTCTTATACCACTTGTTGGCCCAATTAGGATGGAGGGAAGGGAGGTGAACTGTCTGTTAAGAAAAAAACCTTCCTTGAACTTTTAACTCAGATTAGTAGTAAAAAAAATAGAATAAATGAATAACCAAAAAAATGAGACCAAAAGAGTTACTTAGTTACAACCGGGGAGGTTATTAATCCAAGGCAAGTAATCGCACTAAAGATCTCCTTCTTTGAAGGCGGAGAAGCCTCTTGTTGGTGCGGGAAGCATCCGACGATCGAACCTAGGTTTTGATAATGGCAAAGTGATTCAAAGTTAAGATTCCTTGTTATCTAACGTGCTTAAAGGAGATTGCAGGAAAGTCCTAAGTGTTCTTAGGCAAAAGTCCTAGCTGCGATTAGGCAAGGTGAAAATCCTAAGGGGTGGTAACCTTAGCTCCTAGGGGGTGGTAACCCTAGGTGGAGGAAAACCCTAGGGGCGGTAACCCTAGGTCCTAGGGAGTGGTAACCCTAGGTGGAGGAAAACCCTAAGGGGTGACAACCTTAGGTCCTAGGGAGTGATAACCCTAGGTGGTGAAAATCCTAAGTGGGGCAACCTTAGGTCCTAGGGGGTAGTAACCCTAAGTGGAGAAAAACCTTAGGGGGTGGTAACCCTAGGTCCTAGGAGGTGGTAACCCTAGGCGAAAAGTCCAGTCGGTTTGGAGGACCGGACTGGCATCAGGTAATCTCTCCTGAGGGGAGTAGGTGAGGGCGCGTTCCCCACAGTGGGAACAGTAGGCGTCGGGTCGACCTAGGATTTCCGGTCGAAAATCCGAAGTAAGGCCCGAACAGTCCGATGACTGTCGATCACTTGATTTATCATAGTTCTATTTGTTCTAACTTTGTCTTGCAGGGTATGTTGTTTTTTTGGGACTAACATATCTTGTAGGTACAAAAGGAACAAGCTAAGCCTCGGATGAACAGTGTCTGAGACGCCTCCATAGAGCTTGGAGGCGCATCGGGTGCAAAGCAGAAGTTAGCTGCGAAGAGGAGCTGGAGGCGCCTCGGACCAGGGCTTGGAGGCGCCTCGGACCAGGGCTTGGAGGCGCCTTGGACTGGCCATGGAGGTGCCTCAAGCAGGATAAGCGATGAAGGTTTCTGCGCTGATCCACGCGGATGACTCGGGAGGCTTGGAGGTGCCTTGGATGGTGTTGGAGGTGCCTCCAGTAGTGCATAAATGGTGTGTTCGAGCAACAGTGAAGATCATCAATTCTAAAGTGCTTCTACTACAACGTACTACTCCAAAAGACGCCCTGAAGTGCTGCTACAAGCCACCGACGACCCGGAGCTTCAGTTTTAAGATTTCTTGTTGTCAGTATAAGTTCTTAATACTATTAAAATTGTAATACTCTTGTACACTTTTGCGCTATATAGTTGTTGCTCACCGTAAGTGATCAATGATTGCGGGCCTTGGAGTAGGAGTCACCCTAGGCTCCGAACCAAGTAAACCCTTGGTGTCTTTTGTGTGATTGCTTATTTCTTTTATTATTTCCGTTGCATTACTCGTCGGGTTTTTTATTTCGAAACGCGTGAAAGCCACGAGCGCTATTCACCCCCCCCTCTAGCACTTCTTGATCCAACAATTGGTATCAGAGCGGGGTTGCTCTAAATTGGTACAACTACCATTTGAGCATTTTTTCGTCGCTTTCTCGTTCATTTAAGGTAAAAATAAAACCTTACGCCTTCCATTTTTTCCCTCTAAAATTGTTTTCGAAAAATTCATTCTCATCTCTTCACCACTCATTAGTATTGATAAAATATCGCATTTAGCAAAATTTGATATAATATTTTTTATAATATTTTATTATTTTTTCTCGAAATTCATGAATTCCTATTTCTATCTTTTTCCCGCACTACTAATTCAAGACTAAGTCTTGGAACAAGTTTTATTGTTTTTATTTTGCGAGATTCCTTCTTAATGACCTACGAAGATGGGTACAGCTCCACATGTCTACCACTTCTGTCCGACGAGAATTTCAGATACTGGAAAGATCAGGTGGAGCACTAATTGAAGACCGAAGCGAAAATATGAATCATAGTCCATATTGGATTTATTCTCCCCACTGAAGAAGGTGTACCCATCACGTATGACAAGTGGGATACACAAACAATAAGGACATTTGAGGCAAATGCAAAAGCAACTTGTATTATCCTATGTGGACTAACAAATTCAGATCTTGATCGAGTTGGAAAGTTCAACAATGCTAAAGAGTTTTGGGAGAAATTTCTCAAGCTTTATGAGATCCCTTCAGAGCCAGATGATCAAATAGAACCTGAGTCCGAATCTGAATTTGAATCCCGAGAGTCAACCTCCGAACCAGACTCAAAAGAATCAGAGCATACCAATTTCATAGCACTGATGGCCAAAGACGAAATATCTGAATCCGAGTCAGAATTTGAAATGGAAACATTCAAGGGGGAGAATCCTATCATGGATCCTAAAGGTAAAATTATAAATTCAAATTTTAAATTTCACATAACTTGTTTTAAGTGTAGGGAGAGAGGGCACTATAGAAACGAGTGCCCTACTCATAAGATTCGGTCGGCTCAATTGGAGGAGAAGGAGAAAATGATCAGAAAAGGGAAGAAGCACATTGAATGCTCTAAGTGCAAACGAATGGGTCATTGCAAAAGACAATGCCCAGAAAGAAGACCCAATAATCCAGGGAGAGAAATCAAGGTAAATAAATTTACATTATATGAAAATCCAATCTTTTCAACACATGTCGGTACTCTAAATAATCCTGCTTGCTCTAGTATAGATTTTTCTTCAAAATTGGATATGCATGCTAACAATACAATAAATAGAGTTAATTCAAATCTAAATAAGAATAACTTAAAATTATTTAATAAACATAAGAAATTAACGTTAAGAAAATTAGAGAAACAAGGTAATATCTTAAAAGATAAAATAGATAAGTTACAAAAGATTATTAATAATTTAACTAATCAACAAAATCTAGACTTGGGTTATAAGTCTAAAGTAAAACTTAAACACTACAAACCAAGCTATAATCAAGTACCTTTTATTTACTAAACTTAATTTAAATATATTTCAAATCTAATTTATAAATTTAAATAAAATTATCAACAATGTAGGGGGAGGCTCCAGAATAGCTGACACCTCCAAAATTAACTTACCTGGCAGGGTAATTAGAACTAATTAGAAAGAGAACAAGTTTAACTTGACCTATGGTACTGGTGAAATTTTGGATGATAGTACGTTAGGGAAATTTAGTCTATGCATGTCTAGGAAGATATGACTTTGACCTGATACATTTGGCTAAGTGGAACTAACCGAAGCTACCCTTTGTGAATCTTAACCAGTTAGACCAAGGTTTTGTATTAAGTTCAGTGGATAGGACTATTTGAAAAACCTCAAAGGCATGATTACTTTAATGATGTCCAAGTGACTCACCATAGTCTAAAAGTTTATTCAAAGAATGCCTATTTGTTGAGTCCAAAACTAAACATAAATCTAACACAAAGTTAAATCAAACCCTATAATTAAACTTAATTCGTCTCACAAAATTATAGGATTCCCTGATTTAAAATTTAGATCGGGTGAGATGACTAAGGATCAAAATCAAATTAAATTAAATTAATAATTCAAAATTAAATTAAATTAATAATTAAAAATCAAATTCTTTTAAAAACTTATTTAAAATTCTTTTAAAAACTTATTTAAACTTTTTTTAAAAACTTATTTAAAATTCTTAAAATTCTTTTAAAAACTTATTTTAAAATTCGTTTAAAAACTTATTTAAAAATTCTTTTAAAAAACATATTTAAAATTCTTTTAAAAACTTATTTAAAAAATTCATTTAAAAATCCTATGAAAATCATTTTAAAATTATTTTAAAAATCCTTTGAAAATTATTTGAAAAATCCCTTCAACAATCATTTTAAAAATTATTTTAAAAATCCCTTTGAAAATCATTTAAAAATTATTTTAAAAATCCCTTTGAAAATCATTTTAAAATTATTTTAAAAATCCTTTGAAAATCATTTAAAAATAATTTGAAAAATCCCTTTGAAAATCATTTAAAGATAATCCATTTTTAAAAATCTATTTGAGAATCAATTTAAAAATTATCTCAAAATCTGATTTGTTATCATAATTATTTTCAAAAAAAAACTAATGATTATTAATTTTTAAATCATAACTAATTTTCAAACTATACGTTCAAATTATAATTTCAAACTCAATTTTTAAAATTTTAAATGATTTACTCATTTGAAAGTCATACTCAAACTTATTTTAAATATCAATTTAAAATAAAGATAATTTCATCTCACACTTACTCATAAGTTGAACATACTTGATAACCTAAAATGGGTGAGATGGAAAATTAGGAAACTATAAAATACCTATTATGTTTTTATATATTACATGCTTGGACTTTAGGACCCTAGGGATTTATTTTGGCATTAATTAAGGGGGAGTGAGTGGAGTCAAGCCAAGTTTTTATCTAACAGTTAAACTCTTTGAAAAGTCAAAGCAAATCCAATTATTTTTATCCAGAAAAATAAGATTTTTAATTAATCTTTAAACTGTTTATTATCTTAACTAAGCTTTTATCAATATCTTTTTAAAGTCAAGTTGTTTTCAAATTTAACTAACTATTTTAGAGAGGCTTTTTCAAAATTTAGCTAAGTTTCTCTTCAAAAACTTTTTCAAAATTTATTAAGTAATTTTTCAAAACTATTTCAAAATTAGCTAAGTTATTCTTCAAAGTCAAAAATAGTTTTTCTTAGCTAAAGTATGTTTCAAACTTAATCCATCTCAGCAATTTTTCCCTTTACACATGTAATGAATCTTCTAATTTTACTTAGCTAAAAAGTTTTACAAGAAAATCAGGTCTAAAAAGCTAAGTGTTTATCAAAATTATTCCCTCAATTTAAAAGTTTTTTTTCCAAGCTAAACTTTTCATCTATCTTCTTAAAGTTGTTATGGATAAAAATTATTATTTCTCAAAACAAGCTAAGGCGTATACTCAACTTATCCTTTACTCATTCATTTATTTTTGATATATGGCAAAGGGGGAGAGTATAAAAAAATTCAAAGAAATTTTAAGAAAATTTAAGAATAGAAATTTTTGATTTTTTTTTTAATTAAGGGAGCTTTTGTTAAGAGGGAGTCTTTATACTTAAGTTTTTTTACTAAGGGGGAGCTTTGCACTTAATTTAGCTCTGCACTTAATTTTATGCTTATCTTTTCATGCTTATCTTTTTATGGCATTATTTTCTTAACTATGAATTTTTGTTGTCATAATCAAAAAGGGGGAGATTGTTGGTGCGGGAAGCATCCGACGATCGAACCTAGGTTTGATAATGGCAAAGGGATTCAAAGTTAAGATTCCTTATTATCTAACGTGCTTAAAGAAAATTGCAGGAAAGTCCTAAGTGTTCTTAGGCAAAAGTCCTAGCTGCGGTTAGGTAAGGTGAAAATCCTAAGGGATAGTAACCTTAGGTCCTAGGGGGTGGTAACCCTAGGTGAAGGAAAACCCTAGGGGGAGGTAACCCTAGTTCCTAGGGGGTGGTAACCCTAGGTGGAGGAAAACCCTAAGGGGCAGCAACCTTAGGTCCTAGGAGGTTGTAACCCTAGGTGGTGAAAATCCTAAGGGGGGTAACCTTATGTCCTAGGGGGTGGTAACCCTAGGTGGAGAAAAACCCTAGGGGGTGGTAACCCTAGGTCCTAGGGGATAGTAACCCTAGGCGAAAAGTCCAGTCGATCTGGAGGACCGGACTGACATCAGGTAATCTCTCCTGAGGGGAGTAGGTGAGGACGCGTTCCTCGCAGTAGGAACAGTAGGCGTCGGGTCGACCTAGGGTTTCAGATCGGAAATCCGAAGTCAGACCCGGACAATCTGATGACTATCGATCACTTGATTTATCATAGTTCTATTTGTTCTAACTTTGTCTTGTAGTGCATGTTGTTGTTTTGGGACTAACCTGTCTTACAGGTATAAAAGGAACAAGCTAAGCCTCGGATGAACAGTGTCTGAGGCGCCTCCATGGAGCTTGGAGGTGCCCATGGAGGCGCCTCGAGTGCAAAGCAGAAGTTAGCTGCGAAGAGGAGCTGGAGGCACCACGAACCAGGGCTTGGAGGCGCCTTGGACTAGCCATAGAGGCACCGCAAGCAGGATAAGCGACGAAGGTTTCTGTGCTAATCCACGCGGCTGACTCGGGAGGCTTGGAGGCACCTTGGATGGTGTTGAGGCGCCTCCAGCAGTGCATAAAAGGTGTGTTCGAGCAGCAGTGAAGATCATCAATTCTAAAGTGCTTCTACTATAACGTGCTGCTCCAAAAGATGCCCTGAAGTGCTGCTACAAGCCACCGACGACCCGGAGCTTCAGTTTTAAGATTTCTTGTTGTCGGTATAAGTTTTTAATACTATTAAAATTGTAACACTCTTGTACACTTTTGTGCTATATAGTTGTTGCACACCGTAAGCGATCAACGATCGCGGACCTTGGAGTAGGAGTCATCCTAGGCTCCGAACCAAGTAAACCTTTGGTGTCTTTTGTGTGATTGCTTATTTCTTTTATTATTTCTGCTGCATTACTCGTCGGGTTTTTAATTTCGAAACGCGTGAAAGCCACGAGCGCTATTCACCCCCCCCCCCTCTAGTGCTTCTCGATCCAACACCTCTACACTTGTTGGAAGCTCAAAAAGTAACTAGGAAATGAATACAAAATTTGTTACCAAAGTTGATTATTTCCTAGCTCTATGGGCCTTTTTATAGCTTCTGGGAAACTCTATCCGTGGGTGGAAGGCGCCTCCAACAGACTGGAAGGCGCCTCCAACAGACTGGAAGCCGCCTCCAACAGACTGGAAGCCGCCTCCAGCGAAGCGCCAAAGGATAAAGTTTTATCCCTTGGCAACAGTAAAGTTAGCCTGGTCGAAGGCTCCTTCGTACTGTTCATCGAAGGCGCCTTCCAACCATGGAAGGCACCTTCCACAGTGAAGGTGCAGAGGCGCGAGGAGGGGCCTTCAACTTCCTTTGAAGGAACCTCCAGTAGTACTTGCAGCCACCTTTTGCTTTTCTGCTGCTTCGATCGCCTGGTTGATCGTGGTCATCCGGGATAGGGCTCACCCAAACTCATTTCCCGGTCTTCCCTTAAGCAAATTTTCACTCCGGCTTCTCATCCCTCAGAACGTCATCCACTAGTGTACTCTTCCGCAGCACTCGTCTCTCGGATGCACAGAGTCCGTCAATTCCCTTCCTGTGCCATCATTCTCGCTAGCTGTGTCTTCCGCTCGACTTTGTATGTTCCTAAGCTCCTGTAACCTTAGACCCAAGGGGTAAACACTAACATGACCTAACTTGACTTAGATGATCACATTAAAACTACCACGGGGTACCAACACATTCCTTTTCTCCCTCGCCGAGTCAGCCGAGCACCTCCTCGCCTTGCCTCCATCTCCATCTCTCAGAGCAACATCGCACCCCCACTAAAACTCCACCTCACACTTGCTACTGCCCCTTCTTCACACATGGCTACCAAGCCTCTAGTCGGCGTCGCTACTCACCTTCGTCCTTCTTTCTCGGTCGTAACTCTGCCTCCCGCCTGCTCTCCCTCTTTTGGCATGCGCCCGCTGTGTTTCTGCTGTTGCAACTGTTGGGATCTTAGATGGCTAGAGGGGGGTGAATAGCCTCTTTGAAAAATACTAAACATAAATTTCTTCAAAAACTTTGTTAGCATAGCGGAATTAGAAAACTAAAACAAAGAGAGAACACAGCACACTAACTCAGAGATTTACGAGGTTCGGGGATAACTTGCCCCTACTCCTCGGCGTGTCCGTAAGGTGGACGATCCCTTGATCTTCCGGTAGATCACACCCCGGAAGCTATCCGGCTAAAGGATTCTCCTTCTCGGTGGAGTAACCTCTCCACAAAGTCTTTAACAGCAGTAAGAAATTAAGCACAAGACTTACAGTAGTGGCTCAAGTGAAATGATCAAAGGAAGCTCACAGCCACAATCAGCGAAGAACAAGCACAAGCAGGAACACAAGAATACAGCCTCTCTTCAAGCACAAAGCACAGCACAGCTTGTTTCACACAATCAACCGAGAGCTCTATTCCTTGCTTCCTCGTCTCTCTTCTTATGCCTCTGCTCTTTTGCTGCAGAAACTCTGCGTCGAATCTCTGCTGTAAACACAAGCATCGCCAATCACTCTTCCTCCTCAGCTAGTTCTCTGAACTCACACCAATACCATCCTTGGTCTTGCTGGTGTCTTCTGAGCTCCAACCAACCCACAGGAGTCAAGCTGATCGCGAACAGAGATTGCAGTCTGTTAGCATCAGTATCCGTTGATGCTCAATCTTCCCTCATCGCAGTGATACACAGAAGAAAGTAAGCTCTGTCTTATTCCTTTGATGAGGCTTAATTTGAAATTAAGCACTGGAATGGAACCTGCAACCTGCACCACATAAAGCTCACAGCAGAAGTTGATTAGTTCAAACGAATCAGAAACCAGCAGAACCTGACAGTGTGTGCAGACAGTGTGGTGGATCGGTCAGCGGACCGATCCACACCTTTGAATTGATGTCTAATCGGTCGTAAAGATCGATCAGGGTATGGTCTGGGTCCGCGGACCGATCAACATAGGTCCTGATCGGTCCCAAGACCGATCAGAGATGGTCTGGATCGATCAGGGTGGAGTATGGATCGGTCCACGACCGATCTCCCGCCTTTTCCTTCTCGCGACATCATCTCTCGATCGGTGCGCCGATCAGATTACTCGATGCTTGATCGGTCTGCCGATCAGATTTCATGTGCTCGAGTGTTTCACGATCGTCAGCAAACCTAGTTTCATCGGATCGGTGCGCACCGATCGGTGCAATCAAATCTCACTAGATCGGTGCTGACCGATCCAACGCCTATGTGATACTAGGATTGGTCCGAGAATGAGCTACCGAGCTCGGTCTGTTGTCCGATCCAACGCCTCTGAGATACTAGGATAGGTCCGAGAACGAGCTCCCGAGCCCTCTCTGACCTAGTCAGGTCCAGAGAACGAGCTACCAAGCCCTCTCCGACCTAGTCCAGAGAACGAGCTACCGAGCCCTCTCTGACCATTCCGTGCCAAGTCACCATACTTGGACTTTTCCCTTGCCAAGCTCCCTGCTTGGACTTTTCACCAGATGTCTGGTCAACCTTGACCCATCTGGATTTCCCTTGCCTGGCTTCACTCACCAGGACTTTCCCTCCCAACTGATCAACCTCGATCAGTAGTCATTCTGAGTTTAATTAATATCTGATACAAACTTAAATCAGTGTCAACATCAAAACAACAGCCAGGTCAGACTGTATCAACAATCTCCCCCTTTTGTTGTTTGACAACACGATTTAAGTTTAGATCAGAATTGTTCAAATTTTCATAATTTTAGGGGAATCAAGATCCTCTCCCTAAGACGGATACAACACTATGTGAGGGTCTTCTAAAATCAAATTTGCATTCATCTAAACTTAGTTATCTTCTCCCCCTTTGTCAAATACCGAAAAGGTGCGAATAAGGTAAGATAACTTAAAGAACTCCCCCTTAACCCTTACTGTCTGTTTCTTAAAGCACTTAGAATTCCCTCTAAGTGTATTATAAGAGAGTAATAAAGAAATAAAGGACAAATAAGACATGCAAGTGAATAGCATATTAATAGCCGATAGAAAATGAAACATAATAAAGAGCAAGCAAATATAAAATTGAGTAGCATAAATACATGAGTAGCATCAGAAGTGCAAACATCCAGGTCAGACATAAAAACTAACAAATAACATCCAAAATACAGACAGTCAACAAACAAACTGTATCAATCAATATCCTCACACTGAGGAACATCACCATCATCGGCAGGAGGGGTGAAATCCTGAGGCGGCACGCTGGAGGATGGATAGCCTGGGTAAGACTGCGGAGGCGGGTAGCGCGCCATCCATCCGAGTAGCAACTGCTGTGTCACCACCTGAGGTCATCGTAGCGCTGGTCTATCCGAATACGCAGGCCATCCAGCTCAGCAGATATCATCTCATCGTGCTGATCAAAACGGCCCTCCAGCTCTGCGATCTGCCAGCGCAAATCAGGATCGGCCTCTCCATCGTCAACAGCAGGAGGAGCAGCATGAGGAGCAACCTGTCGTGGAGGTCCCCGTGGTAACTCACCTAGTGCTCTCCCATCCTTCCACCGAACATCCCCATTTTGCCCTATGATGCCAGACTTGGAAAATGCCCGTTTCCCAAGTCGGCAATCCTGCCTGACCATTTTGACTAATCTACCCTTAGAGACATCAACCTGAAGGGTCTCGAGCCAATCAGTAATTATATGCCCATAAGGCATATAAATAGTGGAGCTGCTAGGCTTAGAATATGATATGATCGAGGAGTAGATGCTCGACATGATTTCAAAATCGAGACGCCGACGCAAACCATAAAGCATAAGACAATAATATGATCGGATCTCAGATAATGGTTTAGATGTGATAGGTAGAAGGCAGTTCGTGACAATCTTAAAAAGAATGTAGTCTTGAGGAGATAATCTCAAGGCTGCAAAAGTAGGGAAGTCAACATCTAGCTCATCTAGCCCTTGTCTAGGCTGTCTGAAGAAGTACTCATAAATATCGTCGGGTGGGATATCAAAAGGTGGAAGTAAAGGATCTGGTAAGTCAGGAAATATCGAAGAGACATTACCGGTACTCCTCCGACAATCGAGATACTCAAAGAAGGATGAGACACTGAAATCAAGAGTCCGCTTAGCAACTCTTGTTTTATAACCTAGATCATTAGTCTGATGAAGGTTATTATAGAACTCAGAGACCAAGTCATAGTTGATATCCCGTTCCAAGTAGACTAGTGAATTGAGTTTGTAGTAGGCTATGACTTCTGACACTTGTGGGCAAAATTCGTCCATGAATTTTCGATCCACGGACCTACAAGGGAGTAATTTGAATGTTCTTTGGTTGAAGGCATCCTCATAATGTTGGTTTGGAAATCTAGCCAAGACAGATGGTTGAGGTCGGGAAGTAGCCCTAGGGTTCGATTTCTCAGGTGACTTAGATTTAGAGGTCCCTTCACCCACTACTTTCTTTCTAAGAGTTAACAATGTGGTAAAATGGGGCAATGAGTGAGCACCGGAGCCACCAACAATCAAGAACCGTGACAAATGAAGATTCAGATTCAGTGAGAAATGAAAACAAAATGCAAGTTCTAGAGAAGTTAGAAGTTACCTTGGTGCCATTTTAGGCTAGGACTTCCGAGCTAGAGCTTCGGCTAGGGTTCGGCTAGTGGTCCGCGTGCAACGAGAAGAGAAGGAGTGAGGTGAGGGAAGAAGTCGGCTAGGGTTCCGCGTGAAAAAGGAAAAGAAGAGATCGGGATGTTTTTAATGGTTTACTGATGGGTAAACAGTGATGAAATGATCGGACGGCTGTCCGAACAGGAGCAATCCTGATCGATCAGGGAACGTCCTGATCGGTCAGGGATCGTCCTGATCGGTCGTGGGGACCGATCAGGGAGCTTCCTGATCGGTCCCTGGACCGATCAGATGTGGATCAGTAGGGTCGATGTGTGCCGGTGTCTCCTGATCGATCCCTGGATCGATCAGTGAACCTTCTGTGGTCAGGAATGTCCTGATCGGTCGTGGAGACCGATCAGGTATCTTCAAATCTCCTGATCGGTCGTGGAGACCGATCAGGCATCATCCTGATCGGTCCCTGGACCGATCAGTGTCTGATAATGTGATGGCAAATTATGAGCCGTTATCTATCGAGAATTCTGAAAAGTTCAGAACTCAAGAATTCAGAATCTCCCAAATTCATAACCTAGAATCTAAGAATCAACACCCACAAGTATATTAAAAAAAATGAGCTCTTATGGTCTGAGCTTGTTTAGAGCCAGAAAGTTTCAGACTTTAAAACCAAAAACTCAGACATTTGGAATCTTAGGATTCCAATCTCAAAAAACCTTATAAAACTATTACCTAAGGTGAACCAAGGTATTAATTAAGACTTAGGATTGCTATGATCAATTTCAAGTTTGTCAAAATATATCCAAGTTGCTATCATTTCCTTTAACAACCTATCTTATTATCAATCAATCAAAGTCATGAAATGAATCAACCAACAATATCAATCAACACATCAGCCATCAACCATAATTAGATAATTTCTAGGCAAAAGTCTAACCAAGATTCCTTGGTTGGAATATATGAGTAAGATCTAGGAACCAAATACACATGAATTATGTAATGGTCTTCCCCATACTCAATTTATGTCTCTTCAACCTAATTATTCAAGAGATGCATGATACATTTTGAATAATTTGGTTGATCCTAGCATCTCACCCCATTTCTAGCAAACAAAAATATTTTGTTAAACCTTATAGTTTGTGTGAGATGTTCCCAAGTTGCCCAAATTAATTTCCCAATTTCTCTTGTCATTTTAATGGTCCTTATTGATCATGATGTGGTCAAAATGACTTATTGAGACAAACACATTCTCAATTCCCTCCTTAAATGACTAAATTCATTTTCCGGAAGGGGTTTGGTGAAAATATCGGCTAGGTTTGACTTTGACTCAACATATGTGAGTGCAATGTCTCCCCTAGCTACGTGATCTCTAATGAAGTGATGACGCACTTCAATGTGTTTGGTCCTTGAATGATGAACTGGATTTTTCGTTAGGTTTATTGTGCTAATGTTGTCACACAACACTTGCACTCCCTTATACGAAAGTCCATAATCTTCTAGAGTGTGAATCATCCACAACAATTGTGATACACTCTCTCCCATGGCAATGTATTCAGCCTCGGTCGTGGAGAGAGCAACACAATGTTGCTTCTGACTTGACCAACTAACCAATGATGATCCTAAGAATTGGCAACCCCCACTAGTGCTTTTCCAATCTAATTTGCATCCAACATAATCGGAATCGGTATAACCTATCAAGTCAAAAGACTCAGTACAAGGGTACCAAAGACCTACTCTTATTGTGCCCTTAAGGTATCTCAGAATTCTCTTAACTACAATTAAATGAGATTCCTTGGCACAAATTTGATATCTAGCGCACATGCCCACAGCGAAAATTATGTCCGGCCTACTAGCTGTGAGATATAGAAGACTACCAATCATGCTTCTATATTGCGTTAGATCAACTGGTTTTCCACTCTCATCATTGTCAAGGCGAGTTGTTGTCGCCATTGGAGTGGATACTTCCTTAGAGTCACTCATTTTGAATTTCTTGAGCATCTCTTGAGTATATTTTGTTTGATGGACATAAATGTCATCTCGAGTTTGTTTGATTTCAAGCCCAAGGAAGAATGTCAATTCTCCTACTAGACTCATTTCAAACTCACTTTCCATATGAGTGATAAATTCATTCAAATAGCCCTTGTTGTTTGAGCCACAAATTATGTCATCGACATACACTTGGGCTACAAAAATGTTTTCACCATCTCTTCGTAGAAATAGTGTTGGGTCTATTTGGCCTCTCACAAAACCCTTTTCCAGTAAATATGTTGACAACCTTTCGTACCAAGCTCGTGGTGCTTGTTTAAGCCCATAGAGAGCTTTCTTGAGCTTGTACACGTGGTTTGGAGCTTCGGTATTCACAAACCCCGGTGGTTGTTCAACATAGACTTCTTCTTTAATAAAGCCATTTAAGAAGGCAGATTTAACATCCATTTGATAGAGCTTGAAACCTCTATGTGCAGCAAAAGCTAGCATCAAACGAATGGACTCTAATCGGGCCACGGGAGCATAAGTCTCATCATAATCGAGACCTTCGACTTGACTATAGCCCTTGGCTACAAGTCTTGCCTTGTTTCTTACAAGTTCTCCCTTTTGATTTAACTTATTTTTGAAGACTCATTTAGTTCCAATAATGGTGGTCTTCTTAGGTCTAGGAACTAAGTCCCACACTTGGCTCCTTTCAAATTGACCTAACTCATCTTGCATAGCTAAGATCCAATCAGGATCGTGCAATGCCTCATCAACTATTTTTGGTTCAATTTCTGAGATCAAGGCGACCTCATTAGACTCATTTCTAAAGAATGACCTAGTCCTAACCCCTTGTTGGATGTCTCCGACAATTTGGTCTTGGGGATGACTAGTGGCTATCCTAGATTGTCTTGGTGTTGGTGGTGCCTCATGAATGGTCTCACTAGGCACAGGCAAGGACTCAATATTAGGCAAAGAATCAGATTGAGTTCTTTGTTGCCTTTGCTCACCATCATCAGAGTCAACTTCGACTCTTTCTATGTTTCGATCATTCAAACTTAGTCTTCTAAGTTCAAATTGAATTTCTCCTACATCCCTTGATTGATCATTTAAGTTAGGGATTTCTTCAAACGCTACATCAGAGGACTCTTCAATAAATTTAGTCCTATTGTTGTAGACTCGATAGGCTTTGCTGGTGAATGAATACCCGACCAGTATCCCTTCATCAGCCTTGGCCGAAAATTTTTCAAGATGGTCCTTGGTGTTCAAAATAAACACCTTACAACCAAACACCCTAAGATGTTTAATTGTAGGCGGATTCCCAAACCAAAGTTCATGGGGAGTCTTTCCTAAAAACCTATGTATTAAAACTCAATTTTGCACATAGCAAGCTGTATTCACAGCTTCAGCCCATAAGTAGCTCGGTAGTGAGTACTCATTGAGCATGCTTCGTGCAGCCTCTTGTAGGACTCGGTTCTTTCTCTCCACAACCCCATTTTGCTGTGGGGTCCTTGGAGTAGAGAACTCATGCATATATCCCTTTTCTTGACAAAACTCTAAAAACCTATGATTTTGAAATTCCCCACCATGATCACTTCTAATGGTTTTAATTGTTGTCGATTTTTCATTTTCAGTTCTTCTACAAAAAGAAATAAAAATATCTATAGTTTGATCCTTAGTTTTCAAAAAGAAAGTCCATGTATATATAGTAAAATCATCAATAATTACTAAACAATATCTACTACCATTCAATGAAATAATATTGTTACAATCAAACAAGTCCATATGTAATAAGTCTAAGGCAGTAGATGTACTCACAGTGCTTTTACCTTTATGAGATGCTTTTGTTTGCTTACCCATTTGACATGCATCACATAGTTTGTTCTTTTGGTACTTGATGCTGGGTAAGTCTCGCACTAATCCTTGGTTGGCCAACTTCCGGATGTTCTTCATGTTTACATGTGCCAACCTTCTATGCCATAGCCAAGACTCTTCTTCTTTCGACATGAAACACTTAATCAAAGCATTAGTAGCACTTTTAAACGATACTTGATAAATATTATCAACCCTTGTGCATACTAGTACCGTGTCAAGTGTGTCAATGTGTTTAATCAAACATTGACTTGAATGAAATTCAATTGTGTAACCCGTATCACACAATTGACTGACACTTAGGAGATTAAAAGTCATCCCCTTGACTAGAAGGACATTCTTGATATGGAGACATTCGGATATATGAATGTCTCCAACTCCTACAACCTTGAGGCTACCATTATTACCAAAAGACACATTACCTCTACTTTTGTTTTGAATGGTTGTAAACAGTGATTTGTCCCCGGTCATGTGCTTGGAGCATCCACTATCAACAAACCAAGTTGATAGATGCTCCCCCTCGACCAATGCCTACAAGACACGGAAGATAGAGGTTTTAGGTACTCAAATCTTGGGACCTAATGCTTCTACAACGAAAGACCTAGGAACCCATGCCTTGGTCATACCTTTCCTAGTTCCATGAGCCCTAGAAACATGTGATCTACTATTTTGAGTTCTAGACATTAGAGAAATGGAACTCGACTCCTTGGGTTGATACCCTAGTCCGGCCTTGTTGTAGACTGCCCTTTGGGCATTTAGAATCATGTCTAGAGTCTTAGAGCTAGTTGAGAATTTCTCAAGCATTTTCTTGAGTTTCTCAACCTCACCCTTTAAAGCCTTGTTCTCATCCTCAAGGACTTCTAGATGTAGGTCATCGACCTCATCTTCCCTAAGGGTCCTTAAGGTTTTTACTTCTTCTTTTAACAATTTATTTTCTGTTTTTGACTTTTTAAGCAATGTAGATAAGTGAGTGATAGTCTTATAACACTTTTCTATATGAGAAGAGGTTACCTCTTCATCATCCGACGATGATGAAGCCGCGGTTGAAGCGTCGCTCGAATCTCCCTCACTTCCGGAGTCCGAAACCTCCCTTGCCATGAGTGCTAATTGTCGTGTGCTCTTTTCCATCTTCTCTTCTTCCTCCGATGAGCTTGATGAGGACTCATCCCAAGTGGCCTTGAGAGCCTTCTTCTTCTTGGCTCTTTCCTCCTTCTTTTTGGCTCGTTCCTCCTTCCTCTTTAATTTCGGACACTCGCTCCGAATGTGTCCTTTCTTGCTACACTCATAACATATAACATTAGATTTATCAAAATTTTGATCATTAGTTTTACCTTTTCCTTTGTATCTTCGGCTTCTTCTCATAATCCTTCTTACGAAGTTCGCCATCTCACTTGATGATGATCCACTTTCATCATCGGATTCGGAGGAAGAGGTGGATGAGGAAATCTCCTTTTCCTTCTTCTTTTCCTTCTTCCTTCTTCCATCCTTGCTCTTTGGTCCTGCAAATAAAGCAATACCCTTCTCTTTTTGACCTTTGTTAGCAAGCTCATGAAGTTCCATCTCACAGAAAAATTCATCTAGTTTAACAATGGAAAGGTCCTTGGATACCTTGTAGGCATCTACCATAGATGACCACAAGGCATTCCTAGGAAAAGATTTAAGAGCGTACCTTACTAGATCGCGATTCTCCACTCATTCGTCCACAGAGTGTAGACCGTTGATGATCTCCTTGAATCTCCCATGAAGTTCACTTACCGTTTCATTGTCCTTCATGGTTAGATTTTGGAGCTGATTCAAGAATAGGTCCCTCTTGGCAATCCGAGAATCTCGAGTTCCCTCTTGGAGCTCGATGAGTTTGTTCCATAGGTCTCTTGCACTCGAGAACGGACCTACCTTGACGAGTTGGTCCTTGGCGATTCCACATTGCAAGGTGACCATAGCCTTGGCATCGGCTTGTGCTTTGCGGAGTTGTTCGGTAGACCACCTTGACGAATCGAGTTCCTTACCTTCTTCATCCTTTGGTGGTGTGAAACCTTCCTTGACTGAGAACCACATGGCAATGTCGGTCTTGAGGTAATACTCCATGCGGCCCTTCCAATATTGAAAATCTGCTCCTTCAAAGTAGGGTGGTCGATTTGTGCTAAAGCCTTCCTTCATAGCCATCCTTGTTTGCTCTTTTGGGTGTTAATCCGAATCAAAGAGCCCCTTGCTCTGATACCACTTGTTGGGATCTTAGATGGCTAGAGGGGGGTGAATAGCCTCTTTGAAAAATACTAAACACAAATTTCTTCAAGAACTTTGTTAGCACAGCGGAATTAGAAAACTAAAACAAAGAGAGAACACAGCACACTAACTCAGAGATTTACGAGGTTCGGGGATAACTTGCCCCTACTCCTCGGCGTGTCCGTAAGGTGGACGATCCCTTGATCTTCCGGTAGATCACACCCCGGAAGCTATCCGGCTAAAGGATTCTCCTTCTCGGTGGAGTAACCTCTCCACAAAGTCTTTAACAGCAGTAAGAAATTAAGCACAAGACTTACAGTAGTGGCTCAAGTGAAATGATCAAAGGAAGCTCACAGCCACAATCAGCGAAGAACAAGCACAAGCAGGAACACAAGAATACAACCTCTCTTCAAGCACAAAGCACAGCACAGCTTGTTTCACACAACCAACCGAGAGCTCTATTCCTTGCTTCCTCGTCTCTCTTCTTATGCCTCTGCTCTTTCGCTGCAGAAACTCTGCGTCGAATCTCTGCTGTAAACACAAGCATCGCCAATCACTCTTCCTCCTCAGCTAGTTCTCTGAACTCACACCAATACCATCCTTGGTCTTGCTGGTGTCTTCTGAGCTCCAACCAACCCACAGGAGTCAAGCTGATCGCGAACAGAGATTGCAGTCTGTTAGCATCAGTATCCGTTGATGCTCAATCTTCCCTCATCGCAGTGATACACAGAAGAAAGTAAGCTCTGTCTTATTCCTTTGATGAGGCTTAATTTGAAATTAAGCACTGGAATGGAACCTGCAACCTGCACCACATAAAGCTCACAGCAGAAGTTGATTAGTTCAAACGAATCAGAAACCAGCAGAACCTGACAGTGTGTGCAGACAGTGTGGTGGATCGGTCAGCGGACCGATCCACACCTTTGAATTGATGTCTGATCGGTCGTGAAGACCAATCAGGGTATGATCGGTCCGCAGACCGATCAGGCTTAATGAGTGCGGTTCCTCGCACTCTAAGATCGTCACCTGATCGGTCCCAAGACCGATCAGAGTGCATATGGATCGGTCCACAAACCGATCCCCGCCTTTTCCTTCTCGCGACATCATCTCCGATCGGTCTGCGGACCGATTAGATTACTCGATGAGGTCGCCGAGTGTTTCTGATCGGCCTGCATCGATCAGATTTCACTACTGAGTGTTTCCTGATCGGTCACCGGACCGATCAGCAAACCTAGTTTCACTAGATCGGTCTGTGCACCGATCAGTCAATCAAAGTCTCACTGGATCGGTCTGTTGACTGATCCAACGCCTATGTGATACTAGGATTGGTCCGAGAACGAGCTACCGAGCCCTCTCTGACCTGGTCCGGAGAACGAGATACCGAGCCCTCTCCGACCTAATCCGGAGAACGAGCTACCGAGCCCTCTCCGACTTCGTCCGGTCCAGAGAACGAGCTACCGAGCCCTCTCTGACCATTCCGTTCCAAGTCATCATACTTGGACTTTTCCCTTGCCAAGCTCCCTGCTTGGACTTTTCACCAGATGTCTGGTCAACCTTGACCCATCTGGATTTCCCTTGCATGGCTTCACTCACCAGGACTTTCCCTCCCAACTGATCAACCTCGATCAGTAATCATTCTGAGTTTAATTAATATCTGATACAAACTTAAATCAGTGTCAACATCAAAATAACAGCCAGGTCAGACTGTATCAACAGCAACCTCCGTCAAATTGCCATCTCTTGCCTCCTCTCCCTCATAGAATCTCCAACTCCCTCGCGTGATCTTTTACCGATCTCCGGCCAAAGCTCCGTCCTCTCCTGCCTTATGCCATCGTCGGTCATTTGTCGATCTATAGGGCCCCACGAGCGGTAACAATGATAGATCACCTCCATAGCCTCTTCTTAGAGCAACGCCACCGCCTCCTGATGCTATCGCCAACCGTCACCTTGTCCAAGCAACCCTCACATTGCTGTATTCACCGCCGCCACAAACAACTAGCGAACCGATGATGTGCACTGACCTCCTTTTTACCTACTGCAAGTAGATTGCCGGCTCTGCCAACCCCAGCATTGGATTGCCCATTCCATGTTCCTTTGTCGTGAGCATTCATAGTTGGTCATCGCTATTTTCCCTGCCCATATGCAGCCGATCCCAATCTAGCGCTCCATGTACCTTGCCGATTCGACACCCAACTCATCTCCATTCGACCTTGCTGACTGGGAAACCAACTCATCTCCGATTAGCCCCACCGTTCGGATGCTCCGACTCACCTCCACTCCAACCCAATGCCTCTCTCATGCCCAAAAATCTATCTACTCAATAGCACATGGACTAGCATGACACGTGGAATATCATGGTTGTGGTAGTGTGATCCCATGAGATCTCCCACAGTCTAAGATATAAGTGATGTTACCCTCTGATACATACAATAATGGGACATCTTCCTTACTGAAATAGGGTATCCTATAAGAATTATATCATCCCCTTTGATAACCATGGATATGACATCTCTCTCATTCATGTTATAAAAAGAGTTTGCTCTTGTCGGCCAAGGTACACACACAGTCTACTGTTCATTTTCTCTATTTTCTTCCCTGTCGAAGACTGACATGAGTATTAGAGTGGATGAACTATGACACCTCCCTCCAGTCGAATCCCTCACCCATTTTTCTACTCTTCCGTAGGCTCTCTAGACGATTCAAGCATCCCTCCAATTGACGCCGACATTGTCTAAACATAAGACCGTATTAATTCATGGACAAATAGCATGTACAAATAGTATTAATTCTAAAGTATATTTTTAGTATTTACAAAGAGTTATTTTGTAGAATGTCTCTGATATGTATAAATATGCCTTTGTACGGACATTTAGGTCAATCAAGAAAATTAAAAATAAGTGTATTGAGTTCTTCATTTTTTTTTCCCTTTTGCTTAAGATGAGATTTAAAAAAAGGACTACGATAAAATGCAAACTGAAAGCAAGTTTTGTTTTTCTTTATCAAAATTTAATTAAAGAAAAAAAATTGACACACATTTGCGCAGTACATTCTCTTTCCCACTCTTCTCTTTGCACGCATTGTTGTGTACAATTAAATCCGAACGATCGAAATCATCTCCGATTTCCATTTCCCTCTCCATCTCGTTGTGTGTTTTATCAATTTAGACGGTGTAATGTTGCTGCATGTTATCGATATCGAGCCCCTTGAGCTTCACCACCGACTCAACGTGCCCTTTCAACGTGTGTAGCTCTCTCAGCCTGCAAAGAATTAATGGACACATTGATATGATGATAACTGTGACTACTTGAAAAAACAGGGATTCAATTCCTCACCTTGCAATCTCGGCGCGTCGCTTGGCCTGCTCGGCGATCTCTGACAGCTCTTTGTAGCTGCTTTTGAGTTGGGAGGTATTATTAGCTGTGTGAAGGCCGTGCAGAGTCCTCTGCGCCAACGCCCACTGTGCCTCCCTTTCCTCCTTGCCATAATCTTTCTTCGTGGTGAACGCAATCTACGTACCATTAATTCATGCATTTTGATCGATCAGATTGAGTAGACGATCGATCGAAGAAAATAATTTGATGTAATTGATCAATGTAATGGATGACCTTGTTGTTGAGGAGGTTGCCCCAGGCCTTGCCGCTAAGACCGTAGCGGATGATGAACTTGAGGACGTCAAGAGGGAAGTAGGTGACGATGCTGTAGAGCCAGATGACACCTGCCCATCCCCATCCCATGCCTTGGATCCTAGCGAACTCCCACGAAGCATACACCGCGATCGTCGTCGCCACCAGTTGGGCCGCGAGGAACGCTGTCAAGAGGAGAAGACCAGGGCGTTCCACGAAAGACCAGCTCCTGGACCTGGTCACGAAGATGAGCGCTTGGCTAATGATGCTCACTTGGAGGTAAAGCGCTGCCATCAATTCGTAAGGACTGTCCCTGATCGATCTCACCCCAAACTTCTCCTGCAGTTAATTAATACATTTATTTTATTATATCTATATATATATATACCATTGAAGAATTGAATGGAATTAATAATTAATTATTTAATGCTGACGACGTACCGGGAAGAAGTCGGTGTCATGGGCGAGGTAGAAGAAGACGACGGTCATGATGGCTTGGTATGCGCCGAGGACCACGCCGGTGGCGAAGATCTCCTTGAGCTTCCAGGAATCGGGTAAGGGAGAAGGTTTGACTCTGTCCTTGGAGATGGTCATGATGGTGCCGTCGTTGAGGATGGCGATGATGAGGATCATGAAGGGGGAGAAGTCGAACTGCCAGATGAGGGCGATGAGGAGGAAGCCGAAAACGATGCGGATGGTGATGGAGACGGCGTAGATGGTGTAGTTCTTCATCCGCTGGAAGATGGCGCGGCTGGTCAGCACCGCGCTCACTATCACGCTCAGCCCTGGCTCCGTCAGCACGATGTCGGAGGCGCTCCGGGCTGCGTCGGTGGCGTCGGCCACCGCAATCCCGATGTCCGCCTTCTTCAGTGCCGGAGCATCATTGACGCCGTCACCGGTCATGCCGCAGATGTGCTTCCTATCTTGCAACCTCTTCACGATCTCATACTTGTGCTCTGTGTGCCACAAATTGTTATCGACTGATCCACTAGCAGTTGCATTAATTGTTCTTTCAATGAGTAAATTTATTTCCAATTACCGGGGAAGACTCCGGCAAAGCCGTCGGCCTTCTCGATGAGTTCGTCGATGTTGAGTCCGCTGACGTCGGCGTTCTTGTCGCCGAGTAGGGTGGAGGAGGGGTACATGTTGGTGCCCATGCCGAGCCTGCGACCGGTCTCCTTGCCGATGGCGAGCTGGTCGCCGGTGATCATCTTGACGTTGACGCCTAGGTTGAGTGCCTGGCGAATAGTCTCGGCGCTGTCGTGCCTCGGGGGGTCGAAGAGCGGAAGGAGGCCCATGAACTGCCACGGTCCGCCGGCGCTCTCCTTGCTCGCTTCGGGAACCTCCTGCCTCGCAATGCCGAGAGAGCGAAGGCCGCGGTCAGCGAACTGGTCGATGACCTCGTGGACCTTCTTTTTGTCGTCGTCTTTCAGTTGGCAAAGGTCGATAATCTGATGCGTTCGATATAGACAATCGATCCTTGTTAGTAATTAGAGAAGATCATAAATTAAAGGTTGATCGGTTGATCGACGATTGTTAGTAATTAATTTTCGCCGTACTTGCTCAGGTGCTCCCTTGCTGGATCGGTGCCATTTGCCATCAGAGTCGACGTAGGTGATTGCAGTGCGCTTGTCTACCGGATTAAATGGCAGGAAATGGACCTCGTTGATCCCTGCACGTGCCTGCAAGCACAAATTAAGATGATGCGGAAACAGCCGTTAATTTAGTTTTCCTTGCTGCTGCCATGCATATATATAGAAGGGATTGACCTCCTTTGGATCACCCAACATGTTAACAATTGAAGCGTCAATGGCATCTTGGTTCTCCACTCTGGAAGCCCTTGCAGCATACAAGATCACCATATCCTTATCAACGCCATTAGAACACACCTGAAATTAAACAAACTACGATATCATGCTCTGCTCTGATTATGAAAGAAAGAGAAGGTGAAAGAAGAGTGGAGGCATCACCTCGATCAGGTTCTTATCCACAGTGAGCTTGTTGAGCGTGAGCGTCCCGGTCTTGTCGCTGCAGAGCACATCCATGCCGGCCATTTCCTCGATGGCGGTCATGCGCTTGGTGATGGCACCCTGCTCGGACAGGCGGTGGGAACCAATGGCCATGGTGACCGAAAGAACGGTGGGCATGGCGATGGGGATCCCTCCGATGAGGAGGACGAGGAGGTTGTCGATGCCGTCGCGGTACCGGCGGTGCTGGATCGGGTACATGACGACGATCTCGATGAGCATGCCGAGGCCGATGGAGCAGATGCAGAAGTTGCCGATGGCGGTCAGCACCTTTTGGAAGTGGCCGACGTTGTTGGTGCTGTCGACCAGGTGGGCCGCCTTCCCAAAGAAGGTGTGGACGCCGGTGGCTATGACTACGGCCTCGATCTCCCCCTGCTTGCAAGTCGAACCAGAGAAGACCTCATCGCCGGGGTGCCTGGTAACGGGAAGGGACTCCCCGGTGAGGGCGGATTGGTCGATCTTGAGAGGGTCTCCCTCCAGAAGCCGGGCGTCGGCCGGGATGATATCGCCTAGCTTGACGCTGATGATGTCGCCGGGGACGAGGATGGATGCCTCCTGCTCCGACCATTTGCCGTCCCTCAATATCTTCGTTTTAGGAGCAAGGCCGGCCATAAGAGCGGCGGCGGCATTACCCGCGTTGTTCTCCTCAATGAAGCTGATTGTGGAGTTGATGAAGAGGAGAACCACGATTCCAACGAAATCTTGCCAGTCAGGTGGCTCATCCTGAAAATTATCAATATATTTTTTATCAAATAAAATAAAAAAGGGAGATCTGATTAATGGTCGATAGACACAATTAATTGTTAAATTAATGCAATATCGAATCATGAATTTTAGCTTAATTTGCTTACCCCTCCATTGTCCAACACAATGGCCATAATAGCAGCCAGCTCCATCACCCATGAGAGCGGATTCCACATGAATCCTAAGAACTTGAGCAGTTTGCTTTCCTGTAATACATATTGTAAGGAGAAGAAGAAAAAAAAATAATTCTTTTTTATTCATTCAAAACAAAAAATAAAAAGGGAAAATCATAGAGTTAAATACCTTTTTCTCCTCGAGCTTATTGAATCCGAAGATCTGCAAACGCTTCTCCCCTTCCGCCGACGTGAGTCCCTCCTTCCCACATTTCAACTGAGCAAACACTTCCACCACCGGAATCTTCTCCTGCACACCAAAATCAGAAAGCCAAATTAATCCCCAAAACTAGAAGTTTAGTCACCCAATTGATGATCCATTGACTCGTTTACCAGATCGACTGTCTCATTTTTTATGTGCTCTAAGCCTTCCGCCGCCATCAGATCAACGTACGATCAATCAACCCCTAAGGATTTTACTCCTTTTTTTTTATTAAAAAAAAATCTTCTTTTGAAGTTTACACTGCTTGCTACGGAGGAGAGGAGAGGAGACTTCGTGTGCCAATACTCCAACTATCCAATTCTCTACCACTCACGAGAGGTAAAGGGGACAGAGGAGACGACGCCACCCGAATTTCTTCTTCTCCTTTCCTTATTCGAGAGCTGCAAGCAAACAAGCAGTGGGAGAGAAGAGGAAGAAGCGGTAGTATTTATAGGATCTGTGTGTGGATAGCCGCCCAGAGCGGCGACGAGCTTCCCGGTTGACCAATCTTTGCATCAAAGATTAACACATTCATTTCGGTTAATTATACGCCCCGGGTAGGGTGTCATAATTAAATCCTCCCGTGATAAATTTTTTTTCTATAATAAATAGTAATTCTGAAAGATAAGTCACAATGAATCTTATTATTATAATCATAATAATAATTTTAATTAGTCTTATTAATTATTTTTGAAATGATTGATCTAATTCTATGAAAAGTTTTCATCAATCACCATGATAAATCGAGAAGCGCATATGGCGATCAGTCCAGAAGTCCAATATCTTTTGATTTCACCCTCTATTTGAAGGAAAAATTTCAACAAATAAATCTTAGCTGGGATTCGAACTGTGAATATATGAGTGACAACCTAAATATCCTATCATGATTCTATAACCCTAAAGATCAAAATAAATCTTCTTATGATTCAATTTAATGTTACCTAATCTAATTAATCATAATTATACCCCTGCCTAACTAATTAGTTATTAATATATATTTTTAAACGTGGATGCTTAAAATGTTTCAAAAATAAGCTTCTAAATCTGAACAAATCTTTAGATTATCTATTATTTTTTCAATGTCAATGTTTTAAAATTTTAATTAAATAAAAAGATTATAATAACCACTGATACGATATATAAATGAGGGTCCGAGGGAGCCAAAAAAATTAGAAATTAAGAGAATGTGATAGTCAAGAGTCAAGGGGACATGGTAGTTAAGAGTCAAAGGAACGTGGCAGTCAATAATAAAAGAGGATGTGACAATTAACAATCAAGGGAAGATAGGTGTTAAACCACCCCGTGTTACTAGTCGCATAATTCTTGGTCGGTCACTGTCAGATCAGACCCTCAAATTTGGAACATAAGATAAGGTTTGGACTAATCCTAGGCCTGCCCTCAACTAATCAGATCTTCCCAACTTAGGCTTTATAGATGGTCCGAGTACTTGGCTAATATAGCTCTCGACCGGCTCCCCAGCTGTCAGATCGTGAAAGCTAGCCTTTTCGCCACAGTCTTACACAAAACCCGAGCGGCCCACTACAGCTCATTCTCTTCATCAAGGCTCAATCATGCTAACACATCTGAGCGATCAACCGAGCGACCTTCTACTAAAACCCAAGTGGGGTAGATTACACTAGGCGATAACAGTGTCAGAGAGTCGTAACCTCTTGTCAGAGAATAACTGTCATCCGGTATGGAATATTATCACGCCCCTAGAGGAGTCCCTACTAAACAAAAATCCGGTAGCATCTCCCCTATACTGGTGACAATCTGAAGCATACATACATACAAAATACATCAATATAACCATCTGGCCATACAGCTAGAATATATACACAACCATGTATATATATATATATATATATATATATATATATATATATATATAACAACCCACTTGGCTGTACTACAAGCCAACACAGCGAAAAAATGATAAAGAAAGCCCATACAAACAAAAACAATATACTGCTAGCCGGCTAGGCCTTATACAACACCACAACAGCATAAAATTTAACTCCACATAATAACTCCAAAAGATAATCGAATTAATATAACACCAAATACAAAATACGAGTAAAGAATAAATGAAACCCGATGCAGTCTTCAGATGTGACGTAGGGCCGACAATCAGGACTCTCTCAAGCATCCTTGATTCATCTACTTGCTACCTAGCGAAAGAAAAACCATTTTGTGGGGTGGTGAGTACTGGACTCAGCGGGTAAAGGAAAGATAGTGCATGAACATAATATCCAAATAGAGAGTGTCAACAGTATACAGTCTCATATGAGAAATAGCAGATACTACAGTAAAATCACAATAAGTGTTCGTACCTGTAACCATATTGTAGGCTAGTAATAGAAGGTCCAGAGTAAAACAACTCTGCTACAGAGCTACTCATAACTACAAGGGTCACATGTGAGTTATACACATATTACCAATAGGTAAGTCAGTCTAAACACATACAACATATATATATCTCAAAATATGCAAGCATATCAGCATAAGTAAGCAACATAAGCTAGCAACAACAGCATAAGTAAGCAACAACATCAGCCGGTATAATAATAACAGTGCATGCACTGATGGCCACTCCCGCCCACCCGTCTGCACCATGACCCCTGTATGGTCGAGAGGTCGGGTCAGTGACAAACTGTACGACACTCCAGCTACCACTCTCTCGAGTGGTCGAGCGGACAGTTGCATAGTAGCTAACTAGCTACTTCTATGATGGGGTCTCTGATGCTCGCACTCCAGCTACCATCACCCATGAATGACCAAGTGCGGCACGACAAGAGAAGTGGCATCTGCTCCAGCTACCAGTCTCTCGAGTGGCCGTGACCCTGGTCAACGACTCTCTCGACCGCAAGGGAGAATTTGTCATTGGCATGCATGTAACGATATGATGTGCAACATACAACAATCATCATATACATATAAACAAAAATCAGGTATGCTACATGAAGCTAGCATGCTCAATACGGTACATAAATAAACAATAATCAAAGCATACAAGATTGTTATCTAATATCTGTATATATCATAGATGACAACAAGAGACTGTATGGATATAGAAACGAATAACTCAAAGGTTTGAGTGGAAGTATCAAGCACAAGAAAAATACGAGTGGAGTCAAGGTAAAACAGTTCTTATCCAAAAATAATAGCTCATGCATCAAGGTCAAAGTACTAAAAGAAATAAAGCAAGAAGTACCCTCCTTAAAAGAAGATCGTGACCAGAAATCCTACGTCGAGATGCCCGTCTCGAATCAAAGTCCTACATCAACGTACACAAATTATCTATCTTCATATGAATCAAATAGCTAATACCAATTCTCAAACCATATCTAACCCAATCTTAGCATCACTATCTACATCAGTTATCAAGACCCAGAACCTTCACATAACAGAACACGGAGTCCTGTACCACACCCAAAAATCTAGTCGAAAAAGAAACTGAAACCGCCACCAAGGCAAAAACCAAACCAAAAACACAGAACATCCCACTTAAATCTGCACTAAAAACAAAACCAAGCTTTCACAGGTATAGGAACAATATTGATACCATTTATAACCTCCTAAATCTATCCCCTACATCATAACCAGCTTGGGAAAATAGGAATTTCATCAAATTAATATCCATCACCGAGGAAGCAATAGAAATCGTCAATTAGCCAACTTCCGAAATCCATTCCGATGAATCAGAGCCAAGCAAGGGGCAAAGAAATCCATCAAAATAAAATAATAACATTTCTAAAACCGAATCCACAATCGAACGAATCCTACATCGAAGCATAGATCGCAGCCAAACTTGCTACTAACCTACCAAAATCACCCAATCCATAACTACAAGGGAAACTACTTACTAGATCTGGTAGGGCACAGCTCGGAGAGAAGAGGATCAGCGGATGTGGCTCGAGAGAGATGAGATCGCCGACTGTGGTCTGTGGTGCTCATGCGAGGAAGAAAGATTGTCGGCTGTGCTACTCCCGTGAGGGAGAGATTGTCGGGTGTGGTGCCCGCGTGAGGGAGAGATCGTCGAATGTGGTTGCGGGATCTCGCGAGGATCGGTCGACGCCGGGATGAGCAACGCCGGCACGATCCCGTGCTGTGGACAAAGGCGGCAGTTTGGTGAGGGGAAACACGAGACTTGGGAAGGTGGGCTCAAGGAGGAGGAGATTCGGTGTGTGTGGGGAGCTAGGGCATGGGTAAAAAAACTTATAACTTAGGAATTTTAAAATTAAACCCTAGATCCAAAGCATGAACCTTGGTATTGAAGATGGGAGACGCAACAACTGTTGGGACTTTCGAGCCGTAAAAATCACTTTTTGCGTTGCGGAAACCTCGAAGTCTTGCCACGGATCCGTACGAAGATATATAAAAATAAATCATGTACAAGTTTCTAACCTAGATCTACCTTAGATCTACATGAATAAGAAGCGTTACCCTTGTTGCGAAGCCCTTTGCTTATCCCGCTCGTTCAAAAGGTTGCCGGATCTCGAGAGTGTCAAGCGTACACTCCTCTATACGTATCCACATGGACAATAGGTGGAGAAGAACCACTTAGAGTGTGCTAGCACTCTTGGGTGGCTCGGAAATGGAGGAGAGGGAGAGAGAGATAGAAGAGAGGAAGAATAATGATGGTGTTGGATCTAGAGGGTTAAGTATGGTGTTGGGTAGCCAAAGACCCAACAATGATAGATCGGGTCTAGGATACCAATCTAGTGTCTCCAAGGCTAAGGGAAAGTCATATGCTAGGGTTGCATATGACTATAGCAAGGAGAAGTCAATAAATAGTAAGGGAAAGTCATTTAAAGGTAAGGAAAAATTAACCAAGGACAAGGTGTCCAAGGTTAAAAAGGTAAGGTTTGTAGGCCACGTGTCACCGGAAGTGCACCAATGTGGCCTAGCCATTGTAGATGAGTCACCTAGGGAGGTGGCTAAGGTTAAGAGCTCTTGGGGGAGCTCAAAGAGTCAATTTGGGACCCATGGACAATGGATCTCAAGGGGGTTTTACTTGGGAGTCTAGACAAGCCATGGAATGTGCCAAGTGGTTTGGAGACGGACTTGAGTCTCAAACCTAGGGTTTTGGCATAATTAGTTTATGTTTCATGCAAGAAATATGACAATTGGGGTCATATAGCATGAAAATTGATTTTGTATGTATAGATGCCATATAAACCAATGCCAGGGATGCATTGTGGGTTAGTATGGGCAAATACATCAAGAGGAAACCAAAACTAGGACTTTAGGTCAAGGTTCAGTTGAACTTTTTAGTTAGTTTTGTATTTTGTGGCAATCTTGGGATTTGTGATAAATATATTTTTGTATATATTTTTCCCAAGTATACATTGATATAATAGACCTCTCCATAAAATTTGAGAATTTTTGGAGGCATGTGGAATTTCTGGCGCATTTCTGAAGTTGGCCAGAAAAGGCTGATTTTTTTCATGAATAGTGTACCAATCGACTGGTACAGTTACCAGTCGACTGGTAACAGTATTTTTTAGCACAGAATGTCTCTATAAGCTCATTTTCATGAGGGCAGTCGACTGGTACTTCTTGCAGTCGACTGATACCAGTCTGAAAGTGTTTTCAGCACTGGATTTTGATCGGGTCAACTCGTATAGATGTATGAGATCCATGGGGGATAAATACATGAGTTTAGGGTCAATTAGATGATAAGTTTTCAACAATTGAGATATTGTTCAAAATCTTTTTGGATGTTAGGCAAAGGGAGAGAAGTAAGGTTTAGTTGGGAAAACCTTAGTGTCTTTGTGTAAGGGGAGCCTTGGGATAGGTTCTTAAAAATCCCTGTGGAAAAATTCCTAGCTCAATGGGGAGCATAGGTGTAGGGGGAGCCTTGGGATAGGTTCCAATGCATGATGCATTGTTTCGGCCTTGTAAGTCTAAGTGTGTAGCCCTGACATCGTAAGTCCATTCGGCGTTGTAAGTCCAAGTGTGTAGCCTTGGCATCGTAAGTCCATTCGACGGTGTAAGTCCAAATGTGTAGTCTTGGCAACATAAGTCCATTTGTTTTAGCATATTTATTTGCTATTGTTTTCTCTAACTTAAACATATTGCCAAAATATTAAAAAGGGGGAGATTGTTAGAGCAATCCCAATGGTCCGTGCGACAATGTGTTTTAGTGTTTGGGCAAAGGGTTTAAGTTAGGTTCACCCTTGTATTTGATATGTGTATTTGAGTTGTGCAGGTTTACAAGATACACATGTGACTCAGGTTGATGGCAGGTTGATGGCTTCAAGTCCGATGAAGGATGGAGCATCCGAGGGACCGTGGACAAGGCAGCGAGGACAAGGGCCGAGGGAAGCGACTTCAAGGCATACGCAAAGGATGACATTGGGACGAGCCACAAGCTTGAATGCATCCGAGGGGCGAGAGCCAAAGGAAGTAGGCTTGAAGGCAAGAGGTCAAGGCTGCAAAGAAGCATCAAGTGAGTCATAAGGGTGAGGGTACAAGTGCACGAGAGATTGTACTCGAAGTAAAATCCTAGTTTTAGGGGTTTACTGTAGCGTTACTGTAACAATATTGTAGCAGTACTGTAGCAATACTGTAGCAGTCGACTGCATATTTTAGCAGTCGACTGGTGCAGTCGACCGCGCAGTCGACTGGATGCGAACAGAATAGTTCTGTTCGTTCGGTCAGTGTGGATCAGTCGACTGCATGTTTTAGCAGTCGACTGCACCAGTCGACTGCAAGTTTTAGCAGCCGACTGGTATCGAGCCGTTAGGATGTAACGGTCGAATTTCCACAGAGGGCAGTCGACTGGTAGGCGGGGGTTTTCAACCCGCGACCTATATAACCAAAACTTGGGAGCTTGGTTACAGCTGACAAAATTAGTGGTGGTAAACCCTAATTAGTAGTTTACTAGTCTCAAGAGTGTTGGTTGGTGTTGTTGTGAGGTTTCTCCACCCACAAGGAGCGACTTGAGATAGCCGGAGTTTGTCGGGGGCTAATCCACCGACGGATAGGGATCGTCCACCTCAAGGACACGCCGTGGAGTAGGAGCAAGCAATCTCCGAACCACGTTAAATGATTGTGTAGCTTGGTTTGATTTCTTACTTGTCTTTAACTTTCTTTGTATTCATATTAGTTTGTATTTCCACTGCGCAAACTAACAAGTGTAGGAAGCGAGTATTTGGGGGTGTCGTCTATCCAACCCTCCTTCAAGCCGACCACCGACCCCCCTACAAGGGTGACTACCCCAAATTGAAAAAGGATATAGGCAAGGGCAAAAGACCAACAAGATCGAAGCTCAAGAATCTAAAGGCAATATGGTATGAATCTTCATCCTCCAAGTCTGAGATCGAGGCCTACGCCAGACTAGCCCTACTGGCCGACCGCCAAAAAGAAGATGAAAGCAGTTCAGAGATGAGCATTGTTAAAGGAGGAGGATCTTCAGAAGAAAATCGTGATGAAGGGGGAGCATCAGAACACGAGATAAATAAGGTACGTGTTTTACCTCTTGAAATGTCATTTCAATTTATTTTGGTACTCTCCAAGGATTTAGTAAAACTAGAAAGAGAAAATGTTAAGATAAAACTAACCTTAGCTAATTCATGCCCTATAATAATGTATGATAATCTAAGAATAGAAAATGATAAATTGAAAGCACAAATAGAAAAACAAGAAAATGACTGTGCATGTTTGAATTCGAACAGTTATTGAAAATCAAAATTTAGAAATTATGGTAGAATCAGCTGGTACATTAGAAATTACAGGGACAGATTAGGAAAATCTCTACAAATTATATACCTCTAAAATTTTTAATAAATCCAGTAGGTAGAAACCTATATTGGGTTTCAAAATCTTTTTTAGATTAAAATTCAACTTTTTTTTGAAATTGTCTCAATTAGAAAAATATTTTTTTCTATTCATATTCCAAATTAAATTTTTTTTATACTATCCGATGATTTAATTTACAAACAAAAAAAAAATTTGCAGAGCAATTTTTTTAATGAAAGCATACTTTAAAATGTAAAATTATTTTACAAACTTAAAATTTGAAAATTTTATTTTTCTATGATAAAATATAATATTATTTGTTAAAAAAAAAATTAAATTAAAAATTTAAAGTAAATAAAAATTTGAAAACTTTTACTTTTTCAGCCATAAAACTAAAATTTCTTATTATGTACCCTTAGAAATTTATATCCAAATTTTCTACCTGTTTATGTTATTTTTCCTTTTTTTTTAATGTGATCAAAGGGGGAAAAAATAGGTACAAGTTAAGAGGGAGTAAGGATATTCTTTTGCTTTTCACGAAATTAACAATTTTTATTAACTCACTTAATTCCCATAATTTTTATCCTTGTATTTATTTTTGTAATTAACTTGTTTAATTTATTGCTTTACTATATTATTACATTTTTAACCCTAACTTGAACTTAGGTTGATGCACATCAAAAAGGAGAAATTATTTATACCCCTGGGTAGTTTTGATGTGGTCAACTAAGTTCAGTTAGGTCTTGTTATGTTTGATCCTTGTGTCTAAAGTGTGTAGGAGCTTAGGAACACAAGAAGTCAAGCAGAAGATGTAGCTAGCGAGAAAGATGGCATGAGAAGGGAGTAAACAGACTCGGTGCATCCGAAAGACAAGATGTTGCAGAAGAGTACACCGATAGACGAGAAGGACGTGTGCGGTAGTCCGAGGGACAATATGCTAGGGAGGAAGGCTGCTCGAGGAGAAGGTCGGAGTTGGATTCAGGTGAGCTCAACTCCGGTTAGCCAAAGCATCACCCACGTGAATAGATCAACAAAGGAGTTGATCTACCATACGGAAGGCACCTTCCATGGCTAGAAGGCACCTTCGATGAATAGTACGAAGGAGTCTTCTAGCCTTTGAAGGCGCCTTCTGATAGCCATTAGGCGCGAATAGAGTTTATCCACAATGGATAAAACTTATCTAATGGAAGACACCTTGGACCTCATCGGAGGCACCTTCAAGCTGTTGATAGAGTTTTCCAGGAGCTATAAAAAGATTCCTGGACCTAAGAAATAATCAACAACTCCTATATTCATTTCCTAACTTATTTCTGAGTGTTCAAAGAGTGTAAGAGGTTTCTCCGCCTTCAATGAAGGAGACTTTTTTAGTGCTTTCATTTGTCTTGGATTAACAACTACCTAGGTTGTAACCAAGTAATTTCTTAGCCTCTTTAATTTTTAGTTGTTCAATTTTTTTGTTATAATTGTGCTACTAATCTAAGTTGAAAGATCGGAAAAGGTTAATTTTGTTATATAGGCAATTCACCCCCCCTCTTGCCGGCACCGCTGAGCCAACAATAACTCCCGAGTTTGCCTCTACCCCAATAAAGCACCCTAAACCCTTGTCATCTAGATACCCAGAGTTGTCTGACCATCCAGATTTAGCTAAGCATTCATTTTTCTTATGGCACAAGTCCTTCTAGATTCGATATTTCAGATTTTCATGCTTCTTTGGATTCATTTTATGAGAAACAAAGCGCCCAACAATAAATATTAGATGGTCACTTTCAAATGTCTGATGACCAATTTCAAGAAGTATGTGTCACGCCCCAGAGGAGTCTCTTCCAGACAAAAAACCGACAGCATCTCCCCTGTACCGACGACAATCTAAAGCATACATACAACCACAAGTATACATCAGCCACACACGGCTGGAAATATAGACAACCACGCAGTTATATACTCAGCTCACTCGGCTGGATCAAAATATCATAACCACGCAGTTATATATATATTTAATAGCCCATTTGGCTATACTAAAACCTAACACATAGCGAAAAATGATAGAAAATTATTACAAACAAAAAAACAAGACTGCTAGCCGGCTAGGCTTACACAACACAACAAATAACACAAAATACCACATAACAGCACTCCAGAAATAAAACCGGAATATACAATGCTAAGTACACTTAATACATAAAACAAATAAAACATAAATGAAAATGGTAACAGTCTTCTGATGTGACATGGGAATCGACAGATAGGATACTCCAAGCGACTTCACATACCTCTACCTGATATCTGAAATAAAAATATATCAACGGTGTGAGTTCAACAACTCAACGGATACTGGATAAACATGCATAATAAGTTATAACTAATAGTAATAATCATGAGGTACAGTTTCTTGAAATTTTTGGGAGAGTCTTCGGACTTGATCCCAGGAAACATGAACCTAATCCCCGAATATATGACGGAACACTCCAAGATAAAGATGCAGCATCTTGGCAAAGAGCAATGAATTCAGAAATAGAATCTATGTATTCTAACAAAGTCTGGGAGCTAGTAGAACCACCAAATAGTGTAAAAGTTATTGGATGTAAATGGGTCTACAAAAGAAAAAGAGGGGTAGACGGGAAAGGTGGAAACCTTCAAAGCAAGGCTTGTTGCGAAGGAGTATACTCAGAAAAAGGGAGTCGATTATGAGGAAACCTTTTCACCGGTAGCTATGCTTAAGTCTATCCAGATACTTTTATCTATTGTTGCTCATATGGATTATGATGTTTGGCAAATGGATGTCAAGACAGCTTTCCTTAATGGAAGTATTAAAGAAAACATCCATATGAAGCAGCCAGAAGGGTTTATTACAAAGGGAAAAGAGCATCTTGTATGTAAGCTCAATCGGTCTATAAGCAAGCTTCAAGATCTTGGAATATCCATTTTAATGAAGTAATCCAGTCTTATGAATTTATTCAGTGATCGAATGAGTCTTGTGTATACAAGAAGTGTGACGAAAACGTGATGGTATTTCTTATACTATACGTAGATGACATTTTGTTAATTGGCAACAATGTCAAAGTGTTGTCAGAAATAAGGGTATGGTGTCCAAGCAATTCGATATGAAGGACTTGGGAGAATGCAGATATATTTTTGGGATCAAAGTAATAAGGGATCACAAGAAAAGAATGTTGTGTTTATCTCAAGCTTCATATATTGATACTATCCTAGCTCGTTTTAGCATGCAAACTCCAAGAAAGGTTTTTTACCTTTTCGGCATGGAGTATCTTTATCTAAAAAGATGTCTCCTAAGACATCAAAAAAGATAGAGGAAATGAAGGCAGTTCCTTATGCTTCAGCTGTAGGAAGTCTAATGTATGCAATGTTATGCACGAGACCAGATATCTATTTTATCATGGGCATGGATAGCAGATATCAAAGTAATCCAGGACAAGAACATTGAATTGCTGTAAAACATATATTAAAGTACCTGAGAAGGACTAGCGATTATATGCTAGTTTACCATGCAAATGATTTGCTCCCTGTAGGTTACACGGATTCTGACTTCCAATCAGATAGGGACAATAGTAAGTCTACCTCAGGTTATGTGTTTACTTTAGTAGGTGGAGTCATAGCATGGAGGAGTGTTAAGCAGAAATGCGTTCAGACCCCACCATGGAAGTTGAGTATGTGGCAGCCTCTGAGGCAACCAAAGAAGTTGTATGACTTAGAAACTTCTTGATGGACGGATGTGATTCCTGGTTTGCCCAAAACTATTATAGTTTATTGTGATAATAGTGGTGCAGTAGCAAACTCAAAGGAACCACGAGCCCATAAGGCAAGTAAACACATAAAGCGCAAGTACCACCTGATACGAGACATCATGAAACGAGGAGAAGTTGCTATCGCCAAGATTGCATCAGAAGATAACCTGGCATATCCTTTCACTAAGGCCCTTCCAGCGAGATCTTTTGATCAGCATGTTGAGGGGATGGGAATCAGATGTATGACAGCATTTATGGCAACATAGTCTTTTAGTATAAGTGGGAGATTGTTTAGATGTATACTAAAAGTGTAGCTTTTTGTAAACATTTATTTTGAAATAAGAATCACATTGGTCAAATGTCTATATTTATATTAGATATAGATGTCCATGTTGGGTTTTTCGGGCCGCGAAAATCACTTTTTCGCATCGCGGAAACCCCGAAAGACCCTAGCCAACGGATCCGTGCAAAGAAAAATTTGAAAAACATACGAATACGAGTTTCTACCTAGATCTACACTTAGATCTACAAAAGAAAAGGTTATACCTTCGATGCGTGCCCTTTTTCGTATCCCGCTCGTCCAAGATTCGCCGGATCTCGAAGTTGTCAACGTAGACAACTCTCTATACGTATCCACACGAACACACTAGGTGGAGATGACCAAAACAAGGTGTGCTAGCGCCTTATGGGATTCGGCCAAGGAGAGGAGAGGGAGAGCAAAAATGGCTAGAGGAAGGAGATGAAGTGAATGCACACATGAATGAGAAAATGAATTCACATTCACAACAAAAGGTGCCCGGCCACTTTCCCAAGTGTAACCCCCATTTTTGCATTAAGTGTGGCCATTAAGAGATTTGTAACCTCCATGAGGTGGCACACACATATGCTAAACATGATGATGTGGCACCTAATCATTGGCCACTTAATGCCAACTCACCAATGAGGTGGCATAAAGTCAAGTCAAACTTGACTCTTCATCTTCCTCTCAAGTCAAGTCAAACTTGACTTAATCTCTCTCATGGTTGATCTAATCCAACCATTTAATTCAAGTCAATTTAATATAATGAATCTAATTCATTTAATTAAATTAATTCAATGAGTCATAATCTAAATTAGACTCATTGAACACATGAATCAACTTGAGTCCAACTCAATTAGCCCAATTAGGATTACTCTTAATCCAATTTGATTCATCAAATGAATCTAATCCTCTTGGTTCATCATATGAACCTAATCTCCATCTAATTATCCTTAGTGTGTGACCCTATAGGTTCTTGTAACGTTGGCAATGCCCCTAAACCCATTTAGGAGCATAAGTAATGAGCGGTATCTAGCAACACATGTGCATTCACTTCATCTCCTTCCTCTAGCCATTTTTGCTCTCCCTCTCCTCTCCTTGGCCGAATCCCATAAGGTGCTAGCACACCTTGTTTTGGTCATCTCCACCTAGTGTGTTCGTGTGGATACGTATAGAGAGTTGTCTACGTTGACAACTTCGAGATCCGACGAATCTTGGACGAGCAGGATACGAAAAAGGGCACGCATCGAAGGTATAACCTTTTCTTCATGTAGATCTAGAAGTAGATCTAAGTAGAAACTTGTACATGTAAAATTTTGAAATCTATCCTTCGCACGAGATCCAGTGGCATGGGTGATTCGGGGTTTTCGCGACCCGAAAACACGGTTTTCGCGATGCGAAAACGCGATTTTCGCGGCCCGAAAAATCCAACAGAAGATCTAGGTAGAAACTCGTATTCGTATGTTTTTGAAATTTTTCTTTGCACGGATCCGTTGGCTAGGGTCTTTCGGGGTTTTCGCGGCCCGAAAAACCCAACAGTGGTATCAGAGCCACATGCGAAGACGAATACGAGTTTATTTTGTGTTTTATGAAAACTTTTCAGTTCTCTAATATTCTGTAAATTTATGATTTTTATAGTTTTTAAGGGTATTTTTCTCGTAGAAGCGAAGCACAAGTGTTTCGGCACTTGTAGGCTTCGACTACCGAGAAGTTTTTCCCAAAACGGCTAAGTTTCGCCCCAAAACTTTTTGGGACAGTGGGCTAAGGCGCTGTTAGATCACAAAGGAACCCTCGCGATGGTTAGATCGCGGGTAGGGGCGCTGCTCCTGGCCCCGCAAGGGGATTCGTTCCGCGATTGCACCCGAAAACTGCTAAACGGAGCCGCCGGGAAATTGTACTCGTAAAAATTATAGAAAAAATTACAGAAAATTATAGAAATATATAATTTCGAATTATATATTATTTTTGTGATATTCATGGCCCAAAGATCCAATTCGATTGGATAATTTGTGTTGTAATTCATAATACGGTCTGCGTGTCGTGATGTGATGTGCGTGTTGTATTTTTATTTTTCGCGACCTGCGCGTCGTGCCTTTCTTTTTTATTCTTATTGTAAATTAGTTTAGACTTGAATGTAACTCGAGTTTCAAAAATGTAATGTACAAAATTTGAAGCGGTGGAAGGTCCACTCAAGACGGAGTTACGAGGAAGGCGCGAGCAACACAAGGTGGTCAAAAGGAAGGCGCTTGAGAAGTTGTTGACCTTAGGTTGACCATCCGATCTTCTCATTGGCTTGAGAAGATCGTAGTAGGGCCATGACATAATCACAAAATTTAGTTAATTACTTGTGTATGTGATGCATGTTTAATTAAGTAATTAATTAGTGCCTAACGATTAAAATTAGATCTAAATCGTGCACAAGATGCACCCTTACGATTAGATTAGATCTACATCGTGTACAAGATGCACCCTATCGATTATATTAGATCTATATCGTGTATATGATACAATATCAACGTTTAGATTAGATCTAAATCACGTCAACTCTAATGCCTACCGTGCCGTGATACCTACCACTACCTCGATCGCATGCTGTTGTTGAATCTGCCAAAGCAGAGCAACACATACTATCTTGGTAGGGTACGGAGGGACAATCTTGGTCCCGCCTATCAACGCATGGGTGAGTACAACTCAATTAGATTGAGTAACTAGTTAACTCGGTTGGATCGAGTACAACTATAGGCATTCTTCCAACGGTTGGAAAAGTAGGACAAAATCACGTTTATATTAATTCTCGGGCGTATTAGCCAAAGCTCACTCGAGTTTTAATATCAATGCGGATCTTGATCCTATAAACAAGAGTTGCATAGAGATATAATTGGTAATCGTTACCTACCGATCATACTAAGTCTTGGGCGTATTAGCCAAAGCTAACTCAAGGGTTAGTATGATGTGGATCTTGTCCCACATGAATTATAGAATTCAGTGGGAGCATCATTTAGTTAAAGGCCTAATTAAATGATTAAGAATATGATATTTATTTCTGCATTTATTTTCTATTGTAGATTACCATGACGTCGAATACGAACACCTTCTCCCTGCGATCTGTCCTCGAGAAGGACAAGCTCAACGGAGCAAACTTCCTGGACTGGTATAGGAACTTGAGAATAGTTCTCACCCAATAACGTAAACTGTACGTTCTGGAGCAGCTCATTCCGGAGGCTCCTCCTGCCAATGCCCCGCGAGCTGACAAAGATGCTTACAAGAAGCATCAAGATAACACATTAGATGTGTCTTGTCTAATGCTCGCGACCATGAACTCTGAGCTTCAGAAGCAACACGAGTTAATGGGCGCTTACGATATGGTTGAACATCTTCGTCAACTGTATCAAGGACAAGCGAGGCATGAGAGATTTGAGATCTCAAGGGCACTGTTTCAGTGCAAGATGTCAGACGGGGCTCCTATAGGCCCATATATACTCAAAATGATTGGGTACATAGAGAACCTACAAAGGTTGGGGTTCCCACTTGGCCAAGAGCTGGCCATTGACCTGATCTTACAATCCTTGCCGGATAGCTACAGTCAATTCGTTCTAAACTACAATATGAACGAAATTGATAAGCCACTACCCGAGCTGCTTAGCATGTTAAGAACTGCTAAGCCCAACACTGTTCTGATGGTTCAGAAACATAAGGGCAAGGGCAAGCCCAAAGGCAAAGGAAAGTCCCAAGCCAAGGGCAAAGGTAAGGCACTGAAGCCTAAAGGAGGGGTCGCCAAGGATGCTACCTGCTTCCACTACGGTCAGACCGGGCACTGGAAGAGGAACTGCAAGGTATACTTGGAAAATCTTAAGAAGAAGCGAAGTGAGACTTCCACTTTAGGTATATATGTTATAGAAGTCAATCTATCTATTTCTACATCATGGGTATTAGATACTGGATGTGCTTCTCACATTTGTACTGATGTGCAAGCGCTGAGAAATAGTAGGGCATTGACAAAGAGCGAGGTGAACCTACGAGTAGGCAATGGAGCACGGGTTGCTGCTGTTGCTGTAGGGACTTACTTTCTATCTCTGCCCTCTGGGCTTGTACTAGAGTTAGTCGATTGTTGTTATGTGCCTGCATTAACTAAGAACATTATATCAGTTTCTTGTTTGGACAAGAAAGGTTTCTCATTTACAATAAAGAACAAATGTTGTTCCGTCTATTTAAACGATATGTTCTATTGTAGTGCACCTCTGATAAACAGACTCTTTATTCTAGACCTTGAAAGCCCTATCTATAACATAAATACCAAGAGGTTCAAGTCAAATGACCTGAACCAAACCTATCTCTGGCACTGTCGCTTAGGTCATATTAATGACAAGCGCTTATCCCATCTCCATAAGGATGGTTTGCTGGACTCATTTGATTTTGAATCTTATGAGACATGCGAGTCATGCCTACTAGGCAAGATGACCAAGACTCCCTTTAGTGGGCACAGCGAAAGAGCGACTGATTTGTTAGGACTCATACATAGTGATGTATGTGGCCCTTTCAATGTTGCTTCTAGAGGCGGTTATAGATACTTCATCACATTTACTGATGACTTCAGTAGATATGGTTATGTGTACTTGATGACACATAAGTCTGAATCCTTTGAAAAATTCAAAGAATTCAAGAATGAAGTACAGAACCAGCTTGACAAGAGTATTAAGATACTTCGATCATATCGAGGTGAAGAATACCTTAGTCATGAGTTTCGTGACTATCTAGCGGAGTGTGGGATCCTATCCCAACTCACTCCTCCTGGAACACCACAGTGGAATGGTGTATCCGAAAGGAGGAATCGTACCTTATTAGATATGGTACGATCTATGATGAGTCACACAGATCTTCCGACATATCTTTGGGGTTATGCTCTAGACACGGGAGCTTTTATACTCAATCGAGTTCCATCCAAGGCAATGATAAAGACACCATATAGGATATGGACTAGGAGAGATGCCCAGGTGTCTTTCATGAGGATTTGGGGTTGTGAGGCTTACGTTAGACGTCAAGTCTCAGACAAATTAGGACCCAAATCCAACAAGTGCTACCTTATTGGATATCCCAAGGAAACTAAGGGATATTACTTCTACATTCCCAGTCAGCACAAGGTAGTTGTGGCAAAAACTGGGGTCTTTCTAGAAAGAGACTTTGTTTCTAGAAAGACTAGTGGGAGCACGTTCGATCTTGAAGAAGTTCAAGATGCGAAAAATAGCACTGATGTCTCGATGGAAATTGAACTGGAACCACAAAGTGTTGTGAATGATGTTGTTCCACAAGAAGTTGAGGAACAACAACTAGTTCAAGTAGACATACCTTTTCGCAGGTCTGATAGGGTACGTCGTCAGCCTGAGAGATACTCATTTCTCTTGTCTGACCATGATGACGTTGTGCTCATAGAGGATGAGCCTACCACCTATTAGGAAGCTGTGATGAGACCAGATTCCGAGAAATGGCTAGAGGCCATGAGATTCGAGATGGAATCCATGTACACCAACCAAGTATGGACTTTGGTTGATCCACCTGAAGGGGTAAAACCCATAGGGTGTAAGTGGGTCTTTAAGAGAAAGACTGACATGGATGGACTTATCTATAAGGGTCACTTGGTAGCTAAAGGTTTCAAGCAGATTCATGGTATTGACTATGATGAAACCTTTTCTCCAGTAGCGATGTTTAAGTCCATTCGGATCATGCTTGCTATTGCAGCTTACCACGATTACGAGGTCTGGCAGATGGATGTCAAAACCGCGTTTCTGAATGGAAACCTACTCGAGGATGTGTACATGACACAACCTGAGGATTTTGTAGATCCACAGCATACTAGCAGAGTATGCAAGCTGCATAGGTCCATTTATGGACTAAAGTAAGCTTCTCGGAGCTGGAATCTTTGATTCGATAATGCAATCAAACAGTCTGGTTTCATCAAGAAAGAAGATGAACCTTGTGTCTACAAGAAGGTTGTAGGGGACATAGTTGTCTTCCTCATATTGTATGTGGATGACATACTTCTCATTGGGAAGGACATCCCTTTGCTACAGTCTGTCAAGACTTGGCTAGGGACTTGTTTCTCAATGAAGGACTTAGGTGAAGCATCCCGCATTCTAGGGATACAGATCTATAGAGATAGATCTAAGAGATTGCTTGGCCTAAGTCAGAGTACATACATTGACAAGGTACTCCTTCGGTTTGCCATGCAGAACTCCAAGAAGGGATTTCTGCCGATGTCACATGGCGTGAGTCTTTCGAAGACTCAAGGTCCCTCTTCTAGAGAGGAGAGAGATCGCATGGATCAGATCCCTTATGCTTCAGCCATAGGATCTATCATGTATGCCATGCTATGTACTCGACCTGATGTCACGTATGCTTTGAGCATGACGAGCAGATACCAGTCAAATCCAGGTGAAAGTCACTGGATAGCGGTCAAGAATATTCTTAAGTACTTAAGAAGGACTAAAGAATATTTCTTGATATATGGAGGCAATGATGAGCTAGCTGTAAAGGGTTACAGTGATGCCAACTTCCAGACCGATCAGGATGATTACCGATCGCAGTCAGGGTTCGTATTTTGCATTAATGGTGGTGCTGTCAGCTGGAAGAGTTCGAAGCAGGATAGAGGCCGAGTACATTGCTGCATCAGAGGCAGCAAAGGAGGCAGTTTGGATTCGCAAGTTCATCACTAAACTTGGGGTGGTTCCTAGCATTGCTGACCCTATTGAGCTCTATTGTGACAACAATGGAGCTATAGCACAGGCGAAGGAACCTCGCTCACACCAGCGGACCAAACACATACTACGGCACTTCCATCTCATTCGAGAGATTATCGAGAGAGGAGATGTGAAGATTTGCAGAGTACCTACAGAGGCTAACATCGCAGATCCCTTGACCAAGGCTTTGGCACAGAGGAAGCATGATGGTCACACTAGGTCATTGGGGCTTAGAGCCTACACTGATTGGCACTAATGCTAGTGGGAGATTGTTAGCTAGAGCCCTAGAGTCAATCATTTGATGATTGTATTTTTGGACTTGTTGTATCATATTCTATATAAATAAAGGCATTTGGTTTTTGGTTATTATACTTACTTGTATTGTTGCCAAATAAACTAAGTATAATAACGTCCTTGAGTAGAATGTTCTTACCTATATCAATCGATTGGTTGAATCGATAGTGAGATGATATAGGGAACACTACTCTTAATCATTCCTAGTCGAGTATTAACATTCAGGGACAATGTTAATGCAATAAGACTAGCATGTAGGTCAACTCGATGACTTGATCTCACAAGTCATGGATATAGAGATATCAAGTTGACACATGGGTATGCATTAGAGAATGTATACTGAATGACCCGCCATGAGAAAGTATCATGGATCGTTATATGAGTGTCATATACTTTCTCATGTGGCTATTAGTATGACTACTAGTCCTTAGACCTGAAGTCACCATGGTTCCCTACATAAGGAGTTATGTACTTTGGTTTCGTCAAACGTCACCCGTAACTGGGTGGACTATAAAGGCGATTACTGGGTATGTAACAAATTATGTGGAGGGATGTGAGTGATGTAGATGGGATCTATCCCTCCTATATGACGGGAGAGACATCGGTATTCTTGATAGAGTGAGACCACGAAGTGCATGGCCATGCTCAAATGAGTCAATATGAGATATTGAGCTCATTTGATTTAGTGAATCTACTTGGAGTTCAAGATTTAGATTGATTAGAGGATGACACGGTCTATGCCTCACATTAATCAATCTAGATGTCTAGGATAGAAGGACACTTGTCATATATTGTGAGGAGTCACAATTAGTAGTCACAAGGTGATGTTGGATCTCAACATTCTTGTAACATTGGGTAGTAATGATGTGTTGCTAGATACCGCTCATTACTTATGCTCCTAAATGGGTTTAGGGGCATTACCAGAACCTATAGGGTCACACACTAAGGACAATTAGATGGAGATTAGGTTCATATGATGAACCAAGAGGATTAGATTCATTTGATGAATCAAATTGGATTAAGAGTAATCCTAATTGGGCTAATTGAGTTAGACTCAAGTTGATTCATGTGTTCAATGAGTTTAATTTAGATTATGACTCATTGAATCAATTTAATTAAATGAATTAGATTCATTATATTAAATTGGCTTGAATTAAATGGTTGGATTAGATCAACCATGAGAGAGATTAAGTCAAGTTTGACTTGATTTGATAGGAAGATGAAGAGTCAAGTTTGACTTGACTTTATGCCACCTCATTGGTGAGTTGGCATTAAGTGGCCAATGATGAGGTGCCACATCATCATGTTTAGCACATGTGTGTGCCACCTCATGGAGGTTACAAATCTCTTAATGGCCACACTTAATGCAAAAATGGGGGTTACACTTGGGAAAGTGGCCGGCCACCTTTTGTTGTGAATGTGAATTCATTTTCTCATTCATGTGTGCATTCACTTCATCTCCTTCCTCTAGCCATTTTTGCTCTCCCTCTCCTCTCCTCTCCTTGGCCGAATCCCATAAGGTGCTAGAACACCTTGTTTTGGTCATCTCCACCTAGTGTGTTCGTGTGGATACGTATAGAGAGTTGTCTAAGTTGACAACTTCGAGATCCGGCGAATCTTGGACGAGCGGGATACGAAAAAGGGCACGCATTGAAGGTATAACCTTTTCTTTTGTAGATCTAAGTGTAGATCTAGGTAGAAACTCGTATTCGTATGTTTTTCAAATTTTTCTTTGCACGGATCCGTTGGCTAGGGTCTTTCAACAATGTTACAAGAATGTTGAGAATATTACTACCCAATGTTACAAGAATGTTGAGATCCAACATCACCTTGTGACTACTAATTGTGACTCCTCACAATATATGACAAGTGTCCTTCTGTCCTAGACATCTAGATTGATTAATGTGAGGCATAGACCGTGTCATCCTCTAATCAATCTAAATCTTGAACTCCAAGTAGACTCACTAAATCAAATGATCTCAATATCTCATATTGACTCATTTGGATATGACCATGCACTTCGTGGTCTCACTCTATCAAGAATACCGATGTCTCTCCCGTCATAAAGGAGGGATAGACCCCATCTACATCACTCACATCCCTCCGCATAATTTGTTACATACCCAGTAATCGCCTTTATAGTCCACCCAGTTACGGGTGACATTTGACGAAACCAAAGTACATAACTCCTTATGTAGGGAACCATGGTGACTTTAGTTCTAAGGACTAGTAGTCATACTAATAGCCACATGAGAAAGTATATGACACTCATATAACGATCCATGATACTTTCTCATTGCGGGTCATTCAGTATACATTCTCTAATGCATACCCATGTGTCAACTTGATATCTCTATATCCATGACTTGTGAGATCAAGTCATCGAGTTCACCTACATGCTAGTCTTATTGCATTAACATTGTCCCTGAATGTTAATACTCGACTAGGAATGATTAAGAGTAGTGTTCTCAATATCATCTCACTATCGATTCAACTAATCGATTGATATAGGTAAGAACATTCTACTCAAGGACGTTATTATACTTAGTTTATTTGGCACCAATACAAGTAAGTATAATAACCAAAAACCAAATGCCTTTATTTATATAGAATATGATACAACAAGTCCAAAAATACAATCATCAAATGATTGGCTCTAGGGCTCTAGCTAACAATCTCCCACTAGCACTAGTGCCAATCAGTGTAGGCTCTAAGCCCCAATGACCTAGTGTGACCATCATGCTTCCTCTGTGCCAAAGCCTTGGTCAAGGGATCTGCGATGTTAGCCTCAGTGGTACTCCGCAAATCTTCACATCTCCTCTCGATGATCTCTCGAATGAGATGGAAGCGCCGTATGGTCCGCCGGTGTGAGCGAGGTTCCTTCGCTATAGCTCCATTGTTGTCATAATAGAGCTCAATAGGGTCGCAATGCTAGGAACCACCCCAAGTTGATGAACTTACGCGCCTCCTTTGCCTGCGATGCTCACCTCCTCGTGTCTCAACTCTTCGGTGACAACACCACCATTAATGCAAAATACGATCCCCGACTGCGATCGATAATCATGGAAGCTGGCATCACTGTAACCCTTTACAGCTAGCTCATCATTGCCTCCATATATCAAGAAATATTCTTTAGTCCTTCTTAAGTACTTAAGAATATTCTTGACCGCTATCCAGTGACTTTCACCTGGCTCTGACTGGTATCTGCTCGTCATGCTCAAAGCATACGAGACATCAGGTCGAGTACATAGCATGGCGTACATGATAGATCCTATGACTGAAGCATAAGGGATCTGATCCATGCGATCTCTCTCCTCTCTAGAAGAGGGACCTCGAGTCTTCGAAAGACTCACACCATGTGACATCGGCAGAAATCTCTTCTTGGAGTTCTGCATGGCAAACCGAAGGAGTACTTTGTCAATGTATGTACTCTGACTTAGGCCAAGCAATCTCTTAGATCTATCTCTATAGATCTGTATCCCTAGAATGCGGGATACTTCACCTAAGTCCTTCATTGAGAAACAAGTCCCTAGCCAAGTCTTGACAGACTGTAGTCCTTCCCAATGAGAAGTATGTCATCCACATACAATATGAGGAAGACAACTATGTCCCCTACAACCTTCTTGTAGACACAAGGTTCATCTTCGTTCTTGATGAAACCAAACTGTTTGATTGCATCATCGAATCGAAGATTCCATCTCCGAGAAGCTTGCTTTAGTTCATAAATGGACCTATGCAGCTTGCATACTCAGCTAGTATGCTGTGGATCTACAAAACCCTCAAGTTGTGTCATGTACACATCCTCGAGTAGGTTTCCATTCAGAAACGTGGTTTTGATATCCATCTGCCAGACCTCGTAATCGTGGTAAGTTGCAATAGCAAGCATGATCCGAATGGACTTAAACATCGCTACTGGAGAAAAGGTTTCATCATAGTCAATACCATGAATCTGCTTGAAACCTTTAGCTACCAAGTGACCCTTATAGATAAGTCCATCCATGTCAGTCTTTCTCTTAAAGACCCACTTACACCCTATGGGTTTTACCCCTTCAGGTGGATCAACCAAAGTCCATACTTGGTTGGTGTACATAGATTCCATCTCGGATCTCATGGCCTCTAGCCATTTCTAGGAATCTTGTCTCATCACAGCTTCCTGATAGGTGGTAGGCTCATCCTCTATGAGCACAACGTCATCATGGTCAGACAAGAGAAATGAGTATCTCTCAAGCTGACGACGTACCAAGAGGTATGTCTACTTGAACTGGTTGTTGTTCCTCAACTTCTTGTAGAACAACATCATCCACAACACTTTGTGGTTCCAGTTCAACTTTCATCGAGGCATCAGTGCTATTTTTCACATCTTGAACTTCTTCAAGATCGAACGTGCTCCCACTAGTCTTTCTAGAAACAAAGTCCCTTTCTAGAAAGACCCCAGTCTTTGCCACAACTACCTTGTGCTGACTGGGAATGTAGAAATCCAATAAAGTAGCACTTGTCGGATTTGGGTCCTAATTTGTCTGAGACTTGACGTTTAACGTAAGCCTCACAACCCCAAATCCTCATGAAAGACACCTGGGCATCTCTCCTAGTCCATATCCTATATGGTGTCTTTATCACGACCTTGGATGGAACTCGGTTGAGTATAAAAGCTGCCGTGTCTAGAGCATAGCCCCAAAGGTATGTCGAAAGATCTGTGTGAATCATCATAGATCGTACCATATCTAATAGGGTACTATTCCTCCTTTCGGATACACCATTACACTGTGGTGTTCCTGGAGGAGTGAGTTGGGATAGAATTCCACACTCGGCCAGGTAGTCACGGAACTCATGGGTAAGGTATTCTCCAACTCGATCGGATCAAAGTATCTTAATACTCTTACCAAAATGGTTCTGTACTTCATTCTTGAATTCTTTGAACTTTTCAAAGTATTCAGACTTATGTGTCATCAAGTACACATAACCATATCTACTGAAGTCATCAGTAAATGTGATGAAGTATCTATAACCGCCTCTAGCAGCAACATTGAAAGGGCCACATACATCACTATGTATGAGTCCTAACAAATCAGTTGCTCTCTTGCTATGACCACTAAAAGGAGTCTTGGTCATCTTGCCTCGTAGGCATGACTCGCATATCTCATATGATTCAAAATCAAATGAGTCCAACAAACCATCCTTATGGAGCTGGGATAAGCGCTTGTAATTTATAATACCTAAGCGACAGTGCTAGAGGTAGGTTTGGTTCATGTCATTTGACTTGAACCTCTTGGTATTTATGTTATAGATAGGGTTCTCAAGGTCTAAAATATAGAGTCCGTTTATCAGAGGTGCACTACAATAGAACATATCGTTTAAATAGACGGAACAACATTTGTTCTTTATAGTAAACGAGAAACCTTTCTTGTCCAAACAAGAAACTGATATAATGTTCCTAGTTAATGCACGCACATAACAACAATCGACTAACTCTAGTACAAGCCCAGAGGGCAGAGATAGAAAGTAAGTCCCTACAGCAATAGCAGCAACCCGTGCTCCATTGCCTACTCGTAGGTCCTGCTATTTCTCAACGCCTGCACATTAGTACAAATGTGAGAAGCACATCCGGTATCTAATACCCATGATGAAGAAATAGATAGATTGACTTCTATAACATATATACCTGAAGTGGAAGTCTCACTTCGCTTCTTCTTAAGATCTTCCAGGTACACCTTGCAGTTCCTCTTCCAGTGCCCGATCTGACCACAGTGGAAGCAGGTAGCATCCTTGGCGACCCCTCCTTTAGGCTTCAGTGCCTTGCCTTTGCCCTTGGCTTGGGACTTTCCCTTGCCTTTGGGCTTGCCCTTGCCCTTGTGTTTCTGAACCATCAGAACAGAGTGGGGCTTAACCTTCTTAAGGTTCAGCTCAGCAGTTCTTAACATGCTAAGCAGCTCGGGCAGTGGCTTGTCAATTTCGTTCATGTTGTAGTTTAGAACGAATTGACTGTAGCTATCCGGCAAGGATTGCAAGATCAGGTCAGTGGCCAGCTCTTGGCCTAGTGGAAACCCCAACCTTTGTAGGTTCTCTATGTACCCAATCATTTTGAGTACATATGGGCCTACGGGAGCCCCGTCTGACATCTTGCACTTAAACAGTGCCCTTGAGATCTCAAATCTCTCATGCCTCGCTTGTCCTTGATACAGTTGACGAAGATGTTCAACCATATCGTAAGCGCCCATTAACTCGTGTTGCTTCTGAAGCTCAGAGTTCATGGTCGCGAGCATTAGACAAGACACATCTAATGCGTCATCTTGATGCTTCTTGAAAGTATCTCGGTCAGCTCGCGGGGCAGTGGCAGGGGTGAGAACTATTCTCAGGTTCCTGTACCAGTCCAGGAAGTTTGCTCCGTTGAGCTTGTCCTTCTCTAGGACAGATCGCAGGGAGAAGGTGTTCGTGTTCGACGTCATGGTAATCTACAACAGAAATAAATGCATAAATAAATATCATATTCTTTTAAATCATTTAATTAGGCCTTTAACTAAATGATGCTCCCACTGAATTCTATAATTCATGTGGGACAAGATCCACATCATACTAACCCTTGAGTTAGCTTTGGCTAATACACCCAAGATTTAGTATGATCGGTAGGTAACTAATTACCAATTACATCTCTATGCAACTCTTGTTTATAGGATCAAAATTCGTATTTATATTAAAACTCGAGTTAGCTTTGGCTAATACGCCCAAGAGTTAATATAAACGTGATTTTGACCTATCTACCAACCATTGGATAATGCCTATAGTTAAACTCGATCCAATTGAGTTAACTAGTTACTCAATCTAATTGAGCTGTACTCACCCATGCGTTGATAGGCGGGACCAAAATTGTCCCTCCGTACCCTACCAAGATAGTATGTGTTGCTCTGCTTTGGCAGATTCAACAACAACATGCGATCGAGGTAGTGGTAGGTATCACGGCATGGTAGGCATTACGAGTTGACGCGATTTAGATCTAATCTAAACGATGATGCGTATCAAATACTTGATTTAGATCTAATCTAATCGTGGGGTGCATCATGTGCACGATTTAGATCTAATCTAATCGCTAGGCACTAATTAACTACTTAATTAAACATGCATCACACACATATAAGCAATTAATTAAATTATTTTGTGATTGTGTCATGGCCCTACTACGATCTTCTCAAGCCAATGAGAAGATCGGATGGTCAACCTAAGGTCAACTGCTTCTCAAGCTTCTTCCTTTGACCACCTTGTGTTGCTCGTGCCCTCCTTGTAACTCCGTCTCGTGTGGACCTTCCACCGCTTCAAAATTTACATTACATTTTGAAACTCGAGTTACATTCGAGTCTAAATCTAATTTAAAATCAGAATATAAGAGAAAGGCATGACGCGCAGGTCGTGAAAATAAAATTAAAAAAAAAATAAATACAGCACGCACATCACATAACGGCACGCAGGTCGTATTATGAATTACAACACATTTCCAAATCCAATTTGGGTCATTTGGGCCATGACTATCACAAAATTAATATATAATTCAAAATTATATATTTCTATAATTTTCTGTAATTTTTTTATAATTTTACAATTTTTACGGGTGTAATTTCCCCGGCGGTTACGTTTAGCGATTTTCGGGCGCAATCGCAGAACGAATCCCCTTGCGGGGCCAGGGGCAGCGCCCCTACCCGCGATCTAACCATCGCGAGGGTTCCTTTGCGATCTAACAGCGCCTTAGCCCGCTGTCCCAAAAAGTTTTGGGGTGAAACTTAGTCGTTTTGGGAAAAACTTCTCGGTAGTCGAAGCCTACAAGTGCCGAAACACTTGTGCTTCGCTTCTACGAGAAAAATACCCTTAAAAACTATAAAAATCATAAATTTACAGAATATTACAGAACTGAAAAGTTTTCATAAAACACAAAATAAACACGTATTCGTCTTCGCACGTGGCTCTGATACTACTGTTGGGTTTTTCGGGCCGCGAAAATCATTTTTTCGCATCGCGGAAACCCCGAAAGACCCTAGCCAACGGATCCGTGCAAAGAAAAATTTGAAAAACATGTGAATACGAGTTTCTACCGAGATCTACACTTAGATCTACAAAAGAAAAGGTTATACCTTCGATGCGTGCCCTTTTTCGTATCCCGCTCGTCCAAGATTCGCCGGATCTCGAAGTTGTCAACGTAGACAACTCTCTATACGTATCCACACGAACACACTAGGTGGAGATGACCAAAACAAGGTGTGCTAGCACCTTATGGGATTCGGCCAAGGAGAGGAGAGGGAGAGCAAAAATGGCTAGAGGAAGGAGATGAAGTGAATGCACACATGAGTGAGAAAATGAATTCACATTCACAACAAAAGGTGGCCGGCCACTTTCCCAAGTGTAACCCCCATTTTTGCATTAAGTGTGGCCATTAAAAGATTTGTAACCTCCATGAGATGGCACACACATGTGCTAAACATGATGATGTGGCACCTCATCATTGGCCACTTAATGCTAACTCACCAATGAGGTGGCATAAAGTCAAGTCAAACTTGACTCTTCATCTTCTTCTCAAGTCAAGTCAAACTTGACTTAATCTCTCTCATGGTTGATCTAATCCAACCATTTAATTCAAGCCAATTTAATATAATGAATCTAATTCATTTAATTAAATTGATTCAATGAGTCATAATATAAATTAGACTCATTAAACACATGAATCAACTTGAGTCCAATTCAATTAGCCCAATTAGGATTACTCTTAATCCAATTTGATTTGAATCAAATGAATCTAATCCTCTTGGTTCATAATATGAACCTAATCTCCATCTAATTATCCTTAGTGTGTGACCCTATAGGTTCTTGTAATGTTGGCAATGCCCCTAAACACATTTAGGAGCATAAGTAATGAGCGGTATCTAGCAACACATCATTACTACCCAATGTTACAAGAATGTTGAGATCCAACATCACCTTGTAACTACTAATTGTGACTCCTCACAATATATGGCAAGTGTCCTTCTATCCTAGATATCTAGATTGATTAATGTGAGGCATAGACCGTGTCATCCTCTAATCAATCTAAATCTTGAACTCCAAGTAGACTCACTAAATCAAATGAGCTCAATATCTGATATTGACTCATTTGGGCATGGTCATGCACTTCGTGGTCTCACTCTATCAAGAATACCAATGTCTCTCCCGTCATATAGGAGGGATAGATCTCATCTACATCACTCACATCCCTCCGCATAATTTGTTACATACCCAGTAATCGCCTTTATAGTCCACCCAGTTACGGGTGACGTTTGACGAAACCAAAGTACATAACTCCTTATGTAGGGAACCATGGTGACTTCAGGTCTAAGGACTAGTAGTCATACTAATAGCCACATGAGAAAGTATATGACACTCATATAACGATCCATGATACTTTCTCATGGCGGGGCATTCAGTATACATTCTCTAATGCATACCCATGTGTCAACTTGATATCTCTATATCCATGACTTGTGAGATCAAGTCATCGAGTTGACCTACATGCTAGTCTTATTGCATTAACATTGTCCCTGAATGTTAATACTCGACTAGGAATGATTAAGAGTAGTGTTCCCTATATCATCTCACTATCGATTCAACCAATCGATTGATATAGGTAAGAACATTCTACTCAAGGACGTTATTATACTTAGTTTATTTGGTACCAATACAAGTAAGTATAATAACCAAAAACCAAATGCCTTTATTTATATAGAATATGATACAACAAGTCCAAAAATACAATCATCAAATGATTGGCTCTAGGGCTCTAGCTAACAGTCCATTTAATTTATATTGTAGATAACATGGTGTTTGGTATCACACAGAATATCATGTTATCAGTTCCTTATAAATTATAAATAGTAGTGCACAACCAAGATGGAATGGGACAAACTATTGGAGTGGTTGTAGTGTAATTTGGTATTTGTTTATCTTAATTATAAAATTACACTTGTACACTATGTGTGTATTGAGCAGGACCATTTGGGGTTGTTTCTTTTTATACTAACTATATAAAAGAACAAAACCTCTGTTATTATGGATGCGCGTAGTCTTAATCCCGATATAATAACAAACACGTATACTTAGTATTTATTTTTTTAATTTATCAATGGGTGAGATTTAGTTCGTTAAATCAATAGGCCCGATAAGTTGGGAAATGATATTATTTATATGGTATGTTGTTGATTATAGAAGGAAACTGTGTCCTAGTAATATAGGTTGATGATGTCCCCTTGAGGAGCTCATAAGGATTGTCATGTAAACCCTGCAGGTGGACTTAGTCCGGCATGACAATGAACTTGAGTGGTACTACTTTTGGAGCTAGATATTAATTAAGTGAGTTGTCAGTAACTCATTTAATTAATGGGCATTCGATATCTTAAACACAGGGAGATTAATGCACTCATGATAAGAAGGAGCCCATAATGTAATTTGGGATTGGTGCGGTAGTTCAATAATAACTCTTTAGTGGTATGAGTTATTATTGATGAACTTGAGTTGGGTGTTCGGGGCGAACACAGGAAGCTCAAGCTCATTGGGAGACCAAAACCAATTTCTCCTCTCGGCCCCTGTTGTAGCCTCTATAAATCCTTATATCCACAAAGTCCACTTCTTACCCAAGTAATGGGTCGGACGCATCCTTGCTTGGAGCAAGGGAGGTCGACCAAGCATTATTTGGAGCCCAAGATGTGGCCGACCCCAAGCACATCTTGGTGTCCAAGATGTGGTCGGCCACCTAAGTTAAAAGGAAGTTTTAATTTTTGTTTAAAACTTTCCTTTTTAGCGGTCACATGAAGAATAAAAGGAATTTTTTATTTTGTGTTAAAAATTTCCTTTTATAGCCATCCTCATGGTTTTAAAAGAGAGTTTTAAATTTTTTATATTCTTTCCTTTTATGACTATCTACAAAGGATTAAAGAGAGATTTTATTTTTGTTAAAATCTTTCCTTATTTATAGTTATCTAAAAGAGATATTTTAATTTTTGATAAAACTTTCCTTTTTTGTAATCATGATTTAGAAAGAGAAGTTTTAATTAATCTTTCCTTTTTGTAGTTGTCTACATGTTTTAAAAGAGAGAGATTAATTTTAAAACTTTCCTTTTATTGCCATATACAATAGGAAATTTAAAAGAGAGAGATTTTAATTGTTCTTAAAATTTTCTTTTTTAAAGGGAGGCCATAAATAAGGAAGTTTTAATTATTTTTAAAACTTTTTTTTCCATGACCAAGGATTATAAAAGAGAAGGAGAGGTTGCCTCATGAGACACACAACCTAAGTCTTGCCTCCTCTCTTCTCTTGTGGCCGGCCCTCTCTCTTCCTCTTCTCACTTTGTTTTTTCTCTTAGGCCAGTGGCACCATCTTCTTCTCTTCCCTTTCTTCTTTCTAAGGTCGGCACCTATCTCATCTTGGTGCCCGAAACTTAAAAAGAAAAGAAGAGATCCTTGGTGGCCGGTTATTTAGAGGGGAAGAAGAAAAAGAAGGAAATTTCCTATTTTGGCATCCCTTGTTGGCTCGAGTTTCTTGGAGGCAAAGAAGTGGTTCGGGTGGAGTTATCTTGGTAGATCGTTGCTCACACAACATCCAAGAGAAGGAGAGGAATATAATAGAAGATCAAGAGGTCTTTAGCTACAAAGAAAGGTATAACTAATTAATGGTTTCTGCTTCGAATTAATTAGTTAGTTTTCTTTGCATGGATTCTGAAAAACCAACACAAGATGCTAGCGATTTTATGTTTCGATTTCGTGCTATCGATTTTATATTTCGATTTTACATTTCGATCTTGTGTTTCTATTGTGGTCTCTGCAGTTAAACCTAGGGTTACTGTAAGAAGTTAAATATCCAATTTCTTTGAAAGACTTTGTCTAGAAAGTGGTGGATGATCTCATAACCAAGAAGGTATAGTGCCTCGTCATGTTTAACCTGGAAGTCAATCTTTGAAATAGATATTTAATCAACTTTTGTAATATGGTTTAACTTAGGAAGATCACATCGGTTAAACTTGGAGTAAAAATGTTAAGTATCATTTCTAATCCAAGTTTAACTTATGAAGAGCAACTTGGATTAATAATGTTAAGCATCATTTGCAATCCAAGTTTAACTTCAGTAGAGCACATGGGTAGCTAGGTTAAGTTCTGTGCTTGTACAAATTTTGTACAGGGGAAACAGAACGGAATGCAGGTGTAGCAACCAATAGATGAGACCAAGTGGGTAGGACTATGACAACTGTGCACTCTGCCATCACTGCTCCTGAGTGATCGAGTGGATAGGATGCTGTCGGAGTACACCTATCCTTCTACCCCAAACAGAGTGGGGGAGCTTAATGCTCTTATCTCTCTATATCATAGTCAAGGGGAGGGATCTCTGCCCACTACACGTTGTAGTCATCGCTACCCATGAGCGGACCAGCAGAGCCCTGACAGAGCAAACTGCAACACACACCCTGCCTAAAATACCACTAACCCATGAGTGGTTGTGTGTGCGCAAGTCATGTAACTGGCGATGTGCTCAATAATAATGGAGCCGACAATCGCTCAGCATGCAATCATGCAAGATGGTGCATGCCACTAAACATGTAGATACTGACAGTATACACCTCCATATAAAATGTACCAAAAAGGAAATAAATCATACAATGATCTAGGAATCATAAATCTAAGTACACAAATTAGATATGACAAATAACAAGTCTACTACACAGTAGGTCAATGTATGCCACTATTTCTAAAAACAGGAGTACACATGGCAACAATCAAGATGATATAAGCATGAATATATAATAGATACGAATATAGGCATACTACAAGAACCAAATAGTGACATACCAAAGCAAATGCAAACATAATCATTGCTACTAGCTATATACTATTATGCATATCTAACATGACTATATCAAAGAGATAAGTCAGAAGTACCCGCCTTAAAAAGGAGATCATGACCAAAAATCCTACGTCGAGACGTCCATCTAAAATCAAAGTCCTACATCAATCAATATATTAAATGAATTAAATAGCTAAATAATATCCCCAAAACAAGTTAGGGAAAACCCTAATTGCTATAATCATTTAATCACGAAATCTTATTCATCAATCCAACATAACCACAATAAGTTGAATTAGGCTAAGCATAACGTTAACTCCTTAACTCACATACCAGGATACTGTTAGAATGTATACTAAAAGCCTAGTTTTTTGTATAAACATTTATTTTGAAATAAGAATCACATTGGTCAAATGTCTACATTTAGTTAAATATAGTTGTTCATTTAATTTATACTGTAGATAACATGGTGTGTGGTGTCACACAGAAGATCATGTTATCAGTTCCTTATAAATTATAAATAGTAGCTTACAACCAAGATGGATTGGGACAAATCATTGGAATGGTTGTAGTGTAATTTTGTATTAGTTTATCTTGACTATAAAATTACACTAGTACACTATGTGTGTATTGAGCAGGACCATTTGAGGTTGTTCATTTTATACTGACTGCATAAAAGAACACAACCTCTGTTATTATGGATGTGCGTACTCTTAATCCTGATATAATAACAATCACATATACTTAGTATTTATTTATTTAATTTATCAATGGGTGAGATTTATTCATTAAATCAATAGGCCCGATAAGTTGGGAAATAATATTATTTATATGATTATAAAAGGAAACTGTGTCCTATTTATTAGGATGATGATGTCCCCTTGAGGAGCTCATAAGGATTATCATGTAAACCCTGTAGGTGGACTTAGTTCTGACATGACAATAAAGTTGAGTTGTACTACACTTGGAGCTAGATATTGTTAGTTAGAGCCCTAGAGCCAATCATATGTTGATTGTTTGTATAAACTCGATGTATCATATTCCTATATATTAATAAAGGCATTTCTTTATGGTTATTATACTTACTTGTATTGGTGCCAAATAACTAAGTATAATAGCGTCCTTGAGTAGAAGGTTCTTATCTATATCAATCAATTGGTTGAATTGATAGTGAGATGATATAGAGAACACTACTCTTAATCATTCCTAGTCAAGTATTAACATTCAGGGACAATGTTAATGCGATGAGACTAGCATGTAGGTCAACTCGATGACTTGATCTCACAAGTCATGGATATAGAGATATCAAGTTGACACATGGGTATGCATTGGAGAATGTATACTGAATGACCCGCCATGAGAAAGTATCATGGATCGTTATATGAGTGTCATATACTTTCTCATGTGACTATTAGTATGACTATCAGTCCTTGGACCTGAAGTCACCATAGTTCCCTACATAAGGAGTTGCATACTTTGGTTTCGTCAAACGTCACCCGTAACTGGGTGGACTATAAAGGCAATTACTAGGTATGTAACAAATTATGCGGAGGGATGTGAGTGATGTAGATGGGATCTTTCCCTCCTATATGACGGGAGTGACATCATGATTCTTGATAGAGTGAGACCACTAAGTGCATGGCCATGCCCAAATGAGTCAATATGAGATATTGAGCTCATTTGATTAGAGTGAGTCTACTTGGGTTTCAAGATATAGATTGATTAGAGGATGACACGGTCTATGCCTCAATTGATCAATCTAGATGTCAAGGATAGAAGAGCATTGTCACATATTATGAGAGTCACAATTAGTAGTCACAATGGTGATGTTGGATCTTAACATTCTTGTAACTTGGGTAGTAATGATGTGTTGCTAGATATCGCTCATTACTTATGTTTCTAAATGGGCTTAGGAGCATTGCCAATGTTACAAGAACATATAGGGTCACACACAAAGAGCAATTAGATGGAGATTAGGTTCATATTATGAACCAAGAGGATTAGGTTCATATGATGAAACAAATTGGATTAAGTGTAATCCAAATTAGATTAATTGAGTAAGACTCGATTAAGTTAAACTTGAGTTAGACTCAAGTGAGGCTAGACTTGAGTTAGACTCAAGTGAGACTTAATGATGATATTCATTGAATTTTGAATTCAATGATAAATAGTGACATTCATTGAATTATGAATTCAATTTGAATATTAGATTCAAATTTCGATTCAAATTATGAAGAGAAGAGGAGTTTCAAAATGGTCATTTAATGAAGAATGAATATTCATTAAATACTCATTAAGACTCATTAATGAGGCTCATTAATGGAGTTAATGAGCATTAAGTATTTTCATTAGATGAAAATACTTAAGCCATTTTACTCTTATTTTTTCATTATGAATGTATCATCATTATTCTTCCTCTCTTCTAGTTCTCTCCCTCTCCTCCATTGCCGAGCCACCCAAGAGTGCTAGCATACTCTAAGTGGTTTTTCTCCACCTATTGTCCATGTGGATACGTATAGAGGAGTGTACGCTTGACACTCTCGAGATCCGGCAACCTTTTGGACGAGCGGGATAAGCGAAAGGCTTCGCAACAAGGGTAACACTTCTTATTCATGTAGATCTAAGGTAGATCTAGGTTAGAAACATGTACATGATTTTTTTATATATCTTCGCACGGATCCGTGGCAAGACTTCGAGGTTTTCGCAACACAAAAAGCGATTTTTACGACTCGAAAGTCCCAACAGATATTAATTAAGTGAGTTGTCAGTAACTCGTTTAATTAATGGACATTCGATATCTTAAACACAGGAAGACTAATGCACTCATGATAAGAAGGAGCTCATAATGTAATATGGGATTGTGCGGTAGTTCAATAATAACTCTTTAGTGATATGAGTTATTATTGATGAACTTGAGTTAGGTGTTCGGGTCGAACACAGGAAGCTCAAGCTCATCAGGAGGCCAAAACCAATTCCTCCTCTCGGTCCCTGCTGTAGCCTCTATAAAGCCTCGCATTCACCCGTTTTGATTTTCCTTCCTACCCAAGTGAGGGGTCGGCCACATCCTTGCTTGGTGCCCAAGCAAGGGGGCGGCCAAGCCTTGCTTGGTGCCCAAGATGTGGGTCGGCCAAGCCATGCTTGGTGCCCAAGCATGGGGCCAACCATAATAGAAGAGAAAAGGAAGTTTTTATTTAAAACAAAATTTTGTTAAAATCTTTCCTTTTATAACTTTCTACAAAGGATTAAAAGAGGGATTTTAATTTTGTTAAAATCTTTCTTTTTTTGTAGTTATCTACAATGGTTTAAATTTTTTTTTTAATTTTGTTAAAATCTTTCCTTTTTTGTAACCAACCATTATAGGAATAAAAGGAAGATTTTATTTAAAACAAAGTTTTGCTATAATATTTCCTTTTATAGCTATTTACAAAGGTTTAAAAAGGAGATTTTAATCTTCCCTTTTTTTAATCATCCACAATAGCAAATAAAAGGAAAATTTTGCTAAAACTTTCCCTTTTTAGCAGGTAGCAAAGAATATAAAAGAGGAGGAGGGTGGTTCCCAAAAAGATAACTAATAACCATCATTTTGTATAGATATTTTGATTCATATAAGCATGTCATTTAATCTTCTCATGTGTTAATTCCACATTTATATCATATTTCATGAATTACATTCATTTGTGGACTTAATTACAAATTATATCATATTTGAGGTATTTGATGCTAATATTTTGTTATATGTTTTGTAGGATCAAAAGGGTCATAGACTTGATCAGATCAGACCAAGTTTGGATTCAAATCTAGGGCTAATTGAAGAAATCAAGTTCTAAAGCAATATGGACCGTCCATCCAAGATCGAGCGGATCTAAGTCATCTATCAAGGATCTGGTCCATCCAAGCCAAAGAATAGTAGATCACAACCATTGATCAAGATCTGAAGATTTGGATCAGATTTGGAGCAATATCCACCGTTGGATCGATCCGGAAGAATCACAACCGTTTATCATAGATCTGAGATCTGATTTAAATCACAAGAGAAGCTACAGTTCGTTCGTCAACTGCTACAGGACTGAGCGTCAAGAACAGAGGAGCGATCTGCTCCGGCGATCTCCTTCCTCAACCCATTCCACCGCCGGCGGCTAGGAGAGGTCAAGGGCATCCCTTCCTCTAACTGAGATCCATCCTTCAGCAACCGGCGATGCCACTTCATCCTCCTGTTTCAGATCTGACTGCAACTGTTGCCGCGACTTCGTGCGAGAAAGAAGAAGCAGAGAAGGTGAAGAATCTGGCGGTCTCAGCCGATTCTTGTGTCTTCTGGCCGGCGATCTTTCTTCCCTGAAACTCCGCACCCATCTGAACCATCATAAGTGTTTGCTTCTTCTTTTCTTCTGATCTTGATCCATTTCCAGCCGAATTTATCTTATCTTCATCACTGAGTTCTTCCTCCGATACACATCAGATCCAAGCTAGGGTTTCCTAGTTTAATTAGTTTCCTTATCTTTGATTGAATTGTTATTTTGTTGTAGTTGATCAATGCATAGTTGATTCAAATTTCCTTGCTATTGCTTTGAAACCTTCGGTTAAGGCCACTCTTCTTTGTTCTTGATTCTTGATTCTACACAATTTAGAATTGCTTAATTGTTGCATTAGGTTGTTCTTATTTGCCATTTCTTTCAATGCAGTAGTTTAGATTAGTTAGCTTATTTGTTTGTTAATTTCCATTAGTTGAATTTACAAATGTAGCATAGTTTTAGGTCCTTTCTTCTTCTCTTTGTTCAAAAGTCAATTCTGAAATCTTCAATTTATCCAGAAAACCCCAAGCCAACAATAATTGATCCTAAGACTATCATTCTACCCTTTACATTCCTTGAGAGAGACGATCCGAGTTATCCTATACTGCATTAGTGTAGAAAGGGATTCGGTGAAATTATTTGATACCCATTTCACGACAAAATTAGGGTTTATCAAATTGGCACCGTTGCCTGGGAATGTAGCGGTGTTTGATACCTTAGGATTGCTTCTTTTTCTTTTTACATAAAAATTTGAAAAAAATTGTTTCAATTGCTTTCATGTTCATATATCCATGTGTTTGATCTTATATGTTCCTGTGTCTCCTGATTTTATTTGCTAGTGTTTCAGTGTAAGAGCAGGAAATTTCTTTGACCATGGATCCATATTTTCAGCATTTTGGAGGTGAGATGGAGAGTCGGTATTATCAGCCTAATCAACCTCAATACCATCATCCTGAGCCTTAGTATTATCATCCTCAGACTCAGTACTATCAATCTGGACCTCAATATTATCCACCCATAGAGCAGCCAAATAGGTATGGGTTATTTCCAAATTCATATAATTCTAATTGGTTGGATCAATCACATTTCAGGTATGAGGATACACAAGGATAATTCGCTGAGTCATATCTAGCATATCAGAGTCCACAGGGATTTCAGGGAGATTACTCACCTACTTGGCCACATCCAGTCCATCAGAGTGATCCAACTCCATGGGGAACATTTCAAGATGAAGCTCCTTCTCCTAATTCAACACAAGACCTTAAAGAGATTATCCAGCAAATGATAGAGTATCAAAAGCAACAATTTGCAGAGATACAAAACTTTCAGATACAAGTAGACCAATTTGCATCATCCATTAGCCAGCAACAAGCACCATGCTTCAGTGAGAAGAGGGATTGTAGTGTTTTGGATAGACCTGATATTGTTTCCAATACTCCACAAGACTCTTCTAATATTTCTTATTATGATTATGTAGTTGTAAGGAATTCTAATTCTACTGATATTGTTGTTGTAGATGTTGTTGATGATGCAGGTACTGATGTAGATGATGATGTAAGTGTAGGGGATTACATATTGGAAGCAATACCCCAAGAATCACCTGAACCAGATGTTGATGATGAGAGTGTAGGGACTTATGCTGTGGAAGCAGAGCCCCAAGAATCACTTTCCATAGATATACCACATGAGCCAGAATTTGAACTATTATCTGATGATGATGAGGTTACAGTTACCATTCCAGAATCTCCAGGTACCTTTCAACATGACAAGGTTAGTATTTCTTGCGATTTATTAGAAAATTTCATAGAGGTACCACTAATTGATTTTATTGGATGTGATGCATTTCTTGACACATGCTTTATAGGGACTAATTTTGTTACATCTTTTTCTTGCCTTATATGCTTGCGAGGGATGTCTACCTTCCATCTTTATAGGCTACCGGAGTGGATGCTTAAATTGAACCGTCTTCAACCGCCGGGGCAAATTTTCAAAGAGCATATGGTGGAAGGAGAGGTTTTAATTTCAAAGCATAACATTCCACTTCCAACTTGGATTTTGCAGCTCAATCGACTCCAACCACCGGGAAGGACCATTCCAATACCGGCATGGATTTTACTCCTAAATCGTTTGCAACCACCCGGAATAAAGGGAAGTTTGTTCCTTGTTTTTATTTTTGCTTTATATTTTTCATTAGTTTCATACTTTACATTTGCATCTTGTTTAATGCTTTTCATTTTGTAGTCTTCATAGCATTTCATTTGGAATAAAATTCTCCATGAAATTGTTCTAGTAATACTTTTAAGATGGTAAAAGTTCTTTAAGTTTGACCATCAATTTTTAGGTCAATGGACATGATTGAATACTTTACTTGCATGATATTGGTTAATTTGGTGGTGGATTCCATTTTGATTAATTGAGTTTGATTGCCAAAAATTACCTAGAGAGGACTACTTTAAGCCTGTACTTAATTATTCTTTTGTGTGGCATGCACTCACAACAATTGAAACTCTAGAACTTGCTTAGCTTCTTTTCAAGGTCACAATAGCATATGTATGTATGGAAATAAAGGATATTTGTTATTTTTGTTCCCTCATTATTTCTAATTTCTTTCTCCATAATTTTCTTGAAACATCCTCATCTAGCATTTTAATCTTTGATCATCTTTGCTTGTCATGTTTCTATTGAGAGTTTTGGTTGAATCCCTGATGAGTTAGATTGCTAAGATGGACAAGGTTTTGAGTGTGGGGGAGAGATGATGAGATGATAAATTTCTAGATATGTTAAAGATTTTGCAAGGATTTATGAATATTGAATTGCTAAAGCTCCATTCCCACATCAATCTAGTTATGAACAATTTGAGATACAAATTCTGTAGAGCAGCTATTAGTTTGGGTATATATATGTAGTTTGGGACATGGCCTTACTGGCTGTTGCTAGAATCAAAACAAAATCCTGAAATCTGGAAACCGCAGCTAAATCAAATTGCTGGATATGGAATTCAAGAGTTGCAATCAATTGTTAGTGCACTATTTGATACCAATACTTTAAGAGGATGCTCCTACGCTTCTACTAAGGAGTTTCAGGTCCAGAAATTCTGAACTTGTTCCAAATCAGTGAGCACATAATGCAGGGAAACAAGAGTTGAAAGCTGCTGTAAGAAGAAACAATCTGATTGTAGATCAGATTAAGATTTGCAGTTTCAGTTCGGAACTGATTTGGAGTTTATTTTGTCATCTTTTGTTATCAGGTTTTGAAATTCCATTGAGCAAAATAATGAAGGCTGAAATTCAGAAATTCAATCTGAAATGAAGGAAGAAACAGTGAGGTATGAAACTGGAACCAGAATTCAGCAATTGTTTCGGATTTACATGTGTGCCAAGTTGCTCTTAAATTAAATTTTTGTGACTAATATCTTATAGAGTTGGATCAATGCATTCTGATTCTGGAAATGAATTCTGGAAATCTGAAATTCAGACAAAGCTGCAGAAATTGAAGAGAGCAGGATGACAGTGCAGAAATTCTAGCAAGTCAAGTTGCTGCTGAAGACTTAAGTTGCAACTAATTCAAAGTGCCCATCTTGTAGTGTCATTTGATGTTTTCTCTACTAAGAAAGAAGGAAAAAAAAGAGAGAAAATCGACTGAAAGTACATTCAAGAAATCAGCCCCATGAAACATGAAACTGCATCAAATTTAAATATGTTTGTGCCAACTAATCATGTTGCTTCTGATTGGAAAATGAACTGAACTCAAGTCTTATCAATTCAATGCTAAATGAGATCTCTTTTCAAGCTGAATCCTTCAAGTCTTAACCTGAAATTTTCCTAGACTTAGAGTTCTGAAACTGAATTCCTTGGTGCTGGAATTTTGAACTAATCTGCAGGGAATCTGATGTGTTAAATTTGATATATGATCACTATATAATTGGTTAACTATTGGACGAAGGGATTGCTGAAAATGCAGAATTTGAGCTCTGGAAACTGTAAAGGCTTAACTAAGAAATTCAAATTCTGAATGTTTTCTGTTGCTGAAGCTACTGATTCCAGGAGCTGTGTGAACAGATGAATTAAATTAGTGTTATTCGTTATTGTGCAAGAGCAAAAACTAGAAGAGATGAGTTCAAGGAAAAGAGTTATGGGATGCTAACAAACTATTGGAGTATTGAAATTTTGTAGAATGTGCAGAATTGAAACCTGGATTGGTGTGTCAATTGTGTGCCGAATTATGTTACAAGCAACTGGCTTGTAAAATTCAAGTGAAGCATTTGGTTTCCCATTGCCATTTGGTTTGCCAAGTCTCTTAAATCTACTATGAGTGAAAACATGCAGCTACAATGGAAGAGGTTCCTGGAATTGTCCAGTCCCACTGCAGTGCATGAAATCAGCAGAATGATTGTTGTTGCTGAAAATAGCTTTCCAATGCTGGTGTGAGCTCCTAACATTTAGAATGAGATAGAGACCTTTCTTCCAATGAAGATCACTTGATCAGTAAGGGAACTGTTAGCTTTATTTTTGGAATTAAAATGCTAAGAACTGCATTACAAAAACTGTGCCCTATTTTTGTGCCAAATCTTCAAGCTATCTCTAGTCAGAAACAATGTGAATCTATGCTCATATCAAGTTAGTGTTAAATGATGTCTTATTCCAAACTGAATTCTCTGTGATTTAAGTTGAAATTTGAAGTTGAGAAAAATCAGAATTTTGAAATCCTAAAACTGAAATGCTGTTACTTCAGAATTTGAATTCGAGAAGAAGGATGGCTTGCAGCTGGACATGAAGCAAAAGTTTGAACCTGATGCTGCATCTAATTCTTAAATTAATTATTGCTTCCTTAAAACTGATTGCAGTTTGCTTGGATTGCAGTTGAAGTTGTTTTCCTGAACTGAATTTTTGCAACTGTTTCTGAATTGTAACTCAGATTCAAAATGTTGTTGTAGGGGTTTATTCTGATCTTGTTCTCTAATCTCCACTACAATGAATTCAATAATGGTAATCTCTAGAACTATAAAAGCTGAGTTGATGGACATTCAGTTGCTTAAGTTGTTGATTCTGAATGTGATGAGTTCCTCACCAGTTCTCTGCTGATCACTGCAATGCCAAAAGTCTTACAGGATTTAAGTTTGGATTGCATTGACCCTTAATGTTTGTAATAGATTATAGGAACCAGATTTGATTTTGTGAATTCCGAATTGACAATGCTGTAGTGAAATTCATTTCTGATGTCAAATGTTGAAGCTGAATCATAACAGTGGATTTTAAATCAAGGACTCTTGCTCCTATACTGGAATTGGTGCAAGAACTGAATTAGAATTCTGAATCAGAATTGAAATGCTTAAGGGTTGGTCACTAGCAGCAACATGCTCAAGACTCAAATTTATCCAGAATTCAATAACACTAAATTAGTCATCAAGTGTCCCTAAAATTCTGTAAGATCAGAACTATATAGCTGCATTAACAGTTTTAATGGAAGCTCCTGCTGAACCTTGAAACTCTGATTTGATTCAGAAAATAGCTGAACATGAAACAAGAACAAAGAATGGTGTTCCATGATATAAGGCATACACTAACTCTACTTTTTGATGTCACAAATGCAAAGATTAGTTCTATCTTGAGGTTAATTATCCAAGGAGAGTGTATCAAGTAAGTGGATAGCATGGTGTGCCATATTGTCCGAGACGGACAATATTTTAAGTGTGGGGGAGAGTTCTTCTTCATAAGGTGGTTTGAGATTATTTTAGCTTCCAAATTCTGGAATTGAAGTGTGGAAAAAAAAAGACTACAAGACAAATAAAGAGTATCAAATGTGGAGATATAGTATCAAGATTCTATGTTAGCCATCAAATTGAAGGGGAGGTTAGCTTGGTCTTTTGAATTGATAAAAAAAAATGGTATTCATCTCTTCTCACATCAAAATGGTCAACTCATCAAGTATATTCCTCTAATACTCTCATCTTCTCATTTTCTTCATTGAATTCTTTCCTTTTGCCATTTCATTCATTTTCATTGTTTTTCTTAATTCCATTGCAATTTTCAATAAATCATTTTGATTCATGTATGCTATGTTTTATGGTGGTGGAGAATTAGAAAATAAGCAAGCTTATGGTAGTGAAATGTTGTGAGTTGCATTGAGTTGAACTCCACTAATATGCATGTTTGAGTGTGAGGGCTAGAATAGGTGAATACCTTGAGAGATTGCAATTTGCTTAATTTTTCAATTGGATTGAAACTACCATACCTACTGATTATTGTTTGGATCGAATTCATGATTGTTTGTGATCTTTAGATGGTCTTAGTTAAATTTCTTTTACTATCTTTTAGGTATTGCTAGGAAAATGTTAGGGAGATGAATTCTAGTTGTTTCTTTGTTTTGTTTGCTTGCTCGAGACGTGCAAGAATAAGTGTGGGGGAATTTGATAACCATCATTTTGTATAGATATTTTGATTCATATAAGCATGTCATTTAATCTTCTCATGTGTTAATTCCACATTTATATCATATTTCATGAATTACATTCATTTGTGGACTTAATTACAAATTATATCATATTTCAGGTATTTGATGCTAATATTTTGTTATATGTTTTGTAGGATCAAAAGGGTCATGGACTTGATCAGATCAGACCAAGTTTGGATTCAAATCTAGGGCTAATTGAAGAAATCAAGTTCTGAAGCAATATGGACCGTCCATCCAAGATCGGAGCGGATCTAAGTCATCTATCAAGGATCTGGTCCATCCAAGCCAAAGAATAGTAGATCACAACCATTGATCAAGATCTGAAGATTTGGATCAGATTTGGAGCAATATCCACCGTTGGATCGATCCGGAAGAATCACAGCCGTTTATCATAGATCTGAGATCTGATTTAAATCACAAGAGAAGCTACAGTTCGTTCGTCAACTGCTACAGGACTGAGCGTCAAGAACAGAGGAGCGATCTGCTCCGGCGATCTCCTTCCTCAACCCATTCCACCGCCGGCGGCTAGGAGAGGTCAAGGGCATCCCTTCCTCTAACTGAGATCCATCCTTCAGCAACCGGCGATGCCACTTCATCCTCCTGTTTCAGATCTGACTGCAACTGTTGCCGCGACTTCGTGCGAGAAAGAAGAAGCAGAGAAGGTGAAGAATCTAGCGGTCTCAGCCGATTCTTGTGTCTTCTGGCCGACGATCTTTCTTCCGTGAAACTCCGCACCCATCTGAACCATCATAAGTGTTTGCTTCTTCTTTTCTTCTGATCTTGATCCATTTCCAGCCGAATTTATCTTATCTTCATCACTGAGTTCTTCCTCCGATACACATCAGATCCAAGCTAGGGTTTCCTAGTTTAATTAGTTTCCTTATCTTTGATTGAATTGTTATTTTGTTGTAGTTGATCAATGCATAGTTGATTCAAATTTCCTTGCTATTGCTTTGAAACCTTCGGTTAAGGCCACTGTTCTTGATTCTACACAATTTAGAATTGCTTAATTGTTGCATTAGGTTGTTCTTGTTTGCCATTTCTTTCAATGCAGTAGTTTAGATTAGTTAGCTTCTTTGTTTGTTAATTTCCATGAGTTGAATTTACAAATGTAGCATAGTTTTAGGTCCTTTCTTCTTCTCTTTGTTCAAAAGTCAATTCTGAAATCTTCAATTTATCCAGAAAACCCCAAGCCAACAATAATTGATCCTAAGACTATCATTCTACCCTTTACATTCCTTAAGAGAGACGATCCGAGTTATCCTATACTGCATTAGTGTAGAAAGGGATTCGGTGAAATTATTTGATACCCATTTCACGACAAAATTAGGGTTTATCAATAACCTAAACTCTCTCTCTTTTATTCTCTTATGTGGTCGTCCCTCTTCTATTGTTTTTTTTCTCTTGAGGCCGGCGGCACCTTGCTTCAATCTTTGTGGTCGACGGTGCTTGGAGGAGAATAAGAAAAGGTTTGGGTGCTTTGTCTTGGTAGATCGTCGCCCACACGACGCCCAAAAGGATGAGAGGAATACAGCAGAAGATCAAGAGGTCTTTGTTTACGAAGAAAGATACAACTAGTTCTTTATTTCGCAGTGAAACTAGTTTAGTTTTTCTTTGTATAAATCCTGAAATACCAACACAAGAGTCTATCGATTTTGTGCTTCAATTGAGTTCTCTGTAGTTAAACCTAGGGATTACTATAAGGAGTTTAAATATTCAATTTCTTTGAAAGGCTTTGTCTAGGAAGTGGTGGATGATCCCATAACCAAGAAGGCCGAGTGTCTCGCCAATGACCTGGAAGCCAATCCTTGAAATAGATATTTAATCAACTTCTATAATATGGTTTAACTTATTAAAAACACATGAGTTGAACTTGGATTAATAATGTTAAGTTTCGTTTGCAATCCAAGTTTAACTTTTGAAGAACACATGGGTTGCTAGGAAAAGTTCTGTACTTGTACAAATTTTTGTACAAGGGAAATAGAACGAAATTCCTAGTAGCACCCAACAATTGGTATCAGAGCTAGTTTTTGGCCCCTGTGTGTTTGGTTTTCAGTTAAATTATGCACTTTTCATACATAAATTTAGGTAGGATAATAGTAGGATGTGCAAATAGATTAACTCTATGGTTGCTGGCATCCTAGTTCCAACTATTATGGCCCTATTATGTTTGTGTGTGATTTGGACCCTTGGGCATATCGAGGGTATTTTATGTGTGTACATGATTGTAATTATTAAATACAGCAGAAGCTGTATTAGTTTTAGGATTTTACATTCTGTTCGATCTAGATTACATGTACATTCCTTTGTGGAATATAGGATCGATAAATGTAAAATTTTATTTTTGTCCCGGATCATATCCTTGCGAGGAGTGGGGCTATTTGAGGACCGGAGGCGCAGCAGAAAAGGAAGCGAGATAGACGCGACGACATGACCCGTTGGCAGCGGCTAGGGTTGGTGGCGCACGGAGGACAACTATGGATGAGGCCATAATAGTTGAAAAATTATTTTTCATATTTATTGTCTTTTATGCTATTTATATGTGTTGTGTGTGTGTGTGCATGTTAAAATCCTTGTTTTAAATAACTAAGTGGGAGAGGAATTATTTAAATTTCACGGTCTCCATTACTGGTTTGTAAGTGATGCATTCAAACTTGCACGTTGGCTTTGAATGCCTTCCTCCACATCGGATGAGTTTGTTTGCGGATCACTAGATCAAACTTCCTCTATGGATGATTATAGGAAATTATTTAGGTTTGTGTGACCTTCTCCATCTGAAGGGGCATAATTCTAATTAATAGACTAAGTATCAAGTAATGGTATACACTTAGGCGCATTTAATAGTATCCTCCCCATCGGAGTCACTGCTATTATTTGTGTGACCGAAGACAAACCAACTATTAATTTTATTTATCATAAAGTTAGGTTGACAAGATAATAAAATTAATGGGTAAAACCTCCTCTTACAAATGTTTGAATTTGTATACGTCCACACTATCGTGGCATACAAAATTCACGGTATTTTGAGGCGGTATTTTGAGGTGTTAGTGAATTTAAATGATATTGTTTGAGGAATCAATATTATTTTAAATTCTAAAGTTTTGACCAAATATTTTGTGATTCTTAGGATTTCAAATGGCTTTCAATCCTCTTGCTGTTATATTGAAAGAAAACAAACTTACTGGTCTCAATTACATTGATTGGAAACGAAACTTGGACATTGTATTAACTGTTGAAGGTTACAAGTTCGTACTTTTTGAGATATGTCCAAGCCTACCTAATAGTGATTCTAGTGAAGAGAAGATTGAGTATCATAAGAAATGGGTTAGGGCAGATGAGATGGTGCGGTGTTACATTTTGGCTTCTATGTCAAATGTGCTACAACATCAACATCAGGCCATGCCTACCACTTATGACATGATGCGCAATCTCAAGGAACTCTTCGGACACCAGAATCGGCCTGCTAGGCAGGAGGCTATGAGAAACTTGATGACGACCACCATGACTGAGGGGACACCCGTAAGGGATTATATCCTCAAAATGATGGCTCTTTTGAATGAGATGGAAGTCCTTGGAGCAAAAATCGATGGGGAACCCCATGTCGATATCATTCTCCAAATGCTGCCTAAAAGTTTTGAGCAGTTCCGCCTGAACTACAACATGAACAAAAGGGTTTATTCGTTGGCGGAACTTCTGACAGAACTTCAAGCAGCAGAAGGGCTATTTCGTCAAAGTTCTCAAATTCACATTACTTAAAATGTTTCTGCTTCTAAGCCGAAAGGCAAAAATAAGAAAAAGAAACAAGTTGGTTCAACAAAGAAAGTGAATCGATCTCTAGGGACTAAGCCGCATGTAGGTGTGAAGAAGCCGAAGGGCAAGTGATTCACATGCAACCATTCTGGACATTGGAAAATGGATTGTCCTCCCAATAAGGAGAACAATAAAGGTATATCTTATTCTCTAATGGTTGAAACATGTTTAGTGGTGTTATCTAGCGGTACATGGTGTGTAGTTACGGGAGCCACTGATCATGTTTGCAATTCATTGCAGGGGTTCCAGGAAACTCGACGACTACATGAAGGGGAGATTACCGTCTACATGGGCAATGCTACAAAAGTGGCGGTTGTTACAGTGGGAGATGTTTATTTATCTTTTGATAGAAATAAAACATTGATTTAGAGAAATTGTCTTTATTTACCATGTTTTAGAAAGAACTTGATTTCAGTTTCTAAACTATTTATGGATGAATATTCTGTTTCTTTTGATGACAAAGTAGTTGTTAAGAAAAATAGGGTAGTTATCTGTTTTGGTACGTTGGTTGACAATTTGTATACTCTAAATCCAATAACTCCCACGATACAACAATTGGAAATTAATAACACATCTTCTAATTCTAATAAGAGAAAGCAACCTTCGGAAATAAACTAAACATATCTTTGGCATCTAAGGCTTGGTCATATTAACTTGAGTAGGATTCAAAGGCTAATAGCCGATGGACCTTTGGGTTCATTAGTGGTGGAAAATTTTTCAACCTATGAATCTTGCTTGGAAGGAAAAATGACCAAGAGACATTTTAAGACCAAGGGGTATAGAGCCAAAAATGTGTTGGAATTAGTTCATTCTGATTTGTGTGGACCTATGACTATCCAGGCAAGAGGTGGTTTCGAATATTTTGTCTCTTTTATAGACGACTATTTGAGATATGAGTACATTTACTTGATGCGCCGCAAATTTGAGTGTTTTGATAAGTTCAAAGAATACAAGGTTGATGTGGAGAAACGTCATGGTAAAGGTATCAAGTCACTACGGTCTGCTCGTGGTGGCGAGTACCTCTTAGGAGAGTTTAGGAGTTACTTATCAGAGGCCGGGATTCAATCCCAACTGTTTGCACTTGGTATTGTTGCGTGCTACTCGTAATACCATTCTGTTTTCCCTGTACAAAAATTTGTACAAGCACGGAACTTTTCCTAGCAACCTGTGTGCTCTTTAGAAGTTAAAATTGGATTGGAAATGAAACTTAACATTTTTACTCCAAGTTCGTTCTTCAAAGTTAAACTTGGATTGAAACAAAACTTAACATTTTTACTCCAAGTTCAACCCTTGTGTTCTTCAGAAGTTAAACAATATTACAGAAGTTGATTAAATATTTATTTCAAGGATTGGCTTCCAGGTCGTTGGCGAGACACTAGGCCTTCTTGGTTATGGGATCATCCACCACTTCCTAGACAAAGCCTTTCAAAGAAATTGAATATTTAAACTTCTTACAGTAGCCTTAGATTTAACTACAGAGACCTCAATCAAAGCACAAGATCAAAACATAAAATTGAAGCACAAAAATGAAAACATAAAATTGCTAGCCTCTTGTGTTGGTATTTAAGGATCCATACAAAGAAAACAAAACTAGTTGTACTGCGGAATAAATAACTAGTTGTACCTTTCTTCATAGACAAAGACCTCTTGATCTTCTGCCGTATTCCTCTCCTCTTCTTGGACGTCGTGTAGGCGATGATCTACCAAGACAAAAACACCCGAACCCTTTTTGTTTCCAAACCGCCTACCACCAAAGGATACAAAGAAAAGAATGTCTCCTTCTTCTTCTTCTCCTCCAAAATGTCGGCCACCAAGGTGCTTCGTCTCTTCATTTTCTTTTCCTCCAAGCTCCGGCCACCAAGAGAAGATGGGGCGCCGACCCTAGAGGGAAGAAAAGGGAAGAAGAAAAGAAGTGGGGCACCGGCTCTAGAGGAAAGAAAAGAAAAGAAGAAAAGGATGGGGTGCCGACCTTAAGGGAAAGGAGAGAAACTTATCAATTCTTAATTGAATTGTTGATTTTTGTGGCACAACCTCCTGTCCTTTTATAACCCTTTGCCCCAGATAAAAAAGGAGAAAAGTAATAGATTTTTGTTTAGAAAAAATCTCTAGAAAAGAATTAACATAATTCTTTTTAGAAAAATTTCTTAAGAAAGAATTAGTATAATTCTTTTTAGAACATTTTTAATGAAAGAATCAACATAATTCTTTTTAGAAAAATCTCTAGGAAAGAATTAATATAATTCTTTTTAGAAAAATTTCTTAGGAAAGAATTAATATAATTCTTTTTAGATAATTTCTAAGAAAGAATCAATGTAATTCTTTTTAGAAAAAACCTCTAATTCTGTTGAGAAAAAATCTCCCCTTTTTTTCTTTCTTTTCTTTTTCTTTCCTTTTCTTTTGATTTGGTCGACCCCTTGCTTGAGCGCCAAGCAAGGCTTGGCTGACCCCTTTCTTGGGTAGGAAGCAAGGCTTGATCGGCCCCTTGCTTGGGCACCAAGTAAGGATGTAGCCAGCCCCTTTCTTGGGTAGGAAGCAAAACCAAAACGGGTGAATGCGAGGCTTTATAAAGGCTACAATAGGGACCGAGAGGAGAAATTGGTTTTAGCCTCTTGATGGACTTGAGCTTCCTATGTTCGACCCGAACACCCAACTCAAGTTCATCAATAATGACTCATACCACTAAAGAGTTATTATTAAACTACCACACCAATCCCATATTATAATATGGGCTCCTACTTATCATGAGTGTGTTAGTCTCCCTGTATTTAAGATATCGTATGCCCGTTAATTAAATGAGTTACTGACAACTCACTTAATTAACATCTAGATCCAAGAGTAGTACCACTCAACCTTATTATCATGTCGAACTAAGTCCACCTGCAGGGATTACATGATAATCCTTATAAGCTACTCAAGGGGGCATCATCAACCTAGATTACAAGGACACAGTTTCCTTTTATAATCAACAACACACCATATAAATAATATTATTTCTCAACTTATCGGGCCTATTGATTTAACTGAATAAATCTCACCCTTTGATAAATTAAAGAAATAAATAATAAGTATATGTGTTTGTTATTAATCGGGATTAAGAGTGCGCACATCCATAATAACAAAGGTTTTGTTCTTTTATACAGTCAATATAAAAAGAACAACCTCAAATGGTCTTACTCAATACACACATAGTGTACTAGTGTGATTTTATAGTCAAGATAAACTAATATCAAATTACACTACAACCATTGCAATGGTTTGTCCCAATCCATCTTGGTTGTGAGCTACTATTTTTATAATTTATAAGGAGCTGATAACATGATCTTCTGTGTGACACCACACACCATGTTATCTACAATATAAATTAAATGGGCAATTGCATTTAACTAAATACAGACATTTAACCAATGTGATTCTCATTTCAAAATAAATGTTCATACAAAAAGCTAGGCTTTTAGTATACATCCTAACAGTTACACCCCAACAGAATAGTGTGGCAGAACAAAGGAATAGGACTCTTATGGAAATAGTTAGATCAATGATGAGTTATTTAGAATTACCAAATTCATTTTGGGGATATGCTCTGGAAATGACAGTGTACATTCTAAACTTGGTACCTTCTAAGTCAGTAACCTCTACTCCCACAGAATTGTGGAATGGGCGTAAGCCTAGTCTGAAACATATTCAGATTTGGGGTAGTCCAGCACATGTACTGAAGGGAGATGCTGATAAGTTAAAATCACATACAGAAGTTCGCTTGTTTGTGGGTTATTCTAAAGGAACGAAAGGTGGTTTATTTTATAGTCCTAAAGATCAGAAGGTCATTGTTAGCATCAATGTCCGATTTTTAGAAGAGGACTATGTAATGAACCATAAGCCCATAAGTAAAATTGTTCTTGAGGAAATAAGAGAAGACACGTCTACTTTAGTACCAACGGTACAAGATGAGATACCACAAGAAACTGTAACACGTGTCACAAATGATGCACAATTACAAGTAGTACCTCGTCTTAGTGGGAGGATTGTTAGGCAACCTGATAGATCCATGTTTTTGGGAGAATCTTCAGACTTGATCCCTGGTAAACATGAACCTGATCCCTGGACATATGATGAAGCACTCCAAGATAAAGATGCAGTATCTTGGCAAAGTGCAATAAACTCTGAAATAGAATCTATGTATCTAATCAGGTCTGGGAGCTTGTAGAACCACCGAATGGTGTAAAAACCATTGGATGTAAATGGGTCTACAAAAAAAAGAGGGACTGACGGGAAGGTGGAAACCTTCAAAGCAAGGCTTGTTGCAAAAGGGTATACTCAGAAAGAGGGAATCGATTATGAGGAAACCTTTTCGCCGGTAGTCATGCTTAAGTCTATCTGGATTCTTTTATCTATTGCCGCTCATATGGATTATGAGATTTGGAAAATTGATGTCAAGACAGCTTTCCTTAATGAAAGTCTTGAAGAAAATATCCATATGAAGCAACCAGAGGGATTCATTGTGAAGGGCAAAGAGCATCTTGTATGTAAGCTCAATCGGTCTATCTATGGACTGAAGCAAGCTTCGAGATCTTAGAACTGTTGGAGTGTATACTAAAAGCCTAGTTTTTGTAAACATTTATTTTTGAAATAAAAGAATCACATTGGTCAATATCTACATTTATTTGTTAAATGTAATTGTTCAATTAATTTATATAGTAGACAATATGGTGTGTGGTGTCACACACAGTAGATCATGTTGACGGTTCTTTATAAATTATAAACAGTTGCTCACGACTAAGATGGAAAGGAACAAACCATCGGAATAGTCGTAGTGTAATTAAGTATTAGTTTATCTTGATTAATAAATTACACTGGTACACTCTAAGTGTATTGAGTAGGACCATTTTAGTTAAGTTCTTTTTGTACTGACTTAATAAAAGAACTAGACCTTAGTTATTATGGAAGTGTGTGCTCTTAATCCTAATATAATAACAAACACATATATTTAATATTTATTTCTTTGACTTATCAAAGGGTGAGGTTTAGCTCGATAAATCAATATGCCCGATAAGTTGGGAAATGATATTACTTATAGTGTGTGTTATTGATTATAGAAGGAATCTGTGTCCTAGTTATCTAGGTTGAGAATGTCCCCAAGAGGAGCTCATAAGGATTGTCATGTTAAACCCTGCAGATGGACTTAGTCCAGCATGACAATGAAGTTGAGTGGTACTACTCTTGGAGCTAGATATTAATTAAGTGAGTTGTCAGTAACTTACTTAATTAGTGGACATTTGTTATCTTAAACACAGGGAGACTAACACACTCATGATAAGAAGGAGCCCATAATGTAATTTGGGATTGGTGTGGTAGTGCGATAATAACTCTCTAGTGGAATGAGTTATTATCGATGAACTTGAGTTGTGTGTTCGGGGCAAGCACGGGATACTCAAGCTCATCGGAAGGCCAAAACCAATTTCTCCTCTAGATCCCTGTCGTAGCCTCATTATAGCCTCAAGTCCATCCAAATGTAAGGCTCTTCTTGGTGTCCAAGAAGAGTGCCGGTCCAATGCTTGGTGACCAAGCAAGGGCCGGCCACATCCTCTTTTATAGGGGTCGGCCCTTTGCTTGGTGACCAAGCATGAAGGGGTCGGCCACAATATTTAAAAAGGAGGGTTGTTTTTGAATTTTTTAAATCTTCTCTTTGTACAAAACTATAAGTTTTAAAAGAGAGATTTTAATTCCTTATTTGAATTTGGCCACATGTTTTAATAAAGAGTTTTAAAAGTTTTAAAACTTTCCTTTTTAACCATCTTCATGGTTTAAGAAAAAAAAAAAGGAAGATAAGTTTTAAAATTAAAATTTTCTATCATCATGTTAAAAAAGGAAATTTTATAAGAGAAGTTTTAAATTTTAAAACAAGGTTTTAACTTTTAGAACTTTCCTTTTTTAACTCCTACTTTAGGAAAGAGAACTTGTAAATTTTATAAGAGGATTACTTCTTGTAAAATTTTAAAAATATTTTTTCCTTTTTTCTCTTGATGAGGTGACCGGCCACGATGATTTTATTTTTTATAAAAAGTTTTTCCTTATTTGCCTTAGGCAAGTAATATAAAAGAAGGGGTGAGGAGGCTTCATGAGACACAACTCTTATTCTCATGCTTGGAGACTCTCTTGGTGTAGCCGGCCCTCTCCCTTCTCTTTTTCCTTTTTCTCTCTTCTCCTTGGTGGTGGTGATGGCCGGATTTTAGAAGAAGAGGAAGAAGCTTTTGGGTGGTGTTCATCTTGGATGATCGTCGCCCACACGACGTCCAAGGCGAGGTGAGGAATACGGCAGAAGATCTCGAGGTCATTAGCTTACAAAGAGAAGGTATAATTAGCAATTATTTTCCGCATCATGATAGTTATTTTTTTTTGTAAGAATTCCAAACACAAGAGGCATTAGATCTAGTTTTTCAAATTAGTTTTTCGAGTTTGTGTTTTCTCGAATTTGTGATTCGATTGTTCTTTTTGGTTAACCTAGAGTTATTTAAGGAAATTAAATATTAGTTTTCCTTAAAAGGCTTTGTCTAGGCGGTGGTGGTTGCTCCCATATCCAAGAAGGTCATGTGCCTCGTCATGCAGTCCTGGAAGCCAATTTTAGAAATTAATATTTAATGGAATTAATAACATAGGTCGATTTGAATCAATAGTGTTAAGTTCCGCTTGCGATTCAAATCTAAACCATTAAGAACAGATAAGTTAAATTTGGAATCAATGATGTTAAGTTCCGTCTGCGATTCCTAATTTAACTTCTAAAGAACACAATAGGTTATTTATGGAAAGGTTAGACACTTGTACAAAAAAATTTTGTACAGTGGAACCGGTACGTTTTCCTAAGACTAACCAACAAGAACATCCAGTTTAATGAAGTGATCCAGTCTTATGGATTTATTCAGTGTCCGGATGAGTCTTGTGTATACAAGAAGAGTAACAAAAATGTGGTGGTATTTCTTGTACTATACATAGATGACATTTTACTCATTGGCAACAATATCAAAGTGTTGTTAGACGTAAGGGTATGGTTGTCCAAGCAGTTTGATATGAAGGATTTGGGAGAATGTGGACATATTCTTGGGATCAAAGTAACAGGGATCGCAAGAAAAGAATGTTGTGTTTATCCCAAGCTTCATACATCGATACTATTCTAGCTCGTTTTAGCATGTAAAACTCCAAGAAAGGTTTTCTACCTTTTTGGCATGGAGTACCTTTATCTAAAGAGATGTGTCCTAAGACATCAAAGGAGATAGAGGACATGAAGGCAGTTCCTTATGCTTCGACTGTAGGAAGCCTAATATATGCAATATTATGTACGAGACCAGATATCTATTTTACCGTTGCCATGATTAGCAGATATCAAAGTAATCCAGGACAGGGACATTGGACTGCTGTAAAGCATATATTGAAGAACCTGAGAAGGACTAGAGAATATATGTTGGTTTACCAGGTAGATGATTTGCTTCCTGTGGGTTACACGGATTTAGATTTCCAATCAGATAGGGATAATAGTAAGTCGACCTCAGGATATGTGTTTACTTTGGGAGGTAGAGTCATAGCATGGAGGAGTGTTAAGCAAAAATACATTTCGGACTCCACCATGGAAGCTAAGTATGTGGCAACCTCTGAGACAGCCAAAGAAGCTGTATGGCTCAGAAACTTCTTGATGGACTTAGATGTGATTCCTGGTTTGCCCAAAATTATCACAATTTATTGTGTTAATAGTGGTGTAGTAGCAAACTCGAAGGAACCACAAGCCCATAAGGCAAGTAAACACATTGAGTGCAAGTACCACCTGATACGAGACATCGTAAAGCGAGGAGAAGTTGTTGTCACTAAGATTGCATCAAAAGGTAACCTAGCATATCCTTTCACTAAGGCCCTTCCGGCGAGAGCTTTTGATGGGCATGTTGAGGGGATGGGGATCAGATGTATGGTAGCATATATGGCAGAATAGTCTTTTAGTATAAGTGGGAGATTGTTAGAATGTATACTAAAAGCCTAGCTTTTGTATAAACATTTATTTTGAAATAACAATCACATTGGTCAAATGTCTGTATTTAGTTAAATGCAGTTGTCTATTTAATTTATATTGTAGATAACATGGTGTGTGGTGTCACACAGAAGATCATGTTATCAGTTCCTTATAAATTATAAATAGTAGCTCACAACCAAGATGATTTGGGATAAACCATTGGAATGGTTGTAGTGTAATTTGGTATTAGTTTATCTTGACTATAAAATTACACTAGTATACTATGTGTGTATTGAGCAGAACCATTTGAGGTTGTTCTTTTTATACTAACTGCATAAAAGAACACAACCTCTGTTATTATGGATGTGCGTACTCTTAATCCCAATATAATAACAATCACATATACTTAGTATTTATTTTTTAATTTATCAATGGGTGAGATTTATTCATTAAATCAATAGGCCCAATAAGTTGGGAAATAATATTATTTATATGGTGTGTTGTTGATTATAGAAGGAAACTGTATCCTATTTATTAGGATTATGATATCCCCTTGAGGAGCTCATAAGGATTGTCATGTAAACTCTACAGGTGGACTTAGTTCCGACATGTCAATGAAGTTGAGTGGTACTACTCTTGGAGTTAGATATTAATTAAGTAAGTTGTCAGTAATTCATTTAATTAATGGTCATTCGATATCTTAAACACAGGGAGATTAATGCACTCATGATAAGAAGGAGTCCATAATGTAATATGGGATTGGTGTGGTAGTTCAATAATAACTCTTTAGTGGTATGAGTTATTATTGATGAACTTGAGTTGGGTGTTCGGGTCGAACACAGGAAGCTCAAGCTCATCAGGAGGCTAAAACTAATTCCTCCTCTCGGTCCCTGCTGTAGCCTCTATAAAGCCTCGCATTTACCCGTTTTGATTTTCCTTCCTACCCAAGTGAGAGGTCGGCCACATCCTTGCTTGGTGCCCAAGCAAGGGGTCGGCCAAGCCTTGCTTGGTGCCCAAGATATGGGTCGGCCAAGCCATGCTTGGTGCCCAAGCATGGGGTCGACCATAATAGAAGAGAAAAGGATGTTAGAATGTATACTAAAAGCCTAACTTTTGTATAAACATTTATTTAGAAATAAAAGAATCACATTGGTCAATATTTATATTTATTTGTTAAATATAATTGTTCAATTAATTTATATAGTAGATAACATGGTGTGTGGTGTTACACACAGAAGATCATGTTGTCGGTTCTTTATGAATTATAAACAGTTGCTCACGACTAAGATGGAAAGGAACAAACCATTGAAATAGTCGTAGTGTAATTAAGTATTAGTTTATCTTGACTAATAAATTACACTAGTACACTCTAAGTGTATTGAGTAGGACCATTTAAGGTAAGTTCTTTTTATACTGACTTGATAAAAGAACTAGACCTTAGTTATTATGGAAGTGTGTGCTCTTAATCCTAATATAATAACAAGAACATATATTTAGTATTTATTTCTTTGACTTATCAAAGGGTGAGATTTAGCTCGATAAATCAATAGGCCCGATAAGTTGGGAAATGATATTACTTATAGTATGTGTTGTTGATTATAGAGGGAAACTGTGCCCTAGTTATTTAGGTTGAGAATGTCCCAAGAGAAGCTCATAAGGATTGTCATGTTAAACCCTGCAGGTGGACTTAGTCCGACATGACGATAAGGTTGAGTGGTACTACTCTCGGACTAAGATATTAATTAAGTGAGTTGTCAGTAACTCATTTGATTAGTGGGCATTCGACATCTTAAACACAGGAAGACTAACACACTCATAATAAGAAGGAGCCCAAAATGTAATTTAGGATTGATGCGATAGTTCAATATAGTTCTTTAGTGGAATGAATTATTATTGATGAAATTAAGTTGTGTGTTCGGGGAGAACACGGGAAGCTTAATTTCATCGGGAGACCAAAACCAATTCCTCCTCTCGGTCCCTATCGTAGCCTCTTGTATATAGAGATTTATACACACCACATACCCACTTCTTACCCACCTTTATACCCATCCTATTGGGGCCGGCCAAGCAAGCTTGGAACCTAAGCTTGGGCCGGCCAAGTAAATAGGATGAGTTGAGTTGGTGTGGACGACCCTAGCTTGAACCCAAGCTTGGTGTGGCCGGCCACATCATATTAAAAAGGGATTTTTATTAAAATTATTTCTTATGTGGATATCATGGTTTTAAAAGAGAGTTTAAAATTTAAATCTTTCCTTTTATAGCTTTCTACAAAGGATTAAGAAAAGATTTGAAATCTTTCCTTATTTGTAGATTAAAAGGTGGATTTTAATTTTAAGAAAACTTTCCTTTTTTAACCATATTCATGATTTAAAAGAGAGTTTAAAAATTAAATATTTCTTTTATAAAGCTTCTACAAAAGATTTGATATCTTTCCTTATTTGTAGATTGAAAGAGATTTTAATTTTTAGAGATAACTTTCTTTTTATCCACATGTTAAAAAAAAAGATTTTAATTTATAAAAATTCCTTTTAATAAACCACCATGAAGGGAAAAAATATTGGAGAAATTTTTTATAAATTTTTGGAAACAAATTAGGAAGTTTTAATTATTGTGTTAATTAAAACTCTCCTTGTTTTGGGGATTAAAGTGCCCGGCCATTACAATTGTGAAAAGGATTTTAATTTTAATTAATTAAATTTTCCTTTTCATGGCAAAGTAATAAGGAAGTTTTTATTTAATTTTTCCTTATTTGCCAAGACCAAGGATTATAAAAGAGGGGGTAGAGGTGCCTTCATGGGTGCTAACAACTCTATTCTTTTCTTCCTCTCTTTTTCTCCTTGGTGTGGCCGGCCCTAGAGGTTTTCCCTCTCCTCTTCTCTTCTTCTTTAGTGGTCGGTTTTATCCCCTCTTGGAGCTCTTGATGGTGGCCGGTTATAGCTAGGAGAAGAAGAAGAGAAAGGAGATTTTGTTTCTTGTATCCCTTGGAGCTTGGTGGTGGTAGCTGGACCTCTACTTCTCTTGGAGAATTGTGGTGGCCGAATCTTGCTTGGAGAAGAAGGTGGCTTAGGTGGATTCTCATCGCGGTAGATCATTGCCCACACAATGTCCGGGATAAGAAGAGAAATACGGTAGAAGATCAAGAGGTTATTTGCTTACAAAGAAAGGTATAACTAGTAATTGTTTTCCGCATCATACTAGTTTTCTTTGTATAGTTATTTTTGGAAATACCAAACACAAGAGGCATATGATTCTAGAGTTTTCGGATTTGTTTCGAAGTTGTGTTTCTTTTCTTTTATTTTTTGAATTTGTGATTCGATTGTTCTTTTTGGTTAACCTAGAGTTATTTAAGGAAATTAAATATTAACTTTCCTTAAAAGGCTTTGTCTATATCCAAGAAGGCCATGTGCCTCGCCATGCAGTCCTGGAAGCTAATTTTGTAAATTAATATTTAATGGAATTAATAACATAGGTGGATTTGGATCAATAGTGTTAAGTTCCGCTTGCGATCCAAATCTAAACCATCAAGAATAGATAAGTTAAATTTGGAATCAATGATGTTAAGTTCCGTTTGCGATTCCTAATTTAACTTCTAAAGAACATAATAGGTTATTTAAGGAAAGGTTTGACACTTGTACAAATTTTTGTACAGTGGAACTGGTACGCTTTCCTAGGACTAACCAACAAAGGAAACTTTTATTTAAAACAAAATTTTGTTAAAATCTTTCCTTTTATAGCTTTCTACAAAGGATTAAAAGAGATATTTTAATTTTGTTAAAATCTTTCCTTTTTGTAGTTATCTACAATGGTTTAAAAGAAAGATTTTAATTTTGTTAAAATCTTTCTTTTTTTGTAACCAGCCATTATAGGAATAAAAGGAAGATTTTGTTTAAAATGAAGTTTTGTTATAATCTTTCCTTTTATAGCTATTTATAATGGTTTAAAAAAGGAGATTTTAATCTTCCCTTTTTTGTAACCATCCACAATAGCAAATAAAAGGAAAATTTTGTTAAAACTTTCCTGTTTTAGCCGCTAGTAAAGAATATAAAAGAGGAGGGTGGTGCCCAAAAAGATAACCTAAGCTCTCTCTCTTTTATTCCCTTGTGTGGCCGGCCCTCTTCTATTGTTTTCTTTCTCTTGAGGCCGGCGACACCTTGCTTCAATCTTTGTGGTTGGCGGTGCTTGGAGGAGAAGAAGAAAAGGTTTGGGTGCTTTATCTTGGTAGATCATCGCCCACACGACGTCCAAGAAGAGGAGAGGAATACAATAGAAGATCAAGAGGTCTTTGTCTACGAAGAAAGGTACAACTAGTTCTTTATTCTGCAACGAAACTAGTTTAGTTTTTCTTTATATGGATCCTAAAATACCAACACAAGAGGCTATCGATTTTATGCTTCAATTGAGTTCTTTATAGTTAAACCTAGGGTTTACTGTATGAGGTTTAAATATTCAATTTCTTTGAAAGACGTTGTCTAGGAAGTGGTGGATGATCCCATAACCAAGAAGGCCGAGTGCCTCGCCAACGACCTGGAAGTCAATCCTTAAAATAGATATTTAATCAACTTCTGTAATATGGTTTAACTTATGAAGAACACATGAGTTGAACTCGGATTAATAATGTTAAGTTTCGTTTACAATCCAAGTTTAACTTTTAAAGAACACATGGATTGCTAGGAAAAGTTCTGTACTTGTACAAATTTTTGTACCGGGGAAACAGAACAGAATTCTGAGTAGCACCCAACAGATGCAGCTATGAATAATTCACCATCGAAAAAGCTCACTGCTCACAATGATGGTTAGAATTAGGTGAAGCTACTGCCCCCAAACAACGTCCTCAAGTCAACATCATATCAAAACTTATACCCAAACTAAAAGCTAGGGTAGAACACCTACCTACTAGCGTGTGACGGAGAAACCAAATACCCCACAAATCTAGATCCGTAGCTTCCCTTCCGACCAAATTGATGTCGATTCAAGATAGAGGAGATCTGCGACGATGCTAAGGCACAACGATGATGAAATCAAGAGGAGAAGATGAATTAGCTGGAGTGTTGTGTCCGAAGACAGAGCTACGGTGCACACAGTATTGGGTTTTTCGGGCCGCGAAAACTGCTTTTTCGCCTCGCGGAAACCCCGAAGCCCCAAGCCATCGGATCCATGCGAAGTAGAAATAAAACAAAAATACGAGTACGAGTTTATAATCTAGATCTACACTAGATTTACAAAGAGGAAACCCTTTATACCTTCGATGCGTGCCCTTTTCGTATCCTGCTCGTCCAAGGAGATGCCGGATCTCAAGTTGTCAAAGAAGACAACTCTCTAGAAGTATCCACACGAACTAATTAGATGGAGAAGACCAAACAATAGGTGTGCTAGCACCTAGATGGTGTTCGGCCAAGAGAGGAGAGGAAGAGCAAGAAGAGAGAACACTTGAGGAAGAAGAAGATGTAAATGACACTTGAATGAAAAATGAATTCATTCCCTTCACAAAAGTGGCCGGCCACTTTCACAAAAGTGTAACCCCCATTTTTCATTAAGTGTGGCCATTAAAGAGATTTGTAACCTCCATGAGGTGGCACACACATGTGCTAAACATGATGATGTGGCACCTCATCATTGGCCACTTAATGCCAAGTCACAAATGATGTGGCATAAAGTCAAGTCAAACTTGACTCTTCCTCTTCCTCTCAAGTCAAGTCAAACTTGACTTAATCTCTCTCATGGTTAATCTAATCCAATAATTTAATTCAAGCTAATTTAATATAATGAATCTAATTCATTTAATTAAATTGATTCAATGAGTCATAATCTAAATTAGACTCATTGAACACATGAATTAACTTGAGTCCAACTCAATTAGCCCAATTAGGATTACTCTTAATCCAATTTGATTCATCAAATGAATCTAATCCTCTTGGTTCATCATATGAACCTAATCTCCATCTAATTGTCCTTAGTGTGTGACCCTATAGGTTCTTATAACGTTGGCAATGCCCCTAAACCCATTTAGGAGCATAAGTAATGAGCGGTATCTAGCAACACATCATTACTACCCAAGTTACAAGAATGTCGAGATCCAACATCACCTTGTGACTACTAATTGTGACTCCTCACAATATATGACAAGTGTCCTTCTATCCTAGACATCTAGATTGATCAATGTGAGGCATAGACCGTGTCATCCTCTAATCAATCTAAATCTTGAACTCCAAGTAGACTCACTCGATCAAATGAGCTCAATATCTCATATTGACTCATTTGGGCATGGTCATGCACTTCGTGGTCTCACTCTATCAAGAATATTGATGTCGCTCCCATCATATAGGAGGGATAGATCCCATCTACATCACTCACATCCCTCTGCATAATTCGTTACATACCCAGTAATCGCCTTTATAGTCCACCCAGTTACGGATGACGTTTGATGAAACCAAAGTACATAACTCCTTATGTAGGGATTCATGGTGACTTCAGGTCTAAGGACTAGTAGTCATACTAATAGCCACATGAGAAAGTATATGACACTCATATAATGATTCATGATACTTTCTCATGGCGGGTCATTCAGTATACATTCTCCAATGCATACCCATGTGTCAACTTGATATCTCTATATCCATGCCTTGTGAGATCAAGTCATCGAGTTGACCTACATGCTAGTCTTATTGCATTAACATTGTCCCTGAATGTTAATACTCGACTAGGAATGATTAAGAGTAGTGTTCCCTATATCATCTCACTATCGGTTCAACTAACCGATTGATATAGGTAAGAACCTTCTACTCAAGGACGCTATTATACTTAGTTTATTTGGCACTAATACAAGTAAGTATAATAACCAAAAACAAATGCCTTTATTTATATAAAAATATGATACAACAAGTCCATAATACAATCATCAAATGATTATCTCTATGGCTCTAACTAACAATCTCCACTAGCACTAGTGCCAATCAGTGTAGGCTCTAAGCCCCAATGACCTAGTGTGACCATCATGCTTCCTCTGTGCCAAAGCCTTGGTCAAGGGATCTGCGATGTTAGCCTCTGTAGGTACTCTGCAAATCTTCACATCTCCTCTCTCGATAATCTCTCGAATGAGATGGAAGCATCGTAGTATGTGTTTGGTCCACTGGTGTGAGCGAGGTTCCTTCGCCTGTGCTATAGCTCCATTGTTGTCACAATAGAGCTCAATAGGGTCAGCGATACTGGGAACCACCCCAAGTTCAGTGATGAACTTGCGGATCCAAACTGCCTCCTTTGCTACCTCTGATGCAGCAATGTACTCGGCCTCTGTCGTAGAATCAGCTACTGTGTCTTACTTCGAACTCTTCCAGCTCACAGCACCACCATTTATACAAAATACGAACCCTGACTGTGATCGATAATCATCCTGATCAATCTGGAAGCTGGCATCACTGTAACCCTTTACAGCTAGCTCATCATTGCCTCCATATATCAAGAAATATTCCTTAGTCCATCTCAAGTACTTAAGAATATTCTTGACCGTTATCTAGTGACTTTCACCTGGATCGACTGGTATCTGCTCATCATGCTTAAAGCATACGAGACATCAGGTCGAGTACATAGCATGTCGTACATGATAGACCATATGGCTGAGGCATAAGGGATCTGATCCATGCGGTCTCTCTCCTCTCTAGAAGAGGGACCTTGAGTCTTCGAAAGACTCACGCCATGTGACATCGGCAGAAATCCCTTCTTGGAGTTCTGCATGGCAAACCGAAGGAGTACCTTGTCAATATATGTACTTTGACTTAGGCCAAGCAATCTCTTAGATCTATCTCTATAGATCTGTATCCCTAGAATGCGGGATGTCTCACCTAAGTCCTTCATTGAGAAGCAACTCCCTAGCCAGGTCTTGACAGATTGAAGCAAAGGGATGTCCTTCTCAATGAGTAGTATGTTAGCCACATACAATATAAGGAAGACAACTATATCCCCTACAACCTTCTTGTAGACACAAGGCTCATCTTCGTTCTTGATGAAACTAAACTGTTTGATTGCATCATCGAATCGAAGATTCTAGCTCCGAGAAGCTTGCTTTAGTCCATAAATGGACCTATACAGCTTGCATACTCTGCTAGTATGCTGTGGATCTACAAAACCCTCAGGTTGTGTCATGTACACATCCTCGAGTAGGTTTTCATTCAGAAACGCGATTTTGACATCCATCTGTCATATCTCATAGTTATGGTAAGCTGCAATAGCAAGCATGATCCGAATGGACTTAAACATCGCTACTGGAGAAAAGGTTTCATCATAGTCAATACCATGAATCTGCTTGAAACTTTTAGCTACCAAGCGACCCTTATAGATAAGTCCATCCATGTCAGTCTTTCTCTTAAAGACCCACTTACACCCAATGGGTTTTACCCCTTCAGGTGGATCAACCAAAGTCCAAACTTGGTTGGTGTACATGGATTTCATCTCGGATCTCATGGCCTCTAGCCATTTCTCGGAATCTGATCTCATCACATCTTCCTGATAGGTGGTAGGCTCATCCTCTATGAGCACAACGTCATCATGGTCAGACAAGAGAAATGAGTATCTCTCAGGCTGACGACGTACCCTATCAGACCTGCGACGAGGTATGTCTACTTGATCTGGTTGTTGTTCCTCAACTCCTTGTGGAACAACATCATCCACAACACTTTGTGGTTCCAATTCTACTTCCATCGAGGCTTCAGTGCTATTGTTCGTATCTTGAATTTCTTCAAGATCGAACGTACTCCCACTAGTCTTTCTAGAAACAAAGTCCCTTTCTAGAAAGACTCCAGTCTTTGCCACAACTACCTTGTGCTGACTGGGAATGTAGAAGTAATATCCCTTAGTTTCCTTGGGATATCCAATGAAATATCACTTGTCAGATTTGGGTCCTAACTTGTCTGAGACTTGACGTCGAATGTAAGCCTCACAACCCCAAATCCTCATGAAAGACACCTGGGCATCTCTCCCAGTCCATATCATATATGGTGTCTTTATCACGGCCTTGGATGGAACTCGGTTGAGTATAAAAGCTGCCGTATCTAGAGCATAGCCCCAAAGGTATGACGGAAGATCTGTGTGACTCATCATAGATCGTACCATATCTAATAGGGTATGATTCCTCCTTTCGGATACACCATTCCACTGTGGTGTTCCAGGAGGAGTGAGTTGGGATAGAATCTCACACTCCGCTAGATAGTCACGAAACTCATGGCTAAGGTATTCTCCACCTCGATCTGATTGAAGTATCTTAATACTCTTGCCAAGCTGGTTCTATACTTCATTCTTGAATTCTTTGAACTTTTCAAAGGATTATGACTTATGTGTCATCAAGTACACATAACCATATCTACTGAAGTCATCAGTAAATGTAATGAAGTACCTATAACCGCCTCTAGCAGTGACATTGAAAGGGCCACATACATCACTATGTATGAGTCCTAACAAATCAGTCGCTCTTTCGCTGTGCCCACTAAAGGGAGCCTTGGTCATCTTGCCTAGTAGGCATGACTCGCACGTCTCATAAGATTCAAAATCAAATGAGTCCAGCAAACCATCCTTATGGAGCTGGGATAAGCGCTTGTCATTTATATGACCTAAGCGACAGTGCCAGAGATAGGTTTGGTTCAAGTCATTTGACTTGAACCTCTTGGTATTTATATTATAGATAGGGCTTTCAAGGTCTAGAATGTAGAGTCCGTTCATCAGAGGTGCACTACAATAGAACATATCATTTAAATAAACTGAACAACATTTTTTCATCTTTCTTGTCTAAACAAGAAACTGAAATTATGTTGTTAGTAAGAGCAGGCACATAACAACATTCATCTAATTCTAGTACAAGCCCAGAGGGCAGAGATAGATAGTAAGTTCCTACAGCAACAACAACAACCCATGCTTTATTGCCTACTCGTAGGTCCACCTCGCCCTTCGCCAATGCTCTGCTATTTCTCAGTGTCTGCACATTAGTACAAATGTGAGATGCACATCCGGTATCTAATACCCATGATGAATAAATAGATAGATTGACTTCTATAACATATATACCTGAAGTGGAAGTCTCACTTCGCTTCTTCTTAAGATCTTCCAGGTACACCTTGCAGTTCCTCTTCCAGTGCCCCGTCTAACCGCAGTGGAAGCAGGTAGCATCCTTGGCGACCCCTCCTTTAGGCTTCAGTGCCTTGCCTTTGCCCTTGGCTTGGGACTTTCCTTTTCCTTTGGGCTTGCCCTTGCCCTTGTATTTCTAAACCATCAGAACAGAGTGGGCTCTGCCTTCTTAAGGTTCAGCTCAGCAGTTCTTAACATGCTAAGCAGCTCGGGCAGTAGCTTGTCAATTTCGTTCATATTGTAGTTCAGAACGAACTGACTATCAGGTCAGTGGCCAGCTCTTGGCCAAGCGGGAATCCCAACCTCTGTAGGTTTTCTATGTACCCAATCATTTTGAGTACATATGGGCCTACGAGAGCCCCATCTGACATCTTGCACTGAAACAGTGTCCTTGAGATCTCAAATCTCTCATGCCTCGCTTGTCCTTGATACAGTTGACGAAGATGTTCAACCATATCGTAAGCGCCCATCAACTCGTGTTGCTTCTGAAGCTCAGAGTTCATGGTCGCGAGCATTAGACAGGACACATCTAATGCGTCATCTTGATGCTTCTTGTAAGCATCTTTGTCTGCTCGCATGGCATTGGCAGGAGGAGCCTCCGGAATGGGTTGTTCCAGAACATACAGTTTACGTTCTTGGGTGAGAACTATTCTTAAGTTCCTGTACCAGTCCAAGAAATTTGCTCCGTTGAGCTTGTCCTTCTCAAGGACAGAACGCAGAGAGAAGGTGTTCGTATTCGACGTCATGGTTATCTACAAAAAAAAAATGCAGAAAATAAATATCATATTCTTTTAAATCATTTAATTAGGTCTTTAACTAAATGATGCTCCCACTGAATTCTATAATTCATGTGGGACAAGATCCACATCATACTAACCCTTGAGTTAGCTTTGGCTAATACGCCCAAGATTTAGTATGATCGATAGGTAGCAATTTACCAATTACATCTCTATGCAACTCTTGTTTATAGGATCATTATCCGCAGTTATATTAAAACTTGAGTTAGCTTTGGCTAATACGCCCAAGAATTAATATAAATGTGATTTATGTCCTATCTTTCCAACCATTGGAAGAATGCCTATAGTTATACTCGATCCAACCGAGTTAACTAGGAATACGTAATCTAATTGAGTTTGTACTCGCCCATGCGTTGATAAGCGGGACCAAGATTGTCCCTCCGTACCCTACCAAGATAATATATGTTGCTCTGCTTTGGCAGATTCAACAACACATGTGATCGAGGTAGTGATAGGTATCACGGCACGATAGACATTAGAGTTGACGTGATTTAGATCTAATCTAAACGATGATGCGTATCATATACTCGATAGATCTAATCTAATCGAAAGGGTGCATCATGTGCACGACTTAGATCTAATCTAACCGTTAGGCACTAATTAATTACTTAATCATGCATCACATATACAAAAGCAATTAATTAAATTAATTTGTGATTAGTCATGACCCTACTATGATCTTCTCAAGCCAATGAGAAGATCGGATGGTCAACCTAGGGTCAACAGCTTCTTAAGCTCCTCCCTTTGACCACCTTGTGTTGCTCGCGCCCTTCTCGTAACTCCGTCTCGAGTGGACCTTCCACCGCTCCAATTTTGTACATTACAATTTTGAAACTCGAGTTACATTCGAGTCTAAACTAATTTACAACAAGAATAAATAATAGAGAAAGGCACGACGCGTAGGTCGCGAATTAAATGTACAACATGCACAACACAAATGACGGTGCGCAGGCCGTAATATGAATTACAACACAAATCCAATCAGATTGGGTCTTTTGGGCCATGACTATCACAAATTATACATAATTCTAAATTATGTAATTTCCATAATTTTTTGTAATTTTAATACTAATTTTTACAATTTTTACGAGTAAAATTTCCCGGCGGTCCCGTTTAGCAATTTTTGGGCGCAATCGCGGAACGAATCCCCTTGCGGGGCTAGGGGCAGCACCCCTACCCGCGATCTAACTATCGCGAGTGTCCCTAGGCGATCCTACAGTGTCTTAGTCCGCTGTCCCAAAAAGTTTTGGGATGAAACCTTGCCGTTTCGGAAAAAACTTCTCGGTAGTCGAAGCCTACAAGTGTCGAAACACTTGTGCTTCGCTTCTATGAGAAAAATACCCATAAAAACTCTAAAATTCAGACATTTATAGAATGTTACAGTACTAAATTTTTGTCATAAAAACAAAAACTAAACTCGTACAAGCTTCGCACGTGACTCTGATACCACTGTTGGGTTTTTCGGGCCGACGAAAACCTCTTTTTCGCGTCGCGAAAACCGCAAAGCCCCAAGCCACCGGATCCGTGCGAAGTAGAAATAAAACAAAAATATGAGTACGATTTTCTAATCTAGATCTACACTAGATTTACAAAGAGGAAACCCTTTATACCTTCGATGCGTGCCCTTTTCGTATCCCGCTCGTCCAAGGAGATGCCGGATCTCAAGTTGTCAAAGTAGACAACTTTCTAGAAGTATCCACACGAACTAATTAGGTGGAGAAGACCAAACAATAGGTGTGCTAGCACCTAGATGGTGTTCGGCCAAGAGAGGAGAGGAAGAGCAAGAAGAGAGAGCACTTGAGGAAGAAGAAGATGTAAATGATACTTGAATGAAAAATGAATTCATTCCCTTCACAAAAGTGGCCGGCCACTTTCACAAAAGTGTAACCCCCATTTTGCATTAAATGTGGCCATTAAAGAGATTTGTAACCTCCATGAGGTGGCACACACATATGCTAAACATGATGATGTGGCACCTCATCATTGGCCACTTAATGCCAAGTCACAAATGATGTGGCATAAAGTCAAGTCAAACTTGACTCTTCCTCTTCCTCTCAAGTCAAGTCAAACTTGACTTAATCTCTCTCATGGTTGATCTAATCCAACCATTTAATTCAAGACAATTTAATATAATGAATCTAATTCATTTAATTAAATTGATTCAATAAGTCATAATCTAAATTAGACTCATTGAACACATGAATTAACTTGAGTCCAACTCAATTAGCCCAATTAGGATTACTCTTAATCCAATTTGATTCATCAAATGAATCTAATCCTCTTGGTTCATCATATGAACCTAATCTCCATCTAATTGTCCTTAGTGTGTGACCCTATAGATTCTTATAATGTTGGCAATGCCCCTAAACCCATTTAAGAGCATAAGTAATGAGCGGTATCTATCAACACATCATTACTACCCAAGTTACAAGAATATCGAGATCCAACATCACCTTGTGACACTAATTGTGACTCCTCACAATATATGACAAGTGTCCTTCTATCCTAGACATCTAGATTGATCAATGTGAGGTATAGACCGTGTCATCCTCTAATCAATCTAAATCTTGAACTCCAAGTAGACTCACTCGATCAAATGAGCTCAATATCTCATATTGACTCATTTGGGCATGGTCATGCACTTCGTGGTCTCACTCTATCAAGTATATTGATGTCTCTCCCGTCATATAGAAGGGATAAATCCCATCTACATCACTCACATCCCTCTGCATAATTCGTTACATACTCAGTAATCGTCTTTATAGTCCACCCAGTTACGGGTGACGTTTGACGAAACCAAAGTACATAACTCCTTATATAAGGATCCATGGTGACTTCAGGTCTAAGGACTAGTAGTCATACTAATAGCCACATGAGAAAGTATATGACACTCATATAACGATCTATGATACTTTCTCATGGCGGGTCATTCAGTATACATTCTCCAATGCATACCCATGTGTCAACTTGATATCTCTATATCCATACCTTGTGAGATCAAGTCATCGAGTTGACCTACATGCTAGTCTTATTGCATTAACATTGTCCCTGAATGTTAATACTCGACTAGGAATGATTAAGAGTAGTGTTCCCTATATCATCTCATTATCGGTTCAACTAACCGATTGATATAGGTGAGAACCTTCTACTCAAGGACGCTATTATACTTAGTTTATTTGGCACTAATACAAGTAAGTAAAATAACCAAAAACAAATGTCTTTATTTATATAAGAATATGATACAACAAGTCCATTATATAATCATCAAATGATTGGCTCTAGGGCTCTAACTAACACACAGGTACAGGAGATCAAGTCTAGGGCTAGGATCCCCCTTCTTGGTCGGAGATTTGCTCACACGAGGTAGCGACTCGAAGGGGAAAATGTATCTGCGATGAATCTAGGGCACGGATCAGGCACATAGAAGGGGATGGCGACGGCTGGCCGTAAGCGGAGAAGCAGCGTTGCTGGTGCTCGCGGTGATCCGGTGGCGCCGTGTGGCATGGCGTGGTCGGGAGAGCTCGGCGTTGGCGATCGAGTGGCAGCGGAGAAGGGAAGCGATGGAAGAGGGCGACACCTAGGGCACTCTCGCTCGGCTATGGCTGTCGGTGGCAATGAAGACGCGAGGATGATGGGAGGGAAGCTCGACCGATGCGCTTTATCAGTGAGGAAGAAGAGAAAGTGGTGTCGGTTCGGGAAGATGAGGGTGTCGGGTGAGGGAGAAAGAAACGACACCGAGTTGGGGAGGAGAGGAAGGAGACAGCGTCGGTGTCGGGGAGAAAAAGAAGGTTTTCGACGTGGGAAGAAGAATAGGGCACGGGAGAAATAAAAAAAAGAGGAAAAGAAAAGTATTTAAGGAAATACAATATTTCCTCGTTTAAATCAGGTAGCTTAAACAGGCTTTCCCCTGGCCTAATAATTTATCCCCTTAACATACATCATACGAGCTCCAATTAAATCTCAGAAAATTTTTAAAAAACCCTAAAAATTCCGTTAAGATTATTTGCCTAATAAACCTTATTATTTAATTTTTATTTTATTATTGTATTTTACAGTATGTGATTATTTCCAATTCATGAGGAACTTTCTAGGCCAAGTAGCTGAATTTATTTGTGATTATAACACTAATCAGGAGAGAATGGAGGATTTTAGGTACTCCATGGACATTACTAGACAGTATATGGCCACTCATTTCTAGTATCATAAGCACATTGGCCACCTTCCTAGAGTACCTAGATTCCCTACTCGACCATGTTTTACTCATCCTATAGATCTACCTCCTTAACCCTACCCTCCCCCATGAGACCCTACACATCTCCCTCCTCCACTATATTAATTTTATCGAGACGATGAATACTTTAAGTCTAGGGGTGTTGTACATGGTCTTGCTTTCTTTGTATTTTAACTCATTTTAGTTGCATCTTGCTTATCTTTATGTTAGTTTTCAGTTTGAGTGTAGTTTTCTTTAGTTGCCTTGATTGTTAGTTGCTTTGATTATTTTGCTTGTTTAGAATAATTATTGAGAATATCATTCTTCATCTTACTGTTGACTTGTCAGATAGTAAAATTATTAGCATGTTCATTTCTTGATTCATGATATTGTGAAGAATAGTGCTAGTATGTTTGGTGAACTTCTTTCTCTATCTTTAGTAGCACGAATTGAGCATTATGTTGTATTGAGAAAAATTTGAGTATTGACCTGATTTTAAGGATCTCATTGTAACGCCCGCCCTCCCTGCTAACCCTAAGGGACGGGGCTACGATACTCTACGTACATATTACAGCGGAAGACTTAAAATAATTTTTCTTAGATTAATAAAAACTTTTCTTTTGTTTGAATATCCGAACTACGCTAATATGGTTTCCATAACATGATAACAAGATAAATAGAAACATAACATCAAGTCACCCATTTAGTACTACAATTTATGAAACCAAAGCGTAATTCTTAAAAGTTCTTAAAGCAGGTTCTTATTGGGTTACCTAGCCACAGCCACACACATCTCCTTGCCTCTCCTGCTGCTCCTTTAGCACATCCAGCTTTTTCCTTTATCTGCGGTACAAGGAAAGTAAGCTGTGAGCACTCATGGCTCAGTAAGTTCTTTTCCTACTCACTAAAACAAAAAATCATTACATAATCAAAGAATATATCAACATAACATGATCTCAACTAGTCATGGCATAACATATCATACTCTTTAATCATATCATGCAACATAACAAAATCATAATTAGTCATGGCATATCATCTCTTAAAGCATAGCATGAAATATAACATAATCATATCTAATCATGGCATCTCATCCCTGAAAGCATAGCATGGAACATATCATAGTCATATCTAATCATGGCATATCATAAATCATAGCATTATCACAACATGATCATAAAGTATATACAATATGATTTTGAAAACATGTATCCGAAAAACATGTGTATGTCTCATGATCTTTAAAACCATTTCTTCTTACATATATCAACATATTGGGGATCCCGGCTTAGTACCACATACATACATAATGCGCTCATCCTAACTAGATCCAAGGTAGCTAGTCTTGATCCTACTAGGAAACTACGCCCGTAGCTCGACCTAGGGGCACGTAAGGAGCCCACCCTTTACTAGGCCCGTAATTCTTAGGCCAAGGAGCCCACCCTTTTGGTACAAGCCATTCAAAGTAAAATACATGTCATACTTATACATATCATACATCATACAAGCATGCATCACTTAGGCATACATCATATAAAAGTATGCATCACTTAGGCATACATCATGTCATAAAGGTATGCATCACTTAGGCATACATCATATAAAAGTATGCATCACTTAGGCATACATCATGTCATAAAAGTATGCATCACTTAGGCATACATCATATAAAAGTATGCATCACTTAGGCATACATCATATTAACATGCATATCATAAAAGCATACATATTTTAAGCACATAGCATATCATCAAAGTATGCATATTTCCTTCCACATAGCATATCATAAAAAGCATGCATATTCTAAGCATATAGCATATCATCAAGCATGCATATTCTAAGCACATAACATATCATCAAAGCATGCATATTTCTAAACACATATCATATCATAAAAACATGCATATTCTAAGCATATAGCATATCATCAAGCATGCATATTCTAAGCACATAACATATCATAAAAACATACATATTCTAAGCATATAGCATATCATCAAACATGCATATTCTAAGCACATAACATATCATTAAAACATGCATATCTCTATCCACATATCATATCATAAAAAAGGTATAAATCACAAGCATACATGGTTAAGCATAAGGGTGTATCATGTGATTATACTATCATAAGAAACATGGTTACATAGTTAACTTGGGTTCTAAGCTTCCTAAACCCTTGGGTTCCTATCATGGCCGAACCCCCTTAGGTCTCAATTTAGGTAAAAACAACCTCCAAGCATGTGAAACCTAAATTATCATTACATGAATTCCATAGGAAGCATTATAAGTATGATTTACTTGGTTTCTAAGTTCTCCAAGTCCTTAAACTCATGTGGCCGAACCCTATCAGTATATAAACAAGGTCCCAAATTTCATGAAAGCAAGGAAACCTTAAACCATATTTATAGCATTTTTTTTTTCAAGTAACATAGTAAGCATATTGAGCTAGTTCCTAAGTCCTTCAAACCCTTAACATATGTCATAGTCAAACTTTTAACAAGTGTTCATGAGGGCTAAAAAAACAAACATACAAGCATGTGAACTTGAACTAACATCATGTATAAATTCATAACAAAACATTATACAACATGTATGGCCGAAACTTACCCTAGCCTCAATTAGGTCATTAAACAACATATAGCATGGAAACTTTGTCTTTCTACTTATCATATTCCATGTCAAGTGACATAAGCATATTTAATTCTTGTTCTAGGGTTTCTAGGGCATCTATTCCATCATGGCCGAAACATACAATAGTTCATTTAGGTCATGGAAAAATTATACAAGCATGTGACACAATCAACACATTATCCTATTTTCATAAGAAGCACTTTTAACACATTTGGTTTCATTTCTAAGGCCTCTAGGTCTTTTAAACCCTACTTGGCCGAAACTCAACAGTATATAAACTTGCTTCAAATAGCCTAAAAGCATAAGAAATCATACAAGTTTCATAGCATGTATAAAGACAAGCATAATAAACATACATGTGAATTGTGTCTTAGGCTTCCTAGGTTTCTTTCCCTTTTTCTTTTATTTTTCCTCATGGCCGAAACCTACCATTCTTTAAACTAGGTTTTAAGTGGTCTAAAGCATGGAAAACCTAAGTAAGTTTCATGGCAAAAATTACTAAGAACATCATATACAAAGTTGGTTCATAAACAAGTTAGGACCCTTGTGATCCTACATGTCATATATCATGTAACTAATTTTCCTATACTCAATTTAAACATAAGAACATTAAACAACTTTCATATCATAATATCACAGAGGTCTTGAGCATATTATAATTTTTTTTAACCTTTTCTAACTATCCATCTTATCATGGCCGAAAATCTAAAATAAGAGTTCATGAATTTCTAGCAATGTTCAACATGCAATTCTTTAAGAAAACTCTATATTCTATCATACAAACATGGTTACTTAAAATTTAAAGGTCTTCCTAACCCTAAGCCCTTTTCTTGGCCGAAACATATAAATGGATTTCTTTTGGTTCCAAGTAACTTTTAAGCAAGAAAACCAATAAAAGATCCTTAATAGTTCATGGAGAGAATCTTGCATTAGTTTGGTTACACGATATTTTCCCTAACCTCTTTAAAATAATTTTGGCCGAAATTCTAGGGTTAGGTACTCCTCTGATCAAGCATCATTTAGGTATAAAAACATGAAGAAAATCCTTCCTACATAGCATAGAAAAATATCATGAAATAAGGACTTGTTTAAACCTTCCTAGATTTGAAAACCCTTTCTTTGGCCAATTTTTTCTTAAATTCCTTCCTAGGTTTTCTAATCCTTATAAAATCTGAAAATCACATAAAAAGCCTTGTACCACAGGTGAGGGGAAGCTTACATCCTTTTCGCTTGTGGATCTAAGGTATGGTGATGGAAGAAGTAGCCTCTTCTTCTAGTTCCTTTCCCTTGATTCCCTTGCTAAGTCCTCCTTGTATCTTAGGCTTTCTTAGGAGAAAACCTTGGCTTGGGGCCGAAGATGGAGGAGAGGGGACTGATGGTTTCGGTGAGGGAGAGGAAGAATGAGAGAAAATGAGAGAAAAATAACCTTCTCTTTTCTTGCTCCCTTTTATGTTAAGGGGGAAGAGGTAGCAAAATTGATTTTTGCTTTCCTTCTCCCTTAGCATTTTTTTTCCTATTTCCTATTTATTTTATCTATTCATTTATTCTTACCATTCATGATGAAATAAGAGGGATTGAATCCTCTTAATTCCCTCTTTAAATTTTCGGCAACAACAAAGAGGAAGAAGGAGAGAAAGGGAGGAAGACAAGTTGCCTTTCTCTTGTTCCTTTCTTGTTTTCTTTTGGCTAGCTTTTACTCTTACCTTTATCATGAGTTTCCCTCCTTTGTTATCAACATCTTCTCTCTATCCCAATTGGTTTCTACTAATTAATTCTATGAAATATAATATAAGAGGTTCATGGTTCAATCCTTGACCTCCTCTTCTTTTTATTTCATTTCTTTTTGCTTCAACTCACTTCCTATTATTTTTCTAAGGAAAAATCCCACATTCATATATTTATCTTACAAGCTTAGTGGGTATTACAGTACCCCGTACCTCATAAAAAGTTCATCCTCGAACTTTAAAATAGTTACATCAGATGGCACTGAACTTTCGGCTGAGTGCATCGGCCACTTTGTTCGCCTTCCCTGGGTGATAAAGAATCTCGCAGTCGTAATCTTTAACTAACTCGAGCCATCGGCGTTGCCTCATATTTAGGTCTTTTTGTGTGAAGAAATATTTCAGACTCTGATGGTCGGTATAAATCTTACACTGAGCTCCATATAAATAATGTCTCCATATTTTTAGAGCGAAGACCACGGCTGCTAGTTCTAAGTCATGAATGGGATAATTCTTCTCATGTTCTTTAAGTTGTCTAGAAGCGTAGGCAATGACTTTGCCATCTTGCATGAGTACAGCTCCAAGTCCTGTGATGGAAGCATCGCTGTACATATCGAAGCCTTTGTTGGTTTCCGGAAGAGTAAGAATCGGAGCACTGGTCAGTCTCCTTTTTAATTCCGCGAAACTCTTCTCGCAAGCTTCTGTCCATTCATACTTGGTATTTTTCTTGGTGAGGGTTGTCATAGGGGCTGCGATTTTGGAGAAATTCTCTACGAATTTCCTGTAATAACCTGCTAGTCCGAGAAAACTCCTGACTTCGCTGGCATTCTTTGGTCGGTTCCAGTTATTTACAGCTTCGATTTTGCTTGGATCCACCATAACTCCATCTTTGGAGATGACATGACCTAGAAATATTACCCGGTCAAGCCAAAACTCGCATTTGGAGAATTTTGCATATAGTTGTTTCTCTTGAAGGATCTGTAGTACAATATTCAGGTGTTCGGTATGTTCTTCTGGAGTTCTCGAGTAGATAAGTATATTATCAATGAAGACGATCACAAATTTATCAAGATATGCCGTAAATACTCGATTCATCAGGTCCATAAATACTGCAGGAGCGTTGGTTACTCCGAAAGGCATAACTATGAACTCATAGTGTCCATATCGGGTTCGAAATGTCGTTTTTGGTATATCATCTGGTTTTACCTTCACTTGATGATAACCGGATCGTAGATCTATCTTTGAGAAAATAGTCGCACCCTTCAGTTGATCAAACAGGTCATCGATCCGTGGGAGTGGGTACCGATTCTTGATCGTCACATTATTCAGCGCTCGGTAGTCTATACACATTCGCATAGACCCATCCTTCTTCTTTACGAATAGCACTGGAGCTCCCCATGGAGAGTGACTAGGACGAATAAGTCCCTTGTCGAGTAATTCGGATAACTGTTCCTAAAGTTCCTTTAATTCAGCCGGAGCCATACGATAAGGTGCTTTCGAGATCGGCTGAGTACCAGGAATCAATTCGATTCCGAATTCTATCTCCCTGTCAGGGGCCAACCCTGGTAATTCATCAGGAAATACTTTTGGGTAGTTGCATACTACTCCGACGTCTTCTAACTTCGGGTCTTTGACTTGATTGGTATCAACCACGTGTGCTAGAAACCCCATACATCCTTTATCTAACATCTTTTGTGTTTTAATAGATGACAATAACTTCTCCGTTCCTTCTGATTCTCCGTAAAATTCAAACTCTGGTTCATTTTCGGGTCGAAAAATCACTTTTCTTTTGCGGCACTCGATTGAAGCGCCGTACTTGCTAAGGAAATCCATGCCCAAAATTATGTCATAATCCTGCATATCGAGTACTATCAAATTGCACTAAAGTTCTCTGTTTGCGATCCGAATGAGTACTGCTTGCAGCATGTGGTCCGATGGCATAATCTCCCCGGATGGTAAGGTTGTTAAGAACGTGTCCTCTAGAGTTCGGAGTGGTATATCTAGCTTCTTCATAAAAGGCGTTGAGACGAACGAGTGTGTTGCCCCGGTATCAAATAATACTACAGCATACTGATTGTAAATAAGTAGCTGACCTGTGACAACAGTAGAGGCGTTCGCCACGTCTTCCTGGGTAAGTGAGTAGATTCTGGCATTGGTCATAGTGGGAGGGGCCTCTAATCTTCCTTGGCTGATTGAAGTCCCTTCTATGGCAGCTTGCATCTGGTGAAGCTGTGCGGGGGCACTCCTGTTCTGGAAGTTCTGCGAAGGTGGTGCCTAAGGCTGAGTAGGGCAATCTCTTATCAAATGACCTTCCTTTCTGCAGTTGTAGCACTTTCTGGTGCTCAGAAGACATACTCCAGAATGCATTTTTCCACATGTGGCACACTGAGGGTACTTGGTCTGCTTATTGACCGGACCACCTTTTGGTTTATTCCACTGTTTCCTCTTTCCACCTGAGTTTCCTTTCCAGTCGGTTCTGGTATTGTGCGATTTTTGTCCTCCGGTTAGTGCTTGGTTCTTGCCCTTGTTCATTGCTTCCTGATAGTGCTCGGTAATCAGGGCACTGCTGACTAGCTCCTCTGCAGTCTGCGGTCTATTAACTCCGCCGGCTACGTTCAGAGCTATCTCGGGTCGGAGCATCTTTAACATTAACCGGACCCTTTCTTTTTCAGTTCGGACCAGTTCTGGGCACAGTCGGGCTAGGCGGTTGAACCTCTTAACGGCTTCATTAACTGACAGATCACCTTGCCGGAACTCAGTGAACTCGTCATAGTGCTTGTTGGTCACTCGCATATGGAAGAATTCCTCTAAGAACTCTGTCTCAAAATCTGTCCACTGCATTTGGTTTATTTGTCTTTTCGCCTTTACTCTGTCCCACCACATCCGGGCATCTCCGGTAAGACAGAACAACGCGCATTTGACCTTCTCGTGTTCAGGCCAATCCAATAATTCCATTATGTTCTCCACGGTTTTGAGCCAGGCTTGCGCATCCCATGGTTCACAGTTTCCCGAGAATGCTTCCGGCTTAAGCCTTTGCCACTGAATCAGATAGGCCTCTTGTCGGACCATCGGAGTAGGGGCTGCCGGGGGCACTGGTGCGGCTGTAGGTACAACAGGTAGTGGATTCACCGGTGGGGTGACTGGGTTGCCTTGCTGACCCATTAAGGTAGTGATCAGCTGCTGTTGCTCTGCGATCTGATGCTGGAGGTCTGCGACTACCTGTGTCAGATCTGGTGGAGTCACTGTTCCTCCGGTTCGGGCATTGCGTGTCCTAACCATGTTTATCTAAATAAGGACAAACAGACTAGTATAAGTGGTTATCGTTTTTAGCCAATCTAACCTATTGTTTTGTTTCTATCTATTTGTTCTGGTATTATTCCTAACATACCAATATGTAATCCTAATCTAATTTATAACTAAAAGTATAGAATAAAGCATAAGCAAGTAGAACATGAAATTAAAGCATAAACAACATAAGGAAAAATAAGGAATATAATGACAAACAATGTAACATAAGGAAATAAAGCATAAGCAATGTAATAAAGAAAATGAAACATAGGCAATATAACAAGAAAGAAAATAAAGCATAAGCATATGACAAGAAAATCAAACATAAACATATAACAAGAAAATTAAACATAAGCATATAACAAGTAAATTTAGCATAAACATTCTTACTTGGAGCGGCAGGTAGGAGGCTTGATGTGTGTGTAGTGAGCTGGCAATAACCTGGCTCTGATACCAACCTGTAACCCTAAGGGACGGGGCTACGATACTCTACGTACATATTACAGCGGAAGACTTAAAATAATTTTTCTTAGATTAATAAAAACTTTTCTTTTGTTTGCATATCCGAACTACGCTAATATGGTTTCCATAACATGATAACAAGATAAATAGAAACATAACATCAAGTCACCCATTTAGTACTACAATTTATGAAACCAAAGCGTAATTCTTAAAAGTTCTTAAAGCAGGTTCTTATTGGGTTGCCTAGCCACAGCCACACACATCTCCTTGTCTCTCCTGCTGCTCCTTTAGCACATCCAGCTTTTTCCTTTATCTGCGGTACAAGGAAAGTAAGCTGTGAGCACTCATGGCTCAGTAAGTTCCTTTCCTACTCACTAAAACCAAAAATCATTACATAATCAAAGAATATGTCAACATAACATGATCTCAACTAGTCATGGCATAACATATCATACTCTTTAATCATATCATGCAACATAACAAAATCATAATTAGTCATGGCATATCATCTCTTAAAGCATAGCATGAAATATAACATAATCATATCTAATCATGGCATCTCATCCCTGAAAGCATAGCATGGAACATATCATAGTCATATCTAATCATGGCATATCATAAATCATAGCATTATCACAACATGATCATAAAGTATATGCAATATGATTTTGAAAACATGTATCCGAAATGTGTATGTCTCATGATCTTTAAAATCATTTCTTCTTACATATATACTTGAACATAATATCAACATATTGGGGATCCCGGCTTAGTACCACATACATACATAATGCGCGCATCCTAAGTAGATCCAAGGTAGCTAGTCTTGATCCTACTAGGAAACTAGGCCCGTAGCTCGACCTAGGGGCACGTAAGGAGCCCACCCTTTACTAGGCCCGTAATTCGACCTAGGGGCGCATAAGGAGCTCACCCTTTTGGTACAAGCCATTCAAAGTAAAATACATGTCATACTTATACATATCATACATCATACAAGCATGCATCACTTAGGCATACATCATATAAAAGTATGCATCACTTAGGCATACATCATGTCATAAAGGTATGCATCACTTAGGCATACATCATATAAAAGTATGCATCACTTAGGCATACATCATGTCATAAAAGTATGCATCACTTAGGCATACATCATATAAAAGTATGCATCACTTAGGCATACATCATATTAACATGCATATCATAAAAGCATACATATTTTAAACACATAGCATATCATCAAAGTATGCATATTTCCTTCCACATAGCATATCATAAAAAGCATGCATATTCTAAGCATATAGCATATCATCAAGCATGCATATTCTAAGCACATAACATATCATCAAAGCATGCATATTTCTAAACACATATCATATCATAAAAACATGCATATTCTAAGCATATAGCATATCATCAAGCATGCATATTCTAAGCACATAACATATCATAAAAACATCCATATTCTAAGCATATAGCATATCATCAAGCATGCATATTCTAAGCACATAACATATCATTAAAACATGCATATCTCTATCCACATATCATATCATAAAAAAGGTATAAATCACAAGCATACATGGTTAAGCATAAGGGTGTATCATGTGATTATACTATCATAAGAAACATGGTAACATAGTTAACTTGGGTTCTAAGCTTCCTAAACCCTTGGGTTCCTATCATGGCCGAACCCCCTTAGGTCTCAATTTAGGTAAAAATAACCTCCAAGCATGTGAAACCTAAATTATCATTACATGAATTTCATAGGAAGCATTATAAGTATGATTTACTTGGTTTCTAAGTTCTCCAAGTCCTTAAACTCATGTGGCCGAACCCTATCAGTATATAAACAAGGTCCCAAATTTCATGAAAGCATGGAAACCTTAAACCATATTTATAGCATTTTTTTTTCAAGTAACATAGTAAGCATATTGAGCTAGTTCCTAAGTCCTTCAAGCCCTTAACATATGTCATAGTCAAACTTTTAACAAGTGTTCATGAGGGCTAAAAAAAAAAACATACAAGCATGTGAACTTGAACTAACATCATGTATAAATTCATAACAAAACATTATACAACATGTATGGCCGAAACTTACCCTAGCCTCAATTAGGTCATTAAACAACATATAGCATGGAAACTTTGTCTTTCTACTTATCATATTCCATGTCAAGTGATATAAGCATATTTAATTCTTGTTCTAGGGTTTCTAGGGCATCTATTCCTTCATGGCCGAAACATACAATAGTTCATTTAGGTCATGGAAAAATTATACAAGCATGTGACACAATCAACACATTATCCTATTTTCATAAGAAGCACTTTTAACACATTTGGTTTCATTTCTAAGGCCTCTAGGTCTTTTAAACCCTACTTGGCCGAAAATCAACAGTATATAAACTTGCTTCAAATAGCCTAAAAGCATAAGAAATCATACAAGTTTCATAGCATGTATAAAGACAAGCATAATAAACATACATGTGAATTGTGTCTTAGGCTTCCTAGGTTTCTTTCCCTTTTTCTTTTATTTTTCCTCATGGCCGAAACCTACCATTCTTTAAACTAGGTTTTAAGTGTTCTAAAGCATGGAAAACCTAAGTAAGTTTCATGGCAAAAATTACTAAGAACATCATATACAAAGTTGGTTCATAAACAAGCTAGGACCCTTGTGATCCTACATGTCATATATCATGTAACTAATTTTCCTATACTCAATTTAAACATAAGAACATTAAACAACTTTCATATCATAATATCACAGAGGTCTTGAGCATATTAGAATTTTGTTTAACCTTTTCTAACTATCCATCTTATCATGGCCGAAAATCTAAAATAAGAGTTCATGAATTTCTAGCAATGTTCAACATGCAATTCTTTAAGAAAACTCTATATTCTATCATACAAACATGGTTACTTAAAATTTAAAGGTCTT